>NC_064819.1:236762125-239326292 GCF_024166365.1 Elephas maximus indicus
TTGTTTCTACCAATATAAGCAAATGATTTTATGACTTACATATTTGACGTAAAATAAACACTTCAAAATAACAGCATCAATGTTATTATTGAAATGAAGACTACTGAATATAATTTAAGATTGACAATTACCCCTGAATACCTCAGTGACTATTTTTTAAGAACATTTTTACCTGACCCTAGTTTATCAACATTTTTAAGGGTCCTTGGGTGGTGCTCAACTACTAACCTAAATGTCTAAGGTTCGAACCCACCTAGCAGCTCCGTGAAAGAAAATCCTGGTGACCGGCTTCCACAAAGATTATAGCCAAACAAATCCCTATGGAGCATGGTTCTACTTTGCAACACATGGGTTGTCATGAGTCAGAATTGACTCAAGAAAAAAGAGTTTTTTTGTTTTGTTGGCATCTAGTTTTTAACTCACATTAAAATTTCAATGATGTTCTTTATTGCTATCTTTCTTAACAGACGTATAAAAAACACCTGATAAAATTCAATGGTCTCTCTTGATAAAGGAGCCTTTGTGGCGCAGTGGTTAAGAGCTATGCTGCTAATCAAGAGGTTGGCAGTTTGAATTCATTCACCAGCCAGTCCTTGGAAACTCTGTGGGACAGTTCTACTCTTTCCTATAGGGTCTGTATGAGTGGGAATGAACTCGATGGCAATGGGCGCTCATGATAAAAACTCCCAACAAATTAGGATTAGCAGGAAACTTCCTCCACATTACAAGTGGCACATATGAAAAATCTATAGCTAACATTTTACTTAAAGATGAGTCATTAAATAATTCCCCCCAAAGATTCTTTTCAAAAATGTAAAATTATATGGCCAAGGCTATTTATTGCAGCCTTTTTGTTGTTGTTGTTATAACAAAAAGAGGGACAAAAAATTAAACAATTGTTTAAAAAGAGGAGACTGGAATAAACAATGGCAAATATAGTGGCATACCCTGCAGGTATAAAAAAATAATAAGAAAGATCTCTTATATGATGTCCAATTTCTGCCTGCTTCTGGTCACTGTCTCATCCCTTTATTTTTTTAATTTGTCCAGGTTTGGGAATTGTACCTGCTAGAATATTAGCCCAGGAGATGGAAGGTCTGGTATATCTTTTGGGATAGATCCCTGAGATTCCTGTGTCAAAGGGTAAGTGCATATGTACTTTGCTAAAATCATTTCTTTATTATTTTCATTTATTGGAATATTTGATTAATATTTTTCTCTTCACCCAAACTGTAAGCTTCATATAAACAAAAACTTCGTTTATTTTTCCTCAACACTCTATTCCCAGTACCTTGCACAAAGTAGGCATTGAGTAAATATTTGTTATGAAGTTGTTATTAAAAGAGATTTTCTGTTGCTGTTGTTGTTGTAGCTGATACCATATACCCAGCTAATCACAAACAATTTTGATATGATCAATAGAGAAGTCAGAGTTTCAGGTCTTACCTTTCTGTCTATGGGTCATTTTGAGTGAATTTTTGTAGATGGTGTGCTATAAAAGATGCAGCTCATTCTTTTGTATGTAGGTATCTATTTGTTGCAACACCATTTGTTGAAAAATTCCTCTTTTCTCATTTGTCTTGGTATTTGGCACTTCTGTACAAAAACATAGGCCATTTTAGTAAGGGAGTTATTTTTAAATAAGGCGCAAATTGCATAAATGGTAAAAGAAAAAACTGAACAACTGAACTTAATCAAAATTTTGCTTTTCAAAGTCAATGATACAGAAATGAAAAGACAAGCACAGACAAGGGAAAAATAACTTGTAAAACATTCACCTGACAGAAGACTTGTGTGTAGAATTTATAAAGAACTCTTACAACTCAATAATAAGAAGACAGCCTGTGAAAGGCGGAATTATAAGCTGGTCCCATAGATTCTCCCACTTCTTCATGTACACACCCTCTATATTGCCTCCTTTGAATGTGGACAGAGCCTGGGAATATGATGGATTCATCTGATTATTTTACTAATCAAGGTTAGGTTACTAGTCGACTGATTTTGAGTTAATACAAAAGGGAGATTATCCTTGTTGTTGCTATTGTTGTTAAAAAAAAAAATAGGTGCCATCAAATCAGTTCCAACTCATAGCAACCCTATATACCAAAGAATAAAGCACTGCCTGGTCCTGCACCATCCTCACAATCATTGTTATGCTTGAGTCCATTGTTGCAGCCACTCTGTTAATCAATCTTGTTGAGGGTCTTCCTCTTTTCCACTGACCCCATACTTTACCAAGCATGATGTCCTTCTCCAGGGACTGATCTCTCCTGACAACATGTCCAAATTATGTAAGATGCAGTCTCGCCATCCTTGCTTCTAAGGAGCATTCTGGTTGTACTTCTTCCAAGACAGATTTGTTGGTTCTTTTGGCAGTCCATGGTATATTCAATATTCTTTGCCAACACCACAAGTCAAAGGCATCAGTTCTTTGGTCTTCCTTATTCATTGTCCAGCTTTTGCATCCATATGATGCAATTGAAAATATCATGGGTTGAGTCAGGCACACCTTAGCCTTCAAGGTGACATCTTTGCTTTTCAATACTTTGAAGGGGTCCTTTGGAGTCGATTGGCCCAATGCAATGCATCTTTTGATTTCTTGACTGCTGCTACCATGGGTGTTGACTGTGGTCTTTGATCTTCATCAGTAAGTTCTTCAAGTCCTCTTCACTTTCAGCAAGCAAGATTGTGTCATCTGCATAATGCAGGTTGTTAGTGAGTCTCCCTCCAATCCTGATGCCCCTTTCTTCTCCATATTGTCCAGCTTCTCGTATTATTTGCTCAGCATACAGATTGGACAGGTATGGTGAATGGATATAACCCTGACACACACCTTTCCTGATTCTAAACCATGCAGTATCCCCTTGTCCTCTCTGAACAGCTGTCTCTTGATCTATGTACAGGTTCCTCATGACCACAATTAGATGATTTGTAATTCCCATTCTTCACAATGTTATCCATAATTTGTTATGATCCACACAGTTGAATGCCTTTGCATAGTCAACAAAACACAAGTAAACATCTTTCTGGTACTCTCTGCTTTCAGCCAGGATTCATCTGACATCACCAGTGATATCCCTGGTTCCACATCCTCTTCTGAATCGGGCCTGAATTTCTGGTAGTTCCCTGTAGATATACTGCTGCAGACATTTTGAATGGTCGTTAGCAAAATTTTGCTACTGTTTGATATTAATGATATTGTTTGATAATTTCCACATTCAGTTGGATCACCTTTCGTTGGAACAGGCATAAATATGGATCTCTTGCAGTCAGTTGGCCAAGATAGCTGTCTTCCAAATTTCTTGGCATAGACAAGTAAGCACTTCCAGCACTGCATCAATTTGTTGAATCATCTCAATTGATACTCCATCAATTCCTGGAGCCTTATTTTTCTCCAATACCTTCAGTGCAGCTTGGACTTCTTCCTTCAGCACTATCAGTTCCTGATCATATGCTACCTCTTGAAATGGTTGAACGTCGACCAATTCTTTTTGGTATAATGGCTGTGTATTCTTTCCATCTTCTTTTGATGCTTCCTGCATCTTTAATATTTTCCCCATGGAAACCTTTGCTATTGCAACTCGATGTTCCTACTGTCCTGAAAAAGAGAAAAAATGTCAGGTTGTGACCTGCCTGTGGAGGCGGCTATGTAACCTGGATGTGAGGAAGCCTCCAGGAGCTGAGACCAATCCCTGATCATCACTAGCCAGGAGGAAAATGGGCATTCTAGTCCTATAACCCCAATGAACTAAATTCTGCCAACTGCTTGAATAAGCTTGGAAAAGGACCTGAGTTCCAGGTAAGACCACAGCATGACACACACTGTGACTTCAGCCCTGTGAGACACTGAGCAGAGGACCCAGGTAAGTCCTGCTCAGACTCTGAAAACATAAAAAATGTGAGATAATAAATGGGGGTTGTTATTGTGTGCCGTTCAGTCAATTCCAACTCACTTACCCTATATGCAGAGCAGAACTGCCTCATACTGATCTAAGCCATTACATTTATGGTAATGCCTATACACAAGACAGAACTAATATGCAACCTAATATAAAAATGGGTAAAACCACATTTTTATGTGTGAGCTGGACTCAATTATTCATTTCCAAAAATAAAGTATAGAAAAGGGAAAAGTAGTAACTTTATAGAGGAGAAACCTGACATGACCATTACATAAAGTTACCAAGGCTAATATCACTAGTAATAAGTCAGATTGATTGATATTATGTCCCTATAATATGATATGATAAGAAGGGTATTTACTTCTATGATATTTTTCCTTAAAACCCATAATCCCAGTCTAACCAAGAGAAAAGCATCAGACAAACCTAAACTGATGAAAATTTTACAAAATGTCTGGCCAGTACCCCTCAAGAATGTCAGGGTCATGAAAGACAAGGAAAGACTGGGATACGATTACAGACAAGAAGAAACCGAGGAAACATGATGTCTAAATGTCGTACCCTAGATTAGCTCTTGGAGGGAAAACTGGACACTAATGGAAAAATGGGTAAAATTCTAACGAAGTCTGCAGTTAGATAATAGTAATGTATCAATGATGATTTCTTAGTTTTGAAAAGAAATATGAACTGATAACATTAGGGGAAGTTTGGTAAAGGGTGTTTGTGAATTCCCTGTATTATCTTTGCAACCTTTCTATAAATCTAAAATTATTCCAAAATAAGAAAGTTCCTTAAAAAAGGCAAACTATGAAAACAATAAAATTTACAAGTCCAATATTGCGAATACGGTGGCAATAGGGCTAACAATGCATAGTGAAGGGATATGAGTCAACTGGATTGCAAAATATCCCCACATACTTTATGTATTATAAAATTTAAACATTTTAAAGATTTTTCTATATGACACTATGAAAAGATTTTCTGTATTTCATTGAGTTTTCAATGTGGCCTTACTTCCACCATATGATATCTAATTCTAGGAGACATTATCATGCCATTTGGAAATATATATATTTTTTCCACTGTATTTTAAATGGAATATTTTTGGAGAAAAAAATCATAATTTTAGCCAATAATAAGAAATATTGGAAATCCTGGTTGTGTAGTGGTTAAGAGCTACGGCTGCTAACCAAAAGGTTGGCAGTTCAAATCCACCAGGCTTTCTTTGGAAACCTTGTGGGGCAATCTTACTCTGTTCTATAGGGTGGGTATGAATCAGAATCGACTCGACAGCAGCAGGTTTGGTTTTTTTGGTTTTAAGAAATAAGTAGGCAAGGATTTGAATAGACCATAAAAAAACATAGACAGATGGTACATCAGCAAATGAAAAGGTTCTCAGTATCATTGTTCCTTAGGAAAATGCAAACTAAAACCACAATGAGATATCATTTCATACCCCCTAGACTGGCTAAGGAGCCCTGGTGGCACGGTAGTTAAGAGCTCAGTGCTAACCAAAAGGTTGGCAGTTTGAATCCGTGAGCTGCTCCTTGGGAATTGTATGAGGCAGTTCTACTCTGTCCTATGGGTCTATGAGTCAGAATCGACTCGATGGCAACAGGTAGGATGGCTAAGATCCTTGGATGGCGCAAATGGGTAAGAGCCGAGCTCTTAAGCCACTGAGCCACCAGGGCTCCACCTGATAATAATACCAGGCTTTTTTCAGATACCTTACATGCACTGCTTTCCTTAAAAATCTCAACAATCCAAATAGATACAGTGACATTTTTACAGATAAGGGATTAATAGAGAATTTAAATAAATTGGTTAATTTCAAAGAATTATTAAATGTTAGAACCAAGACTCAAAACTGACATCTTATTAGTTGTTGTTGTGTGCTGTCAATTCCAACTCATAGGGACCCAGCAGCACAGAGTGGCACTGCCCCATGTGGTTCCTAGGCTGTAATCTTTACAGGGGCAGATGGCCAGGCCTTTTCTCCTGCGGAGCTGCTGGTGGTTGAAACCTCCGACCTTTCAGTTAATAGCCAAGTGCTTAATCATTGTGCCACCAGGGCTCTTTATTCTTTGATTATGCCACATTTATCTATCAATTTTATGGTTGACAGTCATTAATGTTATTTCCACTTTTTTTGTTACGACTTGTGTTGCTGTGGACATAGTGAACATATTTACTGCTGACTATGTATCGTACAAGAGGAATTGATGGGTCGCAAGGAATATGATCTGAAGGCACTGGTGTTTCAGTGGTAGAATTCTCACCTTCCATGCAGGAGACTCTGTTCAATTTCCAGCCAGTGCAACTTTTGCACAGCCACTATCTGTCAGTGGAGGCTTGCATGTTGCTATGATGTTGGACAGGTTTCAACACGGACTAGAAATTAAGGCCTGACAATCTGCTTGCAAAAATCAGCCAGTGAAAATCCTACGGATCACAGTGGTCTGATCAGCAACAGATCATGGTCATGGCACAGGACTGGGCAGCATTTTATTAGTCATCCTGAGCTGGGCTGGACTAGATGGCAGCTAACAAGAACAAAAACAATAAAAAGGTACATAAATATCCACTTTAGTAGATATTGTCAAGCAGTTATTCACAGTGGTTGTATTTACAACCCCACCATCAGTGCATGAGGGTTCCAATTGCTTCATATCATAGGTAAAAAATGGTATTTTCTATCTTTTTCTATTTATCAATTCTGCTTTTATTGTTAGCTCATTGTGGTTTTATTTTCCATTACCTGAGTAACTAACACAGCCTAGAAAACCCTATGGGGCCGTTCTACTCAGTCCTATAGGGTTGCTATGAGTCGGAATCGACTTGACAACAAGAAGTTTAGTGACTAATAAGGCCTAAAGTTTATTGGTTATTTGATAATCTCTCTTATGAAGTGTCTGTTAAAGAATTTTGCTCATTTTTTTTTTCCATTGAGTCAACTACATTTTCTTATTGAATGGCATGCATCTTATTTTCTGGGTATAAGTTCTTTTAGAATATTTGTATTGCAAGTATCTCACAGTCTATCTCACCATTTTCCTCTTTTAATGGTGTTTTTAATAAACAATCATTCTTAATTTTAATGTAGTCTGATCTATCCATTTTTTTCCTTTTGTGTTAGGAATACTTGCGCCCTTTTGAGATGTTTTTTGTCTACCGTACACTCATAAAAATGTTCTATCATCCCAGAAGAACGTTCTAGTAGCTTTAATGACTTATCACATTTAGATGTAGAATAATTGTGGAATTAATTTCTGTGTATGGTGTAAGGAGGGGATTAAGATGCAATCCCTGGTCTCACATGGCTGTACAAGTGTTTCAGAATAATTTATTGGATACCCATGCCTTCCATACCTCACTCGAGGGTCAACTTGGTCAAAATTGATGAGTCTGGGCTGTTTCTGGAGTTCCTCTTATGTTGTATTTGTGTATTCATCTATCCCTACATCAATATGATAGATATTGTCTTGTTTATTATCTTGCTATCTGATACCAGAAATAATGTTTTATATCAAGATATCAGCTTCGTGTTTCTTCTTAAAATGTATCTTGAATATTATTTGTGCTTTGAAGGTCGTGTAAGTTTTACATGGGCAGGAAGAAACTCTTATGATTGCCAACCCTGTGTGAGTGCTGAGAATGGTTCTTATAATTGTTCTTCCCTCACACGTTGTTCTTGCCCAGCTCTGTGGGGGTTCACCCTACACAAGCAGATTGCTATTCAGCCAGAGACTCAATGCCACCACCACAGAGATTTCTGGATACCTTCCTTTGCATAACTCCCCACTTTCTGAAATTTGACTCACATATTCCAGACTCTTCATCCTCAAGAAACTCCCATTTTTGCCTCCTCACCTTAGTAAGGCTGCAAGGCCCTGTTTGGGGTCTACCTCCATCTGCTTCATCTGAAAATTGCTCTTTGGCAGAAAGCCCAAGCCACAGTAGGACTCACCTCATTTGTTATCCTTCTCTCAGAGACAGGCAGTCTCTTAGGATTACAGCCACGTGCTGCCTGCTTCCCAATGCCTGAGAATCATTGTTTCTATTATTTTGCCCAGTTTCTTGATACCAATGATGGGAGGCTAATTCTGGATCATCTTACTCCCTCAGGGCTCAAAGTGGAAGTCTAAATGCATTTATTTCAAGCTCACACAGCCTCCATATATTTATTATCTGCCCTGTAGTCTGATTTATCTTAAACTACTCACTCACGTTCTTAAAAATGCACTAACAGCCAACATAGAATTACTTATATCTGTGCTTTAGGAAATTTGTTCCAGCACTTAGTAGGCTGGGTGTATGGATGGAAGAAGTACCATGTTTATATGTTCTAACCACCAATATGAATAAAGCCCTCCCTGCTGGTTGCATACCTGAAGACAACTTGTGTAGCAGCTCTTAGTTGTCCCGTAGGTCAAAGAAAGTTTTTTCCTTACTCTAAAAAGTTTCTAAATAAACCTGCATCTTTTGATGCTGACTAGCAAATCAGGTAAATTGTGTTGTAACTATGAAGACTAGAAGGTATTCACATTAGAAATAAAATCCATGTATCTAATCGAAACACAAAACAATTCTATAATATATACATATTGCATGCTTGCATTAGTCAGAGCTCTCCAGAGAAAGAGAATCAGTAGGAGATAGCTAGCTAACCAGCTAGACAGATCAGTCCAGTTACGTTTGAGTTGTTCCTGACTCATAGCAACCCTGTAGGACAGAGTAGAACTGCCCCATTGGATTTTCAAAAAATGGCTGGTGGATTCGAACAGCCAACCTTTTGGTTAGCAGCCTTAGCTCTCAACCACTGTGCCACCAGGGCTCCAGCTAGATAGATAGATGTTTATTTTAAAGAATTGGCTCACATGATGATGGAGGTTGGTAAGTCTGAAATCTGTGGGGCAGGCCAAGAGGCTAGAAACTGAAGCAAGAGTTGGTGTTACAGTCTTGAGTCCAAAATCTGTAGGACCAACCAACAGGTTAGGCAGGATTTCTTCTTCTCCAGTAGCTCCAGGTCATTCTCTTAAGGTCTTCAACTGATGATGTGAGGTCCACCCACATTATCGAGACCCATCTCTATTATCTACAAAATGTCTTCATAGCAACATCTGCATTCGTATTGGACTCAATCTCCTTAAACCAAATCCGTTGCCGTCGAGTCTATTCCAAGTCATAGGGACCCTATAGGACAGGGTAGAAACGCCTCATACAGTTTGCAAGGAGTGCCTGGTGGATTCAAACAGCCAACCCTTTGGTTAGCAGCCATAGCACTTAACGACTACACCACCAGTGTTTCCATTATTCAATAAGCGGGTACTATATCCTAGCCAAGTTGACACATAAGACTAGCCATCACAACGCATAATAATTAGGTCATCTGAATTCAAAATTTGACTAGGTTACTGAAATTGTCTCTATATTTTCCATTCATGTATCTCGTGAATTTCTGTACTTAGAAAAAGTTAAAAAGACAAGTAATATTTGAGATATTGGCTCATTGTCACTCCAGTGGATCCGCCTTTGCCCACATGTCCACAAATTCAAAGATTCGTATGTTACAAATTATAAGTTTTATAAATTATTATTATAAATTCTAATATTTTAAACACTATTAGAGTAAAAAGTATGTATTTGCTGCTACATTTTTCGATGACCATAATATTTGTTTATAAAGAAGCTCATAACTTTAAAATACATTCTATTTATAACAAAGGCTTTCCTTATGAGAAAGATTTTTTCACTTGTGTAAGCTTTATTAATTTCATAGAAGAATACTGAGTTAATATAAAAGGCATTGTTTGATGATGTACGAGTCTGGTAAGAACAAGACATATTGCAACAAACTAAGTCATCTCGTAATGTTTTCTTCCAAGGAGCACACCCATTTAACCACATTGAAGCCTGGCTTCACGAAAAACCTACAGGTTTAAATAAATTGTTAGAGAGCTTAGCTAAAGAATTAAAGCTCTTTGGCCAGTCCTTTAAGTATACACTGTGCATATATTATGCTAATACATGGCCAGATCTTTGTGCCGTTTTGAAAAATTCCCACAAGGAAGGCATGCCCTTACGTCTCTTTTCTCTCCAGAAAAAAAATGAAAGTATATTCCAGATCTTTGAGCCTTTACTGTTTCACTTTTGCTTACTTTTTACATCTAGCTATCTATATATTCTCAAATCTAAGATATGTCTAAATACAGTAGTAGAACGATTATAATAAACATTTTAATGAGATCACTATTAAAGTATTCAAACAGTGTGAACAGAAATGTTTTCAGCACTTTTTAGATTGTTAACGAAGATCATTTGAGAAATTTCACTTGTCACTATTAAATAACTAATTGTAGGGAAAACGATCATCCAGAGACAGTTAACTAAAAAAGAGATTTGACTAAATAATGTGACTACCTGAAGAGGCTGCTCAGGTTTCTCATACTTTTCATAATTTTTGTTCTCCACATGTCCCGAAATTATATGAGACAACAGAAAATCAAATCCGATTCCAAATATATATAAATGTATATATATCTATGTATATATTTTTAAATTATTATTATTATTTTGGGCAGAAGCCAATAGCACACGGAGGTATCTTGAGCAATTTAGATATTTAACCTAGAGGCTTACAGCTCAAAAATGGCACTGTGCAAACGTTAATACAACCTGCCATTTGCCAAGGGAAATACTTTTGTGAGGCTCATTACTTTAATTGGTCCCTGTTATCTAGTTAAAAAGAAGAGAAGAAGAGCATTTTCTGACAAAAACCAAAGATGGGTAAAAGTCCTATTAGATTGTTCAGCACTCCAGAAATCCTCAAGTTAGGAAGGAAATTGAATTGACGCCCTTCACCGAGCTTATTGGCACCCTCTATCCCCTATCCTCTGCCCCCGGATCTCTCATATGGTGGATTATAAAATTTCTAATCAAAACAGACCCAGAACTGGTAAGTATTAAGAGCTTCGGGTGGACAAACAATCTCTTCCCTTTAATTGCATTTAACCCCTTGAAGCATAGCTATAGCTCTTGTCATTTCCACTGAGAAGGCCCCTAACATCTCTGGATGCTCCTGGCATGGGAATCAGGGTGGCCATCCCTCTGCCTCCCACAGCAGGGTCTTTTATAAATGCAAATGTTTCTTTCTCCACGTACTGTCTGTTCTCATAGATGTACTGCTTAATTGCATTGATGTTATTGTTGTTAGATGCCCAGGAGTAGTTTTCAACCCCATATGACAGATTTTTTTTGATGACAGAGAAGAACTGCCCCATAGGGTTTCTCCAGGTCTGTTCTCCTGCTTAGCCACTGGGTGGGTTCCAACCACCAACCTTTCAGTTAGCAACTGAGCGCTTCACCATCATGCCACCAGGGTGTGTTACCATTTCATATATCAGGCAGGCTTCACACTACTTCTCACCATGACCTAGAGGAGACAAAAGAAGCCCTAGCTCTTTACCTCTTCTCGTTCTCACTTTCTAATATTACCTGCCTTTTAGAAACAGTCCTTTGGGTGCTTCAAGGAAACCAAAAAACCAAACTCATTGCTGCTGTGGAGTCAATTCTGACTCATAAAAAAGATGGTCCCAAATCTGTCCTGTAGAGAAAGAACTATAGAAAATGTCTGGTGACGATATTTGCCACTCTATTTGTTGGACATGAAAAAATCCTTTCAAAGGAATCTGGGACTGCTTTACCCTAGATTGTCTCTCTCCAAAGAACTCCCTGCCAAGGACTCATGTGCATTTCCAAGACTGAACCGTGTTCTTCACAGCCCTGTTCCTCTTCTGTTTCTGAATCACTACACTTCTTATTTTCTGTCAACATGACAATCCCTACCTCCCATCACCAAAAATAAGAAACCGAACCAGTTGCCGTCAAGTTGACTCTGACTCATGCTGACCCCCTGTGTGTCAGAGGAGAACTCTTCCATAGTTTTCAGTGACTGCTTTTTGGGAACTAGAACACCAGACCTTTCTTCTGAGGTGCCAGTCTTACTAAAATTTGAACATACGGTTTATTCTGAGTAGTTATCCTGTATGCATACAGGGAGATCATTTTGATTCCAGAAAAAGCAAATGGCTCAAAGGAGCTAGACTCAATGACACTTATGAAGACAAGAAGAGGGTAAAAATATAGAAGACCAACCATTGGCTAGTCTTGACAGAACCCTGTCTTCCCCCTTTCCCTTTCCTGAGATCAACTAATAACAGGTTACCTTTGTGTCAGGCTTTTTATAGTTAATATTTGGTTTTGTGAATGAGAAAAACCTTAAAATAAAAGTCAAACCACAAATCAAACCCATTGCCATCAAATCTATTCCTACTCACAGCAACCCTATGGGACAGGATAGAACTGCCCCATAGGGTTTCCAAGGAGCAACTGGTAGATTTGAACTACTGACCTTTTGGTTAGCAGCCAAATGCTTAACCACTAAGATGTCTGTTATTAATTTTCCTATTCAACAGTAGCCTAGCATTTAACTGCTTCACTCAGGGACTTTCTTCGCCCTAGAATAGGCATCATCAGACCATGACCCATGGGGCAAATCCTGCCTGCCACATGTGTTTGTAAGGTGCACAAGCTAAGAATTTTTCTTTAAACATTTTTAAATGGTTGGGGCGTGGGAAGCAAAGTAAGACTAATTCATTATACTTGCATTGTGCGAAATTCAAATTTCTGTGATCATAAATAGAATTTTATTGAAACACACCCATACTTTTTTTTTTTTAAATATATTTTCTGTGGCTGTTTGCCTGCTGTAATTGAAGAATTGAGTAGTTATCACAAAGGCTAAAATCATTCCTATCTGGACATTTACAGAAGTGTGCTGAACGCTGTCCTAGATATTATCAGAACACGGGAATGGGGTATCAGAGGATGTGATCTCAGGCAAGTTCCTTAGGACATTAGAGGTTTCATATAGACAACCACAGGTTCCCGGTGGGCCAACTGGAATTAAGATGGATGAGACTATGAGCCTGGGCAAAAAGCTAGGTTTCCAACCCTCCTAACTGAAATATCTCAACTATACCCAACTTGTCCTCCCCTGCTCCTCTCTGTTGCCCCTCATCATGTGAGTGGTTATGGTTCAGTAGTCCAAATGTTAATTCAGTACCTAATATGTGTTACATTGTGATAGGCTGTTAACCTTGCAGGGCTTTGGTTTCTCCATCCATAAAATGAGGTCTTTGAAATAGATGGTCTCTGTGGTTCATTCTCATCCCCAAATTCCAATTTTATTATTGTACTGACGATGAAAACCAACCTTCAAAACTTAAAGCTTCAAACCAGTTGTTGGATTTAATTTGCAAACATTTGGAAAAGGGATATTTTTGTCTCAGTTAAGCATCTCATACTGTGAGAATTTTGTTTCCCCTCCAAAATGCCACTTCCAACCCAAACCACCTGGCAAACTTAGCATGAAATGTTAGTCTCTGGGAGAGCCCATGGCTGCAAAACCAGATCCTCACAAGCCTGGTCTCCAAGTATTTTGCGTCTCTCAACCATGATTGCCACTGCTGTAGCGGAGTAAGAGATGCCAGTGAACTTGCCTACGTACACAATCTGCTCCTGCATTCCATTAAGCCAAAGTTTGCATTCTACTTTCCAAATTAGTTAGGACCTGTAGCAAAATTAGCAATATTGTTTTGTTTAATTACCCTCATCCAGGGAACATTGGCAGCTCCCCTGGGTCACTAGAGCAGTTTCCTTTGCTTTGTAAATGTTTTTTCCCCTAAGTAAAAATGCACATGGTTTCATTATAAGACACTCAAATCTTACCCTATTCCAGGCTACCTGTGGATTTTTTAAATGTGGTGAACAACTGCTACACTTGAAAGGGCAATGTGAAGCCCTGATTTTAATAGGTTGTCATCTGCAAGCTTTCCCTTTGTTTTGGTTAAGGGAAATATGCCTTCATGGGCCCTTATCAGCTTCTTTTGGTTCAGAAAATAGTCTCCACTAAAATGACCCTTTTCCAGAGACTGGCAGTGCCTTATTTTCTCTCTTGTTTGTTACCAGAAGTTGGCTTTGCTCTTCATCGCCTCTTTTGTTGATTATCTGTAGATTTAGAGGTTTGTCTGGAATTATTCAAAAGGACTTGCTTTTTTGTTAGTTCAGCCCAGTATCAAAGACTGGCTGCTACCCCTTTAAAAAAAAAAAAGACTCTCTTTAGGCTTCTAGTATTCACACTTCTCTGTAGGTGTGGCTGCACCTGCACTTCAATTGTTCAGAATACTTGGGTGACTAGTCTATTTTGAAAGTTCTCTCCAGGAAAAGCAATAGCACCACGAGCCTGGATAATCTCTCCCATAATTTTACAATTCTTACCATCGGGGGAAGTTTAGTGTTTTCTGCCCACTTAGAAAAAGGCAACGGCTTTTCTTTTCTTACTCTCTTCTCTCTCCAAACTGCATCTAGGAAACCGGTCAACATCACATGTTTATAACGAGCCTTGGACTGCTCCAAATAAAAAGGCTTAGAGTAGTTCTTTACTCAGTTAAATGTCAAATGTGGAATAAGTATTGATTGTTTTATGTGCTTTTCTGTTGGTGTTCTTTGAGGATTGGTTACGCTTGATAACCACTAGGAAATTAAAGCACACAAGTAAACTTTCTTTTTGTTACCAGTAAAGGCAGGTGGTTGGAATGGCCAGACAGCTGTTTGGTGCTGTTCTTACTTTCCTTCATTTCCTGGGAATTCAATTAGAACATCTCCGTTAAATTTGAGAGAAATGCTTCCTTAGTTGGAGCTGTAGCTCCTCTGTAAACAAAATACAAGATTCCCATCTGTAATATAAATTTAGAATTTTAAAGATTTCATGTGGAGAATCTAGACTTCCTATGGGTCGCTTGGAAGTAAAATGGTGAGGTAAGGAACCTGGACAAAGGACTACAGTTCCAACCCTCCTAATAAAAATACCTCAACTGTAAGCTACTTGCCCACCTCTATTGCTCCACTCTCCTCAAACTCATCCTGTGGGTGATTATGGACATGGACGAAAGTAATGTGAAAACAGTGGGAGAAACTGATTTGAAAACTCCTTATGAAGCCCAATCTTCCAATCATTCCTGAACTAAGTGTATTGTGTAGTCAATAAAATCATTTAAAGTTCTATTAGAAATCTAATTCTATGATTGCCCAAGCTTATGGCCTTGAGAGAATTTCCAGGGCATGGAACAGGAAAGGGACCCAAGACAGAGCCCAGGAGAATCTCTACATTAAGAATTGAGCTGAGGGTCCAGAGAGACCAAGGAGGTAGAGTTTTCAGAACACAGTACCAGAGAGAAATTTGTTGAGGAGAGAGAGAACCCCAGAGAGAGAGAACTCCAAATGCCTGTAGAAGGCACCCATTGAGTATTCAGGAAATTACTAATCAGCATATGTTGTGATAAAACTGTTCAAGGCCAGAGGGAGAACCACCCTAAAGGACTGATTGGAGGAATTAGTACCCAGAACTCACAAAGGGCAAGGAATGATGCCTATCCCCACCATCCACGGAAAACTCATCATTTAGGTGGCTTGAGTAGAATGCTAACGTTCAATCTCAGTATTGTTGTTAGGTGCCATCGAGTTGGTTCCAACTCATAGCGACCCTATGTACAACACAACGAAACACTGCTCGGTCCTGAGCCATCCTTACAATCGTTATGTTTGAGCTCCTTGTTGCAGACACCATGTCAATCCACCTTGTTGAGGGTCTTCCTCTTTTCCGCTGACCCTGTACTCTGCCAAGCATGATGTCCTTCTCCAGGGACTGATCCCTTCTGACAACATGTCCAAAGTATGTAAGATGCAGTTGCTCCACCCTTGCCTCTAAGGAGCATTCTGGCTGTACTTCTTCTAAGACAGATTTGTTCGTTCATTTGGCGGTCCATGGTGTATTCAATATTCTTCTCCAACACCACAATTCAAAGGCGTCAATTCTTCTTCAGTCTCCCTTATTCATTGTCCAGCTTTCACATGCATATGATGCGATTGAAAATACCATGGCTTGGGTCAGGTGCACCTTGGTCTTCAAGTGACATCTTTGCTCTTCAACACTTTAAAAAGGTCCTTTGCAGCAGATTTACCCAATGCAATGCATCTTTTGAATTCTTGACTGCTGCTTCCATGGCTGTTGATTGTGGAGCCAAGTAAAATCTCAGTATAAAGGGACTTATTATTTCTAGAGTAAACTCTTCTATGATCCTACCAGACAAACTTTAAAGCAAGATCCAAAAAAATCAGTTTCCCTAAGAAATCCTGTAGGGCAGTTCTACTCTGTCCTACAAGATCATTGTAAGTTGGAATTGACTTGATGGCACGCAACAACAGCATCGTCATCCATACAAAAATTACCAGACACACAAAGAAACAGATAGATATGACCCATAATGAGGCAAAAAATAAATCAATGTCAATGCAGAGTTGAAACAGTTGTTAGAATTACCCAAAAAATATGTTAAGATAGTTCTTAGAACTGTATGTATTCCATTTGTTAAAAAAGTTAGGTAGAGACATGGTAGATATAAAATAGACCAAAACTGAAATTTTAGAGATAAAAAATACAATGTGTGATATGCAAAATACACTGAATGAGATTAGGGATTATGGTAGAAAGGATTAGTCAATTTGAAACATAGCAACAGAAATTATCCAAGATAAAATACCACTGGGCCCTTCTTCCAAGTCTGTCTTGGTCTGAAAGCTCCAGTGAAACCTGTCTGCCATGGGTGACCCTACTGGAATTTGAATACCAGTGGCATAGCTTCCAGCATCACAGCAAAATGCAAGCCCATGCAGTATGACAAACTGTCCCTGAGATATGCAGATGACACAACCTTGCTTGCTGAAAGTGAAGAGGACTTGAAGCACTTGCTGGTGAAGATCAAAGACTACAGCTTTCAGTGTGGATTACACCTCAACATAAAGGAAATAAAAGTCCTCACAGCTGGACCAATAAGCAACATCATGGTAAATGGAGAAAAGATTGAAGTTGTCAAGGATTTCATTTTACTTGGAACCACAATCAACGCCCATGGAAGCAGTAGTCAAGAAATCAAACGATGTATTTATTACATTGGGCAAATCTGCTGCATAAGACCTCTCTACAGTGTTTAAAAGCAAATATGTCATTTTGAGGACTAAGATGCGCCTGACCCAAGCCATGGTGTTTTCAGTTGCCTCATATGCATTCAAAAGCAGAACAGTGAATAAGGAAGATGGAGGAATTGACGCCTTTGAATTGTGGTGTTGGCAAAGAATATTGAATATACCACGGACTGCCAAAAGAACCAACAAATCTGTCTTGAAGAAGTAAAACCAAAACGCTCCTTAGAAGCAAGGATAGCCAGACTGCGTCTCATATACTTTGGAAATGTTATCAGGAGGGATCAGTCCCTGGAGAAAGACATCATGCTTGGAAAAGTAGAGAGTCAGCAAAAAAAAGGAAGACCCTCGATGAGATGGATTGACACAGTGGCTACAACAACGGGCTTAAGCATAACAATGGCTGTAAGTGTGGCGCAGGACTGGACAGTGTTTTGTTCTGTTGTACATAGGGTTGCTATGAGTCAGAATAAATGCGAGGACACCTAACAACAACAACAACAAAATATAGAGAGGAAACATAATTAAAAAAAATTAAGAGCATCAATGACCTGTGGGACAAATTTGAACAGAAGATATACATGGAAGATGACTCTCCAAAGAAGAGGAGGGAGAGGGAGGGACAGGAAAAATATATTTAAAGAAACAACAGTGAAAAAATTTCCAAATTTGATGAAAGTACAAACACACAGATCCAAGAAGCTAAACAGAGACCAAGCCAAAAACAAAAAGAAGGACGCCACACTAAGGCACATAATTGCAATGCTCAAAATCATTGGTTAAAATAATAACATCATAAAAGAAAAGCAGCTGGAGAAAAAAGATACATCCCATACAGAGGAATACAACAGAACAAAGGTAAGGATGACAGCAGATTTCTCATCAGAGGTGATGCAAATGAGAAGACGAAGAAGCAATGTCTTCAGAAGTACTGAAGGAAAAACTCTGTCAACCTAGAATTCTATAGTCACAAAAATGTTTTTCAAAATCAAAGTAAATTTTTTTTTCAGACATATAAAAGATGAAATAATTTGTCAGCAACAAATTGTGTTACAAGAAATGTTAAAGACAGTCCCTTAGGCAGAATTGAAAATATTTGAGATTGAAACATAGATCTGTACAAAGTAATGAGCAACAGAAGAAAGAGTAACTATGTGGATAAATACACAAATATCTTCTTCTTTATATCAATATACCTATCTCTTAATAGGCAAAAGATAACCAGTAACTTTGGTCAAGGGTAAGACAGTGCACAATACTGGGGAAGCTAGAACAACCTGTACAGGTCAAGTCCACGGTGGGTCCATAGACACACACAAACTCACTGTAGGACCAAATTGCTGGGCTGAAGGCTGTGGAGATCATAGCCTCAGGGAACATCTAGCTCAATTGGCATAACAGAGTTTATTAAGAAAATGTTCTACATTCTACTTTGGTGAGTAGCATCTGGGATCTTAAAAGCCTGTGAGCGGCCATCTAAGTAAGATACTCCACTGGTCTAACCCCTTCGGGAGCAAGGAATAATGAAGAAAATTAAGACACAAGGAAAACATTAGTCCAAAGGACTAATGGACCACATCTACCATAACTTCCACCAGACTGCGTCCAGTACAACTAGATGGTGCCCAGCTACCACCACTGACTGCTCTGACAGGGATCACAATACAGGGTCCTGGACAGAGCTGGAGGGAAATGTAGAACAAAATTCCAACTCAAAAAGAAAGACCAGACTTGCTGGCCTAACGAAAAAAAAAACAGAGACTGGAAAAAACCCTGAGAGTATGGCCCCCGGACATGTTTCAGCTCAGTAATGAAATCGTTCCTGAGGTTCACACTTCATCAAAAGATTGGACAGACCCATAAAACAAAATGAGACTAAAGGGGCACACCATCCCTCGGGCAGGGATGGAAATGCAGGAGGGAATAGAAAAGCTGGTAATAGGGAACCTAGGGTTGAGAAGGGGGAGTGCTGACAGGTCGTGGAGTTGTTAACCAATGTCATACAACGATGTGTGTACTGTTTCATGAGAAACTAGTTTGTTCTGTCAACCTTCATCTAAAGTTCAATTAAAGAAAAAAAAATATGTATATATATGTACCTATCTGTTTTATGTCAGAGTAGAACTATACTCCATAGGGTTTTCAATACTTGATATTTTGGAAGTAGATTGCCAGGCCTTTCTTTGAAGATGCCTCTGGGTAGACTTGAACCTCCCCTTCAGTTAGTATCCAAGTACATTAACTCTTTACATAACCCAAAGACTCCTAAATCAATATAAAATATAATAAAATATAAATACCCATTGGGAAAAAAAAAAAAAACCTTTGTTTTCAATTTTGACTCATGCAACCTCATAGGACAGAGTAGAACTAACCCATAGAGTTCCCAAAGAGGCCTGGGTGGATTTGAACTGCTGACCTTTTGGCTAGCAGCTAATAGCTGTTAACCACTACACCACCAGGGTTTCCAAAATATAAATACAACATAAAAAGTTTAAATGGAAATAATACTAATGTACAGTTTTTTTAAATAATTTTTATTGTGCTTTAAGTGAAAGTTTACAAATCAAGTCACTCTCTCACACAAAAACCCATATACACCTTGCTACACACTCCCAATTACTCTCCCCCTAATGAGACAGCCCACTCTCTCCCTCCGCTCTCTCTTTTCGTGCCCTTTTCGTCAGCTTCTAACCCCCTCCACCCTCTCATCTCCCCTCCAGGCAGGAGATGCCAACATAGTCTAAAGTGTCACGTGATCCAAGAAGCTCACTCCTCACCAGCATCCTTCTCCAACCCATTGTCCAGTCCAATCCATGTCTGAAGAGTGGCTTCGGGAATGGTTCCTGTCCTGGGCCAACAGACTGTCTGGGGGACATGACCACTGGGGTCCTTCTCGTCTCAGTCAGACCATTAAGTTTGGTCGTTTCACGAGAATTTGTGGTCTGCATCCCACTGCTCTCCTGCTCCCTCAGGGGTTCTCTGTTGTGTTTCCTGTCAGGGCAGTCAGTGGTTGTAGCCGGGCACCATCTAGTTCTTCTGGACTCAGGATGATGTAGTCCCTGGTTCATGTGGTCCTTTCTGTCTCTTGGGCTCGTAGTCGCCTTGTGTCCTTGGTGTTCTTCATTCTCCTTTGATCCAGGTGGGTTGAGACCAATTAATGCATCTTAGATGGCTGCTTGCTAGCATTTAAGACCCCAGACGCCACTCTTCAAAGTGGGAGGCAGAATGTTTTCTTAATAGATTTTATTATGCCAATTGACATAGAAGTCCCCTGAAACCATGGTCCCCAGATCCCTGCCCCTGCTACGCTAGCCTTCGAAGCATTCAGTTTATTCAGGAAACTTCTTTGCTTTTGGTTTAGTCCAATTGTGCTGATCTCCCCTGTATTGTTTGCTGTCTTTCCCTTCACCTAAAGTAGTTTTTATCTACTGTCTAATTAGTGAATGCCCCCTCTCACCCTCCCTCCCTTACCCTCTCCTAACCGCAAAACAATGTTTTCTTCTCAGTTTAAACTGTTTCTCAAGTTCTTATAATAGTGGTCTTACACAATATTTGTCCTTTTGCAACTAATTTCACTCAGCATAATGCCTTCCAGATTTCTCCATATTATGAAATGTTTCACAGAGCCCTCACTGTTCTTTATCGATGCGTAGTATTCCATTGTGTGAATATACCATAATTTATTTATCCATTCATCCATTGATAGACACATTGGTTGCTTCCATCTTTTTGCTATTGTTAACAGTGCTGCAATAAACATGGGTGTGCATACATCTGTTTGTCTAAAGGCTCTTATTTCTCTAGGATATATTCCAAGGAGTGGGATTGCTGGATCCTATGGTAGTTCTATTTCTAGCTTTTGAAAAAAGCACCAAATTGATTTCCAAAGTGGTTGTACCATTTTACATTCCCACCAGCAGTATATAAGAGTTCCAGTCTCTCTGCAGCCTCTCCAACATCTATTATTTTGTGTTTTTTGGATTTATGCCAGCCTTGTTGGCGTGAGATGGAATCTCATTGTAGTTTTGATCTGCATTTCTCTAATGGCTAATGATCGTGAACATTTCCTTATATATCTGTTAGCTACCTGAATGTCTTCTTTAGTGAAGTATCTATTCATATCTTTTGCCCATTTTTTAATTGGGTTATTTGTCTTTTTGCAGTTGAGTTTTTGCAGTATCATGTAGATTTTAGAGATCAGGCACTGATAGGAAATGTCATAGCTAAAAACTTTTTCCCAGTCTGTAGGTAGTCTTTTTTCTCTTCCGGTGAAGTCTTTGGATGAACATAGGTGTTTGATTTTTAGAGCTCCCAGTTATCTAGTTTTTCTTCTGCATTCTTAATAATGTTTTGTGTACTGTTCATGCCATGATCTTTAAAATTTCAGATTTTATATTTAGGTCTGTGATCCATTTTGAGTTAATTGTTGTGCACGGAGTGAGGTATGGGTCTTGTTTCATTTTTTTTGCAGATAGATATCCAGTTATGCCAGCAATGTTTGTTAAAAAGACTGTCTTTTCCCCATTTAACTGTTTTGGGGTCTTTGTCAAGTATCAACTGCTCATATGTGGATGGATTTATGTCTGGATTCTCAATTCTGTTCCATTGGTCCATGTATCTGTTGTTGTACCAGTACCAGGCTGTTTTGACTACTGTGGCTGTATGATAGGTTCTAAAATCAGGTAAAGTAAGGCCTCCCACTTTGTTCTTCTATTTCAGTAACGCCTTATTTATCTGGGGCCTTTTTCCCGTCCATATGAAGTTGGTGATTTTTTTCTCTATCTCTTTAAAGAATGTTGTTGGGATTTGGATCAGAATTGCGTTAAATGTATAGATTGCTTTTGGTAGAACAGACATTTTTATAATGTTAAGTCTTCCTATCCATGAGCAAGGTATGTTTTCCCAGTTATGTAAGTCTCTTTTGGTTTCTTGCAGAAGTGTCTTGTAGTTTTCTTTGTATAAGTCCTTTACATCTCTGGTAAGATTTATTCCTGAATATTTTATCTTCTCGGGGGCTACTGTAAATGGCATTGATTTGGTGATTTCTTCTTTGATGTTCTTTTTCTTGGTGTAGAGGAATCCAACATGTTTATCTTGTATTCCGATACTCTGCTGAACTCTTCTATTAGTTTCAATAGTTTTCTGGATGATTCCTTAGGGTTTTCTGTGTATAAGGTCATGTCATCTGCAAATAGAGATACTTCAACTTCTTCCTTGCCAATCCGGATGTGCTTTATTTCTTTATCTAGCCTAATTGCTCTGACTAGGACTTCCAGCACAATGTTGAATAAGAGTGGTGATAAAGGGCATCCTTGTCTGGTTCCCGATCTCGGTGTGAATGTATTCAGGCTCTCTCCGTTTAGGGTGATGTTGGCCGTTGGGTTTGTATAAATACCCTTTATTATTTTAAGGAATTTTCCTTCTATTCTTTTGCTGAGAGTTTTTGTCATGAATGGATGTTGAACTTTGTCAAATGTCTTTTCTGCATCAATTGATAAAATCATGTGATTCTTGATTTTTGTTTTATTTATGTGGTGGATTACATTGTTTTTCTAATGTTGAACCATCCCTGCATACCTGGTATGAATCCCACTTGGTCATGGTGAATTATTTTTTTGATATGTTGTTGAATTCTATTGGCTAGAACTTTGTTGAGGATTTTTCCATCTACATTCATGAGGGATATAGGTCCATAATTTTCTTTTCTTGTGGTGTCTTTACCTGGTTTTGGTATCAGGGGTACGGTGCCTTTATAGAATGAGCTTGGGAATATTCCGTCCTTTTCTATGCTCTGAAATACCTTTCTTTAGTAGTAGTGGTACGTACTCTGAACGTTTGGTAGAACTCTGCAGTGAAGCTGTCCAGAACAGGGCTTTTTTTTGTTGGGAGTTTTTTGATTACCTTTTCAATCTCTTCTTTTGTTATGGGTCTATTTAGTTGTTCTACCTCTGTTTCTGTTAGTTTAGGAAGGTAGTGTGTTTCTAGGAATTCATCCATTTCTTCTAGGTTTTCAAATTTGTGTGAGTATAGTTTTTCATAGTAATCTGATTCTTTTAATTTCAGTTGTGTCTGTTGTAATATTGCCCATCTCATTTCTTATTCAGGTTATTTCCTTCCCCTCCTGTTTTTCTTTTGTCAGTTTGGCCAGTGGTTTATCAGTTTTGTTGAGTTTTTCAAAAATCCAGCTTTTTATCTTGTTAATTCTTTCCATTGTTTTTCTGTTTTCTATTTATTTAGTTCAGCTCTAATTTTTATTATTTGTTTTCTTCTGGTGCCTGTGGGTTACTTTTGTTGCTCTCTTGCTATTTGTTCAAGTTGTAGGGATAGTTCTTTGATTTTGGCCCTTTCTTCTTTTGGTATGTCTGCATTTATTGATATCAGTTGACCTTTGAGAACTGCTTTTGCTGTGTCTGAAAGGTTCTGATAGGAAGTGTTTTCATTCTCTTTGGATTCTATGAGTTTAATGTCTTCTATAATCCAGTCTTTTTTGAGGAAGGTATTATTCAGTTTCCAAGTGTTTGATTTCTTTTCCATGCTTTTCCTGTTATTGATTTCCACTTTTATGGCCTTATGGTCAGAGAAGATGCTTGGTAATATTTCAGTGTTTTGGATTCTGCTAAGGCTTGCTTTATGACCTAATATGTGGTCTATTCTAGAGAATGTTCCATGTGCACTAGAAAAGAAAGTATAGTTGGTTGCTGTTGGGTGGAGTGTTCTGTATATGTTAATGAGGCCAAGTTGGTTGATTGTGGCATTTAGATCTTCCATGTCTTTTTTGAGCTTCTTCCGTGATGTCCTGTCCTTCACTGAAAGTGGTGTGTTGAAGTCTCCTACTATTATTGTGGAGCTGTCTATCTCACTTTTCAATGCTGTTAGAGTCTGTTTTATGTATCTTGCAGCCCTGTCATTGGGTGCATAAATATTTTATACGGTTATACCTTCTTGGTGTATTGTCCCTTTAATCATTATATAGTGTCCTTCCTTATCCTTTCTGATGGATTTAACTTTAAAGTCTATTTTCTCAGAAATTAATATTGCCACTCCTGCTCTTTTTTGATCGTTGTTTGCTTGATATATTTTTTTGCATCCTTTGAGTTTTAGTTTGTTTGTGTCTCTAAATCTAAGGTGTGTCTCTTGTAGGCAGCATATAGACGGATCTTGCTTTTTAATCCATTCTGCCACTCTCTGCCTCTTTATTGGTGCATTTAGTCCATTTACATTCAGGGTAATTATGGATGGGTATGAATTTAGTGCTATGATTTTGATGTCTTTTTTTGTGTGTTGACAGTTTCTTTTTCCCACTTGATTTTATGTGCTGAGTAGATTTTCTTTATATATTGTCCTTTCCTCATATTTGTTGTTGTTGATTTTATTTCTGCTGAGTCTCTATTTTTTTCTTGCATTTCATTTTGATGAGTAGGATAGTTTGTCTCCTTTGTGGTTACCTTATTATTTACCCCTATTTTACTAAATTTAAAACTAACTTTTATTTCTTTGTATCGCCGTATCTTCCTCTCCATGTGGAAAGCATATGATTACATTCCTCTTTATTATTTTAATGTTGCCTTCTTTTGTATAATAACATCGCTGTTCCCCTGTTTTGGGCTTCTTTTTTTATAATCTTGCTTTGTTTTTTTTTTATTTCCCTGTCTGGGTTGACTTCTGTTTGCTCTGCCCTCAGTGTTCTAGTCTTGGGTTGATACCTGATATTATTGATTTTCTAACCAAAGAACTCCCTTTGGTATTTCTTGTAATTTTGGTTTGGTTTTTATGAATTCCCTCAACTTGTGTTTATTTGGAAATGTCTTAATTTCACCTTCATATTTAAGAGACAGTTTTGATGGATATATGATTCTTGGCAGGCAAATTTTCCCTTCAATTTTTTAAATAAGTCATCCCATTGCCTTCTTGCCTGCATGGTTTCTGCCGAGTAGTCCGAGCTTATTCTTATTGGCTCTCCTTTGTAGGTGACTTTTCTTTTATCCCTCACTGCTCTTATAATTGTCTCTTTATCTTTGGTTTTGGCAAGCTTGATTATAATACGTCTTGGTGACTTTCTTTTAAGATCTACCTTATGTGGAGTTCGATGAGCATCTTGGATAGATATCTTCTCATCTTTCACAATAGCAGGGAAGTTTTCTGCCAACAAATCTTCAACAATGTTCTCTGTATTTTCTTTTATCCCTCCCTGTTCTGGTATTCCAATCACTCGTAGGTTATTTCTCTTGATAGCGTCCCACATGATTCTTAAGGTTTCTTCATTTTTTAAAATTCTTCTATTTGATTTTTCTTCAAATATATTACTGCCAAGTGATTTATCTTCAAGTTCAGAAATTCTAGCTTCTACTTGCTCAGTTCTGCTCTTCTGACTTTCTATTGAGTTATCTAATTCTGTAATTTTATTGTTAATCTTCTGAATTTCTGATTGTTGTCTATGGATTTTTCAGGCTTATTAAACTTTTCGTTATGTTCCTGAATAATCTTTCTAATTTCTTCAGTTGGTTTATCTGTGTGTTCCTTGGCTTGTTCTGCATATTGCCTGGTTTCCTTCCTGATGTCTTGAAGGGTTCTGTATATTAAACTTTTGTATTCTGCATCTGGTAATTCCAAGAATGTGCTTTCATCTAGAAGATCCCTGGATTCTTTGTTCTGAGAGCCTGTTGAGGTGTTCATGGTCTGTTTGTTTATGTGACTTGATATTGACTGTTGTCTCCAAGCCATCTATAAGTTATTGTATTAGTTTATGCTTGCTTACTGTGTCATAGCTGCTTGCTTTGTTTTGTTTTGGTATACGTCTATGGGTTACTTGAGTGAGCTAACTTGGATATTTTCACCTTTGGAGCTCTGGTGTCCTGTCCCCAGCTGGCTAGAGCTGTTATCAGGTATATCAGTCTAGCAGTCCATTCAGTTTTCTTGTATGAATTCAGCTGAGGTTTTCAGGTAGCTGATCATCAAGTGTGTGTTACAGGTTCTGTCCTACAGTCTTAGATGGGCAGGGTGATTGGCATATATACCAGTACCTGATTGCAGCAGGGGGTCATGCTCTAAACAAGGCAGGGAGCTGAGAACCAACCCCTGAGTGTCTCTGAGGAAAACATGTGTCTGTTCCCTAGAGCATGCTGGTGGGTGTGTTCTGCAGAGGGACCATGGGCACCCAAAGTTTTTGTTGTAAGGACTGGGAGGTACCAGTTACCTCTGGATCCCTGTCGTTGTTGGCTGGGTGACCTGAGTGGAGCTACCAGTCCTTAGGTCCCTGTTGTGGGTAGGTGAGGACCTTGTTTAATAGGCAAAGCAATGTCAAACGTTAAACACCCACCTCTCCACTGCACAGCTGAAATGGTTGGAGTTTGCCAACAAGGAAAATAGGCCCACACAGGTCTGTGCAGAATAGAAAGGTGCTCAAGGTCCATGGATGGTTTACGCCTGGACAGGAGCCGCTTCTGTACTGAGCTCCCCTGGTTATTGGAGATAGCAAATTATCTTTTCCCCCCAATTGCAAATTTTTTCCTTCCCCAAGGCTGGAAGCATGGCTCTAGGTGCTTACCAGGGTCTATCTCAGGCCCAGGGATTCAGCCACTGAAGCCAGCTTGGGGGTGGGGGTGAGGGTGGGGGCTTTGTAAAATATATGCATGTACTTAGCTTTTGCCAAGAGCGCTGTTCTCCTCAGGTTCCGGAGGTGTTAGTAGGCTGTGTGGCTGGCTGCTTCTCCCTGAGGAAACTGCGGCCCAATGCTAGTACCGGCCCACCGCCGCTGCCACTCAGGGAATGGTGCCTGAGGGCTCCCCACGATTTAGGTCCGGTAACTCCTCTCCACTTCTGAACGGTCTCTTCCTCCCCCTGCTCCTCAGTTCATTGTCTAAGCTTGACTTTGATGCTCAGGGCTCCCAGCTTGTCACAAATATACTCGTTTCCCTTGTTTTTTCGGGTCTTTGTTGTAAAGAGGGCTCACTGGAAGTGTCTGTCTATTCTGCCATCTTGGCTCCACCTCACTAATGTACAGTTTTATAGGACATGTATAAATAAACTGTATGAGAAAAATATCATTAACCCTAAAAACAACAGCCAAAAAAACCCCAATAAAGCCTAGAGGAGAGGAATGAAAGTATACTGTTTTACAGTTCTTGTACAGAAAGTAGTACAATTTCACTTAAGGTAGATTATGCTAAACTAATTTATATATTAAACTCTTTAGCAACCATTAAAATAATAAAAAGATTTATAGCTAATAAACCATCAAAGGAACCATAGTGGTGCAGTGGTCAAGACCTCAGTCAGCAGTTCAAATCCACCAGCGGCTGCTTGGAAATCCTATGGGCAATTCTATTCTTTACTATAGGGTCGCTATGAGTTGGAATTGAGTTGGTGGAAATAGCTTTTTTTTTTTTTTTTTTTTTTGGTTTAAAGCCAACAAAGGGAATAGAGTCATAAAAAGAGAAACAGATTTTTTTTTAAGAGAAAAGACCAAAATAAAGAATGGATGTGATATATAGAAAACAAATAGCATGATAATATATATAAACTTAATATGTCACTAATCATGTTAAATGTAAATGGTCTAAACATTATGTCTTAATCATCTAGTGCTGCTATTAACAGAAATACCACAGGTGGATGGCTTTAACAAAGATAAATTTATTCTCTTACAGTCTTGGAGGATAGAAGTCTGAATTCAGGGTGCCACCTCCAGGGGAAGTCTTTCTCTCTCTGTTGGCTCTAAGGGAAAGTCCTTGTCATCAATCTTCCCCTGGTCAAGGAGCTTCTCAGCGCAGGGATCCTGGGTCCAAAGAACACACTATGCTCCCCATGCTTCTTTCTTGGTGTTATAACATCCCCATGTCTCTCTGCTTGCTTTTCTCTTTTATATCCAAAAGAGATTGATTTAAGAGACAACCTAAAATTTCAGATTTAGTCCTGCCTCCTTAACATAACTGCCACTAATCTCATTTCATTAACATCATAGAACTAGAATTTATAATACACAGGAAAATCATTTCAGATGACAAAACGCTGAATAATCACACAATACTCAGAATCATAGCCTAGCCAAGCTGACACACATTTTGGGGGTACACAATTAAATGATGCCAGAGACCACATGATAGAATTTTGCAAGACCAATGGCTTCTTCATTGCAAATACCTTTTTTCACAAACATAAATAGTAACTATACACATGGACCTCACCAGATGGAATACACAGGAATCAGAATGACTACATCTGTGGAAAGAGATGACGGAATAGCTCAACACCATCAGTAAGAACAAGGTGAGGGGCTGACTGCGGAACAGACCATCAGTTGCTCATATGCAAGTTCAGGCTGAAACTGAAGAAAATTAGAACAAGTCCACAAAAGTCAAAGTATGACCTTGAGTATATCCCACCTGAATTTAGAGACCCTCTCAAGAATAGATTTGACACATTGAGCACTAATGACTGAAGACCAGAAGACTTGTGGAATGACAGCAAGGACATCATACATGAAGAAAGCAAGACTTCATTAAAAAGACAGTAAAGACCAAAATGGATGTCAGAAGAGACTCTGAAACTTGCTCTTGAATGTTGAGTAGTGAAAGAGAAAGGAAGAAATTACAAAGTAAAAAAGTGAACAGAAGATTTCAAAGGGCAGCTTCAGAAGACAAAGTAAAGTGTTACAAAGACATGTGCAAAGAGCTGGAAACAGAAAACCAAAAGGGAAGAACAAACTGCATTGCATTTCTCAAGCTGAAAGAACTGAAGAAAAATTCAAGCCTTGACTTGTAATACTGAAGGATTCTATGGGGAAAATATTAAATGATGCAGGAAGCATCAAAAGAGATGGAAGGAATACACAGAGTCATTATTCCAAAAAGAATTGGTCAATATTCAGCCATTTCAAGAGGTAGCATATGATCAGGAACCGATGGTACTGAAGGAAGAAGTCCAAGCTGCACTGAAAAGGCATTGGTGAAAAACAAGGCTCCAGGAATTGACAGAATATCAACTGAGAAATTTCAACAAACGGATGCACTGCTGGAAGTGCCCGCTGGCCAAAAAAATTGGAAGACAGCTACCTGCCAACTGACTGGAAGAGATCCATATTTATGCCTATTCCCAAGAAAGGTGATCCAACCGAATGCAGGAATTGCAGAACTATATCGTTAAGATCACAGGCAAGCAAAATTTTGCTGAAGATCATTCAAAAATGGCTGCAGCAGTATATGGATGGGAACTACCAGAAATTCAGGCTGGAATCAGAAAAGGATATGGAACTAGGGATATCATTGCTGATGTCAGATGGATCCTGGCTAAAAGCCGAGAATACCAGAAAGATGTTTACCCGTGTTTTATTGACTATGCAAAGGCATTCAACTGTGTGGATCATAATTATGTATAACATTGTGAAGACTGGGAATTCCAGAACACTTAATTGTGCTCATGAGCAACCTGTACATAGGTCCAGAGGCAGTTCAGACAGAACAAGGGGATACTTCGTGGTTTATAGTCAGGGAAGTTGTGCTTCAGGGTTGTATCATATCACCATACCTATTCAATCTGTATGCTGAGTAAATAATCTAAGAAGCTGGACTATGTGAAGAAGAATGGGGCATCAGGGTTGGTGGAAGACTCATTAACAACCTCTGGCATGCAGATGACACAACCTTGCTTGCTGAAAGTGAAGCAAATTTGAAGTACTTAACTGATGAAGTTCAGAGACCACAATCTTCAGTATGGATTGCACCTCATCATAAAGAAAACAAAAATCATCACAACTAGACCAAAAAGCAGCATCATGATAAACAGAAGAAGGATTGAAGTTGTCAAGGATTTCATTTTACTTGGATCCACAATCAATATCCGTGGAAGGAACAGTCAATAAATCAAAAGACACATTGCATTGGGCAAATCTACTGCAAAAGACCTCTTTAAAATGTTGAAAAGCAAAGATGTCACCTTGAAGACTGAGGTGAGCCTGGTCCAAGCCATGGTGTTTTCAATCTCATCTTATGCATTAGAAAGCTGGGCTATGACTAAGGAAGACAAAAGAAGAATTGATCCCTTTGAACTGTGGTGTTGACGAAGAATATTGAATACACCATGGACTGCCAAAAGAATGAACAAATCTGTCTTGGAATAAGTATAACCAGAATGCTCCTTAGAAGCAAGGATGGTGCGACTTTGTCTCACATACTTTGGACACATTATCAGGAGGGTTCAGTCCCTGGAGAAGGACATCATGCTTGGTAAAGTAGAGGGTCAACGAAATAGAGGAAGACCCTCAATGAAATGGATTGATGCTATGGCTGTAACACTGAGCTCAAGCATAACAACGATTGTGTGCATGGTACAGGACTGGGCAGCGGTTTGTTTGGTTGTACGTAGGGTGGCTATGAGTCAGAACCATCTTGATGGCATGTAACAATAGCAACAATTCAATCCTTGACTCACTATGTCTTACTTATGTAGTGGTTGTTACCACAGAAATACCACAAATGGGTGGTTTTAACAACAAATTTTTTTTCTCAGTTTAAAGGCTAGAAATCCAAATTCAGGGTGCCAGTTCTAGGGTAAGGCTTTCTCTTTCTGTTGGCTCTGGAGGAAGGTCCTTGTCTCTTTGAGTGTCTGCTCCTGAGTGACCTTCATTCACTTGGCATCTCTCTTCCCCCATCTCTGCATTTGTAGCTTGCTTGTTTAATCACTTTTATATCTCAAAAGAGATTGACTCTAGATACACCCTACAATATTCCTGTCTCATTAACATAACAAGGATAACCCATACCCAAATGGCATTATCACAACAGATATATGGGTTAGGATTTAAAACACATATTTTAGGGGAACACACTCAATCTCTAAAGTGTTAAAAAGCAAAGATGTCACTTTGAGTACTGTTATGGATTGAATTGTATCCCCAAAAATGTGTGTATCTACTTGAGTAGGCCATTATTCACAGTATTCTGTGATTGTCCACCATTTTGTCATCTGATGTGATTTTCCTATGTGTTGTAATTTCTATCTCTAGGGTGTTAATGAGGTGAGATTAGCGGCAGTTATGTTAATAAGGCAGGACTCAATCTATAAGATTGTGTCTTAAGCCAATCTCTTATGAGATATAAAAAAGTGAGCAGAGAGACATAGGGACCTCATACCACCAAGAAAAAAGGACCAGGAACATAGCATGACATTTGGACCCAGGGTCCCTGCGATGAAAATCTCCTAGACCAAGGAATAATTGATGACAAGGACCTTCCCCCAGAACCAACAGAAAAAGAAAGTCTTCTCTGGAGCTGGGACCCTGAATTTGGACTTCTAGACTCCTAGAATGTGAGAAAATAAACTTCTGTTTGTTGAAGCCATCTATTCCTGGTATTTTTGTTATAGCAGCACTAGATAACTAAGATAAGGACTAAGGTGTGCCTGTCCTAAGCCGTGATATTTTTAATCGCTGTGAAGGCTAGAAATGAATAAGGAAGACCAAAGAAGAATTGATACCTTTGAATTATGTTGGAGAAGAACATTGAATCTACCATGGACTGCCAGAAGAACAAACAAATCTGTCTTGTAAGAAGTACAGACAGAATGCTTCCTACAGTTAAAGATGGTGAGACTTCATCTCATGTACTTTGGACTTATTATCAGGAGGGACCAGTCCTTGGAGGAGGGCATTATTATAGGTAGAATTTGGCCCGCCAAAATGTGTATGAACTTGTCTAGGCAATGATTCCCAGTATTGTGTGCTTGTTCACCATTTTGTGATCTGATGTGATTATGCTATGTATATTAAGTCCTAACCTCTACGATGTTGATGAGGTAGGATTAAAGGCAGTTGTGTTAACGAGGCAGGACTCAATCTACAGGATTAGGTTGTATTTTGAGTCAATCTCTTTTGAGATATAAAAGAGAGAATCAAGCAGAGAGGAGAGGGGACCTCATGCCACCAAGAATGAAGAAGGAGGAGGGGAATGTGTCCTTTGGACCCAGGGTCTGTGCTGAGAAGCTTCTAGGATGAAGGAAGACAGACGCCAAGGAACCTCCCTCAAGGCCAACAGAGAGAGAAAGATTTCCCCTGGAGGTGGCAACCCTGAATTGGACTTCTAGCCTCCTAGACTGTGAAAGAAGAAATTCCTGTTTGTTAAATCCATCCACTTGTGGTATTTCTGTTATAGTAGTACTAGATAGCTAACACAGATAGCATGCTTGGTAAAGTAGAGGGTCACTAAAAAATGGGAAGAATCTGAAGGACATGGATTGACACAGTGGCTGCAACTATGAGCGCAAACATAGCAATGATTGTGAGGATGGCACAGGACCAGGCAATGATTTATTCCGTTGTATACAGGGTGTCTATGAGTTGGAACTGACTCAACAGCACCTAACAACAATTCAATTCATGACATCCCACCCTTTGCCCCTCCCCCCAAATACATGTAAAACATATCCACCCCATCACATCATCCCAAAAGTCTTAAATCCAAAATCTCATCTTCTGAATCATTTAATTCAAATACGGGTGAAACTTTAGGCTTATTTCATCCTGGGGCAAAACTCCTCTTCAACTGTGAACATGTGAAATCTAGACTACAAGCTATATCTTCCAAAGTACAATGGTGCACCAAATACAAGGTAGACATCTCCATTTCAAATGAGAGGAATTGGAGGGAAAGAAGGAATAACAGGCACCAAGCAAGTCCAAAACCTAGCAGAACAATTTACATTAGCTCTTAAAGCTTGAAAATAATGCTTTTCTTTGGGACCACCTGAACAAGGGTCCCATCCTCCAGACTCTGGGTATTGACCATGCTCTCTCAATTCTCGGTGGAGGCCCCTTGGGGTGGGCTTCAGCCCTGACTTCAAGACCTACTGAGATGGCAACTCTACTCCCTGAGCTTTGGGTTGCTCTATTATCCTAGTCTACCTGAGTGTTGACCCCACCCCATGGCCCCAACAGGACCTATTTTTCTGCCCTTTGAGCATGACAGCCGTGGCCCCTCAGCTTTGGGAAGTGGCCGTACACTCTTGGCACTCTTGAATGGCAGATCAGTCACTTTAAAACCTAGGAAGCCGTGGTCCCATCCTTTGAAACCCAGTAGTCTGTGGTTCCACCCTTTGAAACTGAGGCAGACTTGCTTCCCTTGCTCCTTCCAACAGTTCTGCTGATCTCTGAATTGTTCCAGGGGTTGATTTTTCCTTTCTTGGAGGATGACAGATGTAGCTTCTTTGGCATGTTTCCTGCCTGTAGAATTCCAAAAGGTAGACAGCTTTCTTTACTTCTGTCCTAACTCTGTCCCCTTCAGCCTAACCTGGTGGGTTTTTTGCTGCTGTAATTGGTTAGATCCATCAGTCACAGGCTTAATTGCTTTAACAAAAAATTGAGTAGCCACATCCTTGGTAAACATTCTGGGACACATGTCCTTAGTTATACAACAGAATTTTCCAAATCTTTAAGTTCTGTTTTCATTTTTCACAGTTCATTTTTAAGTCCATCTCTTTTCTCTCACGTTTTACTATAAGTGGCAAGGAGAAATCACAAAGTTCCTTCAATATCTTGCTTAGAAATCTCCTCAGCCAATTATCCACATGTTTTTTTTATTTCCTTTAACTATTAGCCTCACCAGAATCACATATGACATCCACATTTCTAACAACATTTTGTTGCTGGCACCATATCTTTTCTCTAAGATGATAAAGATTTTCTCTATAGCTCTCCTCCCTTCCATCTAAGCCCTCACCAGAATTGCCTTTGAGGTCCATAATTCTACCAACAGTCTCTTCAAAGTGATCTAAGCTTTTATTATTAGGGACCTTAAAACTCTTCCAGCCTCTACTTGTTACCCAATTTGCAAAACCCTCCCACTTTGTAGGTGTTTGTTAGAGTAGCATCCCCACTTCTTAGCACCAAATTCAATCCTATTGAAGGCAGAAATTGTAAGATTATATAAAAAGGCAATATCCAACTATATTCTGCCTACAAAATACATACTTTAACGATAAGGTCACATATGTATTAAAAGTAAAAAACAGAAAAATATATATCATGTTAATACTAGTCAAAAGAAAGCTTGAGTGATGACATTAACACTAAAAAAATAGACTTCAGAACACAGAATATTGCTAGTGATAAAGAAAGTCATTTCATAATGAGAAAACTATCAGAAAGATGTAACAACCCAAATCATTTCTCATTTTGTAACAGAGCTTCATTCAAAACACCTGAATTAAAGAGGTGACAAAACCCCAGCAAGTAATGTTCAAATCCACAATTACTTTCAGAAGCTTCTATACCCATCTCAATAATTCATATAACTGGACAGAAAATAAGAAAGAATATAAAATAATTGAATGATGCTATCAAATTAATAGAAATTTATAGAACTCCATGCAAAAACAGCAGAATAAACATTTTTAAGTAAGGTTAAAGTGCTTGGCGGCTAACCAAAAGGTCGGTGTTCATACCCACCAGCTGCTCTGAAGGAGAAAGATGTGGCAGTCTGCTTCTGTAAAGATGTACAGACTTGGAAACCCTACGGGGCAGTTCTACTGTCTTATGGGTCACTATGAGTCAAAATCGACTCAAAGGCAGTGGGTTTGTTTTGTTTTTTTTTTGTTTTTTGTTTTTGATTTACTAAGGTAGACCATATTCTAGGCCACAAAACATACAATAATTATTAACAAATATTCATTTATTAATAAATATTTATAAATATCTCCACTAATCTTATCAGAACAGCCTTTAAATTTTGGAAAGTTGTTGAGCTCCCTGTGGTGGATACAATTTTTTCAGAATTCCATTTTTCATATGAAAGCTTGGATTTTATCATTAGCCAAAAAATACTGTCAGTTGTCTTTCTTTATGTGACATGGTCACCTTGTTTATTTTTTACAGAAAGTGTCTGCTTAATATTCAAGTCCTCAAGTCTGAATAATCATATTTAACCCATCTGTCATTCAAATAAAAATAGAGTTAAATGGTAAAAGTAGTTTGTTCAGTTTGCAAATGAAACAATTGTACAAGTACTGTTCCTAGGGACAACTGTCGTACTTCAGTATGCATCAGAAGTGCTTTATGCATACTTTCCCTTAGATCAAATAACCCAAACACCAAACCCATTGCCATCAAGTTGATTCTGACTCATAGTGACCCCATGAGACAGGATAGAGCTGTCCCATAGGGTTTTCAAGGATCGCCTGGAGGATTCAAACTAGGGACATTTTGGTTAGCAGACTTAACCCTTAACCACGACCCAACCAGGGGTTCCTGAGATCAAACAGAATCTTAAAAAAAGACATGTGCTCAAGGGTTGAGATTTAATAAAATTAGAAACTTTCACTGCTTCAACAGGGATTTTCCTAAGTGAAATTGGCATTTATTTTTTTCCACTGAGGTTGCTTCACACTGAAGAACACAACCAGTGCTAGTACAGCTGGATGCTGTAGCTTTGATTTCTGCTAAGCCACCAGCAGCTTTACCCACCATTGCTCTTACACCATCAGTGCAAAGGTCAGCACAGCAAAAAGGTAGATAGCACTTGAACGATATTATAAAAATAGCTGTGACATTGTCCATACCAGGAAAAGTCTCAGGCAACTCCAGCAGTCTGTGGAGCTCATGTTGAGAATTATTGGCTTAGACAAAGCTATGGAAGAAACAAATCAAACTGTTATTGATGGCTGGCTCATGGTGCTGGGATTACTAATAGGAAAAAATCCATCCAACTATCTATCTCTGTATTTTTAATTGTTTCAACTCATACATTACTTTTGTAAATTATAAAACTAAAAAACCCTGCTGCCAGTGAATTGGTTCCAACTTATGAAGACTCCATGTGTAACATAGTAGAGCTCCTGTGTAGGGTTTTCTTGATGTAATCTTTTTGTGTGTGTGTGTGCTTTTGGTGAAAGTTCATAGTGCAAATTAGTTTCTCATTCAAAAATTTACTCACAAATTGTTTTGTGATATTGGCTGCAATCCCCCAAATATGCAAACATTCATTAATAATCAGAGCGTGAAATGTACAAAGAATGAGTTTAGGAAAATTGGAAATCATCAAAAATGAAATGGAACACATAAATATCAATATCCTAGATATTAGTGAGCTGAAATGGACTGGTATTGGACATTTTTAACTGGAAAATCATATGGTGTACTATGCCAGGAATGACAACTTGAAGACGAATGGCTTGCATTCATTGTCAAAAAGAACATTTCAAGATCTATCCTGAAGTACACAGCTATCAGTGATAGTATAATATCCATATGCTACAAGGAAGATTAGTCAATATAACCATTATTCAAATTTACACGTCAACCACTAAGGCCAAAGAAGAAAAAATTGAAGATTTTTACCAACTTCTACAGTCTGAAATTGCTCAAACATGCAATCAGGGTCCATTGATAATTACTGGTGATTGGAATGAAAACATTGGAATAAAAGAAGAAGAATCAGTAGCTGGAAAAATAGGGCCTTGAAGATAGAAACAATGCTGGAGATCACACGATAGAGTTTTGCATGACCAACTACTTCATTGCAAATATCTTTTTTCACCAACATAAACGGCAACTATACACGTGGATTTCTCCAAATGAAAGACACAGGAATCATGTCGACTACATCTGAGGAAAGAGAGGATGGAAAAACTCAGTATCATCAGCCAGAAAAAGGCCAGGCACTGACTGCAGAAGAGACCATCAATTGATCATATCTAAATTCAAGTTGAAACTGAAGACAATTAGAACAAGTCCACCAAGGTCAAATTACGGTCTTGCGTATGTCCCACCTGATGCATACACATTGAACACTAACGAAAAAAGACCAGAAGAGTTGTGGAATGATGTCAAGGACATCAAGAAAGCAAGAGGTTATTAAAAAGACAGAACAGAAAGAAAAGACCAAAATGTATGTCAGAAGAGGCTTTGAAACTTGCTCTTCAATGTCCAGTAGCTAAAGTAAAAGGAATAAAATGATGAAGTAAAAGAGCTGAACAGAAGATTTCAAAGGGTGGCTCCAGAAGACAAAATAAAGTATTGTAATGACATGTGCAAAGACCTGGAGATAGAAAGCCAAATTTCAAGCCTCAAGTTGCAATATTGAAGGCTTCTACTGGGAAAATACCCTATGACTCAGGAACCATCAAAAGAAGATGGAAGGAATACACAGACTCACTATACCAAAAAGAATGGGTTGACATTCAACCATTTCAGGAGGTAGCATATGATCAGAAACTGATGGTACTGAAAGAAGAAGTCCAAGATGCACTGAAAAAAAGGAGTTGGCAAAAAACAAGTCTCCAGGAATTGATGAAATACCAATTGATATGTTTCAACAAATGGATGCAGTGCTGGAAGTGCCCACTTGTCTATGCCAAGAAATTTGGAAGACAGCTACCCGGCCAACCGACTGAAAGAGATCCATATTTATGCCTATTCCCAACAAAGGCGATCCAGCTGAATGTGGAAATTATTACACAATTTCATTAATGTCACATGCAACTAAAATTCTGAAGATCATGCCACAGCAGCTGCAGCAGTCTATTGACAGGGACCTGCCAGAAATTCAAGGCAGACTCAGAAGAGGAGGTAGAACCAGGGATGCCATTGCATTGACTGTGCAAAGGCCTTCGACTGTGTGGATCATAACAAATTACGGACAACACTGCAAAGAAGAATGGGAATTCTAGAACACTTATTTGTGCTCTTGACAAACGTGTATATAGATCAAGAGGCAGTCATTTGAACAGAGCAAGGAAATACTGCTTAGTAGTTTAAAGTCATGAAAGTTGTGCATCTGGGTTATATCCTTTCACCGTACTTACTTATGCTGAGCAAATAATTTGAGAAGCTGGATTATATGAAGGATGAGGCAGCAGGATTGGGGGAAGACTCATGAACAACCTGTGTTATGCTGATGACACAACCTTGCTTGCTGAAATTAAGTGGACTTGAAGCACTTCCTGATGAAGATCAAAGACCACAGCCTTCAGTATGGATTACACCTCAACATAAAGAAAGTAAAAAAGTCCTCACAACTGGACCAATAAACAGCATCATGATACAGGGAGGAAAGATTGGAGTTGTCAAGAATTTCATTTTACGTGGATCCACAATCAACGTTCATGGAAGCAGCAGTCAAGAAATCAGAAGACTCATTGTGTTGGGCAAATCTGCTGCAAAGGATCTCTTGAAAGTGTTGAAAAGCAAAGATGTCACCTTGAAGACTAAGGTGGTCCTGACCCAAGCCACGGTGTTTTCAATCACCTCAAATGCATGCAAAAGCTGGACAATGAATAAGGAAGACCAAAAAAGAATTGATGCCTTTGAATTGCGATGTTGGTGAAGAATATTGAATGTATCATTTTTTTTTTTATCAGAAGAAGGAATATATCTGTCTTGAAGAACTACAGAGAAGGATATCATGCTTGATAAAGTAGAGGGTCATGAAAAAAGAGGAAGGCCCTCAACAAGATGGATTGACACAGTGGCTACAGAATGGGCTCAAATATAACGTTTGTGAGGGTGGCACAGGACTGGGTAGTGTTTCGTTCTGTTGTACATAGGGAAGCTATGAGTCAGAACTGACTCCATGGCACCTAACAACAACAACAACTCCTTCTTTCACTTTCAACCCTCAGTTCCCAAGTCCATTTGTCCAGTTCTCCTGCCCCTTCCTGCTTCTCATCTTTTCTTTTGGACAGGTGTTGTCCATTTGGTCTCCTATTCTTGACCAAACTAAGAAGCAAGTTCTTCATGTGTGTTATTGTTTGTTTTGTTGGTCTGTGTAATCTTTGGCTGTAAGGTAGACTTTGGGAATGGGTTCTGTTCTTAGTTAGCTGTGTGTCCAGGGGCCATAGTCTCAGGGGTTCCTCCATTCTCTTTCAGACCAGTAAGGCTGCTCTTTTTGTGTGAATTTCGCTATTGTTCTACATTTTTCTCCTGCTCTGTACGAATACTCTATTGTGATCCCTGTCAGAGCTATGGGTGGTGGTAGTTGAGCACCATCTAGTTGCTCTGGGCTTAGGATGGTGGAGGCTGTGGTTCATGTGGTGGTCCATTAGTCCTTTGGGCTAATATTTTCCTTGTGTCTTTGTTTTTTTCAGTCTCCTTTGCTCCAAAAGGGATGGAAACAATAGATTTATCTTAAATGGCCACTCACAAGCTTTTAAGACTCCAGATGCTACTCTCTAAAGTTGTTGTATTGTTAGGTGCCCTTGAGTAGGTTCCGACTCATAGTGACCCTATGTACAACAGAACAAAACATTACCCAGTTCTGTATCATCCTCACAATCGTTGTTATGCTTGAGCCCGTTGTTGCAGCCACTGTGTCAATCCATCTTGTTGAAGGTCTTCATATTTTTCACTGGGCCTCTATATCTCACATCCTTTGGACATGTTCTCAGGAGGGACCAGTCCTTGGAGAAGGACATCATGCTCTCCACAGTAGGATATAGAATATTTTCTTTATGAACTATGTTATGACAATTGATATTGATGCTCCCTAAGACCATCAATATAAAAAAAAAAATTTTTTTTTTTTTTTTTTTTAAGACCATGGTCCCAGCACTCAGGCCCAGTAACTTAGTCCCCCAAAGTGTTTGGACGTGTCTAGGACACTTCTATGACTTTGCCTTGGTCAAGTTGTCCTGGCTTCCCCTATATTGTGTGTTGCCTTTCTCTTCACCAAAGTTAGCACTTATCTACTATCTAGTTAGTGATTTCTTCTCCCCACCCCTCCCCTCTCTCATAACTATCAAATATTGTTTTTTTCTGTGTGTAAACATTTTCTTGGGTTTTAAGAATAGTGGCTTCATACTACATTTGTCCATTTTGATTGACTTACTTCTCTCAGCATAATGCCCTCCAGGTTTATCCATGTTGTGAGATATTTTATGGTTTCATCACTGTTCTTTATTGTTGCACAGTATTCTCTTGTGTGTATGTACCCTAATTTGTCTACCCATTCATCTGTAGGTGGGCACTTTGGCTGTTTCCATCTTTTTGCTATTGTGAGTATTGCTGCAGTGAATACGGGTGTGCATACATTGACTATAATTTTTATGGAAGCAGATCACCAGGTCTTTTCTATGCCACCAATCCAAAAAACCAAACTTGTTGCCACTGAGTGAATTTCAACTCATAGAGACCATATTGGACAGAGTAGAACTGCCCCATGTGGTTTCCAGTGCTGTAAATCTTTAGGGAAACCGGCTTCCACATGTTCCTCCTACAGAGCGGCTGGTGGGCTCGAATCGCCAACCTTTCTGTTAGCAGCTGAGTGCTTAACCACTGTGACACCAGGGCTCCTTGTGCTGCCCAGGGACCTTATAAATTATTAAAAAAAAAAAAAACTCAATAAAGAGAAATAATAAGCTATATAATTATCATCATCGTCAATAACTATATACCAATTATTCTGATGCCTGGCACAATTTGACCTCTGTTCTTAAAATAATTATCTAATAGTAATACTCAACTTAGGAAAATGCTAAGGAACTTATGACTATGCTTTATGTATATTGCACTTTGGATAAATGCTTCATTGCTTACATAGTATCAAATTAAATGAACAACCAAATTCAATTTGTTGGCCCAACCAAAAATGTAACTGGAGTCTCTGCAATCATCAGAATGTAAATAAATACCACAGGTGAAATCTTAATTTCAGCCTTTAGAGAGTCACATATTTTAAATTACTTACACCAAAGGTAAATTCATGAGTTTCACCAAAGCATGCCCTGTAAGAGTGCCAAATATAAGTCATCATTCAACATCCAGTTCCATTTTTAATGATTTCCCTGAGCTACACAGGCTGGCTGAACTGAATGATTTAATCAGCACATTATTTCCTATTTTCTCACTTATACACATCAAACTGAAAATATAATCGCCCACGTCATATACAAACCCTTTATGTCCCACATCGGTCAATGGTATTATTTTGAGCTTATTTGTTCTGAAGACACCTGAATTGTACCTATTCTACATAAGCTGATTAAATTTTAATTGCATATTCCATATTCTTTATAGATTTTGTCTGGCATAATCAAACCAATCAAATTTACAACACACTTATTCACAGAAGGTGCCAAGAAAAAAAAGAATTAAATAAAACTATATTTGAGCTTTTTAGGGTGACCTTAGACAAAAAAATAAGAGATGCTGTTATTGTGGTCACTCATCGAAAAGTGTGATGGGAAGTGCTGTGGGCTGTTGTCTAAAAAGCAACTAGTGGGATATTTCTGTGTCATTTATCTCAACACACGCTCATCAGAGATTGGTTCCAAGGACAAAATATTGGACACAGCAAGTGTTCAAATGTTCATTGAAGATTCCAATAATATGATGAAGACGTGAAATAGAAAAAAATGCCTCTGCTGTGCAGGGGTCGAACAACTTTTTCTGAAAAGACCATATGATCTCTATTGCCACTATTCAACTTTGCTGTTTGCTGTAGAGATGTTTGCTAGACATACACAACAGAGTTTCCCAGCCTGGGTTTCCTCAACACCAACAGGAACTAAGTATTTTCCAACTTGTTGCAAATGCCTAACTTCCCTGAAGCTGAAACATAGGGTCATCCAATCAGACGCTGCCTATTCACCTCAGCTTATGTAACACACAGCCTTACATAGGAGCCCTGGTGGTGCAGTGGTTAAGAGCTGTGGCTGCTGACCAAAAGGTGATCAGTTTGCATCCACCAGCTACTCCTTGGAAACCTATGGAGCAGTTCTACTCTCTTCTATATGGTCGTTATGATTCTGAATCAACTCAACAGCAATGGGAATCTTACATAACTTAGCACCCAAGTCCAAATAAGGTGAAACACTTGGTTCCAAGAAATCAAGTGTTAGCTTGCTTCACTTCGGCATTTACCTGATAGAAGTACTCCCCTCCTGGTCCTCGTGGTGAAGTCTTATGTTACAGAGTAGAATTGTTCCATAGGGTTGTCTTGGATGTAGTAGTTATGGAAGCAGATCACCAGGCCCTTCTTCTGGAGCACTGTTGGGTCAATTAGTACCACCAACATTTAGGTTAACAGTCCAGAGCAAACTGTACCACCCAGGGACCTGGTTACCATGAGTTAGCATGGGGTGGCCTGCAACAGGTTTGTTTTTTGTTTGTTTTTGGTTTTCTGTTACTCAGCGGAGCTCCCAATCACTTTCAGTGTGGGTTGCCGTCCAATTCATGAATCACTGTGTGCTTGAATAAAATCACCAAAACTTTATCAATGAAGACTTAATTTTTCTTTTCATACACTGTGAAAAGAGCCTTTGGCAATACGTAAACATCAATGTTCCAGTAAAACTTTATTTACAAAAACAGGCAGACAGCCCACAGCATATTTTGCCTAGCACTGCATCTTTGGTGAAATGGTTAGGGGATTGTCTGCTAACCAAAAGGTCGGCAGTTCAAATCCACCAGCCACTCCTTGGAAACCCTCTGGGGCAGTTCTACTCTGTCCTTTAGGGTTGCTATGAGTCTGAATGGGCTTGACGGCAACTGTTTTTTCTTTTAATCTTTAAAACTTAACCTCTACACTTGTAACTATTACAAGCTTCATTCTTATAAAGAAATATGTTAAAAGCAAGAAGCAGTTTTGGTTTTTATATGTCATATGCATGTGAAACATCACTGTTGTCATTGACACACTGTGCCATTGAAAAAGCAATCTAAGGGCGGGTATAGTTTGGGAACATCATAACATAAAAGGCATTGCTGTCTTTGGGCCTATCTTTTAGTTTGTCAATACCAAACAAATTCATGCAAAATATGAAAGAAACAGAGCAGGAGCTAATGAATAGTGCACTGTTCGTTTTTCCTTTTAGAAAGCGCTAATCAAAACCATTCAAACGTCTCTGATGGTTAAGTCCGTGCCATTTGTGCTCATTATTTCCTGAGCATCTGGGGGGATGTGCACAACAAAGTATCGACCCAGGTTTTATTTTACAGCGTTGATGTAGGAATCTCCTGAGATGACAGTAGAAAGTGACCACAATGACACATTTCTTAGGACTGTGATTTAGGAAAAGGGAACTTGACACGAAGACATCAGGGGGAGCATTTACCACACATATATTAATACTAAGGAACACTTCCAGGTCTGTTTTGGCATCTGGGAGTTAAGAGTCCAAGCAGAACCTCCATCTCCAGGACGCTCCAGCCTCCAAACTGAAGAAGAAAAGTTGCTCTGATTCAGATTCGCAGGCATTAGGCTTTCTTTCCTGAAGGTTATTTGCACGTGATTGACATGATAATGTCTCCAGTCCTGGTATCCCCACTGCCCTGGACCACTGGCCTGGACTGTTCTTTTACTCTTACTATAAAACCCTGAAATCACTTTCTTTCTTGGAAAGAAATGCAGTGTCTAGGGCAATGGATTTTTCCACTTCAAAAGGAGTAACATTAGCTATTGAAACAGAAGGTGCGAGTTGTTTTCTCAGGATAGAAATGTTGACTTCCATGCTAGGAGCTCAGGGATATCCCTGATAGCCCTCTGCATTAGGAGAAGACTCCCATTCTGATCAAATTGTTTAAAAACATTATTTGCACATGAAATGAAATAAAAGTGAAACACTTTCCAACTTCTTTCTTCTGCCCCCTGTACCTGTGAACCCGACACTATCATACTCACAAAATTCCTGTGCTCTCACCCCACAGGTCACTAAAATTGTAATAACTAAGCTTGAGAAGCTATTATTTCCAGAAATAAATTAAAAAAAAAAAAAAAAACATGCCAACAAGAGTCAAGTGTATTCAGCTCTGAAGCCCTAAGTGCTCTCCCTAGCTATTTAGACATCCGCATTTGTTAGGATAGAGGAGCAAATTAATTGTAGGCTGCCTTCAGTCTTTTATGCTTGTTCACACAATTTACTAATTGACTAACAGGTCATCCAAAATGGGTCATTCAGTTATTGGCATAATTACCCAGGTTCAGTTGTTAATATAATTAAGGGTAATGTAAATTTTGGCAGTTTTCCAAACCATAATTAATAGGGCACAATAACATACAGAGAAATAAAAGCCACACTTTTTCTAAATTGGTAGACCAGTGCTTATTAAAGTAGGCTGGATGGGAGCATTTACCACTGCCGGGCACTGTGTGGAGGGCTTTAACTAGATTACATCATTTCATCCTTGATGGCCTCCATTGTACAGATCAGAAGCTGAAGCTGACAGGTTAAGCCTTGTTTTTGTTCAAATAACTTTGTTGTTGTTAACTACCTTCCAGTTGGCCTCCAACTCATGGTGACCGCATGCACAATGGAACAAAATGCTGCTCTGTACTGTGCCATCCCCGTGATGTGTTGTATATAGCCAGGCCTTTCTTAGTCCATCTTAGTCTGGAAGCTCCACTGAAACCTGTTCAGCATCATAGCAACACTCAAGCCTCTGCTGACTGGTGGTGGCTGCACACGAGGCACATTGGCCAGGAATGGAATTCAGGTCTCCTGCATGGAGGAAGGGAATTCTACCATTGAACCCTGTTGTTGTTATTAGTTGCAATGGAGTCAATTCCCATTCATGGCAACACCACGTTTACGAAGTAGAACTGCTCCACAGGGCTGTGACCTTCCATAGTAGATTACCAGGCCTGCCTGTCCTCCAAGGTGCCACTGGGTGGGTTCTAACCTTCAACTTTTCCTGGACTTAGCCAAACATTCTTGCTGTTGTTGTTGTGCCATAGGTCCCCGCCTTGCTGACAACACGCCATTCCAACATCAGTCTACTACCTTCCCCACTTCTTCTCACTCACCCCTTCTCCAAGCAATGGTTGATCTGGTTTGCTGTACTACAGAATAGGATTACACCAAATTTACTAGTGACGAATAGAGGGTCAGGAAACCCTGGTGGCGTAGTGGTTAAGTGCTACAGCTGCTAACCAAAGGGTCACCAGTTTGAATCTACCAGGTGCTCCTTGAAAACTCTATGGGGCAGTTCTACTCTGTCCTATACGGTCACTATGAGTCGGAATCGACTTGACGGCACTGGATTTGGTTTTTCTTTTTTTTTTTTTCTTTTAGTAGAGGGTCAGCAGAAACAAGGGAAACCCTTCACATGATGTATTAACACAACAGCCACAACAATGGGCTCAAACATTCCAACGATCATGAAAATGGCACAGAACTGGGCAACATTTAGTTCTGTTGTACATAAGGTCACCATTGAATCGGAGCCAACTCAATAGCAACTAATATCAACAAAGACCTTGCTAAGAGGGACACCACTGGTTCTCCCTCTTAAGTAGGTCCCTGAGAGCCATTCTGTAAAATGTGACTCTGCTCATGAACACCCCCTTCCCTGCTAGCAGGTATTCTGCCAAAAAAGGGGGGACACCTAATACAAGTTAAGGTTAATTGCACTCCAAATTTGCCAATCTGTAATTAAGCTTAAAGGAAAGTCTTTCCATCTGGCTCAAATTGAAATAGGTACACTTCTGGGCTGTGGATGGTCATGCAGATTGGGGAACACAGAGATAAAAAGGAGTGGGCGCAAAGAGAAGTAGAATTGAGAGATGGGGAGAAAATACTGAGTCTTTGACAGCTTTCTGTATTCCAGTCTTCCTTGAAATCTCACTGTATTCTTGCATTGGTCTCTGAGAGACACAACTGTAATCTCACAATGCTGTTGTTTTTAGGTGTTGTCCAGTCGTTTCTGACTCATAGAGACCCTATGTACAACAGAAGGAAACACTGCCTGGTCCTGCATCATCCTCACAATCATTGCTATGTTTTGATTCCAAGTTGCAGCCACTGTGTCAATCCATCTCCTTGAGGGTCTTGTTCTTTTTTGTTTTTTTTTTTTTTTGATGACCCTCTACTTTACCAAGCATGACAATAATGTACCTGCTTTGGCTTAAATTAACTTTAGTCCATTTCTATTTGTTGCAACAAAACAGTTCCACCTGGTAGGCTCAGAAATTTACAAAACGCCCTAACTAATGAAATCACGCAAAGTACTAAAGCTCTGTAAGGTTCTGAGCATTGACCTGTGCCCTTTTACTTGTTCGTGTTCAGCTCCCTCTTCCGTCCTGCTCAGAGCTTCTCCCCCAGCTTCGAGACTCTGCTCAAGAATTTTTGAGACAGCCAAGCAAAGTCTGGGAAATATTTTTCTAATGTTTTTAACTCATGGGACTCCCGATTAATGTACATTCCTGGCAAGAGCTATGTTCCTGAGGTGCAGTACAGCCACTATATTTTTCCCTATAATGAGATTCCCCAAATGATTTTTATACAAATTTAACTGCTCCTTCAGAGTAAGTAATGATATAGAATTTGCATATAAACTTTTATTCGATAAATCACCTTTGTGGGTGGATATTTTCAATGCTATCATTATATGTTCTAACGCAAAATTTAAACACTACTTTTTATTATGTTTTAGTTTTATGAATCCTCTGAAAGGATATTTTGTTGATTGTTCCACTGTGGCTTATCCTCTTTTATTCCTGGATAGATAAATCAAATTTTATCGGCATTAGTAACCACTCTTTTGGAAATATTTAATAATGAGTAATGACACAGTATGACTCAATGAACCAAAGTATAACTGATGATTCTCCAACCAGGAGAACACAGCCAAGCATATAGTACAATGTGAGAGAATTTGGAAGGAACACATCATTTGGAAGGATGAGGAGAAAGGCCTGAAAATGTTAAATTTTGGAGTTTCAGAGCTCACTAATTTATCTGGTATGGTCTATGAGGCAGATACTATTTTAGGTGCTGAGAACACAAATATTAACAGGATAAGACGTCATAGTCTTTGTGAGACGACTGACAAATACATTGCAACTTATAAGCTTCAGAGGTTTCCTGTTTTCTGCCCCGTGTCCATCCCAGGGAGACGTTCTCGATTCTATCACTTCTTTCCACACTCATTTCCTCATTTAGGTCTTCATTTAATCAAGCTGGATTTTTTGGGGGTGGGGGGTTGAAAGTAAAAGGGAGTCTTTTTTTTTTAATAATTTTTATTGAGCTTTCAATGAACGTTTACAAATCAAGTCAGTCTGTCACATATAAGCTTATATATACCTTACTCCATACTTCCACTTATTCTCCCCCTAATGAGTCAGCCCTTCCAGTCTCTCCTTTTGTGACAATTTTGCCAGTTTCTAACCCTCTCTACCCTACTATCTCCTCTCCAGACAGGAGATGCCAACACAGTCTCAAGTGTCCACCTGATACAAGTAGCTCACTCTTCATCAGCATCTCTCTCCAACCCATTGTCCAGTCCCTTCCATGTCTGATGAGTTGTCTTCGGGAATGGTTCCTGTCCTGGGCCAACAGAAGGTTTGGGGACCATGACTGCCAGGATTCCTCTAGTCTCAGTCAGACCATTAAGTCTGGTCTTTTTATGAGAATTTGGGGTCTGCATCCCACTGATCTCCTGCTCCCTCAGGGGTTCTCTGCTGTGCTCCCTGTCAGGGCAGTCATTGGTTGTGGCCAGGAACCATCTAGTTCTTCTGGTCTCAAGATGATGTAAGTCTCTGGTTCATGTGGCCCTTTCTGTCTCTTGGGCTCATAGGTATCATTTGACCTCGGTGTTCTTCATTCTCCTTTGATCCAGGTGGGTTGAGACCAATTGATGCATCTTAGATGGCCACTTGTTAGCATTTAAGACCCCAGACGCCACATTTCAAAGTGGGATGCAGAATGTTTTCATAATAGAATTATTTTGCCAATTGACTTAGAAGTCCCCTTAAGCCATAGTCTCCAAACCCCCACCCTTGCGCCGCTGACCTTTGAAGCATTCAGTTTATCCTGGAAACTTCTCTGCTTTTGGCCCAGTCCAGTTGAGCTGACCTGCCCTGTATTGAGTATTGTCCTTCCCTTCACCTAAGGTAGTTCTTATCTGCTAACTAATCAGTAAATAACTCTCTCCCACGCTCCCTCCCCCCCCCACCTCGTAACCACAAAAGTGTGTGTTCTTCTCAGTTTATACTATTTCTCAAGATCTTATAATAGTGGTCGTATACAATATTTGTCCTCTTGCCTCTGACTAATTTCGCTCAGCATAATGCCTTCCAGGTTCCTCCATGTTATGAAATGTTTCACAGATTCATCACTGTTCTTTATTGATGCGTAGTATTCCATTGTGTAAATATACCACAATTTATTTAACCATTCATCCGTTGATGGACACCTTGGTTGCTTCCAGCTTTTTGCTATTGTAAACAGAGCTGCAATAAACATGGGTGTGCATATATTTGTTCGTGTGAAGGCTCTTATTTCTCTAGGGTACATTCCAAGGAGTGGGATTTCTGGGTTGTATGGTAGTTCTAGTTCTAACTTTTTAAGAAAACGCCAGATAGATTTCCAAAGTGGTTGTACCATTTTACATTCCCACCAGCAGTGTATAAGAGTTCCAATCTCTAAAAGGGAGTACTTTTAAGAGAACAGTTTATGTCCACTATTGACTTATTCTTTATAGCTGCTTAAAAAAAATTTTTTTTTAATTGCCTAGGATTTCTTCCTAGCTTTCTAGTGCTAATATTGCAGAAACACCACAAGTGGAGAGACCCTGGGTCTAAATGTTGCCCTGCAGTCCTGGCTCTTCTTTCTTAGTGGTAGTGAGGTCCCTCCTCTCTCCTCTGGCTTCTCTCCTTTTATCTCTTGTAACATAAAAGATGTGATTTAAGCAAGGGTGTGACTGAAGTAAGGCTGTGACTCAGTATACACCCCACACTGATCCTGCCTTATTAACATATAGAAGTTAGGATCTACGGCACATCACAAAATGGAGAATAATTACATCAGATCACAAATGGAGGACAATCACACAATACTGGGAATCATGGCTAGCCAAGTTGACATATATTTTTAGGGGACACAATTCAATCCATGACAGGTTTCAAAATAAAACTTAATTACCCAAAACTCGCTGCCATCAAGTCAATTCTGACTCATAGCAATCCTACAGGACAGAATAGAACTGCCCCATAGAGTTTCCAATGTGTGGCTGGTAGATTCATACTGCTGACCTTTTGATTAGCACCTGAGTTCTTAACCACTGAGCCAACAGGGTTCCAAATTACCACAATCTACTTTCAAATACTATTATACAGCTTTATTTGAGGCCTAAACATCTTTCAATATAGAGTCGAAATTTCTCATTCATATATTTTGTGTTATTGTTGTCAGGCATTTTATGATTATACATGCCATTGACCAATTGTACTTTGCTGACATTTTTGTTTTAGGCAGTCAATCATTCTTTATAGCTATTCAAGATAAGAAAAAAACAAACAAAAAACCAGTATTATATGTACACAGTCATTTAATCATATAGGGATTTTTTTTTTTTTTTTAACATGGAAGTCTATGTTTAGTATACTTCTGGCTTAAGAAATTTCTTTACAATGTCATGTAGTGTAGATTTAATTTATGGATCTTCTCTGGTTTTTGTTTGAAAAAGTCTTTATTTTTGCAATACAGTTTTCCTTGGAACAGACCTCCCTGTTGAGAAATTTAACTTTTTTTTTCCTCCACTATACAGATATTATTCCATCATCTTCTGGCTTACATAATTTCTGAAGTAAAGTCTGTTCTAATTCTTATTTTTATTATTCTGCATATAATGCACATTTTGCTTTGGCAGGTTTTGCAATTTAAATATGAAATGTCCAGATGATTTTGTTTCCATTTTTGTAGTTATCTGGCTTGATGTTATCTGAACTTCTTAGATTTGGAAAATTCCCAGCGATCATACCTGAAAATATTTTTTCTAGCTTATTTGATATCTCTTCTCATTCTGAGATTATAAATACACATAAATTATGTCTTTTGATATTTTCCCACAGCTCATAAAAAATAGATGCTCTGAATTCTGCCCCCCCGCCCTTTTTTTTCCGATAGTGTTTCAGTTTAGGTAATTTCTGTTGTATAATCTTGAAGTTCACTGGTTCTTTGCTCTGTCATGTGTACCAATGAACTCCTCAAAGACATTATTTTTGTTGTTGTTGAGAATATACACAGCAAAACGTATGCCAATTCAACCATTTCTACATGTACAATTCAGTGACATTGATTACATTCTTTGAGTTGTGCAACCATTATCACCCTTCCCTTCTGAGTTGTTCCTCCCCTATTAATATAAACTCACTGACCCCTAAGGTTCCTATATAATCTTACAAGTTGCTGTTGTCATTTGATTCCTTATAGATAGTTTTTAAAAGAGCATAACGCTCAAGGCAGACATTTTCTTACTGGTTAAACTACACTATTGTTTGGTTTTAAGAAAACTTCAGGGGGATACTTTTGGTTTAAGGTTTAAAGATTATCTCAGGGCAACAGTTTTAGAGGTTCAATCAGCTGCCATGCCTCCAGAAAGTGTGGAGTTCATAAGAACTTGAAATTCTGTTCTGCACTTTCCTCCTTTTGATCAATAGTCTTCTATAGAATCTTTAATCAAACTGTTCAGTAATGGTAGCACCAGGCAGTTCTGGTCTCATGGCAAAGGAGGCAGTTTTTCATGGAGGCAATTCTTCATCTCCATTACCATGAGATATTTATTGATTTTAATTCCTTGTGTAGTTGGCAGAACAATGACCCCCAAAGTTGCCCATATCCTAATCCATGGAACTTGTGAATGTGTTATGTTACATGGTGTAGGAGAATTAAGGTTGCAGATGAAATTGAGTTGGAAATCAGTTGAATTTAAAGCAGGGAGATCATCCTAGATTACCCGTGTGGTCCAGTGTAGCACAAGGATCCTTAGGTGTGGAAGAGGGAGGAAGAAGAGTCAATGTCAGACTTATGCAATGTGAGAAAGACTCAACTGACCATTGTTGGATTAGGAGATGGAAAGGGGACGGGGCCAAGGAATTTAGTCAAGCTCCAGCAAAAGGCAGGAACTTGGATGCTCCCCTAAAGCTTTGAGAAAGGAACACAGCTCACCTAACATCTTGATTTTGGCCCACTGAGGCACGTTTTGGACTTCTGTCCTCCAGATTTGTAACATAAAATATCTGTTGTTTGAAGTCACCAATTTTATAGTAATTTGTTACAGCAGCAATAGGGAACTAATACACCTTACATTTTCATTTGATTCTTTGTTTCTATCTCTCTCCTAAAATTTACCATGTCTTCATGAATGTTGTCTACTTTTTCTACTATGAACGTCCTAATACCTAGATATTAGTAGAGAGTTAAGTGCTTGACTACTAACCAGAAGGTTGGTGGTTTGAACCCACCCAGAGGTGACTCAAAAGAAAGGCCTAGTGATCTGCTTCCAAAAGGCCACAGCCACTGAAAACCCCATGGAGAAGAGTTCTACCCTCACACACCTGGGGTCCCTATGAGTTGTAATCAACTAGGTAACAATTGTTTTGGTTTGTTTTAGTTTTCTGTAGATGAGTGTTTGTAGGGGAAGAGGGAAAGAGGTGGTGTGGCCTTTTAGATTTTGCTGCTCAGTGACCCTTCCTCAATTGCTATAGAGATAAACTATTATTTTTAAAATGTGGAAGCTGTGTATCTTTGCCTTTTTATCTCTTGGGACTTAAAAATCCAAGAGGTCTTCAATCATCAGCCCTGTGTCTTCTTATTCTTTCATTGGTCATTGTTACCAAGTAGCATAGCCCTTGCCTTCCAAAGTGATTCATTTTCTTCAGAAGTTGTATTTTTGTTCACCATTTAAAATCTGTCAACTATGGGATTCTGAAAACTTTCATTACGTTTTCTCTTATACTCCCTAAGCACTTTCCCTTTGTCAAAGCTCAGCCCAATTCATAGCAACTCCAAATAAAGGTGAAGCTGTCTTATTTTGGGAGCACACATTTTCTGGAAATTTTTTATATTTTCTGCAATGAGGTCCTCTCCCCTCTCCATTCTTCTCTGACTCAATATCATGGCTTTTTGCTTAAGGTTTCTTACCTGGTTTTGGTGGTCATAATTGCTCTTAACATCATTTTTATATAGTTTGTATTTTCTGTGATTTACCAGCTTCCTAATTTTGCTGAATGATTCTGTGGTTTGCTGTTGTTATTTCATGTTTTTCCTTGCCTTACATGGTTTCCTTGTAAAAAGATAGGGAAATTCTGAAATAAGTTCTCATAAGTTGTTGTTGCTGGAAGCTATTAATATTTTCTTAATTGTTTTGATAGTCACTGAATTGAGAATGGAGTTGTATATGATGATTGATGGTTCAGTAATTCTTAACACTGATATCACCAAGCAAACTTTTAATTAATATTCTCTCCTGAACCTTATAGTATGAAATATGCTGATCACTAACCAGGCTATATTTATGAAATAATTTTTCATTGTCAAAAAGACATTTATAATTTCCTATTAGAGTTGCTAATCAGCATGAACATCATGAGTTATTCTCACTCCATTGATACAGTAAAACAGAAAACAAAGAAATAAGAAATTTTAATTAGTCTATGCAACTTCAGTGCTGATAAATTTGCATTCTCTTCTTGCCCCTTTAAGACATTGAAAACAAACTTAATAAACCAATTATGATACACACGGAAGGATTTTCAAGGGTCCGAGAACCAGCTCGAATCATTGAGAAATATCATTTGCATTTTATCTTTTCTTGATACTTTAATAGCTTTGTATTTTATTTTTAAAATTATACCTAATTTTGTAGAATAAAACTACTACTGCCTGAAGTTCTTTACGGCGATTTTATGATTATGAGGTTAATATGGCAAATAGGAATTTTCAAATATCTGCCTGAATGAATTACAAACTTTTGACAAGAAAGGCATTTGGCCAAGCTCATACTCTAGGTTTACACATCACAAGAAATGTCCAGCCTTGGGGAAATAGAAGTGTGTGTGGGGTGTGTGTGTGTGTGTGTATGTGTGTGTGTGTGTTAGGTGCTGCCAAGTCAGTTACAACGTATAGCATATACATTCTGTATAACAGAACAAAACACTGCCTGGTCCTGGGCCATCCATGCAGTCATTACTATGTTTGAGCCCATTGTTGCAGTCACTGTGTCAATCCATCTAATTGAGAGTCTTTCTCTTTTTCACTGACCTTCTACCTTAACAAACATAATGTCCTTCTGCAGGGACTCGTTCCTCCTGATTACATATCCAAGGTACATCAGACGACATGTCGGCATCCTTGCTTCCAAGGAGGACTCTGGTTGTACTTCTTCCAAAACAGACTTGTTCTTTCTTCTGGCAAAAACAAAACAAAACCCATTGTCATGGAGCCAATTCTGACTTCAGACTTCCTTACTCATTGTCCAGTTCTCGAATGTGTATGAGGTGATTGAAAATATGGCTTGTGTCAGGCGCACCTTTGTCTTAAAGTGACATCTTTATTTTTCAACACTTTAAAGACATCTTTTGCAGCAAATATACCCAGTGCAATACATTGTTTTATTTCTTGATTGCTCCTTCCATGGGTATTGATTGTGGATCCAAGTAAAAAGAAATCCTTACCAACTTCAATATTTTTTCCATTTATTATGCTGTTCCTTATTGGTTCAGTTGCAAGGATTTTTTCTTTCTTTAGGTTGAGGTGTAATCCGTAGTGAAGGTGGTAGTCTTTGATCTTCATCAGGAAGCCCTTCAAATTCTCTTCACTTTCAGAAAGCAAGGTTGTGCATAAGGCAGGTTGTTAATGAGTCTTCCTCCAATCACAATGTCCTGTTCTTCTTCGTATAGTCCAACTTCTCTGCTTATCTGATTATTTGCACAGCATACAGATTGAATAAGTCTGGTGAAAGGGTACAACCCTGACTCACATCTTTCCTGATTTTAAACCACGCAATATCCCATTACTCTGTTCAAACAACTGCCTCTCAGTCTAAGTACTGGTTCCTCATGAGCACAATTAATTTTTCTGGAATTCCCATCCTTTGAAATGTTATCCATAATTTCTTATGTTCCATAAAGTTAAATGTCTTTGCATAGTCAATAAAACACAGGAAAACATCTTTCTGGTACCCTCTGCTTTCAGCCAAGGGTCGTCTGACATCAGCAATAATATCCCTGTTCCAAACCTCTTCTGAATCTAGCTTGAATTTCTGGCTGTTCCCTAGAGATGTACTGCTGAGCCATTTTTGAATGATCTTCAGCAAAATTTTATTTGAGTGTGATATCAATGGTATTGTTTGATAATTTCTGCATTCTGTTGGATCACTTTTCTTTAGAATGGACATAATTATGCATCTTTTTCACTTGGTTGGCCAGGTAGCTGTCTTCGAAATTTCTTGGCATAGATGAGTGAGAGCCTCCAGGGCAGCATCAGTTTGTGGAAACATCTCAATTAGTATACCTTCAGTTCAGGAAGCCTTGTTTTTCAATAATGCCTTCAGTGCAGCTTGGACTTCTCCCTTCACTACCATCAGTTCTTGATCATATGCTACCTCGTGAAATGGTTTAACATCTAACAATTATTTCTGGTGGAGTGACTCTGTGTATTCCTTCCATGTTATTTTGATGTTTCCTATGTCATTCAATTTTTTGCCCATATAATCTTCAATATTACAACTCAAGGCTTGATTTTTTTCTTCAGTTCTTTCAGCTAGAGATATACTGAGCACGTTTTTCCCTTTTGGTTTTCTAACTCGTTCTTCACACATTTCATTGTAATACTACACTTTGATTTCAAGTTTTCCTTTGAAATCTTCTGTGCCACTCATTTATTTCATCATTTCTTCCATTTACATTAGCTATTTCACTTTCAAGAGCAAGTTTCAGTCTCTTCTGACATCTATTTCAGTGTTTTCTTTCTTTCCTGTCTTTTTAATGACCTTTGGCTATCTTCATATATGATGCCCTTGATGTCATACCACAACTTTCGTGGTCTTCAATCATTAGTGTTCAATGCATCAAATTTATTCTTGGGATGGTCTACAAATTCAGGTGAGGAAAATTAGAACAAGCTCATGAGAGCCAAAGTGTGTCCTTGAGTATATCCTGCCTGAATTAGGTATTTTTGTTCTCATGGACTTGTTTTAATTTTCCTCAGCTTCAGCTTCAACTTGATTAGGAGCAATTGATGGTCTATTCAGCAGTGGGCCTCTGGCTGTGTTCTGACTGATGATATTGAGCTTTTCCATCATTTCTTTCCACAGATGTGGTTGATTTGATTCCTGTGTTTTTCATCCGGAGAGGTCCACATGTTTTGTTATCATTTATGTTGTTGAAAAAAGTATTTGCTATGAGTAAGTCGCCGTTGTTATTAGGTGCCATCAAGTTGGTTCCAACTCATAGCGATCCTGTGTACAATAGAATGAAACATTGTCCTATTCTTCATCATTCTCACAATTGTTATGCTTGAGCCCATTGTTGCAGCCACTGTGTCAATTCATCTCACTGAGGGTCTTCTTCTTTTTAACTGACCCTCTACTTTACCAAGCATTATGTCCTTCTCCAGGGACTGATCTCTCCTGAAAACATACTTAAAGTATGTGAGATGTAGTCTCACCATCCTTGCTTCTAAGGAGCATTCTGGTTGTACTACTTCCAAGACAGATTTGTTCAGTCTTTTGGCAGTTCATGGTGTATTCACTATTCTTTGGCAACACCACAATTCAAAGGCGTCAATTCTTCTTTGGTCTTCCTTATTCATTGTCCAACTTTCCCATGCATATGAGGTGACTGAAAACACCATGGCTTGGGTCAGGCACACCCTAGTTTTCAAGGTGATATCTTTGCTTTTCAGCATTGTAAAAAGGTCTTTTGCAGAAGATTTGCCCAATGCAATGCGTCTTTTATTTCTTGACTGCTGCTTCCATGGGTGTTGAATATGGATCCAAGATGACACAACTTTGCTTGCTGAAAGGGAAGAGGCCTTGAAGTACTTATTGAATATGAAGATCAAAAAGTATAGCCTTAAGTGTGGGTTACGCCTCAACATAAATAAAACAAAAATCCCAACAACTGGACCAATGAGCAAAATCATGATCAGCAGAAGAAGTAAATGTTGAAGTTGTTAAGGATTTCATTTTACTTGGATCTGTAATCAACTCCCGTGGAAGCAACAGTCAAGAAATCCAATGACTTGTTGCACTGGACAAATCTGCTGCAAAATCTCTCTTTAAAGTGCTAAAAAGCAAAGATCTTACATTGAGGACTAAGGTGCACCTGACCCAAGCCATGGTATTTTCAATCTCCTCACATGCATGGGAAAGCTGGACAATGAGTAAGGAAGACTGAAAAAGAATTGGTGCATTTGATTATGGTATTGGTGAAGAACATTGAATATATTGTAGACTGCCAGAAGAACAAACAAATCTGTCTTGGAAGAAGTACAGCCAGAATGCTCCTTAGAAGCAAGGATGCCAACACTTTGTCTCATGTACTTTGGACAAGTTATCAAGAACCAGTCCCTGGAGAAGGACATCATGCTTGGTAAAGTAGAGGGTCAGTGAAAAAAAGGAAGACCCTCAAGGAGATTGATTGACTCAGTGGCTGCAACAATAGGCTCAAGCATAACAATTGTGAGGATGGTGCATGACCAGTGTTTCATTTTGTTGTACATGGGGTGGCTATGTACATAGGGTCGGAAACAACTTGATGGCACCTAACAATAACAAACTTTCATTGTGATATCATCTTCCTTCTTTCTGAGTATATCTCTTAAGAGTCCCTTTTATGACCATCTGTTAGTTCTAAACCCTTTTAGTTTTTACCCAAATATGTCTTTATTTTGACTTGTTTTGAAATTATTATTTAGCTGTGTGCACAGTTTTATATTTATAGCTATTTTCTTTCAGGAATTTGAAGCTATTATTTCATTGTTTTCTGGCTTCTGTGCTGTTGAGAAATCTCTGACTAATTTTATTCTTTTGTGGGTTATTTATTTTCTTCTCTTTCTGACTCATTTTTTTTTTTCTTTCTACCTTTAAGATTTTTGTCTTCCATATCCCACAGTTTTATTGTGCTATGTTTGAGTATGAAGTCCTGGTGGCTCAGTAATTAGGAGTTTGGCTGCTAATCAAAACGTTGACAGTGCGAATCCACTAGTTGCTCCTCGGAAGCCAGGGCCGTTCTACTCTCTCCCCTGGAGTCACTAAGAGTCGGAATCGACTTGACAGGAGGGTTTTTACCTTTAAGCACAGAATCTCTTTTAGTTATTCTGCTTTGATTTTTTTATGCCTCCTCCTTAGATCCATTTTCTTTTCTGTTCAGCACTAATTTTCTGTTCAATCTAAAAACTGAGTTTTGTATTTCAATGGGAGTTAAGTTTATAAATCCAGACATTCAAATTGGTTCTTTTTCATGTCAGTCTGTTTATTCATTTTTATTGTGACTTATTTCTTGTTCATGTTTTTAATTCCCTTATTTATTTATTTTTTATAAATTTTACACATATTTAGTTCATAATCCATATGTATCGCTATGCATTTTTTCAGCTGTCACTAGTGGGGATTGGCTTAGTTTTGTATTTGTACATTCTTCTTTTGATTTTTGTCTTGAAGTTATTTTTGGTTGATCCAAGTCTATAGTATCCATGAGAGGTGAGGGATGAGAGATGTTGTTGAGGTAACTTTTTTCTAGAAATGATTTGCTTTTGCTTCTTCCATGTGCTTAGGGTTCTATCAATGTGTGACACTTTTTAGATTGTTATGACATTTAAATCCTGTGGCCTCGTGGTGGCAGGTTTAGAAATGTAACCTCTCAAAAACATATTTTCTTTCCTCCTTACGTGACTACAATGCCTGGAAAAGGTAGGATGCTTCTTTTCCATCAGGAAGAAATTTTCTAGTGTACTGAAGGATCTTTGCTTTATTCAGTGGAATCATGTTCATTTCCCATTTTGGGTGAGCTTGAGGCCCTGTCTCTTGGCTATTAGGATTCAGAGATATGTTCCTTTTATCAGTAAATGGCATTCATATAACTAACACAGGTTTCAGTGATAGCTTCTTACCATAGATTCCAGTTTCCCATTTTCTTTTGTTTTTGGAAATTTCTTTTCTTTCTTATGAACACAGACATATATGAGGTTTTTCTGATTTTATACAGAATTTTCATTGTTTTTTCTAAGAATACATAGTCTGCTACATTGCTGTGCATGGAAGGCCATTACCGAATGTTTACAGTTATCAAAACATTTCACACATTTCTTTATCAGATAATTTACCTTGTTATTGAGCTGTAAGTGTTGTTTATGTATCTGTTTAAAAGTCCTATCTCAAGTATGTATTTGGAAAATTTTTCTTTGTCTTCAACTTGATTTTACATTTTTTAAAAAGTGTTTTTAGATGGGCAATACATTTTAATTTTGAAGCAGATGATTTTATCAATACCTTATATAACAAAATTTTACTTACCCTATTGTCTCAAAGATTTCTCCTATGTTTACTTCTGCAGTTTTATATTTATACCATCACTTTAACATCTATGATCCACTTCAAGATAATTTTATATGAAAAAAACTAGAAAGATAGGGGACAAAATGCTTATTAAACCACGCAGTATCTCCTTGTTCTGTTCAAATGACTGCCCCTTGATCTATGTCCAGTTTCCTCATGAGCACAACTAAGTGTTCTGGAATTCCTGTTCTTTGCAATGCTATCCATAATTTGTTATGATCCACACAGTTGAATGCCTTTGCATGGTCAATAAAACACAGGTAAACATCTTTCTGGAATTCTCTGCTTTCAGCCAGGATCCATCTGACATCAGCAATGATATCCCTGGTTCTACATCCTCTTCTGAATTCTGGCAGTTCCCTGTGGATATACTGCCATAGTCACTTTTGAATGATCTCCAAAATTTTGCTTGCATGTGATATTAATAATATTGTTTGATAATTTCCACATTCAGTTGGATCATCTTTCTTGGGAATAGGCATAAAAGTGGATCTCTTTCAGTTGGTTGGCCAGGCAGCTGTCTTCCAAATTTCTTCACATAGATGAGTGAGCACTTCCAACATTGCATCCCTTTGTTGAAACATCTCAATTGATATTCCATCAATTCCTGGAGCCTTGTTTTTCGCCAGTGCCTTCAGTGCAGCTTAGACTTCTTCCTTCAGTATCATCAGTTCCTGATCATATGCTACCTCTTGAAATAGTTGAGCATCAACCAATTCTTTTTGGTATAATGACTCTGTATTCCTTCCATCTTCTTTAGATGCTTCCTGTGTCACTTAATATTTTCCCCATGGAATCCATCACTATTGCAACTCGAACCTTGAATTTTTTCTTCAGTTCTTTCAGCTTGCGAAGTGCCAAGCGTGTCTTCCCTTTCAGTTTTTCCATCTCCAGCTGTTTGCACATGCCATTATAATACTTTATCTTCTCAAGCCACCCTTTGAAATCTTCTGTTAAATTCTTTAACTTAATCATTTCTGTCTTTTGCTTTAGCTACTCGATGTTCGAGAGCAAGTTTCAGAGTCTCCTCTGACATTATCTTGGCCTTTTCTGTCTTTTCAATGACCTCTTGCTTTCTTCATGGATGATGTCCTTGATGTCATTCCACAACTCGTCTGGTCTTCGGTCGCTAGTGTTCAATGTGTCAAATCTATTCTTGGGATGGTCTCTAAATTCAGGTGGGATGTACTCAAGGTCATATTTTGGCTCTCGTGGACTTGCTCTGATTTTCTTCAGTTTCAGCTTGAACTTGCATATGAGCAATTGATGGTCTGTTCCACAGTCGTCCCCTGGCCTTGTTCTGACTGATGATATTGAGCTTTTCCATCGTCTCTTTCCACAGATGTAGTTAATTTGATTCCAGTGTATTCCATCTGGCAAGGTTCACTGTTTATGTTGGTGAAAAAAGGTGTTTGCAATGAAGAAGTTGTTGATCTTGCAAAACTCTATCCTGTGATCTGCATCATTTCTATTACCAACAGTTTATTTTCCAACTACCAATCCTTCTCCTTTGTTTATAACTTTTGCATTCCAATCACCAATAATTACCAATGCATCCTGATTGCATGTTTGATCAATTTTAGACTGCAGAAGCTGGAAAGAAATCTTTGATTTCTTCATCTTTGGTTTTCTGTAGCATGTGTAAACTACTTCAGAAGAATGCCATAGTTTCTCATGAAAACAAAGCTGAGAGTAAATATAAAGAGACATAATATATTATGTTCCATCTATGGCTTCTGACTGATTCTGAAATGGTCCTGGGCATAAGATCCAGCAATGATTTTCATTGCTAATGTCATACATTAAGAATATAATAGGAAATGCTGATTTTGGAAACAGACCACAAAAATCCATTGAATTTCTACATGGTAGAAATGAATATTTGGAAGCAAATATTAAAAATAAGTTTCTGTATAACTTTAAAAAGGGAAGATGAGGTGAACTGATGTTATTAGATTTAAAGGTAATATCAACATTCTTTCACATACTATGCAAAGGATACATGGAGTTTTATGATGGAATATTGCAGTGTAATGGATTGCTTTTGTGTGGCCTTTCTAGCCATTGTTTTGTAACTCCCACCCAAGTGAATGGGCAGAACTTTGTGATAGGGTAATTGTAGTCCACCAAAGGGATTTGTCAGTTTTGCCTTCCCCCTGGGCTTGAACTGAACTACCCCAGAGGTGGAAAGAGAATTCCACCACCATTGGGGAAAAACAGCCAGGAGCCCGCATGTCCTTTGGACCCCAATGCCTGCAGTGGGAGGCTCCCGGGAGAAGGAGACAGAGAGAGCAAGTTGTAATCCTGAAGACAGTGAGAAGCGGTGGCAGGAAAGACTCAGCAAAACACCCGGCAGCAGAGACCCAACAGCAGGAGCCGGTGTGGCGCGCTTCCCAGCCCATGGAGAGAGAAAGCTGAGTACTTTTGGGTGGGGCCTGGGGCCAGGGAGAGGCGTGCCTCTAAGCATGGCTGGGAAGAGGCTGTCCTGATGGAAGAACTGTATCCTTGAGTGTTCATGGATCTGAATTGTAACCTGCCACATCCCTAATAAACCCTGTAATTGTGAGTATGGTCTGTGAGTTCTGTGTGGCCATGGCAATGCATTACCAAACCCAGCAGAGAAGTAGGGAATGCTGTGTGTGGGACAGTTGGTGTCAGAGTGGGTAAAGATGGTGGAGAGAGGAGGCATATCTAACCTCCACCTTATAGGAATCAGCTTGGGCTGTTGATCTTGGTCCTTCTTCCCTCTTGTGAAGTTAGAGGAGGTCAGACACTGCCTCCAAGCCCTTTTTACAAATATATAACAATATAAGAACAAATTTTCCGAATATGTTTACAATATGTTCTGCAATTTTCTGATTATAAAAGAATTGGGACCTGGGGCATGTTGGGATCATTTCTGCTTTGTACTAATTTTGTAAAGGAGGTGAGAACCTTCAGAAAATGGCATCCTATCATATGACACTTTTTATGTATTCATGCTTAAACTGATGTCCACTAAAGGTTATTTGTAACATACAATTCTTTAATTACTGCCTTCTTGATTTTTCTCCATTACCATTCCATTAGAAGCATAATTTATAAATGCATTCATTAATACTTTTAAATAATACATGAAGATCCAAGAAAATTACTTGAATTGTCAGGATTTATGCTACTTTTCAGTTTTTTTTTTTTAATCTTGTTTTAGAACTAAAATCTTTCCTTTCTCTTACACCTATGTGTTTAAACTTGTTTACAAAGGAAAAACAACACTTAATATTAGAAAATACTTTTGAAGTGTTTATAAACCAATAAGTCGTTTCATCATTTAAGATTTTTTTATTTCCTTTTATTTTGGGGGGTGTTTGGATGTTGGATGTAGGTAATGCTGTTTTTACATTTGCATGTAGAATGATGTAGTTAACGCTATTTCTAAACACTGAACACTTGCAGAGGAAATAATTATGGGAACTAATCTATGTGTCTGCATGGAAACAGTCAGTATGTGAACATTTCTACATTGTTTTAGACACCAAAGTGAAATTTGGTGAAATATATGAATTAAAGCAGCTTTGTCAATTCAATATTATATGAGTTTGGATTAAATTTAATTAAACATATATCATTTGGGTCACAATGATTCATAAAAATGATATAATTATTTTGAATTATTACTGATACACTCCTTCTTTAAAAAGAGTGGACCAATAAAGTTAAGAAAAACATGTAAACTGGTAAAATTGAAAAAGATATGCATTTTTTAGGTCACTGATGGCTCAAACTGTTTGAGCTCATCTAAAGGTGGTTGTTCAAATCTACCCAGCAACACTGTGGAAGAAAGGCCTGGCAATCTGCTTTCCTAGAGATTCCAAACCCACTGCTGTTGAGTCAATTCCGATTCAGTGACCCTACAGGGTCTCCAAGGCTGTAAATCTTTATGGAAACTGACTGCTACATCTTTCTTCCACAGATCTGCTGGTAGTCTCAAATTGCCAACCTTTTGGTTTGCTGTCGAACTTTTAATCACTGCACTACCAGGCCTCCTTTTGTAAAGGCTACAGCCAAGAAAACTATAAAGCAGCCCTAGTCTATAACACATGAGATCATTGTGAGTTGGAATCATCTCTGCCAACAGGTTTGGTTTTTTTGGTTTGTGCATTTTTAAGGGGCTGTCATAATATAAACTTTTTAATTACATGTGCCTAAAAGATGAATGCTCTTCAATTTTTCTTCTATAATCCCATGTGTCCTTCAACCCAAAATGAGAGTTTGTATATGTGCAGACTCACATTAAAAAATGTGTCCTGCTTTGGAGGTAGAAGTCACTCCTCCTCACCTCTCTTCCTACTTTAAAGATGATGTCCTTTTGAAGCAGTTTGTTAGTCTGTTTATGTTATTTTATTTTTTAATCATTAGCTTTGACTTTACTCCTTACAACCTGTCATGTGGGAATTTTTACATATCACATATTAGTATAAAAGCAACAAATCCAAATGCATGAGTCAATTCCAACTCAAAATAACCCCCAGCGTGACAGAGTAGAACTGCTCCATAGGGTTTTCTTGGCTGTAATCTTCATGGAAGCCGATTGCCAGGCCTTTCCACTGTGGTGCCACTGGGTGGGCTTGAATTGCCAATCCTTAGGTTAGTTGCAGATTGCAAACTACTTGTACCACCCAAGGACCTTAGATATTTTTGAAGAGAATTTATTTATTGACAATTTCAAAGAACCAACTATTGCTTTAAATCTTTTTCTTTATTGTTTTTCTGTTTTTCATGTTATTAATTTATGATTCTCTTATTATATATTTTTTTCTTTTGCTTGCTTTGGACTTAATTTGTCTTTTATTTACAGTTGCATAAGGTAGAAGCACAGGTTACTTATTTGAGGCCTTTTTTTGTTTCTAATATAAGCAATTAACACTATAAATAAGAACTGCTTTAGTAACATCTCACAAATTATGTTGTATTTTTATGATTTTTCAGTTCAAAAAATTTTTCATTTTTGCATACTTCCTCTTCAATTCATGTTTTATTTAAAAGTACATTATTCAACCACCAGATCCTTGGGGATTTTCAAGATATCCTTCTGGTATTGACTTCCAGTTTAATGTTATACAGATCCAAGATCACATTTTGTATCCTTTCTAGTCTTTTAAATTTCCAAAGCCTTGTTGTGTGGCCCTGCATATACTGACTCTGTATGAGCGCTCCATGTACCTTTGGAAAGAATAAGTATTTTTGCTGTTGTGGGGTAGAAGGATCTATAAATGTAATTAGAATAAATTGGTTGATGGGACTGATTGGTCCTCTGTAATCCTTACTGATTTTCTATGTGTTCTTTTCTTCTCCTTTTAAAAATTTAATTGACCATTTTATGTAATCACATATTTTTCCTACGGTTGGTTTATTTTGTATACCTCTTTTAATGTCTGTTTGGTGGTTTCTTTGTAGTTTACAATATACATTTTTAATTAATCAAAGGCTATCTTCAAGTCATATTATACTGCTTCATATATAGTATATGGACCCTGCACCACTATATAGTTCCCTATCATCTTCTTTTTTTCTAATTTTATTTTTGGAAAATATACACAGCAAAGCCCACTCCTATTCCATAGTTTCCAGACATAATGATCAGTTATATTAGATAAATTCTTCACATTGTGTCAACATTCTCCTTATTTTTGTTCTAGTTGTTTTACTTCCTACCATCTTTATTATGTTATATTTTTACTTTTGGTTCTGCTTTAAATGCACAATGCATTATGACTAGTGTAGACAGATATCTTTTAGAGCAGTTTAAAGTTAACAAACCCAGTGCTGTTGAGTTGATTCCGACTCATAGAGACCCTATAGGACAGAGTAGAACTGCTCCGAAGAGTTTCCAAGGAGCGCCTGGTGGATTTGAACTGCCGACTCTTTGGTTCACAGCTGTAGCACTTAACCACTACGCCACCAGGGTTTAAAGTTAGGAAAAATAAACATATAAGAAAAATTTAAAAGTAAGGAAAAATGCATTTTTTTCACCTCCATTTATTCCTATCTATTATCTTTTATCTTGCTACATAGATCCAAGTTTCAGTGTGTTATAATCTTTCTCGAAGAAAGTGTTTTAATATGTTGGTAGTGTTGTTCTGGTGGCATTTAGCTGTCTCAGTTTTTGTTTTCTGAGAAATCATTGTAGTGCTTTTTTCTTTCTTTTTTTTATTGAACTTTAGATGAAGGTTTATAGAACACACTAGTTTCTCATCAAACAGTTAGTACACACATTGTTCAATGACATTGGTTAACAACCCCACGACATGTCACACTCTCCCTTCTCAACCCTGGGTTCCCTATTACCAGCTTTCCTGTTCCTCCCTACCTTCCAGTGCTTGCCCCAGGGCTGGTGTGCCCCTTTAGTCTTGTTTTTTTCCATGGGCCTGTTCAACCTTTGGCTGAAGGATGAACCTCAGGAGTGGCCTCATTACTGAGCTGAATGGGTGTCCGGGGACCATACTCTGAAGGTTTCTCCAGTCTCTGTCAGGCCAGCAAGTCTGGTCTTTCTTTTTGAGTTGGAATTTTGTTCTGCATTTTTCTCCAGCTCTGTCTGGGACCCTTCATTGTGATGCCCGTCAGAGCAGTCAGTGGTGGTAGCCGGGCACCATCTAGTTGTACTAGACTCGGTCTGGTGGAGGTTGTGGTAGATGTGGTCCATTAGTCCTTTGGACTAATCTTTCCCTTGTGTCTTCAGTTTTCTTCATTCTTCATTGCTCCCAAAGGAGAGAGTGAGACCAGTGGAGTATCCCAGATGGCTGCTCACAGTTTTTAAGACCCCAGACGCTACTCACCAAAGTAGAATGTAGAACATTTTCTTTATAAACTATGTTATGGCAATTGAGCTAGATATTCCCTGAGACCATGGCCCCACAGTCCTCAGGCCAGCAATTCGGTCCCTCAAGGAGTTTGGATGTGTCTATGGAGCTACCTTGCCTTGTACAGGTTGTGCTGGCTTCCCAGTATTGTGCACTATCTTACCCTTCACCAAAGTTACTGCTTATCTATTCTCCATTAAGTGTTTTTTCCATCCCCAGCCCTCCCCTCCCCCATAATCATCAAATACTGTTTTTGTTTTTTCAGACGTAAACTTTATCATGAGTTTTTACAGTAGCGGTCTTATGCGAAATTGTCCTTTTGTGATTGACTTATTTCACTCAGCATAATGCCCTCCAGTTTCATCCATGCTATGAGACGCTTCACAGATTCATCATTGTTCTCTATGATTGCGTAATACTCCATTGTGTATATGTACCACAGTTTGTTTATCCATTCATCTGTTGATGGGCATCTAGGTCATTTCCATCTTTTTGCTATTGTGAACAAGGCTGCAAAGGGTGTACATGTATCTATTTGTGTGACGACTCTTATTTCTCTAGGATATATTCCTAGGACTGGGATTGCTGGATCATATGGTATTTCTATTTCTAGCTTTCTGAAGAAGCAACATATCTTTTTCCAAAATGGTTGTATCAGTTTGCATTCCCACTAGCAGTGCAAAAGACTTTCAATCTCACCGCAGCTTCTCCAACATTTGTTAATTTCTTTTGTATTGATTCGTGCTGGTAATGGCAGGGTGAGATGGTATCTCATTGTGGTTTTGATTTGCATTTCCTCATGTGTCTATTGGTTGCTTGAATGTCTTCTTTGGTGAATTTTCTGTTCATTTCCTTTGCCCATTTTTTAATTGGATTATTTGTCTTTTTGTTGGATTTTTTTGTAGATTTTAGAGATTAGACTTTTGTCTGATTTGTAATAGCCAATTTTTTTTTTTTTTCCCAGTCTGTAGGTTCTCTTTTCACTCTTTTGGTGAAGTATTTTGATGAGTGTGTTTAATTTTTAGAATATCCTAGTTATTAGCTTATCCTCTGGAGCTTGTATGTTGTTGGTTGTGATTTGTGCCCTGTTAGTTCTGTGTATTACAGCCTCTAGCATTGATCTATTTTTTCTTCTATGAACTTCATATTTTTGGGGTCTACATTTAGTTCTTTGACCCATTTTGAGTTAGTTTTTGTATATGGTGTGAAGATTGGGTCCTGTTTCATTTTTTGCAGACGGACATCCAGTTTTGCCAGCACCATTTGTTAAAAAAGACTGTCTTTTCCCCATTTGATGGACTTTGGGCCCTTGCTGAAGATCAGGTGACCATAGATGGATGGATTTATATCTGGGTTCTCAATTCTGTTCCATTGGTCAATGTATCTGTCGTTGTACCTCTACCAGGCTGCTTTGACTACCACAGCTGTATAGTAGGTTCTGAGATCAGGTAGTACGAGTCCTCTATTCTTCTTTTTCAATAGTGCTTTATTTATCTGGGGCCTCTTCCCTTTCCATAAAAAGTTAATGATGATTTTTTCCATCTCTTTAAAGAATGTCGTTGGTACTCAGATTGGTATTGTGTTGTTGTATCTGTAAATCTCTTTGGGTAGCATTTTCATTTTTATAATGTTGAGTCTACCTATCCATGAGCATGGTATGTTTTTCCATTTATGTAAATCTCTTTTGGTTTCTTGCAGTAGTGTTTTGTAGTTTTCTTTGTATAGGTCTTTTACATCCCTGGTTAGATTTATTCTCAAGTATTTTACTTTTTCAGGGGCTATTATAAATGGTATTGTTTTTCTGATTTCCTTTTCATCATTCTCTTTATGTGTAGGAATCCAACTGATTTTTGTATGTTTGTCTTGTATCCTGCTAGTTTGCTGAATCTTTCTATTAGTTCCTGTAGTTTTCTTGTGGAGTCTTTTGGATTTTCTAAGTATAGTATCATATCATCGCAAATAGGGACAGTTTAACTTCTTCATTATCAATTTGGATGCCCTTTATTTCTGTTTCTTGCCTTATTGCTTTAGCTAAGACTTCCAACATGATGTTAAATAGGAGTGGTGATAAAGGACATCCTTGTCTTGTTCCTGTTCTCAAGGGGAATATTTTCAGCCTCTCTCCATTGAGAACAATGTTGACCATTGGTTTTGCATAAACATAGATGCCCTTTATTATGTTGAGAAATTCCCCTCCTATACCTATTTTATTGAGAGTTTTTATAAGGAGTGGGTGTTGGACTTTATTTTTGAGATGTTTTTGCTGGGTATAGAATTCTGGGCATAGTACAGTTTTCTTACTTTACTACTTTAAAGTTGCCACTCCATTTTTTTCTGGCTTATGTGGCTCTTATAAAAAGTATGTTACAATTTGTATCTTTGTTCCACTGTATATGATATGTCTTTTTTTTCTCTCTTGCTGCCTTCAGAATTTTCACTTTGTCTTTTTAAAAATATATTTGTATATAATATTTCCAGACTTTGTATTATTTTGTTCATTTGATTTTTTTTTTTTTAACCTTGCTTTGTGTTCTCTGAACTTTTTTAATCTGTGAATTACTGTCACTAATTTTGGAAAATTCTTGGTCAAGTTTTTTTTTTTTAAATACATGTATTTTTGCTCCGTTATCTCTTCGTTTTCTTGTAGCTGTAGAAATATGGAAGCTTGTTTCTTCCAGTCAGTAGAAAAAAGACAGTGCCTGATATCTTGAGTCTTTGTCCTCTAGACTCTATTTTAAAGACTCACATAATTATATTTGGCCTACCTACAATAATCTCCCTTTTGATTAGCTCAGTGTGAACAGATTAAGGACCTTAATTACATATGCAAGAATTCCTCCACCTTTATCAGATAAAGTAACTTAAACATGAGAGTAATATCCCATCATTTTGCCATATTCCATTGGTTAAAATCAAGTTGCAGTTCCTTCCCACACTCAAGGGGAAGGGACTATAGAAGCACGTGGGCCATTGTGAATCATCTTAGCATTGTTCCTAGTATGGAAGGTAATAACCTATGGTCATCATTATAGAAGGTTTTTGTTAATTCCACGTCACTTTAAAATATGTCCACAGACTTATCAGCCTGATTTTATGAGTATTACTTAGTTTCTGTGTTTTCAGTTTTTACAAGGTGCAGCAAAAAAATTTCTGCCTCTTTCTTTCCTGAAAAGTCACTCTAAAATAACAAGAATGATTTGAAACTGAACCTTTATCAATATTATGAAACATCCATGATTTCCAACCACATTACATATTTCATTTTAATATTGTTCATTACACATGTATAGAAACGTAATTGATTTTTATATAGTGATCTTGTATTCTGCATCTTTGCTGAAATCATTTATTAGTTTTGATAGTATTTTAATGGGTTACTTAGGATTTTCTATAAATCACTTCCTGTCATCTGTGAATAGTGATAATCATACTTCCTCCTTTCTAATCTGGATCTTTTATTTCCTTTTCTTGCCTAAATTGCTCTGGCTAGAACCTCCAGTACAATAGTGAACAGAAGTGGCAAGAGTGCAATCCTTGTCTTGTACCTGATCTTAGGGGGAAAGCATACACTCTTTGATCATTAATTATGGTATTCATGGTGAGTTTTCCATAGATCCCCTTCATCAGATTGAGGAAGCTCATTTCTGTGGTGAATGTTTTATCACCAAAAGTGTTATATTTTGTCAAAGGCTTTTTCCATATTTATTGAGATGGACATTTGATTTTTGTTTTTATTCTACTGATACGATAAACCAAAAAAAAACACCAAACCCAGTGCCATCGAGTGGATTCCGACTCAAAGCGACCCTATAGGACAGAGTAGAACTGCCCCCATAGAGTTTCCAAGGAGCGCCTGGCAGATTCAAACTGCCAATCCCTTGGTTAGCAGCCGTAGCACTTAACCACTACGCCAACAGGGTTTCCACTGATACACTATATTACATTAATTTATTTTTTTTGGAATTTAAACCAACTTTGCCTCCCTGGGATATATCTGACCTGTTCATGGTGTATAATTCTTGTTATATGTTGCTACACTCAGTTTGATAGTTTTTTGTTGTTTTTGTTGAGGATTTTTGTATCCGTTTTCATAATAGGTAGTCTTCTGTTGACATTTTTTGTCAGGTTTTTGTATCAGGGTATTACTGGTGTCATAGAATGAGTTTTGACATGAATCTTCTTTTATTTTATGCAGTAGTGTGAAAATGATCGGCCTTGTTTTAGAAGGTTATGAAAAAGATGGGAATACACGTATAATTTAAACCAATCATTTTTAACACATTGTTGTTGTTGTTGTTAGAGGCCCTTAAGTCAATTATGACTCACAGTGATCCTATGTACAACAGAATGAAACACTGCCCTGTCCTGCTCAATCCTCACAATTACTGTTATGCTTGAACCCCTTGTTCCAGTCACTGTGTCAATCCATCTTGTTGAGGGTCTTCCTCTTTTTCGCTGGCCCTCCACTTTACCAAACATTATATCCTCCAGGGACTGGTCCCTCCTGATAACATGTCCAAAGTATATGAGATGTAGTCTTTCCATACTTGCCTCTAAGGAGCATTCTGTTTATAATTCTTCCAAGACAGATTTGTTCATTCTTTTGACAGTCCATAGTATATTCCATATTCTTTACCAATACCACAATTAAAGGGCAACAATTCCCTGCTCTTCCTTATTTATCATCCAGCTTTTGCATGCATAGGAGGTCATTGAAAACACCATGGCTTGTGTCAGGCACACCTTAGTCTTCAAGGTGACATCTTTGTTTTTCAACATTTTAAAGAGGTCTTTTGCAGCAGATTTGCTCAATGCAATGCATCATTTGGTTTCTTGACTGTTGCTTCCATGGGTGTTGATTGTGGATCCAAGTAAAATGAAATACTTGACAACTTCAATCTTTTTATCATGATGTTGCTTATTAATCTATTTGTGAGAATTCTTGTTTGCATTATTTTGAGGTGTAATCCATACTGAAGGCTGTGGTCTTTGATCTTCATCCTGAAGTGCTTTAAATCCTCTTCACTTTTGGCAAGCAAGGCTGTGTCATCTGCATATCTCAGGTTCAGTTTCGTCATACTGTGGGGACTTGGGTGTTGCTGCGATACTGGAAGCTATACCACTGGTATTCAAATACCAGCAGGATCATGCATGGCTGACAGTTTTCAGCAAAGCTTCCAGTTAAAGCAGACTGGAAAAGAAGGACCCAGCGGTTTAATTCTGAAACGTATTTGTCAGTGAAAACCTTATGAATAGCAGAAGAAAATTGTTTGACATAGTGTTGTAAGATGAGCCCCTCGGATTGGAAGGCACTCAAAATGTGACTGGGGAAGAGGTGCCTCCTTAATGGCTGGGATGGAGTCAAGCTTTTGGGACATTCATCTGCTGATGTGGCATGACTCAAAATGAGAAGAAACAGCTGAAAACATCCATTAATAATCGGAACATGAAACGTAAGAAGTATGAATCTAGGAAATTGGAAATTGTCAAAAATGAAATGAAATAGAGAAACATCAATATCCTAGGCATTAGTGAGCTGAAATGGACTGGTATTGGCCATTTTGAAACAATCATATTGTCCACTATGCTGGGAATGACAAACTGAAGAGAAATGGCATTGCATCCATCGTCAAAAAGAATATTTTAAGACCTATCCTGAAGCACGATGCTATCAGTAATAGGATAATATCCATATGCCTACAAGGAAGGCCAGTTGATATGACTGTTATTCAAATTTACTCATCAACCACTAAGGCCAAAGATGAAGATTTTGACCAACTTTTGCAGTATGAAATTGATCAAACATGCAGTCAGGATGTACTGATAATTACTGGTCATTGGAATGGGAAACTTGGAGACAAAGAAGAGGTACTGGTAGTTGGAAAATATGACCTTGGTGATAAAAATGACGCCAGAGAATGTGAGAGAGAATTTTTCAAGACCAATGACTTCTTCATTGCAAATACCTTTTTTCACCAATATGAAAGGTAAATATACATATGAACCTCACCAGGTGGAATACACAGGAATCAAATCAACTACATCTATGGGAAAAGACAATGGAAAAGCTCAATATTATTAGTCAGAACAAGGCCAGGGGCCGACTGTGGAACAGATCATCAATTGCTCATATGCAATTTCAAGTTGAAACTGAAGAAAATTAGAACAAGTCTACAAGAGCCAAAGTATGACCTTGAGTATATCCCACCTAAATTTAGAGACTATCTCAAGAATTTTTCTCAAGAATATATTTGATGCGTTGAACACTAATGACTGAAGACCAAGCGAGCTGTGGAATGACATCAAGGACATTATACATGAAGAAAGCAAGAAGTCATTTAAAAGACAGAAAAGAAAGAAAAGACCTAAATGGATGTCAGAGGAGACTCCAAAACTTGCTCTTGAATGTTGAATGTTGAGTAGCTAAAGTAAAAGGAAAAACTAATGAACTAAAAGAGTCATATAGAAGATTTCAATGGGTAGCTTGAGAAGACAAAGTATTATAATGAAACATGCAAAGACCTGGGGGTAGAAAACCAAAAGGGAAGAACATGCTTGGTATTTCTCAAGCTGAAAGAGCTGAAGAAAAAATTCAAGCCTTGAGATGCAATACTGAAGTTTTCTTCCAGAAAAGTATTAAGTGATGCAGGAAGCATTAAAAGAAGATGGGAGGAATACACAGCCACTGTACCAAGAAGAAGTGGTCAACTTTCAACCATTTCAGGAGGTAGCATATGATCAGGAACCGATGGTGCTTGAGGAAGGAGTTCAAGCTGCACTGAAGGCATTTGGCAAAAAAACATGGCTCTAGGAATTGACGGAATACCAACTGAAATGTTTCAACAAATGGATGTAGCACTGGAAGTACTCACTCGTCTATGCCAAGAAATTTGGAAGGCAGCTACCTGGCCAACTGACTGGAAGAGATCCATATTTATGCCTATTCCCAAAAAAGGTGATCCAACTGAATGTGGAAATTATTGATCAATATCACTAATATCACATGCAAGTAACATTTTGCTAAAGGTCATTCAAACTTAGCTGCAGCACCATATCAACAGGGAACTGCCAGAATTCAAGCCAGATTCAGAGGAGGACATGGAGCAAAGGATATCATAGCTGGTATCAGACAGATCCTGGCTGAAAGCAGAGAATATCAGAAGACGCTTACTTGTGTTTTATTGACTATGCAAAGGCATTCAACTGTGTGGATCAAAAAATTATGGATAATATTGCAAAGAATGGGAATTCCAGAACACTTAATTGTGCTCATGAGAACCTGTACATAGATCAAGAGGCAGTCATTTGAACAGAACAAGATGATACTGCATGGTCTAAAGCAGGAGAGATTTTTAATATAAAGTTCACTATTTAGTTTTTAGGAAGCAATTGTGGCTCAGTGGTAGAATTCTTGCCATGAATATGGGTTCTATGCACGGTCAGTGAACCTCATATGTAGCGACCATCCATCCACCCGTGTGTGTAGACTTGCATGTTGGTATGGTGCTGAACAGATTTCAAAGGAGGTTATAGCCTAAGACAAACTAGGAAAAAAGGCCAGGTGGTCTGCTTCTGAAAAATCAGCCAGTGAAAACCCTATTGATCATAATGGTCCAATCCCGTTGTGCACTGGATCACCGCGAGCTGACAGCCAATTCGACAGCAGCTAACAACAACATTTAACTTTTGAAACCTTGCTCATATGTTACTTTGACAAAAATAAAAATACATTTAAAAAAATCAAATATTATGAAGCATTTTTTAAAAACACCAAACTTAGTTGAAAAAGACAGATTATTTTTCCCATACATTATTTTATTAATGGCCACCTGAACTTTGCTTGTATAAATTTAATACATTTTCCTATAGAAGACAAATTAAAGGGAGAATCATTTAAAAGTTGAGAACAACCGAAATTCCAAAAATATTTTAAAATGATTTTAATTTGTTATTTATTTAAATTTTAGCTCCAACTATTCAAAGAAACTAGGGTTGTTAAATTGTGTTGTGAATCCTATAGTCTTAATTATTTTATCACCTAAATAACTAATTTTGCTATGCAAACTTTGGATAGTTTCACTGAACTCATTGTGTTATGGTTTAAATACTTCTGAGAAATAAATGAAAGCCCTATTTTCTACAGCTGTATATAAATTATTCTATCCTGGGAAATTAAATGAAAATAAATTATTTCTAAACTATCTGACAATAATAGAATCACACACACTGAGAACAAAAGCTTAAATCAATCTTTAAAATGGACAGAACCATTTGTAAATTAAACAGTGGATTACCCTCCCACCTTCTTCTTAAAAGAAATCTAAGCTCTAATGAGAAAATTCAAATGGTGCATGCTTTATCACAGCTTCAGTATCTAATTTTTCTGTATTTTTTTTCAGTAAAGGGACAATTGTGAGAAAATAATAGTTTTCAGACAGTTTCAAAGGCTTTAGTTAATTGACTTAGTCTTCCCCATTTAGAATTCAATTGAAGTCACTACAACTGGTGCCCTATATCTCACTGAAAAACAGATGAATTGAAAGATGAGCTACCTGCTGCAACATAAAAATGTCTTGCACATCCAATAAGTCTTTCCATTCCTCTTGAACTACCAATATCACCGGAACATCTTCTTATAGGACATTGAAAATGCACTTTCCATTCCCTCTAATATTATCATCCGTGTTTTCATTTTTTACTTTGCAATTGAGGAGTTACTTTACAGGAAACTCATCTTCTTAAATTGAAATACAGCATTCAAATAAGACTTTTCTTAAGGTAATGAAAAAATAGCTGAAAAAGAATAGTAGCACTTAAGCCATGTTTTTCAAGGTCTACCTTGCATCATTCCTCTGTCCGTTTGTCGTACTGTGGTGGCTTACATGTTGCTGAGATGCTAGAAGCTATGCAACAGGTGTTTCAAATACCAGCAGGGTTACATATTATGGAGAGGTTTCAGTGGAGCTTTCAGACTAAGACAGGCTAGGAAGAAGGACCTGGTAACCTACTTCTAAAAAAATTGGCGAGTGAAAAATTTATGAATAGCAGAGGAACATTGTCTAATATACTGCCAGAAGATGACCTACCTTGGGCTGAAAAGCACTCATCATGTGACTGGGGAAGATGTGCCTCCTCAAAGTAGAGTCGACCATAATGACATGGATGGAGTAAAGCTTTCAGGACCTTCATTTGCTGATGTGCCACAGCTCAAAATGAGAACAAACAGCCTCAAACATCCATTAATAATTGGAATGTGCAATGCAAGAAGTATGAATCTGCGAAAATTTTAAGCCATCAAAAATGAAATGGAACATATAAACATCAATATCCTAGGCATTAGTGACCTGAAATGGACTGGTATTGGTCATTTTGAATCAAACAATCATATGGTCTACTATGCTGGGAATGACAAACTGAAGAGGAATGGCATCACATTCATTGTCAAAAAGAACATTTCAAGATCTATCCTGGTGTACTACACTGTCAGTGATAGAATAATATCCATACACTTACAAGAAAGACCAGTTAACGTGACTGCTATTTAAATTCACCTACCAACCACTAATGCCAAGGATAAATTGAAGATTTTTACCAACTTCTGCAGTCTGAAACTGGTCAAACATTCAATCAAGAAGCACTGACAATTACTGGTGGTTGGAATGGGAAAGTTGGAAACAAAGGAGAAGAGAAGAATCAGTATTTGGAAAATATGGCTTTGGTACCAAAAATGATGCTGGAGATAGTGTGATAGAATTTGGCAAGACCAATGACTTACTGCAAGTACCTTTTTTCGACAACATAAATGGTGAGTATACACATAAATCTGCTACAATGACCTCTTTATGTTAAGAAAGAAAGATGTCACTTAGAGATGCACCTGACTCAAGCCATGGCATTTTCAAATGCCTCATATGGATGGGAAAGTTTGACAATGAATAAGGAAGATGCAAGAAAAACTGATGCCTTTGAATTATAGTATTGGTGAAGAATATTGAATATATGATGGAATTCCAGAAAAACAAACAAATCTTTCTTGGAAGAAGTACAGCCAGAATGTTTCTTAGAAACAAGGATGGTGAGACTTCATTTCATGTACTTTGGACATGTTATCAGGAGGAACCATCCTGTATAAGGACATCATGCTTGGTAAAGTAGAGGGCCATCAAAAAACTGGAAGACCCTCAACGAGATGGATTGACACAGTGTCTGCAAAAATAGGCTCAAAACATAGTGTCTTAGTTATCCAGTGCTGCTATAACAGAAATACTATATAAGTGGATGGCTTTAACAAACAGGAATTCATTTTTTCACAGTTTAGGAGGCTGGAAGTCCAAATTCAGGGCATTCACTCTAGGGGAAGGCTTTCTCCCTCTGTCAGTTCTGGGGAAAATCCTTGTTATTAATCTTCCCCTGCTCTAGGAGCTTCTCAGTGCAGGAATCCTGAGTTTGAAGGACATACTCCACTCCCAGTTCTTCTTTCTTGGTGGCATGAGGACCCTCTTCTCCCTATGCAGTATTCTCTTTTATATTTCAAAAGAGATTGACTCAAGATACAACCTAATCCTGTAAATTGAGTCCTACCTCATTAACATAATTTCCTCTAATCCTGCCTCATTAACATTATAGACATCAGGATTTTAAACACATATGATAACCACATTAGATCACAAAATGGTAGGCAACCGCACAATACTGGGAATCATGGCATAGCCAAGTTGACACATATTTTGGGGGGACACAATTCAATCCATAACATTCCACCTTTGGGCCTCCAAAAATTCATGTCCTTGCCACATGTGAAGCACATTCACTCCATCATATCATTCCAAAAGTCTTAAATCAACTCCAAGTCTAAATTCCATCCTGGGGTAAAATTTCTCTTCATCTGTGAAATCTAGAATACAAGGTATGTGCTTCCAAAGTACAATGGTGGAACAAGCACAAAGTACACATTTCTGTTACAAATGGGAGAAGTTGGAGGTAAAGAAGGGATAATAGACACCAAGAGATTCAGCAGAACCCATTACATTAGCTCTTAAGGCTTTAAAATAATTGTCTGTTCTCTGAGACTATCTAGGCAATGGCCCTGCCCTCCTGACTCTGCGTGTTGGCCACACTCTCTGGATTCTGGGGGAAAGCCCCTTGGGTCTGGGCTTCAGCTATGCCTTCTAGGCCAGTTGGAATGGCAACCGTGCTCCCTCGGATTTGGGCAGCCCCACTTTCTTAATCTGTCTGAGTGGTGACCATATACCCTCAGCCCTGTTCTTCTGCCAGATGGGCATTGGAAGCCCCATCCCATTAGCTTTGGGGAGGGAATCTAGCCCCATCCCTCTGGCTTTCATGAAAGGCAGCCCCATGGTCCAAAACTGAGTTGGTGAAGATCAGACTCTTTGAAGCCTAGGTGGCCATGGCCCCACTCTTTGGCTGTGGTTCCACCCTTTGAAACCACAGAAGTTGTGGCTGTTTCGTTTGAAACTGAGACAGCTCTGCTTCCTGTGCTCCTTGTTTCTTCAGCTTTTGCTTCTTGATTCCTTTGCCTCTTGGGCCTGCCTGGTGTGTTCCCTGCTTGGGAAAGTGCTCCGAAGCTCTTTAACTCCTCTGAGAAGGGCCTGGATCACCACACTCCACCAGTAAACCTCAGCTGGAAGGCACTCAACAATCTTGCTCTGTGGGTCGGCAAGCCTAACTCTACCAATAGGGGCCCAGAGGCACCTCGCTCCACCAGGAAGCCTCTTGTCTGAAGGCAATCAGCTCCCTTGCTCCATGGATTGGCTCCCACGCCATCTCAGGCTGGTCTCCTGGTTCTTCTGCTGCCTTTCTTTGCAGCTGTTTCTCACTGTCTGAGCCATCTCCAGTGTTAGAGCTTCTGAGGCTCACCAGAATTGTCTTTGACATCTATAACTCCACCAGCAGTCTCTTCAAAGCAATTTAGGCTTTTACTGTTGTTGTTAGGTGCTGTTGAGCCAGTTCTGACTCATAGCTACCCTATGTACAACAGAATGAAGCACTTCCTGGTCATGTGCCATCTTCACAATCTTTGTTATGCTTGACCCCCTTGTTGCAGCCACTATGCCAATCCATCTCATTGAGGGTCTTCCTCTTTTTCAATGGCCCTCTAGTTTACCAAGCTTGATGTCTTTCTCAAGGGACTGATCCCTCCTGATAACATGTCTGAAGTATGTGAGATGAAGACTCGCCATCCTTGCCTCTAGGGAGTATTCTAGCTATACTTTTTCCGAGACAGATTTACTCTATTTAATTCCTGTTAATTCCATTCTATAAGGTCTATGTGTACAGTCACCATTTATGTTTTTGAAAAAAAGTATTTCCAATGTATAGGTCATTCAAACCAAAAAACCCATTGCCATCAAGTCGATTCCAGCTCATAGTGACCCTATAAGACAGAGTAGAGCTGCCACATAGAGTTTCCAAGGAGCACCTAGTGGATTCGAATTGCCAACTTTTCAGCTAGCAGCCATAGCACTTAACCACTATGCCACCAGGGTTTGGTCTTGCAAAATTCTCCCATGTGGTCTCCAGGGTGGTTTCTATCACCAAGGCCATAGTTTTCAACTATTTATTCTTCTTTGTTTCCAACTCTCATATTCCAGTTCCCAGTAATTATCGATGCATCTTGACTGCATGTTTGACAAGTTTCAGACTGTAGAAATTGGTAAATATCTTCAATTTCTTCATCTTTGGCATTAGTGGTTGGTGAGTAAATTTGAATAATAGTCATGTTAACTAGTCTTTCTTGTAGGTGTATGGATATTATCCTATCAATGACAGGGTTGTACTTAAGGGTAGATCCTCAAATGTTCTTTTTGGCAATTAATGTGACACATTTCCTTTTCAAATTGTCATTCCTCGCATAGTAAGCCACATGATTATTTGACTCAAAATGACCAATACCAGTCCATTTCAGCTCTCTAATGCCTAGGATATTGATTTTCAAGCATTCCGTTTCATTTTTGACAAGTTCCAATTTCCCTAATTTCATACTTTGTACATTTCACATTCTGATTATTAATGGATGTTTGTAGCTGTTTCTTCTCATTTTGAGTCATGCCACATTAGAAAATGAAGGTCCTGAAATCTTGGCTTCATCCATGTCATTAAACTCAACTCTACTTTGAGGAGACAACTCTTCCCTAGTCCGATTTGAGTACCTTCCAACCTGAGGGGCTCATCTTCTGGAACTCTTTCAGACAATGTTCCACTGCTATTTATAAGGTTTTTACTGGCCAACTTTTTCTGAACTAGATCGCTAGTTCCCTCTTCCCAGTTTGTCTTAGTCTGGAAGCTCTGCTGAAACACTCTGGGGAACCCTGCCGGCACTGAAATATCAGTGGCATAGCTTCTAACATCGGAGCAACATGCAAGCCACCACAGTATGACACAATATGACAGACAAGTAGTGGCGATGTGGCCCTACAACCCAACATGTCTATTTCCTTCCACAAATTTCACATGGGAGAAACAGACGCCCACGGGGGCAGAGTGATTGTGACACTGATGTTTTCCCCTTGGGATTAAAAGTTTTTAGTATATGTCTAGGGGCTGATAGCTGCAACTGAGATCATATGATAGGAAATGACATTTTGTTCTCTTATTGATGCTGGACCCCTAGTATATTCAGCCCACCCACAACCCCCATGCTGTGTTTGAGCATGTCCTGCAGAAAATGCTGTAAGCAAGTTTATTGAAAGTACCCTATGCAGCACTAAACCTTAATTCCTGCCCATTTTTGCTGTTGGAAGCTCCTGACTGGAACACGGCATTGGAAGAAAAAAACGCTCTCACTTTGAGGCTCAATGAATTAGAGGCATCTGAAGCAGTGGTCAGGCAAAGAGCAAGGAGGTTTTTGTGTGTGTGTGTGTGCTTTAAGTGTAAGTTTACAAATCAAGTCAGTCTCTCATATAAGAAAGTTATACATACCTTGCTTGCTATGTACTCCTAGCTGCTCTCCCCCTAAAGGGACAGCACATTCTTCCTTTCCACCCTGTATCCCCCATGTTCATTCAACTAGCTCCTGTCCCTGAGCAAGAAGGTTTTTAATGATTGCCTTGTACCCCCTGAAAAGATTGTTGGAGTCCTAATCCCCAGTACCTGTGAACATGAACTTGTTTGGAAACAGAGTCTTTGCAGACCTAGTTATTCAATGTAACATGAGGTATACTGGAGTAGGGTGGGCCTTAATCCCATCTGAAAAGTGTTCTGGCAAAAGGAGAAGAGACACAAAGACAGGCAGACATAGAGGAAAGATAACCATGTGAAGATGGAGTTATGCTGTCAAAAGCCAAGGATTGGCTAAAAGCAGAAGGGAGGGAGGGTCTTTCCCTAGAGGCTTCAGAGAGAACATGGCCCTGCTGACAACCTGAATACAAACTTCTAGCTTCCAGAACTCTGAGACACTAAATTTCTGTTTTTTTAAGCCACATTCTATTTTTGAAGCATCGGTGATTCAGTAGTAGAATCTCACCTTCCTTGAGGGACACCAAAAACCAAATCAAATCCATTGCCCCTGAGTCAGTTTCGACTCATGATGACCCTACAGGACCGAGTAGGACTGTCCCATAGAGTTTCCAAGGCTGTAATCTTTATGCAAACAGACTGCTGCATGTTTCTTCTTAGAAGCAGATATTAGGTTTGAACTGTTGACCTTTAGGTTAGCAGCTGAGCACTTTAAACGCTGTGCCACTATATGTGGGTTCAATTTTCAGCCAATGCATTCAGTCGCTACTGGTCTGTCAGGGAAGACTTGCATGCTTCAATGTCTTTCCTTTGGAATTAAAAGCTTTTAGTGTATGTCTATGATGCTGAGCACGTTTCAACGGAGCTTTCAGACTACAACTTACCAGGAACAATGGTGTGGCAATCTACTTCCAAAAATCAGCAAATGAAAGCCCTATGGGTCATAATGGTCCAGTCAACAACCCATTTTCGGGATGGTGCAGTATCTAACAGCCCTTTGTATTGTTATGCATTAGACCATCATGAGTTGATGCCAACTCAACAGCTGGGAGGCCTGTCTTTCCAGGCACCTCTGAGTGGGTTAGAACCACCTATCTGTTGGCTAGTAGTTAATTGTTTGCTCCACCCAGGAACTCCTTACAAATACACTAACTACTGAAAAATTCCCATAGTCCCTAATATTTTCCTTTTGGATTCCTTTTCAGGTGTATTTCTTTTTCAAAGTATGGGATACTTCACCTAATTTTCAGAAATTAAGAGTAAGGAATCCATCTTGAATATTGAGTTTACATTTTTGCATGAATGTTTTCATATTTCTTTTTTTAATTTGTGATTTATATCTTTGATTTCCCTTTCAGTGACTTCTCTCTCAAACTGAAAGGTAACTTTTAAAATATTTGTCTGATCATAATTTTTTAAAAACTCTTTTTTAACGGTTGTTTTTTCTGGGTCAAGCGATATGCACATTTTGGATGTGAAACAGAGTATCTTTCATGGTAGGAATCATCATTCCTTTAACTTTTCAAATAAGTTTCCTAGGCTGTCTTACTCTGGAAGTTCTGCTGAGGCTTCTTCAACATTATAGCCACACACAAGCCTTGACTGGCAGGCAGGTGGTGGCTATGCATGAGGTATATTGACTGTGAATTGGAACAAGTCTCACACATGGAAGGTGAAAATTCTACCACCAACTCACCACTAGCCCCTTAGGAAGATGAAGAACTAGACATGAAATGTAAATTTTAGTGGTACATTACATAGTTAAGGATCATGTATTATGTAAGGACAACACATAAATTGATTTTATACGACCATTGGACACAGACCCTTGAAAAATCTAGGGACAAACTTAGAAGAAGCTAGAAGTTGTGAATATTTTAATGACTCTGAGGCAATGAACAAAAATTCATTTGCTGATAAAGACACAAATATGTAGAGTTACTTAAGTGAGCAAAATATTCTCAGGGAAGAAGATGAATTTCAGAAAGCTTCTCCTACTTCTTTTTCATATTACTGTGAGCTTAATATATGGAGAATATTAGTCTAGATGTGAGAAATTTTGCATATTTTTTATATAGATGTAACAAGCGTGACTCATTTTTTTACAGAATTATTAGATCAAGATACAGGAACTTGGATGGTGTTATAAGAAATATACGAATTCATTTAAAGTTGAAGTCTTACATTAAAGCCCCAGAACTGTGCAAAACAATCTAACCCAGTGTCAATGTTTTGAAATATAACTACATTAACATCAAATTGGGAAAATACATAATGATAAAGGCTATTATAAGCCCTGTATTTTAAATGGAAAGTTGACATATTTGTATATTTGAGAACATAGCCATGCGTGCATCTGGAATATACACTTTTTAGTTTTTATAGAATGTGCCTAATGCAGGGCTTGGTGAAGAATAAGCCCACAGTAAATATTTACGATCTGATCTGAATGGATAAAACGCTTTGTGAATTTACATGTAGTCTCTGGTTGGTGCAAAAGGCTAACACACTGGGCTGCTAACAAAGAGGTTGAAAGTTCCAGTCCATCCAGATGCACCTCGGAAGAAAAGCCTGGTGATCTACTTCTGAAAAATCAGCCGTTAAAAACTCTGTGGAGCACAGTTCGACCTGACACACATGGGGTCACCGTGAGTCAGGAGTCAACTTGAAGGTAACTGGTTTCCTCAACAAATCAAATCTTAACTAGCAACCTCCCTTCCCAGACTCAGTGCTCCGTATTCCACCGTTTGGAATGGCTGGCTGGCATCCACCAGAGAAATGAAGGGAAGCCTCAGAAAGATACTGGGGACTTATGAGCCCCAAACCACATCTCAAGACAAAGAGAGCAATCCTATGGTCTTTGCATTCCAGAGCCCGGCTGCTTTGTTCTCCTACTGTTAATTTTCCACATCTTTCCATTCTGTCATATCACAGCTGATCAAATGTAAATATATTCCTATAACTAGATTGCTTTGTACTTGCTCAAGATTGACCTGTGACCTTCATTTATGAAAAATGGATATGCTTGATTTCTCCGCATTGACATTGAGCATGTTCAATTAATCCTCACATTATAAAGAATGTGCAAACAACACCAACGGAAATTAAATCCTTTTCACTATCTGTGTCTGAGCATTCATAAATTGAGATAAGTGTGAAGGAGCGGTCTTCAATCAATTTCAGCACCAGTGGCTGACCTGATCATGCTACGCATGTCAGTATACATTTCTTTAATTAAATGTGGTTTGGTGAGAATTAATGGTATTAAAAAAAAAAAGAAGTGAACTGGGGCCTTGTATTACTACCGTCATGTTGTTAGGGAAAACAATAGGGAGACTGATGAAAAGGATCATTGGCAGAAGAAAAAAACGGTTGTGTATATTATCAAAATTATCTTCTATGCTGAATGATTTCCAAGCCAGATACTAAAACTGGCACTGTTTTTTCTGCAGTAATCTATCACAAGGTCTAACAGTTACAGGAAGAGGTAGGACAACTACATCATTTTGAGAAATTCGGTCCTGTTTTGGTGTACTCGCTCTTCACTCACTGCTTATTTTGACACTGCTACAAATATTTTCAAGTCTTTTCGGACACTCTATTTAACCAGTACAAGAAAGTTACTTCCTAAGACTCAGCTATCTTCCAAAAAAAAAGGTTCTCTCACCGGGCTGTTTAGCAGCTTCAAAATGCATCTCTCCTTTCTCATTGCTGGTAGCTGTCGTCTTCATTTCCTCTCTGTCCTCTGCAAAGCCAGCAGGAAGGTCCTCCATGGAAGAAAGGCTTGGTGATGAGGGTACAGCCTGCAGGGGGTCCCACTTTCATGGCGATGACTTTCCTTATCCAAACCCCTGATAATGGCAGCCCTCGCTGCGTGCAACTTCCAGTCTGTGATGTGCTGGCAAAGATGTTTGAAGCTGCTAATTAATTGTTCTCATGGGGATTGATTTTTACTCACTTTACTTTGGAGCCTAGGAGATGAAGATCTGAAAGACAGGAAGAATCACAGGTTGACTCAGAAGGAGGTAGGAGGAGAAAAGTAGAGCCAAGTGCCCTTGACTGGGTAATAGTCATTCCACAAAAGATATTGCTCCCTGTGGATAGCCTTGCCTTTGATAAGTATATGTACTAAAGAGCTCCTCTGCATGACAAGGTAAGTCTTGAAGAACAGGTAGGATCTGTAGAAGAGTGTTGGTTATGTGTTAAAATATGAACATTAGAAAATGAACTAGACTGTCTGTGAATACAAGAAATATGACAGACAACATTTATCCCAACCCCTGGAGGTTGACTGAGTAGAGAATTAGAATCTAATGAAGTTTTGGATTTCCATCAGGAATAAGGATGTAAACTTTTACGTCCTTATTAGGTTTGGTTAGTCCTAACTCTTCTCTAACAAAAAGGATATTTGGGGGGCAGAGCAAAGCACCTGGTTACAACCTGAAGATAACTTTTCAGAGGACGAGCTAGTGCCATGGGAGGCTCCAGTATCTGCGTTTTGTTTCCCTTAGGAAGACTCCGAAGTAAAGAACCAGATTTTTGCTAAAATAAAGGACTGACCTTGAAGAATTTGCCCTACTTGGCCATGGGGGAGCATAGGGATGACTTATTCCATTTTCCACATCTGTCTCTGATAATCAGCTGAATATCATATCAGGTGGGGACATGTTGTTGTTAAAACCTGTCAAGTCGATTCTGACACATAGTGACTCCATGTACAAAGAATGAAACACTGGTCCTGCACCATCCTCACAATCATTGTTATTGAGCTCATCTCATTGATGGTCTTTCTCTTTTTTGCTGACCATCTACCAAGCAAGATGTCCTTCTCCAGGAACTGTTCCCTCCTCATACATGTTCAAAGTACTTGAGACAAATTCTTGCCACCCTCACTTCTAAGGAGCATTCTGGCTGTACTTCTTCCAAGATAAACTTGTTAGTTCTTCTGGCAGTCCATGATGTATATACAATATTGTTTGCCAACAACATAATTCAAATGCATAAATTCTTTTTTGGTCTTCCTTATTCTTTGTCCAGCTTTTGCATCATTTCTTCATTTGCTTTAGCAACTCTACTTTCCAGAGCAAGTTTCAGAGACTCAGCTGTCATCCATTTTGGCTTTTTTTTTTCTTCTTAAATGCTGATGTCAAACAAGAAATTGAAAGTTTATTTATTTATTTTGTCTTTTTAATGACACTTTGCTTTCTTCATATATAATGTCCTTGATATCATCCCACAACTCATTTTGTTTTTGGTCAAACCCATTCTTTAAATGATCTAAATTTAAGGGAGATATTCTCAAGATCATATTTTGGCTTAATTTTCTCCAGCTTCACCTTGAACTTGCATATGAGCAATAGATGGTCTGTCTTGCAGTCAGCCCCTGGCTTGATCTGACTGATGATACTGAGCTTCTCCATCGTCTCTTTTCACAGATGTAGTCGAATGGATTCCTGTGTATTTCATTGGGTAGGTCCAAGTGTATATTCGCCATTTACATTGTTGTAAAAAGGTATGTCCAATGAAAAAGTCATTGATCTTGGGAAATTCTATCACAAAATTTCTGGTGTCATTTCTTTCACCAAAGCTATATTTTCCAATTACCAATCCTTCTACTTTTTTCTCAACTATCGTACTTCAATCACCAGTAATTATCAATGTATCTTGATTGCATCTTTGATCAATTTCACCCTGCAGAAGTTGGTAAAAATCTTCAATTGCTTCTTGGCATGAGTAGTTGGTGCTTAACTTTGAATAACAATCCTATTAACTGGTCTCTCCTGCAGGCATATGAATATTATCCTATCATTGACTGCTTAGTACTTCAAGACAGATCTGGAAATGTTCTTTTTCATCATGAATATGATGCTGTTCCTCTTCAATTTGTCATTCTCAATTTAGTAGGCTATGTGATTGTCTGACTGAAAATGGCCAATACCAGTCTATTTCTCTTCACTAATGCCTCTGATATCTATCTTCAAGTGTTCCATTATATGTATATATATATATATATATATATATATATATATATATATATATATATATATATATATATATGTTGTCATTAGGTGCCATTAGGTTGGTTCCAACTCAGAGACCCAACGTACAACTGAAAGAAACACTACCTCGTCTTGTACCATCCTCATAATCACTATCCTTGAGTTCATTGTTGTAGCCACTGTGTCAATCCATCTTATTGAGGGTCTTCCTCTTTTTCATTGACCCTCTACTTTACCAAGCATGCTGTCCTTCTCCAGGGACTGATCTCTCCTGATAACGTGTCCAAAGTATGTGAGATGCAGTCTTGCCATCTTGGATACTAAGGAGCATTCTGGCTGTACTTCTTCCAAGACAGATTTGTCTGTTCTTTGGCAACACCACAATTCAAAGGCCTCAATTCTTCTTTGGTCTTCCTTATTCATTGTCCAGCTTTCTCATGCATATAAAGAAACAGAAAACTCTATGGTCAGTAGTTACCACTTTCGAATTATCTTCATCATTTCTTCCTTTCTCTTTAACGACTTGATGTTCAAAAGCAAGTTTCAGAGCATCTTCTGACATCCATTTTGGTCTTTTCTTCATTTTCTGTCTTTTTAATGACCTGTTGCTTTTTTCATGTATATGTACGTATGTACACTTGGAAACTCTATGGGGCAGTTCTACTCTGTCCTATAGGGTCGCTATGACAGCACTGGGTACTGGGATGTATAAAAACAAACAAAAAAACCCATTGCCTTTGAGTTGATACCGACTCGTAGCCACCCTATAGGACAGAGTAGTTCTGCTCCATGGAGTTTCCAAGGATGGACTGGTGAATTCCAACTGCTGACCTTTTGGTTAGCAACCATATCTCTTAACTGCTACACCACAAAAATAAAACAAAACAAAACAAAAAACCTGCTGCTCTTGGGTCAATTTCAACTCATAGCGACCCTATTGGACAGAGTAGAACTGCCCCATAGGGTTTCCTAGGAGCGCCTGGTGGATTTGAACTACCAACCATTTGGTCAGCAGCCAAACTCTTAACCACTACGCCGCCAGGGTTTCCCCTGGTCCACCAGGGCTCCATACATATGTGTATGTATGTATAAATCTCCTGCATCATCTCATCTAACGCCACGGTTTCAGTTATCAATATTATGCTTATAATTCTTACATATTTATTACTAGCCTATATCTCTTTTCATAGCTCCCAACTTTTATGTCAAAATTGTCACTGGATATCTGAAATTGGTTTTTTCACATGTACCACAGATGAACATGTCAAAGAATAAACTTATAATCATTCCCTTCAAAATAATTCCACTTTCAAGAGATTGAAAGAACCCTGAACTCAATTTCATAAGCCAGAATCCTCGGACTCAGTTTCGATTTCTCTCTGTTCTCAATTGTCAACAAACAACCAAGAATCACCCAGTGTTATCTTTTCAGTTTTCTGAACCTTTCCAATCATTTTCATCCCCACTTTCTCCATTGCTTTGGCCAAGGTCAACATTATTTTCATCAGCAATACTATGATGGTCTCTTTATTCATTTTCCTGTATGCAGTTTTACTCTATTTCTACACTGAAGTTAGTTACTCCTCTAAAATGGTCATCTGTTTCTGTCATTTCAGGCTTTCTTTTGCCTATTTTATCACCCCAGAACATTTTACAGCCCTGCTTTTCACTCTTCACCTCTTAAGACCTTTGAATTCTGCCTGGAAGATACTTTATTTCTACACTTTGCCAAGTTTATTCCTGCTCATTTTGAAATTCTGTTTAAATTATTTTTTTTCCTTAGAAAATTTCTTAGCATCTCTCTACCTTCACCCCAAACCAACATAGCAACTCTTACTATGTACTGCCATGATTCCTTTAAAATCACCAATATATTATTATAAATGTTTGCTTAATTGTCCAAAGACCCTTGTAAAAAGAAGCAACACCAGTGACTAACAGCAGAGTGACTAACAGCAGGATCATGATTAAGGTTGAAAAGAGCAGCCATTCAAAGGAATAACTATGTAAAATTATGATTTAGATGTATGTTTACTGACACAGAAAGATATTTTTAATAATTTTCTATGTTTTCGTATTATGTGAAAAAGATAGGGTTCAATATAGCACGTATACTACGGTCCCATTCTTGATAAATAAATTTGCTTTAAAATCAGAGAGGGAGCCAGGACCTCCAGGATGGCGGATTGAGGACCTCTGTAAATCCACACCCTCAAAAACAACAGAAACACTGAAAAAGTAGTCTAAATCTCAGAACTTTCCCAGAACTCTAAAATTTAGCCAAATGTTTGAAACAATAGGAGGAGCGTTCATTCAAGAAAAACTGCTGAACCTCAGTAAGAAGAGCAGAGGTTGTCGCATGTTAACTTGACCTACTGCGGTGACTCTTTCCCTGCTCTACAGTAGCCTTGAAAACTAGCATCTTTGCAGTCACAGAAGGGGGCAGACCAGGCTTGAAGTTCTTCTAAAAGTCTCATCCCCACAGCACTGTTGCTCCTTGGCCTGTCTCATCACATCCTGGAAGTCTTCAATTCGCAATTTGTCACGATTGAACTTTGCCCACCAAAAGTGTGTCAAAATGGCTAGGCCACTATTCCCAGTCTTGTGTGATTATCCAACATTTTGTCATCTGATGTAATTTTCCTATGTGTTATAGATCCTACCTCTATGATGTTAATGAGGCAGGACTCAATAGACAAGATGAGGCTTTGTTTTAAGACAATCTCTTTTGAAATATAAAAGGGAAAACTGATCAGAGAGACAGGGAGACCTCATACCACCAAGAAAGCAGAGCTAGGAATGTGTGTCCTTTGGACCCAGGGTACTTGCATGGAAAACATCCTAGATCAAGAGAAGAATGATGACAAGAACCTTCCCCCAAAGCCCACAGAGAGAGAAAGGATTTTCCTGGAGCTGGCACCCTGAATTCAGATTTCTAGCCTCCTAGACTGTGGGAGAGTAACTTTCTCTTTGTTAAAGCAATCCAATTGTGATATTTCTGTTGTAGCAGCACTGGATAACTAAGACAACAGGCATTGTAATTATTTGACATTATTTGGAGACTTTTTTTGCAGAAAAAACTCTGTCTTTGCAAAAAACATCCAAAACCAAATGTTTACCATTGCAGCTAACCGAGGTGACAATACCTATTGGGGGCAAATAACAACATGAACAAAGAGTTAAAGGAAAAAATCTATGAAACAAGACATTCACGGGGGATAATAAAAGCTTTGACTTATTTGTGGACATATGGTTCTTCAAATGCACAGGTCTGTGCACATATACAGAAAAGAACTGAGGGTTCTCCAACATTTCTACTGATCTAGAGGAATTGCAGAAGCAAGCGGGCAAAGTGGAGTTGTAAACTTCCAGAGTGTAGAAACTATTCCCAAACTCACACACGTACATACACACACACACACACAGTCCCTAGGTAAAGTGTGAAAGACTTGTTGGTTCAGGACATCTAAGAAAATTTCTGACCAATTATTATCTGAAAACTAAGCTAACAGATAATCAGTGACCTCCTGGTACTAAGAATAGAGACTTTACAGAATTTGTCTAGGAAGGTCATTAATAAACAAACAAGAACAACAGAAACAGCAATAACCACACACCTGGGGGAGAGAGAAGGGAATTTGATTTCCAGAGTTGCCACATTATATTACTAAAACAAATATTATTCAACAAAAAGTCATGAGATCTGAGGGAGGAAGGAAGCAGAAAAGTATTACCTGTAAACAGGAAGAAAAGCAGTCACTAAAAACTGACACTAAGGTGGCCCAGACGTTGGACTTGAACAAGACTAAATTGGCTGTTATAAAAATGTTCAAAACACATACAGGAAACCATGACTGAAGAATTAGAAGAAAGTATGAGAATGCTATACCACCAAATAGAGAATATTAATAAAGAGACAGAAATTACTAAAAAAGAACCCAGTAGAAATCCCAGAGTTAAAATAACTGAAATGAAAAATACATAACTTAATACATAACTACGGGAATAATATGATGCAGTCACTTTGGAAAACAGTTTGAAAGTTTCTCAAATTTTAAACATACAGGTACCATATTACCTAGCAATTCTTACCCCTAGGTATATATCAAAGAGAATAAAAACATATCCACACAAAAGCTTACCCAAATGTTCATATGTTCATAGTGATACTACTCACAGTAACCAAAACACAGAAGCAGCCCAAATGTCCACTAACTAATGAATGGCTAAACAAAACGTGGCATATCCATAAATGGGATTCAGCCATAAGAAGGAATGGTATACTGACACATGCTACAACATGGATAAACTCTGATAACATTATATTAAGTGAAAGATGCCAGTCAGAAAGACCACATATTATATAAAAAGTCCAGAATAGGCAAATCTATAGAGACAGAAAATAGACTACTGGTTTACCTAGGGCTGATGTGGGATAGAGAGTTGGGAGGTAGAGAGTGACCACCAATTGATACAGAATTTTTGGAGGTGATGATAAAAATATTCTAAAGTTAGACTGGATTATTAATGATATTGTTCTACAATTTCCACATTCGGTTGGATCACCTTTCTTGGGAATAGGCATAAATATGGATCTCTTCCAGTCAGTTGGCCAGGAAGCTGTCTTCCATATTTCTTGGCATAGACGAGTGAGCATCTCCAGTGCTGCATCTGTTTGTTGAAACATTTCAATTGATATTCCATCAATTCCTGGAGCCTTGTTTTTCGCCAATGCCTTCAGAGCAGCTTGGACTTCTTCCTTCAGTACCATTGGTTTCTGATCATATGCCACCTCTTGAAATGGCTGAATATCGACTAATTCTTTTTGGTATAATGACTCTGTGTATTCCTTCCGTCTTCTTTTGATGCTTCCTGCACTGTTTAATATTTTCCCCATGGAATCCTTCACTATTGCAACTCAAGGCTTGAATTTTTTCTTCCGTTCTTTCAGCTTGAGAAACGCCAAGCGTGTTCTTACCTTTTGGTTTTCCATCTCTAGCTTTTTGCATATGTCATTATAATACTTTACTTTGTCTTCTTGAGAGGCCCTTTGAAAGCATCAGTAGATCAACAGGGAACTGCTAGAAATTCAGGCCAGTTTCAGAAGAGGATGTGGAACCAGGGATATCATTGCTGATGTCAGATGGATCCTGGCTGAAATCAGAGAATACCAGAAGGATGTTTACCTGTCTTTTATTGACTATGCAGAGGCATTTGACTGTGTGGATCACAATAAACTATGGATAACATTGCTGCGAAGAATGGGAATTCCAGAACACTTAATTGTGCTCATGAGGAACTTTTCCATAGATCAAGAGGCAGTTGTTCGGACAGAACAAGGGGATACTGATTGGTTTAAAGTCAGGAAGGGTGTGCGCCAGGGTTGTATTCTTTCACCATACCTATTTAATCTGTGGAAACCCTGGTGGCTTTGTGGTTAAGTGTTATGGCTGCTAACCAAAGGGAAGGTAGTTCGAATCCACCAGGCGCTTCTTGGTGGGTTTTGGGTATTTAATCTGTATGCTGAAAAAATAAAAGAGAAGCTGGACTATATGAAGAAAAATGGGGCATCAGGATTGGAGGAAGACTCATTAACAACCTGTGTTATGCAGATGACACAACCTTGCTTGCTGAAAGTGAAGAGGACTTAAAGCACTTATTGATGAAGATCAAAGACCACAGCCTTCAGTATGGATTACACCTCAACATAAAGAAAACAAAAATCCTCACAACTGGACCAATGAGCAACATCATGATAAACGGAGAAAAGATTGAAGTTGTCAAGGATTTCATTTGACTTGGATCCACAATCAACAGCCATGGAAGCAGCAGTCAAGAAATCAAAAGACGCACTGCATTGGGCAAATCTGCTGCAAAGGACCTCTTCAAAGTGTTGAAGAGCAAAGATGTCACCCTGAATACTAAGGTGCCCCTGACCCAAGCCATGGTATTTTCAATCACATCATATGCATGGGAAAGCTGGACAGTGAATAAGGAAGACTGAAGAAGAATTGATGCCTTTGAATTGTGGTGTTGGCGAAGAATATTGAATATACCATGGACTGCCAAAAGAACAAACAAACCTGTCTTGGAAGAAGTGCAGCCAGAATGCTCCTTAGAGGCAAGGATGGCGAGGCTGCGTTTCACATACTTTGGACATGTTGTCAGGAGGGATCAATCCCTGGAGAAGGACATCATGCTTGGCAGAGTACAGGGTCAGCAGAAAAGAGGAAGACCCTCAACGAGGTGGACTGACACAGTGGCTGCAACAATGAGCTCAAGCATAACAATGACTGTAAGGATGGCTCAGGACTGGGCAGTGTTTCGTTCTGTTGTGCATAAGGTCACTATGAGTCGAAACTGACTTGACGGCACCTAACAACAACAACAAAGTTAGATTGAGGTCATGATTCTCCAACTCTGAGAATACACCAAAATTTACTGAAATATACACATTGAATGAATTTTATGGCCTATGAGTTATGTTTCAATAAAGTTATTTAAATGATCAGAAAGAATATATAAAAAACATATTACTGATTTTGTGCCTACATTATGGGTATAGTTTTCTCAAGACTGATTTCAGTCTCCTCCTACCATGCCTTCTTTACACTTTCTGAACTTAAGTGTTCTGAATTTGAATAATAAGAGACTTCGATTTGAACTGAGGTATTAGGCTGGGGCAGTTATTTTTCTTTGAATCTATGCTGTTCTGTCAAGGTTGTACTTTGGCTTTCATCACCTTGTTCTAATTTTCTGCAGCTTCGACTTCAACTTGTATATGAGCAATTGATGGTCTGTTCCACAGTTGGCCCCTGGACTTGTTCTGACATTGATATTGAGCTTTTCCATCTTATCCTCCCACAGATGTAGTCAATTTTATTCCATCTTTTTTCACCAACATAAATGACAACTATACAAATGGACCGCCAGTTCCTCCTTGGAAACTCTATGGGGCAGTTCTACTCTGTCCTATAGGGTCACTATGAGTCGTAAACAACTTGAAGGCAGTGGTTTTTTTTTTTTTTTTTTTTTTTTACCTTCTAGAATACAGCAACATGCAAGCCCCCACAGTACAACAAATGACAGACACATGAGTAGAGCCAAAGTACAAACCTGAGTATATCCCACCTGAATTTAGAAGCCATCTAAAGAATAGATTTGAGACTTTGAACGTTAAAGACCAAAGACCAGACAAGTTGTGGAATGACATCAAGGACGTAATAAATGAAGAATACAAGAGGTCTTTAAAAAGATAGGAAAGAAAGAAAAAGACCAAAATGGACCAAATGTCAGAAGAGACTCTGAAACTTGCTCTTGAACATTGAGTAGCTAAAGTGAAAGGAAGAAATGATGAAGCAAAAGAGTTGAACAGAAAATTCCAAAGCGTGGCTTGAGAAGACAAAGTAAGGTATTATAATGACATATGCAAAGAACTAGACATGGAAAACCAAAAGGGAAGAACACACTCTTCATTTCTCAAGCTGAATGAAGAAAAAATTCAAGCCTTGAATTGCAATATTGAAGGGTTCTATGGGGAAAACAGTAAACGACTCAGAAAGCATCAAAAAAAAAAAAAAAAAAAAAAAAAAGATGGAAGGAATACACAGAGTTACTATACCAAAAAGGATTGGTCACCATTCAACCATTTCAGAAGGCAGCATATGAGCAGGAACCAATGGCACTGAAGGAAGAAGTCCAAGCTGCACTGAAGGCAGTGGTGAAAAACAAGCCTCCAGGAATTGATAGAATACAAATTGAGATGTTTCCACAAACAGATTCAGCGCTGGAAGTACTCATTTGTCTTCACCAAGAAATTTGGAAGACAGCTACCTGGGCAACCAACTGGAGGAAATCTATATTTATGCCTATTCCCAAGAAAGGTGATTCCACTGAATGCAGAAAATTATCCAACAATATCGTTAATATCACACACAAGTAAAACTTCGCTGAAGATCATTCGAAAGCTGCTGCAGCAGTATATCAATAGGGAACTGTCAGAAATTCAAGCCAGATTTAGAAGAGAATGTGGAGCCAGGGATATCATTGCTGACGTACATGAATCTTAGCTGAAAGCAGAGAATACCAGAAAGATGTTTACCTGTGTTTTATTGACTATGCAAAGGTATTCGACTGTTTGGATCATAACAAATTATGAATAACACTGCAAAGAATGGGAATTCCAGAACACTTAATTGTGCTTGTGAGGAACGTGTACATAGATCAAGAGGCAGTCATTTGAACATAAAGAGGGGGTACTGCATGGTTTAAAGTCAGGAAAGGTGTGTGTCAGGGTTGTATCCCTTCACCAGACTTATTCAATCTGCATGCAGAACAAATAATCTGAGAAGCTGGACTATGTGAAGAAAAACAGGGCATCACAATTGGAGGAAGACTCATTAACAACCTGCATTATGCAGATGACACAACCTTGCTTGCTGAAAGTGAAAAGAACTTGAAGCACTCAAATGATGAACATCAAAGATCACAGTCCTCAATATGGATTACATGTCAACATAAAGAAAACAGAAACCCTCACAACTGGACCAATAAGCAACATCATGATAAATGAGGAAAAAGATTGATGTTGTCAAGGATTTCATTTTACTTGGATCAACAATCAACACCCATGGGAGCAGCAGTCAAGAAATCAAAAGACCCATTAACGTTGGGCAAATCTGCTGCAAAAGACCTCTTTAAAGTATTGAAAAGCAAAGATGTCACCTTGAAAATTAAAACGTGCCTGACGCAAGACATGGTATTTTCAATTATCTCCTATGCATGCGAAAGCTGGATGATGAATAAAGACGGCAGAAGAAGAATTGATGCCTTTTAACTATGGTGTTGGAGAAGAATATTGAATATATCGTGGACGCCAAAAGAATGAACAGATCTGTTCTGGAAGAAGTACAACCAGAGTGCTCATTAGAAGGAAGGATAGTGAGACTACCTCTCGCATACTTTGGACATGTTGTTAGGAGGGATCAGTCCCTGGAGAAGGACATCATACTTGGTAAAGGAGAGGTTCAGTGAAAAAGAGGAAGGCCCTCCATGAGATGGGTTGACATGGTGGCTGCAACAATGGGCTCAAGCATAATAAGAACTGTGACAATGATGCAGGACTGGTTAGTGTTTCACTCTGTTGTACGTGGGGCCCCTGTGAGTCAGAACCGACTTGATGACACCTAACAACAACAACAAGAGGTTCTATAGATCTATGTCTTTACAAAATAATTTATAGTCACATCCTGGGTTTGATCCTTCATCTGAAGCTGTTCTTAATTTCAGAATTATTTGCTATCTGGAGAGGCTAGACAAGATAAGTAGTTTTGTTTTTTAACAGAAGAAATCCTGGTTCCTTTTTAAGTTCTCCAACTTTTACTCGAACACTGAATTGTTGATTTTTTAAGTTATTTCTTTATCTGTAGGTTGTGAGAAAAAGCCAAATGATACTATTGATACTCTTTCCAGAAATCTTCGCTACATCAACAAGTTCATTTCTATTTCCCACGTAACCTCAGGTGACTGTGCTGCTATCTCAGTTTCCGAGTGCGGCTTTAACACTGACACCACAAATGAGTGACTTTAAAGAACAAAATTTTGTTTTCTCACATATTTGGGGGGGATGCAATTCAATCTATAACAGTTGCTAAACGATGTTAACATATAACAAGGGTCTTCTTTGCTCCCACTAGCATGGCATTTTTTTCTTCTTTTTTTTAACTCTAAGCATTTAACCCTGTCCTTAAGACCTGTGAGTCTTCTGTTAATAGTTCCATTAAGGCTCATCCCACTTTTTCCTGCCCTCTGGTCCCAAGCTGACACCACATTTTTAGATTTTTGACATGGCAGCATCTACTTCCAGGGACCAAATTTCTACTCCAATTAGCCAAACACCACAAGACTTTGTGGCTTAAAATAAAAACAGCTATTTTATTGTTATTCATGTTTTCTGTGCTTCAGGGATTTGAGGAGGGCTGTGACGGGCAGTCTGTCTTGGATATTTCATGACTTCCAGACCAACAGTGGGTGAACAGTAGGCAGCTGGAGCAGCAGCTGGGTGCTGGCCTGGTCTCTCTCTTTCTTTAGGAAGTCACAGAATTTTGCCATTTGGTTTCTCTGCATGAGAGTGTTTGGATTTCCTCACAGTTTGGTGGCCTCAGAGCAGTCAGACATTCTACCATGTCGTTCAGGATAGTATAATGAGAATTCCAAACACAGCATAGAAAATATCTGACATGAGATTGGCAATCCCATAGCATCATTTCTGCCACAGCCTATTAACTCAAGCAACTCATAGCCCAGATTGACTAAGAGAGGGCAAAGACTCCAAGTTTCAATGGGAGGAGGGTTATAGTCACATAGTCATATTATAGAAGTGCCTATGGAATAAGCGTTATTGTTGTACTATTTTTGGGAAATGCGATCTGCCCCACAAAGTGATATTACAATGTTGACTATCTTTGTTTCCTATGGTCTCACCAGCATCACTGGTGGTGGCTGTAAAGTGGCCCTCTTTTGCTTTGACACTGATGCCTACAACTAAAGTGAACTCAGCAACTGTTCCTTTTAGTGAGATGTTTATGTGGCTGTCTCTCAGTGTATAATTCCCAGTTCCATATATTTAACAGTGTAAACCTTCTGAATTGAGACTATTTGTGAAAAGAAAAGGGTGTTTTCACAAAGGTACCAAGTCAAACCGCTTGAAGAGACATGTTAAAAAACCCTCAAACCAAGGTTAAGGATGAGGAACTCAAGGAGGATTTATAGATGGAGGTGCCTGGAAACTTATCCAGTCGGGTCATTTGCTTAAACTGTGACTTAACATCTGCTCCCGTCCCCAAAAAACGATAGTCAATATTATATCGTATCAGTTATTGCCATCGACAGTTTAGAGTATAGTAACCTAATTTGGATGATTCTTGGAAGGAAACAAAATGCTAACAGCCTAGAAATGCTAAGAAAATGTAAACAGCTATAGAGAATATTTAAGCACATAAAAAAAATTCTTAAAAGGAATAAGACTAAGGAGGATATAGTTGTTCTCTTGCACCATCTATGTTTGTAGGTGGTAGGAAACTTAGGTGAGTTGTTTTATTTACTTATTGTTGTTGTTGTAATTATTATCATTATTTTGCTGCCACCTCAAATTACTTTTACTTTGCCAATGAAAGAATCGCACGATGGTGAATTAGTACATGTTCTCACCTTTTTCTGCGGTTGTGTTGAGCAGCAAGTAAGCTCTGTCCTTGCAATGGAAAATCTCCAGTAATTTTATTTTGAAACATTCCTACTTGAAGATCACTCTTTCCAACTGAGAGGATACCATTATTATTGATTCAACAGCTCAGAGCTGACCTTTCTGGCTGGGGTTTTAGGGCTGGTGCCCAAAGGCTGTGAAGTAGACCAAGCATATACTTCATTTGTCCATTTCTGGGACCAGCTTGTTTTGTGCTGAGGGAATTACCAGCCTATAATGAAATGTAAATTAATTCCATATTCTCTGAGGTTCAGATAGAGTTCAATGTTACAAGCCTTCTCAGCACCTGTTGTGCTGGAATAAGCCCCACTCCATAGCGTAGAGTCATATATTTTCCATATTTCTTTTTCATTATTTATAACAAATAACACTCCCTACTCTCTCCTCTGTGATCACGGGCTTAAGACACATTCCCAAAATAAACTAAGATGACAAACAGAATCAATAATCCAATGAGGGTGAAGGAGTGTCGTTGCATTCAAGTTTCTTTACGTATCATTTCCTCACTTGGTTTCTATCATAGTTCAAGGTGGTTCTTTTATGTTATGAAGTACTGCCAGTTGATGGGAAGTTAATTCAGCCCCAGTCTCCCTCTCCAGATGTTTTTTTTTATCCTGACTGAGAGTAGAGCAGAGGATTCTAGATGAATTTCAAGGTCATATGTAGCCTTTGTCTTTACCACTCATGTGTATAGCCCTGGTCCTGATGGAAACTATGGCAGGGAAAACATTTTAAATAAACACATGTGAGGTAGAAAATAGATGGAAGTCAAAAAGAAAAAATGCAACCTCTAGGTGTTGAAATTATCTTTGCTCCAACAAACCAAATGTTTTTAAAAATTTTATTATTTCTAGTCCTTCCTTCTAACCTCTTATCTATCTCTAGGCTGAAAACCCACACACATATGTCTTTAGGAAATCCACTCAGAGTTCCCCTGTAGACACATTCTTACCCATTTAATTTTAATAACATCAGCATCTTTTTTATGTGATTTTTCAGTTATCTTATACCTATGGCTTCATTCCTCTGGAGAACAGAAAATTCAAGGGCTTAATAATTTGTACAAGTTATTAAAAATAGACATGTCTATGAATCTAAGTTTTTACTTAAAATATAGCAAACAAAGATATGGTTTTAAGTATGAATAACTACTGGATAGATACCCACCTTCATAAATGTCTTACTTGAAGCTTAAGTTACAAAGCTAAAGGGAATTCAGAAAATTTTAATGGTGCTCCAATAAAAGAAATGCTGCGTATTTTAAAAAGAGAGTACACGATCAGCATCTTTTTTAGAAAGAATCTGAATTTCATGAATGGATTCTTATGAGGAAGCCAGATGTACCAAAATTGGCAATCTGTTATTACTTGAATACACTCCCCGGATGGCTTTCTGAACAGAAAGGCGTACAGAAAGTAACTCTTTAGACTTTTATTTGGGTTATCATGAGATGCAGATTTGAGACTTTTTGTTTGGTTTGCCTTTAAAGTTTGCTTTTGAAATGTAAGCAAGCAGCCATTGGATGAAATGAGATGTCCAGCTTGCCTACTCTCTACCCACAGTCAGATAGAGATGCCTTCTTCTATCCTCTGATAGTACTTTAAATATTGCACCCTTTCTTTCTATATTCGTTCAACGATGCTTAACACAGCAACAGGCAAACAATAGACACATGCATTCAACCATTAATCCATTCCACTGTGCTTAGCACAGCGACAGCACATTTCAGACCTCAGAAGTTACCTCGATAGGTTCGTTGATCATTCAGACCTTGATATGAATGCTTTGACATCAAGTGTTTCTCTCAAAACATTCTGTTTTTCCTCTTGTATTTTCTAAAGGGTTACTTTTTTTCTTCTTTTATAACTCTTGAGCTGGCTTCCTGTCTTCCAAATCTCTCTCTTCCAGTCTAACCATCAAATACAATAATTGGCATAAAATTATTATTTCTTTACTCAGAAATGTAAAATGACACCCTATGGGACAGAACAAGGGGGTACTGCATGGTTTAAAGTCAGGAAAGGTGTGTGTCAGAATTGTATCCTTTCACCATACTTACTCATTCTGTATGATGAGCAAATAGTCTGAGCAGCTAGACTGTATGAAGAGGAACAGGGCATCAGGATTGGAGGAAGACTCATTAACATCCTGCGTTATGCAGATGACACAACCTTGCTTGCTGAAAGTGAAGAGGACTTGAAGCACTTACTAAAGGAGATCAAAGACCACAGCCTTCAGTATGGATTACACCTCAACATAAAGAAAATAAAAATCCTAACAATTGGACAAATAAGCAACATCATGATAAATGGAGAAAAGACAGAAGTTGGCAAGGATTTCATTTTACTTGAATCCACAATCAATAGCCACGGAAGCAACAGTCAAGAAATCAAAAGACGCATTGCGTTTGGGAAAATCTGCTGCAGAAGATCTCTTTAAAAGTGTTAAAAAAACAAAGATGTCACCTTGACGACTAAGGTGCACCTGACCCAAACCGTGGTGTTTTCAATCACCTCAAATGCATGTGAAAGATGGACAATGGATAAGGAAAAAAAATGAATAAAGAATATGCTGTTGGCAAAGAATATTGAATATACCATGGACCGCCAAAAAATGAACAAATCTGTCTTAGAAGAAGTACAGCCAGAATGCTCCTTAGAAGCAAGGATGGCGAGACTATGTCTCACATACTTTGGACATGTTATCAGGAGGGACCAGTCCCTGGAGAAGGACAGCAAGCTTGGCAGAGTACAGGGTCAGCAGAAAAGAGGAAGACCCTCAACAAGATGGATTGACACAGTGGCTGTAACAATGGGCTCAAGCATAACAATGATTGCGAGGATGGTGCAGAACTGGCCTATGTTTCGTTCTCTTATATATAGGGTTGCTATGAGTCAGAATGGAATGGTTGACACCTGACAACCACAACATCATCTATGATATTATCCTGGTTTCTGGTCTTCTGATAATTGGTTCTCTGAACTTTTACTTCTTAACTATTTCTTTCAGCTTACCATTCACTTATCATGCACCTATTGAGCACCAATATACCTTGTGAGGGAACTGCAAAACTTACAGCCATTAGAGAATAAAGATATGCAAGTGAATACTTATAATGCAGTGAAATGGGCACAGCCATGGGAGTATTAATAAAGGAAATATGTAGAGTTGAGAATAACTTCCCAGAGGTGACATATAACTTGAGCTTTTAATAATTATAGGAGTTTACTAAACAGATAAGCAGCAAAGAAGCATTTAAGAAGGAACAAAAAAGAGCAAGAACATATGAAGGCATTAATTTATATGCCAAGTTCAGGAATGTGAAGTTCAGGGAATGAACCACTGTGTGACCGTAGATTAGAGTGTGTCGGGGGAGGAGCGGTCAGAGGTAAGTCTGCAGAAGAACATTAAAACTAGATGGTGAAGAATTCCATGCTGAAGGCCATCAAGGGTGTTTAAGTTGAGGTATTCCATGGTCAGATTTGGGTCTTATAAAATAAAGTAGTAACTGGAATAAGAGAGAGAGCAGAAAAGGCAGTAACTAAAAGCAAAAAAGCCAGTTAAATCACTCAGGTACGATATGATGAGACAGTTCACAACTGGGAAGAGGGAAGTATTCTGAGATATTTCTGATTTCTTTTAATGCAACTTGATGACTGCTCTGATATGGCAGCTGAGGAAGAAGATGAGCGAGATAATGATGACCACACCTTTCCTAGGCTTCATGAGAGGACTGAACGTAGGCTGATGACACGAGATAAAGAAAGTAGAGAAAAAAAGAGCTGGCTAGAGGTTCAAGAGGGGAATAAAATAACTCAGCTTGAGAAATTATGAGTTTGTAATGTCCTTGTAACTATTAAATTGTTAATCAAACAAGAGGTTTAAATTGTGTGTTTAATGCTCACAGTCAGAGATGGAGAGTTTAGAGGCAATATTATTGTGGCAGTTAATACTGAGGGAGGGTACAATATATCTGAAGTGGATGAGAATCAGAAAAAAGAAATGCAAAGACAGAAACTTGTGGAAGGTCAAAGTTTAGGATGCATGAATTCAAAGCCCAGCCCACTTAGCAGAGGATAAAAACCCAGCAAGGGTACTGGTTCAGAGAAAAAAAAAAAAAAGGAAGTTTTAAAAATGATGAGTTTTCAAAATGGTGGGATAATTCAAACTCATTAATATAAAAGTGAATGAAACATGTCCAGTAAATTTACCCAGAAGAATGTCACTGGCAATATTTACCAGAAATTTTCACATATTTTCAGTAGAGCAGTAAGGATATAAACTTGATTGTAGTGGATTAGAAAAATAAATAAATAAAAGTGAGACGTTTGAGACTACAGATATCAATTCATCTTTCACAAAATTTAGCAGCAAACTTAGAGACAGATGCATAACCTTAGGTGTGTCAGGGCATGCGAGGACCAGAGAAGTGGCAGAAGCTGAAAGGCACACCATTTACCATCTGCAACAGTAGAATGCAATGTGAATGGTATCCCTGGAGTTGTGGGTTATAGTGGTTTGTACAAGCAGGTATGTGATGATAAAGTTTTCTGAGATAATAAAAATTAAAGAAGTAACAGATTTGAAGGAATTCAATAATTTTTTACTTTAGACATACAGGTAGTCCCCAACTTTTGATATATTCTAGTTACAACGAACGGCACTGACTTTTTGTTTTTGTACATTTTACCATTAATACTGTGTATATATACGATGTTGCAGCACATACTTCACTGATGTTCACTCACAGAGGTTCAGTGTTACTATTTACTCTTCAAAACACTGCCATATAGCGAGCTATGAAAACTAAAAAAAAAAAAAAAAAAGGTATTTTATGTCAGAACTGACTTACCACCAAGTCATCCAAATGGAACCCCATTGTAATTCGGGAACTACCTGTATTAAGTCCCTGAATGACACAGATGGTTAAGTACTGGACTATTGGCCTAAAGGCTGGCAATTCAAACCCATACAGAGGCACCTCAAAAGATGGGCATACAACTCAGCAGACATGGAAGGGACTGGACAATGGGTTGGAGAGAGATGCTGATGAGGAGTGAGCTACTTGCATCAGGTGGACACTTGAGACTCTGTTGGCATCTCCTGTCTGGAGGGGAGATAGGAGGGTAGAAAGGTTAGAAACTGGCAAAGTGGTCATGAAAGGAGAGACTGGAAGGAGGGAGCGGGCTGACTACTTAGGGGGAGAGTAAACGGAAGTATATAGTAAGGTGTATATAAGTTTCTATGTGAGAGACTGACTTGATTTGTAAACTTTCACTTAAAGCACAAAAAAAGTTACTTAAAAAAGATGGGCATAGGAGGCGGAGCCAAGATGGTGGACTAGGCAGACGCTACCTCGGATCCCTCTTACAACAAAGACACGGAAAAACAAGTGAATCGATCACATACATAACAATATATAAACCCTGAATAACAAACACAGATTTAGAGACGGAGAACAAACTAATACGGGGAAGCAGCGATTGTTTCCAGAGCCTGAAGCCAGCGTACCAGTCAGGTACGGCACAAGCACAGAGACCTGCTCCACCCCCCTGAACTAACCCCGGGAGGGGGACCAGCCGGTTCCGCGGGCGGCGTGGGACGCAGCCAGTAGGAGAAGTCCCCGGGAGGCAGTGACTGGTCTTGGAGCAGGAAGAGCAGCATCCCAGCCGGAGAACCGACCCGCCGGGATTTGGACTGGACGCAGGTACGGTATAAACACGGAGAGCTGCTCCACCCCCCTGAACTAACCCCGGGAAGGGGCCCAGCCGGGTTGCGCGGGCGGCGTGGGACGCAGCCGGTAGGAGAAGTCCCCGGAAGGCAGCGACTGGTATTGGAGCGGGGAGAACAGCGTCCCAGCCGGGACACTCGGTCACGGCACAAGCACGGGGAGCTGCTCCACCCATCTGAACTAACCCCGAGAGGCGGCCCAACTGGTTCGCGGAGGCGGCATGGCCACGCAGCTAGAGGGACGAGAAGTCCCCGGGAGGCAGCAACTGATTTTGGAGTCGAGAGTGCACCGTCCCAGTAGGGGAGCCTTGACGCTGGGCGTGGGGCTGGAAGCGGAGGATCTGACCGTGACTCCAGCGGGCCAGACCCCCCGGGGGCAATCTCCACACAGCCAGCACACATAGGCGACGCTCCCGCGGGAATCTCAGATATAATAGTCATTCCAAGCAAGACAAGCAACTCTGGCTATATTCTGAGGTGCTACTCTCCTATCTCTCTGTTCCCTCCCCCACCCTCCCCAGGCGGCTTCATTAACATCTGAATAGCCTGAGCCAGAGGGAGAACTCTGATAGGGATCTGACTACATTTTTTTTTTAGTGGATTTTCTGGAAAAACTAGTTTCCCAGTGATGGCTCGGAGACAACAATCCATATCAAACCACTTAAAGAAGCAGACCATGACAGCTTCTCCAACCCCCCAAACAAAAGAATCAAAATCTTTCCCAAATGAAGATACAATCCTGGAATTATCAGATACAGAATATAAAAAACTAATTTACAGAATGCTTAAAGACATCACAAATGAAATTAGGATAACTGCAGAAAAAGCCAAGGAACACACCGATAAAACTGTTGAAGAACTCAAAAAGATTACTCAAGAACATAGTGGAAAAATTAATAAGTTGCAAGAATCCATAGAGAGACAACATGTAGAAACCCAAAAGATTAACAATAAAATTACAGAATTAGACAACGCAATAGGAAGTCAGAGGAGCAGACTCGAGCAATTAGAATGCAGACTGGGACATCTGGAGGACCAGGGAATCAACACCAACATAGCTGAAAAAAAATCAGAGAAAAGAATTTAAAAAAATGAAGAAACCCTAAAAATCATGTGGGACCCTATCAAGAAGGATAACCTGCGGGTGATTGGAGTCCCAGAACAGGGAGGGGTGACAGAAAACACAGAGAAAATAGTTGAAGAACTCCTGACAGAAAACTTCCCTGACATCATGAAAGACGAAAGGAGATCTATCCAAGATGCTCATCGAACCCCATTTAAGATTGATCCAAAAAGAAAAACACCAAGACATATTGTCATCAAACTCACCAAAACCAAAGATAAACAGAAAAATTTAAAAGCAGCCAGGGAGAAAAGAAAGGTTTCCTTCAAGGGAGAATCAATAAGAATAAGTTCAGACTACTCAGCAGAAACCATGCAGGCAAGAAGGGAATGGGACGACATATACAGAACACTGAAGGAGAAAAACTGCCAGCCAAGGATCATATATCCAGCAAAACTCTCTCTGAAATATGAAGGCGAAATTAAGATATTTACAGACAAACACAAGTTTAGAGAATTTACAAAAACCAAACCAAAGCTACAAGAAATACTAAAGGATATTGTTTGGTCAGAGAACCAATAATATCAGATATCAGCACAGCACAAGGTCACAAAACAGAATGTCCTGATATCAACTCAAATAGGGAAATCACAAAAACAAACAAATTAAGATTAATTAAAAAAAAATACACATAACAGGGAATCATGGAAGTCAATAGGTAAAAGATCACAATAATCAAAAAGAGGGACTAAATACAGGAGGCATTGAACTGCCATATGGAGAGTCATACAAGGCGATATAGAACAATACAAGTTAGGTTTTTACTTAGAAAAATAGGGGTAAATAATAAGGTAACCACAAAAAGGTATAACAACTCTATAACTCAAGATAAAAGCCAAGAAAAACGTAACGACTCAACTAACATAAAGTCAAACACTATGAAAATGAGGATCTCACAATGTACTAAGATAAACGCCTCAGCACAAGAAAGTATGTGGAAAAATGAAATTGTCAACAACACACATAAAAAGGCATCAAAATGACAGCACTAAAAACTTATTTATCTGTAATTACCCTGAATGTAAATGGACTAAATGCACCAATAAAGAGACAGAGAGTCACAGACTGGATAAAGAAACACAATCCATCTATATGCTGCCTACAAGAGACACACCTTAGACTTAGAGACACAAACAAACTAAAACTCAAAGGATGGAAAAAAGTATATCAAGCAAACAATAAGCAAAAAAGAAGAGGAGTAGCAATATTAATCTCTGACAAAATAGACTTTAGACTTAAACCCACCACAAAGGATAAAGAAGGACACTATATAATGATAAAAGGGACAATTGATCAGGAAGACATAACCATATTAAATATATATGCACCCAATGACAGGGCTGCAAGATACATAAATCAAATTTTAACAGAATTGAAAAGTGAGATAGATACCTCCACAATTATAGTAGGAGACTTCAACACACCACTTTTGGAGAAGGACAGAACATCCAGTAAGAAGCTCAATAGAGACACGGAAGATCTAATTACAACAATCAACCAACTTGACCTCATTGACTTATACAGAACTCTCCACCCAACTGCTGCAAAATATACTTTTTTTTCTAGCGCACATGGAACATTCTCTAGAATAGACCACATATTAGGTCATAAAACAAACCTTTGCAGAGTCCAAAACATCGAAATATTACAAAGCATCTTCTCAGACCACAAGGCAATAAAACTAGAGATCAATAACAGAAAAACTAGGGAAAAGAAATCAAATACATGGAAAATGAACAATACCCTCCTGAAAAAAGACTGGGTTATAGAAGACATCAAGGAGGGAATAGGAAATTCATAGAAAGCAACGAGAATGAAAATACTTCCTATCAAAACCTCTGGGACACAGCAAAAGCAGTGCTCAGAGGCCAATTTATATCGATAAATGCACACATACAAAAAGAAGAAAGAGCCAAAATCAGAGAACTGTCCCTACAACTTGAACAAATAGAAACTGAGCAACAAAAGAATCCATCAGGCTCCAGAAGAAAACAAATAATAAAAATTGGAGCTGAACTAAATGAATTAGAGAACAGAAAAACAATTGAAAGAATTAACAAAGCCAAAAGCTGGTTCTTAGAAAAAATTAACAAAATTGATAAACCATTGGCTAGACTGACTAAAGAAAAACAGGAAAGGAAACAAATAACCCGAATAAGAAACGAGAAGGACCACATCACAACAGAACCAAAGGAAATTAAAAGAATCATTTCAGATTATTATGAAAAATTGTACTCTAACAAATTTGAAAACCTAGGAGAAATGGATGAATTCCTGGAAAAACACTACCTACCTAAACTAACACATTCAGAAGTAGAACAACTAAATAGACCCATAACAAAAAAAGAGATTGAAACGGTAATCAAAAAACTCCCAACAAAAAAAAGCCCTGGCCCGGACGGCTTCACTGCAGAGTTCTACCAAACTTTCAGAGAAGAGTTAACACCACTACTTCTGAAGGTATTCCAAAGCATAGAAAATGACGGAATACTACCCAACTCATTCTATGAAGCCAACATCTCCCTGATACCAAAACCAGGTAAAGACATTACAAAAAAAGAAAATTTTAGACCTATATCCCTCATGAACATTGATGCAAAAATCCTCAACAAAATTCTAGCCAATAGAATCCAACAACACATCAAAAAAATAATTCACCCTGATCAAGTGGGATTTATACCAGGTATGCAAGGCTGGTTTAATACCAGAAAAACCATTAATGTAAACTATCACATAAATAAAACAAAAGACAAAAACCACATGATCTTATCAATTGATGCAGAAAAGGCATTTGACAATGTACAACACCCATTTATGATAAAAACTCTTACCAAAATAGGAATTGAAGGAAAATTCCTCAACATAATAAAGGGCATCTATGCAAAGCCAACAGCCAATATCACTCTAAATGGAGAGAACCTGAAAGCATTTCCCTTGAGAACGGGAACCAGACAAGGATGCCCTTTATCACCGCTCTTATTCAACATCGTGCTGAAAGTCCTAGCCAGGGCAATTAGGCTAGACAAAGAAATAAAAGGTATCCGGATTGGCAAGGAAGAAGTAAAGTTATCACTATTTGCAGATGACATGATCTTATACACAGAAAACCCTAAGGAATCCTCCAGAAAACTACTGAAACTAATAGAAGAGTTTGGCAGAGTCTCAGGTTATAAAATAAACATACAAAAATCACTTGGATTCCTCTACATCAACAAAAAGAACACCGAAGAGGAAATCACCAAATCAATACCATTCACAGTAGCCCCCAAGAAGATAAGATACTTAGGAATAAATCTTACCAAGGATGTAAAAGACCTATACAAAGAAAACTACAAAGCTCTACTACAAGAAATTCAAAAGGACATACTTAAGTGGAAAAACATACCTTGCTCATGGATAGGAAGACTTAACATAGTAAAAATGTCTATTCTACCAAAAGCCATCTATACATTTAACGCACTTCCGATCCAAATTCCAATGTCATAATTTAAGGGGATAGAGAAACAAATCACCAATTTCATATGGAAGGGAAAGAAGCCCCGGATAAGCAAAGCACTACTGAAAAAGACGAAGAAAGTGGGAGGCCTCACTTTACGTGATTTCAGAATCTATTATACTGCCACAGTAGTCAAAACAGCCTGGTACTGGTACAACAACAGGCACTTAGACCAATGGATCAGAATTGAGAACCCAGACATAGATCCATCCACGTATGAGCAGCTGATATTTGACAAAGGACCAGTGTCAATTAATTGGGGAAAAGATAGCCTTTTTAACAAATGGTGCTGGCATAACTGGATATCCATTTGCAAAAAAATGAAACAGGACCCATACCTCACACCATGCACAAAAACTAACTCCAAGTGGATCAAAGACCTAAACATAAAGACTAAACGATAAAGATCATGGAAGAAAAAATTGGGACAACCCTAGGAGCCCTAATACAAGGTATAAACAGAATACAAAACATTACCAAAAATGATGAAGAGAAACCCGATAACTGGGAGCTCCTAAAAATCAAACACCTATGCTCATCTAAAGACTTCTCCAAAAGAGTAAAAAGACCACCTACAGATTGGGAAAGAATTTTCAGCTATGACATCTCCGACCAGCGCCTGATCTCTAAAATCTACATGATTCTGTCAAAACTCAACCACAAAAAGACAAACAACCCAATCAAGAAGTGGGCAAAGGATATGAACACACATTTCACTAAAGAAGATATTCAGGCAGCCAACAGATACATGAGAAAATGCTCTCGATCATTAGCCATTAGAGAAATGCAAATTAAAACTACGATGAGATTTCATCTCACACCAGCAAGGCTGGCATTAATCCAAAAAACACAAAAGAATAAATGTTGGAGAGGCTGCGGAGAGATTGGAACTCTTATACACTGCTGGTGGGAGTGTAAAACAGTACAACCACTTTGGAAATCTATCTGGCGTTATCTTAAACAGTTAGAAATAGAACAACCCAGAAATCCCACTCCTGGGAATATACCCTAGAGATACAAGAGCCTTCATACAAACAGATATATGCACACCCATGTTTATTGCAGCTCTGTTTACAATAGCAAAAAGTTGGAAGCAACCAAGGTGTCCATCAACGGATGAATGGTTAAATAAATTGTGGTATATTCACACAATGGAATACTACGCATCGATAAAGAACAGTGAAGAATCTGTGAAACATTTCATAACATGGAGGAACCTGGAAGGCATTATGCTGAGTGAAATTAGTCAGAGGCAAAAGGACAAATATTGTATAAGACCACTATTATAAAATCTTGAGAAATAGTAAACCTGAGAAGAACACATACTTTTGTGGTTACGAGGCAGGGAGGGAGGGAGGGTGGGAGAGGGTTTTTTATTGATTAATCAGTAGATAAGAACTGCTTTAGGTGAAGGGAAAGACAACACTCAATACATGGAAGGTCAGCTCAATTGGACTGGACCAAAAGCAAAGAAGTTTCCGGGATAAAATGAATGCTTCAAAGGTCAGCGGAGCAAGCGCGGGGGTCTGGGGAACATGTTTTGCGGGGACTTCTAAGTCAATTGGCAAAATAATTCTATTATGAAATCATTCTGCATCGCACTTTGAAATGTGGCGTCTGGGGTCTTAAATGCTAACAAGCGGCCATCTAAGATGCATCAATTGGTCTCAACCCACCTGGAGCAAAGGAAAATGAAGAACACCAAGGCCACACGACAACTAAGAGCCCAAGAGACAGAAAGGGCCACATGAACCAGAGACCTACATCATCCTGAGACCAGAAGAACTAGTTGGTGCCCGGCCACAATCGATGACTGCCCTGACAGGGAGCACAGCAGAGGACCCCTGAGGGAGCAAGAGATCAGTGGGATACAGACCCCAAATTCTCATAAAAAGACCAAACTTAATGGTCTGACTGAGACTAGACGAATCCCGGCGGCCATGCTCCCCAGACCTTCTGTTGGCACAGGACAGGAACCATCCCCGAAGACAACTCATCAGACATGAAAGGGACTGGTCAGCGGGTGGGAGAGAGAGGCTGATGAAGAGTGAGCTAATTATATCAGGTGGACACTTGAGATTGTGTTGGCAACTCTTGTCTGGAGGGGGGATGGGAGGATAGAGAGAGAGGGAAGCCGGCAAAATTGTCAAGAAAGGAGGGACTGAAAGGGCTGACTCAATAGGGAGAGAGCAAGTGGGAGTAGGGAGTGAGATGTATGTAAACTTATATGTGACAGACTGATTGGATTTGTAAAAGTTCACTTGAAGCTTAATAAAAGTTATTTAAAAAAATATTCAAGAGGAGAAAGAATAATAAAATCACTCTCTATTTCTCAAAAAAAAAAAAAAAAAAGATGGGCATAGTGATCTGCTTCTGAAAGATAAAAACCTGGAAAACTGTATGAAGCAGTTCTACTCTGTAAACACGGAGTTGTTATGAGTCAGAATCGACTTGAGGGCAACTGGTTACTGGTTAAGTCCAAAATGCCTAGAAGATGGAAATGAAGGAATGTCAATAATTCAGTTAGGTTTCCTGATCTGGCTATGGACATCAATTCAGGTGTTATTATCACATAGGTTTTATTTAAAGCTATTGAGATAGATAAGGTTATTTAAGACAATGATGCGGAAAAGGAAGAGAAAGGGTTCGTTCAGGACTGGGCTCAGAGGAGCTACTACATTTAGAGGTCAGACTGCCAAGAAGGATCCAGTAAAGGAAGCTGAGAAGCAATGGCCAGTGAGGTTCAGTGAGGACAACGAAGAGAAAATATCATCGCGGAAGACAGAAGATGAGAAGGTCTCAATGGGACAGTGGTGAACAAAGTTTAAAGATGCTGAATAAGATGAAGAGAGAAAAGTTGCCTATTACACTTGATGATATGAAGGTCAAATGATAACTGCAACAAGGACAATTATGGGGAGAATTTAAATCTACGCAGCTTACTTACTTAGCACACGTAGCTTACTGAGGATTTTGACATAACTTCAATATTCCAGTGTCTTCAACAATATAACTTTACTATTCCAATAGAGTTTTACCCAGTAAAAGCTGCAAAAAAAAAAGAAAAGAAAAGAAAAGAAAAATTTATTACAGGAATTTCCTGTAACAGACCCATCAACTCTTCAGTAAAACAAAGAATAAGTCATACCCCAGGACTCATTGAAACCTTTGCCTGCAGATTTTGCCTTGCTATGTTCACCAATCCTATTACATCACGATGCTTATTCAATTTTAACAAAGCCCCCAAATTGAAGGTCCTTTCTTATAAAAATACCACACTGCAAACCGTCGAAAAATATCTAATCTTCGCTCATTCCCCACTGAGATGCAATTAAGTCTGCTGAGGCAGTGTTCTCTCTTACCACGCTTAGAAACAAGCTCAGCTTGGATCTGCCAGTGGTTTGGGGATATTTTGGGGACCCAGCATTTGAAAAGGATAAAAAGTAACAGGCAGAAAGAAAAACCTGTATGGAGTAGGTTACAAAATAATGAGAGGCAAAAACAAAATAAGGCCAAAAAAAAAAGGATGGGTTTCTATAAACAACCATTTTCAATAGTTTAGTCATGAGAAAGAGATAGGTATCCTGGCAGAGTTTCGGAGTTGAGAAAGGGTTGCTGATTTAGTGATTTTAGGGTGGGAATGACCTACAGTGGAGGTAAACATTGGTGGTGAACAAGACAGAGTGCCTGAGAAAGGAGGTCATTCAAAGGTGAAGGAGATGGGATCTGGGCACATGTGGAAAGATAAAATTTAATGGGAGAACAAAGACTTCCTTCATTGCTCTAAGAGGAAGAAGGAGGAAATGGCTACAGACAGATGAATTTATAGATGTGTTGGTTTAAAAATGAAGGGATCCCTACCTTTTGTTTTCTATTTCTTCAAGAAAGTATAAGGCAAAGAAATAGTGAGAAGAGAATGTGAGATAGATTTGAGAAGCCAAGAGGTATTAAAAAAAGCTCCTGGGAATTTAAAAGCAAGCTAGGCAAATGGAGCACATACATGAGATCTTTGACCAAGATTATAAAACAAATGAAGCCTACAAATCCAAAAAGTGATTTTGCAAAATAGAAAACATTCTGGTTGCTAACATGGGTGAGATCTTAGGGCCACGCTGCCAGGGAGGGATGTCTACAGACTCCTTGGGCAATAGTGGAAGCACTGTTCCCCCACTTTTCAAGTGTTTCTATTATCATGCCAGCTGTCTTAGTCATCTAGTGCTGGTATAACAGAAATACCACAAGTGGATGGCTTTAACAAAGAGAAATTTATTTCTTCACAGTAAAGTAGGCTAAGAGTCCAAATTCAGGGTGTCAGCTTCAGGGGAAGGCTTTTTCTCTCTGTCAGCTCTGGATGAAGGTCTTCATCTTCAGTCTTCTCTTGGTCTGGGAGCTTCTCAGGTACAGGGACCCCAGGTCTAAAGGACCTTGCTCTCCTCCCAGCACTGCTTTCTTGATGGTATGAGGTCCCCGTGTCTCTCCGGTTGCTTCTCTCTTTTATATCTCAAGAGATTCCCTCAAGACACAATCCAATCTTGTAGATTAAGTTCTGCTTCACTAACACAACTGCCTTCCATCCTCCCTCATTAACATCATAGAGGCAGGATTTACAACATATAAGAAAATCACACAATACCAGGAATCATGGCCCAGCCAAACTGATACACATTTTTGGGGGGACATAATTCAATCCATGACACCGGCATTCCTCTTTCCAACCATACGATGGTGCATCTCTTCCATTGACAGTAGAGTTGTTAAACTGTGAGACCTACTAGATGAATGCTGGACAGCAAACATCTTCTCAAGGACTGCTTATGTTAGAAGCAAAATGTAATTTAGTAAAATTTTAGCCAAAGCTGAGTGCCAATGAAGAAGCGCCTTGATATTCTTCTATGGCATATGCCCATTTCTATTTGCACATATGATGTTTATTTACAGGAGAGACAATAAACCAATCACCTGGTTCTTTTTGGTTCTTGTCACAAATATTCTGAAATTTCAGAAAAGGGTCTCAGCATAGCAATGTGATGTTGCTGTTTTATCCCTGTTTATTAGATGTGGCACAGAAGCACTGACTTGAAACAGTAACGTGAAGAACATTGATAAATTTAGACTTTCTAGCTATCACAGCAGTCATCCTTTTTCTATAATTTACCATCAATTAGATGACTCACTTCCATTTGCATCAGTTCCACACCTCTTTAAGACTTTCTATGAAGATTTTGATGTTTCCTAAAAGAGTTGTACAAGCCTCCTTTTATTGGCGGGGACTATGTTTGTGGGTATCCAAGCTGTGAGGATGTGGTCATTCAAATTCTACTGTTCAAATATTTAATTTGGTTTGAATTCATTGTAAGTGGTTCTTAAATATAGAGTTTCTGTGAATAGGAATCAACTTGATGGTAAAGGGCTTTTAAAGGGTTAAATATTTCAGCTCTCCTCTTTTCTCAAAAGCTATTTTAAATACCATAATCCAGTGACACATTTTTGGGTGTGTCTTGTTTTTAGTAATTTCGAAAGTCCTATTTTAATTCTTTGCTGTATCTTATACACAAAAAAAGTTTGTTATTGCATGTATACGTATGACATCAGTCAATCAAACTTGCTGTGTTGTCGTGGCTTGAATTGTGTCCCCCAGAAATGTGTGTCAACTTGGTTCGGCCATGGTTCCCAGTGCTGTGTGGTTGTCCTCCACTTTGTGATTGTGATTTTCCTGTGTGTCGTAAATTCTAATTTCTGCCTGTGTTTAATAAGGCAAGATTACATTACGTTAAAGAGGATTAGGGTGGGCTTGTAACACCCTTACTAGTGTCACATCCCTAATCCAATGTAAAGGGAGTTTCCCTGGGATGTGGCTTACATCACCTTTTATCTTATAAGAGACAAAAAGAAAAGAAAGTGGGGGACATCACAGCACCAAGAAAGCAGCACCAAGAGCAAAGCATGTCCTTTGGGCCCTGGATTCCTGCAAGGAAAACCTCCTAGTCCAGGGGAAGATTGATGACAAGGACCTTCCTCCAGAACTGACAGAGAAAGCCTCCCCCTGGAGTTGACACCCTAAACTTGGACTTTGAGCCTACCAGACTGTGTGAGAATAAAATTCTGTTTGTTAAAGCCATCCACATGTGGTATTTCTGTTACAGCAGCATAGATGACTAAGACTTGTGTCAAGAAACCCATGTAAGATACAGATTTGAAGAGAATAGAATGCCAGCTAGCAAAAAAAAAAAAAAAAAAAATTGCTAGAATGATGTCATTTTAAAATTTTAGTGCACAGGAAAAATAAAAGGAAGCAATATTTGTAGTTATTTAAAATCATGAATATTAATTATAGCAAGCTTTGTACTTAGCTGCAGAAAGAATATTACCAACATTTATTAATACACTGCCTGAGGTTTGGATATTTGTTTTACACTCTTATGCATCAGATTTAGTTCAATAAGATTTTAACGTTCCATAAATTGAGCCTGTGCACATAACATTTCAAGTATATTATTATGCATGGTATTTGTTCAGTTCTAGTGTAGTACAATTAAGGCTCATGGATATAGTAATTTTCATCACAATCGCAGTGAAACATTGCATTAACTCATAAAATTTGAGCTCTGCTGAACATTCTGATTGTTAACATGGAACAGAAGGTCCACAGTGATTGGATTCATCCTCTCCATATTCTAAATGTTATTCTTTCCTGTGTTCTTCATGTGGCAGCTGTTGAACTTCTAGCAAAGGTTTGCAAAATTCTCCTCTAGAGCATGTGCTGTGTTCAGCCCACAGAATTGGTTCTTGAGAGTTCAGGTATACTTGTCCTCACAACATTTATGAGGATTCATAAAGTTGTGGTCAGACATCATATCAGTTTTTAATTTTTTTGTTTTTATTTTCAAATCTACCAGGAAAAAACCAAAATGACTTTACTTTCTCATATCATGCACTGAAAGTTCTGGAAAACAAGATGTTGCAGGAATGTCAACATTAAGAAAAGACTTAACATGTTGGTGTCTTGCTCAAATCTCAGGATGACTTTCTCCCAAGTGTCTTTCTTCAAATGGCCATAATTTCCTATTGTCCTTTCTGGCAAGATGTAAATACCAATCTCAATTATATATTACAAAGGGCAACACATATTTTTAAATCCTAATATGTACTAAATTCTGTGAACCTTAAAAGATACAGTCACTAATATTAGGAAGTTTAATGTTGAGTTGAACAAAAAGATATGTACATATGGTGAAAAATTAATGCAAGTATGATATCAAGCAGTATTATATGAAAGAAACATAACATACCTGCTATAAAAAGTCAGAGACAGAGAATACCCTTATTGGTTGGACCGTTCAGAAAAGATTTTGTGTAGCAGGTGGTCCACCTCCAGTCTGTAAGTTTGTTGTACTATGGTGGCTTGTGTGTTGCTGTGATGCTGGAAGCTATGCCACTGATGTTTCAAATACTAGCTGGGTCATCTATGATGGTCAGCTTCCAATGGAGCCTCTAGACTAAGACAGGATGGGAAGAAAGGGCTGGTAATATACATCCAAAAATCAACCAAGGAAATCCTATGGATCACAACAGAATATTGTCCCATATAATGCTGAAAGATGAGCCCCCTAGGGTGGAGGGCACACAAAATAAACAGTGGCTACAACAATGGACTCCAGCATACCAACTATTGCGAAGATGGTACAGGACAAGGCAGTATTTCATTCTGCTGTACGTGGGGTTACTAGGAGTTGGAGCCAACTTGACAGCAACTAAAACAACAACAGCTGGTGGTAGTTGAGCTGGGCCTTGAGCAGTAAAGTTGAGTCAATGTTGAAGACCTGAAAATGTAATTCTTCTGGTGGAAAGTCACGGGTGAGAGGAGGAAGAGCATAAAGAATTCTCTATGACAGTAAGGAATCAGCCCTGGCCATATCAGAGGGTTCTTTTGGAAACTAATGGGAAATCAGTTTGGAAATGAAAGTAGGTGTGAACATATATCCTAGTCTAAGATTTCACTCTACCCTATGGAAAGTTAGGGTTAGCCTGAACATTTTTGAGAGACAGGAGTAACATAAAATGAGAGTTTGCAAAAAAATAATGCCCTCAGTGGTATGCAGGGTAGAATGGAGAAATCTGGATTATTATAATGCATCTGTCAGTTTGTCCTACTGTGGTGGCTTACCTGTTGCTGTGATACTGGAAGCTTTGCCATCAGTATTTCAAATACCAGCAGGGTCACCCTTGTTGGACAGATTTCAATGGAGCTTCCAGACTAAGACAGACTAGGAAGAAGGACCTGGCAGTCAACTTCTGAAAAAAATGGCCAGTAAAAACTTTATGAATACCAGTGGAACACTGTTTGATATAGTGCCAGAAGATGAGCCTCTCAGGTTGGAGGCACTCAAAAGACGACTGGGGAAGAGCTGCCACCTCAAAGTAGAGTCAACCTTAGTGACATGAATAGAGTCAAGCATCTGGGATCTGCATTTGCTAATGTGACACTACTTAAAATGAGAAGAAACAGCTGCAAGCATCCATTAATAATTGAAACCTGGGATGTACAAAGCATGAACCTAGGAAAATTGGAAGTCATCAAAAATGAAATGGAATGAGTAAAGATCAATATCCTAGGCATTAGGAAGCTGAAATGGACTGGTATGGATCATTTTGAATCAGACAGTCATATATGGTCTAATATGCCAGGAATGAAAATTGAAGAGGAATGGCATGTCATTCACTGTCAAAAAGAACATTTCAAGATCTATCCTGGAGTACAATGCTGTCAGCGATAGGATAGTATCCATACCCCTACAAGAAAGATCAGTTAATATGACTATTATTCAAATTTACACAACAACCACTAATGCCAAAGATGAGGAAATTGAAGATTTTTATCAACATCTGCAGTCGGAAATTGATGAAACATGCAATCAAGTTGCACTGATAATTACTAGAGATTGAAATTCAAAATTGGAAACGAAGAAGGATCTGTAGTTGGAAAATACGGCCTTGGTGATTGTCATGGATTGAATCGTGTCCCCACAAAATTTGTGTCAACTTGGTTAGGACATGATTCCCAGTATTGTGTAGTTGTCCTCCATTTCGTGATTTTCATACGTATTATAAATTATACTCTCTGCCTGTGGCTAAAGGTGAAACCCTAGTGGCATAGTGGTTAAGTGCTATGGCTGCTAACCAAAAGGCTAGCAGTTCGAATCCACCAGGTGCTCCTTGGAAACTCTATGGGGGCAGCTCTACCTCTGTCCTACAGGGTCACTATAGGTCAGAATTGACTCATTGGCAATGGGTTTGGTTCTTTTTTTTTTTTTTGGTCATTAAAGACGTTTAGGGTGGGATGTAACACCCTTGCTCAGGTCACATCCCTGATCCAATGTAAATGGAGTTTCCCTGGGGTATGGCCTGCACCACCTTTTATCTTACAAGAGATAAAAAGAGAGGGAAGCAAGCAGAGAGTTGGGGGACCTCATACCACCAAGAAAGCAGTGCCAGGAGCAGAACACATCCTTTGAACCCGGGGTTCCTGCACAGAGAATCTCCTAGTCCAGGGGAAGATTGATAAGAAGGACCTTCCTCCAGAGCTGATACAGAGAGAAAGCCTTCCTCTGGAGCTGAATTTGGACTTCTAGCCCACTAGACTGTGAGAAAATAAATTTTTCTTTATTAAAGCCATCCACTTGTGATATTTCTGTTATAGCAGCACTAGTTGGCTAAGACAGTGATAGAAACAACACTGGAGATCGCATGATACAATTTTGCAAGACCAGCAACTTCTTCATTGGAAGTACCTTTTTCAACGACATAAATGGCAACTATACAAATGGACCTCACCGGATGGAAAACACAGGAATCAAATCAACTATAGCTATAGAAAAAGACAATGGAAAATCTCAACATCATCTGTCAAAAAAAAAGGTCAGATGCCAACTGTGGAACAGTGGAACAGACCATCAGTTGCTCATATGCAAGTTCAAGTTGAAGCTGAAGAAAATTAAAACAAGTCCACGAGAACCAACATATGATCTTGACTGTACTCACCAGAATTTGGAGACAATCTCAAGAATAGGTTTGAAGCATTGAACATTAATGACAGAAGACTAGTTGTGCTATGGGAAAACATCAAGGACATCATACACTAAGAAAACAAAAGTTCATTAAAAAGAAAGAAAAGAGTAAAATGGATGTCAGAAAAACTCTGAAACTTGTTCTTGAACATAGAGTATAAATGAAAGGAAGAAATGATGAACTAAAAGACGTGAACTGAAGATTTCAAAGGGCAGCTCAAGGAGACAAAGTAAAATTTTATAATGAAATACGCAAAGACCTGGAGACCAAAAAGGAACAAAGTGCTCAGCATTTATCAAGCTGAAGGAACTGAAGAAAAAATTCAAGCCTCAAGTTGCAATTTTGACAGATTCTATGGGCAAAATATTGAATGACACAGGAGGCATCAAAAGCAGATGGAAGGAATACACAGAGACACCATACCAAAAAGAATTGGGTTGACATTCAACCATTTCAAGGGGTAGCACATGGTCAAGAACTGATGGTATTGAAGGAAAAAGTCCTAGCTGCACTGGAGACATTGATGAAAAACAAGGCTCCAGGAATTGAGGGAATACCAACTGAGATGTTGCAATAAATGGATGCAGCACTGCAGGTACTCATTCATCTATGCCAAGAAATGTGGAAGACAGCTACCTAGTCAACTGACTGGAAGGGATTCATATTTATGTCTATTCCCAAGAAAGGTGATCCAACCAAATGAAGAAAATATCAAACAACATCATTAATACCACACAAAAGTAAAATTTTGATGAAGATCATTCAAAAACAGTTGCAGCAGTATATCAACGGGGAACTGCCAGAAATTCAGAAAAGGATGTGGAACAAGGGATATCATTGCTAATGTCAGATGGATTCTGCCTGAAAGCAGAGAATACCAGAAGGATGTCTTCAGGCGTTTTATTGACTATGCAAAGACGTTTGACTGTGTGGATCATAACAAATTATGAATAACGTTGAGAAGAATGGCAATTCCAGAACACTTAATAGTACTTATGTGGAACATGTACATAGACCTATAGGCAGTTCTTTGAACAGAACAAGGAGATACTGTGTGGTTTAAAATTAATAAATGTGTATATGAGGGTTGTATCCTTTTACCTACTTATCCAATCTGCATGCTGAGCAAATAATCTATGAATCTGAACTATATGAAGAAGAACGTGGCATCAGGATTGGTGGAAGACACATTAACAACCTGAAATATGCAAATGACACAACCTTCCTTGCTGAAAGTGAAGAGGACTTGAAGCACTTACTGATGAAGATCAAAGACTATAGCCTTCATTGACTACACGTCAATATAACGGAAACAAAAATCCTCACAACTGGACCAATAAGCAACATCATGATAAATGGAGAAAAGATTGACTTTGTAGAGGATTTCATTTTACTTGGATCCACAGTCAATGACCATGGAAGCTGCAGTCAGAAAACCAAGCAATGTATTGAATTGGGCAAATGTGTTGCAAAAGACCTCTTTAAAGTGTTACAAAAGCAAAGCTGTCCTTTTGCCGACTAAGGTGCACTTGACCCAAGCCATGATATTTTCAATAGCCTTATATGCACAGGAAAGATGGGCAATGAATAAGACGGAAGAAGAATTGATGGCTTTGAATTATGGGGTTGGTGAGGAATATTGAATGTACCATGGACTGCCAAAAGAATGAACATGTCTGTCTTGGAAGAAATAACAGCCAGAGTACTCCTTAGAAGTGAGATTTGGTCTCTTGTAGTTTGGAAATCTTATCAGGAGGGCTGTCCCTGGAGAAGAACCTCATACTTGGTAAGGTAGAGGGTCAACAAAAAAGAGTAAGACCCTCAACAAGATGGATTGACATAGTGGGTGCAACAATGGGCTCAAATATAACAAGGATTATGAGGACGGTGCAGAACTGGCAGTGCTCTATTTTCTTGTACATAAGGTTACTATGAGTTATAACGAACTCAACGGCATCTAACCACAACAACAACATGAATTTAAAGACCAAAGAAAAATTGATCCCTTTGCATAATGGTGTTGGTGAAGAATATTGAATGTATTGTGGCCTGCCAGAAGAACAAATCTGTCTGGAAAGAAGTACACAAGAATGCTCCTTAGAACTGAGAATGGAGGGACTTGGTCTCAAGTACTTTGGACATCTTTTCAGGAGGGATCAGTCGCTGGAGAAGGAAGTAATGCTTGGTAAAGCAAAGGGTCAGCAAAAGAGAGGAAGACCCTCAATAAGATGGGTTGACACAGTGGCTGCAACAATGGGCTCAAGCATAGCAACTATTGTGAGGATGGCGCAGGACCGGGCAGTGTTTCACTCTGTTTTACATAGAGTTGTTTTAAGTCTGGACTGCCTCCACAGCCCCTAACAAAGTGAATTTAAAATCTGTCAATAAAAGTGAAAAGAAATGGTGAAAGTTAGAAAAACAGACAAAGTAATCATTAACACATCTTTACAATGATGTGCTGGGAGAGTGATGGATGTTGTTGTTAGGTGCCGTTGAGTCAGTTCCGACTCATAGCGACCCCATGCACAACAGAAAGAAACACTGCCCAGTCCTGCGCCACCCTCGCAATCGTTCTTATGCTTGAGCTCATTGTTGCAGCCACTGTGTCAGTCCACCTCGTTGAGGGTCTTCCTCTTTTCCACTGACCCTGTACTCTGCCAAGCATGATGTCCTTCTCCAGGGACTGATCGATCCCTCCTGACAACATGTCCAAAGTACGTAAGACGCAGTTTCACCATCCTTGCCTCTAAGGAGCATTCTGGCCGCACTTCTTCCAAGACAGATTTGCTCGTGCTTTTGGCAGTCCATGGCATATTCAACATTCTTCGCCAACGCCACAATTCAAAAGCGTCAACTTTTCTTCGGTCTTCCTTATTCATTGTCCAGCTTTCACATCATATGATGTGATTGAAAATGCCATGGCTTGGGTCGGGCTCACCTTAGTCTTCAGGGTGACATCTTTGCTTTTCAACACTTTGAAGAGGTCCTTTGCAGCAGATTTGCCCAATGCAATGCATCTTTTGATTTCTTGACTGCTGCTTCCATGGCTGTTGACTGTGGATCCAAGTCAAATGAAATCCTTGACAACTTCAATCTTTTCTCCATTTATCATGATGTTGCTCATTGGTCCAGTTGTGAGGATTTTTGTTTTCTTTATGTTGAGGTGTAATCCATACTGCAGGCTGTGGTCTTTGATCTTCTTTAGTAAGTGCTTCAAGTCCTCTTCACTTTCAGCAAGCAAGGTTGTGTCATCTGCATAACACAGGTTGTTAATGAGTCTTCCTCCAATCCTGATGCCCCGTTCTTCTCCATATAGTCCAGCTTCTCAGATTATTTGCTCGGCATACAGATTAAATAGGTAAGGTGAAAGAATACAACCCTGACACACACTTTTCTTGACTTTAAACCAATCAGTATCCCTTTGTTCTGTCCGAACAACTGCCTCTTGATCTATGGAAAGGTTCCTCATGAGCACAATTAAGTGTTCTGGAATTCCCATTCTTCTCAGTGTTATCCATAGTTTGTTATGATCCACACAGTCGAATGCCTTTGCATAGTCAATAAAACACAGGTAAACATCCTTCTGGTATTCTCTGCTTTCAGCCAGGATCCTTCTGACATGAGCAATGATATCCCTGGTTCCATGTCCTCTTCTGAAACCGGCCTGAATTTCTGGCAGTTCCCTGTCGATATACTGCTGCAGCTGTTTTTGAATGAGTGGTGGATATAATTGCTCATATTTGAAATTTGTGAATTTGAGGGGCTTGGTAAAATGAGGTATTGATGACAGAAAGAATAAAATCAGGAGGGACATGTATGGTGTGTGTGTGTGTGTGTGTGTGTGTTGGCATATGTTTTTGTGTGTGTATGGCATTTATTTGTAGTTTCATTCTTGAGGTGACAGCAAGTCATTTAAATGGAAAGATGTGAGCGAGGGGATTCACTCTCACACATCTTGAAGGTTTTCTCCTAAGTCCACAGCCCACTGCAAATAATTATTAAACTTCCTGGTTTCTGCATATTGGTCAGTGGGTCAAATCAGTTTACTGGTGCCATTCCTAATCACTTACCTTTCTGTCTCATATCTAAGAGCTACAGACTTACGCTCCTTCTCTGGAAGTAGAATTTAGAAGCATGAAAATCTGGGTAGACTTCCAGAGATCACTTAGAATAAACATGGTGCATAAAATCTCTCCGAATCTTTCCTGCTCATCCAGTGGAAAGAAGCTATCAAACTTTGCACCCTACTGCTATTCTGGCTATTGCAATTTCAGCTCCATTTGCAAGGAGAAAGGTGAATTTACACGAGCCCTCTCAGGAAAAAGGAAAATCTACCTTTCAGCTAAATGCTAGCCCAGAGTGTATGGAGGACTCCGTTCTTACCTTTACTTAAAAAAAAAAAAAATTACTTAGGTTGCGTTAATTTTTTTGATCTGTTCATTGCTTTATAAGAAAGGTTTTCCATTGTTTTCCGTCTCTGTATCTTCATCCAATCTTATAGTGATCTTTTTTTTTTCTTAAATAACTTTATATGAAGAATATTCTATCCCTGCTTTCCCTACACTTCCTTTAAAGGTAGAGGTCCCTCCCAACCCTGCCCCTAAAGTAAGCACTGATCTAGAAGGTGAGATTATCAGCAGAGTTGTAGCTTCACCTCTACCACTTAACTAGATGCACATTCCTCGGCAAAAGTCTTAGTATTTCCCCTTTATTCTTTATCTACAAAACGTATTTTGACTTTTCAGCTAATCACTGATTTCTCTCAGTGCTATTTTTTTTTTTTAATCTTCTATGAAAACAACAATTCTTTCTAAGACCAGACATTCACTTTCTTGGGATCTGTAGCATTGCAGGAGAAAAATTAAACAGTTATGCAAATTAATGTGGCTGTTATTCATGGTTCCCAGTATTAAATGGAAATCAACTCCGCTCAGCAAGCCTTCAGTATGCTTCTGGTTGTTTTATGCTCCCATAGACTGCAATGATTCTCATACACCATGCCTGCAAGCCTCAAATTTACATTCAATAAAACCCAATGTGTTCAGCCACCAGATGAGAAGCCCCTGGTATTTGCACCACATAACAACACACCCACTTGCATCTGCACAAAGTGTTCCATTACCCACTAATTAAAATGGAGTATCACTCTTCCTAGAAAAGATGCATTCCTTGACCTGTGCCCAAACCCCATTCTTTCCAACCTCTCCAAACCCTTCCGTTTCAATTAGCATCTATGTATATGGCATTATCAGTTTCAGCATTGTGTCAGATCACTAATATCGTTGTACAAAATGTTCATGTATATCCCATTGACAGTTTTAACTTTTTTTTCTTTGCATCAAATTCTTGTCCATTTCTCTGTTCCCTTTCACACAAGCGACCTTCCTGAAATGATCTCCTATACACACTTGCATACTTCCTCCACTCAATTCTCACTCATCCCTAAAACGAACAACGCACACCCACACACACAGATGCATCCTCTGATATCAATTTTGTCAGGATCACCACGGTATTTCCATGTTAGCAAATCAAATGGGTACTCAACTCTTGGCTTTAATTTTTTCACTCTGCAGTTCGAGCTCAGCATTCCTTCCACCCTAGAGTGCTCTCTTATCTTGGCTTTAATGAAATCACAGTCCTCTATTTCTCCCTTTACCTCTCTGTAATGTTTTTTATTCCCTCATTCTTTTCTGCCAATTTTTATTCATCTACCCATCCGTTATATGATAAAATTTCTTGAGCTTAATTAGGGTACTATTTTTCTTTTTCAGCTCTGGGTGGTTGTATCAGTTCATATGACTTCACATTACCACCTATATATTGATGATTCTAGATTTGTGTGTTCAATTATGTTCTTGATGTTTCTCCGTGAATATCTCACAGAAAACTTATGCTTTATGACCTGTTACTTCTCAGAGAAAACTACTCAAACCAGGAAATCTTTTTGTATATTTTTCCCCTTCCTCAACCAGGAACTCAGTTACCCCATCATGGTCCTTTATTACACTTATCAGAATTTCTACTAAAAAAATTTTTGAGTTACTTTTGTTTCTTTTTGCTTGCTTTGGTCTGTCTCTGTGTAAAACAAAAAGTGATTGAACTGGACAGGTATCATCTCTTTGGCTAAATGTAATGTATACTCAATGCGTAGCAGATTGGATGACACAAGATATTCCATAAATATTTGTATATTCTATGAATTTCAGCAATAAGAGACTTTCCTTTTAGGTGCCACTGTATGACACTAGACTGATAGTAAGTGTTGAGATGTAGATTAGGACTGTTTCCCAGTGCAGAGAGCTTGAACATGCAGTCGTTGCAAATCAACACAGTGGGAAAAATTTGAAAAGAATCAGTATTAAAGTCAATTACTCACATGTAGTAAGAGTTTCTCATCTCCCATCAATGACACCACATTCACTTGATGTCACACTCTCCTGGCAAATTCTGGCTACACTGGTGCTAACTCCAACCATTTCTCTCCCATTCTACTGTGCTTTTCAGGGTGTTTGCAAGATAATTTAAAGACCTGAATCTGCTCCAATGTATAGGAATATACATCAATAATTCCCAAGTATTTGTGTTTACAACTGCAAATTATGCGTGTCAGATTTTACAGCAGAACCAGACACACTGATATTCTGTGTCAGAGACAGAAAAGATCTTTTAAAATATCCAGCCAAGTTATCGATATCTGATTTTGTACATTATGATTTTATAAAATAAAAAAATAAATGAAGCAATTATTAATAAGCTGACTAGTGTTGTAAAGACTCCCTGTGTTGATCTAACTCTTCCTTTGTTTCTCTCATACTATTTAGGGAAAATAATCCTTCCTCTTTTATACTTCTATATTTAGTCTTTTTTCTCTCTCTGTGAGGCCAAATGCCATAGAAACAGCCCCATTTTTAATCTAAGAAGCTCTATTTTTTTAGGTAATTAAGCAATGAATGCAACATTAGATTGAATTTTCTCAGAAATTTTTTCACTGACTTAACTGGCCCATGAGTAATAAGAGCTGTCAGCGGCCTCTCTCTCTCTGATTATATTAATTAACTCTCTCTTATCCTGCAAATTTAACATAGAACAAGTATTTTACCCAAACTTGAAAAATTTACTAGAGGTTAAAAAGTTATACAATTTTAATAAAGTAAGGGTAACAAAATTAGCCTTCCTTATTTCTTAGCCAGAAGATTAATTTTATAACCATTTCCCAGATCTCATTTCTCAGATTTTCATTATTGTGAAAAGGATTGCTTTGTCTGTGCCATTTTCTTTTGCTATTACCACGTGGAGTGAACGAGGCAGAGTAATAGATTATGCGCACATTAGCCAGTTGAAAGTATTCTTTGCTGCCTGGCACTTCCGCGCACTGTACTATGTTTTAATGAAAAGAGACATTCCATTTGAAGCAGGCCTACTTATCCTCATGATCAGTCCCACTCCATTTGAAACCTGCCACTGGGTTGACAGCTGCAATCAAATGGGCTAAATGTTATCAAGGTGCCGAGTGCTCCAAAGTTCCTGTTCTCCATCGAGGGTCTTCAGTGATGAGCCCTCTCCAACAGGCTCCCACAAGAGCCTGGATGGTGGCTCCTCAGCTCAGCCTCCCCGTTTCAGCACTAACACTGTGGACAGCGGCATTTCGGCAGTGATAAGGACAAGCATTTGTGTCTGCAGCTTAGGAGAGGTGTCTGAAAGAATGCCCAGTTTCAACTCCAGCTTGTCTATTCAAAAATTAACATAGCAGTGTCTGATATTTCTAAAAGTACTTTAAATTCCTTGCCTAATGTGATGAAATTCCCAGGCAATCCTGAAAAACATCCAACCTGAGAGCAAGAGGTAGATAATTTTAAAAAAGCAGAAGCAGCAAAAAGTACATTTGAAGATTTTAAGGAGATGACAGCTTTTAAAGCAAGCACATCTAAGTAGTCTTCTGCTCATCTATAATGCTTCCATTCATATTTGCAGGTGGATAGAACTGTGGCTGTAATGATGTAACTCACGAGGCATCCTCTGTGTGTGTGCACAGCATTTCAATGTGTTCTAATTCCTTTATGAATTTGATTTTTATTGTCTCTGCTGGTCTGAAACCAACTTGTTCAGAGGAAATGCTTTATATTTCCGTGTTCTTACTCCTATCCTTGGCACAAGACCTCATTCATAGTTTTTATATTTATGTAAGCCATTTATCAAATATTCATCCATGGATTGTGTCCATTCCTTCATTTTTAAGGGTTGGCTTAGACACTAAAAAGCAGATAAGCCCCGTGCCCAATCTTCCAGTCAATACCAACAGGTATGCTCTGATGGAATGAGAAAATCTTCCTGATATTTTTGTGATTACAGGAAGGGGATGGGGTAGAAATAGGGGAGTAAACTTAAGCTTCCCTGGTCACCTGTGGTTCTGGTGTTCTGCTTCTATTGATGTTTCCCTTTGCATTTATCTCTTTTCATGCCAACCACTGCCAGTCGCTCCAGTCTTTGCTTACCTAAGGTACCACCAAGACACTTTGTGTGGCTGGAGAAGGGATCACGTCTCATTGCAGCTCAGGAGAGTCATATCACTTAATAATGAACATTGTTGTCTGAGAGGCCTTTTCTTGTCTCCTGCTTCCAGGAATTTTTCATTACTCATCATTTCAATTTAGTCTCAAAAAAAAAATTTTTTTCTTCCTGCCAATTCCTCATTTCTTCCTTCTTCCATGTCCTTCTTTTACCTCAGTAGAGCCTTATGCCCCCAAATCCCCTAAGTCCTGACCATTTCTTATGCATTTGAAGTTTTATCTTATGTTTGTGTAACTCCCAGACCACCAGCGCGTGGCTTATTGTGGCATTGTTTTACATCATGGTAAATATGTAGCGTAACATTTGCCATCTCAACATTCTTCACATATACAATTCATTGACATCAATCCTGCTCATGATTTTGTTCAGCCATCACCATTTTCCAAGTTCAAATTTTTCCAACACTCTTAACAAAAGCTCAGAATAGCTTAAGCAATGACTCTCCCCTATGCCTCTCTCCTGTACTTGATAGTCATTAATCAGCCTTGGTCTGTATACACTCGTCCATTCTAGATATTTCACATAAATGCAATCACAGAGTATTTGTCTTTTTGTAACTGACATATTTCACTCAACATGATGTTTTAAAGACTCATCCATGCTGAAGCATATGTCTATGTATCAGCACTTCATTCCTTTTTATGGCTGAGTAATATTCCATTGTATGTACATACCATATTTTGTTTATCCTTTCGCCTGTGGGTGGATTTTTAGATTGTTCACATTTTTTGGCTATTGTGAATAGTGCTGCAATGAACATTGGTGAAAATGTACCTGGTTCTTGCTTTCAGATCTTTTGGGTATACAAAGATGGATCTCACAATTCTCTCCCTTACCAGATGCCATGAGGCTATCTCTTAACGTTTTATTTTTTCTTTCTGCATATTATTGAAATAATATATATGTATAATTCTTTTAGAAATCAAGGATCATAATGGATATGCAGTTTTATTTGGATTTTTTACTTAAGTTTACATTGAGGATTTTTCTGTGATTAAGTATTGCTCAATGTTAAAAATCTCAACTTATTCGATACAAACAATGCAATTTTAACTATCCTCCTATTGTCAGACTCAGTTTTTCCCCAGATTTTTGCCATTACAGTAATGCTACCATCAAAAATTTTTATTAATACTTTATGTTTTCCTTATATTCTTTTTGGAAATTGTATTAGTTACTATGGTACTGGCTATGCTCCTGTAAAAAAGAAGCCTCAAAATACAGTGGCTTGAATAAAAGCTTATTCCTATCTCACACAAAAATCCAGATATTAGTGGTTTTGGTCTGGTGGGCAGATCTGGCTGTGACTCTCAACACAAGACTCACTTCTCTATGTCCCCACTGGGTTCACATTTGTAACCAAGCCACAGAGAAAGAATAAATGGAGAATTCATCCCTTTCTTTTCTAAGGAGGTAACCCATAATTTGCATAGGCCATTTCCATTCCCATTCAGCTGCATGGAACTTAGCTTTACGGTTACATCTAATCATGACAGAGGCTAGGAAATGCAGTCTTTATGTAGGTGGCCATGTGCCATATTTGAACTAGCGTTGGTTTGAGGTGGAGGGAGGTTGTGTGACCGTAGTATAAAAAAGAAGGGAAGAATGGAACCTGGCAGACAATTAGCAGACAGTCCCAGTCCCTATCATAGTAGCATTACTTTATCAAAGTATAGGACAATTTTTCTAAGTCTCAAAAAATATTTCCAAATTATGTTTCCAAAATATTTTATACTTTTTAGACCCTTAAATAAAAAAAAAAATTTTATTATGTTATTTTGCATTTTTATTATGAAGTAAGTTTGAACCTATTTTCATGTTTATTATTCATTTTTTATTTCTTCTTTTGTTCATGTCATTTGCACACTTTTCCATTGAACTATTCGTCTTTTTCTTAGTTAACTCTATTTCTTTTTCCCTGCACTACTATGCATAGTAAAGGATTAAACATTTCACTGTTTAATTCCTTGAACACATTTTCCAGAATGTTATTTGCCTTTTAAATTGGTAAATAAATTTGACATTCAGAATTTTAAAACTCTTATGCATTGTCTGTTCCTTGTTATTAGACATACGTTCAACAATTTTTATCATTTGTCATTTCATCAGTTTTTCAATTTCCAGAAAATAACTTTCTGGGAATTTGATTGAGATTGCATTAAACCTATAAATCAGGTTGAGAAGAATTGACATCTTAATAATATTAAGCCTTCCTATTATGAACATGGACTATCTCTCCATTTATTTAGATCTTCTTTGGGTTCTTTCATCAGAATTTTGTAGTTTTCCTTATGTATGTATTATACATTTTGCTTTTTAGATTTATATCCAAATATTTATTTTCTTTCTTTTTTTTGGAGGGATACTAATATAAATGGTGTTGTGTTTTTAATTTCAAATTCCAATTGCTCATTACAGGTATATAAGGAAACAACAACTTTTGTATTAACCTTTTTGTTTTGCTATCTTAGCTATAATTCTATTAATTTCAGCTTTTGTTTTTCCCTTTTAGTTGATTTCTTGGAATTTCCCACACAATCATATAACTTGTGAACAAAAATGTTTTATTTCTTCCTTTCCAATATGTGTACTTTTTATTTTCTTTTCTTATCCAATTGCGTTAGCTAGAACTTCCAGTACAATCTTGAATAGGAGTGGTGAGAGGGGACATTTTTGTCTTGTTTCTAATATTATGGAGAAAACATCTAGTTTCTCATCATTAAGTATTATGTTAAGTAGGTTTTGGCAGATGTTCTTTTTCAGGTTGAAGAAGTTCTTTTCTACTCCTAATTTGCTGAGAGTTATTACGATGAATGGATGTTGGATTTTGTCAAATTTGATATAATTGTATGTGAATTTTTATTAATTCATTTAATTTTGACAAACTTAAAAAGCCACAGGTGGATAATGGCTACCAAATTGGGCAGAGAAGTTATAGATTTGTAAGGTCTAGAAAATACAGCTGATAAATAAGAAAAACAAAAAATCAGTGCCTTAGTACCCAAGATCCCATAGCCTTCAGTATGGATTACAACTCAACATAAAACAAAAATTCCCACAACTGGACCAACAAGCAACATTGTTGTGGATTGAACTGTGGCCCCCCAAAATGTGTGTCAACTTGGCTAGGCCTTGATTACCAGTATTTAGTGATTGTCCACCATTCTGTTATCTGATGTGATTTTCCTATGTGTTGTAAATCCTACCTCTGTAATGTTAATGAGAGGATTAGAGGCAGTTTTCCTAATGAGACAGGACTCAATCTACAACATGAGGTTGTATCTTGAGTCAATTTCTTTTGAGATATAAAAGCAAGAAGCGAGGAGAGAGACGGAGGGACCTCATGCTACCAAGAATGACGAATCAGGAGGGGCGCGTGTCCTTTGGACTTGAGATCCCTGTGCTGAGAAGCTCCTAGATAAGGGAGGACTGATGACAATGAACTTCCCCCAGAGCCAACAGACAGAGAATGCCTTCCCCTGGAGCTAGTACCCTGAATTTGGACTTCTAGCCTCCTAGACTGTGAGAGAATGACTTTCTCTTATTAAAGCCATCCACCTGTGATATTTCTGTTATAGCAAAACTAGATAACCAAGACAAACGTCATGATGTTTTTTATTGTTGTTAGGTGCTGTAGAGTCAGTTCTGACTCAGAGTGACCCTACAAAAACCAACCAACCCAGTGCCGTCAAGTCGATTCCGACTCACAGAGTGACCCTATGTACCACAAAATGAAACACTGCCCGGCCCTGCACCATGCTCACAATCATTATGATTGAGCCCATTGTTGCAGCCACTGTTTCAATCCATCTTGTTGAAGGTCTTCTTCTTTTTTCACTGACTCTCTACTTTACCAAGCATGGTGTCCTTCTCCATGGACTGATCCATCATGATAACAAGTCCAAAGTATTTGAGATATAGTCTCACCATCCTTGCTTATAAGGAGCATTCTGTTGTTTTTCTTCCAAGACAGATTCGTACATCCTTTTGGCAGTCCACGGTATCTCCAATATTCTTCATCAACAACACAGTTCAAAGGCATGAACTCTTCTTCTGTCTTTCTTATTTAGTTTGCTAAGTCATGCTTAAGTAAGTCTTCTTTATTCATTGTCCAGCTTCATGTGCATAGGAGGCGAATGAAAATACCATTGCTTGTGTCAGGCACATCTTAGTCTTCAAGGTGACATCTTTGTTTTTCAACACTTTAAAGAGGTCTTTTGCAGCAGATTTGCCCAACGAAATTGGTCTTTTGATTTCTTGACCACTGCTTCCATGGGCGTTGATTGTGGATCCAAGTCAAATGAAATCCTTGACAACTTCAGTCTTTTCCCTATTTATCATGATGTTGCTTATTGGTCCACTTGTGAGGATTTTTGTTTTCTTTATATTGAGGTGTAATCCATACTGAAGGCTATGATCTTTGATCTTCATCAGTAAGCGTTTCAAGTTCTCTTCATTTTCAGCAAGCAAGATTATATTATCTATGTAACGCAGGCTGTTAATGAGCCTTCCAATCCTGATGCTCCATTCTTCTTCATATAGTCCAGCTTCTCGGATTATTCACTCAGCATACAGATTGAATAGGTATGGTGAAAGGATACTACCCTGACACACACCTTTCCTGATCAATGGAGAAAATATTGAAGTTGTAAAGCATTTCATTTTACTTGGATCCACAATCGACACCCATGGAAGCACCAGTCAAGAAATCAAAAGACAAATTAGGCAAATCTGCTTCAAAAGACCTCTTTAAAGTGTTAAAAAGCAAAGATTTCATTTTAAGGACTTAGGTGTGCCTGATCCAAGCCGTGGTGTTTTCAATCGCCTAGTATGCATGGGAAAACTGAACAATGAATAAGGAAGACCAAGGAAGAATTGACACCTTTAAATTATGATGTTGAAGAGTAATGAATATACCATGGTCTGCCAAAAGAATAAACAAATCTGTCTTGGAAGAAATATAGCCAGAATACTCATTAGAAGCGACAATGACAAGACTTTGCCTCACACACTTTGGATATGATATCAGGAGGGCCCAGTTCCTGGATAAGGACATCATGAGTGGCAAAGTAGAGGGTCATCAAAAGAGAGGAAGACCCTTAGCAAGATGGATTGATACAGTGGCTGCAACAATGGGTTCGAGCATAACAATGATTGTGAAGATGGCATAGGACTGGGCAGTATTTTTTTCTGTTGCTATGAGTTGGAACCGATTCAATGGCACCTAACAACAAGAAGTGTCCAAGAACATATGCAACAATTTATTTGAAACAAAGGACATTGGATTACCATTTAAAAATAACCTTAGCCTCGAATTGTAAAATTCTGCATTATCTAAAGCTTTCTGGAAATGAAAACAGTTGTTCATTGGAGGTAAGAGCCAGTATCTGGAAAGATGACAGGATGTCAACCCTACAGGCTGGAAAGGTATCTCAGTTCTGGTTACTGTACTTTCAAAGTCCCAGTGAATGATTATACTTGACATAGAAAATAAGAGGAGAAAAAAAAATCAAATAACAGCTACGTATATCACATTCTATTACAAGTTCTTTACTTTGTGGTAGAACAATTTTTCAACAGTAGATTAATCTAGGACACTTCCAGTCAAGTCATTCATTGGGGGAGAGATGGCAGGGAAGTCCAAGGAAGGAGGAGGAAACTTATCGCCACAGACAATATGTTTCAGCATTGTCTCCTTACTTGATTGGCCTCCATCTTCACCCTGTGGGCACCCTATTCTTCCCAGTCCTTCCCCTGGCACCAGCTATGACTGGGATATTGATTTTCACAAAAAGTCAGCTGGCTAACATGTTCCAGTGAATCCCAGAAATGAGGATTTGAGATTATGACTGTATTTGAAATAACAGAACAAGAGTTGAGAGTAAGAGGCAAGGCAAGGGAGAAACATGATAAAGGTTTACCACACAGCAATTAACACCTCCCTGAGAGGCAACTATTTAAATTTTGTAACAAAATTAAAACCTAAAAAAAAATACCCTTTCCTTACTTGGCTAATATGCAAAAAATGAATACAGATGAATCTCAGCTCATCTTAATCTATATTATTAGGATATTTTAGTATCTTTGGATTATTCTGTAACAAGTTATAGAAAACTACCCAAGTACTTCAGAAGTCAGGAAAACAGAGACAGCTTTACTATTTGTAAAATGAGATTCACTATGGAAATCCCACAATAGCTATTACAAGATGCAGTATTCCTGCATGAATCACTTATGTGACTTATACAGTTCCATACCACTGCAGATATAGTTTATCTTAATTTAACTAAGGCATTCAACACCATGTCTCATGATGCCTTGTATACCCAACAACAAAAAAATATGGGCTTCTAAAATGATAGACAGCTAAACAACAATATCCCAAATTGTCCGTTGATGCGTCATTTTTAACCTGGAGGAAAATCACTAGTGTAAACAAGGGGCTCTGTCTTAATCTCTGTCCTACTTAATATTTTTGTCAAAACTTGGAGTGTAATACGGGAACAACAAATGTTGGTAGGGATAGCTATTACAGATGTTAGATTATAATGCAAACATTGACAAAGTGGAACAACGAATGTTTATAGTAAGATAAAATTTAATAAGGTCTTGTTTTTGTTGTTAATTATCACCAAGTCATTTCTGACTTGTGGCCATCCCATGTATGTAGAGCGGAAGTTCTCCACAGGGTTCTCAAAGCTGTGACCTTTCCAAAGCAAATCACCAGGCATGTCTTCTGAGGTCCCTCTGGGTGTGTTTGAACCACCAACCTTTTGGCTAGTAGTCAATTGCTTAACTGTTTGCAGCACTCAGGGACTCTTAGGATCAAAAATTAAAATAAAAAGCTCTTTTGATTGCAGATGCTCTGGCTGAAAATCAAAGACATAAAATTTCTTTTAACTAAATATGAATGATGAGAATGTTTGTCTCTATTTGCCTGGAACAATGGAGGAAGAAAGAGAGTCAGGAATAGGAAGAGGGTACGGAATGTGTGGCTAATCGTCTCATTGAACAAATGCCATCTTTGCCATGAGACCAGAAGAACTAGATGGTTACCAGCTACCATTACTGAACATTTTGATCAAAGATTCTATAGAGGAATCCTGACCAAAAGGGAGAAGATGCAGAAAACAATTTTAAATTCTCATGAACTCTAAATTTTCTGGATGAACTCTGAAATGATTACCCTGAGATAAAAATATCCCCTGAGGCCTTCTTAAAATTAAACAATAATTTAGCTTAACTAGTAAAAAATGTCTGCCCTGAGCATTATGCTCTTCTAAGAATTATCTACATGGAACCATGAAGTGGAAAAAGGCTTTTCGAGGCCGAATATGAGCATCCTCATGTGGTCTGCTAGTTCACTACAGTTTTTTAAGTCATCCTTATGTAAGTCCCTGGCACATAGCCTCTATTTCCACCTCCGCTATAAAACCTCTGCCCTCCCACTGTGGGGCACAGAGATCAGCTCTGGTCCTGCTGCCACCCTGGACTTGGCCTCATATGTAAGTCTCCATAATAAACCCCTTCGCTGCCACAATGGAGTTTCCCACCTTTTTCTTCAGTCTCTTGGCACCCTTCATTATTGGAGGCAAGTTTCTTGTTACCAGCAAAAGCCTGGACAATTAGTAAGCCAGCCGAGAAACGAAGGAAATGGCGAGTGGAAGTGAGGCCTCTGTGGAGGAAATCCTAGGTTAGCCAGTGACCTCCATGGGGCGGGGGGGTCTGGCCCATATGCTTGATGTGTGTGGAATGCCACATGAGTATGGAGAGGCCCTAAAAATACAAAGCGGCATAGCCCAGTTGTGGGAAGACACGTGCCTTCGTAAGTGTGGAAAAGAAGCTAGGAGAGCAGTAGAACCTGTGGGATGACTGCTACTCTGGGCTGTTCAGCTGGGCTCCAAAGCCCAGGTAGCTGCCGAAGCATGTTAGAGCCTTGCAGGAAGAGTCACAATTGGAAAGGGATGTACAACAATCGTGTGTGGCCACTACTGATGTATTGAGCAGCTGCTTCTGTGAACACAATGAGCAACTAGAAATGCTTGCCTGCAGGTTTGTAAAGATGGGGGATTCAAGGGTTAGGGGAACAATCCCTCCAGCCTTTGCTCAAATCCCTCCAACAATGGGACAGGAGATAGTTGGAGGGGCTCAGCAGCTACCTAGGGCTGAAAACACCCTGTAACACTCAGTGTGAAGCGACAGTTAAAACAACAGGGAAAAAAGAGAAAAAAACCTTTCAAAATAGCTTATTTTGAGCAGCCTTGAAAAGACCTCAGAGGCCCTTTCTAGAATTCTCTGATAACTGCCCCCACCAAGATAACTGATCAGCAACATAGTCACAGTTGCAATGTTGTTGTTGTTGCTAGGTGCTGTCCAGTCAGTTCAGGCTCATAGCGATCCTGTGTAAAACAGAACGAAACACTGCCCAGTCCTCAGCCATTCTCACAGTCGTTGATATGCTTAAGTCCACTGTTGCAGCCACTGTGGGAGTCCATCTTATTGAAGATCTTCTCTTCTTTGCTGACCCTCTACTTTACCAAGCATGATGTCCTTCTCCAGAGATTGATCCCTCCTGACAACATCTCCAAAGTATGTGAGGCGTAGTGTTGCAACCTCTGCTTCTAAGGAGCGTTCTGGTTGTACTTCTTCCAAGACATACTTGTTTGTTCTTTTGGCAGTCCATGGTATATTTAATATTCTTCGCCAACACCACAATTGCAAAGGTGTCAATTCTCCTTCTTCTTTGGTCTTCCTTATTCATTGTCTAGCTTTCACATGCATAGGAAGCGATTGAAAATACCATTGCTTGGGTTAGGCACACCTTAGTCTTCAAGGTGACATCTTTGCTTTTCAATACTTTAAAGGGGTCTTTTGCAGCAGATTTGTCCAATGCAATGGGTCTTTTGATTTCTTGACTGCTGCTTCCATGGCTGTTGATTGTGGATTCAAGTAAAATGAAATCCTTGACAACTTCAGTCTTTTCCCTATTTATCATGATGTTGCTTATTGGTCCACTTGTGAGGATTTTTGATTTCTTTGTGTTGAGGTGTAATCCATACTGAAGGCTGTGGTCTTTGATTTCCATCAGTAAGTGCTTCTAGTCCTCTTCATTTTCAGTAAGCAAGATTGTGCTATCTGCATAACACAGGTTGTTAATGAGTCTTCCTCCAATCCTGATGCCGTGTTCTTCTTCATATAGTCCAGCTTCTCGGATTATTTGCTCTGCATACAGATTGAATAGGTATGGTGAAGGATACACCCCTAACGCATGCTTTCCTGACTTTAAACCACTCAGTATCCCCCTACTCTGTTAGAACAACTGCCTCTTGATCTATGTACAGGTTCTTCATGAGCATAATTAAGTGTTCTGGAATTCCCATTCTTTGCAATGTTATCCATAATTGGTTATTATCCACACAGTTGAATGCCTTTGCATAGTCAATAAAACAGAAGTAAACATCTTTCTGGTATTCTCTGCTTTCAGCCAAGATCCACCTGAAATCAGCAACGATATCCCTGGTTTCATGTCCTCTTCTGAATCCGACTTGGATTTCTGGCAGTTCCCTGTCAATATACTGCTGCAGCTGCTTTTGTATGATTTTCAGCAAAATTTTGCTTGCGTGTGATATTAATGATATTGTTCGATAATTTCTGCTTTTTGTGGGATCATCTTTCTTGGAAATAGGCATAAATATGGATCTCTTTCAGTTAATCGGCCAGGTAACTGCTTTCCGTATTTCTTGGCATAGACTAGTGAGTACTTCCAGTACTGCACCCGTTTGCTGAAACATCTCAATAGGTAGTCCCTCAATTCCTGGAGCCTTGTTTCTCACCACTGCCTTCAGTGCAGCTTGGACTTCTTTCTTCAGTGCCATTGGTTCCTGCTCATGTGATGCCTCCTGAAATGGCTGAACATCGACCAGTTCTTTTTGGCATAGTGACTCTGTTTATTCCTTTCATCTTCTTTTGATGCTTCCTGAGTCGTTTAATATTTTCTTCATAGAATCCTTCAACATTGCAGCTCAAGTCTTGAATTTTTTCTTCAGTTCTTTCAGCTTGAGTAATGGCAAATATGTTCTCTTTTGGTTTCCCATTCCCAGGTCTTTGCACACGTCATTATAATACTTTGTTTTCTTGAGCCACCCTATGGCATCTTCTGTTCAGCTCTTTTACTTCATCATTTCTTTTTTTTCACTTAGCTACTTGATGTTCTAGAGCTACTTTCGGAGTCTCTTCTGACATCCATTTTGGTCTTTTCTTTCTTTCCTCTCTTCTTAATTACCTCTTGCTTTCTTCATGTAAGATGTCCTTCCACAACTTGTCTGGTCTTCGGTCATTAGTGTTCAATGCATCAAATCTATTCTTGAGATGGTCTCTAAATTCAGGTTGGACATACTCAAGTCTGTACTATGGCTCTCATAGACTTGTTCTAATTTTCTTCAGCTTCAACTTGAACTTGCATATGAGCAATAGATGGTCTGTTCCACAGTGAGCTCCTGGCCCTGTTCTGACTGATGATATTGAGATTTTCCATCATCTTTTCCCACAGGCAGATGTAGTCCGTTTGATTCCTGTGTATTCCATCTAGTGAGGTCCATGTATATAGTCGCCATTTATGTTGGTGAAAAAAAGTATTTGCAATGAAGTCATTGGTCTTGCAAAATTCTATCATGCTATACCTGGCATGGTTTCTATCATCAAGGTCATATTTTCCAGCTATAGATCATTCTTATTTGTTTACAAGTTTTACATTCCAATCACCAGTAATTATCAATGCAATCTGATTGCATGTTTGATCAATTTCAGACTGCAGAAGTTGGTAAAAATCTTCAATTTCTTCATCTTTGGCCTTAGTGGTTGGTGTGTAAATTTGAATAGTGGTATTAACTGGTCTTCCTTGTAGGGGTATGGATATAATCCTATCATTGACAGCACTGTACTTCAGGATAGATCTTGAAATGTTCTTTTTGACAATGAATGCAATGCCATTCCTCTAGTAATTGTCATTAAATGCTGCCTCAAATGATGCACAGATATGACATTCACTGGAGTTATGCACCAAACCACAGACATGCAGCTCAATGTTCAAAATGAGTGGTGGGTATACTAAGACTTGATGCTGCTTTGGTTCTTTTTCTGGCACCCTGATGAGAGTCAGGAGGGTGGACTATTAGGGCGATGATCTGCTTATATGCCTTACATCCAGGCTGCCTAAGTAGAGCCTTGGTCCCAGGATGTTCTCTGATAAGGAGTCTGGAACTGTGGTCACCTTCTCTCTCCTAGTTCTTTCTCCTTATCAGAGAAGACATCCCTCTGTTCTGGGCTCACAGTAACTTTCTCTGTTTCTTGAATATATACCAAATGGCACCTGCCCAACCTCACTTCTCTATCTGTTCCTGGCGGGTAGGGGATGGGGTCTCTCCTACTAGGGCACAAGAGGGTGAGGGTGCCACACTGTAAGAGCTGGCATCGAGGGGTGGACTGAAAAGGGAAGAGACTTTTCAAGGCTGGACAGGAGTGCCCTCATGTGGTCCACTAGTTCACTACAGTTTTCTAAGTCATCCATATGTAAGTCCCTGGCATGTAGCCACTATTGTCCATTGCCACTATAAAACCTCTGCCCTCCCACAGCAGGGCATGAAGATTTGCTCTGGTCCTGCAACCTCCCCGGATTTAGCCTCGTATGTAAGTCTCCCTAATAAACTCCTTCACTGCCACACTGGAGTTGCCCACCTCTTTCTTTGTTCTCTCAGTGCCCTCTATTTTTCGAGGCAAGTTTCATGTTACTGGTCCATGCCTGGACAGGTGAAATTGACAACAGCAACTCAAAAGATTGCTTAGGAACATTAGGGAGCAGTGAGTTTGTGTTAACGGAGAGGAAAAATTCATAAAAGAAAACCGAGAATGGTTATACAGCTTGAAGAATATAATCCACATCACTGAACTGTACATGTAGAAACCGCTAACTTGGTATGTGTTTTGCTCTGTATATTCTCAATGACAACAATAAAAATAAATAAAATTGAAAAAAAATACTGCTAACACATACTAATCAAGGGAAATCAATACAAAGTGTGGTGATTGTTCCCCTTTTATTTGTATTCTTCAGTCCATACTTGGATGATTGTGTTCAGTTCATTTCTAGGGGAATATGTCCATGATTATGTAGGCTCCTGACATCATGTAATGACAGCTTTTGAGCAGTAGTTTGCTTTCACCTGAATAGATGTCAAGTGTGGAACAATTATAGAAAAACAATACCAAGGGCTGTACTAGTCAAATAAATTTCCACGGATGAGGGGAAATTTAATTAAGGCTGTTCACCAAAATTCAGTCTTCTAACTCACACTGTTTTGCTAAATAACCTTTAGGTTAGGGAGCATGACTCTGAGATTAAATATTTAGCTATAACTTGAGGTAAATTTTAGCACTCTATTCAACTTCCTTTGATGCAGTGAGGATAGGATCTACATTTTGGTGCTAGTTTGCAAGTGTTTTATTTTTTATTTCAGCCTCATTTCAGTTTCTTCGGTTAGCTAAATGCTAACCCTATAGAAACTTAAATTTAAAGACATTAGAACTTATATTGCAGAGTTGTTATGAAAATTAGGAAAACTGTATGTGAAGAATCTGATAAATAATAACATTTCACTAAATGGAAAATATCATTACTTAAAGCAAATTGAAAATTAGAGGCACTTCAGACTTGTAGAATGAGTATGAGCAATGTGTAACAGTAACAAGAAAACAATGGTTTGCTTGAAACAGTAAATTTTGAGAATTTTGTAGAAAGAAAAAATTGGGTAAGTAAAGAGGATTGATTTATGGAAAACCTGGAAAGAGCAAACTTTAAAAGATTGTAGTGGAAAATTGAGCTAGCATTCAAATGTCTAGTAGAAAAGAAGTGGAACTTCCTGTCTTTTTACCTGTCTTGAAGTCTGAATTCCACCATTTACTAATAATATGACCTCATTTTAAAAATAAGAATGATAATTATAGTCATAGAAAGACTGAAGGAGAATTTACAAGTTTAAATTGTGGTGTGGGCAAAGAATATTGAATATACCATTGTCTCAGGCTGAGTTCCCTAGAGAAGCAAAACCAGTAAATCGTATAAATAGAGAGAGATTCATAACAAGGTAATGGTTCACACAGCTGTAGGGGCTAGAATGTCCCAAGTTCTTAGGTCAGGATAGAGGCATCTCCTGATTCATATAGCCACAAGGCTGATGAACCCAGGATGAGCAGCTCTGAGATCAGGGCTCTTGTTCACAGGTTTTGAAGATCAATAAATTCCAAGATCGACAGGCAGGACCACAGGTAAGCTGCTAGCTCAAATGCCAAGAACCAGAGATTAGAAGAACAGGAGCCAGCTGCAGGATCCAGAGTGAGAAAAAGCCCCTGCACCCTGCCAGAATGTCTACTTTTATTTGATGCAGGCCACACACCCAATGAAATTCCTTTTCAATTGATTGGCTACTCACAGCAGGTCCCATCATGGAGGTGATCACATTATATCAAATCTTATCATGGAAGTGATCACAATATCATACAAATACCAAACCACTAAAAATCATGGCCCAGCCAAGTTGACACACAGCCTTAACCATCATAACCATGGACTGCCAGAAAAACAAACAAATCAATCTTAAAGAAAATACAGCCAGAACACTCCTTAAAAGTGAGAATGGCAAGACTTTGTCTTGCTTACTTTGGACTCATCATTAGGGCAGACCAATCACTAGAAAAAGAAATCATGTTTGGTAAAGCAGAAGGTCAGCAAATATGAGGGAAACCCTCCATGAGATGGATTCACATGATAGTTGTGACTATTGGCTCAAACATACCAAAGATTATGAAGGTGGCACAGGACCTAGCAGCATTTTCTTCTGTTGTACATAAGGCCACTGTGAGTCAGTAGCCAGAGTTCCAGGTGAATAACTTTACTGAGGTCTCTATCTATACAAGCAATTTGAATTACCCAAAATTAGCACATTAGCACCATTTTTGTTAACAAAGACTCATTAACAACCTGCATTATACAGATGACACAACTTTGTTTGCTGAAAGTGAAGATTGGAAGCACTTACGGATGAAGATCAAAGACTACAGCCTTAAGTATGTATTACATCTCAACACAAAGAAACCAAAAATCCTAAGGGACCAATAAGTAACATCATGATAAATGGAGAAAAGATTTAAGTTGCCAAGGATTTCATTTTACTTGCACCCACAATCAACATCCATGGAAGCAGCAGTCCAGAAATCAAGTGCATTGCATTGGGCAAATCTGCTGCAAAAGACTTCTTTAAAGTGTTGAAAAGCAAAGATGTCACCTTGAACACTAGGATGCACCTGACCCAAGCCATGGTGTTTTCAATTACCTCATATGCATGTAAAAGCTAGACATTGAATAAGGAAGACTGAAGAAGAAATGATACCTTCGAATTGTAGTGTTGGTGAAGAATATTGAATATACCATGAACTGCCAAGGGAAGAATGAACAAATCTGTCTTGGAAGAGGTACAACTGAATGCTCCTTAGAAGCAAGGATGGTGAGACTACATCTCACGTACATTGAACATATTATCAGGAGGCATCAGTCTCTGGAGAAGTACACCATGCTTGGTAAAGTGGAGGGTCAGCAAAAAAGAGGAAGACCCTCAAGAGATGAATTGACACAGTGGCTGCAACAATGCGCTGAAGCATAACAACAATTGTGAGGATGGCACAGGACTGGGCAGTGTTTCATTCTGTTGTACATAGGGTTGCTATGAGTCAGAACCAACTCAACAGAACCTAACAACAATAACAACCATTTTGGTGGCTTAACCTTATAAGATGCCAAAAAACAAATATTGCACATTTCACCTAGAGCAATTATTCACCTTGGGAAGAAAGTTCTGGAGCTCCTTGGGTCATGAGATAGACCCACTGCAGGGTTATGTATAGGAAAAGTGCCCTGAAGGGGAAAAATGGGAAAAAGGCCCACATGGGTCTAGGTACAGGCCTAGCTTAATGCTCACTAAAGACACTGCCGGCACTGAGGAAATTTTAAATCATCTCAAGGAAGACTCTCCAAAAAGAAGGATTTCCTGAGGCATGAGCACGAAGCAGACACCCATACTTGTCTTCTTGCTGTTAGGTGCTGTCTGGTCGGTTCCAACTCGTAGTGACCCTATGCACAACAGAACGAAACACTGCCCGGTCCTGCACCATCCCTACAATCGTTGTTATGCTTGAGCTTCTTGTTGCAGCCACTGTGTCAATCTACCTCGTTGAAGGTCTTCCTCATTTCTGCTGACCCTGTACTCTACCAAGCATGATGTCCTTCTCCAGGGACTGATCCCTCCTGACAACATGTCCAAAGTACATAAGATGAAGTCTCACCATCCTTGCCTCTAAGGAGCATTCTGGCTGCACTTCTTCCAAGACAGATTTGTTCGTTCTTTTGGCAGTCCATGGTATATTCAATATTCTTCATCAACACCACAATTCAAAGGTGTCAAATCTTCTTCGGTCTTCCTTATTCATTGTCCAGCTTTCACATGCATATCATGTGACTGAAAATACCATGGCTTGAGTCAGGTGCACCTTAGTCTTCAGGGTGACATCTTTGCCCTTCAACACTTTGAAAAGGTCCTTTGCAGCAGATTTGCCCAATGCAATGTGTCTCTTGATTTCTTGACTGCTGCTTCCATGGCTGTTGATCGTGGATCCAAGTCAAATGAAATCCTTGACAACTTCAATCTTTTCTCCGTTTATCATGATGTTGCTCATTGGTCCAGTTGTGAGGATTTTTGTTTTCTTTATGTTGAGGTGTAATCCGTACTGAAGGCTGTGGTCTTTGACCTTCATTAGTAAGTGCTTCAAGTCCTCTTCACTTTCAGCAAGCAAGGTTGTGTCATCTGCATAACGCAGGATGTTAATGAGTCTTCCTCCAATCCTGATGCCCCGTTCTTCTTTATATAGCCCAGCTTCTCAGATTATTTGCTCAGCATACAGATTAAATAGGTATGGTGAAAGAATACAACCCTGACACACACCTTTCTTGACTTTAAACCACTCAGTATCCCCTTGTTCTGTCCGAACAACTGCCTCTTGATCTATGGAAAGGTTCCACATGAGCACAATTAAGTGTTCTGGAATTCCCATTCTTCTCAGTGTTATCCATAGTTTGTTATGATCCACACAGTGGAATGCCTTTGCATCACCAATAAAACACAGGTAAACATCCTTCTGGTATTCTCTGCTTTCAGCCAGGATCCATCTGACATCAGCAATGATATCCCTGGCTCCACGTTCTCTTCTGAAACCAGCCTGAATTTCTGGCAGTTCCCTGTCGATATACTGCTGCAGCCGTTTTTGAATGATCTTCAGCAAAATTTTGCTTGCATGTGATATTAATGATATTGCATTAGCCAGTGAAAACCTTATGAATAGCAGCAGAACATTGTCTGATATAGTGCTGGAAGATGAGCCCCCCAGGTTGGAAGGCACTCAAAAGATGACTGGAGAAGAGGTGCCTCCTCAAAGTAGAGTCGACCTTAATGACGTGGGTGGAGTAAAGCTTTCGGGACCTTCATTTGCTGATGTGGCACGACTCAAAATGAGAAGAAACAGCTGCAAACATCCATTAATAATTGGAACCTGGAATGTACAAAGTATGAATCTAGGAAAATTGGAAATTGTCAAAAATGAAATGGAATGTATAAACATTGATATCCTAGACATTAGTGAGCTGAAATGGACTGGTATTGGCCCTTTTGAATCAGACAGTCATATAGTCTACTATGCTGGGAAAGACAACTCGAAGAGGAATGGTGTTGCATTCATTGTCAAAAAGAACGTTTCAAGATCTATCCTGAAGTACAATGCTGTCAGTAACAGGACAATATCCATATGCCTACAAGGAAGACCAGTTAATACGACTATTATTCAAATTTACGCACCACCACTAGGGCCAAAGATAAAGAAATAGAAGATTTTTATCAGCTGCTGCAGCCTGAAATTGATCGAACATGCAATCAAGATGCATTGATAATTACTGGAATGCAAACGTTGGAAACAAAGAAGAAGGATAGGTAGTTGGAAGATATGGCCTTGGTGATAGAAAGAATGCCGGAGATCAAATGATAGAATTTTGCAAGACCAACGACTTCTTCATTGCAAATTCCTTCTTTCACCAACATAAACGGCGACTATACACATGGACCTTGCCAGATGGAACACACAGAAACCAAATCGACTACATCTGTGGAAAGAGACGATGGAAAAGCTCCATATCATCAGTCAGAACAAGGCCGGGGGCCGACTGTGGAACAGACCATCAATTGCTCATATGCAAGTTCAAGCTGAAACTGAAGAAAACCAGAGCAAGTCCACGAGAGCCAAAATATGACCTTGAGTATATCCCACCTGAATTTAGAGACCATCTCAAGAATAGATTTGACACACTGAACACTAGTGACCGAAGACCAGATGAGTTGTGGAATGACATCAAGGACATCACCCATGAGGAAAGCAAGAGGTCACTGAAAAGACAGGAAAGAAAAAAAAGACCAAGGTGGATGTCAGAGGAGACTCTGAAACTTGCTGTTGAGTGTCGAGCAGCCAAAGCAAAAGGAAGAATTCATGAAGTAAAAGAACTGAACAGAAGATTTCAAAGGGCCTCTCAAGAAGACAAAATAAAGTATTATAATGACACGTGCAAAGAGCTGGAGATGGAAAACCAAAAGGGGAGAACACGCTCGGCATTTCTCAAGCTGAAAGAACTGAAGAAAAAATTCAAACCTCGAGTTGCAATAGTGAAGGATTCCATGGGGAAAATATTAAACGATGCAGGAAGCATCAATAGAAGATGGAAGGATTACACAGAGTCATTATACCAAAAAGAATTAGTCGATATTCAACCATTTCAAGAGGTGGCATATGATCAGGAACCAATGGTACTGAAGGAAGAAGTCCAAGCTGCTCTGAAGGCACTGGTGAAAAACAAGGCTCCAGGAATTGATGGAATATCAATTGAGATGTTTCAACAAACAGATGCAGTGCTGGAGGTGCTCACTCGTCTATGCCAAGAAATATGGAAGACAGCTTCCCGGCCAACTGACTGGAAGAGATCCATATTTACGCCTATTCCCAAGAAAGGTGATACTTGTCTTAGTCTGAGGGGAATACTGATCATATTACAAAGTTTACAAATTCCCAGTGCTATATGAAGAATCTCTGTCATGTCATATAATTCCTTGGGCCTATATTAATCGTAATTATTTTATAATTCATATTTGAAACCTTAATTTCCTTACTCTAGTCCTATTATCTATTTCTTTGTAGAAGTATTGAGTTAATTAAGTCTGGTCTTCTTGTATTCCTGGTTATTTTTTATTGAACACCAGACATTATGTATGAAAATATGTATAGAGGTAATTCTAATCTTCCCCAAGAGATGTTTTACTTGTGCTTCTATCAGGTAATCATTGTAAGGGCAGATCATTACCATATCTCAGACAATGGATTGTGTTGATTTGATTTTTGACTTCAGTTCATGGACTGATCCATTTCTGGCCCACATTTGTTCTTATGGCATAGGTATTAGGGATCTCATACAAAAATCTGGAGAATTATCATGTTTTTAGTCTTGATGAGACCTGAACTCCAATATTTGTTCTCTAAGATACCTGAAAGTGCTATAGCCTCAACATAACTTCACCTAAGAGCTAATGTAAAAAATGGTAGTTTAATTTAGAAGCAAAACTCCCCCAAAGGCCATCATGTCTTATGTTGAAATCTCCGTTTTGAATCTACTATCCAAAAATTCTTACCGCCTTGATAACTTGCAAATGTCTTCAATAATAAATATCTACACCTATATCTATGTCTCAGTACACAGATTGAACAGATATGGCAAAAGGATACAACCTTGATGCACACCTTCTCTGACTTTAAACCACTCAGTATCCCCTTATTCTGTTCGAACCACTGCCCCTTGATCTATGTACAGGTTCCTCGTGAGCAAAATTAAGTGTTCTAGAATTCCCATTCTTCACAATGTTATTCATTATTTGTTATGATCCACACAGCCAAATGCCTTGTATAGTCAATAAAACACAGGTAAACATCCTTCTGGTATTCTCTGCTTTCATCCAGGACTCATCTAACATCAGCAATTATATTCCTCATTCCATCTCTTCTTCCAAATCTGGCTTAAATTTCTGGCAGTTCCTTGTCGATATACTGCTGCAGCTGATTTTGAATAATCTTCAGCAAAATTTTACTTGCCTGTGATATTAATGATACTGTTCAATAATTTCACATTCATTTGCATTACCTTTCTTGGGAATAGGCATAAATATGGACCTCTGTCAGTTGGTTGGCCAGGTAGCTGTCTTTCAAATTTTCTGGCATAGACAAGCGAGCACTTCAAGCACTGCATCCATTTGTTGAAACATCTCAATTGGCATTCCATCAATTCCTGAAGCCTTGTTTTCCATCAGTGCTCCCAGTGCACCTAGGAGTTTTTCCTTCAACACCTTCAGTTCTTGACCATATGCTGCCTCCTGAAATGGTTGAGTGTTGACCAATTCTTTTTGGTATAGTGACTGTTTATTCCTTCCATCTTTTGATGCTTTCTGTGTCGTTTAATGTTTTCCCCGTAGAATCCTTCAATATTGCATCTAGAGGCTTGAGGTTTTTCTTCAGTTCTTTTGTCTTGAAAAATGCCGATCGTGTACTTCCTGTGGGTTTTCTGCGTGGTTTAAAGTCAGGAAAGTCTTGCATCAAGGTTGTGTCATTTCACCATACCTCTTTCATCTGTATGCTGAGCAAATAATCCAAGAAGCTAGACTATATGAAGAAGAAGGGGGCATCAGGATTTGAAGAAGACTCATTAACAACCTGCATTATGCATATAATACAACCTTGCTAGCTGAAAGTAAAAAGGATTTGCAGCATTTACTGATGAAGATCAAAGACTACAACCATCAGTGTCAGTTACACCTCAACATAAAGAAAACAAAAATCCTCACAAATGAACCGATAAGCAATTTCATAATAAACAGAGAAAAGACTGAAGGTGTCAAGGATTTCATTTTACTTGGATCCACAATCAATACCCATGAAGCAGCAGTCAAGAAATCGAAAGACCCATTGCATTAAGCAACTCTGCTGCAAAAAAACTTCTTTAAAGTGTTGAAAAGCAACAATGTCATCTTGAAAACTAAGGTGAGCCTGACCCAAGCCATGGTGTTTTCAATTGCTGCCTGTGCATTGGAAAGCTGGACGATGAATAAGGAAGACCGAAGAAGAATTGATGTCTTTGAATTTTGGTGTTGGAGAAGAATACTGAATATACAATGGACTGCCAAAAGAATGAACAAATCAGTGCTGGAAGACGTATGACCAGAATGCTTCTTAGAAGCACGGATGGTAACACTACATCTCTCATACTTTGGACATGTTGTCAGCAAAGACCATTCCCTGGAGAAGGACATCATGCTTTGTAAAGTAGAGGGTCCAGGAAGAAGAGGAAAACCCTCAACAAGTTGGATTGACACAGTGGCTCCAACAATGGGCTTAAGCATAACAGTGATTATGAGTATGGCACAGGACCAGGCAATGTTTCATCTGCGCATAGGGTCACTATGAGTTGGAACTGACTGGACTGCACCTAACAACAACAACATATCTACATCTAGCTATATTCTTTATTGACTTTTGAAAGAACCAATGTTTGGAGTGATGACAGTATGTGCTGAAGAGGTGATAGCATAAATGTCAACTCATATCATATATTTTATGGGAAACATAAAATTTCTGAATCTGAGTGATAAATAAATTATAATATCCTTTCATATATTTACAATATCCTTTGGAGGAAAAGAGAGTCATGTTGGAAGAGAAAGACAATGTATAGTTAAGACATATTGTACTTATTATCACAGTGATACAAAGTGATATAAATAACCATCTTCCGCTATTATCTGATTTTCATGGTTTGGGGGTGAGGTGCAACTGGGATAAATGACTCTCAGTGATAGTTATCTATGGGAAAGTGATTCCCCAATGATTTTATTCAGTTTTCGATGTGTACGAATTGTATATATACTGATACTGTGTTGCAAGAGAAGTATGTATATGTAAAAATATATACAATGACCTAAACACATAGGATATTTAAGTTTCTCCTTCACTAGGAATTATTTGAGATGCACATGAACACTTTCTTATATAATGTGTATATAATACATCTGACATAAATAACATTCCAAGGTTTCTCCTCTCCCCGTCACCAAGTGTTATATGGAATTGCAAAATTCTGTCTTGTATTTCTATGTGAACAAGTTCTATTGGACCTATTTGATTGTTAACTCTTTTGTGGCTGGATAATAACCCTATGGAGCAGTTGTACTCTGTAAAAATATGGGTGCCTTGAGTCAGAATCTACTTAATGGCAACTAGCAACAACAACAATGTCCTATTCATTTCTTGTTTGTTTGTTTGAACCAACACACTGCTTACTAAGGGGCCTGCACATAAGAAGAGTTTGATTAGGGTTTGCTAGATGATATTAATTTTGTTCAAACTTTAGAATCACTGGGATTAAACCAGTTCCAACTCTTTCCCAAAACTACTGAGCTCATCATCCTTTTTTGTTCACACACCATTTCTTGTCTAATATATCATGTATTCTGTCCTTTGAGCAGCTGGTATAATATCTAGAAAGGATGCAGTGCATTGATTCTTGACTGCTGGGAATGACAAGCTGATACAGTAAGTAACTGGGTAAGTATTAACAATAGTATATAAAGTTGTCTCAGACTTAGTCCAGTGGAGACCCTCAAAGAAGCTAAAAAATCACAGTTTTCTTTTTCAGTTTTCCAGTTTCTGGATATTTTTAAGGAATGCCTTGAAATTCCCACTATAACTAATGAAACTATTAAGAATTTAACTTTTCATATCTTACTGCTTACCTCATTCAAAAAAATCTGTGGAATATAGATAAATAATGTGAATTTTAAAAATACTTGCTTATTTAATATCAACTTATACAATAGAGATTTTTTTTTTCCAAATTAAGTAAGGTATCTAACTTATGAGTAAGATGGATGATGATGCTGAAGCAAGAAACCCCAGAAGTGATCATAGGGTTAATGAAATCACAGCTATCATAGAGTGTGAGGACAGACAGTGGAGACAGCACTACAAACTATGATTTGACAAGATTAAATGCTCTTTGTGAAAAGCTTTGATAACCTTATCTCCAGGAAGATTTAAGCTTATCTAGAGTATGATCTAACATACCAACGATCATGAAGGTGGCACAGGATTGGCCACTGTTTAGTTCTGTTATGCATAAGGTTGTTGGGAGTCAAAGCCAACTTGACAGCACCTAACAACAACAACAGCAACAGCAACGTGTATCCTAGGAATCCAACAGCCTATGTTTCTTTAGAGGAGTAAGAATATTTTGAATTTTAAGAATACTGAATCTCTCTATTACATACATATTTGTGAATAAGTTTATACATTCGAATAAGTAATTCCTTGCTCAACAATCAGAGTGTCTTAGTAAAGAAAATTATGTGCAATCTTGCACTACAGAAATCTGCAAAAAAATAATTTTGAAAAAATAGAAAATTAAAGGTCAGCTGTTTGAAATACATTTATAGAATAATATAATTTCAGGGGTTATCTAGTCCAATAGTCTTAATTTACACATGAGATAATCAAGGCCTGTATTAGGCTGGGTTCTCTAGGGAAGCAAAACCAGTAAAGCCTATAAATACATATAGAGAGATTTATGTTAAGGAAATGGCTAACACAGTTGTAGAGGCTGGAACGTCTCAAGTCCGTGGGTCGGGCTTCTCCTAATGCACGTAGCAACAGGGAATGGCAAGCCCAATATCGGTAGGTCGGAGAGCAAGGCTTTTGTTTACAAGCTGTGAAGATCAATGAATCCCAAAGATCGGCAGACAAGAACTGCAGGTGACCTGCTAGCTCAAGTCCCTAGAACTGGAGATCAGATGAACAGGAGCCAGCTGCAGAATCCAGAATGAGCAAAAGCCCACAAGCCTTGCCAGGATATTCACCTACATTCAATGCAGGCCACATGCCCAAGGGAAACTCACTTTCAACTGATTGGCTACTCATAGCAGATCCCATCATGAAGGCGATTACATAATATCAAATCTCATCATGGAAGTGATCACACCATCGTATGACTATCAAATCACTGAGCATCATGGGCCAGTCAAGTTGACCCAGAAGCTTAACCATTACACGGCCTAAACTACAAATAGAATTTAATGACAGGGATAAGAACTTTAGTCTTCTAGATTTCAGATCAGATATCTTTTCTTTTTCTTTCAAATAATCTTAGAAAACCCATTGTAATCTAACATTCATGTAACCCTCCTATGATGATTGCATTGCAAACCGGTAGTAAGAATTTATGTGGCTCTGTAATTTTATGTATCGACATCATTGTAAACTAAAACCTATTCAAGTTGAATTTAGGGATTTTCTACACGGATATGGTTCCAAGATCAATGAATCCCAAGTTAGGCAGGCAAGACCACAGGTAAGCTGCTAGCTCAAGTCCCAAGTACCAGAGGTCAGACGAACAGGAGCCAGATGCGGGATTCAGTACGAACAAAGCGATGAGCCTTGCAGAATATCCACTCATATTCAATGCAGGCTACGTGCCCAAGGAAACTCCCTTTAAACTGATTGGCACCATCATGGAGGTGATCACAACATCATACAACTGCCAAACCACTGAGAATCATGGACCAGCCATGTTGGCACACAACCCTAACCATCACATCAATATTCTTTGCCAACGCCGTAATTACAAAGGCATCAATTTTTCTTCAGTCTTCCTTATTCATTGTCTAGATTTTGTATGCATATGAGGTAATTGAAAATACCATGGCTTGGGTCAGGTGCACCTTTGTCCTCAAGGTGACATCTCTGCTTTTTAACTCTTTAAAGAGTTCTTTTGCAGCAGATTTGCCCATAGTGATATGTCGTTTGATTTCTTGACTTCTGCTTGCATGGGCATTGAATGTGGATTCAAATACAATTAAACCCTTGACAACTTCAGTATTTTCTTTGTTTTTCATGATGTTGCTTATTGGTCCAGTTGTGAAAATTTTTGTTTACTCTATGTTGAAGTATAATCCATAGTGAGGGCTATAGTCTTTGATCTTCATCAATAAATGCTTCAAGTCCTTTTCTCTTCTAACAAACAAGGTTGCGTCTTCCACTCATATTGATGCCTTGTTCTTCTTCATATAGTCCAGCTTCTCAGATTATTTTCTCAGCATGCAGATTGAATAAGTATGGTGAAAGGATACAACTCTGACACACACATTCCTTATTTTAAATTACTCAGTGTTCCCCTGTTCTATTTGAGCAACTACCTCTTCATCTATGTATAGGCTGCAGAGGAGCACAATTTAGTGTTCTGGAACTCCCATTCTTCTCAATGTTATCTGTAATTTATTATGATCCACACAGTTGAATGCCTTTGCATAGTCAAAACAACACAGGTAAACATCTTTCTGGTATTCTCTGCTTTCAGCTAAGATCCATCTGGCATCAGCAATGATATCCTTCATTCCAGGTCTTCTTTTGAAACCTACTTGAATTTTTGGCAGTTCCCTCTTGATGTACTGCTGCAACCATTTTTAAATTATCTTCACCAAAATTTTACTTGTATGTTGTGAAAGAGCTCCAGAAATCTAGGTGCTTGGCACAGGGGAACTTTCTACCCAGTTCCAGCTGAACATTTTGTCTTGTGCTAACAGACCTGAAAACTAAGAGAAATTCTAGTTGACCTCATAGTAATGGGTTAATCTGAACTGACTCATGGAGAAAGGGGAGGAGGAGTGATAGAACTGCAGCTGCTTTCAAAAGTACAAGCTGTCACTATCCTGGAAAGATAAATAAAACCATTTTCACAAAATACTTATGCAGGCTAGCTCCAGGACAGGACTTCTATAGATCAACTAATGTATGATTTATAGTTACTAATGTATGACTAGTGGTTATGGTTTCCCTAAACTTCTCCAATAGAAAAATATTTCTCATTTTTATACTTTGGAGCAATTTCTAATTTTGCAATTTGTTGCCCAACTACCATTCTAATATCCTTCAATAAATCTCTTTCATTTTAATTTAACAGAGAATCCAGTTTTACTCTTTGACAGTGTCATATTAATGATACTGTTCTATAATTTATGCATTCTGTTGGATCACCTTTCTTTGGAATGGGCATGAATATGGATCTTTTCCAGTGTGTTGGCCAGATCTCCCAAGTTTTTTGGCACAGATGAGTGAGCGCTTCCAACGGTGTATCCACTTGCTGAAACGTATCAATCAGTATTTCGTCGATTCCTGGAGCTTGGTTTTTTGCCAATTCCTTCAGTGCAGTTTGAATTTCTTCCTTTAATACCATCAGTTCTTGATCATATGCTACTTTCTGAAATGACTGTCAACCAATTATTTTCGGTACAGTGACTCTGTGTATTCCTTCCATCTTCTTTTGATGCTTTCTGTGTCGTTCAATTATATAATCTTTCAATATTGCAACTTGAGGCTTCAATTTTTTCAATTCTTTAAGCTTGAAAAATGCTACGTATGTTCTTCCTTTTTGGTTTTCTAACTCCAGATCTTTGCACATTTCATTATAACACTGTCTTCTTGAGCTGCCCTTTGAAATCTTCTGTTCAGCTCTTTTACGTCATCATTTCTTCCATTCCCTTTACCTACTATACATTCAAGAGTAAGTTTCAGAGTCTCTTCTGACATCCACTTTGGTCTTTTCTTTCTTTTTAATGACCTTTTGATTTTTCATGTATGATGTCCTTGATGTCATCCCACAGCTCAACTGGTTTTTGGTCACTGGTGTTCAATGTGTCAATCTACTCTTGAGATGGTCTCTAAATTCAGGTGGGATATACTCAAGGTTGTACTTTGGCTCTTCTGAAAAATGTACACAATATGTTTGTGTGTAATTACCCCTGTGAAGTAGAATTATAGGAGAAAAGAAGACATTCTTTTTTTTTTAATTTAGACTAATACAGTTTTTGAAAGACAGTTAACACTCCAGTATTCTTGTTGCCAATCTGCAAAATTTGAATGAGTCTCAAAAGATTTTACTGTAATTTTAAAAGAGTTCTTTCTAAAAGCATGCCACTGCACTTCTCAAGGTTCTTTGTGTAATGTTAAATGTATTCTATGAGACTTCAAACATGCTCTGTCAATGCTCTGGGTTTTTAAATGATTAGTCTCACATTGAAAGATTAAAGTTATATTTTATGTTAAACAGGATGTCTAGATGACAACTCAAGTGTATTGATGTGTTGCTTGTGCCTGGTTCAAAATCCAGAGTCATTTGGTATGTGGAACACTGCAAATGTTTTTGTAAACTTCTTTGCAATGCTATGCAAAAACACTGCACAAAGACACCTTATACACCAAATGCCAAAGCTGATTATCATTTCAACCTTATACATATTTTTTAATCAGATATGCTTTCAAAATTAATATAACTCGTTCTATCCCCCAATCTAATCTAATTTCCTACCATAACTTAAACCTCCAAAATTTCCACCAGACTCTCTGGTTTATTAGGCATCTGCAAAATTGTCCATCTTTTCATCCAGTTTTCTTTGCCTTCTTGCTCTAACTGAAACTTCACTGCTCCCTGTATCCCTCTTTAGTGGTACTTTTCATTTTCTCCATATTTGACAGTCCCTGAGGTCTCCCTGCATTTCACTGTCATATCTAGAAATTCTCTCCCCATCTTCCTCAAAACCTCAGTTCCTTTGAAGCAACCATCTAGCCTTCTTAGTGCGGATCATCACAAACCTCCCATTATCATGTTTCCCTCCTCTCTGAAAAAATTTTGCACATGAATCACTGCTGTTTCCCCTGCTAGCCCTGACAATTTTATGGTGAGTTCAACATACATATAAAAGAAAAGCTAAACATCCTAGCTTTTGTCACCTTGAGCTCTTCACTTCCAATAACATTTTTGTTTCACCCCAGCAATGATACTAGTTTGGGAGTCCCCAAGCCTACCTCCAGGGACTCACTAGTCTCAAAAGAGTTGTTATACTCAGTGTTATGGCTTACTGCAGTAAAAAGATACAGATGAAAATCAGCAAAGAGAAAAGGCACGTGAAGTCCAGGAGAGACCAGGCACAAGTTTCCAGTTGTGCTTTTGCCCTGGAGTTGCATGGACACGCTTAATTCTCCCGTTAGTGATGTGTTCTACAATTCCATGACTTACTATCAATGTGACTTCTCATAAATGAATTAACCTCACTCTGTCTCAGGATTATCAACTCTAAAATGGGCTTTATGCCTACTCAAAAGATTAAATGAGATATACTTGTGCAGAAAAATGTCTTGCACAGATTCTGGCATATAAGAAGCATCACAGAAACAGAAATTCTTATTAGGCTGGTTACTTTCTATCATAAACACATTTTTCTATGATTTTATTTGGGTCTCATTCTACATGAAAGCATACATTTCAAAATTTTCTGGGATATCTGTCTCTTAATATAAAAAACCCACTGCCGTTGAGTCGATTCCAACTCATAGCGACCCTACAGGACAGACTAGAACTGGCCGATAGAGTTTCCAAGGAGTGCCTGGCGGATTTGAACTGCTGACCTCTTGGTTAGCAGCTGTAGCACTTAACCATTAGGCCACCAGGGTTTCCACCTCTTAATATAGTGTGGCTATTTCTCTGTTCCCTCGTGGGAGATATTTTATCGAAAGCACTGACTATTAAGGCAGAAACAACTTCAAAGTTATCTCCTCAGTACACAATATTTGTTTTTTGTAGCTCACGGCAAAAAAGTTATTTTGCTTTTTTCGAAAACTGTTTATGGACCATTTGTGCATATAAGATAATGCTATAAGTTATTAGATTAGTAGAAGGATATTTTGAAGTAGGAAAATCTGGTGGTGTAGTGGTTAAGAGCTACCACTGCTAACCAAAAGGTTGGCCGTTTGAATCTACCAGGCACTTCTTGGAAACCTTTTGGGGCAGTTTCACTGTGTCCTATAGGGCTACTATGAATCGGAATTGAAGTAGAAGTAGTCTAATTTGAAGTAGACACCTGATATTAAGATCATATAAGTTTTTTTCTGGAAGAAAAAAAAAGAGACTTTTCTGTTACATAGAAGGTATGCTATGACTCAGAATAAGTCAGGTCAGCTTTGTACCAGATATTAAGGTCACTTTGATATGAGATTTCTACTGTATGACAGGCACAAAATATACACATTATGGAGAGTTTGACTTCAAGAAATTATTAAATCAATGTAATTTTCATTGATGCATTATGACAATGTTCGATCATAATTTCAATAAAGCATTGCTGTATACACATGTAGTAGCCCGGATGGTGCAGTGGTTAGGAGCTTGGCAGAATCCACCAGCTGCTTCTGGGAAACCCTATGGGGCAGCTCTACTCTGTCCTATAGGGTCACTTTGAGTTGGAATTGACTGATGGTAACAGGTTTTTTGTTTTTTTTTTTAATAGATGTAAGGAGCCCTGGGCACAGTGGTTAAAACAATTAGCGGCTAACTGAAAGGTTCGTGGTTGAAACCCACAAGCTCCTCTGCAGGAGAAAGATATGGCAGTCTGCTTTCCATAAAGATTTATATACAGCCTTGGAAGCCGTATGGGGCTGCTCTACTTTGTCCTATGGGGTCGCTATGAGTCATAATCAACTCAATGGCAGTGGGTTTGTTTTGGGGTGTGTATATACATGTGTGTTTTCTTGTAAACTATACCGGTTATATTGGTAATATGGTTTTGAAATCTAATGGGACAACAACTTGCCCAAGACTCACATCTCAGGAAAAATTTCAGGCTGAGCCGACACAATAAAGCAGAGCTCAATACTTACCGCATCCCCTGGGAGCTTGGCGAGGCCAAGAAAAAATAGCCAGGCGGGAGGCCAACAGGGACAAAAGTTAGGCTCCCACATCTTTATTTTACCTCAAAAATACATTTTCTGATGCTTCATACCACTTTTCTCAACTGGGTTTCCAAAGAATGTGTGATTCCAGGATGTTTATATCAATTGATATTGAAGCTGAAATTTTCAAACTATTTCTAGGACAGGTGGTGATTTAACATTGTCATCTGAAAAGAACTCACATCCTACTGACCCCAAGGGAAGGAAGGAATGGGCAGTCAGAAGTAGAGTTAAAACCTCACCCAGGTGATCTGTAAATATACTGAGATTAGTTTACTTCCCTTGTCACCTAGACTACTGGAGACTTCTATTCTCACAGGATTTCAATAGGCAGGTTGAGCTGTTAGTAACTTCCAGGAATCTCTGAAAATGTCCATCTCTACAATTCAAGAGAAAGTTAAGCTACCATCCTATTTCTTAAGGGGATATATTACGTTATAGATATAGAAAGATTTTCTTATTTAGAAAAAAAAAGTTTTTTTAATTGACTGTATATTGGGATTTTCAGCTATATAGTTTCATTAAGGAATCCCTGGTGGTGTAGTGGTTAAGTGCTACGGCTGCTAACCAAAGGGCCAGCAGTTCAAATCTGCCAGGCGCTCCCTGGAAACTCCATGGGGCAGTTCTACTCTGTCCTATAGGGTCACTTCAGGGTTGCTATGAATCAGAATCGACTCGACAGCATTGGGTTTGGTTTTTTTTTTTTTTTAGCTTCATTAACTTATCATGTCAGTTTATCCATAATTTAATTATAAATTTATTGGAAAAATATTTATCCTTCATCATTGTCTTCCTTTATATTAAACTATATTAACAATTTAGGGGGAAATTCTTGCTAAGGCAATCCTCTTGTTTAAATTAGGCAATAAAATTGGATCATTTAATAACAAGGCAATAAACTTAGACTGCTTTATAATTGTCCAAGTACTTCCAGATATGATATTGCATCTGATTCCCATGTTAACATTGTAATATATGTATGTCGGGTATTTTTACCCCAGATCTACAAAAGTAGACACTAAAGCCAGTTGCTGTCAACAGAGTAGCAAGCAGTGGCTTGTGGATTCAAACTGCTGATGTGTGGTTAGCAGTTGAGTTCTTAACCACTGCTCTACCAGGACTCCTAAGGAGACACTAAACCAAAAACAAAAAACCAAACCAGTTGCCCTTGAGTTGGTTCTGACTCACAGCAACCCTGTAAGACAGAGTAGAACTGCCTCATAAGGTTTCCAAGAAGTGCCTGGTGGATTTGAACCGCCACTAACAGAAAAATTAAATGATTTAATTCATCAGTTGGTTAGTGGCATACCAATGGCTAGAACCTACTTTTTGAGATTCTTCTGGGGAAGAAAGATTCTGTTCACACTATTGTTTAAGGGTTGCTTTAGCTGTATCACATTTGGGTCAATGTTTTATTAGTATTTCTCAAATTCAATTGCATATTGAAGTCACAAATGCAGCTTAAAAATAATGTTTAGGCTACACACACACACAAATACACCCACAAGATATGTGGTTATCTCAATATTGGTACTGCAGCATAAATAAATATTTATACCTATTGGTAAGAAAAATTAAAAGACCTCAGTAGATAAATGGAACAGTCTAAGCTCTGTTTAATTTTGTTGAGCACACACACATATATATATATATATATATATATATATATATATATATATATATATATATATAACCCATTGCCATTGAGTCTATTCCAACTCATAGTGACCCTGAAGGACAAAGTAGAACTAGGATTTCCAAGGAGCACCTGGTGGATTTGAACTCTGACCTTTTAGTTAGCAGCCATAGCTTTTAACCACTACGCCGCCAGAGTTTTATATATATAGATACAGACTTAGATATAGATTAAATAAGTATGGTGAAAGGATACAACCTTGACACACACTTTTCCTGACTTTAAACCATGGAGTATCCCCTTGTTCTGTCTGAACAACTGCCTCTTGATCTATGTACAGGTTCCTCATAAACACAATTAAATATTATGGAATTTCTATTCTTTGCTATGTTATCCATAATTTGTTATGATCCCCAGTGAAACGCCGTTATATAGCCAGTAAAACACAGGTAAACGTCTTTCTGATATTCTCTTCTTTCATCCAGGATCTGTTCCAAGTTCCCTTCTGAATCCCCCTTATCTTTTCACCATACTTATTCAATCTGTATGCTGAACAAATAATCAGAGAAGCTGGACTATATGAAGAAGAACATGGCATCAGGATTGAAGGAAGACTCATTAACAAACTGTGTTAGGCAGATGACACCAATCTTGCTTGCTGAAAGTGAAGAGGACTTAATGTACTTACTGAGGAAGATCAAAGACCGCAGCCTTTGGTATGGATTACACCTCAACATAAAGAAAACAAAAATCCTTATAACTGGACCAATAAGCAAGATCCTGATGCAGTTATTTCCTCTTACCTTTAAAAATATTTCTCTACTCTATATTTGCATTCTTTCTCTCTTTTTTTTTTTTTATTTTGCTTTAGGTGAAAGTTTACAGCTCAAGCTAGTTTATCACACCAAAATTTATACACACATTCTTATGTAACCCTAGTTGCTATCCCAATAATGTGACCACACACTCTTACTTTCCGCTCCGGGTTTCCTGTATACACTCAACCCGTTCCTGTCCCTTTCTGCCCTCTTATCGCATTTCTGGACAAGAGCTGCCCATCTAGTGTCCTGTATCTACTGCCACTCCCCTTTATAGGTGATACAATGAAAATAGGCTTCGGGTATATACCCTGTTGTACTCTGCTAATGAGGGCCTATGCTTTCGAAACAGGCCCACCTAGGTCTATGCAGGGGTGAAAGGCATTCAAAGGCCATGGACCCTTTATGCCTGTGCCTAGGCAAAGGGGCTGTGCCTGCCCTGAGTTCCTGGTTTAGGGCAGCTGGCAGATTATTTTTTCCTGTTTGTTAATTTTGCTCCCTCTCCAAAGCGAGGAGAATGGCGGGTCCTACTTCCAGCCCAGAAAGTGAAGCAACCACAGAAGTAGGACCAAGACCTGGAGCAGAGTGGGGAGGGGGCAGGTAAAAGGGAGAGTGATACTTATCAAAATGTTTTTTTCTTTGATCTGCAGGGTAGGTCAGAGGCTTGTACTTATCTTTCACCTATTGAACGCCCTTTCTCTCCGGTTCTGGAGGCATGAGCATTCTCTCTGCCACGCAGTCTCTCCCACTGTGGAGAACACCTTCAGAGTGCACTGCTGGCCTCGCCCCTCTCAGGCCAGCTGATCCAGCCTGCAGGGTACCCTGCTCCATCAGGGCTGGCAACCCCTAGCTGCTTCCAAACTTCTCTCCCTCCCCCTGCTGCTGGGTCTGATTCCTCAACTTTGTGTTTGATTTCAGGGCTCCGAGATTTTCATAAATATTCGATTCACTTGTTTTTTTGGGTCTTTGTTGTAAGAGGGACAACAGGAAGCAACTAACTACTTTGCCATCTTGGCCCCCCCTCTGCATTCTTTCTTGATGATGAGGAGTTTAATGCTAATCCGGCTGTCATTTATTTATATGCTTTCTCTTATTTTTTCTATGGTAGCTTTTAAGATGGGAGCCCTGGTGGTGCACTGGTTAAGAGCATGGCTGCTAGCCAAAATGTTGGCAGTTTGAATCCATTAGCCGCTCTTGGAAACTCTGTGGGGCAATTCTACTTGGTCCTATAGAGTTGCTATGAGTCAGAATTGACTCGACAGCAATGGGTTTCGGGTTTTTTTTTTTTTTTTTTTAAGTATTTGAATTATTGATGCTCTGGAATTTTATTATAGTGTATCCAGGTATGCTTATGTGTCTGTGCATGTATGTGTGTGTGAATTTAGGGAATTCCTTTCTTTTTATACTACTTATTCAATGGGACCTTTAAATGTCATTTTTAAGCTCTAATGAATTCTCTTATGGTATTTCTACTCCGTGTGTCAATAGTCAATTAAGCATTTCTCAGCTCCAAATCCATCTTCACTGCCTGCCCAAATGGACTGGGCACTTTAAATATTTTTCTCTTGCCAACTTGCATGATATTAACCATCCAATTATCTATGGTTGAACCTTCTCACAAGGTCTGGATCTCGGCTACAGTACAGGCCATCTCTTTTTGGGGTGCTGTATCTCAGCTTTGTGTTGGTTTGTGTTGGTGTTAGGTGCCATCGAGTCAATTCTGATTCATAGCGACTCTATGTACAATAGAATAAAACACTGCCTGGTCCTGCACCACCCTTACAATAGTTGTTATGCTTAAGCCCATTGTTGCAGCAGATTTACCCAATGCAATGCGTCTTTTGATTTCTTGACTGCTGCTTCCATGGCTGTTGATTATGGATCCAAGTAAAATTAAATTCTTGACAACTTCAATCTTTTCACCATTTATCATGATGTTGCTCATTGGTCCAGTGTGAGGATTTTTGTTTTCTTTACATTGAGATGCAATCCATACTGAAGGCTGTGGTCTTTGATCTTCATTAGTAAGTGCTTCAAGTCCTCTTCACTTTCAGCAAGCAAGGTTGTGTCATCTACATAATGCAGGTTGTTAATGAGTCTTCCTCCAATCCTGATGCCCCATTCTTTTCCATATAGTCCAGTTTCTCGGATTATTTGCTGAGCATACAGATTGAATAGGTATGGTAAAAGGATACAACCCTGAAGCACACCTTTCCTGACTTTAAACCGATCAGTATCCCCTTGTTCTGTCCGAACAACTGCCTCTTGATCTATGGAAAGGTTCCTCATGAGCACAATTAAGTGTTCTGGAATTCCCATTCTTCTCAGTGTTATCCATAGTTTGTTATGATCCACACAGTCGAATGCCTTTGCATAGTCAATAAAACACAGGTAAACATCCTTCTGGTATTCTCTGCTTTCAGCTAGGATCCATCTGACATCAGCAGTGATATCCCTGGTTCCATGTCCTCTTCTGAAACCAGCCTGAATTTCTGGCAATTCTCTGTCAATATACTGCTGCAGCTGTTTTTGAATGATCTTCAGCAAAATTTTGCTTGCATGTGATATTAATGATATTGTTCTATAATTTCTGCATTCGGTTGGATCACCTTTCTTGGGACTAGGCATAAATGTGGATCTCTTCCAGTCAGTTGGCCAGGAAGCTGTCTTCCATATTTCTTGGTATAGACGAGTGAGCACCTCCAGAGCTGCATCTGTTTATTGAAACATCTCGATCGATATTCCGTCAATTCCTGGAGCCTTAATTTTTGCCAGTGCCTTCAGAGCAGCTTGGACTTCTTCCTTCAGTACCATCAGTTCCTGATCATATGCTACCTCTTGAAATGGTTGAACATCGATTAATTCTTTTTGGTATAATATATTACGTATTAAATGAACTAAATTTTCTAATTTTGAGAGCAAGACTTTTAGACGGGACAAAATATGAACTCAACCATGTGTAAGGGCACTCCAAAATATGGGGTGCTTAGCATCACTAAAACAGCTAATTTCAGACTTAAGTTAAACTTCACTTTAAATTGAACTGCAGCCTGACCGAAGTCTCTGCCTCTACTGTTCTGAAGTGACAATTAGGCTTCTTGTAAAAGTTTATCTGCTCATAATACAAAAGAAGTAAACCAAAAAAAAAAAAAAAACCCATTGTCGTTGAGTCAATTCTGACTTCTAGCGACACTATAGGACAGAGTAGAACTACCCCATAGGGTTTCTAAGGAGCAGCTGGTGGATTTGAACGGCTGACCTTTTGTTAGCACCCAGGTTCTTAGCCACTATGCCACCAGTGCTCCCAAAAGAAATAAGGGTCAGAATTTTTTTTGGCTTATACTAAGAACTGTTTGTTAAAAGGTGTTTATCAAGAATGTTTATGCAGCCTGTCCTAGGGAAAAATACTTTGGTCAACATGAGGTTAGAAAATAGAACTGATTGTGTTAAGTAAAGATGAAGCCCTACAATTGTCTCCTAACTCTGTGACCAAGATAAAGTAAAAGTGAATTAACCAAGTCTTTATCTAATTTATTAACTCTCAAACCAGACTTTATGCACTCACTGAGACCTTCGCCCTCTTGCTACTGACTTATTGTAAAATCTGTAAGTGAGGTGGAACTACAATTTGTTTCTGAGGAAAAAGCAAACATGCAGAAAGCTGACTTACTGAAGTTAAAAAGAATGTCTTGGTTAAACATCTTCCAAGAAGTTAGACATAAACATTGTTAGATATTGATGTAAAGAAAGGATATAGTTTAACAACTCCATTTGTAACCATATTTTTTCCTCCTTTCTGAAACCGCAGTGCCTGCAAGCACTAAGGCCTCGTTTGCTCCACCTGATGAAAACCTCAATGTTCTTCCTGGAATTTGGAAAACTGCAGTACCTTACCTGGATACTGGTGTGTCTCCCAGTTTCCCAAACTTTTTATCCTTCAGTAAAACTCTTTGTTTTTATTTCCAGCAGAATCTAAGTCTAGTGTTTCGCTGACAACCACATATACTGCATCAAGAGGTAAACATTAAATATAAGAACACAAAAAGACTGAAAAAAAAAAAATTACTTAATTTAACTAGGAGCCCTGGTGTACCAGAAGTTAAGAGCACAGCTGAAAGCCAAAAGATTGGCAGTTCAAATCCACCATCCACTCCTTGGAAACCTCATGGGGCAGTTCTACTCTGTCCTATTCGGTCACTATGAGTTGGAATCGACTTGATGGCAATAGATTTTTTTTTTTTTTTTTCTGTTTGAACTACTCACTGAATTTCAGAACTGTGGTAGGTTGGGGGCTGTACCATATACCTAATTTTGTTTTTCCCTAATACACACACAGAAAGATCATTTCTTACACACCTTTGATTGATTAATCCTCATCACCATATTTTCTCATATGAGACTGAGAATCTAGTTATGTTGTTGTTATTAGGTGCCATCAAGTTGGTTCCATCTCATAGTGACCCTGTGTACAGCAGAATGGGTCAGTATCCAGTCCTGTACCATCCTCACAGCTGTTGTGATGCTGGAGCCCATTGTTACCGCCACTGTGTCAACCAATCTCCATAGTGTCTTCTTGGCTGTAATCTTTATGGAATGAACATTTAAAGTAAGTCCAACACAAGTTTCAGGGTTAGGTGACCTCTGAGTTTATTTCCAAGTCTAAAATTTTATGAAAAAAAAAAACTTTGAATTTTCCCTTGGGGGGAAAAATGTCATTTGCAGTCTGACGCTCTGGCATTCTCATGTGACAGAGTAAAATTGCCTGGTATGGTTTTCTTGGCTGTAACCTCTAATGAGAGCAGATCACCAGTTCTTTCTCCGATGGAGGCTCTGGGTGGGTTTGAACCTCCAGCCTTCTGATTAGTCTCCAAGCATTCAGCCATTGCACCACCAGGGTTCTTTTAAGTCACATTATTTTTCACAGTGAGCGGAACTCTACAGGTGGCTCCTACTGGTCTTGAGCATGATCAGCATGAAGAGTTACCTGTACATTTCACATAGACTGACTTGGTCTTAAGTCACAGCAACTTTTAAGAGGATCATGAATAAAGTTACATTTTCTCAAGATTCCTTCCATTGTTGTGTCCTATCTTGCAAATATAATATATTGTTCTACTATGGTTGTTAGTGTGAATGTAATACAGCAGAGATATATTTTTTTTCTCAATTAACAAGCATCTCATTCTTTGATTGTTATACAATCACTGTTAATAAAGTTAATTAAGTTGTGTCCTCCAAAGGATTTCAAAACCACTGAAGAACAGAAGCTCAGATCCTCAATCTGAAAAATGTTTCTCAAAGTACTAATGACTATAAAACAGAAACAGAGATATTTATTTGTAAATGCATAATTTTTAAATATAATAAAATGCTACAGAAAATAATCTTTTTTTCCTAGGTTTTTTAATTTTGATGTGGGGTTAAAAGTAGTTTTATTTCAAATGAAGAGTAAGTTTTCTGATTTAGGAATTTCCAGTGTTTTCAGATTGTCCTTTCACATTATAGAACACTGCTTGACTTGTTGAATTACTGATGGTTCTTGGTTCTAAAATTTTGAATGTAAATGTCATGCATGTATTCAAACTTGTGAAGCTAATTAGAAGCTGTAGAGTTCAGGTATTCACCATCTGAAGTATCCCAGAACTATATCAAAGTAGACAAAACTTAGGTAAAATATGAAAATCAACTAAGAAAGGGTTTTAATAAATGATAAATTATAATGCAGTTTCAAGGCAATGCAGCAGATACACAGGAAATATAAGAAAATAAAAAACCATGTTTATAGAATGATTTAAAGCTATATACTGAAAAAAAAGTATTTCATTTATTATCTAATTCTTTTTTAAAAGGCACTTCTACATCTCATACGTATTTTCCCCAAGTTTGCCACTTTCTTTTTGGCCGTGGGGGAAACCCTTAACCTTACTGCTTCACCATTTACACCAGAAAATAAAAGCATTAAGTAAACTGCCAACACCTCTGAAACTAGATTGTACTTAAAACTAAAATAACAGAAATCTCACAAAAATGCCTTAGGCTGGGTTCTCTATGAAACAAAACCAGTAAAACGTATAAATATATATATAGAGAGGGACAGATTTATATCAAGGAAACAGCTCATGTGATTGTAGAGGCTGGAACATCCCAAGGCCATGGATCAAGATAGAGGCTTCTCCTGATTCACATAGCCATAGGGACTGGCGAACTCAAGATCAGCAGGTTGGAGAGAAGGACTCTTGCTCAGAGGCTGCAAAGATCAATGAATCCCAGGATCAGCAGGTAAGCTGCTAGCTCAAGTTCCAAGAACTGGAGGTCAGATAAACAAGAAGTGCTGCAGGATCCAGAGGGGGCAAAAGCCAGAACGTCCACTTATATTCCAGTGCAGGCTACATGCCCAAGAAAACTACCTTTCAACCGATTTGTTACTCACAGCAGATCCCATCATGAGGGTGATCACATATAAACACTGAGAATCATGGCCCAGCCAAGATGACACACAATCTTAACCATCGAAAAACACAAATACAAATTTCATATTTAGTATAAAAGATGTATCTATTTTTCAATGATTTTGGCATTTTCAGAGACATTAAAAAAAAAAACCAAACCCAGTGCCGTCGAGTCGAGACATACACATCTTAAAATACACAAAATCAGAGTGCATGCAAAACTTTATGGTACACTTTTTACATTTAACATTCTATTATAAATATTTCATTCATTGATCTTTATATTTGTGCTCCTAATAGCCGCATACTCAGTGCTGTTGAGTCGACTCCGACTCATAGCGACTATAGAACAGGGTAGAACTGCCCCAATTAAAAAAAAAAAAATTTTTTTTAAGTCTTTAATTTGATGCAGCAAATTTTTTCATATTCATTTCTCCTTTTTAAAGATATTTTAGTTTTATTAGTAGTAAGAAGATTCCATATCACAACAAACAAATGTTCAACCCAAATTTCCAAAAGAAGAAATTTGTTGAGTAAAGTATGTGATACTTACACAGATAGAATATTAATTAGATTTTTTTTTTTTATGTTGTTAGGTGCCCTCAATTCAGTTCAGACTCGTAGCAACCCTTTGTGTCACAGAATGAGACACTGCCCACTCCTGCACCATCCTCACAATCATTGTTAAGCTTGAGCCCATTGTTGCAGTCACTGTGTCAATCTACTTCCTTGGGGGTCTTCCTCTTTTCCACTGTTCTTGTATTTTAGGAAGCATGATGTCCTTCTCCAGGGACTGGTTCCTTCTGACAACAGGTCCAAAGTATGTAAGATGCAGTCTTGCCATCCCTGCTTCAAAGAAGCATTCTGATTGTACTTCTTCTGAGACAGATTTGCTTGTTCTTTTGGCAGTCCATGGTGTATTCAATATTCTTCACCAGCACTGCAATTTGAAGCTGTCAATTCTTCTTCTGTCTTCATTATTCATTGTCCAGATTTCACGTGCATATGATGCAATAGAAAATCCCGTGGTTTGGGTTAGGCGCATCTTAGTCCTCAAGGTGACATCTTTGCTTTTCAACACTTTGAAGAGGTCCTTTGCAGCAGATTTGCCCAATGCAATGTGTCTTTTGATTTCTTGACTGCTGCTTCCATGGGTGTTGATCGTGGATCCAAGTCAAATGAAATCCTTGACAACTTCAATCTTTTCTCCATTTATCATGATGTTGCTTATTGGTACATTTGTGAGGATTTTTGTTTTCTTTATGTGGTCTTTGATCTTCATCAGTAAGTGCTTCAAGTCCTCTTCACTTTCAGCAAGCAAGGTTATGTCATCTGCATATTGCTGGTTGTTAATGAGTCTTCCTCCAATCCTGATGCCCCATTCTTCTTCACACAGTCCAGGTTCTCGGATTTTTTGCTCAGCATACAGATTGAATAGGTACAGTGAAAGGCTATAACCCTGATGTACACCTCTCCTGATTTTAAACCAGTCAGTATCCCCTTGTTTTGTCTAAACAACTCCCTCTTGATCTATGTAAAGGTTCCTCAAGAGCACAATTAAGTGTTCTGAAACTCCCATTCTTCAAAATGTTATCCATAATTTGTTGTGATCCACACAGTAGAATGCCTATGCACAGTCAATAAAACACAGGTAAACATCCTTCTGTTATTCTCTACTTTCAGCCAGGATCCATCTGACATCAGTAATGATATCACTAGATCCACATCCTTTTCTGAATCTGGCCTGAATTTCTGGCAGCTCCCTGTTGATATACTGCTACAGTATGATTTTCAGCAAAATTTTGCTTGTGTGTGGTATGAGTGATATTGTTTGATAATTTCTGCATTCAGTTGGATCACCTTTCTTGGAAATAGGCATAAATATGGATCTCTTCCATTTGGTTGGCCAGGTAGCTGCCTTCCAAATTTCTTGGCATAGATGAGTAAGCATTTCCAGCTCTGCACCCGTTTGTTGAAACATCTCAATTGATATTCCATCAATTCTTGGAGCCTTCAGCAGTATATCAATTAGGTATTATGCAGCAAATAAAATGTTTAAAAACATTCCCAATGTATTAAAAAAGAGAGAGAGGTTACATTATAGCCTATATTAGAGAATCCTGACTTTTAAGAAAAAATTACACATACACTCAACCACACGTCCGTAGATATATCACTTTACTTACATTGAATTATTTCCTTATGAAAAATACTCAAGAGTAAAATTACTGGATCAAAGGTAAAGCATTTTCCTTAAAAATCAGTTTCCTTAAAAAAATAAATTTATAATGAAAATAACATCTAGGACATTTGGAAAATGTGAAAAAAAAAAGAAACCATCTTGCTATTTAGAGTTAACCACTATAATGCTTAATCTACATAATTCAAGATGTTCTTGTAGATGTTCTAGATGTTCAAGCCATTATATTTTCAATTGCCCAATATGCGTGCTAAAGCTGGACAACGAATGAGGAATGAGGAAGACTGAAGAATTCATGCCTTTGAATTATGGTGTGGGTGAAGAATATTAAATATACCATGAACTGGCAGAAGAACTAACAAATTTGTCTTGGAAGAAGTACAGTCATCATGCTCCTTAGATTATCACTTCTAAGGAGTGTGATGACTGTCCATGTATGTTGCACATATTATCAACAGGAATCAGTCCCTGGAGAAGGACATTATGCTTGGTAAAGTAGAGAGTGAGAGAAAACACAAAGACCCTTAATGACACAATGGCTGCAACAATGGGGTCAAACAGAAATGATTGTGAGGATGGCACAGGACTGGGATCAGTGTTTCATTCTGTTGTACATAGGGTTGCTTTGAGTCAGAAAGAACTTGATAATGCCTAACAATAACAACAATCTTTAAGACCCCGAAACGATTGGTGGGTTCAAACCACTGCCTTTTTGATTAGTAGCCAAGCACTTAACCACAGCATGACCAGGGCTCCTTGAGGGAGGAAAGCCATGGTCACTCCTGTCTCTTGTTCTTTGTGTTTTCAGTTGCTGTGTTTCCCACCCTTGCCATTTTTGCCTGGTTAACTCACAGTTATCTTCCAGGTTTCAGTGGAAAACTGACTTTCTCAAGGACGCTTTCCTGACTCTCATGGACTAGATCAAGTTCCACCATTTATTTACTGACAACATCCTCTCTCTCCCTTCCTCTCCCTCTCTTTCCTTCTTAATAATTATCACACTTATAACTAAGCAATGTGTTGCATAGTGATTCATATCTCCCCTATACCATAAGAACAGGTATATAAACTGTTTTGTTTGTTACCATATTCCCTATCCAGAGAATATTTTCTTACACATAGCAGAATCTTGATAAATGTTTGTTGAATGAACACAAGCATATGTGAGTAAATTCACCTTTAGATTCATTCAGAGTATGTAGTCCTTTTTAACTATCCAAAGAAATTTAAATCAAGAACTTCATTTATTTTCACATTGCTCTTCAGTAACTTGATATTCCAACCAAAGATAATCTTTACTAAGAATCACACTGATTACAGATTTGCATTGCTTAGACTGGAAAAGCAGCATGAATAGGAGGGTGATTTTAAGTTGCTGTCTGCATTTAACGCAGAACACCAAGCACACGTAAACCACAGCAATCACTAGCGTCAGGTGTTTTACTTAGAGCCACAGGCAGGCTGTGATTGACCTTTCTATAAAATAGAGAGAATTACTGTGGCGTTTTGCCTGAGCGGCTCCGAGAAAAACTTTATCTTTTCTAAACACAGTAATTATACATGAGGTCTTAACACACAATGCTGTGGTCGTTGGTTTTTTTTTTCCCCCCCTCTGGGAACATTACAATTTCCAAAAAAAAAGGAACCAATGCCTTCGAGTTGATCCTGACTCATAGCAACCCTACAGGACAGAGTAGAACTATCCCATTATGTTTCCAAGGAATGCCCGGTGGACTCAAACTACTGACCTTTTGTTTAGCTGCCGTAGCTCTTAACCACTATGCCATCAGGGTTTCCATTTAGTGTTGTATAAATGAGGGTTGCTTTCACCAGAGCCACTCTTGCTAAGAAGTATTACTATAAGGTAAAATTGGTGTCTGAAAATTAAAAGAAACCCATAAACTTGATAAAAGCATTGACTTGTCACAAGTGTCTTTGTTGTAGTTGTTGTGTTATTAGTTGACGTTGAATAGGCCCCTGGCTCATAGCAACTCCACGCACAATGGAACTTAACACTGACTGGTCCTGTGCCATCCCCATGATCATTTGGGGATCAGACCCTGGTGATCCATAGGGTTTTTATTGTTGATGTTCATAAGCAGATCAGGTCTTTCTTCCTAGTCTTTCCTAGTCTAGAACCTCTGCTAAAACCTGTTCACTATCATAGCAATATGCAAGTCTCCACTGACAGATGAGTGGTTGCTTGCACATGAAATACATAGGTCACAGTTGAACCCAGGCCTCCTGCATGGGAGGGAAGAATCCTACCACAAAAGCACCAATGTTAATGGATATCTACAAACCTTTATTTATATATCCATTATAGCTAAACATTAGATTTGTTGTAATGATCAAGAAAAGAAATAGCTATTACTAAACATGAAATTTACATCCAGGGTACGGGATTAAGTTAAATCTGGTGTAACGCTAGAATTAATTTTATGTATTGTTCTCTGGTAAAAAATCATCATTTGTTAGCTAGAAAATAGCAAATACTGGGCATGTAAGTTATTGTTGAAGTCTACAGTCTAGATAAACACTATGACCAACATATTGAGCAGATTCTGTGTACCAACACTGTGTTATTCAAACATGAATGAGAGCCACTCTTGGTCCCTGAAACATTCCTAACATTGACTCATCCTCCAGTGGCAAATTCCTTCACTCGCCATTCATTTGGCTATCATCAATCATAGTGATCTCAGGACACTCCAGTATCTCCCCAACATCTCAGGAGGAAATCTACACTCCTTACAGTAGTTCACGAGCTCTTTTTCACGTGTGTCTTTTTGCTGTCTTGTCTATTCCACTGCCATCACCCTATCTCCCCATGTCCTAGACACACTGCAGAATTTCAAGTTCTTGAAAGGAGTCATTATTTCATCTCATTTGATTTTTTAGCTCTTAGTTTAGAAGTCACGCTGTACACCGTGTCAACCCTGGAGCCAAGCCACCCTAATTTAATGTTATCATGTGTATGTAGAGGCCTGTTTATTTGCCTGTAACCCTACAAGACTATATGTTCTAAGCAAGCAGGGATTATAACGGTATTATTGTCATTTTCTTTGCATTGTACCTGGAAGCCAGCATATATCTGGCTCATATTTAGCTTGGTGACTCTATTTTACCTGAAACTTAATACATATTTTCTCCATAATTTTGCTTAGGGTTATTCAGAAGAATATGAGCTTTTCTTGACTCCATCAATGGAGATAATAAATTATACTCTAAGGAAAATCTCTCTAAGTTTCATTTGGAACATGCTATTAAATAAAATTCAAGCAGGATTTAGAAGAGGACATAGAACCAGGAACATCATTGCTGAAGTCAGATGGATCCTGGCTGAAGGCAGAGAATACCAGGAAGATATTTACCTGTGTTTTATTGACTATGCAGAGGCATTCAACTGTGTGAATCATAACAAATTATGGGTTAACATTGTGGAGAATGGGAATTCCTGAATACTTAATTGTGTTCATGAGGAATCTGTACATGGATCAAGAGGCAGTGGTTCAAACAGAATAAGGGGATATCGGATGGTTTAAAGTCAGGAAAGATGTCTGTCAGGGTTTTATACTTTCACCATACCTACCTGGCAGTGTTTCATTCTGTGGAACATAGGGTCGCTATGAATTGGAATCGTCTCCAAGGTACCTAACAACAACAACATTCAGTCCATATGCTAAGCAAATAATCCAAAGAAGCCGGACTATAAGAAGAAGAATGGGGTATCAGGATTGCGCAGATAACACAACCTTGCTTGCTGAAAGTGAAGAGCACTTGAAGCACTTACCGATGAAGATCAAAGATGACAGCCTTCAGTATAAGAATACAAAAATCCTCACAAATAGACCAATAAGCAACATCATGATAAACAGAGAGGAGATTGAGGTTGTCAAGAATTTTATTTTACTTGGATCCACAATCAATACCCACGGAAGCAGCAGTCAAGAAATTAAAAGAGACGAAGATGGCTGACTAGGTAGAACTACCACGGATCCCTCTTGCAACAAAGACTCGGAAAAACAAGTGAATCAATCACATACATGACAATCTACAAACTCTGACAATCAAACACAGATCTTAAGAGTCGACCTGAGTGACAGGGTTGTGAAAAGCCATGCCCTGAAGCAGCGACCACTTCTGGAACCCGCGTCCTGCTCCACAGCCTTGAGCCCTCGCAGTTCCCTGGTGCCAAGTGACGGGGCTGATTGCGGCTTGCTGAGGCAGGGCAGGCATGGGACAAAGCCTTAGCCCCTAACCCCCTGGGGTAACCTTGGTAGAGACTCAGCCAGAGCAAGCAGGCTGCACACTGACACTGCTAACAAGAGAACGAGCAACCACGGGGAAGCAGTGACTGTTTTCGGAGCCTGAAGCCAGCATCCCAGTCAGAAAACCTTGGCGCTGGGCTTTGGACTGGGTACAGGAGAGCTGAGCACGGCTTCCTGAGATGGCGCAAGCATGGGACGCAGCCCTAGCCCCCTGAAGTGACCTCAGGGGAAGCCCACCCAGTGCACGCAGGCAGCGCAACAACATGGCTGAAAGGAGCAGAAGTCACCGAGAGGCAGCAGCTGGTTTTGGAGCCTGGAGTGGGGCGTCCCAGCTGGGGAACCTTAGCGCTGGGCTTTGGACTGGGAGCGGAGGAGCTGACCACGGCTTCTAAGACAGCACAAGCCTCGGGGCAATCTCGACCTAGCCAGCCCACACAGACTACACACCCCTTGGGAATCTCAGATAAAACAGTCATCACCAAGTAAGACAAGTAACTTTGTCTATATTCCTGGGTGCTACTCTCTCCTATCTATCTAATCCCTCCCCTCCCTGCCCCAGGCAGCTTCATTAACATTGGAATTTCCTGCACCAGGAAATGAAGTGCTCTGCAGTTTTTTGTTTTTTCCTAACCCATCCTCCTGGCCTGAGAGAAGCAGCTACTAACAACCCAGGGATGAAAAATCCTTCCCTGACTTCCCTAAACTGGAATAAAAACACAGAACCAGCTCCAGCCAAGCATATGAGATCCAAAGTCTTTGGCTTTCATCCCTACAGGGAACAAGGTGACTATTATAAAGCAAAGGCAATTCTGATAGAAATTTGACTGTAATTGTTTTAGCAGATCACTGGAAAAACAAGTTTCCCAGGTCTGATATCTCTACCTATTAAACAGAGCCCTCACTGATCCACAACGGGGAACTGAGCACTGAAGCTCCACCCAAGCCACTGAACCACCTGCCAAAGGGGTCTGAGGATACTGATGCCTACTAATCTTTAGAGGCACAAGCATTGGGTGCCTAAGGTACAGCTGCAGAGCCCGCCCACCCACCAAAGTACTTTAGGAATAGAGACACACCTACCTCACTGGCACATGGGGGGAAGGGTGTCAGCATCCTGCCCCCCGTGGAGTGTGACCCTTTGCCGCTCCTAGAATCTGGTGCGCACAACTATCACCACTACTCCTCTAAGTTAGTAGGTGACAGTCTACACCACACACTTGGTGATTTAAGCTGATTCTATTCAAGAATAGTGAATGGACTCTTAGGCTTATATATCTAGTAACAACCCAAACCAGCTGGTAATAGGACAGAAGTGATTCAAAGGCTACAACAATCAAGACAGCGCAATATAGTAGCCCATCTACATATATTGAAAGAAAACAAAACAAGATAAGACTCAGTGAGCAAATATAAAATAAATCATTACAGTATCTTATAGATGGCTCGGAGACGCAGCCGATATCAAATCACATAAAGAAGCAGACCATGATTGCTTCTACAACTCCCCAAATTAAAGAATCAAAATCTTTCCCAAATGAAGAAACAATCCTGGAATTGCCAGATGCAGAATATAAAACACTAATGCTTCAAGACATCAGGGATGACCTCAGAAATGACATAAGGCAATCTACAGAAAAAGCCAAGGAACACACTGATAAAGCAGTTGAAGAACACAAAAAGATTATTCAAGAACATAGTGGAAAAATTAATAAGCTGCAAGAATCCATAGAGAGACAGCATTCAGAAATCCAAAAGATTAACAGTAGAATTACAGAATTAGACAACACAATAGGAAGTCAGAGGAGCAGAATCGAGGAATTAGAAAGCGGAGTGCGGGAGATGGAGGATAAGGCAATTGACACCAATATAGTTGAAGAAAACTCAGATAAAAGAATTAAAAAAAATGAAGAAACCCTAAGAATCATGTGGAAGTCTATCAAGAATAACTTGCATGTGATTGGAGTTCCAGAACAGGGAGGGATAACAGAAAATACAGAGAGAACAGTTGAAGATCTGTTGGCAGAAAACTTCCCTGGCATCGTGAACGATGAAATGATATTTATCCAAGATGCTCATCAAGCCCCATACAAGATTGATCCAAAAAGAAAATCATCAAGGCATATAACCATCAAACTTGCCAAAACCAAAGATAAAGAGAAAATTTTAAAAGCAGCCAGGGATAAAAGAAAAGTCGTCTACAAAGGAGAATCAATAAGAACAAGTTCAGACTACTCAGCAGAAACCATGCAGGCAAGAAGGCAATGGGATGACATATATAGAGCACTGAAGGAGAAAAACTCCCACAAAGGATCATATATCCAGCAAAACTCTCTCTCAAATATGAAGGTGAAATTAAAACATTTACAGATAAACACAAGCTTAGAGAATTTGCAAAAACCAAACCAAAGCTACAAGAATTACTAAAGGAAATTGTTTGGTCAGAAAATCAATAATCAGATATGAACACAACACAAGGTCACAGAACATCCTGATATCAACTCATATAGGGAAAACACAAAAACAAAATAAGATTAATTTTAAAAAGAAAAAAAATGCCCAAAACAGGGAATCATTGAAGTCATTATGAAAAGATCAGAATAATCAAATAGAGGGACAAAATACAGGAGGCATAGGTCATCCATATGGGGAGGAAAACAAGGCGATATAGGATGATACAAGTTAGGTTTTTACTTAGAAAAATAGGGGTAAATATTAAGGTAACCACAAAGAGGTCTAATAATTCCATAATTCAAAATAAAAACCAAGAAAAACATACCAACTCAGCAAACATAAATTCAACTACTATGAAAATAAGGAACACAAAATTTACAAAGGAAAATTTCTCTGCACAAAAAAGTAAGTGGAAAAATGAAATTGTCAACAACACACACAAAGAGGCATCAAAATGACAGCACTAAACTCATACTTACCTATAATTATGCTGAATGTAAATGGACTAAATGCACCAATAAAGAGACAGAGAGTCTCAGACTGGATAAAGAAACACGATCCGTCTATGTGCTGCCTACAAGAGGCACACCTTAGACTTAGAGACACAAACAAACTAAAACTCAAAGGATGGAAAAAATACATCAAGCAAACAAAAATCAAAAAAGAGCAGGAGTGGCAATATTAATTTCTGACAAAATAGACTTTAAACTTAAATCCACCACAGAGGATAAAGAAGGATACTACGTAATGATTAAAGGGACAATAGACCAGAAGATATAACCATATTAAATATTGATGCACCCAGGGACAGGGCTGCAAGATACATAAAACAAACTTTAACAGAATTGAAAACTGAGATAGACACCCCCACAATTATAAAAAAAAATAGGAGACTTCAAAACACCACTTTCAGAGAAGGATAGGACTTCCAGTAAGAAGTTCAATAGAGACACAGAAGTTTTAATTGCTACAATCAGCCAACTTGACCTCATAGACTTATACAGAACACTCCACCCAACAGCAGCAAAGTATACTTTTTTTTCTAGTGCACATGAAACATTCTCTAGAATAGATCACATATTAGGTCATAAAACAAACCTTTGCAGAATCCAAAACATCGAAATATTACAAAGCATCTTCTCAGGCCAAAAAAGTAGAAATCAATAATAGCAAAATCAGGGAAAAGAAATCAAATACTTGGAAAATGAATATTACCCTGCTCAAAAAAGACTGGGTGATAGAAGACATTAAGGAGGGAATAAAGAAATTCATAGAATGCAACGAGACTGAAAACACTTCCTATCAAAACCTCTGGGACACAGTGAAAGAAGTCCTCAGAGGTCAATTTCTAATGACAAATGCACACATACAAAAAGAAGAAAGAGCCAAAATCAGAGTGCTGTCCTACAACTTGAAACTTGAACAAATAGAAAGCGAGCAACAAAAGAATCCATCAGGCACCAGAAGAAAACAAATAATAAAAATTAGAGCAGAATTAAATGAATTAGAGAACAGAAAAACAATCAAAAGAATTAACAAAACCAAAAGCTGATTCTGTGAAAAAACTGATAAACCATTGGCCAGACTGACTAAAGAAATACAGGAAAGGAAACAAATAACCCGGATAAGAAATGAGTTGGGCCACATCACAACAGACCCAACTGAAATTAAAAGAACCATATCAGATTACTATGAAAAATTATACCCTAACAAATTTGAAAACCTAGAAGAAATGGATGAATTCCTGGAAACACACTACCTACCTAAACTAACACAATCAGAAATTAGAACTAAATAGACCCATAACAAAAGAAGACATTGAGAAGAAAATAAAAAAAAATCCCAACAAAAAAAAGCCCTGGCCTGGATGGCTTCACTGCAGAGATCTACCAAACTTTCAGAGAAGAGTTAACACCACTACTACCAAAGGTATTTCAAAGCATAGAAAATGATGGAAAACTACCTAACTCATTCTATGAAGCCAGCATATACCTGATACTAAAACCAGATAAAGACACCACAAAAAAATAAATAAATAACAGACCTATATCCCTCATGAACATAGATGCAAAAATCCTCAACAAAATTCGAGCCAATAGAATTCAACAACATATCAAAAAAATAATGCACCACGACCAAGTGGGATTTATACCAGGTATGCAAGGTTGGTTCAATATTCAAGGTTGGTTCACTATTAGAAAAACCATTAATGTAACCCACCATATAAATAAAACAAAAGACAAAAACCACATGGTCTTATCAATTCATGCAGAAAAGGCATTTGACAAAGTCCAACACCCATTTATGATAAAAACTCTCAGCAAAATAGGAATTGAAGGAAAATTCCTCAATGAAGGGCACCTAAAAAAAAGAAAAAAATTTTTTTTTTTTTTTTTTATACAAAGCCAAAAGCCAACATCATTCCAAATGGAGAGAGCCTGAAAGCATTTCCCTTGTGAACAGGAAGCAGACAAGGATGCCCTTTATCACCACTCTTATTCAACATTGTGCTAGAGGCCCTAGCCAGAGCAGTTAGGCTACATAAAGAAATAAAGGGCATCCGGATTGTCAAGGAAGAAGTAAAATTATCTCTATTTGCAGATGACATGATCTTATACACAGGACACCCTAAGGAATCCTCCAGAAAACTACTGAAACTAATAGAAGAGTTTGGCAGAGTTTCAGGTTACAAGATAAACATACAAAAATCACTTGGATTCCTCTACATCAAGAAAAAGAACATCGAAGAGGAAATCACCAAATCAATACCATTTACAGTAGCCCCCAAGAAGATAAAATACTTAGCAATAAATCTTATCAAAGATGTAAAAGACCTATACAAAGAAAACTACAAAGTACTAGTGCAAGAAACTAAAAGGGACCTACATAAGTGGAAAAACACAACTTGCTCATGGATAGGAAGACTTAACATAGCAAAAATGTGTATTCTACCAAAAGCCATCTATACATACAATGCACTTCGATCCAAATTCCAACGACATTTTTTGTGATGGAGAAACAAATCACCAACTTCATATGGAAGGGAACGAAGCCCCGGATAAGGAAAACACTACTGAAAAAGAAGAAGAAAGTGGGAAGCCTCACTCTATCTTATTTTAGAACGTATTATACAGCCACAGTAGTCAAAACAGCCTGGTACTGGTACAACAACAGGCACATAGACCAATGCAACAGAATTGAGAACACAGATAATAATCCATCCACATATGAGCAGCTGATATTTGACAAAGGCCCGGTCTCAGTTAATTGGGGAAAAGACAGTCTTTTCAACAAATGGTGCTGGCATAACTGGATATCCATTTGCAAAAAAATGCAACAAGACCCATACCTCATATCGTGCACAAAAACTAACTCCAAGTGAATCAAAGACCTAAATATAAAGACTAAAACTATTTAATAAAGATCATGGGAAAAAAAAAAAAAAAACAAACAGGGACAACGTTAGGAGCCCTAATACAAGGCATAAACAGAATACAAAACATTACTAAAAATGACAAAGAAAAACCAGATAACTGGGAGCTCCTAGAAATCAAACACCTATGCTCATCTAAAGACTTCACCGAAAGAGTAAAAAGACCACCTACACACTGGGAAAAAATTTTCAGCTATGACATCTCCGACCAGCGCCTGATCTCTAAAATCTATATGATTCTGTTAAAACTCAACCACAAAAAGACAAACGACCTAATTAAAAATTGGGCAAAGGATATGAACACGCACTTCACTAAAGAAGATATTCAGGCGGCTAACAGATACATGAGAAAACGCTCTTGATCATTTGCCATTAGAGAAATGCAAATTAAAACTACGATGAGATTCCATCTCACTCCAACAAGGCTGGCATTAATCCAAAACACACAAAATAATAAATGTTGGAGATGCTGCAGAGAGACTGGAACTTTTATACACTGCTGGTGGCAATGTAAAATGATACAACCACTTTGGAAAGTATCTGGCATTTCCTTAAAAAGTTAGAACTATCATACAACCCAGAAATCCCACTCCTCGGAATACATCCTAGAGAAATAAGAGCCTTTACATGAACTGATATATTCACACCCATGTTTATTGTAGCACTGTTTACAAGAGCAAAAAGCTGGAAGCAACCAAGGTGTCCATCAACGGAAGAATGGATAAATAAATTATGGTATATTCACACAATGGAATACTAGGCATTGATAAAGAACAGTGAGGAATCTGTTAAACATTTCATAACATTGAGAAACCTGGAAGGCATTATGCTGAGTGAAATTAGTCAGAGGCAAAAGGACACATATTGTATATGACCACTACTATAAGATCTTGAGAAATAGTTCAAACTGAGAAGAACACATTCTTTTGTGGTTACGAGAGGGGGGAGGGAGGGAGGGTGGGAGAGCGTTATTTACTGATTAGATAGTAGATAAGGACTACTTTAGGTGAAGGGAAGGACAACACTCAATACAGGGAAGGTCAGCTCAACTGGACTGGACCAAAAGCAAAGAAGTTTTCTGAATAAACTGAATGCTTCGAAAGTCAGAGGAGCAAGGGCTGGGGTTTGCGGACTATGGCTTCAGGGGACATCTAAGTCAATTGGCAAAATAAATTCTATTAAGAAAACACTCTGCATCCCACTTTGAAGTGTGGCGTCTGGGGTCTTAAATACTAACAAGTGGCCATCTAAGATGCATCAATTGGTCTCAACCCACCTGGATCAAAGAAGAATGAAGAGCACCAAGGTCACAAGATAATTATGAGCCCAAGAGACAGAAAGGGCCAAATGAACTAGAGACCTACATCATCCTAAGACCAGAAAAACTAGATGGTGCCTGGCCACACTTGATGTCTGCCCTGACAGGGAGCACAACAGAGAACCCCTGAGGGAGCAGGAGAACAGTGGGATGCAGACCCCAAATTCACATAAAAAGACCAGACTTAATGATCTGACTGAGACTAGAAGAATCCCGGCAGTCATGGTCCCCAAACCTTCTGTTGGCCCAGGACAGGAACCATTCCCAAAGCCAACTCAGTAGACATGGAGTGTACTAGACAATGGGTTGGAGAGAGATGCTGATGAGGAGTGATCTACTTGTATCAGGTGGACACTTGAGACTGTGTTGGCATCTCCTGTCTAGAGGGGAGACGGGAGGGTAGAGAGGGTTAGAAACTGGCAAAATGGTCACAAAAGGAGAGACTGGAAGGAGGGAGTGGGTTGACTCATTAGGGGGAGAGTAAATGGGAGCATGTAGTAAGGTGTGTATACGTTTCTATGTGAGAGACTGACTTGATTTGTAAACTTTCACTTAAAGCACAATAAAAATTACTAAAAAAAAAAAGAAGACATCAAAAGACACATCACATTGGGCAAATCAGCTCCAAAAGACCTCTTTAAAGTGTTGAAAAGCAAGGATGCCACCTTATGGACTAAAGTGTGCCTGACCCAAGCCATAGTGTTTTTAATCCCCTCATATGCATGTAAAAGCTGGACAATGAATAAGGGAGACCAAAGAAAAATTGACACCTGTGAATTGTGGTGTTGGCAAAGAATACTGAATATGCCATTGACTGCCAAAAGAATGAATCAATCTGTCTCAGAAGAAGTAAAAGCAGAATGCTCCTTAAAAGGAAGAATGGTGAGACTATGTCTCACAAAGTTTGGACATGGTATCAGGATGGATCAGTTCCTGGAGAAGAGCATCATGCTTGGTAAAGTAGATGGTCAGCGAAAAAGAGGAAGACCCTAAACAAGGTGGATTGACACAGTGACTGCAACAATGTGCTCAAGCATAGCAACAATTTAGAGGATAGCGCAGGACCTGGCAGTGTTTCGTTCTGTTGTGCATAGGGTCGCTATGAGTCAGAACAACAACAGCAACATTAAATAACCTATTTGTTTAATAATATTTAAAAACAAACAAACCGTGAGGCAGAGCCAAGATGGCGGAATAGACAGGCACTTCCTGCGAGCCCTCTATACAACAAAGACCCAAAAACACAAGTGAAATGAGTATATTTGTGACAAGGTGGGAGCCCTGAGCTTCAAAGGCAAGCTTAGAAAATGAACTGAGGGGCAGGGGGAGGAAGAGACCATTCAGAAGCGCAGAGGAGTTACTGGACCTGAATCGCAGGGAGCTCTCAGGCACCATTCCTGGAGCAGCGGCAGTGGGCTGGTACCAGAGTTCGGTCGCAGTTTCCTCAGGAAGAAGCAGCCAGCCACACAGCCTACTCACACCTCCAGAACCAGAGAAGAACGGTGCTCTCGGCAAAACCTAAGTACTTGCATATATTTTACCGCATCCCCCCACCCCCAAGCCAGCTTCAGCGGCTGAATCCCCTGGGCCTGACATAGGCACTGTTGAGCACCTAGAGCCATCCTCCTGGCCTTGGGGAAAGAAAAAATTTGCAGTTGGGGAAAAAGACAATTTCGTAGCTCCACCAACTGGGGGAGCTCAGGACAGAAGCAGCTCCTGTCCGGGAATAAATGATCCATGGACTTTCAGCACCTTTCCCTTCTGCATGGACCTGTGTGGGACTATTTCGGGAGAACAGGCCCTTTTTGAAAGACTCCAACTGTTTCAGCTGTGTGGTGGACAGGTGGGTGTTTGATGTTTGAGATTGCTTTGCCTATTAAACAACATCCTCACCTACCCACATCAGGGACCTAAGGACTGGTAGCTCCACTCAGGTCACCCAGCCACCCTGTCGCGGGTGGCTACGACAGAGTAAGCAAGCATAAACTAATACAATAACTTACAGATGGCTCGGAGACAACAGTCAATATCAAGTCACATAAAGAAACAGACCATGATCACCTCCACAGGCTCCCAAAACAAGGAATCCAAGAATCCTCTAGATGAAAGTGCGTTTCTGGAATTACCAGAGGCAGAATACAAAAGTTTAATATACAGAACCCTTCAGGATATCAGGAAGGAAATGAGGCAATACGCAGAACAAGCCAAGGAACACACAGATAAAGCAATTGAAGAAATTAGAAAGATTATTCAGGAACATAATGAACAGTTTAATAAGCTTGAAAAATCCATAGACAGACAGCAATCAGAAATTCAGAAGATTAACAATAAAATTACAGAAGTAGACAACTCAATAGAAAGTCAGAGGAGCAGAATTGAGCAAGTAGAAGCTAGAATTTCTGAACTCGAAGATAAATCACTTGGCAGTAATACATTTGAAGAAAAATCAGATAAAAGAATTTTAAAAAATGAAGAAACCTTAAGAATCATGTGGGACTCTATCAAGAGAAATAACCTACGAGTGACTGGAGTACCAGGACAGGGAGGGATAACAGAAAATACAGAGAGAATTCTTGAAGATTTTTGGGCAGAAAACATCCCTGATATCATGAAAAATGAGAAGATATCTACCCAAGATGCGCATCAAACTCCACATGTGGTAGATGTTAAAAGAAAGTCACCAAGACATATTATAATCAAACTTGCAAAAACTAAAGAAAAGAATTATAAGAGCAGCAAGGTGTAAACGAAAAGTCACTTACAAAGGAGAGCCAATAAGAATAAGCTCAGACTACTTGGCAGAAACCATGCAAGCAAGAAGGCAATGGGATGACATATTTAAAAAATTGACGGAAAAAAATTGCCTGCCAAGAATCATATATCCAGCAAAAATGTCTTTTAAATGTGAAGGTGAAATTAAGATATTTCTAGATAAAAACAAGTTTAGGGAGTTTGTAAAAACCAGACCAAAACTACAAGAAATACTAAAGGGAGTTCTTTGGTTAGAAAATCAATATCAGGTATCAACCCAAGGCTAGAACACTGGGCAGAGCAACCAGAAGTCAACCCAGACAGGGAAATCAAAAAAAAAAAAAAAAGAAGCAAGATTATTTTAAAAAAAGAAAAAAGCTCAAAACAGGATAACAGAAATGTTATTATATAAAAGAAGACTATTAAAGTAATAAAGAGGGACTAAGAAATGTAATCATACACCTTCCATATGGAGAGGAAGATACAGCGATACAAAGAAATAAAAGTTAGTTTCAAATTTAGAACAACAGGGGTAAATAATAAGGTAACCACAAAGGAGACAAACTATCCTACTCATCAAAATAAAATACAAGAGAAAAATACAGACTCAGCAGAAACAAAATCAACAACAAATATGAGGAAAGGACAATATATAATCTACTCAGCACATAAAATTAAGTGGGAAAAAGAAACTGTCAACAACACACAAAAAAAGACAACAAAATGATCGCACTAAATTCATACCTATCCATAATTACCCTGAATGTAAATGGACTAAATGCACCAAATAAAGATAAAGAGAGTGGCAGAATGGATTAAAAATAATAATAATAATAATCCAGTTAAATGCTGCCTACAAGAGACACACTTAGAGACACAAACAAACTAAAACTCAAAGGATGGAAAAAAATATATCAAGCAAACAACAATCAAAGAAGAGCAGGAGTGGCAATATTAATTTCTGAGAAAATAGACTTTAAAGTTAAATCCATCAGAAAGGATAAGGAAGGACACTATATAATGATTAAAGGGACAATACACCAAGAAGGTATAACCATGTAAAATATTTATGTACCCAATGACAGGGCCGCAAGATACATAAAACAAACTCTACCAGCATTGAAAAGTGAGATAGACGGCTCCACAATAATAGTAGGAGACTTCAACACACCACTTTCAGTGAAAGACAGGACATCCAGAAAGAAGCTCAATAAAGACATGGAAGATCTAAATGCCACAATCAAGCAATTTGACCTTGTAGACATATACAGAACACTCCGCCCAACAGCAACCAAATATACTTTCTTTTCTAGTGCACATGGAACATTCTCTAGAATAGACCACATATTAGGTCATAAAGGAAGGCTTAGCAGAATCCAAAACACTGAAATATTACAAAGCATCTTCTCTGACCATAAGGCCATGAAAATGGAAATCAATAACAGGAAAAGCAGGGAAAAGAAATCAAACACTTGGAAACTGTACAATACCCTCCTCAGAAAAGACTGGATTATAGAAGACATTAAGGATGGAATAAAGAAATTCAGAGAATCCAATGAGAATGAAAACACTTCCTATCAGAACCTTTGGGACAGAGCAAAAGCAGTGTGGACAGAACAATCTGTATCAACAAATGCACACATACAAAAAGAAGAAAGATTCAAAATCAAAGAATTATTCCTACAACTTGAACAAATAGAAAGAGAGCAACAAAAGAAACCCTCAGGCACCAGAAGAAAAAAATAATAAAAATTAGAGCAAAGCTAAATGAAATAAAATAAAATCAATTGAAAGAATTAACAATACCAAAAGCTGTTTTTTTGAAAAAAATCAACAAAATTGAAAAACCACTGGCCAAACTGACAAAAGAAAAACAGGAGAGGAAACAAATAACCTGAATAAGAAATTTAATGGGTGATATTACAACACACCCAAGTGAAATTGAAAGAATCATATCAAATTACTCTGAAAAATTATGCTCTAACAAATTTGAAAACCTAGAAGAAATGGATGAATTTCTAGAAACACACTACCTACCTAACTAATACAAACAGAGGTAGAACAACTAAATAGACCCATAACAAAAGAAGAGATTAAAAACATAATCAAAAAACTCCCAACAAAAAAAAAAGCCCTGGTCCAGACTGCTTCACTGCAGAGTCTACCAAACCTTCAGAGAAGAGTTAACACCACTACTACTAAAGGTATTTCAGAGCAGAGGACGGAATATTACTAACCTTATTCTATGAAGCCACCATATCCCTGATACCAAAACCAAGTAAAGAAAATAATAGACCTATATCCCTCATGAACGTAGATGCAAAAGTCCTCAACAAAATTCTAGCCAATAGAATTCAACAACATATCAAAAACTAATTCACCATGACCAAGTGGGATTCATACCAGGTATGAACGGATGGCTCAACATTAGGAAAACAATTAGTGTAACCCACCACATAAATAAAACAAATGACAAGAATCACATGATTTTATCAATTGATGCAGAAAAGGCACTTGACAAAGTTCAACACGCATTCATGATAAAAACTCTCAGCAAAAGAGGAATAGAAGGAAAATTCCTCAACATAATAAAGGTCATTTATACAAAGCCAACAGCCAACATCACCCTAAATGGAGAGAGCCTGAAAGCATTCCCACTGAGATCAGGAACCAGACAAGGATGCCCTTTATCACCACTCTTATTCAACATTGTGTTGGAGGTCCTAGCCAGAGCAGTTAGGCTACATAAAGAAATAAAGGGCATCTGGATTGACAAGGAAGAAGTAAAATTATCTCTATTTGCAGATGACATGATCTTATACACAGAAAACCCTGAAGAATCCTCAAGATAAGTACTGAAACTGGTAGAAGAGTTCAGCAGAGTGTCGGGATACAAGATAAATACACAAAAATCATCTGGATTCCTCTACACCAACAAAAAGAACATTGAAGAGGAATTCACCAAATCAATGCCATTTACGATAGCTCCCAAGAAAATAAAATACTTAGGAATAAATCTTACCAGAGATTTAAAAGACTTATACAAGGAAAACTACAAAACACTTCTGCAAGAAACCAAAAGAGACTTATATAAGTGGAAAAACATACCTTGCTCATGGATAGGAAGACTTAACATTATAAAAATGTCTATTCTACCAAAAGCAATCTATTTAATGCAATTCTGATCCAAATCCCAGCGACATTCTTTAATGAGATGGAGACACAAATCACCAACTTCATATGGAAGGGAAAGAGGCCCCCAGATAAATAAGGCATTACTGAAAAAGAACAAAGTGGGAGGCCTTACTTTACCTGATTTTAGAATCTATTATACCCCCACAGTAGTCAAAACAGCCTGGTACTGGTACAACAACAGACACATGGACCAATGGAACAGAATTGAGAATGCAGACATAAATCCAGTCACATATGAGCAGTTGATATTTGACAAAGGCCCCAAAAGAGTTAAATGGGGAAATGACAGTCTTTTTAACAAATGGTGCTGGCATAACTGGATATCCATCTGCAAAAAAATGAAACAAGACCCATACCTCACTCCATGCACAAAAACGAGATCAAAATGGATCAAAGAACTAAATATACAATCTAAAATGATAAAGATCATGGAGGAAAAAATAGGAACAACGTTAGGAGCCCTAATAAAAAAATTACATGGCATAAAAAGTATACAAAACATTATTAAGAACACAGAAGAAAAACTAGATAACTAGGAGCTCCTAAAAATCAAACATCTGTGCTCATCCAAAGACTTCACCAAAAGAGTAAAAAGAATACCTACAGATTGGGAAAAAGTTTTTAGCTATGACATTTCCTATCAGTGCCTGATCTCTAAAATCTACATGATACTGCAAATACTCAACTACAAAAAGGTAAATAACCCAATTAAAAAACGGGCAAAAGATATGAATAGACACTTCACTAAAGAAGACATTCAGGTGTTGTTGTTGTTGTTAGGTGCCGTTGAGTCAGTTAGGACTCATAGCGACCCTATGCACAACAGAACGAAACACTGCCGGTCCTACACTATCCTTACAATCATTATTATGCTTGAGCTCATTGTTGCAGCCACTGGGTCAATTCACCTCGTTGAGGGTCTTCCTCTTTCCCTCTGACCCTGTACTCTGCCAAGCATGATGTCCTTCTCCAGAGACTGATCCTCCTGACAACATGTCCAAAGTGTGTGAGATGCAGTCTCACCATCCTTGCTTCTAAGGAGGATTCTGGTTGTACTTCTTCTAAGACAGATTTGTTTGTTCTTTTGGCAGTCCACGGTATATTCAATATTCTTCGCCAACACCACAATTCAAAGACGTCAACTCTTCTTCGGTATTCCTTATTCATTGTCCAGCTTTCACATGCATATGATGAGATCGAAAAAACCATGGCTTGGGTCAGGCAAACCTTAGTCTTCAGGGTGACATCTTTGCTCTTCAACACTTTGAAGAGGTCCTCTGCAGCAGATTTGCCCAATGCAATGCATCTTTTGATTTCTCGACTGCTGCTTCCATGGCTGTTGATTGTGGATCCAAGTCAAATGAAATCCTTGACAACTTCAATCTTTTCTCCATTTATCATGATATTGCTCATTGGTCCAGTTATGAAGATTTTTGTTTTCTTTCTTTCTTTATTTTTTTTTATGTTGAGGTGTAATCCATACTGAAGGCTGTGGCCTTTGGTCTTCATTAGTGAGTGCTTCAAGTCCTCTTCACTTTCAGCAAGCAAGGTTGTAAATCATCTGCATAATGCAGGTTGTTAATGAGTCTTCCTCCAATCTTGATGCCCCGTTCTTCTTCATATAGTCCAGCTTCTCATATTATTTGTTCAGCATACAGATTAAATATGTATGGTGAAAGAATACAACCCTGACGCACACCTTCCTGACTTTAAACCAATCAGTATCCCCTTGTTCTGTCCGAACAACTGCCTCTTGATCTATGGAAAGGTTCCCCAAGAGCATGATTAAGTATTCTGGAATTCTCATTCTTCGCAGTGTTATCCATAGTTTATGATCCACACAGTCGAATGCCTTTGCATAATCAATAAAACACAGGTAAACATCCTTCTGGTATTCTCTGCTTTCAGCCATGATCCATCTGACATCAGCAATGATATCCCTGTTTCCATGTCCTCTTCTGAAACCAGCCTGAATTTCTGGCAGTCCCCTGTAGATATACTGGTACAGCCGTTTTTGAATGATCTTCAGCAGAATTTTGCCTGCGTGTGATATTAAAGATATTGTTCTATAGATTCCACATTCGGTTGGATCGCCTTTCTTGTGAATAGGCATAAATATGGATCTCTTCCAATCAGTTGGCCAGGAAGCTGTCTTCCATATTTCTTGGCATAGACGAGTGAGCACCTCCAGCACTGCATCTGTTTGTTGAAACATCTCAATTGATATTCCATCAATTCCTGGAGCCTTGTTTTTCGCCAATGCCTTCAGAGCAGCTTGGACTTCTTCCTTCAGTACCATCGGTTCCTGATCATATGCCACCTCTTGAAATGGCTGAATATCAACTAATTCTTTTTGGTATAATGACACTGTGTATTCCTTCCATCTTCTTTTGATGCTTCCTGCGTCATTTAATATTTTCCCCATGGAATCCTTCACTATTGCAACTCAAGGCTTGAACTTTTTCTTCAGTTCTTTCAGCTTGAGAAACGCCAAGCGTGTTCTTCCCTTTTGGTTTTCCATCTCCAGCTCTTTGCATGTCATTATAATATTTCATTTTGTCTTCTCAAGAAGCCATTTGAAATCTTCTGTTCAGTTCTTTTACCTCATCAATTCTTCCTTCTGCTTTAGCTGCTAGATGCTCAAGAGCAAGTTTCAGAGTCTCCTCTGACATCCATCTTGGTCTGTTCTTTCTTTCCTGTCTTTTCAGTGACCTATTGCTTTCTTCATGGATGATGTCCTTGATGTCATTCCACAACTCATCTGGTCTTCAGTCACTAGTGTTCAGTGCGTCAAATCTATTCTTGAGATGGTCTATAAATTCAGGTGGGATATACTCAAGGTCATATTTTGGCTCTCGTGGACTTGCTCTGGTTTTCTTCGGTTTCAGCTTGAACTTGCATATGAGCACTTGATGGTCTGTTCCACAGTCAGCCCCTGGCCTTATTCTGACTGATGATATTGAGCTTTTCCACCATCTCTTTCCACAGATATAGTCAATTTGATTTCTGTGTGTTCTATCTGGTGAGGTCCATGTGTATAGTCGCCATTTATGTTGGTGAAAGAAGGTATTTGCAATGAAGAAGTCGTCGGTCTTGCAAAATTCTATCATTCAATCTCCGGCATTGTTTCTATCACCAAGGCCATATTTTCCAACTACTGATCCTTCTTCTTTGTTTCTAACTCTTGCATTCCAATTGCCAGTAATTATCAATGCATCTTGATTACATGTTCGATCAATTTCAGACTGCAGCAGCTGATAAAAATCTTCTATTTCTTCATCTTTGGCCCTAGTGGTTTGCGCATAAATTTGAATAACAGTCGTATTAACTGGTCTTCCTTGTAGCCATATGGATATTATGCTATCACTGACAGCATTGTATTTCAGGACAGATCTTGAAATGTTCTTTTTGACGATGAATGCAACACCATTCCTCTTCGACTTGTCATTCCCGGGACAGTAGACTATATGATTGTTCAATTCAAAATGGCCAATACCAGTCCATTTCAGCTCACTAGTGCCTAGGATATCGATGTTTATGCATTCCATTTCATTTTTGATGATTTCCAATTTTCCTAGATTCATACTTCGTACATTCCAGATTCTGATTATTAATGGATGTTTGCAGCTTTTTCTTCTCATTTTGAGTCATGCCATATCAGCAAATGAAGGTCCTGAAAGCTTTACTCCATCCACGTCATTAAGGTGGACTCTATTTGAGGAGGCAATTCTTTCCCAGTCATCTTTTGAGTGCCTTCCAACCTGAAGGGCTCATCTTCCAGCACTATATTAGACAATGTTCTGCTGCTATTCATAAGGTTTTCGCTGGCTAATGTTTTTCAGAAGTAGACTGCCGAGTCCTTCTTCCTAGTCTGTCTTAGTCTGGAAGCTCAGCTGAAACCTGTCCTCCATCGGTGACCCTGCTGGTATCTGAATACCGGTGGCATAGCTTGCAGCATCACAGGAACACACAAACCCCCAGAGTATGACAAACTGACAGACACGTGTGTGGCTGTCTCATTAGGGGGAGAATAATTGAGAGTATGCAGCAAGGTGTATATAAGTTTTTGTGTGAGAGACTGACTTGATTTGTAAACTTTCACTTAAAGCGCAATAAAGATAATATAAAAAAAAAAAAACAGTTGCCATTGTGTAGATTCCAACTCATGGTGAGCCATGAATTACCTTTGGCTATCAACTAAAAAAAAAAAAAGATTTTCTTTTCAATTATCTTTTATTTAGCATTTATCCATACCCAATCCACCAGCAACTCCTGTCAGTTCTGAAAAATAAATTCTGAGTCACTCTAATTCACTCTGTTTCTGCTCTACTGTCCTCATCATGTCATGAAGATCCCTGCCATGAATCAATGCTTTCATTTCTCTGGTAGGCTGAGTAATGGCCCTCAAATATGTCAACATTCAAATCCCCAGGATTTATGATTATGTTACCTTACATGCAAAAGAGCTTTGAAGATATAATTAAAGGATCTTGACATGGATAATGATAGTTGGAATCGAGTCAATGGCAATGGGTTTGTTTGGTTTTCTGATATCTGGATGGGCCTGATGTAATCACAGGTGCTTTTAAAAGGTAGGCAGGTTATCAGAGTGAGAAGAAGCAGAAGGGAAACAATGGACATGTGATAGGAAGCCCTGTGCCAAGTGATGAAGACAGCCTCCATCCTGGAAAAGGCAAGGAAAAGGGTTCTCCCATACAGATATCCTCCAGAAGGACCAGCCCTGCTGGCCCCTTAACGTAGCCCAGTGAGGCTGATTTTGGACTTCTGGCCTCCAGAACTGTAGGATAGTAGATTTGTATGTGGTCTTTCAACTCTATTCTTAGCTTCCGTTCTTTCCACGTTAGAATCTAGATTCCACACTGCAGTCAGAGTGATCCTTAATACCGTAATCAGGTAATTTTGCTCCCCCAATTTAAATCCTTCGGTTTTCCTATTTCCTTAGACAATACTGCATACCCCTCGCCTTAGCTTGCAAACCCTACATTACGGAGCACATGCAGACCATGACTACCCCCCTGCGCCACTCTCCCCTAACTTACAGCACACCAAACAGTGACCTTTCTTTGTCTCATTGAGGTCAGCCTCATTTCTGCCTCAACATCTTTGCTGTAGCTGTTCTCTGTGCACAGAATGCCGTTCCCCTTCTGCCCTGCACTGTGGGCTCCTTCTCATCGCTCAGTCTCAGCTCAAACTTCACCCCAGAGAAGCTTTCCTCAAATAACTGAAATTACAGCCCAGATAAAACATTTTCTGCTACCTACAGAAAAGCAAAGGATAATATTGCCCTAGACACTTCCTCCCTCTGAACCCAGTCTTATCATCACATTCCTTTTGAAAATATTTTATATTGATATCGGTTATCACCATCTGGCACTATTTTTTGGTTATTAGTTTCTCTATCATTTGTCACTCAAATATGAGTCCCAAGAGAGCAGGTACTTTGTCAGCTATGTTTATGATCACATTCACAAAATCCACAACAGTGCCAGACACGTAATAGTTACTGAATAAGTATTGACACATGAGTTTGTACCTTGAGAGCTTTTTCTTTCTTTCTCTGTCTCTGTTTTTCTTTCTTTCTTCTAATGATCTGAGCAAAAATGAAGGAAACCATCCATGAGATGGACTGACACAATAGCCTCAACAATGGGCTCAAACATACCAAAGATCATGGAGGTGGCACAGGACCAGGAAACATTTCCTTCTGTTATTCAAAAGGTCACCATGAGTCAGAGCCTACTTGATAGCAACTAACACCAACAAATAATATAAGAGGGAAGGCTCTCCTGGAAGGTTCTAGAAAGAAGAAATTTTCTAAAGTTCTCCTGACTGTTAGTGGCCCCCACTTTGCAAAAAACAAACAAAACAAAACCTAGGTCTTTTGCCCAGGTATCAGGTATCTGGGTGGCACAAATGGTTTGTGCTTCGCTACTCACCTAAAAGTTGGTGGTTTCAACTCACCCAGCAGAGCCATGGGAGACATGCCCGGTGATCAACTTCTGTGACAATTACAGCCAAGAAAACTCTATGGAGCAGTTCTACTCTCCACACATGGTGTCGCCATGAGTTGGAATTCATTCCATGGCAATAGGTTTCTTCCTTTTTTGTTGTGCCCAGGCCACATTAACTCAAACCAGGAGGGCTGTGCCTTTGCTTTCTCCAGCCTTGACTATTCTGACTATTCACTCAGAAACCAGCATGAATATCAACCTCCCAGAGTCTAAGGAGTTTGAACATTCCTTAAACCTGGATTCCACTCTTCGTAGACTTAGAAGGCAGATGCTTTTGCCCACAAGGGGGTCCTAGATATCCATTCTGACAGTCTATTGACCTGAACCTTTCTCTTCCCATTACCATTCTCTCCTTTAACCACACTGTAGGGAGCACATGGAAGAAGATTGTCTGATAAAATCTCTAGATTGCAAGGTTCACAACCCTAGAAAGCACATTGGATCTGATATTCTGCTTCTCTTATCTTGTAGCTGGAGGGAAACACTGCTAATTCATCTTCTGCCGATCTGAAATGCTAGAATATTCGTTGAGATCAGAAAATGTGAACGTTCTTGAAATTATCCATGCATATTTTCTCTATTTCCAACCTGTTTCACATATTCCTCGTTCCCTGCAATTAGAAATGATTCAGATAAACTTTTACCCTTTCAGAAAATACAGCCCAAATAAAACACTTTCTGCTACCCACAGAAAAGCAAAGGACACTATTCATTTCTAGGCAGAACATTTTGTAAATTGGAAAGATATCAGTGACAATTATCAAGAAAGGCTTTTCAAAATGCACTCCTTTCCACAGAGCCGAGCAATTCTTCTTTCAAAAAGACGTTAAGCAAAAGCAGTGCTCTGAGAATGTCATGTGGAGCATGCAACTGAATTAATTTATTTGTTTTATGATATTTTACAGTTAGTCATGTAAGGGACTTCCACATTATTTTTTTCGTCTGCTCATTTAGATAATGCTTTAACTGCCATAAATCCCAGCAATGGTGATTAAGAAACTGCATGAGAATACCAACATCTTCTAAATATAGCATGCTAATACCAAGCTATTCTGTCTACTTATTTTATCTTTCTTCTAAGCACTTGGGGTCCACTCCATATGTGAAATCCCTTATTCCAGGTAAAAGTAGCACTGTGTAATTAATTTTGCAGATGAGAAAATAAAGGAAATCCTATTATAAACTTGTTAGGAGATAGCTTATATGTTGCTGTTGTTGTTGTTGTTAGGTGCCATAGAGTCGGTTCAGACACATAGCGACCCTATGCACAACAGAACGAGACACTGCCTGGTTCCGAGCCATCCTCACAATTGTTGCTATGCTTGGGCTCATTGTTGCAGCCACTGTGTCAATCCACCTCGTTGAGGGTCTTCCTTTTTTCCCCTTACTCTGTACTCTGTCAAGCATGATGTCCTTTTCCAGGGACTGGTCCCTCCTGACAACATGTCCAAAGTATGTAAGATGCAGTCTCGCCATCCTTGCTTCTAAGGATCATTCTGGTTGCACTTCTTCTAAGACAGATTTGTTCATTCATTTGGCAATCCATGGTATATTCAATATTCTTCGCCAACACCACAATTCGAAGGTGTCAGTTCTTCTTCGGTCTTCCTTATTCATTGTCCAGCTTCCACATGCATATGATGTGATTGAAAATACCATGGCTTGGGTCAGGTGCACCTTAGTCTTCAAGGTGACATCTTTGCTCTTCAACACTTTAAAGAGGTCCTTTGCAACAGATTTACCCAATGCAATGCGTCTTTTGATTTCTCGACTGCTGCTTCCATGGCTGTTGATTTTGGATCCAAGTCAAATGAAATCCTTGACAACTTCAATCTTTTCTCCATTTATCATGATGTTGCTCATTGGTCCAGTTGTGAGGATTTTTGTTTTCTTTATGTTGAGGTGCAATCCATACTGAAGGCTTTGGTCTTTGATCTTCATTAGTAAGTGCTTCAAGTCCTCTTCACTTTCAGCAAGCAAGGTCGTGTCATCTGCATAACAAAGGTTGCTAATGAGTCTTCCTCCAATCCTGATGCCCCATTCTTCTTCCTATAGTCCAGTTTCTCGTATTATTTGCACAGCGTACAGATTGAATAGGTATGGTGAAAGAATACAACCCTGACGCACACCTTTCCTGACTTTAAACCAATCAGTATCCCCTTGTTCTGTCTGAAAATCTGCCTCTTGATCTGTGGAAAGGTTCCTCATGAGCACAAATAAATGTTCTGGAATTCCCATTCTTTGCAGCATTATCCATAGTTTGTTATGATCCACACAGTCGAATGCCTTTGCATAGTCAATAAAACACAGGTAAACATCCTTCTGGTATTCTCTTTCAGCCGGGATCCATCTGACATCAGCAACAATATCCCTGTTTCCATGTCCTCTTCTGAAATCAGACTGAATTTCTGGCAGTTCTCTGTTGATCTAATGCCGCAGCTCTTTTTGAATGATCTTCAGCAAAATTTTGCTTGTGTGTGATATTAATGATATTGTTCTATAATTTCCACATTTGGTTGGATCACTTTTCTTGGGAATAGGCATAAATATGGATCTCTTCCAGTCAGTTGCTTATATATAGCTTACATAGTCCTCCTTAAGAGAAGAATATTCTATAGATTTGGAAAAAAATGTTCCAAAGTCTAATGAATATCTCAGATATCTCTACTTGCTGGGTATGGGGTTGACTGGAAGCATTGTCCGCAAGGAGTATTATCCACGTGCCTTGATTCCTGGGTCAGGGAGAGTCTAAATACTTTTTTTTTTTTAATTCTTGCATTAAAACCTGTTTTTTTGTGTTTTTTTTTTTTTAATTCTTGCATTGAAACCTGGGTTAAATAAGTGGATGTAACGACACTTTCCTCCCCCCACACCAATTACAGGATGCTGAACTACTTAGCATTTTCCATAAGCAGTCGGTTGTTCCCTTTCTCCAGAATGCTAGGTTCTTCATCGTGAAGAATCAAAAGCAAATAGAAAGATAAGTTATTGCAGTGATTATTAGGCAGGGGCCCGGGACCTCATGGATGGCTCTATATCACAAACTCTCAGGAACATCGTTCAAGTTACTCTTTGGTGAAGTTTCACTGTTTAAGCAAAGCAAGTGTTCTCAGAGTCATATGCTTACTATTATATTTTACCACTGATATTTTTCTTAAGCAAATGAAGGCTAACTTCTGACTATATTTTAATACAAAATGTGTGCCTCTTTATTAGTTCCCTTTTCGTTTATCAGGTCTTTTCGTTTGTTTCTAAAGGTGAATGTAACTTTAAAGTAACTTGAATCTAATCATGGAACTTTTTTATTTGGATCAACAGTTTAGAAATATTAGAATAGTATCACTTAAGTGTACTATAACAATATTTGAAAGTATTTTACTAATTATAATACCTGCAAAAATAGCTAAATTTGATGTAAGTTACACAATCAGCATTCCATTTTTTTTTTTTAATATCAATAACTATCTGCTCATCCATTACTCCAGGTCATTATTTATGCCCTGCATGCTGGAATTTAGAAATCAGAATTATATTTAATTAAAAAAAATTATATCCCATGGAATTTGTCTAACTTGTGGTTTAATTGGTCTTATTTACAATTTGACACAGAATAGGACCTGGCTGGACACAATTGCATTAACCTTGGAAAGCAGCTATGGCAAGGATGAGATTGTTGTGGTTGTTGTTGTTAGGTGTCCTTGAGTTGGCTCCAACTCATAGCGACCCCTATGTGCAACAGTATGAAACACTGCCTGGTCCTGCACCATCCTCACAATTGTTGCTAGGTTTGAGCCCATTGTTGCAGCCACTGTGTCAATTCATCTTGTTGAGGGTCTTCCTCTTTTTTGCTGACCATCTACTTTACCAAGCATGATGTCCTTCTGCAGGGACTAATCCCTTCTGATAACATGTCCCAAGTATATGAGACATAGTCTTGACATCCTTGCTTCTAAGGAGCATTTTGGCTTTATTTCTACCAAGACAGATATGTTTCTTTTTCAACAGTCCATGGTATATTCAATATTCTTCACCAACACCACAATTTAAAGACATCAATTCTTTGGTCTTCCTTATTCACCGTCCAGCTTTCACATACATATAAGGCCAATTGAAAACACCATAGCTTGGGTCAGACTCACCTTAGTTTTCAAGGTGACATCTTTGATTTTTAACACTTTAGAGAGATCTTTTGAAGCAGATTTGCCAGTGCAATTCGTCATGTGATCTCTTGACTGCTGCTTCCATGGGTGTTAATCGTGGATCCAAGTAAAATGAAATCCTTGACAACTTCACTCTTTTCTCCATTTATTCATGATGTTGTTTAATTCTCCAGTTGAGGATTTTTGTTATCTTTGTGTTGAAGTGTAATCCATACTGAAGGGCGCGGTCTTTCAGTAAGTGGTTCATCTGTAAATACTTCAGGTCCTATTCGAAAGGCTGTCTCTTGATCTACGTACAGGTTTCTCATGAGCACAATTAAGTGCTCTATAATTCCTATTCTTCGTAATGTTATCCATAATTTGTTATGATCCATTCAGTCAAATGCCTTTGCATAATCAATAAAACACAGGTAAACATCTTTCTGGTAGTCTCTGCTTTCAGCCAGAATCCATCTAACATCAGCAATGATAAACCCCGTTTCATGTCCTCTTCTGTATCTGGCATGAATTCTGGCAGCTCCCTGTCTATATACTGTTGCAGCTGCTTTTGATTGATCTTCAGCAAAATTTTACTTTCGTGTGTGTAGCAGTCAAGAAATCAAAGGAACCCTGATGGATAAGTAGTTCAGCGCTCTGACTGCTAACCTAAAGGTCAGTGGTTCAAACCTGCCAGACACTGCATGGGAGAAAGATATGTTAGTCTGCTTCCGTAAAGATTTACAGCCTAGAAAACAGTATGGGGCAGTTCTTTGAGTTGGAATCAACTCAATGACAATGAGTGTGGGATTTTGGGTTCATGAAATCTGCTCCCAGTGTTGGTTACCTTTCTGCCGCTATTTCACTTCTAACTGTCCGTGGCTGGGAAAGAGCCAGTGACTTCCCCATGCTTCACACTCAAGTCTGAATCCCCCTCTCTGCCTTCATTCATCCCCTTCTTTCTGTCCTACACTAACATAAGAGTTGTCTTCTCCTTCTCGGATTAATCATCACTGTCGTTATAAGAGCCCACAAGGGCTTACAATAACCACTTACATCCAATTGACACCTCTTATATTCAGGTCCAGAACAATTGTGTACTTTGCTTTAGTCAACTGGTCTCTTGTCTTTCTGTTTCAACTACTGTTCTCTGTTTCTACTAAATAAGTTTACTGATACGGATTGAACTTTTATTCCTACTTTAAAGTAATTCTCTGATCCTTTTCTGTCCTCTCCTTCAAATCTCCCTTCAAGTCTCACTTGACTGCTGAAACATTTCTTATCATTTTCACTTGTCCCTTACTGTCCAATGCCTAAAATTCTCTCCAAATGCATATCTCTGTTCCTTACATTTTTTATTCATTAATAAATATTACTTGACAATGTTAAGTCCAGGGAAAAGGCTATCATTCACCAAACCTAACCCATTGCCACTGAGTTAATTCCAACTCATAGTGACCCTATGGGACAGAGTAGAACTGCCCTATAGGGTTTCCTATACTGTAATATTTCCAAAAAACTGGTGCTAGATTCAAACTGCCAACCTTTTGGTTAGCAGCTGAGCTCTTACCCTTAACCACAGTGCCACCAGGGCTCCAGAGTATATATGTGTATGTGTTCCTTATTTTATTGTGTGTGTGATATGGAAACCCTGGTGGCAGAATGGTTAAGTGCTACAGCTGCTAACCAAGAGGTCAGCAGTTCAAATCCACCAGGTGCTCCTTAAAAACTCTATGGGGCACTTCTACTCTGTCCTATGGGGTTGCTATGAGTCAGAATTGACTCGGTGGCAGTGGGTTTTTGTTTTGGTGTATATATATATATATATATATATATATATATATATATATATATATATATATATTCACCACCTGTATGTCAATGTCAATTTTTAATACTATGGTTTGGGTATTGACATTATGCTAGGATCTCTGTCACTGGTATTTCAAATACCAGCAGGTCAGTCATGGTGGACAGGCTTCAGAGGAGCTTACAGGCCAAACCAGACTAGGAATAAAGGCCTGGCAATCTACTACCAAAAATTAGCCAGTAAAAACCCTATGGATTACAATAGAATATTGCCTGATATGATGCTGGAAGGTAAGCGCCCTACATTGGAAGAGATTCAAAATACACACTGGGTGCAACAATGGACTCGAGCTTGCCAACAATCTTGAAGATGGTGCAGGACCTGGCAAATGTTTCTTTCTGTTGTACATTGACACTCCATGAGTCAGAGTCAACTCAACAGCAACACAGATATACCAAAAAAGAAAAAAAAAAAAAACCCTGTGCCATCAAGTTGATTCAGACTCATGGCAACCCTAGATACAGATTCAGGTGAATATATATTGTCAATGTTCATTCCTTTTATTAGCTATTACTTTTCTCACCTTTGCTCCTCAAAATCTAGATCAATGGTAGAGAGCATGTGTTCAATTAATATTTGATAAGCGAGTATTTCCTCATGAATAAATGATAACAAATCTACGTGATTCCTACAGAAGCATTCTGTATACATAGTCTGATAAGTGTGTGGAATCCCCAAAACCCTGTGTGTGGAATATACTTTAGTATCTCTCTAAATATTTTATCGCTACAAATTAGAGCTTTCTGAGTGTGTCAGCTGCTCAGACTGGTTGACTTGCAGCTCTAATAGTGACAGATGTCTTCATTAATTACTACAGTGATGATTAAAACAGTCAAAATTCTTTACATGTTACAGCAACACAACAATCAAAACACCAAGCTATCTGTTTCAACTACAATTACATTCTGATTTTTTTAATATACATATCCATTAAAATTTTAGGACTGAATTCATTTGATAAATAAAAACTTATTCATGATGCTCAAATTTTAAATAAATCTGATAAAATAACATTTAAGATTATATTAATTTTTCACTAATTCTGAAGGATATTTACATGGACTTAATATTAAAACAATATTTTAATAATAATATTAAAATATTGTTAAAGATTTTTCACATTATTTCCACTTAGAGGGGAAAATCTTTCTGTACCTTTTTTTGATATAGCTACTTCTATCAAGAATTTGGGAGCCCTGGTGGTGCAGTGGTTAATAGAATAAAATTTCAGAATTAGACAATTCAATAGACAGACATAGAAACAAAACTGAGGCAATGGAAGTCAGAATTAGTGAGATTGAATATAAATCCCTTGACACCAGCTTATCTGAGGAAAAAATAAAAAATAATGATAAAAAAATGAAGAAACCCTAAATATTATGTAGGAAACTATCAAGAGGAAAAACCTATGAGTGAATGGAGTACGAGAACAGGGGGGGATAACAGAAAACACAGAGTGAATTATTGAAGATTTGCTGGTAGAAAACGTCTCTGATATCATGACAGATGAGAAGATATCTATCCAAGAAGATAAACGAACCCCACACATAGTAGATCCCAAAGAAAGTCACTAAGACACATCATAATCAAACTTGCCAAAACCAGACAAAGACAGAATCTTGAGAGCAGCTAGGGATAAACAAAACATCTTCTACAAAGGAGAACCAATAAAACTAAACTCTGACTACTCAGCAGAAACCATGCAGGCAAGAAGATACGGGATGACACTTATAAAGCCTTGGAGGAAAAAAAAAATTGCCAGTCAAGAATTATACATTCAGCAAGACTGTCTCTCAAATACGATGATGAAATCAGGGCATTTCCAAATAAACAGAAGTTAAGAGAATTTGTAAAAACCAAACCAAAATTAGAAGAAATATTAAAGGGAGTTCTTAGGTTAGAGAACCAACAGCACAGACAACAATCCAAGATGAGAACACAAGACAAATCAACAAGTTATCAACCCAGACAGGGTAGTCACAAAAACAAGTCCAAGCTAAAAGACTGAAAATAGGAAACTAGAGTCATCAGTATGTAAACAATGACAATGTCAAGACAAAAAAAGAGGGAATAAACAATGTAGTCATAGAACTTCCATATAGAAAGGAAGTTAAGGAAATATCAAGAAATAAAATATTGGTTTAAACTTAGAAAAATAAAGGTAAATTTTAAGGTAACCACAAAGGAAGGTGACAAACCTAACCATCAAAATAAAAAAGAAGAAAAACATAAAGACTCAGCAAACACAAAATCAACAATGATGAAAATAAAATACATAAAGAAAAATGACTCAACCCTGAAAATTAAGTGGAACAAAGAAACTGTCAACACCCCCCCAAAATCAAAATGACAGCAGTAAACTCATACCTATCAATAATTACACTGAATGTAAATGGACTAAATGCACCAATAAAGAGATAGTGGGTGGCAGAATAAATTAAAAAAAAAACATCATCTGTCTATACACTGCCTGCAAGAGACACATTTAGACTCAAAGACAAAACCCTGAAACTCAAAGGATGGAAAAAAATATATCAAGCAAACTAAAACCAAAAAAAAGCAGAAGTGGCAATATTAATCTCTGACAAAATAGACTTTAAAGCAAAATCCACTACAAAGGATAAGAGAAATAGACAGCTCCACAAAAGTAGGAAACATCAACACACCACTTTTGGTGAAGGACAGAACAACTAGAAAGAAACTCAATAAAGATACAGAAGATCTAAATGCCACAATCAATCAACTTGATCTCATAGACATATACACAGCACTCCACCCAACAGGAGCCAAGTATGCATTCTTTTCCAATGTGCATGGAACAGTCTCCAGAATAACCACATTTTAGGTCACAAAGCAAGCCTTGGCAGAATCCAAAACATGGAAAAATTATGAAGCATCTTTTCTGACCACAATTCAGTAACAGAAAAAGAAAAAAAAAAAAAAAAGCAAATACATGGAAACTGAACGTCTTGTTCAAAAACTACTGGGTTATAGAAGAAACCAAGGACAGAATAAAGAAATTTATAGAATCTAACAAGAATGAAAACATCTTACCAGAACATTTGGGACACAGCAAAAGAAGTGCTTAAAGGTCAATTTCCAGCAATAAATGCACACATTCAAAAAGAAGAATGGGACAAAATCAAAACATTAACCCTATCGCTTGAACAAATACAAAGAGAGGAGCAAAAGAAGCTCTCAGACATCAGAAGAAAAGAAATAATAAAGATTAGTTAAGGAATAAATGAAATAGAGAATAAGAATACAAAAACAATTGAAAGAGTCAACAAGACCAAAAGTTGGTTTTTTGAAAAGATCAACAAAACGATGGTTGAATTGACAAAAAAAAAATCAGGAGAGGAAGCAAATAACTAGAAATGAGATGCATAATATCACAACAGGCTCAACTGAAATATCAAGGATCATAACAGAATACTATGAAAAATTGTATTCCAGCAAATTTGAAAACCTAGAGGAAATAGACAAATTTCTGGAAACACACTATCCACCTAAACTAACACAAACAGAGGTAGAAAAACTAAATAAACCAATAACAAAAGAAAAGGTTGAAGAGGTAAAAAAAAAAAAAAAAAAAAAAAAAAAAAAACTCCTAACAACAACAAAAAAAGTCTGGCCCGGATGGCTTCACTAGAGAATTCTACCAACCTTCAGAGAAGAGTTAACACCAGTACTACTAAAGGTATTTCAGAGTGTAGAAAAGGAAGGAATACTCCCAAACTCATTCTGTGAAGCCAGCATAACTCTGATACCAAAGACAGGTAAAGACACCACAAAAAAAGAAAATTACAGACCAATATCCCTCATGAGCAGAGACTCAAAAATCCTCAACAAAATTCTAGCCAATAGAATTCAACAACATATCAAAAAATTAATTCATCATGACCAAATTGGATTCATACCAGGTATGCAGGGATGGTTCAACATTAAAAAATCAATCAATGTAATCCATCACATAAATAAAACAAAAGACAAGAACCACACAACAAAGTCTAACACCCATTCCTGATAAAAACTCTCAGCAAAATAGGAATAGAAGGGATATTCTTAGACAAAAAAAAGGGGGGGGGGGCGGCTTTTATACGAAGCCAACAGTAAACATCTTTCTAAATGGAGAGAAACTGAAAGCATTCCTCTTGAGAACAGAAACCAGACAAGGATGTCCTTTATCACCACTTTTATTCAACATTGTGCTAGAGACCCTAGCCAGATCAATAAGACAAGAAAAAGAAATAAAGAGCATCCAAATTGGTAATGAAGAAGTAAAAACATCCTTATTTGTAGATATGATCTTATGCACAGAATACCCCAAAGAATCCACAAGGAAACTACTGGAACTAATAGAAGGTTTCAGCAAAGTATCAGACACAAGATAAACATATAAAAATCGGTTGGATTCCTCTACACCAACAAAGAAAAGTCCAAAGGAAATCACCAAATCAATACCTTTTACAATAGCCCCCAAGAAGATAAAGTACTTAGGAATAAATCTAACCAGATACATAAAAGACCTACACAAAGAAAATTATAAAACACTACTGCAAGAAACCAAAAGAGACCTATATAAGTAGAAAAACATACCTTGCTCACGAATAGGAAGATGCAACATTGTAAAAATGTCAATTCTACTGAAGGTGATCTGCAGATATAATGCAATCCAGCTCCAAAGTCCAATGATGTTTTAACGTGATGGAGAAAAAAATCACTAAATTCATATGGAAAGGGAAGAAGCTCAGGTAAGTGAAGCATTACTGAAGAAGAACAAAGTGAGAGGCCTTACGCTACCTGATTTTAGAACATACACCATGGTCACAGTAGTCAAACAGCCTGGTACTGGTATAACAACAGATACACAGACCAATGGAACAGAATTGAGAACCTAGACATAAATCCATCTACCTATAAGCAGCTGATAGTTGACAAAGGTCCAAAGTTCTTTAGATGGGGAAAAGACAGTCTTTTTAAGAAACGGTGCTGGCATAACTGGATATCCATCTGCAAAAACATGAAACAATACTTACTCATACCTCACACCATACACAAAAAAATAACTCAAAATGCATCAAAGACCTAAATATAAAATCTAAAATGATAAAGATAATGGAAGAAAAAATACGGACAACACTAGGAGCCCTAGTACACGGCATAAACAGAATACAAAACATTACTAACAATGCACAAACACCAGAAAAGGAAGTAGATAACTGGGAGCTTCTAAAAACCAAAGACTTAGGCTTATCCAAAGACTTCATCAAAAAAGTAAAAAAGACAGCCTAAGTACTGGGAAAAAATTTTTGGCTACGGCATATTTGATAGTTGTTGTTAGGTGCCATTGAGTCAGTTTTGACTCATAGCGACCCTATGCACAACAGAACAAAAACACTGCCCAGTCCTGCGTCATCCTTACAATTCTTGTTACGGTTGAGCTCATTGTTGCAGCCACTGTGTCAATCCACCTAGTTGAGGGTCATCCTCTTTTCCGCCGACCCTGTACTTTGCCAAGCATGATGTCCTTCTCCAGGAACTGATCCCTCCTGAAAACATGTCCAAAGTATGTAAGACGCAGTCTCGCCATCCTTGCTTCTAAGGAGCATTCTGGTTGCACTTCTAAGACAGATTTGTTCATTCTTTTGGCAGTCCATGGTATATTCAATATTCTTCGCCAACACCAGAATTCAAAGGTGTCAATTCTTCTTCACTCTTCCTTATTCATTGTCCAGCTTTCACATGCATATGATGTGATTGAAAATACCATGGCTTGGGTCAGGCTCACCTTAGTCTTCAAGGTGACATCTTTTCTTTTCAACACTTTAAAGAGGTCCTTTGCAGGAGATTTGCCCAATGCAATGCGTCTTTTGATTTCTTGACTGCTGCTTCCATGGCTGTTGATTGTGGATCCAAGTCAAATGAAATCCTTGACAACATCAATCTTTTCTCCGTTTATCTTGATGTTTCTCATTGGTCCAGTTGTGAGGATTTTTTCCTTTATGTTGAGGTGCAATCCATACTGAAGGCTATGGTCTCTGATCTTCATTAGTAAGTGTTTCAAGTGCTCTTCACTTTCAGGAAGCAAGATTGTGTCATATGCACAATGCAGGTTGTTAATGAATCTTCCTCCAATCCTGATGACCCATTCTTCTTCATGTAGTCCAGCTTCTTGGATTATTTGCTCAGCATACAGATTGAATAGGGATGGTGAAAGGATACAACCCTGACGCACACCTTCCTGACTTTAAACCAATCAGTATCCCCTTGTTCTGTCCAAACAACTGCCTCTTGATCTATGTAAATGTTCCTCATGAGCTTTAGCTGCTCGACATTAGTGAGCAAGTGTCAGAGTCTCTTCGGATACCAATTTTGGTCTTTTCTTTCTTTCTTATCTTTTCAATGACCTCTTGCTTTCTTTATGTATGATGTCCTTGAGGTCATCCCACAACTCATGTGGTCTTTGGTCACTAGTGTTCAATGTGTCAAATCTATTCTTGAGATGGTCTCTGATGGTCTCTAAATTCAGGTGGGATAGAGTCAAGGTCATATTTTGGCTCTTGTGGACTTGCTCTGATTTTCTTCAGTTTCAGCTTGAACTTGCATATAAGCAATTGATGGTCTATTCCACAGTTGGCCCCTGGCCTTGTTTTGACTGATGATATTGAGCTTTTCCATCATCTCTCTCCACAGATGTAGTCAATTTGATTTCTGTGTGTTCCATCTGGTAAGGTCCATGGGTATAGTCGGTTTTTCTTTTGGTGAAAGAAGGTATTTGCAATGAAGAAGTCGTCGGCCTTGCAAAACTCTATCATGGGATCTCCAGCATTGTTTCTATCATTAAGGTTATATTTTCCAGCTACTGATCCTTCTTTGTTTCCAACCTTCCCATTCCAATCACCAGTAATCATCAATGCACTCTGATTGCTTGCTCAATCAATTTCAGACTGCAGCAGCTGATAAAAATCTTCTACTTCTTCATTTTTGGCCTTAGTGGTTGGTGCATAAATTTGAACAATAGTCATATTAACTGGTCTTCCTTGTAGGTGTATGGATATTATCCTATCACTGACAGCATTGTACTTCAGGATAGATCTTGAAATATTCTTTTTGACGATGAATGCAACACCATTCCTCTTCAAGTTGTCATTTCCAGCATAGTAGACTATATGATTGTTCGATTCAAAATGGCCAATACCAGTCCATTTCAGCTCACTAATGCCTAGGATATTCATCTTTATGCGTTCCATTTCATTTTTGATGATCTCCAATTTTCCTAGATTCATAGTTCGTGTGTTCCAGGTTCTGATTATAAATGGATGTTTGCAGCTGTTTCTTCTCATTTTGAGTTGTGCCACATCAGCAAATGAAGGTCCAGAAAGCTTACTCCATCCATGTCATGAAGGTCGACTCTACTTTGAGGAGGCAGCTCTTCCCCAGTCATCTTTTGAGTGCCTTCCAACCTGGGGGGCTCATCTTCCAGCACTATATCAAACAATGTTCCAGTGCAATTTATAAGGTTTTCACTGGCTAATTCTTTTCAGAAGTAGACTGCCGAGTCCTTCTTCCTAGTCTGTCTTAGTCTGGAAGCTCAGCTGAAACCTGTCCTCCATGTGTGACCCTGATGGTATCAGAATACCAGTGGCATATCTTCCGGCATCACAGAAACATGCAAGCCCCCACAGTATGACAAACTGACAGACACGTGGGGGGGCATATCTGAAAAGCGCCTAATTTCTAAAATCTATATGATACTGCAAGACCTCAGCAACAAAACAACAAATAACCCAATTAAAAAATGGGCAAAGAATATGAACAGGCACTTCACCACATAAGGTATTCAAGTGGTTAACAGACACATGAAGAAATGCTCATGATCGTTAGCCATTAGAGAAATGCAAATCAAAACCACAATGAGATACCATCTCACCCCAACAAAGCTAGTACTAATCTAAAAAACACAAAATAATAAATTTTGGAGAGGTTGTGTAGAGTTTGGAACACTTATACACTGCTGGAGGGAATGTAAATTGGTACAACCACTTTGAAATACTATTTGGTGCTTCCTTAAAAAGCTAGAAATAGAAATACCATGTGATCCAGCAGTCCCACTACACACATAGGAATATACTCAAGAGAAATAAGAACCATCACAAGAATAGACATATGCACAACCATGTTCATTGCAACACTATTCACAATAGCAGAAAGATGGAAGTGACCTAAGAGCCCATCAACAGGTGAATGGATAAACAAATTATGGTACATACACACAATGGAATACTGTGCAACAATAAAGAACAATGATGAATCCTCAAAACATCTCACAACATGGATGAATACAGAAGGCATTATGCTAAGTGAAATAAATCAGTTGCAAAAGGATAAATATTGTATGAGACCACTATTACAAGAACGGAAGAAAAGATTTAAAGTCAGAAAAAAGCATTCTTTGATGTTTATGAGGGTGGGGAAGGAAAGGGAGGGGAATTCACTAACTAGATAGTACACAAGGATCAACTTTGGTGAAGAGAAGGACAACACACAATGCAGGGAAAGTCAGCACAACTGGACTAAAGCAAAAGCTAAGACGTTTCCTGGACACATTCAAACACTTTGAGGGATAGATTTGCTGGGGTTGGGGCCTGAGGGTCATATTTTGGGGGAGATATCTAGGTCAACTGGTATAACAAAATTTATTAAGAAAATGTTCTGCATCGAACTCTTGGTGAGTGGCATCTGGGGTCTTAAAAGCTTATCATTGGCTATCTAAGGTGTATCAATCTGTCCCATCCCACTTGGAGCAAAGGAGAATGAAGAACACCAAAGACACAAGGAAAATATTAACCCAAGAGACGAACGGACCACATGGGCCAGAGGCTCCACCAGCCTGAGAACTAGATGATGCCCAGATACCACCAATGACTGACTTGACACAGAACACAACAGAGAGTCTTGGACAGAGCAGGAGAAAAGTGTGAAGCAGAACTCAAATTCATGTAAAAAGACCAGACTTCGAGGTTTGACAAAGACTAGAGGAAGCCTAGAAACTATGACCCCCAGACACACTGTTAACCCAGAACTGAAACCATTCCTGAGGCCCACTCTTCAGACAAAGATTAGACAGGACTATGAAACAAAAAATAATACGTGAGAGGATTGTGCTTCTTAGGTCAACTAGATACAGGAAACCAAATGGGAGGCCCCTGTCCAGAAGAAGGATGAGAAGTCAGGAAGGGGCAAGAACTGGTAGAATGGATACAGGAAACCTGGGGTGGAAAGGGGGAGTGTGCTGTCACATTGTGGGGATTGCAGCTAATGTCACAAAGCAATATGTGTATAAATTTTTGTGTGAGAAACTAACTTGTGCTGTAAACTTCCACCTGAAGCACAGTAATAAATAAATACATGATAGATAGATAATAAATACATAAAAAAGAGAAAGACAACATGAACTTAGAAAAATATTCAGCCCTGCAAATTATTAATGAAATATAAGTATCAAATTGTTCTTTAGAAGAAAAGTTGCTGAAATTCAGGTAAAATATGTAAAGATTGCTTAACAAGTGAGACAGGTTTAGAAGTTACTTAACTGTCCATCCTTTTAGAAAGCATTAGACATCCAAACTAAAATAAAACAGTAGTCAAGAACATGTTCTCATTATTATATTTTAGGCGCACATTTATTTATTTAGCAGTAAATATCAACATTTGAAAAAGTAGGAACAACCTGTTCCTGTTCCTTATTAATGGTGATCTTCCACTGTATTACATATTGCTGTGTGTCCTGTGGAGTCGATTCCAACTCACAGCAACCCTATAGGAGAGAGTAGAACTGCTCTATAGGGTTTCCTAGACTATAGGTTTCATAGGAGCAGATTGCCAGGTTTTTTGTCCTGTGGAGCAGCAGGTGAGTTTAAACTGTCAACTTTTGGTTAGCAACTGAGCACTTAACCACTATACCACCAAGGTTCCATTTCTGTATTACTTATCACTCTGAATTTTTGGAAGACATTTAATAAGATTCCAAAAGACAACTATTCACTAATTTTCACATTCCTTGAAATGTAACTAATTTTAGACACTACTGAAGTCACACTCTAACTAGCAATTGATGTAAATTATTGTCGAGTCTTCAGTTACAGTTCTCACAACTTATAGAGACAAAACAAAAAACAAAACAAAAAAAAACACCTAAAATTCACCTAAACAAACCTGTTTCGGTCAAGTGGATTCTGATTGATAGCAACCCTATAGAACAGAGTAGAGCTGCCCCATAGGTTTCCAAGAAGTGGCTGGTGGATTTGAACTGCTAACCTTTTGGTTAGCAGACAAGCTCTTAACCACTATGCTACGAGGGTTCCAAAATCCACTCAAATACTTACTAAAAACAAAATGAAACAAATGCAATTTAACGTGCCCCACATGCAAAAATTCTGATTTTACTACTGGAGGATGGGGCCACCATTTGCATTTTGAGCACGTACATTAGATAATTCTCGTGCTTTTTGTCTGGGCATCACAGGTTTCCAGAAACATTAGTTTGGATTTATCTAAGACTTTTTCTTTTCAATTTGGCATCAATCTTCCCCACAAACCAAACTTGTCTGTGTTTTGTGAACATTTCCAACACTTTATTTAACTAAGTCCTGAATGTTGAGTAGTCGAAGCATTTCAGAATCACTAGACCCAACCCATATTGTCAGGGATCCTATTGCTCTTGAAAGAAACTCCTTTCTGATTTCCCTATCATATATATATATATATATATATATATATATATATATATATATATATATATATATAAAAGCACTTAATAATTAATAACCCCAGACCCAATGTCGTCAAGTCGATTCCAACTCATAACGACCTTTTTAATAGTTCTCTGAGGGATGTTTTCATTAGCTGTTTCGTATATTTTGAAAAGTTACAAAATTAATACAAAGCTGGATCATGAGAATGTACTATGTGTGAATCACATGATGAATTCAATGCTGTGTACTGAGGTACAGTAAATATAGAAAAATAAAAATCTTGATTTGTGCAGTTTGAAAAAATCCATGCAGTTAACATTTACGTAGGTGACTGTGAAGCAAACAATGAAATGCTTCTATGTGTGTGTGTCCTTTCTTAGCAGCACTGCACACGCCGGGGGCACATAACTACGCAGCGGTGAGTAGAAACAAAATTCTTCTCCAGCGCTTGTCCACCCTTTCCAGGAAGGAAGTAAAAGGTCAGAGCAGTGATTTGCTGACTTCCAGAAAGCTGGCAAAATGGTGACTCTCAGCTATTCTCAGCAGCAGAGTTTTATGGTCAGAAGAAAGTTCATTTCTAAAAGACAAAATCCACAGAGACTGGCCATGTGAAAGGTATGTGAAAAATAATGCTTGTGTTCCTTTGTTTTTTTCTTTTCTTTATCCAAAAATATGGTCCATAATTGCTTAAAGATAACTATAGATCCATTAGCTTCAATTTAGTAAGATACCAATGACTTAATCCACTCAGTAGGGAGAGGAGGAGAAATATAATGGTAAACACCTGTTGTCCTTGAGTCGATCCCTACTCATAGCTACCCCGTAGGACAGAGTAGAACTGCCCCATAGGGTTTCCAAGGCTGCAATCTTTTCTTTTTTTTTTTTTTTTAATAATTTTTATTGTGCTGTAAGTGAAAGTTTACAAATCAAGCCAGTCTCTCACATATAAGCTTATATACACCTTACTACATACTCCCACTTACTCTCCCCCTAATGAGTCAGCCCACTCCCTCCTTCCAGTCTCACCTTTAGTGACCGTTTTGCCAGTTTCTAACCCCCTCTATTCTCCCATCTCCCCTCCAGACAGGACATGCCAACATAGTCTCAAGTGTCCACCTGAAACAAGTAGCTCACTCCTCATCAGCATCTCTCTCCAACCCATTGTCCAGTCCAGTCCATGTCTGCTGAGTTGGCTTCGGGAATGGTTCCTGTCCTGGGCCAACAGAAGGTTTGGGGACCATGACCGCCGGGATTCTTCTAGTCTTAGTCAGACCATTAAGTCTGGCCTTTTTACCAGAATTTGGGGTCTGCATCTCACTGTTCTGCTCCCTCAGGGGTTCTCTGTTGTGCTCCCTGTCAGGGCAGTCATCGGATGTGGTCGGGCACCATCTAATTCTTCTGGTCTCAGGATGATGTAGACTCTAGTTCATGTAGCCCTTTCTGTCTCTTGGGCTCGTAATTACCTCGTGACCTTGGTGTTCTTCATTCTCCTTTGATCTAGGTGGGTTGAGACTCATTGATGCATCTTAGATGGCCGCTTACTAGAGTTTAATACCCCAGATGCCACACTTCAAAGTGGGATGCAGAGTGTTTTCTTAATAGAATTTATTTTGCCAATTGACTTAGATGTCCCCTGAAGCCATGGTCCCCAGACCCCTGGCCCTGCTACGCTGGCCTTCGAAGCATTCAGTTTATTCGGGAAACTTCTTTGCTTTTGGTCCAGTCCAGTTGTGCTGACCTCCCCTGTATTGAGCATTGTCCTTCCCTTCACCTAAAGTAATTCTTATCTACTATCTAATCAGTAAATAAATCTCTCCCACCCTCCCTCCCTCCCACCTCTCCTAACCACAAAAGAATGTGTTCTTCTCAGTTTAAGTTATTTCTCAAGATCTTATAATAGTGGTCTTATACAATATGTGTCCTTTTGCATCTGACTAGTTTCATTCAGCATAATGCCTTCCAGATTCCTCCATGTTATGAAATGTTTCACAAATTCATCACTTCTTTATCGATGCATAGTATTCCATTGTGTGAATATACCATAATTTATTCATCCATTCTTCCGTTGATGGACACCTTGGTTGCTTCCAGCTTTTTGCTATTGTAAACAGTGCTGCAATAAACATGGGTGTGCATATATCTGTTCGTGTAAAGGTTCTTATTTCTCTAGGATATATTCCGAGGAGTGGGATTTCTGGATTGTATGGTAGTTCTATTTCTAGCTTTTTAAGGAAATGCCAGATAGATTTCCAAAGTGGTTGTGCCATTTTACATTCCCACCAGCAGTGTATAAGTGTTCCAATCTCTCCACAGCCTCTCCAACATTTATTATTTTGTGTTTTTTGGATTAATGCCAGCCTCGTTGGAGTGAGATGGGCTCTCATCGTAGTTTTAATTTGCATTTCTCTAATGGCTAATGATCAAGAGCATTTCTTCCTGTTTCTATTAGCCACCTGAACATCTTCTTTAGTGAAGTGCATGTTCATATCCTTTGCCCAGTTTTGAATGGGATTGTTTGTCTTTTTGTGGTTGAGTTTTAGCAGAATCATATAGATTTTAGAGATCAAGCGCTGGTTGGAGATGTCATAGCTGAAATTTTTTTCCCAGTCTGTAGGTGGTCTTTTTACACTTTTGGTGAAGTCTTTAGATGAGCATAGGTGTTTGATTTTTAGGAGCTCCCAGTTATCTGGTTTTTCTTCCTCATTTTTAGTAATGTTTTGTATTCTGTTTATGCCTTGTATTAGGGCTCCTAACATCTCTATTTTTTCTTCCATGATCTTTCTCGTTTTAGACTTTATGTTTAGGTCTTTGATCCATTTGTAGTTAGTTTTTGTGCATGGTGTGAGGCATGGGTGCTGTTTCATTTTTTTGCGGATGGATATCCAGTTATGCCAGCACCATTTGTTAAAAAGACTATCTTTTCCCCAATTAACTGACACTGGGCCTTTGTCACATATCAGCTGATCATTTGTGGATGGATTTATATCTGCTTTCTCAATTCTGTTCCATTGGTCTATGTGCCTGTTGTTGTACCAGTACCAGGCTGTTTTGACTAATGTGGCTGTATAATATGTTCTAAAATCAGGTAGAACGAGGCCTCCCACTTTGTTCTTCTTTTTAAGTAATGCTTAACTTATCCGGGGCTTCTTTTCCTTCCATATGAAGTTGGTTATTTGTTTCTCCATAACGTTAAAAAATGTCATTGGAATTTGGATCGGAAGTGCATTGTATATTTAGATGGCTTTTGGTAGAATAGATATTTTTATAATGTTAAGTCTTCCTATCCATGAGCAAGTTATGTTTTTCCACTTATGTAGGTCCCTTTCAGTTTCTTGCAGTAGAACTTTGTAGTTTTCTCTGTATAGGTCTTTTACATCTTTGGTAAGATTTATTCCTAAGTATTTTATCTTCTTGGGGGCTACTGTGAACGGTATTGATTTGATGATTTCCTCTTCGGTGTTCTTTTTGTTGATGTAGAGGAATCCAAGTGATTTTTGTATGTTTATCTTGTAACCTGAGACTCTGCCGAACTCTTCTATTAGTTTCAGTAGTTTTCTGGAGGATTCCTTAGGGTTTTTTTGTGTATAAGATCATGTCGTCTGCAAATAGAGATACTTTTACTTCTTCCTTGTCAATCCAGATGCCCTTTATTTCTTTATGTAGCCTAACTGCTCTGGCTAGGGCCTCTAGCACAATGTTGAATAAGAGTGGTGATAAAGGGCATCCTTGTCTGGTTCCAGTTCTCAAGGGAAATGCTTTCAGGCTGTCTCCATTTAGGGTGATGTTGGCTGTTGGCTTTGTATAGATGCCCTTTATTATGTTGAGGAATTTTCCTTCAATTCCTATTTTGCTGAGAGTTTTTATCATGAATGGGTGTTGGACTTTGTCAAATGCCTTTTCTGCATGAATTGATAAGATCATGTGGTTTTTGTCTTTTATTTATATGGTGGATTACATTAATGGTTTTTCTAATATTGAACAAACCTTGCATACCTGGTATAAATCCCACTTGGTCATGGTGGATTATTTTTTTGATATGTTGTTGAATTCTATTGGCTCGAATTTTGTTGAGGATTTTTGCATCAATGTTCATGAGGGATATAGGTCTGTAATTTTCTTTTTTTGTGGTGTCTTTACCTGGTTTTGGTATCAGAGATATGCCGGCTTCATAGAATGAGTTAGGTAGTATTCAGTCCTTTTCTTTGCTTTAGTAGTAGTGGTGTTAACTCTTCTCTGAAAGTTTGGTAGATCTCTGCAGTGAAGCCGTCCAGGCCAGGGGATTTTTTTGTTCAGAGTTTTCTGATTACCTTCTCAATGTCTTCTTTTGTTATGGGTCTATTTAGTTGTTCTACTTCTGATTGTGTTAGTTTAGGTAGGTAGTGTGTTTCTCGGAATTCATCCATTTCTTCTAGGTTTTCAAATTTGTTAGAGTATAATTTTTCATAGTAATCTGATATGATTCTTTTCATTTCAGTTGGGTCTGTTGTGATGTTGCCCATCTCATTTCTTATTTGGGTTATTTGTTTCCTTTCCTGTATCTCCTTAGTCAGTCTGACCAATGGTTTATCAATTTTGTTAAGTTTTTCAAAGAATCAGCTTTTGGCTTTGTTAATTCTTTCAATTGTTTTTCTGTTCTCTAATGTATTTAATTCTGCTCTAATTTTTATTATTTATTTTCTTCTGGTGCCTGATGGATCCTTTTGTTGCTCGCTTTCTATCTGTTCGAGTTGTAGGACAGTTCTCTAATCTTGCCTCTTTCTTCTTTATGTGTGTGTGCATTTATCGATAGAAATTGACTTCTGAGCACTGCTTTCGCTTTGTCCCAGAGGTTTCGATTGGAAGTGTTTTCATTCTCGTTGCATTCTATGAATTTCTTTATTCCCTTCTTAATGTCTTCTATCACCCAGTCTTTTTTGAGCAGGGTAATATTCAGTTTTCAATATTTGATTTCTTTTCCCTGATTTTTCTGTTATTGATTTCTACTTTTATGGCCTTATGTTCTGAGAAGATGCTTTGTAATATTTCGATGTTTTGGATTCTGCAAAGGTTTGTTTTATGTCCTAATATGTGATCCATTCTAGAGAATGTTCCATGCGCACTAGAAAAAAAAAAGTATACTCTGCAGCTGTTGGGTGGAGTGTTCTGTATAAGTCCATGAGGTCAAGTTGGTTGATTGTAGCAATTAGATCTTCCATGTCTCTATTGAGCTTCTTACTGGAAGTCCTATCCTTCTCCAAAAGTGGTGTGTTGAAGTCTCCTACTATAATTGTGGAGGTGTCTATCTCAGTTTTCATTTCTGTTAAAGTTTGTTTTATGTATCTTGCAGCCCTGTCATTGGGTGCATAAATATTTAAGATGGTTATATCTTCCTGGTAGATTGTCCCTTTAATCGTTATATAGTGGCCTTCTTTATCCTTTGTGGTGGATTTAACTTTAAAGTCTATTTTGTCAGAAATTAATATTGCCACTCCTGCTCTTTTTTGATTTTTGCTTGCTTGATATATTTTTTCCATCCTTTGAGTTTTAGTTTGTGTCTCTAAGTCTAAGGTGTGTCTCTTGTAGCAGCATATAGACGGATTGCGCTTTATTATCCATTCTACCATTCTCCGTCTCTTTATTCGTGCATTTAGTCCATTTACATTCAGCGTAATTATAGATAAGCGTGAGTTTAGTGCTGTCATTTTGATGCCTTTTTGTGTGTTGTTGACAATTTCATTTTTCCACTTACTTTTTTGTGCTGAGAAGTTGTTCTTTGTAAATTGTGTGTTCCTCATTTTTTGTAGTAGTTGAATTTATTTAGTAGTTATGTTTTTCTTGGTTTTTATTTTGAAGTATGGAATTGTTAGACCTCTTTGTGGTTACTTTAATATTTACCCCTATTTTTCTACGTAAAAACCTAACTTGTATCGTACTCTATTGCCTTGTTTTCCTCTCCATACGGAAGATCTATGCCTCCTGTATTTAGTCCCTACTTTTTGATTATTGTAATCTTTTACATAATGACTTTAACAATTCCCTGTTTTGAGCATTTTTTTTCTTTTTTAATCTTATTTTATATTTGTGATTTCCCTATTTGAGTTGATACCAGGATGTTCTGTTCTGGGGCCTTGTGTTGTCTTGGTTTCTGATATTATTGATTTTCTGGCAAAAGAATTTCCTTTAGTAATTCTTGTAGCCTTGGTTAGGTTTTTGCAAATTCTCTAAGGTTGTGTTTATCTGTAAATATTTTAATTTCACCTTCATATTTGAGAGAGAGTTTTGCTGGATATATGATTGTTGGCTGGCAGTTTTTCTCGTTCAGTGCTCTGTATATGTCATCCCATTGCCTTCTTGCCTGCATGGTTTCTGCCAAGTAGTCTGAACTTATTCTTATTGATTCTTCTTTGTAGGTGACTTTTGTTTTATCCCTGGCTGTTTTTTTCTTCAACTATATTGGTGTCAATTGCCTTATTCTTCAGCTCCCCCACTCTGCTTTCTAATTCCTTGATTCTGCTCCTCTGATTCCCTATTGAGTTGTCTAATTCTGTAATTTTACTGTTAATCTTTTGGGTTTCTGAATGCTATCTATGCATTCTTGCAGCTTATCAATTTTTCCACTATGTTCTTGAATATTCTTTTTGATTTCTTCAACTGCTTTATCAGTGTGTTCCTTGGCTTTTTCTGTAGATTGCCTTATTTCATTTCTGAGGTCATCCTGATGTCTTGAAGCATTCTGTATATTAGTGTTTTATATTCTGCATCTGGCAATTCCAGGATTGTACCTTCATTTGGGAAAGATTTTGATTCTTTAATTTGGGAAGTTGTAGAAGCAATCATGGTCTGCTTCTTTATGTGATTTGATATTGACTGCTGTCTCCGAGCCATCTATAAGATATTGTAATGATTTATTTTATATTTGCTCACTGAGTCTTACCTTCTTGTTTCGTTTTGTTTCAATATACCCAGATGGGCTACTAGATTGTGCTGTCTTGATTGTTGTAGCCTTTGAATCACTTATGTCCTATTACCAGCTGGTTTGAGCTGTTACCATATATATATAAGCCTAAGAGTCCATTCACTATTCTTGAATAGAATCAGCTTAGGCGTCCTGATTTTTGGTCACCAAGTGTGTGGTATAGGCTGTCACTATTAACTTAAAGGAGTAGTGGTGATAGTTGTATGCACCAGATTCTAGTAGCAGCAGGGGGTCACACTCCGAGGAGGGCAGGATGCTGACAGCCTTCCCCCACGTGCCAGTGAGGTAGGTGTGTCTCTATTCCTAGAGTACTTTGTTGGGTGGGCTCTGCAGCTGTACCTTAGTCACCCAATGCTTGTACCTCTAAAGATTCTTAGGCATCACTATCCTCGGACCCCTTTAGCAGGTGGCTAGGTGGTTTGGGTGGAGCTTCAGCCCTCAGTTCTCTGCTGTGGATCAGTGAGGGCTCTGTTTAATAAGTAGAGAGGTATCATACCTGGAAAACTTGTCTTTCCAGTGATCTGCTAAAACAATTACAGTCAGATCTCTATCAGAATTGCCTTTGCATTATAATAGGCACCTTGTTCCCTGTAGGGATGAAAGCCAAAGACTGTGGATCTCTTTTGCTTGGCTGGAGCTGGTTCTGTATTTTTATTCCAGTTTAGGGAAGTCAGGAAAGGATTTCCCTGCCCCCCTTGGGCTGTTAATTGCTGCTTCTCTCAGGCCAGGAGAATGCATTAGGAACCCTCCCCACCCCCCCGCAGAGCACTTCACTCTCTGGCCCAGGAAATTCCAATGTCAATGAAGCCGCCTGCAGCAGGGAGGGCAGGGATCAGATAGATAGGAGAGACTAGCACCCAGCAATATAGACAAAGTTACTTATCTTGTTTGGTAATGACTGTTTTATCTGAGATTCCAGAGGGGCGTGGTGTAGCCTGTGTGTGCTGGCTGGGTTGAGATTGCCCCCAAGGGTCAGGCCTGCATCCTGTGCTCGTGCCATCTCAGGAAGCCGTGATCAGCTCCTCCACTCCTAGTCCATAGCCCAGTGACAAAGTTTTCTGGCTGGGACACTGCACTCCAGGCTCCAAAACAAGTCGCTGATTCCCCATGAGTTCTCTTCCTGTCAGCTGCCTTGTTGTGCAGACTACGTGTGCTGGCTGGGTTTCCGCCGAGGTTACTTCAGAGGGCTAGGGCTGCGTCCCATGCTTGCGCCATCTCCGGAAGCTCTGCTCAGCTCCTCTGCATTTAGTCCAAAGCCCGGCACCAAGGTTTTCTGACTGGGACGCTGGCTCCAGGCTCTGAAAACAGTCGCTGCTTCCCCGTGGTTGCTCCTTCTCTTGTCAGCTGTGTCAGTGTGCACCCTACTTGGGCTGGCTGAACCTCTACCGAGGTTACTTCAGGGGGTTAGGGGTCAGGGCTGCGTCCCATGCTTGCCCCATCTCAGTACGCCATGATCAGCCCCACCACTCTGGCACCAGGGAACCACGAGGACTCAAGGCTGTGGCGTGGGACACCGGTTCCAGAAGTGGTTGCTGCTTCAGGGCATAGCTTTTTGCTCCCCTGTCACTCAGGTCAACTCCTTAGTTCTGTGTTTGATGGTTAGGGTTTGTAGATTGTCATGTATGGGATCGATTCACTTGTTTTTCTGAGTCTTTGTTGCAAGAGGGATCTGCGGTAGCTTCTACCTAGTCAGCCATCTTGGCCCCACCTCTCAAGGCTGTAATCTTTATGAAAGTGGTCTGTCACATCTTTCTCCCCTGGAGTGGCTGGTGGGTTCACCCACCTTTTAGTTAGCAGTGGAGTACTTAACCACTGTGCCTCCATGGGTCCATTATAATGATAAACAGGTAGTAAGAATTGATACAAGGTGCATTAAAAAAAAAATAATAATAACACAAAAAGCTAAAAAAAAAGTAGCTTTCATTTACTGAACATAGAGGATGTGCTCAGTATCTTCTATAAATTACTGAAATAAACCCCAAAACAGTCCCATGAAATAGGCGTAATTGCCCTGTTTCCATGACAAGAAAACTGAAACTTATAATAGATTGAGAAACTTGGCCTCCATTGTAGGAATGGTGAGTGTTAGTTCTGGACATTAGGTCCAGCCTTGTGGCCCCAAAGGACCTGTTCTTCAAAACAGGCAATACTTACATTTCCATGTGCTATACGTATTCCTCTAAGTGATGGAAATACTGCCATTATTCCCACTTTTTGGATCACAGAACTGAAGTGTAGAGAAATTAAGTAACTTGTCTAAGGTCACATGGTGAGAGTGAAAACTGGGATTCAAACCCTAGTGCTCAGGTAAACCAACATCCTGAATCAGGGTGTAACATGCCTGTTCACTCTACATGGAACTGAGCTGTTGTGTATGAGATACAGAGGGGAAAACAGAGTAGTCAAACATTCTTTTGGTTTATATCTCTTTTGTCATCAGCCTATCGCATGCAGATATCCAAAGCCTGTTTTGCTGGAGATGCTAGTGGTTTATTTAGGTTTCTGGGTGGCACCAGTGGTTTGCACTTGATTACTAACTGAAAGGCTGGCAGTTCAAACCTACCCAGTGGCACCATGGAAGAAAGGCTTGGTGATGTGCCTTTGTAAAGATTACAGACAATAAACCCTATGGATCTCAGTTCTCCTCTGTAACATGTGGGGTCACCACGTGTTGGAATTGACAACGACAAGTTTGATTCTTTTTGGTTAGGCTAGTGATTTGCCATCGTATAAAATCTTTTCCCATCATTAACTGATTAGGAAGCTTATCAAATAAAAAGATCCTGTGCTGGTAGAATCATAATACAAAGTGACTAGCTTGGGAAAGGAAGCTGTCTCAGAAATCTCTAACTTCAGGGAGATGAGTTTCTTGGCTCCATTGGCTTAGAGTAGTTGAATATCACAAAGAACATAAAATAAAAGTTATACACTGCATGCATAGAGGAAGTCAGATAATCAGTTCCGATTCGTGTTGGCTGGCATTTTGAAAGCCCACTAGTCTTCTTTGAGGATGTGATTGCAAACTTGATTTTAATTACACGTGTTAATATGCTGCTTAAGAAAAAAGAACTAAATGATTTACAAATGATGAATTATGGAGACCCTCTGGCAGCCCTGAATGGGGTGTTTCTGCCAGAGATGTGAGGCAGTTTCCAAAAACACAAACTCTGGCCTTCTTCATGAGTTAGAGCTTCATTTATAAGGCCTGTGTTTATATTTAGCTATAAAATGTCCACAAGATTCTGTGTGCCTGTTTGTGACCCACTTCACGGAAACCTAGCCTGGGAGTCAGAGGCCAGGCTTGGAGGTAAGTTTAACTAATGGGGGTTGATTATTTATTCATTTGTTTTTGCTGTTGTTAGGTGTCATCCAGTCACTCCTGACTCCTAGAGACCCTATGAACAACAGAAAGAAACACTGCCCTGTTCTGCTCTGTCCTCACAATCATTGTTATGCTTGAGTCCATTGTTGCAGCCCCTATGTCAGTTTATCTCCTTGAAGATCTTCCTTTTTCAATAACCCTCTGCTTTACCAAGCATGATGTACTTCTCCAGGGACTGGTCCCTCCTGATAACACTTCCAAAGTATATGAGACATAGTCTCGCCATTCTTGCTTCTAAGGAGCATTCCAGCCGTACTTCTTCTGAGAGTGATTTGTTTGTTGTTTTGGCAGTGCATGGTATCGTCAACAGTTCAATGGCATCAATTCTTTTTCTGTTTTTCTTATTAATTGCCCAGCTTTCACGTGCATATGAAGTGATTGAAGATACCATGGCTTGGGTCATGTGTACCTTAGTCCTTAAAGTGATATCTTTGCTTTTTAACACTTTAAAGAGATCTCTTGCAGCCGATTTGCCCAATGCAATGCCTGTTTTGATTTCTTGATTGCTGCTTCCATGGGCGTTGATTGTGGATCCAAGTAAAATGAAATCCTTGACAACTTCAATCTGTTCTTTGTTTATCATGATCTTGCTTATTGGTCCTGTTGTGAAAGTTTTTGTTTTATTCATGTATTTCACAAATATTTCTAAGCAATTTCTTTGTGATAAATGCTCATTAGAGGCTGAGTATGCTAAGCTGAAGAAGAGACACATATTACTACTTTCCCAGGATCTCCAGTATTTGTTGTTGTTGTCATTTAGTTGTTGTTTAGTAGGCTCCAACTCATGGCTATCCCATGTACAACAGAACAAAACATTGCCCAATCTTGAGTCATCTTCACAATCACTGGTACGCCCAAGTCCCTTGTTACAGACATTGTGTATTTTGATTGCCTTCCAACCTAGGGGGCTCATCTTCCAGAGTCATATTAGACAGTCTTTTGTTGTAATCCATAAGATTTTCACTGGCTAATTTTCAGAAGTAGGTCTCCACACCTTTCCTTCTACTGTCCAGTTTTTCTACCCTATAATATATTGTTGTTGTTAGGTACCATCGAGTTGGTTCTGACTCATAGCTACCTTATGTACAACAGAAGAAAACACTGTATAGTCTTGCACCATCTTCACAATCATTACTATGTTTGAGTCCATTGTAACAGAATTGTGTCAATCCATCTCATTGAGGGTCTTCCTCTTTTTTGCTGATCTTCTACTTTACCAAGCCAGATGCCCCTCTCCAGGGACTGGTCCCTCCTGACAACATGTCCAAATACGTAAGACAAAGTCTTGCTACCCTTGTTTTAAGAAACATTTGGTTGTACCATGGCTCGGGTCAGGCACACCTTAGTCCTCAAGGTGACATTTTTGCTTTTGAACACTTAAAGAGGACTTTTGCTGCAGATTTGCCCAATGCAGTATGTTGTTTGATTTCTCCAATGTAGATACTGTCAGTTAAAAAGCTATCAAATTCTAGCATAGTTAGCTTAGCTGGGATAAAGGAAAGGACAGCCCGTTTCAAAAATAAGGACAATCTTTGAAACTGCACATAAATAGGAATAGGTCTGTTTCCTTTACCTCTGTAACACTACACCAAGCATAGTGCCTTTTACTAATAATAGGGGCTTATTTAGGAGTAAATTAACATTTCTGTAATTTATATACCTTCATATTTGCCTCTGTTTTTAATCTCCAGAAGAGAAGATACACAAAAAGTAAAATTAAAACAAATTTCCATGTTTTCTTTTTCATAATAATTTTGCTTCAAGTGGAAAATGCTAGTCTTTATTCAATAAATTTTTGGTTGAAACCATTTTTTTTTAATCTGTAATGAATTATTGGGGAGGTGTAATGAAATGCTTTGAACATAGTGAGCTATATCTATTTTATTCAGTGTCCCAAATTTTCCTTCTGATTTTTTGTATAATTAATTTATTGCTGTTGTTAATATACACAGCAGAACATACACTAATTCGACAGTTTCTACATGTACAATTCCGTGACACTGTGCGATGGTTAAAATTGTGTCAACTTGGTTGGGCTGTGATTTTCAGTGTTTTAGCAGTTGTATAATGTTGTGATCACTTCCCTGTTAAAATCTGATATGTGATCACCCCATGATGGAGTCTCCTGAGTGGTACCAGCAGGGGCGGGGCCTGTGGCAGCTCAACACCCCCTCAACCGTCATCTTTCTGCCCCCCACTTTCTACTTCCTTCCTGCTTGCCTTGCCAAGGTTTTTGGCTTGTTCTGGATTCAGCGGCTGCCTCTTGTCTGACCTCCAGCTCTTGGCACTTGAGCTAGCAGCTTACCTGTTGATCTTGGGATTTGTCAATCTTCACAGCCTGTAAGCAAGAGTCCTGCTCCCTGTTTTGCTGTTGTTGGGCTCACCAGCCCCCGTAGCTATGTGAATCAGGAGAAACCTTGCAGTCTCGTTGCCAACCTTGGGATTCCTCGGCCTTCACAGCCTGTGAATGACAGCCCTGCTCTCTGACCTGATCTCGGTTTCACCAGCGTTTGTGGCTCCTTGAATTGGGAGAGGCCTCTATCCTGAACCACGGACTTGGAACGTTCCAATCTCTAGAATCGTGTGAGCTGTTTCCTTGATATAAATCTCCCTCTGTATATATTTATATGCTTTACTGGTTTTGCTTCTCTACAGAACCCAGCCGAAGACATATTGATTACATTCTTTGAGTTGTGGAACCATTCTGACCCTCCTTTACTGAGTTGTTCCTTCTCATTGACATAAACTCACTGTCTCCTAAACCTCCTATATAATCTCTCCAGTTGCTGTTGTCAACTTGATCCCATATGGATAGTTCTTAAAGGAGCACAATGCTGAAGGCATACATTCTTTACTCTTTATTAATTTTTAATAAGATTTGGATGAAAGATACAAAAACACCACTGAGCTGGTTTAAGCAGTAGACAATGTGTTGTTTTTGAACCCGGAAGTTCAGAAATGCTGCAGGACCAACAGTGTCATCAGGACCAAGTTCTTTGCATATGCCATCCTCAGGGTTGGCTTCATCTTCGAGCCGGGAGCAGAGGGACTTCACCCACCCCTGCCTCACAATTAGTGCACTAGTGTGTGGAGGAAGTAGAAGGTCATCTCTTCCTATAAGCCTCTCTCGGGCATGAAACTTTTACAATAATTCCTGGCAGAATTCTCTCTTTTACCATTGTCCGGAATCCTGTCACATGTGCTGCACCAAGCCAATTGCTAACAAGAGTAGGATTGTCTTTAAACTGATCCAATTAATTCCTGGAGCTGGGTGGGGTCGTCTCCTGTGACACATGACAAGAAAATGAGGTGGGTGCATTAAAAAAAAAAGAAAAGAAAGAAATCAGAGTTCTTTTCAGAATTGTGTAATGTGAAGTGTTAGAAATACATGCTTGTGCTTTGGTTTGATTTGGTAGTTAGAAAATATGAGCAGTTGATTCTTTGCTGCAATGGCTGTGAAGTGACAGGTCAATAGTTATTCAGTAGGTAAATATGAAATTGCTATTTGATGGCAAGGACTTGTAGTGCTCAGCTGGAATGGCTTCCAGTGTTCTGGTTTCTATGCTGTGATCAAGCAAACACACATGTTTCTAACATACTATATTTAATTGGCTACATCACTAATGAAAGCCCAGGTGGTACAGTTTTTAAAGTGCTCAGATGCTAACCAAAAGGTTGGTAGTTCAAACCTACCAGCCACTGCATGGGAGAAAGATGTGGCAGTCTGCTTCCATAGAGATTTACAGGCTTGGGAATACTATGGGACAGTTCTACTCTTACCTATAAGGTCACCATGTGTCTGAATCAACTCGATGGGAATGGGTTTAATTTTTTTTTCGGTTTACATCACTAACAATGTTCTGTGGTTATCCATAAGATTTTCATTGGCTATTCCTTGGAAGCAGATCACCAGGACTTTATACAGGTATCATGGACTCTCAGAAGAATAAACAAACCTGCCCTGGAGGAAGTAAAGCCAGACTGTTCCTTAGAAGCATGGATGGTGAGACTTCATCTTCCTTCCTTTGGACAGGTTATTAGGAAGGACAAATCACAGAAGAAAAATAGCATGCTCTATAAAGTAGAGGGTTAGTAGAAAAGAGGGAGACCCTCGATGAGATGGATTGACACAGTGGCTTCAACAACAGGCTCAAACGTACCTACTATTGTGATAATCGCACAGGACCAGGCAACATTTTGTTCTGTTGTATATGGGATCACTATGTGTCATAGGGAAACCTTGGTGGTATAGTGGTTAAGAGCTACTGCTGCTAAACAAAAGGTTGGCAGTTCAAATCCACAAAGCATATTGCAGAACGGTAACACACTTCAATGGTTTTAACTAAGGTTGTTACTTTTCTATATAATTTTCTAAATCAATTTAACTAAAGCTTGCCTTTTTTAAAATAATTTTTATTGTGCTTTAAGTGAAAGTTTACAAATCAAGTCAGTCTCTCACACAAAAGCCCATATACACCTTGCTACACTCTCCCAATTACTCTCCCCCTAATGAGACAGCCCACTCTTTCCCTCCACTCTCTTTTTGCATCCATTTTGCCAGCTTCTAACTCCCTCTATCCTCTCATCTCCCCTCCAGGCAGGAGATGCCAACATAGTCTCAAGTGTCCACCTGATACAAGTAGCTCACTCTTCAACAGCATCTCTCTCCAACCCATTGTCCAGTCCGTTCCATGTCTGATGAGTTGTCTTCGGGAATGGTTCCTGTCCTGGGCCAACAGAAGGTCTGGGGGCCATGACCACTGGGTTTCTTCTAGTCTCAGTCAGACCATTAAGTCTGGTCTTATGAGAATTTGGGATCTGCCTCCCACTGCTCTCCTGCTCCCTCAGAGGTACTCTGTTGTGTTCCCTGTCAGGGCAGTCATTGGTTGTAGCCGGACACCATCTAGTTCTTCTGGCCTCAGGATGATGTAGTCTCTGGTTCATGTGGCCCTCTCTGTCTCCGGGGCTCATAATCACCTTGTGACCTTGGTGTTCTTCATTCTCCTTTGATCCAGGTGGGTTGAGACCAATTGATGCATCTTAGATGGCTGCTTGCTAGCATTTAGGACCCCAGATGCCACTCTTCAAAGTGGGATGCAGAATGTTTTCTTAATAGATTTTATTATGCCAATTGACTTAGATGTCCCCTGAAACCATGGTCCCCAGATCCCTGCCCCTGCTACGCTGGCCTTCAAAGCATTCAGTTTATTCAGGAAACTTCTTTAGTTTTGGTTTAGTCCAATTGTACTGACCTCCCCTGTATTGTGTGCTGTCTTTCCCTTCACCTAAAGTAGTTCTTATCTACTATCTAATTAGTGAATACCCCCTCCCACCCTCCCTCCCTCGCTCCTCTCATAACCACAAAAGAATGTTTTCTTCTCAGTTTAAACTATTTCTCAAGTTCTTGTAATAGTGGTCTTATACAATATTTGTCCTTTTGCAACTGACTAATTTCACTCAGCATAATGCCTTCCAGGTTCCTCCGCATTATGAAATGTTTCACAGATTCCTCACTGTTCTTTATCGATGCCTAGTATTCCATTGTGTGAATATACGATAATTTATTTACCCATTCACACGTTGATGGGCACCTTGGTTGCTTCCATCTTTTTGCTGTTGTAGACAGTGCTGCAATAAACATGGGTGTGCATATATCTGTTCGTGTAAAGGCTCTTATTTCTCTAGGATATATTCCAAGGAGTGGGATTGCTGGATCGTATGGTAGTTCTATTTCTAGCTTTTTAAGGAACCACCAAATCGATTTCCAAAGTGGTTGTACCATTTTACATTACCACCAGCAGTGTATAAGTGTTCCAATCTCTCCACAGCCTCTCCAACATTTATTCTTTTGTGTTTTTTGGATTAACGAATTTTTTGTTGTTGTTGTTGGAGTGAGATGAAATCTCATTGTAGTTTTGATCTGCATTTCTCTAATGGCTAATGATCGTGAACATTTCCTCATATATCTGTCAGCTACCTGAATGTCTTCTTTAGTGAAGTGTCTATTCATATCTTTTGCCCATTTTTTAATTGGGTTATTTGTCTTTTTTGCAGTTGAGTTTTTGCAGTATCATGTAGATTTTAGAGATCAGGCACTGATCAGAAATGTCATAGCTAAAAACTTTTTCCCAGTCTGTAGGTAGTCTTTCTACTCTTTTGGTGAAGTCTTTGGATGAGCATAGGTGTTTGATTTTTAGGAGCTCCCAGCTATCTGGTTTTTCTTCTACATTCTTTATAATGTTTTGTATACTGTTTATGCCATGTAGTAGGGCTCCTAACATTGTCCCTATTTTTTCTTCCATGGTCTTTATAATTTCAGATTTTATATTTAGGTCTTTGACCCATTTTGAGTTAGTTTTTGTGCATGGAGTGAGGTATGGGTCTTGTTTCATTTTTTTGCAGATGGATATCCAGTTATGCCAGCACCATTTGTTAAAAAGACTATCTTTTCCCCATTTAACTGTTTTGGGGTCTTTGTCAAGTATCAACTGCTCATATGTGGATGGATTTATGTCTGGATTCTCAATTCTGTTCCATTGGTCCATGTATCTGTTGTTGTACCAGTACCAGGCTGTTTTGACTACTGTGGCGGTATAATAGGTTCTAAAATCAGGTAAAGTAAGGCCTCCCACTTTGTTCTTCTTTTTCAGTAATGCTTTATTTATCTGGGGCTCTTTCCCTTCCATATGGCGTTGGTGATTTGTTTCTCCATCTCATTAAAGAATGTTGTTGGGATTTGGATCAGAATTGCATTTAATGTACAGATCGCTTTTGGTAGAATAGACATTGTTATAATGTTAAGTCTTCGTATCCACGAGCAAGGTATGTTCTTCCACTTATGTAAGTCTCTTTTGGTTTCTTGCAGAAGCGTACTGTATAAGGAAAGTGTACTTTTCTTTGTATAAGTCTTTTACATCTCTGGTAAGATTTATTTCTAAGTATTTTATCTTCTTGGGGGCTACTGTAAATGGCATTGATTTGGTGATTTCCTCTTTGATGTTCTTTTTGTTGGTGTAGAGGAATCCAACTGATTTTTGTGTGTTTATCTTGTATCCCAATACTCTGCTGAACTCTTCCATTAGTTTCAGTAGTTTTCTGGAGGATTCGTTAGGGTTGTCTGTGTATAAGATCATGTCATCTGCAAATACAGATACTTGGTCTTCTTCCTTGCCAATCTGGATGCCCTTCATTTCTTTATCTAGCCTAATTGCTCTGGCTAGGACTTCCAGCACAATGTTGAATAAGAGTGGTGATAAAGGGCATTCTTGTCTGGTTCCTGATCTCAGTGGGAATATAAAGCTTGCCTTTTATGTGGGCTCAGCAGACTGATAATCTGCCTCATGATTTATGCCAGTGTCATCCAAGTGTCTGGTTTTTGTTCAACACTCTTTATGTCCCCAGAAGCCATGCTCCTCAGTGAGTTCTGCACTACCTTTTATTTCCTGTGGGAAATTAGTGGATGACCAGTAATAAGATCAAGAAATGGAAGAATGATCTGCCAAAACTTCTGGTTTAGCTGGTAAGTTCACACAAACAGAACTTCTGTTATCTCAGTTAATTCTACATCTACTGCATTTGATAAGGGGAAAAAATCACACATTATCTGACCCACCATTTATAGAACTTCTTTTGAGATTATTGGTCTAACGGGGCATCTCCGACAAACATCTTTTCCCATTTACCCCTACATCCAAACTTTTGCTTTTGTTGTTGTTGTTTGTTTGCTTCCTATTGTTATTTTGGGGTGATAGTTGTTGCTTTCATTCTTCTAGAAGCTCACCAGTATTCGGCCAGTGTAGTTTGAGTATATAGAAAAATAATTGATTTGTTAGAACATTCTTTTAAATTTTTAGGAATATCTTGAGTTTCTAAGTGGTCACATCACTGCTGAGTCTCATTACCGATTAATAAGGCAGCTCTGCAAATGTTATGTATAAATCTATCTCAATTTTTAGAGTCAACCTTTCTTGAGTTCACCCACAGATTCACATTCATCTGCCATTTCAAGAAGGAGGAAGCTCTGTTTCAGAATTCTGGTAAAATAAAAGACCCTTGTTCTGATGTTTGAATCAATTTTAGGTGGAAGAATTTCTTTCCTCACTCGTCCCATTTGTCCTGATGACATGATTCTCCTTTTAGTGAAAAACCTGCCCAACAAGACACAGGAATACAAGCAAATGGCTTTAAGAGGTCCCTTTCCAAAGGTCTCTATGTCCATAGCATTTCATCCATTGGGTCAACATATTCTGAGCAATGTCTTTCAAGAAAATTAATAATTGTCCTTTGACTTTAGAGAAATCAGTCCTCAGCTTTTAGCTAATATGTTGAAAAGGGATTTCGTATTTGTTACTATGAGCTAGAGAACTTCAAAACCTCAAATTTCCCCCACATAAAAACAACTTGAGGGTTCTATCTAGTCAGAAGAGTTTGCATTCTCTCAAGTCTGCCTTTAAAATAGCTGCAGTGTGTGCTGAATCCTGTTATTCTTGCTAAAGTGAAATATTATTCTGACTGCACTAGCTGGTAAATGTCCTAGGAACATGATGTAAATGTTATTCCTGGAAACAACCAATCCATTTCTGTGAGACGTTAAATTACACTTGCAATCTCTTCTCCATGCTCATTTGATAATGAATCTTTCCTTGCTTTCCTCTACTCATTATTTTTTTTTTCCTATTATTTATCATTATGTTCTATAGCTGTTGTTTAACTCTCTGAGGCTATTTATACCATTTGCATGAATAATGCTACATAAAATAATATGGTATCACACCATAGATTTCGGGAACTCATTTTCTAATATATGATTAATTGTAAATGACTACTCTTTCTGCAATAAATTAACACAAAATGTGCTTCATCATATGCTTGGAGATACGTAATGCATGACTAATTTTTCTGTGTTCCATTTTAATCAGCATTTTATACCGACTTGCTATAAAATAGCATCTATAAAATTCTCCTAAATTGTTCACAGGCAATCCAGACAACATAATCCTTATTTCAAGGAAAACCATTTAATATCTGAATCTTAAATACTATATCTATATGTCAGTAAATAAAATTTAATGGGATTTAATCTCTTTCTTATTTTCTTGGTCTTCATATGCAAGTAATGTTTCCATCAATCAAACATGTCTTTAATTAGGAAAGGCTGGTGTAAAATATTAAACAAAGAGATGGTCTTATAAACGACGATACTAAAATCAAGTCCCAGGTTGGCGCATGAATGTCAGAAGTCGCTGAGCGTCTCAGGGTCCCTGAAACAGCGTGGTAAATGGGAAAACCATTAGTATCTCTCCTACAGAATCGCAAGTTGCTGCAGGCATCAAACAAGGCAGAGATCATAAAAGCGCTTTGTAAATTTTAAAGCACCATGCAAATGCAAGGTATAATTATAATTTATTCCAAATCTCAGAAAAAAAGAAAATAGCATGCTTATTATTATTTCCCAAACATACTCTCATTACGCCCATAGGAATCTGACTGCAATGTCAAAAACAGCTGAATAATTAATAGATCCCTTTAAAATAGAATCAGTGAAAGTATAAGTCTTTGGAGTTAGTTTCCAGTGCCCTTTTCTCCTCTTTCCAAGGCTCCTTGTTCTCTTCTCAGCTACCAGCATGAGGTTGCGCACACAGTAATATTTGGTAACTTGGTTAAATTTGTGTTGCTTCCTATAGGTGCTTTGTCCTCTTGATGTTCAAATCCATCCATGGTGACACTTTAGCAACCCCTGGAAACTACACTGTGCTTTAGAATGCTCTTTCTGTCTGTCCATTCTCACCTGTTTTAATTCCAGTACCTCAGTAGCTACACTGAGAAAACATCACCCTAAAGTATTAATAGTTTACACTAAGACAACTACTGCTTCACAAAATGTGTAGGCAACACTTAAATTTTCTGCACCCATGCTTTTGCACATTATGAAACTGACACTAACTCCTCTCGTGAAATGAGTTTGGTCATTCAAGTGAATGAATAGTGATTTAAATTAATCATACATTGGTACAAGCTGCCAGCCAAGGCCCCAAAAGGAATAGCCAGGGTTCCTCAGAGTTTAGGCATATTTGCCTATTTGTGTTTGAAACCCTGGGTTAGAATCGCTTATGTTAGCAGGGGAAGTGATGCTTATGCTGAAGCAATACACAACCCCAAATCTCACTATCTTCAAGCATTAAATTTTATTTCTCAATCATGCAATCTAGGTTGGCAGTAGGGAGGGGAGGTGGTAATAGCAAGGAAAGCTCTTTTTCACTTGGTCACTAAAGGTCCCAGCACCATGAAAACTCCACCATCTAGAACATCACCATTCACTGTGGAAGAGGAAAAGAGGAGCTCGAGAGCTATGTAGGGCCTTTTCTTGTCTCGGTCAATAATGTGCAAACTTCAACTCCATTTACTACTCTTGACACGAATTAGTAACATGTCCAACCCCATTCGACTGTAAGTGAACGTCACATCTCCCATTTCCCCAGTAAGGAAAGAAGGCTGGATATTGGGAACACTGGTGAATTCTACCTTTTCTCCTCTCACTAATCCATGAAATGGGTTTTAGTGTAGCCCTGAAATGCAGGAATTTGCTTGCTCAGTAAAAGCTGTTTTACCAGTAGATTTCCCCTACTCATCTACACATCCTTTATGATCCTATCATTATGTTTATATTCTGGTCTTCCATGGGAAGGTGGAGGGTAGGGACTGGCAGAGCAACCAGAAGTACCATATACATTCATTGGTGGCCTGAACCCATATCAGGGCCTTCCACTGAAGTGGTCATAGACACTTGTTGGTTGTCACCAAAACCTTAATTGACTGGGTTTGAGAAGGCAACAAAGACCTGTTTCTTTCGCTCTTGTTTCAGGTGGAAATTCCTTTTCGTTATGGGGACTCTAGAAAAGAATTTGACCAACTTTCTCCTCAAAACTACAAAGGATTTTAAGCTAGAAGGGTAATAGAAAATAGAATTGCCTAGTTGGACTTTCCAATCCTTAGGGACTGGGACCGACTGAATTGTGTCCGAACAAAAGGGTGTGCTGAAGTCCTAACGTAACCCCTGTACCTGTGAATGTGACCTTCTCTGGGGAAGTAGGGTTTTTCTTTGAAGATATTATCAGTTAGGTCATACAGGAGTAGGGTGTGTTCTAATCCTAATCCCTTTTAAATCGTGTCTCATAAAAGGGAAGAACAGATATGGAGATACAGTCACACATGGGGGAAGGCAAACAGCACATGATGACAGACACAAGTGCATTTTTAAGCAGAAACTAGGAGAGAGGTACAGAACAGATTCTCCTTCAGAGCCTCCAGAAGGAATAAACATGGCTGGGACCCTAATTTGGACTCCTAGCCTCCAGAGCCGTGAGAAAATAATGATTTGTCCTTTGAAGTCACCCAATTTATGATAATTTGTTATGGTAGTCCTAGGAAAGGAAGGCAGGAACTTAGGGAGTTTGGCTGGCAAGGCCACCACCTGGACCCTCCAAATGGCCACAAAACTTCTCATCCATCCTCTTCAGTGCCTAAACTTGAAAGCAGGAACCATCATTGTAGCATGTTTCCCTATGTTAGAGGACATGTATATAAATATATATATATGCATATATGTACATATTGTTGTTGTTGTTAGGTGCTGTGCAGTCGGTTCTGACTCGTGGTGACCCTATGTACCACAGAACGAAACACTGCCCAGTCCTGAGCCATCATTACAATTATTGTTATGCTTAAGCCCATTGTTACAGCCACTGCATCAATCCATCTTGTCGATGGTCTTCCTCTTTTCCTCTGACCCTGTACTTTACCAAGCATGGTGTTCTTCTCCAGAGACTGATTCATCCTGAGAACATGTCCAAAGTACATAAGATGCAGTCTTGTCATCCTTGCTTCTAAGGAGCACTCTGGTTTTACTTCTTCCAAAACAGATTTGTTCATTCTTTTGGCAGTCCATGGTGTATTCAATATTCTTTGCCAACACCACAATTAAAAGGCATCAATTCTTCAGTATTCCTTATTCATTATCCAGCTTTCACATGTATGTATGTGTATATATGTATATATGTCTGTCATCATGTGCTGTTTGTCTTCCCCCATGTGTAACTGTATCTCCATATCTGTTCTTCCCTTTTATGAGACATGATTTAAAAGGGATTAGGATTAGGACATGCCATACTCCTGTATGACCTAACTGATAATATCTTCAAAGAAAAACCCTACTTCCCCAGAGAAGGTCACATTCACAGGTACAGGGGTTATGTTAGGACTTCAGCACACCCTTTTGTTTGGACACAATTCAATTGGTCCCAGTCCCTAAGGATTGGAAAGTCCAACTAGGCAATTCTATTTTCTATTACCCTTCTATTATCCTTTGTAGTTTTGAGGAGAAAGTTGGTCAAATTCTTTTCTAGAGTCCCCATAACGAAAAGGAATTTCCACCTGAAACAAGAGCGAAAGAAACAGGTCTTTGTTGCCTTCTCAAACCCAGTCAATTAAGGTTTTGGTGAAAGCTGGACAATGAATAATGAAGACTGAAGAAGAATTGACGCCTTTGAATTGTGGTGTTGGTGAAGAATATTGAATATATCATGGACTGCCAAAAGATTGAACAAATCTGTCTTGGAAGAAGTACAACCAGAATGCTCCTTGGAAGCAAGGATGGCGAGACTGTGTCTCACATACTTTGGACATGTTGTCAGGAGGGATCAATCCCTGGAGAAGGATATCATGCTTGGTAAAGTAAGAGGGTCAGCGAAAAAAAGGAAGACCCTTAACGAGATGGATTGACACAGTGGCTGCAACAATGCGCTGAAGCCTAGCAAAAATTGTGAGGATGGTGCAGGATCGGGCGGTGTTTCTTTCTATTGTGCGTAAGGTCGATATGAGTTGGAACTGACTCAATGGCACCTAACAACAAGTGTCTACTGAAAATATGTCCAATTGTCTTGCCCTCTCCTGTATTTCACGTATAAACGCCAAAGTCCAGGACTATCCCAATTCTTCACACAGGTAAAGAGTAGGTATCTTCCCATTTAACTCTTAATTTTATTCATTTCTCTACTTAGCTGGATCTTAAGCAAATTGCTTAATTCTGCATGAGAATTATGGCTTAGGGAAAACAGAGGATCACAGTCAAGGAGGGAGGGATACAATCTAAACCAAAAGGAAGGAGGCAGACAGCAAAACTATAGGAATTTGTGACTTGAATATTACTGATTTTTTTTATGCTTATGCATTTTCAAGTTTTAGAAATTAATGGTTTTAATTTTCTTCTTACATTTATACTCTTAATGGCTGTATGAACATAGTAAATATTGCAAATACAATATGAAGACATCTTAACATGAGTATTTTAAAACATTTTCATTTTTCAGAGATAGATCTTGTGAAACTTGTGTGTGAGAGGACTGAAAAGCTAAAGTGTCGACAGCAGTTCTAGCTGATGTGATCTTTATTAATGCAGGAACTTGAGAACGCCATAAACCACGTGGGGAGCAAACTGCCTGTGAGCCATAGACACATCGGTTAGGAAGCTTACCCCCCAGGCTACTACAAATATATTTTAACTCAATATGAATTAAAAAAAGGTTAATGTTACAAATGGCCACAGGATTATCTTTAGAAATGCTTTCAAAAATTTTTCTAAGATTTCAGAATACTTTCTATAGTTTCCTGAAAGGACTTTAAACGTTTTTTTTAGCCATGTATTCTCTAACATATGGTCTCACACTGCAGCACTTGTTTCTGTGGCCTCGAACAGTGCTATGAGTCGGAGTTGACTCTACGGCGATGCGGGTTTTTTTTTTTTTTACTATTGGTATGTGCTGTGCTTGGCCTTGGTGACATAAACCTATTACATAAGACATTATTTTACCCTTTATCACCTCACACAAACAAAAACAACGAAGTAAGATACTGTGCAATTAGTGGTTTAAAATGTACTATGATGGCCCAAAGGAGAGAGATTTAAAATAAACTTTAGGGTTTCTTCAGACTTGGAGTTTCTTTCATTGTAGTTCTGGGAAGGAAGCATACTGAAGTAGGTTCCAGAGGATACTTAGGGTTGGATAAATGCTGTCTCTCTGATAACAACAAATGATAGTCAGCATAAGAACAGAAGATGCTGGAAGCCTCCCAGGTATACAGCTGTCTCTTGTTTAATCTTCCATAACTTTTTGATGACTTCCCAAATTCAGTTTTAAAATAATCCTGAACCACTTTTCAATAAAAGACATAGAATAAAAAGCAATCAGGACTTCATAGCAGAAAAAGCCTGGCCAGAAATTAGGAACGTGAAGGTTCACGTTACGAACATTTAAGGCCTGTATTTTTGCAGACTGTTATTTATATATATTTTTATTGATGTGTAATATGCATAACCAAAAAGTACATACATCACTGGTGTAGAATTCAAAATGTTAGCACACCACTAAATCATGGAAGAAAACATCATCTGCATTGCAGAGTCCATCTCTCCTAGTTCCTATCCCCTCCTTTATAAAAGGAACAACTTTCCTAAATTCTACCACCATTGATTAACTGTGCCTACTTTCCATCTTTATATGAAAGGGACCATACAACATGTACTTTTCGGCGTTTGGGTTTTTGCACTCAATATTATAGCTCTATGGTATGATCATCTATGTTGTTGTATATTACGCTACTTCGTTCTTTTACTGTTTATGATATGGTATTGTATGGACTGTCCACAATTTACTTACTCATTCCAGAGCTGATAGATGTTTGAGTCATTTCTACTTTGGGGCTCTTATCAATGGTGTTATTATGAACATTTTTATTTCTGTTCACATGTGGTCATCTATCTTGAGTATATACCTGAAGACATTTGTAGTAAGTCATATGGTACTAATATACTTGGCTTAACTAGATGCTGAAAAATAGTTTCCCAAAGTGATTTTGCCTGTTTACACTCCCACCTGTAGAATTTTTTTTTTTTTTTTTACAATTTTAGCCATATGTGGTACAGTGGTTAAAGCAATCAACTGCTAAACAGAAGGTCAGAGTTTTGAAACCACCAGTGGCTCCAAGGGAAAAAGATGTCACAGTCTGCTTCTATAGAGATTTACTGCCTTGGAAACCCTAAGGGGTCTCTATGAGTCAGAAGTGACTCAAAGGTGGCAGTATCATATAATGGACTTAATTGCTTTTCCCTGATAACTAATGAGGCTGAGCATTTTTCCTTGTGTGTGTTGACCGTTTGCATATTCTATTTTCAAATGTGTTTATTCAATTATTTTTGGTCCATTTTTAAAATTATTTTCTCTGTCTCTTATTGATTTGTAGAAGTTGATCTCTATTATAGATGTCATTCATATGTTGTATTAAGAATATCTTCCACTTTGTATCTTGCCTTTTTATTTGACAGTGGCTGCATTTGATGAATGGACGTTTTTAATCTTACCACTACTCAATTTATCAACCTTTTTCTCAAAAGCAGGTGATTTGTGTTGTAATTAAGATGCCTGCTTATGTAAGACCGTGGAGGTATAATCCAATATTACTTTCTAGAAGCTTTTTTTTAATCCTTGGGTTAACAATGTGTTAAGGATGTGTTGATGTTTGTGTATAGTGTAAGGAATGGATCAATATTACTTTTTCCGTATGAACAGTCAATTGACTATGTATCATTTATTGAAAATAACATCCTTTCCCCATGGAATTACAGTGACACTGCTGTCATAAGTCAAGTGTGTAATACGTCTGGGTCTGTTTCTGGACTCCCAGTTCTGTTCCATTTATCAACATGTCCATCCTTAAGCCAATATCACACTGTCTTGATTACTGGAGCTCTATTAATTGCAAAAAATCAGATCACTGAAAGGTCTACAAGGCTCCACAGGGTACATTTATGTAAGGCTTCAATAAAGATAAATGATACTGTACAGCAGGACAAAAATGGCCAGGGAAATATCAGAGAGGTCCAGCTCTTCCTGGTACAGCTCTTAGAGCCCTTTCTCAGTAACACAGCACATGTTTTGTCTTCCAATGTTGAACCACCAAAGCCCATGAGATATCTTATCTTAGGGGAGCCAAGGCACAAAGCTACCAATCAGTCATTTATACCCTACTGGTCATGAAACTAAAAACAGGCTATGTAATAAGTTAAAGCAGGTTCAACCCATTAATTTGTAGTTTCAGTAATTATATATACCCTGATAAGGGATATCTTCAGGGAAGTTTCCTACTTTAAACAGAGCATTATAAATCACTGGCTGGTATATTTTCCCCTGTTTTGGTGAGGGGTCCATAACATACTGCCAGGACCCCTGAAGATAAATGAACAGCTCCAACAGAACGGATGAAAGTTAAACTTGTCCATACAGGGTCCACCACCCCTCCCCACTCCAGGAGCCATGGCCAAGCTTTCTGAAGCACAATTGGTTCATCATCATTCTTTCTGTTTTACTATGACAGCAGATTCTGGACCTCTGCTCAGAAACTCCAAGGCAGTTTTTTCATACCCTCCACCTGCCCCAGCCCCACCAGAGCACTTTCCCCAAACCATAAATGGTTTCAATCTCCTTCTGGAGTTGTACCTAGAGATCTTCACCATCCCTTCATTCAAATGATAGCTCTTTTCTTTACCTTGCATCTATTATAATCAGCGCACGAATCTTATAAAAGTATATTCCCCTCCCACCCCTGGTGTTTTTGTGGTTTTACACTTCAATCTTGCATATGCAATAAGCATACAACACTTCATTACTAATGTTCCTTAAAGTAGTTTGTTATCTCTTAGAGCAATTTAAACTTATTATGTCTATTCAGATGCTTCCAATGCTTTTATATTCTTTCTGTAGTATGAAGTTGCCAAGTTATATATGTTCCTTCTGCTTGAAAACTCTTCTATTAACCTAACTTATAGAACATATCTTCTGGCAATGAATCCCTTCAATTTCTGTTTGTTGGAGAAACTCTTTGGGTTTTTTTTGTTGTTGTTGTTCTTGTTGTTGTTTTGCCTCTCCCCTTTTGAAAGATATCTTTGCTGAGTACAGAATTCTGGGTTGAGAAGTTTTTGTTACCTGTTATTACTTAAAGATGTCACTCCGCTTCCTTCTTGCTTGTATAGTCTCCAACAAGAGGTTTGCTGTAATCCTTATGCTTCTTCTGAGATAGATAATGTGCTCCCCCTCCTTGCACTTCTTGGCTGCCTTGAGGATTTTCTCTTTGTCTTTGATTTTCTGCAGTTTGAATGTGATATGTCTAACCCACCCATTGCCGTTCAGTCAATCCCGACTCAAAGCAACCCTATAAAAAAAAAAAAAAAAAATTTTTTTTTTTTTTTTTATAGGGCAAAGTAAAACAGCTCCATAGGGCTTCCAAGGAGCAGCTGGTGAATTCAAACTGGTGGCCTTTGGATTAGCAGCCGAGCTCTTAACCACTGTGCCACCAGAGCTCCGTGATATATGTAGGCGTGAGTATTTTGCTGTTTACCCTGCTTTGTGTTCTCCGAGCTTCTTGGATCATTTGTTTGCTGTTTGTCACTAATTTTGGGAAATTTTAGCTATTATATCTGCAATTACTTCTTCTGCCCAATCCTGTATTTCTTCTTCTGCTGTAATTTTTATTACATTTGTGTGAGGCATTTTGTTTTCTTCATAGCTCTGGGATGTCCTGTTATTTTTAGTTTTCATTCTTAGAATTTCAGTTTAGGTAATTACTATTGACCTATCAAGTTCAGTTATTTTTTTCTTGGCTGTGTTGAGTCTACTGAAGAGCCAGGTGAAGGAACTCTTCATCTCTTTTACTCTGGTTTTGATTTCCAGCATTTCTAATTGATTCTGCCTTGCTTCAATCTCTCTGATGAAATTTTCTATAGGATATTATGTGTTTTCTATCTCTTCTAATAGCACCTTTATCATAGCAGTGATAACCCACTAAAAAACCAAACCTCTTGCCATCGAGTCGATTCCGACTCATAGCGACCATATAGGACAGAGTAGAACTGCCGCAAAGTGTTTCCAAGGACCGCTTGGCGGATTCGAACTGCCGACCTTTTGGTTAGCAGCTGTAGCACTTAACCACTATGCCACCAGGGTTTCCATTATAGCAATGATAGTTATTTTAAAACTCTCTGACAAATATTTCTGACATTCATGTCATTTCTGAGTCTGCTTATCATAACTGCTTTCCTATTTTGGCTCTTTTTTTTTTTCTTATTATCCTTTTCTAAGCCTCATAACCTTTTCTTCGAAGCATGACAAGAAGCCAAACTAACAGATAATTTTTTTTTTTTTTTTTTTTAGTGCTTGGAGATGAGCACAACTTTTCTTCTGCTGTTTCTAGGAGTCACCAAATATTAAATCTTTTAGTACTCATCCTAGAGTTATTTTTGTTTAGCCTAAAGAACTCATTTAAGTATTTATTGTAAATTATGCTGTCAATAATGCATCCTGGATTTTGTTTGTCTGAAGGTGTCTTTATTTTTTTCTCTTAGTTTTGAAGGATATTTTTTCCTAGATATAAAATACAAACTTGGCATTTTCTTTCTAAACATTATATGCGTCACTTCACTTTTTTCTGTGTTTCATTATTACTGTTGAAAACTCAGCTGTCAATGTTATACTTTCTTCTTTGAGGGTCATATGTTTTTATTAGAGTTTTTTGTATTTTACTCTTTGATTTGCTTTCAAAGATTTTTCCCTGGTGTTTCTAATTTTGATTTTTCTTTGTATTTTTATGCTTTGTATTTGCTGAGATGCTTGAACCCATGCAATGTATTTCTTCAGTTTAGTATTTTTTTCTACTAATTATCTCTTTAAATTTTGTCACATTACTACTTTGGGACTCAAAATATATGAAAATCATAAACTTGTTCAATTTTTTTCCTTATGTCCAATTCTATTCTATTCTGACTCAGGTCATGGTCTCTTCACTAGCCTTATATGCATGCAAAAGCTGGATAAGAAGAATTGATGCCTTTGAATTATGGTGTTGGTGAAGAATATTGAATGTACCATGGACTGCCTGAAGAATGAAAAATCTGTCTTGGAAGAAGTATAGCCAGAATGTTCCTTGGAAGGGAGGATGGTGAGACTTTGTTTAACATACTCTGGACATGTTACCAGGAGGGACCAATCCCTGGAAAAGGACATCATTCTTGGTATGGAAGAGGATCAGCAAGAAAAAGGAAGACCCTCAATGAAATGGATTGACGCAGTGGCTACAACAATGGGCTCAAACATAGCAATGATTGTGAGGATGGTGCAGGATCGGGCAGTGCTTCATTCTGTTTTACACAGGGTCATGAGTCGCAACTGACTTGAGGGCAACTAACAACAACAACATTCTGTTCTATTTTTTTCTTTTTACATTCAAATTTAGATATTTTTTTCCTAGATCTATCTTCAGTTTGGTGCAATAGTTAAGCACCAAGCCGTTAATGAACAGATTGGCAGTTTGGAATCCACCCACTGGGTCTGTGGTGTGATGAATTAACTTAGTATGGACCTTATTACCACGGTCTTGTAACTCCCACCCAGGTGACTGAGTGGGGCTGTGCAAATAGGATAATTGTGGCCCTCCAAGGGGATTGGTCAGTTTTGCCTTAAAAGAAAGCCAATTTCAAAGCAGAGGTGAGGATCCTACCACCACCAAGAAAGAACATCCAGGAGCAGAGAGTGCATCCTTTGGATCCTGGATTCCTGCACTGAGAAGCTCTTGGAAGCAGGAGACCAAGAGAAAGAGCAAGCTGTAACCCTTAAGATGCTGAGAAGCAGTGGCAGGAGAGGCCTGGTGGCAGGAGACAGTGAGGTGGGCTTCCCAGCCCACAGAGAGAAAGCTGAGTGCCTGTGGAGAGAGGTTTAGTGGCAAGAAGCAGCGTGCCTGTAAGCACGGTTGGGAAGAGGTGGTCCTAATGAAAGAACTGTACCCTGAGTATTCCTGAGCCTGAATTGTAACTGTTAGTTCCCTTAAAATAAACCCCATAATCATATGGTCTTTGAGTTCTGTGTAGCTATTGCAATCAATTACCAAACCCAGGAGAGAAGTAGAGAGTGTTGTGGGAGGGAGGGTTGGTGTCACAGTTAGTAAAAATGTTGGATGGGAAGGCATGTCTGACCTCTGCTTCATAAGATTCAGCCTTGGGGTTTTGATCTTGGCTCTTCTGCCCCCTTGTGGAGTTGGAGGAGGCCAGACGTTGCCCACACAGTTTTTACAGGTTCCACAGGACAGTAAAAGACCTAGCAATCTGCTTCTATAAAAATTACAGCTTAGAATACCCTATGGGTCATTCTACTCTGTCACATGGGGTTGCTATGAGTCCTAATCGACTCAATGGCACCTAACAAAAATAACACCTTCAATTTACTGAATCTCTATTCTTCTGTATCCAGTCCGCTGCTACAGACATTTAACATGTCCTATTTTTTTTAATTCCAGATAGTGTACTTTTCAGTTCTAAATTGTTCACTTGATTTTTTCTCTAGATTCAAATTCTCCCACACTTCATTCATTTTGTCATTTGTTCCCTCTATTTATATCGATCATAATAAGGAAAAAATCCCTTTCTTCTTACTCTAAAATATGGGCCATCTCTTTATGTTTTCTATAATTTCTCAAGGCTACTGGTGACATTTCCCTGTTGTATCTTGTATATAAAAAAAACTGAAGAGAATCCAGATAATAACTTCTAAACATGTGGGTTTCTCAACTTAGTAGGACTGTAGTAACAAAACACTACACACTGAGTGGCTTTGAAGGACAGAAATGTATTGTCTCACAATTCTGGAAGTTAAAAGTCTGAATTCAAGGTGTCAGCAGGACCATGTTCTCTCTATCCAATTTAGGGAAGATCCTTCCTTATTCCTTATCTTTTCCTGCTTCTGGTAGCCTTGGGCATCTTTTGGAACCTTTGACTTTTAGAAGCATCTTCACGTGGCATCTGCTTCTCTATGCATGACTCTGCTTATGCGTCCGTCCTCCCCTTTTATAAGTCAGCGTTCAGAAGGAATTAGGACTCATCCTTCTCTGGTATGACTTCATTAACTTAGCTGATAGCATCTTCAGAGAAAATCCTTATTTCCTAACAAGGTCACATTGACAGGTATAGGGGTTAGGGCTTCCACATATCTTTTGAGGGGACACCAGTTAATCCATCTCAATGCGTTTCCATCCTCTGTTAGTTATATTGCATGAGAAACGGACCACCTAAACACAAGTGGAGTTTGAGTTAAGTATGGGATGCTTTGTCATTTCATCCAATTTAGTCCTTCTCTTGTTTTCCCTTTTCCTCTGGCTGAGACTGCCTATTTTTGACATTGAGACTCTGACAGGATTGTGTCCATTAAACATTAAAAGACAGCAGAAGAGTAGGCTCAACATTTGGTGTTACTGCTTAGCTCATTGGCCTTATCACATCCAGATTAAAAAAAAATAATAAGTGTGGCAATTCTTGAACATCAGGATGTAGGACCATTCCTGCTATCATGAATATGTCTCCTAAGCAAGGGAAGAATTTTGGACACCTCACTCCTCCTCTAAAAAATTTCTGGCCCAGCTCCCAGCACCTGACCCAACATTCAGCGAATGCTCCACAGAGAAAACTGGCCACGTTTTTTGTTTTTGTTTTTTACTTTATCACAGCTTACAGGAACATGTGATCCTTTATAGCAGACCACATGAACATCTAAAGATGGCTGGCTTTTCTTTACTTGAGCTCTCTCTGTATAGACCAATTCCAACTCTTATTTTCTGCCCAGAATAACATATATCCTCAGGAAAGATAATGCCTGAAATTGCCAGCTCATTTCTGAAGGCTCTTCTCTCTTTGGAATTTAAGCTGATCCTATTTTTTTTATAGGGATACTACGAGTCAGTATCAACTCTACAGCAACAGGTTTGTTTTGCTTTTAGTTTTAGTCCTGCACTGTTCAGAAGAATTAAGATAACTTGAAACATGTCTTTTGTAATGTATTCTGTTTTTTGTTTTGTTTTTATGTTTTTATTGTTATTGCAGTAGAAGTATCGACCTATATCAACCTATTTGGAAGTGGAGGCTTAAATGCTTGGAGATCTTTTTGTGAAAAAACTTTAAATTGCATATTTAATTTGTGTTGCATAGATACGGGACTGTTTAGATGTTAGAAACAGTTTTGGTAATTTATTTCTTTTCTAAGAACTTTCTCCTTTATGTAAATTTCTAAATTCATTAAAATAAGTACTTTTGTATTTTTATTAATATCTCTAAATGTCTAAAGGAGTTATAATCTTCCATTTTTATTTTTGATGTTGTTAATTTGTGCCTATTCTCTTTTTTTATGTCTTCATAAGTATTTATTAATTGTATTTATCTTTTAAAAAGACAAAACTTGGCTTTGTTTATTTTCTCTATTACATGCTTGATTTCTCTTTCACTGGTCTTGCTATAGTCTTTATTACGATTTCCTCACTTACGATTTGTTATTTTTAAATTCCAAGACTTTTTTTTCTACCAGTTGATTTTCTGCCCTTTTTCTCATACATGCATATATTAGGTAATAAATATACATAAGGCCTGGAATTTACCTCTATCTACAGCTTTATCTATGTTTCTCAAGTTTTGGTATATTGTATTTTAATTAACCTTCTAACATAAATATTATCTAGTTTCCACTTGGATGTCTTCTTTCAGATAGGGGTTATTTAAAAATATTGCTTACTTTCCAAGTAGTTGTAGATTTGGGCATAGATTTCTAGCCTAATTACATGGCGGTTAGAGAATATACTCTGATTGATTTCAACAATTTGATAATTTGTTGAAACTTATTCTTTGGCTAAGCTTATCTTGAATCTTGGTAGATGTTCCATAAACACTTAATCGAAGTGTATACCTTGACATTGTTTGTGACATTGTTTTGCATGTGTAAATTAAGTCAAATTTGTTAATTGTACTGTCTATATTTGCATTGGGCAAATTGGCTGCAGGAGATCTCTTTAAAGTGTTGAAGAGCAAAGCTGTCACCTTGAGGACTAAGGTGAGCCTGACCCAAGCTATGGTGTTTTCAATCACCTCATATGCATGTGAAAGCTGGACAATGAACAAAGGAAGACCGAAGAAGAACTGACGCCTTTGAATTGTGTTGACGAAGAATATTGAATATATCATGGACTGCCAAAACAACAAACAAATCTGTCTTGGAAGCAGAGTAGCCAGAATGTTCTGTAGAAGGATGGTGAGACTTTGTCTTACATACTTTGGACATGTTATCAGGAGGCATCAGTCCCTAGAGGAGGACATCATGCTTGCTAAAGTAGAGGGTCATCAAAAAAGGGAAAGAGCCTCAGTGAGATGCATTGACACAGTGGCTACAAAAATGGGCTCAAGTATAGCAACAATTGTGAGAATGGCGCAGGACAGGGCGGTGTTTTGTTCTGTTGTGCATAGGGTCGCTATGAGTCAGAACAAACTCTATGGCACCTAATAACAACAACATATAGTGTGTTACGGATTGAATTGTGTCCTCTAAGAGTGTGTGTCAACTTGGCTAGCCAGGGTTCCCCGTGTTGTTCAATTGTCCACCATTTTGTCATCTGACGTGATTTTCCTGTGTTGTAAGTCCTATCTCTATGATGTCAGTGAGTCAGGATTAATGGCAGTTATGTTAATTAGGCAGGACTCAATCTACAACATTAGGTTGTGTCTTAAGTCAATCTCTTTTAAGGTATAAAAAAGAAGTGAATAGAGACACAAAGGGGCCTCAAACCATTAAGAAAGCAGCACCGGGAGCAGAGCATGTCCTTTGGACCTGGGGTCCCTACACCTGAGAAGCTCCTAGAACAGGAGAAGATTGGTGACAAGGACCTTCCCCCAGAACTAACAGAGAAATCCTTCCCCTGGAGCTGGCACCCTGAATTCGAACTTCTAGCCTACTAGACTGTGAGAGAACAAATTTCTCTCTGTTAAGCTGTCCACTTGCGATATTTCTGTTATAGCGGCACTAGATAACTAAGACGTTGTCGATATTCTTAGTCTTTTTTTTCCTTTCTTATTTAATTAACCACAGAGGATGTGTGTTAAAATTTCTAAATGTAATTGTGGTTTCCTTTATTATATCTTTTATTTGTCAATTTTTGCCTTGTATTTTTAGAGTAACTTATTTGATGTTTTCAAATTTAGAATTTTTGTATCTCTCTGATGTTTTGCTTACTTATCAATATGAAATGCATTTTTCTTTTAGTATTGCTTCTTGCCTTTATGCCCACTATGTTTGATATTAACATCTAATATCATTTTTCTTTTGATTGGTTTTGGAGTGATAGTGTCTTTTTCTACATCTTTATTTTCAAATTTCCTGTATCATTGTATTTATGAGCACCACTTGTAAGTAATACACAGTTAGATTTTTCTTGTTTTGTTCAGTCAGATGTTTTGTCTTTTAATTGAAATACATACTTCACCAATTTAATGTAAAGATGCATATACTTCAGTTCATATCTAGCAAGTTAGTAATTTTTTACTATCTGTCTCAATTGTACTATAATACTTTTTATTCTTTCTTGCCTATTTTAATACTAGGTATTTTTATCATCTTATTTTTCTATTCTTATTGCACATGCATGCATATATGCTTATACACACATAAAACACTCACATACAAACAGTTCTTTGATTACCCTACAGATCAAATCAAAAATCCGTTGCCTTAAAGTTAGTTCTGACTCACAGGGATCCCATAGAAACAAAGAAGGGTTGTCCCATAGGTTTTCCAAAGCTATGTACTTTTATGGACTCAGGTTACCACATCTTTCTCCCATGGAGCAGCTGGAGGATTTGAATTGTCACACTTTTAGTTAGAAGCTGAGTGCTTAACCACTGCACTATCAAGGCTCCTTATCCTACAGATTAGAGAATTAAAACTTATTGTTTTTGTTATTGTTAGGTGCCAATCAGCCAGTTCTGACTCATAGCAGCCTTATGTATCACAAAACGAAACACTGCCCAGTCGCCATTCTTGCAAATGTTTCTATGTTTGAGCCCATTGTTGCAGCCACTGTGTCAGTACATCACACTGAGGGTCTCTTTTTCACTGACACACTACTTTACCAAGCATGATGTCCCTTTCCAGGGGCTAAACCCTCCTGATAACATGTCCAAAGAAAGTGAGATGAAGTCTCGCCATCCTTGCTTCTAAGGAGCATTCTGGCTGTACTTCCTCCAAGGCAAATTTGTTTGTTCTTCTGGCAGCCCATGGTACATTCTATAGTCTTCACCAACACCATAATTCAAAGGCATTAATTCTTTTTGGTCTTTCTTATTCACACTGTCACATGCATACGAGGTGATAGAAAACATCATGGATTGGGTCAGGCACACATTAGTCCTCAAAGTGACATCTTTGCTTTTCAATACTTTAAACAGCTCTTTTGCAGCAGATTGCCCAATGCAATGTGTCTTTTTATTTCTTGACTGCTGCTTGCATGGGCATTCACTGTGGATCCAAGTAAAATGAAATCCTTGACAACTTCATTCTTTTCTCCGTTTATCACGATGTTTCTTATTGGTCCAGTCATGAAGATTTTTGTTTTCTGTATGTTGAGGTGCAATCCAAACTGAAGGCTGTGGTCTTTGATCTTTATCAGTAAGTGCTTCAGATCCTCTTCACTTTCAGCAAGCAAGTTTGTGTCATCTGCATAATGCAGGTTGTCAATGAGACTTACTCCAATATTGATGCCCCATTCTTCTTCATATAGCCCAGCTTCTAGGATTATTTGCTCGGCATACAGATTGAATAAATGTGGTGAGAGGATACAACCCTGACACACACTTTCTTGACTTCAAATCATGCAGTATCCCCTCTTTCTGTCTGAAGAATGCCTCTTGGTCTATGTATGGGTTCCTCATGAGCAAAATTAAGTGTTCTGGAATTTCCATTCTTCAAAATGTTATCCATAATTTGTTGTCATCAACAAGGCTGAATGCCATAGAATCGATTCTGACTTATAGCCTCCCTATAAGATACAGTAGACCTGCTCCATAGGGTTTCCAAGCTATAAATCTTTACGGTAGAAGACCGCCACATCTTTCTCCCACAAAGCAGCTAGTGGGTTCAAACCACAGAACTTTTGATTAGCAGCTGAGTGCTTTATCCACTTCACCACCAGGGCTCCTCATTACGTAGGTAGTATTCCTCTATTTATGAGTAAATTAAAGTTCAAAGGGATTAACTAACGTTCTAAAACCTATATTTGAACTGATGTCTTTTGGCTTCACAGTCAATACTCTTACTATGATTGTCACTTCACCCATTGATTCGGTTTTCTCATCTAAAAAATAATTGCTACTAATCCTCCATGCACAAGGATGTCATGAGCATGAATTAGAGAATGTCAGTGCCAGAGACACACAGTAATTGCAAAACAGTGCTTGTCACATCACATCTGTCATATCTTTCTTTCCACGATGCATTTAGCCTAGGAAAATGGCATGAGATTTCAGGAAAAAGTATCTACAATATGTGTTAATGAAGATTCAGTGGTAGCCAGAAAATCAATATATGACACAGTTTTTCATTATGATGTGTTGTGATCATTCTATTTGCGAGGTTTCATGGAGGACAGTGATTTTAGTGCTCATCATAGTGGTTGGAAAGGCCCTTTGGGAGTGTTAATGCTTAAGTTTCTTCATTAACTAGAAAGATGAAAACCTGCCAGTAGGCACTAAACATCCTTTAACAAATCACTCAAGAGGATAAGGTTACTTCTCCAATTTTATTCTCTTACATTTGGGTGTTACAATGGGATGACTTAAAGAGAAATGTCTACTCCACTCATCAAAACTAAGAATTCGCTAGTACAAGATAGCTCAGCAGTGTCAAGGGGGGGGAAAAAAAAAACTATCATTTATCCAGAACCCAAACATCAGAGGATCATTGTACATGCTCCTGAGATGCATCGAGTCATCTTGCTGAAATAGCTTGTCTCATGTTAAATTAATGATCTTCCCCCTAAACTGGTTCCTTCTGCATTTCCTGTCAGAGCTGGTATCACTAACCACCTAATCACACAGTGTAGAACTTGGCGAGTGATTTTTAATTTTTACTTTATCCTATCCTGCATTACTAACCACTAAATCTGTCCATTTTATTTCTCAGTGTTCCTCAAGTCCAGTTAACTCCTCTAAGCCCATTTTACAAATGCCCTAAGCTGGACCATCATCCTTGCTTTGAATGGCTGTAAGATCTACATAACTGCTCTTCCTGCCTTTGGTTTATCTCCTGAAACACAACCTCCATGGTGCCATTAGAGTGCTCTATCTGAAGTTCAAACAAGTGTGGTACAATTGGTGAGACACCTTATTGTTCATCTCAGGGTCACCTGTACATTGAAGTTTCACAATAGAGATTTTGTTCAGTAGTCTATTGCGCTCTAGATGTTAAAGGCTGACATTTCAGTCATGCTGATTTTTATAACTCCATTTTGTGATGAAAGTATATACCTATTTCTGAACCTTCAGGAGGATGATGGAGGACCCAGCAGCATTTTGTTCCATTCCATATGGTGTCATCAGGAGTCAGGGGATGACAGGAGTAACAACAACAGCAATCTTTAACAAGGTATAGAATTCACCAGTTTACCCTATTTGCCATAATCAAGGGATAGTTTTGGGCAGAAAAGTATCGAGAAACTAGTTCTAGAGCTGCTTGACACATTTTCACAAAATCCTTGCCAAGTTTTAGAACTCCATACCACACGAAGGTTCTGCACAGATTCGATGGGCCATGCTTGAGCTGATGGATCAATAATAGGGGAACCGACATTGACCAGCAAGCAGAGTTAAGAAGTGAATTCGTTTTCTTGATATTTATAATTCACTGATTTAAAATTATACAAAATACTATATAATTGATTTATAATAAGAAGGCATATAAATGATGTTAAGAGGCCATTTCAGATTTTATCAGAACAAGGTGAGCAGTAAATTTATAAAAATGTGTCATAAAAAAGGATGGGGACAATGGTAGAGTCAAAACAGATCTCCTATTACCCATACCAGCACTTTCATTGACAGCTACGCCTAGAGCAACAAGACATTGGTTCATATTTTGCTGTTGTATCACCATACTCAATGATAATGTGAACATTAAATGGTATGATGTGTCTTAACTATCAACAGTATATTTGTTTCATGCAAACGTGCACTTTTGAATAGGTACTTTATGAGACCTGGTTTATTTTAGGCATTTTCCACTTTTTTGAAGAAAAATAATTTCTGGAGAAATTGCCTCTAATTTTTATAATGTGTTTAAAGAAAAGTGTGATATGCAAAATTTAGAGACAGATAATTTTTTTTCAGTCTTAAATCAGTCTCATATGAAGAGGTATACACGTATTATATGCTTCTGTGGCTTAGTCAAATATACGCAACCAATGCAACATCTGTGATTCTTCTTCGTCGACAGCTTGATTCTGAGGTTTCTTGCATCATTGCTCTGGATACCATCTTTTCGAAGAGTCTAAGTATCTGTCTCAGATTTTTAAAACATAGGTACAATTTCAGAGTATAAGGCTCCCCTTATTTGCTGTAAAAGTAAGATATAAGTGGAGAACAGAGTCCCATAAAAGACCAGCAAGCTTGAATAGGAAAAAAGGAAGCTCCATCTAATTTTTAACAAGCACAATTTGATTATACCTTGTTTTACTCAAGTTGATAAGTTAAGTTACCTGCAGCTCCACATCTGGTTAAATTCTAATTTAAATTCCACTGAAGGCATTGATTCTCTGGTTAAGCACTCATGTGAGATTGGGTGGTCTTTACATAGTGAATTGTTGCTAGAATCAAGCTATACCTTACCAGTTGGCCACCCAAATAAGTCCATATTGCCCCTTACAGAATATGTGTGTGCCATTTGCGGATGCTGTTGCTTTCATATAGATTTAATGAGCTTCAGCACTTATTCCGCTGATTTATACACTGTGACAATTTTATAGCCTGCTTTAAATACTCTGTGCTCATTGGGAAAAGCCGCCTCTATTTAGGACTATGCGACAAGTACAAGCTTCCTTGAAAATTTCCTACAGACCGTGTGCATCTGTGTGGCATCCTAAACCTGCCAAAGATTCATGCATAGAACAAATGCAGATTAATGTTGGTAGAGGGCGGAGAGGGGTCAGTGTAACTAGTAAATAAAGAAGGCACTTTCAAATTGGAAATACTTCTCCCTGAGAAGGTGAAGTTCCCAACTATTTCATTTTCCAACTATACATACAGGAGGGAGAATATATTTGTCAACTGTAATTTATTTTATTTTTCATTAATGAAATTCCTATTATAAAGCAGCATGATGGCAACGGTTCCGTTTTGGGGAAGAACCAAACTCTTCATTGAATACCCTAAGTGACCTTTACCCCCCGCAGTCCCATCATTCCCACCCCTTCTCTGCACCATTCTGTCTGCTACCTTCTGTGGGAGGATCGATGTTGAAGGGATGGGCCAGGTGAGGCCAGGTACCCACCTTCTTCACTCCTGCATTCCTGGAGAGGACCCTGTAACAAAAAGACAAAAGAGGAGACACAGTAGGCTGTCAATCACCCATCCACATCATTGGGCGAGGAGGGTTTCTTTCTTCACATGACTGATTTATAACCAAGTAGGCCATTCTCCTGGGTGATGGCATTTATACTAGAATTTTCACGGCTCGCACAGAAACCAGGGATCTTGTCATAAAAATAGGAGCAAAGGAGAATGTCTGAACAAAGGCGCCATGGGAAAACGAAGCACTCCTAGTGCTTAGACATGCAGGAAGCATCTTCTTAAGGAGCTCTGGCATAAATTTAAAATACGGCATGTCTGGCAATTTCAATTTTTAACAACCAAGCCCTTAAAGCAGGGCTAGACTCCAGAAAAAGAAGGAAGGTAAATTCTGGATGCAAATGAAGGCCAGCTGCAGCTGTGGAGGGAGGGAAAGCATCCAGGTAAATGTGTCTGCAGATGAATGTATAGTAGGTCATTCCAGGTTATTCTCTGATCTGGAGAAACTGTACCCAGCGCTGCCTGGGAGTGATGTAGGTCTCCTTTGACTGTCAGGGAAGGGTTGTGGAGCTTTTGCTATTCAGAATTCATGTCGTCAAGCCCAGCTTTATTGTTATCACAAAAACCACAGATGTCAAATCAGGACAAGGAAAGGGACTTGGTTTCAGAGCTAATCAGTATAATTATGTATCCACGGGGTGCCCAGCGGTGAGGGTATAGGAGACAGAGAGTACAGCCAACTGTTGGTGCTGTGCGAGGCAGCTGCACTATATGCAAAGGCATGGGAATAGCCAGGTTCAGCACCTCTTGCCAGCCCTGTTCCCATTTGGATCACTGGACAGTGAGAGCTGTCAGATAAGATTCCGAAACACTAGAAGTATGATGCATCTCCTCAACAAGCCAGACCAGTAGGAGGCTTATAAAGTTGATTAGCTGCCTGGTGAACCTCAGTGGAGTGAACTAACAATATAGCAGATGATTTAGTAATCTGAAGGTAATGTCAGAGTATTCTAAGGAAAGGGTCCCTATTTAGCAAAGAAGAAAGCACATTTCTTTCCAGCCTCTGTTCAAAACAACATGGAGCAAGAAAGAAAGCAGTTAGGCCTGTGCTGTTGGTGAGGTAATTGGTTATAAATAAAATATCGTTCAAAGAGGTAGTGAGCGTAATCTGCAGAGGTTAAAGCTAAAAGGAACCCTAGAAGACCACAATGTACAAGTTATTACAGTGGGTGAGGCAAAGGGATGACTGTGTCAAATCTTTTAGAGAGAAACAGGACATTTAAAGTAATTTAAGTAGTTCACTGCAGCAGGGCCTGCTGTTGTATTCTAAGCATTAGAAACAGTGCAGGGAGAGAGTTCCTCCCAAGTAGAGCTGTCAACTTACAGCAGGACTTAGAGACCAAGCCACTCTCCATCGCTCTCTGTAAAAAAGGGACCAGGCTGGGGCTCTCTAGGACAATAGAAGTGGATGGACTTGAGAGGCATTTAGCAGGTACGATCAATAGGGCTTTGTGACTGACTTATATGTAATACATGTATCTTGGTTGTCTAGTGTTGCTATAGCAGAAATACCACAAGTAGATGGCTTTAACAAAGAGAAATTTATTCTCTCACAGTCCTAGTAGATTCGAAGTTCAAATTCAGGGGTCCAGTTCCAGAGGAAGGCTTTCTCTCTCTGTTGGCTCTGAGGGAAGTTCCTTGTCATCAGTCTTCCCCTGGTCTAGGAGGTTCTCAGGCTCAGGAACCTCTGGTCCAAAGGATGCACTCTGCTGCCAGCATTGCTTTCTTGGTGGTATGAGGTCCCCCGTCTCTCTGCTCACTTCTCTCATTTATGTCTCAAAAGAGATTGACTTAAAACACAACCTAATCTTGTAGATTGAATTCTGCCTTTTAACACAACTGCCTCTAATCCTGCCTCATTAACATCATAGGGGCAGGATTTACAACACACAGGAAAATCCCATCAGATGACAAAATGGCAGACAATCACGCAATACTGGGAATCATGCCCTAGCCAAGTTGACACACATTTTTGGGGGGACACAATTCAATCCATAACAATATGTATTCTCGATTAGAAATATTACAAAAATCATATATATTTGTGCTGTATATATATTCAGTCTGCCTCTTAACAATTTTTTTTTAATATAAAGTGTAAAAATTAGAACTGTATATTATAGGTCATATAGGAGCCCTGGTGATGCAGTGGTTAAGCTCTCAGTTGCTAACTGAAAGGCTGGCAATTTGAGCCCACCGGTTGCTCCGAGGGAGAAATATGTGGCAGTCTTCTATAAAAATTTACAGCCTTGGAAACCTTATGGGGCAGTTCTTCTCTGTCCTATAAGGTCACTATGAGTCAGAATTGTCTTGATGGCTACGAGTTATTATAGGCACTTGAACAGAAAGATAGCTCCATAAATCAGATAAGAAAAAAAAAAGACTCAAATATATATATATGAATTTTGTAGAATGATAAGAACAAAACTTCAAATGAGTATGGAAATGATGGACTGTATCTATTAAGAGGCGTTAGAACAATTAGAAAGCTGTCTCTAGACAGCATAAAGCTAGAACTATACCTTATTGTATTTTTTAATCAAACTGAATTCCTGGTGTGTTAAAGATTTAAATGTAAAAAACATGACTATAAAGGAAGAAAGAACCAAAAATAAAGAAAAATAAAATTTGAGTATATATTGAAATAATAATATACTTAAATAAATTTGGCTGCATATTTCAATAAACATTTAAATAATATATTTGATTAATTAAATAATTATCTTTTCTAAGCCAGACACAGGTACAGATTGATATACTGATTTGACTACATTTATAAAGTTATGAGATTCCTAAGACAAATAAGAGGGAAACAGGTATCTTACAGATGAAAATACAAAAACGCTCAATAGTATTTTAAAATATATACCCCACTAGTAATTAAAAACTTAAATATAAAAAAAAATGAGATAAATTTGATTGTTTATTGGATTGTCAAAGATGAAACACTGAAACAACGCACAAACTGGTGATTTTATAAGTTGGGATACCTCATGTATCAAATCAAAGAATACCCAACTAAGAGTGCTTTAAACAATAATGATGTTTATTATTCCAAACAACTAGAAGCACGGAGATAGGTAATTTCAGAATTGCAGGGAGGCTCAATTATGACATCAAGAACTCAGGCTTTTTTCATTTTTCTGTTATAAATGTCTTTAACTTAATAGACTCCTTAGATTTTATGTATTTTGAGTTCCAGGCAAAGAATGGGAACAAAAACATCCATTCGAAGTAATATATCTTTTGGGAGGGTTGGGTAGGGGGCTTTCCTCGAGGTCCCTAGAAGACATCCCTACAGGTCCAAATGGTCAGAATTAGGTGACATGCTAATGTTCTCCTTCAAGAGAGCTTGAACAACTAGTGTCTGGCATAGTCAGCTCCCATGTTAGGAGTCGGAGTCCCTGGGTGATGCAAATGGTTAATGTCTTTGGATGATAATAGGAAGGTTGGATGTTCAAGTCCATTCAGAGGCACCTCAGAAGAAAGCCCTGGTGATCTACTTTCCTAAAAATTAGCCATTAAAAACCCTGTGGAGCACAGTTCTACTCCGACACACATGGGGCCACCATGAGTCAGAGTCAACTTACGGGAAGATGGCGATGATGAGAGCCGACCCTTTCAGGAGGCGAGCAGAATGCGTCTCCTGAGGCCCTTCCTGCCAGCTGGCGTGCAGTACACTAACAGAGTCTGAGACACAACCTGTTCCTGATGAACAATGTTTCTGGAACTTTGATGTCTAAAATTGAAAATAATTATGTAAAAATCTTTGTAGTTATGGTATAAAAAAATAATACGAAACCCTAGTTCTGAGAAGAAATAACAAATTTTATAAGCATATATGTTTTAGGAAATATTTTCCCTATTACCAATATGTTGTTTAATAGAACGCATTTTTTCCAACAAAATTTATATCTACTTTTTAACGACACAAAATGGTAAATGTTATATATGTAGTGATAGAAATACAATGAATACATTTTCTTAACAAATTACTCCCAAACCTTAGAACACAAAATTTTATGCATTTACTTAAAATGGAAAAAAAAAAAAAATCATACAATAATAAATCTATATGTTTTTGATTTATAAGAACATACATATTGATCTTCAGATAACGGTGTTGCAAAAATCACTTCCCAACAACATTTCCTTTAATGGCATCTGCAGACAAGGAGGAAAATGATGATGAGATAACAGCTCTGAAAAGCCCTCTTGGTGTCATTTGCTAGCTGATGATGTGCTATTTCTGCTCACATTTTTGTTTCACCCAGTAGCTCTGGAGAATCTCCTCCTCAATAGTAAATGACCTTTGTTGCGTGTAATTTATGAGACTTTCTCAACACAAAATAACCTTTGAGTGAGTCATTTTCAATCCATCCATTAGGACCTCTAGCCCTCTGTCTCCATGAAATTATGACCCAGAGCAGTCCTAGCCTATCGGATGACATCATCTCCACACATCAACCACTATAAAAAGTGTTCTTCCATTGCTATAAGTTTTGTGGATGGTTCATTCTTAAAAATCCCTTAGAATTATTCTGAAATTTTGGTCGTTCTAATATTAACAACTAAATATTTTATTGTGCATACTTTAAAGAGGCAACTCGGCCACATATATCAAAATATAAAATGAATACGTCCTCTGGTCTAGGATTCCAATTCCATATATTTATTCTAAAGATATTTGTCCTACTGAACAAATACGGAAACTGATATTTCTATCAGTTGGGATAGATTTGTGTGACTGGCATATTCAGCCCCTATGGTGGAAGAAGGAATTCCTGGGAGACTCAAATGGTTAATACGCTTGGATGCTAACAGAAAGGTTAGAAGTTTAAGTCCACCAAACATTAAGAAACACCCAACATTTCAGGGTCTTAATGATAAAGTTTACTCTTTGCTCATTCTGCATGAACATCACAAGTAGGCTATGAACTCAGCTTGTACCTCCTCGTTTCAAAACTCTAAACTCAAATGGTGTTGTTTTCATGGAAGAAGAAAAGATAAAAGACAGCTCAAAGGGCTTGAACAGGCAATTAAGTGCTGAAGCCTAGAAGTGAAAGATGTCATTTCCACTAGCAACTCACCCTATCCCACCCTACCTATGGGGCAAGGCAATGGAATTCTATTCCATTCTTAGAATGAGGAAGAATCAGAAAATATGTGAACTATACTACTGATAGAAACCCTAATGGCATACTAGTGGTTAAGAGTCTGGCATCCAACTAAAAAGTGTGCAGTTTGAATCCACCAGGCACTCCTTGGAAACCCTATGAGGCAGCTCTGCTCTATCGTGTAGGGTTGCTATGAGTTGGATTTTTTTGGGGGGGGACAGGGGTTATACTACTGACAGCTATCATTGTATCCATACTTTTTTTTTTTTCACAATGTTAAAAAGTTGACAATAAAAATAGTTCTCCCACTGTTTGTCAGTTTGTTGTACTGTGGAGGTTTGCGTGTTGCTATGATCCTGGAAGTTCTGCTACAAGTATTCAAATACCAGCAGGGTCAACCATGGTAGACAGGTTTCAGCTGAGCTTCCAGAGTAAGACAGACTAGGAAAAAGGGCACGGTGGTCTATGTCTGAAAAGGATTAGCAAGGGAAAACCTTATGAATAGCGGCAAAATGCTGTCTGATATAGTGCCAGAAGATGAACCCCTCAGGTTGGAAGGCATTCAAAAGACTACTGGGGAAGAGCTGCCTCCTCAAAATGGCGTAAACCTTAATGACCTGGATGGAATAAAGCCTTCAGGACCTTCATTTGCTGTAATGGCATGATTCAAAATGAGAACAAACAGCTACACACATCCATCAAAAATTGGAAGATGAAATGTACAAAGTATAAATCTAGGAATATTGGAAATAATCGAAAATGAAATGCAACACATAAACATCAATATCCTAGGCATTAATGAGCTAAAGTGGACTGGCATCGGCCATTCTGAATCTCATAATCATTCGGTCTACTATGCCGTGAAGGAAAACTTGAAGAGGAATGGTGTTGCATCCATCACCAAAAAGAACATTTCAAGCTCACCCTCAAGTACAACACTATCAGTGATAGGATAATACCCATATGCTTACAAGGAAGACCAGTTAATACTGATTATTATTCAAATTTACACATCAACCATTAAGACCAAAGATGAAGGAACTGAAGATTTTTACCAACTCCTGCAATCTGAAATTGATGGAACATGCAATGGAAATGCACTGATAATTACTGGAGATTGGAATGCAAAAGTTGGAAACAAAAAAGAAGGATCAGTAGTTAGAAAATCTGGCCTTAGTGATAGAAATAATGCTGGAGATCACATGACAGAAATTTGTAAGGCCAACGACTTCTTCATTACAAATAGCTTTTTTCACCAACACAAATGGTGACTATACACATGGACCTCCCAGATGGACTACACAGGAATCAAAACGACTACATTTGTGGAAACAGGTGGTAGAAAAGCCCAATATCATCAGTCAGAACAAGGCTGGGGATAACTGTGGAACAGACCATCAATAGCTCATATGCAAGTTCAAGTAGAAAATGAAGAAAATTAGAACAAGTCCATAGGAGCCAAAGTACGATCTTGAGTATATCCCACCTGAATTTAGAGGCCATATCTAGAATAGATTTGACACATTGAGCACTAATGACTGAAGACCAGAGAAGTAGTGAAATGACAAAAAGGACATCATACATTAAGAAATCAATAAAATTAATAAAAGTAGGAAAGAAAGAAGAGACCAAAACTGATGTCAGAAGAGACTCTGAAACTTGCTTTTGAATGTCGAGTAGCTAAAGCAAAGGAAGAAATGATATAGCCAAAGAGCTGAATGGAAGATTTCAAAGGGTGGCTTGAAAAGACAAAGTAAAGTATTATGATGACATGTGCAAAGAGCTGGAGATAGAAAACCAAAAGGGAAGAACACGTTTGGCATTTCTCAAGCTGAAAGAACTAACGAGAATTTTCCCACCTTGAGCTACAATACTTAAGGATTCTAGGGGGAAATATTAAACAACGTAGAAAGCATCAAAAGAAGGTGGAAGGAATACACAGTCACTACACCAAAAATAACTGGTCGACATTCAACCATTTCAGGAGGTAGCATATGATCAGGGACTGATGGTACTACAGGAAGAGATCCAAGCTGCACCGAAGGCATTGGCAAAAAGCAAGTCTCCAGGATTTGACAGAATACCAACTGAGATGTTTCAACAAATGGATGCAGTATTAGAAGTGCTCACTCATCTATGCCAAGAAATTTGGAAGACAGCTACCTGGCCAACCGACTGGAAGAGATCCATATTTATGCCTATTCTGAGGAAAGGTGATCCAGCCAAAAGAGGAAATTATGGAACAATATTATTAATATCACACACAAAATTTTGCTGAAGATCATTCAAAAGTGGCTACAGCAGTATATCGACAGGGAACTGCCAGAAATTCAAGCCAGATTTGGAAGAGAATGTGAACCAGGGCTATCATTGCTGATGTCAGACAGATTCTGGCCAAAAGTAGAGAATACTAGAAAGATGTTTTCCTGTGCTTTACTGACTATGCAAAGGCATCCGACTGTGTGAATTATAACAAAATTATGGATAACATTGCAAAGAATGGGAATTCCAGAACACTTAATTGTGCTCATGAGGAACCCGTACACAAATCAAGAGGTAGTTGTTTGGACAGAATACTGAGTGGTTTAAAGTCAGGAAAGGTGTGTGTCAGGCTTGTATCCTTTCACCATACCTATTCAGTCTGGATGCTGAGCAAATAAATCTGAGAAGCTGGACTATATGAAGAAGAATAAGGCATCAGGATTGGAGGAAGACTCATAACGACCTGCATTATGCAGATGACACAGCCTTGCTTGCTGAAAATGAAGAGGACTTGAAGCACTTACAGATGAACATCAAAGTGCTCAGCCTTCAGTATGGATTATACCTCAACATAAAGAAAAGAAAAATCCTCACAACTGGACCAGTAAGCAATACCACAATAAATGTAGAAAAATGATGTCAAGGATTTAATTTTTCTTGGATTTGCAATCAACACCCATGGAAGCAGAGGTCAAGGATTCAAAAGACACATTGCATTGTGCAAGTCTGCTGCAAAAGGCCTCTTTAAACTGTTGAAAGCAAGGATGTCATCTGGAAGACTAAGGTGCGCCTGACCCAAGCCATGGTGTTTTCAATCGCCTTGTATGCATGCGAAAGCTGGACAATGAGTAAGGAAGCCTGAAGAATTGACAACTTTGAATTGTGGTGTTGGAAAATAATATTGAATATATCCTGGACTGTCAAAAGAATGACAAATCTATCTTGGAAGAAGTACAAACAGAATGCTCCTTAAAAGCATGGATGACATGACTTTGCCTCACATACTTTGGACATGTTATCAGAAGGGTTTAGTCCCTGGATAAGGACATCATCCTTGGTAAATTTGAGGGTCAGGGAAAAAGAGCAAGATCCTCATCTAGATACACTGACACAGTGACTGGAACAATGGACTCAAGCATAACAGAGGTTGTCAGGATGCTGCTGGAGTGGTCAGTGTTTTGGTTTGTTGTACGTGGGGTGGCTATGAGTCTAAATTGACTCAAAGGCATTTAACGACAACAGCAACATCAAAATAGTTATCAGTAAGGATTGGTTAAATAAGCTATTGTTTACCCATGCATTGAAATTCTATGCTACCAGTTATGAGATGATTTAAGTCAAAATTCATTAACATAAAAGATTCCTGTTGAATACCGTTCAGGGAATGAAGTGTTGTTCATTTCTGTATGATGTTTGTTCCCATAATTAAAACTTGAAGTATAACTGTTTGTAGGTATAGGAGGAGCTGTAGAGAGAAGTTCAGATGATGGGTGATTTTTACCCAGGTGGCTGTGACTAGATAAAAATGTTGATTTGTCTAATAAAATACAAAGACCGTGTATTATTTTGTAAACAATGCTCCACATTGTCTTGGATTTGATGGTAGTTAATTCATACTTCCCATTGTGATTGTGAAAAGTTTGTTGTTTTTGTTAGGTGCCACTAGGTTGAACCCATTCATGGAGACCTTACGTATAACAGAATGAAACATTGCGCAGTCCTGCATCATCCTCACAATAGTAGATATGTTTGAGTCCAGTGTTACTCCCCCTGTGTCAGTCCATTTCGTTGAGTATCTTACTCTTTTTCTCTGAACCTCTACTTCACCAAGCATAATGTCTTTCTCCAAAGATTGGTCCCTCATAATAATGTGTCCATCCTCAGTTCTAAGGAATGTTCTGGTTGTTATGTTCTTGAAGGCAGATTTGTTCATTCTTCTGGAAATACATGTCATATTCAATATTCTTTGTCAACGCCACAATTCAAATGTGTTAATTCTTTTTGGTCTTCTCTTTTCATTGTCTGGTTTTCACAGGCGTATGGAGTGATCGAAAACACCATTGCTTGGGTCAGCTGCACCTTAATCCTCAGTGTAACATCTTTGCTTTTTATCACTTTAAAGAGGTCTTTTGCAGCAGATTTGCCAATTGGCAATATGTCCTTTAATTTCCTGACTGTAGCTTCCATGGGCATTAATTGTTGATCCAAGAAGAATGAAATCCTTGAAAACTTCAATTTTTTTTTGCCATTTATCATGATGTTATTTATTGTAAACATCTTAGATCTTCCAGTAATTCTCTCCAGGAAAGCTTAAAACGAAGTGTACACAAGTTCAAGTTAATACATTAGTAACTGAGTTGCTTATTAAAATAAAAAAACAGCACCCTTCAGAGGAAGAAAACAAATTCCAGGGTCCCTAGTATGCCCTTTACAATGTACAGCAAACAATAAAATGCTACTAGATATTCATATAACCTAGTAAGGGAAAATAAAAATAGCCATAAATAGCAGCCATGGGATGACCAAGATGTGAAATTCATCAAAGAGTATAAAACAAGTTTTGTAAATATGGCCAAAAGGAAGATATAGTCTTGAGAAAATGGATAATCTCATCAGAGAAATAAAAACTATAAAAGAATGAATGGTAAATCTAGAACCTAAAATTACAACAACCATAATGAAAAAATCACTGGATGGAATTAACACCATACTGAAGATGACTGAGAAAACATTCAATAAACTTGAAGACAGACCAATAGAAAAATGTAAAACTTAAGAAGAGAGAAAAATAAAGACAAAAAGATTGAAGAAAAATGAACAGAACTACAGACACTTGACAAACATTCATGTAATTCAATGTCCAAAAGGATAGGATAGTAAGATAGGGGCAGGAAAAAAAATTAACATTATAATGGATGAGCAGTTCCCCAAAATGATGAAAAACATTAATAGGCAGTTCCAAGAAGCTCAGCAACTCCAATCAGGATAAAAAGACAAAGAAAACCAAACAAAGGTGCTTCATAGTCAGAGTACTGAAAGCTAAACATAAAGAGAAAATCTGAAACCATCAGGGGAAAAAGAGGGCCACTGCATTTAAGAAAACAGTGATATAAACGGTATTCTTAAAATCTGAAAGGAAAAAAAAATCAACCCAGAATTCTATGTCTAATAATAGTGGCATTCAAAATTGAGTGTGAAATGGACATTTGCAGATAAATGAAAGCTGAGAGATTTCTTTACCAGCTGACCTGTGCAGCAGGAAATGCTCAAGGCTGTCCTTTATGCTGAAGTGAAATGATACCATTTGGAAACAGATCTTCAGGAGGAATGAAGAGTGGAATTTGGATGTCCTGGGTGACCTGCCTTGGGGCCTGCTGCTTACGAATGGATGAGGCAGAAATACAACCCATGCTTCCCAACTCTGGTTACACTCACTCCATAGAAGGTCATGTCCGTAGAAACCTGGATTGTTTGCACACCCTATCTATATAATTTGACCCAGAGTATTTTGTGCTGTTACAGATAGACCCAGAGCTCATACACACGAGGATACATCTCCACGAAGACTGTGCATCCTGGGAACACGGGGCCCAACCTGGCTTCCTGGTTAAAACATTCAACTTAACATTCTAGTCTTTAAAAAATAAGACCAAAACAGCTCCACTCTCCTGACCTCCTGCAGGACATCTCATTAGGGGGAGAGCAGCTAGGAGTACATAGTAAGGTGTATATAAGTTTTTGTATGAGAGACTGACTTAATTTGTAAACTCAGAACACAATAAATAAAAAAATAAAAGCCATGGGGGAAAAAATGAAATGGACCAAATAAGCATTAATATCCTGGGCATTAGTGAGTTAGTGAGGTATTGGCCATTTCGAATCAGACAATCACATGGTCTACTATGCTGGGAATGACGACTTGAAGAGGAATGGCATTGTACTCATTGTCAAAAAGAACATCTCAAGATCTATCCTGAAGTACAACACTGTCAATAATAGGATAATATCCATACACCTACAAGGAAGATGAGTTAATATGCATATTATTCAAATTTACACACCAACCACTAATACCAAAGATAAAGAAATTGAAGATTTTTACCGAATTCTGCAGTCTGAAACTGATCATACATGCAATCAGGATGCATTGACCATTACTATTGATTGGAATGGGAAACTTGGAAACAAAGAAGAAGGATTGGTCATTGGAAAATATGGCCTTGATGATAGAAATGACACCGGAGATCATGTGAGGGAATTTTGCAAGACCAATGACTTCATCGCAAATACCTTTTTCAACAACATAAATGTCTAATATATACTTGGCCTTGCCAGATGGAACATGCAGTAATCAAAATGATGACATCTGTGGAAAAAGACAATGGAGAAACTCAATATCATCAGTCAGAACAAGACCATGGATCGACTGTGGAACAGACCACCAATTGCTCATATGGAAAGTTTGAATTGAAGACGAATAAACTTAGACCAAGTTCAGGAGAGCCAAAATGCAACCCTGGGTATATCTCACCTGCATTTAGAGATCATCTAGGGCATAGGTTCAACTCACTGAACACTAATGAACAAAGACCACATGAGTTGTAGAATGGCAACAAGGATATCACACTCGAAAAAAGTAAGTGGTGGTTAAAAAGAAAGGAAAGAAAGAAACGATCAAAGTGGATGTCAGGAGAGACTCTGAAGCTTGCTTTTGAACTTCAAGCAGCTAAAATGAAAGGAAGAAATGTTGAATTAAAAAAGCTGAACAGAAAATTTCAAAGGGTGGCTCAAGAGGAAAAAGTAAAGTATTATAATGACATGTGCAAAGAGCTGGAGATAGAAAACCAAAAGGGAAGAACAAGCTCAGCATTTCTCAAGCTAAAAGAACTGAAGAAAAAATTCAAGCATCAAGTTGCATAGTGAAGGATTCTATGGGGAAAATATTAAATGATGCAGGAAGCATCAAAAGAAGATGGAAGGAATACACAGAGTCATTATACCAAAAAGAATTAGCCAATGTGCATCTGTTTCAAGAGGTAGCATACGATCAGGAACCAATGGTAGTGAAGGAAGAAGTCCAAGCTGCACTGAAGGCACTGGCGAAAAATAAGGCTTCAGGAATTGTCAGAATACCAACTGAGATGTTTCAACAAACGGATGCAGCACTGCAAGTGCTCACTCGTCTATGCCAAGAAATTTGGAAGACAGGTACTTGGCCAACGGAATGGAAGAGATCCATATTTATGCCTATTCCCAAGAAAGGTGATCCAACCGAATGTGGAAATTATCAAACAATATCATTAACATCACAAGCAGACAAAATTTTGCTGAAGATCATTCAAAAGCGGCTGCAGCAGATTATCAACAGGGAACTGCCAGAAATTCAGGCCTGTTTCAGAAGAGGACGTGGAACCAGGGATATCATTGCTGATGTCAGATGGATCCTGGCTGAAAGCAGAGAATACCAGAAGGATGTTTACCTGTGTTTTACTGACTATGCAAAGGCATTCGACTGTGTGGATCATAACAAATTACGGATAACATTGTGAAGAATGGAAATTCCAGAACACTTAATTGTGCTTCTGAAGAACCTGTACATATATCAAGAGGCAGTTGTTTGGACAGAATAAGGAGATACTGAGTGGTTTAAAGCCAGGAAAGGTGTGCGTCAGGGTTGTATCTTCTCACCATACTTATTCAATCTGTATGCTGAGCAAATAATCCAAGAAGCTGCACTATATAAAGAAGAACGGGTCATCAGGATTGGAGGAAGACTCTTTAACAATCTGCATTATTATGCAGATGACACAACCTTGCTTGCTGAAAGTGAAGAAGTCTTGAAGGACTTACTGATGAAGATCAAAGACCATAGCCTTCAGTATGGATTTCAACTGAACATAAAGAAAACAAAAATCCTTACCACTGGACCAATAAGTAACATCATCATAAACAGAAAAAAGATTGAGGTTGTCAAGGATTTCATTTTACTTGGATCCACAATGAACACCCATGGAAGCAGCATCAAGAAATCAGAAGATACATTGCATTGGGCAAATCTGCTGCAAAGTACCTCTTTAAATGTTTAAAACGAAGATGTTACCTTGAAGACTAAGGTGAGCTTGACCCAAGCCATAGTATTTTCAATTGCATCATATGCATGTGAAAGCTGGACATTGAATAAGGAAGACGAAAGAAGAATTGACACCTTTGAATTGTGGTGTTGGTGAAGAGTATTGAATATACCATGGACTGCCAGAAGAACGAATCAATCTGTCTTGGTAGAAGTACAACCAGAATGCCCCTTAGAAGCAAGGATGGCATGACTGTGTTACATACTTTGGACAAGTTGTCAGGAGGGATCAGTCCCTGGAGAAGGACATCATGCTTGGTAAAGTACAGGATCAGAGGAAAAGAGGAAGACCCTCAATGAGGTGGACTGACACAGTGGCTGCAACAGTGGGCTCAAGCATAACAATGATTGTAAGGATGGCACAGGACCAGGCAGTGTTTTGTTCTGTAGTACATAGGGTCGCTATGAGTCAGAACTAACTCGATAGCACCTAACAACAACAATAGTGTTGTATCTCATGGTGGGAGCATTCCTCCATTTGGAACTAAGATCTGTAGACTCACAGAGCATGGGTTCACTGGGAAAGGAAGCAAGAATACTATGAATGAGCTACTAGACGTAATAATGAGCTGTGCAACTTCGATTTCTATTCCTTGATTCCTGGACTAGTGATTCCTGGCTATGGGAGATACAACATCATATATTGGACCCTGGCTTAGAGCATATACAGCCACCTGGAGAACATTGCCCCAAACCTGCAAAGTATTGTCCCCTAGCTGACCCCATAGTAGTGTCTTTAGGAGGCCATTCCATTGTTCTATCAAGCCGACTGCTTCAGGATCATAGGACACATGGTAAGACCAGTAAATTCCATGAGCATGAGCCTCTTTGGTGCACTTCATTTGCTGTGAAGTGAGTTCCTTGATCTGATGTAATGCTGTATGGATTACCATGATAGCGGGTAAGGTATTTTGTGAGTCCACAGATGGTAGTTTTGGTTAAAGCATCGGGTGCAGGGAGGGCAAATCTATATCTACAGTAACTGTCTATCCCAGTAAGAATGAAACACTGCTCTTTCCATGATTGAAGCTGCCCAACGTAATCAACCTGCCACCAGGTTGCTGGCTGATTGCCTCTAGAAATAGTGTCACATTGGGCACACAGTTTTGGTCTCTGCTGCTGGCAGACTGGGCACTCAGCAGTGGCTATAGCCAAATTGGTCTTGGTGAATGAAAGTCCATGTTGCTGAGCCTATGCATAAACTCCATCCATGTCACCATGATCATTTTGCTCATGAGCCCATTGGGCAATGACAGGAGTGGTCTGGGAAAGAGGAAGACCAGTTTCCATAGAACACGTCATCCTATCCATTTGATTGTTAGAGTCCTTCTCTGCTGAAGTCACCCTTTGGTAAGCATTCACATAAGACACAAATATCTTCACTTCTTTGGCCCTTTCACGGAGGTCTATCAGCATACCTCTTCCTCACACCTCCTTGTCACCAGTTTTCCAATTATGTTCCTTCCAAGTCCCTGACCGTCCAGCCAAACCATTGGTCATTGTCCATGAATCAGTATTAATTGCACATTTGACAATTTCTCCTTCCAAACAAAGTAAATAACCAGGTCCACTGCTCAGAGTTATGCCCTTTGGAAGGATTTCTCCTCACCACTGTCCTTCAGGAAGATTCCAGAAAGAGGCTGCAGTTCTGCCACTGTCCACTTTTGAGTGGTGCCTGCATACAGTGCAGAACCATCTGTAAACCAGGCCCAAGTTTTCTCTTCCTCAGTCAAATGATCATAAGAAACTTCCCATGAGGCCATAAGAGCTAACTGGGAGAGGGAAGGTATTGTGACAGGAGTGCACTTCCTTATGTAACATACTTGTACCTTCAGGTCCTGCTCAGGCCCAATCTCATATATACTACTTCCATTTAATAATGGAATGTTGCTGTGCACATCTGACTTTATAACTCAAACAACACCCAGTAATTGATAGGCAGCTCAGTCTGCGTGGTGACTTGGTGGCCCATTGTTAGGTGTTCAGTCTCTACTAAGGCCCAGTAACAAGCCAAAAGCTGTTTCTCAAAAGAAGAGCAGTTATCTGCAGAGGACGGCAGGGCTTTGCTCCAAAATCCTAAGGGTCTGTGTTGTGACTCACCAATAATAGCCTGCCAAAGACTCCCAACAGCATCTCTATCTGCCACTGACACTTCAAGCACCATTGGATCAACTGGATCATATGGCCCAAGGGGCAGGGCAGTTTGCATGGTAGCCTGAACCTTTTGCAGAATCTTCTCTTGTTCTGGGTCCCACTTAAAACTATGAGCTTTTCAAATCACTTGATAAATTGGCCCAAGTAGCACGCCCAAATGGGGGATATGTTACTTACAAAATACAAAGAGGGTCACCATTGTTGTGCCTCCTTTTTAGTTGTAGGAAAATCCAGATGGAATAACTTATCCTTCACTTTAGAAGGAATATCTCGACAAACTTCACACCACTAGACCCCTAGAAATTTCACTGAGGTGGAAGGCACCTGAATTTTTGTTGGGTTAATTTCCCACTCTTTAGCATGAGAATGTCTTACCAATAAGTCTAGAGTCATTGATACTTCTTCTTTACTAGGTTCAATAAACAGAATGTCACCAATAATGGACCATTGTCACATCTTGTGGAGGGGAAAGGCAATCAATGTCCCTGCTGACTAAATTATGACATACAGCTGGAAGTTGACATATCACTAGGGTAGAATATTGAAGGTGTATTGCTGGACTTGTCAGCTGAAGGCAAACTGCTTCTGTTCATTCATCAAAACTAGAATTGAGAAAAATTATTGGCTGGATCAGTAGCTGCATACCATGTACCAGGAAATGTATTAATTTGCCTAAGCAATAAAACTACAACTGGAACAGCAGCTGCAATCGGATTCACTACCTGGTTATGTTTATGAAAATCCACCATCATTTTCCAAAATCCATCTGTTTTTTGCACCTGCCAAATAAGCAAGTAGAATATGAATGTGGTGGGAATAACCACCACTGCATCCTTCAGTCCTTCATGGTGGCAGTAATCTCTGCAGTCCCTCCAGGACTATGATATTGCTTTTGGTTTATTATTTTCCTAGGTAGAGGCAGTTGTAATGGCTTCCACATAGCTTTTCCTACCGTAAAAGCCCTTACTGCATGTGTCAGGAATCCAATATGGGGGTTCTGCCAGTTGCTGAGTGTATCTATTCTAATTATTCATTCTGGAACTGGGGAAATCAGTACAGAATGGGTTCACAGACACACTGAACCCACTATGAGACAGACCTGAGCTAAGACTCCATTAATAAGCTGACCTCCAAATGCCTCCACTCTGACAGGTGGGCCTCTATGATGTTTTAGGATGTAGATCCCTTTGCGAAGGGCTGGGCATAAGATCAACAGTATAAATTTTTAGCGGTGAAGTGGGGTACTTCCTCAAGGGGACCTGGCCTCCTCTTCCTTCAAGGGATTGTGTGTCTATAAACTACATTGTCTGGGAATTGATTGAGGGGCTGTGACTCTCTATACTGGTGATTAAAGTTAGGCTGCCTTTTACTTGAGCTACAATACTTCCACAGATCAAGTAAATATTTAGTAGATTTCCCATCTATTTCACTCCTAGGGACACCATGACTAAGTAGCCAATGCCACAAGTCCATACAAGTCAAAGTATTCTGATTACTGTTTTGAATTTTCTGTCCTTTACTGTAACCACAACTACCTTGCCTTTGTTGATTAAGTGCCACCAATTGGCCCCTACCACCACAGGGTCCAATCAGCCCCATTGCAGTTAGGTGTCTTAATTCAGTTAAGTTAGTTTACTACTCATAAATATGACTTACATAAAATAGCAATCACAGCAGTCTTTAAGGATGCTGGGGGCTCCATTCAGAAATTTGGTCCTCACGTTGTGGTAAAAGGTGTGTTCTCTGTGCACTCCATGTGGGAGTCTGTGGGTCTAACCTGATAAATTCAATCTAACATGACCTTTGGATACATTCTTCTATCATATACCAAGACAAGTCTGGTACTTCAACTTGATTTAGTGTAGTTCTCCGCTTAATCCATATTTAAGTGAACCAACTAAATAAGCTATTAGATCCTTTTCTAACCTCTTGAGCTGAAACATTGAATGAAGAATCTGTGCTTAGTGGGCCCATATCAGTAAACTCAGACTGATCCAACTGTATGTTCTGAGAAGCTGGACTATATGAAGAAGGATGTGGCATCAGGGTTTGTGGAAGATTCATCAATAACCTGTGATATGCAGGTGACACAGCCTTGTTTGCTGAAAGTGAAGAGGACCTGAAGCACTTACTGATGAACATCAAAGAATACAGCCTTCAGTATGGATTACACCTCAACATAAAGAAAACAAAAATTCTCACAGCTGTACCAATAAGCAACATCATGATAAATGGAGAAAAGATTGAAGTTGTCAAAGATTTCATTTTACTTGGATTCACAATCAATGCCCATGGAAGCAGCTGTCAAAAATCAAATGATGTATTTTATTGGGCAAATCTGCTGCAAAAGATTTTTTTAAAGCGTTAAAAAACAAAGATGTCACTTGGAGGACTAAGACATGCCTAACCGAAGCCACAGGATTTTCAGTCAACTCATATGCATGTGGAAGCTGGACAATGAATAAAGAAGACCAAAGAAGAATTGATGTCTTTGAATTATGTTGTTGGTGAAGAATATTGAATACACCATGGACTGCCAGAAGAATGAACAAGTCTGTCTTGGAAGATAAACAGCCAGAGTGTACTTGGAAGCAAGGATAGTGAGACTATGTCTCACATACCTAGGACATGTTATCAGGAGAGGCCAGTCTTAGAAAAGGACATCATGCTTTGTAAAGTAGAGGTCACCAAAAAAGAGGAAGACCCTCAATCTGATGTATTGACACAGTGGCTGCAACAAGGGGCTCAAACATAACAATGATAGTGAGGATGGTACAGGGTCAGACAGTGTTTCCTTCTGTTGTACATAGGGTCACTGTTAGCTGAAACCAACTTGTAGGCGCCTAACAACAACAACAACAGCACCATTATCTTACAGCCTAAATAGCCATTCCCACACATATTTCCCAGGTTTCTGTTTGCACATATTAGAATAGTCAAGCAGTTCTTTAGAAGTGCAGCATACTTCCTCCTGGGTCAGAGTTTGTACTTCTCCTTTTGGGGTTTGCTGGAACTTAAGTCTAATTGTAGGCCTAGACACAGAAATGGTCATGGAGGTTGGTCTTGGGAACATTCAGCAATGTCTAGTAAGGTGTCTGTCTTAGGAGCTGTCCCAGACAACAGTCCAGGTGCCACCCGAGGCTATATCTCAGACAGACTCTTCAGGTACAGCTGGGTTAATCTCATCAGATGGAGGTAGAAGGGGTAATGGTTTTACTGAGGAAGGTGGCTTAGCAGACAAAGATGGAATGATCTCTTCAGATGACAGTAAGAAGGCTGGTTCTTTTGGCAGGAATGATTCAATGGAATTTAGGAGCTCAGTGTCTCCAGCTTCCTGATTTTCGGCCCATATGTCCCCATCCAAAGTTTCAGGATCCCATTTCTTCCTTATCAATGCCCTTACTTTAACTTGACACCATTCAGGGTTGGGAATTTAATTGGTGTTGTAATTCACCCACTCTTATACGACTCTGGGTTTGGTTTTTGGCAATATCACCTCTGCTACGACAAGACATAAAGTTTTCTTTCAGGGCACAAGTAGCAACTTTGCAGTCTTTTATGAGGTACTTGAGCTGTGACTCTGGAGCCCTGAGATCATCAGTTTCTTCACTCTTTTGTCTAGTGAAAGTAGGACCAACCAATCAGCTTCCCTATACTTATAATTCTATAAAATTGTGGAAAAGCAGCAAGCATGTGATCACCCAGAGCCTCACCTCTCACCAATACATGATCTATTGGTGGTGACAGTTTGTGTATTAATATCACCACTTCATTCCACAGAATATAAGTGCCCTCTTTACTACTGGAGGCAGAGTCATCAGAGCCTTTAAGGATAATCAGGCTTGAGAATCAATTTAAAAAACTCATCCTTTCTATTTTGTTTCTCTAGAAAAGTGTTGATACCAAATGTCTTAGGCTGGGTTCTCTAGAGAAGCAAAACTAGTGAAGTGTATAGATACACAGATAATAGACAGACAGATACAGATTTATCTCAAGGGAATGGCTCACACGATTGTGGAGGCTGGCCACTCCCAAAGTCTGTGGGTCAGGCTTCTCCTGTCTCATGTGGTTGTGGGGGCTGATGAACCCACAGTCAGTGGTTCCAATGGTGGGCTGCTAGCTCACAGGGCTGTGGAGCTGGCGGACCCCAAGATCAGCAGGTCAGAAAACAAACTGCTGGCTCAAGTCCCAAGAACCAGAGGTAAGATGATGATGAGCCAGAAATAGTAACCAGAGCAAACAAGCAAGCTTTTGCTAGAACATCCATGTATATGCTGAGTGCAGGCCACACCTTTGAGGAAACTTCCCGTACGACTGTTTGGCTGATCACATTAGATCACATCATGGAGGTGGTTATATATTATTACTTACGGGAGAACAGAAAATGAGGATACTTGCCTAATACTGAAAATCACGGCCTAGCCAAGTTGATACATAATTATTAACCATCACAACGGGAGACTTGAACCTTAGCATGTGTAAGGTTGAGGGACAGCGCCTTAGAGGAGACACATGTAGCAATCCAGAAGCTCAAATATCTACATGCTCAGTAAAAGAGATGACTATTAAAAAAAAAAAAATGCCCCTCACAATGAAATTAGATGAGAAAACTTTTCACTTACCATTAGCTTTAAAAGGGGGAGCTTTGACAAACCCCTTAAAATTAATAACTTCAAGCTGGCCCATTTAAGAGTTTAGAATTAAAATTCACAAAAACATGTGACTTCAAATCCAAGCAGGGGACATATTTGAAAGTTGTCCTAGGTGAGTTGGCTCAGGTATCTGCAGTCCTAAATCACAACGGTATCTTTGACAGAAAGCACTCTCCTTTGAATGCTGGTAGAATCTCCACAATTATTTTCCCAGTGAATACGAGAGTACCAACTAACTAACCAACCAACTAATCAACTAACCAAATAACCAACCATTCAACTAACCAACCAACCAACCAACCAACCAACAAACTAACAAAACAACAACAAATCAGCAGAAGCAAAATTGTGTCCACAAAGATTTCAACTATTGGACTCATCGAAAGATCATGCAGAATTGAAAAAGAATCAGGTAGAAATTTTTAAAAGAAAATATTGTCACAACTACAATTTCACTGGATGTGTTACATCTCTGAACATTCACAACTGACACAAATTCTGAATTGGAAATACACCTTAAAAAGTTATCCAAAATGCATCAGTGAAAGATTAAAAAATAAGAGTTTAAGAATTTAAAAGAGATAGATGACAGACTGTGAAAGTCTGCCATATGTCGGATTGAGTCCTTGAAGGCAACAACCGAAAGAATGAAAAGTGTATTTTAGTATTCAAATTTTAAAAATATTTAGAAATAAATTATAATGCAAACTTTAGCTTTAAATGTTTATAAGGTCCAGCTAAGATAAGACTTTCTGGATATAACATAAAAATAAAAATATTAATTCTTTTTATATGACTATAATAAGCCACAAGAAACAGGCAAAATATTTAAACTACTTTATATAATAGCAAAAAATAAAGCCATAAAAGGTAACTAAATATGAATAACAAAATAGTTATTGGAATATCATGGAGAAAATTCTAGAACATTACTAAAACATCTTTAAAATGACTTAAAGAAATAGAGAAATATACCAAGGATATAAAACTTTTTAAAGATACGAATTTTGCTATCACTTTTATCAATTCTACCTTTTTTATAGTGTAATTCCAAATAAATCCCCACTAGGGTCCTTTTTTATCAGGTTTAAAAAAATTGTACTAAAGAGTAACAGTCCAAGAAAAATCAAAATAATCCTGAAGAAGGAAAATATAGTGGACTGACCACAAATATATCTAGATTTTTATTATTAAGTTTTAGTATTTGAGACAATGACACATTAGCATGGGATAAACAGAACAACACCAAGGAAAAACCCCAACCCTTTGCCGTTGAGTCGATTCTAACTCATAGTGACCCTACAGAACAGAGTAGAACTGCCCTATATGGTTTCCAAGGACCGCCTGGTAGATTCGAACTGCTGACATTTTTGGTAATTTTGGTTAGCAGCCTTAGCTCTTAACCACTGTGCTACCAGGGTTTCCAAACAGAAAAACAGGATAGGCTAAACAACAAAAACCCATTGCTGTTGAGTGGATTCTGATGCATAGCAACCCTGTAGGACAGAGTAGAACTGCCCCATAGGGTTTCTAAAGCTGTAAATCTTTACAGAAGCAGATGGCCAAATCTTTCTGGTGTGGAGCTGCTGGTGGGGTTCGAGCCATGGACTTTTTAGCAGCTGAGCACTTTAACCACTGAACCACCAGGGCTTCTTTCAGGTAGACTAGAGAGTTCAAATATAGACCTCAGTATAGACCTAGGAGAGTTGTATGTCCTGATGTGACAGGAAGAGATTGCTTTCTTGACGCGATTGTTAATAACAACCCCTTTTAATATAAAAAGCTCCAATTTGGGAGATACACACATGTACAATTTATTTTTGTATACAACTGTGTGGGTATGTGTGTGTACAATCCTTGACAGAGTTGACATTATATAACAGTGGAAAAAGGAGGAAGTATTTAATAAATGGGTCTGGAATCACTGTTTATCTACATTGGAAAAAAATGAATAAATAAATAAATTGGATCCCTAGCACACCATGCACAAAGCTAGTTAAATTAAAGCTTTAAATATGAAAAGAAAACATTTATGGTAAAATAATAACAAATATTTCTTTTACTTATGGGTGAGGAGGGATTTTTTTTAATAACACACAACGAGCAGAAATCATAAGGGAAAAGATTAACAGCAGGATTACTGTAAAATTAAGAACTTCTCTTCATTAAAAGACACCATAAAAAGATGAAAAAATATTCCAAAATTTGAGAGAATATATTTGCCACAGATAAAATCAACAAGAACTTGTAGTCAGAACAAGTGAAGAATTCACACATATTATTAAGCAAACAAAAGTAGCCAAAAATTAGAAAAGTGAGCCAAAAGAGATGAAAAGAACAGGAATATCACAGAAAAGGATATGTTGTTCTATCTTGGCCAATATATAAAGACGACCAACCGCCTTAGAAATAAAAAATAAATAAATAATAATTCACTCATGATGACAGTATTTCCCACCACATTGAATAAAAACATTAAAAAGCAGATCTCAAATATTGACGAAGCTGTAGACCAAGAGGCACACTTACAAACTACTCCTGGGTGTAAGTAGGGGTCAACATTTTGGACAACAATTTGGTATAAAATTCATGTACTGTATTACCAAATGTCACATAGCCAGTGAAACACTTGCACACACATACTACGCCTTGAGTACAATAAAGTTTGGAGAAATACTCTTTGCAATTACACAACTCGAAGCCACCCAAGTGTTCATCAACAGTAGAATGGATGAACACATTATTACATTATGTTTATTCATACAGTGGAACACTACATAAAAAAAAAAGTTGCATGAACTCTAATTTATTTTCTAGATAAATTCTACAAATATAATTTTGAGAAAAAAACAAAACAAATTGCAGCAGATACACAAAGTATTATTCCATTTATATAAAGTTGAAAACTTTTAAAACATTATGACATATTACATATATGTGTATATATATATATATATACCTATACACACTTTATGAACATATATGCTGTTGTTGTTAGATGGCATTGATTCAGTTCCAACTTACAGTGACCCTATGTACAACAGAATGAAACACTGTCTGGTCCTGCACAATCCTCACAATTTTCTTAGGCTTGAGCCCATTGTTGCAGCCACTGTGTCAGTCCATTTCATTGAGGGTCTTCCTCTATTTTGCTGACCGTGCACTTTACAAAGTATGATGTCCTTCTCCAGGAACTGGTCCCTCCCGATAACATGTCCAAAGTATGTGAGACAAAGTCTTGTCCTGCTCCCTTCTAAGAAGCATTCTGGCTGTCCTTCCAAGACAGATTAGTTCATTCTTCTGGCCCAAAACCAAACCCCACTGCTGTCAAGTCAATTCCAACTCATAGCAACCCCACAGGGTTTCCAAGACTGTACATCTCTACTGAAGCTGACTGCCTTATCTTTCTCCTGCAGCACTGCTGGTGGTTTTGAACTGCTGACCTTTCAGTTAGTAGTTGATTGCTTTAACCACTGTACCACTAACTCCCTGATTTGGACTTTTAGCCTCCAGAACTGTGAGAAAATAAGTTTTTGCTCCATGAAGCTATCTACTTTATGGTATTTGGTTGTTTTTAGATTGTAAAGATGCTAGACAAGTAACCAAAACAAACAAAAAAGATAGTATTGCAATATTAAAATCAGAAAAAAAAATTTATATCAAAACATTATGAAGTATAATATGTCATCACTTAATAAAAGGAACAAGTCACTGGGAAGATATAAAAATTTAGGTTTGTATGGGCTTTAAACGTAATTGGGAATTTTTAAGTGAAACTGACCAGTCCAAACTAAAATGAGAGAACTTATCACATTAACGTTAAAAAGATAAATCAAGCAGCAAAAAAATTAAAAACATAAAAAAAGAAGACTCAACCAAGGCAACATACAAGCCTGGTGTCATTGATATGTTTGATCTTCCATTCTACAATTAGAGTAGGCGTCATTTTCCAGCACAGTGGGAGGATTGACTATTGGTAGGTTACGAAGACTCTATTATTGAAAATTAATAGATGACATGTAGAATCAGTTCCCTAATAATCAAAATGTAATTGAATTAGAATTAAATAACAAGAAGGTAACCAAACCATTCTCTGTACTTGAGTACTGGCAATTTTAAACAAATAGATGCTGACTTCTTAAAATAAATTTTGACAGCTATCAAGATAACCATAAAGCTGTTTTTCATTGATTTTTGAAGTGACGGGTTATTTAAGTAGATTTTCTAGCATTTTAGCATCATGGTATTCATTGGATAAAGTGTCAGGATCACTATGCGTTTCTCTTTATAGTACAGGATTCAGTGTTTTTCTATCTTATTTAGAATTTACTTCTAAAAACTCAAGAGTCTTAAGTGTAAATAATAATAATAATGAAAATAATTTTTAATTTGCTGGAGCTTAGTCTTAGTGTTAAGTTGATGACATATGATCAATGTGATTTCTTTCCTTTTGAACAGTTTGTGTAATAGGTGAGTTATTTGATCCCTGAACACTTTATAGTAGATATTAATTTTAGGGTCCCCAGTCAATTCCACTAATTTTCTACCCCTTCTCCTACTCTTCTAATTGACTATTTTAAACTTTTCCACTTTTCCTCAGACTTTCAATAACTCTCTCATTGTTCTCTCAGCTATGCCCTTTTTCTTCTTTCACCGAGAAATTAGGAGCCATCAAAAGAGAATTTCCAGACTCAACTCAACCTTTCCTGAAAGGACCAGCATCAGGTGGCTGTATCCTCAGTCCTTCCACTTGTTACTAGGGAAACCTGAGCCCAGAGCAAACCCTCCACGTGGGCACTAACTATCTCCAACCTTTTTTATTTATTCAATGTCCTCACCCTGATAATTATTTCCTCTGTCTCCTGCACCATCAATTTGGCTGTTGTAATGCCCACTTAAAAAAGTAACAAAAATAACCACTCATTTAACCCATTTTCTCTTCTATGTACTGCCTAAATTTTCAGCTTCCCTGTTCCTTTAATAAGTACTGACAACCCCCACATTTTTACCTTTAACACAGCATCTTCCCTGAACTCCAGCCAAGCACATCCAAGGACCGATTTCACGTTTTCCCTTAGATGTATCGTAGGCAACAACATGAACTTACCGTGTCCCAAACTGAACTCCAGTGCCTTTCCCCTCCAAACCGCCTCCTGATTCAAGATCCTCAAAATCAGTAAATGGAAGTTTTTTCTACAAGTTGCTCACGCACCCACCTTGGGGCTGTCCTTGATGTCTCCCTTTCTCTCACATCCCACATCCAAACCATCCACGATCTTGTCAGCTGTATCTTTAAATAATTTCAAAAAACTTTTTCATTTTAAAGACCTCCAAGTTTGCACCAGCGGTTAAACTACCATCATTTTCCTCCTGTTCTATCAAAACAGGCTTCCATTTGGTCCCTCGGGTTCCTTCCGCTTAACACACAGTCTATTCTCCAACACAGCAAATTCAGAGCCGTCCAGAGTGGCGCTACTCAGATCAGATTTCTCCTCTGCTCAGAGCCCTCCAATGACTTTCCATCTCTGTGAAATTAAACTCAGAGATTTCATTATGGCCTGCAAGACCTTGCGTGATCTACCTCCCTCTCCCATTGCTTGTCCCGTACTCAATTCCTACTCTTTTCTCCTTCCCACCCTCAGTTCCACCCACCCATCTGTGGACTACTCAAATTGCCATGCCCACTTCTGCCTCAGGGACTTCCACGTGTGCTTCCCCCTTTCTGAAGAACTTTCTCGCCAGTTACCTCCTTGCCCTTAGAAGACGGCCTGGCAAGTTGTCTGTGATCTATCAATATTTTCTGAATGAGTGAACTTACCAAATTCTCTTCAATTGTCACCAATGAGCTATTCATTCCACAATTGTCCTAGTGGCTTCATAACTAAGAATGTGACGTGCTTCCCTCACATCCCCCTACCTCCCTGGAGGGAAGAAAGAGATTTACATAAGGGTTTAACTAAGGATTTTGATATTTTCCACTTTAGCTGGTTGTTTAGTCCTCAACAATACAAAGAGTTAACCCTCAGCAGCTAACAAAAAGGTTAGAAGTTCGAGTCTAGTCCAAGGAACCTCAGAGAAAAGGTCTGATGACCTACTTTCAACATATTAGCCATTGAAAACTCTGTGAAGTACAGTTCTACTCTGACACTCATGGGGTCTCCATGAGTTGGAATAAACTGGATGGCAATTTTTTTTTTTTTAGGTGAGGGAGCAACCATTTGTTGGTTTTGTCTAATTAATGGACTCACTTTTTAGGGAATGCAGTTTGCAAGTATGAAAAGAAGGGAGTATGATGAGTTAAAACAGGAACTAAAAGCTTTCTGCCTCAATAGTGAAGAGGAATTTGGTAGTGGTTTCAGAAAATAGAGGAAAGGGAGAAGCAAAAAGGAAGAGATGAGGCCAAGAAATGTCATGGAAGGTTGTAAAGTGTATTAGGAAAAAAAGGCAAAGGATAGTCTTAAGAACGAAAAAGTTTTATATTCAATTTTAAGTTGACTGAACTGCGATGTAGAGCTTTCTAACACTCCCTCCCTCCAAATATTCTGATAAAGCTGCTATTCTCACATGTTTGTTTCTCTGTGTTTACAGGCATACCTCAGAAATAACGTGGGTTCAATTCCAGACCACCTAAATAAAGCGCATCACCAAATTTTTTGGTTTCCCAGTGCATGTAACAGTTATGTTTACACTATAGTCTATTAAGTATGCAAGAGCATTATGTCTAAAAAAAAAACCAATGTTCTTGTTAGGTACCTTCGACTTGGTTACAACTCGTAGCAACCCTGTGTACCACAAAATGGATTGACACAGTGGCTGCAACAATGGGCTCAAGCACAACGACGATTGTAAGGATGGCACAGGACCCAGCAGTGTTTTGTTCTGTCATGCATGGGGTCGCTATGAGTCGGAACTGACCCGACGGCACCTAACAACAACAACATTGTTGCAGTCACTGTGTCATTCCATCTCATTGAGGGTCTTCCTCTTTTCCACTGACTCTGCAGTTTACCAAGCATGATGTACTTCTCTGGGGACTGACCCCTCCTGACAACAGGTCCAATGTATGTAAGACGCAGTCTTGCCATCCTTGCTTCTAAGGAGGATTCTGGTTGCACTTCTTCCAAGACAGACTTGTTCGTTCTTTTGGCAGTTCATGATATACTCAATATTGTTCGACAACACCACAATTCAAAGGCATCAATTCTTCTTCGGTCTTCTATTCATTGTCCAGCTTTCACATGCATATGACGCGATTGAAAATACCATGGCTTGGGTCAGGCCCACCTTAATTTTCAAGGTAGCAACTTCGCTATTCAACACTTTAAAGAGGTCTTTTGCAGCAGATTTGCCGAAGGCAATGCATCTTTTGATTTCTTGACTGCTGCTTCCATGGCTGTTGATTGTGGATCCAAGTAAAATGAAACCCTTGACAACTTCAATTTTTTTCTCCATTTATCATGATGTTGCTTATCCCCAGTTGTGGGGATTTTTGTTTTCTTTATGTTGAGGTGTAATCCATACTTAAGGCTGTGGTCTTCGATCTTCATCAGTAATTGCTTCAAGTCTTCTTCACTTTCAGCAAGCAGGGTTGTGTCCTCTGCATAAAGAATGTTATTAATGAGTCTTCCACCAATCCTGATGCCCCCTTCTTCTTCATATAGTCCAGCTTCTTGGACTATTTGCTCAGCATACAGATTGAATACGTATGGTGAAAGGATACAACCCTGATGCACCCCTTTCCTGACTTTAAACCACTCAGTATCTCCCTACTCTGTTTGAGCAACTGCTTCTTGATCTATGTGCAGGTTCCTCATAAGCACAATTAAGCGTTCTGGAATTCCCATTCTTCTCAATGTTACCCATAATTTGTTATGATCCACTCAGTCATATGCCTTTGCATAGTCAATAAAACACAAGTAAATATCTGTCTGGTATTCTCTGCTTTCAGCCAGGATCCATTTGACACCAGCAATGATATTCCTTGTTCCACGTCCTCTTCTGAATCCAGCCTGAATTTCTGGCAGTTCCCTGTCAATATACTGCTGGAGCCACTTTTGAATGATCTTCAGCAATAATTTGCTTGCATATGATATTAATAATATTGTTGATTAATTTCCGCATTCAGTTGGATCACCTTTCTTGGGAATAGGAATAACTATGGATCTCTTCCAGTCGGTTGGACAGGTAGATGTCTTCTAAATTTCTTGGTATAGACGAGTTAACACTTCTAGCACTGCATCTGTTTGTTGAAACATCTCAGTTGATATTTCATCAACTCCTGAAGCCTTGCTTTTTGCCAATGCCTTCAGTGCATCTTGGACTTCTTCCTTCATATCACATGTTACGTCTTGAAATGGTAGAATGTTGACCAATTCTTTTTGCCGCAACGACTCTGTGTATTCCTTCCATCTTCTTTTGATGCTTCCTGTGTCATTTAATATTTTCCCCATAGAATCCTTCGCTATTGCAACTCAAGGCTTAAATTTTTGCTTCAGTTCTTTCAGCTTGAGAAAGGACGAGCATGTTCTTCCCTTTTGATTTTCTATCTCCATGTCATTATAATACTTCACTTCGTTTTCTCGAGCCACCCTTTGAAATTTTCTGTTCAGTTCTTTTACTTCATCATTTCTTCCTTTTGTTTTATCTGCTAAACGTTCAAAAGCAAGTTTCAGGGTCTCTTCTGACATTCATTTTGGATGTCAGAAGAGACTCTAAAACTTGTTCCTATTTTAGAGGATAGAAAATTCAAGTTTCTGAAAGTCTAAAAGGAAAAGCACATTGTCATTATTCATAAGTTGCATTTATTTATATTGTTAGGCTGCACATATTTTCTTCCACAAATCTGTTATTTTAAATGACTTTTTGTTATATCAATATTTTCAGTTAAAAAATTAAGAAACATATTTCTCAAAAAATTTGAGAGGGTTTTATCCAAAAATATTACCCACATCTGCCTCTCTGAATGACTTCATGTATTTTAATCTCTTATCTGGCATCATGAATAAACACAACCTTGCCGAGGAGATATTCTGAAAAAAGGACAGAGCTCTCATGTTCTTAGGGACTGTTTAGGCTCCTTTCTTTCAAATTAAGGGTGAATGGCAGGAAATGTGATTTTTTGGATCACATGGCCCTTTGTTTGCTCCTCTGCCACTCCCTTGGTTGGTGATGAGCCAGAGACTGCTAGTTGTCCATGAAAATCCATTTTTCTCTTCTTTTATAGTACCACATGCTATGGCATGGGATGAATAAGAATGTTTGGGTCTCCATGAAGTGAAGGATTAGGAGTTTAAAATAATTGTAATAGTTTCTACTGACGGGGTTGTGGCCTGGGGAAGCAGGAGCCTATATAATATTTAGTTATGACAATTAGACATAAAAAATATATAATACATAATAGTTATTAGTTATAATAATAATAGCAATAATATCTAAGAGTTTACTGGGCAAATTTAAGCGATTTATCTCTTCCTAGCTTTCAAACAACTCTGTGAGATATAAAGAGCAGCTGTTATTATCCTCATTGTAGATAAGGGGCTTTTATGGTGCAAAAGGTTAAGTGCTTCACTGCTAACCAGTAGGTTGTGGGTTTTAACCCACCCAGTGGCACCTCAGGAGAAAGACCTGGCTATTTGCTTCCATAAAGATTACAGCCAAGAAAACCCTGTGGAGCAGTTCTACTCTGTCATATGGGGTTGCTATGAGTAGGAATTAACTCAATGAGTAGAAATCGGCTCGACGGCACCCAGCAACAACAAGATGAGATCACACATGAATGGCTGAAGCAGATTTAAGATTGAAATGAACAGAGAAAGCTTAAGACCATAATATTTAAATGATTAGAAGTACAAATGTAAATTGACCAGGAATAAAGTGATGGTGATGGCGATGGTGATGATGATGTAAATGATAATGCCAATAGTAATAATCATAATGACGATAAAGATATTCACTATGTGGGAGTAGTATCTGGCATTGTAGTTAAAGGTACTATACTCATTTGCCATATTAGGGATGAGGAAACAGAGACTCAAGAGATTCATTAGCTTGTCAAGGACACATGGTTATGTTACAGAGCTGGGATCTCAACCAAATAACATTGGCAGAGGGCATAGCGTGGACGAGGCTCAAAGTAACGAATGAAATAGGTAAGCACCTGGTGGAAAGTGAAGATTGAAGCAAGAAGGAATTTCACAAGGGTAGAGATTTTTGAATGATGATGGCAAATAAGTCACAATTAGCACTGGGAGTATAAAGGATGCTGGTCTTGTTCAGTTGAGACAAGAAGTGGAGGGTAGGAAAAAAAAAAATCAGAGATTGGTGGAGTTTACGCCAGGGAAAGTAATCAGGAGACGTTATCTCTAGAATTTAAAAAGGCTGTTGCCATTGAATTCCCTCCAACTCATGGAAACTCCACGTTTGTCAGTGTAGAACTGCGTTCCATAGAGTTTCCAGTGTATGATTTTTTGGAAGTAGATTTCCAGGCCTTTTTTTTTTTTTTTTTTTTGAGGCTCCTCTGAGTGGACTTGAATCTCCAACCTTTCAGTTAATGGTTTGTACCACCCAGGAACTCCAGTATTTAAAAATGCTGTATTATTAAATCCTTACCATTGTCCTGATGTTCTTTCCTAATCCATCTACACAGATAAGGACAAAACGAATTAGTCAAATCAATTCTACAGTACTAGAGAATATAATAAAGTAGGATAATAAAAATGAGTAATCAGAAAGAAGTTTCTTCATTTTTTTTTTTCTTTTTGTGCCAAGGCAAGAAAGAAAGCCAAGACCATGCCAGCTGAGGCTGAATTCCTTCCAAAGCAATCTGCAATCCAGGGATATTTTAGATAATAGGTGCACTCTAATTCAAATGCCCCAGGTTATATTACAGAAACAAAATAGCAGTCAATTCTCTGTCATTAAGGTTGTAATTAATTATCCAGCCTCTAAACCACTTGAGCCCCTTTGATTCTCTTCGGTGGACCTCAATCTCGACTATCACCCTGATAGCATCTCCTCTAGAGGGAGAAAAGAGGCACTTATAATTAGTATATTTTGCATTTTGTGAAAAGTTCGTATAAGCAGTCTGGTGGTAAAAATGATGTTTTAGTTGAAAATAGTAACTAGAATTCTACCAATCTGTGGGATCCCTGTTGTTCACAGGGATGGCCATGTACTGTTGACATGGAGTCACCCACTAGAAGATGGACGAAGGAAGTGAAGTGGCTCTCCATCAGAGCAGGAGCTGCTCCTGTCCCCAGATGTACATGTCTTTCAGTATTCTAGTCACACCGGGAAAGCACTACAGAAAAAGAAGCCCCAGAAATAGAAGCAGCGTGTCAGAACCCCATCACTAAGAGATGGAAGAGCCAGATGGGCACCAGGGGCTGTTTAGAACATCTTTCTTCCCACAAGGGCAGTGAAGTCAGCTGTCTTCATTTGTGCTTCTCTGAAAATGCTGACTGCAAAAGAGGCTTTCGGGCACTGAACTGGGAGCTGCTGCTTAGCGGGGAGGGATGGAGGGCTCGGCCCTCAGCACAAGCCGTGGCTCCTCCCAGTGCTCAGCGCCTGAGAGTGCTGGTATCCTACACTCCCAAAACTGATGTGCCAACAGTGATGAGCGCAGAGCTTGGCCTCCTTGTTGCCAGGCTCCTGTGCACAGATCATGGAAGTCTAGTTCTCTTAGTCACAGAGTAAAACCTAGTTGTTGTTGTCGTTAGGTGCCATGGAGTCAATTCTGACTCACAGTGACCCCATAGGACACAGCAGAACTTCTCCATAGGGTTTCCAAGGAGTGGCTGGCAGATATGTACTGCCAACCTTTTGGTTAGCAGGCGAACTCTTAACCACTGCACCACCAGGGCTCCAAAGTCTAATAGTACCTGAGATTTAGATTCTATTTTGGGCAACCAGTAAACACAATTTATCATATAATTTGTCATATTTACTTTATTAAAGAAAGCCTGGTAGCAGAATGATTAAGCCCTCAGCTGCTAACAAAAAGGTTGGCAGTGAGACCCACCCAGCCCCTCCTCAGGAGAAAGACATGGCAATCAGCTCCCATAAAGATTACAGCCAAGAAGACCGTATGGGGGAACTTCTAGTCTATCACATGGGGTCTCTGTGAGTTAAAATCTACTTGATGCCAACTAATGACAATATTTTACTTTTATTATTATTATGACAGGTGCAAAGTGTTATGAAAGAACTCTCATTTTAGCATATCTGTAGCTTCCAAGGCAACAAGGATTCTGCTAATTGCAATACTTGAAATCTTAATAATGTTTGTATAATCCTTTACAAAAGAAGTTTCATGTATAATCCCAGCTGATTCTCAATATAATCCTGTGGGGTAGGAAGACCACGTACTGTTATTCCTGTTTTACCAAAAATAATAAAATCTTTGCTTTTTAACACTTTAAAGAGGTCTTTTGCAGCAGATTTCCCCAATGCAATGTATCATCTGATTTCTTGACTGCTTCTTTCATGGGTGTTGCTTATGGATCCAAGTATAATGAAATCCTTGACAACTTCAATCTTTTCTCTGTTTATCGTGATGCCGCTTATGGGCCTGGTTGTAAGGATTTTTGTTTTCTTTATGTTGAGGTGTAATCCATACCAAAGGCTGCGGACTTTGATATTCATCAGTAAGTCCTTCAAGTCTTCACTTTCAGCAAGCAAGGTTGTGTCATCTGCATAACACAGGTTGTTAATAAGTCTTCCTCCAACCCTTATGCCCCATTCTTCTTCACAGAGTCTAGCTTCTCAGATTACATGCTCAGCATACAGGTTGAACGCTGTTGTTGTTAGGTGCCGTCGAGTCGGTTCTGACTCATAGCAACCCTATGCACAACAGAACAAAACACTGCCTGGTCCTGAGCCACCCTTACAAATGTACGGTGAAAGGATACAGCCCTGACGCACACCTTTCCTGATTTTAAACCACGTAGTGTCCCTTTATTCTATTCAAACGACTGCCTCTTGATCTATGTACAGGTTCCTCATGAGCACAAAGAAGTGTTCTGGAAATTCCATTCTTCTCAATGTTATCCATAATTTGTTATGATCACACAGTTGAGATGTCACTTTAAGAACGAAGATGTGCCCAACCCAAGCCAAGGTGTTTTCAGTGGCCTCATATACGTGCAAAAGCTGGACAATGAATAAAGAAGACCTAAGAAGAACTGGGAAACCCTGGTGGCATAGTGCTTAAGTGCTACAGCTGCTAACCAAAAGGTCGGCAGTTCAAATCCACCAGGCGCTCCTTGGAAACCCTGTGGGGCAGTTCTACTCTGTCCTATAGGGTGGCTATAAGTTGGCATCGACTCAACGGCAACAGGTTTGAAGAAGAATTGATGCATTTGAATTATGGTGTTAGCAAAGAATACTGAATATACCATGGACTGCCAGAATAATAAACAAATCTGTCTTGGAGGAATACAGCCAGAAAGCTCCTTAGAAGGGAGGATGACGAGACTTCTTACATACTTTGGACATGTTATCAGGAGGGATCAGTCCCTGGAAAAGGACATCAAGCTTGGTAAAACAGAGGGTAAGTGAAAAAGAGGAAGACCCTCAATGAGATGGCTTGACACAGTGACTGCAACAATAAGCTCAAGTATAGCAACATATGTGATGATGGAGCAGGTCCAGGCATTGTTTCATTCTGTTGTACATAGGGTCACTATGAGTTGGAATCTACTCGACAGCACCTATCAAAAACAACAATAATGAAATCAGGCATAAAGCTGCAGCTCACTCTGTCTAAAGTTGAGAACATCTTCTTCTCCAGCATCTTCGCCTTCTCCTCAGATAATTATTATGAAGCTCATCTTCCCATTGCAACTCCCATCAGCCAGCCTTAATATTTCAGTAGCATTTATAATTCTTCCTTTCCACTGTAATCAACATCTAGATGCCAAGGTTTGTCTTCTCTACCTGGACAGTATCTTCTTTTCTCATCCTGAGTCCAGTTTCCTGTCATTTATCACTTAGACTTCAGTGAGACCCTTGTTCCAGATTCAGTTGTTTCCCCTCCTGCCCCCCAAGATACATGTTAAGTTCTTTCCCCTTGTACCTGTGGATGTGACTCCATTTAGAAAAGGAGGGTTTTCTTTTGTTGTGTTAATGAGGTCGAATCAGTGTAGAGCAGCTCCTAAACCTAATTATTCGAGCTATAAAAGGACCAGAATAGACGGAGATACATACACACTGTGAAGACAGACACCATGTGAGGAACTTCTACAAGCAAAGGAACACCAAGTAACCAAGGAATGCCCAAGACTACTGACAAGGAAGAAATCAACATGGCTGAGACCCTGATTTGTACTTTTAGCCTCCAGAACTGTGACAACATAAATATCTGCTCTTTAAATCCACCTACTGGAGAGGTGGGGCTAATATGGCAGAGCAGTCAGATACTTCCACTGAACCCTCTTACAACAAAGACCTGAAAAAACAAGTGAAACGACCACATTAATGACAAGCTAGAAGCCCTGAACATCAAAGGCAAAGTTAGAAAATGGACTGAGTGGCAGGGGGAGGGAGACACAGTTCAGGAGTGGAGAGGAGTTGCAGGACCAGAATCACCAGGAAACCTCAGGTACCATTCCTGGGAGCGGCTGCAGCGTGCTGCTGGCAGAGTTCGGCTGCAGTATCCTCAGGGATAAACAGCCAACTGCACAGCCTACTCACACCTCCAGAACCAGAGAAGAATGGAGCTCTCAGCAAAAGCTAAGTACTTGCATATATTTTATCATTCTCCCAGCCCCCAAGCTGGCTTCAGTGGCTGTCAATTTCCCTGGGCATGAGATAGGTCCTGTTGTGTGCTCTGAGCTATTCCCCTTGCCTTGAAGGAGGAATAAATTCACAATTAGGGAAAAGATAATCTGCCAGCTCCACTAACCTGGGGAGCTCAGGACAGAAGCAGCTCCTGTCAAGGCATAAATGGACCATGGACTTTGAATACCTTCCCCTCCTGCATGGATCTGTGCGGGCCTATTTTGTGAGAATAGGCCCTTGTTGGCAGACTGCAACTGTTTCACCTGTGTGGTGGACAGGTGGGTGTTTGATGTTTGACACAACTTTGTCTATTAAACAGGGTCCTAACTGACTCACATCATGGACCTAACAACTGGTGGCTCCACTCAGGTCACACAGCCACCCAAGACAGGGGTCCAAGGATAACTGGTACCTCCCAGTCCCTACAACCAAAAGCATAGGGTTTCCAAGGTCTGTCTACAGAACGAACCCACCTGTGTACTCTAGGGAACAGGGGCGCGCTTTCCTCACAGACACTTAGGAGATGGTTGTCAGCCCCCTACCTTGTTCAGAGCATGACCTCCTGCTGCAACCAGATACCAGTATCTACACCAATCACCCCTTCCCCTCTAAGACTGTAGGACAGAACCTGTACCACACACTTGGTGACCAACTACCTGGACACCTGAGCTGAATCCATACAAGAAAAGTGAATGGACTGCTAGACTCATACACCTGGTAACAACACTAGCCATCTGGAGACAGGATGTTAGAACTTCAAAGGTGAAAATAATAACCTAGCTCACTCAAGCAACCTATTTGGACACATCAAAACAAAAGAAAGCAAAAAGCTAGGATATAGTAGTCAAACATAAAATAAACTAACACAATAACTTATAAATGGCTTGGAGACAGCAGTCAATATCTAATCACATAAAGAAGCAGACCATGATTGCTTCAACAAGCTCTCAAAACAAATAATCAAGGGATCTTCTGGATGAAAGTACCTTTCTGGAATTACCAGACACAGAATACAAAAGATTAATAGACAGAACTCTTCAAGACATCAGGAATGAGATTAGGAAGGAGATTAGGCATTAAGCAGAAAAAGCCAAGGAACACACAGACAAATCAGTTGAAGAAATTAAAAAGGTTATTCAAGAACTTAATGAAAAATTAAATAAGCTGGAAAAATTCATAGACAGCAATCTGAAATTCAAAGATTAACAATAAAATTACACAAGTAGACAACTCAGTAGAAAGTCAGAGGAGCGGAATTGAGCAAGTGGAAGGCAGAGTTGGTGAGAATGAAGATAAAATACTTGACACTAATATATTTGAAGGAAAATCAGATAAAAGAATTAAAAAAAATGAAGAAACCATAAGAATTTTGTGGGACTCTATCAAGAGAAATAACCTACGAGTGATTGGAGTACCAGAACAGGGAGGGGTATCAGAAAATATGGAGAGAACTGTCGAAGACTTGTTGGCAGAAAATTTCCCTGATATCGTGAAAGATTAGAAGATACCGACCCAAGATGCGTCTCGAACTCCACATAAGGTAGACTTTAAAAGAAAGTCATCAAGACATATTATAATCAAATTTGCCAAAACCAAAGATAAAGAATTTTAAGAGCAGCTAGGGATAAACAAAAAGTCACCTACAAAGGAGAGTCAACAAGAATAAGCTTGGAGTGCTCAGCAAAAACCAAGAAGGCACGAAGACACTGGGATGACTTATATAAAGCACTGAAGGAAAAAACTGCCTGCAAAGAATCATATATCCAGCAAAACTGTCTCTCAAATATGAAGGTGAAATTAGGACATTTCCAGATAAACAGAAGGTTAGGGAATTTGTAAAAACCAAACCAAAACTACAAGAAATACTAAAGGGAGTTCTCCGGTTAAAAAATCAATAATATCATATATCAAGATTAGAACACTGGACAGAGCAGTCAGATGTCAAGCCAGATAGAAAAATCACAAAAATAAATCAAGATAAAAAAAACTCTCAAAACGGTGAAACAGCAATGTCATTATGCACAAGAAGACAACGTTAAAACAATAAAGAAGAACTAAGAAATGTAGTCATAGATTTTTCATACGGAGAGGAAGATAAAGCTATACAAAGAAATAACAGTTAGGGTTAAAATTAGAAAAATAGGAGTAAATATTAAGGTAACCACAAAGGAGACTAACAATCGTACTCATCAAAATAAAATACAGGAAGAAAATACTCAGCAGAAATAAAATCAACAACAACGAATATGAGGACAAGACAATATATAAATTACTCAGTATAATAAATTAAGTGGGAAAAAGAAACTGTCAACAACACACACACAAAAAAAATACATTCAAACAGAGAGCAGTAAACTCATACCTATCCATAATTACGCTGAATGTAAATGGACTAAATGCACCAATACAGACACAGAGAGGAGAGTGGCAGAATGGATTAAAAAACAGGCTCCTTCTATATGCTGCCTATAGGAGACACACCTTAGACTTACAGACACAAACAAAATAAAACTCAAAGGATGGAAAAAAAATATATCAAGCAAACAACAATAAAAAAAGAGCAGCAGTGGCAATATTAATTTCTGACAAAATAGACTTTCTTTAAAGTTAAATTCACCACAAAGGATAAAGAAGGACACTACATAATGATTAAAGGGACAATATACCAGGAGGATATAACCATATTGAATATTTATGCACCCAACGACAGGGCTGCAAGATACGTAAAACACACTCTATCAACATTGAAAAGTGAGATAGACAGCACCACAGTTACAGTTGGAGACTTCAACACACCACTTATGGTGCAGGACAAAACATCCAGAAAGAAGCTCAATAAAGACATACAAGAAATAAAGACATGGAAGATCTAAATGCCACAATCAACCCACTTGACCTCACAGACATACACAGAACACTGCACCTAACAGCAGCCTAGTATACTTTCTTTTCCAGTGCACATGCAACATTCTCTAGAATAGATCATGTATGAAGTCATAAAGCAAGCCTGAGCAGAATACAAAACACTGAACTATGACAAAGCAACTTCGCTGACCATAAGGCCATAAAAGTAAAAATAAATAACAGAAAAAGCAGGGAAAAGAAACCAAACACTTAGAAACTGAACAATACCTTGCTGAAAAACTACTGGGTTATAAAAGACATTAAGGATGGAATAAAGAAATTAATAGAATCCAGTGAAAATGAAAACACTTCCTATCAGAACCTTTGGGACACAGCAAAAGCAGTGCGCAGAGGTCGATTTATATCAATGAATGCACACATACAAAAAGAAGAGAAGGCCAAAATTAAAGAATTATCCCTACAACCTGAACAAACAGAGCTGCAAAAGTAACCCTCAGGCACCAGAAGACAACAAATAATCAAAATTACACCAGAATTAAATGAAACAGACAACAGAGAAACAATTGAAAGAGTTAACAAGACCAAAAGCTGGTTCTTTTTTTTTTTTAATTTTATTGAGCTTCAAGTGAACGTTTACAAATCAAGTCAGTCTGTCACATATAAGTTTATATATACCTTACTCCATACTCCCACTTTCTCTCCCCCTAATGATTTTTCTAATGAGTCAGCCCTTCCAGTCTCTCCTTTCCTGACAATTTTGGCAGTTTCTAACCCTCTCTACCCTCCAATCCGCCCTCCAGACAGGAGATGCCAACACAGTCTCAAGTGTCCACCTGATATAATTAGCTCACTCTTCATCAGCACTTCTCTCCTACCCACTGTCCAGTCTCTTCCATGTCTGATGAGTTGTCTTCGGGAATGGTTCCTGTCCGGGGCCAACAGAAGGTTTGGGGACCATGACCGCAGGGATTCCTCTAGTCTCAGTCAGACCATTAAGTATGGTCTTTTTGTGAGAATTTGGGGTCTGCATCCCACTGATCTCCTGTTCCCTCAGGGGTTCTCTGCTGTGCTCCCTGTCAGGGCAGTCATCGATTGTGGCTGGGCATCGACTAGTTCTTCTGGTCTCAGGATGATGTAATACTCTGGTTCATGTGGCCCTTTCTGTCTCTTGGGCTCAGAGTTATCCTGTGACCTTGGTGTTCTTCATTCTCCTTTGCTCCAGGTGGGTTGAGACCAATTGATGCATCTTAGATGGCCGCTTGTTAGCATTTAAGACCCCAGACGCCACATTTCAAAGTGCGATGCAGAATGATTTCATAATAGAATTATTTCGCCAATTGACTTAGAAGTCCCCTCAAACCATGGTCCCCAAACCCCAGCCCTTGCTCCGCTGACCTTTGAAGCATTCAGTTTACCCTGGAAACTTCTTTCCTTTTGGTCCAGTCCAGTTGAGCTGACCTTCCATGTATTGAGTATTGTCCTTCCCTTCACCTAAAGTAGTTCTTATCTACTAACTAATCAGTAAAAAAGCCCTCTCCCACCCTCCGTCCCTCCCCCCCTCGTAACCACAAAAGTATATGTTCTTCTCAGTTTATACTATTTCTCAAGATCTTATAACAGTGGTCTTATACAATATTTGTCCTTTTGCCTCTGACTAATTTCACTCAGCATAATGCCTTCCAGGTTCCTCCATGTTATGAAATGTTTCACAGATTCTTCACTGTTCTTTATCGATGCATAGTATTCCATTGTGTGAATATACCACAATTTATTTACCCATTTATCTCTTGATGGACACCTTGGTTGCTTCCAGCTTTTTGCTATTGTAAACAGAGCTGCAATAAACACGGGTGTGCATATATCTGTTTGTGTGAAGGCTCTTATTTCTCTAGGGTATATTCCGAGGAGTGGGATTTCTGGGTTGTATGGTAGTTCTATTTCTAACTGTTTAAGATAACGCCAGATAGATTTCCAAAGTGGTTGTACCATTTTACATTCCCACCAGCAGTGTATAAGAGTTCCAATCTCTCCGCAGCCTCTCCAACATTTATTATTTTGTGTTTTTTGGCTTAATGCCAGCCTTGGTGCAGTGAGATGGAATCTCATCATAGTTTTAATTTGCATTTCTCTAATGGCTAATGATCGAGAGCATTTTCTCATGTATCTGTTAGCTGTCCGAATATCTTCTTTAGTGAAATGTGTGTTCATATCCTTTGCCCACTTCTTGATTGGCTTGTTTGTCTTTTTGTGGTTGAGTTTTGACAGAATCATGTAGATTTTAGAGATCAGGCGCTGGTCTGAGATGTCATAGCTGAAAATTCTTTCCCAGTCTGTAGGTGGTCTTTTTACTCTTTTGGCGAAGTCTTTAGATGAGCATAGGTGTTTGATTTTTAGGAGCTCCCAGTTATCTCGTTTCTCTTCATCATTTTTGGTAATGTTTTGTATTCTGTTTATGCCTTGTATTAGGGCTCCTAGGGTTGTCCCTATTTTTTCTTCCATGATCTTTATCGTTTTAGTCTTTATGTTTAGGTCTTTGATCCACTTGGAGTTAGTTTTTGTGCATGGTGTGAGGTATGGGTCCTGTTTCATTTTTTTTGCAAATGGATATCCAGTGATGCCAGCACCATTTGTTAAAAAGACTATCTTGAGGAGGTGGAGCCAAGATGGCGGACTAGGCAGACGCTACCTCGCATCCCTCTTACAACAAAGACACGGAAAAACAAGTGAATCGATCACATACATAACAATCTACGAACCCTGAACAACAAACACAGATTTAGAGACGGAGAACGAACTAATACGGGGAAGCAGCGATTGTTTTCAGAGCCTGGAGCCAGCGTACCAGTCAGGTACGGCACAAGCACAGAGAGCTGCTCCACCCCCCTGAATTAACCCCGGGAGGGGGACCAGCTGGTTCCACAGGCGGCGTGGGATGCAGCCAGTAGAAGAAGTCCCCGGGAGGCAGTGACTGGTCTTGGAACGGGGAGAGCAGCAACCCAGCTGGGGAACCGACCCGCCGGGATTTGGACTGGATACAGGTGGCTTCATTAACATCCGAATAGCCTGAGCCAGAGGGAGAACTCTGATAGGTATCTGACTGCATTTTTTTTTAGCGGATTTTCTGGAAAAACTAGTTTCCCAGTGATGGCTCAGAGACAACAATCCATATCAAACCACTTAAAGAAGCAGACCATGACTGCTTCTACAACCCCCCAAACAAAAGAATCAAAATCTTTCCCAAATGAAGATACAATCCTGGAATTATCAGATACAGAATATAAAAAACTAATTTACAGAATGCTTAATGATATCACAAATGAAATTAGGATAACTGCAGAAAAAGCCAAGGAACACACCGATAAAACTGTTGAAGAACTCAAAAAGATTATTCAAGAACATAGTGGAAAAATTAATAAGTTGCAAGAATCCATAGAGAGACAGCATGTAGAAATCCAAAAGATTAACAATAAAATTACAGAATTAGACAACGCAATAGGAAGTCAGAGGAGCAGACTCGAGCAATTAGAATGCAGACTAGGACATCTGGAGGACCAGGGAATCAACACCAATATAGCTGAAAAAAATCACCTAAAAGAATTAAAAAAAAAGAAGAAACCCTAAGAATCATGTGGGACTCTATCAAGAAGGATAACCTGCGGGTGATTGGAGTCCCAGAACAGGGAGGGATAACAGAAAACACAGAGAGAATAGTTGAAGATCTGCTGACAGAAAACTTCCCTGACATCATGAAAGACGAAAGGATATCTATCCAAGATGCTCATCGAACCCCATTTAAGATTGATCCAAAAAGAAAAACACCAAGACATATTATAATCAAACTCACCAAAACCAAAAATAAACAGAAAATTCTAAAAGCAGCCAGGGAGAAAAGAAAGGTTTCCTTCAAGGGAGAATCAATAAGAATAAGTTCAGACTACTCAGCAGAAACCATGCAGGCAAGAAGGGAATGGGACGACATATACAGAACACTGAAGGAGAAAAACTGCCAGCCAAGGATCATATATCCAGCAAAACTCTCTCTGAAATATGAAGGTGAAATTAAGATATTTACAGATAAACACAAGTTTAGAGAATTTGCAAAAACCAAACCCAAGATACAAGAAATACTAAAGGATATTGTTTGGACAGAGAACCAATAATATCAGATATCAGCACAACACAAGGTCACAAAACAGAACGTCCTGATATCAACTCAAATAGGGAAATCACAAAAACAAACAAATTAAGATTAATTAAAAAAAAAAAAAATACACATAACGGAATCATGGAAGTCAATAGGCAAAAGATCACATAATAAAAAAGAGGGACTAAATACAGGAGGCATTGAACTGCCATATGGAGAGTGATACAAGGCGATATAGAACAATACAAGTTAGGTTTTTACTTAGAAAAATAGGGGTAAATAATAAGGTAACCACAAAAAGGTATAACAACTCTATAACTCAACATAAAAGCCAAGAAAAACATAACGACTCAACTAACATAAAGTCAAACACTATGAAAATGAGCATCTCACAATTTCCTAAGAAAAACGCCTCAGCACAAAAAAGTATGTGGAAAAATGAAATTGTCAACAACACACATAAAAAGGCATGAAAATGACAGCACTAAAAACTTATTTATCTATAATTACCCTGAATGTAAATGGACTAAATGCACCAATAAAGAGACAGAGAGTCACAGACTGGATAAAGAAACACGATCCATCTATATGCTGCCTACAAGAGACACACCTTAGACTTAGAGACACAAACAAACTAAAACTCAAAGGATGGAAAAAAATATATCACGCAAACAATAAGCAAAAAAGAAGAGGAGTAGCAATATTAATTTCTGACAAAATAGACTTTAGACTTAAATCCACCACAAAGGATAAAGAAGGACACTATATAATGATAAAAGGGACAATTGATCAGGAAGACATAACCATATTAAATATTTATGCACCCAATGACAGGGCTGCAAGATACATAAAACAAATTTTAACAGAATTGAAAAGTGAGATAGATACCTCCACAATTATAGTAGGTGACTTCAACACACCACTTTCGGAGAAGGACAGGACATCCAGTAAGAAGCTCAATAGAGACACGGAAGATCTAATTACAACAATCAACCAACTTGACCTCATTGACTTATACAGAACTCTCCACCCAACTGCTGCAAAATATACTTTTTTTTCTAGCGCACATGGAACATTCTCTAGAATAGACCACATATTAGGTCATAAAACAAACCTTTGCAGAGTCCAAAACATCGAAATATTACAAAGCATCTTCTCAGACCACAAGGCAATAAAACTAGAGATCAATAACAGAAAAACTAAGGAAAAGAAATCAAATACTTGGAAAATGAACAATACTCTCCTGAAAAAAGACTGGGTTATAGAAGACATCAAGGAGGGAATAAGGAAATTCATAGAAAGGAACGAGAATGAAAATACTTCCTATCAAAACCTCTGGGACACAGCAAAAGCAGTGCTCAGAGGCCAATTTATATCGACAAGTGCACACATACAAAAAGAAGAAAGAGCCAAAATCAGAGAACTGTCCCGACAACTTGAACAAATAGAAACTGAGCAACAAAGGAATCCATCAGGCACCAGAAGAAAACAAATAATAAAAATTGGAGCTGAACTAAATGAATTAGAGAACAGAAAAACAATTGAAAGAATTAACAAAGCCAAAAGCTGGTTCTTTGAAAAAATTAACAAAATTGATAAACCATTGGCTAGACTGACTAAAGAAATAGAGGAAAGGAAACAAATAACCCGAATAAGAAACGAGAAGGACCACATCACAACAGAACCAAATGAAATTAAAAGAATCATTTCAGATTATTATGAAAAATTGTACTCTAACAAATTTGCAAACCTAGAAGAAATGGATGAATTCCTGGAAAAACACTACCTACCTAAACTAACACATTCAGAAGTAGAACAACTAAATAGACCCATAACAAAAAAAGAGATTGAAACGGTAATCAAAAAACTCCCAACAAAAAAAAAGCCCTGGCCTGGACGCCTTCACTGCAGAGTTCTACCAAACATTCAGAGAAGAGATAACACCACTACTTCTGAAGGTATTCCAAAGCATAGAAAATGACGGAATACTACCCAACTCATTCTATGAAGCCACCATCTCCCTGATACCAAAACCAGGTAAAGACATCACAAAAAAAGAAAATTATAGACCTATATCCCTCATGAACATAGATGCAAAAATCCTCAACAAAATTCTAGCCAATAGAATCCAACAACACATCAAAAAAATAATTCACCCTGATCAAGTGGGATTTATATCAGGTATGCAAGGCTAGTTTAATATCAGAAAAACCATTAATGTAATCCATCACATAAATAAAACAAAAGACAAAAACCACATGATCTTATCAATTGATGCAGAAAAGGCATTTGACAAAGTCCAACACCCATTTATGATAAAAACTCTCACCAAAATAGGAATTGAAGGAAAATTCCTCAACATAATAAAGGGCATCTATGCAAAGCCAACAGCCAATATCACTCTAAATGGAGAGAACCTGAAAGCATTTCCCTTGAGAACGGGAACCAGACAAGGATGCCCTTTATCACCGCTCTTATTCAACATCGTGCTGGAAGTCCGAGCCAGGGCAATTAGGCTAGACAAAGAAATAAAAGGTATCCGGATTGGCAAGGAAGAACTAAAGTTATCACTATTTGCAGATGACATGATTATATACACAGAAAACCCTAAGGAATCCTCCAGAAAACTACTGAAACTAATAGAAGAGTTTGGCAGAGTCTCAGGTTATAAAATAAACATACAAAAATCACTTGGATTCCTCTACATCAACAAAAAGAACATCGAAGAGGAAATAAACAAACCAATACCATTCACAGTAGCCCCCAAGAAGATAAGATACTTAGGAATAAATCTTACCAAGGATGTAAAAGACCTATACAAAGAAAACTACAAAGCTCTACTACAAGAAATTCAAAAGGACATACTTAAGTGGAAAAACATACCTTGCTCATGGATAGGAAGACTTAACATAGTAAAAATGTCTATTCTACCAAAAGCCATCTATACATTTAATGCACTTCCGATCCAAATTCCAATGTCATATTTTAAGGGGATAGAGAAACAAATCACCAATTTCATATGGAAGGGAAAGAAGCCCCGGATAAGCAAAGCACTACTGAAAAAGAAGAAGAAAGTGGGAGGCCTCACTTTACCTGATTTCAGAACCTATTATACAGCCACAGTAGTCAAAACAGCCTGGTACTGGTACAACAACAGGCACATAGACCAATGGAACAGAATTGAGAACCCAGACATAGATCCATCCACGTATGAGCAGCTGATATTTGACAAAGGACCAGTGTCAGTTAATTGGGGAAAAGACACCCTTTTTAACAAATGGTGCTGGCATTTGCAAAACAAAGAAACAGGACCCATACCTTACACCGTGCACAAAAACTAACTCCAAGTGGATCAAAGACCTAAACATAAAGACTAAAACGATAAAGATCATGGAAGAAAAAATTGGGACAACCCTAGGAGCCCTAATACAAGGCATAAACAGAATACAAAACATTACCAAAAATGATGAAGAGAAACGAGATAACTGGGAGCTCCTAAAAATCAAACACCTATGCTCATCTAAAGACTTCACCAAAAGAGTAAAAAGACCACCTACAGACTGGGAAAGAATTTTCAGCTATGACATCTCAGACCAGCGCCTGATCTCTAAAATCTACATGATTCTGTCAAAACTCAACCACAAAAAGACAAACAAGCCAATCAAAAAGTGGGCAAAGGATATGAACACACATTTCACTAAAGAATATATTCAGGCAGCCAACAGATACATGAGAAAATGCTCTCGATCATTAGCCATTAGAGAAATGCAAATTAAAACTACGATGAGATTCTATCTCACACCACCAAGGCTGGTATTAATCCAAAAAACACAAAAGAATAAATGTTGGAGAGGCTGCGGAGAGATTGGAACTCTTATACACTGCTGGTGGGAATGTAAAATGGTACAACCACTTTGGAAATCTATCTGGCGTTATCTTAAACAGTTAGAAATAGAACTACCATACAACCCAGAAATCCCACTCCTGGGAATATACCCTAGAGATACAAGAGCCTTCATACAAACAGATATATGCACACCCATGTTTATTGCAGCTCTGTTTACAATAGCAAAAAGCTGGAAGCAACCAAGGTGTCCATCAACGGATGAATGGGTAAATAAATTGTGGTATATTCACACAATGGAATACTATGCATCGATAAAGAACAGTGACGAATCTGTGAAACATTTCATAACATGGAGGAACCTGGAAGGCATTATGCTGAGCGAAATTAGTCAGAGGCAAAAGGACAAATATTGTATAAGACCACTATTATAAGAACTTGAGAAATAGTAAACCTGAGAAGAACACATACTTTTGTGGTTACGAGGGGGGGAGGGAGGAGGGTGGGAGAGGGTTTTTTATTGATTAATCAGTAGATAAGAACTGACTTAGGTGAAGGGAAAGACAACACTCAATACATGGAAGGTCAGCTCAATTGGACTGGACCAAAAGCAAAGAAGTTTCCGGGATAAAATGAATGCTTCAAAGGTCAGCGGAGCAAGGGTGGAGGTCTGGGGAACACGGTTTGTGGGGACTTCTAAGTCAATTGGCAAAATAATTCTATTATGAAATCATTCTGCATCCCACTTTGAAATGTGGCGTCTGGGGTCTTAAATGCTAACAAGCGGCCATCTAAGATGCATCAATTGGTCTCAACCCACCTGGAGCAAAGGAAAATGAAGAACACCAAGGCCACATGACACCTAAGAGCCCAAGAGACAGAAAGGGCCACATGAACCAGAGACCTACATCATCCTGAGACCAGAAGAACTAGTTGGTGCCCGGCCACAATCGATGACTGCCCTGACAGGGAGCACAGCAGAGGACCCCTGAGGGAGCAGGAGATCAGTGGGATACAGACCCCAAATTCTCATAAAAAGACCAAACTTAATGGTCTGACTGAGACTAGAGGAATCCCGGCAGCCATGGTCCCCAGACCGTCTGTTGGCACAGGACAGGAACCATCCCCGAAGACAACTCATCAGACATGAAAGGGACTGGTCAGCGGGTGGGAGAGAGAGGCTGATGAAGAGTGAGCTAATTATATCAGGTGGACACTTGAGATTGTGTTGGCAACGCTTGTCTGGAGGGGGGATGGGAGGATAGAGAGAGAGGGAAGCTGGCAAAATTGTCACGAAAGGAGAGACTGAAAGGGCTGACTCAAGAGGGGGAGAGCAAGTGGGAGTAGGGAGTGAGATGTATGTAAACTTATATGTGACAGACTGATTGGATTTGTAAACGTTCACTTGAAGCTTAATAAAAGTTAAAAAAAAAAAAAAAAAAGAGACTATCATTTCCCCAATTAACTGACACTGGGCCTTTGTCAAATATCAGCTGCTCATACGTGGATGGATCTATGTCTGGGTTCTCAATTCTGTTCCATTGGTCTATGTGCCTGTTGTTGTACCAGTACCAGGCTGTTTTGACTACTGTGGTTGTATAATAGGTTCTGAAATCAGGTAGAGTGAGGCCTCCCACTTTCTTGTTCTATTTCATTAATGCTTTACTTATCCGAGGCTTCTTTCCCTTCCATATGAAGTTGGAGATTTGTTTCTCCATCACATTAAAAAATGACATTGGAATTTGGATCGGAAGTGCATTGTATGTATAGATGGCTTTTGGTAGAACAGACATTTTTACTATGTTAAGTCCTCCTATCCATTAGCAAGGTATGTTTTTCCACTTAAGTAAGTCCTTTTTAGTTTCTTGTAGTAGTACTTTGTATAGGTCTTTTACATCTTTGGTAAGATTTATTCCTAAGTATTTTATCTTCTTGGGGGCTACTGTGAACGGTATTGATTTGGTTATTTCCTCTTCGATGTTCTTTTTGTTGATGTAGAGGAATCCAAGTGATTTTTGTATGTTTATCATATAACCTGAGACTCTGCCAAACTCTTCTATTAGTTTCAGTAGTTTTCTGGAGGATTCCTTAGGGTCTCCTGTGTATAAGATCATGTCATCTGCAAATAGAGATAATTTTACTTCTTCCTTGCCAATCCGGATGCTCTTTATTTCTTTGTCTAGCCTAATTGCTCTGGCTAGGACCTCTAGCACAATGTTGAATAAGAGCAGTGATAAAGGCATCCTTGTCTGGTTCCCGTTCTCAAGGGAAATGCTTTCATGTTCTCTCCATTTAGAGTGATGTTGGCTGTTGGCTTTGTATAGATGCCCTTTATTATGTTGAGGAATTTTCCTTCAATTCCTATTTTGGTGAGAGTTTTTTCATAAATGGGTGTTGGACTTTGTCAAATGCCTTTTCTGCATCAATTGATAAGATCATGTGGTTTTTGTCTTTTGTTTTATTTATATGGTGGGTTACATTAATGGTTTTTCTAATATTAAACCAGCCTTGCATACCTGGTATAAATCCCACTTGGTCATGGTGGATTATTTTTTTGATATGTTGTTGAATTCTATTGGCTAGAATTTTGTTGAGGATTTTTGCATCTACGTTCATGAGGGATATAGGTCTGTAATTTTCTTTTTTTGTGATGTCTTTACCTGGTTTTGGTATCAGGGATATGGTGGCTTCATAGAATGAGTTAGGTAGTATTCCGTCATTTTCTATGCTTTGAAATACCTTTAGTAGTAGTAGTGTTAACTCTTCTCTGAAAGTTTGGTAGAACTCTGCAGTAAAGCCATCCGGGCCAGAGCTTTTTTTGTTGTTGTTGTTGGGAGTTTTTTGATTACCGTTTCAATCTCTTTTTTTGTTATGGGTCTATTTAGTTGTTCTAATTCTGATTGTGTTAGTTTAGGTAAAAAAAAAAAAAAAAAAAAAGTAGGTAGTGTTTTTCCAGGAATTCATCCATTTCTTCTAGTTCTGCAAATTTGTTACACTACAATTTTTTGTAATAATCTGATATGATTCTTTCAATTTCAGTTGGGTCTGTTGTGATGTGGCCCATCTCGTTTCTTATTTGGGTTATTTGTTTCCTTTCCTGTATTTCTTTAGTCAGTCTGGCAAATGGTTTATCAATTTTGTTAATTTTTTCAAAGAACCAGCTTTTGGCTTTGTTAATTCTTTCAATTGTTTTTCTGTTCTCTAATTCATTTAGTTCAGTTCTAATTTTTATTATTTGTTTTCTTCTGGTGCCTGAGGGATTCTTTTGTTGCTCACTTTCTATTTGTTCAAGTTGTAGGGACAGTTCTCTGATTTTGGCTCTTTCTTCTTTTTGTATGTGTGCATTTATTGATATAAATTGGCCTCTGAGCACTGCTTTTGCTGCGTACCAGAGGTTTTGATAGGAAGTGTTTTCATTCTCTTTGCATTCTGTGAATTTCTTTATTCCCTCCTTAATGTCTTCTATAACGCAGTCTTTTTCAAAGGGTATTGTTCAGTTTCCAATTATTTGATTTCTTTTCCCTAATTTTTCTGTTATTGATTTCCACTTTTATGGCCTTGTGGTCTGAGAAGATGCTTTGTAATATTTCAATGTTTTGGATTCTGCAAAGGTTTGTTTTACGACCTAATGTGTGGTCTATTCTAGAGAATGTTCCATGTGCGCTAGAAAAAAAAGTATACTTTGCAGCAGTTGGGTGGAGAGTTCTGTACAAGTCAATGAGGTCAAGTTGGTTGATTGTTGTAATTAGGTCTTCCGTGTCTCTACTGAGCTTCTTATTGGATGTCCTGTCCTTCTCCGAAAGTGGTGTGTTGAAGTCTCCTACTATAATTGTGGAGGTGTCTATCTCACTTTTCAGTTCTGTTAAAGTTTGTTTTATGTATCTTGCAGCCCTGTCATTGGGTGCATAAATATTTAATATGGTTATATCTTCCTGGTCAATTGTCCCTTTTATCATTATGTAGTGTCCTGCTTTATCCTTTCTGGTGGATTTAACTTTAAAGTCTATTTTGTCAGAAACTAATATTGCTACTCCTCTTCTTTTTTGCTTATTGTTTGCGTGATATATTTTTTTCCATCCTTTGAGTTTTAGTTTGTTTGTGTCTCTAAGTCTAAGGTGTGTTTCTTGTAGGCAGCATATAGACGGATCGTGTTTCTTTATCCAGTCTGAGACTCTCTGTCTCTTTACTGGTGCATTTAGTCCATTTACATTCAGCGTAATTATAGACAAGTAAAAAAAAAAATTTTTTTATGTGTTTAGTGTTGTCATTTTGATGCCTTTTTAATGTGTGTTGTTGACAATTTCATTTTTCCACTTACTTTTTTGTGCTGAGACGTTTTTCTTTGTAAATTGTGAGATCCTCATTTTCATAGTATTTGACTTTATGGTTGCTGAGTCGTTACGTTTTTCTTGGTTTTTATTTTCAGTTATGGAGTTGTTATACCTCTTTGTGGTTACCTTAATATTTACCCCTATTTTTCTAAGTAAAAACCTAACTTGTATTGTCCTATATCGCCTTGTATCCCTCTCCATTTGGCAGTTCTATGCCACCTCTATTTAGTCCCTCTTTTTGATTATTGTGATCTTTTACTTATTGACTTCAATGATTCCCTGTTTTGAGCGTTTTTTTTTTTGTTTTTTTTTTTAATTAATCTTAATTTGTTTTTGTGATTTCCCTATTTGAGTTGATATCAGGATGTTCTGTTCTGTGACCTTGTGTTGTGCTGGTATCTGATATTGTTGGTTTTCTGATCAAACAATTTCCTTTAGTATTTCTTGTAGCTTTGGTTTGGTTTTTGCAAATTCTGTAAGCTCATGTTTATCTGTAAATATCTTAATTTTGCCTTCATATTTCAGAGAGAGTTTTGCTGGATATATGATCCTTGGCTGGCAGTTTTTCTCCTTCAGTGCTCTGTGTATGTCATCCCATTGCCTTTTTGCCTGCATGGTTTCTGCTGAGTAGTCTGAACTTATTGATTCTCCCTTGTAGGAGACCTTTCTTTTATCCCTGGCTGCTTTTAAAATTTTCTCTTCGTCTTTGCTTTTGGCAACTTTGATGATAATATGTCTTCATGTTTTTCTTTTTGGATCAATCTTAAATGGGTTTCGATGAGCATCTTGGATAGATATTCTTTCATCTTTCATGATGTCAGGGAAGTTTTCTGTCAGCAGATCTTCAACTATTCTCTCTGTGTTTTCTGTTATCCCTCCCTGTTCTGGGACTCCAATCACACGCAAGTTATCCTTCTTGACAGAGTCCCACATGATTCTTAGGGTTTCTTCCTTTTTTTTTTTTAATTCTTTTATCTGATTTTCTTTCAGCTATGTTGGTGTTAATTCCCCGGTCCTCCAGATTTCCCACTCTGCATTCTAATTGCGTGAGTCTGCTCCTCTGACTTCCTATTGCATTGTCTAATTCTGTAATTTTATTGTTAATCTTTTGGATTTCTGCATGGTGTCTCTCTATGGATTCTTGCAGCTTATTAATTTTTCCACTATGTTCTTGAATAATCTTTTTTGGTTCTTCAACTGCTTTATCAGTGTGTTCCTTGGCTTTTTCTGTAGCTTGCCTTATTTCATTTTGAGGTCATCCCTGATGTCTTGAAGCATTCTGTAAATTAGTTTTTTATATTCTGTATCTGGTAATTCCAGGATTGTTTCTTCATTTGGGAAAGATTTTGATTCTTTAGTTTGGGGGGTTGTAGAAGCAGTCATGGTCTGCTTCTTTATGTGGTTTGAAATCGACTGCTGTCTCCGAGCCATCACTAAGATATTGTAGTCATTTATTCTATATTTGCTCACTGAGTCTTATCTTGTTTTGTTTTCTTTCAATACATGTGGATGGGCTACTAGATTGTGCTGTCTTGATTGTTGTAGCCCTTGACTTACTTATGACCTATTACCAGCTGGTTTGGGTAGAATCTGATTTTGGGTCATCAAGTGTGTGATGCACCCTGTCACCTATCCACCTTGAGAAGTAGTGGTGATAGTTGTGTGCACCAGACTCTACTAGCAGCTGGGTTTCACACTCCAGGGGGGGCAGGATGCTGACAGGTTTCCCCCAAGTGTTAGTGAGGTAGGTGTGTCTCTATTCCTAAATCACCTTGGTGGGTGCGCTCTGCAGCTGTACCTTAGGCCCCCAATGCAAGTACCTCTACAGATTGGTAGGTGTCACCCTCCTTAGACCCCTAGGCAGGAGGCTAGGTGGTCTGGGGGGAGCTTCAGCCCTCAGTTCCCTGTTGTGGGTCAGTGAGGGCTCTGTTGAATATGCAGAGATATCAGACCTGGGAAACTTGTCTTTCCAGTAAATCCGCTAAAACAAATGCAGTCAGATCCCTATCAGAATTGCCTTTGCATTATAATAGCCACCTTGTTCCCTGTAGGGATGAAAGTGCGAGACTGTGGATCACATATGCTTGGCTGGAGCTGGTTCTGTGTTTTTAGTCCAATTAGGGAAGGATTTTTGGTCCCTGGGTTTTTTGTGGTTGCTTCTCTCAGGCCAGAAGAATGGGTTAGGAAAAGACCAAAAAAAAAAAAAAAAAGAAAGAAAAAGAAAAACCACGGAGCAGTTCTCCCTATGGCTCAGGAAATTCCAATGTTAATGAAGTCGCCTGGGAAGGGGAGGGGAGGGTTCAGAAAAACAGGAGAGAGTAGCACCCCTGAATATAGACAAATTTACTTATCTTGCTTCGGATGACTGTTTTATCTGAGATTCCCGAGGGGTGCGTGGCCTGTGTGCACTGGCTGGGTAGAGATTGCCCTCGAGTGTCAGGCCCCCCGTCCCGTGCTTGCGCTGTCTCAGAAGCTTGGTCAGTTCCTCCTCTGCCAGTCCAAAGCCCAGCGTCAAGGTTCCCTGGCTGGGACTCTGCACTCCAGGCTCCAAAAACAGTCGCTGCCTCCCGGTGACTTCTCCTCCCAACAGCCGCATCGCTGCGCCACCCGCATGGACTGGCTGGGCCCCCCTAGGTCAATTCAGGGGGTTGTGGCTGCGCCCCCTGTTTGCACCGTCACAGGATGTCATGCTCAGCTCCCCTGCGTCCAGTCCAAAGCCCCGCTCCAAGGTTCCCCGGCTGGGACGCTGCACTCCCACCTCCAAAACCAGTCGCTGCCTCCCGGCTACTTCTCCTCCTGCCAGCTGCATTACCACGCCACCCGTGTGGACCGGCTGGGCCCCCCCCGAGGTCAGTTCAGGGCGGTAGGGCTACGTCCCATGTTTGCACCTTCACAGGATGCCATGCTCAGCTCCCCTTCACCCAGTCCAAAGCCCGGCGCCAAGGTTTCCTGACTGGGATGCTGGCTCCAGGCTCCAAAAACAGTCGCTGCTTCCCCGTAGTTGTTGATTCTGGGTCTCTGTCACTCAGGTCAACTCTTTAAATCTGTGTTTTGTTGGTCAGGGTTCATAGATTGTCATGTATGTGATCAATTCACTTGTTTTTCCAAGTCTTTGTTGCAAGAGGGATCCGAGGTAGTGTCTACCTAGTCAGCCACCTTGGCCCCCTCCCCCTGGTTCTTTGAAAAAATCAGCAAAATTGATAAACCATTGGCCAAACTGACAAAAGAAAAACAGGAGCGGAAGCAAATAACCCAAACAAGAAATGAGATGGGTGATATTACAATAGACCCAGCTGAAATTAAAAGAATCATATCAGATTACTACGAAAAATTGTACTTGAACAAATTTGAAAACCTAGAATAAATGGATGACTATCTAGAAACATGCTGCCTACCTAAACTAACACAAACAGAGGTAGACAACTAAATAGACCCACAACAACAGAAGAGATTGAAAAGGTGATTAAAAAACTCCCAACAAAAAGAAAGCCCTGGCCCGGACGGCTTTACTGCAGAGTTCTACCAAACTTTCAGAGAAGAGTTAACACCAGTATTACCAAAGGTATTTCAGGGCATAGAAAAGGACGGGATACTCCTAAACTCATTCCATGAAGCCAGGATATCCCTGATACCGAAACCAGGTAAAGACACCACAAAAAAAAGAAAATTATAGACCTAAATCCCTCATGAACGTAGATGCAAAAATCCTCAGCAAAATTTCTACAGAATTCAACAACATATCAAAAAAATAATTCACCATGACCAAGTGGGATTCATACCAGGTATGCAGGGATGGTTCAACATTACAAAAACAATTAATGGAATCCATCATATAAATAAAAGACAAGAACCACAAGATCTTATCAACTGATACAGAAAAGGCATTTGAAAAATTTCAACACCCATTCATGATAAAACTCTTAATAGGAATAGAAGGAAAGTTCTTCAACATAATAAAGGGCATTTATACAACGCCAACTGCCAACATCATCCTAAATGGAGAGAATCTGAAAGCATTATCCTTGAGACTGGGAACCAGACAAGGATGCCCTTTATCACTACTCTTATTCAACACTGTGCTGTAAGTCCTAGCCAGGGCAATTAGGCTAGATAAAGAAATAAAAGGAATCCAGACTGGTAAGGAAGAAGTGAAAGTATCTCTATTTGCAGCTGGCATGATCTTATACACAGAAAACCCTAAAGAATCCTCAAGAAAACTAATGAAACTAATAGAAGAATTCAGCAGAGCATCAGTATACAAGATAAACATACAAAAATCAGTTGGATTCCTCTGCACCAACAAAAAGAACATTGAAGAGGAAATTACCAAATCAATACCATTTACAGTAGCTCCCAAGAAGATAAAATACTTAGGAACAAATCTTACCAGAGATATAAAAGACCTATACAAAGAAAACTACAAGACACTACTGCAAGAAACCAAAAGAGACCTACATAAGTGGAAAAACATGGCTTGCTCATGGATGCAAAGACTTAGCATTGTAAAAATGTCTATTCTACCAAAAACCATCTATAGATACAATGCAATTGCAATACAAATTCCAACATCATATGGAAGGGAAAGAGGTCCTGGATAAGTAAGACATTATTGAAAAAGAAGAACAAAGTGGGAGACCTCACTGTACCTGATTTTAGAACCTGTTATACCGCCACTGTAATCAAAACAGCTTAGTACTGGTACAACAACAGATACATGGACCAATGGAACAGAAATGAGAAACCAAACATAAATCCATCCACATATGAGCAGGTGATATTTGACAACGGCCCAAAATCAGTTAAATGGGGAAAAGACAGTCTTTTAACAAATGGTGCTGGCATAACTGGATATCCATCTACAAAATAATGGAACAAGACCCATACCTCACATCATGCACAAAAACTAACTCAAAATGGATCAAAGTCCTATATATAAAATCTAAAACGATAAAGATCATGGAAGAAAAAATAGGGACAACGTTAGAAGCCTTAATACATAGCATAAACAGTATAAAAAACATTACTAAAAATGCACAAGAGAAATTAGATAACTGGGAGCTCCTAAAAATCAAACACCTATGTTCATCCAAAGACTTTACCAAAAGAGTAAAAAGAATACCTACAGACTGGGAAAAAGTTTTTAGCTATGACATTTCTGATCAACATCTGATCCCTAAAATCTACAGGATACTGCAAAAACTCAACTACAAAGAGACAAATAAGCCAATTTAAAAATGGGCAAAGGATATGAACAGGCACTTCACTAAAGAAGACATTCAGGTAGCTAACAGATACATGAGCAAATGCTTACAATCATTAGCCATTAGAGAAATGCAAATCAAAACTACTATGAAATTCCCTGTCACTCCATCAAGGCTGGCATTAATCCAAAAAACACAAAATAATAAAAGTTGGAGTAGCTGTGGAGAGACTGGAACACTTATACGCCACTGGTGGGAATGTAAAATGGTACAACCACTTTGGAAATCAATTTGTTGCTTCCTTAAAAAGCTAGAAATAGAACTACCATATGACCCAGCAATCCCACTCCTTGGAACATATCCTAGAGAAATAAGAGCCTTTACACAAACAGAAATATGCACACCCATATTCACTGCAGCACTGTTTACAATAGCAAAAAGATGGAAGCAATCAAGGTGCCCACCAACAGATGAATGGATAAATAAATTATGGTATATTCACACAATGGAATACTACGCATCGATAAAGAACAACGATGAATCCGTGAAACATTTTGTAACATGGAGGAATCTGGAAGGCATCATGCTGAGTGAAATTAGTCAGTTGCAAAAGGACAAATATTGTATGAGACACTATTATAGCAACTTGAAAAATAGTTTAAACAGAGAAGAAAATATTCTTTGATGGTTATGAGAGTGGGGAGAGAGGGAGGGGGAGGGGTATTCACTAATTAGATAGTAGATAAGAACTATTTTAGGTGAAGAGAAAGACAACACTCAATACAGGAGAGGTCAGCACAACTGGACTAAACCAAAAGCAAAGAAGTTTCCTGAATAAACTGAAAGCTTCGAAGGCCAGCATAGCAGGGGCAGGGGTTTCGGGCCCATGGTTTCAGGGGACATCTAAGTCAATTGGCATAATATAATCTATTAAGAAAACATTCTGCATCCCACTTTGGAGAGTGGCGTCTGGGGTCTTAAAAGCTAGCAAGCAGCCATCTAAGATGCATCAATTGGTCATTGGTCTCAACCCACCTGGAGCAAAAGAAAATGAAGAACACCAAAGGCACAAGGTAATTATGAGCCCAAGAGACAGAAAGGGCCACATAAACCAGAGACTACATCAGCCTGAGACCAGGAGAACTAGATGGTGTCCACCTATAACCAATTACTACCCTAACAGGGAACACAACAGAAAACCCCTGAAGGAGCAGGAGAGCAGTAGGATGCAGACCCCAAATTCTCATAAAAAGACCAGACTTAATGGTCTGACTGGGACTGGAAGGGCCCCAGAGGTCATGGTCTGCAGACCTTCTGTTAGCCCAAGACAGGAACCATTCCCAAAATCAACTCTTCAGGCAGGGATTGGACTGGACAATGGGATAGAAAAAGATACTGGTGAGGAGTGAGCTTCTTGGATCAATTTGACACTTCAGACTATGTGGGCCATTCCTGTCTGGAGAAGAGATGAGAGGGCAGAGGGGTCAGGAGCCAGTGGAATGGTCACGAAAATAGAGAGGGGAAGGAAGGAGTACGCTGTGTCATTAGGGGGAGAGCAACTAGGAGTATACAACAAGGTGTTTATAAGTTTTTGTATGAGAGACTGACTTGGTTTGTAAACGTTCATTTAAAGGACAGTAAAAATTAAAAAAAAAAGATGCACCTACTTGTATACTATGTGTTACAGCAGCATTAGGTAACTGATACCGCTTGTGTACCCTGCAAGGGCCAATTATATTCGCTCACCACCTGTTATCCATCACTCATCTGTGGGGGCTTGCATGTTGCTGAGATGCTGGAAACTTTGTCTCCAGAACTTCAAATACCAGCAGGGTCATTCATGGTGGACAGTTTTCAGTGGGCTTCCAGACTAAAACAGACTAGGAAGAATGACATGGCGATCTACTTCTGAAAAACTTGGCCAGTAAAAACCTTATGGATATCTGTGGAACACTGTCTAGTCATTGGCTGCAACAATGGACTCAAACATAGCAAATATTGTGAGGATGGCACAGGACCCAGCAGTGTTAAGTTCTGTTACACATAGAGTCACTATGGGTCGGAACCAACTCAATGCACCTAACAACAACAACCATTTATGGGATGAATTGTGTCCCCCCAAAAGATATGTTGAAGTTCTAACCTCTGTACCTGCAAATGTGACCTCTTTTGGGAAAATATGTTTTTTCTTTACAGATGTTACCAGTTAATGAAATCTTACAAGAATAGAAGTGTGGAGAACACACAGGACTAATTCCTTCTGAGTGGTGTCTTATAAGAGGGGAGAACAGACAGAGTCATGGTCACACACACAGGGGAAGCACCTCTTAAAGATTTATCCACAAGCAGTGAAGCAGTGCCAGGGCGCACCGGGAGCCACCCGAGGCTGGGAGACAGGCGCGGAGCGGCTTCTCTAGAGCCCTCAGAAGGCAGCAACATGGCCAACACCCTGACTGAGACTTTCAGGCTCCATAACTATGAGACAATGCATTTCTCTTCTTTAAAGCCACCCATTTTATGATTTTTTTTTAAAGGAAGCTCTAGGAAACTAAGAAATATATGCATAGGGATTAATAAGTAACAAATTAAAACTGCTAGTGTGTTGGTAGTAAGAATCAAACTCGGTTTCCACACTCAGAATCTACTGTCATTTCAATCACACAAAGTCACCAGTGCCTTTTGCCCACATTTCAGGATTACGAAAACGAAGCAGCCTGTGGTACGTGCTTGCATTAAGTCACAGGGCTTCTGTGTTCCCAACAGAGTTCGCTGTGGCTCCAGTTTTATAATGCCCCACAAAGCATAAAACTTGCTTTTCGCCTCCGCTAATAATTCCCTTCATCAAAATTTATCTTATCTCAGATAAACTCCGTCATATAGGACTCAATTTCAGAACTATGTTTTCTTCCTTAATGATGATTTTGTTGTTATTTAAATTAGCACAACTGACACAGAAATTCTTACTTGGTCAGCATTTTCCCTGCGCTGACTAGCTGGACATGAGAGAAGAAAAGGGAGGCTGCTGAGTGGATTATAAAAGGGTATTCAACCACTCTATTGTTGGACCCTAAAAGTTCCTTGCATTTGAAACACCCCATTGACACTCACACTCTGGAAATAGAGACAGGCAGTGCCCAGGCAACAGAGGGATTAATTGTAATTGCTAACTTCTTCTGAGTACATTTAAGTAGCAGAGGCACAGTGCCTGGTTCCAGGAATTCAGAAGCCTGCTAGCAGGCAGTGTTATATTACTCCTGGGTGGGAGTGAAATCAGGTGGGAGCCGCCAGAACAGTTCATGGAGAAAAATTACCATTTTATATTTATTACTTTGGCTAGCTTAAGTGCCATAGGAATAGACTCTAATGCATTAAGGAGCAATTCCCCAACAATTTGACTCTGTTGCTTGTTAAACTATTTTTAGGGACTGTCTCATAGGCTCTTAAAGGCACATGACATCCTATTTTCAAAGGTTATTTGAGCGGTTTGTCAAAATGACATAAATAACACAATATCTCTCTTCAAATTAGAGAAATGTAGGACATTCTATGATGAAATTTGTATTCTTGAGAGAAAAAAAAAAAAGACGCCTAGTTTTTTTCTTAGTATTTCTTCCTTGCTAAACTGGCACAATTTCTTTTCATATCTTTGATATGATGCTCACCTTGTAGTTTAGCTTTGCTCAGGTTGTGTAATCCAAGAAGAGGATTTTCTTGAAGCCACAACTTGGGAGATAGATGAACTTGCCCTTGGCAGAGTTCTAGATGCTGGGTGCATTTTGTCCTGTGGGTGCACAGCGAGGTCGGCTGACAGGAGCACAGGACCATTAAAATGCGCTCACGGTGCTTTCACCTTGACATAGCACAGGGTTTATTTAATACAGGCTCAAAAATGGAGCCTCCGTTTTGATATTGTGTTTGTTCGGTTGGCCAAAGTAGTGATGGAGCCATTTTGGGGCACATTTACATGAATGACACAATCTTAAAGAGATTAACGAATATCCCAAGGTGATTTGTAACCTGGTCCCACAGAAGAGACTACATGGTTGCACAGAATTTTTGTCTACTGAGAGCCCATTGTCCCAAGAAAACTTATCATTACAGTTATTATTTTTATCAACTAAATTCCTTTACTCCAATGAGCTGCTTAAGTACATCATAACCGAGAAATCAAGCTAAGCAAGAGGTTTTCTTCCTACTTTTCTCTAACCCTTGAACAATGTGCAGCCTTTTAAAAATATATTAAAATAAATATATTCACTAGAGAACAGAATTAATGTAATTCTGGAGAACTGCCTTAGAGATTAATTCTTCCCTCTTTCTTAGAATAAATGCTCTGAATTTTTAATATTGTTCATTAATCTGTTACTATCATATAATGCTACTGCTGTATTGTATATTTTCATCTTCATATTGCTGAGCCTTAAAAACTTAACTTCTGTATAATATGGTAATAAAGCCAACTGTAAATTCAAGCAATAGGCAAGAATAGTGGGCATATTGGATTTGCTGGCATATAGGTCTTTATATGAACATTATTATACTGAGCATAGTTCTTGCTATCAATATGAAACTTAAACATATTTTAGCTATTATACTATCAACTTCTTGAAAGCAGGGACAGCTTTTTAAAAAATGTACCTTTTTTTATGTGATTAGCATTTTACCTAACACATAATTAGTGTCTAAGAAATGTTTACTAAACAAATTAATTAATGGATGGAATGGTGGATGGTTGAGGCAAAAACCTTTAATTTGATTGCGTGAGGCCCCTATGAGGTCTAAGTTTTCTTAATTATCAAAATTATTAGCGACATTAATCTGGAAAGCACAAACATTTGCTAAGGGGAAATTTTACTATCTTTTCCTCCTGAATATCTTAAAAATATGCATTAAAAGTTCTTATTTACTTGCGATATAGAGTACTTTGGGGAAAATACATATTAAAATATATGTAAAACTAGATAAAATAAATTGTGTAAGGTTTTTTTCACCAAAAACTCAACTTCCTAAATTTGAAACAGAAAACTTATTATCATATATGATCAAATGAAGAGTCTTTAAACACAGGGTACATGTTCTGTGTCTTCTTGTATTATTTATTTTACTCTAAAAGTTGGGAGAAAAGTCCATGTTATTTTCTACATTAAAAATTAATATAACTATATAATGTTGTAAATGTACATTTTAAAGGTTGTTTAGTTGAAAGACAAGACTGCAAATAAATATTGAAATTGGCGTAGACCAGCTTCGGCCCAGAGGCATCTCAATAATGTTAGTTCTTTTTCTTCTGCTTGGAGTTAGTTTACTGAAATTGTGATACAAAGACCAGAGGTCTAGAGGCTTGGGTTCAAATCTTATTTTTCCTCTTGAAAGATAAGAACATCGGTGTTCATCCTAACCTATCAAATGCAAAACTGGCTCATGTATAAAATTGGAATAAGAATATCTTATCCATAGATTTCTCATATCACACAAAATAACTACATGTGAAATCCTTAGGACAACAGGTATCACATAGTAGGCACATAATAAAGTTAGCGGAATGATCAACTGAATGTCAAATTAGCTTTAAGGCTATTTTCCTCTTATTAATTTGACATTAAAATTAGAAAGGTGTGCATGACCCAAGCCATGGTCTTTTCAATGGCTTTATAAGGTGGCGTAGTGGTTAAGTGCTATGGCTGCTGACCAAAAGTACAGTGGTTCGAATCCACCAGGTGCTCCTTGGAAACTCTATGGGGCAGTTCTACCCTGACCTATAGGGTTGCTATGAGTCGGAATCGACTCGATGACAACAGGTTTCTTTTTTTTTTTAAATATAAGTTTTCTACGAATCGGATAATGAAAAAGGAAGACAGAACAGAAGAAGAATTAATACATTTGAATTGTGGTGTTTGGGAAGAAAATTCAGTATACTGTGGACTGTCAGAAGAGTAAACACTAGAAGAAATATAACCAGAATGCTCCTTAGGGGCACGGTTGACAAGACTTCAGCTCGCTTACTTTGGACATGTCGTCGCGAAAGAACCGTTGCTAGAAAAGGACATTGTGGCTCGTAGAATAGAGGGTGTGCTTGTTATCTAGTGCTGCTGTAACAGAAATACCACAATTAGATGGCTTCAACAACCAGAAATTTATTCTCTCACAGTCTATGAGGCTAGAAGTCCGAACTCAGGATGCCAGCTCCAGTGGAAAGGTTTCTCTCGCTGTTGGCTCTGGGGGAAGGTCCTTGTCATCAGTCTTGCCTAGCTGAGGAGCTTCTAAGCACAGGGACCCCAGGGCCAAATGCTATTCTTCTCCTAGCTCTTGATTTTTGGTGATATTAAATCTCCATGTTTTTTCTGCTCCCTTCTCTCTTTTATATCTCAAAAGAGGTTGATTTAAGACACAACCTAATCTTGTAGATTGAGTCCTGCCTCATTAACATAGCTGCAACTAATCTCACCTCATTAACATCATCGTCATTGTTGTTGTTGTTGCTACCCTATAGGACAGAGTGGAACTGCCCCATAGAGTTTCCAAGGAGCAGCTGGTGGTTTCAAAATGCTGACCTTTTGTTTAGCAACCTGAGCTCTTCACTATTTCTCCACCAGGGCTCCAATAACCTCATAGAGGTAGGATTTACCACACAAAGGAAAATCACATCAGGTGACAAAATGGCAGACAATCACAGCTGATACATATTTTTGGAGGACATAATTCAATCCATACACAAAGTCAGTGAAAATGAGGGAAATTCTTCATGAGATAGATTGGCACAATAGCTGCAACTATTATGTCAATCATACCAACAATCATAAAGATGGTAAGGGGCCAAACGAACTTTTCTTTCTGTTGTATATAAGGTCTCCATGAGTTAGGGCCAACTCCACGGCAACTAGCAACAACAAAATTAGAAAGGAACTCTAATCCTTCAGTCTAATTGGCTGTAAGGTGATTATGAAAAACCTCTCTCACGGTTTTCCTTCCTGTAACAAATAAAGCCAATGTCTTTTAGTTTCTCAAGGGTTAAACAAGTAAACAAACAGACTCTAAGTTCTCTGTAGTCCACTTCATTGGTTGGTCTCTGGGCTGCTGAAGAATTGATGTAGTCCGGGCTAAGGGAAAGTGATGTTTGATGAAGATTGACTTTGCTTTTAATATTCTTAAATTCCCTTAAACATACGCAGCAAATGCATGGGAAATTAGTATTTCCTGTGTACTTGGTGCATTTTTAAAATTTAGTGGCAGAATAAGAAGAGAAATTTAATTGAAATGTTGAGTGTACATTCAATAAGAAGTTCAATTAGCCATTCCTGTGCCCTCAAACAATGCCAACTGTTTCTCCAGGCAACTCTGGCATTCTTAGCCATTTCATCTTTATATTATACATATTAAAGAATAGCTGAGGTCACAGGTTGTTTCATACCTTAACCATACTGCCATGAATCTAGATATGTTCCCTTGGTTGTGCCCACTTTCTTTACTCCTTGTCCTGTAAGCCTTATTCTTCCTCCTCCTTAACTTTGTCCATTAAGTACCTGAACACGTGTGTGAATGGTGATGTGTGTAGGCGACTCGAAGGACAGGCAATTGTGTCCCTCCACGCTAAGGTGTGACCCTGAGAACATCATGAGGGATTGTTGAGGCTGAGAGCAAAGGAAGGTGCCGGACTTCTCACGGTCTTTTTCCCATCTTTACCTCTCTCCCTCATTCTTCCTCTTTTCTTTTCCATTTCTACTTCCTGAACACTTTTTACAGCATTTTTTATCTTCTTTTATGCTCCTCTAATTTTCTTTTGCTGATATGCTTTAAATTCATGAACTGGTACATAATTTGTGTACCCCTCTTCTTAAGTCATAAAAAAAGAACCTTACAGATAAAAGGAGAGTAATACTTTGTATGTTCTCAGAAAAATTTAAGTTAACAAGGGGATCTTCCTGAAACATTGGTTTGAACCCCAAATTAATGCTTTGATACTACCCACATGAGGACTGGGCTAAAAAATGCTTTTTGTGGAGGGAAAATTACCTCAATTTGTTAAATGTTGTGATACAACATTCTTCACGGTAGAATTCAATGTAGATTTGATGGCAGGTTTTTCCTTTCATTGAGTGTTGTAAAGTTAGTGTTATATGTATTAAGTGTTATTTTTAAAAAAGGCCAAGAAATACAAACATTGCTTTGTTTAAACATTGATCTCAAATGTATGTGTGTGTAAAGGGGTGTGTGTGTGTGTGTGTATGCGTGTGTGGGATACATTTTTAATGGTAGCTTAAATTTAGAAATTAAGGGGAAAGAAGAATTTTTAACCATAATACTTTTTAATAATACTTTGTTGATCCCATGCTCAGGCTGTACCAAAATAACAAAAGCAAACACAGAAAACAGCTTCCTGATACACAGAGATCCTTATTTTTGTGGGTAAGTTCCCCTCGTGCCCTTTTACTACCCTACCTATCAATCTTTTTGCAATAGCATCCCTCTGGGATATAGAATTCATCATCCACACCATGTCCCCAGTGGTGTGCCCAGCGGTGGCTGTGGAATAGTACTCCCCAAGGAAGGCCTTTATAATCACGAACACCCATGAGGTGGAGTTCAGAAGAGTCTTGGCAAGGAGCCGCAGGTCTCTCTTCTCTGTTTGTTTTTCTTCCTTGGTTGAATTGTGTACCTCCCAAAATAAGCTGAAGTCCTGATTCCTGGTACCTGTGAACATGACCTCGTTTGGTGATAGGATCTTTGAAGATGTTATCAGTTAACATGAAGTCATACTGGAGGAGGGTGGGTCCTAATCCAATGTAAGAAGTGTCCTTACAGAGACACAGACACAGAAGGTAAAAGACCACGTGAAGACAGAGGCAGAGATTGGAGTGATGCATCTATAAACCAAGGAACACCAAGGTTTTTTGGGAGCCAGCGGAAGCTGGGAAGAAGCAAGGACGAATGGATCTTCCCATAGGTCCTTCAGAGAGAGCACAACCCTGCCAACACCTTGACTTTGGACTCCTAGTCTACAAAACTATGTGACGATAACTTTATGTTATTTTAAGTCACCATGTTTGCGGTACTTTATTGTGGCAACTACAGGGAACACTTGCTACCACCCACTTCCTTTTCTCTTACTCACCATGCCTTGTACATACCCAAAGCATTTATGTTGAGTTCATGGCCATTAATATGATTAAGTAGATGAGAAAGAGAGAGAGAACTAAAGGAATGCACTAATTTTAATCAGGCCACCACCTTACACAGTCATGAATCAAGTGTTACAAAAGTCACAAAAATTTCATTTCCTATTGTTCTTAAGAAACTGGCCATTAAGCCTTAGGGTATGATTTAATGAGTGGGGTACAGTGAGCTCTTTAGGTCTTTCTCTAAAGATCTGATCTATACTCATCTAAGCAACTTAACCACTTCCTTCTCTGCACTTTCCTAGCATCTTTTATCTCTATGATGAAGGTCATTATTGGCTTACAAGTCATCCACCTCACTGCAATGTGAGTCCTGGATGTCTACAGGTATGACCTGTTCACCTTTGTATTCTCCAGAACTGAGCATATAATCAGTGCTTATTGGGTAGTATTTTAAAAGTGTGTGGAAGATAAAAATGTAGCAAATATCTTAAATGATATAAAAATTTTAGAACATTTACACACTGCATTCTAGGGCTGCTATTTCCTTCTAAAACCAACGCACCAATATGTTTCACAATGTTATACAGAATCTGATGAAGATAAAGGAAAATGACAAAACTCAACTTCTGCATAGACTGGTACCAGAAATAATTTTAAAAAGTTATGGATGATCTTCTGCTAAACAATGTCTTTGATTCTAAATATGAGTTATTATTATTTTTTCCAAATCAGAAAAAGCCACTTGTCTTTTCTGACTATTTTGTTTATTTTGGAGTCCGTGGGTGGTGCGAACAGTTAAAAAGCTCAGCTGCTTATGAAAGATCATAGGTTCTAGTCCCCCCAGAGTTGCCTGGGAAGAGAGGCCTGGTTATCTACTTTAAAAAATCAGCCATTGAAAACCCTGTGGAGCACAGTTGTATTCTGACACACAGGGGGTCGCCATGAGTGGTAGTGGAATCAATGACAACTGGATTTTGTTTTGTTTTGCTTATTGTGCTAATCTGCTAGAACTAAAGGCAGCCTGAAGAATATTTAACCTAAAACCTTAGTTTTACGGAAGAAAATCTGAAGTCCTTATGGTTTTCGTATTAGCTTAGGGTCATAGAATAAAGTCTCTGCCTTTTGTTTTATGTAAATTCATATGCAGCCCAATGAAGAAAATCATGGCACTAATTTTAAATATCACTGGTCTTGACTCTATGGTTGAACATTAGCAAATTATATTAAGCAATTCATAGCACTTTAAATTTCTCTTTCAAGCTTACTAAATTCAAGGCAGTTTTGTAAAATACATTTTAATATATCAAAAACTCTAGGAAACTCTCTTTCCATTATAAAGATATTGTTGTTGTTAGCTGTCATTGAGTTCGCCCCCTACTCACGGCAACCCCATGCACAATGGAACAAAATGCTGCCTGTCCTGAGCCATTCCCATGATTGGTTGTGGGTCTGATCATTGTGATCCATGGGGTTTTCACTGGCTGATTTTCAGAAGTAGATTGCCAGGCCTTTCCTTCTAGTCCATCATAGTTTGAAAGCTCCACTGAAACCTGTTCAGCATCATAGCAACATGGATTTTACTGACAGATGAGTGGTGGCTGCCCATGAGGTACATTGCTAGGGAGTATAAATATAGCAATTATATATTTAACTTTATATTATTACATGACACTTTTAGTATCAAAATAATAAATGTAGTACATTGAGAAAGCACTGTCACTGTTGATCAAAATACCTTTAGGTATTATGCTGGCAGTACACCACTTGTGAATTTCACTTCTATACATATATATATATTTTTTTTTTGAAAGCCACTTATCCAGCAATCATTCCTTGAGCTCCAACCCTTTTCGGGTACAATCATCACCAGACCCAGGAACACCAGAACATAAAGACATTTCCACAGCTTTTAATTAACTCCTGAGATTTTTCTTTCTGAAAGCGAGTTGTTTTAGGAGTAGCAATTACAAGTTATTTTGACTCCCTCTTTTTTTTTTTTTTTTCTTTTAGTCCTGTATTTCTGACTGTCTCCTTTGGATTTGGGAGAGAGAACAATTAGGCTTACAAAAGGGCATTGATAGGGTTCTTGCTTGAGGGTGCTACCCAGCCTTCGGATCTGAGCCACAGTGGGCCTGAAAACAAAGGGAAGAGGCTCGGGGTGATTTCCACCCGCACTCTCCCATCCCAATTTCAGCGCATTTGTCTTTGACCTCGACTGCTTCTCTCTTAGTTCAAAATCACCTCAGAAACACAGCTCTGAAAAATTTCTTCCCATTTCTGATGATAAAAAAAATAATAAAAATTCTTCAAAGAAGGTGACAGCTCAGTGGCCCTTTTCCATCGAACACAGAAGGAAAACACAACTGGGGACACTTAGTCAGGCTTTTCTGATGGAGAATTCTTCCTTGTGCTCCATCTGGATTTTCTTTTTCTTAACCTAATGCCCTACATGGGCTCAAACATATCAAAACAATTAAGAAGGTGGTGCAGGATGGGACAACATTTGTTCTGTTGCACATGAGGTCTCCATGAGTAGGAGGAAACTGATGACAATGCCTCCATCCAGTACTTATGTGCACTACTAAATGAGGTCTTCTCTTCAGTTGTTGGTCCATTTTAGTTATTTATAATGCCGTGAGAACATTTCTTAGTCATTGGTTAATCAAGATGTTAATATTCCGCTGCCTCAATGCTTGCACTGATCTCTCCATTTTCTGACTCATTGTTTTTTTCCTTTTATATCCTCTTTGGTCTCTTCATGTTACTACAAAAACTATTTCTGATCATTTAAAGTATTCATTAAGGGTTAATAAATTATTGTCCACTTTTTTTTTTTTTTAAAGTACATCTAGTGGTGCTGTATGAAATGATAACCTGAAATCTAACTTTCAAAGCATACGGGAACATTTGTTAGGTGCCATTGAGTCCATTCCAACTCAAAGCAACCCCATATACAATAGAACGAAACTCTGGCTGGTCCTGCGCCATCCTGACAACAGTTGCTATGCCTGAGCCCACTGTTGCAGCCACTGTGTCAGTTCACCTCCTCGAGGGTCCTCCTCTCTTTCACTGACCCTCTACTTTACCAAACATGATGTCCTTCTCCAGGGACTGATCCCTCCTGATAACATGTCCAAAGTGTGTGAGATGTAGTCTCAGCATCTTTGATTCTAAGGAGCATTCTGGTGGTACTTCCTCCAAGACAGTTCTGTTTTTCTTTTGGCAGTCCATGGTATATTCAACATTCTTAGCCAACACCGTAATTCAAAGGTGTCAATTCTTCTTCAGTCTTCATTATTCATTGTCTAGCTTCCACACGTATATGAGGTGATTGAACACACCATGGCTTGGGTCAGGTTCACCTTAGTCTTCAAGGTGACTTCTTTGCTTTTCAACACTTTAAAGAGATCTTTGCAGCAGATTTGCCCAGTGCAATGTGTGTTTAAGTCTTGACTGATACTTCCATGGGTGTAGATTGCAGATCCATGTAAAACAAAACACATTTAACACTAAAATTTTCTGGATTTCAACTGCTTATTAAATACTATGCTTGCTAAGATCTATTAATTTTAGTTTTGGTCCTTCATACACTTTTGAATTTTACATGCATGTGAATATTTCTTGATATATATTTCTCCTAATTTTAATCTCCTAATTTAGAGCCATTGCATGCTCAGAAAATGACACTAAGAGGGGAAAGTTTGAGAAAACACTTCAGAAGCACTCTGAAGTGCTTTTGAATAAGCGGTGTATTATTCTTGAATGACACATTGTTGCTCCTTATCATAAAATGGAGACAATGATCCATCAGTAATGTTTTCAAGGCAGGTGATTTTATTAGTATAGAAGACAGGTCTTTTCACCTAATTTTAAAATTAAACAGTTCTCACAGTGACACTAAACATTTTTAAAAGCTAAACTGATAACATTCATGACATTCCTTTTTTATTAAATAAAAGCGTTGTTGTTGTTGTTAGGTGCCATTGAGTCAGTTCCGACTCATAGCAACCCTGTGCACAATATAACGAAACACTGCCCAGTCCTTCGCCATCCTCACAATCGTTGTTATGCTTGAGTTCATTGTTGCAGGCACTGTGTCAATCCACCTCACTGAGGGTCTTTCTCTTTTCCGCTGACCCTACTCTGCCAAGCATGATGTCCTTCTCCAGGAACTTATCCCTCCTGACAACATGTCCAAAGTATGTAAGATGCAGTCTCGCCATCTTTGCCTCTAAGGAGCATTCTGGCTGTATTTCTTCTAAGACAGATTTGTTTGTCCATTTGGCAGTCCATGCTATATTCAATATTCTTCTCTAACATTACAATTCAAAGGCGTCAACTCTTCTTCGGTCTTCCTTATTCATCGTCCAGCTTTCACAGCCATATGATGCAATTGAAAATACCATGCCCATGGCTTGGGTCAGGCACGCCTTAGTCTTCAAGGTGACATCTTTGCTCTTCAACACTTTAAAGAGGTCCGTTGCAGCAGATTTACCCAATGCAATGCATCTTTTGATTTCTTGACTGCTGCTTCCATGGATATTGTTTGCGGATCCAAGTAAAATGAAATCCTTGACAACTTCAATCTTTTCTCCGTTTATCATGATGTTGCTTACTGGTCCGGTTGTGAGGATTTTTGTTTTCTGTATGTACAGGTGTAATTCATACTGAAGGCTGTGATCTTTGATCTTCATTAGTAAGTGCTTCAAGTCCTTTTCACTTTCAGCAAGCAAGGTTGTGTCATCTGCATATCGCAGGTTGTTAATGAGTCTTCCCCCAATCCTGATGTTCCATTCTTCTTTATATAGTCCAGCTTTTTGGATTATTTGCTCAGCATACAGATTGAATAGGTATGGTGAAAGAATACAACCCTGCCGCACACTTTTCCTGACTTTAAACCAATCAGTATCCCCTTATTCTGTCCAAAAAACTGCCTCTTGATCTATGTAAAGGTTCCTCATGAGCACAATTGTTTTGGAATTCCCATTCTTCGCAATGTTATCCATAATTTGTTATGATCCACACAGTATATCTTTGTGACATTCTTTTAGTTTGAGAATTTTGCAGTTCTATCCAAAACGATCTTTATTTTGCCCTATAAAATCTTTACTTCTTAAAATTGTCATTCTAAGTAAAACACAATATCATTTATTTGATTCCTATTTAAACACCCTCCCCTATATTCCTCCCCCATGTATCTGTCAGTTTGCTCATATACAAATTCAAGTTGAAACTGAAGAAAATCAGAGCAAGTCCATGAGAGCCAAAAAAAAGACATGAGTATATTCTACCTATATTTAGAGACTATCTCAAGAATAGATTTGATGCCTTGAACACTAATGACTAAAGACAAGATGAGTTCTGTAATGACATCAAGGATATCATACATGAAGAAAGCAAGAAATCATTGAAAAGACAGGAAAGAAAGAAAAGACCAAGGTGGATGTCAGAGGAGACTCTGAAACTTACTCTCAAACATTAAGCAGCTAAAGCAAAAGGAAGAAATGATGAAGTAAAAGAACTGAACAGAAGATTTCAAATGGCAGCTAGAGAAGACAAAGTATTATAATAACGTGTAAAGAGCTGGAGATAGAAAAACAAAACGGAAGAACCGTTTTGGTGTTTCTCAAGCTGAAAGAACTGAAGAAAAAATTCAAGCCTCGAGTTGCAATAGTGAAGGATTCCATGGGGAAAATATTAAACAATGCAGGAAGCATCAAAAGAAGGTGGAAGGAATACACAGAGTCATTACACCAAAAATAATTAGTCGAGGTTCAACCATTTCAAGAGGTAGCATATGATTAGGAACTAATGGCACTGAAGGAAGAAGTCCAAGCTGCTCTGAAGGCATTGGTGAAAAACAAGGCTCCAGGAATTGATGGAATATCAATTGGGATTTTTCAACAAAGGGATGCAGTGCTAGAAGTGCTCCCTTGTCTAGGCCAAGAAATTTGGAAGACAGCTACCTGGGCAGCTGACTGGAAGAGATCCATATTTATGCATACTCCCAAGAAAGGCGATCCAACCCAAAGCAGAAATTATCAAACAATACCATTAATATCACACCAGTAAAATTTTTCTGAAGATAATTCAAAAACGGCTGCAGCAGTATATCGACACGGAACTGCCAGAAATTCAGGCTGGTTTCAGAAGAGGACGCAGACCAGGGATGTCATTGCTGATGTCAGATGGATCCTGGCTGAAAGCAGAGAATACCAGGAAGATGTTTACCTGTGTTTTATTGACCATGCAAAGGCATTGGACTGTGTGGATCATAACAAAATATAGGTAACACTGAGAAGAATTCCAGAACACTTAATTGTGCTCATGAGGAACCTGTACATAGATCAAGAGGCAGTTGTTCAGAGAGAACAAGGGGATACTGAGAGGTTTAAAGTCAGGAAAGGTGTGCATTAGAGTTGTATCCTTTCACCATATCTATTCAATCTGTATGCTGAGCAAATAATCCGAGAAGCTGGACTACATGAAGAGGAATGGGGCATCAGAATTGATGGAAGACTAATTAACAAACTGCGTCATACAGATGACATGATCTTGCTTGCTGAAAGTGAAGAGGACTTGAAGCACTTACTAATGAAGATCAAAGACCACAGTCTTCAGTATGGATTGTACCTCAACATAAAGAAAACAAAAATCTCACAACTGGGCCAATAAGAAACATCATGATAAACAGAGAAAAGACTGAAGTTTTCAAAGGTTTCATTTTACTTCGATCCACAGTCAATATCCATGGAAGCAGCACCCAAGAAATCAAAAGAAGAATTGCATTGGGCAAGGCTGCTGCAAAGGACCTCTTTAAGTGTTGAAAAGCAAAGATGTCATCTTGAAGACTAAGGTGCGCCTGACCCATGCCATGGTATTTTCAATCGAATCATATGCATGTGAAAGCTGGACAAGGAATAAGGAAGACCAAAGAAGAATTGACACCTTTGAATTTGGTGCTGGCAAAGAATATTGAATATACCATGGAGTGCCAAAAGAACGAACAAATCTGTCTTGGAAGAAGTACAACCTGAATGCTCCTTAGAAGCAAGTATGTGTATTACATACTTTGGACATGTTGTCAGGAGGAATCAGTCACTGGAGAAGGACCTCATGTTTGGTAAAGTACATGGTCAGCAGAAAAGAGGAAGATCCTCAATGAGATGTACGGACACAGTGGCTGCAACAATGGGCTCAAACATAACAGTGATTCTAAGGATGGCGCAGGACAATGCAGTGTTTCTTCCTCTTGTGCGTAGAGTCACTATGAGTCCGAACCGACTTGACAGCAGCTAACAACAACCTATATTCCTGAGGATAAGGATTATTCTTATTAATATCTAATATCACATCTTAAAGTTTCCTTCAAATTAAGGTGTGTACATCTTTTACCGATTCCACACCTTACAATTCTATATGTACTACTGTTTTGGTTAGAATGTATTAATCATCATCAATATAAATAAATACAGATGGGTTAAACATTTTCTACAATCCGGTCATTTATATGACTCACAGAAGTATGCATCCCTGAACAATAATGTCTTATAATGACACTATGCCCAGGAATCCTCCCCTTTAAAATAATCTGCTTGTTCAAGCTAATCTCAAATATCATTTTCTCCCACAAATATGCATTATTGCATTAAGTCTTGAGGCTCAGTATTTTAAATCATCTAACCCAAGCTCTATTTTCAGATTAGAAATGAATGCCCAGACTCATCCAACTTGCAAAAAGACTGCTTAACAAATATGATTAGAAGCTAGGGTTTATTGAATACTGTTTATAATGTTTTATGTGCATTATGTAATTAGTTGTAACTATTCTATGAGATGGGAAAATTAATTTTTTTCTACTTTAAAGATTAGACAAATGAGATGGGAAAGTTAGTATGACTGGATGAAGGTTACACAACTACTCAGGGCAATCACAGAATGTGTAGCATGCAGATCCTGGAAAACACATTATTGTGCCTTCTTTATTATTAACCAAGACATCGAATTAATCAATACAGAAGATTTTTGACTACAAGACTCAAGGCTCAGCTCCAAAGTCACCTCCTCTATGAATGCTCCCCTCCCTTCTGTCAGAATACAGTGCCTCTTTGTCCTCTTTCACTCTGCTCTCTTAAATGTTTCCCTGGCTTCTCTTTTAGACCATCCTTCACTGTCAGAAGACTGTCTTATTGAATTTCTGTTTACTGTCTAGCCGCCTGCCTTGAACACAGCAGGTGTCCAATATAGGGTTGCTTAACTAAGTTAAAGTGCAGGCATGTAACTATTTGTTCATGAAACAAAAACCCATTTTCAACAACTACCCACACACGGCTATTGAGTCAATTTCAACTCATAGCAACCCTATGGGACAGAGTAGAACTGCCCCATAGGGTTTCCAAGGCTATAAATCTTTATGGAAGCAGACTGCCACATCTTCTCCCAGAGATCGGCCAGTGGGTTCAAACCACTGACCTTTTGGTTAGCACCTGAGTGCTTTAACCATCAAGCTTCCAGAGTTCCTTTCAAGAACTACAACTCCTGATACACTGCAGAGAAATACTAGAATGCACCTATGGGAAGGACCATGATGTACTCAAATATATCTGGTTACCATGAGTCAGTTCTACCCAACAGTAATGGGTTTGGTTTGTATCTTCTTATTCACCTCTGGTACTCTTTGCTCTGATGTAAAAAATTTCCAAGTGCTGAAGATCACAGATATTTCAATTCAGAATAACCTGAATTAAACCCTAATCTTTATATTGACTACGGGACTTTGAGAAAATTTTTAATCTCTATAAATCTCAGTTACCTCATCTTTAAAGTGGGTTTATTAACACTAATCTCACAAGGTTGATGAGTTGAGAATGGATGAAGACAAAATAAAACAATGTTACAACTCTCTCAGCACAATTTATAGCATTGAGCAAATACTGTTAGCAAACATAATTATCATTATTTCTCTGTTGGTAGTATAAGAGAAAAAGCATTTAATCATTTTTATATTAGCCGTATACAGGATCATAGATGCATTTCTAGACTCTGTATCTCTTCATTTTCAACTGTCATGCCAAGAATAAAGATGTCTTAACAACACAAAGCATTATCTATTGACTGTTCTAACAGAAGGAGGCAGTTTCTTATTCTAGACATGATAACAGCTCTTTGGAATTCTCAGAATCCAAGGGCTATACAAAATGGTTTCATCTCTCCAGGGAAGTAAGAATAAGATTAGAAAAGATCAGCTATAATTTAATGTTACAATCAGGAGAAAATGAGACTAGATGGGCTGAACATGTCACAATGGTAAAATGTAGTAAAATTATAGAATGCACCCAAATGCCGGGAAACACACAGATTACATGCTAGAGACGAATATATATCCTTGCTCAAATTAACCTTTTTTTTTTCTGTGCTGATGGTATTTCAGGTTTGGTAGCATATTTTGATGGAAAATTTTACAAGGATTAAAGAGCGTATAATTTTCCTCTCTTCTCTCTTTTCTCCTAATTCATCACCTAAAAAGGAAGTCCTCTTAAAGGAAAGGAAAATGAAATGCATAAGCTGTGGAGACACTTCTGGCTCTTTCTCCACGACTAGCTTCCAAGGAGAGAAAAAGGACAGATAAAACTGACAACACACTGCCCACTTGTGATTCTGAAGTTGTTAGGTGCCTTCAAACTGATTGACTCATAGCGACCCTATGTACAACAGAAGGAAACACTGCCAGACCCGTCCCATCCTCACAATCTTTGCCATGTTTCAGCCCATTATTGCAGCCACTGTGTCAATCCATCTCCTCAAGAGTCTTCCTCTCTTTTTGCTAACCTTCTACTTTACCAAGCATGACGTCCCTATCCAGGGACTGCTCCCTCCTGATGACATGTCCATAGTACACAAGACAAAGTCTCACCAACCTCACTTCTATGGAGCACTCAGGCTGTATTTTTTCCAAGACAGATTTGTTCCTTCTCCTGGCAGTCCGTAGTACATTCAATATTCTTCACCAACACCATAATTCAAAAGGATCAATTCTTCTTTGATCTTCCTTATTCATTGTCCAGTTCTACAAGCATACGGAGCAATTGAAAATATAATGGCTTGGGTAAGGAGCACCTTAATGCTCAAAGTGACATCTTTGCATTTTACACTTGAAAGAGGCCTTTTGTAGCAGATTTGCTTAATGCAATGTGTCCTTTGATTTCTTGACTGCTGCTTCCATGGGTGTTCATTGCGGATCCAAGTAAAATAAAATCCTTGAACAACTTATTCTCTTTTCTCCATTTATCAGGATGTTCCTTATTGGTCCAGTCATGAGGATTTTTGTTTTTTCATGTTGAGGTGTGATCCATACTGAAGGCTGCAGTCTTTGGTCTTCATCAGAAAGTGCTTCAAGTCCTCTTCACTTTCAGCAAGGAAGGTTGTGTCATCTGCATATCACAGGTTGTTAATGAGTCTTCCTTCAGTCTTGATGCCACATTCTTCTTCATAGTCCAGCTTCTCTTATACTTGCTTAGCATACAGGTTGAATAAGTATGGTGAAGGGATACAATCCAGATGCACAACATTCCTGATTTTAAATCTTGCCATTTCCTCTTGTTCTGTTCAAATGATTGCCTTTTGGTCCATGAACGGTTTCACATGAGCACAACTAAGTGTTCTGGAATTTCCATTCTTCGCAATGTTATCCGTAATTTGTTAAGATCCACACAGCCAAATACCCCTGCATACTCAATAAACCACAGGTAAACGTCCTTCTGGTATTCTCTGCTTTCAGTCAAGATCTGTACGAAAATCAGCAATGATATCCCTCACTCCATGTCCGCCTGTAAATTGGTTTGGATTACTGGCAGTTCCCTGTGGATGTAATGTTGCTACTGTTTTTGAATTATCTTCAGCAAAACTTTACTTGGGTGTGATATTAATGATATTGTTCTATAATTTCCACATTCTGTTGGATCATCTTTCTTTGCAATGGGCAAAAATATGGATCTCTTCCAGTTGGTTGGCCAGGTAGCTGTCTTCCAAATTTCTTTGTTTAGATTAGTGAATACTTCCAGCACTGCATCTATTTGTTGAAAACATCTCAACTGATATTCCATCAATTCTTGGAGCCTTGTGTTTTGCCAAAGCCTTCAGTGTAGCTGGGATTTCTTCCTTCAGTACCATTGGTTCTTGGTCATATGATACTTCCTAAAATGCCTGAATGTGGACCAATTCTTTTTGGTACAATGACTGTGTATTCCTTCCATCTTCCCTTGATTCTTCCTGCATCATTCAATATCTTGCCCATAAAAAACCAAACCAAACCCAGTGCCATCGAGTCGATTCCGACTCATAGCGACCCTATAGGACAGAGTAGAACTGCCCCATAGATTTTCCAAGGAGCACCTGGCAGATTCGAACTGCCAACCCTTTGGTTAGCAGCCGTAGCACTTAACCACTACGACACCAGGGTTTCCTCTTGCCCATAATACCCTTTAATATTACAACTCAAAGCTTAAAATTTTTCTTCAGTTTTTTCAGCTTGAGAAATGACCATCATGTTCTTCCCTTTTGGTTTTCTATCTCCAGGTCTTTGCACATGTCATCATAATACTTTACTTTGTCTTCTCTAGGCATCCTTTGAAATCTTCTATTCAGCTCTTTTACTTTATCATTTCATCCATTTGCTTTAGCTACTTGACTTTCAAGAGCAATTTCCAGTATCTTCTGACATCCTTTTTGGTCTCTTCTTTCTTTCCTGCTTTTTAATGACCTCTTAACTTCTTTTCTTTTCTTTAATTTTTATTGTGCTTTAAGTGAAAGTTTACAAATCAAGTCAGTATCTCACAAAAGAACTTACAAACACATTGCTACATACTTCCCCTAATAAGACAGCCCACTCCCTCCCTCCACTCTCTATTTTTCCTGTCTATTTCACCAGCTTATAACACCCTCCACCCTCTCATCTCCTCTCCAGACAGGAAATGCCAACAAAATCTCAAGTGTCTGCCTGATCCAAGAAGCTCACTCCTCACAAGCATACCTCTCCGTCCCATTGTCCAGTCCAATCCATGTGTGACGAGTTGGCTTTGGGAACGGTTCCTGTCCTGGACCAACAGAAGGTCTGGGGGCTATGACCTCTGGGGTCCTTCTAGTCTCAGACCATGAAGTCTTGTCTTTTTACAAGAATTTGGGGTCTGCATCCCACTGTTCTCCTCCTCCCTCAGGGGTTCTCTGCTGTGCTCCCTGCCAGGGCAGTCAGCGGTTGTAGCTGGGCACCATCTAGTTCTTCTGGTCTCAGGCTGATGTAGTCTCTGGTTCATGTGGCCCTTTCTGTCTCTTGGGCTCATAATTACCTTGTATCCTTGGTGTTCTTCATTCTCATTTGGTGCAGGTGGGTTGAGACCAATTGATGCATCTTAGATGGCCACTTGCTAGCGTTTAAGACCCCAGACGCCACTCTCTGAAGTGGGATGCAGAATGTTTTCTTAATAGATTTTATTATGCCAATTGACTTAGACATCCCCTGAAACCATGGTCTCCAAACCCCAGCTTCTGCTACGCTGGCCTTCGAAGAATTTTATTCAGGAAACTTGTTTGCTTTTGGTTTAGTCTAGTTGTGCTGACCTCGCCTGTATTGTGTGTTCTCTTTCCCATCACATAAAGCAGTTCTTATCTACCATCTAATTAGTGAATACCTCTCTCTCACCCTCCCTCATAACAATCAAAGAATATTTTCTTCTCTGTTTAAACTATTTCTCGAGTTCTTATAGTAGTGGTCTTATACAATATTTGTCCTTTTGCAAACGACTTATTTCACTCAGCATAATGCCTTCCTAATTCCTCCAAGTTATGAGATGTTTCACAGATTCACTGTTGTTCTTAATCATTGCGTAGTGTTCCATTATGTGAATATACCATAATTTCTTTATCCATTCATCTGTTGGTGGGCACCTTGATTGCTTCCATCTTTTTGCTGTTGTAAACAGTGCTGAAATAAACATGGGTGTGCACATATCTGTTCCTGTAAAGGCTCTTATTTCTCTAGGATATATTCCAAGGAGTGAGATTGCTGGATCCCACAGTAGTTCTATTTCTGGCTTTTTTTTTTTTTAATTTTATTGAGCTTCAAGTGAACGTTTACAAATCAAGTCGGACTGTCACATATAAGTTTATATACACCTTACTCCATACTCCCACTGGCTCTCCCCCTAATGAGTCAGCCCTTCCACTCTCTCCTTTTGTGACAATTATGCCAGCTTCCAACTCTCTCTATCCTCCCATCCCCTCTCCAGACAGGAGATGCCAACACAGTCTCAAGTGTCCACCTCATACAAAAAGCTCACTCTTCATCAGCATCTCTTTCCTACCCAATTTCCAGTCCCTTCCATGTCTGATGAGTTGTCTTTGGGAATGGTTCCTGTCCTGGGCCAACAGAAGGTTTGGGGACCATGACTGCCAGGATTCCTCTAGTCTCAGTCAGACCATTAAGTATGGTCTTTTTGTGAGAATTTGGGGTCTGCATCCCACTGATCTCCTGCTCCCTCAGGGGTTCTCTGTTGTGCTCCCTGTCAGGGCAGTCATCGGTTGTGGCCAGGCACCAACTACTTCTTCTGGTCCCAGGATGATGTAAGTCTCTGGTTCATGTGGCCCTTTCTGTCTCTTGGGCTCTTAGTTATCGTGTGACTTGGTGTTCTTCTTTCTCCTTTGATCCACGTGGGTTGAGACCAATTGATGCATCTTAGATGGCCGCTTGTTAGCATTTAAGACCCCAGACGCCACATTTCAAAGTGGGATGCAGAATGTTTTCATAATAGAATTATTTTGCCAATTGACTTAGAAGTCCCTTTAAACCATCGTCCCCAAACCCCCGCCCTTGCTCCGCTGACCTTTGAATCATTCAGTTTATCCCGGAAACGTCTCTGCTTTTGGTCCAGTCCAGTTGAGCTGACCTTCCATGTATTGAGTATTGTCCTTCCCTTCACCTAAAGCAGTTCTTATCTACTAAGTAATCAGCAAAAAACCCTTTCCCACCCTCCCTCCCTCCCCGCCCCGTAACCACAAAAGTATGTGTTCTTCTCAGTTTATACCATTTCTCAAGATCTTATAATAGTGGTCTTATACAATATTTGTCCTTTTGCCTCCAATTTCGCTCAGCATAATGCCTTCCAGGTTCCTCCATGTTATGAAATGTTTCACAGATTCTTCACTATTCTTTATCGATGCGTAGTATTCCATTGTGTGAATATACCACAATTTATTTACCCGTTCATCCGTTGATGGACACCTTGGTTGCTTCCAGCTTTTTGCTATTGTAAACAGAGCTGCAGTAAACATGGGTGTGCATATATCTGTTTGTGTGAAGGCTCTTATTTCTCTAGGGTATAGTCCTAGGAGTGGGATTTCTGGGTTGTATGGTAGTTCTATTTCTAACTGTTTAAGATAACGCCAGATAGATTTCCAAAGTGGTTGTACCATTTTACATTCCCACCAGCGGTGTATAAGAGTTCTAATCTCTCCGCAGCCTCTCCAACATTTATTATTTTGTATTTTTTGGATTAATGCCAGCCTTGTTGGAGTGAGATGGAATCTCATTGTAGTTTTAATTTGCATTTCTCTAATGGCTAATGATCGAGAGCATTTTCTCATGTATCTGTTAGCTGCCTGAATATCTTCTTTAGTGAAGTGTGTGTTCATCTCCTTTGCCCACTTCTGCATTGGGTTGTTTGTCTTTCTGTGGTTGAGTTTTGACAGAATCATATAGATTTCAGAGATCAGGCACTGGTCGGAGATGTCATAGCTGAAAATTCTTTCCCAGTCTGTAGGTGGTCTTTTTATTCTTTTGGTGAAGTCTTTAGATGAGCATAGGTGTTTGATTTTTAGGAGCTCCCAGTTATCTGGTTTCTCTTCGTCATTTTTAGTAATGTTTTGTATTCTGTTTATGCCTTGTATTAGGGTTCCTAATCTTGTCCCTATTTTTTCTTCCATGATCTTTATCGTTTTAGTCTTTATGTTTAGGTCTTTGATCCACTTGGAGTTACTTTTTGTGTATGGTGTGAGGTATGGGTCCTGTTTCATTTTTTTGCAAATGGATATCCAGTTATGCAAGCACCATTTGTTAAAAAGACCATCTTTTCCCTAATTAACTGACACTGGACCTTTGTCAAATATCAGTTGCTCATATGTGGATGGATTTATATCTGGGTTCTCAATTCTGTTCCATCGGTCTATGTGCCTGTTGTTGTACCAGTACCAGGCTGTTTTGACTACTGTGGCTGTATAACAGGTTCTGAAATCAGGAAGAGTGAGGCCTCCCACTTTCTTCTTCTTTTTCAGTAATGCTTTACTTATCCGAGGTTTCTTTCCCTTCCGTATGAAGTTGGTGATTTGTTTCTCCATCACATTAAAAAGCGACATTGGAATTTGGATCGGAAGTGCATTGTATGTATAGATGGCTTTTGGTAGAATAGACATTTTTACTATGTTAAGTCTTCCTATCCATTAGCAAGGTATGTTTTTCCACTTAAGTAAGTCCTTTTTAGTTTCTTATACTAGTACTTTGTAGTTTTCTTTGTATAGGTCTTTTACATCTTTGGTAAGATTTATTCCTAAGTATTTTATCTTCTTGGGGGCTACTGTGAATGGTATTGATTTGGTTATTTCCTCTTCGATGTTCTTTTTATTGATGTAGAGGAATCCAAGTGATTTTTGTATGTTTATCTTATAACCTGAGACTCTGCCAAACTCTTCTATTAGTTTCAGTAGTTTTCTGGAGGATTCCTTAGGGTTTTCTGTGTATAAGATCATGGCATCTGCAAATAGAGATAATTTTACTTCCTCCTTGCCAATCCGGATGCCCTTTATTTCTTTGTCTAGCCTAATTGCTCTGGGTAGAACCGCTAGCACAATGTTGAATAAGAGCGGTGATAAAGGGCATCCTTGTCTGGTTCCCGTTCTCAAGGGAAATGCTTGCAGGCTCTCTCCATTTAGAGTGCTGTTGGCTGTTGCCTTTGTATAGAAAAAAAAAAAAAATTTTTTTTTTGCCCTTTATTATGTTGAGGAATTTTCCTTCAAATCCTATTTTGGTGAGAGTTTTTATCATAAATGGGTGTTGGACTTTGTCAAGTGCCTTTTCTGCATCAATTGATAAGATCATGTGGTTTTTGTCTTTTGTTTTATTTATATGGTGGGTTACATTAATGGTTTTTCTAATATTAAACCAGCCTTGCATACCTGGTAGAAATCCCACTTGGTCATGGTGGATTATTTTTTTGATATGTTGTTGAATTCTATTGGCTAGAATTTTGTTGAGGATTTTTGCATCTACGTTCATGAGGGATATAGGTCTGTAATTTTCTTTTTTTGTGATGTCTTTACCTGGTTTTGGTATCAGGGAAATGGTGGCTTCATAGAATGAGTTAGGTAGTATTCCGTCATTTTCTATTCTTTGAAATACCTTTAGGAGTAGTGGTGTTATCTCTTCTCTGAAAGTTTGGTAGAACTCTGCAGTAAAGCCATCCGGGCCAGGGCTTCTTTTTGTTGGGAGTTTTTGGATTACCGTTTCAATCTCTTTTTTTGTTATGGGTCTATTTAGTTGTTCTACTTCTAATTGTGTTAGTTTAGGTAGGTAGTGTTTTTCCAGGAATTCATCCATTTCTTCTAGGTTTGCAAATTTGTTAGAGTACAATTTTTGGTAATAATCTGATAGGATTCTTTTAATTTCAGTTGGGTCTGTTGTGATGTGGCCCATCTCGTTTCTTATTCGGGTTATTTGTTTCCTTTCCTGTATTTCTTTAGTCAGCCTGGCCAATGGTTTATCAATTTTGTTAACTTTTTCAGAGAACCAGCTTTTGGCTTTGTTAATTCTTTCAATTGTTTTTCTGTTCTCTAATTCATTTAGTTCAGCTCCAATTTTTATTATTTGTTTTCTTCTGGTGCCTGATGGATTCTTTTGTTGCTCACTTCCTATTTGTTCAAGTTGTAGGGACAGTTCTCTGATTTTGGCTCTGTCTTCTTTTTGTATGTGTGCATTTATTGATATAAATTGGCCTCTGAGCACTGCTTTTGCTGTGTCCCAGAGGTTTTGATAGGAAGTGTTTTCAGTCTCGTTGCATTCTATGAATTTCCTTATTCCCTCCTTAATGCCTTCTATAACCCAGTCTTTTTTCAGGAGGGTATTATTCAGTTTCCACGTATTTCATTTCTTTTCCCTAGTTTTTCTGTTATTGATTTCTAGTTTTATTGCCTTGTGGTCTGAGAAGATGCTTTGTAATATTTCGATGTTTCGGATTCTGCAAAGGTTTGTTTTATGACCTAATATGTGGTCTATTCTAGAGAATGTTCCATGTGCGCTAGAAAAAAAGTATACTTTGCAGCAGTTGGGTGGAGAGTTCTGTATAAGTCAATGAGGTCAAGTTGGTTGATTGCTGTAATTAGGTCTTCCATGTCTCTATTGAGCTTCTCACTGGATGTCCTCTCCTTCTCCAAAAGTGGTGTGTTGAAGTCTCCTACTATAATTGCGGAAGTGTCTATCTCACTTTTCAGTTCTGTTAAAGTTTGTTTTATGTATCTTGCAGCCCTGTCATTGGGTGCATAAATATTTAATATGGTTATGTCTTCCTGATCAATTGTCCCTTTTATCATTATGTAGTGTCCTTCTTTATCCTTTCTGGTGGATTTAACTTTAAAGTCTATTTTGTCAGAAATTAATATTGCTACTCCTTTTTGCTTATTGTTTGCGTGATATATTTTTTTCTATCCTTTTGAGCTTTAGTTTGTTTGTGTCTCTAAGTCTAAGGTGTGTCTCTTGTAGGCAGCATATAGACGGATCGTGTTTCTTTATCCAGTTTGAGACTCTCTGTCTCTTTATTGGTGCATTTAGTCCATTTACATTCAGCGTAATTACAGATAAGTATGTGTTTAGTGTTGTCATTTTGATGCCTTTTTATTGTGTTGTTGACAATTTCATTTTTCCACTTACTTTTTTGTGCTGAGACGTTTTTCTTTGTAAATTGTATGTTCCTCATTTTCATATTTGACTTTAGGTTTGCTGAGTCGTTATGTTTTTCTTGGTTTTTATTTTGAGTTATGGAGTTGTTATACCTCTTTGTGGTTACCTTAATATTTACCCCTGTTTTTCTAAGTAAAAACCTAACTTGTATTGTCCTATATCGCCTTGTATCCCTCTCCATTTGGCAGTTCTATGCCACCTCTATTTAGTCCCTGTTTTTGATTATTGTGATCTTTTACATATTGACTTCAATGATTCCTTGTTTTGAGCCTTTTTTTTTAATTAATCTTAATTTGTTTTTGTGATTTCCCTATTTGAGTTGATATCAGGATATTCTATTCTGTGACCTTATGTTGTGCTGGTATCTGATATTATTGGTTTTCTGACCAATTTCCTTTAGTATTTCTTGTAGCTTTGGTTTGGTTTTTGCAAATTCTCTAAGCTTGTGTTTATCTGTAAATATCTTAATTTTGCCTTCATATTTCAGAGAGAGTTTTGCTGGATATATGATCCTTGGCTGGCAGTTTTTCTCCTTCAGTGCTCTGTATATGTCATCCCATTGCCTTCTTGCCTGCATGGTTTCTGCTGAGTAGTCTGAACTTATTGATTCTGCCTTGAAGGAGACCTTTCTTTTCTGCCTGGCTGCTTTTAAAATTTTCTCTTTATCTTTGCTTTTGGCAAGTTTGATGATAATATGTCTTGGTGTTTTTCTTTTTGGATCGTCTTAAATGGGGTTCGATAAGCATCTTGGGTAGATATCCTTTCGTCTTTCATGACGTCAGGGACGTTTTCTGTCAGCAGATCTTCAACTATTCTCTCTGTGTTTTCTGTTATCCCTCCCTGTTCTGGGACTCCAATCACACGCAAGTTATCCTTCTTGATAGAGTCCCACATGATTCTTAGGGTTTCTTCATTTTTTTTAATTCTTTCATCTGATTTTTTTTTTTAAGCTATGTTGGTGTTAATTCCCCGGTCCTCCAGATTTCCCACTCTGCATTCTAATTGTTCAAGTCTGCTCCTCTGACTTCCTATTGCGTTTTCTAATTCTGTAATTTTATTGTTAATCTTTTGAATTTCTGAATGCTGTCTCTCTATGGATTCTTGCAACTTATTAATTTTTCCACTATGTTCTTGAATAATCTTTTTGCGTTCTTCAACTGTTTTATCAGTGTGTTCCTTGGCTTTTTCTGCAGTTTGCCTTATTTCATTTCTGAGGTCATCCCTGATGTCTTGAAGCATTCTGTAAATTAGTTTTTTATATTCTGTATCTGATAATTCCAGGATTGTATCTTCATTTGGGAAAGATTTTGATTCTTTTGTTTGGGGGGTTGTAGAAGCTGTCATGGTTTGCTTCTTTATGTGGTTTGATATTGACTGCTGTCTCCGAGCCATCACTAAGATATAAAAAAAAAAAAATTTCTTTTTTTTTATTCTATAATTGCTCATTGAGTCTTGTTTTGTTTTCTTTCAATATACGTGGATGGGCTACTAGATTGTGCTGTCTTGTTTGTTGTAGCCCTTGACTTACTTATGACCTATTACCAGCTGGTTTGGGCTGTTGCCAGATATATATGCCTGAGTCTATTCACTATTTTTGAGTAGAATCTGATTTTGGGTCATCAAGTGTGTGATGTACACTAACACTTATCCACCTCGAGAAGTAGTGGTGATAGTTGTGTGCACCAGATTCTATTAGCAGCTGCAGTTCACACTCCAGGTGGGGTAGGATGCTGACAGGCTTCCCCTAAGTGTCAGTGAGGTAGGTGTGTCTCTATTCCTATACCACCTTGGTGGGAGAGCTCTGCAGCTGTACCTGAGGCCCCCAATGCAAGTACCTCTACTGATTGGTAGGTGTCACCCTCCTTAGACCCCTAAGGCAAGAGGCTAGGTGGTCTGGGGGGAACTTCAGCCCTCAGTTCCCTGTTGTGGGTCAGTTAGGACTCTGTTGAATAAGCAGAGATATCAGACCTGGGAAACTTGTTTTTCCAGTAAATCCACTAAAAAAAATGCAGTCAGATCCCTGGCAGAACTGCCTTTGCGTTATAACAGCCACCTTGTTCCATGTAAGGATGAAAGCCCGAGATTTGGAACATATATGCTTGGCTGGAGCTGGTTCTGTGTTTTTAGTCCAGTTAGGGAAGGATTTTTGGTCCCTGGGTTTTTTGTGGTTGCTTCTCTCAGGCCGGAAGAATGGGTTAGGAAAAGACCAAAAAAAAAGGGGGGGGGGGAAGCAAAGCCACGGAGCTGGAGCCGTTCTCCCTCTGGCTCAGGAAATTCCAATGTTAATGGAGCCGCCTGGGAAGGGGAGGGGAGGGTTCAGAAAAACAGCAGAGAGTAGCACCCCGGAATATAGCCAAAGTTGCTTGTCTTGCTTGGGATGACTATTTTATCTGAGATTCCTGAGGGTCGTGTCGCCTATGTGTGCTGGCTGTGTGGAGATTGTCCCCGAGGGTCTGGCCCGCTGAAGCTGCGGTCAGATCCTCTGCTGCCAGTCCAAAGCCCAGCGTCAAGGTTCCCCTGGGGGGACGCTGCACTCCCGACTCCAAAATCAGTCGTTGCCTCCCGGGGACTTTTCATCCCGCCAGCCGCTTTGCCGCGCCGCCTCCACGAACCAGCTGGGCCCCCTCCCGGGGTCAGTTCAGGGGGCTAGGGCTGCGCCCCGTGTTTGCACCGTCACAGATGTCATGTTCAGCACTCCTGGGCCCAGTCCTAAGCCTGGCGCCAAGGTTTCCTGACTGGGATGCTGGCTCCAGGCTCCGAAAACAGTTGCTGCTTCCCCGTAGTTGTTCGTTCTGGGTCTCTGTCACTCAGGTCAACTCTTTAAATCTGTGTTTGTTGTTCAGGGTTCGTAGATTGTCATGTATGTGATCAATTCACTTGTTTTTCCAAGTCTTTGTTGCAAGAGGGATCCGAGGTAGCGTCTACCTAGTCAGCCATCTTGCCCCCCTCTCCCAATCCAGATTGATTTAATATATAATCTAACCTTATAGATTGAGTCTTGCGTCATTAACATCATAGAGGCAAGATTTACAACACATAGAAACATCACATCAGATGAAAAAATGGCGAATAATCACACAATACTGGGAATCATGGACAAGCCAGGTTGACTTACATATTTGGGGGGCATGATTGAATCCATAACAGAGAATGTTCTTCAGATGATCGTTCCTCCTAGCTTGTATATTTTTGAAACAGGTCAAACTAATTTCAGTATTTTTCCTCAGAATTTCTTTCCTCTCTGTCTTACTTGTGAAAAGAAAAGGGCATTGGAACAGTTCTATAAGATGTTGTTAACAGACTAAATAGCCACCCCATCCACACAGTGATTACCAAAGCAAAGGTAATTTTTCCTGCTATCCTTGCTTCTTTGAGATTTATTTTACATCCCCCCATGTTGTAGGGATTTGGGAATGTGTGTTATTTTTTTTCAACTGGGATTTAAGGCCCTTCAGTACACAAGTACAGTATATATATAATAGCAGCTCCTTGAACACTTGTTAAATGTAGTTTTTATTTTCTTTGACGCTTAAGTTCTTTGTTGTTTTTAGCTGTCATCAAATTGGCCCTGACTGATGGTGATCTTATGCATGATAAATCTAAACACTACCTGGTCCTGTGCCATCCCCATGGTTAGTTGTGGATCATAGAGTTGTGATCCACAAGGTTTCCTATGGCTGATTTTCAGGAAAAGAATCACTAGGCCTTTCTTCCTAGCTCATCTTAATCTGGAACCTCCACTGAAACCTGTATAACATCATAGCAACATGCAAGCCTTCACTGACAGACAGGTGATGGCTAAACATGAGATGGACTGACCAGGAATAGAACCTGGTCTCCCTCCTGGAAGGTGAGAATTCTACCACTGAACCACCACTCTCCTTGCCTAGGTTCCTGTTGTTGTTGTCATTAGGTGCCATAGAGTCGGTTCTGACTCATAGTGACACTACGTTCTACAGAACGAAACACTGTCCGTTCCTGTGCCATCTTTGAGACCATTGTTGCAGCCACTGTGTTAGTACATCTCATTGAGGGTCTTCCTCTTTTTCAATGACCCTCTACTTTACCAAGCATGATGTCCTTCTCCAGGGACTGATCCCTCCTGACAACATGTCCAAAGTACGTAAGACATAGTCTTGCCATACTTGCTTCTAAGGAGCATTCTGGTTGTACTTCTTCCAAGATGGATTTTATCCTTCTTCTGGCAGTCCATGGTATATTCGCTATTCTTTGCCAACACAATTCAAAGGCGTCAATTCTTCCCCGGTCTTCCTTATTCATCGTCCACCTTTGCAGACATATGAGGTGATTGAAAACACCATGGCTTGCATCAGGCACACATTAGTCTTCAAGGTGACACTTGTGCTTTTCAACACTCTAAAGAAGTTTTTCGTAGAAGATTTGCTCGGTGCAATGCACCTTTTGATTTCTTGACCGCTGCTTCCATGGGTGTTGATTGTGGATCCAAGTAAAATGAAATCCTTGACAATTTCAGGCTTTTCTCCATTTATCGGGATGTTGCTTATTGGTCCAGTTGTGAGGATTTTTGTTTTCTTTATGCTGAGGTATAATCTATACAGAAGTCTGTGGTCTTTGATCTTCATCAGTGCTTCAAGTCCTCTTCACTTTTAGCAAGCATGGTTGTGTTATCTGCATAAGGTAAGTCGTTAATGACTCTTCCTCCAATCCTGATGCCACATTCAGCATACAGATTGAATACGTAAGGTGGAAAGTTACAACTCTGATGCACACCCTTCTTGACTTTAAAGCACACAGTATTCCCCTGCTCTGTTCGAAAAACTGCCATTTGATCTATGTACAGGTTACTCATGAGCACAAATAAGTGCTCTAGAATTCCCATTCTTTGAAATGTTATCCATATTTTGTTCTGATCCCCGCAGTTGAATGCATTTGCATAGTCAATAAAACACAGGCAAACATCTTTCTGGTGTTCTCTGCCTAGGTCCTTAATCCCTACTAAAGAGTAAATCAGTAAGGTAGAAGGACTACACTCAATTTCTCTCAAAATGTTGGCATTTTGATGCGTTATCACTTCCATTACTATAGTTCTCATTTTCAAACAGAAAATTTCAGTATTCTTCATTAAATGACTCAAAACCCATTGCCGCTGAGGCGACTCCGACTCATAGAGATCCTATAGAACAGAGCAGAACTGCCCCATAGAGATCCCAAGCAGTGACTGGTGGATTCCAACTGCCGAACTTTTGGTTAGCAGCCAACCTCTTAATGCACAACATGTACTCATGACTACATTCAGAAAAGGACTCCACCAGAGACATGTGCTTCTAACAGTTCTTTGAAAAGTATGGTGGGATCACTGTGATTTATGAATGATGAAGAACCGGTGTTGACAAGTAAGGGGCAATTTTGTCTCTGTTAATTGCACCTGACCATTCCTGAGTAATTTTCTATAGCCCAGTTCATTTGGATCTTCCAGCTCTTGATGTAGAGAAGCAGATGTTATTGTTTCTATTTTATTGATAGTAAAATTGAGACAGAAAATTTACCAGACCTCTGAAATGACAGGGAGTCCATGAAGGCAGACCTGGGTCTTCTGACTCCATGCTCATGCTCTAGCTTCCTTTGATTATTCCACATGCCTCTCAAAGAAGAGAAATGAGGACGATGACCAGGTATATTCAGGGTCATCTGCATAACTGCTTTCTGGGAGGAAAGAGTTCCAGAAACCATGTGCATGATTCAAGTTGCTGTGAATCAAATTCCACTTAAGTTCAAGTCAGTTATCTTGACTTTATGAAGATTTTTAATGCAATTCCTTTTGTAGGAACATTATTACAGTGAAAGTAGATAAAAATCCCAGGTAGCTTTTGCTTAAAGTGAATGTGATAAATATCAGTTTATTGCCTCTGAGGTGCAAATATTCCCTGCAATATATGGTCAGTGATAACACAAAGTCCCTTGGTGGCATATACCATTAGTGCATTCTAAATTAAGAGCATTCCACTTAGAGGTTATGGCTTGCACAATACCAGCTCTAAAAAATGTTTAGTCTTAGGTTGTGTAACAGATTTTAGCCTGACTTTTTTTTTTCCTTTCACAAATCAATGGCATTTAGCAATACTTCTAATAGTTACTACTTTTCTCACGTCTCTCACATGCAGGAGACATTGTATTTGCTAGTTTATTCATTTTCTTTTGTGTCCCATCCCACTTTGTATCCCTTCTCGGTTCACCACAGGTAAGAACTTTAGCAATTGCACAGTTACAGCATTCCGAGAACTTTCTGTACTCCACCTACCACCAGTAATGTGGTCCTCATTCCATCCAGTTAGGGAGGAATCTAACTCCACAACTCCATCCAGAGAGTTGGCTTCCCAGAACCACCTCTGGCATCAGCTGCCTTTGGTCAGAGGCAGAGCATAAAGCTGAGCAAGACTGAACTAGCTTCATGCTGACCCCACTGGGAAGCTCAGAAATATTCTATCCAATTAAAATATAATGTGATCCACATAAGCAGACATACATATAATTTAAAATTTTAGTAGTCATATAAGAGTTAAAAACTCATGAACTTATTTTAATAATATACTTTATTCAACTCAGTCTATCCAAAATATTGTTTTGACATGTAATCAATACAAAATATTATCTATTACCTTTTTAGTTTTTTTGTTGTTGTTGAGAACATACACTGCAAAAATTAACACCTATTCTAGTTTCTACATGTACATTTCAGTGACATTGATTACATTTTTCAAGTTGTACAACCATTCTCCCCTTGCTTTTCTGAGTCATTCCTCCCCCATTAACATAAACTCACTGGCCCCATAAGATTCCTATCTTATCTTTTGTTAATTTGATCTCATATAAACAGATCTTAAAAGAGCATAATGCTCAAGGCAGACATTCTTTACTAGTTAAGCTGAAATTGGTCTCCAGATGGGTCTTAACCTCTCAGGTGTGGTGGTTCCCACTTGGCTCAAGTCAACTTCTTGGAGAAGGGGGTAGCTTTGTGTTCTAATTAGACTAGGTCTTTTGGCTAATACATACATCTTATCCTATAAATGGAGTCCCTGGGTAGTGCAAACAATTAACAATCTTGGATGTTAACAGCAAGTTTGGCTGTTCAAGTCGACCCTGATGTTTATCAAAAGACTGATCTACTTTGGAAGTATCAGCCATTGTAAATGCAATGGGGCACAGCTTCACTCTGACACACATTGGGTTGCATGAGTCACAGTCGACTCAGTAGCAACTGGTTACTGGTTATCTTCAGATAACTGTCATACAGCCCTGGGGATACCATAACAAAACACCACAAAGCAAATGGCTTTAAAGAACATAGACTTATTTCTCATAGTTCTGGAGGCTAGCAGTCCAATTCAGGGATATACTTTATTTACCCATTTACTACTTGATGGAGATTTGGATTGTTACGGTTTTAAAACCCAAAACCCACTGCCATCAGGTCAATTCCAACTCATAGTGACCCTACAGGACAGAATAGAACTGCATCATAGGGTTTCCAAGGAGTGCCTGGTGGACTCGAACTGCCAACCTTTTGGTTAGCAGCCATAGCTCTTAACCAATATGCCACCAGGGTTTCCGTTCCAGTTTTGAGGTATTATAAATAATGCTGCTACATTTCTTTGTGTGAACATATACTTTTTCCTCTTGGGTAGATTCCTAGGAGTGGAATTGCTTGGTCTTATCTTATGGTTCCCCTACGTGTCTTTCAGCTCGTTGTACTGCGGGGGCTTGCCTGTTGCTGTGATGCTGGAAGCTATGCCACTGGTATCCAGATACCAGCAGGGTTACCCATGGAGGACAGGTTTCAGCTGAGCTTCCAGACTAAGACAAACTAGGAAGAAGGACCCAGCAGTCTACTTCTGAAAAGCATTAGCCATTGAAAACCTTATGAATAGCATCGGAACAGTGTCTGATATAGTTCTGGAAGATGAGCCCCCCAGTTTGGAAGACACTCCAAAGATTACTGAGGAAGAGCTGCCTCCTCAAAATAGATTTGACCTTAATGACATGGATGGAGTAAAGCTCTCGGGACCTTCATTTGCTGATGTGGCATGACTCAAAATGAGAAGAAACAGCTGCAAACATCCATTAATAATCGGAATTTGGAATGTACGAAGTATGAAGCTAGGAAAATTGGAAATCATCAAAAATGAAATGCAATGCATAAACATCGATATTCTAGGCATTAGTGAGCTGAAACAGACTGGTATTGGCCATTTTGAATCGGACAATCATATAGTCTACTACGCTGGGAATGAGAACTTGAAGAGTAATGGTGTTGCATTCATCACCAAAAACAACGTTTCAAGATCTATCCTGAAGTACAATGCTGTCAGTGATAGGATAATATCCACACATCTACAAGGAAGACCAGTTAATATGACTATTATTCAAATTTATGCACCAAGCACTAGGGCCAAAGATGAAGAAACAGAAATTTTTTATCAGCTGCTGCAGTCTGAAATTGATGGAACATGCAGTCAAGATATATTAATAATTACTGGCAATTGGAATGTGAAAGTCGGAAACAAAGAAGAAGGATCAGTAGTTGCAAAATATGGCCTTGGTGATAGAAACAATGCCAGAGATTGAATAAAAGAATTTTGCAAGACCAACGACTTCTTCACTGCAAATACCTTCTTTCACCAACATAAACGGCGACATACACATGGACCTCGACAGATGGAACACACAGAAATGAAACTGACTACATCTGTGGAAAGAGACGATGGAAAAGCTCAATATCATCAGTCAGAACAACGCCAGGGGCCAACTGTGGAACAGACCATCAATTGCTCATATGCAAGTTCAAGCTGAAAGTGAAGAAAATCAGAGCCAGTCCATGAGAGCCAAACTATGACCTTGAGTATATCCCACCTGAATTTAGAGACCATGTGAAGAACAAATTTTACACATTGAACACTAGTGACCAAAGACCAGACAAGTTGTGGAATGACATCAAGGACATCATACATGAAGAAAGCAAGAGGTCACTGAAAGGACAGGAAAGAAAGAAAAGACCGAGATGGATGTCAGAGGAGACTCTGAAACTTGCTCTTGAGCATCTAGCAGCTAAAGCAAAAGGAAGAATTGATGAGGTAAAAGAACTGAACAGAAGATTTCAAAGGGTCTCTCGAGAAGACAAAGTAAAGTATTATAATGACATGTGCAAAGAGCTGGAGATAGAAAACCAAAAGGGAAGAACACGTTCAGTGTTTCTCAAGCTGAAAGAACTGAAGAAAAAATTCAAGCCTCAAGTTGCAATAGTGAAGGATTCCATGGGGAAAATATTAAACAACACAGGAAGCATAAAAAGAAGATGGAAGGAATACACAGAGTCATTATACCAAAAAGAATTAGCCGATATTTAACCATTTCAAAAGATGGCATATGATTAGGAACCGATGGTGCCGAAGGAAGAGGTCCAAGCTGCTCTGACGGCATTGGCGAAAAACAAGGCTCCAGGAAATGGTGCAATATGAATTGAGATGTTTCAACAAACAGATGCAGCACTGGAGGTGCTCACTCATCTATGCCAAGAAATACGGAAGACATCTTCCTGGCCAACTGACTGGAAGAGATCCATATTTATGCCTATTCCCAAGAAAGGTGATCCAACCGAATGTGGAAATTATAGAACAATATCATTAATATCATATGCAAGCAAAATTTTTCTGAAGATCATTCAAAAAGAGCTGCAGCAGTATATCAACAGGGAAATGCCAGAAATTCAGGCTGGTTTCAGAAAACGAAGTTGAACCAGGGATATCATTACTGATGTCAGATGGATCCTGGCTGAAAGCAGAGAATACCAGAAAGATGTTTATCTGTGTTTTATTGACAATGCAAAGGCATTCAACTGTGTGGATCATAACAAACTATGGATAACACTGCAAAGAATGGGAATTTCAGAACACTTAAGTGTGCTCATGAGGAACCTTTACATAGATCAGGAGTCAGTTTTTTGGACAGAACAGGGGATACTGAGTGGTTTAAAGTCAGGAAAGGTGTGTGTCAGGGTTGTATTCTTTCACCATACCTATTTAATCTGTATGCCGAACAAATAATACGAGAAGCTGGACTATATGAAGAAGAACGGGGCATCAGGATTGGAGGAAGACTCATTAACAACCTGCAGTATGCAGATGACACAACCTTGCTTGCTTATAGTGAAGAGGACTTGAAGCACTTACTAATGAAGATCAAAGATCACAGCCTTCAATATGGATTGCACCTCAACATAAATAAAACAAAAATCCTCACAACTGGACCAATGAGCAACATCATGATAAATGGAGAAAAGACTGAAGTTGTCAAGGATTTCATTTTACTTGGATCCGCAATCAACAGCCATGGAAGCAGCAGTCAAGAAATCAAAAGATGCATTGCATTGGGTAAATCTGCTGCAAAGGACCTCTTCAAAGTGTTGAAGAGCAAACGTGTCACCTTGAAGACTAAGGTGTGCCTGTCCCAAGCTATGGTATTTTCAATTGCATCGTACGCATGTGAAAGCTGCACAATGAATAAGGAAGACCGAAGTAGATTTGACGCCTTTGAATTGTGGTGTTGGTGAGGAATATTGAATATACCATGGACTGCCAAAAGAACGAACAAATCTCTCTTGGAAGAAGTGCAGCCAGAATGCGCCTTAGAGACAAGGATGGCGAGACTGCGTCTTACATACTTTGGGCATGTTGTTCAGGAGGGATGAGTCCCTGGAGAAGGACATCATGCTTGGCAGAGTACAGGGTCAGCGGAAAAGAGGAAGACCCTCAATGAGGTGGATTGACACAGTGGCTGCAACAATGAGCTCAAGCATAACAATGATTGTAAGGATGGCTCAGGACCGGGCAGTGTTTTGTTCTGTTGTGCATAGGGTTGTTACGAGTCGGAACCGACTCGACACCTAACAACAACAACATCTTATGGTTAGGTTGGAAACCCTGGTGGCGTAGTGGTTAAGTGTTATGGCTGGTAACCAAAAGGTCAGCAGTTAGAATCCACCAAGCCCTCCTTGGAAACTCTGTGGGGCAGTTCTACTGTCTTATAGGGTTGCTGTGAGTCAGAATTGATAACGGCAGTGGGTTTGGTTTTGGTGTTTGGTTTATGGTTAGGTCAGGTTTAATTCTTTCAAAAAAAAAAAACTGCCACAATGCTTTCCAAAGAGTTTGCAACATTTTATATTCTCACCCAGAATGTATTAGAGTTCCAGTTTCTCCTTACCCTTAGCAGCAGTATTTTCTGTCTTTTTAATTTTACCCTAGTAGACCTGCAATAGTATCTCCTTGTGGATTTGGTTTGAATTTCCCTGATGACTAACGATGTTGAGCATCTTTTCATGTGCTTATTAGCCATCTGTCTATCTCCTTGGAGAAATGTGTATTCAGATTTTCCCCTGTTTTCTTAAGTTGGGTTATTTGTCCTTTTATCACTGAACTGTAGAAGTTCTTCATGTATTCTGGATATAATTTATCAGATATGCAACTTGCAAATGTTTCATTCTTGTCTATGACTTGATTTTCATTTTCTTAGTATGTCTCTTGAAGCACATTTTAAATTTGAATGAAGTCCAATTTATTTATTTATTTTTCTCTTATGGGTCATGCTTTTATTTTCATGTCACATGTAATAACTCTTTGACCAACCCATGGTTGGTCTCCTAAATATTCCTGCTTTAACATTTGCTTCTCTGGTGGAGCATATTATTATCATAATTTTACAAATGAGCCTCACAGATGTAAAGTCCAAACCCAAAAATCATACAGAGAGTACCTGGTGGGGTCAAGGTTTGAGCATTTGCATTCTGGCACTAGCTCCTATACATTTCATCACTATGTGACATTGCTCCGTGCATATTATACATATTATATACCTGCTGTCTGCACACCCATGACATCTTTGAGATCCAAAAATGATGGAATAATACAGATATACAGTTCAAAGACCCACATCCTCTTCATGAGTATGGGAACTGCTAGTTTTAAATGTTAAAATGACATAATCTTGACCTTGCATTGAAGATTTGCTTTTTCCTTTAGGCAAAATGAACACATCTTCTCCAATTGCCTGTTGTCCATTCATCCATTCATTTAACTGCCTCACCTGTGTGTCAGTAAACTGTTGCCTCCTCTTCTTCTAGCCCTTTTTCCCATTTCAGAGACATGAAAAGCTCATAACCCTGCCATTTCCTGCTCTTTCTCTGATCTGCTTTTCTTACCTGGAGAATCTTATTCACTAATATTCTGTGAAATGAAGTTCAGGTTACGAAGTTGAGGGGGCTATTTGGGAGGGCTAGCGTTAATTTCCAGTGGCTATATATTTTTTTTTTATAATATTGTGGAAGAGGCAGGTGTTCTAAAAAGGACCCTGTCCCTCTCATGAGCTGTGTGATATTCATCCTTACTTAATGCTAAGTGTGGTTCCAGGTCTAACATTCTATGGTTGTAATCTATGCCCTATAATAGAGGTAGAATGTGTAGGAAGAATAATTTGATTTTAAGTGGGAAGATACCAGAAACCTTTATGGAGGGAATATTTGAGCTGCAATGTATATCCCTTTATTGCTTAAAAGGCCCGTTTTCTTATAAAGACCTTGAAAACATTTAAAGTTTATTGCTGAGAAGATCCTATGAAGCTTCACCATGGCCTGTCTTTCTGACTTCACCAGCCTCTAATGAGATTAATGACTTGATGGATCACTGTGCTTTGATGATAAATAATAATAAAGTCCAAGGATCTGACAATCCCTATGTTATACCTGACTTATGTAGGCACCTTTATTTTATTCTTCCTTTTTTCCTCCCACTCAAGGTAAAGGCCAAATCAGTAAAAGGTCAAGCTGACTGATATGGATTATTATAATATTGTGCTCAGCCTATCCAGAGATCAATAGCAGGTGTCATCATCCATTTTCCTGAAACATACACAATAACTTCACTATCCAAACACATTAAAGAAAGCAGAGCTTGAAGCTATACCAATTTAATACTTCCTCTATTCTCTCTCAAAATCATCATTTGAACTTAAGAAGACTGTGCTGTACAGTAATTTCTCATTAGAACTACCTTAGGATACAATCTGAGTCAAGCACCCCCAGTTACTTTGGTGAACATATGATTTTCAGACTGATGTCTTTATGAAAAGGACAAATGATGATGGCCCCTTCAGAAACCCCAGAGAAACAGCAATGGCCATACTATGAGCCCTTTTCTAAGCCTCTTAATTTTAAACACAGATAACGAGCATCAGAATCACAATGCTTGAAAAGCACCCGTAGAAGGTCCCCTCTCTAGTCACATATCCTACATTTCCCAACTTCTTCTTGCCTTTGCGATAAGCAATTTTGGGAGGTATACAATGAGCATATCATCCAAAAAAAATAGAATGTTTAATCCATGTCTGTATGAAGTCACACCAGACTGGGATCTGAAAGTTATTAGTAACGGACAAAGGCAATGATATATCTACAATTGAATTCTTTCTCTGTAATATTGAGTCTAATAATATTTACTTTGCACACTTTCTTGTGAAGAATAAATGTATATTTACCTATCTCTGTGCCTGGATAACACATGGTATCTGCTCAGTACAGTCTGGTATTGTTTAGATTGTAGAACATAGATTTGAAGTGTTGGTTAGGGTCAGCCCAGTTATCAGCATCAGTAACATGTAACATACTGTGAAAAGTATAATAAAAAGTATAATTTAATATTTTTTATTTAAAGTAATTTAAGAGAGTATTTTTATGATGATAAGCCAAATATGTTCATTTGTATAACAAAATTAGCCATCTGAACTCTGAATACTGTGTGTAAAGGCTGTTATGTGTAAGGGAATTAGCCTTTTGAAGGGTAGGCCCATTACCCATAGGTTAAGATTTATAGGGTGACACATTTGACTAAATCAAAGACCTTTCTTATAGGCATAGCTGGCCAGTGAGGAAACGTTTTTTCCAGTACTCCTGGTATTAAAAATAGATGGGACACTCATGCAGTGGAAGAAACACAACCTTTACATTGGTAGTTTTAAGCTTGTTTCCAACCCAGTAACTCTGTGAATCTATGATTCATAGTAAGAGGGTATTTTTAAACCCTGGGTTCTGGCATTAGTGGAATACATTTATAAAAGTGATGGTCATTAGGGAAATGAGACAAACAGGCCTTTCCCTGCAGGTAAATGTTTGGAAGATTCTGTGGGGTTTTTTTTGGTTGGTTGGTTGTCACTTGTTTGCTTGTTTTTAGAGGGGGGAGTACTGTGGGAGGGCTCTCTTGTAATTTTTCGTGATTAAAAAAATACAACTCTGAATCATTCGATTGACAAGAGAACTGGGAATATGAGGTAAGTTCTACTATTCTAAAAAAAAAAAAATTTTTTTTTTCTATTATTCTACCAAGTTAACTTTATATTCCATATTTTAAATGTAGTGGTTCCCTGCCCTGTATTACCCATAAAAGTGTCTCCAGAGGAATGGGTGCCTCCTGCTTTGCCACCAACAATCACACTTGTTGGTTTTCTCCAGAGGTCTCTTGCTGAATATTGACCAAGACCTTGTTCCACCGATGAGACTTGACAAGAAGGAAGCCAGGAGTGTTTTGCTTCCTGCTGAGTAGCAAGAATTCTGATCTAACTGACTGGCTCAGCTATGGCATTAGATATGTTTTATAAAACTCTGTTTTAGCTGTGCATCTCAAAGAGACATCAGCACAGCCTTGTCTAAGGGCACAGCGAGGGTAAAGAGCTCCAAGGCAATGTCTATGTTGTGCCACCCTGCCCCCCAATTTCAAGATGAATAGACATAGATAGCAGTGATATGCCAGCATAAATGCCTTTCACCCTCTTGTCCAGCTGCCTCAGTCAGGCACCTTTCATATTTGAGCTGCCTCAGAATGTCATTCAGTGCCCTGTCTCGAGCCCCTTGGACTTGTCCCAGGGAGCAAGTGCCCCCTTCTGCCATCCCCCTGCCCCTCTACTCCTTTGGCTGTGTCTGGGCTTTTTCAGTAACCAGCTAAGATGTCATCTCAGGGCCAAAGCTAATTTAAGATTTTTTGATAGAATTGTCAGTGACTCACGTGAACAAAATAAATAAAAATACAAACAATAAAAATTCAGTTAGAAAAATATACCGTAGGCAGAAAGCAAAGTCAATACACTGTGCTTCTTCCCCAATAATAGGCAGTATAGTTGCTCATTTGCTGTTGAACGACAATGTTCTCCAATAGAATATTCTATAAAATATCCATTAGATATTTCAACATTTGAATCAATTGAGCATGTAAGAGCTATAAAGACACATTTTGAAAATTACATTTTTTTTCTACTTAACAACACAAAACATTGACATTGATTCACTTTAATAGATTTTGGTGTTAAAAATGTACTAGAAAGCCCATATATAGTAAAAAGTCTGACACAGTCCCTCTTGCTGGTGAAGGCCATGAATGCTGATACTCTTTCCTGCCACATAGGATATTGGATTTTAGAACCTAGATTTAGGTATTATATTGTGGGAAGATGATCTGAGAAAAAGTTGAATGCTGGAGAAAAAATTCAGAAATAAGATAGCCGAATGTGATGGTTAAGATTGTGAGTCAACTTGGCTGGGCCATGATTCTCAGTGTTTTGGTAGTTGTATAATGTCGTGATCACTTTTCTGTTGAAATTTGATATGTGATCACCCCCATGATGGAATCTGCTGAGTGGTACCAGCGGGCTTAGGGCCTGTGATGGCTCACCACCCCCTCAGCCTTCATCTCTCCACTTTCCCGCCACCTACTCCCTTCCTGCTCACCTTGCAAAAGTTGTTGGCTTGTTCTGGATCCAGCAGCTGTCTCTTGTCTGACCTTTGGTTCTTGGGACTTGAACTAGCAGTTTCCCTGTCCATGTTGGGATTCACTGATCTTCATGGCCTGTGAGCAAGAGTTCTGCTCCCCGACCTGCCTATCTTGGGTTCACCAGCCCCTGCAGCTAAGTGACTCAGGAGAAACCTTGTGGTCTTGCCTGCTGACCTTGGGGATTCCTTAACCGTCACAACCTGTAAGCGGGATTCCTGCTCTCCAACCTATTTATCTTGGGTTCACCAGCTCCGTGAATTGGGAAAGGGTTCTATCCTGATCCAAGGACTTGGGACCTTCCAATCCCTACAATCATGTCAGCTGTTTCCTTAATATAAATCTCTCTCTACATATTTATATGCTTTCCTGGTTTTGCTTCTCCAGAGAACCCAGTCTAAGACACAGAAGAAACAAATGACTAAGTGAGCTTTTACTGAGTGATAAGAACAAATGCCGTTAAGATATAAGGGGGTATTTTAATGGCATTTTTATCGATTCCTCAATTTTACCTTTACCATTAGTAAAAAGACAAGATAAGGAGTACTTTAAGAATTCATATTATTCATAAAGTATTACAGTCTAGAAAGTAAAAATATTTAGGACATGATTCATCCCTAAGTATTCTCCCAGGGAGAGATTTGTTATTGTTGCTATTAAGTCAACATCTTTCTAAGGTTGTGTAAACACTTTGATGATATCCCTATTAGCATTTAAGAAATTATATAAAATTAACATTACAGCATACATTATGGTAGGTTATATACATCCTGGTTTCTAGTATGCTAATTTTCACAGGTATTATTTTGCAATCAAATAAATCAAAGAAAATTAGAAATAGATTTTGACTTGACCCTATAAAAGGTTTCCTCTGCTAATGGATAAAAAGAAATATCTCCCTGTTTTCCTGTGGTTAATCTATAAAGAAGAACTGTTGTACAACTTTCTTTGGGGTATTAATATAGAGCAAGGGCTGAACTTCAATCAACAATCTGGTTAGTGACATATCACACCAACTCCAAAGAGACTACTCAGTTCTCACCAATTTCAATAGTTACCAAACAGCTCATATATATGAGTAAAAAAATAAATCTTAAGTCGATTTAATCTCATAATGAAAGCAGATCTGGGTAAACAATCTTAGAATAATCTTACAAATGAAATCTTGGATAGAAGGCTTAATATGCTCAAGTCTGTAAATTAAGGTCAACTCATTCAAATTCCCTTGGCCTATACTAGCTGAGCCCAAGAATTTCTCCCCCTCCCCCAAAAAATGTATTTTATTAAAAGATTTGACCCAAACAGGGTCCATGGGGAAGATTTTCTAGTTCCAGAAATTTCAAGGTCTTTTTCCAAATTATGGCTACAATATATGCCAATTTTATTTTAAAATTGTTTTTAAATTCACTGAAAATGTCCAATCTGTTTTGCCACACAGGTTAGCCTAATTCAGTGATACAGTGATACTTAAAGTGTGGTCCATAGACTAGCAGCATGGGAACTCTGAAATCCTGAATCTTAGGTCCTACTTTGGACCTACTGGTTCAGAATCTGCATTTTTTAACAAGATACTCCTAGAGCACTACTTAACTGTATATAATGTTCTTGGCATTTTTTTTTTTCTTTGAGTTTCTCACAAATAGTACTCTATAGTTGTTTGCTTTATATATTACTGTCCAGAAATGATGTCCACTTTATTTCCTTTGTAAGTGACTTGTCCCTTTTTCCTAAGGGCCTACATGTAATAATTTTATCTGTCTTGGAGGTGAGTATTCTGGGTCATTATTCGTAGGTATCTAATGCACCCTTTAAATATGTGGATTTGGGTGTTCTTTATATTCAAAACTATTATTGGATAATAGTTTTAGATATTAATTTTACCCCACTGTTTTTATTTTCTTCTTCCGTGATTCCAATTATATGTATGTTGGGTCTTCTTTGCTTATATTCAGTACTAATCACTATTCCTCTATTTTTGTTCTTTTGGGGTGATTTTATTGTTTACAAAAGGCGATTTAATTCCAGACAAATTTATGATGCTTTTGGCAGTTTATTTCTTGGTATTCATTTCTAAAATTAGTGCTTCTTTTCTTTTGATTTTTTTTTTTAACCCTAAGTTTAGTCAACTATCCTCAATATTTATCTATTTTCTGTCCATCTCTTCAGTTTTGGGTTTTTAAATTTGTGATTTGATGTTAATTTTACATCTGAGAATGTGTGTTCAAGGATATTTAATTCAAGTGGGGTGCTGATTTTTTGTGGGCTCTCAGTTAAAAATTTTAAATTATCATTTTTTTTCTTTTAGAATTTTTCTGTAGATTTCATTTGGTGTTTTCTATTCATTATGGATTTATATATTCTGTGTTCAGAAATAAAAGCCGTATGTACACATGGATTATGACTTTGTTTACATAATTATAGTTTCTTTGTTCAAGAGCATATCATTTGGTTGTTAAAGTGAGATGTACTTTCTTTAATAATTTTTCTTGGAAGTAGGGAGGTTTAGAGTATATTTTCATTTTATGATTTTTTTTTTACTTTAGTTTACCTCTTTTTCATCTTCCTATTTACATCTAAATCTCCAAAAGTACTGTATCTTTCCAAGTTTTTGTCTTTCCCCAGAAGTAATGCTCTTACAAGAAAATGCCTTAGATTCTATGTATTTTTAAAGTGTTTTACTCCTGATTTTCCAGTAGTAAATACTTCACTGATTGGGTGTCATAATATTTCTCAATAATTTACAACATACCTCTACTCTTTTCTGTGCAATTTCATCACTTTTGCCTGACATTTCTCATGGGTATAGTCTACAGTGATGAGTCTCTTTTTCATCAAGCATTTTCATTTCCCCAGTTACAGACACTGGAAGTTTGCATTATTCTCTCTCAAAGTTACGCTCAATGGGTGCATCATGGAGATACATTTGTTTTTCTTGTTGAACTACACAGCTGTTTTTAGATGAAGTATGAAAAGATTCATATTTTGGCAGCTGACATTGTTTTGGCAAACTGAAATTCCTTAGATTTAGATTTTAAAATTACTCTGATAGTTGGATGGAAAGTAGATCATATAGGTCTTGGGGTGGAAAATGGAGATAAATTAAAACATGTTTGCAGTATTCTAGGTGAGAGTGTTAGTAGCTAAGACTACAGTAATTTTGGTGGATATAATTCTAGATATACTTGGAAGATAGTGTACATAGGATTTGTTGACACACTAGATATGAGAATGAAAGAACTGTATAAAAGCTGATTTCTAGCTTCTCAGTTTCACAGCTCCCCATCTGCATAACTTTGTCCTCTGCCCCTCCACAATGATCCACTTTATGGTCATATATAAGACCTTTCGCTACCTCTAGCTGCCTCACTAGCGTAGTCTCTATTTCAAATATTCCACTCTCTACTAGTCACCTCCTATGTTATTAGCTCTTTTTCACTAGAATCTGGATTCCAACAATCATTTGGCTCCGCTGAGGGCTCCATTGTCCTTGTCCCTTTTTTCTAAGTCCTTTGCTTATCTGGGTGAGATTCCAAGTCTATCATTAAAATTTGTCCTGGGCCTCCCTAATCTTTTGTTATATCTTGTTGGAAACTCCCAATCCTATATATTTCCAATTTTGCACTTCCTCAATGTGTGCAACCAAGTAGCTGATGGAGGCTAAAGATTAATACACAGCCACACTGATTTCATTTAGCTAATGATCAGTAATATTCAATATACCTCCAATGCAGTCTGGAAATTCCATATATTTCTTAGTCAACTCACCCTCCATTCTCTTTGATGGTTATTTTATATTAAGTCCTTTCTCTTTAAATTTCCTGTCTTCTCTCCCATACTTACTTTTATTCAGTGATCTTGCTTATTGTTTCACTGAGAAAGTAGTAACCGTCAGAAGAGTGCTTTTACATGGGAGTTCTTGCTCCCATTTACAGTGGGCAAACAGTCATTGCTGATCCCAACACCAATATTTCAAGGTATAGGTTTGATCATATTCTTTCTTACCTATTTAAGGACATGGATGCTAAATTTGTCTCCCCTTCACTCACATTATTGTTTTTTTCTACTAAATTAAATCTGCCTTAATATTTATCCTAACAAACTATTCCTTGAACTCATATATCTCCCCACTTATAGCTAAATATTTTTTCTCCTCTTTGCAGTAAAACTACTGTCCTCACTTTCTCCACCTATCCTCCCCTACATCTGCACCACTTAGACATTGTCTGTATTATTCCATTGAATCTACTTTTATATCCATCACTATTGGCTTTCTCATGGCTAAATCAAATTCTCCATTCTCATATAACTCTATTCAATAGCAGCATTTTAAATCACATTCCTCCTTGAAAGATTTTTTTTTTCCTTTGTACTCTGGAATCCCAGTCTCTTTGTTTATTTATTTTTCTTACCTAACAAGGTTTTACTTTTCAGTTTTCTTACTGGATCTTTCTCCCTTCCCCTCCCCCCCCGTTTTTTTCCAACTTGTACACTTGGAGTACATTAAAACTCCTTGTTTTCCCTATTACAGTCTTTGCTTGTCTAATTTTATCCAATCCTATTGATTCAATTTCACAAATACATTGACAAATTCCAATCACATATCTGAAGTTAAGATATTTCTATATACCACAAGGATATTCCTGGTTGCCCATTCTGGACATCTCTACTTATATATTTAATACCATAGACTCACTCCTCTCCTGGATGCCTGAGTAGTGCAAATTGTTAAATGCTTCACCACTACCCAAAAAGTTGGTAGTTCAAACTCACTCAGAGCTACCCTGGAAGACAGGCCTAGTAGTCTGCTTCCAAAAGATAACAGCCTTGAAAACCCTATGGAGCAGTTGTACTCTGCACACATAGGATTGAAATGAGTTGGAATAGACTCCGCAGAAACTAACAGCAATGGCTTCTCTGTCTTTATCTCAGAGAATGGCAACTTGAATCATTCATTTGCTCAGCACAAACTTGAATCAATAGAATGCATGTTCCCTAAATTAGCAACTTTGAATCCTGTCGAATTATTTAATTAGTATACGAATGTTTAATTTTAGAATTACATTTTATCCAAGTAATAGGAAAATATATATTTTTTTATGTAGATAAATTCGTAAGTGTTTTATGTGCTTTTTCTCACACATACATTTATGTATCTAATGCAAAGACTACATCCTGACATTCCAAATTTAGAACCAAAAGCTTGGTTCTGTCATGTTGCTTCAACATGAGCTCAGTGAGCAATTCCCTTGATGTGCAGACCTGTCCACTTTCTAACACCTACCCAGAGCATTCATCTTTCTTCCTGGTTGATTTGTGTTTTAAATGCAATCAATGGACAGAAACAAACATGCCTATATACCACAGAATGTCTTTCTTCCCTTCAAGTTCACTTTCCGTTAACTTGGTGAAATGTGCTGACTTTGTGGAATCACTGCAGCAACTTGTAAATGATGCATGAAAATGAAATGAAAGATCCTTGCTCAGTAGGCACAGGGCCATGAGGGCTGTGCTTTGCTGCACTGTGTGTGTTCTCACTACTGAGTACAATCATGGCTACCAAACTTCTCCCATTGAGTTCAGGTAGCCGCCAGCTATAAATTAAAAACAAGTCCCTCAGAGCATCATTTCCTCAACAGCAGTGCTTCAGAAGACAATGGAACCCTAAAATGACAACAATGATAACAACAGATTTGAGATGCATCCTCCAATGCGTGAACAAGTGTAAGTTCACATTTTCAACGACCTTCTCTGCACCAGCCGTAGGAGTAGCAAAGGCATTTAAGTTTAAATAATCATCAGACTTTTAAAAGTTTTCATTCAAGATGATTTCTGAACATAGTTCATGATTAAGGAAGTAATTTGGAACCTGTCTCCTCAAGGATGTAAGTTATATGCTCCTATTTATAATAACCCATTCACAATCAAGTTCAGAGAAAGAAATTCTAGCGTTTTTTTTTAAACATGAAAATTAAGAGTGGACTTAATGTAGCAAGTTTATAACAAAGGGTTTTAAAGATGAATTTCTGATTTTAAATGTTGAAAAAGAAGTCATTGTTTTTATAACACATCAGAGCATAGAATTTATAACTAGAAATTAAAATTATCAAAATCATCAAGCAAATGTAAATCATTAAAGACACTACGTTTGAATTTTCTTTGTATCTATAGTAAAATTAAGAAGCAGCCATATACTTATGGAAGTACTTAAACTTTTCCATTCTGTTGATCTCTCTCTCTTTCGGAAGGAACGATTGTAATTTCTTTTTTCTGAAAAAATTGAAGAAACCTCCAGTTAGACAGAGAGGGATTGTCTCCTTGGACACTGTCCTTGTTCTTGGTATATACGTATCTGCAGATTAAAATGCACTTTCCTTCTTCACTAGGCTGTCAAGATTTTAATGGAATACAAGAAAAGTGTGAGAATGCCATGCAGGTGCTCCTCTCTACACCTCACTCAACCTGCGTTTTCCTTTGTCATGTACTCTTTTAGCTTTCTTTCCACAATATCAGCCACAGGAGCAAGAAACATGGTGAGGTTTTATATCTTCGATACCCAGGCAAACTACTGAGTTGGTAACACTGAATCAAGAAAAACCAAAAATCAGTTTTTTATTTCATATTTAAACATTTTACAGAAATGGGAAAATATAATCAAGATTCCTTTACCATTGTGGAAAAGTGAAGGGGAGAAAATTATTTTCATGACCCTTCCTTCTCAAAAGACGCAGAAGCTGAGCCAGAGTAAGCATTTTAATCTGCTGAGTCCATGTTCTGTGTCATTACTAGGTTTTTCATAGACCTTTACCAGCTGAAAACACTATAGACACAGGAGGCAGAAAAGCATGACAATACATTCAACAGGGACAGAAAACTCCGCCATCACTGCATGTTCCTCAGAAGTGCTGGAGAAATTCTTAGGATGTACATGATGATGTAGCATTTCTTGTTTATCAGAAATAATCTTCTATAGCTAAAAAAAAACCTTAATAAGGTAAATAAAAAAAAAAATGAATTCCTCTGCATTCTTTCTTGAAATCATTGGGAGGAAATCTATTTTTTTCCAGAAGTTAGTTTTCCAAATTTTCCATTTCGACTCATTACACATCTGAATTACTAATAGGAAAGCAAAGAGAAGCGCTCATTTAAATTTAGCCTTCTTATAAATCCACAATTAACAATCACTTTTAGCTTTTGACATCTTTTAGGTGTATATTTCTATATTATCAGTAATGTTTTAATATCCTGGAAATGGTTTGGCTCAGAATTATGACAGACAGAGACCTTAGTGTCTCCTCAAGTCTTTTTGCCATTTTTTTGGGTGATGATATTCCATGTAGCCACAGCTCCTTGCAATTTCTACTTCAGGTCTCCCAAGTAAAAGAACATCCACTTAACCACACTGATTGTAGTTTTAGTTTTGCATTTAGCTCCTTAGGATCCTTGTTCCCTTTTAGTTGCAGAAATTTTGATAGAAACTTAGTTGGCTATGTCAGGAACACGATTTTAGAACCCCATGTTACTTCCTTAAGGAATGAGTTTTCCATAGAAACTTTTGGCATAATTAGAAAGCTTCTCTCCAGTGAGGTATTAAGTCTTTCACTCTTGTTCCCATCTCCACCTCCAGGATTTAATGCATTTCCAGGTCAATTCCCATATAGTTCCAATTCTTTCTACTCCACTTGCTTAGGAAATGTAAAACACAACTCTCACAGCCAACACTCTGGATTACAGCTCACTGTTTTATTCTCACCTGAATGGTGTTTATCAAGATTAATATATTGGATATGTCTTGTTCTGCTAAAAATACCCTGATAATTCCCAAATATTATTTTCTGAACTTAGACACTACCAGAAAGTCAAACTAGAGTTTGGTATTAATTTCAATGTTTCTTCTGGATTTTCCTTAAAATACATTGTCTATTTCCAAAATAAAATAAAATGTTGCTATCTTTAATGAACTATTTTAAATGAATTAAAGCCATTATAAGAAGGAAAAAAAAATACAAAACAGAAAAGGAAGAATTAGAATAGTATTAAGACCATTTGGATCTCCTTAGAAATGTGAGCTTTAAGTACTAAGAGGATTTACAACACTGTATTAAAATTCTTGGCTAAATTGTCTATTTTCCATTCTATATTATGTGTTCTTATAGTATCCAGTTAACCAGAGCTTTCAATATATTTGTTTTACAGGTGAATGAAAGATAAATGATGGTTAGAGCAGGAGGGATGGTCTCAGGAGTGAATGATCAAATCTTAGTTGAGTAAGTGCCTTTGTATTAAATCCGGAAACTGCTCACACAATTTATCCATTTTTTTCCTTTGGGATTTAAAATGAAGGAATTTCTTGCATTTTCAAAATGTGGTGAAGACAAGCTTTTTCTGATACATAAAATAGCACGAGAGGAAAAATAACTTTGTATTTTCTCCAAAAAGACTTTTTATTAATTGCTTGAAATTGTGGTTCTTCTGAATAACATTGAAGAAAAATGTCTAGACTCCTAAAACAAATCTGAATATTGCTGAAAGTTATTCTACTTTTAAAAAATATTTTTATTATAATAGTACATCTGGGTGAAATAGCAAAGAATACACTCAAAGAATAGAAGACATATTTTTGAAGTTAACTTTTAAACATAGCTTCCTTCCTCTCTTCTGCCAAATTAAAACTGTGTATTTATCCTGATCCAAAGGGCTGTTGGGGCCCTACTGCACTTGGAGAGCACCCAGGACAAAATCAAAGACTCAAAAAAACCTTGTTCTACAGAAATACGTCAAACAGTCTATTTTGGTACCGCATGAAACTGATCAAACCCCATGGCCACGGAAAGCCCAAGAAGTTCCTGATTAATTGGGTTGAATTCTCCAAGACTAGGGAAGATAAAAGAGGAGAGCAAGTGAGACTTTGCCCAGATGCTTCAACAGGGTTTTCCAGCCTGCACAGGTCACTCTTACAAGTCAGAGAGGACTTACCCTTGCTTTTCACCATTTGTTATATATATATATATATATATATATATATATATATATATATATATATTTTATAGAGCCAGTGGTGGTTCAGTGGCAGAATTCTTGCCTTCCATGCAGAAGACCTGGATTCAATTTCCTGCAAACACACCTAAAGCATAGTCATCACTCGTCAGCCAGTGGAGGCCTGTGTGTTGCTATGATGTTGAGCAGGTTTCAGCTGAATTTACAGACTAAGTAGAAGAAAATCAGTCTGCCCATCTACTTTGCACAATCACCCAGTAAAAACACTATGAATCAAAATGACTCATTCTGCACCCAAGCGCGGGAATGGCACAGAACGAGTAGCATTTCACTCCTCTGTGTGTGAGGCTGCCAGGAGTCGGCGGTTGACTTGAAGAGCTAACAAGGACAACAGGCACATACACAGTCACATGCCATGTAATGTCCGATTAGGCAAATGAATTTACATCCCATAAGGCTATAATGTTGTTGTTAGGTGCCCTGGAGTCAGTTCCGACTTACAAGGACCGTATGTACAATAGAACTTAAAAACTGCATAGTACTATGGTAATAATAGCTCAGAAATCCTGATCGGAGAATGGGACATAGCTGACCTAACTGGATGTAGTGAATGCAACAGCTTCCTGCACACAACACAGGTACCCCACGTCTCTTACATACAAAGCGATTGCACTGCCAGGCATATAATGTCAAGCATACAGGACATATATAACTAATGATACATATGTCTTCATGTTGTTATTGTTAGGTGGTGTCAACTTGGTTCTGACTCACAGTGACACTATGTACAAGAGAACAAACCACTGCCTGGTCCTGTGTCATCCTCACAATCATTGTTAGGCTTGAGTCCATGGTTGCAGCCACTGTGTCAATCCATCTCATTGAGGGTCTTCCTCTTTTTTGCAGAGCCTCCACTCTACCAACCATGATGGCCTTCTCCAGGGACTGATCCCTTCTAATAAAATGTCCACAGTATGTGAGATCATTTCTCACCATCCTTGCTTCTAAGGGGCATTCTGACTATACTTCTTCCAAGACAGGTTTGTTCATTCTTTTGCCAGTCCATGGTATACGCAATATTCTTTGCCAACACCATAATTCAAAGGCATCAATTCTTCTTCAGTCTTCCTATTCATTGTCCAGTTTTCACATGCACATGAAGCTATTGAAAACAATATGGCTTGGGTCAGATGCACCTCAGTCCTTAAAGAGGCATCCTTGCTTTTTAATACTTTTAAGAGGTCTTTTGCAGCAGATTTGCCCCACGTAATATATTGATTTCTTGAATACTGTTTTCATGGGTGTTAATTGTGGATCCCAGTAAAATGAAATCCTTGACAACTTCATTTGTTTTTCTGTTTATCATGATGTTGTTTACTGGTCCACTTGTGAGGATTTTTGTTTCCTTTATGTTGAGGTGTAATCCATACTGAAGGCTGTAGTCTTTGATCTTCATCAATAAGAGCTTCAAGTCCTCTTCACTTTCAGCAAGCAAGGTTGTATCTTCCACATATCACAGGTGATTAAGAAGACTTCCTCTCATCCTGATGCCCTGTTCTTTTTCGTTTAGTCCAGCTTCTCAAATTATTTTCTCAGCGTGAAGACTGAATAAGTATTGTGAAATGATAAAATCCTGAGGCACACATTTCCTGATTTTAAAATACCCAATATCCACTGGTTCTGTTCAAATGAAAGCCTCTTTTTTCTAGGTTCAGTTTTGTCATGAGCACAATTAAATGTTCTGGAATTCCCATTCTTTGAAATGTTATCCATTTGTTATGGTCCACACAGTTGAATGCCTTCCCATAGTCAATAAAACACAGGTAAACAGCTTTCTGGTATTTTCTGCTTTCAGCCAATATTCACCTGGTATCAGCAATGATATCCCTGGTACCATGTCCTGTTCTGAGTCCAGCTTGAATTTCTCACAGTTCCTTGTCAATGTACTGCTGCAACTGCTTTTGAATGATCTTCAGCAAAATTCTACTTGTGTGTGGTATTAATGATATTGTTCAATGATTCCCATATTCTAGTGGATCACCTTTCTTTGAAATGGGAACAAATAAGTATCTGGTTGGGCAGGTAGCTGTCTTGCAATTTTCTTTTTTTTTAGACCAGTGAGCACTTTCAGCACTCGCCATTTATGTTGTTGAAAAATATATTTGCAATGATGAAATCATCGTTCCTGCAAACATCTATCATGCGATCTCTGCCATCATTTCTCTCATCAAAGCCATTGTTTCCAACTATCAGTCCTTTTCTTTGTTTTCAAATTTTGCATTCCAATCGTCAGCAATTTCCAATGCATCTTGATTGCATGTTTGATCAGACTGCAGAAATTGGTAAAAATCCTCAATTTCTTCACCTTTGGCCTTAGAATTTGTGGCATAAATTTGAATAATAGTTGTATTAACTGGTCCGCCTTGCAGGTGTATATTATGCATTGTACTTCAGAATATTTATATCTTTATAGTCATAATAAACACCTAAGTTACTGGCTCATATGCACACTCTACTCCCTATTGTCCCCGGGTTATGAATGTCTAACTTACATGCGACCCGTAGTTACAAACCAACCCCTGTAAAGCCTATTACAGTAAAAATTCAAATTACATACAATGGTTCATGTAATAAACGAGTGCTACTTTGCAATGTACATTAAAACATTATTATTACTGTATTATTATGTTAAAGATGTTTTAGTGTATTTGTATTTAATTTTTCATGCACAGAAGTGTACACTACATACTACATACTAAGATAAATACTTGACTAACTGTCATTAGATATGAACCATACTTAACTGTGCCAACTTAAGTACAAATTCAACTAAAGCCCAGAATTAGAAACATAACTCATTCATCATCCAGGGACTGCCTGTATAAAATACTGTATTTGTACAACATCTAAACCAAATAACATCCTATTTCACAGAACATATTGTAGACATTAAGCTACTCAGGACCATATATATAAAATATATGTAGCTCTGGTGGTGCAGCGGTTAAGAGCTAGGCTGCAACCAAAAGGTCAGTGGTTCAAACCCATCAGCTGGTTTGCAGGAGAAAGATGTGGCAGTCTGCTTATGGAAGCTCTAAGGGAAGTTCTACTCTATCCTATGTGGTTGCTTGTTTTAAACACATACACACACACATACACACACACGAACACACACATATACATATGTATATGGATATTGTTGCAAACTGACCAACAATACATATTTTCTAGTAAAATTACTAGACTTAAAAGTAAAGATTTTTCAGGCTTCTGTGCATAAAGGTCTTCTATGCAACATAAAGAAAACAAAAACCCTCTCAAATGGACCAATAAGGAACATCATGATAAACAGAGAAAAGATGGAACTTGTCAAGAATTTCACTTTACTTGGATCCACAATCAACACCCATAGAAGAAGCAGTCAAGAAATCAATATATTACATTAGATGAATCTGTTGCAAAATTCCTCTTTTAAGAGTTAAAAAACAAAGACGTCACATAGAGTACTAAGGTGTACCTGACCCAAGCCATGGTGTTTTCAATAGACTCATATATCTACAAAAGCTGGACAATGAATAAACAAGACCTAACTGATGCCTTTGAATTATGGTATTGCTGAAGAATACTGAATATACCATGTATTACCAGAAGAATGAACAAATCTGTCTTGGAAGTACAGCCAGAATGCTCCTTAGAAGAAAGGATGGTGGGACTTCATTTCAAGTACCTGGACATGTTATCAGGAGGTACCAGTCCTTGGAGAAGGACATCCTGCTTGGTAAAGTGGAAGGTCATCGAAAAAGAGGAAGACTGTCGATGAGATGAACTGACACAGTGGCTGCAACAACGAACTCAAGCATAACAATGATTATGAGGATGGCGCAGGACTGGGCAGTGTTTCATTCTGTTGTACATAGTGTTGCTATGAGTCAGAACTGCGTAGATGGCACCTAACGACAACAATGAATAAATACGAAACCCTGGCAGCACAAAAAAGTTGAAAACTCAGCTACTAAACAAAAGGTTAGCAATTGGAACCCAAAAGTGGTTCTGAGAGAGGAAAGGCCTGGTGATCTGATCCTGTAAAGATTACAACCTAGAAAACCCTATGGGGCACTTCTACTCTGTCACATGTGGTCACTATGAGTCAAAAATCATCTTGACAGCACCTACCTACAATAACAACAATGATTAAATAATGATTGAACTCTCAAAAAGCCATGCTATCACCGTCAGGTTATAAATGCAAATTTTGAAAATCATAAAGATATTACCAGAGTATTCCTGTGATACAATGAGATATCCATAATGTTAACAAATGTATCTTTATTTTTTTAATGGAAAAACATTTGCTTTTATAGAATTTTTCAATTAAAAAAGAAAGTTTGGAAAACATACAGAAAAGTAAGACAAACAAAAACAAGCAATAAAGTTCCTCTTAAGGTTTACACACACTGGTATATTTCCCTGAAAACTTTTTTTTTTTTTGTAATTTTTGACCTTTTTGCCACATCAGTTAACTTTTTTATTAACTATTTTTTAATGAAAATTACTCTGGAAATAACTACATATTTCTATTTCTATTTTATTTTCCCTTGACTTACTGAACAATGAATATGATTTCACCATTTAATTTGATATTTTAAGGGACATCACTATGAACAGCAATTATTAGGCTCGGATACCCAGGGGTCCCCCACAGATGTAGTGAGCTATTATCCCACATCAGATGGCCCCAGGATGCTGCACTTTGAATTTTCCTACCATATTTATTGAGCTGATTCTTTGACCATGTTCTCTGGTGGCACAAGCACTTTGTGCTCGATTACTGACCTAAAGGTTGGCAGTTCAAACCCACCCGACAGTGCCATCGAAAAAGTCCTGATGATCTGCTTCCTTAAAGATTACAGCCTAGAAAATCCTATGCAGCAGTTCTACTCTGTAACTCACAGAATTGCCATGAGTTGGAATTGACGTGATGGTGATTTTTTTTGTTTTTCTTTGAGCAAGGTACTATGCTTAGGGCCCAGCATTAGGATCTCCTTTTTCACTGTCAGGCTCAAATACCTGTTACTATGCTACTCGGGCAAGTTATGTCTCATCTCTAGGCCACGATTTTTGCATTAACAAAGATCTCTACTTTACAAACTCCAGGAGAGAATAAAATGAATGTAATGCAGGTAACAGGCCTAGTATGCAGTAAGAACACAATAAACAGTAGTTCTTGTATTATTACGGTTTTTACTGTAGGCATCATCTACTTCTAAATCGTAACTTCAACTGACTTTGACCTTGCAAACAGATGCGCAAATCCAGTAGGACTGGATGAAAAAGGAAAAGAAAAATACAAGAAAAGTGTGTGTCATACAGGGAGCAAAACCAAAACCAAACCTGTTGCTGTCAAGTCGATTCTGACTCATAGCAACTCTATAGTACAGAGTAGAACTGCCCTGTAGGGTTTCCAAGGAAAGCCTGGTGGATTGGAACTGTGGACCTTTTTGGTTGGCAGCCACAGCTCTTAACCACCATGCCACCAGGGTTTCCAATACAGGGAGTGGACCCTGTGAAATTTGGTTTGTGGCTCAGTAGGCATGCTTCTCATGAAACCTGTGTTTTGGATAAGCAAGAGTGAAAGTTTTACATTTTATTAGCTGAAGGGATATTTATGGAAATAGAAAATATACTATAATTTAGGCTTCTAGCACAGTAATTTTTAAGATAACTCATGTTTGGATTTTGCTCTTTTATTTACTTTGTTTTCTATGCTATGTTTTATGTTAAAAAAGGTTCCTGTAGTCTAAAACTCAAAGAATGGAAAAAAATGTATCAATCAAACAACAATCAAGAAAGAACAGGAGTGGCAATATTAATTTCTGACAAAATAGACTTTAAAGTAAAATCCACCACAAAGGATAAGGAAAGATAGTATATAATGATTAAAGGGACAATATACCCGGAAGATATAACCAAATATTTATGCACCCAATGATAGGGCTGCAAGATACATACAACAAACACTAACAGCATTGAAAAGTCAGATAGACAGCTCCACAATTACAGTAGCAAACTTCAACACACCATTTTCAGTGAAGGACAGAACATTCAGAAAGAAGCTCAGTAAAGACACGGAAGATCTAAACACCACAATCAACCAACTTGACCTCATAGACATATACAGAACACTCCATCCAAAAGCAACCAACTATACTTTCTTTTCCAATGCACATGGAACATTCTCTAGAACGGGCCACATATTAGGTCATAAAGTAAGCCTTAGCAGAATCCAAAACATCAGAATATTACAAAGCATCTTCTCAGACCAGAAGACCATAAAAGCAGAAATAAATAAAAGGAAAAGCAGGGAAAAGAAATCAAACCCTTGGAAACTGAACAATACCCTGCTCAGAACAGACTGGATTACAGAAGACATCAAGGATGGAATACAGAAATTCATAGAATCTAATGAGAATGAAAACACTTCATATCAGAATCCTTGGAACACAGCTAAAGAGTGCTCAGAGGTCAATTTATATCAGTAAATGAACACATACAAAAAGAAGAAAGGGTCAAAATCAAAGAATTATCCCCACAACTTGAACAAATAGAAAGAGAACAACAAAAGAAACCCTCAGGCACCAGAAGAAAACACATAATAAAAACTAGAGCAGAATTAAATGAAATAGAGAACAGAAAAAAAATTGAAAGAGTTAAGACCAAAAGCTGGTTCTTTGAAAAAATTAACAAAAATGATAAACCACTGGCCAAACTGATAAAAGAAAAACAGGAGAGGAAGCAAATAATCTGAACAAGAAATGAGATGAGCGATATTATAACAGACCCAACCGAAACTAAAAGAGTCAAATTACTATGAAAAATTGTACTCTAGCAAATTTCAAAACCTAGAAGAAATGGATGAATTCCCAGAAACACACTACCTACCTAAACTAACACAAACAGAGGTAGAACAACTAAATAAACCCATAGCAAAAGAAGAGACTGAAAAGGTAATTTAAAAACTCTCAACAAAAAAAAAAAGCCCTGGCCCTGATGGCTTCATACTGGAGAGTTCTAGCAAACTTTCAGAGAAGAGTTAATACCACTACTACTAAAGGTATTTCAGAGCATAGAAAAGGGTGGAATTCATCCTATGAAGCCAGCATATCCCTGATACCAAAACCAGATAAAGACACCACAAAAAAAGAAAATTACAGACCTTATCCCTCATGAACGTAGATGCAAAAATCCTCAATGAAATTCTAGTCAATAGAATTCAACAACATATCAAAAAAATAATTCACCATAACCAAGTGGGATTCATACCAGGTATGCAGGGATGGTTCAACATTAGAAAAACAATTAATGTAATCCATCATATAAATAAAACAAAAGACAAGAATCACATGGTCTTATCAATTGACAAGAAAAGACATTTGACAAACTCCAACACACATTCATGATAAAAACTCTCAGCAAAATAGGAATAGAAGGAAAATTCCTCAACATAATAAAGGGCATTTCTACAAAGTCAACAGCCAATATCATGCTAAATGGAGAGAGTCTGAAGGCATTCCACTTGAGATTGGGAACCAGACAAGGATGCCCTTTATCACCACTCTTATTCAACACTGTGCTGGGGGCCCTAGCCAGAGCAATTAGGCTAGATAAAGAAATAAAGGGCATCCAGATTGGTAAGGAAGAAGTAAAATATCTCTATTTGCAGATGACATGATCTTATACACAGAGAACCCTAAAGAATCCTAAAGAAAAGCACTGAAAATAATAGAAGAGTTCAGCAGAGTCTCAGGATACAAGATAAACATACAAAAATCAGTTGGATTCCTCTACAACAACAAAAAGAACATCGAGGAGGAAATCACCAAATCAATGCCATTTACCATAGCCCCCAAGAAGATAAAGCAGGAATAAATCTTACCAGAGATGTAAAAGACCTGTACAAAGAAAACTACAAGACACTACTGCAAGAAACCAAAAGAGACTTACAGAAGTGGACAAACGTACCTTGCTCATGGATAGGAAGACCGAACATTGTAAAAATCTCTACTCTACTGAAAGCCATCTATAGATACAACGCAATTCCAATCCAAAATCCAATGACACTTTTTAATGAGATGGAGAAACAAATCACCAACTTCATATGGAAGGGAAAGAGTCCCCAGATAAGTAAAGCATTATTGAAAGAGAACGAAGTGGAAGGCCTCATTCTACCTGATTTTAGAACCTATTACACCACCACAGCAGTCAAAATAGCTTGGTACCTGTACAACAACAGACACATAGACCAAACGAACAGAATTGAGAATCCAGACATAAATCCATCCACATATGAGCAGCCGATGTTTGACAAAGGCCCAAAGTCAGTTAAATGGGGAAAAGACAGTCTCTTAAAAAGATGGTGCTGGCATAACTGGATATCCGCCCGCAAAAAAGTGAAACGAGACCCATACCTCACACCATGCACAAAAATGAACTCAAAATGGGTCAAAGACCTAAATATAAAATCTAAAACAATAAAGATCATGGAAGAAAAAATAGACAAAATGTTAGGAGCCCTAATACTTTGCATACACAATATACAAATCATTACTAACAATACAGAAGAAAAACTAGATAACTGGGAGCTCCCACAAATCAAACACCTATGCTCATCCAAAGACTTCACCAAAAGAATAAAAAGATTACCTACAGACTGGGAAAAAGTTTTTAGTTATGATACTTCTGATCAGCACCTGATCTCTAAAATCTACAAGGTCCTACTAAAACTCAACTACAAAAAGACAAATAACCCAATTAAAAAAAGGGCAAAGGATATGAACAGACAGTTCACTAAAGAAGGCATTCAGGTAGCTAACAGATACATGAAGAAATGCTCACGATCATTAGCCATTAGAGAAATGCAAATCAAAACTACAATGAGACTCCATCTCACTCCAACGAGGCTGGCATTAATCCAAAAAACACAAAATAATAAATGTTGGAGAGGTTGTGGAGAGACTGGAACAATTATACACTGATGGTGAGAATGTAAGATGGTACAACCACTTTGGAAATTGACTTGGCACTTCCTTCAAAAGCTAGAAATAGAACTACAATATGATCCAGCAATCCCACTCCTTGGAATATACCCTAGAGAAATAAAACCCTTAACACGAACAAATATATGCACACCCATGTTCATTGCAGCACTGTTTACAATAGCAAAAAAAAAAAAAAAAAATGGAAGCAATCAAGGTGCCCATCAACGGATAAATGGATAAATAAATTATGGTATATTCACACAATGGAATACTAAGCATTGATAAAAAAAAACAGTGAGGAATCTGTGAAACATTTCATAACATGGAGGAACCTGGAAGGCATTATGCTGAGTGAAATTAGTCAGTTGCAAAAGGACAAATATTGTATAAGACCACTATTATAAGAACTGGAGAAATAGTTCAAACAGAGAAGAAAATATTCTTTGATGGTTACAAGAGTGGGGAGGGAGGGTGGGAGAGGGGTTTTCACTAATTAGATAGAAGATAAGAACTATTTTAGGTGAAGGGAAAGACAACACAAAATACGGGCAAGGTCAGCATAACTGGACTAAACCAAAAGCAGTTTCTTGAATAAACTGAACGCTTCAAAGGCCAGTGTAGCAAGGGCGAGGGTTTGGGGACCATGGTTTCAGGGGACATCTAAGTCAACTGGCATAATAAAATCTGTTACGAAAACATTCTGTATCCCACTTTGGAGAGTGGCTTCTGGGGTCTTTAATGCTAGCAAGCAGCCATCTAAGATGCATCAGTTGGTCTCAACCCACCTGGACCAAAGGAGAATGAAGAACACCAAAGACACATGGTAATTATGAGCCCAAGAGACGGAAAGGGCCACATAAACCAGAGACTACATCAGACTGAGACCAGTCCCCAGACCTTCTGTTAGACCAAACAGGAACCATTCTCAAACCCAACTGTTCAGACAGGGATTGGACTGGACTATGGGATAGAAAATGATACTGGTGAAGTGTGAGTTTCTTGGATCAAGTGGACACATGAGCCTATGTGGGCAGCTCCTGTCTGGAGGGGAGATGAGAGGGCAGAGGGGGTCAGAAGCCGGCCGAATGAATGGATATGAAAATAGAGAGTGGAGGGAAGGAGCATACTGTCTTAGAGGGAGAGCAACTAGGAGAGTATAGCAAGTTATATACAAGTTTTTGTATGACAAACTGACTTGGTTTGTAAATTTTCACTTAAAGCACAATAAAAATAAAAAAAAAAAAAGGTTACTGTGGTGCAAGTGGTTAAGCACTCAACTGCTAGTCCAAAGGTTGGTGGTCTGAATCCACTAGAGAAGCCTCGGAAGGCAGGCCTGGCGATTTGCTTCCAAATGGTCACAGCCTTGAAAACTCTATGGTGCACAGTTCTACTCCACAACAACATGCCAAAACAATATATTCAGCAACATATGCAATTATGTAAATAGTAATTCAATAAAACAATAGCATTTATAGTATATTAATAACAGTAACAGTGTTTGATGATTACATGAGCTGGGGTGACAGACTGGAATCTGGCGTCTACCTGCATCATAATTTATCCCAGTGGAATATTATCTGAGCGGTGGGACTATGAGTGAGGCTGGATGGCTGGAGTAGTACCTAGCATAACATCTTCCACTGCCTTCTGGTACTTAAGAGTCAAAGACACTCTAAAGGGAGGATCCTATATGAAAGATACAACATATCTCTCTGTGTTAGTTTTCCCAGTGCTGCTAAAACAGAAATACCACAAGTGAGCAGCCTTAACAAACAGAAATGTGTTTTCTCATAGTTTAGGGGAGGCTAGAAATCCAAATTCAGGGCGCCAGCTCTAGGGAGGAGCCCTGGTGGTACAGCGGTTAAGAGCTCATCTGCTAAACAAAAGGGTGGCAGTTCTAATTCATCAGCTGCTCCTTGGAAACCCTATGGGGCAGTTCTACTCTGTCCTATAGGGTTGCTATGAGTCGGAATCTACTCGAAGGCAATAGGTTTTGTTTTTTGGTTTTTGTTTTTTGGTTGGCTCTAGGGGAAGCCTCCCTCTCTCTCTTGGCTCTGCAGAAGGTCCTTGTCTCTTTCAGCTTCTCTTCCTTTGTTTCTAGGCAATCTCTACATGGCATCTATCTTCTCTGTTTGGCTTCCTTTCTTCTGTGTCCTACCTGCTCTTTTTATATCTAAAAATTGATTGGCTTAAGACATATCCTATGTTGATATGCCATCATTAACATAAAAAAAAGAAAATCCTCCTCCCAAATGGAATTACATCCACAAGTACAGGGGATTGGATTTACATGTTTTTGGAGGACACAATTCAATCCATAACACTTTCTGAACACAGTTCCCAGATTTTGGCCTTGTATGGTGCCGAAACCAAAAGACCTAACCTTCAAAACTCTGAAGGGCATAACTTTCAGAACATAAAAGACAAACCTGCCAAGCTGTTTGCCAAACACAAGTGAGCCTTACGCCTATGAAAAGGACAGGAGAAATGAAAACTAGTTATCAGTTTCGTTACTGTATGATCTTGGTGTAAGGTAAGGGTGAAAGGGGGTGAGATGGTAGAGGGAAATGATATAATGATAAAAATACTTGGAAGCAGGAAGAGAAGTAAATAAAGAAGCTCTTTAATGTTAATTTTTTTTTTTAATGTTTCGTTTTTCTCAGCACCTCTCCTTGGTTCTCTATCCTTTCTCCCCCCTTTCCTTTCTTTGGGGAGAAGGTCACAGTGATGAGCTGCAAGAGCACAAATCAATAGCGCTGGCTCCTCCATGACTTGAGTCAATCCATCAGACAGACCGGTGACAGTCTCTCAGCTGTCATGGGCACTACCTTTCCATGCTGGCAAATGTCACATTTGGAGTTTATTTGCATAGCCAGGTAGCACTCCCTGGGGAGTTACATTGAGCAATTTTGCAGCTGTGACAGCTCGAAATAGAAAAGCTAATGCAACTATCTAGTTCTTTCCTCAGTGCCTTCTTTTCCTGAACTCTAAGTGAGAACTCTCGACATAGAAAGGTTGAGGATCACTTAACATGTAAGGAAGAAGTGTGTAAAGCTCTCAGGTATTTTTTGAAGTATCTTACCAAGTAGGCTGCATCTCTATTTCAACATTCCTTGGTTCTAGTTTCTGCGTTCACCTCTGACAATAATTGTCTGCTTTGCTTAACCAATTGTAAAGAAGAACAGTACCGTTGGGTTCATTAATAGGTACATTGCCTCTGCCCCATGGGAAAATAAAAAGACTTTAAGTAACTTTCCTGAAGTTTGACAATATTATCAAATCATTTTGTCACTTCTAGTTTTCAAAAAATGTTTCCTTCATTTGTATCTCTCTTTTTTTTGTGTGTGTCTGTTTTCATCTCTCATTTTCTCCTACCCTCTCTCTCTCACACACACACATAAACACACATGATGGAGCAATGCATTGTGAACTACACTTCTTTGATTCTCCTAAATTAATTGTAGCAAAAAAATTTTTTTTTTATAGAAGGAGTAAATGGTAATAAAGATAATTTGAAGTGTACTTATTATTTTAATTTTATTAGTGAATTATAACTTATATGCAGTTCAATGTAAAGATCTTAAGTGTGTAATCTGATGAGTTTTGACTAATATACACCCATGTTACCCACAACCCTTTAAGACACAATATATTTATCTCCTTAAAACATTACTTTATTACTCTTCCTAGTCAACTCCAACTCATGGCAACCTTATGTTCAACAGAAAAGAAATGTTGCTGGGTCTTGCATCATCCTCATGATCACTGGCATGTCTGAGTCAACTGTTCTGGCTATTGTCCCAATCTATCTGTCTCCTTCGCCATTGCTGACCCTCTACTTCCCAAAACATGATGTCACCCTCCAGCAATTAATCCCCTCCTGATAACGTGTCTAAAGCAAGTTAGTCAGACCATGTTCTGTTGTGATCCACAAGGTTTTCACCAATTAATTTTTGGAAATACATAGTCAGGTGTTTCCCTCTAATCTGTCTGAATCTGGAAGATCCACTACAACTTGTCCATCATGGGTTACTCTGCTGGTCTCTGAAATACCAGTGGCATAGCTTCCATCACCACAGCAACACTAGGAACAAAATAACTAAAGAACTTTCCAACGGAACAGCAAAAAGAGAAACAACCCAATTAAAAAATGAACAAAGTGTTTGAATAGACATTTCTCCAAAGAAGATACATAAATTGACAAGAAGTACATGAAAAGATGCTCAGTAACGTCTTTAGTCATCAGGGAATTTCAAATTAAAACTACAAGGAGCTAACACTTCACACCCACTAGGATGGCCATAGTCAAAACAACAGCAAAAATAACTATTGTTGGCTAGGATGGGGAGAAATTAGAAGATTGTTAATTGGAATGTTAAAGGTACACTAATATGGGAAATACTTTGGTAGTTCTCAAAAAGTTAAAATAGATTTACCATATGATCCAGCAATTCCATTCCTAGGTATACATCCCAAAATATTGAAAGCAAGTTCCAAAATAAACACTTGTACATGAATGTTCATAGCAGTACTATTCATGATAGTCAAGAGGTGGAAGCAACCAAAATGTTCATAAACAAATTAATGGATAAATAAAATGTGCTAAAAAAAAAAAACCCAAACCAATTGCCGATGAGTCAATCCCGACTCATAGCGACCCTGTAGGACAGAGCAGAACTGCCCCATAGATTTTCCAAGGAGCGCCTAGTGGGTTCGAACTGCCAACCTTTTGGTTAGCTGCCGTAGCTCTTAACCACTAAGCCACAAGGATTTCCATATATATTTATACACACACATAAACTGATACATGCTACAACATGGATCAATCTGAAAAACATTATCCTGAGTCAAAGAATACAGACACAAAAGGTCACGTAGTCTATGTTCCATTGACATATAATATCCAAAATAGGTAAATCCACAGAGACAGAAAGCAGATTAGTGGTCGCTCGTGGCTGGGTGGAAGGAAACGGGGAGAGACTGCTTAGTGAGTAGGAGATTTTCTTTTGAAGTGACAAAATTTATTTGGGACCTGATAGAGGTGGCAATTGCATAGCATTGTGAATATACTAAATTCCACTGAGTTGTACCCTTTAAAATGGTTAATTTTATGTGAATTTCGCTATTATAAAAATTAGCATGCAAGATGATGATTAGAGTGCTCAGAAAAAAGCTAAATCAGGGAAGGGGGATATTGAGTGGGTTAAAAATTAAGTTTAAAAGACTGGTTGAGGAATATCTCACCAAAAATTAAGACAAGCATAGAAATCTGGAAGTAGCATAGGCGTGAACCCTGAAGATGAATAGGGGAGCATTCTTACTGGCAGAGAGAACAGCAGATGCAAAGGTCCTGAGGTTGAGGTGAGGACAAGCTGGGTTGCCAATGTTAATGGAGCTGACTTAAGTGTTGGTGTACTTGGAGGTGATATTAGAGATTTTTCTGAAGGTCAAATATAATAGAGATTGTGAAGTGTCATAAGATTTATACCTTTGCTGTGAGGAAGGAAAAAGTTGAAGCATTTTCACCAGAAGAATAATATTCACCAGAAGATGCCATACTTTTTAAAAATTTCACCCAGGCTTCTGTGGTGACAATACTCTCTAGAAAGGCAAGGTTGAGGAAACTATATAGTTGCCAAACTATTACAGAAATTCAGGTAATAGTTTTTAGTTCCTTGGACCATAGCAGTTTTAGTGACTGTGATTAGAAGAAGTGTGATAACGGATATTGTTTATTTTTATATAATAATTTAAAATATGCAGAGAAATAGCAAGAATAGTACTAAGTAACTCTTTTTTCCTGAACCCATTTGAAAGTAAATTCTCCATATAATGTCTAATACTCTTGTGATAAAATGAATTCCTTTATGTGGCCTTTTGCCTTGCTCGCCTTGCTCAATCTCCCATGTTCCTTTCTGCGTCATCAGCCCTCTCATAATGCGTGCACTTCTCATCACATTCAGAGTACCATCAACATGTTATTTTGGATTGTGTGGCTGCCCAGCTCATCTCTCACCCTTCAACAACCCAGGCTGGATCTCCACCACTGCTTCCCCCTATGGTTGCTTTCTAAGGGGGCTTCAGCACCTCTCCACTTCCACTTCGATACCTAACCTTGCTCTGACCCTCATAATGGTTTTGGACTGAACTATTCAAGAAGGTACACAAATAGGCAGAAAGGAATAAAGGAAGGAAAAGAAAGAAGGGAAGGGGAGGGGAGGGGAGGGGAGGGGAGGGGAGGGGAGGGGAGGGGAGGGGAGGGGAGGGGAGGGGAGGGGAGGGGAGGGGAGGGGAGGGGAGGGGAGGGGAGGGGAGGGAAGGGGAGGGGAGGGGAGGGAAGTGAGGGGAGGGAAGTGAGGGGAGGGGAGGGGAGGGAAGTGAGGGGAGGGGAGGGAAATGAGGGGAGGGGAGGGGGGAATGAAGGAAGGAAAAGAGGGAGGACAAATTGAGCCTATGTAGAGGAAATCAGAAATTTAGGTTTGAGTATTAAGTTATAAGTCCTACCTGACTACCAAGTATTAATGTTCTGAAATCTAAGGGAAATATGTGATGTAGAGATTTGGGGGTCAGCTTATAAATGGCATTTGAAACCTTGAAATTGGATAAAATCACCAAGGAAGAGAGTACCAATATGAAGGAGAAAAACATCTAAGGACTGAGCTTCAGTCAGTAGATAAGGAAATTTCAAAGACTAAGGAATATTGGCTGATGAGTTGAAAGATGAAAACCAAGAGTGTGTTTTACTAAAAGCCAAGAAGACAAATAATTTCAGGAGGAGGCTGTCGTCAATTATACTTAATGCCTTTGCTATGCAAAGTCAGAAGGAAACTGAATTAAACCTTTTGTAGTTGTCAGGTGCTATCAAGTCAATTTCCACTCATAGCAACCCCATGTGACAGAGTAGAACTGTCTTATAGGGCTTCCTAGGCTGTAATCTTTATAGGAGCAGATCTCCAGGTATTTCTCCCACAGAGCCACTGAGTGGGTCAGAACTGCCAACATTTCAGTTGGCAGAGGACTGGCTAACACTCGCACCATCAAGGCTCCTCATTTTATCCTTAGGCATTCATTACCGACCTTAAGAAGAAAAGTCTCCTTAGTGGAGTGGTGGGGCAAAGGTTGATTGTTTCAACAGAGAATGGGGGTAGAAGAGGATTTGCAGAAAAAGTGTCTTCACCACTGTTCTCAAACCTCTAAGTATACTTCCCCATTTTGACTCTCCTAAGATCACCTTGTTGAATCTTGGTATTTACAGTAGATTACATGAAAAATTACAATACAATAATAATGATATCAAGGATAAACTACACCTTCTCCAAAAGAATGTGTATGTTTTTACATATCCCTTCCTTACACAGTCATAATCATGTGGTTGTTGTTGTTATATGCTGTCAAGTTGGTTCCAGCTGATAGTGACTCTGTGTGCTACAGAACAAAACACTGCCCAGTCCTGCACCATGCTCACAGTCGTTATGCTTGAGCCTACCGTTGCAGCCACTGTGTCGGTCTATCTCATTGAGGGTCTTCCTCTTTTATGCTGACCCTCTACTTTGCCAAGCATGATGTCCTGCTCCAGGGACTGACCCTTCCTGACAACATGTCTAAAGTAAGTAAAACACAGTCTTGCTATCCTTGTTCCAAGGAGCATTCTGGTTGTACTTCGTCCAAGACAGATTTGTCCATTCTTTTAGCAGTCCATGGTATATTCAATATTCTTCATTAACACCACAATTCAAAGGCATCAATTCTTCTTCGGTCTTCCTCATTCATTGTCCAGCTTCCACATACATATCATGCGATTGAAAATACCATGGCTTGGGTCAGGCACACCTTAGTCTTCAAGGTGACATCTTTGCTTTTCAACAGATTTTTGCAGCAGATTTGCCCCATGCAATGCGCCTTTTGATTTTTTGACTGCTGCTTCCATGGCTGTTGATTGTGGGTGCAAGTGAAACGAAATCCTTGAAAGCTTCAATCTTTTCTGCATTTACCACGATGTTGCTTATTGGCCCAGTTGTGAGGATTTTTGTTTTCTTTATGTTGAGGTATAATTCATACTGAAGGCTGTGGTCTTTGATATTCATCAGTAAGTGCTTCAAGTCCCCTTCACTTTCAGCAAGCAAGGTTGTGTCATCTGCATAACACAGGTTGTTAATCAGTCTTCCTCCAATCCTGATGCCCTGTTCTTCTTCACAGAGTACAGCATCTTGGATTATTTCCTCAGCATACAGATTGAATAAGCATGGTGAAAGGATACATACAACCTTGACGCACACCTTTCCTGACTTTAAATCATTCAGTATCCACTTGTTCTGTCCGAACAACTGCCTCTTGGTCTATGTAAAGGTTCCTTACGAGCACAATTCAGTGTTCTGGAATTCCCATTCTTCACAGTGTTATCCATAGTTTGTTATGATCCACACAGTCGAATGCCTTTGCAGACTCAATAAAACACAGATAAATATCCTTCTGGTATTCTCTGCATTCAGCCAGGATCCATTTCACATCAGCAATGGTATCCCTGGTTCTATGTCCTTGGCTGAATCTGGCCTGAATTTCTGGGAGGTCCCTGTTGATAATCTGCCTCAGCCACTTTTGAATGATCTTCAGGAAAATTTTGCTTACATGTGTTATTAATGATATTGTTCAATAATTTCCACATTCAATTCAATGACCTTTCTTGGGACTAAGCATAAAATATGGATCTCTTCAGTTCTTTCAACTTGAGAAATGCCAAGCGTGTCCTTCCCTTTTACTTTTCCATCTACAGCTCTTTGCACAAGTCATTATAATACTTTACTTTGTCTTCTCAAATTGTCCTTTGAAATCTTCAGTTCTTTTACTTCATCATTTCTTCCTTTTGCTTGAGCTGCTTGACATTCAAGAGGAAGTTTCAGACTCTCTTCTGACATCCATTTCGGTCTTTTCTTTCTTTCCTGTCTGTTTAATGACCTCTTGCTTTCATCATGTATGACGTCCTTGATGTCATTCCACAACTCGTCTGGGTTTCTGTCATTAGTGTTCAACACATCAAATCTATTCTTGAGCTGGTCACAAATTCAGGTGGGATATACTCAAAGTCATACTTTGGCTTTCGTGGACTTGTTCTAAATTTCTTCAGTTTCGACTTGAACTCGCATAAAAGGAAGCGATGATCTGTTCCACAGTGGGACCCTGGCCTTGTTCTGACTGATGATATTGAGCTTCTCCATCATCTCCTTCCACAGGTGTAGTCAATTTGATTCCTGTGTATTCCACCTGGCAAGGTCCGTGTGTATAGTTGCTGTTTATGTTGGTGAAAAAAAGGTATTTGCAATGAAGAAGTCATTGGTCTTGCAAAACTCTATCATTCAATCTCTGGCATTGTTTCTATCACCAAGGCCATATTTTCCAACTACTGACCATTCTTCTTTGTTTCCACCTTTCGCGTTTCAATTGCCAGGAATTATCAATGCATCCTGATTGCATGTTCAATTTCAGACTGCAGAATTTCGTAAATGTCTTCGATTTCTTCAGCTGTAGCCTTAGTGTTTGGTGCATAAGTTTGAATAATAGTTGTATTAACTGGTGTTCCTTGTAGCCGTATGAATATTATCCTATTACTGATAGCGTCATACTGCAGAATAGATCTTGAAATGTTCTTTTTGACAATTAATGCAATGCCATTCTTCTTCAAGTTGTCATTCCCAGCATAGTAGACCATATGATTGTCTGATTCAAAATGGCCAATAGCAGTCCATTTCAGCTCACTAATGCCTAGGATATAGATGTTTATGCATTCCATTTCATTTTTGATGATTTCCAATTTTCCTAGATTCATACTTAATATACATTCCAGGTTTCAATTATTAATGGATGTTTTCAGCTGTTTCTTCTCATTTTGAGTCATGCCACATCAGCAAATGAAGGCCCTGAAAGCTTGACTCCATCCATGTCATTAAGGCTGACTCTACTTTGAGGAGGCACCTCCTCCCCAGTGGCCTTTTGGGTGTCTTCCAACCTGGGTGGCTCATCTTCCAGCCCTATATCAAAGTTCTGCTGCTATTCAGAAGGTTTTCTCTAGCTAATTCTTTTCCCAAGTAGACTGTCGGGTCCTTCTTCCTAGTCTGTCTTAGTCTGAAATCTCAGCTGAAACTTGTTAGCCATGGGTGAACCTGCTGGCGTCTGAACACCAATGGCATATCTTCCAACATCACAGCAACATGAAAGCCTCCACAGTATGACAAGGTAACAGACAAGTGGGAGTAATGATCAAAGGAAATATTATCTATGTATAGCATTTAAAAAAAAAAACAGCTCCAAAAATTAGAACCTCTAAACAATCCTATAGCCGTAAGAAGATTTTGAATATTCGTCTAAAAAATCAGAAAATTCTAGCCGTACGTAATAATCATAAGAAACATTGTCTGTGGATAGCATTTTCTTTCTAAGTTTTTTAGACGAATATTCATAATCTTTTTATGGTTACAGGGTTATTTAGAGATTCTAATTTTTTGAGCCATTTTTTAAAATTACATTTTTCTCAAAATTTGTCCATTAAAACAAAGTTTCGGAGTGTCTGTAGAAATGCCTTGTTTTCCAATCTATTAGTGTTTACTTGTGCCAATTCTGCTTTGTATTTTGGTCACAAGCTTGAAAACTTTAAACTTGGTTAAAGAACCAAATCTTGGTTTCATGGATTCTATATTTTTGTTATTGTGTTTATGTATGTTCTTATCTCTATTTTCTCTTCATTTTAATTTCTCTATTCTAATTTTCTTTATCTTACTTCTTAGATAGGACTATTAACTAATTTATTTTCAGTCTTCCTTGTTTTAAAATAAAGGCGTTATAGCTATGTTTTTTCTAAATATTCCTTAGCTACATCCTACAAGTTTTAATGAAAAATATTTTCAGTAAGCCCAATTGTAAGAACTTTTCATAAATGATTTATAAATGTGCCATAAAATTTCTAAATATATGAGATTTGGAGGGGTCTGTTTATTATACATTTTTAATTTAATTGCAAACAGAACATATTTGTACTGTAGTTATTTTTTTTTAACTTACTTTTCTTGTCATGTGCCATCTAGTTGGTTGTGACACATAGTGATCTTACATACAACAGAACAAAACAGTACCCAGTCCTGTACCATCCTCACAATGGATGCTATGTTGGAGCCCATTGTTGTAGCCACTGTGCCAATCCATCTCATTGAGGGTCTTTCTTTTTCTTTGATCCTCTACTTTACCAAGCATGATGTCCTTCTCCAGGGACTGGACCCTCCTGATAATACATCCAAAGTATGTGTGATGAAGTCTCACCATCATTGCTTCTAAGGAGCATTCTGATGGTACTTCTAAGACAGATTTGTTTGTTCTCGTAGTCCATGGTATATTCGGTATTCTTTGCCAACACCATAATTCAAAGGCTTTGCTTTGTAACACTTTACAGAGGTCTTTCACAGCAGAATTACCAAATGCAACACGTCTTTTGATTTCTTGACTGCTGTTTCCATGGGTGTTGATTGTGGATACAAGTAAAATGAAATCCTCGACACCAGTTTTTTCTCCATTTATCATAGTGTTGCTTATCTGTCCAGTTGTAAGGATTTTTGTTTTATGTTAAGGTGTAATCCATACTGAAGGCTGTGGTTTTTGATCTTCATGAGCAAGTGCTTCAAATCCTCTTCACTTTCAGCAAGAAGGTTGTGTTATCTGCATAATGCAGGTTATTAATGAGTCTTCTTCCAATCCTATAGCTGCATTCTTCTTCATATAGTCCAGCTTCTCAGACTGTTTGCTTAGCATACAGGTTGAAAACCTGTGGTGAAACAACACAACACTGATGTTCACCCTTCCTGATTCTAAACCAGATATTATCCCTTTGTTAAGTATGAACAACTGCCTCTTGGTCTATGTACAGGTTCTTCATGAGCACAATTAAGTGTTCTGAAATTCCCATTCTTTACAATGTTAGTGATAATTTGTTGTGATCCACAAGGTCAAATGTCTTTGCATAATCAGTAAATCAAAAGTAAACATCTTTCTGGTGTTCTCAGTTCTCTGCCAAGATTCATCTATCATCAGTAATGATATTTCTCGTTCCATGTTCTCTTCTAAATCAAGCTTGAATTTCTGGTACTTCCCTGCTGGTACACTGCTGCAACCATTTTTGAACTACTCTTTTTTTTTTTTTAATTGTGCTTTAAGCAAAAGTTTAACAAATAAGCCAGTCTCTCATACAAAAATTTATATACACCTTGCTATGTACTCCTAGTTGCTCTCCCGCTAATGAGACAGCACATTCCTTCTCTCCACACTGTATTCCCTGTGTCCATTCAGCCAGCTTTTGTCCCCCTCTGCTTTCTCATCTCCACTCCAGACAGGAGCAGCCCACACAGTCTCATGTGTCTACCTCAGCCAAGAAGCTGACTCCTCAAAAGAATCGTTTTCTAATACTCCGGTCTAAAAACTTTCTAAACAGTTCGCTTTGTGAATGGTTCCTGTCTTGGGCTAATAGAAGGTCTGGGGACCATGACCTCTGGAGTCCTTCTAGTCTCAGTCAGGTCATTAAGTCTGGTCTTTTTATGAGAATTTGAAGTCTGCATCCCACTGCTGTCCTGCTCCTTCAGGGGTTCTCTGTTGTTCCCTGTCAGGGCAGTCATCAGTTGTAGCCGGGCACCATCTAGTTCTTCTGATCTTAGGCTGACGTAGTCTCTTGGGCTCATCATTACCTCGTGTCTTTGGTGTTCTTCATTCTCCTTTGCTAGAGGTGAGTCAAGACCAATTGATGTATCTTAGATGGCCACTTGCTAGCATTTAAGACCCCAGATGACACTCACCAAAGTGGGATGCAGAATGTTTTCTAATAGATTTTATTATGCCAATTGACCGAAATGTCCCATGAAACCATGGTTCCCAGACCCCTGCCCCTGCTACTCTGGCCTTCAAAGCGTTTGGTTTATTCAGGAAACTATTTTGCTTTTGGTTTCGTCCAGTTGTGCCGACCTCTCCTGTATTGTGTGTTGTCTTTCCCTTCACCTAAAATAGCTCTGATCTGCTACCTAATTAGTGAAAACCCCTCTCCTTCCCTCCCTCTCTCCCCACCCTCGTAACCATCAAAGAATATTTTCTTCTCTGTTTAAACTATTAAATGAGTCCGTATATAGTGATCTCATACAATATTTGTCCTTTTGCAACTGACTAACTTCACTCAGCACAACGCCTTCCAGATTCCTCCATGTTATGAAATGTTTCATGGATTCATCATTGTTCTTTATCAATGCATACTATTCCATCATCTGAATATACCATAATTTATTTACCCATTCATCCACTGATGGGCACCTCGATTGCTTCCATCTTTTTGCTATAGTAAACAGTGCTGCAATGAACATGGGTGTGCATATATCTGTTCATGTAAAGGCTCTTATTTCTCTAGGATATATTCCAAGGAGTGGGATTGCTGGGTCCTATGGTAGTTCTATTTCTAGCTTTTGAAGGAAGTGCCAAATCAATTTCCAAAGTGGTTGTACCATTTTACATTCCCACCAGCTGTGTATAAGTGTTCCAGTCTCTCCACAACCTCTCCAACATTTATTATTTTTTGTTTTTTGGATTAATGCCAGCCTTGTTGGGGTGAGATGTTATCTCATTGTAGTTTTGATTTGCATTTCTCTAATGGCTAATGATCATGAGCATTTCCTCACGTATCTGTTAGGTGCTTGAATGTCTTCTTTGGTGAAGTGTATGTTCATATCCTTTCCCCATTTTTTACCTGGGTTATTTGTCTTTTTGTAGTAAAGTTTTTGTAGTATCATGTAGATTTTAGAGATCAGATGTTGATCAGAAATGTCATAGCTAAAAACTTTTTCCAAGTCTGTAGGTAATCTTTTTACTCTTTTGGTGAAGCCTTTGGATGAGCATAGGTGTTTGATTTTTAGGAGCTCCCAGTTATGTAGTTTCTAATCTGGTGTTTGCACATTGTTAGTAATATTCTGTATGCTGTTTATGCCATGTATTAGGGCTCCTAGCGTTGTCTCTATTTTTTCTTCCATGATCTTTATCGTTTTAGATTTTATATGCAGGCCTTTGATCCATTTTGAGTTAGTTTTCGTGCACGGTGTGAGGTATGGGTCTTGTTTCATTTTTTTGCAGATGGATTATGCAGTTATGCCCGCACCATTTGTTAAAAAGACTGTCTTTTCTCCCATTTAACTGACTTTGGGCCTTTGTCAAAATCAGCTGCTCATATGTGGATGGATTTATATCTGGGTTCTCAATTCTGTTCCATTGGTCTATGTATCTGTTGTTGTACCAGTACCAGCCTGTTTTGACTACTGTGGCGGTATAATATGTTCTAAAATCAGGTAGTGTGAGGCCTCCCACTTTGTTCTTCTTTGTCAGTAATGCTTTACTTATCCAGAGCCACTTTCCCTTCCATATGAAGTTGTGATTTGTTTCTCCATCTCATTAAAAAATGTCAGTGGAATTTGGATCGGAATTGCATTTTATCTATAGATCGCTTTCAGTAGAATAGACATTTTTACAATGTTCAGTTTCCTATCCAGGAGCAAGGTATGTATTTCCACTTATGTAGCTCTCTTTTAGTTTCCTGCAGTAGTGTCTCGTAGTTTTCTTTGTATAGGTCATTTACATCTTTAGTTAGATTTATTCCTAAGTATTTTATCTTCTTGGGGGCTACTGTAAATGGTATTGATTTGGTGATTTCCTCCTCGATGTTTTTTTTTGTTGGTGTAGAGGAATCCCTCTGATTTTTGTATGTTTATCTTGTATCCTGATACTCTCCTAAACTCTTCTATTAGTTTCGGTAGTTTTCTTGAGGATTCTTTGGGTTTTCTGTGTATAAGATCATGTCATCTGCAGATAGATACTTGTACTTCTTCCTTACCAATCTGGATGCCCTTTAATTCTTTATTTAGCCTAATCGCTTTGGCTAGGACTTCCAAAACAATGTTGAATAACAGCGGTGATAAAGGGCATCCTAGTCTGGTTCCCTTTCTCAAGGGGAATGCTTTCAGATCCTCTCCATTTAGGATGGTGTTGGCTGTTGTCTTTGTATAAATGCCCTTTATTATGTTGAGGAATTTTCTTTCTATTCCTATTTTGCTGAGTTTTTATCATGCATGTGTGTGGGGCTTTGTCAAATGCCTTTTCTGCATCAATTGATAAGATCATGTGGTTCTTGTCTTTTGTTTTATTTATATATGGAGTATATCAATTGTTTTTCTAATGTTGAATCATCCCTGCATACCTGGTAGGAATCCAACTTGGTCATGGTGAATTATTTTTTTGATATATTTTTGAATTCTATTGGCTAGAATTTTGTTAAGGATTTTTGCATCTAATTTCATGAGGGATATAGGTCTGTAATTTTCTTTTTTTGTGGTGTCTTTACCTGGCTTGGGTATCAGGGATATGTTGGCTTCACAGAATGAGTGTGGGAGTATTCCATCCTTTTCTATGCTCTGAAATACCTTCAGTAGTAGTGGTGTTAACTCTTATCTTAAAGTTTGGTAGAACTCTCCAGTGAAGCCATGAGGACCAGGACTTTTGTTGTTGGGAGTTTTTAATTTCTTCTTTGTCATGAGTTCGTTTAGTTGTTCTACCTCTGTTTGTGTTAGTTTAGGTAGGCAGTGTGTTTCTATAAATTCATCCATTTCTTCTAGGTTTTCAAGTTTGTTACAGTACAATTTTTCATAGTAATCTGATATGATTCTTTAATTTCAGTTGAGTCTGTTATGATATTATCCATCTCATTTCTTATTCGGTTATTTGCTTCCTCTCGATTTTTTCTTTTGTCAGTTTGGCCAATGGTTTATCAATTTTTTTTTTAATTTTTTCAAAGAACTAGCTTTTGGTCTTGTTAACTCTTTCAATTGTTTTTCTGTTCTCTATTTCATTTAATTCTGCTCTAATTTTTATTATTTGCTTTCTTCTGGTGCCTGATGGTTTCTTTTCTTCATCTCTGTTTCCTCAAATTGTAGGAATAATTCTCTGATTTTAGCCCTTCCTTCTTTTTGGAGGTGTACATTTATTGCTATAAATTGACCTCTGAGCATGCTTTTGCTGTGTCCCAAAGGTTCTGATAGGAAGTGTTTTAACTCTCATTAGATTCTATGAATTTCTTTATTCCATCCTTAATTTCTTCTATAACTCAATTGTTGTCGAGCAGGGTATTGTTCAGTTTCCAAGTGTTTGATTTCTTTTCCCTGTACATTCTGTTATTGACTTCTACTTTTATGGCCTTATGGTGAGAGAAGATATTTTGTAACATAACGATGTATTGGATTCTGTTAATGGTTACTTTATGACCTAATATGTGGTCTATTCTAGAGAATGTTCTATGTGCATTGGAAAAGAAAGTGTATTTGGCTGCTGTTGGGTGGAGTGTTCTGTATATGTCTATGAGGTCAAGTTGGTTGATTGTGGCATTTAGATCTTGTATGTCTTTAATTTTTTTATGTCTTAATTCAGCTTCTTTCTGGATGCTCCATCCTTCACTGACAGTGGTGTGTTGAAATCTCCTAATATAATTGTGGAGCTGTGTATCTCACTTTTCAATGCAGTTAGAGTTTGTTTTATGTATCTTGAAACCCTGTCATTGGTTGCGTAACTATTTAATTTGATTTTATCCTCCTGGTATATTGTCCCTTTAATCATTATATAGTGTCCTTCCTTATCCTTTGTGGTGGATTTAACTTTAAACTCCATTGTGTCAGAAATTAATTTTCTGCTTCCTCCTCTTTTTTGATTGTTGTTTGCTTGATATATTTTTTTTCCATCCTTTGAGTTTTAGTTCATTTGTGTCTTTAAGTCTAAGGTGTGTCTCTTGTAGGCAACATATAGATGGATCGTGTTTTTTAATCCATCCTGCCACTCTCTGTTTCATTATTGGTGCATTTAGTTCATTTACATTCAGCATAATTATGGAAAGACATAAGTGTAGTGCTGTCATTTTGATGTATTCTTTTTGTGTTGTTGACAGTTTCTTTTTACACTTATTTTTTTGGGCCGTGTGGTTTATCATTATATATTCTTTTCCTCTTATTCATTGTTGATTTTTTTTTTGCTGAGTCTTTGTTTTTCTGGTATTTTATTTTGATGAGTAAGACTGTTAGTCTCCTTTGTGGTTACCTTAATATTTACCCCTTAGTCTCCTTTGTGGTTACCTTAATATTTACCCCTATTTTTCTAAGTTTAAACTTAACTTTTATTTCTTTATATTTCCTTGACTTCCTCTCCATATGAAAGATCTATGACTACGTTTTTTAGTCCCTCTTTATTGTTTCAGTGTTGTCATCTTTTGCATAATGACATCACTGTTTCCCTGTTTTTAGTTTTTTTTTTTTTTTTAATCTTGATTCATTTTTGTGATTTTCCTATCTGGGTTGATATCTGGTTGCTCTGTCCTGTGTTCTAGTCTTGACTTTATATCTGATTTGATTGACTAACCAGAGAACTACCTTTAGTATTTCTTGTAGCTTTGGTTTGGTTTTTACAAATTCCCTAAACTTCTGTTTATCTGAATATGTCCTAATTTTCCCTTCATATTTAAGAGACAGTTTTGTTGGATATATGATTCTGATTGGCATTTTTTTTTTCCTTCAATGCTTTATAAAAGTTATCCCATTGCCTTCTTGCCTGCATGGTTTCTGCCGAGTTGTGTGAGCTTAATCTTATTGACTCTCCTTTGTAGGTGACTTTTCATTTATTTCTAATTCCTAGCCACTCTTAAAATTCTCTCTTTATGTTTGGTTTTGGCAAGTTTGATTATGTCTTGTGTCTTTTTTTTTTTTTTTTTGAGATCTTATGTGGTTTTCGATGAGCATATTGTATAGATATCTTCTCATCTTTCATGATATCAGGGATGTTTTCTGCCAACAAACCTTCAACATTTCTCTCTATATTTTGTTATCCCTCCCTATTCTGTTACTTCAGTCACTCATAGGTTATTTCTTTTAGTAGAGTTTCACATGATTATTAGTTTTTTTCTTTTTTTAATTCTTTTATCTGATTTTTCTTTGAATATATTACTGTCAAGTATCTTATCTTCAGTCTCACTAATTTTGCCTTCCATATCCTCAATTTTTCTTCTCTTTCTATTGAATTGTCTAATTCTGTAATTTTATTGTTAATCTTCTGAATTTCTTATTGCTGTCGCTCTATGGAATCTTGCAGCCTATTAAATTTTTCATTATGTTCTTGAATAACCTTTTCAGTTTCTTCAACTGCTTTGTTTGTGTGTTCCTTGGCTTGTTCTGTGTTTTGCCTGATCTCCTTCCTGATCTCTTGAAGAGTTCTGTATATTAGTATTTTGTACTCTACATCTGGTAATTCCAGAAAGACATCTTCATCCGGAAGATTCTTTTATTCTTTGTTTTGAGACATTGTTGAGAAGATTGTGGTCTCCTTCTTTATATAATTTGATAAGGACTGTTTCCTCTGAGCCATCTATAAGTTATTGTATTAATTTATTTTATGTTTGCTTACTGTATCTTAGCTTCTTGCTTTGTTTTGTTTTGATATGTCCAAATAGGCTGCTTGAGTGAGCTAGCTTGATTATTTTCACCTTTGAACCTCCAACATCCTGTCACCAGATGGCTAGAACTGTTACCAGGTATATGAGCTTAGACGTCCATTCACTCTTCTTGTATGGATTCAGCTCAGGTTTCCAGGTAGTTGGTTATCAAGTGTATGGTGCAGGCTCTGTTCTACAGTCTTAGAGGGGCAGGGGTGATTGGTGTAGACATAGGTATCTGGTTGTAGCAGGGGATCACACTTGAACAACGCAGTGGCCTGATGACTGTCCGCTGAGTGTCTGTGAGAAAAACTCATCACTGTTCCCTACAGCACACAGGTGGGTGGGTTCTGCAGCTGAACCATGGGCACCCAATGCTTTCAGCTGTAAGGACATGGAGGCACCACGTATCCTTGGGACCCTGTCACAGGTGGCTAGGTGATATGGGTGGAGCCACCAGTCCTCAGGCCCCTGATGTGGGTAGGTGAGGACCCTGTTTAATAGGCAGTGTCAAACACCAAAAATCTACCTCTGCACCACACAGCTGAAACAGTTGAACTCAGATCTCAAGCACATACACAGCTGTAGTAACAAGGGCCCACACAGGTCCATGCAGGGGTGAAAGGTATTCAGAGTCCCCAGTTTCGTGGAGAGCTGGCAGATTATCTTTTCCCCCAATTGTTAACTTATTTGTTCACCAAGGCTGGGAGAATGGCTCAGGACATGCATCAACACCTATCTCAGGCCCAGGGAAATTGACAGCCACTGAAGCTGGCTTGGGAGCTTGGGGTGTGGTAAAATAAATGCAAGTACTTAGCTTTTGCCGACAGCACTGTTCTTCTCTGGTTCTGGAGGTGTGAGTAGACTGTGCAGCTCGCTGTCTCTCCCTGGGGGAACCTCGTCCCGAACACTACTGCCAGCCCTGCTGTGATAGCTCTAGGGGATCATGCCTGAGGGGTGCTGGTTCCCGCCAAGTCAGGTCTGGCAACTCCTAGCCACTTCTCAACCATCTTTCCCTCCCCCTGCTGCTCAGTCTGATTTCCTAACTTTGACTTTGATGTTCAGGACTCCTAGCTTAGCATGTATATAATCGTTTCACTTGTTTTTTTGGGTCTTTGTTGTAAAAGGGATCACCAGAAGTGTTTTACTACTTTGCCATTTTGGCCCCACCTCCGTTTTTGAAGTATATTCAGCAAAAATTTATTTTTGTGTGATGTTAAAGATATTGTTCAATAATTTCTGCATTTAGTTGGGTCGCCTTTCTTTGGGCTGGGCACTAATATGGACCTCTTCCAGTCAGTTGGCCAGGTAGCTGTCTTCCAAATTTCTTGGCATAAACGAGTGAGCGCGTCCAGTGCTGCATCCATTTGTTGAAACATTTCAATTGGTTTTCATCAATTTCTGAAGCCTTGGTTTTCACCAATGTTTTCAGTGCAGCTTGGACTTCTTCCTTCAATACCATAGGTTCTTGATCATACGCTACCTGTGAAATGATTGAAAATCAACCAATTCTTTTTGGTACAATGACTCTGTGTATTCCTTTCATCTTCTTTTGATGCTTCCTGCGTTGGTCAATTTTTTGCCCAGAGAATCCTTCAATATTGCAGCTCGAGGCTTGAATCTTTTCTTCAATTCTTTCAGCTTGAGAAATTCTGAGCATGTTCTTCCCTTTTGTTTTTCCAACTCCAGGTCTTTGCACATATCATTTTAACAGTTTTCTTTGTCTTTTCAAGCCACCCTTTGAGATCTTCTGTCCAGCTCTTTTACTTTGTCATTTCTTCTCTTCACTCTAGCTACTCTACGCTCATAAGCAAGTTTCAGAGTCTCTTCTGGCATCCATTTTGGTCTTTTCTTCCCTGTCTTTTCAATGACTGAATATATTACTGAAACATTTTTATTGCCTTTTAAGTGATCTAATTTTGTAAATGTCTCAACGTTACCTTGAAAAGATTGCATATTCTATGCATATAGATTAAAGAAGATTCTAGCATATGTTTTTTAGCTCAAACTTGTTAAATATGCTGGTAATTTTTTTAAGCATACTGGATTTTTATTAATTAGTAGATTTGTCCATTTATCTTTCTAGTTTTGTCTACTTTCTTTACATAATTTGAACTCTTTTATTATGTGCATACTAATTTAGGAATACTATAAATTCTGAGTTAATATATGAAAATTTGTCCATTTTTTCAATATACAGTGGCCTACTTTATCATTAATAATGTTCTTTGCAATGAAAGGAAAAAAAGTGTAGCGACTTTTCCCAACTTCATTTTTTTTTTTCTCTCTACTTATTTGGAAGATATCTACTTTGTTGCTATTCCTTTAGTAGTTAATCAAGAAAGTTTACTATGCATATTTAAGTTGTCAATGGTTTCAAACAGTAACAATTGTGAGGATGATGCAGGACTGAGCAATGTTTTGTTCTGGTGTTCACAGTGTAGCTATGATTCAGAACTGACTCAACAGCACCCAACAACAACATTAATAATTTATCATTTTCTAAAATCGATCCATTTCTTTATTCATCTCCAAGACTCTTATCAGGACATTAAATGCTTAAATCCAATAATCGCTCATAGTTCAAATGTTATGGTTTTCATATTTTACTTATATCATAATTTAACTCCACATATTAAATACCATTGTAATGGTTTATAAATCAATAGTAGTTTAGATTTACCCACAGATTTACCATTTTCTTTACTCCTACTCTTTTCACATTCTCACATACGTTATCTCTGATCATTTCTCTTCTTTTTAAAGAAAACTTCTCTCATTAAGAGCCTGTAAAAAGTAGACAATTTTGTGATTTTTCATCTGAAAATATATCTATTTTACTCTTTTCTTGGAAGATAGCTATTTTCTGCATAAACAACACTAGACTAACAAGTACATTTTTTTAGCACTTTGGGGATATCAGTCATCTGTCTTTGACTTCCATTGTTGGTGCTTGCAATTCAGCCATTGCTTTAATTTTGGATAATTTTTTAGATGATCTGTTTTTCCTTTCGGAAATTTTAAGAATTTTGTTGTTGTTGCCTTTAGTGTAATATAATTGCACCAAAACATGCCTAGGTGAATATTTATGTATTTATTTTAATGCCTTCTAATTGGAACTTATTGGTTTCCTAAATCTATACATTGGTATCTATCAACAAATCTGGAATCTTGTGAACCGTATCTTGCAATACATTATCCTCACCATTCTGTCTATTGTTTCTCCCTGTAGTTTTGATATTATGAATGCTGGCTGGATATTCTCACTTTATCCTATGTGTCCCCTAAATTATCTTTAATATGTGACCTTACTGCCCTTCTCTTATTTCCTACATATAGTCATGTGTACCTATATATTATTTTTTTCCCAATGGCTCAACAAAATTGTGGCCTGTTTTGTGATTAAGGATTTGGTTTGAAAGTTTTTTGTTTTTTAAACATTATCAGTAAGAAATCTTCAAGACCTAGATGTAAAGTATGTTTTTCTCTGAGATGGTCTCTCTCTCTATCTGTCTCTGTCTCTCTTTGCCTTTCTCTCTCTTCTTCTCCCTCTCTCTATATATATGTCACACGCACATTCACCGTCTCACACTTTTTTTTGCTTCTTCTAGGAGCTAGAAAAGTTCTATGATCTAGGAGCTAGGAGACACAATCAACCCAAAACTGATCTAAACTAAACGTTTAGCTTGGCAGTGAGTTTTAGCTCCAAACCTGCAAAAATGAGATTGTAGTTGGGAATTCACAAGGGAGGTTTTTTTGTTTTTGTTTTTTTCATTTCCTCCAAAGACACATACACTATGAGCATGTAGCCCACTTTCTCAGTCCATGAGATAGATTTTTTTGTTGTTGTTTTATTTTCCAAATATGCCACCTTTCAGAATTCCTTACCTTATGGAGGGTTTCTCCAATGAAATTTCCCATTCTACTCAGGGTCTTGTATATGCCTCCTGTCTCCCATATATGGCACCTTAAAATTTATGTTTTAAGTCATCAGAAATTGGCGTATACTCTCGGGTTAAATAATGGCTCCAGAGATTCCTTGCCCAGAGGATTCAAGATTTATTGTTGTTTCTGGCCATGAACTTAAGAAAGAATATTTAAATCTTTGCTTTGAATTTTAACTCATTAGAAATGAATTAAATCTACCATAATTTGACACCTAATATGTTATTGATATTTATGGAATAGGAAGCTTTTTTTATTCACATATAATATATTTAAAAAATATATATGATTTTTGCAAGAGCCGATTGTATTAACATTACAGGTTGCCAGATATTTCATAACGACTTTAAATGTTTTAAACATTGAAATGTGGGATGTGTGTTTTAAATTATATTACTGGGCCCCTGGGCTTAGTGACATAGGGTGTAAGTAACAAACTAAACAAATATGAATATTTATATGCACACATAATCATGCATATTTAAATAAGGTGCTGCTCTGGTTGTTCTAACTCTGAAGGAATTAAAATACCTTACCATAGTAAGAAATTTGACTTTTTATGGAGACTATAGTGAGAATTCATTATACTACTTGTGAAACACTCAGGAGAAATCCTTTTTGTCAAGGGCTTCACATCCATTCTAGTTACACATTCAACATGTTTGACCCAGAAACATTATTTCTTTGGAACAACATTAAGGAAGATGCCCCTGGGAAATACAAAAGGCAAGTGATAAAGTTTAAAGGGTTGTTTTAAAGAGCTGGAGAAGTAAAGGCTTTATTCAACTGCTTAGTGCATTTGTTGGAGGCTCCACGCCTTTTCTTTGGTAGGAAAAGATAGGATTTGGTTATGTTCTGAGTCTTGTTACACATGAAGTGTGGAGATTTTGAATACAGATCAATGAAAGAGAATACAATAGCCACGTTCCAAACATAGAACGGGTGTTGAGAGTTCCCTCTGACGCTTTGAGTACGTCTGAGCTAAAAGATGTGTCTGTGTCTCTGACCTGCCACCAACAGCTCCACAATCACTGCACGTGGCTGCAACGATCACTCACCACACCACATCATGATTCCAATACAACCCTAGAAAGAAAAAGGACTGAAAACGTTTACAACACAGAGAAACGAGGAAAAAAAAAAAAACCACTGGTTCTGAGGAAGGTGAGAACAGTTTACTGACCAAAGTGTTTCTGAAGGTGTTAGATCTGATACACGATTAAACCTAAGGCAGTGTATTTATAAAACTTTTTTTCCTCTAAAATCTTATGAATTCTACATATTAAGAAATAAAGAGCTTTTTTTTTTTTTTTTAAGCTGCTTTCCTTTAGAATCACATTTCTATGATTGGGGAACCTCATCTAGAGAAACAGAGCTCCAGCTCCCACCACAGAAACTGAAAACGGCAAAGCTTTGTCTTCTCAGGCCTCTCTGAAGGGGAGCAGGCACCCAGGATGACCTAGGCTTCCGCACCCGGCTAAGCTGGTCCCACTGTTTAAATCGTGTGCCAGTGACCTACAGCAGTGGGGACCCAGGAGAACCCAACTTTTTGTGAGATCTTATCATCAGGAGGATCTGCGTGAAGCGTACCTGAGAACTGTGTATTACTATTTGTATGATTTTTTTTTTTTTTTGAGTCTACAATGGTTTAAAATTAAAAAAAAAAAAAAGTTAAATTTAACTCTTTTGAGATACTGCATCTTATTTTTGAGGAAGAAACTTTCTGACATGTTCTGAGCCTATATTATTTTCAGTCAAGAGCCAGCTGAACTGTAGTACAGGTTATTTCAGTTTGTCAGATTGTTTTCTTTTAAACTTCAGTCTTCTGGTTGGTTCAGTTGTGTCCACAAATTGCACTGTTTGAGCTTTAAGGTTTGAAGTTTCTGAGAACATAATCTTCAGTATTTAGAGTGATGTTGAGTCAGAAATACTGCAGGTTTAAGGAATAAAAACATTCAGTCACACTTACCTTTAGCTAAACAAAATGTAACTCATGCCACAAACTTATGTAAAAGCAAAGATTATGTAGTGTAAGCAACTACACATTAGAAATCAGCCAGCTGTCCCTTTCCTGTGTACACGTTGTCTCCCCAGTGTATTTTTTAAACAACAAAATGGACTAGCTCATACAGGTATTTAGTACCTAACAACAACAGCAATCTTTATAGAAGCAGAATGCTATATATATCTCTCTCCTGCAGAGCAGCTATTGGGTTTGAACCTCCAACCTTTCAGTTAGCTGCCAGCCGGCTAGCAGCCAAGTGGTTCAACACTGTGCCATCAGAGCTTCTTATCCCTTCTCTAGTGCCCTATTGATTCTATATCCTTGAATCATGAATTCTGTCTCCTCAAATGAGAAAGACAACCAGGCTCTTTATAAATTTCCCATCCCTGTGTTGCAGCCTTGAAATTCTTTACAGACAGGAAGCTGAGTCAATCATAGGACTCATCTCGCTCATTTCCCTTCTTTTAGGGATCTCTATCCTGCTCTGTTTGCTTCCAATGTATGAAAACCATTTAAAAATGTATTTTGTTCAACATTTTACTTGTTCAAGGCAGGCCCTGTTTGCTTCCAAGGTATGGAAACCATTTTAAAATGTATTTTGTTCAACATTTTACTTGTTCAAGGCAGGAGTTTAAATCTAATCCCTGATACTCTCTCATATCCAGAAGATAAAATTACGGTATCTCACTATTTGAATCGTCTGTGGGTTTGTGGTGGCTTGCATGTTTGCTTGCATGTTGCTACAATGCTGGAAAATATGCCACCAGTATTTCAGATACCAGCAAGGTTATCCCTAATGGACAGGTTTCAGTGTTGCTTCCAGACTAAGAGAGATTAAGGATAAATGCCTGGGGATCTACTTCTGAAAATTAGCCAATGAAAACCCTACTGCTGGAGGATGAGTCCCCTCGGCTAAAAGGCACTCAAAACACACAGTGGCTGCAACAATGGACTTGAGCATATCAGTGATTGTGAAAATGGTACAGGACCAGGCAACATTTCATTCTGTTGTGCATATGCTCACCATGAGTCAGAGTCAACTCAACAGCAATTAATAACAACTTTATTTTTTATGTGGTAGAGTTAGGCCCCTATCTTCCTTCCATTAGTCTTCATTTTTCTAAAGTTTCCCTCTTACCTACACATCTTGTTGAGTACTCAGAATCATTCTGTCAAGAACCCACTTGTCTGACGGAGACTGGAGGAACCCCCAAAACTATGGCCCTTGGATGTTATGCTAACCCAGAACAGAAACCATTCCCAAAGCCTTCTTTTCAGGCAAAGATTAGACCGGCCTATAAACCAAAAAATAACACATGTGAGTAATGTAATTCTTAGTTCAATCAAATATACAAAACCAAATGGGCAGCTTCTATCTAAAAGCAGGACAAGAAGGCAAGAAGGGACACAGGGAACCCACAGTGGAAAAGGGGAGTGTAGTGCCACATTGTAAGGATTGGAATCAATGTCACAAAACAATACGTGTATAAGTTTTTGAATGAGAAATTAACTTGAGCTATGAACTTTCACCTAAAGCCCAATAATAATAATAAAACAAAGAAGAGAAGAGAACACGAGGGGGCAGGAAAACTAGATTAATGGAACTCGAACAACCAGAGTGGAAATAATGGGAATGTTCATGTTATGAAGAATGCAACCAATGTCACTGAACAACTTGTATAGAAACTGTTGAATGGGAACCTAAATTGCTGTGTAAACCTTCACTGAAAACACAATAAAATATTATTTAAAAAAAAAAAAAAAAGAACTTACTTGTAACCCAATATCTACCCTAACTCAAAAAGGGTACATATTCTACATAGGGTGATGACTGATGTTGGTAAATCTGAAAATAAGGCTGTGTTTTAGTGTGGCTCCACGTGTTTCTTAAGCATCAAAGAAGGACTACTTCTAAATCAATCCCTGTGCCCTTAAAGGTTCATTTTTTTCTCTTTTATGAATCCATCACACCATGTAAACCTTTACCATATGAAACAACCTCAAACTACTGGGCCTCTAAATATCCTCCTCATCACACGACCAAGGGAAAGCATAAAAATTCTATCATTCACCATCTTAGAAAAGAGAAAATGAAGAGTAAAGAAGGGAATACAAGACAAACTGGAGATAACAGGTGTCATAAATAAAAATCAGGTTGGGTTGCGATAGTACCGAAGAAACCGTTTATGACAATTTGCTAGAGAAAACATTCTTAAGTCATATCTGTGACACAGATGAATACGATACTGTCAGTATGCCCAGCTCCTGGCAATAAACACTTCATTGCACTCCACAGGATCACATACAGTATTTATTTTCTTTCTCTGAATGCATTAGTATATACTTCTTTTTCATAGAAAAATGTTCAGCTTCCATCACCTATTTCCAGGCTGATTCCTCACATCCCTTAACAATTATACAACAGAGTTCAGCTATGGTGGCAGGGAGCCGGAAAGCACGGCACTCGGAACACAGGCCAAGAAGACACGGAACGAGAAGAAAATATAGGACAAAACAGGCATATTTTTAATTTTTAAAGGGACAAAGTAGACTTGGGTGACATTCCAAACAACACACAGGGACACAGAGATGGAACTTTCATGAACTATGCTGGGATCTCTCTTCCTAGTGTCTCCCCACGTGGTGCAGTAATTCTCTGATGATCTTCTATGCATGCTACGCCATTACATAACCACAATGAAGAGCACAAAAATGAAATATGTGTCTGTCACCTTACTGCCTTCTCAAAGCAGCATTTTAAATTACTTACAGGACTTAAATGTAAGGACTGAAAATGTCCTTAGGGAAAAGTGTGTCAAAACAAAGAGCTATTCTTTTAACCCCTACACCATAAATGTAGTTAGAAATATCTTTTTGTTTAAAAGACACTGAATTCTATTGCTGGAGAAAGAAAGACAGTAAGGCTAAAAGCAAAAATCATTCTTATTTTTTTTTTAGTAAGTGGAAAGACAGGGTTGTTTATCCATAGAGGAAAATATTTGTAGATTTCAGCAAATAATAAAAATAAAATCTGCTGACAAAATTAACGAATATTAATGTTTTGACTCCACATATCAATATGTGCTACATGTGAGGTTATACAGAATATACTGCCAACAAGAAGGGTTAGGTTGGTTGTTTCTGAAATTGTTTTTTTTTTTTTTTTTTTAAATGAAGGAAAAATCAGGAATACTGATAAGAAAATTAAGCCTTTAATACCTGCAATGGGTCTTTGATGATTTTAAAGCAGGTGGGTGATAAAATATATGATTTACTTGAAACTTATGTCCAAGGTGCATGGAAACAATTGAAGACAGCTGTAGAGGCAGGGTGGGCTAGTTAGGGTGTAATTCTTGCAGTTCATTCATGAGATGTGAAGACGTAAATTGAGATAGTAGGAGGAGGAATGAAAGAGAAGGGATGGTTTACAGGAAATTGCAAAAGATGTAATATTCTTATACTTGTGTTATTCTTTCAGAGAAATACAAGGTTTACTTTAGTAACAAGGCTTAATCTACTAGTTTATTTATTCAATATTTACTGAGTACTACTTGTGTAACAAAGTGTGTGTTTGTTCATGTTTGTATAACTACATTGTTAATTTGCATAAAAACTCTTCAAAATGTGTATTTTGAAGCTCAGAGAAGCTAAGAAACTTAGGTCACATAACTAGAAAAAGCAAAGAAAATTTTATATATAATTATATTGGCCTTTAGCATCCATATTATTTCAATTAAGTATTACTCAGGAGAGTGAAATTCAAAGTAATGAAGGTCAACATGTTATACAGTTCAAGATTTAAAGGATTTACATAGCACTACTTATAGCTTGCCCATACCCATGGTTTCATAACTTGGGGTCTTTCTTGTATTAATTATGTACATATATTATTTCCTACATCCTAATGGTAAGTTTCTTAAAGCAGTTCATTACTGTTTTATTTTACTTGAATCCACAAACAATGCCCATAGAAGCAGCAGTCAAGAAATCAAATGATGTATTGCACTGGGCAAACCTGCTGCAAAATACCTCTTTAAAGTGTTGAAAAGCAAAGTTGTCACTTTGAGAACTAAGGTGTGCCTGAGTCCAGCCTAACATTTTTAATCACCTGGTATGCATGTGAAAGTTGGACAATTCATAAGGAAGGCTCAAGAAGAATCGATGCCATTGAAATGCGGTATTGGTGAAGAACGCTGAATATACCATGGACTGATAAAAGAATGAACAAATCTATCTCAGAAGAAGTACAGTCAGAATGCTCCTTAGAAGCAAGGATGGCGAGACTTCATCTCATGTACTTTGGACATGTTATCAGAAGGGACCAGTCCCTGGAGAAGGACATTATGCTTGGTAAACTTGAGGGTCATCAAAAAAGAGGAAGACCCTCAACAAGATGGACTGACACAGTGACTGCAACAACAGGTTCGAGCATAACAACGACTGTAAGGATGGACCCGGACTGGGCAGTGTTTCGTTCTGTTGTCCATAGGGTAGTTATGAGTCGGAACTGAGTCAACTACACCTAACAACAACAAGAACATATATCACTTACAACAAAGCAAATGGTCAATAAATATTTTTGACTGAATGGATGGAGAAAGACATCGAATAAAAGACGTGATCTCTTTCTTTCCAAAACAGAGTCAAAAGGCAGTGCTGGCAAGGAGAGTGTTCCAGGAGCAGAGACCACTACAGCGAAAGACACGCTGCTGCTACGTTTATCTCCAGATGCACCAGTGCTCAGCCACACAGACAGACACAAACAGAGTCATCGATCGAAACAAGCCAAATAAGAAATTTGCACCTAGGAGGGGGGAAAGAAAAAAAGCCAAACATCATGCTGGTGGAGCATCCGAAAAGGGAATGCTAAGTTAAAGTCTGAAGGAAATTCTAAGCCTACAAGACACGTCTTTGAAAGCTTTGGATATGGCATATCGTGTGATTTAAAAGAACACCAAAGTTTAGGTATTGATCGGCTTTATCTTTCAATAATCCAAATTCGATCCAATTTGAAGTTATTCTTGGCTTAGTAAAAAAGGTTCATTTAAATTAAAGCATCTATTGCTCCAATCCCATGCACACACATCCCCATTTGAGGATGAAGGGATTATTTGTCTAGGCAGTGGGATATTCACCCCGTTTCTTCCTGTAGTCCTGATGGATTGTACTGCGTCACCTACACTCCCTTGCTGTACCACTTTTATAACCATTAACGCGCAGCTACAAGACAGCAAGGTGAGAGCTGCAGGTGGAGGCTGTATACAGAGGTCTCCCTAACTGAGAAACTCACTGCCCTATACAGAATTAAAACTACAACTCTGGCCTTAAAAGCATCAGTCTAACCTCCAGAGCTAGTTGACCCAGACGATAAAGTCTACTGGAGATACCAACTCAGCTCTTAGGTTGATGAATAGGAAATACTTCAGAGGATTACGTCTTGTGAAAAATAGTATAATAATTTCAGTACTTGTCCCTCCCAGTGCTATCAGTTTATAGCCAGGGCTAACTCAATAGTTTCTTCTTACCCAGAGGCCTAGCACTGCTGAGCTACATCATTTACAGAGAGATACAAAGTAAACACACCTGATATGTAATGCTGATACAATAAGGCTAAAAAATAAACGCATGCAGAATTTCCAACCTACCCTTCTGCCCCAAACATTTAAAGTAAAACAGGAACAATAAAGGCACTGAAACGCTCTTCTAAATTGCCATTTTAAAAAGTGATTTAGTTAGTTATAAATAAATACCTTTAAGTAGATAAAATGTTATGTGGTCATAAAGAGGACACTAAATTTATTTTATGCTTGATATATATTAATAATGAAGAATAACACTAAAATACACAATGTCTATCGATTCTCATGAAATATACCCAGAGTGTTCTGAATCAAGCTCTCAGAAAGTAGACATAAGATCCTCAGTAATGCTGAGATAAGCATAGTTGAGCCACAATAAAGACATTAAGAACAGAATATTTGTTTATTAAAAAGCATGTAAATATATCCATTTAGGAGAAAAATTCATAACAAATATCTTCTGTTATCATTGCTCAGATTTGGATTTTTTCTGCTGGTCTAACACAAATTGACGGTTTCTTATTAGACCAAACCAAACCAAACCTCTTGATGTCGATTTGATTCCAACTCATAGCGACCCTATAAGACAGAGTGAACTGCCTCATAGGGTTTCCAAGGAGCAGCTGGTGGATTCGAACTGCTGACCTTTTGGTTAGCAGCCAAACGCTTAACCACTGAGCCACCAGGGCTTGTCTGCGGAGGCCACGACCTAGTGAGTTGGGGTCCTTGGTAGCATGGTGGCATGAACTAACCAGCTAGATTTTCCAAAACCTTGTATCACCAAGACAGAAAAAAATTAATGCAAAAAACAAAACAAAACCTGGAATGTTTGTCTTTTAGCTAAAAATAAGTTGTTTTTCTTTAATATTTTGTAGTTTTTTTTTTTAAGTTATATGTACATTCTGTCTACGTATCATCTATCTGTCTGTCTGTCTGCCTGTCTTATCTGTCTATCTGTCTATCTATCTATCTCTTTCCAGAAGAACAAACAAATCAGTCTTAGAAGAAATATAACCGGAATGCTTCTTAGAAGGGAGGATGGCGAGACTTCACCTCACTTACTTTGGGCAAGTCATCAGGAAGGAACGATCTCTGAAAAAGACATCATGACTGGTGAAGTAGAGGGCCACCGATAATGAGGGAGACCCTGAATGATATGGATCGACCCAAGGGCCACAGTGACAGATTTTAACACACCAGTGACCATGAAGATGGCGCCAATTTGTTCTGTTCTATGTAAGGTCGCCTTGAGTTGGAGCCGACCCCAGAGCAACTAACAATAACAAAATATATACATGTGTTGTGTTTTATAGAAATATTGATCATATAGATGTTGTTTTACAGATAAATATACACATATACTGAGGGAGACACTAAATATAGAGCAAGATATAAATAAATATAACATATCGCATTAGGTTAAGAATTTTCTCCAGTGAAATGTTAATCTTTCCCTCCTCTCAGAAGCTGAGAGGGAACCAGACGAACTGAGGAGGACAGGGTGGATGCGACGTGAGCAGCACCATCAGTCACGCTTTCCTGATCGTTATTTGCAGACCACTGCTCCCAGCCACTGCAGAGTGAACTTTTTTTTCAAAAGTGCCTGGTATTCTCCCCAAGATAAATTGTATCCTGGGCCATATAACTTTCCCAATAAATTCAAGATATTCCAGTAAGAGAAAGTATGTTATCTCACAACGGTACAATTAAATTAAAAATCGATAACATTAAGAAATCCAAATACCTGAGAATTGACACATTACCCAAATAAAACTTGTCTCAAGAAGACACCATGAATAAGACTAGAAAATATTTCCAAAAAAATGTGTATATATACCACAATTGTGGGACGTAGTAAAAGGCTGCATAGAGGAAGATATAGGGCATTAAATGGATATATTTGAAAAGAAGAAATATCTAACATTAAACTGAAATTTCTACCGTAAGAAGTTTAAAAAAAAGAAGTGCAAAATAAACTCAACGTAAGCAAAAAAGATTTTTAAAAAACTCAGTGTAAGTAAAAAAAGACAAAACCAGCAGCCAAAGATGGAAAAAATAAACGAGAGAAAATTATAAAAGCCAAAAGTTGGTACTTTGTAACTACCAATAAAATTAAGAAAAAGAAACATTGCTGTCTAGTTTGTTCTGACTCATAGTGACCCTACAGGACAGAGTAGAACTGCCCTAGTGGGTTTTCAAAGAGCAGCTGGTGAATTCGAACTGCTGACCTTTTGGTTAGCAGCCCACCTCAAACTAGACTAATCAAGATAAAAAGAGAGATGACTCAAAATATCAATGTCAGGAGCAGCAAAAAAAAAAAAGATGGGTTTTGACTACATCCATCAAAAAGATGAAAAAGGGTTACTATGAATAACTTTGTGCCAACATACTCGACAAGTTAGATGAACTGAACAAATTGTATGAAAAACAAAACCTTGACGGTAAAGCTCTGAGAGTGGGAGATTGTTCTTACTAATTGCATACAGTGCCCAGCAGTGGGGGAAGCAGACATTCATAAATAATAAATGCTCTTGTTGACACAAAACAAATACAAAACTTACCCCAAAGTAATAACCACGACCACATAGCTTCACAGGCAAATTTTACTAAATACTTATAGGAAGGAATAAGACCAATCCACACAAACTCTTTCATAAAATAGAGGAAGAAGAAACACTTCTGGACATATTTTATGATGCCAACCTCATAAAGACTTTTTGGGAAAAGAAAATTACAGAAAAATATTTCTCACAAACATATATGCAAAAAAAAAAAAAAACTTCTTTCACATATTTTATCAAGTTTTCTTAGAAGTGTGTCTTGGAAATTTTCATACGGATAGCACAATTACAAATAATAAAATGTTTATTTTATTATGTCTATTTATGTTATATATACTGTATATATATGTATATTTTATTTTACACATGCATACATATTTCATTTTTTTAATTGCAACATCATTTTGCCAAATGCCCAGGGAACCCTGCTGCTTTCCAACGGCCCAATACCTAATAGTTGTTCCTATTCAGCTGCAGGTCTTCCTGCTCTGCTTTTTGGGATGCCTTTTATTTATTTATCTTGGTTTTTTTTTATTTTTTAGAATTTACTTATAATTTTTGGCACTAATTGCATTTTGCTGTCTTTTTTCTTACTGCTTTGGTTTTATCCTTCCAAAAACAATCCTCTTACCTGGCCCATATCCAGGGATTTTGTGTGGAAAAAATGTGCAGATTCATAAGCTCAGCCAGCCACCTTGGTCAATCCATTTACAGAATTACTGTTCTTTTATGGAAAATATAAGAAGCCCTGGTGGCACAGTGGTTAAATGCTCGGCTGCTCTACTAAATATTGGTGGTTTGAACTCACCAGCCTCTCTGTGGGACAAAAGACCTGGTGACCTTCTTCCATAAAGATTAAGTACAGCCTAGAGAACCCTTGGGGCGATTCTACTCTGTCACATGAGGTTGCCATGAGTTGGAATCAAATCGATGGCACCTAACAACAACAACAACATGGGAAATATTAACTCCATCCCACAATATACAAATGACCTAATAACAACAATGAGACTGAGATGTGCCCGACCCAAGCAATGGTCTTCAATGACTCCCTACGCATGTGAAAGTTGGACAATGAAAAAGTAAGACGGAAGAACTGGTACTTTGGAATTGTTGTGTTGGCAAAGAATATTGAATATACAGTGGACTGCCATAAAAATGAACAAATCTGTCTTGGAGGAAGTACAGCCAGAGTGCTCCTTAGAAATGAATATGGGGAGACTTTGGCTCACTTACTTTGGACATGTTATCAGGAAAGACGAATCTCTGGAGAAAGACACTGTGCTTGGAAAAGCAGAGGGATGGTGAAAACGAGGGAGACTGCATGAGATGGGTCAACACAGTGGCTGTAGCAATGGGCTCAAACACAGCAATAATTGTGAGGATAGAGCAGGACCAAGCAACAGTTAGTTCTGTTATACATGGAGTCATCATGACTTGAAGGCAACTAACAACAACAATACTTTTCCTTGGGCAGTATATCCAGTCAGATATTGAATACATGAGGCAGACATGTCAGTTTAAGAAATAAACTGATGGCACTTGTCTTTTAAAAGAATGAAGTAACTCAGATTATATTCCAGAGGAGAACAAGGTAAGTACATATAAATTTTACATGAGGCATTTCATTACTATCTCATGATTCTCTACTATTGCTCAGCTAATCTAATCTAAACTAGTCAACTTAATAAAAATTAAACCAAAGGAAAAACAGATTAGCCGCTTTCTCCTGCTCATACATCTCAGAAGACCTTCATTCTTGCCCTAAGTTTCCACCCAACCACTGTTCTTATGTTATCCATGACTAATCTTGAAGAATTTGATCTCTCTGCTTTATATCAGTACCCACCATAAAATTCAAAAATCATGTTGCTACCTTTCTCTCTATTTAATTATCGTGTCTCCTTCTCCCTGGTCTGCCTTAAAGTTTTTCTTTTTGAGGAAAAAGAAGTTGATAAGAAGTATATTGAAAAGAGGAAGAAAAAAGAATCCCTGGTTTTGTGTAACAGTTTGAATTATTTTTCAGCAAATATTCCCTACTCCCTGTCCCCACCACTCACTGAGGGCAGAGGATGCTTCTTGGCCTCAGTGATGTGGTGCCTGGCCATGCCGTTTGCTTTGGCCAATGAAAGGTTAGTAGATGTGATATGAGCAGAGATCTTAAATATGCTTGTGCTACCGTGATCTAAAATAGGGAAACATTTTCCAGGGAGCGATGCATCTTCAGCCTGTGCCTCATAACAAACAAATGGATGACAGGAAACAGGGCCACCGAGCTTTCTAGATCAGTCAAAAGACACTTGTCCTGCCTGTTCACAAATGTGATAAGAAATGTTTAAATTCATGTCATTGAGTTTCTAAAGATGATTTGGTATGAGATATTTTCTTGGCAATTGCTGACTAATACATTGTAAAATCATAAAACTGACTAAAAATGTAGAAAATCTTACACAAGTGTAGGTTTTTGGAGAGTAAAAGCCATAAATGATAGCCTTAGATGAGAGACTTCGGGGACAATCCATCTCTCACTTCTCAGACCTGAAGCAAACAGAAAATAGGAATGGCAAGGAGCATAAAACTTGCCGTTTTGTTCTTGGTCTGCTTGTTTTCGTTTTCAGGTGCCCTATGTACAGGTTCCTCATGAGCACAATTAAGTGTTCTGGAATTCCCGTTCTTCGCAATGTTATCCTAATTTGCTATGATTCACACAGTTGAATGTCTTTGCACAGTCAATAAAATGCAGGTAAACATCTTTCTGGTATTCTCTGCTTTCAGGCAAGATCGATCTAACATCAGCAATGATATCCCTGGTTCCATGTCCTCTCCTGAATCCAGCTTTAATTTCTGGCAGTTCCCTGTCAGTATACTGCTACAATCACTTTTGAATGATCTTCAGCAAAATTTTACTTGCATGTGATATTAATGACATTGTTTGATAATTTCCACATTCTATTGGATCACTTTTCTTTAGAATGGATACAAATATTGATCTCTTCCAGTTGGTTGACCAGGTATCCCTCTTCAAAATTTCTTGGCATAGACGATTGAGCACGTCCAGCGCTGTATCTGTTTGTTGAAACATCTCAACTGGTATTCCGTCAATTCCCGGAGCCGTGTTTTTCACCAATGCCTTCAGTGTAGCTTGGACTTCTACTTTCGATACCATCAGTTCCTAATCATATGCTACCTCCTGAATCTGTTGAATGTCAAACAATTCTCTTGGCATAATGGCTCTGTATATTCCTTCCATCTTCTTTTGATGCTTCCTGTGTCATTAAATAACTTCATCATTGAATTCTTCAATATCGCAACTCGTGGCTTGAATGGTCTACTTCACATTGGTACAGAATGAAAAATACTTTGGATGGCAGGACAGGAGCAAACCACCTTGAATTCATAACCAGGTGAGAGCAAGATGCATCACACAAAACTAGGGTGGCTCAAATTGTCCCTATAAGTTGTTATAAGTAAGGATTCTTTAAAATGAAAAAATATATAATATCAACTCAGCTGTAAAATTCTAAATCATTTATACAAAATTAAGGGCTTAGGAAGTGAATGAGAGAAAGCAGAATAGAAAAGTAAATGCATTTTTAGGATCTTGTTTTGGAGTAGGAGGGGAAAATTAAAATATCTTACTGGGATTGCAGTGTTTATTAAGCACTGATCTATTGGTATAGAAATAGAGGTCTGAATATGCTTTAAAATTAGAAAGTTGAAAATAATGGAGAAATGTAGAGGAACTTCAACATAGCAGGTAGTGGGAGAAGGGGGCATAAAGGAAAGGTCAAAACCAACTTTCGCAATCTGGCAAGTACAAGGATAGGGAAAAACAGCAACAAAGGAAGGGTAAAATATGAAATATGTTAGAAAGAATGAAATGATATTTATCATTTGTCATGTTAACGTAAGTGGCTTTAACTATCCTATTAAAAGAGAAAGGCTTCCATTGGGGGCTAAACAACAAAATGCAGCCACGCCTTAAAAAGTGACGAAGAAAGGTTGAAGATGAAGGGTTGAACAAAATATATCAAACAAATTAAAAAAATAATAAAATGGAAGCAAGTGCGGCAATATTAACAACACTGAAAAATGGAATAAAAATCAAAAGCATTAAATCAAATGACAGAAATTCAATTGTAATAAAATGTCACAACCAAAAGGAAAACACAGTCTTCATAACCTGTATGCACTAAACAATATGGCAACAAAAATCATATTGCAAAACTCCCCAGAACTACAAGGACAACAAACATAATCTAGGGTTTTTAATATACCTCTCTCTGAATACAATCTTTCAAGTTAGAAGAAACAGGAGTTACAAACATGATAAAACTTATAAGGTCTTTGGATTATACCATTAAAAAGATTGGATATTTATAAAAAATCTTTATAAATACAGAATATATGTATTTTTTCTTCATACTCATTGAATGTTGATCAAATACTTGACCTAAAAGGAAATTTTAATAAATTCCAGAAAAAATTTATAAAGAATACATTCTCTGCCATAAAAATTAATAACCAAACATATACAATTAATTTTTTAAAATAGTTACATTAAATCTTCTAAATAAACTATGCTTCAAAGAAAAAAAAATCAAGTTGAAATTGGTTTATCTGAATATTCCCAAAAAGGAGAAAATTTTTCATCAGCTGGGGTTCCTTCTGTTGAATAGGTTTCAAGGGAAATTCTGAGTATGTGCTCTTTTCGCCTGTGTACTTTATGATATTTGAAATTAAGCCTGCATAATATCTGACTCTATGAAAGATACTAAAATAATTATACTATAGTTTTTTTATTTTTATGTAGTAAGATACAAGAGAAAGGAAATAGAGGGTTTTCTGGTTTACAAAACATAGAAGATTATTAATCTATGAACCTTGGAAAACATTTATTGTATGAACGAATGTTTAATTTCAAAGGCAATGGTATAAACAGGCTTCTTTACTCTGAGCTCTAAGCTCAGTGCTCCTTTTCATAATCCTCTCAGTCAGGTGAAAATCCCACAATATTTTACGTAGAAACTGATTAAACATGCCCCTTAGAAAGTGTTTCCCAAATCTGTGACATGGGACACTGTCCCGGGACTGCTTAGTAAGTATTGGTAGTAAAGCTAAAGCCAATAGCTTTAATGCCCCCTTGGAGTTTTTCAGTTCATATTAGCATATTAATAGTAACGAGAACTTACTCTGCTAAGGAAAGCTGTTAACATTGCCTAATTCCATATTTATTTTATCTTTTTATAATGGGTCTCTTTGTTCATAACAACGGAATTCTTAAACCATCTATTAAAATTCCTGAAACAGTGTTCTGAAGGGAACCTGTGTGGGAAATCTACACTATAATTAGGACTGTATCAGACTTATATACAGACTGCAGTGGATATGGCAGTTTTAAAAATGAAAGTTAAATAATAGGTCTTATCTAAATATTCCACTAAGATATAAAGCATAAAAAAGAGGAGCTTTTTAATAGTCTAGAAATACCATCAATGGATAGGATCTAATTGATCTTTATAAAATACTCCACCAAGCAATGGCAGAATATACATTCTTTTCAAGAGTTCATAGAACATTCATCATAACAGATCCTATTCTGGGGTCACAAAACAAAATTCAACACATTTAAAAGAAGTTAAATTATACAGAGTATATGAGTAACAGAATGACAATAATGGAATCAAACTAGAAACTAATAGGAAGAAAAAAAAAAATTTTTTTTCTTCCTAGGAAGACAACAGAAAAATCTCCAAACCCTTGGAAATGAAAAAACACAATTCTAAATATCGATGAATCAAAGTCTTTGTAAAGTTGTGTTTGAACACCTTGAGTCATAAAAACTTGTTACTCTATAAGGTAGTATATGTTACATTTTCAAAACCATTTTGATTGTTTTAAAGTTCTTTCTTTAACCTGAAACCTAATTTAATTTCTATTAATTGGTACTTTTTAAATTTGATTTCATAGATTTAGGGAAAATCCTAGTAAGCTTAAACATTTTTTTCACTAAATTATTTTCCTAAAAATTTTATTTCAATCTTAATATTATCTTGTTGCCCAATGCTCAATGCCGGGCACGTTCGCTAAGGGCCCCTGCTGTCTCATTACTTGGAAGTTGTTTCTCCTTGCTGAGATCCTCATTCCTGAATAGGGTGCATATCCATCCTTCTCTTGATCTTTTTTTTTTGAACCAGCTGATTTTCTCACTCTCTTGCATGACTCTGTGGGCGATTTTTTGTTATATTCATTCTTGCTTAGCTTCTTGTTGTTGTTATGTGCTGTTGAATTGGTTCCAACTCATAGTGACCCTATGTACAACAGGACAAAACACTGCCCTGTCCTGTGCCACCCTCACAACCATTTCTGTGCTTAAGCCTTTTGTTGCAGCCACTGTGTCAATCCATCTCATTGAGGGTCTTCCTCTTTTTCTCTGACCTTCTACTTTACCAAGTATGATGTCCTTCTCCAGGGGCTGATCCCTCCAGACAACATGTCCAAAGTATGTGAGACTTAGTCTCACCATCCTTGCTTCTAAGGAGCATTCTGGCTGTACTTCTTCCAAGGCAGATTTGTTCATTCTTCTGGCAGTCCATAGCATATTCAATATTCTTCTCTAACACCACAATTCAAAGGCATCAATTCTTCTTTGGTCTTCCTTTTTCATTGTCCAGCTTTAAGACGCATATGAGGTGACTGAAAACACCATGGCTTAAGTCAGGCGCATTTGTCTTAAAGGTGATGCCTTTGCTTTTTAACACTTTAAAGAGATCTTTTGCAGCAGATTTGCCCAATGCAATGTGTCATTTGATTTCTTGACTGCTGCCTCCATTGGTGTTGATTGTGGATCCAGGTAAAATGAAATACTTGACAAGTTCAATCTTTTCCCAAGGATAGATTTGACGTGTTGAACACTAATTACTGAAGACCAGTTGTGGAATGACATCAAGGATATCATACATGAAGAAAGCAAGAAGTCATTGAAAAAACAGGAAAGAAAGAAAAGACCAAAACAGATGTCAGAAGAGACTCTGAAACTTGCTCTTGAACACAGAGCAGCTAAAGCAAAAGGGAGAAATGATGAAGTGAAAGAGCTGAACAGAAGATTTCAAGGGCAGCTTGAGAAGACAAAGGAAAGTATTGTAACGACACGTGCAAAGACCTGGAGTTAGAAAAGCAAAATGGAAGAACATGCTCGGCATTTCTCAAGCTGAAAGAACTGAAGAAAAAATTCAAGCCTCAAGTTGCAATACTGAAGGGTTCTAGGCAGAAAATATTAAACAACTCAAGAAACATCAAAAAAAGGCAGAAAGCATACACAGAGTTATACCAAAAAGAATTGTTCGATGTTCAACCATCTCAGGAGGTAGCATGTAATCATGAACCAATGGTACTGAAGGAAGAATTCCAAGCTGCACTGAAGGCACTGTCAAAAAACAAGGTTCCAGGAATTGACGAAATACACACTGAGATGTTTCAACAAATGGAGGCAGGGCAGGAAGTGCTCACTTGTCTATGCCAAGAAACTTGGAAGATAGCTACCTGGTCAACCAACTGAAAGAGTTCTATTTTTATGCCTATTTCCAATAAAGGTTATCCAACCAAATGTGGAAATTATGGAACAATATCACATGCAAGAAAAATTTTGGTTAGTAGCAGAACATCTAACTGTTTTGCCACCCTGGGATTCCTCTTAGTCTGTAAAGACACAAAAAATACCCAGAAACAGTTACCATTCGTTTTGTTTCCAGAATATCAGAACACTTTATCTACTTGTATCATTATCTCTTCAGAAAAATCTCAGTAGCACCCTCTGATTTTGTGTCAGTCTCAAGTCCGCCAGTTCTGTGTTTTACACACCATGACCGTTTGATTAGTCACTAAATGTCCTCGACTAGAAGTTTCTTTAGAAATACAAAGTTTACAGGTTAAGAAGTCAAAATGTAGCAGGATAAAGGGTGTGCTAGGTTTTAAACTAATTCCTAGAATCGGTGATGGCTAGGAAGTTTGGCAACCTTAGAACGTCCCAGACTTTACAGTTGTTCAGAGACACGGAGTCAGAGGCCTCAATGAGACAAATCATTGTACTTATTAATTCTGTACATAGAACTTCAGAAATTCCCTGCAGTAAATAAACCTAGTAGCTAGCAGGGAAACACTGAGTATGGAGGAGATGATGAGGTGATTACATAATTATTAAAAATTTTAAAGTAAACAGCCAGCAAATCCAAAGGGATATCATAGTTGAACTTTTCCTGGGAATGCAACTTCTACCAGGGTGTTACTGAACAATAGGAGAGTGAGCAGGGCTGTGCTGGGAATATTTCATGCTTCACTGCCAGTCTCATTTAAATATTTTCTGTGAATAATTTGAAATCTCTTAGAGTGGAAATATGATATTCCATTGCAATTTGCACATTTTTTTTTTTTTTTTTTTTAGTATAAACATAGGATCATATTGTTCCTCTAACCCATGATCTTCGATTCAAGGAAAGAAAAAACAGATAAAAGAATAAAAGATAACCTGGTCGCTGCACGAATGAGGAGTACTTTTAAAATTAAGTCTGTTTATAATGTTGGCCTAATTGCATTATCCTTAATGTGACTGGTCCGAGCAGGGCTGTTAACATTTTGGTGTGCTAGGTTCTCACATTAAAATCTTAGTCACGATGCAGTTCGCCTCCCTTGTTTTCGTTAAATGGCTACCGCTCGGCAGAAACCCAGAGGAACAGGGTGCTTGCATATCCCTCTGTGTGACTTTCCGTAGGAAGCTTCCTTAAAAGGGCTGCATAATTGTGAATAAGCCTTTTGGAAGAAATGTGAAGGCTTCCATTGTGCTCTAACAAGGAAAGAGGCCAATGTTTGAGGCTGGGTTGCTATAGTGTTGCCAAATTATAGAAGGAAAAATGCGTGGAGCCAAGTCTAAAGCCCAGCTGCAACCCTCTGATCCAAATATATATATATACTGTTCATTTTTTTTTAAGTTTGAGTAAAATGACAGCTTTACTAAGGTAATTTGATTAAGTAACATTCCTTTAACACTTGGGAAAAATACTATACCGTGATCTGTATAAAAATAAATTCAACCACCCACTTGCCAAACATTTAAATGAAGAAAGCATTTCTGAATCCCTTCTACCAGAGTTAGTTTCCTGATTAAATCCAGCACCACTCACCCTACACTGGCTCTCAGTCTGGCATTCAAGATGCCAGTTTCTTACCCAACTGTCTATTTCCTACACTGGATCCCAGGCCTCTGATCAGTTAAGTAGGTCTCTGGATTGTCCTCTGTTGAATATGCCATACTCAGCCTTGACTGACAGCTCAGTCTCACATTATTCTGGGTGATTGTAATACCCTCTCCAACTTTTCTGCCTGTCCTTAGCCCATGCCACCTTCTGAACTCAGGCCAAACTTACTTTACAGGTTCCAATGCCTCCAACCGTACAAGGCTGTAGTTTCTCAGCTGCACCATGCTCCACACACAACTGTGTCTTTGCTGCTTTGGATGCACAATGACACGGACCCCTGGCTGCACTTATCAGGAGGCATAGTTCACACAGAATTCAAGCCCCTACGGTGGTGCCTTGGGTGTTACTGTGACGCTGGAAGCTATGCTACCGATATTTCAAATACCAGCAGGATCATCTGTGGTAGACAGGTTTTAGTGGAGTTTCAAGTCTAAGACAGACTAGGAAGAGAGGCCTGGTGATCTACTTCTGAAAACTGACCAATGAAAACCTTATGAATAACAACAGCCATGGTCTTTTTGATCACTTCATATACATACGAAAGCTGAACAATAAAACAGACTTTGCAAATGTCATCAGAAAGGCCATTTGCTGGAAAAGGACATCATATTTGGTAAACTGAAAACGAAGGAAACTCTCAGTGAGATGAATTAATACAATAGCCACAAAAACGGACTCAGACATGCCAATGGTCATGAAGATTGCACAGGACCAGGCAGCTTTTTTTCTGTTATATACAGAAGTCGCCATTTACCAGTATGCACACCTCTGAAACTCAGTTTCCTGACCCTTAAAATAGGGATTATGAAGTTTGCTTACCTACCTTATAATAGGAGTTCTGGTGGTGCAATGGTTAAGTGCTCATCTGTTCATCAAATGGTTGGTGGTATATACCCACCCACCTGCTCATCAGAAGAAAGACCTGGCCATATGCTCCCATAAAGATTACAGCCTAGAAAACCCTATGGGGCAGTTCTGCTCTGTCACAGGGGGTGGCTAGGAACCAAAACTGACCTGACGGCACCCAACAACAGAGTAACCGCCTGCCTTACTAACAGGTTCCTGTGTAGAAAACCCTATGGGGCAGTTCTACTCTGTCACAGGGGGTGGCTAGGAACCAAAACTGACCTGACGGCATCCAACAACAGAGTAACAGCCTGCCTTACTACCAGATTCCTGTGTGGTTGACGACAGTTGACACAGGGCTGCAAAACGGGCCCAAGCATAACGACGATTGAGAGGACAGAACAGGACTGGGTGGTGTTTTGCTCTGTTGTATACAGGGTGGTTATGAGCCGGAACCACTTGACGGCACCTAATGACAACAACAGTGGGGTTAAAGTTCTTTGTAAATTATAAAATTCTGTGCAATGTGAATTGTTGTAGTTAAAACTGTTTCTCGTACTTATTTTTTTGTCCTTCAACTAATTAAGAATTACTGATGGGGAGGAACCATACTTTATGCTCCAATGACTTACTAGAAATTTAGTAGAAACATGAAGCATTGCAGATTGTGGTTGCTCAATAAATACTGTCTAAGCCGATGCTGGTCCATGCATGCATTTGTCTGTACTACATAAACTGTTCAAAGTACTGACTACTCCTATTGCCTGCACATCTGGGACATACTGGTAACTTTCAGAAATTCCTGAATCCTTCCACGGCATCAACTGCAGATCCTGTTCTCAAGGAACACAGAAATTACTTGGAAAGACAGGCCTAACAGTGATTTTTTTAAAAATGTATTATTGTTTTTCAGGTGAAAGTTTACACAGAAAATTAGGTTCCCATTTAATAATTTTATACAAATTGCTCCCTGACTTTGGTTACCTTTTTCACAATGTGTCGACATTCTCATTATTTCCATTCTGTTTGTTTTGTCTCCGTTAATCTAGTTTCCCTGACCCTCCTTACCTTCTTATGTTTGTTTTAGGGTAATTGTTGACCATTTGGTCTCATATAGTTGATTATTTAAGGGAGTACAGTACTGTACTCACAGATGATGTTGTTTATTTTGTTAGCCAATCTATTATTTAGATGAAAGGTGACCATCAGGAGTGGCTTCAGTTCCAAATTCAAAGGGTATCTTAAGGTGGTAGTCTTGGGATTCCTCTAGTTTCTATCATTCCAGTAAGCCTGGCCTTTCACAGGAATTTGAGTTTTGTTCTACATTTTTCTTCCTTTCTCTCCGGAACCATCTATGGTGCCTGGTCAGAACAGTTGACAGTGGTAGCGCAGCACCATCTACTTCTTCTGGTCTCAGACTAGATGAGGTCATGGTTCATGTGGGCTATTAGTCTAACAGTAACTTATACAACAGCAGAGTTACATACTGAGAGCTCTGTGTATGATCGCTATTCAACAGTCAGTATGGTTATACTGGTTGTTAATAGTTTTAACTGTGAAACACTGCTGTGAGATATAGGAATCAGAGAAGGCGGCTGAGGTGAAAGACCACAGGTCTTTAAACTTCAGGATGCAAAGACTAAGCCAAGTAGGATTGAACGTTCACAGGTGCTATCAAGAGGTTAGGCGCAATATGCCATTGGAGCAGCTCTTGAATATCTTTCATAATAAACAAACTGGCCAGATGAATAATACATGACTGCTTGGCTGAATGCCTGGTGACTGCAGAACCCCTTTGGGGACAGTAGTTGAGAGACCGCATTTATTATAACATAAAGTAACAATAATGAATCTTAACTCCTGTTTCTCTATTTTATCCTTGCTTCAGAGAAGCAGAATAGTTCAAATGTCCTAGTTTAAAAAAAAAAAAAGGACAATCTCCTAAGATTACACCTAAGTGTTTAGGGTTAAAAACACCATCACAGGTCCACATCAAGTGCCAGCAGTTCTCTGATTTACACCATCCACAACTTTCTCCACATCTTCGTTCCCTCCTCAATAAGACAAGAAAGTTGTTCTAAAACACTGGTGTTTTGAATCAAGTCTCCTTCTTTCTCCCAAGGGTCACTTATAAGAACTCAGGTGTTACCTCTACTCTAATCCCCTTGCCATTTCCCAGCCCCCGGTTCCTCTTTTTGTTATCATTACTTCTACTTGTACATTATTATTTTTATAACACATTGTACAGTTTTAAGACATTCTGTAGTCATTATTTCTTAAGTGCCTACATCAACCCTTAAAGATGGGCTGGGCAGATAAAGCAGGTGAGAAAACGGCCTAACCAAATAATTACATAGCTTACCTGGCACTTCGCCAGCCATCTTCTATTAAGTACATTCATAAAGGTGACTGTTTACCAACCTTGCTCTTTCTTGCAAACTCTCTTGCACCCTCACTTTCTCTGCCCATCCATTTCTCCAGCTGCCCACCAACAGAACACAGAGTGAATGAAGGCAGGCATAAGGAGTACATTCTCTATGGTTTCAGTTAGGTGAAGTCCAGTAACATGCAAAACCAAGTGGTGATGACTGAAACCTGAAAGTCACTTTCCTTTGAAAGGAGTGATGGCTAGGAGGAAACTGGAAGGATGTCCTGGACTGCCTGTGGTGGTGGAAGTCTTCACAAGGAGTGGTGGTGTCACAAGTGTTTTAACATCACTAGAAAGCCTCTATCGGTGGACTTCTTATACGTGCACTTTTCTGTATGTACATTACACTTCAGTAAAAGCCATTTGAAAACAAACGTGCCATTGCGTCTCAAGAAAAGCAAAAATCTCCCATCATCTCTTCCACCTCCTTGTATCACTTACCCGTGTCTCCATACGTTCAGAATTCCAGAAAGTGTTGTCAATGCATTTGATCTTCACTTCCTCACTTCCCATTTTACTCTTCAGTCTGCTCTCAATATGTATCTCCCAGAGTCTGCAAAGACTGCCCTGTACATGGACACAGAAAGGACACTTACCTCCTTCTATTCTGTTATCTTCACAGCAACCAGACAGAACTTGAAATAAGTATTAATTGTATCTTGTCGCCCTCTAAATCCTTCAGTCTGATTGCTTTTCATAAAGAATTGGATGATATCTAAATCCCATTCCATTTTGTGCAATGCTGTTAATGGTCTCTCCACCTCCTCTCATGCCCCTTCCCTCTTAGGCACCACCTGCTGCTTTCTGAGAGCTCCTATGAATATTTCACTATTACCCATTTCAGGATCCGTGTTGTGTCCCCTGTCCGGATGCCTTTTCCCTAGTAAAGTCACACTGGATACCTCCTACACATTATGGATCAGCTTAAAATTCTCCACCTTACAGGTACCCTGCTGACACCATTTCTAAAGTCATCATCTTTCCTCAGTCTCTCACAATTCACCATAATAAACAGAAAAACTTTAAAAGCTTAAAATCTTTAAACAAAGAAAACTTGCCAATTGTCTTTTTTTTTCTAAAAGATAAAAGTTGACCTAGAAGATCAAAGTTCATGTCTGTTTTGTTCACAACAGCATTTCTACCACTTAGCACGGGCCTGAAACATCATCAGTAAATATTTCTTGGACTAATAAATGTAATATGGTTGAGAATAAAGCCCTTGTTTTTATAATTGTAGTACATATTTATTTCCATTACCTTCCTTTGCTTCTCTTTTTTTCACAATTATAATTGACGCTAACATAGTTTACACATATACAACACAAACACAACATACACACGCACACATGCACACAAGCATATGTGCTCTTTAGAAAGATAGGACACTTTCAACTACAACATTATACAGTGGATAAACAATGTTGTTTTCTCTCAGGGCAACTTATGTTACTACAAATTACATAGCTTTTTCAAGGCATAGCACACTTGTAGTTTTAACAATCAATGTCACAGGCTTCTAAATGAGTTTATCAACGAGGAGAGCGATGCTCTGTCTTCCAGTGTGTTGTATTGCACGCAAGCCAGTCTCACCACCCTCAATAGACGTTAACCGTTTTAAGTCATATTTCCAGTTTCAAAAAATTTATCTTACTTCTGATACAAGAATATTGTTCATGGTGTATACAGGCAGTACCTAAATTACCAAGTTCCATTCTTTAAGGCAAATTTGTATGTAAGTCAGAACAGTTAGGTGTGGGTCGTATCTAACAACAGTTAGTCAAATGTTTGTCTTAGTATATAGTATTTAGTATACATTTCTATGCATAAAAAACATTAAAGAAACACTTCCAGATACACTAAAACATCTTTAACATAATAATACAGTAATAATGACAATAATGTTTGAATGTGTGTTACAGAGTAGCACCTGTTTGTTATTAAGAACCACTGCATGTATCTTGAATTTTTAATATAACAGGGCTTGTACGGCGTTGGTTTGTAACTACGGATTGTATGTAAATCATAACTTCATAACCTGGAGACTGCCTGTATTTGTACCCAGTATTAGTTTTTGCTAAAAATCAACCTATTCACAGTTAGACATGAAAACCACCTAATTGGAAATAATTCAGCAAGGCTATATAAAGAAAACTCTTGTGATAGCTATTGATCATAACCTATAAAAGAAATCTCTGATGGTATCACAATTTTGGGGTCCTTGTTGTGTTTGTCAGTTAAACAGCTTAATAATGCTCACTCTGCAGATATCTTTTCCGGCCCCTCCAGATGCTCTATGCCCCCTTCTCCATCCTTCCCTTCCCCACCAGTAGCTGGGCTCTGGCTCCCAGTTGAGTTCACCCAATGGGGAACACAGGGTAAGATCAGAAGGGGGCCAGGAGATTTATTCTCCTGGTTCCTTCCATGCAAGGTCACTTGGGGCTGCCTGCATTCATTGATAGAAAGACAACACTTAGGGTCACCATGACAACTTGGCTCTCTACTCCTGCTTCCACCCCACATCCCTTCAAGGTTATGGATGGCACTGATACTAAGGCCCAGTTTGCTCTTCTATTTCTTCTGGTTCCTACATATAAATGTAATTTGTCGATACTCCCTGCCTTTGTAAATAAACTCTCCTCTAATTATCTTCTTTTATTGTTGTTGTTAGCTGCCATCGAGTCAATTTGGACTCGTAGAAACGCCAACTGCAACAAAACTAAACATTGCCAGTCCTGCGCTATCCTCACAATTGTTGCTATGCTTGAGCTCATTGTTGCAGCAACTGTGTCAATCCTTCTCAGTGAGGGTCTTCTTCCTTTTTACTTTACCAAGCATTTTACCATTTTACCACGTCCTACGTATTTCTTATACATTTTCTTCTTTAACTTTCTTTTCACCCTTCCTTGATGCTTTAATTTTTGTTTTCCATAAACCTCAAGATCCACATCTCTAAAATGGGGATAACAGTACTAGACCAGAGTGTTGTAGTAAGGATTATATAAGATAATGCACATAAAGCTTATTTTGTTTAAAATTACATCCAGTCTACTGCTAAAACCATTCAATTCAAATATTGAATTGAGCTCTTAAATTCACATATTTTATTATTAGTTCTACAGTGTTCTTTTGTTTCCTTTTTATAGATTCTTATTCCTAGTTAAAATTCTGCATATTTAATCTATGTTTCTTTTCCTCTATATTTTAACAACTTTGCATTTGCAATTTTAAAGTCATTGCCTGCTATTTTCTAAGTCAACTGTAGCTCTGCTTCTATTTTTTTTTTTGCTTGATTATATATTTTCCTACTTGTTTGCATATCTTACAATTATTTTATGTGGCGTCTTCCTTTTAAATAAGCTGTACAGAAGACTCTCAATGTTATTTCTCCACAAATAGGTTTTCACTTTTCATATGTTAGGGGAGGAGCTGATCAACTCAATCCAGTCAGGAGCTTCCCTGTGTCCAGGTCAGGTTGTGACATTAGTCAGTCTCAGCCCTCTTCTGCTTTCCAGTGTCCTGATGTTGAGTTGCTTTGTAGGGACTTTGTTTCTTAAGCACTGCGAATCCACAGGTGATTGATGCTGTCTCTCCAACCCAATCATGCAGGTTCCCAGATGCCTCATTATACATTAAATATTCCATAAGTAAAACATGGCATGGATTTGGCATGCCTCTAGCCTTAAATCCATTGTGTGAATCCAGGTGGCCTTCAAAACTCACTGCTTTTTTTAGGATCTTCTGCCTAAGGCAAGCTTGATTCTTAGCCTGTTTCCAGATTTAACAAATTCTCAGAGGGGAAAAACAACATAAAAAACAAAGAAAAAAAAACCTCCAATGATTTCAGTCAGTGTAGAAAGAACACTTTCCTACCTGAATTTATACTCCTTTTAGTATTCTTCCCTACACTGTGAATATCTTCTAAACTTTTGTTTTGTTTTGTTTTTAAATTTGTTTTCCTAGTTGTTGTAGTACAGGTCATGGCTTGCCTGTACCTACAACATTTCATAAGCAGTGAATGTTTTATTGTCCATTTTATTTAGTTATATGAAGATATTTTTGTTAAAACTTTGAAACTGAGAATCTCTCATATTTGCACATACATGATTATAATTTACACATTGTATATGTATATATACACATTATATATATACACACACACACATATATACACACATGTATTTGATGCAGTATATATACACACTTCATGCTTGGTAGAGTAGAGGGTCAGTGAAAACGAGGAAGACCCTCAACTAGATGGATTGACATAGTGGCTACAACATTGAGCTCAGGCATAACAATGACTGTGACAATGGCCCAGGATAGGGCAGTGTTACGTTCTGTTGTACACAGGGTTGCTATGACTAGGAGCCGACTCAATGGCATCTAACATACACACATATGTGACAAGTTATATATGTATACATACACACAGTAATCTCCCGTGAGTTCCAAAAATTCATGAATTTTTAAGTAAAATATATTTACAATTCAAAATCACAATGAATTAATACCTTTTTTTTATAATTTCAAAATCTTTTGAAAATATTGCAGATACTTGTAGTGATGGTGAAGTTATGAGACTTTTTAAAATTTTAACATAAAAATGTAGCTTCCACTTGGTACTATAAAGCTTGGGAATATATATATTCCAAATATTGCAGATGCTGGCAGTGATGGGAAAGTTATGGAACTTTTTTTTTTAATTTTAACATAAAAATGTAACTTTTACTCAGTACTACAAAGTTTTGGAATATGAATATATATATTGCAAAATTTTAAAATACCAAGTGAAACTTATATCATTATGTTAAAACTTCCCCAATCACTACAAGTATCTGCAATGCTTTCAACGGATTTGGAAAGAATAAAAATCAGATTTTAATTTGGTTTGATTTTGAATTGTAAATACATTTCACTTAAAAATTCATATGACTTTTTGGAACTCAAGGTAGAAAATTTTCTATAAAATTTCAATAGCTTCATAATTTTTTCCTCAGAGCAATAAGAACAGTAACTTAAAACATATTTTCATGCAAATAAGTATGTTACAGCATTGCAATTGAGGAAGTAATGCAATATTAAATTTACTTTATATATCTCAAATTAAGCATAATTTTCAACCATCACAAGTATTACGTGTAATAATGTAATCCAACTCATCCACTCATTGTATGATTTTTATTAGCTACTTTAAAATATTATTTAAAAAGTCAACTTTCTGTGCAATGAAAAATAAAATATTTTGTAATTCCTTGTATCCATGGTTTGACTGGGAGAGCAAGGCTTACAATTGAATAGAATATAAAGAGGACTCGAGGAAACAATTTTCTTTAATATTGATTGCTTCGCTATCCTAATTTTAATTTGAAAATGTTTAATTTACCTTTTACTAGATGTCCCTTTGAGGACTAAGGTGTGCCTGACTCAAGCCATGATATTTTCAATCTCCTTGTATGTATGTGAGAGCTGGACATGGAATCAGGGAGACTGAAGAGGAATTGGTGCCTTTGAATTATGCTATTGGTGAAGAATACTGAATATATCATGGACTGAGAGGAGAACGAACAAGTCTGTCTTGGAAGAAGTACAGCCAGAGTCCTACTCAGAAATGAGGATGGCAAGACTTCGTCTCATTACTTTGGACATGTTATCAGCAGAGATCAGTCCCTGGAGAAGGGCATCATATTTGGGAAGGTAGAGGGTCAGCAAAAAAAGAGGAAGACCATCTATAAGCCAGATTGATACAGTGGTTGCAATAATGGGCTCAAACGTAGCAATGGTTGTGAGGATGGTGCAGGACTGGGCAGTGTTTTGTTCTTTTGTACATAGGATCACTATGAGTTGGAACCAACTCAGTGGCACCTAACAACAACAACAGATAATTTAAAAAGCTAATGTTTGAATACCATCTTACTCATCCAAAAAATATCATTTGGGGAAGAAAAGAAATGAAGTCTCTATCCAAATGCCCTTGATCTTTCTCATCTTCAAATCATAATCTTTCATTTTCCTAAGAGAATCCAGTACTCTAAGGACCAATGTTAACATTGCTATTTCTGTCTCTGTGCTGCATGGGCAGTTGAATAAATTAGGCCAGACAATTTTAATGGACTCAGGGACTGCCAGAGGGTAGATGAGACTACTGATGACATGTCCTTGCTTGTGATGACATCTCGTCAAATGACAATATGATCCCTAGGGCCAATCTGGGACATTATGCCAGAGGGCTCAAGACCATGTTGAGTAACCGGCACCGCTGACAGTAAGCGATGTCATTCCATCACATCACAGCTGACCGAGGCAGCACCACTTGGTTTATCATTGGTGCCTTCTCCTTTCTGTTCCTCAGTTATCATCGTCGTCCACCCTAATTTCCCTGCCTTATATTATCTGTGAAGTAATTAGCTACCAATATCTCAGTATGACATGTTTGTTCAGACTTAGTCTATTCCATAGGAATTCAAAACTAAATGCCTTCTTCCATTTACCATTTGCTAGCAAATTTTAGGAAGCCCTGGTGGCATGTGGTTAAGTGCTTTGGCTGCTAACCAAAACATCGGCAGTTTGAATCTGCCAGGCTCTCCTTGGAAACTCTATGGGGCAGTTCTACTCTGTCCTATAGTGTCACTATGAGTCAGAATCGACTCGACGGCAGTGGTTTCGGTTTTTGGTTTAGTTAATTTTAAAAGCTAGTGTTTGAATCCCACTTTGCTCATCTTAAAACTACCTCTTGGGGAAGAAAATAAATGAATGTGCTACCCAAATACCCTTTATTTCCCCCATTCCCAAATCTTTTGTAAGATTTGTAAGGGTTTTAAATACGTTAATCAGAAACTAGTCCATCAGATGCAGTATTTAGTATTTACAGTCCAATGCAAAAAATAGAAAGAATTGCCACTACAACAAGGAATATTTGAAATAAATTGGGAAAATGGGAATATTCAAGATGGGTGAGAGTTTATGAATATTAAACAGGCTCCATATACGACCAACAAGGACAGGAACCTAGAAGCATCGACATAGGGCTCAAAGTCCCATTGCTTGCACCTCTTTACGGAGGTCTGTCCTCTGACCCCACTAAAGGCTGTCTGTGCCAGCAATAAGAGTATTATCACAGGCTTCTAAAAGATCCTGCTGTGCACAGTGATAGCTGCAGAAACTTGGGTCAGAGAGTGTAGCTTTACATGCTGTATGACTCTTTTTAATTTGTTTTATAATATGTGTTTTTATCTTTGGCAGATGTTGACTAAAAGCTTGCTTTTACTATTAAATGCCACCTGATCATGGGATTTTCAGAGAAGGGATACATAGGCCCAATTACCTATAACTGCTGGAATCTAAAAATATAAAACAACTGTGTTTTTAGACCAACCAAGTAGACATACATGAGTTTGTAATGCTCGTTAACGTAACACCTAAACCATGTCAGGAAACACCAATGGCATTGTGGCTAAGTGCTACAGCTGCTAATCAAAAGGTTGGCAGTTCAAATCCATAAGGCCCTCCTTGGACTCTACGGGGCAGTTCCACTCTGTCCTACAGGGTTGCTATGAGTCGGGATAGATTGATGACAATGGTTTTTTTTTTTGGGGGGGGTGGTTAAGCTGTGTCATATGATATAAACCAAAAAAACCCAAACCGGTTGCCATGGAGTGGATTCTGACTCATTAGTGACCCTGTAGGACAGGGTAGAACAGCCCCATATGGTTTCCAAGGAGCTTCTGGTGGATTTGAACTGCTGCCCTTTTACTTAGCAGCCACAGCTCTTAACCACTGTGCAACCAGAGTTTCCATCATATGATACAGATGCTTATAATTTCAACTTGAACTCTAGGACAGTTTATTCTTCCAATTTTTATCACTTTTGTCAGAGAAATACATATATTGTCCACGTACAATTGGGATATTTTAATCATTTGTATCATTTTTTATTCTGGGTTTTTATATCATTCAGGTGAATTTCAAAGCATGCAAATGTTGTAAAGTGAATGAAAACCCTGGAGATACAAGCAGAGGAATTCATCCCAAAACAATTGTTAATGGATATCTCTGTAAAAATGCAAACTTGACAAATTATTCCTCCATCTTTTGTGTTTTCTAAGCTGAGGAGTGATGCAAACTTATTAATAAAAAGACTGATTTTATACAGGGTATAATATGGTGAAGCAGCCTTATTTAAGTATGTCATGAAAAATTAAGAAAAGCTGATTTGGATACATTCTGACCTGAATGTTAAATTATACCTGAACTTATTAAAATCACTGCATTTCTCATCTTTAAATAATTTAGTAGTACATTAAAAAAAGAAGGTGTTCTGATCACTATTTAGAAAGTTTCCCTTAATTCTAAGAGTTTTAGAAATGATTAAGAAAGGTTTATACACCCTTGAAGACTTCATGCTGGAGTATTCAAACTCTGTTCCTAAAACCTTGGTTACTTTTTGGAGAAGGGTTGGTCAGCTACTATACTGAACTGAAATGACAGCATGTCTAGCCTTGAAACTGCTTGGTACTTTGCCAGTAATTTGATAAGAATGATTAAGTTATTCTCGCCATTTTTCATAAGTAATATAGTCAAAATATACCGTGTCACTATCTAACTTATCTGTCATATGCAGGAGCCTAGTTTATCATTGGAAAATTACAAGGTTATATGTATACATTATCACATTTCAATAGGTCATATATAAACTTGGTAAAAAAAATTCAAGTGCGATGAAATCATCTTTAGTGAAAAGTAGTCTCCCTCCCAATTTCTTACCACTCGGTTTCCCTCCCCATAAATTTTACTTCTGTCTTCTATATTTTTCCAGAATAATTCTATGCACATACAAGCAAAGGCATATCTGACTTTTCTCATATCAAATGCCAGCTCCATCACTTAACTTATTGTACAATATTAAATAAGCCATTCTTCCTGTAGCCTTTAATTTCCTCATCTCTAAAATAGGAAAAAGAAGAATTATACTTTCCTAAAAAAATAGAAAATTTTTTATTTTTTAATAGAATGCTTGAGATAATTAAATGAGTAAAAATAGTTTTTAAAAACTGAGAACAGTATCTGACACGACATGTATAACTTTACTATGATTAAGCTCAATTTTATTGTTTATTATGATGATGATTTTATTTTTAAGCTAAGTATTTTAATATGCTTATTAAAGTCTAAAGTTAGTTTTTTTATTCTCTTTCTGAAAAATCAGAACCTCAGAATACACAAAGGTTGATCACACCTCCCTAAACTATTTGATATGTTTGTAGTTATTTCAGATAATTTTTGTCTTAGTCATCTAGTGCTGCTATCACAGAAATACCACAAAGACACATTTATTCTCTCACAGTCTAGTAGGTTACAAGTCCAAATTGAGGGCGTCAGCTCTAGAGGAAGGCTTTCTGTCTCTGTCGGCTCTTGAGGAAGGTCTTTGTTATCAGTCTTCCCTCGGTCTGGGAGCGTCTCAGTGCAGGAACCTCAGGTCCCGTCAGAATCAACTCTATGGCAACCAGTTTGGTTTTTTTTTTGGTTTATATCATATGTCCCGGAGCTGCTTTCTTGGTGGTATGAGGTCCCCAACTCTCTGCTTGCTTCCCTTTCCTTTTATCTCTTGTAAGATAAAAGGTGGTGCAGACCACACCCCAGGGAACTCCCTTTACATTGGATCAGGGATGTGACCTGAGCAAGAGTGTTACATCCCACCCTAATCCTCTGTATCCACAGGCAGAGATTATGATTTATAACACACAGGAAAATCACAAAATGGAGGAAAACCACACACGGCCTAATCAAGTTGACACATATTTTGGGGGGACAAAATTCAATTTATTGCAATGTTTAAACTTCCCAGTTAGCACACTATTAATATTACTTCCTCAAGTTAATGTTTATTTGGATATTGCACATTTTATGATCTTTCTTTAGTATTATTTTTGCATATAAACTCTTCCCTTTAAGATAATCTCCATTCTATCAGAATGTAACTTTAAAATTATTCTAGGTAGTTCTATGTTGGTAAGTTACTTGCTTACTGTTCATTTGAAAATATCTTTACAAGTGACAATTCTTCTGGATATGCACCGTGAATGGCATGTATTTTTGATCAGCACTGTCCTTGAGGAAGGTGACATCACACTGGTTTTCCTTCATCTGTCTTTTGCCACTGGTTGTTTTAAGATTTTCTTATTGTTTTTAATCTTCTCCAGTAAGGTTGATGCCCTCTACCCTAAATTTCTTGTTTTGAATTTATTTTACTTCCTGTAACTAAGGAATGGTAACTAACAACATATGTAGAAAATGAATTCCATTCTATACCTCTCCAATAGCTCTTTTGCCATTTTTATCTCTACCTATCTGCTTTTTTTTTTTATCTGCAGTTATTGATCTATTGCATACGTAAATGAAAAATGGAGGATAAAGTGAGAGGTTCTACAAGGACTCACGTGGTTCCAAAAAGATTATACATATACACACAAAGATTGTCCTATAAATACTATTTATATAATAAATATATTTATACAAAGATTATTTCTATAATAAAGATACATAAAGATTATTACTTAAAGATTATTTATATATATAAAGGTATATATTATATACAAAAGGATATATATTTATATATACATAAAGCCAAAAAAAAAGAAAAAAACTCAGTGCTTTCGAGTCGATTTCCGCTCCCAGTGACCCTACAGTTTCCAAGGCTGTAAATCTCTGTGGAAGCAGACCGCCACGTCTTTCCCCTGAGCAGCCTCTAGTGGTTTCCTACAGACTACCGTTCAATTGCAGCTGATTGCTTTAAGGACTGCATCGCCAGGGCTCCATGTATATAAATCTTTTACATATAATCATCATACATATAATCTTTATATATATAATATAAAATCCTTACATATGTATACATACACATGCACAATATTTTTGGAATCACAAGAGTTATTGCAGAGCATCTCAAGTTATCCTTCTGTTTTTAAAAATTCATTTTACTTAATTTCAAAATCCAGTTTATTGATGTATTCTTGATAATTTTTTTGCCTATGCCATCTGTAACATGAAGAAGCATTGCCACCAGTATTTCAAATACCGGCAGTGTTACCTTTGGTGGACAGGTTTCAGCAGAGCTTCTAGACTAAGACAGACTAGGAAGAAGGACCTGGAAGTCTACTTCTGAAAAAACTGGCCAGTGTAAATCTTATGAATACCAGCGGAACATCATCTGACATGATGTCAGAAGATGAGCCCCTCAGGACAGAAGGCACCCAAAGGGAAGAGTTGCCTCCTCAAAGAAGAATCAACCTCAATGACACAGATGGAGTCAAGATTTCAGAGCCTTCATTCGCTGATGTGGCATGATTCAAAATGGGAAGAAACAGCTACAAACATCCATTAGTAATCAGAACATGGAATGTATGAAGTATGAATTTAGGAAAATTGGAAGCTGTCAAAAATGAAATGGAACACATAAAGATTGAAAGCCTGGGCATTAGTGAGCTGAAATGGACTGGTATTGACCATTTTGAATCGGATAATTATGCAGTCTACTATGGTGGAATGACATTTTGAAGAGGAATAGTGCTGCATTCATTGACAAAAAGAACATTTCAAGATTTGTCCTGAAATACAACTCTGTCAGTGATAGGATAATATCCATACTCCTATGAAAAAGGCCAGTTAATATGACTAGCATTCGAATTTACACACCAAACACTAAGCCCAAAGATTAAAAAATTGAAGATTTTTACCAACTTCTGCAGTCCGAAATTGATCAAACATACAATCAAGATACACTGATAATTACTGGCTACTGGAATGGGAAAGCTGGAAACAAAGAAGGATTGGTAGTTGGAAAATATGGCTTCGGTGATAAAAACGACACAGGAGACATGATAAAATTTTGGAAGACCAATGACCTATTCAGAGCAAATATGTTTTTTCAACAACATAAAAGGTGACCATACTTGTGGACCTCACTGGATGTAAAACATAGGAATCGAATCTACCACATCTGTGGAAAGAGATGATGGAAAAGCTCAATATCATTCATCAGAACAAGGCCAAGGACCATCTGCACAATAGACCATCAGCTGCTCATATGCAAGTTCAAGTTGAAGCTGAAGAAAATTAAAAAAAGTCCATGAGAGCCAAAATACAACCTTGACTACTGCTCAACTGAATTTAGGGACCATTTCAAGAATAGATTTGACCCATTAAACACTAATAATGGAACACTAGATGAATTGTGGGAAGACATCAAGGACATCATAATTAAGAAAGCAAAATGTCATTAAAAATACAGGAAAGAAAGAAGAGACCAAAATGGATGCTAAAAGAGAATTTGAAAGTTGCTCTTGAACATACAGTAGCTAAAGCTAAAGAAATTATGAAGTAAAAAAGCTGAAGAAAAGATTTTAAATGGCAACTTGAGAAGACAAAGTAGATATTACAATGAAACGTGCAAAGACCTGGAGTTAGAAAAAGGGAAGAACACATTCAGCATTTGTCAAACTGAAAAACTGAAGAAAAAAATTGAAGCCTCCAGTTGCAATTTTGAAGGATTCTCTGGGCAAAATTGTTTAGAGCCCTAGTGGCTCAGGGGTTAAGAGCTTGGTTACTAACAAAAAGGTCAGCAGTTCAAATCCACCAGCCACTCCCTGGAACCCCTATGGGGCAGTTCTATTCTTTCCTATAGGATCACTAAAACCCACCAAACCAAATCCACTGCCGTCAAGTCGATTCCAACTCATAGTGACCCTATGGGTCAGAATTAACTTCACGACAAAGTGGTTTTTTTTGGGGGGGGGGAGGTGGTTTGTGGGTAAAATGGCACAGGAAGCATCATAAGCTGATGGAAGGAATACACAGAATCACTGTACCAAAATGAATTGATGGACATTCAACCATTTCAAGAGGTAGTGCATGATCAAGAATTGATGATATTGAAGGAAGAAGTCCAAGTTACACTGCAGCCACTGGCGAAAAACCAGGCTCCAGGAATTGTTGGAATACCAATTGAAATGTTTCAATAAAGGAATGCAGTGCTGGAAGTGTTCTCTCATCTATGCCAAGAAATTTGGAAGACAGCTACCCGACCATCTGACTGGAAGAGATCCATATTTGTGCCTGTTCCAAAGAAAGGTAATCCAACCAAATGCAGAACTTATCAAACAGTATCACTAATCTCACACGCAAGCAAAGTTTTGCTGAAGATTATTCAAAAGTGGTTGTAGCAGTACCTCAACAGGAAATGATCAGAAATTCAAGCCTAATTCAGGAAAGGATGTGAAATGAGGGATATCACTGCTAATTTCAAATGGATATTAGCTGAAAGCAGAGAACACCAGAAAGATTTTTATCCACGTTTTATTGACTATGGGAAGGCAGTCGATTATGTTGTTCATAACAAATTATGGATAACATTGCAAAGAATGGGAATTTCAGAGCACTTTATTGTGCTCATGTGGAACCTGTACATAGACCAGGAAGCAGCCATTTGAATTTAACCTGTATGCTGAGGAAATACTCCAAGAAACTGGGCTATATAAAGAAGAATGCAGCCTAAGAACTGGAGGAAGACTGATTAACAACCTGCTTTATGCAGATGACACAACCTTGCTTGCTGAAAGCAAAGAAGACTTAAAGCAATTACAAATGAAAATGAAAGACCACAGCCTTCGGTTCAGATTACACCTCAATAAAGAAAACAAAAGTCCTCACAGCTGAACCACTAAGCAACATCATGATACATGGAGAAAAAACTGAGTTAGGCGTTTCATTTCACTTGGATACACCATCAGCACTCACGGAAGCAGCAGTCAGGAAATCAAAGACTTATTGCATTGGGCAAATATGATGCAAAAGACCTCTTCTATGTTGTTAAAAACAATGTCACTTTGAGGACTAACGTGCGCCTGACCCAGACCTTGATATTTTCATTTGCCTCATATGTGTGGGAAAGCTGGACAATGAATAAGGAATACTGAAGAAGACATGATGCTGTCATAGATTGAATTGTGTCCCCCCCAAAATGTGTGTATCAACTTGGTTAGGCCATGTGTGCTTGTCGTCCATTTTGTAATTTTAATTTTATTTTAAGAGGATTACTCAGGTCACCTCCCAGGTCCAAGGTAAAGGGAGTTTCCCTGGGGTGTGGCCTGCACCACCTTTTATCTCTCAAGAGATCAAGGAAAGGGAAGCGAGCAGAGAGTTGGGGACCTCATACCACCAAGAAAGCAGGACCAGGTGCAGAGTGCGTCCTTTGCACACAGGGTCCCTGTACCTGAGAAGCTCCTTGACCAGGGAAAGAGCTGACAGGGAGAGAAAGCCTTCCCCTGGTACCGGCTCCCTGAATTTGGACTTGTAACCTACTAGACTGTGAGAAAATAAATTTCTCTTTGTTAAAGCCATCCACTTGCAGTATTTGTGTTATGGCAGCACTAGATGACTAAGACAGATGCCTCTGAATTATGGTATTAGCAAAGAATATCATATATGCCATGGACTGCCAAAAGAGAACAAATCTGACTTGGAAGAAGTACAGCCAGAATGTTCCCTAGCAGCAAGGATGGCAAGACTACTCCTCACAAACTTTGGACATGTTGTCAGGAGGGATCTGTCCCTGGAGAAGGACATCATGCTTGGTAAAGTAGAACCCAACCCAGTGCCGTCGGTAGAGGGTGAGCAAAAAAGAGGAAGCTCCTCAACGAGATGGTTTGGCACAGTGGCTGCAACAATGGGCTCAAGAACAACAAAGATTGTGAGGATGGCGCAGGACTGTTCTGCTGTATATAGGGTAGCTATGAGTTGGAAACCCTGGTGGCATAGTGTTTAAGTGCTATGGCTGCTAACCAAAAGGTCAGCAGTTCGAATCTGCCAGGCACTCCTTGGAAACTCTATGGGGCAGTCCTACTCTGCCATATAGGGTCGCAATGAGTCAGAATCAACTCAACGGCAGCGAGTTTGTTTTTTTTGGTTACGAGTTGGAACCAACTGAACAGCTCCTAACAACAACAACATCTGTTGCCATGAGTCGACTCCACTCAGAGATGTCTCAAAATTTAGGCCTGGCAATCTACTTCTGAAAAAATCAGTCATTGAAACCCCTGTGGAGCACAGTTCTACTCTGACACACGTGATCACCATCAGTTGGAACCAACTGGATGACAGTCAACCATGACAACATTCGACTGCCACAGTAATTAAGAAAGTATAGCATCATCTAACAATAGAGAGCCCAGCAACAGACCCAAAGACATGTAGTTACCTGATTCATGATTAAAGTGAGACTGCAGTGCAGTTTGGAAAGATTATTTTTCTTCTAAGTGGTTCCGGATGAATTGAATACTGTATTAATTTGGAAATAATGTATTGGACACCTATCTCAAACTATAAGCAAACAAATTACACATTATAAATTTTAGTGTGAGATGTAAACATTTACTGTGTTAGGAGAATACCTTTGATATCTTAAAATAGGCAAAGATTTCCAAAACAAGAAGAAAAGTAGTAAACATAAAAGAAAAATTGATGAACGTCTTTTCAACAAAATCCACCATTAAAGGAATGAAAAGGCATCCACCAATCTGGAGGATATCTGCAGTGGATATATGTTATGGATTGAATTGTGTCCCCCCAAAATGTGTGTCAACTTGGGTAAGCCATGATCCCTGGTATTATACGGTTGTCCCCCATTTTGTGATCTGATGTAATTCTCCTATGTGTTGTAAATCCTAATCTCTGCCTGTGGTTAATGAGGCAAGATTACGTTACGTTAAAGAGGATTCGGGTGGGATGCAACACTCTTACCCAGCTCACAGCCCTGATCTGATGTAAGGGAAGTTTCCCTGGGGTGTGGCCTGCATCACCTTCTATCTTACAAGAGATAAAAAGAGAGAGAACCGAGCAAAGAGATAGGGACCACATACCACCAAGAATGGAGAGCCAGGAGTGGAGTACATCCTTTGGACCCAGGGACCCTGCATTGAGAAGCTCTTAGACCAGGGGAAGGTTGATGACAAGGATCTTCCCCCAGAGCCGACAGACACAGAAAACCTTCCCCTGGTCCTGCCACCCTGAATTCAGATTTCTAGCCTTCTAAATAAATTTCTCTTTGTTAAAGCCATCCACTTGTGATATTTCCATTATAGTAGTAGATAGCTAAGACAATATATATGACAAAGAACTGAAATTTGAGATGTACAAAAATTCTTCCAAATCACAAAGGAAAATACAGTCAACACAACAGAAAAATGGACCAAAAAGGATATCCAAATCCTCAATAAGCATTTGAAAATGTTCTGATCCTGATATTTAGGGAAATGCAACCTAAAATCAAAATGTACCATCTCTATATACCCAAGACATCTAAAGTGAAAAAAAGACAAAAAAATACCAAATGTTAACAATGATTTAGTTATTATAATTTTTGAGAACAATTTTAGGTTGACCTGTATGCCATATGCTCCTCAATTTATATGAAGTGAAGGAAAGTGAGAAAACAATGGATTTGGGAAGAACAAGTGACTTTCAGGGCTCCCTCGGGGGCCGTATGATGCACACACTTATTTATTTATTTATTGTTGTTGTTGTTAGGTGCCATTGAGTTGGCTCTGACTCAAAGTGACCCAACGTGTAATAGAATGAAACATTGCCTGGTCCTGCACCATCTTCACAACAATTAAACTGTTTAAGGTATAATATTGTGAATCTTTTACAAGCAAGGCATTTTGTGCCTAAGATTATCAAAGTTATATATTTCATTATTCTTATCTTTAAGAACTTTGCAAAATAAGAAGAGAATTTTATAAACTAGGTATCAGTATAGTACCTAAACCTATACACTTATTAGAGGCCAATAGGAATGTTTACACCAGAAAAAATGAATTATGGTTTCTAAAATAAGGAATGAAAATGTAACCACAACAGGAACATTAAGTTCCTACCATACTTAATGTTTTACAATATTCATTAATAGGTAATTTATGGCATTCATAAAAATTCATATTACCTATGAAGACAATTAGTTTGTTAGATTCTTTGAATCTCAAGAATTTCCAAGTATGCACAAGTACAGCTGAAAAATCACAGGTAATTAAAATTCCCAAATAATTTCAAAAAATAAATCATAAACATATTATCAATTTTATAGCAAAATTAAATGTATTATTGTGTATGAGTACATTTTAGATGATGTATGTTAAGGTTTCCTGATAATGAAGAATCTCTAGGTGGGACAAGCAGTTCATACACTTGTCTTCTAACCAAAAGATTGGAGGTTCAAGTCCAGCCAGAGGTGCCCAGGAATAAATGCATGGCAACGTACTTTCAAAAGGTCATAGAGTGTGAAAACCCTGTGGAGCACAGTTCTACTCTGACACACATGAGGTCACCATGAGTCAGAGTTGACTCGAGGATAACTGGTATTTGTAAGTCTGTTGTTACATGTGGCTGAGTTGACTACAACTCATGGCTACCCCATGAGTGCAGGGTACAACTTCTCCATAGGGCTGCATAGCCCACAAGCTTTAAAAATATTCTTCTCCAAAAAATGTCTTGGACCTTCAACTATGTCCTTACACTTTAGAAATTCAAAAGGGAGGGCTGTTTACATTAAAATGAAAAGGGATATTTTAGTAAAGATTCTCTCTGGTTCTTCTTGAAGTTCTTAGGGAAGTTTACCTAGACATGCTTAAATAGCCACCATTTTTTTAAAATGTTCTAAAATGTGTTTGTTTATACATTCAATAATGCTTATATTTTTGAAATTTTCTTTCCTCTTATTTTGGCACATTTAACGATGAACATTATTAATTATTGTGAGGGTTTCAGAATCATTTATTAATAAAATATGGCATTTCCCTGGCAAGAAAAATCCCATTAGTGCTTCAATATAAAAGCCCCATAAGTGCAGCTCCAAGTACTTTATCAGTGTCCTGTCCTCCTTTTGAATGACAGCCAGAATCATTAAAAACAGTCAGCACTAAAATGACTTATGTTCATCTAAATAGAGATTACTTCATTTAATTAAATATGGTTTATGCTTTGCAATTGCCATAAAGTAGTTCCTGCAAGCTTCTAACTCATTATTTAATGCACTCACAGCCTCAGTGGAATACTAAAAGTATATGGGCTTTAGACCTTTTAGCTCCGCTTTGTAAACAACTTTAAAAATTCAAGAACTCTCCAGAAATTCTGTGTAGGTCTGTGAAACTTTCATAGTTCCCAATCATTTTTTACTGAAGTTACTACACTTTTTTGTGTAGTTATGTAATTCAGTGTTTTCTTTTTTTTGCTCGTGTTTTAAAACACACAGACTTATTTAACTAGAGTTCCTATAAAGAAATATTACAACTGAACGTCTTTAACAAATAGAAAATTATTCTCTCACAGTTTAGGAGGCTAGAAGTCTGAATTCAGTGCACCAGCTCTAGGGAAAGGTTATCTCTGTCAGCTCTGAGAGAATGTTCTTGTCATCTATCTTCCCCTGGTCTAGGAGCTTCTCAGCACAGGAACTCCGAGTCCAAAAGACATGATTCATATCTGACTCTTCTTTCTTTATGGTAGGAGGTCCCTCTCCCCCTGCTCACTTTTCTCTTTTGTATCTCAGAAGAGATTGACTCAAGATACGACCTAATCCTGTGGATTGTGCCCTGCCTCATTAACACAACTGCCTCTAATCCTTCTTCATCAACATCATAGAGGTTAGGACTTACAATACGTAGGTAATTACATCAGACCACAAAATGGAGGACAACCACACAATATTGAGTATCCTGGCTTGGCCAAATTGACACACAGTTCTGGAGGGACACAATTCAACCTATAATACAGAACTAAGGATAACCCCAGAAATACTAAAATATTAAGAAAGATTGTATTTTAAATTTCTCACTGTTTTGTTTAACTCACCCTGATTCCTCTGTAAATAAGCACAATTTTCCTTTTTCAGAGCTAATTTTCCAAGGTTGAAATCTTGAAAAATGTACCAGTTTCACAATTCAAAATGAATTTCGCTGTTTTTAAATTATGACTAGACTGCATCTCATTGAATTTTTTTTATTACAAAAACACACCAGCAATTTTGAAAGTTCTTTCCTTGAACATAAACATAAATTGTTCTCATTATCTTCTCACCTATTTATACACTTCACTAAGTTTTAAACTAAGGAGCCATAAACCCAAAAAACTCCATTGCTATCAAGTTGGTTCCAACTCATGGTGATCCTACAGGAATTGGACATTTTGCATTTTGCAAATATTTTCTCCCAGTCTGTGGCTTTTCATTCCCAGTGTCTTTTGCGGGGCAGAAGTTTTTATTTTTAATGAAGTCCAACTTATCTCTTTTTTTTTCTTTTATGGATCATGCTTTTGGTGTTGTATCTAAAAAGTCATCATCAAAACCTAGATTTTCTCCTATGTTATCATCTAGATGTATAGTTTTGTGTCTTACATTTATGTCTATGATCCATTTTGAGCTAATTTTTGTGAAAGATGCAAGCTGTGTGTCTAGATTCTTTTATTTTTAGCCTCATAAGTTGGGAAGTATCTTAGTTATCTAATGCTGCTGTAACAGAAATACCGCATGTTGGTGGCTTTAACAAACAGAATTTTTTTCTCACATTTTAGGAGCCTAGGTGTCCAAATTCCAAGTGATGACTCTAGGGGAAGATTTCTCTCTGTTGGCTCTGGAGAAGGTTCTTGTCTCCTTCGAGCTTCTGTTCCTAGGCAATCTTCATGTGGCTTAATATCCATTTTGTCCCACCTCTACTTACTTGCTTGCTTCTTAAATCTCTTTTAAATCTCAGAAGAGATTGATTTAAGACACACACTACACTAATACTGCCTCATTAACATAAAAAGAAAACCCATTCTTAAATGGGATTATAACCACAGGTACAGGGGTTAGAATTTACAACACATTATTTTTGGAGGACGGGATTCAACCCATAACAAGAAGTGTTCCCTCCTCTTCTATATTTTGGGGTAGTTTGAGAAAAGCTAGTGTTCAGCTACACAACAAAACACCACCCTCATCTCACTAGAATGTGGTCACAGGATTGTATCTGATTGCAAGGAATCCTGGAGAATGTGGTATTTATAAAAGGTGGCCTTCTGCCCAGATAGAATTCAGAAGTTCTATTCCTAAGGACTCATAGCGACCCTACAGGGCAGAGTAGAACTGCCCCACAGAGTTTCCAAGGAGCACCTGGCAGGTTTGAACTGTTGACCTCTTGGTTAGCAGCCGTAGCACTTAACCACTTAACCACTACGCCACCAGGGTTGCCATGAGTTGGAATCAACTCAACGGCACTGGGTCTTGGGTATTCCTAAAGAAGAAAGTACAAAGTACAGTCTTTGTCGCAGTCTTCCTCTTTGCCTACCTTAATATCCTTGTGTATATTTCTGGTTAATGCAGCTCACATTCGCCCGCTGCCCCAAGGAGACACCCTCAAGGTCCCATTCATTTATTCTGCACATTATTCAATTCCAGTATGTCTGAGACGCACAGTCCTCTTTACCAAGCATGGATATCACTTATCATGCTTTTATAAAAGATATACAAACTGCCCATGACATACCCAATTCTCAAACAGGAATAGGAGCAGGATTACTTTAGTAAAATCTCAGTTCAGAAAAGGGGACAACCTAACACACATGTCAGTCATGGGCTATGGCAATTTCAGATCCTACAGATCAGGGATTGTGTAAACCCCTGCCCCAGAGTGGAGCGAATTCTTTGGTTTGCCCTCGCTTATGCTCTTCTAACAGCACTCTCTTCTTCCTTGTCTTCCTTGACTTCTGATTGTATTTGAGAAGTTTCTCCTTGCCCATTACCTCCGACGTCTACATCTCAGGTGTACTTTGGGGAGTTTAGCCTTGGACTATTGAGTTATGGACCCATGAAAGGTATCAAAGAGACCAATCACCTTCAACCTTATTGTACTGTTAATTGTGGTTTCATCACACAGTACCAAAAAAAAACCCCACTGCCTTGAGTTGATTCTGACTATAGCGACCCGACAGGACAGAGTAGAACTCCCCCATAGGGTTTCCAAGGAGCACCTGGGGGATTCAAACTGCCAACCTTTTGGTTAGCAGCCTTAGCTCTTAACCACTACGCCACCAGGGTTTCCCATCACATAGTAGCCAGCAGTAATCTTTGTGTGTCCTGAAATTCCAGGACTTCCATTCATTCACCAGCCAACACTTGCATTATTGCTAGAACACCTGTATTATCGCTTGGCCGAACAGATGTAAGTGTTTAGAGACATGGTTCTAAGTGGCAAATCAGTACATGCTACTTTAAAAATACTTCCCTCCTTCCTTCAAATGTATTTATTGAGCTCTTACTCCGTGTTAGTTACTATTAATGATACTGACGATATAAAGACAGAAAAAAAAAACATTCCCTTTCTTTAAGACTTGTAGAATGCTGGAAGCCTAGACATGAGATTAAACAAATGTAAATCAGCGTAAAAAAAAATTTTTTTTTTTTTAAATCAGCGTAGACCGTGATAACGGAGGGATGTGCTGAGGAGCTAATTATACCAAAGGGTGCCTCTTCTGGGATCCAGGTCATCAGGGAAGGTTTCATAGAGACGAAATGAACTGATATCAACCGCTGAGTCAGATGCAAGAAACAATTACAGAGGAGAAATGTTATTTAGAAGCCACAGCTGCCCTGAACCTAGACCCTAAGTGCTCTTTTGTTTCCAGGGCTCCCAATTCAGTGCCCAAACCCATCTAGCTTCCTGGCTGTAATCACATGCTCCTTACTGCAGCTGCGCCTCTCACGTCTCCTCTCGCCTATCAAAATGCAGCGACATCTCCACCCACCTTCTCAATCTCTCCTCTACACACATCTAGCTGTCATTCCAGAAGAAACCCTACACACCGATTTGATGAAGTAGAAGTTGTCATCAATAAGTTCAAAGTGACTTTTCCCCAGGGCATTGCTATTCTAAAGCATACACAAAGGGCTATTGAAGTTGGGAAACAATTTGGTGCTGAGAATGAGAAGCTAATGATAGGAGGAAGAATTGTTTGGGGGCAGAGGAAATTTTTTGGCACCCTTAAAATTATACCAAGAAGCAGCTGCTTCCTCTGCTGTTAAGTCTGATTCTTCACTGTTTTGGAATGACTTAGGTTTAGGAAATCCTTGCATGGTGATTCCAAGTGCATAGAGCTGGCTTCCACTTCTGAGTAGTTGGGTAGAGCTATCTGATGACCCCTTCACCACATAACCCCAGCATATGTTCAGGTTATTTTAGGACAGAGGTCTCCACATGGGGAATTATGATTATCTAAGTAAAACTAACTTCTCCCTCCTTTCCAATTGACAACACATGGCCTCGATTATAGGTACTCATAAGCCCTCTCTCTAAATACACACATATTTCTGCACAGAAACTAATGGTCCTTTGAGTCAGGAGTTCTGCATGGACAGCAGCAGGCCAGATGTTCCAGAGGAAAGCAGGAAGCTGCCAGGATGGAACTAACCGTAAAAGACTAAAGCACAGGGAGAAGTCTTTCCTGACCCCAAGTGCAGATCAGTCACAGGCCTTGAAGCAAAAGGACCATCACCGTTAGCAGAATTTCATTCATATTGGCAAAGTGCAGTTGGAAACACTGTCTTTTCATACAAATTAAGCTAAATGCATTATGAACAGTTGGTAACTATTAACAGTTACTACACTTTTCAACAGCCTTTAACAATTTTCTTCAACTCCTATCATGTTAATATATGTGTTAATCACTGCATAAACAAGGCATATAATGAGGTATCTTAATTTGCCACTGTGGAGGGGGAAGAGAGGAAGCTGGAAATACAGTGACATAATAGCACACGTTTAAAGGAGGTGTTAACTTAGATATTACAATAATGAGGATTCTAAGATGGTCAGGGAAGATGTGTCATGATAAGTTTGTAATACGGAAGAAATGTGTGCAGAAATGTATCTGTGTTCCCCACAGTGTTACTTAAGGATATTTTTAAAAGAAAAATAATGTTATCAGCTAGAGTATATTCAAATGGTTGACCTCTCTGTAGCCATTTAAGTTCATTTGAGAAAATATATTTATGAAAAAAAAGGTTAAAATTTTGTCCACAAACTTTTATATACACATTATATATACACTGATACACTTGTATACAAACAATCCTAAAAACCCCAATCCTAGAAGGGCATGTATCATGATATTAACAAATGGTCTCCTAAAATGGAAGGGTTATATGTTACATTTGTCTTCTTTGTCCACGAAAGAACATATACTACATTGCAGTCAGGCAAGTAACAAATTATTTTTTTTTTTTTTAAATAAACACTAATTCTACAAATGTTTAAAGCAGGAAGCTTCTTCGCAAATGCAGGCAGACACCCTTTTGACAGTTCCCTTTAGAATAGTTGAGACAGGTTAGAATTTTCCAAAAGATCTTTAACAAACTCCAAGGGAGAGAATAGAGGGGAAACAGCAAAGGAAAGACAAGAAACATAAAGACAGTCAAGCTTTCAAAGTGCAGGTTTTGTATCCCATAATTACTTTCCAAGCTCACAGACTGTTTCAGCCATCATCCTGTTTTGTTCTAACCCCAAAGGTTTAGTACAACTCTACGGGAAACCAGCTGGGATGCCTACACTTTCAGCTGTAAGTGAAGAGTCCATCTTGCTTTCAAACACACACACACACACACACACACACACACACACACACACACACAAAAGTGGCCTTCAGGTCGACCCAAGCTCTTCCCTGGATTCAGTAAAAAAGTCCTAATTTGCCTGATGGGCTAGTTCCTCTTTTACTGATTTTTGTTCTTAGGGATATCAATTCTTGAAAGGCGATTTGTAACTGGAAAAATAAATGAAACTGCCATTCAAATATAACCCTTTTACTCATTCCTAACCTTCCCATTACCACTACCACTATCACTATAGACCTTATCCAAGCCCGCTGTTATCCTCACAACCTGTGTGATTCTCTACTCAGGTACCTCAGTGCTTCCAAAGCAGGATATACACATCAAGTAATACAGGAGTATTTTCTCCCTTAAATACTACTTCTTTCCTTCCTTTAAATTCAGCTCAGAATTTACTTCTATGAAACTTTGTCCATTAATTCTTTCCAATTTTTACCGTTTGATCTGTATGCCAGAGGTTTATTCCCTGTTTCCCATGATCTCATATTCAAGTTTTTGCATTGTTCTGCCATCCCGTATTTCAGTCAATGCCCTCTCATGGGTTGAATTCTGTCCCCCAAAAATGTGTGTCAACTTGGCTTGGCCACAATTCCCAGTATTGTGTGATTGTCCACCATTTTGTCATCTAATGTGATTTTCCCGTGTGTTGTAAATCCTACCTCAGTGATGTTAATGAGGCAGGATTAGAGGCAGTTACGTTAATGAGGTAGGACTCAATCTACAAGATTAGGTTGTGTTTTAAGTCAATCTCTTTTGAGATATAAAAGAGAGAAGCAAGCAGAGAGACGGGAGACATCATCACCACCAAACAACAAGAGCCAGGAGTACTCATCCTTTGGACCTGAGGTCCTTGGGTGGAGAAGCTCCTAGACCTGGGGAAGATTGATGACAAGGGTCTTTCTCCAGAGCCAACAGACAGCCTTCTCCAGGAGCTGGCACCCTGAATTTGGACTTCTAGCCTACTAGACCGTGAGAGAATAAACTTCTGTTTGTTGACACTATCTACTTGTGGTATTTCCGTTATAGGAGCACTAGGTAACTGAGACACGTCCCCTAGATTCTTCAGCAGTGTTACGCGTAAGGATTTTGGAATCTGAAGGCCTGGTTTCAAATTTCAATTCTCCCATTTCTTACCTCTGTGACCTTGTGCAAATTGTTTAATTTCCTAAGTCTTGTTTCTTTCATCTGGAAAAGGAAGGAAGATCCCTGTCTCTCCTTTACAGACATTTTTGAAGATCAACTGACATAAAAAATGATAAAAAAAAAAGTTGCCATTGACTCAGTTCCTATTCATAGCGACCCTATAGGACCGAGTACAACTGCTTCATATGGATTCCAAGGCTGTAATTTTTTCTGAACCCTAAAAGGTGGGTTCTTGTCCAGCATCCTCAGAATTGGCAATTATCTGGACACTGGTCTTTGAGAAAGAGAAAGCAACTCTACTGCAATGCGCAGAGCAAGGAGCCAGAAGGTAGTACCTCAGGTCTGGCTCACCAAGCTATGGGGCAGAGGTGAAGAATAGTGTATGGACCCAGATAAACCCTCTAGGCTGGTCATTGTGACCCAGTCCAGGAGGCATTTGTCTCAGTGGAAACTGCCCTGAGTAGACCTGGGTGGATCCCTAGCCGAATTGCATCCCACTACTGATGTGTCCTGGGGAGGCACACCTGAGCAGGTTCAGGAGTTTCTGACTCATGAGGGGCTGGCCAATATTCAGCCAAAGAAGTAGCTTCTGCTACAGTAGGCACAAGGGCTGGTGGGGCTGGTAGGGCCTAAGGGGCTAATGCCGGGCCAGGAACCAGGCCTACACCTTCAGGTGGATAATGAGGAGGGTGCAAAGGTGGAGAAAAGAGACTGAAGGGATATAGATATGCAACATATCAGGCTCTTGGAGTACCTTTTCTAAGACCATCCTCCATTCATAGCTGGCCCTTCTGCACATGTGGGGCAGGCCAAATCTGATTTGCGTTAGTTTAAGAACTTATGGAAATTTATTGGCATTAGTAAGGTCAGGTTACATAATCTTTATGGAAGCAGACTGTCACATCTTTCTGCTGTAGAGAGCCTGGTGAATTTGAACCATCAACTTTCTGGCTAGCAGCTGAGCACTTAGCCACTGCACCACTAGGGCTAGCAAATGATACAATGCCTGTCAATTGCTTACCACCATGTCTGGCACATGGCAGATTCTCAATAAATGGAATCTGTCCTGCATTCAGAGTTCACAAAGATTTGGCTTATGAAACTTTTCTAAAGATTACTTTTAAATATTGTTGTTGTTATTGTTAGGTGCCGTGGAGTTAGTTCTAACTCACAGTGACCCTATGTACAACAGAATGAAACACTGCCCAGTTCTGTACCATTCTCATGATAGTTGTCATGGTTGAGTGATTGTTGCAGCCACTGTGTCAATCCATCTCATTGAGGGTCTTTCTCTTTTTCAGTGACCCTCTATTTTATCAAGCATGATGTCTTTCTCCAGGAATGGATCCCTCCTGATAACATGTCCAAAGTGTATGAGATGTAGTCTCGTCAGCCTTGCTTCTAAGAAGCATTCTGGCTGTATTTCTTCTAAGACAGATTTGTTCATTCTTTTCACAGTCCATGGTATAGTCAATATTCTTCTCCAACACCACAATTCAAAGGCATCAATTCTTCTTCAGTCTTCCTTATTTATTGTCCAAATTTTGCATGCATATGAGGCGACTGAAAACACCATGGCTTGGGTCAGGCGCACCTTAGTCTTCAAGGTGACACCTTCGCTTTTCAACACTTTAAAGAGGTCTTTTGCAGCAGATTTGCCCAATGCAATGTGTCTTTTGATTTCTTGACTGCTGCTTCCATGGGTGTTGATTGCGCATCTGTTGGTTTGGAGTACTGTGGGGGCTTGTGGGCTGCTGTGATGCTGGAAGCTATGCCACTGGTATTTTAAACATTATTTAGGTAAAACATATATAACAAAAAATTTGCCATTCTAGCTATTTCTAAGTGTACAATTGAGTGCCATTAATTACACTCACCATGTTGTGCCAACTATCACTGCTAGCTATTTCCAAAAGTTTTTCATAACTCCGAACAGAAACTCAGTATTCCTTAAGAAATACCTCTATATTTCTCCGTCCCATGTGCCTTGGTAACCACCAATAATATGTTTTCTCTATGTATTTGCCTACTCCAGATATTTCATATAAGTTGAACTATGCAATGTTCTTTCGTGTCTGACTTATTTCACTCGGCATTATGTTATCAAAGTTCATTCGTGTCACAGCATGTATCAGAACTTCATTTCTTTTCCTGGCTGATAGATGTTCATCTTACACACATACCACATTTTGCTTATCCATTCATCTGTTGATGGGTCCTTGCATTGTTCCCATCTCTTGACTATTGTAAATAATGCTGCAAAGCAGTAGTCTATAAGTATGTGTTTGACCCACTGCTTCCAATTCTTTTAGGACTAACCCTAGGAGTGGAATTGCTGAGTCATATGATAATTCTATGCTTAGCTCTTTGAGAAACCACCATGCTGTTCTCTATAGTCACTGCAGCAATTTATTTTCCCACAAGAAATACATGAGGGTTCTAATTTCTCCACATCCTTAGCAACACTTGTTATTTTTTTGTTTTTCTGATGATAGCCATCCTAGTGGGTGTGAGGTGGCCTCTCATTATGGATTTAATTTGCATTTCCCTAATGACTAATGGTGTTGGGCATCTTTTTGTGCGCTTATTGACACGTATATATTTCTTTGGAGAAAAATGTCTGTTCAAATCCTTTACCAATTATTAAATCAGGTTGTTGTCTTTCTGTGGTTGAATTATAGGGGTTCTTCATATTTCTGGATATTAAACCCTTAGCAGATATATGGTTATCAAATATTTTCTCCCATTCTGTAGGTTGTATCTTCACTTTCTTGATGAAATCCCATTTATGCACGAAAGTTTTTAATTTTGATGAAGTCCAATTTATTTGTTTTTTCTTTTGTTGTTTGTGCTTTTGGTGTCATATTTGAGAATCCATTGCCAAAAACAAGGTCCTTAAGTTTTACCTATACGATTTCTTTTAATAATTTTGGTTCTTGTATTTAGGTCATCAGTTCATTTTGAGTTAATTTTCATATGTGGTATGGGTCCAATTTCATTCTTTTGCATGTGGAGATCCAGTTGTCCCAGACCATGTGTTGAAGAGACTATTCTTTCTCCATTGAGTGGAGTTGATCCCTTGTCAAAAATCAGCGCCGAAGATGTATGGGTTTATTTCTGGACCTAAAACATTTTAAATCAGTAACTTGTACAGTTACTTATTGTTGTTTTTAGGTATAAGAATTATCCATAAAATATGCCACTAGATACTACTGTAGGTTAACTTTGGAGAGTGGGATAACCACACAATCCGATTCTGAACAAATAATCTCTGTCTACTACGCAGGAGTACATTGGATTAGGGATACTGTTCCATCATACACGTTTGCTGCTAGATATTGCAAACAATTTTATTAGATCTTTGGCTATACACACACAGCCCTGGTGATGCAGTGGTTAAGAGCTTGGCTGCTGACCAAAAAGTCGGTCGGCAGTTTGAATTCAATAGCCACTCCTTGGAAACCCTATGGGTCAGTTCTGCTCTGTCCTATAGGGTCACTATGAGTTAAAATTGACTTGACGGCAATAGGTTTGGTTTAGCTTTGATTTTGGCTATATCACAGCCACTGGTTGGAACAAGCAAGTGAATAGACCCAAGAAAAGTTGTAAACTAGAAATCTAATCTTCTACCTCCACCTCTCTTCACCACAGACAGTGCTGTGGTCAAAGGGATGAAACGCAGTTGGCTTGCTAATAACCAGTTGCCTTCGAGTTGATTCTGACTCATAGCGACCCCATGTGTGTCAGAGTAGGACTGCGCTCTACGGAGGTTTCAACTGCTTATGTTTCAGAAGGAGATCATTGGGCCTTTCTTCCAAGGCACCTCTGGGTGGTCTCAAACCTCCAACTTTTTGGTTATCAGCTGAGTGTGTTAACCATTAACATCACCTGGGAACTCCCTGGTTGTTAATAACTCCAGCCTGATATGGCTTGCTATCTTTTTCTTCATTCCTTCTTCCTTTTTTTTTTTAGATAAGCAGTTTGGAAAGCTCCCCAGGTGATAATCTATGTGTCCCTCCAAATAGCACCTGGGAGGCTGAAGAAATAGAAAGGGTGTGAAGAAACACTAAAATTGTCACAAGGGGGTAGATTTCCCTCTTTCTGTAAAAGTCAGCGTCTGTTCCAAGAGTACGGGAAAGATCTTGCCTGCTATTTAGCTTTAGCAATCACACAAATTAAACACTCATCTTCTGTCCAGCCAGAGAGCAGAGCTTGAGTTTGTGGCTGCAGGGTCACTTGTACTAGGAGATGTATGCCATTGTTCAGCTAGTGGGAGACCTAGTACAGGGATGGTGTGAGTGTACAGCAGAGCTAAAGCATCAAGTTTCTCTTCCCATCACTGCTTGCACCTTAACTCAGCTCCATGGGTTTACTCTCTACCATGTAAGGGGGGAGGTGACGGGTTTGGATGAGCTAGAGAAGGGAAAAACAAAATGAATTGACTAGTCTAGGAAGCTGTCTAATAAGACACAGGATACGAAAGCCCCTTATTTTCTGTGATTCTATTTCTAGAACATGAGGGAGGAGACCCAATTTGAGAAATAGAGCCAAGATCAGACATCTACTGTTTTGTCAGGGTGGTAGAGGTGGCAGGAGTAAAAAACTGGCTGTAAAAATTAACCGGCTTTTTCTTAAGAATGAAAAATAAGTGATTATTTCAGGTGAGAAAAATGCTTGAATTACCAAATTAAATACGCAGACAAGATGGAACTGTACAAGTGAAGAAGGATACAGGTAGGAAGAAATCCAGGAATGTTAATTTATTCCAAGTGAAGGGCAGTCAGGAGGGCAGACACCCATTTAATATATGCTCGAAAGGGTACATTCATTTTCACTGAAGACGCTGTGCAAAGAATAGGGCACAATTTTTACCCTTGAAGAATCTACTGTGTAACTAGGAAGATGATATAGCTTATGGGTACTAGAAACAATAGATTTCTACAACTACTGAAAGGAGAAAGAGATCAGTCATTATTGTCTTCAGGTTGTTGGTGAAGTGTTTATGCTAAAATTTCTGATCCAGCCTCTTGCTATGCTTGCATTATAGTTTGAAATCCTAACATTTTGAAGCTGAAATGTACTTAGGAGAATATCTAGTGGTTTACGCAACATGTCATAAGGAGATATGGGGTTTTGAATATTTCCTTCATCTCTACACCTCACTCCTCAGCCCTGCACCCCGCCATTTCTCACTCCGTCTCTGCCCCTGCCTTTTTTCATGGGAGCAGTCCCACAGTTCATCTGTCCCATAAATACAAGCATGTCACCTTCAGAGCCCTGGCTCATCAGGGTGCAGGTCATTCAGCATAGCAGGGTCTGTGCTGGCTTTGCCTGGCCAGGGAGAACTGGGCAGTCCTGAGTTTGTAGGATTCACCAGGCTATTCCCTTGTTTCCCACAATGACTCTTTGCAGTCAGCATCCTCCTTTACGAGGTCTTTTCTTATTTTTGGCAAGCACAAGAGCCTGACTCTGGTGGACTTAAGCAGAAAATTGGGAGGACATTGGCTAGTTCACAGAATCTTGAGAAAGACTTTGGAATCCAGACGGTAAGAAAGACAGGAATAGGGACAGCAGGGAGTAAAGATGCTGTCACCTAACTGGTCCAATGAGGACAAAAGCACACCCTCCTGGAGACATGGGATGGCTGGTTTCCCAAGCACCAGTGTGAACTTGTGTCCCATCCACCCTGGCTCCCTTTCCTGCTGTCCCTGAAACTCCTGCTGCTGCCAGAGCGCTGCCTCCCCTCCTCCCAGGCCCAGCTTCGCATCCCTCACTCCTGGTCCATCCATATTCCCTGAGAACAATCTGGTGGCTGAGCCACCCACACACACTCACGTGGCACTGCTGAACTGGGAAAAAAAAAAAAAAAGTCACCCTCGATTCCAAATCACAGTGACCCTATAGGACAGAGTAGAACTGCCCCATAGATTTTCCAAGGCTGTAATCTTTATGGAAGCAGACTGACACATCTTTCCCCCGAGGAACAGCTAGTGGGTTCAACCGCTAATCTTTAGGTTATCTGCCGAGGACTTAACTACTGCGTCACCAGGACTCCTTGCTGACCTGCAAGGGGCAGAAACTGTGGTTCAATGGGTACAGGTAGAAGAGAGTGAAGTTGTTCACGACAGGCCTTCTCTACCACAGGCCTTATTTCTCATGATACAGTGACCGCCCACAGTCACAGAAACCCATCACCAGAGTCAAGTGTGGAGTGCCTGTATCAGAGGTTCATGTAAAATTTTATTCAAAAAACTGATTTTTGAGAACCAGTGATCCTGTCCAGTGGGCTCAATCTGCAGATTAGGAACATGGGTCCCAGAGGGATTGAGGGGTTCACTTGAGGTCATGCAGGTTATTGAAGTGAGCCGGGAATTTCAGTACTGCTTCTCCCCTCTCCTTCCCTGGGCAGTAGGTCAGGGCATAGCCTGAAGGGTGATACAATTGGTCTAAGGCATACGGACACACTAGTTCATAGGCTGAGCTCCTCATTCTAACAGCCATGGTGAGGAGAACTCATAAAAGCCAGTCTCTGGTTTTCAGAGATAAATATAAACACATAACCAAGGGTCAAAGATGAAATATTGTCTTCCAAAACCAAAAAATACAAACCCACTGCCATCGAGTCTATTTCAACTCATAGTGACCTTACAGAACAGAGTAGAACTCCCCATAGGGTTTCCAAGGAGCACCTGGTGGATTCAAACTGCCAAGCTTTTGGTTAGCAGCTGAACTTCATATAGTGGCTTTTTGAAATTTGAATGTGATTTCAACTTCCTCCCTGATCTCTACGGTAGGCATATTGGAGAGAAACCTGATACCAGACACTTGTTACCTGATTTTGGACAGTTTTAGGAATTAGGGGTGAACCCTACAGTACAAATCCAAGGAAATCCCCCATTGGCAATCTCCTGAAGCCAAGGGGTAATCTGTGGGCCTGTGCTTTGGGGAGCTAGGTGTGAGAAGACCAGGTGTGAGTATAATTCATATTGTGCCATGCTTGGCTACTAAAATACTGCCTGGAGAAGCCCTTTAGAGTCCTTTGAGACTTATCTCAGGTCCCAGTGGAACCTGCCTCATGGGTCAGATAGTTCCACTGGTGAACTCTACCAAACACTTATAGGAGAGCCACCACTGATCCTTCACAAACTTCCAAAAACTAGAAGTGGATGGGATACTTCCCAGCTCATTCTATGAGGCCAGTGTTACTGCCAGGGGAATAGGCTGCCTCTGCACCTCCCATCTGGGCTGCCTGAGTAAAGACCTTGTGCCCAGAATGTTCTCTGATAAGGGGGCTGGGAATTGGGTCACCTTCCCTCTCCCAGTTCCCACTCCTTATTGGAGAACCCTTCACCTGTTCTGGGCACACAGTAACTGTCTCTGTCTCTCGCACATGTGTGGACACCTGGCCAACCCCACTTCTGTATCAGTTCCCAGCAGGGAGGGAAATGGGTATCTTGTACTATGGTAAAAGAAGGGTGAACATGGAACATCAGCCCTGGAGCAGCTATATGGGGGATAAGCCTGCTGGCCACCGGAGACCATTACCCACTGGTGAAGCTGATCTCGCTGTCTCTTCTCTACGTGAGTAAATCATTTCCTGTGCACTGTCCGAGCGTGTACGTGTGATCTTTTTTGGCGATTGTGAACCCTGCCTCAACAGTTACTTTCATATCCAAATCTGACAACAACAGAAAATAGATAAACTGCATTTCATCAAAATTAAAACCTTTTGTGATATAAATGTTCAATCTTCAGTAAAACAACAACACATAGAATGGGAGAAAATATTTGCAGCTCACATATGTGATAAGGCACTTGTATCCAGTATATGGAGCCATGCCATGGTGGTGCAGTGGTTAAGAGCTACTGCTGTTAACCAAAAAGCTGGCAGTTCAAATCCACCAGCCACTCCTTGGAAACACTATAGGGCAGTTCTACTCTGCCCTAAAGGGTCGCTATGAGTCAGATCAACTTGACAGCTAAGTGTTTTTTTTTTTTTTTTTTAAATCCTGTATATATAAGGAACTCTTACAACTAAATAATACGGAGATCATTTAAATGGAAAATGACTTGAATAGACATTTCTACAAAGAAGTTATAAAAATCACCAATAAACAAATACAAAGACGATCAAAATTGCTGGTCGTTGTTGCTGTTGGTTGTCATTGAGTTGATTCTGACTCATGGAGGGAGACCCCGTGTGTTATAGAGTAGAACTGCTCCATATGGGTATTTTTTAAGGTAATCTTAACAGATGCAGATCACCAGCCCATTTTTTCCAAGGCACTACTGGGTGGATTCAAACCATAAACCTTTAGGTTGGCAGCCCAGTGCAAACCATTCATGCCAACTAGGAACCTTAGGGAAATGCAAATCAAAACTACAATGGCATACTACCATCTCATTCCTACTAAGAAGGCTATTATTAAAACAAAAATGAACAACAGCAAGTGTTCAAGAACATGTGGAGAGTTCAGAATCCACATACATGCCCGATGGAAATGTGAAATCATGCAGCCAATTTGGGAAACAGTTTAGCAGTTCATCAGAAACCTAAACTTAGAGTTATCATGTGTATACCTAGGCATACACCCCAAAAGAACCAGTGAACATATGTCCACACAAAAACATTTACAGAATGTTCATAGCAGCAGTTCTAATGTTGTTGTTAGAGGCCATCACGTTGGCTCTGACTCACAGAGACCTCAGGCATTGCCTTAGTTATTAGTGCTGCTATAATAGAAATATTACAACGGGATGGCTTTAACAAAGAGAAATTTATTCTCTCACAGTTTAGGAGGCTAGAAGTCCAAATTCATATTCTAAGGTAAAACTTTCTCTTTCTGTAGGTTCTGGAGGAAGGTCCTTGCTGTCAATCTTCCCCTAGTCTAGGACCTTCTCAGCTCAGGGACCCTGGGTCCAAAGGAGGCACTCTGCTCCTGGTACTGCTTTCTTGGTGGGATGAGGTTCCCTGGTCTCTCTGCTTGCTTCTCTCTTTTATGTCTCAAAAGAGATTGATTCAAGATACTACGTAATACTGTAGATTGAGTCCTGCCTCATTAATGTAACTGCCTCTAATTCTGTCTTGCTAACATCATAGAAGTTAGAATTTACACCACATAGGAAAACCACATGAGATGACAAAATGACATACAATCACACAATGTTGGGAATCATGGCCTAGCCAGGTTGACACACATTTTGGGAGGACACAATTCAATCTGTAACAGGTATAACAAAATGAAACACTGCCAAGTCCTGCACCATCCTCACAAACTTTGCTATGTTTGAACACATTGTTGTAGTCACTGTGTCAATCCATCTCGTTAAGAGTCTCCATTCTTCTTCATTCTTCCTTATTCATCCTTCAGCTTTTACACGAGTACAAGGTGACTTTGGGCATGTTGTCAGGAGGGATCAGCCTCTGGAGAAGGACATGATGCTTGGCAAAGTACAGGATCAGTGTAAAAGAGGAAGACCTCTTAGGGGTCACTATGAGTTGCAACCACCTCGATGGCACCTAATAACAACAACCACAAGGCAACTGAAAAAACCATGGCTTAGGTCAGGTGCACCTTAGTCCTCAAGGAGACATCTTTGTTTTTCAACACTTTAAAAAGGTCTTTTGCAGCAGATTTGCCCAATGCAATGCCTCTTTTGATTTCTTGACTGCTGCTTCCATGGGTGTTGATTGTGCATCCAAGTAAAATGAAATCCTTGACAACTTCATTCTTTTCTCCCTTTATCATGTTGCTTATTGGTCCAGTTGTGAGGATTTTTGTTTTCTTTATCTTGATGTGTACTCCATACTGAAGGCTATAGTCTTTGATCTTCATCAGTAAGGGCTTCAAGTGCTCTTCACTCTCAGCAAGCAAGGTTGTGTCATCTGCATAACACAGGTTATCAATGAATTCTCCTCCAATCCTGATGTCCTGTAATTCTTCTATCGTCCAGCTTCTCAGATTATTTGCTCAGCATACAGACTGAATAGGTATCATGAAAGGATACAACCCTGACACACACCTTTCTTGGCTTTAAATCATGCATTATCCCCTTGTTTTGTTTGAACTACTGCCTCTTGATCTATATTGACAAATAACATTAACCACAACACCTAGGAATAAGTAATGCTATAAATTAAGGGTACTAATATTATTTTTAACATGTTTTAGAGTAAGTTTAATCTTTATATGTGAAATCATTTTAATATTTCATGCATCCTTTAACTTGTTTTTGCAGAGTTTGTTGTTGTTGTTAGATGCCATTGAGTCAGTTCCAACTCACAGTGAACTTATGTACAACAGAAGGAAACTCTGCAGGGTCCTGCACCATCCTCACAATTGTTACACTTGAGCCCATTGCTGAAGCCACAGTGTCAATCCATCTCGTTGAGGATCTTTCTATTTTTTTGCTGTTCCTCTACTTTGCCAACCATGATGTCCTTCTCCAAGGACTGATCCCTCCTGATAACCTATCCAAATTACGTGAGACGCAGTATCACCATCTTCTAAAGTTTAAGACATTTAAAATGCTACTATTTACTAAATTTAGATATTAATAAGAAATGTAATTAATTAAACACCTATGCTCATCTAAGGACTTCACCAAAAGAGTAAAAAAAGACTGCCTACAGACTGGGAAAAAATTTTCAGCTACGACATCACTGAGCAGCACCTGATCTCTAAAATCTACATGATTCTGCTAAAACTCAACAAGAAAAGACAAACAATCCAATTAAAAAATGGGCAAAGGATATGAACAGGCACTTCACTAAAGAAGACATTCAGGTGGCTAAAAGATACATGAGGAAATGCTCTCCATCATTAGCCATTAGAGAAGTGCAAATTAAAACTACAATGAGATTCCATCTCACTCCAACAAGGCTGGCATTAATCCAAAAAACTCAAAATAATAAATGTTGAAGAGGTTGTGGAGGGATTGCAACACTTATACACTGCTGGTGGGAATGTCAAATGGTATAACCACTTTGGAAATCAATTTGGTGCTTCCTTAAAAAGCTAGAAATAGAACTATCATAGGATCCAGCAATCCTACTCCTCGGAATATATCCTAGAAAAATAAGAGCCTTTACACGAACAGATATATGCACACCCATATTTATTGCAACACTGCTTACAATAGCAAACAGATGGAAGCATCCAAGATGCCCATCAATGGATGAATGGATAAAGAAATTATGGTATATTCACACAATGGAATACTACACATCGATAAAGAACAGTGAGGAATCTGTGAAACATTTCATAACATGGAGGAAACTGGAAGGCATTATGCTGAGTGAAATTAGTCAGTTGCAAAAGGACAAATATTGTATAAGACCACTATTATAAGAACTTGAGAAATAGTTTAAACTGAGAAGAATACATACTTTTGTGGTTACAACGGGGGGGAGGGAGGGAGGGCAGGAGAGGGGTATTTACTAATTAGATAGCAGATAAGAACTACTTTAGGTGAAGGGAAGGACATCACTCAATACGGGCGAGGTAAGCACAACTGGACTAAACCAAAAGCAAAGAAGTTTCCTGAATAAACTGAATGCTTCAAAGGTCAGCGAAGCAGGGGCAGGGGTTTGGGGACCATGGTTTCAGGACCATGGTTTCAGGGGATGTCTAAGTTAATTGGCAAAATAAAATCTATTAAGAAAACATTCTGCAACCCACTTTGAAGAGTGGCATCTGGGGTCTTAAATGCTAGCAAGCAGCCATCTAAGATGCATCAGAGAGTCTCAACCCACCTGGATCAAAGAAGAATGAAGAACACCAAGGACACAAGGTAATTACGAGCCCAAGAGACAGAAAGGGCTACATGAACCAGAGACATCATCCTGAGACCAGAAGAACTAGATGGTGCCCAGCCACAACCCTGAGAGGGAACACAACAGAGAACCCCTGAGGGAGCAGGACAGCAGTGGGGTGTAGACCCCAAATTCTCATAAAAAGACCAGACTTAATGGTCTGAGTAAGACTAGAAGGACCCCAGCAGTCATGGTCTCCAGACCTTCTGTTGGCCCAGAACAGGAACCATTCCCGAAGCCAACTCATCAGACATGGATTGGACTGGACAATGGGTTGGAGAGAGATGCTGATGAAGAGTGAGCTACTTGTATCAGGCGGAAAACTTGAGACTGTGTTGGCATCTCCTGTCTAGAGGGGAGATGAGAGGGTAGAGGGGGTTAGAAGCTGGCAAAATGGGCATGAAGAGAGACTGGAAGGAGAGAGTGGGCTGTCTCATTGGGGGGAGACTAATTGGGAGTATATAGTAAGTTCTATATAAGTTTTTATGTGACAGACTGACTTGACTTGTAAACTTTCACTTTAAGCACAATAAAAAAAAAGAAATGTAGACATGTTTTAGTTTGCACTCCATGTTTGCATGTTTGGGGTAATTTCTTTTGTTAATTATATAAGTTTAAAGTTATTAGTAGCATACATAGTATGCAATTGTGTAGATGAATCACAACTCATGTTTCAAAATATTTATTTTAGTAAAATTCTAATATTAATAAAATAAGATGTTTAATTTAATAATCTTTTTTCATATTAATACATTAAATAAGAAAATTGCTAATAATTACTCCTCTCCAGGTGCAACATTGAATGGCGAAGCCTCAAAAAAATCCTGTTTTTTAAGAGCAAGTGGGAGCTAAAGGAAAGTAAAAGTCATCAGCTGACTTCAGTTTTTGCTGTTGTTACGATACGGTCATAAGCTGCTCGAGGGAGAGAACATTTGATGGTATTTCTTGAACTCTCCAAGGACACAGAACCTGTGGTCCTGGGTAATAGGTGTTGGTTGAGTACCACTACTACAACACTGGGAACATACACAGATGCAAGGGAATTGCTGTGCACAGTGGGGACCAGCCAACACAGGGGCAGATTCTCCCTTCCAGGCAAGCAGCCTGACCACAGCTTGCTGAACGTTCCATCCAATGTGTCAATTTGTTCTACTACTTTCTTAAGGATATGGATATCTAGCTTAAAAAATAATAAATACATGTACACTTCTGACTTGTTTATCTTCGTAGATTTTAAACTCTTTAAATCATGAACCTATACTTTCTACCCCTGCAGCAAGTTCTAAGTGACTTTGCCCACTGCTATTCACTCAAGGGTTGGCCACTTCCTACTTAATGGGAATGTAAAAAACTCTGCTATAAATAGCCCCCAATTTTCACAGGCTTGTGGACACCTAAAACATTGTTTACAGTTCTCAAGCAACATTTCACTAGGAACTGACCAATCATCAATGAAATATGCAGAGGTTCCTGGGTGACTGAAATTCATTCAGAAAAATTATTATTGTATTTGTTTTTATTTAAATATCACAAATGCAGCTGAATCACTGGAGTCTGTTCTGTAAAGTCCACTACAGGTGAGGCTCACCTGATCCCAACATTCCATACTGAACTCTCAGTTTCACAGGGAACATTCCAATTCACAGATACTAAGAACACCGATACAGATTGAATAGGTATGGTGAAAGAATAAAACCCTGGCGCACACCTTTCCTGACCTTAAACCAATCAGTATCCCCTTGTTCTGTCTGAACAACTGCCTCTTGATCTATGTAAAGGTTCCTCGTGAGCACAATTTAGTGTTCTGGAATTCCCATTCCTTGCAATGTTATGCATAATTTGTTATGATCCACACAGTCGAAAGCCTTTGCATAGTCAATAAAACACAGGTAAACATCCTTCTGGTATTCTCTGCTTTCAGCCAGGATCCATCTAATATCAGCAATGACATCCCTGGTTCCACATCCTCTTCTGAAACCGGCCTGAATTTCTGGCAGTTCCCTGTCGATATACTCCTGCAGATGTTTTTGAATGATCTTCAGTAAATTTTACTTCCGCGTAATATTAATGATATTGTTCTATAATTTCCACATTCGGTTGGATCACCTTTCTTGGGAATAGGCATAAATATCTCTTCCAGTCAGTTGGCCAGGAAGCTGTCTTCCATATTTCTTCACAAAGACGAGTGAGCACCTCCAGTGCTGCATCTGTTTGTTGAAACATCTCAACTGATATTCCATCAATTCCTGGAGCCTTGTTTTTCACCAATGCCTTCAGAGCAGCTTGGACTTCTTCCTTCGGTACCATTGGTTCCTGATCATATGCTACTTCTTGAAACGGCTGAACATCGACTAATTCTTTTTGGTATATGACTCTGTGTATTCCTTCCATCTTCTTTTGATGCTTCCTATGTCATTTAATATTTTCCCCATAGAATCCTTCACTATTGTAACTCGAGGCTTGAATTATTTCTTCAGTGCTTTCAGCTTCAGAAACACCGAGCATGTTCTTCCCTTTTGGTTTTCCATTTCCAGCTCTTTGTGCATGTCATTATAATACTTTACTTTTTTTCACATAGATCAAGAGGCAGTTGTTCGGACAGAACAAGGGGATACTGTTTGGTTTAAAGTCAGGAAACGTGCGTGTCAGGGTTGTATTCTTTCACCATACCTATTCAACCTGTATGCTGAGCAAATAACAGGAGAAGCTGGACTATATGAACAAGAATGGGGCATGAGGATTAAAGTAAGACTCATTAACAACCTGTATTATGCAGGTGACACAACCTTGCTTGCTGAAAGTGAAGAGGACTTGAAGCACTTACTAATGAAGATCAAGGACCACAGCCTTCAGTATGGATTGCACCTCAACATAGAGAAAACAAAAATCCTCACAACTAGACCAATGAGCAACATCATGATAAATGGAGAAAAGATTGAAGCTGTCAAGGATTTCATTTTACTTGGATCCACAATCAACAGCCATGGAAGCAGCAGTCAAGAAATCAAAAGACGCATTGCATTGGGTAAATCTGCTGCAAAGGAGCTCTTTAAAGTGCTGAAGAGCAAAGATGTCACCTTGAAGACTAAGGTGCACCTGACCCAAGCCATGGTATTTTCAATCGCATCATATACATGTGAAAGCTGGACAATGAATAAGGAAGACCGAAGAAGAATTGATTTCTTTGAACTGTGGTGCTGGCGAAGAATATTGAATATACCATGGACTGCCAGAAGAACCAATAAATCTGTTTTGGAAGAATTACAACCTGAATGCTCCTTAGAAGCAAGGATGGCGACACTACGTCTTACGTACTTTGGACATGTTGTCAGGAGGAATCAGTCTCAGAAGTACATCGTGCTTGGCAAAGTACAGGGTCAGCGGAAAAGGGGAAGACCCTCAACAAGGTGGACTGACACACTGGCTGCAACAATGGGCTCAAGCATGACAACGATTGTAAGGATGGGGCAGGACTGGGCAGTGTTTCGTTCTGTTGTGCATAGGGTCGCTATGAGTCAGAGCCGACTCGACAGCATCTAACAACAACAACAACAAGAATACTGAGAAGGGCATACAATACAAAAAAAAAAGTTTTAGGCCACCAAAAACATGTGTTTATGTGAGTGTGTATGTTATAAAGAAAGCATGAAGTTTAAGGAAGAAAGAGCTAGTATCACTTATACTCTTCCCCTCTACCCTGGCACCATTCTTGCTCTAGTTTCTTCTGTTACGTCAAAGTTGTCATATAAGCTGCTTAGCTGAGGCTCCTAAAACTTATTGTTATAGATGTACCTTGTCCATGTCAGAGGAAATCATATGAAAATATATGAATCAGGGCAGGGCCAAGATGGCCGATTAGGTACACGCTACCCCGGATCCCTCTTGCAGCAAAGACTCGGAAAAACAAGTGAATCGATCACATACATAACCATCTACGAACCCTGAACAACAAACACAGATTTAGAGGCGGAAAACAAAAAAATACGGGGAAGCAGCGTCTGTTTTCGGAGCCTGGAGCCAGCGTCCCAGTCAGGTAACCTTGGCGCCGGGCATCTGGGCCCAGGGGAGTTGAACTCATAAATCTTGTGACAGCACAAACGAGGGGCGCAGCCCTACCCCCCTGAACTGAACGCGGGAGGGGGCCCAGCCGGTCCGCACGGGCAGCGTGGTGACGCGGCTGGTGGGAGAAGTCCCCGGGAGGCAGTGACTGGTTTTGGAGCCGGGAGTGCTGCGTCCCAGCCGGGGAACCCTGGCGCCGGGTATTTGACTGGGCGCTGTCACGGCGCAAGCACGGGGCGCAGCCCTACTCCCCTGAACTAACCCCGGAAGGGGGCCCAGCCAGTCCGCAGCGGCGGCGCAGTGACACGGCTGGCGGGACCAGAAATCCCCAGGAGGCAGCGACTGATTTTGGAGCCGGGAGTACAGCGTCCCAGCAGGGGAACCTTGACGCTAGGATTTGGACTGGTAGCTGAGGATCTGACCGCGGCGTCAGTGGGCCAGACCCCCAGGGGCAATCTCCACGCAGCCAACACACATAGGCGACACGTCCCTCGGGAATCTCAGATATAAGAGTCATTCCAAGCAAGACAAGCAACTCTGGCTATATTCCGAGGTGCTACTCTCCTATCTCTCTGATCTCTCCCCCACCCTCCCCTGTCGGCTTCATTAACGTTGGAATTGCCTGAGCCAGAGGGAGAACAGCTCCGGTTCCGCGGCGGCTTTGCTTCCCCCCCCCCCTTTTTTTTTTCTTTTGGTCTTTTCCTAACCCACTCTTCCGGCCTGAGAGAAGGAACCACAAAAAACCCAGGGACCAAAAATCCATCCCTAATTGGACTAAAACCACAGAACCAGCTACAGCCAAGCATATATGATCCAAATCTCAGACTTTCATCCTTACAGGGAACAAGGTGGCAGTTATAATCCAAAGGCAGTTCTGATAGGGATCTGACTGCATTTTTTTTAGCGGAATTTCTGGAAAAACAAGTTTCCCAGTGATGGCTGGGAGACAGCAGTCGATATCAAACCACATAAAGCAGACCATGACAGCTTCTACAACCCCCCAAAACAAAAGAATCAAAATCTTTCCCAAATGAAGATACAATCCTGGAATTATCAGATACAGAATATAAAAAACTAATATACAGAATGCTTCAAGACATCAGAAACGAAATAAGGCAAACTGCAGAAAAAGCCAAGGGACACACTGATAAAACAGTTGAAGAACTCAAAAAGATTATTCAAGAACATAGTGGAAATATTAATAAGTTGCAAGAATCCATAGAGAGACAGCATGTAGAAATCCAAAGGATTAACAATAAAATTACACAATTAGACAACGCAATAGGAAGTCAGAGGAGCAGACTCGAGCAATTAGAATGCAGACTGGGACATCTGGAGGACCAGGGAATTAACACCAACATAGCTGAAAGAAAATCAGATAAAAGAATTAAAAAAAAATGAAGAAACCCTAAGAATCATGTGGGACTCTGTCAAGAAGGATAACTTGCCTGTGACTGGAGTCCCAGAACAGGGAGGGATAACAGAAAACACAGAGAGAATAGTTGAAGATCTGCTGACAGAAAACTTCCCTGACATCATGAAAGACGAAAGGATATATATCCAAGATGCTCATCGAACCCCATTTAAGATTGATCCAAAAAGAAAAACACCAAGACATATTATCATCAAACTTGCCAAAACCAAAGATAAAGAGAAAATTTTAAAAGCAGCCAGGGAGAAAAGAAAGGTCACCTTCAAGGGAGAATCAATAACAATAAGTTCAGACTACTCAGCAGAAACCACGCAGGCAAGAAGGGAATTCGACGACATATACAGAGCACTGAAGGAGAAAAACTGCCAGCCAAGAATCATATATCCAGCAAAACTCTCTCTCAAATATGAAGGCGAAATTAAGATATTTACAGATAAACACAAGTTTAGAGAATTTGCAAAAACCAAACCAAAGCTATAAGAAATACTAAAGGACACTGTTTGGTCGGAAAACCAATAATATCAGATACCAGCACAACACAAGGTCACAAAACAGATATCAACTCAAATAGGGAAATCACAAAAACAAATTAAGATTAATTAAAAAAAAATGCTCATAACAGGGAATCACTGAAGTCAAAATGTAAAAGATCACAATAATCAAAAAGAGGGACTAAATACAGGTGGCATAGAACTGCCATATGGAGAGTGATACAAGGCGACAGAGAACATTACAAGTTAGGTTTTTACTTAGAAAAATAGGGGTAAATATTAAGGTAACCACAAAGAGGTATAACAACTCCATAACTCAAGATAAAAGCCAAGAAAAATGTAACGACTCAAAAAACATAAAGTCAAACACTATGAAAATGAGGATCTCACAATTTACTAAGAAAAACGTCTCAGCACAAAAAAGTATGTGGAAAAATGAAACTGTCAAACAACACACATAAAAAGGCATCAAAATGACAACACTAAACACTTATTTATCTATAATTACGCTGAATGTAAATGAACTAAATGCACCAATAAAGAGACAGAGAGTCTTGGACTGAATAAAGAAACACGATCCGTCTATATGCTGCCTACAAGAGACACACCTTACACTTAGAGACACAAACTAAAACTCAAAGGATGGAAAAAAATATATCAAGCAAACAACAAGCAAAAAAGAAGAGGAGTAGCAATATTAATTTCTGACAAAATAGACTTTAGACTTAAATCCACCACAAAGGATAAAGAAGGACACTACATAATGATAAAAGGGACAACTGATCAGGAAGACATAACCATATTAAATATTTATGCACCCAATGACAGGGATGCAAGATACATAAATCAAATTTTAACAGAACCGAAAAGTGAGATAGACACCTCAACAATTATAGTAGGAGACTTCAACACACCACTTTCGGAGAAGGACAGGACATCCAGTAAGAAGCTCAATAGAGACACGGAAGACCTAATTACAACAATCAACCAACTTGACCTCATTGACTTATACAGAACTCTCCACCCAACTACTGTAAAATATACTTTTTTTTCTAGCGCACATGGAACATTCTCTAGAATAGACCACATATTAGGTCATAAAACAAACCTTTGCAGAATCCAAAACATCGAAATATTACAAAGCATCTTCTCAGACCACAAGGCAATAAAACTAGAGATCAATAACAGAAAAACTAGGGAAAAAAAATCAAATACTTGGAAAATGAACAATACCCTCCTGAAAAAAGACTGGGTTATAGAAGACATCAAGGAGGGAATAAGGAAATTCACAGAATGCAAAGAGAATGAAAATACTTCCTATCAAAACCTATGGGACACAGCAAAAGCAGTGCTCAGAGGCCAATTTATATCGATAAATGCACACATACAAAAAGAAGAAAGAGCCAAAATCAGAGAACTGTCCCGACAACTTGAACAAATAGAAAGTGAACAACAAAAGAATCCATCAGGCACCAGAAGGAAACAAATAATACAAATTAGAGCAGAACTAAATGAATTAGAGAATAGAAAAACAATTGAAAGAATTAACAAAGCCAAAAGCTGGTTCTTTGAAAAAATTAACAAAATTGATAAACCATTGGCTAGACTGACTAAAGAAATACAGGAAAGGAAACAAATAACCCGAATAAGAAATGAGAAGGGCCACATCACAACAGAACCAACTGAAATGAAAAGAATCATATCAGATTATTATGAAAAACTGTACTCTAACAAATTTGAAAACCTAGAAGAAATGGATGAATTCCTGGAAAAACACTACCTACCTAAACTAACACATTCAGAAGTAGAACAACTAAATAGACCCATAACAAAAAAAGAGATTGAAATGGTAATCAAAAAACTCCCAACAAAAAAAAGCCCTGGCCCGGACGGCTTCACTGCAGAGTTCTACCAAACTTTCAGAGAAGAGATAACACCACTACTTCTGAAGGTATTCCAAAGCATAGAAAATGACGGAATACTACCCAACTCATTCTATGAAGCCACCATCTCCCTGATACCAAAACCAGGTAAAGACATTACAAAAAAAGAAAATTACAGATCTATATTCCTCATGAACATAGATGCAAAAATCCTCAACAAAATTCTAGCCAATAGAATCCAACAACATATCAAAAAAATAATTCACCACGATCAAGTGGGATTTATACCAGGTATGCAAGGCTGGTTTAATATCAGAAAAACCATTAATGTAATCCACCACATAAATAAAAGACAAAAACCACATGATCTTATCAATTGATGCAGAAAAGACATTTGACAAAGTCCAACACCCTTTTATGATAAAAACTCTCACCAAAGTAGGAATTGAAGGAAAATTCCTCAACATGATAAAGGGCACCTCAAAAAAAAAAAAAAATTTTTTTTTTTTTTGATGCAAAGCCAACAGCCAACATCATTCTAAATGGAGAGAACGGGAACCAGACAAGGATGCCCTTTATCACTGCTCTTATTCAACATCGTGCTAGAAGTCCTAGCCAGGGCAATTAGGCTAGACAAAGAAATAAAGGGCATCCAGATTGGCAAGGAGGAAGTAAAATTATCTCTATTTGCAGATGACATGATCTTATACACAGAAAACCCTAAGGAATCCTCCAGAAACTACTGAAACTAATAGAAGAGTTTGTCAGAGTCTCAGGTTATAAGATAAACACACAAAAATCACTTGGATTCCTCAACATCAATAAAAAGAACATCGAAGAAGAAATAACCAAATCAATACCGTTCACAGTAGCCCCCAAGAAGATAAAATACTTAGGAATAAATCTTACCAAGGATGTAAAAGACCTATACAAAGAAAACTACAAAGCTCTACTACAAGAAATTAAAAAGGACCTGCTTAAGTGGAAAAACATACCTTGCTCATGGATAGGAAGACTTAACATAGTAAAAATGTCTATTCTACCAAAAGCCATCTATACATACAATGCACTTCCGATCCAAATTCCAATGTCATTTTTTAAGGTGATAGAGAAACAAATCTCCAACTTCATATGTAAGGGAAAGAAGCCTCGGATAAGCAAAGCATTACTGAAAAAGAAGAAGAAAGTGGGATGCCTCACTCTACCTGATTTCAGAACCTATTACACAGCCACAGTAGTCAAAACAGCCTGGTATTGGTACAACAACAGGCACATGGACCAGTGGAACAGAATTGAGAACCCAGATATAAATCCATTCACATATGAGCACCTGATATTTGACAAAGGCCCAGGTCAGTTAATTGGGGAAAAGATAGTCTTTTTAACAAATGGCGCTGGCATAATTGGATATCCATTGGCAAAAAAATGAAACAGGACCCATACCTCACACCAAGCACAAAAACTAACTCCAAGTGAATCAAAGACCTAAACATAAAGACTAAAACGATAAAGATCATGGAAGAAAAAATAGGGACAACCCTAGGAGCCCTAATACAGGGCATAAACAGAATACAAAACATTACCAAAAATGATGAAGAGAAACCAGATAACTGGGAGCTCCTAAAAATCAAACACCTATGCTCATCTAAAGACTTCACCAAAAGAGTAAAAAGACCACCTACAGACTGGGAAAGAATTTTCAGCTATGACATCTCCGACCAGCGCCTGATCTCTAAAATCTACATGATTCTGTCAAAACTCAACCACAAAAAGACAAACAACCCAATCAAGAAGTGGGCAAAGGAAATGAACATGCACTTCACTAAAGAAGATATTCAGGCAGCTAAGAGACACATGAGAAAATGTTCTCGATCATTAGCCATTAGAGAAATGCAAATTAAAACTACGATGAGATTCCGTCTCACCCCAACAAGGCTGGCATTAATCCAAAAAATACAAAATAATAAATGTTGGAAAGGCTGCGGAGAGATTGGAACTCTTATACACTGCTGGTGGGAATGTAAAATGGTACAACCACTTTGGAAATCTATCTGGCGTTATCTTAAACAGTTAGAAATAGAACTACCATACAACCCAGAAATCCCACTCCTCGGAATATACCCTAGAGAAACAAGAGCCTTCACACAAACAGATATATGCACACCCATGTTTATTGCAGCACTGTTTACAATAGCAAAAAGCTGGAAGCAACCAAGGTGTCCATCAACAGATGAATGGGTAAATAAATTGTGGTATATTCACACAATGGAATACTACGCATGGATAAAGAACAGTGACGGATCTGTGAAACATTTCATAACATGGAGGAACTTGGAAGGCATTATGCTGAGCGAAATCAGTCAGAGGCAAAAGGACAAATATTGTATAAGACCACTAGAATAAACTGAGAAGAACACATACTTTTGTGGTTATGAGGGGGGGAGGGAGCGAGGGAGGGATAGGGTTTTTTACTGATTAATTAGTAGATAAGAACCGCTTTAGGTGAAGGGAAGGACAGCACTCAATACATGGAAGGTCAGCCCAATTGGACTGGACCAAAAGCAAAGAAGTTTCCAGGATAAAATGAATGCTTCAAAGATCAGCGGAGCAAGGGCGGGGGTTTGGGAACCATGCTCTAAGGGGACCTCTAAGTCAATTGGCAAAATAATTCTGTTATGAAAACATTCTGCATCCCACTTTGAAATGTGGCGTCTGGGGTCTTAAATGCTAATAAGCGGCCATCTAAGATGCATCAATTGGTCTCAACCCACCTGGAGCAAAGGAGAATGAAGAAAACCAAGGTCACACGATAACTAAGAGCCCAAGAGACAGAAAGGGCCACATGAACCAAAGACCTACATTATCCTGAGACCAGAAGAACTAGTTGGTGCCCAGCCACAATCGATGACTGCCCTGACAGGGAGCACAATAGAGAACCCCTGAGGGAGGAGGAGATCAGTGGGATGCAGACCCTAAATTCTCATAAAAATACCATACTTAATGGTCTGACCGTGACTAGAGGAATTCCAGCGGGCATGGTCCCCAAACCTTCTGTTGGCACAGGACAGGAACCATTCCCGAAGACAACTCATCAGACATGAAAGGGACTGGACAGTTGGTAGGAGAGAGATGCTGAAGAAGAGTGAGCTAATTATATCAGGTGGACACTTGAGACTGTGTTGGCATCTCCTGTGTGGAGGTGGGATGGGAGGATAGAGAGAGTTGGAAGCTGGCAAAATTGTCACGAAAGGAGAGACTGGAAGGGCTGACTCATCAGGGGGAGAGCAAGTGGGAGTAAGGAGTAAGATGTATATAAACTTATATGTGACAGACTGACTTGATTTGTAAACGTTCACTTGAAGCTCAATAAAAGTTAATAAAAAAAATATATGAATCAGAGAGTCAGAAAAAACACATGAAAGAAATTGATTTCTTCATAAGAAAAACGTGTTCTTTTTTTATTATTGACATTTCTTCCTCTTTTTTTTTCTTTTCTTTTTTACAAAAAGTCTATTTTTTCATTGTTGTTGTGGTTATTAGGTGCCACCAATTTGGTTCCCACTCATAGTGACCCTATGTACTACAGAAGGAAACACTTCCCGTTCCTGTGCCATCCTCACTATCATCGCTATGCTTGACTCTATTGCTGCAGCTGCTGTGTGAAACCATCTCATTGATGATCTATCTCTTTTCTGATGACACTTCATAGATCCTCCACTTTAACATGCATGACGTACTTCACCAGGAAATGGTCCCTCCTGATATCATGTACAAAGTACGTGAGATGAAGTCTCGTCATCCTTCCTTCTAAGGTTTATTCTGGCTGCACTTCTTCCAAGACAGATTTGTTCCTTCTTCTGGCTTATTAGGTACTGTCTTAGGCTGGATCCTCTAGAGAAGCAAAATCAGTAAAGCGTATAAATATACATAGATAGAGATTTATATTAAGGAAACGGCTCTCACGATTGTAGAGGCTGGGACGTTCCAAGTACGTGGATCAGAATAGAAGCTTCTCTTGGTTCATGTAGCTTCAGGGGCTGACGAACCCGAGATCAGCAGATCAGAGCGTAGGGCTCTAAGGATCAACGAATCCCAAATTGGCAGATAAGTTGATAGCTCAAGTCCCAAGAACTGGAAGCAGATGAACAGGAAACAGCCACAGGATCCAGAGTGAGCATAAAAGCCAGAACGTCTGTTTATATTCGGATGCAGTCCACACCCCCAAGGAAACTCCCTTTCCACTGACTGGCTACTCACAGAAGATTCCATCATGGGAGTGATCACATATAAATACTGAGAATCACTCCTCAGCCTAGTTGACACACAATCTTAACCATCACAAGTACTGTCGAGTTAGTTCCAACTCACAGCAACTTTATGTACAACAGAAAGAAACACTGTCTAGTCCTGCATAATCTTCACAATCATTGTTATGCTTGAGCCCACTGTTGCAGCCACTGTGCCAATCCATCTCATCAAGGGAATTCCTCTTTTCGACTGACCTTCTACTTTGCCAAGCATGACAGGTCCCTCCTGATAATATGCCCAAAGTATGTAAGACAAAGTCTCGCCATCTTTGCTTCTATGGAGCACTCTGGCTATATTCCAAGACACTTGTTCGTTCTTCCGGAAGTCCCTGGTATATTCAATACCCTTCACCAAAATCATAATTTGAAGGCATCCATTCTCCCTCGGTCTTACTTATTCTTTGACCAGCTTTTGCATGCATATGAGGCAATTGAAATATCATGGCTGGGGTCAGATACACCTTAGTCCTCAAAGCAACATGTTTGCTGTTGAATATTTTAAAGAGGTCTTTTGCAATAGATTTGTCCAATGCAATACATCTTTTGATATCCTGACTGCTTCTTAAATGGGTGTTGATTGTAGAAACAAGTAAAATGAGATCCTTGACAACATTCATCTTTGCTCCATTTATCATGATGTTGCTTACTGGTGCAGTTGTGAGGATTTTTGTTTTCTTTATGTTGAGGTGTAATCCATACTGAAGGCTGTAGTCTTTGATCTTCCTCAGTAAGTCCTTCAAGTCCTCTTTGCTTTCAGCAAGGAATGTTGTGTTATTTGCATATCATAGGTTGTTAATGAGTCCTCCTCCAATCCTGATGCCCTGTTCTTCTTCATATAGTCCAGCTTCTCGGATTATATGTTCATCATACAGATTGAATAAGTATGATGAAAAGATACATCCCTGATGTACATCTATCTTGATTTTAAACCATGTGGTATCCCCTTGCTCTGTTTGAAAGCCTGCCTCTGGGTCTATGGTCAGGTTCCTCATGAGCACAATTAAGTGTTCTGGAATTCCTGTTCTTCACAATGTTATCCATAATTTGTTATGATCCATACAGTTGAATGCATTTTCATAGTCAATAAAACACAGGTAAACATCTTCCTAGTATTCCCTACTTTCAACCAAGATCCATATATCAGCTGTATTACCTGTTCCATGTCCTCTTCTGAATCCACCTTGAATTTCTGACAGTTCCCTGTCAATGAACTGCTCCAACCACTTTTGAATGATGTTCACCAAAATTTTACTTGTGTGTGATATTCATGATATTGTTTGATGATTCCCACATTCTGTTTGATCACCTTTCTTTGGGATGGGTACAAATATGGATCTCTTCCTGTGGGTTGGCCAGGTGTCTGTCTTTCAAATTTTTTGGCATAGGCGAGTGAGCACCTCCAGCACTGCATCTGTTTGTTGAAACATCTCAATTAGTAATCTGTCAATTCCTGGAGCCTTGTTTTTCACCAATGCCCCTAGTGTAGCCTGGAATTTTTACTTCAATACCATTGGTTCTTGATCATATGCTACCTCCTGAAATGGCTGAGAGTTGACCAATGCTTTTTGATACAATGACTCTGTGTATTTCTTCCATCTGCTTTTGGTGTTTTCTACATCATTCCATATTTTGCCATAGAATCCTTCAAAATTGCAAATCAAGGCTTGAATTTTTTCTTCAGTTCTTTCAGCTTGAGAAATGCTGAGCATTTTTTCCCTTTTGGTTTTCTAACTCTAGGTCTTCACACATTTTGTTATAATACTTTACTTTGACTTCTCAAGTTGCTCTTTGAAATCTGTTCATCTCTTTTACTTCATCTTTTCGTCCATTCACTTTAGCTACCCCAATTTCAATAACAAGTTTCAGTCTCTTCTGGCATTAATTTTGTTTTCTTTCTTTCCTATCTTATTAATGACCTTTTGCGTTCTTCACATATGATGTCCCTGATGTCTTCCCACAACTCACCTGGTCTTCAGTCATCAGTGTTCAATGTGTGAAATTTATTCTTGAGATGGTCTCCAAATTCAGGTGAGATATACCCAAGATTTTATTTTTGCTCTTGTGGACTTGTTCTGATTTTCTTCTGGTTCAGCCTGAAGCTGCATATGAGCAATCGATGGTCTGTTCCACTGTCAGTCCTTGGCCTTGTTCTGACAGATGGCATTGAGCTTTTCTATCACCTCTTTCCACTGTTGTAGCCGATTTGATTGCTGTGTTCAGACAGAACTAGTGGATACTGATTGGTTTAGAGTCAAGAAAGATGTGCATCAGGGTTGTATCCTTTCACCATACCTATTCAACCTGTATGCTGAGCAAATAATCCGAGAAGCTGGACAATATGAAGAAGAACAGGACATCAGCATTGGGGAAGACTCATTAACGACCTGCCTTATGCAGATGACACCACCTGTTTGCTGAAAGTGAAAAGGACTTGAAACACTAATGAAGATCAAAGACCACAGCCTTCAGTATGGATTGCGCCTCAACATAAAGAAAACAAAAATCCTCACAATTGGACCAATGAGAAACATCATGATAAATGAGGAAAAGACTGAAGTTGTCAAGGATTTCATTTTACTTGAATCCACAATCAACAGCCACGGAAGCAGCAGTCAAGAAATCAAATGACACATTGCATTGGGCAAATCTGCTGCCAAGGACCTCTTTAAAGTGTTGAAAAGCAAAGATGTCACCCTGACGACTAAGGTGAGCGTGAACCAAGCCATGGTATTTTCAATCGCATCATATCCATGTGAAAGCTGGACAGTGAATAAGGAAGACTGAAGAAGAGTTGACGCCTTTGAATTGTTTTGTTGGCAACGAATAGTGAATATACCATGGACTGCCAAAAGAACAAACAAATCTGTCTTGGAAGAAGTAAAACCAGAATGCTCCTTAGAAGCAAGGATGGTGAGACTGCATCTTACATACTTTGGACATGTTGTCAGGAGGGATCAGTCCCTGGAGAAGGACATCATGCTTGGCAAAGTACAGGGTCAGAGGAAAAAAGGAAGACCCTCAATGAGGTGGATTGACACAGTGGCTGCAACAATGAGCTCAAGCATAACAATGATCATAAGGATGGTGCAGGACCGGGCAGTGTTTCTTTCTGTTGTGCACGGGGTTGCTGTGAGTCAGAACGACTGGGCTGCACTTAACAACAACAAGAACAACATGAGGTCAAACTCTAAGTGTCATCTTACATTTCTACAGCATCAAAGTTAACTGAGAGGGTGAATCCACAGTCTAAATTCTTTTGTTGTATTTAAAATTCTTAAACAGTTTTGCTGAAACAATTCTACTCTTACTAATTTATTTTTATTAAAGTGCAATTGTAGTTTAAATCGTGGCATCATTTTGAAACATAAGAACAACAAACGGATGAAAAATACAAAGTTCCTTACAAGAAACAAGACTAGAGATGAAGTAGGATTTAGTAATGCTGGTAGCCATCCCTGACCTGAACCAGCTGAATGATGAGGACACAGCAAATCTCGTTAAACTGACCCAAAAAATATGCCACTGCTTGGTGGGGATTTGATTTTTTTTAAGACCCACGAGATTAGAATGGTAAATCGGCAGAAGTAATGCACAGCTGAAAAGATTATCACTATAGCTATCTCATTAGCAAACTGTCTCAACTATTAATGGCATTTGTATTGGACTGACCTGCTTTGGGATCCCCGGTGGTGCAGTGGTTAAGAGCTCAGCTGCTAGCCAAAAGGTCAGCAGTTCAAATCTACCAGCCACTCCTTGGAAAACTGACGGGCAGTTCTACTCTGTCTTATAGGGACTCTATGAGTCAGAGTTGACTCGATGACAATGGGGCTGTTTGTGTGTGTGTGTGTGTGTGTGGCCTGCTTTGATGAATAGTTCACAGTAATAACAGGAGGATTAAGTTCATCAAAATAGTCACATTTACAACAGAAAGAATTCCCAAAGGGTGTTTTGTGGTTTGCATTTCTGAGTATTGTGATACTGACTTTCTTCTCTTGTTGTTTTATGCAATAGAACCTAATTCAAGGAAACCCAGAGACAGGTGCAGAAAACAGACTCAGAACTAAGCAAGTGTCTGGATTCAGGAAAAGTGACTTTGCCTGAAGATTAATCACCAGACAATGAAAGCCCGTTGTCTCTTATTCCATGTCCCATATTTGAAAATCTGCGGCATTTCTGACAGATATATTCACGTGGGCTTTTAGGATAAAAAGAATAGTGTAAGTTAGGAATTCTCTGACAGATATATGATCTGGGATCACCATGCGGAGATCTCTTTGTGTCCACACTTAACTCACCCCCTGGTCCCTGGAGGACACACTCACAACCCTGTGGATTTGTCTGCTAGGCCCTGAGCGCTCTTGAGGATTTACATTAGTGAGACAAATGGCTAATTCACACGAGCCAAATGTTGTACGTTTCATGATTAAATACAAGCCTCCCCAGGCTGGACTTCATTTATTTCCCCTGCAGTGAAATATGTGTGGATTTATATTTTTTCATTAGTACATAAAAACAAGCAGTTTATAAAATGCTGGAGGAATTATCAAAGTTAAATCTTCCATTCCACGATGAAGAACTTTTACTGTTGTTTCTTTCTTCACAAAACACAAGCCACCTCCTAATGATTTAATGAAAAATTCTATTTTGTTACATTGTTTAAAAAGTGAAATAAATATAATGCAGTACATTGTCTCATTAATTCAGTTGGAGTTAAACTTGGTTTCTGGAAATTAAGGGCTACTGGAGAAACTCGCACCACCAATTGGCCCAAGTTACTAGAATTAACAGAGATGGTGTGATACCATAATGTTAAAAATTTTGTGGTTTTAGCACACGTGATAATACTGTAAGTTTTCTGGCTATCAGCGCATCCACTTGTTCACCCATTGTACCAATATATATTAAGTATTGTGCTGGGGGCAGTTGCAGTTCAGTGGTAGAATTCTCACCTTCCTTGCAGAAGACACAGGTCCAATTCCCATCCAATGCATCCCACACACAGCCACCACCCAGCTGTCAGTGGAGGCTTGCGTGTTGCCATGATGCTGTCTTAGTTATCTCCTGATGCTAAAACAAAAATACCACAAGTGGGTGGCTTTAACAAATAGAAGTTTATTTTCTCAGTTTAGGGCCCCAGTTCTAAGGGAAAGCTTTTGCTCTCTGTGAGCTCTGGGGAAAGGTTTTTTTCTCCTTTCAACATCTATGAGCCTGATGTTTCTTGGAGATCTCCACGTATCTTGGCATCAATCTTCTCCTGGGGCTAGGAGGTCCTCAGCTCGGGGACCTTGGGTCCAAAGGACATGCTCCACTCCGGGCTCTTCTTTCTTGGTGGCAGTAGGTCCCTCTTCTCTCTGCTCACTTTTCTCTTTTTATCTTTTGTAAGATAAAAGCTGTGACTCAAAGTTGTGACTTAAGTAAGCCAGTGACTTAAGTAAGGTGATGACTTCAGTAAGGGTGTGAATTGAGTAATGGTGTGACTTGAGTAAGGGTGTGACTCAAGATGTATGTCACACTAATCCTGCCTCATTAACATAGAGGGGTTTAGGACTTACAATACACAAAATGGAGGATAATTACACAATACCACAAAAACGTAGGCCAATTACATCAAATAAAAAAATGGAGAACAATTACAAAATGCTGGGAATAACAGCCTACCCAAGTGACACATATTTTTACAGGACACAATTCAATCCATGACAGATGCTGAACAGGTTCCAACAGAGCTTCCAGACTACGATGAACTAGAAAGAAAGGCCTGAATATCTACTTCTAAAAATCAGCTGACAAACCACCTGTAGATCACAATCGTCTGATCAACAACCTATCATGGCAATGGCACAGGACTGGGCATTATTTTATTTCACTGTCAGGTTTGACTCAAAGGTATTCCATCAATTCCTGAAGCCTTATTTTTCACCAGTGCTCTCAATGCAGGTTGGGCCTCTTCCTTCAGTACCATCAGCTCTTGATCATATGCTCCCTCCTGAAATGGTTGAACGTTAACCAATTCTCTTTGGTACAGTGACTGTGTATTCCTCCCATCTTCTTTTGATGGTTCCGGCACAGGTGAATATTTTCCCTGTGGAATCCTTCAATATTACAACTCCAGGCTTGAATTTTTTCTTCAGTTGTTTCAGCTTGAGAAATGCCAAAAGAATTCTTCTCTTTTGGTTTTGTATTTCCAGATCTTTGCAATGTCATTATAATACTTTACTTTTTCTTGTCGAGTCTACCCTTTGAAATCTTCTGTTCAGCTCTTTTATCATTTCATTCATTTGCTTTAGCTACTCAACATTCAAGAGAAGTTTCAGAGTCTCTTCTGACATCTGTTTTGGTCTCTTCTTTGTCTCCTATCTTATTAAAGTCCTCTTGCACTCTTCATGATGTCCTTGATGTCATTCCACAACTCGTCTGGTCTTAGGTTTTTAATGTTCAATGGGTCTAATCTATTCTTAGGATGGTCTCTAAATTCAGGTGGGATATACTCAAGGTTCTGCTGCTATTCATAAGGATTTCACTGGCTAATAATGCTTTTCAGAAGAAGACTGCCAGGTACTTCTTCCTAGTCTGTCTTAGTCTGGAAGCTCAGCTGAAACCTGTTCTCCATGGGTGACCCTGCTGGTATCTGAATACAGGTGGCATAGCTTCCAGCATCACAGCAACACTCAAGCCCCCACAGTATGACAAACTGATAGACATGTGGACATGTTGACAGGAGGGATCAGTCCCTGGAGAAGGACATCATGCTTGGCAGAGTACAGGGTCGGCGGAAAAGAGGAAGACCCTCAACGAGGTGGATTGACACAGTGGCTGCAACAATGAGCTCAAGCATAACAACAATTGTGAGGATGGCTCAGGACCAGGCAGTGTTTCGTTCTGTCATGCATAGGGTTGCTGAGTTGGAACCGACTTGACGGCATCTAACAACAACAACGTACTCAAGGTTGTACTTTGGCTCTCTTGGACTTGTTCTAGTTTTCTTCAGTTTCAATTTGAACTTGTGTATGAGCAACTGATGATCTGTTCCACAGTCGGCCCCTGGCATTGTTCTAACTGATGACACTGAACTTTTCCATTCTTCCCTCAGATGTAGTCGATATGATGCTTGTGTATTCCATCTAGTGAAGTCCATGTGTATAGTCACTGTTCATGTTCTTGAAAAAAGGTATTTGCAAAGAAGTAGTTGTTCTTGCAAAATTCTATCATGCTATCTCCTGCATTATCTCTATCACCAAGGTCATATTTTCCAACTACGGATCCTTCTTTGTTTCCAACTTTTGCATTCCAATCATCGGTAATTATTAATGCATCCTGATTGCATGTTTCATCAATTTTAGACTGCAGAAGTTGGTAAAAATCTTCAATATCTTCATCTTTGGCCTTAGTAGTTGGTGCATAAATTTGAATAACAGTCGTATTAACTGGTCTTCCTTGAAGGCATATGGATATTATCCTATCACTGGCAGCACTGTACTTCAGAATAGATCCTGAAACGTTCTTTTCGATGATGAATGCAACATCATTCCTCTTCAAGTTGTCATTCCTGGCATAGGAGACCATATGATTGCTCAATTCAAAATGGCCAATACCAATCAATTTCAGCTCACTAATGCCTAGCATATCAATGTTTATGCATTGCATTTCACTTCTGAAGATTTCCAATTTTTGTAGATTCATACTTCATACATTTCATGTTCCAATTATTAATGAATGTTTACAGCTGTTTCTTCTCATTTTAAGTCATACCACATCAGCAAATGAAGGTCCAGAAAGCTTGACTCCATCCACATCACTAAGTTTGTCTCTACTTTGGGGAGGCAGCTCTTCCCCAGTCATATTTTGAGTGCCTTCCAACCTGAAGGGCTCATCTTCCAGCACTGTATCAGAAAATGTTCAGCTGCTATTCATAAGGTTTTCACTGGCTAATTCTTTTCAGAAGTAGACTACCAGGTCCTTCTTCCTAGTCTGTCTTACTATGGATGCTCAGCTGAAACCTGTTTGCCATAGATAACCCTGCTGGTATTTGAATATCAGTGGCAATAGCTTCCAGCACCACTGCAACACACAAGCCCCCACAGTAACAGACAAACTGAAAGATCCATGGCAGTGCATATATATATATATATATATATAGTTGTTGTTAGGTGCCATCGAATTGTTTTTGACTCATACCTACCCTGTGTATAACAGAACAAAATGCTTCCAGGTTGTACACCATCCTCACAATCTTTGCTACGCTTAAACCCATTGTTGCAGCCACTGTGTCAATCTATCTCGTTGAAGGTCTTTCTCTTTTTCATCACTTCATCTCACATTCTATGGACATGTTATCACGAAGAGCCAGTCCCTGGAGAAGGACATTATGCTTAGTAAAGTGGAGGGTCAGTGCTCACTCCTCTATGCCAAGAAATTTGGAAGACAGCTTGCTGGCCAACCAACTGGAAGAGATCCATATTTGAACCCATTGTAAAAAAAGAGGAGATCCAACAGAAAGCTTAAATTATTGAATAATATCATTAATGTCACACACAAGTAAAATTTTCCTGAAGCTCATTAAAAAGCAATTACAACAGCACATGGACAGGGAATGGCCAGAAAACAGAGCCAGATTTAGAGGAGGACCTGGAACCAGGGATATCATTGCTAATGTCAGAGATCCTGGCTGAAAGCGGAGAATACCAGAAAGATGTTTACCTGTGTTTTATCGACTATGCAAAGGTATTTGACTGTGTGGGTCATAACAAATTGTGAATAACATTGCAAAGAAATTTTATTTTATTTTTTTGTGGATAATATCCAGGGTCTTTAGTTCACATAGTTGGAGGGATAGGGAACAGTATGTCTACTCCATGAGTGGTGGAACTCCCCGATGTACAGTGTAATGAAAGAATCAGTGTCACTGTAGTGGAAAACATTGTACAGCTAATGACATACTCAAGAAGACAAGTTTGGAGACTGTTTGTAACCCTTTGGGGCAGGGGTGATGAAATCTTGCAGTACGATGGGATCAGCGGCTGTAGTGGAGAGATAGTGATGTGGTGATGAAGTGATCTAAAGACTGGCTCACAAACATGTTTGAGCTCAATCACAAAAAATTGGGACCTAAAATACTTGGGTTTTGGGGGTCTTTGGAAACTACCTAAGATTTTACAATTAGTTGCCAAATACAGTTGTTATTGATGGGTCAGTCATTCAAGGGAGCCATCATAGGTATTCAGAATTCACATTTACTATTAATAAGTTACTGAATTATCTGTATATATTCAATCATGTATTGAATATACCATGGACTGTCAAAAGTATGAACAAATCTGTCTTGGAAGAAGTACAACCACAATGCTCCTTAGAAGCAAGGACAGCGAGACCATGTCTCACATACTTTGGACATGTCAGGAGGGATCAGTCCCTGGAGAAGGACATCATGCTTGGTAAAGTAGAGGGTCAGCGAGAAAGAGGAAGACCCTCAACAAGATGGATCGACACAGTGGCTGCAACAATGGGCTTAAGCATAACAACAATTGTGAGGATGGTGCAGGACCGGGCAATGTTTTGTTCTATCGTACATACAGTGGCTTTGAGTCAGACGCAACTCGACGTCACCCAACAACAACTACGTTCAATCAAAACATATTTATTGAGGTCCTCTCTTCCTTGGCATTGTAGTAACTATGGGTAGAAAAGAAAAAATGTTAACACATTTAATATCCTTTTTTGAATTTTTTGCCTCCTTAGTGTTTTAATAACTGTTTCTCCATTATGCCCAGGGAAGGAACATTGTCAGTGTTTTGGGTAGGTACTATGGTTCTGGATTGCTGCCTATTTTTTTTTTTTAATATCCTTCTTCACAATTTTAAGAATGATCTGTTTCCTGCTTTTTCTCATGACAGAGAAGGAAAGAACGAGTACTAAAATCATGCAGCATAAAGCTTCTCTTTTTCTCTGTCTTCAAATAGGATTTTTCCTGAAAAATATCAGAGACTCAAAGGGCTTCCTGATGCCCCTGGGTGGTCTGAGGCTTCAGTGTGGCAGCTGGCCTGCCCAACCCACCACAGTGGGGAAGCAAGGGAACCACTAGAAAGAGCCAGTTATAAGAATTTACTTTCTGTTGGTTTTTTCCACCTAAATCAACCAAAAAAAAAAAAACTACAAGAGACTTAGCCTGAAAAGCAGAAAAAGAAAAATGCCAGATTCAGATTATTGGTTCATAAAATGAGGCACCAGGCAATCCAGCTTTATCATACAGAATGGATTGGGTGTTCACTTTTAGCCAGCAGAGGCGTTATGTGTACAGAGTCTGCAAAAACAATGACGTTAAAGAATACTCGTTTGGAAAACCTGTACCTTGCCCCCTTTTTTTTGTTTTTTTGTTTTTGTAATAATTGCTTTCTATCTACTGCCTTTGCAGATAATGTATAAACAGAGTGTAGCACCAACCCAGTCCTTAGTTGCTTCCCCTCCTCACCATAGACAAATGAAAGTTTCAATTATATTGAAACAAAAGTTTAAAGGAAAATGTTATGCTGTTCTCTGTCTATGTAGATTTTTCACAATATTGGGTAATCAGGCATGTTGATAATATGCAAATTAAATGTATTATGTTTTAGGCAAGAAATAAACCCAAGTGGTAAAAGTACTGGGGGTTATTCTGAATTCCAAAAGGATTAAAACTCAGTTGCCACTGAGTTATCATCTACTCAGGGTCATCCCATGTGTTCAGAGTAGAACTGTGCTCCATAGAGTTTTCAATGACTGATTTTTTGCAAGTAGATCACTAGGTCTTTCTTTCAAGGTACCTCTGGGCAGACTTGAGCCTCCAACCTTTTGGTAAGCAGCTGAGCCTGTGTTAAACATGTGCATCACCCAGTGGCTCCATATATTAACATAAATACAGGTAAAGCAGTCAGAATGGATCAGCTCTTAAAATCCAGAAGCTGTAGTGAGATAGAGATCAGTCTCAAATTTTCAGAGGCCCATCCTTTGAATGAATATCTTCCCACTTAAAATTTAAGTAGTACTGTGAGGCCACCCATTGATTCATTTAAAAAATATTTATTGACTACTTACAAAGGGCCAAGGACTGTTTTGGCGCTGGGGGAGGGGAGTCAACAAATTCCTGGAATAAATATAAAATAATTTGTCCCTGGGAGATTTTGCCACAGGGAGCAACTAAAAGATGAGAAAATATTGTGCTTGAGGCCAAGGCCTCATTGGCTCTGAGGACCTCTGCCCTTTTCTAGGTTGTAGAAACAGTTCTGATATAGCAGTAGTCATTGAAGATAGTATTGCTTTTCCCTGAAGTCTGTGTTTGTCACAAATCCAGCCTTAAGACACATGTTCTTCATTTGGGAGCCATTAAGAGAAGGACTTGGCAAAGGCAATCAAAATGGTGTTGTTCATGGCTTATCAAGGATTATGGAGTATGAAGTACCCGCAGGAAGCACTAGCAGAGAGAAGTCTAGCTGGGGGATCAATGTAAACATATGTATACAGGCAACAATGATGTACTAGTTATCTATTGCTGTACAGAAAACCACCCCATACAATGGAATATTACTTAGTCATGAAGAGAAATTAAGTTCTTATACATGCTACAACATGGATGAACCTTGAAAACATTATGTTGAGTGAAATAAGTCAATCACAAATCAAAAAATAATGTATTGCATAATTTCACTTATATGAAATATCCAGGATAGGCAAGTACACAGACAGCAAAGTTTATGAGTGCTTACCAGGGGAAGGTGGGTGGGAGGCGAAAGAGAGGGCTCATTGCTTAGGGGACACTGAACTTCTATTAGGGGTGATGGGAAAATTTGGGAACAGATGATGGTAATGGTTGAACAGCATGATAAACATAACCACTGTCACAGAACTCTACATGTGAAGATTGTTAAAATGGCACATTTTTGTTACATATATATTAACCAAAAAAGAAAAAAGTTGGCATTTCTCAAAAAATGAAAAAAAGAAAGGAAGAAAACCATCCCAAATATTAGTAACTCACAGCAACAGTGATTTTTCACAGTGGTCTTGCCAGCTCATTTAGGTGGCTGCCTCAGCCAGCAGTTCAGCTGTGGAAGGGGCTCTAAGACGGCTCCCTATCTCTCCCGTTATTCAGTAGTCTAGCTTAGGATTCTCTACATGACAGCAGGAAGATGCCAAGAGGTCAAAGGTTGGTGCTGCAGTGCCTCTTGAAACCTGGGCTCTGAAATTCTCACAACACTTCTGCCACATATGACGGTCAAGTCACAAGGCCATCCCAGCTCTCGTGCACAGTAACATACGGTCTACCTCTCGAGGGCGTGTTTTGGAAAAAAAAAAAAAACAAACAACACGCAGCTACATTTGATCAACATATACTAAAGACAATAAGACCAGACAGCAAATTCTCACATATTTCATATGCCTCTGATCAATAAGATGGTGCTGGGAATGTATCATTACACCAGATAAAAGAAGAATAGAATGGCTGCAGAGGGTAAAGAAAGGACTTTCTAAATTACTTTTTATTACTCCATTATTCAAACTTACAGAAATGTTGCAAAAATATTCAAAGAGCTTTCATGTCCCCTTTATTGCCAATCTTCAATTGTAAATATTGTACCACATTTTCTCTGTCACTAGAATGGTGATGAATACAAACTATACAAAATCAGAAATCAGATACACCTGAACATAAAGTAAACAAAAATCCTTACAGCTGGACCAAAAATAACAGCCACCTCATGATAAATAGTAAAGAAATTGAAACTGTCAAGAATGTCACTCTTTTTGGATAAACAATCAATGCCAATGGAAGCAACAATCAAGAAATCAAATGATGTATTACATTGGGGAAATCTGCTGCAACGAAGATGTGTCTTTGATGACTAGGGTGCAGCTGACCAAACCACAGTATTTTCAGTCATCTCATATGAATCAGAAAGGTGGCCAAAAGGAAGGAAGGCCGAAGATGAACTGGCACACTGGAATTACGGTGTTGGTGAAGAATACTGAGTACACTATAGACTTCCAGAAGAAGAAACAGAACTGTTTTAGAAGTGCAGACAGAACACTCCTTAGCAGCGAGGATGGCGAGACTTTGTCTTGCTTACATTGGACATGTTAGCAGGAGGGGCCAATTGCTGGAGAAGGACATAATGCTTGGTGAAATAGAGGGTACATGGAAAAGACAGAGTCCCTCAATGAGATGGATTGACCAAGTGGCTGCAACAATGGGCTCAAACTTAGCGCCCATTGTGAGGATGCCACAGGACTGGGCAGCATTTCACTCTGTTGTACATTGTGTCGCTGTGAGTTGGAACGCACTTAACAGCATTTAACAGCCAAAACATGCTTGGGGTGTAGCGAATGCAGAGTGACTATGAATAGGCAAGGGGTTTCTTTTGGAAGTATAGAAAATGTTCTGAATGACTAAAAAGTGGTCATGGCTGCACAATTCTGAGTTACTAAAAACTACTGAATTCTACACTTTCAATGAGTAAGTTTTAGGGTATTGAATTATATCTCGAAAAAGTTTTTAAAATAATAAATAAGCTCTAGATGAATGAATTTCATGATTACAAAAATGAATTGACATTTGGGGGTCTTTATTTTTTTATTGTAGGAGGATACTGTTGAAAATCTCTCTAAAAAACACATACCTGCCATCAGAGAATCTACAGTCAAAAAAAAAAAAAAATGGTATCTGTGAATCCCATGATATGAATTGGGAATTTGTAACTTGGCTCCTCTGAATATGTGCTTTGAATCTGAGGCATGAAACGGGTTTAGCTATTTCGCACAGACCCAACACACTATTCAGTACTCAGTGCAGTTATAGAAATTAAGCAACTTGCCAGTGCTCACAGAGCTGCTTGTGCCAGATGGTGGTTTGTACTGAACCCACTCTCAGTACAAGTAGCCAGTGATCTGAGGGTCAGTTCTGATTTGGTGGGCTACATAATAAAACCGCGGTGTAAAGGTATATTTATAAATGCACATGTAAAAATACAATTATTGAGGACTTTCAAAAGAAGAATATGTGTTAATATCGGCAGTCATTCCAACTCTGGTTGATCAGAATGATCAACTTCTGAAGTATCTGGGTTTCCTTCATTCAAAATTTGCCCAGGATTTCATTTTTTGGTTTTTGTTGGTATTACAAATTTTACATTTTAATGAAATTCAGTTTTATGTATCCTTGTGTCCAGAAAATTATTAATATGAGTAACCATCACAACTAAACAGTAACTGATACCTTTTGGAAAGCTTTAAATAATTTTCGAGGAACTTCTTGCTACTGTAGCCAAAATATGTGTTTTGTGTAAAATACACATTATATTACTGTCATGGTAAGAAACTGAGATAAATTATAGGTAATTTCCATTTCTTAGTACTGTTTCTATGTTATATAAGCAATTTATATTACTTTGCAGCTTGTTACCATGGTTATTTCCGGTAATTCCATGTTATTAGTCCTTTTTAAAATTAAAATGATTTTTTTTTTTTTTTTTAGTGGTGGTTATTGAAGAAAATTGTTCAAGTTGAGTAGAAAGAAATATCCCTTTTCTTGTTCAAGTTGAGTATTTCATTGAGGGCACACGATCAGAGGGCTGGAGGAAAACAAAAAGGTGGTTACCATTCTGTTCTTACTGGAAACCTCCTCTTTCCCTTCCCTTCCATCCTTACTAACATCACCAGAACGAGGTGTCTCACATAGCTACAATTTAGCTGTGGAAAACGACAAGCGGAAGCAACCAGAACAGATGGGAAAGAAGCTCTAAATCCTAACATTCTCTCAGCTTTTTGAGATAAAAAGAGTGACAGCAAAATTAATGACTGCGTGCTCAGGAACAGAGAGGACGGCCAAGATGCCTGTTTGGTGGGTTGTCGTTGCTGTTACTGATATTGTAGTTTCTTTATCTTTCCTTCTCCTTTTTCTCCAACGATGGACACACAGGCTGACATAAACTTAAAGGGCAGATGAGTTTTGGGGGAGAGATACTTGAAATGATTTTTGAAGGGTACATTGTGGGCAGGGAAGATAGCTTTAGGATACACAAAGTCTACCAGGGGAAAGGGAGGAGGCATTATGGAAGAGTATTAATGTTCAAAGATAAAGTGCTGAACTGCACTTGGCCCCGTTCTGAGCAGAAGCCGAACATGGGACTTCCATGTCCATAGAGATAACCTCATACAGCGCATTCAATGGCCTTACACAATGTGTGCACAGCATGCTTTCGTGACTCAGTTTCTCCTGATCACCTGGTTAGCGTTTAACCTAGGGGCCCCATACATCAGATATTTGGTCTTTATTTTACTTGGTCATAGTCTCTAAAATCTAAAACTTTCTGACCCTCCTCTAGAGAGACACGAGCAGTGAGTGCAGTTGTAGAAACAGAGCTGATACAAATATTTAACAGCATACATTCTGTGTGTCTTTGTTTCCTTATTCTCATACTTCCTTAGTCCTATGTTCCTGCTTTTCATACCCAATATGCTGTTGTATTGCATGTATTTATATATTTATGTGTGCCATAGTAAACTCCTTACTAAAGAAAGCAGGGCATGAATTAATAAAAATGATTGCAATCTGGAAAGATTATTGCAACGATACACAAAAGTGGGATAAAAACCACGCATACAACACACACACGTGTGCATACAAATGTATACAATTACACAATGCTGTTTACACTATGTATATCTATATAATCTATATCTATCTCTCTACATATAGATATAAAATGAGTATATCATTGGAGCATTTTTTAGTTATTACTAAATGGTCAAAATTAATACATACATAAATTTTACTCCAATTTAACATGAGTACCAAGATTTTGAACTACAAGTTTGTAATCTCACACACAGGGTAACTGTACCTTGGTTGAAATGTCCAGCACTGATTGTATACATATTGGACCAAATATGAATATATGCAGCTGCGGAATTATAGCAAACATACACTAATGGATTTCCAGGCAAGTTTATGGGCTGTTTCCTGCATTTTTTCCTCCCTATGGAGGCATGGAGTTTAAATAAATCCAAAAGTATATCATAGAAACAACACTCAGAGGGAAAAAAAAAAAAATCTGGTTCAATTTGCCACGTGGCTAGGTTAGAACAATTGAAGGAAATTTTCTGCCCCACTGTTTCTTCGTGTGCAAATAGTTCCTGTCCGACTTCCCTCATGAGGTTGCTGTGAAGCTCAAAAACAAGAAAGTGATCTGTAGTAATCTGTGAGTACTACAGAAACAAAGAAATCAAATTATTAATGAAAAACGGTAACTGAAAACTAAATTTCCTTACCAATAAACACACACAACACAATTATATTTCACAGAAGTCCTTGAATAGTACATATTTGAATCATTTAGTGAGCTTTCCTTCCCACAACACATTCCCACATTCGCTGTCTCTCTTCCTTACCTTCTTTCTGTCTCTCTCTCTCTCTCTCTTTCTCATTTTTGGCATAAATAATTTTCTGTTTTAAATCTGTCATTTTTCCGGGATGCCTGCTTGACAAACTGCCTTCGAAAATTCTAGTCATCCTGCCCCAAAGAATATTACGCAGAGGATATCAAAGCAAACACGATTCCAGCTCAATTTTAATAATGTTTTTGCTTTATTCTAATTATAAAATATGTCAAATGACAATTTCAAAATTAAATGGAAAGTTCTACATGAGATCTTAACACTCAGTGGATAATTGAAAAGGAATGGTGGCTGAGTAAATTAGACTATGAAAGCTACAATGTCAAAAGAGTTTTGGTTAAAAAATATGAAATCTGCTCTCAATTTATGGGACATAAGGCAGAGAAATCATACGTCTGGAAAGAAAGAACTTGAAGGAATTACCAGGAATCACTTGGTACAGCCCTCTAGTATAGAAGAAATTAAAAAAAATGAAGGCACTAACATCTACCTGAACCTGAAAACAACAACATTTAGTGAGAATATTGAAGAGTTGAGAAAATTTCTATTCTCATCAAGGTAAACAATGACACTCAGTTACAATATTATTTCTTTTATTGCTCACAGAATTGAACTTTACATAAATTGCATTTTATGTCATTCGGATGACACAGAGATGTCAAACCATAGAGATGGATTAACAGTGTGGCTGCAACAATAGGCTGAAGCGTATCAACAATTGCCCAGGCCTGGCCAGTGTTTCTTTTGTTGTACCAGGGTTGCTGTGAGTCAGAACTAACTCGATGGCACCTAACAATAACAACATGACACGACTTCTTTGGTTTTTACCTGTTAAATGTGAAAAGTAATAATGCCTATCTTTTTGGGTTTTTTTGTGATGATAAAATGAAATAATATATCATTATCTTGCTTATTTAGTACCTCTAATAACAATTCATTGCTCTACAATTGTGGTTGTTGTTGTTAGGTGCCATCGAGTCCATTCCAACTCGTAGCGACCCTCTGTACAACAGAAGACACGCTGCCCGGTCCTGTGCCACCCTCACAATCATTGCTGTGCTTGAGCCCATTGTTGCAGCCACTGTGTCCATCCATCTTGTCGGGGGTCTTCCAATTTTTCGCTGGCCCTCTACTTTTTTGCCACAGAGAAGTTAATTTTCTCTAGGTCACTCACTATAAAAGCAGTGAAGCTCACAGTTTCAATTTTGTTTGTATTTTAAATTAATTCTTAATGTTACATTATTATATACATGAGCAATTCTCAATCATTTTGTTCTCATACACACTTCTATTCATGTTTATTGAATATTCCAAGAGGTTTGGTTTATTGAAGCTGTATCTTTTGATTTTGATCATAGCAGAATTTAAAACTAGGAATTTTTTTAATGTCTATTTCATCATTTAAAAATAACAATAGGTTATTACATGTCAACAAAAGCACTGCATTTGCTCTATGTTATGCATTTATGACATCTAACTGTAAATTTGAAAACAAAAAGTTTAGTGAGAAAGATCATTGTGTTACATTTTTGCTAATCTCTTTAATTCCTTACTTAATAAAAGATGGTTGGATTGTCATATCTGCTTCTGCAACCAACTTGCTTCAAAATGTTGCTTTTTTAAATAAGAAGTGCCGTCTCACACAGGTATGTCTTTAGAAAAGGAGTATTTTATTTGCCTTCCAGATGATTGTGTTATATTATACGCAAACTCAACTGTGGTCATTTCTTAAAGATTAATTGCAATGTAGAATCTCAAATCACATCAATAAACTTTGTACTCTACAGTGGTGAGAGAATGGGTGTTAATAAGGAAAATATTCTAATATTATGAAAATAATTTTGACCTTAGGAAAACCCTTGAAAGTCTGTTGCCCCCTCCTGGAGGTTCTCGGACCAAATTCTGAAAACTATCAGTTTCATCTGAGAGCGGGGCAATGGAGCTCCTGATCCTGTTATTCTAGAATTTGATATTCCATTGGGAGATAAAACAGCAACAACAAAAATAATGTTCTATCAGATCTATAACTTTGATCAGTTATTGTTTCTTATACTTTGAAGTTTTATTGTTAAATTTACATGTAATATGCTTATTTTTATGGTTGGATTAAAATCTATCATCTTTCTAGGTATAAAATGTTTTTCTTCTACTCTTTTTTTTTATATCTTCTTTGGATTATCTGAATATTTTTAATCATTTCATTTTATCTACACTCTTGGCTTATTTCTTATACTAATCTTCAAATTAGTATATGAAACTTACTATACTACCATCTCAATTCCTCTTTTCATTCTTTGTTCTATTGTTTTCATACATATTATTTTACATACAGAAAAAATTGTTTCTATGATTTTTGCTTTAAATAGCCAATTATTTTTAGACTGGTTTAAAAAGCTGAATTTTATCATTACTTTCATTTTTACCATATTTCTTATCACAATCCACATTTCTATATAATATCATATTCCTTCTACCTGAAGAGCTTCCTTTACCAATTCTAGTGACTATCCAATGGTAATAAATGCTCTGTTTTTGGTTTTTTGAAAAGTTTTTATTCTTCCTTCCCTTCTAAAACATGATTTTGCTTGATATAGAATTCTGATTTGAGAATTTATTTTCTTTCAGCATTTTTAAAATGTCATTTTTTTTTTCTTCTGGCTTACATAGTTTTCAAAGTGAAGCCTGCTATATTTCTAAACTTTTACCCATGTTTGAAATGTGCCATTTCTCTAGTTGTCTAACAAGATTTTCTACACGTCTATTTTTATTTTCCGCCTGGAGTTGTGTGATTCTTGGGTGTGTAGCTTGGTATCTTTCATTTTGATCAAAAAATTCTCAACCATTATTTATTCAAATATTTCTCCATCCCTGTTCTTGCTCTTTTCTCTTTCTGGGATTCTAATTATACATCTATTAGATCATTTATGTTGTTGTTAGGTGCCATAGACTCAGTTCTGAATCACAGCCACTGTATGTACAACAAAATGAAACAGTGCCCAGTCCTGTGCCATCTTCACAATTTTTGTTATGCTTGAGCCCATTGTTACAGCCACTGTGTCAATCTGTCTCACTGAGGGTCTTCCTCTTTTTGCTGACTCTCCACTTTACCAAGCATGATGTTCTTCTCCAGGGACTGATCCATCCTGATAACATGTTCAAAGTATGTGAGACATATTCTTGCCATCCTTGCTTCTAAGGAACATTCTGGCTGTACTCCTCCAAAGACAGATTTTTCGTTCTTTTGGCAGCCCGTGGTATAGTCAATATTCTTCACCAACACCACAATTCAAAGGCACCAATTCTTCTTTGGTCTTCTTTATTCGTTGTCCAGCTTTCGCATGCATAGCAAATGACTGAAAAACACCAGGGCTTGGGTCAGGCACACCTTAGTCTTCGAGGTGACATCTTTGCTTTTCAACACTTTAAAGAGGTCTCTTGCAACAGGTTTGCCCAATGCAATGCATCTTTTGATATCTTGACTGCTGTTTCCATGGGTGTTGATTGTAGACCCAAGCAAAATGTAATCCTTGACAACTCCAATCTTTTCTCCACTTATCATGATGTTGCTCATTGTCTCAGTTGTTACGGTTTTTGTTTTCTTTATGTTAAGGTGTAATCCATACTGAAGGCTGTGGTCTTTGATCTTTATCAGTAAGTGCTTCGAGTGTCTGTCAGTTTGTCCTACTGTGGGGGTTTGCGTGCATATTGTTAGATCATTTATATTACTCTACAAATCTTTCATGCTCTGTTCATTTTTTTATGCTTATTTTTCTTTTCAATTGTGTAACAGGGTTACTATGAGTTGAAGTCAACTTGACAGTGATGGATTTGGTTTTTTGGTTTTACACCTTTAAGGAACTGACTTTTTCTCAGTTATATCAAGTTTAGTAATGAGCTCATCAAAGCAGTTTCCATTTCTGTGACTGTGTTCTGATTACTTCTTATAGTTTCCATCTCCATTTTCGCTGAAAATCATTCTCTCTTCATTAAGTATTTTCTTTATTTGTTCCACTAGTGCAAGGATCAGAAAACTAAAGCCCTCATGATAGGTGCCTATTTTTATAAATAAATTTATTGAAACACAGCCATTTTCATTTATTTATGTATTGCTTATGGCTGTTTTCAAGCTACAGTGGTAAAGCTGAATAGTTGTGATATATTCAGCATGGCCCTTGAAGCATGAATATTTACTAGCCCTTCAAGAAAAGATTTGTCAACAACTATACCAGAGGCAACAACCACAAATGTCACTTCTCAGCTGAGCTTCCTAACTGAATAGCCAGCCTAGTCTACAGAATTATTAGGTTAGATAAATGTTATAAAGATTTTGTTATACAGCAAAAGCTAACTGATACACCTGTGAGCAATTTTACCTCCACCAAATGCTGTAAAATCTAACAATTTAAATGCAATAGAAACTATAAAATGCCAATTATTAAATATTCCTGAAAATTTAAAAACACATTAGAATCAAGTCTTTAGTTCAAACTGCCAGTTTATATGAAAAAGAGGGGGAAAATTATAACATTAAAACACTATAGATATACACACACACATATGTATTTATACACATACGATTTAAGGGACATATCATCCAATGAAAAATCTATTTTGGGTTCAAATAAACCAACTATAAAATGACATTTTGAGAAAATGGGATGAAATTCTATGTGAACTTGATAGTAGATTACGACAAATAACAATTTTAATTTATTAGCTATTCTAATGATTTTGGGGATTTTTATAATATCCTCCCTATTAAAGATGCATGCTGAAGTACTCAAGGGTGAAATTATATATCAAATTTTCTTTAAAATATTCTAGCAAAATAAGTTTGGAAGAGGAGTTTAAAAGATAGCCAAATGTTGATTAATTGTGGAATTTGAGAAATGCTTACACAGAGGCTCATTATACTATTCTCTTTATTTTCTGTAGAGTTAAAAATTTCTAATAATAAATATTACAAATGGATATAGACGCACACACATCTGTACATATGCACCTGCATATATGTGTATGCGGAAGAACTAAGGTAATAAAAAGAACCACATGAAACAAAAACAGTACTTTATTTCCTAGTTTAGGCTCTAATTGGTACTATATATGGCATTCTAAACAATGAATAAGAACTAGCTAATAACTGGTAAAAGTGCATGTCCTAAGCTAATACTTTTAGCAAAATATTTTAATAAATAATTAGACCACTCCTTAGAAGCTAGGATGGCGAGACTGCGTCTTACATACTTTGGACATATTGTCAGGAGGGATCAGTCCCTGGAGAAGGACATCATGCTTGGCAGAGTACAGGGTCAGCAGAAAAGACCCTCAATGAGGTGGATTGACACAGTGGCTGCAACAATGAGCTCAAGCATAACAACGATTGTAAGGATGGCGCAGGACCCGCCAGTGTTTCGTTCTGTTGTGCATGGGGTCTCTGAGTCGGAACCGACTCGATGGCACCGAACAACAACAACAATTAGACCACCAATGAGAAAGATCTAAATTCTAAAGGTCTTAAAATACTCATGCTCAAGATAATTATTATGTTGTTGTTGTTCGGTGCCATCAAATCAGTTCCAACTCATAGTGACCCTCTGTATCACAGAAGGAAACAATGGTCCTGCACCATGATCACAATCGTTATTATGCTTGAGCCCACTGTTGCAGCCACTGTATCAATCCATCTAATTGAGGGTATTCCTCTTTTCAGCTGATGCTATAGTTTACCAAACATGATGTTCTTCACCAGGGACTGATTCATCCTGACAACATGTCCAAAGTATGTAAGATGCAGTCTGGCCATCCTTGCTTCTAAGGAGCATTCTGGTCCTACTTCTTCCAAGATGGATTTGTTTGTTCTTTCAGCAGTCCACGGTATATTCAATATTCTTTGCCAACACCACAATTCAAAGGCTCAGTCTTCCTTATTCGTTGTCCAGATTTCACATGCATATGAGGTGATTCAAAATACCATGGCTTGGTTCTGGTGCACCTTAGTCGTTAAGGTGACATCTTTGCTCTTCAACACTTTAACGAGTTGCTTTGCAGAAGATCTGCCCAATGCGATGTGACTTTTGATTTGTTGACTGCTGCTTCCATGGGTATTGACTGTGGATCCAAGTAAAATGAAATCCTTGACAACTTCAATCTTTTCTCCATTTACCACTATGTTGATTATTGGTCCAGTTGTGAGGATTTTTGTTTTATGTTCAGGTGTATAGTGGTGTGAAAAATAAATTTTGATAACAACAAATGACTAGCAAGTGAGACAACTCTGACAAAGGAACACAAAATTTACACCACAAGGTTATATTACAATATTTGGCAAATGGAAAATTATTTATTTTAATATGGGTACTATCCTGTCAGAGATGCTTCATTATTTTACATGAATAAAACTCTAAAAGAGGAAAAAAGAGCCTTCAGTGGTTTACTTTCTGGATCATATTTTGTTTGCTTAGATTTTCAGTGTGAGACATACTTCCCAAACTCAGTTATGAAATGTGATAGAAACAGAAATATGCCTTCTAAAAAAGTTTATGTTTATTTGCTTAGTTTCTAGCCCTTTTTTAATATGAGTTATGGGTAGAACAGCAAACTTTCAATAACCAAGAAAGGGTAAATGCATTTGCATTAGAAAAACCCCAAATCAGCCCCAAATCTAATGGCAGTGGATACTGCATGTCTAGAAGGCAAGAATGAGAACACAGGCTTTCATGGGCTGCAAGAGCTAGTTTTTTTGTTGTTTTTTTTTTTTTTTTTTTTTTGAGGATATAGAGAACATGAGAGAAACATAGGAGACGTATCAGTAGCTTCTGTGAGGATATAGAGTGATGGCTGCAAAAAGATGATTTTTAGGACATTTTGCTGAGTCATGAATTATGATTTTGTTTTGGCTCCCACTTAAAAAGTTTCAGGAAACATTTAAACTTCTATTTATAGATTGATTTTTTTTGTGTGTAGGACTGATTTTCTTTTGAATTTAATACTGTTTTGAGACAGGTTATAAGGTAGCCTCACTCAGTATTACTCAGGAAGTTCCTTCCTCTCAGATTGTTGGGTTGTTGATTGCTCTCTATATATCATGTTTTTATTAGTTCTCATTTCATAAAGAGACTGTTTTAGGAATTTTTGTTTCCCAAATACCATTTCAAAACACAATTTCAACTAATTATTTTCTAACTTAGACTTCCCATCCTATTTAAATCATAAACACAAATACAACTCAAAAGTCCTTTTGTAAACAGTGTTCATTAAATTTCTAGTTACAGATCAAAAATATTAAAGCTATTTTTAAACAGAGGTTTTGATCATTGTTTTCCCAAAGCAACTAGAATAAATCTCACTGAAGTCTGTCTGGTTTCATTTTTCCAATCCCCTCTCATAAATCACTAACATTTGTAATACTCAAATCCGTCATTTGACCTTTCTGCCATGTGTAACATGAAAACCAAAATGATTACCCAAAGATAAGAATATTCCCACTAAGTGTTGTATCTTCTTACAGTATTTGATTTTTAAAATCAGTGAACTCTTACTCCAGCATGTTACTAATCTTGTTGTTAGGTGCCTTCGAGTTGGTTCAGACTCAAAGTGACCCTATGTACAACAGAGTGAAACAATGCCTGGTCCTGTGCCATCCTCACAATTTTTGTTATGCTTGAGCCCATTGTTGCAGCCACTATGCCCATCCATCTTGTTGAGGGTCTTCCTCTTTTCCACTGATCCTCTATTTTACCAAGCATGATGCCCTTTTCCAGGGACTGGTCTTTCCCGATAACATGTCCAAAGTACAGGAGATGAAGTCTCGCCATCCTTGCCTCTAAGGAGCATTCTGGCTATACTTTTTCCAAGACAGATTTGTTCATTCTTCTGACAGTTCATGGTATATTCAATATACCATGTTATTGTTACTAATAACAAGTGGCTAATGCTTGAAAATAGCAGGTCTGTTCAAACGACCTTTTGTGCTCTACGTTAATTTCAGTGGCAAAGGACGAACAAGTGTTTCATCATAAAACAATCCCAGGAAATAACCACTACTGAAAAAGTATTAATAATTACACAATAATTCAGAGGTTTGATATAAGTATACTGTGTGGAACAAATCAAGAGAATATTGTCTATGTATTCCAGGAGAGAACCAATGAGGCCAATGATCTAATGAGCAAAGAGGGCCTCTCACATCTGCCAGCAAAACCAATCAACTTAATCTACTATAGACTGGTGTGCTTCTGCTCAGCACTCCATATGGATGACTTAATACAATAAATCCTGCGCACATAACAGACACTGGGTGATATGTTTGTGAAGCAACAATTCTAAGAGCCAAAGGTCTTTTTATAACAAACTGTTAACTGTAAACACTTTAGATCTTGGGCCAAAGTAAGAAGGACAAAAATCTTTAATATTCTGCATGGCTGTATTTTTAGGCTATTTTTCATCCTCTTCTTACATCCCCAACATTATTCTTTAGTCAAGTTGAGAAAATGTTATAAACTCTTCAGAACTGAAATTAAGCTTTGTTGATATTCATTGATTTATGTATTTTTCACATAGTCTCTCCTATATTGTTACAAAAATTAAGAATGAAGATACCAACTGGCCAACTGCTTTTCATGCAATTGACTACCTAAAATATTTACGCAATTTTAGTGCTACTTTCATTTGAATATTTAAAATTATCTCTGGAAGAAATTGTCATTTCTGAGTTATTTTTTGTCACTTTAGAGGGAAGTCTGAGAACTGTATCAATAACCCAAGTCATGATTCACAAGGAAGACTCATTATTCTATCTATAGCAACCAAAAAAATATGTATAAAAATATATATATGTATGTATGCATGTATAAAGCAGGAATATTTATAGTTAGTTTTTTAGTTCCCTGGGGCCAGATGGAGAAATGAAACATATAGTACTAAATCTGAAAGAATTCTACCCTTTAATACTTCTGTTCCTCAGGGTTTCCCAGAATCTGTAGCAAATTAATAGATTTACAACAACCCTAATAAGGCAAGGAGGGAAAAATAAAATTAGCATTCATTTATTCAGATTTTTAACAAATATTTATTGTCTTCAGCAAAATTCTGAACAATATATAAACTTGAAGTATGACGGACAGATTTCCACACCAATGTTTCCACTTGCTGTGATGTTGGTTTACTTAATTAGCGTAAGTCTCAGTTTACTGAAACAAAAAACATGAAACTTAGTTTTTACAAGAATTGTGTGTATATGTGTGTATGTGTGTAACACACAGGGTTCAAAACATAATAGGTATACAAATATATTTCGGGTTTCTTCATTTGATGAACTGTCCATCATGTAGAGATATGTATGCATTCTGGCCATGGTAGTATTATAAACTTTAGTTTTTATTAGTTCTTTCTAATCAATAAATATATTATATCACATCGGATTTAACCACATTGTTCTTTTGTGTACCCATTTCACATTCTTACATGGTGGAAATAATATTTTAAAATACATTAGTACTTAGTATTTATTATGATTTTATCTATATCATGCATTTTAAATATATCACGTTTATATTATTGTTACTAGTTTATTTCTGTTTATACATTCCTTCCATCTCTTGGTATATCATATGCTTAATTTGAGCCTTCCAAACACTTATTAATATTTATACTTGTTAAAAAATTTATTATTCCAGACTATATTTCAGTCTTGTTGACTCTGTCCATTCATTCTGTTAATATTCAAACATACAAAACAAAACATGCATAAGGACACTATACTCTGCCCACCTTACTAATTCCGCGAGCATAATTAAAGCAAGAAATTGAAGTCAGAATAAATGAACTGAACATCGTGGTGGGGATTTTTCCAGTAATTAGGGAGTATTCTGATAGCTGCCAATAAGATAAGAAGCTGAAAGCATTAAAAGTACATATCATTCTAAACATAGATTTATAGCATAATCCGTATGGGCAACAAAATTGGTTTATAATTGTCTACTTCATGAGAGTTTTGATTTTTGCACTGCAAAGTGTGGCTGTAACTCTTTATAATGTAACTCTTGGTAGCAGCTACAGAGACAACAGCATCAGTAATGAGTAGAATAAAAAGAGAAGAAACTCCACCCAACAAAAGAAGAAACTTCCAGGAGAAATAGGTAAAACACAGTGAGGAAGAAGAAGGCAGGAAAAAAAAAAACTGGCCAGAGTGTTGGAATGTTTATGAAAGACGAGCTACAAGAGGTTTTTTGAAAAGGAGTGGTCAACAGTGACATACACTGTTGGGATCTAACAAGGAACAGAACAGAGGGTACGCTTGCAATTGGCAATAAAGAGGTTCGTAGGATAAGGAAATGATTCATTAATAGGATGAAGCTGAAGCTACATGAGAGATCATAATTTTGTAGTCGCATCCAAAGAAGAGGAGATGATAGAAAGTAAAGGAAACATTAGGAAAGAATAGATTATTCTTAGACAAGGACATGAAGTACAAAGTAGGTATGCATGGATATGGTTTTAATCAATTTATTGGGTTCCAGAGGTTGAAGGAGTTCACGTCTGAAGACCCTGACTTTCTCAACAAGATGATTTAGTGGTGGGGAGATTGGCCTGAGAAGAATGTTGCAAGTTTGCAGGGTATGGAAAGAAAGGAAGAAGCAACACCATGATGGAAATGAAAGGACTGATGGTCACACAGAAAGCCAAGGTGGATGACCATGAATTTGGAGCAACACTGCTTTCCATGGTTGTGAGATTTTCTTTTGCATTAGTGTTCCTACTAGGTTAGAAACACTGGATATAGATAACCACATGGATTAAGCTAGAGTCCTGCATGGTAATCATGGCACGAGTATAAGGAAGCATAGGTTTAAGTGAAATCATCATTCAGACGACTAATCATTGTCATTGGGATTCATAGGACATGAAAATAGACTGAGATTGCTGATGACCTGGGATAAAATGAAAGACATCAGGGAGCAGAGTTCCAATGGAGTTTATGGAGAAGGACTATATATTAGTTTCCTATGGCTGCCGTACAAAATACCACAAACTGGGTGGTTTATAAGAACAGAAATTTATTATCTCACAGTTCTATGGGGTTGAAGTCTAAATTCAGAGTGCTGGCAGGGCCATGTTGTCTCTGAGATATCACTCAGATGGGATTAGGGTTCATTCCACTCTAGTATGACCTCATGTTCAACTTAACTGATAACATTTTCCAAGACCCAATTTTCAAATAAGGTCACATTCACAGGTATGAGGGGTTAGCACCTAAACATAAATTTTGAAGGAAACAGTTAAATCCCTAACAGAATACGTGAGAGAACTGCATGGTTATGTTGCTATGGTTAAGACTCTGAGGCTCTGGAGTTCTGATGACAAGGTTGGGGGCCTTTGATGTGGTCGATTTAAGTGGAGCACTGTTGGATGCCAGAAAATCACAGGTTGGCAGTGTACACACAAAAGTCAATCCACAGCTCTTGGCTGAAGTTTATGCTAACGTTTCTTACACAGCCCTCATGTCACTTCTGTCAGTTATTGGCTAGCTTTATCTCAAGTGTCCTCAATATTTTTTCTTATGTTTTTCTGTTTATCTCAGTGGTCTCAAAAGCCGATTTGCATAAAGTATTCAAGGACCTTTTGATACAGACAGCAAGAGAAAAATTCATAAAATACTAATTCAAGGGCATTGACGAAAACAAATTAAAGGATGTTACAAATTATACAGGTAAAAGAGCAAATGGTATGTGAAATCCTAACCAATTTCAATCTAAGCCTATGATGAAAATTATTGTCTATGCAATGAGGAGCCTTCTTAGCCAATCTTAGGCAAATTATAAATACATTCAATACAGAACTTCCTGCCAACATGGTGCCATAGACAGAAGCACCACTCCGTCCCTCCACAGCAAAGACCCGAAAAACTAAAACAGACAAACATCATTCCTGGAACCTGAAGTGCCCTAAGAAGAGATAGAGAACTCAGCCAAGCACCAAATGGAATAAAAAACTGACAGAGGACAGAGAGCAAGCAGACACACCTGTGGAGGGCCGCAACAGCTAGAGGAGCGCGGGTCCGCCATCTTGGACTCCTGGCGGCGTGGGCAGACAGGGAGCACCGGAAGCAGCTCCGCGGAAGTCCAGCAGGAGCAGAGCGCCCGGTAAGCGGGATACACGCTTTCCCAGCTCCGTTCTCTCCCCACTGCTCTACCTCCGAGCTTCCTGGATGGCTGCGGTGGCTCAGCTGGAAGCGCAGCGTCCCTGCCGCTTGGATTCGCGCCAGCCATTTCGGAGATAGGAGTGCGGGAAAGCAGCCTCACCAAGTTCCCAGCAGGAGACAGAGCGCGCAGTAACCGGTGGTGCGGCTTTCCTGCCGCCCTTCCCGACCCTTCGGCCTCCTCTGCTTCCTGCCAGCTGCAGTCTCTTGGCCGGGAGGCACCTGCTTTAGCCTCAGGCTGCGTGGATTTGCCTGTCCCACACCGGCCAGTCCCCTGAGCTGGTGTTGGTTCTGTCCGTCTCTTTTGGTCTCTTCTGTGTCTCCTATCACATCCCCATCCTTTCTCTGGAATTCTTGGATCCGTGTTCCATCTTTGCTGCTTCTTGAAAAGCTGTGAAGCCACGCTCCACTGGGGCACCACTCCCCCGGCCCAGGACACCACGCTGGTGGGATCCCTTGTTTTTTTTTTTTTTTCCTTGTTTTGCTTTGCTCTGTTTCGCTTTGTTCCGTTTGTTTGTTTTTCTTTTCGCAGCTTGGGAGCCCCTTCTAGCTGGGCTGCACTGCATGGCTTAGGAGCCACTCTCCCAATCTGCACAACCATGTAGGTGGGATGACTGGGGGCAATTCTTTTTTTCCTTCTTTATTTTTTTCTTTTCTCTCTCTTTTTCTCTTCCTGTCTCCATTTCTCAGTTCTCATCTCTCTACACTTATCTTCTTTTCCTGTCTCCTGAATACCTGGTGCTGAGTGACATCTGTACCCCCTCTAGCCAGGCTATACTGCACAGCCTGGGAGCCACTTCCCTGGTATTAGCATCCCCACCAGTGGGACTCCAGGACTCCTGGGGGCTTTTCTTCTATTTTCCAAGTTTTTGTCTAATTATTTTTTTTCTTTTTCCGTTTTTCTTTTCTCCATTTCTCGGTTTCTTATCTTTTTACTCTAGTGGCAAGCTCCTTGGCAGTCTTTTTCTTTTTTAATTTTTCTTTCTTTGCTTGTTTGTTTTTGGCTCCTGTTTTTCTCTCCTCTCTCTCCTTTTTCCCATACTCCTATTAGTTCCACACATCACAACCTCCCCCCTCTTTCCTGCCTACCTGTGCTGTGCACTAAACATCACACCCCCAGTCAGCACAGACAGCCTACTGGAACCTGCCCGGCACTGATTCCTGGCCTGCCCTGTTGGCCATAGTGCATGCTACAAACAAGCCATCCCAGCCCCTCCCCTTCAGCTGGGCCTGCCCTGCTGCACCATAGCTGATTGCCTGGCCCTCCCCATTGGACAAGGAGGTGAAAAATATCATGACTACAGATGAGCAAACAACAAAGAACATACAGCCTGTCTGCTCAGACATAAACAAAATAAAAAAGCAGGATGAAACAAATCTACAATCAAGAAACAAAATAACTACTGAATGTCCCGAGGACAGCAGACAATATCAAAACATATTTCAAAAAAACAGGACAGGATGGGTCCAGTAGACATGCAAAATAAAACACCAGATGACTTTCCAGTTTAGAAGAAAAGGCGTTAGAACTATCTGACGGGAAATTCAAATCTTTAATATTCAGAGCAATCCAAGAGTTGAAGCAAAAAGCAGACAAAAATGAGGAAAAAATGGACAAATTTTTGGAAAAGGCAGACAAATTCACAGAAAATACAGACAAAAAAAAAAATGGAACAATTCAGGGAAGTAATACAGGAACAAAATGCCCAAATAAATTCACAACTAGAAATCACACCAAAACAACAATTTATAATCCAAAAGATAAACAAGATCTCAGAAATGGACAGTGTCATAGATGGGCTGAGGAGCAGGTTTAAAATGATAGAAGACAGAATCGGCAAAATTGAAGACAAACATTTGGATACAACTCTGTTTTAGGAAAAATCAGAAAAAAGAGTGAAGGAGAAAAATGAAGAAACCCTGAGAATTATGTGGGATACCATCGAAAGCAAAAATTTGTAAGTGATCAGAGTTCCAGAACAGGGAGAAAAAACAGAAGACACAGAGAGGATCATTGAAGAATTGCTGAAAAAAAACTTGCCTTATATCATGAGTGATGAAAAGCTGACCATCCAAGAAGCTCAACGAACCACATATAGGATAGACCCCAAAAGAGAGACACCAAGGCATATCATAATCATACTTGCTAAAACCAAAGACAAAGAAAAAATCCTGTGAGCAGCTTGAGAAAAACAAAAAGTCACATATAGAGGAGAAACAACAAGACTAAACTGTGATTATTCAGGAGAAACCATGCGGACAAGAGGGCAATGGGATGACAAAAGTAAAACTTCAAAAGAAAAAAAAAAACTGCCAACCAAGAATAATATATCCAGCAAAACTTTTCTTCAAATATAATGGTGAAATTAGGACATTTCCAGATAAACAGAAATTAAGGGAATATGTAAAAACTAAACCAAATGTACAAGAATTATTAAAGTGAGTCCTTTGGTCAGAACAAACAACATCAGACCACAGCCTGAATCTAGGATGTAATATTGTACCAACCAGATAGCAACCTAGGAAATGAATTCTCAAAGACTGTCCAAAACCAAAACAATTGCAACAGGGAACCAGAGGGGTTAATCTGAAAATGACAATGTCAGAACAATAAAAGAGGGAATAAACGATATATGCATGTTGTTTTTGTTGTTAGGTGCCTTTGAGTCAGTTCTGACTCATAGCAACCCTATGCACAACAGAACGAAACGCTGCCCAGTCCTGTGCCATCCTTACAATTGTTATGCTGGAGCTCATTGTTGTAGCCACTGTGTCAATCCACCTTGTTGAAGGTCTTCCTCTTTTCCGCTGACCCTGTACTCTGCCAAGCATGATGTCCTTCTCCAGGGACTGATCCCTCCTGACAATATGTCCAAAGTATATAAGATGCAGTCTTGCCATCCTTGCTTCTAAGGAGCATTATGGTAGCACTTCTTCCAAGACATGTTTCTTCGTTGGCAGTCTGTGGTATATTCAATATTCTTTGCCAACCTCACAATTCAGAGGTGTCAATTCTTCTTCTGTCTTCCTTATTCATTGTCCAGCTTTCACATGCATATGGCATGATTGAAAATACCATGGCTTGGGTCAGGCACATCTAGGTCTTCAGGATGACATCTTTGCTTTTCAACACTTTAAAGAGGTCCTTTGCAGGAGATTTACCCAATGCAATGTGTATTTTGATTTCTTGACTGCTGCTTCCATGGCTGTCGATTGTGGATCCAAGTCAAATGAAATCCTTGACAACTTCAGTCTTTTCTCCATTTATCATGATGTTGCTTATTGGTCCAGTTTTGAGAAATTTTGATTTCTTTATGTTGAGGTACAATCAATACTGAAGTCTGTGGTCTCTGATCTTCATTTGTAGGTGCTTCAAGTCCTTTTCACTTCCAGCAAGCAAGGTTGGGTCATCTGCATAACACAGGTTGTTAATGAGCCTTTCTCCAATCCTGTTGCCCTGTTCTTCTTCATATAGTCCAGCTTCTTGAGGTATGGTGAAAGGATACAACCCTGATGCACACCCTTCCTGAGTTTAAAACGATCAATATCCCCTTGTTCTATCTGAACAACTGCCTCTTGATCTATGTAAAGGTTCTTCAAGAGCACAATTAAGTGTTCTGGAATTCCCATTCTTTGCAATGTTATCCATAGTTTGTTATGATGCACTCAGTCGAATGCCTTTGCATAGTCAATAAAACACAGGTAAACATCCTTCTGGTATTCTCTGCTTTCAGCCAGGATCCGTCTGACATCAGCAATGATATCCCTGGTTCCACATCCTCTTCTGAAACCGGCCTGAATTTCTGGCAGTTCCCTGTCAATACACTCCTGTAGACATTTTTGAATGATCTTCAGCAAAATTTTGCTTGCTTGTGATGTTAATGATATTGTTCTATAATTTCTGCATTTGGTTGGATTATTTCTTGGGGATAGGCATAAATATGGATCTCTTCCAGTCAGTTGGCCAGGAAGCTGTCTTCCATATTTCTTGGCATGATGAGTGAGCACCTCCAGTGCTGCATCTGTTTGTCAAAACATCTCAATTGATATTCCATCAATTCCTGGAGACTTGTTTTTTGCCAATGCCTTCAGAGCAGCTTGAACTTCTTCCTTCAGTACCATTGGTTCCTGATCATATGCCACCCCTTGAAATGGCTGAAAATTGACTAATTCTTTTTGTTATAATGACTCTGTGTATTCCTTCCATCTTCTTTTGATGCTTCCTGCATCGTTTAATATTTTCCCTATAGAATCCTTCACTATTGCAACTGGAGGCTTGAATTTTTTCCTCAGTTATTTCAGCTTGAGGAACACCAAGCATGTTCTTCCCTTTTGGTTTTCTATCTCCAGTTCTTTGCACATGTCATTATGCTACTTTGTCTTCTTAAGTCGCCCTTTGAAATCTTCTGTTCAGCTCTTTTACTTCATCATTTCTTCCTTTTGCTTTAGCTGCTCGCTTCTGTGAGCAAGTTTCAGAGTCTCCTCTGACATCCATCTTGGTCTTTTCTTTCTTTTCTGTCTTTTCAATGACCTCTTGCATTTTTCTTGTATGAAGTCCTTGATGTCACTCCACAACTCGTCTGGTCTCTGGTCACTAGTGTTCAATGCATCAAGTCTTCTTGAGAAGGTCTCTAAATTCAGGTGGGATATACTCAAGGTCATATTTTGGCTCTCGTGGACTTGCTCTGATTTTCTTCAGTTTCAGCTTGAACTTGCGTATTAGCAATTGATGGCCTGTTCCACAGTTGGCCCCGGCCTTGTTCTGACTGATGATATTGAGCTTTTCTGTCGTCTCTTTCCACAGATGTAGTCAATTTGATTCCTGTGTGTTCCATCTGGCAAGGTCCATGTGTATCAAAAAAAAAAAATAGTCACCGTTTATGTTGGTGAAAGAAGGTATTTGCAATGAAGAAGTTGTTGATCTTGCAAAATTCTATTATTCGATCTCTGGCTTTGTTTCTATCACCAAGGCCATATTTTCCAACCACTGATCCTTCTTATTTGTTTCCAACTTTTGCATTCCAATCACCAGTAATTATCAATGCATCCTAATTGCATGTTCCATCAATTTCAGACTGTAGCAGCTGATAAAAAATCTACTTCTTCATCTTTGGCCTTTGTGGTTGGTACATAAATTTGAGTAATAGTCATATAAACTGGTCTTCCTTGTAGATGCATGGATATTACCTTATCACTGACAGCCCTGTACTTCAGGATACATCTTGAAATGTTCTTTTTGATGATGAATGCAACATCATTCCAATTCAAGTTATCATTCCCAGCATAGTAGACCACATGATTGTCTGATTCAAAATGGCCGATATCAGTCCATTTCAGCTCACTAATGCCTAGGATATCAATGTTTATGCGTTCCATTTCATTTTTGACGATTTCCAATTTTCCCAGATTCATACTTGTACATTTCACATTCCTATTATTAATGGATGTTTGCAGCTGTTTCTTCTCATTTTGATTCATGCCACATCAGCAAATGAAGGTCCCAAAAGCTTTACTCCATCCACATCATTAAGGTCGACTCTACTTTGAGCAGCCAGCTCTTCCCCAGTCATCTTTTGAGTGCCTTCCAACCTGGGGGGCTCATCTTCTGGCAATATATCAGACAGTGTTCTGCTGCTATTCATAAGGTTTTCACTGGCTAATGCTTTTCAGAAGTAGACTGCTGGGTCCTTCTTCCTGGTCTGTCTTAGTCTGGAAGCTCAGCTGAAACCTGTCCACTATGGGTGACCCTGCTGGCATCTGATTACTGGTGGCATAGCTTCCAGCATCATAGCAACAGGCAAGCCCTCACAGTATGACAAACTGACAGACATGTGGGGGGTGTATGTACAGAACTTTCTAATGGAGAGGAAGGCATAGGGATACCAAGTAATAATAGACTGGTTCAAAGTAGGAAGACAAGGGTAAATTTAAAGGTAACCACAAAGAAAGTTAACAAACCTACTCATCTAAATAAAGAAGAAAAACATAAAGTCTCAATAAAAACAAAAGAAATGAAAAAGAAATCCACAAACAAAAAGGAACTCAGCACAGGGCATTATGCTGAGTGAAATAAGTCAATTACAAAAGGACAAATATTGTATGAGACCATTACTGTAAAAACTCATGAAAAGGTTTACATATAAAAAGAAACAATATTTGATGGTTTCAAGGGAGGGGAGGGGAGGGGATGGAAAAACGCTTAATAGACAAAAGGTAAGTGGTAACATTGGTGAAGGGTAAGACGGTACACAATACTTCGGAAGCCAGCACAACTGTACAAGGCAAGGCCATGGTTACTCCATAGACACATCCAAACTCCCTGAGGGGCCAAATTGCTGAGCTGAGGGCTGTGGGAACCGTGGTCTTAGGAACATCTAGCTCAATTGGCCTAACAGAGTTTATAAAGAAAATGTTCTGCCTTCTACTTTGGTGAGTAGCATCTGGGGTCTTAAAAGCCTGTGAGGGCCATCTAGGATACTCCACTGGTCTCACCCCTTCAGGAGCAAGGAAGAAAGAAAACTAAAGACACAAGGGAAAGGTTAGTCCAGAGGACTAATGGAACACATCTACCACGGCCTCCACCAGACTGAGTCCACTACAACAAGACGGTGCCCAGCTACCACCACTGACCACTCTGACAGGGATCACAACAGAGGGTCCTGGACAAAGTTGGAGAAAAATGTGGAACAAAATTTTAACTCAAAAAGAAAGACCAGACTTGCTGGCCTGACAGAGACTGGAGAAACCCTGAGAGTATGGCCCGTGAACACTCTTTCAGCTCAGGCCACTCCTAAGGTTCACAATTCAGCCAAAGATTGAACACGCCCACGGAACAAAACAAGACTAAAGGGGCACACGAGCCCTCGGCAGGGACTTGAAGGCAGAAGGGAACAGGAAAGCTGGTAATAGGGAATCCAGGGTTGAGAAGGGAGAGTGTTGACTTGTCATGGGGTTGCTAACCAATGTCAAAAACAATGTGTGTACTAATTGATGAGAAACTTGTTTGTTCTGTAAACCTTCACCTAAAGTCCAATAAAATAAATAAATAAATATATTGGATACATCAAGTCTGGACATAAAAACCAGGACCTGAGTCCTAATCTCACCATGAAATCATGCATGGTGTACATGACAGCTGCCATGATTATTTCAGCATATCCGTTCCCAGCGGGCCATCCAAACATGAATGTTTCAGTACTGTTGTCCCTATTCAAAGGAGACAGTGAGAAATTACAAACTGCTAAGTTCTTAAGTCATTACCCATCCTTTAAAAGTAGATAAGTCCACTTTTCTTTCCCTTCCAGCTGCTCAGTCACTTCTTGTGAGGGAAATGTGGTGTCGTTATCCTTTAATGTGCACTCCGCATGAAAGCTGGAAATGAACTGAAGAGCCTGAAAAACGTTATTTTGTTAAGATCTATACATTGGAGAGCACTCAAGCAGTGTGTGATTGAGCTGGTAATGGAGCACTCTCGCAGCGTGAAGCAACAGCCTCTGCAGCTGCCCGTCACCACACGCGTTCTTCTCCAGTGAATCACCTCTGACGCGTGTTCCATCTGATGTCGCCAGCACTCTGCTTCTTACCCACAGACACCAAGCTTCCCCAGCACAACACCCTCACTAACATGAAAGGTGAACGTAAGCTGTCAGTGCTAGGAGATGCGGCAACAGAAGATAATCAAGAGTCTAACTCTAGATGCTTCCGTATTTCCTCGGATGTTCCTTTTTTGGTCCTCTCTCCCTCTCTCTACCATTCTTCTATTTGAACTGGAATTCTTTTTCTGAACACTTTGCTGTCAAGCTGCTTACCCCTCACTTTATTTCCCTGAAATGTGGACTTGTGAAAAGGGTCTTTTCAGTCTGCTCTATGTGTTTGTTCCTCTTCACCAACTTTAGAATTTGACAGAAATTTTGGAACTAGCTTGAGGCTGGCAGGGCAGGGCAATGGATACCATATATCTTTGTTATTTGTGCTTAATACATTGTTGGCAGCCTTGAGTGCCTGAGGTTCTTGGCAGTATTTGGTCTCCCTTTCCTTGGCTTGATTCCCTCATTTTTGAACACTCAGGGAAAATTATTTAGAGAGCTTTTAAAATACCACCTGACTTTGTTCCATTATGCACCCAAGAAGTGCAGTCTTTATGGTAATCAGTAGTCACTGAAGTGCAAATAGATTTTGAATCTGAGAAGTAAAATAAGTAGCTGTAACTTTCCTAAAATCTCTATTAAAAAATAATAATAAAAAAAAACTTTCAAAAGGCACTTCTCTGAATGAAATATTTGGGGGGAGAGAGTCTCTGTTTGTTACTGGAGGAAGCCAAGTGCCTTTAACCAGAAGATCTTAGCAATGTATAGCTTTGGCAGTGAAATCTATTCTTTGTTGAATTCAATCTCAGCTCATTAAAAAGAAAATGCATGACAAATAAACTAGAAAAAGCTGATCTCTAACAATTAAAACTGGCATCACAACTAGGCGGCCAGCTGCTTTACTAGCAAGGTTTTGTGCTTGATATAGCACATTTCGTGCTTGATAGATTCACACAGAGCATAACCTAACGCATACTCCACTGAGCGAATTTAACTTAACCAACAGTCCTATGCTGCATGAAAACAGATTCACCAGGGGCACTCTAGTCTGCTCAATAGTTTCTCTGGTTCATATTCCACCTGATAACAGAAACATAAAGAAAAGAAAAAAAAAACTTGTGAAAAAATCCATTAAAATGGAAAGTCAATCAATGGCATATATTACTACAGGTCCATCTGACTTTTCATCCAGAAATCTCAGTTTAAATTACATTGCCCTCTCTAACCAAACCTAGAAACTTCTACAGTTATCATAAGCACTGAAACCCTCAAGTACTGGAGTTCATACCATGGAAAGAATCTGGGTCAACTTTTAAAATATACATAAGCAAAAGACTTGAATGAAATAGAAGACATTGTTAAGCATATTTATCTCTGAGTTGCAGGATTGTGTGTGATTCCTGTTCCCTTTTTATCCTTTGGTAGTAAAAAAAAAAAAAAAAAAAAAAAATTTTTTTTTAAGCCTCATATAATTAGAAAAACAATACATTATTTCAAGAAAATAGAGAAATGTTTATATAGTGTCCCAAGTATAAATGGAAGGCACAATCACAAGAATTAGAACTAATTATGTATACAAGCATTTTCTTGACACTTGATAAATTGTTTGAATCAAATCATAAAATTTCATGATGAATGGGAAACTTTGTAAGTATCTAGTTGAGCATTTCCCCAAAAATCTTACCACAATCTGTCATTGGGCATGAGCTACAGCAGGGACAGAAAAATATGGCCTTCAGGCAAATTTGGGACAAAAACAAACCAAACCTACTGCCATCAAGTCAATTCCAACTCATACAGACCCTATAGGGTAGAGTAGAACTACTACCCCACAGGGTTTCCAAGTCTGTAAATCTTTAGAGAAACAGACTGCCACATCTTTCTCCTGCGGAGCAGCTGGTGGGTTTGAACTGCCCACCTTTCCATTAGCAGCCAAGAGTTTTAACCACTTCATCACCAGGGCTCCTTAAATTGGGTTGGCTGTCCCTTTTTTTAAGGCCTAGGATCAAAGATTGATTTTCACAGTTACAAATGGTAATAGTTTGAATGGTTATATAAGCAACTACATAATAGCCTTGATTTTTTACCAGTAAAATCTGATTTTAATTGTGCTCATGCTGAGCCTGTACGTAGATCAAGAGGCAGTTGTTCAGACAGAACAAGGGGATACTGGGTGGTTTAAAATCAAGAGAGGTGTGTGCCAGGGCTGATCCGTTCACTATACTTATTCAGTCTATATGCTGAGCAAATGATCCAAGAAGCTGGACTATATGAAGAATGGGGCATCAGGGATTGGAGGAAGACTCATTAACAACTTGTGTTATGCATATAACACAACCTTGCTTGCTGAAAGTGAAGAGGACTTGAAGCATTTACTGGTGAAGATCAAAGACCACAGCCTTCAGTATGGATTACACTTCAACATAAAGAAACAAAAATCCTCACAAGTGGAACAATAAGCAGCATCATGATAAATGGAGAACATATTAAAGCTGGCAGGGATTTCATTTTACTGAGATTCACAATCAATGTCCCCGGAAGCAACAATCAAGAAATCAAAAGACGCATTGGGCAAATTGGCTGCAAGAAAAATCTTTAAAGTGCTAAAAAGCAAAAATGCCACCTCACAAACTAAGGTGTGCCTGACCCAAGCCATGATGTTTTCAATCGCCTCATATGCATGTTTATCATGATGTTGCTTATCAGTCCAGTTGTGAGGATTTTTGTTTTCTTTATGTTGATGTGTGTAATCCATACTGAAGGCTGTGGTCTTTGATCTTCATCAGTAATTGCTCCAAGTTCTCTTCACTTTCAGCAAGCAAGGTTGTGTCATGTGCATAATGCAGGTTGTTAGTGAGTCTTCCTCCAATCTTGATGCCCTGTTTTTCTTCATATAGTCAGATTTCTCAGATTATTTGCTCAGCATACAGATTGAATAAGTATGGTGAAAGCATACAACCCAGACACACACTTTTTCTGATTTTAAAACACACGGTATCACCTTGTTCTGTTAGAACAACTGCCTCTTGGTCTGTATACAGGTTCCACTCAAGCATACTAAATGATATGAAAGTTCCATTACCTGTATAATGGGAGTGGTAATACAATGGCTTCACAAATTTACTGGAGGGCTAAGTAAGATAATACATCCAGTGGTCATAGCACAGCACCAGGTTCTTAGTAAAACCTCGATGAAAAGTACTTATTATTTTGTTATTGTTGAAGGATATTGGGCATGGTTTTCAGTGAACTTGAAAGACAGAAGAATTCAGACAAGCAGAAAAGCAGATAGGAAACCCCTGTTCTAGAAAATCCATTTCTTCCCATCTAGGCATAAGGGATCCCTGAATGCTGTCACCCTCATGAAGGTAGGTGTGGCCTGGTGACACATGGGGGGAAGTAAGATGAGTCCCTCCAGATAGAGGTGCCTATTTCCAGTACTCACTCTCCAGTCTGCTCTTCCTGTGGTGCCATGACTGTGGAAACAGTGATATGCAACGGCTATGAATTTAAGCAGTCTAGAATGCTGAGCTAACACATGGAGGCAGCTGTCCCAGAGAGCCAGGCAGACCCTGAGGGGACTTTCTTTGTGAGAGAAACACACTTTTTTGTGTGTATGGCTAACTCACTGCAAATATTTGTTATTACAGAATAACCTAGTCTATTTTCACCCATACAGCTTGTGTTTAGATAAAATGCAGCAGCTCATTATAGTGAAGGGAAAATTGTTGGAATGTATGTGCATGCGTTTCCCTACCATTTCCTTTTCACGCTTTCCAAAGTACAGCCGGTGACTAATGTATTGAATGAAATGGATAGACATGCATACAGGGACAAGCAAAATTTCTTCTTCCATGTTGAGATTTCTATCTGAACGGTGCAAATGCGGTATTATACTTAGTGTATCAGGTAGCTGATTTCAGAGGCTAATTTTCAGCCGCAGTATGCCACTTGCACCAAACGAGCACTCTGCTCAGAATGCATATTGACAAATGCCTGATTCTTTGTAGTCCTGATGAATAGAACAGGTTGTCATAACAAATTGCTATCTTCTCGAACAGGTTTTGAAAAAGAAAAGCCAATAGAGAGAACGTCAACGATTCATGGGCTTTTCAGTTTGCGATAAGTAAAGATCAATAGCATTTATTTAAATGGCCGTGTATTACACCAGCTATAATTCTTTCCACATTCATGTCAACTTGGCATTTCCCTAGGAGTTTTTCTATAAGAAGATCTGCAATAATGTAGGCCTTAGAAAAAAATCTCCCTTTCTGTCCTTTGAAACTGCATGTGTGGTATTTCTGTGAGAGGTTTCAATAGCCAGTGATGCAAATACAAATTCAAATAAAAAGGAAATTAATTTCTTCATAATGCATTACATGTTGTTATATTATTGATGAAAAATTTGAATATTTATTATGAAATGTGGAATTGACTTAGGTCATTTCAACATCTTGCATGGAACATGATATACATAATTTCTATTTCAGTTAAGTAGTGTAACTAACTTCAATGCTTGTAGAGTCATTTGTAGTAAATGCTGGTTGATGTTTATGTATTATTTAAGTATACCTTAATCAATCATAAAAACAAGAATATATATTAAATCCTTTCAATAGCTGTGTTACTTATGTTTCTTTGTAAGAACCACATTATGGACATCCTGAGGGAAATATAAGAAAATTGAAAGATAGGTTTAGATACGTTTGAAGGTTTGTAACCACACACACACACACGGAGCCCTCTGAAGCCCAACGCGTGGATCACGGCCCTGTCATAGGTGACACAGGCTGAACCCTGAGCCTGGCCGCAGCCTGTGACCAGAAGACACCCCTTGCCCCCCAGGACAGTCAGCCTTGTCCTCTGTGAAACTCTCAGCTCAGGGGGCAGTTCTGAGCCCCGAATATTCTGGAGCAGCCCATCCTCAGGGGAGGGACTTGGGTGTAGAGCTGGGCTGCTGGGGTGAGGGAGTAAGGAGGGGGGGCGGTGGCCTCGCTGGCAGCCATGTACTCTTGAACAATTTTCCCTGGACCAGCTCTGGTTTTTTTTAACCAGAGCTTCAGAAGGATAATATAGACAGAGAACAACCAATAATCACATGATGCTGAGAGGAGAAGATGTCATAGAAAGAACAGTCCGAGCCTGCCAGTTGGAAGGCTCACCAAGCTCCACAGAGAACTGATAAACAGAGGTGCATCTCAAATCAAGGCATGGTATAATTCCTTAATTTTGAGGATCAAGGGAAAATCTTAAAAGTTCCTCAACTAAAAGCCCAAGTTTCCTACAAAGAAAACAAAACAAAACAAAAAAAAGTCAGACTTTTCCTTTGTAACACTAGAAGCAAGTAAGGAAAAAAAGAAAAACAGATATGACCAAAGGGTCATGTATACAACTGTCAGAATGAAGAAAAAATATATACATACCTTTTTAAAAAACAATCTCACTCTGCATTTTAGTCCATAGAAATCAAAGTATTACAATATAAGGGTTGTATATAATATATATAGAGAGTATGTGCATGTGTTTAACTGAAATGTCCGTGTCTCTAACCCACTAGCTGCTCTATGGGAGCAAAGTGTGGCAATCTGCCTCCATAAATACTACAGCCTTGGAAACCCTATGGGGCAGTTTCACTCTGTCCTATAGGGTCATCATGAGTCAGAATTGACTTGACAGCAACGGGTTATATGTATGCACACATGTTCTATATATGTGTAAACAAAACAAAAAACATTGTCATCAAGTCTATTCCAACTCATAGATCTGTGTGTGTACACACACACATACAAAATGGTAGATTCTTATAGAATACCACACTCAGAAGAATGTCCATAAAAAATAATAAATGAGAGAATCACAAAGCAGAAAAATTTGTAGAACAGTACATTTTTGTGAAAAAACAACAACAAAAGCACCCACAACTTTATATACGTATGAGTTTATCTAATATCTTATATCTTATATTCAATTTCCCGAAATCAGACCTCGAGAGAAGAACTAGGGTAAATTAGTTACTTTTGGAGATGACTCCATAAACAAGTGGGAGAACACTGGAAGAGTGAGAAAAGAAAATATATGGTTGTGATACCAAACATCTGTAACTGTTGTAGGTGATGTTGGCATATTTCCACTGACTTCTGACCTCTGGGAATCAAGAGAAGCTGAAGAATTTCTCCTACACATTTTGTCTCTAGCTTCTTGCCGTATATTTGCAGGACAAACTTGTCTTTGTGTTATCACATAATCATAGCCATTGGTGTCCAGCCAGTTCCAACTCATGACAACCTCTTGTGTTAGAAAGCAGAATGGATTCCCATGGGTTTTCTTGGCTAGAACCTTCTTCCAAGATTAGAAAGCAGATATCCAGGCATTTCTTCTATAGAGCTTCACCTACACTTGAACCACCAGCCATTTGGTTAGTAGCTAAAAACAAACTATTATTGCCATCCAGGGACCTGGGGTGGGGAAATGAAAAGATGGACTGTTACATTCTAATTTGTTAATTGGGTCACCAAGTATTGGTAAAGAGGATAAAGAATAGTCAATTAATAAAGGGGGGAAAAAAAAGAAAAATAGAATGCACATGAAGAACATACATATTCATATATAATCACTCTTAGGGAATGCTTTACACTTATTAATGTGGATAGATAAATGTTTGCTAAAATAAAAAAAAAAGAAACAGAGATAAAGTTGATGCAAATATGATTTAGATCACCTTGTTATCCAACCTTATTTTAATGTATAATAACAGATAAATTATTACAGCTAATTATGAGATTGTTGCTATTGCTGTTGTTAGGTGCCATCAAGTCGGTTTTGAGTCACCCCATGTACAACAGAATGAAACACTTCCTGGTTCTGCACCATCCTCACAACCATTGTTATGCTTGAGCCCATTGTTGAAACCACTGTGTCAATCCATCTCCTTGAGAGTCTTCCTCTTTTTAACTGACCCTCTACTTTACCAAGTATGATGTCTTTCTCCAAGAACTGGTCCCGCCTGATAACATGTCCAAAATACGTGAGATGTAGTCTTGCCATCATTGCTTCTAAGGAGCATTCTGGATGCACTTCTTCCAAGACCAATTTGTTTGTTCTTTTGGAAGTCCATGGTATATTCAATATTCTTTTCAAACACCATAACTCAAAGGCATTGATTTTTCTTCAGTCTTCCTTATTCGTTGTCCAGCTTTCACATGCATATAAGGTGATTAAAAACACTATAGCTTGGATCAGGCTAACCTTAGTCTTCAAGGTGATATCTTTGCTTTTTAGCACTTTAAAGAGATCTTTTGCTGCAGATTTGCCCAATGCAATGCATTGTTTGATTTCTTGACTGCTGCTTCCATGGTGTCAATTGTGAATCCAAGTAAAATGAAATCCTTGACAACTTTAATATGTTCTCCGTTTATCATGATGTTGCTTATTGGTCCAGTTGTGAGAATTTTTGTTTCCTTTATGTTGAGGTATAATTCATACTGAAGACTGAGGTCTTTGATCCTCTCCAGTAAGTGCTTCAAGTCCTGTACACTTTCAACAAGAAAGCTTGTGTCACCTGCATAACACAAGTTGTTAATGAGCTTTCCTCCAATGCTGATGCCCCGTTGTTCTTCATATAATCCAGCTTCTCTTATTATTTGCTCAGCATGCAAACTGAATAAGTACGGTGAAATGTTATAACTCTGAGGCACAACTTCCCTGACTTTAAACCACACAGTATTCCCTTGTCCTGTTCCAACAACTGTCTCTCAGTCTAAGTACAGGTTCCTCATGAGAACAATTAAGTGTTCTGGAATTCCCATTCTTTGCAATGTTATCCGTAATTTGTTATGATCCACACAGTCAAATGTCTGCGTAGTCAATGAAATGCAGGTAGACATCTTTCTGGTATTCTCTGTTTTCAGCCAGGACCCATCTGGCATCAGCAATGATATTTCTCATTCCACGTCCTCTTCTGAATCTATCTTAAATTTCTGGCAGTTCCCTGGCCATGTACTGGTACAGCTGCTTTGGAATGATCTTCAGTAAAATCTCCCTTGTGTGTGATACTAATGATATTGTTCAAAAATTTCCGCATTCTGTTGGATCACCTTTCTCTGGAATGGGTACAAGTATGTATCTCTTCCAGTCGGTTGGCCAGGTAACTGTCTTCCAAATTTCTTACCATAGACAAGTGAGCATTTCCAGCACTGCATCCATTTGTTGAAACATCTCAATTGGTATTCTGTCAATTCCTGGAGTTTTCTTTTTTGCCAATGCTTTCAGTGCATCTTCGATCTCTTCCTTTAGTACCATCAGTTCTTGATGGTATGCCTGGAATGGTTGAATGTCGACAAATTCTTTTTGGTACAGTCACTCTGTGTATTCCTTCCGCCTTCTTTTGATACATCCTGTGTCGTTCAGTTATTTTCCCCATAACCCATTGCCATTGAGTTGATTCTGACTCTCAAAGACCCTATAGGACAGGGTAGAACTGCCCTACAGAATCCTTCAAAATTGTATCTCGAGGCTTGAATTTTTTTTTAGTTGTTTCAGCTTGAGAAATACCAAACGTGTTCTTTCCTTTTGTTTTTCTATCTCCAGGTCTTTGCATATTTCATTATAATACTTTGCCTTTCGAGCTGCCCTTTGAAATTTTCTGTTCAGCTGTTTTACTTCATCATTTCTTCCATTTCCTTTAGCTACTCTATGTTCAGGAAACCCTGGAGTTGTAGTGGTTAAGAGCTATGGCTGCTAACCAAAAGGTCAGCAGTTAGAATCCATCGGGCACTGCTTAGAAACTCTGGGGAAGTTCTACTTTGTCCTGTAGGGTTGCTATGAGTTGGAATTGACATGATGATAACAGGTTTGTCTGTTTTTGGTACTCTATATTCAAGAGCAATATTATACATGATTAAGAAGATATAAATAAGAAGAAAATATTTTTGATGCTCAGATTAAATTTAAATTTATAAAGCATTCATTAAGGAGGTAATATATATGTTTTTAAAAGCATAGGAAACAAAAAAAGATTTAAAGTAAAGAATACAATTATTATATATGTGTGAATAAACATTTTTTCAATGTGTATACTTATCCCTTAAAATAGATCATGCTGTATATATTATTCCATGATCTCTCTTATTCTATTTCATTAACCTGCTTTGATGTTGTCAAAGCACTTACTATCTGAAATCATCTATTGCTTACTAGAAGGTAAACTCTGAGATTAGCAAGTTTGCCTGCTGTGTTCTTTGTTTTATCATTCATGCCTAGAAGAATACCTCACACAAAGTGGATGTTCAATAAGTACTAATTATGAAAGAATAGCTTGCTTTTTAGTTATATGTTGCATGTAGGTTAGTAAATAACAGGTATGCCATTATAAGGAAGTACATGATTTATTCACCTACTGATATACTGTTTTACATTTAATTTTCTGTCCAAGTCTTCACTATTAGAATCAATGCTGTGCATTCCTGTAGCTAATCTTGGCACACATTCTCAGTTATTTCCTTTTCTTAAATTTCTAGATATGACATTGGTGGGTCAAAGGGTAGAAATATGTTAAGTATTTTCCTATACTTTGCCAAATGGAGATCTAAAAAAATGGAGATCTATAACCTTTTTATTCTCTTTTATTAGCGTTTCCTTGAGAATATCTTGAAACTTTTCCAACACTGTGTATTACCATTTACCACTGCCAGTTTGAAAGATGAAAAATGGGTTCCCATTTTGTTTATATTTGCTTTTCTTGGATTATTAACAAGTTTGGACTTTATTATAATAATTTGTGAATTGTTTGTTCATATCTTTTGCCAGTTTTAATAGAGTCATTCTCTTATTTTCTGATTTCTTAGGAATTTTCAAATAATAAAACACTAATCATTTGCTTGTCATATGCTATAAATATCTTTGCCAGTTTGTAATTTGCCTTTTATTCACATTGATAATTTTCTAATGATATTCAAACTTTTTTTTTAATATCTGTCACCCGAGTCAGCAGCTCATGCCAAGAAATTCTGAAAGTTAAATAAAAAATTTGTTTTAAAAATGTCTTCCTTTTGCTGCCTAAATTTTTCTGCTGTGTTTCTGTTATATTCTTTTGAATTAATGTTTTTTAAAAAATAATACATTAATATCTATGGATTTCTTTAAAGCATTTGAAAAAAATCACTCATGCATACCTGTGAATATAACTTAGAGACATTTTGATTGAATGATGTAGTTAGGCAAAACCGCAGTTTGCTGAGAAATAATACACGAGGAGAGTTGAGAGTGCCCACCTAGGAGCAGGTGTCTGCTGGTCAACCACACACGCTTTATCCATGACCCTACCTTTTCTTCTAAACTGTTAAAGTGTTAATAACATAGAAAATCTGTGTGTGAAGCCACACTAAAGGGAATAGCAAATTCACATTTACAGTTAGATTTCAAAAAGATTTTTGTAGATTGAGTAACAAAAAATCATAATATAACACCATTCTGATTCAGTTTCAGTGAAATTACAAGATAACAAAAACCAGCTGTGGTCATACAGATTTGGAATCATGGCTTCCCATATTTGTCAGAGTTGAACTGTGCTCCACAGGGTTTTCAATGGCTGGTCATTCAGAAAAAATTTTGCCTGGCCTTTCTTCTGAGGTACCTCTGGGTGAACTTAAACCATCACCCTTTTAGCAGCCAAGCGCTTAACCGTTTTCACTACCCAGGGACTCCTGCAAGATAACGGATCCTTACCGTTCCTACATACCAAAATGAAGTATAATATTTACCAGGATGAACTGGCAACAGGGCTCCAAAACCAATTTCATAAAACTTAGCCCTTCGCCATATTGAGGAGGGTTAGAGAGAGCTATTTCTATAAAGACAGTTTTCCCTCTTCTTCCTCTCTAGACACCTCGGCAAGTAGTGGAAGACGCTTCTTGTAAAAAATTAGTAGGAAGGGTTTCAATGGAATTTATGGAGAGGTTTATATATGTTCATTAGGCTCTGAATCCTACCTGAGAGATGTAAAGGGTCCAGAATCTCCATGTGTTCAGAAATTGGAGCAATAGGAGGGCACAGAGTGGCCTTGAGGTAATGGGAACCCAGATCTGTTTTTAGTGTTCCCTGTTCACAAGATCTGAGCCAGCAGAGAGAACCTTCCTCGGATTTACTTTAGCTCTTGCCCAAGAGAAAAAATTGGAATGGAAAGATGACCTCAGACGAGAAGTGGACAACAAAGGCTCAGGGAGACAAACAGAGACACACAATTTTTTGGTCAAAGATTCAGAGAGATTCTTATCCATAGTAAGTGTCCTGAAAAAAATCACAAATATTCTAAAAGAAAATGAATCAGTGGATCATGCATCAAGCCTAGACAAAAGCACTTTAAATAATCACCAAAACCAGGGAGTTGTAGGACAATGCCAAAGTAACTGTTTCCTGCCCATTTACTCCTTAACTTCGTATTTTCTCCTCCTTTCTCTCCACCATCCTCAGCTTCAGAGAATTCAGAAAAAAAGCAGACCACTTCACCCTCCCCTAACAGCAAAACAGCAGAATTTCTACCATCAAGCAAACTTGAATCTATAGATTTAATGTAGAATTAATTTGAAAAATAATATATATACTTTCAAATTATGCGTGTGTGTATTTGTTGTTGTCATTAGGTGCTATTGAGTCAGTTCCAACTCATAGCCATCCAGAATGTAGACTGCTCAGAACAACAAAATATAACACTGCCTGGTCCTGTGCCACCCTCATAATCATTGTTATGCTTAAGCCCGTTGTTGGAGCCACTGTGTCATCCATCTCTTTGAGGGTCTTCCTCTTTTTGGCTGACCCTCTCCTTTACCAAGCATGATGTCCTTCTCCAGGGACTGGTCCTTCCTGATAACACGTCCAAAGTATGTGAGATGAAGTCTAGACTAGACATCCTTGCATCTAATGAGTGTTCTGGATGTACTTCTTCCAAGACAGATTTGTTTGTTCTTTTGGCAGTCCATGGTATATTTTATATTCTTCACCAATGCTGTAATTCAAAGATGTCACTTCTGTGGTCTCACTTACATCCAGCTTTCACATGTACATACAAGGTGATTGAAAACACCATGTCTTGGGTCAGGCACACTTTAGCCTTTAAAGTAACATCTTTGCTTTTTAACACTTTAAAGAGGTCTTTTGAAGCAGATTAGCCCAATGAAATGTGTCATTTGATTTCTGGACTTCTACTTCCAAAGGCTTTGATGGTGGATCCAAGTAAAATGAAATCCTTGACAACTTCAATCTTTTCTCTGTTTATTATGTTACTTATTGGTCCAGTTGTGAAAATTTTTGTTTTCCTATATAAATACGCTGTTGTGGTTGTGGTTGTTAGGTGCCCTTGAGTTGATTCCAACTCAAAGTGACTCTACGTACAACAGAACAAAAAATGCCAGGTCGTGAGCCATCCTCCAGGAACTAGTCCCCTCTCATAACTGATAACATGTCAAAATTATCAATTGATATTTCATCAAATCCTAGAGCCTTATTTTTTTGACAATGCCTTAATTGCAGCTGAATTTCCTCCTTCAATACCATAGGTTAAATACCAATAGGTTCTACACCCTGAATTGGTTGAATATTGACCAATTTTTTTTTGGTATGGTGACTCTGTGTATTCCTTCAATCTTCTTTTCATGCCTCCTGGGTTATTCAATATTTTGCCCATAGAATCTTCCAAAATTTTAACTCGAGGATTGAATTCTTCAGTTCTTTCAGCTTGGGAAATGCCAAAACTATGCTTCCCTTTTGGTTTTCTAATTACAGGTCTTTATACATTCCATTATAATACTTTGCTTTGTCTTCTTGTGCCACCTTTTGAAATCTTCTGTTCAGCTATTTCTTCCTCATTTATTCCATTTGCTGTAACTACTCTACATTCAAGAGTAAGTTTAGAGATTCCTCTGACATCCATTTTGGCCTTTTCTTTCTTTCATGTCTTTTTCATGTCCTTTCGCTTTTTTCATGTATGATGTCCTTTATGTTATCTCACAACTCTTCTGGTCTTTGGACATTTGTATCAGTGTGTTAGACCTATTCTTGAAATGGCATCTAAATTGAGTTGGGATATACTCAAGGTCATGCTTCGGCTCTCATGGACTTGTTTTAGTTTTCTTCAGCTTGAGCTCAAACATATATATGAGCAATTGATGGCCTGTTCCACAGTCGGCCCATGGTCTTGTTCTAACTAGTGATATTGAGCTTCTCAACTGTCTCTTTCCACACATGTAGTCAATTTGATATTTGTGTATTCCATCCAGCAAAATCCACGAGTGTAGTCACTGTTCATGTTGTTAAAAAAAAAAAAAAAAAAAGGTATTTTCAATGAATACATACTTGGTCTTGCAAAATTCTAGCATGCCATCTCTGGCATGCTTCCATCACCAAGGCCAAATTTTTCAACTACGATTCTTCTCCTTTGTTTCCAACCTTTTAATTTCAATCACCAGGAATTACGATGCATCTTAATTGCATAATTGATCAATTTCAGATTGCAGAAATTGGTAGCAATCTTTATTTTCTCCATTTTTAGCCATAGTGGTTGGTGAGTAAATTTGAACAATAGTTGTATTAACTGGTCTATCTTGTAGGTTTATGGGTATTATCCTATTACTGACAGAGTTGTACTCCGGGATAGGTCTTGAAATGTTCTTTTTGACAGTGAATATGAGGTCATTCCTTTTTGACAGTGAATATGAGGTCATTCCTCTTCCATTTTTCATTCCCGGCATAGCAGACCAAATGTTTGTTCCATTCAAAATAGCCAATATCAGTTCATTTCAGCTCACTAATGCCTAGGATATTTATCTTTATGCATTCCATTTCCTTTTTGACCACTTTCAATTTTCCCATATTCCTACATTGTACATTCCTCATTGTGTTTATTAATGGACGTTTGTAGCTCTTTCCTCTAATTTTAAATCTTGTCACATCAGCAAATGAAGATCCCGAAAACTTTACTCCATTTATGTTACTGGCACCTGTACATTGACAGGGAACTGTCATAAATTCAAGTTGGATTCAGAAGAGAACGTGAAACAATGGATATCTCTGATGATGCTAGATTTATCTTGGCTAAAAGCAGGGGATTCCAGAGTGATGCTTACCTGCGTTTCGTCGACTATGCAAAGGCATTCGACTGTGTGGGTTATAACAGTTATGGATAACTTGGGAAGAATGAGGATTCTGAAATAGCAAAGTGTGCTCATACAAGAACCTTTACATAGACCAAGAGGCAGTCATTTGAACAGAACAAGGTTATACTGTGTGGTTTAAAATCAGGAAAGGTGTGCATCAGGGTTGTATCTTTTATCATAATTATTCAATCTATACTGAGCAAATAATCCAATAAACTGGACTGTCTGAAAAAAAGGCAGGATCAGGACTGGAGGAATTCTCATTAACAACCTGTTTTATGCACACGACATAGCCTTGCTTGCTGAAAGGGAAGAAGACTTGAAGCACTTACTGAATGAAGATCAAGGACTACAGTCTTTAGTATGGGTTACACCTTAACATAATGAAAACAAAAATCCTCACAACTGGACCAATAAGCAACATCATGATAAATGGAGAAAATATTGACATTGCCCAGAATTTCATTTTACTTGAATCCACAATCAACACCTGTGGAAGCAGAAGTCAAGAAATCCAAAAACATAATGCATCAGCCAAATCTGCTACAAAAGACTTCTTTAAAGTGTTAAACAGCAAAGATGTCACTTTGATGACTAACGTATGCCTGACTCAAGCCATAGTATTTTCAATTGCCTCATAAGCATGCAAAAGCTGAATCATGAATAAGGAAAACAGAAGAATTGATGTCTTTGGATTATGGTATTGGCAAAGAACATTGAATATATCATGGACTTTCAGAAGAATAAACAAATCTATCTTGGAAGAAGTACAGCCAGAGTGCTTCTTGGAAGCTTGGATGGAGAGACTTCATCTCGTGAACTTTAGACATGTTATCAGAATGGACCAATACCTGGAGAATGACATCACATTTGCTAAGGTAGAAGGTCCTCAAAAAAGAGGAATATCATCAATGTGATGGATTGATACAGTGGCTACAACAATGGGCTCAAGCATAGCAATGATTGTGAGGATGGCACAGGTCTGGGAGATACTTTGTTCTGTTGTACATAGGGTTTCTATGAATCAGAACTAACTCTAATGATACTAAGAATAACAACAACATTACTAAGATCTACTCTAGTTTGGGGAAGCAGCTCTTCCCCAGCTATATTTTGAGTGTCTTTTAACCTGAGGGGTTCATCTTCCGGCAGTGTATCAGACAATGCTCCACTGCTATTCGTAAGGTTTTCACTTGCCAATATATTTTAGAAGTAGATCACCAGATCCTTCTTCCTAGTCTGTCTTTTGTCTTGAAGTTCTGCTGAAACCTGTCCACCATATGTGACCCTTCTGGTATTTGAAATACCAACAGTTCAGCTTCCAGCATCACAGCAACATGGAAACCACCACAGTAGGACAAATCGACAAAGGAGTGGCAGTATATATACATTAGAAATAGACATTTTAATGATGTAACTCAGACCATTTGTGGAAGGATTTAAATGATTGGGAAACTTTCTTTCAATAATAAGTGACCTGAAATAACACTGCAATTGCCCTATATGACATTCATGTCAGAAGAAACACTTATTCCATAAATGATTATGTGTAGAAAAACTTGGATACTTAGGAGTAGAAAAATTAGCAATTGTTTTCTGATCTACTGGAGTTCCTGTTTGATCAACATAATAGATACAATTATCACCATAGACTTAAATAAATATTTCAGAAGAAAAAATTAAAGGTTTCTCATAAAATTAGAAAACCTCTTTTCAAAAAATGCAAGGGACTAGGCAATGGTTCATTTGTGTACTTAGAATTTATTGAATCATACAATTAGGACTTGTGCATTTCTCTGTTTATCTCACAATTTCATTAAAAAAAAATTCTCAAAAATCTCTGGTTTGACAAGCCTATAAGGACGTGAATTTATGAGTTTACTCTTGAAAAAAGTACCAGTGTCTCAAGCAATCGTAAGTGTAATATGCGTGATCAAAGCTAAAACAGTTCTAGCCTCTGTGTGGAGAAGAATTGCACTTTGATCAAGAAACAGAGCTGAGCCATACTCTCATCACATGTCATGAGGAAAGACCAATCACTAGAAAAGGACCTCATGGTAGGTAAAGTAAAGGGTCAGCAAAAACAAGGGACACCCTCAATGAGATGGATTGGCAAATGTGCTCACGATACCAAGGGTCATGAGGATGGCACAGGACCAGGCAGTGTTTCATTGTGTTATGCGTAAGATCACCATGAGTGTGAGGTGATTCCATAGCAACTAACAACAACAACGAATGGCTAGAATTTCCAAAGGCTCATAATTTACATGTTAAAAAAAGTTTCTATTGCAAAAAAAGCAAAAAAAAAAAATTTTAGTTATGTACCTTATAGTATGTTTTCCCAAATCATACATGCTTCAGTACCAAGAGAATCACACTCTCTCTCACTGGGGCTGCTTCTCTTGTTCTTGCTCTTTTCCCTTCTCTGGGCAAATCAACCCTCACTGCGGAAGACCAAAGAAGAACTGATGCTTTTGAATTGTGGTGTTCGTGAAGAATATCAAATATACCATTGACTTCCAAAAGAACAAACAAATCCGTCTTAGAAAGAGTACAACCAGAATGCGCCTTAGAAGCAAGGATGGCGAAAATACATCTCACATACTATGATAATTAAGACTGTGTGTCATCTTGGCTGGGCCATGATTCTCAGTGTTTTGGCAGTTGTAAAATGTTGTGATCACTTTCCTGTTGAAATTTGATATGTGGTCACTCCCATGATGGAATCTGCTGAGTGGTACTGGAGAGGATGGGCCTGTGGCGGCTCACCACCCCCTCAGCCACTATCTCTCCACCTTCTACCCTCTACATTTTTCCTGCTCACCTTGCAAATGTTGTTGACTTGTTCTGGATCCAGCAACTGTCTCTTGTCTGACCTCTGGGTCTTGGGACTTGAGCTAGCAGCTTACGTGTCCATCTTGGGGTTCGCTGATCTTCACAGCCTGCGAGCAAGAATCCTGCTCCCCGACCTCCCTGTCTTGGGTTCGCCAGCCCCTGCGGCTGACTCAGGAGAAACCTTGCAGTCTTGCCTGCAGAGCCTGGGGACTCCTCAAGAGTCACAACCTATGAACGGGATACCTGCTCTCCAAACTGCTCATCTTAGGTTCATCAGATTCTGCGGCTCCACTAATTGGGAAAGGACTCTATCCTGATCCAAAGATGTGGGACATTCCAACCCCTACAATCACGTGAGCTGTTTCCTTAATGTAAATATATATATTTGCAGGCATTACTGGTTTTGCTTCTCTAGAGAACCCAGCCTAAGAGATATACTTTGGGCATGTTATCAGGAGGGATAAGTCCCTGGAGAAGGACATCATGATTGGTAAAGTGAAGTGTCAGTGAAAAAGAGGAAGACCCTCCATGAGGTGGATTGACACAGTGGCTGCAACAATGGGCTCAAGCACAACAACAAATGTGAGGATGGCACAGGACCAGGCAGTGTTTCATTCTATTATACATAGGGTCACTATGAGTCAGAACCAACTTGAGGACACCTAACAACAACAATGAAAGCAGGATCCAGACTAGTAGAGCAAGGTCTGTACCCAAGTTAAAATGGAATAGAGGAGAAAGATATGGAAAGGAAGAGAATGCCTGAGGAGAGTCTCAGTGAATTGGGCCAGATATAAAATGAACTGAAGATACATGGATACTCAGTGTGGCATGTGTTGAAAAGCAGATTCCTGGATTAGAATGAAAATTTCTTTTTTTTTTTTCTTTTTTTTAAATAATTTTTATTGTGCTTTAAGTGAAAGTTTACAAATCAAGTCAGTCTGTCAAACATAAGCCTATATACACCTTACTACATACTCCCATTTACTCTCCCCCTAATGAGTCACCCCGCTCCCTCCTTTCAGCTTCTTCTTTCGTGACAATTTTGTCAGTTTCTAACCCTCCCTACCCTCCCATCTCCCCTCCAGACAGGAGATGCCAACACAGTCTCAAGTGTCCACCTGATACAAGTAGCTCACTCTTCATCAGCATCTCTCTCCAACCCATTGTCCAGTTCCTTCCATGTCTGATGAGTTGTCTTTGGGAATGGTTCCTGTCTTGTGCCAACAGAAGGTTTGGGGACCATGACCGCCGGGATTCTTCTAGTCTCAGTCAGACCATTAAGTCTGGTCTTTTTATGAGAATTTGGGGTCTGCATCCCACTGTTCTCCTGCTCCCTCAGGAGTTCTCTGTTGTGCTCCCTGTCAGGGCAGTCATCGGTTGTGCCAGTCACCATCTAGTTCTTCTGGTCTCAGGATGATGAAAGTCTCTAGTTCATGTGGCCCTTTCTGTGTCTTGGGCTCATAGTTATCGTATGATCTTGGTGTTCTTCATTCTCCTTTGATCCAGGTGGGTTGAGACCAATTGATGTATCTTAGATGGCTGCTTGTTAGCATTTAAGACCCCAGATGCCACACTTCAAAGTGGGATGCAGAATGTTTTCATAATAGAATTTATTTTGCCAATTGACTTAGAAGTCCCCTTAAGCCATAGTCCCCGAACCCCCGCCCTTGCTCCGCTGACCTTTGAAGCATTCAGTTTATCCTGGAAACTTCTTTGCTTTTGGCCCAGTCCAGTTGAGCTGACCTGCCGTGTATTGAGTATTGTCCTTCCCTTCACCTAAAGTAGTTCTTATCTACTAACTGATCAGTAAATAACCCTCTCCCACTCTCCCTCCCTCCCCCCTCTCGTAACCACAAAAGACAATGTTCTTCTCAGTTTATACTATTTCTCAAGATCTCATAATAGTGGTCTTATACAATACTTGTCCTTTTGCCTCTGACTAATTTCACTGAGCATAATGCCTTCCAGGTTCCTCCATGTTATGAAATGTTTCACAGATTCGTCACTGTTCTTTATCGATTCGTAGTATTCCATTGTGTGAATATACCATAATTTATTTAACCATTCATCCATTGATGGACACCTTGGTTGCTTCCAGCTTTTTGCTCTTGTAAACAGAGCTGCAATAAACATGGGTGTGCATATATCTGTTCGTGTAAAGGCTCTTCCAAGAAGTGGGATTTCTGGGTTGTGTGGTAGTTCTATTTCTAATGTTTTGAGAAAACGTCAGATAGATTTCCAAAGTGGTTGTATCATTTTACATTCCCACCAGCAGTGTATAAGAGTTCCAATCTCTCTGCAGCCTCTCCAACATTTATTATTTTGTGTGCTTTGGATTAATGCCAGCCTGGTTGGAGTGAGATGGAATCTCATCGTAGTTTTAATTTGCATTTCTCTAATGGCTAATGATCGAGAGCATTTTCTCATGTATCTGTTAGCCACCTGAATATCTTCTTTAGTGAAGTGCGTGTTCATATCCTTTGCCCACTTTTTGATTGGGTTGCTTGTCTTTTTGTGGTTAAGTTTTAACAGAAACATATAGATTTTAGAGATCAGGTGCTGGTCAGAGATGTCATAGCTGAAAATTTTTTCCCAATCTGTAGATGGTCTTTTTACTCTTTTGGTGAAGTCTTTAGATGAGCATAGGTGTTTGATTTTTAGGAGCTCCCAGTTATCTGGTTTCTCTTCATCATTTTTGGTAATGTTTTGTATTCTGTTTATGCCTTGTATTAGGGTTCCTAACATTCTCCCTATTTTTTCTTCCATGATCTTTATCGTTTAGTCTTTATGTTTAGGTCTTTGATCCACTTGGAGTTAGTTTTTGTGCTTGGTGTGAGGTATGGGTCCTGTTTCATTTTTTTGCAAATGGATATCTAGTTATGCCAGCACCATTTGTTAAAAAGACCATCTTTTCCCCAATTAACTGACACTGGGCCTTTGTCAAATATCAGCTGCTCATAGGTGGATGGATTTATATCTGGGTTCTCAATTCTGTTCCATTGGTCTATGTGCCTGTTGTTGTACCAATACCAGGCTGTTTTGACTACTGTGGCTGTATAATAAGTTCTAAAATCAGGTAGAGTGGGGCCTCCCACTTTCTTCTTCTTTTTCAGTAATGTTTTACTTATCCAGGGCTTCTTTCCCTTCCATATGAAGTTGGTGATTTGTTTCTCCATCACATTAAAAAATGACATTGGAATTTGGATCAGAAGTGCATTGTATGTACAGATGGCTTTTGGTAGAATAAACATTTTTACTATGTTAAGTCTTCCTATCCATGAGCCAGGTATGTTTTTCCACTTATGTAGGTCGCTTTTAGTTTCTTGCAGTAGTACTTTGTAGTTTTCTTTGTATAGGTCTTTTACATCCTTGGTAAGATTTATTCCTAAGTATTTTATCTTCTTGGGGGCTACTGTAATGGTATTGATTTGGTGATTTCCTCTTCGATGTTCTTTTTGTTCATGTAGGGGAATCCAAGTGATTTTTGTATGTTTATCTTGTAACCTGAGACTCTGCCGAACTCTACTATTAGTTTCAGTAGTTTTCTGGAGGATTCCTTAGGGTTTTCTGTGTATAAGATCATGTCATCTGCAAATAGAGAGAATTTTACTTCTTCCCTGCTGATCCGGATTCCCTTTATTTCTTTGTCTAGCCTAATCGTTCTGGCTAGGACCTCTAGCACAGTGTTGAATAAGAGTGGTGATAAAGGGCATCCTTGTCTGCTTCCCGTTCTCAAGGGAAATGCTTTCAGGCTCTCTCCATTTAGAATGATGTTGGCTGTATAGATGCCCTTTATTATGTTGAGGAATTTTCCTTCTGTTCCTATTTTGGTGAGAGTTTTTATCATGAATGGGTGTTGAACTTTGTCAAATGCCTTTTCTGCATCACTTGATAAGATCATGTGGTTTTTGTCTTTTGTTTTATTTATATGGTGGATTACATTAATGGTTTTTCTAATATTGAACCAACCTTGCATACCTGGTATAAATCCCACTCAGTCGTGGTGGATTTTTTTTTTTTTTTGATACGTTGTTGAATTCTATTGGCTAGAATTTTGTTGAGGATTTTTCCATCTATGTTCATGAGGGATATACAGGTGTGTAATTTTCTTTTTTTGTGGTGTCTTTACCTGGCTTTGGTATCAGGGATATGGTGGCTTCATAGAAGGAGTTAGGTAGTATTCCGTCATTTTCTATGCTTTGAAATACCTTTAGTAGTAGTGGTGTTAACTCTTCTCTGAAAGTTTGGGAGAACTCTGCAGCGAAGCCTTCTGGGCCAGGGCTTTTTTTTGTTGGGAGTTTTTGGATTACCTTTTCAATCTCTTTTTTTTGTTATGGGTCTATTTTGTTGTTCTACTTCTGATTGTGTTAGTTTAGGTAGGTAGTGTTTTTCTAGGAATTCATCGATTTCTTCTAGGTTTGCAAATTTGTTAGAGTACAATTTTTCATAATAATCTTATATGATTCTTTTAATTTCAGTTGGGTCTGTTGTGATGTGGCCCATCTCGTTTCTTATTCAGGTTATTTGTTTCCTTTTCTGTATTTCTTTGGTCAGTCTGGCCAATGGTTTATCAATCTTGTTGATTTTTTCAAAGAACCAGCTTTTGGCTTTGTTAATTCTTTCAATTGTTTTTCTGTTCTCTAATTCATTTATTTCAGCTCTGATTTTTATTATTTGTTTTCTTCTGGTGCCTGATGGATTCTTTTGTTGCTCACTTTCTATTTGTTCAAGTTGTAGGGACAGTTCTCTGATTTTGGCTCTTTATGTATGTGTGCATTTATCGATAGAAATTGACCTCTGAGCACTGCTTTTGCTGTGTCCCAGAGGTTTTGATAGGAAGTATTTTCATTCTCATTGCATTCTATGAATTTCTTTATTCCCTCCTTAATGCCTTCTATAACCCAGTCTTTTTTGAGCAGGGCATTGTTCAGTTTCCAAGTATTTGATTTCTTTTCCCTGATTTTTCTGTTATTGATTTCCATTTTTATGGCCTTGTGGCCTGAGAAGATGCTTTTTTAATATTTCGATGTTTTAGATTCTGCAAAGGTTTGTTTTATGACCTAATATGTTATCTATTCTAGAGAATGTTCCATGTGCACTAGAAAAAAAGTATACTTTGCAGCTGTGGGGTAGAGTGTTCTGTATAAGTCTATGAGGTCAAGTTGGTTGATTGTAGTAATTAGGTCTTCCATGTCTTGAGCTTCTTACTGGAAGTCCTATCCTTCTCCGAAAGTGGTGTGCTGAAGTCTCCTACTATAATTGTGGAGGTGTCTGTCTCACTTTTCAGTTCTGTTAAAGTTTGTTTTATGTATCTTGCAGCCTTGTCATTGGGTGCATAAATATTTAATATGGTTATATCTTCCTGGTCAATTGTCCCTTTAATTATCATGTAGTGTCCTCCTTTATCCTTTGTGGTGGATTTAATTTTAAAGTCTATTTTGTCAGAAATTAATATTGCTACTCCTGCTCTTTTTTTCGAGTGTTGTTTGCTTGATATATTTTTTCCCATCCTTTGCGTTTTAGTTTGTTTCTGTCTCTGAGTCTAAGGTGTGCCTCTTGTAGGCAGCACATAGACAGATCGTGTTTCTTTATCCAGTCCGAGACTCTCTGTCTCTTTATTGCTGCTTTTAGTCCATTTACATTCAGCGTAATTATAGATAAGTATGTGTTTAAAATAAAAATAAATAAAAATAAAGTATGTGTTTAGTGCTGTCATTTTGATGCCTTTTTGTGCACGTTGTTGACAGTTTCATTTTTCTACTTACTTTTTTTGTGCTGAGACGTTTTTCTTTGTAAATTGTATGTTCCTCATTTTCATAGTAGTTGAATTTATGTTTGCTGAGTCATTATGTTTTTCTTGGTTTTTATTTTGAGTTATGGAATTGTTAGATCTCTTTGTGGTTACCTTAACATTTACCCCTATTTTTCTAAGTAAAAACCTAACTTGTATCATCCTATATCGCCCTGTTTTCCTCTCCATATGGCAGTTCTATGCCTCCTGTATTTAGTCCCTCTTTTTAAGAATTGTGATCTTTTACATAATGACTTCAATGATTCCCTGTTTTGAGCATTTTTTTCTTTTTAAAATTAATCTTAATTTGTTTTTGTGATTTCCCTATTTGAGTTGATATCAGGATGTTCTGTTCTGTGACCTTGTGTTGTGTTAGTGTCTGATATTATTGATTTTCTGACCAATTTCCTTTAGTATTTCTTGTAGGTTTGGTTTTTGCAAATTCTCTAAACTTGTGTTTATCTGTAAATGTTTTAATTTCACCTTCATATTTGAGAGAGAGTTTTGCTGGATATATGATCCTTGGCTGGCACTTCTTCTCCTTCAGTGCTCTATATAGGTTATCCCATTGCCTTCTTGACTGCATGGTTTCTGCTGAGTAGTCTGAACTTATTCTTATTGATTCTCCTTTGTAGGAGACCTTTCTTTTATCCCTGGCTGCTTTTAAAATTTTCTCTTTATCTTTGGTTTTGGCAAGTTTGATGATAATATGTCTTGGTGATTTTCTTTCTGGATCAATCTTAGATGGGGTTCAATGAGCATCTTGGATAGATATCCTTTCATCTTTCATGATGTCAGGGAAGCTTTCTGCCAACAGATCTTCAAGTATTCTCTCTGTGTTTTCTGTTATCCCTCCCTGTTCTGGAACTCCAATCACACGCAAGTTATTCTTCTTGATAGAGTCCCACATGATTCTTAGGGTTTCTTCATTTTTTAAAATTCTTTTATCTGAGTTTTCTTCAACTTTATTGGTGTCAATTGCCTTATCCTCCACCTCCCCCCCTCTGCATTCCAATTCCTCGATTCTGCTCCTCTGACTTCCTACTGAGTTGTCTAATTCTGCAATTTTACTGTTAATCTTTTGGATTTCTGAATGCTGTCTCTCTATGGATTCTTGAAGCTTATTAATTTTTCCACTATGTTCTTGAATAATCTTTTTGAGTTCTCCAACTGCTTTATCAGTGTGTTCCTTGGTTTTTTCTGTAGATTGCCTTATTTCATTTTTGAGGTCATCCCTGATGTCTTGAAGTATTCTGTATATTAGTTTTTTATCTTCTGTATCTGGCAATTCCAGGATTGTATCTTCATTTGGGAAAGATTTTGATTCTTTAATTTGGGGAGTTGTAGAAGAAATCATGGTCTGCTTCTTTATGTGGTTTGATATCAACTGCTGTCTCCAAGGCATCTATAAGATATTGTAATGATTTATTTTATATTTGCTCACTGAGTCTTATCTTGTTTTGTTTTCTTTCAATATACGTAGATGGGCTACTAGATTGTGCTGCCTTGATTGCTGTTGCCTTTTAATCACTTATGTCCTATTACCAGCTGGTTTGGGCTGTTACCAGATATATAAGCCTGAGAGTCTATTCACTATTCTTGAGTAGAATCTGATTTTGGGTCATCAAGTGTGTGGTGTAGACTGTCACCTATTCACTTAGAGGAGTAGTGGTGATAGTTGTGTGCACCAGATTCTAGTAACAGCAGAGGGTCACACTCCAGGAGGGGCAGGATGCTGACAGGCTTCCCCCAAGTGCCAGTGAGGTAAGTGTGTCTCTATTCCTAAAGTACTTTGGTGGGTGGGCAGGCTCTGCAACTGTACCTTAGGCACCCAATGCGTGTACCTCTACAGATTGGTAGGTGTCACTATCCTCAGACCCCTATGGCAGGAGGCTAGGTGGTTTGGGTGGAGCTTCAGCCCTCAGTTCCCTGTTGTGGGTCAGTGAGGGCTCTGTTTAATAGGTAGAGATATCAGACCTGGGAAACTTGTCTTTCCAGTAATCTGCTAAAACAATTACAGTCAGATCCCTATCAGAATTGCCTTTGCATTATAATAGCCACCTTGTTGCCTGTAGGGATGAAAGCCCAAGACTGTGCATCTCATATGCTTGGCTGGAGCTAGTTCTGTGTTTTTAGTCCAATTTTGGGAAGTCAGGGAAGGATTTTTGGTCCCTGGGTTTTTTGTAGCTTCTTCTCTCAGGCCAGGAGAATGGGTTAGGAAAAGACAAAAAAAAAAAAACCCGCAGAGCACTTCACTCTCTGGCTCAGGAAATTCCAATGTTAATGAAGCTGCCTGGGAAGGGGAGGGGAGGGATCAGATAGATATGAGAGAGAGTCACCCAGGAATATAGACAAAGTTACTTATCTTGTTTGGTGATGACTGTTTTATCTGAGTTTCCCGAGGGGCATGTAGCCTGTGTGTATTGGCTGGGTCGAGATTGCCCCCGAGGGTCAGGACCGCATCCTGTGCTTGTGCTGTCTCAGAAGTCGTGGTCAGTTCCTCTGCTCCCAGTCCAAAGCCCAGCGCCAAGGTTCCCTGGCTGGGATGCCACACTCCAGGCTCCAAAACCAGTTGCTGCCTCCCGATGTCTTCTCCTGTCAGCCGCGTCTCCGCGTTGCCTGCGTGTGCTGGCTGGGCTTTCCCTGAGGTCACTTCAGGGGGCTAGGACTGCATTCCTTGTTTGTGCCGCCTCAAGATGCCGTGCTCAGCTCCCCTGCGCCCAGTCCAAAGCCCATCGCCAAGGTTTTCTGACTGGGACGCTGGCTCCAGGCTCCGAAAACAGTCGCTGCTTCCCCGTGGTTGCTTGTTCTCTCATTAGCCCTGTCAGTGTGCAGCCTGCTTGCGCTGGCTGAGTCTCTATGGAGGTTACCTCAGGGGACTAGGCAGGGCTGCGTCCTGTGCCTGCCCCACCTCATCAAGCCGCAATCAGCCCCGCCACTTGGCACGCAGGAACTGCGAGGGCTCAAAGCTGCGGCGTGGGTTGCCGGTTCCGGAAGCAGTCGCTGCTTCAGGGTGCAGCTTTTTGCTCCCCGTCACTCAGATCAACTCTTTAGATCTGTGTTTGATGGACAGGGTTTGTAGATTGTCATGTATGTGATCGATTCACTTGTTTTTCCGAGTCTTTGTTGCAAGAGGGATCTGAGATAGCTTCTACCTAGTCAGCCATCTTGCTAGAAGGACAATTTCAAATAAGCTTCAGCTAAATGTTGCCCTGAAATAATGAACTCTCATCTTGCTACTGTTATTGTTAGGAGCCATCGAGTCGGTTCTGACTCACAGCAACCCTATGCACAACAGAAAGAACACTGCCCAGTCCTGAGCCATCCTCACAATCCTTGTTATGCTTGACCTCATTGTTGCAGCCACTGTGTCAATCCACCTGGTTGAGGATCTTCTTCTTTTCCTCTGACCCTGTACTTTGCCAAGCATGATGTGCTTCTCCAGGCACTGATCTCTCCTGACAACACGTCCAATGTGTGTAAGATGCAGTCTCGCCATACTGACCTCTAAGGAGCATTCTGGCTGTACTTTTAAGACAGATTTGTTCGTTCTTTTGGCAGTCCATGGTATATTCAATATTCTTCGCCAACACCACAATTCAAAGGCATCAATTCTTCTTCAGTCTTCTTTATTCATTGTCCAGCTTTCACATGCGTATGATGTGATTGAAAATATCATGGCTTGGGTTGGGTGCACCTAAGTCTTCAAGGTGACATCTTTGCTCTTCAACACTTAGAGAGGTCCTTTGCAACAGATTTACCCAATGCAATGCATCTTTTGATTTCTTGACTGCTGCTTCTATGGCTGTTGATTGTGGATCCAAGTAAAATGAAATCCTTCACAACTCCAATCTTTTCTCCATTTATCATGATGTTGCTCATTGGTCCAGTTGTGAGGATTTTTGTTTTCTTTATGTTGAGGTGCAATCCATACTGAAGGCTATGGTCTTTGATCTTCATTAGTAAGTGCTTCAAGTCCTCTTCACTTTCAGCAAGCAAGGTTGTGTCTTCTGCATAATGCAGGTTGTTAATGAATCTTCCTCCAATCCTGATGCCCCGTTCTTCTTCATATAGTCTAGCTTCTCGTATTATTTGCTCAGCATATAGATTGAATAGGTATGGCAAAAGAATAAAACCATGATGCACTCCTTTTCTGATTTTAAACCAATCAGTATCCCCTTGTTCTGTCCGAACAACTGCCTCTTGATGTATGGAAAGGTTGTTCATGAGCACAATTCAGTGTTCTGGAATTCCCATTCTTTGCAATGTTATCCATAGTTTGTTATGATCCACAGAGTCAAATGCCTTTGCATAGTCAATAAAACACAGATAAACATCCTTCTGGTATTCTCTGCTTTCAGCCAGGATCCATCTGACATCAGCAATGTTATCCCTGGTATCACGTTCTCTTCTGAAACCGGCCTGCATTTCTGGCAATTCTCTGTTGATATACTGCTGCAGGTGTTTTTGAATTATCTTCAGCAAAATTTTGCTTGTGTGTGATATTAATGATATTGTTCTATAATTCCCACATTTGGTTGGATCACCTTTTTTGGGAATGGGCATAAATATGGATTTCTTCCAGCCAGTTGGCCATGAAGCTGTCTTCCATGTTTCTTGGCATAGACAAGTGAGCGTCTCCAGCGCTGCACCTGTTTGTTGAAACATCTTAATTGATATTCCATCAACTCCTTGAGCCTTGTTTTTTGCCAGTGCCTTCAGAGCAGCTTGGACTTCTTCCTTTAGTATCTTTGGTTCCTGATCATATGCCACCTCTTGAAATGGTTGAACATCAACTAATTCTTTTTGGTATAATGATTCTGTGTATTCCTTCCATCTTTTTTTGATGCTTCCTGTGTTGTATAATATTTTCCGCATGAAATTCTTCACTGTTGCAACTCGAGGCTTGAATTTTTTCTTCAGTTCTTTCAGCTTGAGAAATGCTGAGTGTGTTCTTCCCTTTTGGTTTTCCATCTCCAGCTCTTTGATCATGTCATTATAATACTTTACTTTGTCTTCTCAAGCCACTCTTTGAAATCTTCTGTTCAGTTCTTTTACTTCATCAATTCTTTTTTTGCCCTAGCTGCTCAATGCTCAAGAGCAGGTTTCAGAGTCTCCTCTGACATCCGTCTTGGTCTTTTCTTTCTTTCCTGTCTTTTCAATGACCTCTTGCTTTCTTCGTGTATGATGTCCTTGATGTCATTCCACAAGTCGTCTGGTCTTTGGTCACTAGTGTTCACTGCGTCACGGTCTCTAAATTCAGGTGAGATGTACTCAAGGTCATATTTTGGCTCTCATGGACTTGCTCTGATTTTCTTCAGTTGCAGCTTGAACTTGCATATGAGGAATTGATGGTCTCTTTCACAGCTGGCCCCTGGCCTTGTTCTGACTGATGATATTGAGCTTTTCAATCGTCTCTTTCCACAGATGTAGTCAGTTTGATTTCTGTGTGTTTCATCTGGCGAGGTCCATGTGTATAGTCGTCATTTATGTTGGTGAAAGAAGGTTTGTTGTACTGTGGGGGCTTGCGTGTTCCTGTGAGGCTGGAAGTTATGCCACTGGTATTCAGATATCAGCAGGGCCACCCATGGAGGACAGGTTTCAGCTGAGTTTCCAGACTAAGACAGACTAGGAAGAAGGACCCGGCAGTCTACTTCTAAAAAGTATCAGCCAGTGAAAACTTTATGAATAGCAGCAGAACATTGTCTGATACAGTGCTGGAAGATGAGTCCCCCCAGGTTGGAAAGCACTCAAAAGATGAGTGGGGAAGAGCTGCCTTCTCAAAGTAGAGTCGACCTTATTGACATGGATGGAGTAAAGCTTTCAGGACCTTCATTTGCTGATGTGGCGTGACTCAAAATGAGAAGAAACAGCTGCAAACATCCATTAATAATTGAAACCTGGAATGTACAAACTATGAGTCTAGGAAAATTGGAAATTGTCAAAAATGAAATGGAACGCATAAATATCAATATCCTAGGCATTAGTGAGCTAAAATGGACTGGTATTGGCATTTTGAATTGGATAATCATATAGTCTACTATGCTGGGAATGACAACTTGAAGAGGAATGGTGTTACATTCATTGCCAAAAAGAACATTTCAAGATGTATCCTGAAGTACAATGCTGTCAGGGATAGGATAATATCCATATGCCTACAAGGAAGACCAGTTAACAAGACTATTATTCAAATTTACGCACCAACCACTAGGGCCAAAGATGAAGAAACAGAGGATTTTTATCAGCTGCTGCCATCTGAAATTGATCGAACATGCAATCAAGATGCATTGATAATTACTGGTGATTGGAATGGGAAAGTTGGAAACAAAAAAGAAGTATCAGTAGTTGGAAAATATGGCCTTGGTGATAGAAACAGTGCTGGAGATTGAATGATAGAATTTTGCAAGACCAACGACTTCTTCATTGCAGATACCTCATCTTGCTACATATTGTGAATTTTGAAAAAACCTAGAAGTCTGAATTTTCATGAGACATCTCTGAATTTTTAAATGTCACCAACTAATTTAAAGGCTTGTATGGCCTATCATTTGTGCGACACACTAAACTCATCGATGGGCTTAATTTGACTATGGACAACTGGTTTTTGATTTCAAAATGTGAAGTCTTCATTCAGTTGATCTAGAAAAGGCTGAATTCTGTATAGGAAAGGTAGTTTGAGTTGTCAAAATGGAATGTATGAAATACAAGATGCAGGAATAGCATATATTCCAAACCGAGATCTCTCTCTACTCAACTACCAAACTATTTCTTCAATGAGCTGTCCTCAAACTCCATTTTTGGGCCCCTGAGCATCCTTGGGAGGAGCCCTGATGGTGTGGTAGTTAAGCACTCAGCTATTAATCAAAAGGTCAGTGATTTGAACCCACCAGCCACTCCGAGGGATAAAAATGTGGCAGTCTCCTTCCATAAAGATTACAGCATTGGAAACTCCGTGGGGCACTTCTACTCTGTTGTATAGGGCTGCTACAAGCCAGAATCAACTCGACAGCAATGGAAAGGGAGAGTTCCTGAGGCCTATTCTGGGTTTCCTAGTTCCTGATTACTGCAGAACAAACTTACTGGTCTAAAACAGCACATGGTTATCACCTCATAGTTCCTGTGGGTTAGGGGTCCCACATAATGTGAGTAGATTCTCTGCTCAGGGTCTCAGGAGGCTACCATTGCTGAGTCAGCAGGGCTGCATTTATGCTGGACTCTGGAGAAAATCTATTCCCGGGTCCATTCAGGGTGTTAGCAGAATTCAGCTTCTTGCAGCAGTAGGGCTAAGGTTCTATTTCCTTGCTGCCTATTGGCTACTTCAAGTTGTTGCCTATATTCCTTGGCTCAAGACTCCTTCTGTCTTTAAACCCAGCAACAGTGCATCAAATCTTATGCTTCAAATCTCTCTGATTTCTCTTTCCGTGTTCCCCATCTGCCACCAGCCAGAGAAAGCTCTCTGCTTGTAAGGGCTCACATGGTTAGATTAGAGTAAGATCCCTTCTCCTTTTTAAGGTGGGGTGATATCTTACCACATTCATGGATCCTAAAGATTAGGACCTGGAATCTTGGATGCCATTCTAGAAATTCTACCCTCCCACAAAAGGGCCCACTAAGTTAAAACTCTTTGTAATAATACTAAGATACTGCCTTTTTCATGGTGTTGTCATTTGCCCTCATGGTGTAGAACCAAGGGTAAGTAAATATGATGGCATTTTGCCAAGATTGTAGGCGGTGGCACCAGACTGAACTGAACTGAATATTTTTCATTGTCACATTAAAAAAAAAAAAAAAAAACTGCTAGCGAATGCCCTGGTTGAAGGAGTAAAATGTATTTTATTAACTCTCAAATGAATGCCTGTCTTTTTAACATTGTGTGGCGAAATGGGAAGAAGGCATGCAGTATTTCTGATGTTTTCTAGGGGATGTGCTTCGCTTAAAACACACTCTCAGCCAGCTCCTTTTTCATGGAATATGATTTTTACTTAGGTGAGTGACTGACAGAGTAAATGTAGTTACTCAGACTTGGGTATTTGACCTTCATTTTCTTGAAAACGAACCTCAAATCCTTAATGGAAAACACTGTACTTACCGCCAAAAATAAATTTCAGGCAAAATTTAGAATTTTGGAAGACAATTATCCAATAACATGAGCTTAAAAGCTTCCCAAGGTTTATACAGTTTTCTGATAAGATCAGTGGTGATTTTTTAAATATTGTACAATAAAATGTGCCAATATTTTAAAGCTCTGTGTAGCTCAATGAATCAATTTTTTACTAATGGCCAAAATCAGGCATGGGTAAAAGAGCCATTCAAAGTACAAGACAGACCACCATGTTGTTGTTTGTTGTTAGGTACCACTGAGTTGGTTTCAACTCATAGTGACCCTATGTACAACAGAATGAAACACTACCTTGTCCTGCACCATTCTCATAATCATTGCTATATTTGAGCCCATTGTTGCAGCCACTGTGTCAATCTATCCCTTCAAGGGACTTCCTCTGTTTCACTGACCCACTGCTTTATCAAGCATGATGTCCTTCTCCAAGGACTAGTCCTGCCTGATAACACGTGCAAAGCATATGAGATGAAGTCTCCGCATCCTTGCTTCTGAGGAACATTCTGGCTGTACTTCTTCCAAGACAGATTCGTTTGTTCTTTTGGCAGTCCATGGTATATTCAATATTCTTCCCCAACACCATAATTCAAAGGTATCAACTCTTCCTCAGTCTTCCTTGGTCATTATCCCACTTTTGCATGCCTATGAAGCAATCGAAAATACCATGGCTTGGGTCAGGTATACTTTAGTCTTCAAAGTGACATCAATATAAGATAAACCAATAAACAAAAAGTTTATTAAGGTTTAGAGCTCTACATTGCAACTGAACCTTAAGAAACTACCATTTGTCAGGTTTGAGTGTGGTATTAAAGAAGAATATGTGTAAGCATCTGGAAAACGTACTAAAATACTGTTCACCTTTCCAGCTACATATCTGTGCGAAGCCAGATCTTCATTATAAACGTCAACTACAACTACACATTGCAATGGATTAAATACGAAACCAGATGAGGATCTATCTGTCTTATGTTGTTATTAGTTGCAGTCAAGTTGGTTCTTACCCATGGTGACCTTATGTGTAACAGAACAAAATGTCACCCGGTCCTGTACCAGCTCTGTGATCTTTGATTTGTGTGAGCACATTGTTAAGGCTAATGTGTCAGTCTATGTCACTGAGTGTTTTCCTTGTTTTCTCTGACCCTCTGCTCTACCAAACACAATGTCCTCTCCTAGCGATTGGTCTTTCTTGATGATGTGTCCAAAGTAAGCAAGACGAAGTCTTATATTATTCTAGATATTAAATAGCTTTCAAAGATAAAACACTGCCACTCTTCTAACTTTCTTTTTCTTGTAAAAAATAGCAATTTTTCATAAAAGCTGTTGTTTATGTTAACACACAATGAGTTTATAGTTACTTTAGAACAGATTAATAAATATATTTATTTTAAAATCTCTTTTAATTTCTAACGCAATAAATATTATTAAATACAGCCCACATAAACAGAAGCTTCTTGGTGTTCTCAATAACTTTTCAGAGCATAAAAGGGTCCTTAGTTCACAATATTTGAAAAACACTGTCTTAAACACGTCAGATTCCTTACATTATCTCACTATTTAATAAGCTAGTCTTTTCTCCAGGAATTTTCCTTAACCAATATCTCTCAATTTCTTTCACATAGCTATCTCTTTTGGATTCATCAAGACTCAAATTTTCCATCTTCTGCAGAAAACTTCCTCAAATTCATCTCCCCCAGGCAGCAAGAGGCATTACTCTTCTCTAGTTCTGTAGTACATTTTATTTATAAATCAAATAAATCAATGTACTTATGTTGTCGTTGTTGGGTGGTGCTGAGTTGATGTTCAACTCATAGCAACTTCATGTGACACAGTAGACCTGCCTCATAGGGTTTCCTATGCTGTAATCTTTATGGGAGCAGATCTCCAGGTCTTTCTCCCCTGGAGCCACTGGGTGGGTTTGAACCATCAACCTTTTGGTTAGCCACTGAACTTTAAACTGTTGCACCACCAGAGGGCTTTGTACTTATCATAATGTGGTTTAATTGTTGCTGTACTTGACTGTCTCATCCATAGGACTGAGAGACGCCTGGTGGCACTGCTTAATTTTCCTTGGGAAGAGGAATTAGACATTTTCTATCCCTGTGCTATCAAAATACCAACAATCCTGAAGAAGTGGCAGGACGGGGCAAACTTTCGTTCTATTTTACATTAGGCTGCCATTTTTTGCCATGAGTTGGAGTAGACTCAAAGGCAATGAACAACAACCACGTGGTCATTGATGCCTAGCACAGTCCTGGAATAGGGCTTAAAATTATGCTTAAAATTATTTCATAAAAGGATGGATGTTATTTTTTTGGAATTTCCAAATAGTTTGAAAATGTTGATGGGTGTGTTATGATACGCAAGACATTTTTTTTTTTCTCTGATAGCAGTTCTCATTCTTAGGGGAGTTTGAGTGTATGATGACTTGTTCTCCAATGTTATACACAGTACTAAAGACGTGTCAAAGAGGTCCGTTCTCCGAAGATTTTTACCCACTAAAATGCTGCCACCTTTTGGTAGTATTTTGCATACAAACAGAATTTCATCAGTATTTTACTGGTCAACCTGATTGCCACCACTCCATTCTAATGTGGAACAAGAGCTTAGCATATTTGGCCTTTGTTTATCCTCGTCTGCAGTTTATTTTCCTTAATTTTTTAGCCTCAGAGAAGACCATTTGGCGCTAAGATAATAGCTGGGTGATTTTAATTCCCTAGTAAACAAATTATTCTGATCAAGTCTGTTACGATGACATTGTTCAGTGTCCACCGTATTGACAAATACGCAGTAGCTGCCGTCTCGGAAAAGTCCTCCTTCACTGAGCGCTTTCAAAGATGTCACTACGGACAGTGTGCACAGCCATTCTTTCAACAGAGCCGACACGTCATGTGGAGAATAGTGGTAGCCTCAGCTCTAGACCTGTCACTTTTTAGGAGTTGCCTCTTGGATGACTGACTCTCTTGTCCAAAATGAATGATCCCTTTTCGCATTGCTTCCCAGGACACTAATGCCTGTTGCTGCTCCAAATCTGCTGGAAGATGTATTTCCATGTGTCGCTGTGCTAGCTTTTCAACTCGTACTTCCTGGGGTGACCCTGCTACATCAAACGATGCTCAGGGGCTGCTCAGATGCCGTGCCATCAACATCCTGCAGACATGTCCGTATCAGGGTGCCCAGCTGCACTGCTTCAGGACCCTCATTATCGATCTTCTCTTGCCGTTTGCTATTAAGCATAACTTCTAGGTGACTCTGATAAAACTTGTTAAGTAGCTGAAGGTCACATCGAGACAGATTAAAGTCTTGAAGTCAAAAAAGGTTAAAAAGACCAACTGCCTTTAGAAACTGTAGCTTGATATTCCCTCTAAACCAAGTTTCTCAAGAATCTTAGAGTTTCCTTGATCTATGTACCTTTTTTTTCTCCATTTCTTAGATCGTAAATTAACTTTCTAAAAGGAAAAAGTAGAGCATAATTTGGTAGTTCAGTTTCAATGAATTTTAGAAATAGGAGGAAATGTGTCATCGACTTTAACCTTTTACTCATATGAAAAGGAAGAGATGAAAACAGAGAGAGGGGATAAAAGGGTAGGATAGAAAAAAACAAAAACTTCAAGACTCTCCAGTAGATATTTGATTTGTGATTTGCAAAATTGATAAAAAAATATAATTTTACATTGTTCAAAAAATGTGACTATGATACATTTCACAATTTTCATAGTAAAGTTCATGGGTTTTATATCTACAGTATTTCTTCCAATGATATTTTTATATTCCCTCCTAGACATTGGGATGTTGTCTTAGTCATCTAGTGCTGCTATAACAGAAATACCACAAGTGGATGGCTTTAACAAAGAGATATTTATTTCTTCACAGTAAAGTGGGCTAAAAGTCCAAATTCAGGGTGTCAGCTCCAGGGGAATGCTTTCTCCCTCTGTCAGCCTTCTCATCAATCTTCCCCTGGACTAGGAGCTTCTCCAAGCAGAGACCCTGGGTCCAAAGGACGCGCTCTGCTCCAGGCACTGCTTTCTTGGTGGTATGAGGTCTCCAACTCTCTGCTTGCTTCCCTTTCATCTCTTGTAAAATAAAGGGTGATACAGGCCACACCCCAGGGAAACTCCCTTTACATTATTAGATCAGGGATGTAACCTGGGTAAGGGTGTTACAATCCCACCCTAATCCTCTTTAACATGAAATTACAATCACAAAATGGAGGACAACCACACAATACTGGGAATTAGGGCTCAGCTAAGTTGATACATTTTTGGGGGGACATAATTCGGTGCATGGCAGATGTGATGTTCCGGTCTGGGTTAATTCTGACTTCCCTTTGTTCACCTCAGTCTGTGCTGATACGTGTGATGACACGCGTGTGTGATACACAGGAGAGGACTGAGAATCCGACTGATTTGCTTCAGTCTCTGCTGCTTACTCAGTAAACTTACATCTTTAACCAGATTCTCTGTCTTTTCATACATAATGAAGCTACAAATGTCATCACTCCCTTTCACCCAGACTTTGAAATTGCTTTTTTTTTTTTTTTTGGATATATCAATCTAGAAAATTTACGTAAAAATTTTAATAATAGGTATAATAAATTTAAGCTCAAAATCTTTAACACAGCATTAGCAACTTGGTTCAAAAGGCACCGATATTATATGGTATCAAATACTTTGACTTCATAATTTTTTTAATACCATTTCTAGCAAATCCTATTGTATTATCAATAGACAGACCCCAATGAAACACTTAAATGTATGTGAGTTCGAGTGTTCCTATGAAATGACTTGTAGGGCAGAAAATTGCATTTCCATAACTCTAAGAATGATGATTCTGCAAATCTTCAAATCAGTGGCTAATATAAATAAGAAATGTCAAACGATGTGTTGTTTGGATATGTGCAAATTTAATACCTATTTCAAGTTCCTAATAAAATCCCCAAACTACAGAATACTTCTTTCATCTTCAATAAAATGTATGCAAAAATCATATTTTCAGAATCACACATTAATGCTGGTTATTAATTAAAATTCCAGAAATTACCTTGTTACACAAGCGGAAACAACGCCTCTTATAATTAACTATCATCGTAAAAGCTCATTATGGGCCCACAGTATGTTACTACCAGAAAGTGCAATTTAAATAGCTTTGTAACATGCATATTTAAACAGAAATTTTTCAAGTGCTAGTTATTTGAGAGAAAACAGTTCACATGAATTGGTTATGACTTTTTCCTCAAAAACCAACTGTCTCCATTTCTTTCTTTTCTGGTGAGCTCCAATATAACGACTGAGGAGTAACTTTCCAACTCCCATCCCTACGCTGATCCTTTTAACCTTTCTTTTCTGCATTTCTCCTGAGGAAGAAAAGTGAGAGGCTAAGACTCACTTAATTTGGAGAGACAGTTAAACAAATAAATAAGCAAAAAAAAAAAAAAGATATAAAACAAAACAACACCCTACACATAAGAATTCTGGAAGTATTAGGAATGTTGTCTTAGTTACAAACAGAAATTCATTTTCTTACAGTTAAGAAGGTAGATGTCCAAATTCAGGGTACCAGCTCTAGGGGAAGTCTCTCTCCCTTGGCTCTGGGGGAAGGTCCTTGTCTCTTCAGCTTCCATTCCTTGGTTCCTTGGTGATCTTCATGTGGCATGACATCGCTCTTGCTCCATCTCTGTTTGCTCACTTCCTTGTTTAAACTGTTTTGTATCTCTAAAAAGATTGACTTAAGACACATCCTACGCTAATACAGTCTCATTAGCATAACAAATAAAACCCATCCCCAAATAGGATTATAAGTTTAGGTATAGGATTTAGGATTTACAACACTTCTTTTTTGAGGACACGATTCAATCCTTAATAAATAGTGCATGATCCCTCTGGTTCTAATTGTAGTTTGACTTCTTAGCCCTTTTTAAAGCAGGAAAATGCTTGCAATTAGCCAGTTGATTCTGGGAGTTTGGAGGGATTTTTGGTATCAGGTCAGGGTTAATGAGAACACAGGAAAGAATGGAAGAAAATTAATAGTGAGTGGACTGAAGGAGAGAAGAGGGGGTATGCATGCACCCATTTGAATGCTACATAGAACCCTGTGCTTTACAGAAAGAAAAATAGTCAAATAAGTGTCAGGCTTTAGAATATATAAATGACACCACGTTAAACAAATAAAGCAAAACGAAACCTAAAAACATTTTCCATAATGCAATATAGAAACCCTATTTTATGGGGCAGTTCTACTCTATCCTATAGGGTCACTAGGAGTTGAAACTGACTCAACGGCAATGGGTTTTTATAATGCAATATAAGTTTTAATTATTTTTGATAAAATAAGTTGGTGCCAACTAACCCAAGTATAATGTCCTCATCCCCAACGTGGGATGAGAAGCAGGATATTTCTGAGTCCCAGGACAAAGGAATACAGTGATTATTTTCTGTATTTCCTTTCTGAAGGGAATTCTGTACTTCTAAATCATGTGGGTGAGCAAGTATTCCCTCGATACTGTGACTATGTATTGCGAGGAAATTGAGAGTTTGCTTATAGCTTTACCTCCTTGGACACTAGTACAAGTATGTCCAGGTTGTATAGCACCCATATTTAGGTGGCATTTATGTATAAGAATAATGTTAAAGGGTGGCTTTGGAATTAAATCCAAAGAATGCCACACTGTTGACTCTACCTGAATATTTTTTGCCTCACCCTACCTATTATTTACATGAACGTTGACTTGTACTCTAAGTTCCAACCTGGTCAAATGTCACCTGAATCACTCTTGCCCATCTCATTCATTTATTCTTTCATTCACTCATTCACTCATCCATTGTTTCACCCAGGAAATGAAGTAGTTATTAAGAAAAAATATAGCCCTTTTCCTAAATAACATAGGAATAAACCAAGGAAGACAGACAATAATTGAAACGGTGCAATATGACATTTGTTGCACAAGTAGAGTGCTTGTGGCGGGCATCGAGGACACATGGACAAGGTAATCACGGTGTGAACTATTGCCAATCTTCCTTCTCCAGCTACCTTCCAACTCCATCCTGCACTGCCCAGCCCTCTGCTCACACCTCCAGTGAAGCATTTGTCAGGCTGCACTTTAGTCACTCCTGGGATTGTTTCCTTCAGTGGGCAATGAGCTTCTTGAGAGGAGGGACTAAGTTTGGTCATCTTTGCATCACCCCTCTCCTGAGCACAGTTCCTAAGGCATGTTAGGTAAGTGAATGAACAAAGCAAGGCACATTGGCTGGCCTCAGCTGCCTCCAGTTAATCTCCTGTACCCCTAGAAGGCATCTTTCTTCCAATTTTCTCTTCTCAAAATAACTATGCCTTTGACAAATGTGAAGTGCAGCCTGTGATGCAAAATTATTTATGCTATAAGCAAAGCCAGTTTACCTGGACACCAGTCATAATTTCTCCTCCCTTACTCCTCTCATCAGAGAACTGAAATTATTCCTAAAGGCGAATGCATTTGCTTATAGCTTCTACTTCCTGCAAACTGGGAGAGCTCAAATTAAGATAGGATCCAACATTCGACAACCACATGAAGCATCTTCCCTCTTACCACCAAGTCACTGCTGCTAAATTGATCAGCCGGTTGCTGATTCTGCCATCATGCAAAACAGTGAAAAGGCACCAGCAGCTATCCTACAATATTCATTTCCTGTTGCTGCTGTAAGAAATTGCCAAAAACTCAGTTACTTGTATCAACGCAAAATGATTTTCTTACAGTTCTGTAGGTCAGAAGTCTGATGCAGGTCTCACTTGCCTAAAAGCAAAGTGTCACAGGGCTGTGTTCTTTTCTGGAGAATCCATTTTCTTACCTTTTCCAGCTTCTAGAAGCTGACTACATCCCTTGATTCATGGTTCCCTTCCATTTCAAGGTCAATGTCATGGATTGAATTGCATCTCCCCAAAACCTGTGTCAACATGGTTAGGCCATGATTCCCAGTATTGTGTAGTTGTCCTCCATTTTGTGACTTTCCTACATGTTATAAATCATAACCCCTGCTTGTGGCTAAAGAGGATTAGGTGGGATGTAACCCGCTTGCTCAGGTCACACCCCTGATCCAATGTAAAGGGAGTTTCCAGGGGTGTGGCCTGAGCCAGGTTTTATCTTACAAGAGATAAAAGCAAAGGGAAGCAAGCAGAAAGATGGGCACCTCATACCACCAAGAAAGCAGTGTCTGGAGCAGAGCACGTCCTTTGGACCTGGGGTTTCTATGCAGAGAAATCCCTAGTCCAGAGCAAGATAAATGACAAAGACCTTCTTATAGAGCCAACAGAGAGAAAATCTTCCCCTGGAGCTGACACCCTGAATTTGGACTTCCAGCCTCCTAGGCTGTGAGAAAATAAATTTTTCTTTGTTAAAGCCATCTACTTGTGGCATTTATTTTATAGCAGGACTAGAAGACTAAGACAGCAATGGCCACTTAAGTCTTTCCGTCTTTCACTTACAAGGACCCCTGTGATTACATTGGGCTCACCTGGATAATCACGATCACCTCTTCATCTCAAGGTCAGCTCATTAACAATTTTAAGTACATCTGCAGTCTGAAATCTCCTTGCCACCTAGCATATTCTGCTCCAGGAATTAGGATGTAGATTTTTTTTTTTTTTTTTGAGAGGGGGCAGGCGGGCATTATTCCACCTACCACACCTTCTTTCTGTGCCTGTTTAATTGCCCAACTCCATGAAAGCCTTCCCCCGATATATATAAATTCTCAATCTCTTGCATTTTCATGCTAACAAGAATAGGAGACAAGTTAGTTCTCATATAGACAATAGGTAGGTAGATAGGTAATAGATAAGATAGATGGATAGATAGATGATGGATGGATGGATGGTTGGATGGATGGATGGATGGATGGATGGATGGATGGATGGATGGATGGATGGATGGATGGATGGATGGATGGGTAGATGGATGGATAGACAGATGATAGATAGAGATGATAGATAGAGAGAGAGAGAGAGATAGATGATAGATAGACAGATAGATAGATAGATAGACAGATAGATAGAGAGATGACAGATAAATAGCCTAGTTGTGTATCATCCTCATGATCAGTGGCATGTTCAAGTCCATCCTTGCAGCTTCTGTGCCAATCTGTCATACCAAGGGCCTCCTTCGCCCTTGCTGCCCTTCTACTTTACCAAAGGTGATGTCCTCCTCTATTGATTAAGTACTCCTAATGACATGTCCAAAGCAAGCAAGTTGGAGACAGTGTTCTGATGTGATCCATAAGGTTTTCATTGGCTGATTTTTGGAAGTAAATTGCCAGGCCTTTCTTCCCAGTCTGCCTTAGTCTGGAAGCTCCAATGAAACCTGTCTACCATGGGTGACCCTACTGGTATTTGAAACACTAATGGCATAGCTTCTGGCATTGCAGCAATGTGCAAGCCACCACAGTACGATAGAGTTAGTTCTTAGTTTATGCTTACAAGAAGGGGAAACTCTAGTAAGCATAGGACTTGATAAAATCTTTTTATATCAGAACTGTTTATTCCAAAGGGAAGGGCTGAGTCTGGGAATGCTTTCATATGTTTCCCCAGGATGACCCCACATCTCCCCCAGGTCTCCCACTCACACACTATATACATCTTGAAGGACGGAGAACATTGCTTATACTTTGTGCTTCTGTGGATACCTCACTCACACACTAGATTGCTTGAGTGAGAGTATTTCGGCCTTTCTCTGCTCCCGTAGAGACTTCTTCCATTTTTCCTCTTGGGGCTTCAGGGCTGTGAGCAGCTGTCTGTTCTCATCCTCCTACTGCCTCTCTGTTAGGTTTCTGCCCAGTGCTGCTGCTATCAGAACAAATGTGTCATCACTTTGAAGCAGAAGGCTGCCTTCCACAGTGAGTAAAGTTCTCTAATATATCACACAGGCTCCAAGAAATGCTGGGTGCACATCTCAAAGACAGGTTGGCTGTACCATGAAATGCAGGCAAGGGAAAAAGTCACTTCCTATGGGATTCAAGTGGCAAAAGCTATGTAAGATGGCAGCAGGGAGCTATAGGGAATCACATGCTTACTTTGCTGGCTTCAGCCAAGAAAATGTCACACATTTTTCATGTGGTAAAGACCCACTCCACGTCTTCTCATTTGTTGTGATAATGAAAATCTGTGGCTACAGAGAGACCCACTTTTCCACCTATTGGATGTTTGACTTGAGAAAAATCACTGAATATTTTTGAGTTAAATGTATCTGAAAAGTAGAGATGAATACCTTCAAAGGTTTTTAGAAGTGTTATATTGAAAGTACGTCGAAAATTTCAAAACACCAAAGAAACTGTAATTCTACTGTTTCTATTAAACATAATACTTACAGGCATAATTAAATTTATCTGAAGCTTGGTGTAAGTTATCTAGTGGTTTTCAACAGGATACTCAAAAATAATTTGACTTAGGTTTTTAAATGGAAAAAAATGACAAAAAGTATAATCTTTTGCAGTATACAAAGTAAGCATTTTTTACTTCTGCTTAAAATACTAAAGTTCAAATACCCATTATTGTTGTTGCTAGGTGCCATCAAATTGGTTCCAGCTCATAACAACCCTATATGCAAGAGAACAAACAACTACACAGTCCTGTGCCATTCTCACAATAGTTGTTATGCTTGAGCTCATTTTTTCAGCCACTGTGTCAGTCCATCTCATCCAGGGTCTTCCTCTTTTTCACTGACCTTCTGTTTTGCCAAGCATAATGTCCTTCTCCAGGGATTGGTCCCCTTTGATAACATGTACAAAGTATGTGAGACAAAGTCTCGCTTTCTTTGCATCCAAGGAACATTCCATATGTACTTCTTCCAAGACACTTCTGGCAGTAAATGGTACATTCAATATTCTTCACCAACACCATAATTCAAAGATGTAATTCTTTTTCAGTCTTCCCTATTCATTGTTCAGCTTCTGCATGTTCACGAGGTGATTGAAAATACCAGCTTGGGTCAGGCACACCTTAGTCCTCAAAGTGACACCTTTGCTTTTTAACACTTTAAAGAAATCTTTTGAAGCAGATTTCCCCAAAGCAATATGTTGTTAAATTCTTGACTGCTGCTTCCATGGCATTGATTATACATCCAAATAAAATGAAATCCTTGACAATTTTGTTATTTTCTCCATTTATCATGATGTTAGTTACTGGTCCCTTAGTGAGAATTTCTGATTTCTTCATTTTGAGGTGCAACCCATACTGAAGGCTGTAGTCTTTGATCTTCATTAGTAAGTGCTACAAGTCCTCTTCACTTTCAGCAAGCAAGGTTGTGTCATCTGCATATCGAAGGTTGTTAATGAGCCTTCCTCTGATACTGACACAGCATTCCTCTTCATTCCAGCTTCTCAGATTGTTTCCTCAACATACAGTATGGTAAAATGATACAACACTGACACACACCTTTTCTGAATTTAAACCATGCAATGTTTCCTTGTTCTGTCCCAATAACTGCCTCTCATTCTAAGTACAGTTTCCTCATGAGCACAATTAAGTGTTCTAGGATTCTCATTCTTCCCATATTATCCATAATTTGTTATGAGCCACACTGTCGAATGCCTTTGCATAGTCAATAAAACACAAGTAAACATCTTTCTGTATTCTCTGCTTTCAGCCAAGATCCAGTTGACATCAACAACGATATCCCTCATTCTACATCCTCTGCTTTACCTGGCTTGAATTTCTGGGAGTTTCCTGTTCAGGTACTACTGCAACCATTTTTGAATTATCTTCAGAAAAATTTTACTTGCATGTGACATTAATGATATTGTTTGATGAATTATGCATTCTGTTGGATCACCTGGTGATAGAAATGACTCTGGAGATCACATCATAGAATTTTGCAAGACCAATGATTTATTCATTGAAAACACCTTTTTTAAACATAGATGGCAACTATACAAGCGAACTTCACCAGATGGAATGCACAGGAATCAAATTGACTATATCTGTGGAAAGAGACAATGGAGAACATCAATATGATCAGTCGGAAAAAGGCCAGGGGCCAACTGCAGAGCAGACCATCGATTGCTCATATGCAAGTTCAAGTGGCTGATGAAAATGAAAACAAATTCACAAGAGCCAAAGTATGACCTTTAGTACATCCCGCCTGAATTTAGAGCCACACTGAAAACTAATGACCCATGACCAGATGAGTTGTGGGATGGCATCAAGGACATCATATATGAAGAAAGGAAAAAAACCCGATGCTATGGAGTCGATTCTGACTCATAGGACCCTATAGGACAGAGTAGAACTGCCCCAGAGAATCTGCAAGGAGGGGCTGGTGGATTTGAATGGCCAACCTTTTGGTTAGCAGCCTGAGCTCTTAATCACTTCACCACCAGGGCTCCAGGAGAAAGTAAAAGATCATTTCAAATGACAGGTAAGAAAGAAAAGACCAAAATGGATGTCAGCAGAGACTCTCAAAGTTGCGCTTGAACATAGAGTAGTCAAAGTGAATAGAAGAAATGATGAAGTAAAAGAGCCAAGCAGAAGATTTCAAAGGGCAGCTTGAGAAGACAAAGTATTCTAATTAAATGTGCAAACACCTGAAGTTAGGAAACCAAAAGGAAAAAATACGATCAGCGTTTCTCAAGCTGAAAGAACTAAAGGAAAAAATCGAGTTTCTAGGTGTAATTTCAAAGGATTCTATGGGCAAAAATTGAATGACACAGGAAGCATCAAAAAAAGATGGAAGGAATACACAGAGTCACTATATCAAAAACAGTTGGTCGATATTCATCCATTTCAGGAGGTAGCAGGTAATCAAGAACTGATGGTACTGAAGGAATAAATCCAAGTTGCACTGAAGGCATTGGCGAAAAATAAGTCTCCAGGAATTAAAAGAATGCCAACCAAGATGTTTCAACAAATGGATGCAATGCTGGAAGTACTCACTAGTCTATGCCAGGAAATTTGAGAGACAGCTGCTTAGGGAAACTGCTGGAAGAGATCCATATTTATGCTCGTTTCAAAGAAAGGTGATTCAGCCATCATATTAGAAGATAGAATATTACCAGTACCTAAAGCTACCCTCAAGTTCTTTCAGGACAGTATTCCTATTTCCACTTACATGGAACTACCGCATTGAATTCAGAAACCAACCATTTTATCATCTTAAAAAAACCTTTATAAATCAATTGATACTTTAAATACTCTTTTGAATCTGACTTTTATCTCTCAAATCTGTATTGTTCATTATTCATTCTTATTGTTGCATAAATATATTATTGCATGGATGGGCCAAAATGTTTTTATCTGTTTGACAGTTGGTTTTTCCAGTTTGGGGTTATTATGAATAATGCTGCTACAAGCATACTTGTGCATATCTTTGGACCATATATCCGTGACTTTATATTGGGTAAATAGTAATACATTATGGGGCCAGAATATATAACTATATCCATCTTTAGTAGATATACTTAAAGGGTCTTTTAAAGGGTTCTTAGAATATCAGCCCCTATGAGAAGCGTATGAGAATTTGTTACTCTATAGCCTCATCCACCTTTGGTCTGACTTTTTCGTGTTAGCAATTTTCAAATGTGTATGGTGGTTATTTTATTGCTGTTCTGTTTTCCGTTTCCCTGATCAATAATGAAGTTGAGCAACTCTTCTTATGCTTATTAAGCACTTGAATAGTCTTTTATGTAGTGTCCTGTCTGAGTTTTTAATACATATTTTATTTAACTGTTTTGTAGGTGTTATTTATGTATGTTTCATATAAGTCTTTTGTTGCAATTTGGAATATATATTTATATTCTGTTTACATGTCACCACATCCTAGCTACTACCTTATTTTGAACCATCGTTATTTCTGACATGAACTAATAAATAACACCTTAACGTTCTAACTTGTCTTCCTGCTTTTACTATAGTTGTTTGTTTTTAAGTAATCTCTTCATTCATTTCTGTTGTACATAGGGTCACTGTGATTTGGAACCGACACAATGGCACCTAACAACAACAACAATAACTTCATTCAAGAGTCAGTACCTAGAGAAATGTCTATAATCATAAATTTACGTATGGATGTACATACCATCACCACTTTCAATATGTCTTATATAGTTATTTTTCATTTCAAAATGTTTTCTAATCCCGCTGTTATTTTCTTTTTAATGCATGGCATATCTAGAAATATTCTACTTAATTTTGTAACATTTGAAGATCCGTTTACCTACATCTTATGATTTCTAGATTGATTCCACTGTATTCAGACAACATACTTTGAACCATTTTAACTCTTAGAAATAAAAGACATGTTTTATGATGCAGCATACAGTCAGTTCTCTCCAGTACTCTCCATACACAAATTAGGTTAAATCGATTTTGTTTAGATCTTGTATATCACTACTTCTCGTTGTTGTTAATTGGCGTCCAGTCGGTTCCAACTCATAGCAAACCTGTGTACAACAGAGTGAGACACTGCTTGGTCCTGTGCCATCCTCACATTTGTTGTTATGTTTGAGCCCATTGTTTCAGTGACTGTGTCAATCCATCCAGTAGAGGGTCTTCCTGTATTTTACCGACCTTCTACTCTACCAAACATGATGTCTTTCTCTAGGGACTGGCCCAACCTGATAACATGTCCGAATATGTGAGACGAAGTCTCACCCTTCTCAACTGTAATGAGCATTCTGGCTGCACTTTTTCCAAGACAGATTCGTTCTTCTGACAGTCCTTGATATATTCAACATTATTCGCCAACACCATAATTCAAAGGCATCAATTCTTCTTCCGTCTTCCTCACTCATTATCCAGCTTTCACATGCATATGAGGCTATATAAAACACCATTGCTTGAGTCAGGAGCACTTCAGTCTTCAAAGTGACATCTTTGCTTCTGAACAGTCAGAGGAGTTCTTTTGCAGCAGATTTGGCCAGTGCAATGCCTTATTTGATTTCTTGACTGATGCTTCCATGGTTGTTAATTGTGGATCCAAGTAAAATGAAATCCTTTACAATTTCAATCTTTTGTCCATTTATCATGATGTTGCTTATTGGTCCAGTTGTGAAGATTTTTGTTTTCTTTATGTTGAGGTGTAATCTATACTGAAGGCTGTATTCTTTGATCTTCTTCAGTAAGTGCTTCAAGTCCTCTTCACTTTCAGCAAGCAACGTTGTGTCATCTGCATATCACAGGTTGTTAATGAGTCTTCCTCCTATTCTGATGCCACTTTCTACTTAGTATAGTCCAGCTTCCCAGATAATTTTCTCAACATACAGATTGAATAAGTATGGTGAAAGGATACAACTCTGATGCATACCTTTCTTGACTTTAAACCACACAGTATCCCCTTGATCTGTTCAAACAACTGCCTCTTTTTCTAAGTACAGATTCCTCATGAGCATGATTAACTATTCTGGAATTCCTATTCTTTGCGATGTTATCCATAATTTCTTATAATCCACAGAGTTAAATGCCTTTGCATGGTCAATAAAACTTAGGTAAACATTTTTCTGGTGTTCTCTGCTTTCAGCCAGGATCCATCTGACATCAGCAGTGATATCCCTCACACCACGATGTCTTATGAGTTCTGCTTGAATTTCTGGCAGTTCTCTGTCCATATACTGCTGCAACCACTTTTGAATTATCTTCAGCAAAATTGTACTTGTGTGTCCTATTAATGATGTTGTTTGATAATTTCCGCATTCTGCTGGATCATCTTTCTTTGGAATGGGTACAAATATGCGTTTCTTTCAGTCAGTTGGCCAGATGGCTGTCTTTCAAATTTTTTGTCATATTCGAATGAGCACTTCTAGCCCTACATCCATTTGTTGAAACATCTCAGTTGGTATTCCATCAATTCCTGGAGCCTTGTTTTTTGCCAAGGCTTCCAGTGCAGCTTGGAACTCTTCCTTCAGTACCATCAATTCCTGATCATATGTTACCTCCTGAAGCGGTTGAATGTAGACCAACTCTTTTTGGTACAGTGACTCTGTGTATTCCTTCCATCATCTTTTGATGCTTCCTGCATCGTTTAGCATTTTTCTTGTAAAATCTTTCAAAATTGCAACTCGAGACTTGAAATTTTTCTTCAGTTCTTTCAGCTTGAGAAATGCCAAACATGTTCTTCCCTTTTGGTTTTCTATCCCCAGGTCTTTTCACGTTTCATTATTAATACTTTACTTTGTCTTCTCAAGCCACCCTTCTAATCTGTTCAGCTCGTTTGCTTCATTTCTTCCATTTGCTTCAGTTACTTGATGTTCAAAAGCAAGTTTCAGAGTCTCTTCTGACATCCAGCTTGGTCTTTTCTTTCTTTCCTGTCTTTTTAATGATCTCTTGCTTTCTTCACGTATGATGTTCTTGATGTCATTCCACAACTTGTCTGGCCTTCAGTCATTAGTGTTTAATGCATCAAATCTGCTCTTGAGATGGTCTCTAAATTCAGGTGGGATATACTGAAGGCTATACTTTTGCTCTAGTGGTCTTGTTCTAATTTTCTTCTACTTCAACTTGGACTTGTATATAGCAGTTGATGATCTGATCCACAGTTGGCCCCTGGCCCTGTTCTAACTGATGATATTGAGATTTTCCATCATCTGTCTCCACAGATGTAGTTGATTTGATTCCTGTGTATTCTATCTGGTGAGGTCCACATGTAGAGTCACCATTTATGTTGTTAAAAAACATTATCAGTAATGAAGAATCATTGGTCTTGGAAAATTCTGTCATGAGATCTCCAGTGTTGTTTCTATCACCAAGGCCATATCTTGAATTTCTTCCTTACACTGCAGCCTCTGCAATTAGCTTACTGCTGTCAGGTCAATTCCAACTCATAGTGACCCTGTAGGACAGAATAGAACTGCCCCATAGGATTTCCAAGGCTGTAAATCTTTACAAAAGCAGGCTGCCACATCATTCTTCTGCAGAGTGGCTGATTGGTTCAAACTGCTGACCTTTTGATTAGCAGCTGAGCACTTAACACTTAACCACTGAGTCACTAGGGCTCCTTGTATATGTAGTTTAAGTGCTTCTATAATACTGTATATTTAGTATTCCTTGGATCTATGTCTTGATGTCTTCGGCCTGTTTTCTAAAATTCTTGTCTCTTCAAACATTGTGACCTTTCACTCTATCATTTCTGGGCCTTCAATTATAAATATTTTAAACTTTATTCATGTCTGATATATTTCTCATATAATTTAGTGTTTTCATATTTTTCCTCTTTTCATCTTTAGATAACATTTCTACTAACAACTAAATCCCTCTTTAATTCTGAATAGTCTTCTGTTAAAACCATCTATTATATTATTAAATTCAGTTACAAGTTTTTCAGCTTTAGAATTCCCACTTGAAGCATCGTTATAGGTTCCAGGTAAATTCCTCCCTATTTTCATGTCCTTTTTTTGAATATGTTAATCAAAGTTATTTTCAAGCTTGTGTATAATAAACCCAATATTTCTATCACCTATGTGTATATTTCTTTTTTTTTCCCTGCTAGGTTCCATCTCTTGCTAGGCTTGAAATTTTATTGAACTCTAGATATCATGTCAATAAAAAAAAAAAAAAATAGAGTGTTTGGATGATGACATCTTGTTTCATAAGGTACTTAGTTAGCTTATTACCAGCAGTAAATGCAGGAGAAAATCACCTTAGTGTAGTCAGAAATGGATCTGATTCTACATGAAGAGTGGGATAATTTTTGTGAGTTCTGGTTAATTTCTGGTTCACCCTTCCTCCTAGAATCTAATCCTTTAGGGCTGAAAACAGAGCCTGCAGTCTTGTCAAAAGTCCTTCTTCATTGGCAGTCCCAGAACTCCAATTTTTATCTCTTCAGCACCATGAAAATGTTGATAAATTATTTAATTTATCAGAATTAGCAGATATTTTTGTTCTCTATGTTTAAATGCTTAAATTAGGCTAATAATCAATGAAAAAACAATTCAGTCTACTGTACCATTTCTATGTGCTTTTCTTATCGTCTGGAGTGGGGCTTTATTAGGGTCTTGCTTTTCTTCTCCACTTCTACAGCTTATAAATTGGCAAATATTTTTAAAAGACAGATAAAATATTGGACTCACCTCAACGAGTTTTTCTTCTCTCAGGAATTGTTGTTGTTATTAGGTGCCACTGAGTCAGTTTCTCGTCTGTCACTTTGCTGTGCTGTGTGGCTTGCGTGTTGCTGTGATGCTGGAAGCTATGCCATTAGCTTCAAGTACCAGCAGGATCAGCCAAGCTTTCAGACTAAGGCAGACAAGGAAGAAAGCACTGGCAGTCTACTTCCAAAAAAATCAGCTAATGAAAACCTTATTGACAGTAGCAGAATACTGTTCGGTGTAGTGGTAGAAGATGAGCCCCCCAGGTTGGAAGACACTCAAACTATGACTGGAGAAGAGCTGCCTCTTCAAACTAGAGTTGACCTTAATGATGTGGATTGGAGTCAAGCTTTTGTGACTTTCATTTGCTGATGTGGCATGACTCAAAATGAGAAGAAAGGGTTGGGAACATCCACTAACAACTTGCTATATGCAGAAGACACGACCTTTCTTGCTGAAAGTGAAGAAGACTTGAAGCACTTACTGACGAAGATAAAAGACTTCAGTATGGATTGCACCTCAACATAAAGAAAGCAAAAATCCCCATAACTGGACCAAAAAGCAACATCATAATAAATAGAGAAAATATTAAGGATTTCATTTTACTTGGATTCACAATCAAAGCTCATGGAAGCAGCAAACAAGAAATCAATAAAATATTGCATTGGGCAAATCTGATGCAAAAGACCTCTTTAAAGTGTTAAAAAAAAAAAAGATATTATTTTGAGCAGTAAGGTGTGCCTGACCCATGTGAAGATATCATGATGTTTCTTACTGGTCCTTTTTCCAGGATTTTTGTTTTCTTTATGTTGAGATGTTATTCATACTAAAGGCTGTAGTCTTTGATCTTCATCAGTAAGTGCTCCAAGTATTCTTTGCTTTCAACATTCAAGGTTGTTTCATCTGCATATCGCAGATTAATTAGTCTTCCACCAATCCTGATGCCACATTCTTCTTCATATAGTCAAGCTTCTCAGATTATTTGCTCAGCATACAGATTGAATACGCATGGTGAAAGGATACAACCCTGACACACACCTTTCCTTTTGAACCATGAAATATCCCCTTGTTCTTCTCAAATGACTGCCTCTTGGTCTATGTATAAGTTCCACATGAGCACAATTAAGTGGAATTCCCACTCTCCGCAATATTATCCGTAATTTGTTATGATCCACACAGTAAACTGCCTTTGCATAGTTAATAAAACACAGGTAAACATCTTTCTGGTATTCTCTGATTTCAGCCAAGATCCATCCAACATCAGCAACGATATCCCTAGTTCCATATCCTCTTCTGAATCCAGCTTGAATTCCTGTCAGATTCCTGTCAATGTACTGCTGCAGCCCTTTTGAATTATCTACAGCAAAATTTTACTTGCATGTAATAGTAAAGATGTTGTTACTTAGTTGTTAAGTGCCATCCAGTCGGTTCCAACTCATAGCGACCCTATGTACAACAGAACTGAACACTGCCTGGCCCTGTGCCATCCTCACAATTGTTGTTAAACACATTGATATAGCCACTATGTCAATCCATCTCATTGAGGGTCTTCCTCTTTTTCGCTGACCCTCTACTTTACCAAGTATGATGTTCTTCTACAGGGAATGATCCCTCCTGACAACATGTCCAAACTATGTGAGACATAGACTTCCCATCCTTGCTTCTAAGGAGCATTCTGGTTGTACTTCTTCCGAGACAGATTTGTTCGTTCTTTTGGCAGTCCATGGTATATTCATTATTATTTGCTAACCCCACAATTCAAAGGCGTCAATTCTTCTTTGGTCTTCTTTATTCACTGTCCAGCTTTCACATGCATAGGAGGCTATTGAAAACGCCACGGCTTGGGTCAGGTGCACCTTAGTCTTCAGGGTGGCATCTTTGCTTTTCAACACCTTAAAGAGGTCTTTTGCAGCAGATTTGCCTGGTGCAGTGTGTCTTTTGATTTCTTGACTGCTGCTTCCGTGTGTGTTGATTGTTTATCCAAGTAAAATGAAATCCTTGAAAACTTCAATCTTTTCCCCATTTGATAGTAATCATATCGTTCAATAATTTCTGCATTCTGTTGGGTCACCTTTCTTTGAAATGGGCACAAGTATGGATCTCTTCAAGTCCATTCGCCACATATCTGTCTTGTAAGTTTCCTGGCATAATCAAGTGAACACCTCCAATGCTGCATCCATTTGTTGAAACATTGCAATTGGTATTTTGTCAATTCCTGGAGCCTTGTTTTTCCCCAACACCTGTAGTGCAGCTTGGACTTCTTCCTTCAATACCAATGGTTCTTAATCATATGCTATCTCCTGAAAGTTGATCATTTTTTTCTTTTTGTCTTTGGTATAGTGACTATGTATTCCTTCTGTCTTCCTTCAATGCTTCCTGCATCATTCAATATTTTCCCTATAGCAACCTTCAATATTGCAACTTGAAGGCTGAATTTTTTCTTCAGTTCTTTCGGTTTGAGAAATGCTGAGTGTTTTCTTCCCTTTTGGTTTTCTAACTCCTGGTCTTTGCACGTTTCATTATAATACCTTACTTTGTCTACTGAGCTGCCCTTTGAAATCTTCTGTTCAGTTCTTTTACTTCATAATTTCTGCTGATCGCATTAGCTACTCTACATTTAAGAGCAAGTTTTTAGAGTCTCTCATAACATACGTTTTGTTTTTTTCTTTCTTTGTAGTCTTGTAAATGACTTTCTGCATTCTTCAAGTATGATGTCATCCCACAATTTGTCTGGTCATTGGTTATTAGCATTCAATGCATCAAACATATCCTTGAGATGGTGTCCAAATTCATGTAGCATATACTCAAGGTCATATTTTGGTTCTCGTGGGCTTGTTTCAATTTTCTTCAACTTGAACTTGGATATGAGCAATTGGGAAACTCTGGTGGAGTAGTGGTTAAGAGCTACTGCTGCTAACCGAAAGGTTGGCAGTTCGAATCCACCAGGTGCTCCTTGGAAACTCTATGGAGCAGTTCTACTCGGTCCTATAGGGTCGCTATGAGAAGGAATCAACTCAATGGCAGTGTTTTGTTTTTTTAATTAGCAATTGATGTTCTCTTACACAGCTGGCCCTGGCCTTGTTCTAACTGATGGCACTGAGATTTTCCATCATCTGTCTCCACAGATGTAGTTGATTTGATTCCTGTGTATTACATCTGGTGAGGTCCACATGTATAGTCACCATTTATATTGTTGAAAAACGGTATTTGCAGCGAAGAAGTTGCTGGTCTTGCAAAATTGTACCATGAGATCTCCAGCATAATTTCTATTAACAAGGCTGTATTTTACACCTACAGATTCTTCTTTGTTTCAGACTTTTGCATTCCAATCACCAATAATTATCAATGCATCTTGATTGCATGTCTGATCAATTTCAACTGCAGAAGTTGGTAAACATGTTTAATTTCTTCATTCTTGGTACTAGTGGTTGGTAAATAAACTTGAATAATAATTGTATTAACTGGCCTTCCTTGTTGACATATTGATATTATCCTGTCTCTGACAGCATCATACTTCAGGATAGACCTTTAAATGATCTTTTTGACAATGAATGCGACTCCAATCTTCTTCAATTTGTCATTGCCAGCATAGTAGAAAATATGATGTCTGATTCAAAGTGGCCAATACCAGTCCATTTCAGCTCACTAATGCCTAGGATACTGATCTTTATGCATTCCATTTCATTTCTGACAACTCCCAGTTTTACTAGATTTATACTTTGTACATTCTGTGTTCTAATTATTAAGGGATGTTTGCAGCTGTTTCATCTCATCATTAAATGAAGGTTCCAAAACTTTACTCCATCAGTGTCATTAAAGTCCATTGTACTCTGAGGAGGCAGCTGTTCCCCCACTGCATTATAAGTGCCTCCCAACCTAAGAGGCTCATCTTTTGGCACTATATCAGACAATATTCTGCTGTTATTCATAAGGTTTTCACTGGTCAAGTGTTTCAGATGTAAACTTCCAGGTCTTTCTTCCTAGTCTGTTTTAGTCTGGAAGCTCTGGTGAAACCTACTAATCATTGGTGACCCTGCTGGTATCTGAAATACCAGTGGCATAGCTTCCAGCATTATGGCAATACTCAAGCCTCTACAGTACTACAAACTGACAGACACATGGTGAAAAGATGTGATATGTAGTAAAAATCTTACTACCCCGCATCCAGTTAATATCATTTTGCTAAAATGGCATATACCACTTTTGTGTTCAATCACTTGTTTTATAGTTGCATTTAAAAAGAAGTTACATCATAAGTAGGTAACACACACACACAAACACACAAACACACACACATATATATACATACATGTACACCCACTCTTCACTGATTGATATGGCTAGGTTCCAAAAACCAGATTTTTATGCAAAAATCAGCTTTATGTGAAAATGAAGGACGGTCATATCAGATCACAAAAAGGAGGATAACTACATCATACACAACTGCCAAATCACATCATTACATAACTGCCAAACCACTGAGAACTATGGCCTAGCCAACTCAACACATACTTAACCATCACAGCCAACATTATTCTCGCCTTCCATCTCAGCGTTCTTTACGACCAGACGTATGTCCTTAATGCACAAATTAGTCAGATAATAGATTTTTTACTGTTGTTGTGAATGTGAAATGTCAGATATCCAGAGAGTCAATAAATGAGGAGTATTGTACATATACAACTCACGTATCCCTTTTGAATGTGTGAGTAAGCTGAATAGGGGGCACCACAGGGCTTAGGGACCTCACATGCCTTAATCAGGCACTGCGAATATTGTGTGTAGAACAGAGTGCTAAGCAATGAGCTCCCAGCATGGGAGTGCTGACTCATAATTAACTCATTTTAATTCTGCATATAAATATTCCATGAAAAGCACACTGTAGAATCACAGGAGAAGGAGTGATCAACTGCCCTTAGAAGTACCCAGAAGGCTTCTCCCAGCCAGCATCAAGTGAGCAGAGCTTAAAAGGTGATTAGAAGTTTGTCTGTAAGACATTTAGAGAGAAAGATTTCACAACAGAGGCAAGAACTTGTCTTGCAAGACACTGTCAAGTCAACTCTGAGTCATGGAGACCCCACGAATGCACAGTAGAACTGTTCTATATGGTTTTCAAGGCTTTGACCTTTTGGAAGCAGATCCTCAGGCCTTACTTCCAACGCACTTCTGGGTGGGTTTGAACTGCCAGCATTTCGGATAGTGGTCTAATGCTTAGCCCAAGATGTAAATACGGGAAATAGCAGATTAACTGTGGCCGAAGGATAGAAATCCTAGGAAATGTGATGTAAAAGGAAGAGTAAAGTATATCCACCATGCTAAGTAATTGGGATTTGATGCTGTAGATAATAGTAAAACTAAGAAATGATTTAACTGGTAATATGACTTTATAAAGTGCAGTGGTGGTTCAATGGTAGAATTCTCACCTTCCATGAGGGAAACCCAGGTTCGGTATCCAGGTTCAATTCTCAGTGCAGCTCATGTGAAGTTACCACTCATCCGTCAGTGGAAGCTTGTGTGTTGTTATGATGCTGAACAAGTTTCAACTGAGCCTTTCACCAGGACTAGGAAGAAAGGCCTAGCGAGCTGCTTCCAAAAAAAAAAAATTCAGCCAGTGAAAGCCCCTGTGGATCACAATTATCTGATACACAAACAGCCATGGAAATAGAGTGGAAACAGGCAGTATTTTGCTCTGTTGTGGACTGGGTTACCGTGAGTCAGGGGCCAATTAAATCCAAAAGCAAACTCATTGCTCTCGAGTTGATTCTGGCTCATAGCCACCCTACAGACATTGTAGAACTGCCCCATAGGGTTTCCAAGGAGCAGCTGGTGGGTCTGAACTGCCAACCTTTTGGTTAGCAACCGAGCTCTTAATCACTGCATCACCAGGGTTCCATAGGGGCCAATTAGGCAGCAGCAAACAACAACAACAACGCCTTTATAGGCTACAGTTCACACAGTGATCTATTTCCACATGACAGATTAACAATCATTTTAAAGTTGACTTGACTCAGGAGAATTCTGCATTAAGATTGGAGGAGTCTCATTAACAACTTGCCATGTGCAGATGACACAACCTTGCTTGCTGAAAGGGAAGAGGACCTGAAGCACTTAATAACGAAGATCAAAAACTAAAGCTTTCAATATGGATTGCACCTCAATATAGAGAAAACAAAAATCCTCACAACTGGACCAATTAGCAACATCATAATAAAGAGAAAAAAGATTGAAGTTGCCAAGGATTTCATTTTACTTGGATCCACAATCAACACCATGGAAGCAGCAGTCATGAAATCAAACGACACATTGCATCAGGCAAATCTACTGCAAAAGTTCTCTTTAAAGCTTTCAAAAGCAATGAAGTCACTTTGAAGACTAAGGTGTGCCTGACCCAAGCCATAGTATTTTCAGTTGCCTCATATGCATGCAAAAGTTGGACAATAAATAAGGAAGACCGAAGAAGAACTGATGCCTTTGAATTGTAGTGTTGGTGAAGTATATTGAATGTACCACGGACTGCAAGAAGCTGAAAAAAATCTTTCTTGGAAGAAGTACAGCCAGAATGTTCCTTAGAAGTAAGGATGGCAAAACTCACCTACTTTTGGCATGTTATCAGGAGGGACAAGTCCCTGGAGAAGAACATCATGCTTTGTAAGGTAGAGGGTGAGCAAAAAAGAGGAAGACCCTTAATGAGATGGATTGACACAGGGGCTACAACAACCAGCTCAAACTTAGCAAGGATTGTGAGGATTACACAGGACCAGGCAGTGTTTTGTTCTGTTATACATAGGGACAGTATGAGTTGGAACTGACTAAATGGCACCTAACAACAAACAAACATACAAACAAGCAAAATGAGATGGGAACATGAACGAGGAAATTATTCATTTAAAAAAAAAATTTTTTTTTTTTTTATGGCTAGGATAAGACAGAGTAGACTCAATATGGCTGTAATACTCAGGTGATACTTGACTGAAAACAGTTTGCTCAAGCAGGATATAGTACTTAAGTCATATCTATGTGAAAGGTACTCTTTAAGAACAAAGTCTGCTGATGATCACTGTCTTCTGAGATAGATACATACACGTGGTGCATGACCATAGAATAAACAAATAAGCCCACCCTGCAACTTTAAAGTCAAATGACACAAAGAATTTGGAAGTATAAAAAATACACATGTAGAATTATAATCTCTGGCACCCGCAAATTAAGAGAAATAGAAAAATTGGACCACAAATATGAATTAAAATGTTTAGTGCTTTGCAGAAATCTTAATTGAACCTTTACAAATGCCAAATGTAATGTTAAACTTGTCCTGTCTATTGACACACTTTTAAAAACACAAATACACCTCTATACCTAATAGTTTGCTTCATTTGGGGTTTTTGGTTTATAGACTTTTTTTGGAGGAAATAAGGAGTTTTTTAAAGAGGTATGAAAATTAACTTATCATTCATCTCAAAATAATCTTCATGTGACTCCAGTTTTGGGTTAGGAGCAGAGAGCAAATTCTTACCATTTGACTTTTGATGGCTGATATAATTGTATCAGCCAACCAAGTCTGTGACTTTCATTCTCAACCAAATCTAAAAATCTAGCCTATGATAATTCACTTAGCGCAGGTACTCAGGTTGTTTATGTTTTTATTTCATTCACTAAGAGTAAAGCTAGTAGGACTTTCACATTTTTATCCTTCTGGCCTCTACAGGAGAAGGAAATTTTGTGACAGGACATATGCTAGTGTTTCTTTATGTTGTACCTATGCCTACAGGTTGTTGTTATGTGTTGTTGAGTCCATTCCAACTCAGAGTGACCCTATAGGACAGAGTAGAACTGCTCCATTGGATTTCCTAGGCTGTGAGCTTTACGTGAACAGATCAATCACCAGGTCTTTTCTTCCATGGAGTAACTGGTGGGTTCAAGTTTCTCACCATTTGGTTAGCAGCTGATTGCTTAACCATTGTGCCACCAAAGCTCCTATATGCCTACATAGCAATGATATTTAATGTCAAATACAAAGTGTCGTGTAGCAACCTCCTGTCACTATTTGAAAAACTCACTCAGCATACATTCTTTTAAGTCACTGTGCACTTTAGCTACTGACTTTAAAACAACATAATTTCATTCTTACATAAGACTAAGGTAGATTAACTTCAATTTTATTTACATAAATAACTCAATGATGGAGTCAGACTACCCCAGTAAAAAGAATGCACACTTTTAATATATCTTAGAAGTCAAGGGGATTTTTGCAACATCAACCACATAGTGAATTATTCAACAGTGTCTCCCAAGATTGTTGTTCTACTTTCTTCCACAGCTTCACTTCTTTTTAATGGATCAGAAAATTAAATAACATTTCATAGTCACAATACGATTTCTGGAATATAGAATACTGTGTGGCTCTTTGGTGAAGAGTTATGTGCTCAGTCGTCCAGGTATATGTCAACTATGATACAAGTCAAAAACAAATCAGAGTAACTAGTCAAAGATGTTCAGAGTTTGTGAAATTATAGCTGTTATACTAGGCAAGGCCTATCTAGTCAATGTTGGTAAAGAAAAAAAAAGTGCCATGATTTAAGATCCATGCTTGCAGTCAAACATCCTCATTTTTGAGGGACAGAACAAAAAAAGAAAAAAAATTTCCCTAAGCAGACCAGAACAGATGTTACAATCTTCATCCTTGTCTGAACTTCTTTACCTACTGATGATTAGACATGTAGGAGTTGTCACAATATGGAAGTAGAAAATATTATAATATCATAATAATGAATTTTATGGCATATGTTTGGATCATTTAGAATTGTCCTATAAGCACCAAGCAGATGATTATTTAAGTAAGATAGTAGGCATCTTTTTAGTAATTTCTAGTATCCTACATTCACCTGGAGTGTGTAGGAAGTAATGTCATTTATGATGCATGTATAATTGCACAGGGATCACTGTCCTTAGTTTGTGTCTATTTCCCATGAACTCCTAGCCACAGTGTATGTCAATTTTTCTGCATCCTCAAATGTATCTTCCCACATGTCTTTTCATACTGTGGTGGCTTTGTTGTTGCGGTGATGCTGGAAGCTATGCCACTGGTATTTCGAACACAAGCAGCGTCACCCACGGTGGACAGATTTTAGCTAACCTTCCAGACAAAGACAGACTAGAAAGAAGGGCCTAGTGGTCTACTTCTGAAGAAACCGGCCAGTGAAAACCTTAGGAATAGTAGTAGAACATTGTCTGTTGTAATGCCAGAAGGTGAACCCCTCAGGTTAGAAGGCACTCAAAAGACGACTGGGGAAGAGCTGTCTCCACAATGTAGGATCCACCTTAATGACTTGGATTGGAGTAAAGCTTTCGGGCCCTTCATTTGCTGATGTGGCTTGACTCAAATTGAGAAGAAACAGCTGCAAACATTCATTAATAATCAGAACACGGAATGTACACTAAGTATGAATCTAGAAAAACAAAGTCGTTAAAGGTGAAATGGACTACATAAAGATCAATATCCTAGGGATTAATGAGCTGAAATGGTTTGATATTGGTCATTTTGAATTAGACAATCGTATGGTCCAGTATTCTGGGAATAGCAAATTGAAGAGGAATGACATCCCATTCATCAAGAAAAAGAGCATTTCAAGATCTAGTCTGAAGTACAACTCTGTCACAGATAGGATAATATCCATACACCAACAATGTAGACCAGTTAATATGATTATTATTCAAATTTTCACTCCAATCACTAATGCCAAAGATGAGGAAAGCAAAGATTTTTTATTAACTTCTGCAGTCTGAAATAAATCAAACACGCAATAAAGACACATTTATATTTACTGGTGATTGGAATGCAAAATTTGGAAACAAAGAAGGATTGGTTATTGAAAAATTTATAGAAATGGCACCAGAGATCACATGATTATAATTTTGCAAGATCAACAACTTCTTGATTGCAAATGCTTGTTTTCAACAACATAAATGGACCTCACCAGATGGACTACACAGAAATCAAATTGTATACATCCGTGGAAAGAGATGAAGATGTCGGATAAGCTCAATATCATCAGTTAGAAAAAGGCCAGGGGTCGACTATGGGACAAACTATCAATTGCTCATATGCAAGTTCAAGTTGAAGATCAAGAAAATTAAAGCAAGTCCACAAAAGCCAAATTACAACATGGGTAATCCAACCTGAATTTAGAGATCATCTCAAGAATAATTTGATGCATTAAACACTAATTATCAAAAACCAGACAAATTTTGGAATGACAACAATGGCATCACACACGAAGAAAGTAAAATATCATTAAAAAGAGGGAAAAGAAAGAGAAGACCAAAACATATGTCAGAAGAGACTCTGAAACTTGCTCTTGAACATAGAGCACCTAGAGGGAACAGAAGAAATGATGAAGACAAAGAGCTGAACAGAAGATTTCAAAGGGCAGCTTGAGTAGACAAAGTACTATAATGAAAAGTGCAAAGACATGGAGTTAGAAAACCAAAGGGAAGAACAAGCTCAGCATTTCTGAAGCTGAAAGAATTGAAGAAAAAATTCAAGCCTTGAGTTGCAATATTGAAGGATTCAACAGGGAAAATATGAAAGAAAGCAGGAAGCATCAAAAGAAGATGGAAGGACTACACAAAGTCACTGTACCAAAAAGAATTGGTCAATGTTCAACCATTTCAGGAGGTAGTATACAATGAAAAACCAATGGTACTGAAGGAAGAAGTCCAAGCTGCACTGAGAAGAATGGGGGAAAAACTAGGCTCCAGGTGTTGGTGGAATATCATTTAAGATGTTTCAACAAATGGATGCAACTCTGGAGGTACCTACTTGTCTATGTCAAGAAAATTGGAAAACATCTTCCTGGCCAAACGACTGGAAGACATCTATATTTGTGCTCATTCCAAAGAAAGGTCATCCAACAGAATATGGAAATTATTGACAGTATCAATATTAATATCACATACAAGTAAATTTTACTGAAAATCATTTAAAAGAAGCTGCAGCAATATACTGACAGAGAACTTCCAGTTCAAGCCACATTCAAAAGAGGATGTGAAACGGGGGATATAATTGCCGATATCAGATGGATCTTGTCTGAAAGCAGAATACTAGAATGTTGTTTACCTATGTTTTATTGACTATGCAAAGGCATTCGACTATGTGGATAATAAGAAATTATAGATAACACTGAGAAGAATGGGAATTCCAGACACTTAATTGTGATTATTCAGAACCTGTACATAGACCAAGAGGCAGTCATATGAAAGCACAAGCGGATACTGCATGGTTTAAAGTCAGGAAAAGTGTGCATCACGGTTGTATTCTTTTACCATACTTATTCATTCTGTATGTTGAGCAAATAATCTGAGAAGCTAGACTATATGGCATCAGAATTGGAGGAAGACTCATAAACAACCTGCGATACGCAGATGATACAACCTTGCTTGCTGAAAGCAATGAAGACTTGAAGCACTTACTAATGAAGATCAAAGATTACAGCCTTCAGTATGGATTACGTGTCAACATAAAGAAAACAAAAATCCTCACAACTGCACCAATCTTAACAACATAATAAAAAGAGAAAAAAGGTTGTGGTCATCAAGGATTTTATTTTACATGGATCCACGATCAATGCCAATGGAAGCAACAGTGAAGAAATCAAACAATGCATCGCATTGGGCAAATCTGCTGCAAAAGACCTCTTTAAGGTGTTCAAAAGCAAAAATGTCACTTTGAGGCCTAAGGTGGAGATGATCCAAGCCATGGCATTTTCAATCACCTCATATGCATGCAAAAGCTGGACAATGAATAAGACCAAAGAACAACTGATGCCTTTGAATTATGATGTAATGGAAGAATATTTAATACACCATAGACTGCCAGAAGAACAAACAAATATGTCCTGGAAGAAGTACAGCCAGAATGCTTCTCAGAAGCAAGGATGGTGAAACTTTGTCTCCATACTTTGGACTTATTATCAGGAGGTACCAGTCCCTGAGAAGGACATCATGCTTGGTAAAGTAGATGGTCAGTGAAAAAGAGGAAAACCCTCAAGGAGATGGATTGACACAGTGGCTGCAACAATGAGCTCAAGTATAACAACTTCTGTGAGTATGGCACAGGACCAGTCAGTGTTTCGTTCTGTTGTATGTAGGGTCATTAGGAGTTGTAACAGACTTGAGAGCAACTAACGACAACAACAAATGTATCTACTAGGATATAGAGGGGTAAGTAGATTAGTTTTCACGTGACTGATGACTCTGAAGTGCTAATGCTGCTTGTACAGCCAATATTTTACACGCTGACAGTCTTTACTTAGAGACTTGGGCTTTTATTATTTAAGCCAAATGAAATAGAAAAGACTGTGACAGAAGAACCACTTAATGGGCCATAGCTGGAGGATAGTTATCTGGATTCTTGTTTCAACTAAAATAAATTTGCAAACTATAAACATTTCAGAAGTGGCATAGATATGTGTATAAATATAAAGTAACAAGACCTATCAAACTTAGGGGTGTTAGAAACTATAAATCAGGCAGATCCCGCGAGAGGCTATGTATTCATGCAATGACGCTGCTGTTGTTAACACAGCTTTTAAAATTATTTATAATGAAATTTAGCAGACACAATAGAAAACAATTATATTATCATATAGTTATACTATGTTTTAGATACCAAAGTATACTACCATTTTTGTTTCTACCTTATTATCAAGACTAAAATTTGAATATGTTAAAAATGTCTTCAAGAACCATGAACACCATCAAGGAGAAATACAGTCCAATATAGTTCAGGAGCTTCAAAAAAATGTTGGGGAATAAACAATAACATGAACAAACTCATCCAACCCACCAACCCTTCACTGATCACCACTGTAACTCCCGCTTCCCAGAAATCAACCGAAAAGGACAAAGCAATAAAAAATTTAAGATAGAAAATCAATTCAGCATTGGAAACTTGGAAGACAGAGCCCACATTCCATAAGCTTGAGCATTGTATTTGTTTTGTTTTGTTTTGTTTTTTTGGTAATTAACATTGAATAATGACACCAAGCACCACCTTGAATTGTTCTTCCTGTAAGATGTGATGCAATGTTGAAACAAGTATAATAAACTATAATAGCACCTCACTGAGTCCCCTAATATGGAGCAGCCAGGACTGGAGGAGTGGCAAGGCTGTGAGAATAATGGAAAATATTTCTTTCGAAGTTAACTTTTGCCTCTATTAGATAAGCGACATTCATAATTAATTATATCAAGAGGTTAAGGGTATCATACAGATATTTCTTGGGCAGAGGTTTTCTCCCTAAAGTATATCCTTCTTGACCCTATAGCAACCCTATAGGACAGAGTAGAATTGGCCCATAGAGTTTCCAAGGAGCACCTGGTGGATTCTAACTGCCAACCTTTTGCTTAGCAGCCATAGCTCTTGACCACTACGCAACCGGTGTTTCCGACCCTGACCTAGAGAAGTTATTTCCTGACACAATGTGGAGAAAAACGGATCTGATCACATCTTTAATTAAAAAAAAAAGTAATTCACAGCATATATATACTGTGCTCCAGACTCCGTGTATTGTGGTGAGAATACCAGTCTTCACTGGTGTTATAGAGTGCAGTGAGGGAGGAAATGGGTACTAGTAAAAATACATCCAGAAATCTAACTTTCCCTGGGTCGGGGGTTTTAGCCAGAGACTATGTCTCTGAAGCAGTGAAACTTAAACTGAGACCTAAAGGATGGAAAGAAGCCAGCTAGGAGGAGATGGAGAGCCACCAAATGGATGGCTTTAAAGAACGGAAATGTTATTTCCTCACAGTTTTGGAGGGTAGAAGAGTAAATCAAGGTGTTGGCCTTGTTGATTTCTTCTGGGGCCTTTGAAAGAGGAATTTTTACACGCCTCTGTCCTGGTGGAGCCAGGCACAATGCAAGGACAAACAGGGAAGATAGATGCCACATGAAAGTCACTGAGGAACGGAGGACCAGAAGCTGAAAGAGACAAAAATCTTCCCCCAGAGCCAACAGAGAAGGAGACTTCCCCTAGACCAGTGCCCTGAATTCAGATTTCCAGCCTCCTAAGTGAGAAAATAAACTTCTGTTGGTTGAAGCCACCCACTTGTGGTATTTCTGTTATAGCAGCACTAAGAAACTAAGACAGTGCCATATGCAGATATCAGAATATTTTAAGCAAAGGACTGCTGCAAGTCAATTTAAATGCTGAAAAATGACCTGAGTGTTGCACAGAGAATGGATTGGGTCTGGAGAGGTATGAATGAGCGTCAAAAGGGGCAGATCAGTTGAAGTGGTTCTACAGTCTCTTGAGACCTCACGATGACTTTGATTAGGCTGTTGGCAATGAAGAAGGAGTGAAGTAGATTCTACCTCTGAAGCTGACTTGACAGGGCTTTCAGTGGAGAAGGAAAGGCGGGTGTCAGGAGTGATTCACAAGAAGAGCCAACACTATTTTGCACAAGAGGAGCCAACACTATTTTGGAGAAAAAAAGAAAGGAGTAGCCTTCAAGACATCGAGAACACATTTTACATTTAAAGTTATTATGCCTTTGAAGTGTAGGATTTGACTTAAATGAATAGAAGAATGGAAAATAAATGAAAGTATAGAAATTATATATATAAATTTAGAAAAATCATAAAAACAAACCTATAAATGAAGCATAAGACAAAGAATTCATGACACTTGAAGGGGAGGAAAGTTCTTAAAAATATCAAAATAAAGTTTAGCAAAGAAAGGGCTAATAAATATTCTTCATCAAAATTAAGTAATTTTACACATACTTAAAAGCAAAGTCAAAGAACAAGGAAAACATCAGCAGGAATGGTTTCTACGTATACAACAAAGGAAGAACACTGGCACACGTTAAGAAAGACTACAAATTATTTTTTGAAATAACAACCCAATAAAGAGGGAGAGTAACCATAAAGGAAATGAAATAGTAGATAAATAAATGAAAAGATAGTAAACTTCACTAGTATTATGGAATATGCAAAATAAATCTGAGTTAATATTTTGTACCACTACAAAGTAATAATTTATATTTTATGTACTTTACAATATTTGGGAAACCCTGGTGGCATAGTGGTTAAGTGCTACAGCTGCTAACCAAAAGGTCGGCAGTTTAAATCCGCCAAGCGCTCTTTGGAAACTATGGGGCAGTTCTACTCTGTCCTGTAGGGTCGCTATGAGTCGGAATCGACTCAACGGCACTGGGTTTGGTTTTTTGGTTTTTACAATATTTCATAATAACCACTGATTACAAAGTTTCATAATGTATAAATATATGAAATTCCATAATATCAACAGCGGGCAAGTGGTTGGGAATACTTTCTTCATGACAGGACTGGCATTGGGCGTAGTTGCTGAAAGAAAAAAAGAAATGTCAACCGAGAATTATATACCCAACAACTCCATTCAGTCGGTAGGTAAACGTACTTGAATCAAGAAAATGAAAAGCTGAGTAATATTAGAGCGTTAGATTATATCTGCTGCAATTTATCTGAATTACCTAAATACAAGTTGAAACTATCTGATTCAAGTTGAAATTAATTCTTTTTGGTCTTAAATATGATGTGGTTGCCATAGAAACCGTTCTTTAAAGCCATTCTTTAAAAGAACACCTGTGTAGATAAGCACACCTCTAAACCACCTAAGCACTCAAAACTAAATATACTTTAATTCCTTCTATGTTAAGTCCTGTAGTTTACCTAAAGAACAAGCATTAATGATTCCTTCCAAAGCTTCACTGGGCTGAAAATGCCTCCAATTTGTGCAAAATTTCATTTTTCATGATTTACTGGGAAAAGCAAAACCAAATGCTGTTCGAAAGGATTACTTTCTTTCCCCTCTTTAATAGAGGGGAAGGAAGAGAGAAGAGACTGCAGATTGTGGGGAAAAGAGGAGGCTGGAATGGAACCTTCATTAGTGAAAGTATTTTAAAGAAACTTAAAATCCACCTGGCACTCAGATGTAAAAGCAGCGAAGACTGAGCTGCTGTGCTGACATTTCTGGATTGCAGGGCATCGCAGTGACTCATCCGTCATTGCTATGCCAGTCTGTCTTCCAGGCACAAGGCTTCGTTAAGGATAAAACAAATCTAACCACAAAATGTAAGGCTGTGTCAGTGTATTACCAGCACGTGTCAGTGACCTGTCATAGGGGCACGAACCCCAATATGCACAACTGAAACTCCACCAGCCAATGTATCCAATAATAGGAACTTGAGGAAGAATCTACACAGAAATAAGCCTGGTAGTTCTTCTAATGCTGCCTGACAGCCTGTGAGCTCACCTTCATATGCAGCACAAAGGAGGCCTGAGTAACCAGCACAGTGAAATATAATTGGGTTTTAACAACTCTGCAAAAATGTCTGTGGAGACAAGTAGGGACTGTCTATTCTATACAAGTTTCTAGTAATGGGGATCATGTGTGTATTAAAGAAAAGCAAAACCAAAAACCAAACCAAACCCATTGCCGTCCAGTCGATTCCGACTCATAGCAATCCTAAAGGGCAGAGTAGAACTGCCCCACAGGGTTTCCAAGGAACAGCTGGTGGATTCAAACCACCGACCTTTGGTTAGTATCCAAGCACTTAACCACTATGCCACCAGGGCTCCAAATGAAAGTATGAGTGAGTCCAATTCAGCTTTCATAGAACGGCACTAATATTAAATAAAAAGTGACCATAAAATACTACCAGCGTAAGCTTTAAAGTGAATTGTTCACATACGGAAGTTGTCAGGTTGAAAGTCAAGATTTATGCTGAGTACTGGAACAGACTGAGTTTTGCTGGAAAAATATGCCCCATTCTGCTATATTACCACAGCACAATATCCTCCGTGAGGGATATTTCATCTGCTTGTGTGCATATGTGTGTGCGCACACATCCATGTGTGTGCATGTATGTGCATGTACATGCACGTGTGTGTGTGTGCATGTGTGTGTTGCACATGTGCATTGTGTGTGCACATGTGCATGTGTGTATCTACGTTTGTGTGTGCATGTATGTGTATGCACACATGCATGTATACTTGCGCACGTGCGCATGTGTGCACGTATGTGTGTGCACATGTCCATGTTTGTGCATGTATGCGTGTGCACATGTGCATGCGTGCACATGTGTATTGTGTGGTGTGCAGGTGTGTGCATGCATGTGCATGTATGTGTGTGCACGTGTGCGTGTGTGTGTGCAAGTGCATTGTGTATGCATGTGTGTGTGTGCACAGGTACATGTACATAAAGAAGGAAAGTGAAAAAAAGATGGAGAATTAAAACCAGAAACATTATTATTCTACATTTTCCATATTGCTCATCAGTGGTGGTTCCTAAAATTCTCCGTAAAGGAATTTGGAGGAGGAAACCTTGCAGGTAGAACTTCCTTGAAGCTGCATGTTATAGATTGATTATGCACCTCCAAAAGAGATGTTGAAATCCTAACCCCAGTACCTGTGAATGCGACCTGTTTGGAAGCAGGCTTTTTGATATGTTAATGAAGCCATACCAAGAAGAACCAAAAAAACCAAACTTGTTACCGTCAAGTTGATTCCAACTCATAGCAACCTTATAGGACAGAGTAGAACTGCCCCCATAGGGTTTCCAAAGAGCAGCTGGTGGATTTGAACTGTCAGCCTTTTGATTAGCAGGTGTAGTTCTTAACCACTGTCCCACCAGGGCTCTTTACCAAGAAGCGTGGGTCCTAAACCTAATCCCTTCTGAGTGGTGTCTTGTATAAAGGAAAACATACATTGAGAGATACACACACAAGGGAAGAGACCATATGAGGAACGTCTATAAGCCAAGGATTGCCAAAGAACACTAGGGGCTATTGGTAAGGAGGGACTCCCCCATAGAACCAAGCTCTGACTTGGACTTCTGGCCTCTGGAGCTGTGAGACAATAAATTCCTGTTATTTAAAGCCACCCACTTGTGGTACATTATTACAGCAGCACAGAGAGGCTAAGACACGGCATATCACATGTATTTCTGAGACTGTATGCTCTTCAGTGTGGTTTGAGAAGCCAACTACCATTTCCCAGCAGCTAGGGCCCCACAACGTTTCTTCTGCATCCTCGTTGTTGCTCGTGCTATGACACCCTCAGTACTTCATCCAAATGGGACACAAGTGGGTGTTAGGTCATTATGACCATAGCAGGGCATTGTGATCTTAAATTACAGCTTTGGTCTCAATATTGTCAGAATTTCTAGTCTTTCAAAAGCTAGAAATTTTCCCACCCCAAATTGAAAACAATGAATGCAGTGGTCACAAATTCCCCTTGCACTATATAATTTTGTGCACTAATATGACTGAAAAATCACCGCAACTAGACTTTCTGGCACTGAAGCAGTCACTAGGTGAAAAGTTGTAGTTGTAGTTGTAGTTGTAAGTCATAGTTTCCTTAGGACAGGGCCTTGCAGGTGGCATGTCTAGTTTCTTGTAAAATCAAAAAAGACTGCAAAGTCACTGGTTTTGGCATTTACGACTTCTGTGACCCCAGACAAGTTATTTAACACTGACATTCCTCTGTTTCTTCATTCACAAATGAGGATACTAATAATAGCTCTCTCAAAGGATTATGGTAAACATTAAATAAGAGTACAAAGGTGATATATGTAAAACAGTGTTGTTATTCTTGTTAGTTGTCATCAAGTCGATTCCAACTCATAGCAACTCCAGTAACAGTGTAGAACTGCTCCATAGAATTTTCTTGGTTGTGATTTGAATGGAAGCAGGTCTCCAGAACTAGCATTTTCTTGGTTGTAATCTGAATGGAAGCAGGTCTCCAGAACTTTTCATCCATGATATCACTGGGTGGGTTTGAACTGCCAACATGTAGGTTAGCAGCTGAATGAAAATCTTTTGCCCCACCTAAGGACATTCGCCTTGTAAAAAGTAAGCACTCAATAAACATTCTTTTTGACCATTCCTCTTCAAGTTGTCATTCCCAGAATAGTAGACTATATGATTGTCTGATTCAAAATGGCCAGTACCAGTCCATTTCAGCTCACTAATGCCTAGGATATCGATGTTTATGCATTCCATTTCATTTTTGATGATTTCCGATTTTCCTAGATTTATATTTCATACATTCCAGATTCTGATTTTTAATGGATGTGTGCAGCTTTTTCTTCTCATTTTGAGTCATGCCACATCAGCAAATGAGGGTCCCGAAAGCTATAGTCCATCTATGTCATTAAGGTCGACTGTACTTTGAGGAGGCAGCTCTTTCCCAGTCATCTTTTGAGTGCCTTCCAACCTGGGGGCTTGTCATCCAGCTCTATATCAGACAATGTTCCGCTGCTATTCATAAGGTTTTCACTGGCTAATGCTTTTCAGAAGTAGACTGCCGGGTCCTTCTTCCTAGTTGTCTTAGTCTGGAAGCTCAGCTGAAACCTGTCCTCCATGGGTGACCCTGCTGGTATCTGAATACTGGTGGCATAGCTTCCAGCATCACAGCAACACACAAGCCCCCACAGTACAACAAACGGACAGGGTTGCTATGAGTCAGAACTGACTCAATAGCAACAGATTTGATTTTTTGTTGTTGTTGGCTACCTAGTGCTGCTCTAACAGAAATACTACAAGTGGGTGGCTTTAAAGAATAAAAATTAATTTTCTCGTAGTTCTCGAGGCTAAATGTACAAATCATGGTCTCAGCCAAGCTGATTCCTTCCTTGTCTGTAGCCCTGGGAGGTCCTTGGTTCCTTGGTGATCCTCACATGGCATGTGTCTTCACAGTATGGTCTTGCATTTGGGTCTAATCTGCTTTTTATGGCTCAGAAGTGATTAGGTTTGGGGCACACCCTACACCAATACAGCCTCATTAACATAACAAAGAAACCCTATTACCAGGTAGGATCACATCCAGGGATACAGGGTTTAGGATTCCAACACATATTTTGGGTGGACACAACTCAATCTATAACATTATTTCTATTACAAGTAGTGGCTTAAAAAAATCCATCCTACCTATACAAACAGAGACCTGGTGGCACAGTGGTTAAGAGCTCAGCTGCTAACCAAAAGACCAGCAGTTCCAATCCGTCAGCCATTCCTTGGAAACCCTATGGGGCAGTTCTACTCTGTCCTATAGGGTCGCTATGAGTCGGAGCTGACTCAACAGCACATAATAACAATAACAACACCTATAAAAAAAAATGGCCATGCCCAGGTTTACAGCATCCTCTGTGGAGTATCTGTGTGAGACGTCTTTATATGTTGCAATGAGATGCCATTAACGCCCTTTGGATTCTTCTTTGTGACAAGTTTTCAAAATCTGCAGAATTTGACTTGAACGTTCTGAAGTATGGCAATCTACTGAGAAGCTACAAATGGAGGAGAGCCAGTGGAAGACTCAGTGACCGACTGATAAACGTTCCAGCTTTCCCTCATGGAGATCACAGTTAGAGGCCAGACTGGTGAATAGGTGATTAACTTGGATGGCCTTTTTCAGATAAAAACCAGAGAAAATAATGTAATTTGTGGCACAGAGATTATGGTGCACTTCCAGGGGAGAGTTTAAAAATGATGCATGCAAAGATAGTGCATTAACTCCACAAACTTAGTGATTTGGTGTAAGTATTTAGAAGAATAGTATTTGTAAGTCTGTGTATATATTAAATAGCCTCACAGAAACTTAAGAGTTTATTCCTAATTGAACTCAGCAGTTAGAATGCCCTTGGTAGATGTGTTTCTCTCTTCTGTTTGCAGAAAGGAGAGCGCATAGCCTCACAGAAAATCCTTATATTTACTTGTTTTTACTTCCTAAATTGGGTGTAGCTTCAAATGTCTATATGACTCCTTTTATTCTCTACCAATATGTGTAGCCCACTTTGTTACTGTTCTTATCTTCATAAATCCTTTTGCCTAGTTTATTATCTGTTATCTCTTAGAGCAGAGACTTCTTCTGTTGGCCATGATATACAAAGCCTTAGCACAGAATTTGGCAAAAAAAAGAAGGTATGCAAAACATTTGTCAGTAAATGGTTCAGAGGAGTGTAGGACTGGTGTCAATGTGCCACTCAGGAACTACTGTAGTTCACAGTAAAGGCATGAAACAAACAAGTCTGTTGCTGTTGAGTCAATTCTGACTCGTAACAACCCTATAGGACAGAGTAGAACTGCCCTATAGGGTTTCCAAGGAGCCCTTGGTGGATTCAAACTGCCAACTTTTAGGTTAGCAGCTGTAGCTCCTAACCATTACGCCAGCAGGGTTTCCGACAACTGGACCCATAAATAGTATCGTGGTAAATGGTGAAGAAATTGAAATTATCAAGGATTTATTAATGATTAGTAAGTTTATGATCTACTTACCTCTAGGCAGCATAAGTTTCCATGACTATACATTGTATTGTCTATATTAGTATAGATACATCTACAAATATATATGTAGAAAGATCCAGAACCTAACCTATATCTGCAGGTGGGTGCACTCTTACATCCTCCCACACCTCTTTAATATTCCTATCTATCTGTGTATCTCTTCATAAATTATTGCTTGTTAATACTGTTGTGGCAGAAGTGTCTGTAATAGTAATTGAAGTAATTGTGCTGACTTCCTTCATATATAGTGTATTGCCTTCCCTTTCACCAACATTACCATACGTCTTCTATTTAATAGTTTACCCTCCCTCCTCCTCCCTTCTCTGGTAACCATCAAAGAATTTTTTTTTCCTGTGTGTAAATCTTCTCTTGTTTTTTTTTATAATAGTGGTCTCATACAATATTTGTCCTTTTGTGATTGGCTTACTTCGCTCAGCATAATGTCCTCAAAATTCATGCGTGTTTTGAAATATTTCATGGATTTGTCATTATTTTTTATAGTTGCATAGTATTCCATTGTGTGTATGTACCACAGTTTGTTCATTCCTTCAGTTGTTGATGGGCACTTAGGCTGTTTCCATCTTTTTGCTATTGCGAACAATGCGTCAATGAACATAGGTGTGCATATAGCATCAGTCTTAAACAGAAACATTGCACCTGGGCTTTGGGATTGAGTCTTTCTCAGCATTCTTGCCTTCCTCTTTATGGCATTCAAGCACTGTCTTACATCTGTATGTATTTTATCCAAGAGTTTTTCCTTCCTCTTGCCATCAGTAGAATACTTCTAATTGTATTGGTGTAAGATCATGAGCTCAGTAGTATTCTTTGCCACTCTGCAGAAGTTGAGTTTTTTTTCTTATATCTTTTGTCCAACAAAAATGGCCTGGTTTGACAAAATCTATTGCCCTCCCCCCACCACCACCCACATCTTCTAGTCCCAGGTTGTTAAGATGTTTGCTCCTTATGAAAGAAGGGTCTGGGGCCAGGGTTTTGTGTCTTACCCACAGAGACAGTGGTCTGTTCCTGCAGGTCTGAACGGCTGAGGGTCCCTCAGGATCCCCCATGATCTCCAGCCCTCCCCCCGAGGCAGGATGGGGATCTCTCATCAATGATCTTTCCAGCTTTCTATGCCCTAGCACTACGTTATATATTTATGAGCTGTCCTTGGTGATATCATCAACTCAGCAGGAGAAGTAAGCAATGGAAAACAAGGATGAACTGGTTGGTAAAGGTAATGTAAAAGAAAACCTGGTGGAAATTCATCATGTTATCTTAGACAAAAACTGCACAAGAGCCACGGCACTGTTAGCCTCTTCAGGGTAGAATCTTGTCATTTGCCTTAAGATACTTCCCATTGCCTTGGGGTATGTATTGAGTTAATCAAGGCCAAATGATGTGATAGACACAATCAAATCTCTCCCCCTTCCTAGGAAGCCCTGCTTCCCTTGACAGTTGTCTAAGAACCTATGCCCCCCTGCAAGAATATAGGCAAATGATGAAAGGGTAATGAAGCCCACAAAACATGACAGTTCACCTGTTATGCTTAATGAGGTTTGTGAGGTGTTCCCATAGGTTCTGCAAGGAGACTAAGGCTAGCTGATTCATTTCATCAGGACCCACATACACAACACTACTGCCTTCTTGGGATAACTGCCAGCTGTAGATTTGCCTTGATGAACTTCAATACCTCTAAACAATGAATAAAAGGTGCAAGAAACTAGCTAAATGGTGCCCTGAGTGCTATTTGTAAGCTGGCTCACAGTCACTGCAGAGGTGCATTGGTAACATATAGCGGCCGTTTGCCATTCTAGAGCTCTTCATCTTTCTGGGATCCTCGCTCTGCTATTAGGACTACTACTCAAGTTAAGCTTATTCTTAATTTAGGACTCAAACCATTTGTATCCATTTCATTAAAGAACAACTCATAGAAAGAAACCTGGCTTAGCTAGCACTTTTGTAGAGACTCAGATGATCAGGACAACTGCCTTATTAAAATGTGTTGCTTACAGGGCGGTTTGTGCAAAGCTTTTACAATTGCATCCTCGCGCAGATAACCAAGTCTCTGAGACTGGATGAGTGTTCATTTGCAAACAATCTGGAACATCTCTGGTCAATAGAAACTGATCCTTTCTGCCTTACACAAGTGTAACATAAAACAGCCTAAATGATGTAATTTAACTCCAAGTTTATTGACAAATAAGACTGGTTCTTTCCACATTATTTTAAATCCTGCACTATATACACTTTGAGTAGAGTTCTATTCATCCTTGTATTCTCATATCTTCTTGCAAACCTATCAACGTAAATTATACAGTAAATAAATGAGGTAGAATAAAACCAAACCAAGTCTGCTTTCCTCATTCTCTCACGTATGTTACCCTTTCAGTGCTAACTCTCCCTGACCCAAACTGTTAAGGATAGAACTTCTTTCACAAGTCAGGCCTGTTTCTATTCTTCTAGTTTAGCAACAACTATAGGGCATAGGTTTTTAAGGAACTGTCAAAGGAAACAGGAACTCACTAGAAGGGAAATAAGCTTGGTTGTACTATTCATATCATTTGGCCTTGATTAATCCAATACATGATAAATTTCAAAGGATGTGACTGAAACCGGGCTATCAACCAGGGTAAACTGCACACCTCTTTAGAGGCACCGGAACTCAATAAGCATGACTGGGAGGAACAGAAGCAGTTATTTTCAATGCCTTCATATTCACCCTTTTCCATCACTCTTACTTCTGTGGGACAGATCAGGGAAAGAAAAGGGAATATAGTGTCCCGTCCAGACTTTCACTGCATTAGGGTCTCCATATTAACTAGACCCTGAAGTTATATAGATAAACCATTTATAGGAATCTTTCCTCAATGTCCTTATTTCAACTCAAGCCCAGCCTAATTCTATGGACATATAAATGGATGCATTACTATTTTAATAAAAGCAATATTATTTTAGAGGATCACTTGAAAAATCAAAATGGTAGAGTCAAACGTAGAATTCATTCCCAATCCAAAGCCCAATGGCTCATAATTTCCATGGTAGCATGGTAGGGATGCTTCCAGAGGGAGATAGAGAATTCTCAAAGTCAGGACAGGTCTCAGAAGTTTTCAAGAGTCCCTCACAAATTTCCATCAAGTAATGTCGTTGTTAGGTACTGTCAAGTCGATTTCGACTCATAGCAACCCTATGTACAACAGAACAAAACACTACCCAGTCTTGTGCCATCCTCACAACTGTTGGCTATGCTTAAGCCAGTAGTTGCAGGCACTGTGTCAATCCATCTTGTTGAGGGTCTTCCTCTTTTTTACTGTGGCTCTGCTTTACCAAGAATGATGTCCCTCTTCAGGGACTGATCCCTCCTGATAACACGTCCAAAGTATGTGAGATGTAGTTTCTCTATCCTAGCTTCTAAGCATTCTGGTTGTGCTTCATCCAAGACAGATTTGTTCTTTTTTGTTTGTTTGTTTTGGCAGTCCATGGTATAGTCAATATTCTTCGCCAATACCACAATGAGCTGTCAATTGCTTTCGATCTTCCTTATTCTTTGTCCAGCTTTCGCATCCATATGAGGCTACTGAAAATATCATGTCTTTAGTGAGGCATGCCTTAGTCTTCAAGGTGACATCTTTGCTTTTTAACGCTTTAAAGAAGTCTTTTGCAGCATATTTGCCCAATGCCATGGGTCTTTTGATTTCTTGAGTGCAGCTTCCATGTGTGTTGATTGTGGATCCAAGTAAAATGAAATCCTTAACAACATCAATCCTTTCTCCATTTATCATGACGTTGTTTATCGGTCCAGTTGTGAGGATTTTTGTTTTCTTTATGTTGAGGTGTAATCCTTACAAAAGACTGTGGTCTTTGATCTTCGTCAGTAAGTGCTTCAAATCCTCTACACTTTCAGCAAGCAAGTTTGTGGCATCTGCATATCATAGGTTATTAATGTCTTTCTCCAATCCCGATGCTGCATTTTTCTTCACATAGTCCAGCTTCTCTGATTATTTGCTCAGCATACAGACTGAATAAGTATGGTGAAAGGATACAACCCTAACACACCCCTTTCCTGGCTTAAACCACTCAGTATCCCCTTTTTCTGTTGGAACGATTGCCTCTTGATCTATGTACAGGTTCCTTATGAGCACAATTAACTGTTCTGGAATTCCTATTCTTTGCTATCAAGTAATAAAGGTCCACATATATAAAAGCCTTTAAATTAAAGATTTAAAAAAAGAAAAGAAGAAGCTACACAGATTCTACTCTATCCAAAAATTTGTGCTTTTTGTATTTCTGTTTACTGGGTCCCTGACATCCCCCTAACTGCTTTGATTGATTGAGACTCCTAACTGCGTTGATTGGGATTCCTGCACATTTGTTGGGGTTATTGCGTCTTCTCCAAGTGCGTTTCCTAAGAGTGATGTTTCTAAACGAAAGCACAAATTGTTCAATCCTCTTCCTTAAAAATACCCCAAAGTCTTTCTCTCCACCCCAAATTCTTTGATGTGGCTTACAAGGTCTTGCACCTGCTGAGGTCTAAAAGGTCATGTTTCATCATCTCTCATCATCATCCTCCTCTGTCCAGCTTTACTAAATTGCTTTCAGACCGTAGATCCTTTTTACATTTGAGAGTTAGCATACAGTGTTTTATCTTCCTTGTATACTCTTCTCTCCTTTTTCTCCCAGTCTCTCTTGATAAAACCTTCACAGCACATGTTCTATAGATTTTACCTGGAACATTACCTCCCAAGAATGATTTTCTTAATCCAACCCCGAATTTAAAGTGAAACACTACTCTTATTTTATCTCATGGTAGTTTGCCCCCCTCATATTAGCATTTATTTTATTTACTATAACTGCCTGATTACTTTTTACTCTGGATGCCCCTACAATACAGGAAATTTCTAAGTCTTCTCCTCGTAATTGTATCTGTGTCATTCGGTACTCATCCACATATAGAGTGGATGTTCACAGAATGTTTGCTGCACTGACTTAAATTTAACTTACATGAAATAAAGTCTTGAAACAGTTGTTCAAATTATTTGCTAGTTATAAATAGAATAAAATTCTGAAGTGAAGTCATACTCTCTACATATTTAAATTGGAGTTGCTAGACTGAATTTTATATGAGAAAAATTTCAGTAATATCATCCAAATGAAACTAATACTTTTATAAGCAAATGCAAATTAAGAAAAACCATGTAAATATTTTTTGAGAGAGTTTCACTTTAAAGCCTATCTTGGCATCAGCAGACTGAGTCTATTTGGTATAAAATACTAAACTAATCACAAACATACAGAAAAAAAAATAATAATGTTTTAGATGTAATTGCTGAGTACATTCTGATCCCTTATGATTTAAGCACAAAATTGTTTTGTTTTTTCTACAACGCTTGTCAAATTTACCCTCAGTACGTGCAAGTGAATGTAGTGACACTGAATTTAGGAAGAATAAAGAATAAGATGAATTGTACAAAATAGAATTTATGACTTTGCCCTGTGGAAAATAAAAACTTTTTTTTTAGAAAATATAATCAATTTAGTACTTTACAATGTGTTTCATATTTCTTCGCAGCTTAGAAGGTGACAAAATAATTCAAAAATAGATAAAGGACTGTTTTCATACTGGTTTTATTCTACTCAGAGTCAGAGGCTCTAGAATTTCAAGTACAGGACAATTCAAGACAACTCATTTTCCAAAAGTTCAACTTCTTGAAACTATGAGCTTATTTTAATTTCAATTAAACATGTATGTCTGAGCTCCTAAAATGTGTTTGACAAGCCCCTACGAGTTAATTCTCCAGAGTCCAGTCCAGCCTCTGACTTCATGAAAACCGGTTGCCATCCAACTCATGGCGCCCCCCTGTGCGTCAGAGTAGAGCTGTGCTCCATAGGGTTTTTTTAAATTATTTTTTTATTAATTTTTATTGTGCTTTAAGTGAAAGTTTACAAATCAAGTCAGTCTCTCACACAAAAACTTATATACACCTTGCTACATACTCCCAATTACTCTGCCCCTAATGAGACAGCCCGCTCCCTCCCTCCACTCTCTAGTTTCACATTCATTTCGCCAGCTTCTAACCTCCTCTACCTTCTCATCTCCCCTCCAGGCAGAAGATGCCAACATACTCTGAAGTGTCCACCTGATCCAAAAAGCTCACTCCTCACTAGCATCCCTCTCCAATCCATGTCCAGTCCAATCCATGTCTGAAGAGTTGGCTTCGGGAATGGTTCCTGTCCTGGGCCAACAGAAGGTCTGGGGGCCAGGACCACTGAGGTCCTTCTAGTCTCAGTCAGATCATTAAGTCTGGTCTATTTATGAGAATTTGGGGTCTGCATCCCACTGCTCTCCTGCTCCCTCAGGGGTTCTCTGTTGTGTTCCCTGTCAGGGCAGTCATCTGTTGTAGCCAGGCACCATCTAGTTCTGGTCTCAGGCTGATATAGTTTCTGGTTCATGTGGCCCTTTCTGTCTCTTGGGCTCATAATTACCTAGTGTCCTTGGTTTTCTTCATTCTCCTTTGATCCTGGTGGGTTGAGACCAATTGATGCATCTTAGATGGCTGCTTGCTAGCATTTAAGACCGCAGACGCCACTCTTCAAAGTGGGAGGCAGAATGTTTGCTTAATAGATTTTATTGTGCCAATTGACTTAGATGTCCCCTGAAACCATGGTCCCCAGACCCCTGCCCCTGCTACGCTGGCCTTTGAAACATTCAGTTTATTCAGGAACCTTCTTTACTTTTGGTTTAGTCCTGTTGTGCTGACCTCCCCTGTACTGTGTGTTGTCTTTCCCTTCACCTAAAGTAGTTCTCATCTACAATCTAATTAGTGAATACTCCTTTCCCACCCTCCCTCCCTCCCCCCTCTAGTAACCACAAAAGAAAGTTTTCTTCTCAGTTTAAACTATTTCTCAAGCTCTTGAAATAGTGGTCTTATACAATATTTGTCCTTTTGCCACTGACTCATTTCACTCAGCATAATGCCTTCCAGGTTCCTCCATGTTATGAAATGTTTCACAGATTCCTCACTGTTCTTTATCGATGCGTAGTATTCCATTGTGTGAATATACCATAATTTATTTATCCATTTATCCTTTGATGGGCACCTTGGTTGCTTCCATCTTTTTGCTGTTGTAAACAGTGCTGCAGTGAACATGAGTGTGCATATATCTGTTCGTGTAAAGGCTCTTATTTCTCTGGGATATATTCCAAGGAGTGGGATTGCTGGATCATATGGTAGTTCTATTTCTAGCTTTTTAAGGAAGTGCCAAATCGATTTCCAAATTGGTTGTACCATTTGACATTTCCACCAGCAGTGTATAAGTGTTCCAATCTCTCCACAGCCTCTCCAACATTTATTATTTTGTGTTTTCTGGATTAATACCAGCCTTGTTGGAGTGAGATGAAATCTCATTGTAGTTTTGATCTGCATCTCTGAATGGCTTATGATCGTGAGCATTTCCTCATTTATCTCTTAGCTGCCTGAATGTCTTCTTTAGTGAAGTGTCTACTCATATCTTTTGCCCATTTTTTAATTGGGTTATTTGTCTTTTTTGTAGTTGAATTTTTACAATATCACGTAGATTTTAGAGATCAGATGTTGATCGAAAATGTCATAGCTAAAAACTTTTTCCCAGTCTATGGGTAATCCTTTTACTCTTTTGGTGAAGTCTTTGGATGAGCATAGGTGTTTGATTTTTAGGAGCTCCCAGTCATCTAGCTTTTATTCTGCATTCGTAATAATGTCTTGTATACTGTTTATGCCATATTTTAGGGCTCCTAACTTTGCCCTTATTTTTTCTTCCATGGTCTTTATTGTTTTAGATTTTATATTTAGGTATTTGATTCATTTTGAGTTCATTTTTGTGCATAGTGTGAGGTATGGGTCTTGTTTCATTTTTTTTGCAGATAGATATCCAGTTATGCCAGCACCATTTGTTAAAAAGACTGTCTTTTCCCCATTTAATTCTTTTGGGGCCTTTGTCAAATACCAACTGCTCATATGTGGATGGATTTATGTCTAGATTCTCAATTCTGTTCCATTGGTCTATGTATCTGTTGTATCAGTACCAGGCTGTTTTGACTACTGTGGCGGTATAATAGGCTCTAAAATCAGGTAAAGTAAGGCCTCCCACTTTGTTCTTCTTTCTCAGTAATGCCTTATTTATCTGGGGCCTCTTTCCCTTCCATATGAAGTTGGTAATTTGTTTCTCCATCTCATTAAAAAATGTCATTGGGATTTGGATTGGAATTGCATTAAATGTACAGATTGCTTTTGGTAGAATAGACATTTTTATAATGTTAAGTCTTCCTAACCATGAGCAATGTATGTTCTTCCACTTATGTAAGTCTCTTTTGGCTTCTTGCATAAGTGTACTGTACTTTTCTTTGTATAAGTCCTTTACATCTCTGGTAAGATTTATTCCTGAGTATTTTATCTTCTTGGGGGATACTGTAAATGGCATTGATTTGGTGATTTCCTCTTCGATGTTCTTTTTGTTGGTGTAGAAGAATTCAACTGATTTTTTGTAGGTTTATCTTGTATCCCGATACCTGCTAAACTCTTCCATTAGTTTCAGTAGTTTCCTGGAGGATTCCTTAGGGTTTTCTGTGTATCAGATCATGTCATCTGCAAGTAGAGATACTTTTAGTTCTTTCTTGCCAATCTGGATGCCCTTTATTTCTTTATCTAGCCTAATTGCTCTGGCTAGGACCTCCAACACAATGTTGAATAAGAGTGGTGATAAAGGGCATCCTTGTCTGGTTCCTGATCTCAAGGGGGAATGCTTTCAGGCTCTCTCCATTTAGGGTGATGTTGGCTGTTGGCTTTGTATAAATGCCCTTTATTATGTTGAGGAATTTTCCTTCTATTCCTATTTTGCTGAGAGTTTTTATCATGAATGGGTATTGAACTTTGCCAAATGCCTTTTCTGCATCAATTGATAAAATCATGTGATTCTTGTCTTTTGTTTTATTTATGTGGTGGATTACATTAATTGTTTTTCTAATGTTGAAACATCTCTGCATACCTGGTATGAATCCCACTTGGTCATGGTGAGCTATTTTTTGATATGTTGTTGAATTCCATTTGCTAGAATTTTGTGGAGGATTTTTGCATCTACGTTCATGAGGGATACAGGTCTATAAGTTTCTTTTTTTGTGTTGTCTTTGCCTGGTTTCGGTATCAGGGATGTGGTGGCTTCATAGAATGAGTTTAGTAGTATGCTGTCCTTTTCTATGCTCTGAACTACCTTTAGTAGCAGTGGTGTGAACTCTTCTCTGAAAGCTTGGTAGAACTCTGCAGTGAAGCAGTCTGGACCAGGGCTTTTTTTTTTCTTTTTGGAGGTGGAATTTTTTGATTACCTTTTCAATCTCTTCTTTTGTTATGGGTCTATTTAGTTGTTCGACCTCTGTGTTAGTTTAGGTAGGTAGTGTGTTTCTAGTAATTCACCCATTTCTTCTAGGTTTTCAAATTTGTTTGAGTGTAGTTCTTCTTAGTAATCTGACATGATTCTTTTAATTTCAGTTGGATCTGTTGTAATATCGCCCATCTCATTTCTTATTAGGGTTATCTGCTTCCTCTCCTGTTTTTCTTTTGTCAGTTTGGCCAGTGGCTTATCAATTTTGTTGATTTTTTCAAAAAACCAGCTTTTGATCTTGTTAATTCTTTCAACTGTTTTTCTGTTTTCTATTTCATTTAGTTCTGCTCTAATATTTATTATTTGTTTTCTTCTGGTGCCTGTGGGTTTCTTTTGTTGCTCTCTTTCTATTTGTTCAAGTTGTAGGGATAATTCTTTGATTTTGGCCCTTTCTTCTTTTTGTAAGTGTGCATTTATTGATATAAATTGGCCTCTGAGTGCCGCTTTTGCTGTTTCCCAAAGGTTCTGATAGGAAGTGTTTTCATTCTCATTGGATTCTATGAATTTCTTTATTCCATCCTTAATGTCTTCTATAATCCAGCCTTTTTTGTACAGGGTATTGTTCAGTTTCCAAATGTTTGATTTCTTTTCCCTGCATTTCCTGTTATTGATTTCCACTTTTACGGCCTTATGGTCAGAGAAGATGCTTGGTAGTATTTCAGTGTTTCGGATTCTGCTAAGGCTTGCTTTATGACCTAATATGTGGTCTATTCTAGAGAATGTTCCATGTGCACTAGAAAAGAAAGTATACTTGGTTGCTGTTGGGTGGAGTGTTCTGTATATGTCTATGAGTTCAAGTTGGTTGATCGTGGCATTTAGATCTTCTGTGTCTTCATTGAGCTTCTTTCTGGATGTCCTGTCCTTCACCGAAAGTGATGTGTTGAAGTCTCCTACTATTATTGTGGAGCTGTCTATCTCACTTTTCAATGCCGATAGAGTTTGTTTTATGTATCTTGTAGCCTTGTCATTGGGTGCATAAATATTTAATATGGTTTTATCTTCTTGGTGTATTGTCTCTTTAATCATTACATAGTGTCCTTCCTTATCCTTTATGATGGATTTAACTTTAAAGTCTATTTTGTCAGAAATTAATATTGCCACTCCTGATTGTTGTTTGCTTGATATATTCTTTTCCATCCTTTGAGTTTTAGTTTGTTTGTGTCTCTAAGTCTAAAGTGTGTCTCTTGGAGGCAGCATATAGACGGATCTTGTTTTTTAACCCATTCTATCACTCTGTCTCTTTATTGGTGCATTTAGTCCACTTTCATTCAGGGTAATTATGGATAGGTATGAATTTAGTGCTATCATTTTGTTGTCTTTTTTGCGTGTTGTTGGCAGTTTCTTTTTCCCACTTAGTTTTATGTGCTGAGTAGATTATCTTTATATATTGTCCTTTCCTCATATTTGCTGTTGTTGATTTTGTTTTTGCTGAGTCTCTATTTTTCTGCTGAGTCTCTCTTTTTTTTCTCATATTTTATTTTAATGAGTGGGATAGTTTGTCTCCTTTGTGGTTACCTTATTATTTACCCCTATTTTTCTAAATTTAAGTCTAACTTTTATTTGTTTGTATCGCCACATCTTCCTCTCCATGTGGAAGGTGTATGATTACATTTCTTAGGCCCTCTTTATTATTTTAATGTTATCCTCTTTTATATAATAACTTCGCTATTACCCTGTTTCAAGCTTTTTTTTTTTCCATAATTTTGCTTTGTTTTTTGGATTTACCTGTCTGGGTTGACTTCTGGTTGCTCTGCCCAGTGTTCTAGTCTTGGGCTGATACCTGATATTATTGAGTTTCTAACCAAAGAACTCCCTTTAGTATTTCTTGTAGTTTTGATTTGGTTTTTACAAATTCCCTAAACTTGTGTTTATCTGGAAATGCCTTAATTTCACCTTCATATTTAAAAGACAGTTTTGCTGGATATATGATTCTTGGCAGGCAATTTTTTTCCTTCAATTTGTTAAATATGTCATCTCATTGCCTTCTTGCCTGCATGGCTTTTGCCGAGTAGTCCGAGCTTATTCTTATTGGCTCTCCTTCATAGATGACTTTTCGCTTATTCCTCAGTGCTCTTATAATTCTCTGTTTATCTTTGGTTTTGGCAAGCTTGATTATAATATGTCTTGGTGACTTTCTTTTAAGATCTACCTTATGTGGAGTTCGATGAGCATCTTGGATAGATATCTTCTCATCTTTCATGATATCAGGGAAGTTTTCTACCAACAAATCTTCAACAATTCTCTCTGTATTTTCTGTTATCCCTCCCTGTTCTGGTACTCCAATCACTTGTAGATTATTTCTCTTGATAGAGTCCCACATGATTCTTAAGGTTTCTTCATTTTTTTAAATTCTTTTATCTGATTTTTCTTCAAATATATTAGTGCCTAGTGATTTATCTTCAAGTTCAGAAATTGTAGCTTCTACTTACTCAATTCTGCTCCTCTGACTTTCTATTGAGTTGTCTACTTCTGCAATTTTATTGTTAATCTTCTGAATTTCTGATTGCTATCTGTCTATGGATTTTTCCAGCTTATTAAACTTTTCATTATGTTCCTGAATAATCTTTCTAATTTCTTCAATTGCTTTATCTGTGTGTTTCTTGGCTTCTTCTGAGTATTGCTTCATTTCCTTCCTGATGTCTTGAAGGGTTCTGTATATTAAACTTTTCTATTCTGGCTCTGGTAATTCCAGGAATGTACTTTCATCTAGAAGATCCCTGGATTCTTTGTTTTGAGAGCCTGTTGAGGTGATCATGGTCTGTTTCTTTATGTGACTTGATATTGACTGTTGTCTCTGAGCCATCTATAAGTTATTATATTAGTTTATACTTACTTACTGTGTTGTAGGTTCTTGCTTTGTTTTGCTTGGTATACCCCTATGGGTTGCTTGAGTGAGCTAGCTTGATTATTTTTGCCTTTGAAACTCTAATGTCCTGTCCCCAGATGGCTAGAGCCGTTCTCAGGTATATCAGTCTAGGAGTCCATTCACTTTTCTTGTATGAATTCAGCTCAGTTTTCCAGGTAGCTGATCATCAAGTGTGTGGTGTAGGCTCTGTCATACAGTCTTAGAGCGGCAGGGGTGATTGGCATATATACCGGTATGTGATTGCAGCAGGGGTGTCACGCTCTGAACAAAGCAGAGGGCTAAGAACCGACTCCTGAGTGTCTCTAAGGAAAGTGCGTCCCTGTTCCCTAGCACGTCCAGGTGGGTGGGTTCTGCAGAGAGACCATGGGCACCCAAAGTTTCTGGTTGTAAGGACTGGGAGGTACCAGTTATCTGTGGACCCCTGTCATGGGTGGCAGGGTGACCTGAGTGGAGCTACCAGTCCTTAGGTCCCTGAGGTGTGTAGGTGAGGACCTTGTTTAATAGGCAAAGCAATGTCAAATATCAAACACCCACCTATCCACCGCACAGCTGAAATGGTTGGAGTCTGCCCACAAGGGCCTATTCTCCTGAAATAGGCCCACACAGGTCCACGCAGAAGGGAAAGGTGCTCAAAGTCCATGGACAGTTTATGCCTGGACAGGAGCCGCTTCTGTCCTGAGCTCCCCCAGTTAGTGGAGGAGGAAAATTATCTTTTCCCCCAAATGCAATTTTTTTCCCTTCTCCAAGGCCAGGAGTATGGCTCTAGGTACTCAACAGTGCCTATCTCAGGCCCGGGGAATTCAGCCACTGAAGCTTGCTTGTGGGAGGGAGGCATGGTAAAATATACGCAAGTACTTAGCTTTTGCCGAGAGCGCCGTTCTTCTCAGTTTCCAGAGGTGTGAGTGGGCTGTGTGGCTGCTGCTTCTCCTTGAGGAAACTGCTGCCGAACGCTAGTACCAGCCTGCTGCCACCACTGCTCTGGGAATGGTGCCTGAGGGCTCCCCACGATTCAGGTCCGGTAACTCCTCTCCACTTCTGAATGGCCTCTTCTTCCCCCTGCCCCTCAGTTCATTTTCTAAGCTTGCCTTTGAAGCTCTGGGCTCCCAGCTTTCACAAATGTATTTGTTTCACTTGTTTTTTCAGGTCTTTGCTGTAAAGAGGGCTTGCCAGAAGCGCCTGTCTATTCCACCATCTTGGCTCCACCCTCTTGACCTCCATAGGGTTTTTAATGAGTGATTTTCTGGAAATAGATCACCACCTTTTCTTCTGAGGTGCCTTTAGGTGGACTCCAACCTCCAACATTTAGGTTAGCCACTGAGGTTTAACAGTTTGCACTATGCAGGGACTCCCTTCTTTCAACTGAGTGGATCAAAAAAAGGAAAAAAAAAATTACAAACAATGCGGCTAGCACTCATTAAGTTATTTACATATTAACTAATTTAATCCTCACCAACTACAAATAAATACATTGAGTTACAAGCTATTTTTTATTGCTATTTTATAGATAAAACAAGAGGCTCAGAGAGGGTAAGAAGCTCAAGGGCACACGTCTTCTAAGTGGTCAAGTCAGGACTTTTCTAGGAAGTTTGATCCCAGAGTCCATGCTCACATCACTGTTCAGATAGGACTGACACAGCATTCACTAATTACTAAAACGTAAGTCAGAGTAGGAACACAAATGATTAAATTGAAGCCACTGTGCATTCTCTGGCTATCATTCTCCTGTCCTGAGTTCTCCCTCTTTTTCTTTTTTCCCATCAAACTTGCTTATTTTGTGATAAGTATAGATTCACATGCAGTTTTAGGAAGTAATATAGAGACACCCCTGTACCCACTACTCAGTGTTCACCCAGCTTGGTGTGCATGGAAGTTGAGATGCCCTCCTTGGTCTTTGCTGGTGTAGTTGGGTGGGTCATTGTTTCTTCTGTGGTGTTTGGCTAGAGTAGAAAAGTTATTGTCTAAATGTCTGGGCTTCCCCTTTCCTGGCCCTTTGGCTGGAAAAGGCAGACTTTGTGGGGCTCTTATACTGTCTGCATCTGCTGTTGTTCCTGGGTTCCTGGCTTCTTCGGCTCCAATTCTGAGATAAATGAGGGGGGAAAAAAAAAAAAACAGGAAACTCAGCACTGTGTCATTCTTGAGGTCCAAGGTCCCTGGCCCTTTGTCTTCTTTTCTCCACCTTTCAGAGTCTTCTTGTGTTTGTTTTATAATAAGCTTATCTGTACTTACTGAAAGAATAAAAAGTAAATCTACTCTGTCTTCCCTGAGGAGAAAGTCTCTCTCTTTTTTCTTTTTTAAATCTGCCTGATTTGCAGCTTTCTTTCCATAGTCAACAAGTACAACTCTCCCAGAAAAGCCATTAGCTATGTCCGTTCTCCATTCTTTGTCTTCCCGCCCATCTAGGGACTGTCTTGACAACAGCCCATGTCACAGAATATGGCTGTGGTTTGTTTGCCTATCTGTACAACTGGGAATTTGCCTTCAGATTTGCAACTTGGGGTATTAAAAACACATCAGAGACTATGATTTCTCACCACATGTCATTCAGAGGTAAAGACAATATGCTGGACTCATTCAGTGTGTGTGTGTGGGTGTGTGTATATGTTTGTGTGTGTTGGTTTGAAAAAGAATGGATCAAAGGCCTTTTGGAGGAGAAGGGATATAAAAAATGGGATCTGTTGATGTCTAGGGAATGTAGACTAGTGCAGGGTCCTCACCTAGAGTTTTTCTGGTGTTAACTATTATTTAATTTCTCTCATTTGCTCATTAGGCCTCAGAACATAGACCATCAGCTTCACTAAGTATGGCTTCCAACACATTTCTCTCTTTTAAGACTTAGCTCCCTTATTCTTTCATAAATTCTTATAACCAAGATCTTGGATTTTAAGTTTTTTGAATATTTATGGCCTTTAAGAACTGACTGTATAATCCCCACTAGACTGTAATCCCAGGAAGGCAGGGACCAAGTGTGTATTGCTAAACAGCGTGTTTTTGCTCCACTTCCTCCTGTACTGAGAATCACTTCAAAAAGAATCTTTGGAATACTAAAGATTGAAGCAAAACTAAGTTACAGTGAAAACATTACACAAATTATTTTCTATCTTTATTTCTTCCTTTCTCCAATGTTTGAAAGTCATTGCTTTTCACCAGCTTCTTTGAGAGGAGGCCTGGTATAGTGATAAAGAGTTTAAGAACTGATGAAAGAATAAGAGTCTTCTTAAAAGACAGAAATGTGTTAGAAACTATACGTAATGAATCAGATTGCTTATGTTCTGAGACCTAATGAACAAATGAAAGAAATTGAGAGCACGGAATCAGGTGTCACATAGTCCGAGTTAATTTCCAGAACACACTTGTTACTTAACAGCCTTCAACTCAGATTATTCATGTCAAGAATGGGAAAAATCACTTTTGTGCCTATATGTGATACCTATGGAGGACCTACATAACATCTACCCAGTCCCCAAGCTGCCAGTACTGGAAAATTTCGCACTGGGGGCTCAAAAGTTAAGTGCTCAGCTACTAACTAAAAAGCTGGTGGTTCAAATGTTTTTCTATAAATTTTGAAAAACGTATGAAAGATGTGTATGCTGTAAACTACAAAATGGGTCTCTGATGAAGGAAATAAAATAAGAAATAAATAAATGGGGAGATTTGCTATTTGATGGATTGGAAGACTCAATATCATTATACAAACAAATTTCTCAAATTGGTCTATAGATTCTACTCAACTACAGACAAAATATTTGCAGGGATCTTTTAGAAATCACCATGATGATTCTAACTTATAATGAAATAAAAAGAAATGCAAAGAGCCAAATCATTTTTTAAAAAGAATAAAAAAGTTGGAGGATTTATACCATCTGATTTGAAGGCTTATCATAAGCTACAATATTCATGGTGGTATATTTGGAGAAAGTATTTACATACTGAAGCAATGGAACAAAATAGAGAGGCCAGAAATAGAACTACATACAGAGTCAATTGATTATAGGCAAAGGTGAAAAGTCAGTTCAAAGAAGAATGGATATTCTTTCCAAAAAATGGTAATAGAAGAATTGTATATCTATACAGAAAAAGAGAAAAAAAAATGTTGATACATATAGAGTTCCGCTATAAATATTAACTCAAATGGATCATAATCTAAATGTCAAGCTTTCTAGAAGAAACATAAAAGCAAATCTTGGTGATCTTTGGCTAGGCACCCAGCAAGACTTTCTTAAATACAGCACCAAAACCATGATCCATAAAAGAAACTATTGATAAATTGGACCTTATCAAGATTAAGAACTTCTCTTTGAGAGTCATTATATTAATGGGTTGCTATGAGTCGGAATTGACTTGACAGCAATGGGTTTGTTTTTTGGGATAGCCCACAGGCTGGCATTAAATATTTACTAATCACATATCTGATAAAGGGCTTGTATCCCAAGTTTAAAGACCTCTCAAAACTTAATAATAAGAAAATAAATAACTCAATTTAAAAAATGCCCAAAAGATTTGAACAGACACTTCAACAAAAATGACATATGATGGCAAGTGAACACACGAAAAGTGCTCCATGTCTTTAACTAGTATGAAAATTCAAATTAAAACCACATTAAGAAGCCACTACACACTGGAATGGCAAAAAATGATAAAACCAAGTATTGTCAAGAACGTGTAGCAAGTAAAATCCTCATACATTGCTGATGGAAATGCAAAATGGTATACTTCAGTAGGAAGAAAGCCAGGAAAGTGTAAAGTTAAGGTAGATGAAGTGTTTCACAGTCAACCAGTTCAAATGCTACAGAGAAATCATGCTGGATAAGGACAGTGATGTTAACATTGCATTTAGCATACTGTTATGTTACGTTGTTGTTGTTACAGACCCTCAAGTTGGTTCTGACTGAAAGCTACCCTACATAAAACAACATAACTCTGCCCAGTCCTGTACCATCCTCACAATTCTTGCTATGTTTGAGCACCTAGTTGCAGCTGCTATGTCAATCCATCTCATTGAAGTTCTTCTTATTTTTAGCTTACCCTTTACTTTACCAAGCATGATGCCCCTCTCCAGAGATTGGTCCCTCCTGATAACATGTTCAAAGTATGTGAGATGAAGTCTCACCATCCTTGCTTCTATGGAGCACTCTAGGTGCACTTCTTCCAAGAAAATTTTTTTTTCATTCTTCTGGTAGTCCATGGTATATTTAATATACATCTCCAACACCACAATTCAAAGGCATCTATTCTTATTCCATCTTCTTTATTCAATGTTCAGCTTTCACATGCATATAAGGAGACTGAAAGTACCATGGCTTGGGTCAGGCACACCTTAGTCCTCAAGGTGACACCTTTTCTTTTTAACACTTTAAAGGGGTCTTTTGCAGATTTGCCCAATGCAATATGTCATTTGATTTCTTCACTGCTGCTGCCATGGGCATGGATAGTGGATCCTTGTAAAATGAAATCCTTAATGACCTCAGTATTTTCTTCACTTATCATGGTGTAGCTCATTGGTCCAGTTGTGAGGATTTTTGTTTTCTTTATATTGAGGTACAATCCATATTGAAGGCTGTAGTCCTTGATCTTCGCCAGTAAGTCCTTCAAATCCTCTTCACTTTGACCATGTAAGATTGTGTCATCTGCATACTGCAGGTTATTAATGAGTTTTCCTCTAATCCTGAAGCTGCATTCTTATTCATACAGCCCAGCTTCTCGGAATATTTGCTTAGCATACAGATTGAATAAGTATGGTGAAAGGATACAATTCTGAAGTACAGCTTTCTTGATTTAAACTGCGCAGTATTCCCTTGTTTTGTTCAAACAGCTGCCTCTTAGTTTTTTTTTTTCTTTTTTTTGTACTTTAGATGAAGTTTTACAGAACTAGCTTCTATTAAACAACTCACATCCTATTTTGTCACATTGGTTACCAACCCCACGACATGTTAACACTCTCTCTTCTTGACCTTGGGTTCCCTATTACCAGCTTTCCTGTCTCTTCCTGCCTTCTAGTCCTTGCCCCTGGGCTTATGTGTCCCTTTAGTCTCATTTTGTTGTATGGTCCTGTCTCATCTTTGGCTGAAGAGCGAACCTCAGGAGCGACTTTGTTACTGAGCCAAAAGGGTGTCTGGGGGCCATACTTTCATGGTTTCTCCAGTCTCTGTCAGGCCAATAAGTCTGGTCTTTCCTTGTTAGTTAGAATTTTGTCTACATTTCTCTCCAGCTCTATCCAGTACCCTATATTGTGATCCCTTCAAAGCAGTCAGTGGTCGTAGCCTGACAGCATCTAGTTGTGCTAGACTCAGTCTGGTGGAGGCTGTGGTAGTTGTGGTCCGTTAGTCCCTTGGACTAATATTTCCCTTGTGTGTTTGGTTTTCTTCATTCACCTTTACTCCCAACAGGGTGAGACCAGTGGATTACCTTAGGTGGCTGCTCAGAAGTTTTTAAGATTCCAGACACTACTCACCAAAGTAGAATGCAGAACATTTTCTTTATAAACTATACAACTGCCTCTCAGTCGATGTACGAGTTCAGCATGAGCACAATTAGGTGTTCTGGAATTCCCATTCTTCACAATTTTATCCACAATTTGTTATTGCATAGTCAACAAAACACAGGTAAATATCTCCCTGGTATTCTCTGCTTTCAGCCAAGATTCATGTGACATGAGCAATGATGTCACTTATTCCATGTCCTCTTCTCAATCCAGCTTGAATTTTAAGCAGTTCTTTGTCAGTGTACTGCTACAACCATTTTTTAATTATCATCAGCATAATTTTAGTTGCATATGATATTAATGATATTGTTTGATAATTTCCACATTTCATTGGATCACCTTTCTTTGGAATGGGCACAAATATGGATCTTTCCAGTCAGTTGGCCAGGTAGCTGTCCTCCAAATTTCTTGGCATAGATGAGTGAGCGCTTCCAGGACTACATCTATTTATTAAAACATCTCAGTTGGTCTTCTGTCAATTCCTGTAGCTTTGTTTTTCACCAATGCCTTCAGTGCAGCTTGGATTTCTCCCTTTGGTACCATCAGTTCTTAATCATATGTTGCCTCCTGACATGGTTGAGCACTGATCAACACTTTTTGGTACAGTGACTCTGTGTATTCCTCCTATCTTCATTTGATGCTTCCTGTGTCAATGTTTTCCTTGCAAGTCCTTCAATATTGCAACTTGAGGCTCTAATTTTTTCTTTAGTTCTTGCAGCTGGAGAAATGCCAAGTGTGTTTATTCTTTTTTTGTTTTCTAACTCCAGTTCCTGACACATTTTATTTTAATACTTCACTTTGTCTACTCAAGCTACCCTTTGAAATCTTTTGTTTAGTTCTTATACTTCATCATTCCTCCCTTTTGCTTTAGCCACTCAACATTCAAGTACAAGTTTCAGAGCCTCTTCTAGCATCCAACTGTCTTTTTTACTACCTTTTGATTTTTTCATGCACGATCTCTTTGATGTCATCCCACAATTCATCTGGTCTTCATTAGTGTTCAATGTGTCAAATCTATTCTTGAGATGGTCTCTAAATTCAGGTGGGATGTACTCAAGATTGTACTTTGGCTCTCATGGATTTATTTTAATTTTCTTCATCTTCATCTTGAACTTGCATATGAGCAATTGATTGTCTGATCCACAGTTGGCCCCTGGCCTTGTTCAGACTATATATATCAGGGTTCTCCAACATTTCTTTCTACAGATGTAGTTGGTTTGATTCCTGTGTATTACATCTGGTGAGGTCCATACGTATAGTCACCATTTATGTTGTTGAAAAAAGGTATTTCTAAAGAATAAGTTGTTGGTCTTTGAGAATTCTATCCTTCTTATATATTTCAAGCTTTCACATTCCAACCACCAGTAATTATTAATTCATCTTGATAACATATTTTATCAATTTCCAACTGCAGACATTGATAAAAATCTTAAATTTCTCCATCTTTGGCAGTTGTAGTTGGTGGACAAATTTGAACAATTGTTGCATTATCTGGTCTATCTTGTAGGCATATGGATGGATGTTATCCTATCACTGACAGCGTTGTATTTCAGGAAGGATCTCGAATTGTTCTTTTTGATGATGAATGCGACCCTGCTCCTCTTCAACTTGTCATTCCTGGCATAGTAGACCATATGTTTCTCCAATTCAAAATGGCCAGTACCAGTCCATTTCAGCTCACTAATGCCTAAGTGTTTCTTTTCATTTTTGATGACTTCAAATTTTCCTTGATTCATACTTCATACATTCCATATTCTGATTATTAATGAATGTTTACAGCTATTTCTCCTCACTTTGAGTTGTGCCATATCAGCAAATGAAGGTCCCAGAAGCTTTATTTCATCTACATTATTAATGTCGACTCTACTTTGAGGAGGCAGTTCCTTCCAACTTGAGGGGCTCACCTTCTGGCATTATATCAATGTTATGCTGCTATCCATACAGTTTTCACTAACCAATTTTTTCAGAAGTAGATCTCCATGTCCTTCTTCCCAGTCTTTTTTAGTCTGGAAGCTCTGCTAAAACCTGTCCACCATGGGTGACCCTGCTGGTATTTGCATATCGGTGGTATAGCATCCAGAATCACAGCAACACGCAGGCCACCAGAGTGTGACAAACTCACAGATGAGTGGTGGCTTAGCATAACAGACAGCATTAAAAACCATTATCAATAGCAATTGTAATGCTTGAAAGCAAGCTCAATTAGAATGGGTTGATGAGAAAATGATAATTATGGAAATGTTGACAGTGAACACAGACAATACTTTTTTTCTCTAAGTTTTATTACCTTGAAGAGAAGGAATAGGGCTGTGGCTAGGGTGTAAAATGGGATCAAAATAATTTCTTTTGAAAGTGAGAGATACTAGATTGCATTTGCATTTGCGTTTTCATGAGATCGATGTCCTGGGGAAGAAGAAATTGATAAAGCAGAAGAAAGAAAAGATAAAATCCTGGACAAACTGACATCACTGAATGGTGGGATGGATATTGATTATCTCTCCAACATTAATTTGGCCCCTGGCCATTGTAGAGTAGCAACAAAGATTGCTTAGAGTTTATGTCGTCTCCAGATTCTGATTGACAGATTTACTGTCAACCAGAAGAAGCCCACCAACATTTTCATTTTGTGGTAATTGTTTCTGGAAATCAGGTTTAAACACATATCATCTTTCTGGCAGCACTGACTTATTCTGGAGTCACCTAATCATCCCAGAGCTTGGGGTCAGATTTGGATGGTTAAAGGAAGGGCATACTTCTTGAAAGTAAACAAAGAAGTGAGTAGCCCATGTTGCTATGGATAGACAACTCATAGCTATGAAAGAAGCCATTTTAGGATAAAGCAACCAAAGTCAGAAGAGTTGAGAGAAGAGCACTGAGTTAAGAAAATCCCTAAGAAAAGGAGCAAGATTCCTGAGACCTTTCACAATTTTTTTTCTCACTTGAAATACTCGAGATGTGAATCTATAGAACCTTTTTTTTTTTTTAATTTAGGGTAATTTTATTTAGGCTTTCTGTTAATTACTCTGCAACCTAAACAGACACACATCCTAGCAGCACATGTAGAAGTTATCCATTTAGAACTTGCATTCTCGGTGGGGTCAATATTGCCCCCAACGTAAGAAAATTGGTTTGGGGAGGCAAATATTGCATTACTTTTATGTATAAAATCACATATAAAAAGTTCATAAACAGATATACAATATGTGTCTATGATGTTAGAATTAGAAAAATAGTCTAAAATTTTTTTGGATAAAAATTTGGGAAGCGCTGCTTTACAGGAGCAAGAAGGTCACCCCTTCCTTGTTAACAGGAGTGAAGGCAGAGGATTAAGCTCAGATACAGCAAGGCTGGCAGATTTGTGAATGGGTATACGGAGCCCTAGAATAATTTTTCTTCTGCTTGGCTGTGGTGGCTTGGAGAAGATATTGAAGTCTTAAGAAGAAATGGTGTAAGAGTTGTCCAGAGCCAACTAGGCGGTGCAGTAACTTGCTGGGAGAATTGAGGACCCCACACTGTGTCCAAGTTTGTGACTGCTGAGGCATGACTCCTATCTGTTGACCAAGTTCACTGTTCACAACCATAGGACGCAGTTCATTAGCAACATGCACATTATCCAAAGCTGTTATTCTTGTAAAAAATGTTTACTAGCTTGGTCCCCTACTAGGAAATTTACTAAAGTCTGTAGTTCACATCCCTCTTAGATTTAACTACCTGAATTCCCACTGAGAGTCAGAATTGACTATAAATAGAGGGCCCTTCATAGAAGCAGCAGATGTTTCAGTTGACAATGGAGTTGTAAATGCAGCCCCAAGTAATGATTTTATGTTTATGGGCCAGAAATTAGATAGATAGGTAGACAAACAGACAGATAGATAAATAAATGTGTGTGTACATAGATGCATAGATGAAAAACCATAGGGAAAACATCTATTTTTTTCCTCACAGACGTACACAACGTGGTTAGAATAGTGTAATGTTTTATGAGTTTCCATTTTCATAGTGTTTGTACATTGTGGAGGATAAATTCATCATTAAGAAAAGCCAAATGGATTAGGAAAGCAATCTATTTTAAGATCTCTGTGTTTTCTTTGTTTTGTTTTTTTTTTGTTTTTCTTTCTTCTAGGAAAACAGGCAATGATTTGGGGCCATTTTTATTTCACAGCTATGATAAATGAAAAAATAAAGAAACAAAAAATAATGTGCCTAAGATAAATTATAAAGGCAAAAAAAGACTTGGGGGACCTCAAAAGGATGCATTTCTCCATATTTTGAAACTAAACTTTACAGCAAAACTCTTAGTAAAATAAGATCAATGCAATATTGAAATTTTATAACATCTAGAAATCCATGAAACTAAGTATATTATTATTTCTTTTATTCAACTACTTAAAACAAACAACTATATCTGGCCATTCATGCAGTGCACTTGCCAACTTTCCTTTCACAAGGACTCTAGTACAATCAGTGGCTCAGCTCAGCAAATGTACTCTTACTCCTGTGCTGTCCAGCATGTTTCTCTTGACACAGAAGGCAGTCACTCTCACCAGAAAACAGGTGGCAGGTGTACAACAAACTTCTCAGGAAGGATATACTTAAGTACAGTATGTTCTGTTCTGTTGATTCAACCATACTGCTGTGTGCCATCGAGTTGCTTCTGACTTCTAGTGACCACACATGACAGAAAAGAGCTGCCCTATAGGTTATAATCTTTATGGAAGCAGAGCACTAGGTCTTTCTCCTGTGGAGCTGCTGGGTAGGTTTGAACTGCCATCCTTTTAGTTAGCAGCCCAGCTCTTAACCATTGCACCACCAGGACTCCTTAACCCATACTAGATTTCATGAAAAATCTTAGGCCTCGACATCAGAGTCCTCAACAAGCTAGGAACTACTGAATGAATTTCATTTTTCTTCATTGTTCAGTAGATAAGAAAAGATTAGTCCGATGCATATAGGCACATAGAAATGATTTTTTTTCATCACTCATAATCTCTTCTCATCAAAGGAGCTTAGATGGCACTAGCGGTTTGCAATTGGCTGCTAACCTAAAGTTTGGTCATTCAAACTCAAATAGCAGCTCTGTGGATGAAAGGCTATCTGCTTCAGTAAAGATCACAGCCAAGAAAACCCTATGAGCAGTTCTACTCTGTAACACATGGGGTCACCATGAGTTGGGTCAACTTCATGGTAGCTAACAACTACAACAATCCTCTTTCACGATATCATTGATTATCTCTTTGTAGTTCATCTGGGAGTCAGACTAAGCTAGAAGCTAAACATGCATCCTTCATTCTGAATCTTCTTCTCAGTGGACTTGGGAAAGAAAAAGTGAAAGGAGAGAGGAAACTCACATTTAGCACGATTTACTCAAAGCCATGACCCACTCCACACTAGCTCCTTCCACACGTGCCATTTCATTGGATACATGCCATGCTGAGGCGGAATTACCATCCTCTTTCTACAGAGAGCAACAGTGAGTACCAAGCATTCCGGTCCTGGATTCCCCTAATGTTTAACTTGAGAACATAACACATTACCTACTATATATAGGTAGACAAATTAACATTTGACATTGCTTCCAGGTTTTGCATTAAATGCTCGATGTCTTTCTCTGGACGTACCCACAAGTATGCATCCTTCAAACTTGAAAATGAAAAGTTCCTTGATGATTTATAGAAGCTGAACTTTGTAGAAGAAAGGCCCAGAATTTTATTATTATTGAATGTTTAATTTTAGAAAGCATGTATACTGGTAAATGCAGAGTTATACCAAAGTTATTATTTTCTTTGTTACATTGATTCTGTCCTGGTAAATGACCAGATATTTAAAGATTTCATTGTGGCATAGTAGTTAAGCACTCAGCTGTTAACCAAAAGGTCGGCAGTTTGAACTCATCAGCTGCTCCATGAAAGAAAGATGTGGAAGTCTGCTTCCATAAAGATTTACAGCCTTGAAAATCCTATGGGGCAGTTCTACTCTTTCCTACAGGATTGCTATGAGGCGGAATCGACTTGACACCAATTTTTTTTTTCCTTTGGTATATAATTTCTGTGTTTTAGCGTAATGATGTTTGTCACTCATTATTTGCACTAGTGAAAATTTAAATAAAATGAATATCCAATGATAGTAGATTGGCTAAATATATTGTAGCATACTTATAGATGGAATACAATGCATTGACTTAAAAACCAATCATTTTACATATTTGAAGATTATTAAATAGGAAAATATGCAAAATATTACTTGAAACCATGATTAAAACTATACATACAGAATGAACTCTATTTTCAAGTGTGTGTATGTGAATGTGTGCACACACACACATGCACAAACATTTAAAGAAATACTGTAGCTTTTCCTTGCTTTGGTCAATGGGAAATCAGCAATACTTTCTCATAAGAACAATCAGGATCAGACTTGTATCTTGGCAAGGACGACCTGTCATCATTGTGAGGGATTTATTGAAGTATACATACCTGGGGCAAAGAGAGTAATTAGAAAGTTATTGTGGTAAAGCAGTCAGGAAAAAAAAAAAGAAGAGATAGAGAGATAAGAATTTGAACTAAGGTCCTGGGAAAATGGAGCTGACAAAAAAAAAAAACAAAACAAAAACAAGAGTGAAACGGGAAAGCAGCACTACCCGTATGACTTCCGGGGCAACACGCTTGGTATCTCTCCATTTTGTGCATCTGCATGTTGTGGCACTTTGAGAAGAACAACTCCTGATGGCTGTGTGTATCTTTTGCAGAAATCAATCACAGAGTCCAAACTAATGGAAAGAAAGTGTCTAAGGGCCCTTTGAAGCAAGACCTATGTCTTCTACTCTTTGTTCCCCAGCCACTAGGACAGTTCCAGGTCCACAGGAGATAAGCAATTCACGTTGTTTGACTTGTGACTAGGAGAATGCAAGCAAAGTGCTCTGCTCCTGAGCCAGACAGGCAGATTAGTCTTGACTTTGCCACAAAGTCAACTTCCCAAAGTCACTTTCACACAGATTCCTACATATGTCATTTCTGTGTTTTAATAAAATATGGTTCAATATTTACATTAAGATACCTTGAATCAAACTCTAATACACCCCACAGGTACTTACAGGATTTAAAATTGGAAAAAAATGCTATGGGAGTAAGGAGAACAATGTATTTCCCCAAAGAACCTATTAGTTGCCAAGAATCCAATATTGGTCAGGAACTTTAGCTAAATTTTCACTAGTTTCCTCCTATATATACTTCTCAAAGACCAACTGCCTTCCAAGTAAGGAAAAGACAATCAATTTCTGTCCTCCCCTGAATGATGTTGGGTCTACGAAGGTTCATTGTGGTCAATTTTGACAGAACTTTTCACCATGTTTGACTTAAAAGTTATTGAATTTGATTTGTACAGTAAGACACACTATGAAAAATGTTTTGGTTGCTAGGGCACTTGCTCAAAATAAAGAAGAAATCAGATGCTGGAATGAAGACATTAGAAGTGCTAGCACAGTCCGGGGGAGCTTACTCAACCCCACGGAGAGAGCACAGTATGAAGATCCAGGAGAAAAGAGAAACGGAAAGACTAGTGTTGGGTTCAAGCAGAGTTAGATGAAATCAGGAAGTAGTGGAAGTTTAATAAAATCCAATGACAATGGGGTCCTATTTGAAACAATGGCCATATTTCTAGTCCAAAGAAAAACTTTCAAATTATTTTTTCATTAACTTTTGGTGACACATATGAAGAACACCACATGTACTTGTTTAGTTTTATAATGTCTTATTTTAAAAGCAACAGTCATTGTAGAAAACTCGAAAGTATGAAAAAGTAAAAAAAGACAGTGACAAAAATATCCATGATGCCACAATCCAAAAATAATAGGTGTTTATGTTTTGGAGTATATGTTGAAATGTTTTTGTGTTCATATATATTAAAGTTTATGTATGTTTTATATGATATGAAATATTTGGATTCAGCCTTTTTATTTAACACTGTATTATAAAGTATTTTAATAAGACAGTAAATTAGTCATTCACATTTGTTCCAAAATACTAAATATTTTTATTATTATGTATTTAAACCAATAACCTATTTTTGAAAATTGGGTTATTTCTAATATTTTGCTGTTATAAAAAATGTGGGGCCAAACATCCTTAAAGATAATTATTGAAAGAAATCTATGAAAAGACAAAAAGAGGTGTCAGAGAAGACTCTGAAACTTTCTCTTGAACACTGAGTAGCTAACGTGAAAGGAAGAAATGATGAAGTAATAGAGCTGAACAAAAGATTTCAAAGGGCAGCTCAAGAAGACAGAGTATTTTAATGACATGTGCAAAGAGCTGTAGATAGAAAATCAAATTGGAAGAACACTACTGGCATTTCTCAAGCCAAAAGAACTGAAGAAAAATTCAAGCCTCGAGTTGCAATATTAAAGGATTCTAAGGGAAAAAAATATTAAACAACATGAGAAGCATCAAAAATAGATGGAAGGAATATACAGAGTCACTATACCAAAAAGAATTAGTCAACATTCAACCATTTCAGAAGGTAGCATATGATCAAGAACTGATGGTGCTGAAGGAAGAAGTCCAAGCTGCACTGAAGGTATTGGAGAAAAACAAGGCTCCAGGAATTGATGGAATACCAATTTAGATGTTTCAACAAATGGATGCAGCACTGGAAGTGCTTACTCATCTATGCCAAGAAACTTCGAAAACAGCAACCTGGCCAACTAACTGGAAGAGATACATATTTATGCCTACTCCCAAGAAAGGTGATCCAACCGAATGCAGAAATTATCCAACAATATCATTAATATCACATGCAAGTAGAATTTTGCTGAAGATCATTCAAAAGCGGCTGCAGCAGTATATCAACAGAGAACTGTCAGAAATTCAGCCAGATTCAGAAGAGGACCCAGAACCAGGGATATCATTGCTGATTGCAGATCCTGGCTGAAAGCAGAGAATACCAGAAATACATTTACCTGTGTTTTCGTGACTCTGCAAAGGCATCTGACTTTGTGGATCATAACAAATTATGGATACCATTGCAAAGAATGGGAATCCCAGAATACTTAATTGTGCTCATGAGGAACCTGTACATAGATTAAGAGGCAGTCTTTCAAACAGAAGAAGGAGATACTGTGTGGTTTAAAGTTGGGGAAGATGTGTGTCAGGGTTGTAACCTTTCCCCATACATATTCAATCGGTATGCTGAGCAAATAAGTCCTCACAACTGGACCAATAAGCAACATCATGATCAATGGAGAAAAGACTGAAGTTGTCAAGGATTTCATTTTACCTGGATCTGTAATCAACACCCATGGAAGTAGCAGTCAAAAGATCAAAAGAAATATTACATTGGGCAAATCTGCTGCAAAGGATCTCTTTAAAGTGTTGAAAAGCAAAGATGTCACCATGAAGACTAAGGTGCACCTGACCCAACCCATGCTGTTTTCATTCACCTCGTATGCATGTGAAAGCTGGATGATGGATAAGCAGGACTGAAGAAGAATTGATACCTTTGAATTGTGGTGTTAGCAAAAAATATTGAATATACCACGGACTGCCAAAAGAACAAAAAAATCTGTCTTGGAAGATTGAAGAAGATTTTCTTGGAACATTGGAAGCTGAATGCTCCTTAGAAGCAAGGATGGCGTGACTACATCTCACATATTTTGGACATGTTATCAGAAGCGATCACTCCCTGGAGAAGGACATCATGCTTGGTAAAGCAGAGGGTCATCAAAAAAGAGAAGGACCCTCTTACAAGATGGATTGACACACTGGCTGCAACAATGGGCTCAAGCATAACAACCATTGTGAGGATGATGCAGGACAGGGCAGTGTTTTGTTCTGTTGTCCATAGAGTCACTATGAGACAGAACTGACTCGATGGCACCTAATAATAACCACAATGATTATTTTATTGGATAAATTCCTGAAAGTTTAATTATGGGATGTATACTTTCTAAAAAAAAAAAGATATTTGACTTAAGGGGCAATGCGTTACAGAGAACTTCCAGTGGTCAGGATTTGGTGCTGTCATTGCCGAGGCTTAAGTTCGATTCATAGTCAGGGAAATGTGTATTTTGGAGCCCTGGTGGCGCAGTGGTTAAGACGTATGGCTGCTAACCAAAAGTTTGGCAGTTCAAATCCACCAGCTTCTCCTTGGAAACCCTATGAGGCAGTTCTACTTTGGCCTATAGAGTCAACGATGAGTCAGAATCAACTTGATGGCAATGCGTTTGGTTTGGGGTTTTGTGTGTGTGTGTGTTACAGAGGATAAGTTCGTAGGTTCTAGAGTAGACAGACATGGTTTCAAATTCTAGTTATGCTACTTATCTGTTGTGTGAAATTGGCAGGTTACACAAGCTCCTTATAATTTACTTTTTTCTCATATGTTCATTGGACATAAAAATAGCTTTGTCTTACAGGATTGTTAGACAAATTAAATAATATGATGTATATTATTTCTTGGTTAAAAGTCATGTTTCCGTAATTCAATAAAAGTAGGTCCTTTTTGATATGCTATGATTTCTAAATTTGACCTGGATTTCCACATTTTTTTTTTTTCTATTTTATATGACATCCTATTTGACTTTAGTGACCCTATAGAACAAAGTAGAACTGCCCCTATAGGATTTCCAAGGAGCAGCTGGTAGGTTCAAACTGCTGACCTTTTTGGTTAGAGCTGAATTTTTAACCGCTGTGCCACCAAGGCTCCAATATATGGTACTTTAAATACATTATTTTACTCTCAGTGGCTGTTGTCAATCAGACAATAATTTACTCATTAGGCATTATCAAGTGATGTCCAGTAATTTGTGTTTAAAGCTGAGATTGAAAGTTAAATGAAGGAAAGGAGGAAATGCCACTTTAACACTTTGATGTTCTTTGTTATTCAGGGAGAGCACAATTTTTCGTCCCAGCTCAAACCAAAAAGTCTGATCAATGAAGCACAGGGAGCAGGACCCCTGCAGCCATACTTCCCTGAGTGGTTTCAAAGGAAACATCCTGCAAAATCTGTCTCCTTCTGAAGAAGTTACCTATGTTGTTAGAATATCACAAAGACCTCCAGGGTTTAAAAAATAATCTTCATAAAAACGGATAGTCCTATGTAAGCCTCAAAAACTAGCACCTGGAATAAATTGCCCAATATTCCAGATTCATCATATTTAGAACATAAAAGTACATGTGTCCAGAGCCACGATCCTGGAATCTCCCTGGAGATAGGATGAGATGGCCTCTGTGATCGCCAAGAGCACCATCAGTCAGTTTATTGTGTAATTACCACCTAACTTGGAAGAGATAGAAACTGCTAAGGTTGCTAATCATTTGACCTAAAATTAGGGAGATCACATTATTTAGGGGGCACAATATTATCACAAGGGCGCATAAAGGTGGAAGAGGGACACAGAGGAGTTGTTGATGTGAGAAGAATTCAACTCACCCTTGCTGGCTTTGAAGATGGAGAATGGAGCCATGAGCCAAGGAATGTGGGTGGTCTCTAGAAGCTAGGAAAGGCAAGAAAATGGGCTCTCCCACAGAGCTTCCTAAAGGAATGCAGCCCTGCCAACACCTTGATTTTAGCCAGTAAGATCCCTGCCAGACTGCTGACCTCCAGCACCGTAAGATACTAAATTTGTGTTCTTAAGCCATCAAGTTTGTGGGAATTTGTTACAGCAGAAATAGAAAACTATTATACCTGGCATCCCTCCAAAATGCCATTTCTATCCTTTGGAACTCCTGGTCTCTCTACAGCAAATGGGTAGAAGTGTTTCAGGGAGACAAGGGATTCAGGTAATGAAGCGAGGTTGTGAGGAAGAAAATTGGAGAATATGATGACCTAGGAGAGTTTGCTGTAGAGAGACCAGGAGTTCCAAAGGATAGAAATGGCCTAGGTCATCATATTCTCCAATTTTCTTCCTCACAACCTCGCTTCATTACCTGAATCCCTTGTCTCCCCGAAACACTTCTACCCACTTAGCCCTCTAAAACAAAGGCTTTATTTCTTTTTCTCATATGATTCGGATCATAGGATCAGGAATTGTGCCTAGTGTTCTGAATTCCTCCATGCTACTCTAATCTTTCTCTCTGCATCCGTCTTTTAAAAATCACTGCTTCTTTAGCTCACCCATTAAGATAAGCCCACCCTCTCCCCTTTCTCTTAGCAATCATCTACCTGCCTATTGTTCAAACCCCTTTGGTCAATGAATATTTTAACTCCTCGGTCACGATCTTCCTTTCCACTTCTAAGTCATCCCAGAAACTGCTTTACTTCACGTGGACAATCTCTTAGTAGTGCAGGCTCTCTGTTCTTCAATCTCTTCACCCTCTATGCCACCACAGGCACCCTGCTCATATTATGTTCTCAAGGTGTCTCCAACTTTTTTGATACAGGAAACTCTAATACCTGCAAAATAACTAATTCATAATCTCCTTCACAACCTCCATTCCTTCCTTCTTGCCTGTCCAAGAACTTCCATCTTTCTCGAAAATTTTCTGTACCCATTAGTTCCGCTACTCTCTTACTATGCAGTTTAGAATCCAGAGATACTGCACTGCCTCACCTCCAAATGTTCTCAATTCTCTTTCGCTTCCTTGCACCCACTCAGCATATCCCATACCCTGGGTGAATCTCACCAGTAGCTTACTCTGTTACTGTTCCAAGCAATTAGCCTTTCTGGGAAAAATATTACACAATCAGGCTGACATCACTACAAATTCCTAAACTCTAACTTCAACTGAGACTTCAACACAGCCAAGAGTTGTTTCACGCTTTTCTGATAAGACCCTCTCCCATCTCAAAGGATCTCCATAGTTTTTTCATCCTCTCTCTTTGTTGTTGTTGTTGTTGTTTTTACTATTTTATTTATTGTTGTTGGAAATACAGAAAACAAAACACACCAATTCAACAATTTCTACATATACAATACCGTGGCATTGATTGCAGTCATTCTCACCTTCCTCTTCCAATTCATTCCTCCCCTTTTGACATAAACGTACTTCCCCTTAAGCTTCCTATCTAGCCTTTCCAGTTGCTGCTAACGATTTTATCCCATATAGTAAGTTCTTTGAAAGAGCACAATGCTCGTGGCACACATTCTTTACTAGTTAAGCTAGATTGTTGTTTGGTTTAAAAAAGGTTTCAGGGGATATTTTTGGCTTATAGTTTCAGGGATAAAGATTCTCTCAGGACAGTAGTTTCGGAGATTCCAGCCAGCTTCGATGACAACAAAAGTCTAGATTCCATGAGAATTGAAACTCTGTTCTGCATTCTTCGTTCTCTTTAAATGTCTAACCTCCCTCCCTCATTCCAACATACTTGGGGCCTTTATCTTATACTTCTTTAAGGAAATAGAAGCCATCAGGAAAAAACTCCCTCAACATCCCACACTAAATATATAAACTTGCGTCTGTTTTCACCAGTCTTCATCCCCCTGCTGCTGAAACTCCTCTATCAGTATTTGCTTTCACCTTCTGAGAAACCACCATTGGTTATACATAAATTTTTTTCTTTTGCACCTTCAACATACTTACTGCTAAAGCATTTTTCTCTCAACATTTGAGTATATAAAAACACTCTTATTCTGTCTGTTTATACCCAACCTCCTTTAAGAGAATGGTCTGTGCTTTTGCTTTTTCAAATTCCTGTTGCTCTTCAAACCACTACAGTATAATTCTACCCAGAATAAACTACTTTCACTTAGGATACCAATGACTTTGATGCTCATAAATTCAATGAGAACTATTCAGTGCTTACGTGTTTTGATTTCTCAGCTGCGTTCACCACCACTGACCAAACCTTTCGTCTTGAAGCACTCTCTTCTCTTTGATACGTAAGATATAAATTACAGGCACTAGCTATGTCTCCATGGAAGCTCTTTTTCAGTCTTTTTTTCTAACCTCTTTTTAGTTTCATCTTGGAAGTTCCTCTTCCTCTCCTCTTTTTTAGATCCTGAAATTTGAACTTAGTTTCAGTACATCTTACTTGACAGGGCACTATGCATTCTCATCGCTTTTAATACCGCCTGATGGATATAAATTTACATCTCAGGTCAAACCTCAAACCTATCTACCTGGTTCCATTTTCCGTTGATCTCACAGGTATCCAAAATAAAACAACCAAAATTTAACTCTTTAAGCATCAATGGTGAATCTGCTACTTTAACAGTGTTTCTAGACAAGTCATTATTGGTATGTTTGTCACTGTCACTCTCTCTCCCCTTTAATTCAAGTCTTTTATATCTATCTCCAAAATATAACTGGCTTTGTCTATATACAACCTCCTATAATTCTATCCATTCTACCTTGACTTTATACCAACTAACAAGCGAACATCATCTCCCTGCTGGAATAGCGTGATAGCCATTTAAATGGCTCCCTATTCCACTCCAGCCCCTGATCAACCCATTCTCTGCCAAGCAGTCAGCATTACCTCCGTAATATGCAAAACATAATAACATAAATGTAGACTTTTTTCAGCTTCAAACTATTACATTTTAGGATATAATCTGAAATCCCACTAACACCTAAAAAGCCTTATTTAATATGAGCCTTTGCAACCTGGTCAACTTCATCTTCTTTCTCTGCCTCTCTCTGCCTCTGTTTCTCTCTGTCTCTGACTCTCTCTGTCTCTCTCTCTTTGCTTCTTCAGCGTCACCACCTTTACAACTTCATATCTGCTGGCCCTGTCACAATGACCTTTCTTTTTCCAAATTCCTAGAAGATAACAAACTCTTTGCTAGCCCAGGATGATGCTCACACATGCTATTTCTTCTATTTCAGATGTAATTTTCATCATTCTTCAATGGGCAAACCCCACTCATCCTTTATATATATACAAACTTACTGGCCTGACAGAGACTGAAGAAACCCCAAGAATATGGCCCCTGGACACCCTTTTAGCTCAGTAACGAATTTTAGTCTGGAGGTTCACCTTCTTGCCAAAGATTAGACAGACCAATAGGGAAAAACAAGACTAAAGGGGCACACCAGTCCAGAGCCAAGGACTAGAAGGTAGGAAGGGACAGGAAAGCTGGGAATAGGGAACCCAAGGTCGAGAAGGGAGAGTGTTGACATGCCTTGGGGTTGTTAACCAATGTCATAAAACAATATATATACTAAGTGTTTAATGAGAAGCTAGTTTGTTCTGTAAACCTTCATCTATAGTACAATTTAAAAAAAAAAACAGACTCTGATGTTAATCTGCTAATTGATCATTCTAAGGAGTTTAATCACAACTGAAGACTAGTGCCATAGATGTACCAGGGTAAAGAAATAGGGACAGCGTAAAACAACCTCCTTGGCTATCTATGCCAATGATGAAGCAAGAGACCCAGCACCGGATGTTAAACACAATCAAGGAAAGGCTCTACAGCCATGCTGGAAATCTGGAACAGAGTTCTCCAGAACTGGTCATAGTTGAATGATCATAGTGTCACAGAACATGTGAGACAACACTCACATAATAACACAGTTTTATAGTCATTAGCCACGTATGAGTTAATGAGGATTCCTACAAAATGCTTGAGTTGCCACTCATGGGTTAAATGGAACTGAAAGATTTCTCAAAATGTTATTGCATAGTTAGATCTTTGCACAAAACCAAACGCTTGAAATATAAAATGGAGTTAGATCATCTAACTCTGGAAGCGAGATAAATAAACAAGCCATACAACTAGAATCCAAGCTAAAACAAGATAACTATGTCCTTATAGGACAGAATTCTAAACAGACTTGGAAATATACCATACTTTTTGAATTGTTTTTATACATGATTTTGGAAATTGTGCCACTATTGCTAAATGGTGGCATTAAGATGAGAAACTCATCCCTTTTGTTATCAACATGTTTGATGGACACACGAACCTGAAAACAGAATGTTTAAAAATATGCGGGTGGGACATGGCAAAGCCATTGTTCAAATGAAAATTGCATGTGATATTAATGGCGGATAAGGAATTGTCATTCTTGTGTACCAGGGTTACGTACATTATACTCAAGGAAGCCTTAGCATTCCATATAAATAAAACTTCATGAGAGTAGGACAAAGGCGAAGTTAAGAGTATAGCTTACCCCTCTCAACTTTATCTGAGGTGCTCCAAAACGTTCATTTAATTATAAAATCACTGCAATTTACAAAGTTTAGCACATTTGTCTGACATTTTGCAGTAGTGTATACACTAATTTTAAACAGGAGTTCTTGAGAATCCTGCTTCAGTTTTTAAAAAACATTTGTATTAATTTTAAGCATCCGAACGTCAAGATGACAAAGCGCTAGACTACGGTTTGGGGAGAAATAGGTCTTAGATACCTTTTGTCATTGGTAGTTACCTAAAGTCTTTAGCAGAATAGAGCCTCTTCGGAATCATACTGTGATTCCACTAGAAAAATGAAGAAAGCAATGGTACTAAATACAAAGGGACTACAGGACAAATCACCAATAACCAGACCCCGAGACTTGGGAAGTCCTCTAGCAGAAACAACATGTTTCCCATAAAGAATCTTGACTGGATTTATCAGGTGCACAAAATGGATCCCAACAGGTCACCTCATCAGGGGTCCATTGAAGCAATAACAGAAGGAGATCTTGGATCACATTTTCAGTAAATGTCACTGAATATAGAGCTGGGCTTCTCAGATTTTAGCGTATATGGATATCAACTAGGGATTTTACTGTAACACACATTCTAGTTTAGTTGGTATGGAGCTGGCCTGAGGGCCTGGAATTCTGCATTTTGGACAAAGTTCCAGGTGATGCTAATGATGCTATTCCACAGACCACACTTTGCTTAGCAAGGCTGCGGAGGGCTAGAAGCTGTTCCAGAACTCGCCTCGTTCTGTTGAGCAGCACTAAGGGGTAAAGGAAAGCCTTCAGAGTGATCATTAAAGCCCAGGACAGATCTGTAAACTAGGGTGGCTCTTTCCAACAACTGCTTTAATGCCAACCCAATAGCAACATTCAATCACTCTCATCATGCCCCTAAAGATCCTGGTTTTAATGGCAACTGTTATCAGCATCTTTCAATACAAAGGCACAGATATGTAAGACTTCCCAAGATTATAATATCTTATTTAATTCAATGTCTAGTGAAGTGAGCATCAGTTGATGAGAGGCTTTGTATTCAGGAAAGAGCTCTGAGACAACCCTCTAGAAATGCAGTGATATATTGGCCGATCAGTTACACACGCAGTCATTTAGAGAAAAAAAAATCTTGTTGGTGGCATTCTGAAGAGTAAGGAGATGTCACTTCAATCTGAAGATTACACATGAAGAAAGAATGTGTACATAGTGAATAACAACAGTAAAAAGTCATCCATAGAAAGGATGGAATTTCCTAGTTCTCTGTGAATCAGTGCTATGCTTGATTTGAAGTGAATTAAGCCAACAGAGCTCATGCCCTTGAGAAGTTCATAATCTAAGATCAGAAGGGGTAGAGCTACTGCCTTTGCTGTCCAAAGAAATAAAGAGGTTACGTTTTTGTGTCACAGAGAACGTCTATGGCACAGCTTAGGGGAATTTACAAGAAAGCAAAGCAAGATTGACTTGCTGTATGAAGAGACCAGTAAGTACAGTTGTATTACCCTCTCCTCTCACTCAGAAAATCATTGCTCCCTTTAATCTTTATCACAGATCCTGACCAGCAAAACTGAATCCCTTGAGGGAAAATACTCCGTATCCACTAAGACAAACCAGCTGTGCTTTGTGGATTTTAGATGATCCTAGGAAATACCTCCGGATCTCATCACATTCTACTGCTCTAAAGATTTAAGTTGAAGACCCTAGGTGGTGCAAATGGTTAACGTGCCAGCCTGCTAACTGAAAAGCTGGGGCTTCAAGCCTCCCAGAGCCATCTAAGAGGAAAGGTCTGGCAGTCCACCTCCAGAGAATCAGCCACTGGAGACCCTCGAAGTGCTGTTCTGCTCTGACACACACGGGGTTGCCATGAGTCAGAGTTGCGTAGGCAGCAACTGGTAATTAAAAAAAAAAGTTAAGTCGGGTGAAAGTGTTAAACAGTCCGTATGGCTAATAGATCATGACTCAAAGGGTAATAAACTCTGCCACGGGCCCCTGAAGCTATTCTGCAAACGGCAGTGTGGAAAGCAATCTGGAGCTTCCACTGATCCTTTCAGCTACATTGCTTCTGGAGGAACGCTTGAAAACAAAAGATGGTCAAGCTTGTAAGTTAAGACAGGAGGGGTATCATAAGGGTAATGATTTAAACAACTACCACTCAGACCATATTACAGAGAACAAAATTATCTCCAACCTCCATTCAGTTTAAACAATAGTGAATAAGGAACAAATTCACAGTACAAGAGAAAACACATTTTATTTAGCTTTATATGCAGGTTTTGCCGTACATATACTTTTTTTAAACAAGTCTTACAGAGAGGGACATACTATGGTCATGTTTGTTTACAACCCAGTATTTGTCCGCCAGGAAACTGGCAGCTGTAACAAATGGGAAATTATTCATTAGAAAAGAAAAGGACTTAAGGAAAATAAACGGAATGGATCACATGTATGTAAGGAAGTTCCCCTTATCTCTCCATGCCCAGCCAGTACAGGCATTATTACCCAATTATGTCACTTAGATTGCACCCTTGACTCTAATAAAAGATGCCTAGTTTAAATGCAAACATTTTAATTTGTCGTATCTCTATATATTTATTTCACATATTAAAAGGCTGTGGGCTTATAATACAAATAATACTTATACCCAAACCCAGTGCCATCGAGTCGATTATATAGCACCTTATATCTAAGGGTCTAACACCCCTTATATATAAATAAATATGACATGGAGTAAGTTAACCTGAAAAATTGTACCTCCTTCTCCTTAAACTTGCGATGATTGTCATAATCATTTTTATTGAACCAGAGTGGATAAGCCCTACACCGGATTCCTGCTGTAAGCTGACTTTTTCTCTTGCATTTAAGAAAATGGCATTAGAATACAGAGAGATGGGATATGATGGGATAACCTTTTCATTCATTAATCTCACAATACTTCTGACTCTGTTGAAAATGGAACTCCTTTCCTGGATGCAAACATCACTGCTTTACATTATCCTACATTCTCTGTTTTTGATCCATGGCTGTCAATTTAGGACTTTCTATTGTACTTTTACTCTCTGGTGCTTATTACTTCTCTTTTAAACCATTGATTTCTGCTAACTGTGTGCTTCCAGACTTTGGCCCCATTACTTTTACTGTGTTTCATTGGCTCTCATTTGCCTGCCTTGCCTTTGATCCATTTATTTTCCTAACTTTGACTTCTACCCACCACTTGGAGAAGTCTGATTTGCTCAAGTACTCCTAATTCTCTGTATCCTGCTTTGGCCTAAGTTTCCTCTAGTCCCCAACTTTAGTGCCTTAGTCTTATCCTCTATGACAAGCATCTTGTCCTTGTAAACCACATTTAGTCATGATGCTTACAATTGGGGAACACTGGAATACATTTCTTAGCAAGGAAATAACATGACAAACATTTTGTAACTAAAAGTAATAGAATGGCAATGTGCAGAACATATTGGGGGAACAAAAAGTAGAAGCCAAAAGCCCATGGTTTGTCTTATTTCTACTCTAAAGAAGCCCACCATGTATGCTTCTCAAATCTGAACCCCCTTTTTACTAATTCCGCCGCCATCTGTCGGTTTGTTATACTGTGGTGGTTTGTGTGCTGCTACGACCCTGGAAGCTATGCCACTAGTATTTCAAATAACAGGGTCACATTTGGTGGACAGATTCCAGCAGAGCTTCAAGATTAAGACAGGCTAGGAAGAAAGGCCCAATAATCTACTTCTGTAAATTAGCCAGCGAAAACCCTTTGGATCATAGCAGAATATTATCCAATAGAATGCTGGAAGATGAGCCTCCTCTGTTGAAAGGCACTCAAAATACAAGTGGCCACAGCAATGGACTTGAGCATACCAATGATATTAAGGATGGTACCAGACTGGGCAATATTTTATTCCATTGTACATAATGTCTAACAACAATTAGCAATAACAGAACAATCAAGTTTTTCTTTATCCACAGAAGACAATGACAACGCTAGAGAAGTTTTTCTCAAACTAGTTTGGTAATAGTGACTATATAAAGTCAAAAAAATGAGTTTTCTGATTTTTGAATTAGCATCAAGTATTCATTAGTATCATTTGCTGGGCTGAATTTGGCTAGAACCTAGTGGATCTTTATGACTCTTTCCAATGTGAAGAGTAAAATGATTCTTTTTACTAAGAGAATATGTTACTGCCATGTCAAATGACTCACCTCCCTGGAGAATGAACTTCTCTAGGAAGTTTCAAAAGCATTTCCAGTTCTATATGGCACTGAATTTTTATCATAAAAAAAGATGCGAGAAGGTTTTTTTCTTTTTTTAATCTTCGTTCAGAAAAGTCTATTGCAGTATTCAATGCTATGATTAGAGAAATGGTGTCTTAAATCTCTTGAATAAAAAAAGAAAGGAAGACAGCCTTTGGCCATAATCACTGCTTAGCTACTTTGGTTAAACAGGAAACTCAGAAAGGTTCTTCTCATTTTAGCGCTTGGGTTAGGAAAGAAAATCTTTGATCTTATACACCTACAGCAGACTTCTTGGTATAATATGGACAGTTTTACCTCAATCTGTAAACCAGACAGGAGGTTTTCAGAGACAGGAAAAGATAACAGGGACTATTACAGGAAGTTTATATTTCATATCCAGGAAGGAAACTGGGTAATTATTTAATTCCTATGTTTTCATCATTTTCCCAGGTACTTCTGCATATTACCCAGGCAATGGATTGCATCTCCTGAGAGATGTTTAAGAACAATGTGGCCACTTCTATTAAAAATAATAGCTTCAATTTGATTCCATCAATTTTTTTTTATTCTATAAATTTTCAAAATGTATTCCAGTTTCACCATTTTATATAAATACAGAAAACGTGAAGATCCTTTAAAGCAGTATCTAAGAACAAGGAGTTCAGGGCAATTTGAGAGTGCTGCAAATTACAGTTTCCTCTTCAGCAAGTAGGATGATCGCAATAGTTTAATTACACACATCATGGATACCCATTTCTCAATAGTCTTTCAGTATATCTACCCTAGGATTTCACCCATCGTAAGAGGCAGTGCAGTGGATGTAATAATAAACCTGACTATTCAACAGGAAAATTTTGAGGTTAACCTGCTAACTTAATCCTACTTCAAAATATTTTTTAATGAGTAGACAGTGCATGACAAAGCTCTGCAATGATATTGAAACAGCAAGATTTCAGAGGGCAGGCATCTGGTCACATTTCCCATAAATGCTCCATTTGCCTCCCTCACCCAACAGAAGAAACTCAATGAATGTCCATTATATGTTGAATGGATGATTTAATTAGTAATCATTTAAGTTATGATTGTAATAGGCAGACCATTTTAATGAGAAACTCAGGGAAAATTGTGTAGTTATCTAACTTCAACTGCACCAAGTTGTCCAAGTGAAACTGGAGAGAATTTGAAGAAGTGTTTGGATTTTTAGGACATATGTTATCACAATCACAGCTCCAGATGGCTTTCCCATGATTTCAGTTGGTGAGGATACCACTATCAAAGATATTACAGCCTTCAGGCTCTTTTCAGTTCCAGTTTTTATTTGTTTGTTTTTACTTTTTGTTCTTTTCTGGATAGAATATTAATTCATTTGAACCATATAAACGAAAACATACAGAAAAGCAATAGGAAGAAAATAAAAACCACCCTTAGCCCCTCTACCAAGGCTCTCCTCTCAGAAATTTATTGTAAATATGCCAAGTCCTTTTCCTATGTATTATCATCTGATTTTTTTTTCAGAAAACGACTATGCAGTACATAGTGTTTTGAAATGTACCTTTTATATGGCAAATACACATGCTATGAAATATTACTCTACAGCCTTTAACTGACTATATAACATTCTGTTGGGTATGTGTGCTGCTATCGTTAAAAATTCTTTTAGTGGACACTAAGGTTATTTTGGTTTTGTGATGTAGTAAATGAAACTAAAAATCTGAAAATACCCCTACCAATTTCTCTAGGCCGTCTTTATATGAATAGAATTACTTGGTTAACAATTTTTATAAATTCACCAAATTTTTCCCCAGAAAGTTGTCAACAATTTACAATCTCACCTGCAGTTTGTAACATTGCATTTTTCACTGTTATTGTTGGCATTGTATATTTTCACTCATTTTTATCATTTCCAGTGTGAATAGTCATCTATACTGTGGAGAACATCGACCATGTTTGCATACATTCATTAATCTCTGTAGTTCTTCTACAGAGAAATGGTAATTCACATCCTCAAACCATTGTTTATAATGAGGTATTCTTCTTTTTCTTATTGATCTGTAATTTTTTTAAATATTAAGGTTATTAATATTTTATTTTCACATATACAAAAAATCCTTTAAACTTAAAAAAAAAAAATCATCCCCAGAGTCTAATGGTAGACCATGAGTCCAACAAATGTTAGGGTAGCTAGCTATGTGATATTGCCAGCTTTGCACCAAAAGCTATAATGTTTCATCAGCCTTGCACCAATGAGACTAAGGCTAATTATAATGTTTTCAATAGAATTTGATATAATTGAAGACCAATCACAAAATGCAAGATGGCCTGTACAACAAGTTTCACAAAGTCACATGACATGGCTTAAGGAAAAGGCTTCGCTGAAGAAAAAGAAACTTAACATGACAAAGGATAACTAGGGAAGAAAATGCACAATCTCCTGCTTCTATCATCATCTCACAGGGGCACAAGCTGGAGCCAGGCTGCCTCTGTGGAAGAACATGGCCCCAGGACAATCTATCCTTCTACGGGGCAAGCATGATTGTTGCTTTTTTATGCCACTGCATTTTGGAGGGATCCACTATCCAGCAATAGACATCCAGAAGAGTCATGTCTTTCTGGACCAAAATTTAAGTGAAGGCGTCTTTCATTAACCTATACTGCACTCCATTTTAATTCCAATAATCATATTTTATAGTCACAATAGAAATTCAGAGAGATGGTGAATGTTTCTTTCTTTACCAATAGCTTTTACTTTGATTGAAATTATGAGATTCCAAAGAAAATGTACGTCCAAAAACTGTATTAATTAACAGAATCAATACACACTGATCAAAAGAAAAATCAACTGAAGGATTACAAAAGCTTCCACAACTGTTAAATGAATCAAGATACTTCACATGCTAAAAGAATTTGAAAATTTTACTATAATGTAACTTTTGTATCTGACCAAGGCCTTTTAATGACTATATTTCCCTCCCATCTGATACAACCACCAAAAAAAAAAAAAAAAAAAAGCCCAGAACAAAAGGTGTTAAAAAATGATTCTCAAGTCACTGAGCATTAAGGCATGAAAGACATTGATCTCAAATATTCAGGAAACAAACAAGGTGAGCTCTATGACTTCCTCAGCTTACTACTTTGAGAAAGCTTGTAGGGCACAGGACAGGAAAAGGGTATCTAGGCAGAATCTGGTGGGGTCCTTCATTTAAGGTGGCAGAGCAGAAGCTTTGCAGAGACTGACGTGGTTGGAGTTCATAGGACTAGATAACAGAGATAGAGCAACAGACAGAGAGAGGGGGTTCTGGAGATCTGCAGAGGGTCCCCATCAATTACTTAGTAGAGTATTGATCAGCATGTGTGTGAAAAAACTATCTGATGCTGAGAAAAGAATCATCCAAAAAGGATTAAAGTGAACAATGCCGAGAGGTCACAAAGAGAGGGAAATATTGCCTGTTCTCACCAGTCAGACTGGTGAAGCTCATAAATCATGTGGTCATGAGGACAATACTCAGAAAGCTCTTGACTCAGTAGCGGGGAATAATTGACTTTAGACTGCACATTGCAAATCATAAGAGGAGGATCAAAAGGACCAAACTGCTTCCAAGTAGTTCCATTTCTTCCCAGGACAAAATTATAGAATGTCTATGTTGTTTTTAGATGGTTTCAATTTGATTCCAACTCATAGCAACTCTATAAGACAGAGTAGAACTGCCTCATAGGGTTTCCTAGGCTGTAATATTTACAGGAGCAAATTTCCAGGTCTTTTCTCCCTTGGAGCAGCTGGTAGGTTCAGACCTTTCATTTAGCAGCTGAGTACTTAACCATTGTGCCTCCAGGACTCCTAGAAAATTTATATGAAATATCCAATATTAAACAAAGTAACATTCACAATGTCTAGTATCCAATCAAGGATTACCAGGTATACAAAGAAGTAGAATATGAATTATAATGAAGAAAATAATAAATTAATTAACACAATCCAGAACTGAGAATGAAGTTATAATCAGCAAAGATGACATAAACAGATATCCTTTAAAGGATATTAAAGAGTTGTTATAAATGTATTCCATATGGACAAAATGACAGTAAAGGCATGAAGATGTAAAAAAAGATCCAAAGAGGATCCCTAGAAATGAAAATTACAATGTCTGAGACTAAAAATATATAGAGAGAGATAGGAATAACAGCAAATTACACACTGCAGAAGAAAAGATTAGAGGAATTGAAGACAGAGCAAAAGAAATTTTCTGAAATGAAACATAGATTAAAAAAAATTAATGAGGTGATCATCAGACAGCTGTGAGACATCAGTGGCCAAATGTACATATAATTGGAGTCCCTAAAGGAATACGTAGAAAAGTGTACAGAGAAAATATCTGAAGAAGTAATAGAATAAAGTTTTTGAAATATGATGAAGACTGTAGCTCCATAGTTCTAAGAAGATCAACAAAACTCAATCTCAAGACACATGAAGAAAACTGCAAGACATACAATCATATTGCTCAACATCAGTGAAATAAGACATATTATGTAAGGAAAAACAAAGTAACAATGACAGGAGATTTCTCATTGGAAATAATGCAAGTGAAAGAGTAGAGCAACATCGTTAAGGAACTGGAAGAAAAAACTGCCAACCTAGAATTCTATACCAGAGGAAAAAAAAAAAATTTAAAACAAAGGCAAAATCAAGACATTTTCAGGCATACTATATGCACTAAAATGTTAACTAAAATAACAAAAACAAAGAGATGTAACTAATAAGCCAACAAAGGAGATAAAACTGAATTGTAAAAACATACCAGTCCACAAGAAGGGAGAAAACAAAACAAAAAATATGAAGAATAAGTAGAAAACAAATAGAAAGATGATAGAATGATATGTTACTATCTCAAGAGTCCTGTTAAATATAAATGGTCCATTCCACCTATAATACAGAGATTGGGTGAAAAAGCAAGACCCAGCTATGCACTGCCTGCAAGAAATACACTTTAATTATAAAGAAAAATTGGTTAGAGGTAAAAGAAGATACATAATGCTAACCCCAGTCAAATGATATGCCCAACAATAATGAAGCATATATATATAAACATATAAAATATATATATTTTTATGTATATAAAAATATATCAGAGTATATCATCTACTCTGATAAATATATAGTCTATATAAACTATTTGAGAAAATTGAAGACAAAATTCTGCCCAACCCCTTCTGTGAGGCTAGAAAAAGGAAAACTGGTGCCAAAACCAGAAAAAAAATAGCGTAAGATTAAGAAAACTACAGTCTAAGATACAGTCTACTATCCCTCATGAACATCCATACAAATATACTTAACACAATTCTAACAAATCAATCCAGCAGTATATAAAAATGAAAATACATCATAACCCAGTGGATCCATCATAGGAATGCAGGATTGGCTGCAAATTCAGAAATCTATTAATGTTATTCAATTTATTAAAAAACTAAACAAGAAAAACCACATAATGATCTCAATAGATACAGGGACAGTAGAAGCTAATAGAAGAGAACGTCCTCATCCTGATAAAGAGCATCTAAAAAAAAAAAATCTGCAACTAGCCTCATACTTTATGGTGAAAGACTAAATACTTTCCCTCTAAGATTAGAAATTAGTAGAGGATATTTTTCCTCACTTTTTTTCAATATCATACTGGATGTTCTAACAGGTGCAATCAGGCAAGAAAAAGAAATACAAAGCATCTGCATTAGGAAAATAAAAAGTAAAAGAAGAACTATCTTTATCAGTAGCACATTGTGTACGTAAGAAATCTGATAGAATCTACAAGACAGTTACTAGATCCAATAAGGGAGTTTACCAAGTTTAAAGATAGAAAATCAATATTAAACTCAGCCGCACTTCTAGATCCAAGAGATGAACAAAAGGAAATTGAAAAAAAAAAAAAAAGTATGAAAGTACAAAATACTTAGCAATAAATTTGACAAAAAATTACAAAAGTCCCAAACATGGAGAACTACAAAAATTGATGAAAGAAAGAAAGAAAAAAAAACCTAAATAAGATATTGCATGTCTGTGGTTTGGACAAAAACAATGTAAGATGTCATTCCTCCCCAAAATGATCAGTAGGTTCATTTCAATCTCAACCAAAATCCTACCAGAATATTTTGTCAAAACTGACAAACATAAAAACAAACAAAAAACTATACTGGGAGTTAAAATCCAAATGCTTAAAACATCTGTAGTCGAAAAGAATGGGATTTTAGTCTTTGTTTTTATTTTCTTGGTGGATTATAGTTGTAAACAGAAGAGAATATGTCATCTTGGTTACAAAAAGCTGAGGAATATGTGAAATAGAGTATTAAATGAGGCAACACTATTGAGGAATGACAAAGGAATATAAAGCCAAAATTTGGGGGACTATAAGACAGACAGAAAATGTTAAATATTCAGAAAGCCATTGCGAAGAACAAACACACAAAATGTCTGAGCACAGAGAAGGGAATCTATAAGTGACCTCTGGCTTCCGGTTTTGGTACAAAGGCTTTCTCTCCATTCTCTCTCCTTTTAAACGTAATGCAGGTGTTATGAAAACAGAAACTCTGCTATGATCTTTTCATGGGTGCAACTAATTTGCCATGGTATCAGCCAGATGCTAGCCATGGTATAAACCAAAAGGAACCTCTTTGGAAAATAGAAGTCTTACTGCAAAGAGCATTGTCTTTGGGATTAGGCAGACCTGGATCAATATCTCATTCTCCTAGTTTGTGATTACATTATTTTGAACACGTCACTTGTATTAGTTCTCTATGGCTATGTCACAAATTATCCCACAATGTAGCAGCTTAAACAACAAACCTTAATCGCGTAATCACTTTTGTGGGTCAGGAATTGAGGAGTGGCTTAGCTGGAAGGTTCTGGCTTGGTCTGTCAAGTGGATTACAGCAAACTGGAATCTCTTCCTTTCTGATATCACTGTCTGATCACAACCTTCTGTGTTTACAGAGCTCTTACATTCTCACTGCAATTTAGGTTCATGCCTCTTAGTCAAATCCTTTGATAGTTTATTTTCAATGACTATATCAGCCCCTTCCTATCCACAGTCACTTTCCATTCAGCCTAGGTAGCATGGTGGCGAACCTGACCCACTCTCACCAGCACTGTGGGTCACATGCTCCTGACCCTTCACTCACCCTCCCACCCTCTCTGGTGCCCTCATTCTTGTCCACAATTGGAAGAAATCACCCAGCCGTACAGTCTACAACCACTCCTACTCGTAGTCTCTAACTCCGTGAGACTTGACAGTCATCCTACTTTTCTTTGATCAGTCCTCTACTTTCCTGGTGGTGTTGTTCTTTTAACTTTCCTCAAGCCTCCAAACTCTACTCCACCCTTTAAAACTCAGTCAACAGGTGAGGGCTGTTATTTTTCCTGCTTGCATTCCATGTAAAAAGAAATCTCTATCAGCGTATTTCTTCACCATTCATCAGGTGTCTCCCAATTCAACACCAAACCTTTTCACTGGATTCTTGGACCAACCCCTTCCTATTCCTCTTGGACCACACAACACCGTTGTCTTCATTCCTCTTTCTGTATACATATTCTTGGCCTATGAACCTGCTCAAATCAGTATCATCCTACAAAAATTCTCCTTGCCGCTGCATACTCTTCAAAATTCTTCCATAAGTCTTGCTTTCACAGCCAAGTTTCTCAAAAGTGAAATGTATAGTCACCCTACTGCCTATACCTATTCATTTCCCACTTACTGCTATCGGATTTTACCCTCTGTCATTCTTTTAAAGCTGAACCGCAGATTGGCAAATCCAGCGAATACTTGTGAATCCTTATCCTTTGGAGTATTCTGTTCCATTTGACCCTTTGCTACATGTGCCTCATTCAAAGCCTCTACTCCACGGTCCTCGTTCACATGGCTATCTCCTGGTCTTGGAGCCACCGCTCTTCTTGCCTGCCTCTGAACTATTGTGGTCAAAGATCTGATTCACACCACTGATTCTCTATATGCAACCCTACTTGTGTCAACTCCTTTGCTCCTATTTTTAGTGTTTTTCCTTTTTTTTTTTAAGTCAGCTACAGTAGCTGGAATAACGTAAGTTCTTATTTTCAAACATTTGGTTGAATTCCTCAAAGGTGAATTATCAAGTGACTAGATGCTCCAGTGGAAGGAATCAGTGGAGATTAAACAAGAGTATTTTTGGTGGATTTGATCAAAATGCTTACAAAATTTTTTCACCTTTCTCAAAATGGTGATTGGGAAAAGTGATGAGCAGGAGGAGCGCATTACTGTAGTGAGGGAAGTCTGCAAAACTGTTGCAAGTAATTTAAGTAGCCCAGACCTTGGCATTAGAGTCAAGAAAATAAGGAATCTCGAGACTTAGAGGAGACAGTGGCAATAGGGATATACTCCTCACAGTCTCCAGGTAATAAGGAATGTGCTCTGGAGCTCCATCCACATCTGTCACTGGAAGTTAGGCAACTGAGAAGCCTAATCCTGAATCACCTCATGCTGGTGGTACAAAATCTGAATACAGATCTCCAGGGAGAACCAGAAATGTCCGCAGGGAATATAACTACAAGGAATAGATGCTTTGAGGGCGGTCTTCCTTCCTTCATCCCAAGGAAGTGTCTTCTTTTCTTTTCCAGTTTTGATAATTAAGTTAATCTACTGGAAAATTAATATGTGTTCTGTATTTCAAGTATAAAAAATGACCTTTTTGGGCTGTTCACAGCTGCAACTGTGAGAAACTAAAATTAATACCGCTGCTAAATGCAGATCTGAGCTGGAAAAATGCCAGCGCTTCTATATAAGGCTACAAAATCTCCATTGCTGGAGAAGACCATGGCAGCTGCTCCAACCATTTCGCAGAGTGAGAACTGAATTAACACATACCCCGCAATGTTTGAGCACCTAGTTTTTCTTTGGTGTGGATCTTGATAATTCTAAATACGTTTCTGTGCACCTTGGGGTAGGCAATCTCCCCTCTACTGATGATGCTTTCTGAGATTTTTATTGCTAGCCAAGACTCTACCCAACTGGAAAATATAGAACGTGGCATGCCTGGGAACCTGCCTCTCCCCATATAATCCAGGTTTCATATATATGACTGACCAAGTTCACATGACCAGAAACTGCCTAGTTAGCTCTGATGAGCCAAGGAGACTGAATTCACTCACTTCATGAAGGAAAAACAGGGTTAGCCAGAGAAGTGGACCAGTGGCCACAAGGCTGTACCCACACATTTATCATCTGCCATGGGGTGGGGAGGTAAATGTCCTTCTGTTCCAGGACAAACAGCAGAAAAGTCCCTCAGATACCAATCAAGGAATGATCCCTAGATTCAATTCTTAATAATTCCTGCTTTTTGCATAGTGCAAATAGAATGTCATTGTTCTTGATTGCCTTTAAGTCAGCTCCAACTAAAGATGACTCTGTGTGTAACAGAATGAAATGTCACCTGTTCCAACATCATCTTCACATCCTTGATTTGCTTGAATCCGTTGTTGTGGCCACTGTGTATTTTAAGTTCCTTCTAACCCAGGGAGCTCATCTTCTAGCACTATGTATCAGGCAATATTCTGTTGTGATCCATAATGTTTTCATTGGTTAATTTTTGGAAGTAGGTCACCAAGCCTTTCTTCCTAGTCTGTCTTATCTAAAAGCTCTGCTGAAATCTATAAGTGATCCTGCTGGTATCTGGAATACTGGTGATATAGCTTCCAGTATCATAGCAACATGCAAGCCACCACACTACAACAAACTGAGTCAGGTGGCAGTGAAGATTAGTTTTTTTGAAGTTGATGCCGGGGGGGGGGGGGGGAAATTAAGTGCAATGCAAGTATTTTATTTTGGAAATAACCCCAATCAACATCCATAGGAGAACAGACAAAGGGAGAGGGAAGGGAAGGTAGCAAATGACCTACATACAATCAAACAAGTCACCTTTGTGGGAAACTGGAGGTTAACTTTGCTGGGAATCTCTGAGAATCAGTGCAATACATTCCACTCATTTATCTCAACTGAAGTATGAGGGAGCTAGGTATGTATATACCAACTGCACCCAACATTTGTTAGGGCAGCCCCTTGTGTAAAAAAAAAGGCCTCAGATAATGAGAAGTAGGCGCAGACAACTGGCAGCTGGGATGCGCACACCAGGGTGGAGAATCTATAAGCAGGGCACTGATGGTGTCTGCTGCTTACATTGATTAGGTCTTTTCTCGTGTCTTACTGGTCAACCCAGTGTAACCTAACCCACCTCAGTGTCTCCAGTCTTGCCCTCCTCCTTTGGCCACCACTCCCTCTTACCCTGTCCCAAAGATATTCTGCGAAGTATCACAGGACAGTTGTATCTCCACAGGAAAAAAGCCTTCATTTGCTCTCTTGTAGCTATGGGATAGAGATCAACCTCCTCGCTGAGGCGTGTAAAGCCACTGTGATCTGGCTTCTGACTCCTCTCCTACCGTATCCATGTGCTGTTGCATTGCTAAGTGTGAGCTTCAGATGTGGTAGACAACCTAGAGTTTGTTTCCTCGCTGATCCAGGCCACTTCCCAAGCCCTTGCATCTTTTCAGACAGGTGCATCTGCTGCGGCAGCATGTACAGGACACTCAGCTCAGTAGATGCCTCAACTATAATTCCTTTTCGCAGCCCAAAGGTGAAACATCACAGATCCTCACTTTTGCTTCCACCTTTGTCTCTGGAGATCTCTATCTGAGTAGCAATGCTACTTTCTGTATTTCCTTGACTGTTTTTCTCACTGGGTTGTGATTCTTCAAGCAGAGGACCAGCTAGGGTTAACGCCTCTCTGTAGCACAAGCAAAGAGCCTGCACGTGTCCGTCTGTACATTTGAGAGCGTGGGAGGAGAGTGGAGCTAAGGCCTGAAGGAAGGGACGTTTGGTTTTTAAAGCTTCCAGGGACCCTTGCGTATGCACGTGTGTGTGTGTGCATGTGTGTGTGCACACATGAGTGTGAATGTATGGGGGGGTGACTAACCACTTGATACAATTTAGCACCACCCTTTTCCTTTTATTTTTCTGCATTTTCTATCTGAATTGATAGCATGTAGTTGGCCTAAACTCTTGTTAAGCATTTTTGAAGGTTTTGGCAGGTTTCCTGATGAAGGACCAGCTGTGCAGGTAATAGAATAAGGGCTGCCAGCTTATATCCATGGAGAAATTAGTGAGCTTATAAAACCCACACCTTTAAAATTACAAAATGGGGGATTTTATTTTGTTCCAGCAGATTTTCCTGCACATGAGCATGCTTACAAAGGTAGCAGCGAAGAACAGCTTAGAAACAGGACCATAACTAGTGGCTCTTACATGCTGAGAGGCACTATCTGTGACTGTAAGTGAATCTGCTATGCACTAGATTTCAAATTATGCCATTGCCACCCGTGCTGCTTTCTCCCAACAAAAAACGTACTTATTTACACCCCCTCCGTCACAAGCACAGATATTGCGCCCAACTGAAGAGTCAACCTGATATTTCTGGAACCACAGACTTTTTTTGGTAAAAGGCCTGGTGTGAAAGAATAAAAGTGTTTTGTTTTCTTTTTTTTTTCATGTAGGAAGCACATGAATTTTGGGAGGGCCAAAGAGTAGAATGCTATGTGTTAAATTGTGTCTCTGGAAAATACGTGTTGTAAATTCTAACCCCCATACCTGTGGGTGTAATTCCATTTGGGAATACGTTTTTCTTTGTTATGGTAATGAGGCCGTACCAGTGCAGGGTGCGTCTTAAACCTAACCACTTTGGGGATGAAAAGAGCAGATCAGGTGCAGAAGCAAGTAAGCAGATTTGGGGGAGAGACGGATGTTACGTGAAGACATCCAAACAACACCAAGAACGCTAGAGAAGCTGAGACAAGGATTTTCCCCCAGAGCCAGCAGAGAGAGCTATCCCCTACAGCCAGCGCCCTGAATTCAGACTTCTAGCACCTAAACTGTGAGCAAATAAATGTCTGTTAATGAAAGCCACCCACTGGTGATATGCCTGTTACAATAGAACTAGGAGACTGACTCCTGGGCAAGGAAAAAACAGTGCCTGCATCTCCATCCCAATGCCCTTCTACCTGCCCCTCCTAACCAAGCCTGGGCCTCGTTTCTCCTTGGATGAATCTCCCATGAATTCTAATTATAGGAGAGGGGATAACAACCAGCAGGAAGGAGGTATTTTATTTTTATACCTGCTGCCAGTAGATTGCTACTCACATTGCTCTGGGGGAAAAAAAAAAGTGTTTACAAATGTATCATTATATGGCAGATCTTAAATTGCACAACTATTAGCTGTTACTGTTGACCATTGTCAGAGCTGTGCTGCTGCCAGGGAAAAGGTCAGGTCTTTTCATCTGTGATTTTTTACGTGATGCATAGCAAATAATGAACCGCAGAATTTATTGGGCTGTTGAGAGCCCTTTCTCATATCAGCAGACTAGTTACCAGTTTTATAATTTCTTTGCAGGCATAACAGAGACCCATTCATATTTCTGTCTTTCTTTTTTTTAAACCAGAAAGGAGAACTGATTGGCAAAATTGCTGCTTAGAAGAGCAAATACAACCAAATTATATTATTTTTACAAATCTATGCATGCTATTCCGTGCCTTTAGCCAACAGCTGAAAGATGTGTTGGCCCTGATAACAGCAGTCCAGGTGATCAGTGAATCCTAGGGGTGTCAAAGGATAGCCTCTTGCATTTCCACACAGTTCAGGGGCTCTAGCTGGTCTGAAAACAGAAATGCTGTGCTCTCTCCACCTAGCAGTTCGCTGGCTGGAAGACGGTGTAAACCAGAAGCCAGCAGAAAAGCAGCAGCAACCTGAATGCACTGCCGTTGACTCTTCGGTTCCCAGGGACGCCTGATGACTCCAAGGCACGTTCAGGTCAAAACCCTGCTGGCAGATAGATAATCACCTACTCACAAGGCAAGTGCAGGTGAAGTTACAGGTGATTTCCAGGAGTCACACAGGGACATGCTGGCCCCTACCCTCCAGCCCACAGACAGTCTGTGATGTTGAATTTGGGTAATAAAAAAAAAAAGGTAATAAGGCTAGAAAAAGGCACCAAGCCTTCATAAGGGCGTGGCTTCTAGATATAATAAAGCCCATGTTCCCTCAAGGTGTTAGCAGAAGAGATTTTTGAAAAGGCAAATAGAGGTGAAAATAAAATGCTTTTCAGGGTTGTTGCAAGAATTAAATATAAAAGTGTTAGATACTGAGTACTCATGTAATGCTGTTTGGTCTTATTATGATGATGTTTGGAAAGAGCATGGCTATGCCTAAGAGCAGTTTTGTTCAGCCCAAACAATCACAGCACCCGTGTTTACTGCCCGCACTGCAGCCATACAGCTCAACCACTAAAAACGGACTGGAAGAGGAAACATACTAAAAGACACCTACAATATGACTAAATTTCCCTGATCAATTTTCAAACTAAATCTTATTTAATCCTCATAGCCACACTCTGAGATGTTGTTGTTATCAGGTGCCATGGAGTCGGTTCCAACTCATAGCAACCCTATGCACAACAAAACGAAACACTGCCCAGTTCTGTACCAACCTCACAATTGTTGCTATGCTTGAGCTCATTACTGCAGCCACTGTGTCAGTGTATCTCGTTGAGGGTCTTCCTCTTTTTCACTGACCGTCTACTTTACCAAGAATGACATCCTTCCCCAGGGACTGATCCCTCCTGATAACATGTCCAAAGCATGTGAGATGTAGTCTCACCATCCTTGCTTCTAAGGAGCATTCTGGTTGTAATTCTTCCAAGACAGATTTGTTCATTCTTTTGGCGGTCATGGCACATTCAATATTCTTGCCAACACCACAGTTCAAAGGTGTCAATTCTTCTTTGGTCTTTGTCCAGCTTTCACGTGCATATGAGACGATTGAAAACACCATGGCTTTAGTCAAGCACACCTTAGACCTCAAGGTGACATCTTTGCTTTTCAACACTTGAAAGAGGTCTTTTGCAGCCAATTTGCCTGATGCAGCTTGTCTTTTGCTGCTTTCTTAGGTGTTGATTGTGGATCCAAGTAAATGAAATTCTTGACAACCTCAATCTGTTCTCCATTTATCATGATGTTGCTTATTGGTCCAGTTGTGAGGATTTTTTTTTTTTTAATGTTGAGGTGTAATCCATTCTGAAGGCTGTGGTCTTTGATCTTCCTCAGTAAGTGCTTTAAGTCATCTTCACTTTCAGCAAGCAAGGTTGTGTCATCTGCATAATGCAAGTTGTTAATGAGTCTTTCTCCAACGCTGATGCCCCACTCTTCTTCATATAGTCCACCTTGAGATAGACAATCATCTTCACATTTCACAGATGAGGAAACTCAATCATAGAGAAGTCACATATGTTGCCAAAACTCACATGGCTACTGTCATGTATTGAATTGTATTCCCCAAAAATATATGTATCAGTGTGGCTAGGCCATGATTCCCAGTATTGTGTGATTGTCCACCATTTTGTCATCCGATGTGATCTCCCTATGCTGTAAATCCTGCCTCTAGGATTTTACTGAGGGTGGATTGGTGGCAGGGCTCGATCTACAAAATTGGATTGTGTCTTGAGCCAATTTTTTTTTGTGTTATAAAAGAGAGAAACCAGCAGAGAGACAGGGGGACCTCATACCACCAAGGAAACAGTGCTGGGAACAGAGTATGTCCTTCGGACCTGGGGTTCCTGCATGAAGAAGCTCCTAGTCCAGAGAGAGAAAGCCTTCCCCTGGAGCTGATACCCTGAATTTAGACTTCTAGCCTACTAGACTGTGAGGAGATATATTTCTCTTTGTTAAAGACATCCATTTGTGGTATTTCTGTTACAGCAGCAGTAGATAACTAAGATAGCTACTAAGAAAGTGATCTAGAATTGCACACTGACTTCTAAACACATATGGTAGGCTGTCCATATCCACAAATTCCAAATTCTCAGATTCAACCAAGCACAAATCAAAAGTATTTGAAAAAAAAACCAGAAAGTCCCAAAAAGCAAAATTAATTTGCTGTGCTCCAAGCACTACACTGAATCCACGCAAATGAAATGATGTGTAGGCATACTCTGCTGTAGCCTTCCACCATTTCATAGATGGTCTTTTTGCAGCAGTCGTTGTTTGAGACTCATGTCTTGTTATTATTCCCTAAACAATACAGTACTACATAACAACTATTTACATAACATTTACATTGTATTAGGTAGTATGAGTAATCTAGAGAGGATTTAAAGTACACAGGAGGATGTGCATAGGTTATATGCAAATACAACACCATTTTATATAAAAGACATGAGCAGCCACAGATTTTGGTATCTGAGGAGGTTTCTGGAACCAATCCCCCATGAATACCAAGGGACGACTGTACTTGTTCAACTACAACTTGCTTCCACATGTCTACATGAAAGAAAAACATAGAAAAATAAAAACAGGGTGTGTATATATATATATATATAAAACACAAAATTAAATGATAGAATAAATGGAATGGCTAATTACAAAAAAAATGGACTAAATATTCCAGTTAAGAGACAGAGATTATGTGATTAAATTTTACAATTTTGAAACACTATGCAACATTTCATCCTGTTATACATTAGCTTACTATTAGTCAGAGCTGACTTGACAGCACCTAACAATAACAACATGCTGGTTATAAGAGATGGATCTAAAATATAAATAAACAGACGTTCTGAAAGTAAAAGGACAAAATTTATGCATTAGGCAAATGCTTTATATAAATTTTAGACTTAAAGAATAAGGTCCAAATACACACACATACATAAAAAAAAGATAAATATGTAATGATGAAAAGACTTAGCTCACCAGGATAAGTAACTAATCTGTCAGTGAATATTCATTAAGACACTTCAAAATATAAAATGCAGAAAGAAACAGACAAACCCTCCATTATATGACAGAAGGTAGCATACCTTTCTAAAACAGATAGAGGTGAAAAAATAAGATTAAAACCATAAATAACCTTGAATTAATAACACATATAGAATAATCTATTCTTTAGCAGCAGGAAATACATTATTTTAAAAACCCACAAAGATAATTTTAGAAAACTAACTATTTTAAAATTTAAATTCTCTGACCTAACTGCAATTAAATTGGACTAAAAAGATAATTAGAGAAAGAAAAGTAAATGCCTGGCAATTAATAAGCAACTTCCATAAATAGTGAATCAAAGATGTACATTAGATATAAGTAAATAAATACATGAACATACATATATTTAAGGCTGTAAATTTATCTCAGATCACTGCTTTAGCTGAATCCATGACTGAATAGAAATGTCTTTAAAAAGATGAGGTGAGAAGCGAAAAATAAAATATATCTATAGAAAGTAAAAGGAAGGATATAATAAAAGCACAAGCAGAAATCAGTAGAAGGGAAACAAGGATTGAGTAAAATGACCAACAAATACAGAATTTGCTTTTGAACAAAAAAGCTCATACAGTATACAAACTGTTGCCTTAATGGTTAGAATTTTTAAAATACAGAGATTGAGAGAGAGAGAAATATTATTAAAGACAAAAATGGAGTAACTGAACAGATGTTATAGACAATAAAAGTATAATTAAGGATATTAAGAACTACTTTACACCAATAAATTTAAAATTTAGATGATAGGACAAATTTCTATGGTGATACAACTTTCCAACATGACTGAAGAAGAGGGAGGAATCTGAATAGCCCTATAATTGTTGTTGTTACTAGGTGCCATGGAGTCAGTTCTGAATCATAGTGACCCTATGTACAACAGAAGGAAACACTGCCCAGTCCTGTGCATCTTTACGTTCGTTGTTATGCTTTAGCCCATTCGTGCAGCCACTGTGTCAATCCATCTCATTGAGGGTCCAGCTTTCTCACACATATGAGGAGACTGAAAACACCATGGCTTGGATCAGGAGCACCTTAGTCTTCAAGGTGACATTTTTGCTTTTTAAAATTTTAAAGAGGCCTTTTGCAGCAGATTTGCCCACTGCAATGCATCCTTTGATTTCTTGACTACTGCTTCCATGGGTGTCGTGAATCCAAGTAAAATGAAATCCTTAACAAATCCAGTCTTTTCTCCATTTTTCATGACGTTGCTTATTGGTTCAGTTGTGAGAATTTTTATTATCTTCATGTTGAGGTGTATTCCATACTGAAGACTGTAGTCTTTGATCTTCATCAGTAAGTGCTTCAAGTCCTCTTCACTTTTAGTAAGCAAGGTTGTGTCATCTGCATAACGCAGGTTGTGAATTAGTCTTCCTCCAATCCTGATGCTCCTTTATTCTCTCTATAGTCCAAGTTTTTGAATTATTTGCTCAGCATACAGATCAAATAAATACGGTGAAAGGATACAACTCTGACACACACCTTTCCTGACTTTAAACCACCGTGTACCCCTTGTTCTTTTTGAAAGACTGCCTCTTGACCTATGGACAGGTTCCTCACAAGCACAATTCAGAATCCTGGAATTTCCATTCTTTTCAGTGTTATCCATAACATTGCATAATAGTTGAATGCCTTTGCATAGTCAATAAAACACAGGTAAACATCTTTTCAGTATTCTCTATTTTCAGCCAGGATTCATCCTGAGATCAGCAGTGATATCCCTCATTCCTTGTTCTCCTCTGAATTCAGCCTGAATTTCTGGCAGTTCCTTGTCGATGTACTGCTGCAACTGCACTTGAATAATTTTCAATAAAATTTTATTTGCATGTGATATTAATGATATTTTTTGATAGTTTCCACTTTTGGTGGAATCACCTTTCTTTGAAACAGGCAAAAGTATGGATCTCTTGCAACTCAAGGACTGAATTTTTTTCTTTAGTTCTTTCAGCTTGAGAAAAGCTGAATGTGTTCTTCCCTTTTGGTTTTCTAACTCCAGGTCTTTGCACGTGTTATTACAATACTTTATCTTCTCAAGCTGCCCTTTGAATCTTCTGTTCAGCTCTTTTATTTCATCATTTCTTCCATTTTTTTTTTTTAGCTACTCAACTTTCAAGAGCAAGTTTCAGAGTCTTTTCTGACATCCATTTTGGTCTTTTCTTTCTTTTCTGTCTTTTTAATGACCTCTTGCTTTCTTCATGTATGATGTCCTTGATGTCATTCCACAACTCATCTGGTCTTCAGTCATTAGAGTTCAACATATCAAATCTATTCTTGAGATGGTCTCTAAATTCAGGTGGGATATACTCAAAGTGTGCTTTGGCTCTGGTGGACTTGTTCTAATTTTCCTCAGCTTCACCTTGAACTTGCATGTGAGCAACTGATGTTCCCTCCTACAGTCAGCCCCTGGCCTTGTTCTGACTGATGATATTGAGGTTTTTTTCCATTGTCTCTTTCTACAGATATAGTCGATTTGATCCCTGTATAGTCCATTTGGTGAGGTCCGCATGTATAGTCACCATTTATGTTGTTGAAAAAATATATTTGCAATGAAGAAGTCACTGGTCTTGCAACATTCTGTCATGCGATCTCCAGTGTCATTTCTTTCACCAAGACCATGTTTTCCAAATACTGATGCTTCATTGTTTCTAACTTTCATATTCCAATCATCAGTAATTATCAATGCATCTCTATTGCATGTTTGATCAATTCCATACAACAGAAGTTGATAAAATTTTTCAATTTCCTCATCTTTGGCACTAGTGGTTGTGATATAAATTTGAATAGTCATATTAACTGGTCTTTTTGTATTGTTGTTGTTAGGTGCCATCGAGTCTGTTCCAACTCATAGCAACCCCATGTACAACAGAACAATCATTGCCCAGTTCTGCTCCATCATAATGATCACTATTATGCTTGAGCCCATTGTTGCAGTCACTGTGACAATCCATCTCCTTGAGGGTCTTCCTCTTTTTCCCTGACCCTATACTTTATCAAGCATGTCCTTCTTCAAGGACTGATTTCTCCTGATAATATGTCCAAAGCATGTGAGAGGTAGTCTTGCCATCCTTGCTTCTAAGGGGTATTCTGGTTGTACTTCTTCCAAGACAGACTTGTTCATTCTTTTGGCAGTCCACGGCATATTCAATACTCTCACCAACATCACAATTCAAAGGCATCAATTCTTCTTTGATCTTCCTTATTCATCATCCAGTTTTCGTATGCATATGAGGCTATTGAAAACACCATGGCTTAGGTCAGGTGCACCTTAGTCTTCAAGGTAACATCTTTGCTTTTTCTCACTTGAAAGAGGTCTTTTGCAGCAGATTTGCCCAAGCAATGCATCTTTTGAGTTCTTGACTGCTGCTTCCATGGGTGTTGATTGTGGATCCAAGTAAAATGAAATCCCTGGCAACTTCAATCTTTTTTCCATTTATCATGATGTTGCTTATTAGTCCAGTTGTGAGAATTTTTGTTTTCTTTATGTTGAGGTAATCCATACTGAAGGCTGTGGTCTTTGATCTTCATCAATAAGTGCTTCAAGTCCTCTTCACCGTCAGCAAGCAACATTGTGTCATACGCATAACACAGGTTGTTAGTGAGTCCTCCTCCAATCCTGATGCTGCATTCTTCTTCATATAATCCAGTTTCTAAGATTATTGGATCAGTATAAAGATTAAATACGCATGGTGAAAGGATGCAACCCCGATGCAAACCTTTCCTGATTTAAACCATGCAATATACCCTTTTTCTTTTTTGAAAGACTGCCTCTTGATCTATGTACAGGTTCCTCATGAGCACAATTAAGTGTTCTGGAATTCCCATTCTTTGAAATGCTACCCATAATTAGTTATGATCCACATAGTCAGGTGCCTTAGCATAGTCAATAAAATAGAGGTAAACATCTTTCTCGTATTCTCTGCTTTCAGCCAGGATCCATCTGACATAGGCAATCATATTCCTGGTTTCATGTCCTCTTCTGAATCTGGCTTGACTTTCTGACAGTTCCCTGTTGATGTACTGCTGCAGCTGCTTTTGATTGATCTTCAGCAAAATTTTATTTGCTTGTGATATTAATGATGTTATTGCATAATTTCTGCATGCAGTTGGATCACTTTTCTTTGGAATAGGCATAAACATGGTGGTATTGTAGGTGTCATCACTGACATCATTTTACTTCAGGAAAGATCTTGGAATGTTCTTTCTGATGATGATTAATCATTCCACTTCAATTTGTCATGCCTGGCATCGTAGACCATATGGATGTCTGATTCAAAACGGCCAATACCTGTCCATTTCAGCTCACCAATGCCTAGAATATTGATCTTTATGTGGTCCATTTCATATTTGACAACTTCAAATTTTCCTGGTTTCATACTTCATACATTTCCTGTTCTGATTATTAATGGATGTTTGCAGCCGTTTCTTCTTATTTGGAGTCATGCCACCTCAGGATATGAAGGTCCCTAATGTTTTACTCCATCCATATCTTTAAGGTCAGCTCTACTGTGAGAGAGCAGTTCTTTCCCAGTCATATTTTGAGCGCCTTCCAATCTTAAGGGTTCCTCTCTCAGCACTATACCAGTCAGTATTTTGCTGCTATATATATTTTCAGAAGTAGACTGCCAGTTCCTTCTTCCTAGTCTGTGTTAGTGTGGAAGCTTCGCTGAAACCTGTTCACCATGGGTGACCCCAGCAGTATTTGAAATACCAGTGGCACACTTTTCTGCATCACAGAAACATGCAAGCCGCAACAGTACACCAAACTGACAGACATGTGGGGATATAATTTTTTTTTAGATACATAAGTAGCATTAGATAAATTCAGCTGACACTGATAGTAATTTATCTTAGAGAATAGGAGTAAACAGATCTCCCTTATCCATAGGAAGGATAACTAATAAAAATAAATAAACAAAAAAATAAAAAACACCAAACGACAGCAATAAAAACAACCTCCAATGAAGAAGATATGTGACTTTAAAAAGACTAAAACAATTCCTCTAAGATCAGTATCAAGACAATAGTGTATGCTGTCATCAATTTTATTCAGCATTGTACTGAAATCTTAGAACACTAGAGCAAAAAAAAAGTAAAATGTTTTAGAAATTGCCATTTTTGCCATAATCTGTAATTTTCTACATCAAAAACTTCAAGTCATCTTCATAGTCTAGATTCTAAAAAGCTAAATCAGAAATTTATGTAAAACAAGAAAGACTTGAGAATAGTCAAAAATATTACAAAGAAGAAAAATGTGAGGTATTATGTCTTAACAAATACCAGGATTCTCTACAGCTTTAATACCTGAGTGAGATCTGAGTGCAAGAAATGACAACAATACAATGGAAAAGAAAAGATAACTGAGAAAGAGATGTTCATATATTGAAAATTCATACATAAAAAATGGAATTACAAATTGGTGAGTGCATGACATGTAGTCAATAATGATCTTAAAACAACAGGCAATATAGTGAAAAATATTTAAATTATTATTGATACATGACACTAAGCACAAAAATTCTTTTCAGGTAAATTAAATACTTAAAAAAAAAAAACTTTAAAACACTGAAAGGAATTATAGGAAAATATTTTATTATCTTGGGGATTACCTGTCAAATATTATACAAATCCACAATAAAGACTGAAAAATTCAGTTTCATTAATATTAAAAATTAGTCTTGAATCTAAATACACCATAACGATGCAATATGATAAGGCTCACTTTTGAAGAAGATGTTTACAACACCTATTTTGTTGTTGTTAGGTGTCCTTGAGTAGCTTCCAAGCCATAGTGACCCTATGTACAACAGAACTAAACACTGCCTGGTCCTGCCCTGTTCTCCCAATCATTGCTACGTTGGAGCCCACTGTTGCAGCTACTGTGTCAATCCAACTTGTTGAGAGTCTTCCTGTTTTTCACTGACCCTGTACTTCACCAAGCAGGATGTCCTTCTCCAGGGACTGGTCCCTCCTGATAACATATCCAAGGTATGTGAGATGTAGTCTCACTATCCTTGCTTCTAAGTAGCATTCTCTCTGTATTTCTTCTAAGATAGATTTGTTCATTCTTTTGGCAGTCCATGATATATTCAATGTTCTTCACCAACACCATAATTCAAAGGCATCAATTCTTCTTTGGTCTTCCTTATTCATTGTCCAACTTTCACATGCATATGAAGTTATTGAAAATACTTATAACCAACAAAAAATGCATTTTTTAATAACAAAAAGACAAATAACCCAATCATAAAATGGGCAAAGGACTTGAATAGACCTTTCACCATAGAGGACATTCAAATGGCCACCAAACACTTGAAAAGATGCTCAATGTCTTTAGCCATCAGAGAAATTCAAATTAAAACCATAATGAGATACCATTTCACTCCCATAAGGATAGTTAGGTTTAAAAACAAAATTAAAAGAAAAACTGAAAATAACAAATTCCACTGCTGGTGGGAATGCAAAATGGTACAGTCATTGCAGAAATCATTGCAGGAGTTTCACAAAAAACTGAAAAGAGATCTACCATATGACCCAGCAATTCCACTGCTAGGTATATACCAACAAAATGTGAAAGGACACTGAAACAAAGACTTGCACACCTGTGTTCCTTGCAGCACTATTCACAATTGCCAAAATGTGGAAACAACCTAAATGCCCGTCAACAGATGAACGGGTGAACAAAATGTGGTCCATACACACCATGGAATACCACTCAGGCAGTAGGAGAAACAAATCCTTGGTATATGCTACAATGTGGTTAGAGCTGGAAGACACTATGCCGAGTGAAATAAGTCAATCACAAAAGGACAAATATTGTATGACCTCACTTAGACTAAAAGCCAAGCAAAGGCAAGTGTATAGAGACAAAAGTTTATTGGTGGTTACCTGGAGCCCTGGTGGAGCAGTGGTTAACCATTCAGCTGCTAACCGAAAGATTGGTGGTTTCAACTCACTAGCTGTTCCACAGGAGAAAGATGTGCAGTTTGCTCCCATAAAGACCTACAGCCTTGGAAACCATACAGGCCAGTTCTACTGGGTCCTATAAGGTTGCTATGATTCAGAATCAACCTAACAGCAGTGGAATTTTGGTTTGGGGCAGAAGAGAGAAGAAAAGGGGTGAGGGGCCAATGGTGATGAAAACCTCACATTGATTAAGGGTAGAGCTGCAGAGCAGGTTATTATAATTTCTGTCAATAAATAAGTTGTATACCTGTAAAAAGTTCCATTGGCAAAAGTTGTGTGATTGATAGATTTACAACAATGACAAAAAAAAAAAAAGTAGCTGCCGGGGCTGCTTATATACAATCAAAAACCTCATGGGATTTGGTTCCTTGGTTTGAAAGTTTAGTATCATGGTTTCATGGGACATCCCAGTTAACTGGCCTAGTAAGGTGTTTAGTGTTTCTGTTCTGCCTTCTAGTTCACTGTGTAGTACCTCGGGTCTTAAGAGCTCGCAAGCAGCCCTCCAAGGCACAACAGCTGGTCTCTATTCACCTGGAGCAAGAGAGGAAGAAGGAGAGTCGGGAATAGGAGGAAGGTATGGAACGTGTGGCTAACTGCCTCCATGAACAACTGCCTCCTTTGCCATGAGGCCTGATGAACTGGATGGTGCCTGGCTACCATTACTAAACATTTTGATCAAAGATTCCATAGAAAAATCCTGAACAAAAAGGAGAAAATGCAGAACAGAATTTCAAATTCTCATGGACTTCAGATTTTCTGGAGCAATGGAGGCTGGACAAACCCCTGGAACTATTGGCCTAAGATAATCTTTAAACCTTAAACTAAAAATATCCCCTGAAGTCTTCTTAAAAGCAAACAGTAGTTTAACTTAACCAGCAAAAACGTCTGCCTTGATAAGCATTATCTATCTAAGATCAAATTGACAACAGCAACCCTAAAGATTGGATAGGAAACTTAGGGGGTCGTGAGTTTATGTTAATGGGGAAGAACAACTCAGAAAATGAGGGTGAGAACGGTTGCATGACTTGAAGAATGTAGTAATTGTCGTGAATTGTACTTGTGGAAATGGTTGAATTGGTGTATGTTTTGCTGTGTTTATTCTCAGCCACAACAAAGAAGTAAAAAAAAAAAAAAAATGGCTGCATTTTAAATAGAAGTATACCAGTTCAATAGAAAAGATAAACAGCACGACAGAAAATGGGTGGAAGATATAAACAGGCTGTTCTCAGGAAATGAAACCAAGTCAAACGGCAGGTAAACATATGAAAAAAATCTCATCTGCTGAAGTAGTCAAAATATTAATCAAATAAAAATGAGAATTCATGTCTCACATATCAAATTGGCACAAATTTAAATGTTAAGTGTCATCAAGGATGTGAAATAACATTTTTTTTTCCCATCATGGGTGATAATAAAATTTTGTACAAGTACATTGGAGATGAAGATGTACAGTTACACTGGCAATAAGAATATTGAATATACCACGGACTGCCGGAAGGGCAAACAGATCACTCTTAGAAGAAACACAAGAATGCTCCGTATAAGCAAAGATAGTGAGACCTCGTCTTGCTTACTTTGGACGTGTCATCAGGAAGGACTGATCCCTAGAAAGACATCACGTTTGGTAAAGGTCAGCAAAAATGAGAGAAAACCCTCCATGAGATGGCTTGACACAATAGCCGCAGCAAGGGTCTCAAATGATTGTGGAGATGGCATAGGACCAGGCAACACCTTGTTGTCATACATAAGGTCTCCAGGAGTTGGAGCCTACGCTTCAGCAAGTAAGAAAACATCAGTTTATGTTGAGGATGCAAATACCCTATAGCCTGGCAAATGTATCCCTTCACACAACCAAAGAAATTCTTTCGCATGTTCACAGATGAACATGTACAAATAATATTCATTGTTTTTAATCTGTTCCATGGAAATGGCAACAACAACGACAAAAATTCAGCAACAAAGATACAGTACATACATCGTGGTGTGCTCCCAAAATGGAATACTACAGCACAGTAACGTTGTAAAAACTAGCGCTGCGTGTATCGACAGATTAATCTCACAAACACTGACTGAATGAGCCCTCTCGCCATGCACAGACACACAACTGTCACACTGTACTGTATCAGTAGCCTCATGTGGCTGTCTCTCCTGGGCTAGCTCTCGCAAATCAGTGTCTGACACAGTCAGCACTCAAGGAGGCTTTACTAAGTGAACTAATGATACCAATAATGCAATAAATGGGGCAGGGGTGGTCCAGTGGTAAAATTCACAGCTCCCACACAGGAGACCCAGGTTCAATTCCCAGCCAGTGCGCCTCAGGCACACAGCCACTGCCCGTCTGTCAGTGTTGTTGTGATGCTCACTAGGCTTCAGTGGAGCTTCCAGAATATGGTGGACTAGAAGCAAAGCCTGAGGGTCTGCTTCCGAGAAGTCAGCCGGTGAAGACCCTGTGGACCACAGGGGTCTGAGCTGCAAATGCACGTGGGATGTCACAGGACCAGAGGGCCTTTCTGTCTTCATTCAGGTGTGCCTGGGGTCACCACTGGTCGGGGGACAACTGGAGGGCAGCTAACAACAAGGCCAGCCAAGTAGCAGATAGGCAGGGGTGCTTGAAGGATCCAGAAATCAGTTTGTAGTCTGTTAGGTTATTTTTGTTGATGTTCTTTTTTTAAAATTTACTCAGGTAGATGTGCAGACAACATAAGACTGTTTAGCACAGTTGTTACCATCACAGGATTTTGAATCACAAGGGCTAGGATTTCGAATCACAAGGGCTAGGATTTCATTTCTATCACTTCAGCCAAATTGCTTACCTCCTCAGAATCTCAGTATTTTTATTGGCAGAGGGGATGGATGTCTTCCTCAGAGGAACAGAGCATGGTTAAAATTTGATTGTGTAATGACAGCACGTGGCACACACCTCACATTCGCCAAAAGCTGTGTACAGGTGCATATGTGTGTTTTTTGAAAAGAATGGCTTAGTCCATGAGAGGAAAGGGAGGGATCAAATTTAAGAGTTAGTGGTGGGAACAACGAAGGCAAAACTTGTTAGTGATAGAGGGTGAGCAGGAGGGCAGTGAATTGGGAATAAAATAAAGACTGGGGAAAATGAATTTATATAGCATATTGCTAAGATCTCCTGCTCAACAGGCTTTAAAAGGGTTAATGGCAATGGTTTACCATTCAGCAGGTAAGGGGTTAAAGGAGGAAAGGCCTTTCCCAAGCGTCACTGTCCTGTCATGTATGGGGGAGGACCTGTTTCTGACTCAATGTCTCTGTGAATAGTCCCGTGGAATTTTCTGGAAACAGAAAAGAAAGCGTAGTAATTGCTTTCTTTCTCCTCACCTCACTGCGCCACAACAGGGGGGAAGATGTTTTTAACTGCTTTTATTCTCTAAAAGGGCAGCAGTGTGCTTTTAAAATAGTATATCAGGCATATGTGTTTATGAGGAAACGTGGCCCAGATATGGGTAGGCACACATGCGCGCACCTGTGTCTGAACCCACAGGTGTTGCCCTATGCAAAGAACGGCCTCTTCACGAAAAGGAACTTAAACGCACGTACTGACACACACCTCCACCACACACTCACAAAACACGACACCCACTTCGTGACAAGTTGTGCTCCCGTCATGAGACGCTCGTTCCCATTTAGCATAATACTGTATCAACGCTGCAGCCGAGGGCCACTGGATCCGTCTAGAACAGTTTCCCTGTTGTTCTCGGCTGAAAATCAACCCAAACGTGAGCTCTGAAATGAAGCACATGTATGAAGGTCTGCCTCGGCACTGAGACATTGTAGCTCTCTCGCTGATCTCATTTACAATAGCTTCTTTTTTTTTTTTTTAACTTTATATCTGCTCTTTTCAGTGTATTTCTGATGCAAGCACAACACAGACACCATAAAGAAAAGAGTAGGGGAAAAAACAGGATTGTAACAAACGGTAGTCCAGAAACTACAGGGTGATTCTGTAGTACCATCTAGAGTCTTGGGAGTTCATAGCAGCCTTTCTAACAAGCAAAACCTCTCTCCACACTCCTGGAAATTTAGAGAGCTTTGAGAGGTAAAAAAATCAAGTTGTTTTTCCTCCTCGCTTCTCATCACTTTGACCCTAAGTTAATTAAACCTGTGGTGTATTGGTAGCCGTCACTACTCCAGCATCTTATCAATTCCCAAAACGCTCCTCAGCTCTCCTCACAGAAGGGGTGGAGGGAGACACCGCAGAGCTTCCTCTTCAGGAGGCAAAACTCAGTCCTGGACGTCGGTGTCCGTCTGACTGCACTGCCTGGGCGAAGGGCGTCTAAGGACTTTCCAGCAGCTGGGATCTGGTGAGTGAACTAATGGAAAATACTCAACCAGCCATCTATGCACACACGTCTTAAACCAAAAGCCTAAGTTTTGAATGTAAAGTAAAATGTGTTAGGGAAACGCAAGGCATGAAGGGCAGAGTCTCTTTGTTTTTTTGTTTTTTTTCTTTCTGTGCGTTTCCCGTTTTCCCTTAAAACCCATTTCTTCACTTCAGGCAAGCTGGCTGGCCCTTTGCGGTGTGGCCGCCTTTTATGAGTATCTCCTTTGTGCAGAGGGTTGCCTAAAGCTATCAGTGGTCTCTATTTTCTCCGGATTAATACCATTGATAAGCGGCAAAAGGAGAAATGTTGGCAATATATGATTATGGATTAAATGATGCAATTTCAGGGTCAGCTCTGCAGAAAGCGCTTAGGAAGCCTGAGACAAGCGAAGATGAATGGGAGTGCACCAGGGAGGGCATTTACCAGCCTTAAAGCCGCCCGCCGCCCGAGGCCAAGGCTCTGCTGCCATCTGCTGGCCGGCCGAGGACGGAGCGTCCGCGGGCACCATCCCTCGTTACAACACTTCTCCTTTTAGGCCACAGCTGACCTTCAGCCACCACCGACCTGCCAATTAGCCCTCTTCCTAGTGCTCGGATTCACTCCCAGCAGCAGGCGTGCAAAGATTGGCAGAGACGCCGGGCAATAGATTCTGAACACAGGTGGTCGTTGTAGCACTGAACGCTTCCCAGTTCTTTGTTTAAACTCTCCAATTGACAGATTGAACCAATACACATGTGAATGCGAGGCAGAAATGGGAAAACAGGACTGGTGATAATGACTTAACATTGCTCCTTTAGGATTTGTTTTTCGGTGTTCCCATTTAGTGAATAAATGCTCCCTTTACAGTTTGACATTAACATCACTTATTGAAAAACCCAAATCCTCACCCCCATCAAATACCAGCTACTCCCTCTCCCTTCCCTATCTCAATGAGCTGAAAATAAAGTCGATGTGGTTCTTCTCCCTCCCTCTCTCCTTCCTTCTCTCTTTCGTGTCTTTTTTCCCCAAATTAACTCAGTATTGAATTTCTCCCTAGAGCCTGCCTGGTCCCTCAAGATTCAGATGAGGACCCTGCCACGCAGTAAACTTACTGGGATTGTGAAAAAGCTCCAGCACAGGAAGTCATCTCCGAGCCAGCACCCTTTGAGGGGTGCACAGGATAGGTGGGGAGAAATTAATCAGCAGTCCCCGCAGTGATTCCCAGATGCAGGCGAGACTGCTGGTCTGAGCTGAGGATACTGTGGTCACCGCCCTTCGGGGATGTTGCTGGATCCAGCTGCGTGAGAAATGGAAACAATGTACCTGGAAGGAGAAGGAAGCCTCAGCAAGGCTGGGAAGCAGGAGGCTAATTACAAGGGGTGGGCAGGGGCATCCCACGGCTTCCTGGCTGCCTTCACACCTGTGTCAGGAGGAGAAAAGCTGACATGTGAGGTCTTCCAAGGGTGCACACAGATATGTTAATGTCATAATGCCACCCAGTGGGGTGAGCCCAGAGAACCAACCCTCACAGATGCAGCTCAGCTTCTCCCTGCTTCAAACACAAGTGAGAAGAAGGCTTCTCTGGAAAGAGTGTTGTAAAAATTTGTAAATACCTAGAAGTCAAATCGTCCTCATCCCCTGGCATTACACATGTCTTAGTTATCTGGTGCTGCTGTAACAGAAATATCACAGGTGGGTGGCTTTAACAAACAGAAAATTATTTTCTCACAGTTTAGGAGGCTAGAAGGCCAAATTTCAGGATGCAGGCTCTAGGGGAAGGCTTTCGCTCTTTGTGGGCTCTGGGGAAAGTCCACGTCTCTTCAGCTTCCATTCCTTGGCTCCTTGGTGATTTTATATGGCATGGCATATATCTTCCCCCATCTCTGCTTGTCTCCCTTGCTTAATCTGTTCCCATCCTACACTAATCCTGCCTCATTAACATAACAAGGAAATTCCATTCCCAAATGGGATTATAACCACAGTAGTTAGGATTTACAACACATTTTGGGGGGGAGCAGGGCGGGGGACACAATTCAATCCATAACAATGTGTATCTCTGATAATATTATTAGTGGGCTCACTTTGTTTCTTTGTCTTGGTTTGAATATTTGAGTCCCTGAATTACTTATTTTACTGGCCAGTGAATATATTTAGACAAAGTAAATATATTTTATCTTTTCCTAATAAAACAGATTAAATATAAAAAATGGATAATTTTCTAAAACTAGTGTAAAAATAAGTTAGATCAGTGCATTGTCTTCTGTGTGAGAAAAGGGATGAGAAGGGTCACTAGATACCCCATGGGGCTGAGCCACCAAACTTGTGGCCTGCACATCCCTTGTCACCAGCAAGGACAGAAGGTCACATGGGAGGAGATCCAGTTGGCCAAGGCACCACACCAGGCAGTGCAATGGAGAACAAATTACAGATGTGAAGAGTTCACTGAATTTTTTGTTCTCAGCTGAGGAGCTAAAGAGGAAATCTTAGCTAAAGTGGCCGGGATTGAGTCACAATGCTTCCCCTGCCTTATAGAATCGTTAACAGTGAACATGGTTGCATGTCTGTGGAGTGGGCTCTGTGATCCAAACCAAACCCACTGCCATCAAGTCAACTCTGACCCATGGAGACCCCGTGTGTGTCAGAGTAGAACTGTGTTCCATAGGGTTTTTAATGGCTCCATGATAAAGGTGTAGATTTATAGGACTACATGGTGGAGGACTGTGAACCGCCCTCCTTCAGACTGTTCTCTGATGGCTACTATCTCGACCACAGACGTGGACCAAAACGCTGTCTCCTCCTTCCAGAAAATAATAGGGTGAGTTTTCTATTCTTAAGTCCCCAAAGTTACTGCCTGATGCATATATCAGGGATAAAGTAACCAACCCTGATCCTCTCCCTTCTCCTGGGCTCACTGGTTAATGACAGCATATGGCAGACAGAGCTGCAAAAAGGGGACTGCTTGGACAGGGTTAAAAGTGCATGACCCTGATCTGTGCCTTACCAGAGTGTGATCTTGGACTAGTCAAATAAGCTCTCTATGCCTCACTTTCCCCATCCCAATGAAGAGAATGACAGTAACAGTACCCACCATAACTAAGTCATAGGTTAGTTATAAAGACTCAATAAGTTAGTACACAGAAAGCATTCAAGAATATGCAACTGATGGATGTTACAGTTATTATGAATTTAACTTACATTCATTGAGTGTATCTTCTATATGCCAGGTGCCAGGTAACACCACTTTTAATTCAGTGAAATTAGTGTTAATTTCCCCATTTTTTGAATAAGTAGTCTGGGGCCGAGAGATGTTAAGGTGGCAAAGTCTGCAGGCAAACAGAGGACCCGGGTCCAACTCTCCAGCCTCTGACTTCTGTGTTCTGTCAGGTGGCTTCCCACTGAACCTTGATAAAGAATGTGATGGACCCCATGAGAGACAGTATAGAAGATGGAAGAATGTTTCCCAGCTGGGGAGAGATGATACTACTGCCAATTCTTGAAGGATGTGGAGAGAGCCATTCCAGGCAGGGGAAAACTTCAGTAAGTCTCCAGAGCTCCCGCCCTAGATTCAGGGACAAGGAAGACGAGGTTGTCTGACTGAATTAGAGAATGCATGCAGGAGAACAGGTGAAAAACGAAGCTGCCGGTGTCGCTTGAGGGCAGGTTTAAAGAGATTTGAATACTGAGTAAGTCTCTCACGCCTTCATGCAAGGTAAGGGCACACTCAGTGCTGTACTCTGGCAACCAAAACCAAAAAACCAAACCCATTGCCATCAAATCAATTCTGACTCATAGTGACCTATAGGACAGAGTAGAACTGACTCCTAGAAACTTCAAGGAGCAAATGGTGGATTTGAATTGCCAACATTTTGGTTAGCAGCAGAGCTCTTAACCACTGCACAACCAGGGCCCCATTGTGGCAACAGTGTAGTGAATTTATTGCAGGGAAGAGGGTCGACCAGTCAGCAGAATAGCAGGGTTGCAGAAGCTGGTTGTTTGTGGTATTGGGGAAAAAGAGGGACCATCCACAGCCTTGTGAAATCCCCCTCCTTTCTGGGCCATCTGTCCCTCCTGTGACCACTGCTCCAATCTCCTGCATGCCTGCATATGGCCCCACCCATGAGAATGACACCAGGGTGAAGAGAACACCCCTTACATTGTTCCCAACAGTGCAGCAGGGTATGGGGAGAGCATGGGGGTCAAGGTCCACGTCTGGAACTCAAGCCCCAGCACTGCCACCTGCTACCATGGAACACAGAGAACATCACTCGCCTTCACTAAGCCCCCTTTCCTCGTGGTAAAAGGAGAATCAAAATAGATCTAACGTTGTTTAGGGAATGTGGTGGTCCAATGAGAACCATGCAAATAAAACACACGCCTGGGTTCCCTCTGTCCGCTCTGTTCATAGGCTGTTGACAACGTTGTCACTTCTCCATTCTCCTTACCCGCTAGCTACCAACCAGAGAATCCTCCTCTGCTCCCTCTGGCTTTTTCTGCAGCTCCTCCATCCCCCTGCACACTCTGCAAAGTGCTTCAAGCTCCCCACCGAAGGGAGCAGCCAGGAGTGTGGGCCATGGCCATCCCAGGAGTTCAGTCTGCACTGACTTCTCATCCCTTTGATTTTTCTCAGACCTTGCTTAAAAATGGGGACTATACTGGGTACTATACTGCCTGATGTATGCTGTTGTTGTTACGTGCTGTCCAGTCAGTTCTAACTCACAGAGGTCTTACATATGTAAGAGAAGAAAACCCTGCCCGGTCCTGCACCATCCTCACAATCCTTGCTACACTCAAGCACCTTGTTGCAGCCACTGATGAATCCATGTCATCGAGGGTCTTTATTTTTTGCTGACCCTCTCCTTTACCAAGCATGCTGTACTTCTCCAGATAATGTATGTGAAGTAAGCGAAATGAAGTCTCCCTATCCTTGCTTTTAAGGATCATCCTGGCTGCACTTCTTCCAAGACAGATTTGTTGGTTCTTCTGGCAGTCCATGGCATATTCAGTATTCTTCAGTAACACCATAATTCAGAAGAGTTCATTTTTCTTCAGTCTTTTTTATTCATTGTCCAGCTTTCACATGCATGTGAGGCAATTGAAAACACCATGGCTTGGGCCAGGCACACCTTAGTCTTCAAGGTGACATCTTTGCATTTCAACACTTTAAAGAGGTCCTCTGCAGCAGATCTGCCCAATGCAGTGCATCATTTGATTTTTTGCTGCTGCCTCTATGGACGTTGATTGTGGATCGAAGTAAAATGAAATCCTTGACAACTTTAAACTTTTCTCCATTTATTATGATGTTGCTTATTGGTCCAGCTTATTGTTTTCTTTATGTTGAGACATAATCCATATTGCAGGCTGTAGTCTTTGATCTTCATCAGTAAGTGCTTCAAATCACCTTCACTTTTGGCAAACAAGGTTGTGTTATCTGTACATCGCAGGTTATTAATGAGTCTTCCTCCAATCCTGATGTATGGGGGATGCTAAATAAGCATTAAAATAATAATTCTAAAAATATACCACCAACGAATCACAGAGTATACTGCGTGACTCTCCAGCTGTTCAAGTTTGAACAAAAATATTGAGAAAGCAGATGGTCTTTATAAAACACAAAGTGTCAATGAAATTTGTGGCTATTCTTTTTTCTACAGTAGTTTAATAATACTTATTTTATCAGCGTTATAAAATGTAGAATTAGAGAAATGCATAAAGAAGAAAATGAAAATAGAAAAATTATATTTTCTAGCCATAATATGTATAATCACTTAGTTTTTCTTTCGTTTCAGTTTTTTCCCCAGGGTATGTACATGTGTGTGTACACATATGTACACATTTAGAGATATTAAAGCTGATAAACTGTGTTAACTGGTTTTTTTCACTTAACATTATATATCTGACATTTCTCCATATTATTAAAATATGTGTAACAATTACCCAATGCATCTTACTTTAGGTTCTCCCCCTTTTTTCCCTGTTATAAGTAGTGCTGCATTTCATGACTTTTAACATCAATATATGTGTTCACATTTCTGGTTATTTTACTAGGCTACGTTCTTAGCAGCATCAATATTGGGATAAATGTTAAGAATGCTGATATGATTTTGAGGCTTATAGCCCAAATGCTTTCATAAACATGTTTGAACTTTCTCAAGCAGTATATAAAACTACTGACTACCCTCACTGACTTTGATTATTTTTAAAAATCTTTGCTACTTTAATTTAGTTAAGAGTGATTTGTGGGGAAAGATGGACTATCTCTACAGGTTGGAGAAGTACATTGGAAACTTAGAAATATGTTTGGAGAACTTAGAAGAAAGTTCTGGGCTAGAGATATTGATCTTAGAGTTATCAGGAAAAAGAGGGGAATTGAAGCCATGGGAGTAATAATCCCTGAATGATCATACAAATGAGGCGAGCTGCGAGGACAGAGGAGCCCTTGTGGTGTAGTGGCTAAGAGCTACAGCTGTTAACCAAAGAAAGGTCTGCAGTTTGAATCCACCAGCCACTCTTTGGAAACCCTATGGGGCAGTTCTGCTCTGTGCTATAAGGTCGCTATGAGTCAGAATTGACTGGACAGCAACGCATTTGGGGTTTTTGGTGAGGACAGAACACTGAAGAACACCATGAGGAAACACACAGGGGCAAAAGCCCCTATTATCTAGAAGAAATGTAAAATCTGAGTGTTAGGAGGAGAACTGGATAACCAGAAATAGGAGAGGCTATAAAGGAAGGGTAAACAAGGCCTTTGCCACAGAAAGGTCAAGTAAGAGAAGAATTTAAAAATCATCTTTTTATTTGACTTAATTTTATAGTTATTATTATTTACTCACCCTCTTCTCACTGCTCCATCCGCTCTAATGAAATGAAAACAAATTATCTGTGGTACTTAAGAAATTTCCATGAAAGTGTAGTACAGATAAAGCTAGCAGGAATCCATCCATCCGTCCACCCATCATCCATCCATCCAGCCAGCCAGCCATCTGTCTGTTCATCCATCCTTCCATCCATCATCTATCCATCTACCCACCCAGCCCACCACTCATCCAGCCATCCATCCACCCATCATCCATCCAGCCAGCCAGCCAGCCATCTGTCTGTTCATCCATCCTTCCATCCATCATCTATCCATCTACCCACGCAGCCCACCACCCATCCAGCCATCCATCTGTCTGTTCATCCATCCATCCATCCATCATCTATCCATCTACCCACCCAGCCCACCACCCATCCAGCCATCCTTCTTTCCATACATCCATCCTTTTACCATTCCATCATCCATCCTTTTATCTATTCATTCAATATATATTGAACACCAAACTATGTGCCCCTATTTATCTAGACCCTGTGGACACAGCAGTGAAAAAGACAGAGGAGTGCCATGTTCTCATGAGTTTACATTCTAATGGGAATAAACACCAATAAACAGGAAAACAAAAATTATAAGATAAATTCAAATAGAAATATATTGATATAGAATTTTTAAAACAGAAAAAATATTATAAAAAGTGGCTGTGTTTGGGAAAGGATGATATTTGAGCTGAAGCCAAAGGGACAAAAAAAAAAAAAAAAAAAACCTTTGATATGAAAGAATGTGGGAAAGGGCATTTTAAGAAGAAGAGTCACAAGTGCGAAGGGCCAGATGATGGTTTCAAATTCAAGAGAAAAAAAAGATCTTTTTAAAATTATTTGAATGGTACACATTAACAGGTAAGAAAAAGAAGCACACCTTTCTCTTAGTCTTCAATATTTAAAGAAAATAATAGTCTCTACAAGGTGCAAAGGAGACCAAGACTCTTATTTGGATGCTGTCTTCTCAAGCCCTTGGAATAAAATGCTTCAAATCTCAGGCCTGTTAAAGGGGTACTGGTAAATTGACATTCATCATCACAATAGCAATAGTAGAAAAGGCTAAAGCAATAAGGGTTCGATCTGAGATAATTATCCAATATGATTAGTTTACCAAGTGACCAGCATCAGTGGTCCATAACCAGGAACTATCATTTTTGCATAATCTATACTAAGTATTTTTAAAGACCAAATGTAGCCATTGCTAACTGAAATTGTAACAATCTCTGGAATCTGTTACCTAGAAGTCACCGGGAGAACTGAGGCAGAGGAAAGAAAACATAGGATCGAGGAGGATCGAGTGTACAGAAATCAACAGAAGATGACCTCTATTTTCCTAGAGTTAACTCAAGGTCAAAAGGGAATAGGAAACCCAATGCAGAAGTCAAAAGCATTTGAGGAGTTTACTCTGTACAGACTGATACCAGATAGAGTGCCAGTTAGCTACGTACCTGTCTTCTGAGTGGACAGAACAGGCAGTCTTCTCTTAAAGCATATCCTTGAATAGACAGGTTTTTCCTAAAATTCTTTACCCAGGAAATCATTGTGGTTAGATTAGAGTTTTACCACCTATCCAAAGGAAAACTGTAATATAAAGAATTATCCCTCACTCATATCTCTGTACTAACCAGTAATGAAGCATTCCTGAGATAAAGTTTTGAGAGTGTGAAGAAAGAGACAATCCATTTTCTAATTTCTGGAAAAGTCACAAACAGGGACAGATTATCCAGTAAACAAGATACCCACGAGCTTCCTTGTGTTTCCTTACTAATTTGCAGTGCACAATTTCACCCATCAGAAATTGCCCACTACAGATTAGTAAGTAAACACAAGGAAGCCCATGCTTACCTCGCTTACTGGTTAATCCACCCCTGCCAAGGTACATGGGAAGAGAGAGAGGCTGTGAGTTGATAGACTGTTTTCCTGCTTAACTGCTCAAATTCTGAGTTTCCTTTAAGAATAAATGAAAAATAAAGCTGTCAAGCTCTGTACCACGCAATCAAGGCAAGTGAAGCTTTTTTGTACTGCTGCACTCCGTTAAATATATGATAATCCAACGACAAATTGCCTAGATTATCTTGTCCTATCTCTCGCTTTGAAGGCACTCTGTAAGGACATGCACTGATGACAGAGATTGTCTTTAAAGGATGAAAACAAGAAGATCATTTGGATCTAAAAGAGAATGTTCCGTCAATGCCGTTTCCTCTAGGATGAATTGATTTTCCGTTACCGAATTACAACAGACGAGGACTAACCCAGGGATTAGCTCACCGTCTCTGGAGGATGGGGAGGCGAGCACAGCTGCTCCTTGTAGACAGTGGGCTGTGTGCCTGGGCTGCGTTCAGATGGGAGTGAATTCTGGGCAAGCTTCTTCTCAAAGGTTAACGCTGGGAGGGAAGCAACTGTCACCTGCTTTGAAGGGCTTCCCTATTCCATACTGATTTTGGTAAATATGAACCCATGAATCAGCCTCATCACTTCTGACAAATCTCTTCATCTTAATTTAAAAAATATGCATTTTTCTGAATAGCAGTAAAATTACCAAGGGTTGATAAATTCTCAACAAAATAGCGTGTTATTGCTGCAAAAGCGCTATTGCCAAAACCACCACGGAAGGCAAACCGCAGCCATGAAGCATTGCCACAGACAGTATGGAGCCACTGTTCCCTCTGGTGTGTATCACGTCTATGCCCACTTCTCTGGCAGGTCATTTTCACCAGCAACGTCTATCTTCTGACGCAGTTGACTTTGGATACTGCTGGGAGTACAGGTACTCAGTGTCTGCACCACAAAAACGTAGAGATGAATTCTTACTATTTTCTCTTACATTTTAGTGACACTCTAGGTGGTGAAATAAAAATTCATAGCCAGATTAAAAAGAAGAAAATGTTTTCAATGATTCAATGTTTTGCCAAGTAACTGTGGGGGTAACACCTTTACAGTAAGTTAATGTGTCATGCCACATGAGAACATCTTCTTTCTGGACCTTTCTTGACATTGGTTCTATGATTTCAGTTATAAGGGTGTGAGCCCCGCAGTGTTCAGCAATGATTGACCTTTAGCTGTTGGGCGTTGTTGAGTTGATTCTGACTCGTAGTGACCTATAGGAGAGAGTAGAGCTGCCACACAGGGTTTCCAGGACTATTATCTTTACGGGAGCAGATTGCCAGGTAGGCTACCAATAAGCAGAGTTGTCTTTAGATGCTGTGACGTTGACCCCCAACTCATGGTGACCCCATCTGTGACATAGTAGAACTGCTCCATAGGGTTTTCTTGGCTGTAATCCTTATGAAAGCAGATCTCCAGGTCTTTCTTCTGCAATGCCACTTGGTCAACTTTTAGGTTAGCTATGGAGTGTAAACTCTTTACCCCGCCCAGGGACCTTATAAGCAAAGTAGGTATAGACAAAACATTACACAGAATAACTCTTGATGTCTTTCCTAGATCTTCAGTGGCTACATAGATATAGACAAGCATTGATAACTTGGGAGCTTTACCATTGTAAATTCAGCAGAATTAACTCTTATTGGACACTGATTTTCATCAATGAGATGTATCAGAACACTCGGTGGCAAGTTCCCAAATCACTTTAAAAGGACATTAGTGAATACTTTTCACTTCCAACCTGAAGAACAAAGTGAAGAGGAACAAAGGTAATGGTGTATTGTGCTAGATAAGATTTCAATTCTCAGTCAATTTCTTATCAAATATGTGTCTTTTTTTAAACCTCAGGTTTTGTTTGTTTGTTGGTATCTAGAAACTTTTGCAGAGGATATGATTTGCCTACAAATTTTTGGTAAGCATTAATTTTGGTACTTATGGACTGTGCCTAAGGCAGTACCTGACACAGTAGCATTTAATAGATATAGGTTGCCTACCCCCACCCCCACCCCCTACCCCCACCCCCACTCCCCACCCCCACTCCCCAACCCCCACCCCCCCACTCCCACTTCGTTTGCCACAATTGATGCTCCTGTTTGTAAATTCCTTAAGCTGACTAGGTAAATGTTGATTCATTCCCTAAAGCACTCAGATTATAAGTCAGAGCTATGGACTCATAGAGCAGAAGAGAGACTTTGTCAAGAATTGGGTATGTAAGGGAAGAGCTGTTTTTACAATAAAAAGTTATGAAAGAAGAAATTGCTCCCTAAAATAGTGCTTATACTCTACAAGTATGACTTTCTCTACATTTTACAATTCCTTTAGAAATCTGCTCACAAGCTCAAAGTCAGATTGATCTAATGGAAGGAATATCTTGGACTTACAACTTTACCAAGTGAAGAATACCCTATGTGTTTCCAAGAGATTTTTTGGTGTACCCCCCACCCCCTTTGTGAAGAATGGCAATGATTAGGTGAAATAGGTATAAATTTTATCTCCACCAAATCTTCCTACAGCATCAATATTTAGCACGTGTCCTATGCCAGTTTCTATAGTGCTGGTGGTATTCTGTTCCATGATCTAGGTATTCTAACTTGTGAAAATTTGGTGAGTTATATGTTATGCTCCCCAACACATTTGTCAGTTTGTCATACTGTTCGGGCTTGCATGTTGCTATGATTCTGGAAGCTATGCCACCTGTATTCAAATACCAGCAGGGTCACTCATTCTGGACAGTTTCAGCTGAGCTTCCAGACTAAGATAGATTAGGAAGAAGAACCTGGCAGTCTACTACTGAAAAAAAAAAAAAAGTTAGCCTGTGAAAAACTTATGAATAGCAGTGGAACATTACCTGATATAGCGCCAGAAGATAAACCTCTCAGCTTGAAAGGCACTCAAAACACAGCTGAGGAAGAGCTGCCTCCTCAGAGTCAACATTAATGATGTAGATGGAGTCAAAGTTTCAGAACCTTCATTTGCTGATGTGGCACGACTCCAAATGAGAAGAAACAGCTGCAAACATCCATTAATAATAGGAAAATGGAATGTACAAAGTATGAATCTAGGAAAATTGGAAATCATCAAAAATGAATGGAACACATAAAGATCTATATTTTAGGCATTAGTGAGTGGAAATGGACTGGTATTGGCCATTCTAAATTTGACAATCATATAATCTACTATGTAGGAAATGACAGCTAAAGAGGAATGGCATTGCATTCATCGTCAAAAAGAACATTTCAAGATCTACCCTGAAGTACAGATCTGTCAATGATAGGACAATATCCGTTCACCTACAAGGAAGACCAGTTAATATCACCATTATTCAGATTTACCCACCAACCACCAAGGCCAAAGATGAAGATATCGAAGAATTTTGCAAACATCTGGGTCTGAAATTGATGAAACATGCCATCAAGAGGCATTGATAATTACTGATGATTGGAATGCAAAGTTTGGAAACAAAGAAGGATCAGTAGTTGAAAAATATGGCCTTGGTGATAGAAACGAAGTGGGAGGTCCCATGATAGAATTTTGCAAGATGAATGACTGCTTCCTTGCAAATGCTTTTTTTTTTTTTTAAACAATATAAATGGTGACTCCCTGTGCCATCGAGTAGATTCCTACTTGGTGTCTACTTGGACTTTCCAAGATGGAATATACAGGAATAACACTGATTATATCTGTGGAAAGAGACAACTGTAAAGTTCAATAAAATCAGTCACAACAAGGCCAGGGACTGACTGCGGAACATATCATCAATTACTCATGTGCGAGGTCAAGTTGAAGTTGAAGAAAATTAGAACAAGTCCATGACAGCCAAAGTATGACCTTTAGTATATCCCACCTGAATTAGAGACCATCTCAAGGACAGATTTGACATATTAAACACTAATGACCAGAAACCAGATGAGTTGTGGAATGACATCAAGGATATCATACAGGAAGAAAGCAAGAGCTTGTTAAGAAGATAGGAAAGAAAGAAAAGACCAAAGTGTATGTCGGAAGAGACAATGCAACTTGCTCTTGAATGTCAAACAGCTGATGAAAGTATTACAATGACATGTGCAAAGACCTGGAGTTAGAAAACCAAAAGGGAAGAACATACTCAGCGTTTCTCAAGCTGAAAAACTGAAGAAATAATTCAGGCCTTGAGTTGCAATATTGAAGGATTCTAAAACACTGAATGATGCAGGAAGCATCAAAAGAAGATAGAAGGAATACAAAGAGTCATTATACCAAAAAAAAAAAAATTGGTCAAAGTTCAAACATTTCAGGAGGTAGCATATGATCAAGAACCAATAGTACTGAAAGAGGAAGTCCAAGCTGCATTGAAAGCATCGAAGAAAAAAAAAGGCTCCAGGAATTTACAAAATACCAGTTAAGATGTGTCAACAAAAGGATGCAGTGCTGGAAGTGCTCAATTGTCTATGCAAAAAAATTTGGAAGATAGCTACCTGGCCAACCAACTGGACAAGATCCATATTTACACCTATTCCAAAGAAATGCAGAAATTACTGAACAATATCATTAATATCACACACAAGCAAAATTTTGCTGAAGATCATTCAAAACTGGCTGCAGCAGTATATTGACAGGGAACTGCCAGAGGCTCAAGCCCCATTCAGAACAGGATCGGAATGAGGGATATCATTACTGATAACAGATGGATCTTGGCTGAAAGGAGAGAATACCAGAAAGATGTTTACCTGTGTTCTACTGACTATGCAAAGGCATTCGGCTGTGTGGATCATAACAGATTATGGATAACATTGTGAAGAATGGGAATTCCAGAACATTTAATTGTGCTCATGAGGAACCTGTACATAGATCAAGAGGCAGTCATTCGAAGAGAACGAGGGGATATTGCGTGGTTTAAAGTCAAGAAAGGTGTGCATCAGGGTTGTATCCTTTCATCATATCTATTCAATCTGTATGCTGAGCAAATAATCTGAGAAGCTGGACTATATGAAGAATGGGGTTGGAACCAACTTGATGGCACCTAACAACAACATACATTAGCCATATAATAGGTACATTTTCTATATGCATTTTATAATTTAATAAAAACCTCTGCGATAGGGAAAGAATAGTCTCTTCAATTAGATCTCCACATTTAAAATGATAAAGTTGGTCCCTACCTCACACCACATACAGAAATTGACTCAAAATGGTTCAACCACCTAAATATAGGAGTGAAAACCATGAAACTCTTAGAAGAAATCATAGGTCTTCATGACCTTGAATTTTGCAATAGATTCTCAGATATGACACAAATGTGTAAGCACAACAATAAAAAATAGATAAGTCAGACCAGGACATAATTAAAAACTTCTGTGAATCAAAGAATATTATCAAGAAAGTGAAAAGACAACCTATAGAAAGGGAGAAAATATTCACAAATCATATATTTGATAATGGTTTATTATCAAGAATCTATAAAAACTCCTATAACTCAATCAGTAATACTTATTTTAAAAAATGGACAAAGAGCTCAAATAGACATTTCTCCAAAGAGAAATGTCAATAGTCACATGAAATTAAACATCACAGTGTGATAACTCACACCCACTGGGATGGCTATAATTAATAACAACAATAATAATAAATGTTGGCAAGGACGTGGAGAAATTGATACAATTATTCACTGCCAGTGGTCATATGGAGCTCCGGTGGCTCAGTGATAGAGAGCTTGGCTGCTAACCAAGAGATTAGCAGTTCAAATCCACAGGGACTGGGCAGTGTTTCATTCTGTTGTACATAGGATCGCTGTGAGAAGGAGCCAACTCAAAGGCACCTAACAACAACAACTAATTTTCCAAAATTTAAGAAATTGTTCGTTTCTTTCAAAAATAAGTTTAAAAATAATACTTAGCATTATCAAATGTCCTTTATAAGTTGGTTTCAAGTTGTAAAATTTATTCTTCCCCATCCATCTTTTATTAATATTACCTTAAAGTTTATTTTTATCCTCTCAAGCACGTTCTTACATCCATGCTGTCGCTTTGGCTGTACTCGAATGAGAATGTCTCTGTTCGTTCATTTATGAAGCCAACATCAAATAATGCTTGTTCTTCCTAGTCTTCCTCTGGTATCTCTCCCAGCACTTAGCAACTGTTGTTTGTGCCTTGAAGTTGCTTAGCTCTTCATATTCTCCTTGGCTATAGCATATGCCATATTACATCTAAATTATATCATAATGTATATGCCTTGCTTGACTCTGAGCACCTTGATAGCAGGTTCTCTGCATCACTGAGGATACAGTCCAAATTTCAAGTCCACATAGTAACCATTTCATGAAAGTATACAAAATTGCTTCCAGTTATAGCCATTGCAGAACCACCATTTTTTCCTGCACTCACAGACACCCATATGCACGCCTGCAGTAGTGACATACTCTGTGCCATCCTGCCAAGGGTCTTCTGATTCTGAAAGGACATCTAGACTTTGTTGTTAAAGAAGCAACAGCACTCCTTATATGACAGGTTATATGGTACTAAAAGCAGTTCCTGAGCTGCAAGCTCAGGGATTCTGAATTCTCCAAGTGGCCCTTCTTTGTACCAAATCTTATTATGCTTGCCTTATTCTGGATGCAGCCCAGGGGAAGCAAGCATTGTTGTGTCTGAAATTGATCTGAAAATACTGTGGAATGGTATTCCTGGGTTCTGATGCGTTAGTGACAAGACCTCTCTGCATACACCTTATGACCAGGATAGATACTAGGAGATGCCGCTTTCATTCCTGGGACGTGTACCCATGCACCTTCACTCCCCAGGGCTTTTCCTTGAGCCTAATATTAAATTGGAGCAAAGCGAGGAAGCTCAGGTGTGGAATTCACGTCATCTAAACATCCCTAAAATAGAAGTGTAAAGACAGATGGCACAGCTCTGTGAGGTAAGCAGTCCTGTCCTCATCAGCTTGTTTATTCCTTTTGTGGGATTTAAATCTCAAAGCAGGGGCCGATGGAAATTGCAGTGCTGTGTGGAGTGGTGTACGAGTACAATGCTTGATAATTTTTTCAGTGTCGCTGGTGATAAATGTGTACACGTTTATATAGGGCATCGTTTCTTACTAATTATAAACCAGCAATTATGTTCTAAATGGATATAGAAAAACAGGCATCTCAGTATGCAATCCGGAAAACTGACCAAGCGAATAAAGTGAAACAATAATCATTTTTGCACTTTAGTGATGTAGCTCTCACTTCCTTTTTTAAAAATAACAGCTTCATTGAGATATAATTCACATACCATAAGACACACATTTTAAGATGTACAGTTCAGAGGCTTTCAGTACATTCACATCACCACTATCTAATTTCAGAATATTTCTAAACCCAAAAAGAAACCTCACACCCGCTAGGAGCCACTCCCCATTCCCCTTCTCAGCCTGGGCAATGACTAATCTACTTTCTGCTTCAATGTTGTTGTTGTTAGGTACCATCAAGTCGGTTCTGGCCCACAGCTACCCTATGTACCACAAAATGAAACAATGCCTGGTCCTGCCGCATCCTCACGATTGTTGCTATGCTTGTGCCCATTGTGGCAGCCACTGTGTCAATCCATCTCCTTGAGGGTCGTCCTCTTTTTTGCTGACCCTCTAGTCTACCAAGCATGATGTCCTTCTCCAGGGACTGATCTCTCCCGATAGCACATTCAAACTCTGTGGGACACAGTCTCGCCATCCTTGCTTCCAAGGATGTTTCAATAGGTATGCTTTTTATGGACAATTCAGTTAAACTAAGTCATACAACTTGTAGCCTTACCTGACTAACTTCTTTTGTTTCGAGTAACGTTTTCAAGATTCATTCATGTTGTAGCAGGCATCAGCATTTTATTTTTTTAGTGGTTGAATAATATTCCATTGCATGGATATATTGCATTCCATTGTCTAGTCATCAGATCATGGACATATGAGTTGTGTCTACTTTTTGTCTATTATAAGTAACGCATCCATGAGCATTCCTGTTACAGATTTTTTTAAAGGCTATATGTCTTCAATTTTATTGGGAGAATTTTACCTGGAAGTGGAATTGCCTTGTCATTGGTAATTCTGTTTAACATTTTGAGGAACTGCTAAACTGATTTGCAATGTGCCTGTACCATTTTACAATCCCACCAACAATGTATGATGGTCTCAATCTCTCCACATCTTCATTGACACTTATAATTGTGGTTTTTATTTTAGGCATTTTAATGAGTATGAAGTGATAGCTTATTGTGGTTTTGATTTTGACTAAGGATGTTGAGCACTTTTCATGTGTTTATTGACCATTTATATGTCTTTTTTGGAAAAATCTGTTCAAATCCTTGCCCCCATTTCTTAATCAGTTTTTTTTTTTTTTTGAGTTGCAGGATAATTTTTAAATTTTCAATATTAAACCCTTACTAGATAGCTGATTTACAACAATTTTCTCCCAACACGAGGGTTTTGTTCACTTTCCTGATGTTTTTAATTTGGAAAATTCCTAATTATTTTTGTTGTTTGTGCCTTTGTTGTCATATAAGAAATCACTGCCTAATCCAAGGAAACAAAGATTTACTGCTATGTTTTCTCCTAAAAGATTTGTGGTTTTAGTTCTTACATTTAAGTCCATGATCCATTTTAAGTTAGTTTTTGTGTACGTTGTGAAGTAGGGATCCAAGTTGACCCTTTTGCATTGTTTCATAGTAGCCGCAGCACTGTTAGTGGAAGAGACTATTCTCTCCCCATTCAATCGTCTTGAAAAAAATCCAGCAATACCTGTCCAAAACTAATTGATCATGAGCATAAGGGTTTGTTTCTGAAATTTAAATTTAATATCATCATTCTACATGTCTGGACGTACAGCAGCTCCACACTTTCCTCATTATCATAACTTTTTAGTATGTTTTGAAATCAGGAAGTCCAAGTCCACCATTTTGGTTTTTTCCCAGATTGTTTTGGATATTCTGAATCCGTTGTGTTTCCGTATGAACTTTAGAATCAGCTTAATATCTCCAAAAAGGGAAACTGAGATTTTGATAGGAATCGCATTAAACGTGTAGATCAGTTTGGGTCATGTTGTCATCTTAACCATCTGAAGTTCTTCCAATCCATAAACATGGAATGTCTTTCTACTTTATTTAGGTCTCCTCTAATTTTATTCAACAATGCTTCGTAGTTTTTAGTGTACAAACTTCCTATTATTTTGTTAAATTTATTCTTAAGTATCTTATTCTTTTTGATACTGTTGTAAATGAAACTGTTTTCTTAATTTCACATTAAGATTTTTCATTGCTAGCATATAAAAATGCAACACATTCTTTATATTGATATTGCCCTCTACAACATTGAAGAAGTTATTTATTAGTTTTATTTATTTATTTATTTTAAGTATCCCTATGCTTTTCTGTATATAAGACTATGTCATCTGTGAATAGAGATTGGTCTACTTCTTCTTTTCAAGCTGGACTCCTTTTATTTCCATCATCATGACTATTGTTTCAATCCAAATCACTGAGAGTCTCCTTCATCCTGAAAGACCTCTACTTCACCAAACACGATTTCTTCCTCCAGCAATCCAAATCACTCCAAATTCCTCCAGCAACTGGTCCCTTGTGATGACATGTTGAAAAAAAGTGAGTCAGACAATGTTTAGTAGTGATCCTTAGGGTTCCATTGGCCAATTTTCAGATGTAGAATGCCAGGCCTTTCTTCCTAGTCTGTATTGGTCTGGAAACTCTACTGAAACCTGTCCACCATGGGTGGCCCTGCTGGTGTTGGGAGCACTGGTGGCATAGCTTCCAGAATCACAGCAACACCCAAACCACCACAGTATGACAAACTGACAGGTGGGCAGTGGTCTTTTAGTTATAATCCATCATTATTGCACAGGAGCCCTAGTCATGTAATGGCAAGTTGTGGGAAGATGGACAGTATTCTACAGACTTGTGATTTGGACTCAGTCTTTTACTGACCCTGTGTTATGTCCCTGGACTGTGACCTTGACAATTGTTCCTCAGCTTTTTCTCTCCATGCAGGTGAGACAAGAGAGGTAGAGGGGGCTGGGATTGGATATTTCCCTTCCCCCACATTGGTTTGGCTTTGATAAAACTCAAGTCCATTGTTGTTGTTGTTGTTGTTAGGTGCCATCGAGTTGGTGCCAACCCATAGTGACTCTATGTACAACAGAACAAAACACTGCCTGATCCTGAGCCACCCTCACAATCCTTGTTATGCTTGAACCCATTGTTGCAGCCATTGTGTTAATCCATCTCATTGAGGGTCTTCCTCTTTTCCTTGATCCTCTACTTTATCAAATATGATGTCCTTTTCCAGGGACTGATCACTCCTGATAACATGTCCAAAGTATGTGAGACATAGTCTCACCATCCTTGATTCTAAGATGCATTCTGTCCATTAGGCTCTGGTAAAAGAGTTTCCCTTGAAGGCAGGTCTTAACAAGGTGAACAGAGAGCTCTGGGTGTATATCAAACTGGTTACTCTTCCCCTCCTGTCTTAGGCTGGGTTGTCTTGAGAAGCAAAACCAATGCAGCGAATAAATAGATATATAGAGAGACTTATATCAAGGAAATGGGCTCATGCGGTTGTAGAGGCTGGAAAGTCCCAAGTCCATGGGTCAGGCTGGAGGCTTCTCCCCACTTATGTAGCTACAGGGGCTGGTGGATCCAAGATCGGAAGCTCAGGCTGCAGGCCTCTAGCTCACAGGCTATGGAGGCCAATGGATCCCAAGATTAGAAGGAAAGACGACAGGTAAGCTGATAGCTGAAGTCCCAATAACCAGAGGTCAGTCAAACAGGAGCCAGCTGCAGAATCCAGAACAAGCAAAAGCCCACAAGTTTTGCCAGAATATCCACCTATATTGAATGCAGACCACACCCCTAAGGAAATTCTCTTTCAGCTGATTGTCTTCTCACAGCCAATGTTATCATGGAGGTAATCACATTATATCAAATATCATCATGGAGGTGATCACACTATCATACAACTGCCAAACTAGGCCAATCTAGGCCCCCACAGAGTTTTAACTCTCAAGTTAGTTCACACTGAGCGCTAGCATTGTGTCAATTACAGCTTACAGTATTCCCAACGCATGGCCCGGCTATGGATTTTTGCTCCTGGTATATAGTAATTCTCTGTATGAGCCTGTCTGTCTCTCCAGTTTTGCATGCATCAGTTGGTCCCATGATCTCAATTCTCTGATAAATGTAAGAAGAGTTGTTGAGTTTCAGTTTCTTTCAGTTTTTTTTTCTTGTGAGGGTGAGAGTGATGACTTCCAAGGTCTTTACACATTCCTAAGTCTCGGAGTCAGATTTTAAAAGTGTCTCTCTATGTGCTGTGTTAAGAAGACAGCACAGGGACAGTGGTGAAAGCAGGAAAACTAGTTACAAGAATTTCAATATTTAATGTGAAAAATGATAGTGTCTTTGGCCAGTGTGATAGAGACAGGTATGGTGTAAGTTGGAAAAAGTGTGTAAATTGAAGGTATACAAAAAAATATATATATATATATTGGAGTATGAAGGATTGGGTAGAACTCAATAATGACACCAAGGTTTTTGGTCCAAGCAACTAAAAGAATTGAGTAGTCATTTACCATTTACTGAAATGTGGAAGAATTTGAGAGCAGGTCATTTATTTGTGAACTTTTGAGACGCCTACTGGACATTCAACTGGAGATGTCTGATCAAGCTTGTGTGAGAATTCTCAGTAGCATTTATCCAGATAGCGAAGGAAGTACTACCAAAGTTTTAATGATAAAATATGATCTAAGATATCTATTCTCTTCCAAAATGCTCTTCTATTTCTAAAGTTAAACATATTTCCAAATACTAAAAAGTTCTAGAAGTGCTTCATGTTTGTGTGCTTTATAAAGCCTATGAAGCTAACATAACCTTGACAACCATACCAGAGATAAGAAAGGAAAATGTTAGACCGTGGTGGCTTTGGACTGTGCCACCTTAGCGGTGCAGGAACTATAATTGCCAGAATTCCATTATTTGTATGATTCTAAGTTATGTTTGGTTGCAAGAGAAATTTGTGTAAGATGGAAAGTGGATGTGAAACACTAGTATTATTTCAAAGAGAACTGTTACTCTCTGAAGAGATTTTTGTTGTCATTAGATACCATCGAGTCTTTTCTGACTCATACCAACCCTCCGCACAAAAAAACGAAACATTACCAGGTCCCGCACCAAACTCAAAATTGTTGCTATGCTTGAGCCCGTTGTTGCAGCTACTGTGTCAATCCATCCCATTGAGGGTCTTCCTCTTTGTCGTTGACCCTCTACTTTACCAAGCATGATGTCCTTCTCCAGGGACTGATCCCTCCTGATAACATGTCACAAGTATATGAGATGTACGTAGGCTCGCCATCCTTGCTTCTAAGGAGAATTTTAGTTTTACTTCTTCCAAGAGCAGTCCGTGGTATATTCGGTGTTCTTCGCCAACACCACAATTCAAAGGCGTCATCTCTCCTTCAGTCCTCCTTATTCATTGTCCAGCTTTCACATGCATATGAGGCAATTGAAAACACCATGGCTTGGGTCAGCACGCCTTAGTCCTCAAAGTGACATCTTTGCTTTTTAACACTTTAAAGAGGTCTTTTGTAGCAGGTTTGCCCAATGCAATATACCTTTTGATGAGGTGGGTTAGGATATAGACCCCAAAGCAGATGAACTCATACGTGAAATCAAACACAGATATATATGAAACTTAATACATACCATAGGGGCTTGGGAAAATGTAGGTTAAAACTGGATAATCAATAAATTCCAAGATAATCAGTTTCACTTGAAAAAATAAAGTCAGATCTATGCCACAGATCATAAGCAAAAAATTGCATGAAAGATTGAAACTAAAAATCAAAATGTTTTAACATTGACATGCGAAATTACAAAATAATATTTTTTAAGGTCAAAGGTTTCAATATCGAAAAATTTGACAACAAGAGGATTTTTAAAGCTGTTTTTATTAAAAACACATACCATAAAGAGTGAAAAGCAAAGACACAGATGAGGAAAATATATTCGTAATGCTTATATTTAACTAAGGATTAACATTCAAAATATGTAACGGAGTCCTACAAATAATATATAAAGAGAACCCAAGATAAACAGGAAACAATACATACAAAGCCCATGTATAGACGGAGAAACTCAAACACTCAATAAACTCATAAAAATATGACCAACTATTTTCACACTAAGAGAAATACAATTTATAACCACAACTTTAAAATTTCATACCTGTCAAATTCTATAAAATGAGATTCTGACAATTTCAAATGTTGATGAGAACCTGTAACGAGTAACTCAGACCTTGGAGGTGGGAGGGTAAAGTGTTGCAATCACTTTAAAGAACAGTTTAATAATGTCTAGAAAATCCGAGAGGCACATAAGCATTTGATACAGCAGTCCTACTACTTGATGTCCATACACCCTGGAGATGTGTACAAGGAGGTGGTCCAAGTGTGTTAATAGCAGCACTGTTTTTCATGGGAAAAAAAAAAAAAAACCTTAATACTATCAAGTTATAGAATAGATAAATAAATTGAATTAGTCAAGAGAACAGAATACTCAAGAGAAGAAAAAAATGAGTAAATTAATGCCCCATGCCAATACAGATACATCATAAATTTATAACTTACATGTGTGTAGTAAATGCGTAAAGAAATATGTATGAATCTTAAACTCCCAATTCAAGATATGGTTATGTGTGAGGAGTCAGAGATGGCAATGTGAGCTGCGAAGGTCACATAGCTGATTTTAACAGCTCTTTGCAATGTCTTAGCCTGGGTGATAGGTTCACCAGTTTTCTTTATTTTATACTTTTTATAACTTTTAGACATATGGAATTGTTTATGATTAATAATTAAATTAATAAGAAAAGTATTAGACTATTATAAATATGAACAAAGGAAAAGAGTTTTAAAAAATGATAGGCTATAAAGTTTTTTTTTTAATAAAATAATAAAATTTTTTTTTTTTTTTTTATTTACTCATGACCCCAAGGACAAAATATCGGTCACTATTAATTAATGTAAATAAGCAGCCCCAGGTAGAGTTTACACTATTCATGCTGGCAAACATTACTGAGACAAAAATTGAGCCGGCATGGCTACCGGGGGAGGCAATCCTATGTGCTGAGAGTCCCTAGGAACATAACTGGACCATGTTTGTGCAACACCAAAAGAACAACCGTACTAACTTTGGATGACATCAAGTGGTTTTCCTTCTACACATTTATTTTTTTCTAAGTTTTATTCACAATGATTACATCATGCTTTTATAATTGAAAATGTATATAATAAAATTGAGAATTTAAAATAAAGTTAGGTGGACAATTCTGTGTTAATTTTTCCTGCCTGAGAAGTGCTCACCCATCAGTTGTTGTTGTTAGCTGCCATGGAATGGCCCCCGACTCATGTGACCCCATGCACAATGGAACAAAGTGCTGCCCAGTTCTCTGCCATCCACCCCCACAATTGGTTGTAAATTGGATCATTGTGATCCCTAGGGCTTCATTGGCTGATTTTCAGAAGTAGACTGCCATGCCTTTCTTCCTTGTCTGTCTGAGTCTGGAAGCTCTGCTGAAGACTGTTCTGCATAGTAGGAACACTCAATCATCCACTGATAGATGGGTGGGGGCTGTACATGAGGAGCACTGGCCGGGAATCAAACCCAGGGCTCCTGCATGCGAGGTGAGGGTTTTACCACTACCGCCATGCCTGCACAAACCATCAGTAGATTAACAAAATAAAGTTGTATTTCCAACATATGTAAAGTCCAATTCAGGTATACCAACTGTCTTAGCCTGGGTTCTCCAGAGAAGCAAAACCAGTAAAGCATAAAAACATATATAGAGAGAGATTTATATCAAGGAAATGGCTCACTCGATTGTAGAGGCTGGAACATCCTAAGTTCATGGGTCCAGATAGAGGCTTCTCCTGATTCAAGTAGCTGCAAGGGCCGGAGAACTCAAGATAGGCAGGTCAGAGAGCCAGGCTCTTGCTCACAGGCTGCAAAGATGGATGAGTTCCAAAACTGGCAGCAAGACTACAGGTGAGCTGTTAGCTCGAGTCCCAAGAACTGGAGGTCAGACAAACAGAGGCCACCTGCATGATCCAGTGAGAGCAAAAAGCCCTCGAACCTTGCCAGAACGTCAGCATTTGGTGGATGCAGGTCACATGCCCAAGAAACTCCCTTTCATCTGATTGCCTACTCATAGCAGATCCCATCATGGGAGTGATTCCATAACAGATCTCAACAGGGAAGTGATCACAACACTGTGTGATTGCCAAAACACTGAGAATCATGTCCCAGCCAAGATGACAAACAATCTCAATCATCATACCAACCTCCCTCCATGTCCTCCATGTTCAGGAGGCACATGTGGCCTCCAGAATCATGGTGGGGGTGGAAGAGAAACACAAAGGAGGCGTCTGCTCTTTACCACTTTGGATTATCACAGTTCAATTCCCAGAGCTACTCACAGGGACCTGGGATATCACACAGGAACATGGGAAACGCAGGGCAACACAGGGGGCTTGGTGAGCATTTGCCCTTTATCCCATGGTTCATATTTTAAAAAGTATTTTTACTTTTTTTTTAAGTTATTTTAAAAAGTAGTAAAAGGAAATAATAATGACATATTATCATAAAAAGATTTCCTTTCTCCTTACCGGTGGAAAATCACCTTAAAGTTTTACATTGTAGAAATTTCCTCATTTTACATATCAGCAGTCACCTAATGGATGTGCTTTTCAGATTTAACAGTTAAAAAGTCAGGAAAACAAATTGTATACGACATGAATACTTTTTCTCTTCTCAATTTTTCACCCATCCTAAAAACACCAAAATAGGATTTAAAACAGAGTATGTAAATAACATGAAACACTAAAAAATGAACTCATGAAATAAAAACAAAGCCAAAAGTAAGATTACTATTTTTATAATTTTTATTGTGCTTTAAGTGAAAGTTTACAAATTAAGTCAGTCTCTCACACAAAAACTTATATACACCTTGCTACATACTCCCAATTACTCTCCCCCTAATGAGACAGCCAGCTCTCTCCCTCCACTCTCTCTTTTCATGTCCATTTCGCCAGTTTCTAACCCCCTCCACCCTCTCATCTCCCCTCCAGGCAGGAGAAGCCAACATAGTCTCAAGTGTCCACCTGATCCAAGAAGCTCACTCCTCACCAGCATCCCTCTCCAACCCATTGTCCAGTCCAATCCATGTCTGAAGAGTTGGCTTCAGGAATGGTTCCTATCCTGGACCAACAGAAGGTCTGGGGGCCATGACCACCGGACTCCTTCTAGTCTCAGTCAGACCAGTAAGTCTGGTCTTTTTACGAGAGATTGGGGACTGCATCCCACTGCTCTCCTGCTCCCTCAGGGGTTCTCTGTTGTGTTCCCTGTCAGGGCAGTCAGTGGTTGTAGCCAGGCACCATCTAGTTCTTCTGGTCTCAGGCTGATGTAGTCTCTGGTTCATGTGGCCCTTTCTGTCTCCTGGGCTCGTAATTACCATGTGTCCTTGGTGTTCTTCATTGTCCTTTGATCCAGGTGGGTTGAGACCAACTGATGCATCTTAGATGGCTGCTTGCTAGCGTTTAAGACCCTAGACGCCACTCTTCAAAGTGGGATGCAGAATGTTTTCTTAATAGATTTTAGTATGCCGATTGACTTAGATGTCCCCTGAAACCATGGTCCCCAAGCCCCTGCCCCGGCTACACTGGCCTTTGAAGCATTCAGTTTATTCAGGAAACTTCTTTGCTTTTGGTTTACTCTAGTTGTGCTGACCTCCCCTGTATTATGTGTTGTCTTTCCCTTCACCTAAAGTAGCTCCTATCTACTATGTAATTAGTGAATGCCCCTTTCCCACCCTCCCTCCCCCCTCTCATAACCACAAAAGAATGTTCTCTTCTCAGGTTAAACTATTTCTCAAGCTCTTATAATAGCGGTCTTATACAATATTTGTCCTTTTGCAACTGACTAATTTCACTCAGCATAATGCCTTCCAGGTTCCTTCAAGTAATGAAATGTTTCACAAGTTCCTCACTGTTCTTTATCGATGTGTAGTATTCCATTGTGTGAATATACCATAATTTATTTATCCATTCATCCATCAAAGGGCACCTTGGTTGCTTCCACCTTTTTGCTGTTGTAAACAGAGCTGCAGTAAACATGGGTGTGCATATATCTGTTTGTGTAAAGGCTCTTATTTTTCTAGGATATATTCCGAGGAGTGGGATTGCTGGATCGTATGGTAGTTCTATTTCTAACTTTTAAAAAAAAAAAAAATTTTTTTTTTTTTAAGGAAGTGCCAAATCAATTTCCAAAGAGGTTGTACAATTTGACATTCCCACCACCAATGTAGAAGTGTTCCAATCTCTCCACAGCCTTTCCAACATTTATTATTTTGTGTTTTTTGGATTAATGCCAGCCTTGTTCAAGTGAGATGAAATCTCATTGTAGTTTTGATCTGCATTTCTCTAATGGCTAATGATCGTGAACATTTCCTCATGTATCTGTTAGCTACCTGAATGTCTTCTTTAGTGAAGTGTCTATTCATATCTTTTGCCCATTTTTTAATTGGGTTATTTGTCTTTTTGAAGTTGAGTTTTTGCAGTATCATGTAGATTTTAGAGATCAGGCACTGATAGGAAATGTCATAGCTAAAAGCTTTTTCCCAGTCTATAGGTAGTCTTTTTACTCTTTTGGTGAAGTCTTTCGATGAGCATAAGTGTTTCATTTTTAGGAGCTCCCAGTTATCTCGTTTTTCTTCTGCATTCTTAATAATGTTTTGTATACTGTTTATGCTGTGTATTAGGGCTCCTAACGTTGTCCCTATTTTTCCTTCCATGATCTTTATTGTTTTAGATTTTATATTTAGGTCTTTAATCCATTTTGAGCTCGTTTTTGTGCATTGAGTGAGGTATGGGTCTTGTTTCATTTTTTTTTGGAGATGGATATCTAGTTAAGCCAGCACCATTTCTTAAAAAGACTCTTTTCCCCATTTCAGCGTTTTGGGGGCTTTGTCAAATATCAACTGCTCATATGTGGATGGATTTATATCTGGATTCTCAATTCTGTTTCATTGGTCTATGTAGCTGTTGTTGTACCAGTACCAGGCTGTCTTGACTACTGTGGCAGTATAATAGGTTCTAAAATCAGGTAAAGTAGGACCTACCACTTTGTTCTTCTTTTTCAGTAATTTCTTAGCAATCCGGGGCCTCTTTCCCTTCCATATGAAGTTGGTGATTTGTTTCTCCATCTCATTAAAGAAAGTTGTTGGGATTTGGATCAGAATTGCATTAAATGTGCAGATTGCTTTTGGTAGAATAGACATTTTTATAATGTTAAGTCTTCCTATCCATGAGCAAGGTGTGTTTTTCCACTTATGTAAGTCTCTTTTGGTTTCTTGCAGAAGTGTACTGTAGTTTTCTTTGTATAAGTCTTTTACATCTCTGGTAAGATTTATTCCTAAGTACTTTATCTTCTAGGGGGCTACTGTAAATGGCATCGATTTGGTGATTTCCTCTTCGATGTTTTTTTTTTGTTGGTGTAGAAGAATCCAACTGATTTTTGTATGTTTATCTTGTATCCCAATACTCTGCTAAACTCTTCCGTTAGTTTCAGTAGTTTTCTTGAGGATTCCTTAGGGTTTTCTGTGTATAGGATCATGTCATCTGCAAATAAAGATACTTTTACTTCTTCCTTGCCAATCTGGATGCCCGTTATTTCTTTATCTTGACTAATTGCTCTGGCTAGGACCTCCAACACAATGGTGAATAAGAGTGGTAATAAAGGGCACCCTTGTCTGGTTCCACATCTCAATGGGAATGCTTTCAGGTTCTCTCCATTTAGGGTGATGTTGGCTGTTGGCTTTGTATAAATGCCTTTTATTATGTTGAGGAATTTTCCTTCTATTCCTATTTTGCTGAGAGTTTTTATCACAAATGAGTGTTGAACTTTGTCAAATACCTTTTCTGCATCAATTGATAAAATCATGTGATTCTTGTCTTTTGTTTTATTTATGTGGTGGATTGCATTAATTGTTTTTCTAATGTTGAACAATCCCTGCATACCTGGTATGAATCCCACTTGGTCATGGTGAATTATGTTTTTGATATGTTGTTGAATTCTATTGGCTAGAATTTTGTTGAGGTTTTCTGCATCTACGTTCATGAGGGATATAGGTCTATAATTTTCTTTTCTGTGGTGTCTTTACCTGGTTTTGGTATCAGGGATATGGTGGCTTCACAGAATGAGTTAGGTAGTATTCCGTCCTTTTCTATGCTCTGAAATACCTTTAGTAGTAGTGGTGTTAACTTTTCTCTGAAAGTTTCGTAAAATTGCAGTGACGCCCTTTGGACCAGGGCTTTTTTTTGTTGGGAGGTTTTTGATTACCTTTTCATTCTCTTCTTTTGTTATTGGTCTATTTAGTTGTTCTACCTCTTTTTTACCGCTGTTTGTGTTAGTTTAGGTAGGTAATGTGTTTCTAGGAATTCATCCATTTCTTCTAGGTTTTCAAATTTGTTTGAGCATAGCTTTTCATAGTATTCTGATATGATTCTTTTAATTTTAGTTGGGTGGTTGTAATATTGCCCATCTCATTTCTTATTCAGGTTATTTGCTTCCTCTCCTGTTTTTCTTTTGTCAGTTTGATCAGGTGTTTATCAATTTTGTTGATTCTTTAAAAAAACCAACTTTTGGTCTTGTTAATTCTTTCAATTGTTTTTCTGTTTTGTATTTCATTTAGTTCAGCTCTAATTTCTATTATTTGTTTTCTTCTGGTGCCTGTGGGTTTCTTTTGTTGCTCTCTTTCTATTTTGTTCAAGTTGTAGGGATAATTCTTTGATTTTGCCCCTTTATTCTCTTTGTATGTGTGCATTTATTGATTTAAATTGGCCTCTGAGCACTGCTTTTGCTGTGTACCAAAGGTTCTCATAGGAATTGTTTTCATTCTCATTGGGTTTTATGAATTTCTTTATTCCATCCTTAATGTCTTCTATAATTCAGTCTTTTTTGAGTAGGGTATTGTTCAGTTTCCAAGTGTTTGGTTTCTTTTCCCTGCTTTTCCTGTTATTGATTTCCACCTTTATGGCATTATGGTCAGAGAAGATGCTTTGTAATATTTCAATGTTTTGGATTCTGCTAAGGCTTGCTTTATGACCTAATATGTGGTCTCTTCTAGAGAATGTTCCATGTGCACTAGAAAAGAAAGTATACTTGGTTGCTGGTGGGTGGGGTGTTCTGTATATGTCTATGACATCAAGTTGGTTGATTGTCGCATTTAGATCTTCCATATCTTTGTTGAGCTTCTTTCTGGACGTCCTGTCCTTCACTGACAGTGGTGTGTGGAAGCCTCCTACTATTATTGTGGAGCTGTCTATCTCACTTTTCAATGCCGATAGATTTTGTTTTATGTATCTTGAAGCCTTGTCATTGGGTGGATAAATATTTAATATGGTTATACCTTCTTGATGTATTGTCCCTTTAATCATTATATAGTGTCCTTCCTTATCCTTTCTGATGGATTTAACTTTAAGGCCTATTTTGTCAGAAATTAATATCGCCACTCCTGCTCTTTTTTGATCATTGTTTGCTTGATATATTCTTTTCCATCCTTTGAGTTTTAGTTTGTTTGTGTCTCTAAGTCTAAAGTGTGTCTCTTGTAGGCAGCATATAGACGGATCTTGCTTTTTAATCCATTCTGCCACTCTCTGTCTCTTTATTGGTGCATTTAGTCCATTTACATTCAGGGTAATTATGGATAGGTATGAATTTAGTGCTATCATTTTGATGTCTTTTTTTGCGTGTTGTTGGCAGTTTCTTTTTCCCACTTAGTTTTACGTGCTGAGTAGATTATCTTTATATATTGTCCTTTCCTCATATTTGCTGTTGTTGATTTTGTTTCTGCTGAGTCTCTTTTTTTTTTCTTGTATTTTATTTTGATGAGTAGGATAGTTTGTTTCCTTTGTGGTTACCTTATTATTTACCCCTATTTTTATAAATTTAAACCTAACTTATTTCTTTGTATTGCCGTATCTTCCTCTGCATATGGAAGGTGTATGATTACATTTGTTAGTCCCTCTGTATTATTTTAATTTTGTCTTCTTTTACATAATAACATCACTGTTAACCTGCTTTGAGATTTTTTTTTTTTTTTTAAATCTTGCTTTGTTTTTCTTTTTTTTTGGATTTCCCTGTCTGGGTTGGCTTCTGGTTGCTCTGCCCAGTGTTCTAGTCTTGGGCTGATACCTGATATTATTGAGTTTCTAACCAAAGAACTCCGTTTAGTATTTCTTGTAGTTTTGGTTTGGTTTTTACAAATTCCCTAAACTTCTGTTTATCTGGAAATGTCTTAATTTCACCTTCATATTTAAGAGACAGTTTTGATGGATATATGATTCTTGGAAGGCAATTTTTTTCCTTCAATTTTTTAAATATGTCATCCCATTGCCTTCTTGCCTGCATGGTTTCTGCCGAGTAGTCTGAGCTTATTCTTATTGGCCCTCCTTCATAGGTGACTTTTTGTTTATCCTTCGCTGCTCTTATAATTCTCTCTTTATCTTTGGTTTTGGCAAGCTTGATTATAATATGTCTTGGTGACTTTCTTTTAAGATCTACCTTATGTGGAGTTCGATGAGCATCTTGGGTAGATATCATCTCATCTTTCATGATATCAGGGAAGTTTTCTGCCAACAAATCTTCAACAATTCTCTCTGTATTTTCTGTTATCCCTCCCTATTCTGGTACTCCAATTGCTGGTAGGTTATTTCCCTTAATAGAGTCCCACATGATTCTTAAGGTTTCTTCATTTTTTTAAATTCTTTTATCTGATTTTTCTTCATATATATTAGTGCCAAGTGATTTATCTTTGAGTTCAGAAATTCTAGCTTCTACTTGCTCAATTCTGCTCCTCTGACTTTCTATTGAGTTGTCTACTTCTGTGATTTTATTGTTAATCTTCTGAATTTCTGATTGCTATTTTTTTTTTATCTGTCTATGGATTTTTCCAGCTTATTAAACTTTTCATTATGTTCCTGAATAATCTTTCTAATTTCTCCAGTTGCTTTATCTGTGTGTTCCTTGGCTTGTTCTGTGTATTGCCTCATTTCCTTCCTGATGCCTTGAAGGGTTCTGTGTATTAATCTTTTCTATTCTGCCTCTGGTAATTCCAGAAATGCACTTTCATCTAGAAGATCCCTGGATTCCTTGTTTTGAGAGCCTATTGAGGTGATCATGGTCTGTTTCTTTATGTGACTTGATATTGACAGTTGTCTCCGAGCCATCTATAAGTTATTGTATTAGTTTATGCTTGCTTACTGTGTCGTAGCTGCTTGCCCTGTTTTGTTTTGGTATACCCCTATGGGCTGCTTGAGTGAAGTAGCTTGATTATTTTTCTCCTTGGTACTCTGACATCCTGTCCCCAGATGGCTACAGCTGTTGTCCGGTATATCAGTCTAGGAGTCCATTCACTTTTCTTGTATGAATTCAGCTCAGGTTTCCAGGTAGCTGATCAGCAAGTGTGTGGTACAGACTCTGTCCTACAGTCTTAGAGGAGCAGGGGTGATTGGCGTATATACCGGTATCTGATTGCAGCAGGGGGTCACACTGTGAACAAGGCAGGGGGCTGAGAACCAACCCCCAAGTGTCTCTGAGGAAAGAACGTCCCTGTTTCCTAGAGCATGAAGGTGGATGGGTTCTGCAGAAGGATCACGGGCACCCACCCAAAGTTTTTGGTTATAAGGACTGGGGGTACCAGTTATCTGTGGACTCCTGTCCCGGATGGCTGGGTGACCTGAGTGGAGCTACCAGTCCTTAGGTCCCTGATGTGGGTAAGTGAGGACCTTGTTTAATAGGCAAAGCAATGTCAAACATCCAACACCCACCTCTCCACCGCACAGCTAAAATGGTTGGAGTTGCCAACAAGGGCCTATTCTCCCAAAACAGGCCCACACAGGTCCACACAGAGGGAAAAGGTGCTTAAAGTCCATGGACGGTTTATGCCTGGACAAGAGCCACTTCTGTCCTGAGCTCCCCCCGTTAGTGGAGCTAGCACATTATCTTTTCCCCCAATTGCAAATTTTTTCCTTCCCCAAGGTCGGGAGAATGGCTCTAGGTTTTCAACAGGGCCTTTCTGAGACCAAGGGAATTCAGCTGCTGAAGCTGGCTTGGGGGTGGGGAGGGGGCGGTAAAGTATACGCAAGTACTTAGCTTTGTCCAAGAGCGCTGTTATTCTCAGGGTCCAGAGGTGTGAGTAGGCTGTGTGACTGACTCCTTCTTCCTGAGGAAGCTGTGGCTGAACACTAGTACTAGCCCACCACTGCCACCGCTCTGGGAATAGTGCCTGAGGGCTCCCCACAATTCAGGTCCGGTAACTCCTCTCCACTTCTGAATGATCTCTTCCTCCCTCTGCCCCTCAGTTCATTCTCTAAGTTTGCCTTTGAAGCTCAGGGCTCCCAGCTTGTCACAAACATACTCGTTTCACTCATTTTTGGGGGGCCTTTATTATAAAGAGGGCTCGCCGGAAGGATCTGTCTATTCCACCATCTTGGCTCTGCCTCCTGATTGCTATTTTATATGCAGCGATCTATATGTCTTTTCAAGAACTAGTAGAGCAAGAATGGAATAACTTATTTTAAATGAAGCACACGGTGTTTATTAGACTTAAAGGCCTTCATATACTTTTAGATTACAAATTGGTAGCAAAGTAATACCTATCTGAGGCACTAGATGTAAGTCTACTTCCTGAATGATACAAGCACAGAGACTGGGAAGTTCGTCCCTTCACTCCCCAAACACTGGCTCTTGCTTCATCAGTAAGCAGGCTCATCAGTAAGCAGACTCCTTTCTCTACATCCCCTCATGACGCCTGCTTGAGATCACGTTTTGAATATTTCAGTGAAGTAGGATATCAGAGAATAAGTGTTGTTATATCATCTTCCAGTTGAAAGAGAGCCAGTGTGTAGTCTAGCAGCATCCCTAAGATATAGGACGGTTCAGAAATTCACCTGAAGGTAGAGCGTGGGAAAAAGAATTGGGCACTACAGTGTCACTTACATAGTGATAAATTTGCCAAGTATATAGGGTCTCTATGTGTTGGAATTGACTCAACTGCAATGGGTTTGGGTTTATTAATCTGCATCTCATCATCCCAATAAAAATGCAAGGAAATTTTGGTTAAAGAAGAATTAAGGCCCCAAATAGTGAAATCTTTAAGATAAACCATGAAAATATGTGTAATATCCTAGAGATTTCAATGAAACCGATGGTAATGAGAAAATTAAGACTGTTTTAATCGGCCAAAGTTAATACATTTACTAGACTTCAAATTATGTTGGGCAAATCTCTAAACACTTGAGCAGTGCCTAAGTAGGTGAGTTCAATTTTCCTAGAAAAACAATCAAAGAACAACAACAAAAAAAGCTGCTCCTTATCTGCTGTTGTTCTTACAGAGTGTGATGTGGAGAAAAAAGATTTTATTATACATATGAATTTGGAATCCATATACTCCTTTAATGGCTCTAATGAAGTTAGTTTTAAAACTAGCTTTACCTTGCAAAACTTTGTATCTGAATTCCCATATCATTACTTAAAACCCCCAAAACCAGGTGCTATCATTACTTAAAAGAAAAAAAAATTATTATTTTTTATTTTTTTTTTTAAGAAATTTTTGAAACAATGTGATTCAAAACAGTTGGCTTCAAGAGCATCATTATGTAAGATACTTGATTGTTCTTGCTACCCCAACATCTCTTTTCCTTTTTTTAATTAATAGAGACTTTGTATTGAAGGAATGGGCTTCCCGTTTCTCTGGACCAGGTGTTTGGGTAGAGCTCCAATACCAGACAGGGAGGGAAAATACGACACAGTTCTGGACCATAAATCATTGAAGTCTTCTAACCCAATTGATCTAGTGTTAAAGACATGGCACAGAAGTTACCAAACAGTGTAATCCCATCTCTCTGGCCCAATGTGGTCCCAGAAAAATGAATCCCAGGACTTATCTGAGATACCAAGTAGAGGCAAACTTTCTCATCCAGACTTGGACTTTTTGGCTGTGGACTTGAATGGAGTCAGAGACCAAAGTCAATATAGCCGAAGGCACTAATGTTAGAAATAATTCCAAATGATATCACTAGAATCCATGGGTCAATCCATGCATGGAGCCAGTCCCTTTGGCCTTTCGATTCAATACATTACTCTTTCAACTTGAATTATTTTTCTATCATTTATCACCCCATCTACACTCTTCATTTTAGAAAACTGTGTCCTTATAATGAAGTTGCCATTGGTCAAAGTGATTTATAGCATTTCATGGGGATTTAAATAAGACACAGATAAAATAAATTTTACTATTTTATAAACATATCTCTTTCCCAGTCCCAAATAGTATTATACAGGTTGGCCACAAAGCAAGGCATCTTTTGCTCTGGATATCAGTGGAGGGTTAACACAAGCACATACACAGATACACACATACATACATACTTATATGTACACACACACACACATACATAGGAATACAGAAGTTTGCCACCACTTAGAATATTCAGACGTAAGTGTTCCAGGCTCCAGAGATAATTCTGGAACTGTTCTAAGTATGCCTTGAATGGTGGCAGCAAGACTGGTGAGCGCAGAGAGCATCCCTAAATAACAATTTTGTATGTGGAAGGTAACAGCTATTTTAATATGCAATTACTCATACGTTTATTCAAAATATGTCTTTTTATAAGCTAATGAATAGGATATCAGTTCACGTGGGAATTCACTAGTTCTTTCTGGATTAGAGAATTAAGTCTTAAAAAAAATTCAGATTTTACTTAATGAATATGGAAAAGAGACTGCCAATAAAAGTCAGAAGTCATGGTTTAACAAGAAAAAAAAATTGGGTAAAAGCAAAACAAAACAAAAAAGTTACTCTAGAATAGTTCCATAGTTTGCATGTAAAATTGTTTTTAATTATTTTACTTATTGAATATTTATGAAGAATGACTGGAAAACAAAATAAACAGCTGCTCACCACCCAGCTGTTTGAAACCTCATAGCTAAATATTAATTCAAAGCAGGTTGCCCAATGGAATTTTTACAATTCAATAGAAAAAAATTAGCAAAAAAAATTAACAAAGGGATAATAAGAGAGAAAATAAAAATAACTTCTGGATAAAAACATATTAGGTTTGCAATTACTTGCAGGAAGGAGTTTTCCAATTGGCCATGGTAAAAAAAAAAAAAAAAAGGACATTTTCAGAAAATTTCATTCTAAATGTTTAACATTATTTCACTTCAAATATTCCTATGCATCAATAAAAATACCAATGTGTTTTTATAATTGGGTCATTTCTGTTAACGGTCATGTTCAGCATACAAACTTTTCACAGGGAATAATCTTTAGTATGTGATCACTTTTAGTTATGTGACTCTCTGGTATATGGTGACTCCTTCATTTGAATTTTGAAAGAAGTTTAAAATACATTTAACGTCATCATAGTGTTCAGTATATTTTAGTACTTTATGGTTTTATATTTGTTAGATGTCTAAAGTAAAAAATGCATGGATCTTTATTCAAAAAATATGAGGCACACTGATACTAGTACTAGAAAAAAACAGACCCATTGTTGTGGAGTCAATTCTGACTCATGGCGACATTAAAGGACAGAGTAGAACTGCCCCATAGGGTTTTCAAGGAGCGAACAGTGGATTTGAACTGCCAACCTTTTGGTTACCAGCCGAATGCTTAACCACGGCTCCATGCTACTACTAGAAGTTGATAAATCACCTAATCTGATTCTATTATTTTACGGATTAAGGAACAGATCTAGAGAAGGGGAAGAGACCCAAGTCAGTAATAGAAGGGACAAGCCACACCTTGATATTTTCCCACCTCTGCAAGTGGCTTTTATTATTTACATAACAGAATATGGCACCAATTCTGAATAACATGATCATTTGCAATGCACAAACATAAATTATTTGTATGTATCTGCAAGTCTAACATGGAACTAAGGTACATAAAATTGAAAGCAAAGCCTAATGCTTTAAGAATGAAAGTAATAAACCCGAAAAAAGTAATACATCAGAAAGATAAAATAATAAATCATATCCATAGCCTCCCATGCATGCTTACCTATTTATAAATGCAAATAAGCATCACCACAACTTTAGTTCAACTGAACTCATTCTTGTATATAAAAAACACAGTTCCATACATCACAGAAGACTTTTGTAACAATACAGGTGATTTTATCAGACATACATCAGGAAAATATAATTTTTAGTTACTACTGTACGAGGTTGTAGATAATACCACCCAGGCAATGCACCCCAAAACCCTAGAACCTTATGCTCAAGTGCATTAATGTGACAATTTGGCCCTCCACCAGTGGTGCTGGATGACACTGAGTGTCTACTGCCACCATGTTGGTTACGTTTTCCTTACAGAAGAGTGCAGTGACATCAAGAACTGGCCTTTAAAATTCTTTGAACATTCTTTCTTGATCCAAAATATCCAGCAAAGGATGTGCATGAGAAATGAACTCTTCAGATACCTTTGCAACTTAAAATCAGTTGTATGTGTTTGATGGAGCTGCTATATGTAAAAACCAAATGTAGACTTGTATTTCTAACACAAAATTGGGAACAGCAAAAAAATGCCTCTCTGCCAAATCTATTATGAATTGATCTTGTATACATTTTAACTGGAACTTGGAGTTATAATTGGATGATGCGTTTATTGTTGTTGTTGTTCGTTGTGGTCAAGTCAGCTCCAGCCCTTGGCAACCATATATATAACAGAATAAAACGTTGCCCAATCCTGTACTGTCTTCATGATTGCTAACACTATAACTGCTGCAAAGTTCCAGGAAAGGAAGACATATTTTGAGAGGCTATCTAGCCAGTCTGAACAGGATGAACGGAAGTAAAAACAAACAAACAAGCACATAACAAAACCTCCAAGTGAGAGCAAGGAACCCCTACTCTAGAAAAAATCATTAGGATTGTTTGATGAAAGAAAAAGGCAAAGTAGGCAAGGTGAAAGGAAGGGTAAGTTTTGCAGATAAGCTTGCTAGATGATTTGGATAAAACTCTTAGAGGCAAACGAGACCCTCGTTTTCTCAACAGAGAAGTAAGAAAGCCGCCCTCGTAATCATGGAGATGATGTATTCATACTAGTGAATCTATTCTGACACCATTACTTCAGTGGCAGAGAGGCAAGAGGTTAGGAATGATGAAACGAGGCTCCTGCAGTTACTGATTGATGAGCAAAGATTTCAAATCATCATATGAGTTTCTTGCTTGCTTGTTTTTAAGTTAAAGGATACAGCAATCTGCAAAAAAGTTTGAACTCTTCATAGTCAGGCTTACCATTTTCATCCTGTCTTAAATGTGCCTCTTTCAGGAAACTGAGGTCTTTTCCCTCCTATGTGCTCTGTCCCAGCAATGATATTTACATACAAAATCCATATAATTCTTTCAAATACAATTAAATTCAAATAAGAGAACATGAAGATTAATCAAAAGCAGATTTTAAGAGGAATCAGCTTGAGAGTGTGTGTCCTTTGCTGATGTCACACAACACGGGATGATGGGCCACTCAGCTCTTTGGTAACAAGAACAACCTCCCCAATTCCGCATCCGCGCACCCAGAGGGCGTTGTAAAAGCTCTGGCTGTGTGAAGCACCCGAGTTTCCAGAATGGTCCATCAGATCCCAGGCACTCAGGCAAGGTGGCTTCATCCCAACACCAACAGGAGGCTCAGCTTCCCGGGTTCCAGGCTCACAGGTGGAGTACAGGATGATGAAAGATAACAGGACTTTGGGGAGTCACAAGCCATCTCCTCTGTGTCCCTCGTGGTGTTCAGAAATAGATTTTCTGAGACAGATTAATACCAAGTTCGTTGAAATTCATATATAAGCTACATACATAAACACAAGCTATTTAGAAAATTTAAATTACTCAACCCAAGTAATAAAATATTTATGAGAAAAGAGAATGTTCAGCAAGTCCATAAAGTATACAAACTGACAAATTAATTAGTACTTAATAACAAGAAATTTCCATCAATTGCCAAAAGCACCACAAATTACTTGTGAAATAAACATATTATTATTTTTTTCCACTTCTGTTACTACTCTCAACAACTAATTTTTGGCCATTATTCATCATTTTTTTTTTTTTTTGGAGTATAAAGTATGATTAGTAGCACATAACATAATAATCTTGGAAATTGATTTCAGAATACAATTTTCCACTTTTAATATAGTCCTGGCAGTAGGCTTTGATGTACAAAGAATAGTCAACCATGTGAACTGGCCTCTTCATCTTTGCAAATATTAAGTTTTATGAATAAGAATCTGAAATTAAAAACAAAGAAATGCAGACGGTGCTACCGTTAGTGCATGGCATGGCCCCATAGCTCCTAATGTGGGAAACCATTTCTCATTTGTGGACTGCGTTGAGCCTGCAGAGTTGCAGCAATATTTTTGCATGTAATAGTATGAATTATGTCTATAGCGTCTTGGAAATACAAGAAACAATAATCCAACCCCATGAAATACATGTAGTAAAAAAAAACCCGGTCTTAATGAAATTTAGAATCTTAGTAAATTTATACAAAATAAATTTTACAAAATTTATACAAAATAAACCTAATTAAATTTATAACAAACTATCAGATGTCAGGATTAAGTCCAGATATCTAGTTTATATCAATCAATAAAAAGAGGATAAACTCACTTATTAAAATAAAGTTGACTCAGAGATGGAGTTAAAAAAAACTATTTGTTAAATACCGAAGTTTGAACCTCAGATAAAATGTAGACAGAAATACTGCAGGCCTATGTTTTCAAAAACAAAGCTGAGAGGGGTTCAAAGGCAGAATGTGTTAAAAAGAGACCACTTGAGGTACAGTAGAATAATAAAGGGCCCAATGTTCAGTGAGGTTTTATGCATCAATATTTATGTATCACAAAGCAGCCATCTGATTCACAAGCCATAAATTTCAGGAACTGTAGTAAATTACAATTCTGTTTTTCCACGGAAGAACAAAGACACGAAAACTAAGAACATATGCAAGATACTAAAACGATATTTTTATAAGCTACTAGATATCTAATTAAAATATATCTTGATAAATTGTTTCATGAAAAAGAGGTCATTTATGCATCAACATTTATTGAATATGACTAAAACTATACTCAGGAAAACCATACCTGAAGTAAGTGTACAAATACAGAATTTTAAAAAACTATGTTAATAACTAAATCATAGGATTTAATAAAAATAATAATAAAAGCAAGAAAAGCAGAATCAATGAGAAAACCAAAAAAAGACAAGAAAAATAAAACAGGCAAAAACATGATAAAAATGGATCAATCGCTAGCTGGGAATAATTTTTTTTTTTTTTAAAGAAAACAAATACAAAAAAGAAATATAATTACATTTACAAAGGAAATTTAAAATATATGCATATATTTTTGAAACAATTTAAAATATCAATGAAAGAAGCAATTTAGAGATCATTTTATCGAAATTGCTCCCAAAGATACTAGAAACCCAAACAAAGCAAAAATAATGGAAGGCATTGAGAAAGGGCTCACTTTTATGTCTCTCTTCTAAGAACTACATATGCTCATGTATATTCAAATGGTTTCACATAAAAGTCATTTTAAACTTTCGATAGCAACTAATTTCAATCCTAATTTGCCTATTTTGTAGCATGAAGGAAAAGGAAAACTTTCCATAGTTCTTTAAGAACCAGTTACCACTGATCCCAGAAAATCAATAGAACACCAAAGCTAACCTCACCTAGGACTTCTTAGGGACTGCTGAAATTCTGGAGTGGCCCCTCAGATCCTAGGCACTCGGGGGATAGGCAGGAAAGGAGGCCTCCTTTCAGCTCTACCACCAGGATGACATTTAGCGTCATTTTGAAATTAATTCACCATGGCCAAATGAGCTGAATTCTTAAAATTCAACGATGCTTTATTTTTAGAAAACCAATTAACATAATGCATGCGTTACTATTTCAAAACAGAAAATCAATATGATAACAATAGATACTAAAAAGGCACTTGAGATAATTATTAAACAACCATACACAACAAGAAAAAAGCAAGCAAGAATATTTAATACAATCAAAATATGTCTATGATATTTTCAGTCTTTCTCCCTCCCTCCTTCTGTCTTCCTCTCTTTCTTTCTTTCTCTCTCTCACCCAAACACACTGAAACACATTCAAACACAATCAAATCTGCCAATATGTTTAACGGAAAAACAATGGAAACATTCCCATTGACATTTAAATCAATATACACACTGTTACCAATTATTATTATTTAACATAGTTCTCATTAGAATAACCAATATAATTAGAAAACAGAAAAAACAAATATGGGTATTATTTCACATTTTTGCATTCATTTTATTGTTTGTTTTTTACTGATAGATCTGTTGTACACACACACAGGTGTTTGGGATGGTGGGAGTATAGTTAAAAAGAATGAGGTGAGTTTGTGCTGAAATGGAAAATTCTTCTACATATACTAAATTGGCAAAGTAAATATTTTACGTAAATTTAAAAGAAAAGATAGATGATAGATTGAAAGGCAGACAGACAACTAGATAGAAAGAGAAGAGACAAAGGGAGAACCATTTGTTGGAAGAAGAAACACAGGAAAGTCAACAATAGTTGACTTAGGAAGAGTGCCTAAGACCAGAAGACTTTTTTTTTTTAATTATTTTTATTTGGATGAAAGTATACATAGCCAAAGGTACACCATTTCAACAATTTCTACGTGTACAATTCAGTGACATTGATTATATTCAAGTTGTGCTATGATTCTTGCTATCCTTTCCTAAATTATTTCATCACCATTATCCGAAACTGACTGCCCCTAAGCTTCCCATCTAACCTTTCAAGTAGCTGTTGTCAATTTGATTTCATGTAGATAATTCTTTAAAAGAGCACAATATTCAATGCAGACATATTTTACTAATTAAGATAAGTTACTTTTTTGATCATAGTTTTGGTTTAAGGTTTAAAGTTTAAGATTATCTCAGGACAACAGTTTTGGGGGTTCATCCAGCCTCATTGACTTCAGAAAGTCTGGATTCCAGAGAGGATTTGAAATTCTGCTCCTCATTTTCTTCTTTTTGATTAAGATTATTCTATAGAATCTTTGATCAAAACAATTAGTGACAGTAGCCGGTCACCATCCAGTTCTTCTGGTCTGCTGGCAAAGGAGGCAGTTGTTCATGGAGGCAATCACACATGCATTCACTTTCCTCCTCCAATTCTTGACTCTCAGAAGGAGACTTTTACTTTGTTTCTTGACATTTTAGTTTTCTAAATGTATGCCTGCATTGCTTTTATATAATTTTTAAAAGTTGTTCGTAGGAACTATCTGGGCATAACATTAAGGATCAATATTTGTTTTCTTTATATTTATTTCTCTTAAACACATTCATATGATTTTAATGTAAAAAACCAGTATGATGGCTCATGTAAAATGATGTATGGCGTTTCCACATGGGAGGCATCAGTCAAATCTAGACAACACATTCTAAATTGAAAGGTAATCTAGCATTAATTACACAAATATACCTTAAAGTTTGAAGAATCCTTAAAATCTGTTCTTTCATTAATCCAGAATATATTGTCAGGTCCTTTTTAGTAGTTAGGGAGAATGGCCGTTACAGCAAATGCCCTGATAAGTAACCTGAGGCCCTTTCCCGAGGAGCTCATGGTTGGGTACGGGAAGGCAGGCTCCATGTGTTGTGATGAGCGTTAACGGAGTTATAGACAATGTGTGAAGATGAGAGAGCCCCCTTGTTCATGACACGTGTGAAAGAAGCAGAAATTTTACCAACGCCTGCAGCTGAAGTCCTGGCCTCTCCGACATGGTGTTTCTATTCAAATTGAGAAATCCCATCCTTCCCACTCAGTGGTGGTAGCTTTAATCACATACGCTGAGTTTCAGTTGGTTGTTGAATTACTTTTTTTTATTCATTCTATCATCTACTTTTATTTATCTCATAATCTTCCAACTGTGGATTGTTTAAATCACTGCACATACTATACAAAATTCAAACAATATACGTGAGTAGTGAACAATCTGCTAGCTGCCTGCCCAATGCTCACTCTCCGTTTCTTCACGTACAGAGCTTCTATATTGATGAGGGCAGCAATTTCCTCGACTAAAAAATATTTCCTGGACCCTCTTTTAGACTGAGATTGACAATAACATGCAAGCAGCAGCTGTATAATGAGGCCTATAGAAAAACTATATAGGGTTTCCTTACTGAGCTGGTAAAAGAACTGTTTTATCCTACTCCCTTTCTTCTTTCTTCACTCTGTCAGTCCAGTGGGGTGGAAATATCACCACAGAACTGCCTTTCATGTCATGAAGAGCAATAAATGCAGTCGTATTGCCTGTAACACAGACAAAAAGAACAACTGAATCACAGGAGGAAGAGGGACGAAAAGGAATCCTAGAAAGAAGGATGGCCGTTCAGCTGAAAATCAAAACCTGCTGCTTCCTAAGTTACTTAGTACCTACCCCCAACTGCTTCCATAACTGACTTTATAAACCACCTGTGGATCACACCCTCTCCTATTGGTTACATCTGTGAGCGCACATCTTAACAGCCCCAAGAGTGCCATACTGAGAAATACGTGAACCAGCAACCTAGAAAGGAAAGGCTATATGACATTTTCCCACAGAGAAGAATTTTGTCCTTAAATCATATGTATGTGTGCTTTAAAATCTTTATTTCATGTGGGCTAAGATTTTGTAATCAAACACATTGAATCCGGGAAATAATATCGATTGCCGTAGAAAAGTATTTCATCTGAACAGTAATTCACTTCTGAAATGGAGAAGATGTCAGGTCTTCATCTGTAAAAGAAAAACAGCAAAAAACTAATGTTTTAGCTCTCTTGATTGCACAAGTAACGCAACACTTTAATCTAAATGCTGTTATCATCGGACATTATGGGAGAAAAAAATGCTTAGAATTAGATAAATCACTGAATGAAATATTTTGCATTGCAAACGTGTACATGTACACCTTTTGGGGGGGTCTTAGCTCGAAACAAGTGAATGTACCACCTCTGAGGGAACCCAGAATTTGCCTACTCCATCCATATTGTCAGTTGTTTTGAGATGTATGAAATTTTTGTCACATCTTGGACAGAGTGGCTTTGGGACTGAAACCATTGTCAGGTGTGTATGCATGAGTGTGTATGCATGTTTATGTGTATGTGTGTACGTGTGTACGTACATGGGTGTGCATGTGTGCACATGTGTATGCATGTGTGTGTGCATGGGTGTATGTGTACATGTCTGTGTAAGGGTGTGTGTATGTGTATATGCATATATGTGCATGTATGTATATGCGTACATGTATGTGCACGGGTGTATGTGTCTATGTCTGTGTAAGGGTATGTGTATGTGTATATGGGTATATGTGCATGTACATGTGTAGGTGTGTATGCATACGTGTGTGTGCATGGGTGTATGTACATATATCTGTGTAAGGGTGTGTGTATGTGTATATGTGCATGTGTTTTTTTTATATGTGTAGGTGTGTATGCATACATGTGTGTGCACACACATGTTCTTCCATTTCCCTCCAGCAGGCAGAACAGAACTGAGCCCATAGTAGATGCGCTTTGCCCCAATCTGCCGTTCCCATGAAAAAAACAACAGTCAAACTAGACTGTGTGTCTCTCCCATGATATGACAATCAAATTTTAGTTAAGAAGGAACACTGTCCCAATGTAAAGAAATCCGCCCCACTTCTCTTTACTAATCCTGGTATCTCTCCATTCCCCAGAGCCAACAGAGCTAACCTGAGTAACTACCACAGAATGTCCCCTCAGCCCTGAGTAACTACCTCAGAATGTCCCCTCGGCCCTAAGTAACTACCTCAGAATGTCCCCTCAGCCCTAAGTAACTGCTTCAGAATGTCCCCTCAGCCCTAAGTAACTACCTCAGGATTTCCCCTCAGCCCTAAGTAACTTCCTCAGAATGTCCCCTCAGCCCTAAGTAACTGCCTCAGAATGGCCCCTCGGCCCTGCTGGTTCATGTAAGCAAATGCACTTGGCACATGCAGGAGTTTAGTGATAAATTGATTTTGGATGGATTCAATAATTTCCGCATCTACTTTCTAATTGACAATATCCACATACATATATTAAATATAGATTTGAGAATATTAATATTTAAAGGCACTTTTGTAATATTCTGTCTTCCTGTACTTTTATGAATTGAAAAGTGTATATTTAAACAAATAACTCAAATTAAAATTAATGATAGAAATATCCAATGTCCTTATAAATTAGAGATGCCCTGATGGTGCAGTGGTTAAGAGCTCGACTGCTAACCAAAAGGTCGGCAGTTCAAATCCACCAGCTGCTCCTTGGAAGCCCTATGGGGAAGCTCTACTCTGTGCTGTAGGGTTTCTGTGAGTTAGAATCAGCTCAACAGCAACAGGTTTTGTTATAAATTGGAATATTTTATTTGTAACAACAAGTAAACAAGTGGTATGTTATATGTTTTATTAGATAATATAAGATAAAAAATTCATTCTAATCCTGTGATTCTGGTCCAAACATAAAATTTGAAGGCTCTTTCTTTTATCCGTGTACAGGTTACTACATGTTAGTTGGTTAAGCTATTTTTCCTCAAAGAAAGTGAGCAAACGAGTATGGTGGTTACTCTTGGAGGGATTCTTGATGTTGGAAAGGAGATTAGAACTAGAAGAATTCTAATTAGTTGTTCATTTGTTGTTTAACTAATATACATGATAACAAAAAAATATATCCCTTGTGCTTATACTCATACTCATATGGCATTTAAATATATTTTCATAGCTTATAAGTATGGTCTAAACAATATAAAATATCCGTATATGTAAATGATTAATGTAATCATATATTTTCCTCAAAATCATAGAATATTATAACTAAAAGAGATCATAAAGGTTGCCTGATTATATTCTTCGCTTTTTCTGTTAAAAGCAAACAAACAAAAACTGGGACGGGATTTTGAAAAGTTAAGCAATTTTCCCATCATGTACAAATAAAAAATAGCAGACGGAGGAGTAGAGCCCAAATATCTTGGCTCCTAATTCGGTGCACTTTTCAATTTACCATTTTCCATTCCATTTAAATTTACATAAAAATACATTCTCTGTGAGGGAGTAACTGAAAACAATCTATAAATAAAATAAGTTTGTAATAATTATGTCACCAACAACTTAAGCAAATATATGTGTTTGGGCCTTTCCTCTATCAAGCTAGTTTAAATGACTTTTGTTTGCTTTTACCTGAAGTTCACTATATCCTTATTTTAGAGAAATTCCCGAGTGAAGCTCAAGAAGGACACTAATAACTCACAATGTTTAAAAGAGATACTGTAGAGACAATTACAATATTCAAATCATCCATTCATTCCACCACTAATTCTTGAGTTGGGGGGGAAAAATCCTATGTCATCCAGATCTATGAATGTGTCCATTTCTTTAAAACTTTCAAATTTGTTGACATAAAATTACACATAATATTAACTTATAATTTTTTTTTATTGTCTATAGACTCGCTAATGACATCCCCTTTGCATTCCTTATATTGGGCTTTTGTGCCTTATTTATGCTTGATAGATATTCCATGTGTTTTTTAAAAATAATATATAGCCTTTTCAGGGTCACTATGAGTCGGAATCGACTCAGCGGCACTGGGTTTTGTTTTTTTGGTTCATGTGTAAATGGTAATTTTTTTTTAATATACTTATATACAATCCAGAATGCTCTTTAGAAGCAATGATTGCAAGACTTTGTCTTTTGTTATCAGGAGGTCCCTGGAGAAGGACACCATGCTTGGTAAAGTTAAGAGTCAGCGAAAAAGAGGAAGACCCTCAAAGAGATGGAATGACACAGTAGCTGCAACAATGGGCTCAAACATAGCAATGATTGTGAGGATGGCACAGGACCTGGCAGTATTTTGTTTTGTTGTACTGAGGGTCACTATGAGTCGGAACCAATTCAATGGTACCTAACAATAACAACAACAATGTATATGCATATGACAAAGTTTGTTAATTCATTTGTCAAATATTCTATACTTTTGATAATTTTTTTGTCTATTCACATATTCATTCATTCATTCCTTTTTTTATCATAGGCAATAACAGAGTCTGTTGGAAGAAATCAGGTAATCTGACAACCTGCACTCAGGCAGAATCTATGGCCCAGCCAAGATACCACCTGTCTCCTAATATGGGAAATTATCACAGACCAAATCTTGCTTTGAGACCCCTCAACCCAAGAGAATTGCAGCTCCAACAAGAACTTACTATTCTGCCATAACAGTCAAACTATTACTTTCTAAGAGAAGGTAAATAAGCAGGCTATTAAGCCTGTGAACTTAAAAACTTTTTTTCATATAATTCTGTTACTTTCAGTTTATGTACTTAAAATGCTTCTGATTAAAGCATATAATTTCCTAATGAAATTTCTTTTTTTTTTATCATTATGAGACATTCCTTTTTATCTGTATTAGTGTGATTTGCCCTAAATAATGGTAATATTCCTGTAGTAACTTTCCTTTTCTTACCATTTTTGGTACATCTTTTCCATCATTTAATTTTCAACTTTTTAAAAATATTATTTCCCTTTAAGTAAGTTTCTTCTACCAGCATAATTTTTTTTTTTGCTTTTTTAAATTCTAAATGATAGTCTCTGTCTTCCAACTGATGAATTTAATCCATTTACTTTATTGTGATTACTAATATATTTCCCTTATTTATACTACCTTATTTTTGTTCTGTTTATGAGATTTTTTTCCTATTTAGCTTTATATACACATTTCATTTAAACTCCTGTTCACATTGGGCCTGTTACACAAATGTTATCTCAAAATATGATATTGAAGACACAAACCTAGTCACTAAGATTTATATTTGGTTTCATTTCCTCTGAGCATCATGGCCTTAAGTACCACACATTTCTCTGACTTTAAATTTCCTCTGCAATTCGTAAATCTGTGAACTTTCATTTTATTTTAAATTCAGGTATAAATTTAAAAACATTATTGCATTTTAGTCAGTCAGTCATTCCATTTGAAGCAAAAATTATTCCAAAAATAGTTTAGTATGCTTGAGGCTTCCAACAATTTTTTACATGAGAAGTATTTTTGAAATAATTAAATACATTTGTTTCCATTTTTTTTTTTGACTGACAAGTTAATATTCTACCATTAAATATGCCAAATCGTTATTTATCTTAACTAATGTTGTTGCTGTTGTTAGGTGATGTCCAGTCAGTTCCGAACCATAGTGACCCTGTGTACAACAGCACGAAACACTGCCCTGTTCTGAGCCATCCTCACAGTTTTTGTCATGCATGAGCCCATTGTTGCAGCCACTGTGCCAAGTCATCCTGTTGAGGTCTTCCTCTTTTTCATTGACCCTCTATTTTACCAAGCATGATGTCCTTCTACAGACACTGATCCCTCCTGATAACTTGTCCGAGTATGTGAGGTGCAGTCTCGCCATCCTTGCTTCTAAGGAGCACTCTGGCTGCACTTCTTTTGAGACAGATTTGTTCGTTCTTTTGGCAGTCCATGGTATATTCAGTATTCTTCGCCAACACCACAATTCAAAGGCGTCAACTCTTCTTCAGTCTTCCTTATTTTTTGTCCAGCTTTCACATGCATATGATACGATTGAAAATACCATGCCTTGGGTCAGGCGCATCTTAGTCTTCAAGGTGACATCTTTGCCTTTCAACACTTTGAAGAGGTCCTTTGGAGCAGATTTACCCAAAGCAATGTGTCATTTGATTTCTTGACTGCTGCTTCCATGGCTGTTGATTGTGGATCCAAGTAAGATGAAATCCTTGACAACTTCAACCTTTTCTCCATTTATCATGATGTCGCTTATTGGTCCAGTTGGGAGAATTTTTGTTTTCTTTATGTTGAGGTATAATCCATACTGAAGTCTTTGATCTTCATCGGTAAGTGCTTCAGGCCCTCTTCACTTTCAGCAAGGAAGGTTGTGTCATCTGCATAACGCAGGTTGTTAATGAGTCTTCCTCCAATCCTGATGCCCCATTCTTCTTCATATAGTCCAGCTTCTCATACTGTTTGCTCAGCATACAGATTGAATAGGTATAGTGAAAAGATACAAACCTGACGCACACCTTTCCTGACTTTAAACCACGCAATATCCCCTTATTCTGTCCAAACAACTGCCTCTCAATCTATGTACAGTTTCCTCATAAGCACAATCAAGTGTTCTGGAATTCCCATTCTTCGCAGTGTTATCCATAGTTTGTTATGATCCACACAGTCAAATGCCTTTGCATAGTCAATAAAACACAGGTAAACATCCTTCTGGTATTCTCTGCTTTCAGCCAGGATCCATCTGACATCAGCAATGATATCCCTGATTCCACATTCTTTTCTGAATCCGGCCTGAATTTCTGGCAGTTCCTTGTTGATATACTGCTGCAGGCGCTTTGGAATGATCTTCAGCAAAATTTTACTTGCGTGTGATATAATTTGCTTGCGTGTTCTATAATTTCTGCATTCATTTGGATCACCTTTCTCACAAATAGACGTCAATATGGATCTCTACCAGTCAGTTGGCCAGGTAGCTGTTTTCCAAATTTCATGGCAGAGAAGAGTGAGTACTTCCAGCTCTGAATCCGTTTGTTGAAACATCCCAACTGATGCTTCATCAATTCCTGGAGTCTAGTTTTTCTCCAATGCCTTCAGTGCAGCTTGGACTTCTTCCTTCAGTACTGTCGGTCCCTGATCATGTGCCACCTCTTGAAATGTTTGAATGTCGGCCATTTCTTTTTGGTATAACGACTCTGTGTATTCCTTCCAGCTTCTTTTGATGCTTCCTGCATTGTTTAATGTTTCACCACAGAATCCTTCACTATTGTGACACAATGCTTGAATTTTTTCTTTAATTCTTTCAGCTTGAGAAATGCTGACATGTTCTTCTCTTTTGGTTTTCTTCCTCCAGATATTTGCACGTGTCAATATAATGCTTTACTTTGCCTTCTTGAGCTGCCTTTGAAATCCTTTCAGTTCTTTTACTTTGTTTCCTCCTTTTACTTTAGCTGTTCATCATTCAAGAACAAGTTTCAGAGCCTCTTCTGACATCCATTTTGGCATTTTCTTTCTTTCCTGTCTTTTTAATGACCTCTTGCTTCTTCATGTATGATGTCCTCGATGTCATTCCACAACTCCTCTGGTCTTCGGTCATTAGTGTTCAACATGTCAAATATATTCTTGAGATGGACTCTAAATTCAGGTGGAATATACTTAAGGTCATACCTTGGCTCTTGTGAACTTGTTCCAATTTTCTTCAGTTTCACCTTGAACTTGCATAGGGGTAATTGATGGTCTATTCCACATTTGGCCACTGGCCTTGTTCTGCCTAATGATGTTGAGCTTTTCCATCATCTCTTTCCACATAAGTAGTCAATTTGATTCTTGTGTATTCCATCTGGGTGTTGGTGAGAAAAGATATTTGCAATGAAGAAGTTGTTGATCTTTGCAAAATTCTATCTGATCTCTGGCATAGTTTCTATCACCAAAGACATATTTTCCAACTACCAATCCTTCTTCTTTGTTTCCAACTTTTGCATTCCAATCAGCAGTAATTTATTAATGCATTCTGATTGCATGTTTGATCAATTTCAGGCCACAATAGCTGGTAAAAATCTTCAGTTTCTTTATCCTTGGCCTTACTGGTTGGTTTGTAAATTTGAATAACAGTTGTATTAACTGATCTTCCTTGTAGGTGTATGGATATTATCCTATCACTAACAGCGCTGTACTTCTGCATAGATCTTGAAATGTTCTTTTCGATGATAAATGAAATGCCATTCTTCTTCAAGTTGTCATTTCTGGCATAGTAAATCATATGATTATCTGATGAAAAATGGCCAATACCAGTCCATTTCAGCTCACTAAGGTATGTAAGTGAAGGGTTAGGAGGAATAAACTAAAGTGGGAAGTGAAAGGGACTTTGTGACTAATGGAAAATGAACTGTGAGCAAAGAAGAAAATACATACGCCTCTTATTTAAAATACATATGACTGAGAAAATTACAACATTGATATTCTAAATAGAAAATCCAGGAAAGGGATCTGAGTTAACAGTTGGAATAGAAATTAATTATTCTTTCAGAAATGTTGATAGTGAAGAGGCAATGGAGCTTCTACGTGGGCATACTGCAAGAAATTTAAAGTGCAGGTTGGAAACTCTATTACTAGATATGGTTAGAAGTGCTATTATTTGAAATTATGGGAATTTCAAACAACAAGAGACAATTAGAGGCACAAGGAACTCTTTGTATTAAAAATTATTTACCAAGAGCCTACAACATGCCAGACACTCTGCCAGGTGCTGGGTGTACAGTTATTAACAGAAACGAGATAATCCCTATCCTCAGAAAGTTTTTATATTCTAGAGATGAAGTCAGACATTAACCAAGCAAACAGATAAACAAAGTAATTAAATATTTAAAAAAATTCTATGCTAAAATACTTTCGTTTCTGACATAGATAATAATGAAGCTAGGAGTTATTCAGGAAAAGTCTCTTTAAGGAGCTGATATTTAAATGAAGATCTGAAAGGTGGGACAGAGGCAGCTATGTGAAGATCAAAGAGAAGAATGTGTTATGCTCAAGGCTCAGTATATGCAAACTCCCAAAGTGCAAAGAAACTGGCTTTGTGGCAGGAATAGGACAGAAATGTGGGGAGGGAGATCGATTTTGAGGATCACGGGGAAATTTGGAAGGAAGAAAAGAATTTTATTTGGATGGATAAAAAGCAGCCAGATCTTTCAGAGCCTTGAAGACTATTTAAAAGGATTAATTTTAAGTGCAAGGTTCTGAGCAAGAGTCACCTAACTAGATAAATATTTTCCAAAGATTATCTTGGTTTCTGTGTAGGCATGGACTCTGGAAGGGCAAAAACAGAAGGACAAATAAAGTGAGGCAGTTATTACAGTATTCAGACAAGAGAGAAGATTGGCTTTGAGTGGGTGATCATAACAAATTCATCTCTTTAATTCCACATACAGAGAGCAGTGTGTGAGACCTTGTTCAATATATATGGGTGATGTTCTTCAATTTATTGGGCAGTCTGAGGACTATAAACAACAGAGGAATAGGGCTAATCAGAGAAGCAAGAAGCCAAGGAAGGATACAGGTTAAGGTAGGTGAAATGTTGGCCCAAAACACCAGGGCTGGATTAATGGTAATGAGGTTCCCAGGGGAGGAAGGAATTTAACTGATATTATGATATAAGATTATCAGAAACTAAGAAGCCTGAATCAAAGTGATTACTTAGTTTCCAAGGAATGTGTATTTGCCATTCTAGGATGAATTATCTTGTAAAAATCTGTCATTAATTTAAATCAAGAATATTTTATCAGTTTGCAATAGCAAAAAGATGGAAACAACCAAGGTACCCATCGACGAATGAATGGATAAGCAAATTATTGTATACTCATGTAATGGTATACTATGCGATGATAAAAAAACAATGATGAATCAGTGAAACATCTCCTAACATGGATGAATCTGGAAGGCATTATGCTGAGTGAAATTAGTCAGTTGCAAAAGGATAAATATTGTATGAGATCACTATTATAAGAATTTATGAAAAGGTTTAAACACAGAAGAAAACATTTTTTGATGGTTCTGTGGGTGGGGAGGGAGGGAGAGGAGTATTTCACTAACTAGATAGTAGACAAGAACTATTTTAGGTGAAGGGAAGGCCAACACACAGGGAACCTCATATCACAAAGAAAGAAGAGCTGAGAGCAGAGTAAGTCCTTTGGACCCAGGGTCCCTGCACTGAGAAGCTCCTAGACAAGGGGAAGATTGATGACAAGGACCTTCCCCCAGAGCCGACAGAGAAAGAAAGCCTTCCACTGGAACTGGCACCCTGAACTAGGACTTCAAGCCTCCTAAATTGTGAGAGAATAAATTGCTGTTTGTTAAAGCCACCCACTTGTGTTATTCCTGTTACGGCAGCACAGATATCTAAGATAAACAGACATAATGTACAGAGTAATAGGAACTGAGGTAAATAGACATATAGTGTGAGATTTTTATTTAATTTAGAAGTTGGGCTATGTTTAATTTTTGCTATAGCTATAAGTGCCAGAGGCTTCAAATTTCTCTAGTGCCCTTGTTTATTACTTTGGACTTCCTTAAGACTGTTCTTCTCAGAGAGGCTCAGCATCTTGCAGCTCTTACAGTTGTAAGCCACTTTTGTTATACTGGAGCCATGTTTGTATGGCAGCATGGTGTGGGGGAGGGGAAGCATTCTATAATTTTATGATTAAATCTCAGTCTTGTAATTAGCATCTGTCCCTGGGTTTCAACCTTCCCAATTATTTCTTAGACCTCTCCCCAACTTAAGTGAGACAGGAAAGTTAGAGGGGACTGGAGTGAGAGATATGCTCTTATATTAGGTAGGATAAGACTCTGCTAAGGTTTGTTTCGCTGGAGATACCAAAAAAACAAACCAATTGTCATCAAATTGATTCCTACTCATGGCAATCCCTGTTTGGGGTGGGAGGAGGGGAATTCCAAGAGGCAAAACATTTACTAAGAATGAGGCAGATCCAAGTCCTAGAAGGACTTAGAGGACATGGAAATGCCTTGCCCTAAGTCAGATCAGGTAGGAAGGAACCAAATTCTCAGAAATGACTAAATAGATTGTTGTTGTTGTTTGGTGCTGTTGAGTTGGTTTCAACTCATATGGACCCCATGTACAACAGAAGGAAAAACTGCACCATCCTCAAAACTGTTGTTAAGCTTGAGCTCATTGTTGCAGCCATTGTGTCAATCCATCTCCTTCAGGGTCTTCTCTTTTGCCGACCAATTGTTGCACCCACTGTGTCAATCCATCTCGTCAAGGGTCTTCCTCTTTTTCTCTGACCCTCTACTTTACCAAGCATGATGTCCTTCTCCGGGGACTAATCCCTCCTGATAACACGGCCAAAGTACATGAGATGAAGTCTCGGCATTCTTGCCTCTAAGGAGCCTGCTGGCTGTACTTCTTCTAAGGCAGATTTGTTCATTTTGGTAATCCATGGTATATCAATTTCCTTTACCAACACCATAATTCAAAGTATCAATTCTTCTTCGGTCTTCCTTATTCAATGTCCAGTTTCCACATGCACATGAGGCACTTGAAAACACCACGGCTTGAGTCAGGTGCACCTTAGTCTTCAAGGTGACATCTTTGCTTTTTAACACTTGAAAGGGGTCTTTTGCAGAAGATTTGCCCGATGCTATGTGTAGTTCAATTTCTTGATTGCTGCTTGCATGGGTGTTGATTGTGGATCCAAGTAAAATGAAATCCTTGACAACCTCAATCTTTTCTCCATTTATCATGATGTTGCTTATTGGTCCAACTGTGAGGATTTTTGTTTTCTTATGTTGAGGTGTAATCCATAGTGAAGGCTGTACACTTTGATCTTCATCAGTAAGTGCTAAATAGGTATGGCTCTAATTAAAGCAAATTCTATACTGTCAGGCTAGATATAATAGATGCCTTCCACATATGGTTAAAATTAATCCTTAAAATGGAAGTAAGACTCACCCCATAAGTATGGATCAGGTGGACCCGAAGTGTGAAAACAATAAGACTACGGAAGCTTGGGCCTATAGCCTGACAGTAAATATAAATTTGCTGTAATAGTGTCCTCCACTGTATTGGTTCCATATAAAGAGAAAAAGAGAGAGGGAGAGGACTACAGAGCAAGAGAGAAAGATGCATCCCCAACATAGTTTTGTTGTTTTATGTGCCTTTTGGCTATCTGTGCTAATGTTTTAACCTTACTCAGCAAGCTGCTTTAGTGGGCAGGCAGCGCTATTTTTTCCCCCAAAGTCACAGAGGCACATAAATGCATAACTTCGTATAATAAAAGGCATATTTGTCTGAGAAACTTGCAGTGTCTTGTGAACGAGCTCTAAAATTGTAAAGATTAAGATTTAACAAGGTGAAACATTTTACATTTTAAGATGTTTTTCGACACATTCAGCAAGGCTCTGAAATGTGTAGAAGACTTTAAACTAGGAATTATTGACTTGAGAGAAAGATTTATTTTCTTTCAATTAGGAATCACCTGAAAGTTAAAAACAATGCCATTTTTATCCAAGGTTCAATTCACACAGGAAAACAACTAGAAATGACAGCCACATCAGAAATTCTGACCTTCCAATTTTTTAAGTGAAAATGAAATATCAGAGCTCTATAACACTATCAAGCCTATTTAAAACAATGCACTGATAAAATGAAACTAAACCATCTGATCTTCTCAATGATGGAATTTGGTTTATTTTGTCCGAGGAAGCAAAAAATATATTTATGTAACCACTTATTATGAGTCAGACACTATAACCTATTTGGTGCTTTTACATGTTTTGTCTCAGATAATTCTTACAAAAATCCTACAAAGGGGGGGCGGGGCCAAGATGGCGGAATAGGTGGACGCTACCGCGGATCCCTCTTGCAACAAAGACTCGGAAAAACAAGTGAATCGATCACATACATAACAATCTACGAACTCTGAACAACAAACACAGACTTAGAGATGGAGAACGAACAAATACGGGCAGACAGTGACCGTTTTCAGAACCAGGAGCCAGTGTACCAGCCAGGTGACCTTCGGATCCCGATCTGGGGCAGAGCCCAGGGGGGCAGACGGCACAGACAAGGGGCCCAGCCCTACCCCCCGAACTCATCCCTGGAGAGAGCCTAGCCGGTTGGTGTGGGTGGCGTAGTGGCGCAGCCAGTGGGAGAAGCACCCAGGAGGCAGTGACTGATCTTGGAGTGGGGAGAGCAGCGTCCCAGCCGGGGAGCCCTCCCACCGGGAGTTTGGTGGGAAGCGGGCGTGGCGCGAGCATGGGGATCAGCTATATTTCCCTAAAGCGACCACGGGGGCGGGCCCAGCCGTTCGTGCAGGCGACGCCCACCCAGTTCGCGCGAGCGGTGCGGCTTACCAGAGAGAGAAGTCCCCGGGAGGAAGTGACTGGTCTCAGAGCGGGGAGAGCAGCGTCCCAGCCAGGGAGCCGTCATGCTGGGATTTTGGAGAGCGCGGGCGGGGCGTGAGCGCGTTCCCCTGAATAGACCAGTGGGGCGGGCCCAGCTGTTCGTGAGGGCGACGCCCACCCAGTTCGCGAGCGGAGCGGCGCACCGGAGGGAGAAGTCCCCGAGAGGAAGTGACTGCTCTTGGAGCGGGGAGAGCAGCATCCCAGCCGGGGAGCTGTCCGGCCGGGATTTTGGCGGACGCGGGCAGAGCGTGAACGTGGGAATCAGCTCTATATTCTGAGGTGTTACACTTCTAGCTCTCTGATCCCTCCCCCACCCTCCCCAGGCGGCTCCATTAACATCCGAATACCCTGAGCCAGAGAGAGAATTCAGATAGGGATCTGACTGACTGCATTTTTTTTTTTTAGCTGATTACCTGGAAAAACTAGTTTCCCAGTGATGGCTCGGAGACAGCAGTCCATATCAAACCACATAAAGATAAAGACCATGACAGCTTCTCCAACCCCCCAAACAAAAGAATCAAAATCTTTCCCAAATGAAGATACAATCCTAGAATTATCAGATACAGAATATAAAAAACTAATTCACAGAATGCTTAAAGATATCACAAATGAAATTAGGATAACTGCAGAAAAAGCCAAGGAACACACTGATAAAACTGTTGAAGAACTCAAAAAGATTATTCAAGAACATAGTGGAAAAATTAATAAGTTGCAAGAATCCATAGAGAGACAGCATGTAGAAATCCAAAAGATTAACAATAAAATTACAGAATTAGACAACGCAATAGGAAGTCAGAGAAGCAGACTCGAGCAATTAGAATGCAGACTGGGACATCTGGAGGACCAGGGAATCAACACCAACATAGCTGAGAAAAAATCAGATAAAACAATTTAAAAAAATGAAGAAACCCTAAGAATCATGTGGGACTCTATCAAGAAGGATAACTTGCATGTGATTGGAGTCCCAGAACAGGGAGGGGGGACAGAAAACACAGAGAAAATAGTTGAAGAACTCCTGACACAAAACTTCCCTGACATCATGAAAGACGAAAGGATATCTATCCAAGATGCTCATCGAACCCCATTTAAGATTGATCCAAAAAGAAAAACACCAAGACATATTATCATCAAACTTGCCAAAACCAAAGACAAACAGAAAATTTTAAAAGCAGCCAGGGAGAAAAGAAAGGTTTCCTTCAAGGGAGAATCAATAAGAATAAGTCCAGACTACTCAGCAGAAACCATGCAGGCAAGAAGGGAATGGGACGACGTATACAGAGCACTGAAGGAGAAAAACTGCCAGCCAAGGATCATATATCCAGCAAAACTCTCTCTGAAATATGAAGGAGAAATTAAGATATTTACAGATAAACACAAGTTTAGAGAATTTGCAAAAACTAAACCAAGACTGCAAGAAATGCTAAAGGAGATTGTTTGGCCTAATGACCAATAATATCAGGTATCAGCACAATACAAAAATCACAAAACAGAACGTCCTGATATCAACGCAACTCAAATAGGGAAAGCACAAAAACAAACAAATTAAGATTAATTCTAATAAATAAATAAATAAACAAAATAATACACATAACAGGGAATCATGGAAATCAATAGATAAATGATCACAATAATCAAAAAGAGGGACTAAATATAGGAGGCATTGAACTGCCAGATGGAGAGGGATACAAGGCGATATAGAACGATACAAGTTAGGTTTTTACTTAGAAAAATAGAGGTAAATAATTAGGTAACCACAAAAAGGAATATCAATTCCATAACTCAAGAAAACCATAACGACTCAACTAACATAAAGTTAAACATTATGAAAATGAGGATCTCACAATCTACTAAGAAAAACGTCTCAGCACAAAAAAGTATGTGGAAAAATGAAATGGCCAACAACTCACATGAAAAGGCATCAAAATGACAGCACTAAAAACTTATTTATCTATAATTACGCTGAATGTAAATGGACTAAATGCACCAATAAAGAGACAGAGAGTAACGGACTGGATAAAGAAACACGATCCGTCTATATGCTGCCTACAAGAGACACACCTTAGACTTAGAGACACAAACAAACTAAAACTCAAAGGATGGGAAAAAATATATCAAGCAAATAATAAGCAAAAAAGAAGAGGAGTAGCAATATTAATTTCTGACAAAATAGACTTTAGACTTAAATCCACCACAAAGGATAAAGAAGGACACTATATAATGATAAAAGCGACAATTGATCAGGAAGACATAACCATATTAAATATTTACGCACCCAATGACAGGGCTGCAAGATACATAAATCAAATTTTAACAGAATTGAAAAGTGAGATAGACACCTTCACATTTATAGTAGGAGACTTCAACACACCACTTTTGGAGAAGGACAGGACATCCAGTAAGAAGCTCAATAGAGACACGGAAGACCTACTTACAACAATCAACCAACTTGACCTCATTGACTTATACAGAACTCTCCACCCAACTGCTGCAAAGTATACTTTTTTTTCTAGTGCACATGGAACATTCTCTAGAATAGACCACATATTAGGTCATAAAACAAATCTTTGCAGAATCCAAAACATCGAAATATTACAAAGCATCTTCTCAGACCACAAGGCAATGAAGCTAGAAATCAATAACAGAAAAACTAGGGAAAAGAAATCAAATACTTGGAAAATGAACAATACCCTCCTGAAAAAAAGACTGGGTTATGGAAGACATTAAGGAGAGAATAAGGAAATTCATAGAAAGCAACGAGAATGAAAATACTTCCTATCAAAACCTCTGGGACACAGCAAAAGCAGTGCTCAGAGGCCAATTTATACCGATAAATGCACACATACAAAAAGAAGAAAGAGCCAAAATCAGAGAACTGTCCCAACAACTTGAACAAATAGAAAGTGAGCAACAAAAGAACCCATCAGGCACCAGAAGAAAACAAATAATAAAAATTAGAGCTGAACTAAATGAATTAGAGAACAGAAAAACAATTGAAAGAATTAACAAAGCCAAAAGCTGGTTCTTTGAAAAAATTAACTAAATTGATAAACCATTGGCTAGACTGACTAAAGAAAAACAGGAAAGGAAACAAATAACCCGAATAAGAAACGAGAAGGACCACATCACAACAGAGCCAAATGAAATTAAAAGAATCATTTCAGATTACTACGAAAAATTGTACTCTAACAAATTTGAAAACCTAGAAGAAATGGATAAATTCTTGGAACAATACTACCTACCTAAACTAACACATTCAGAAGTAGAACAACTAAATAGACCCATAACAAAAAAAGAGATTGAAACGGTAATCAAAAAACTCCCAACAAAAAAAAGTCCTGGCCCAGACAGCTTCACTGCAGAGTTCTACCAAACCTTCAGAAAGACTTAACACCACTACTACTGAAGGTATTTCAAAGCATAGAAAATGACGGAATACTACCCAACTCATTCTATGAAGCTACCATCTCCCTGATACCAAAACCAGGTAAAGACAATACAAAAAAAGAAAATTTTAGACCTATATCCCTCATGAACATTGATGTAAAAATCCTCAACAAAATTCTAGCCAATAGAATCCAACAACACATCAAAAAAATAATTCACCCTGATCAAGTGGGATTTATACCAGGTATGCAAGGCTGGTTTAATATCAGAAAAAACATTAATGGAATCCATCACATAAATAAAACAAAAGAAAAAAACCACATGATCTTATTAATTGATGCAGAAAAGGCATTTGACAAAGTTCAACACCCATTTATGATAAAAACTCTTACCAAAATAGGAATTGAGGGAAAATTCCTCAACATAATAAAAGGCATCTTTTTTTTTTTTTTTATGCAAAGCCAACAGCCAATATCACTCTAAATGGAGAGAACCTGAAAGCATTTCCCTTGAGAACGGGAACCAGACAAGGATGCCCTTTATCACCGCTCTTATTCAACATCATACTTGAAGTCTTAGCCAGGGCAATTAGGCTAGACAAAGAAATAAAGGGTATCCAGATTGGCAAGGAGGAAGTAAAGCTATCACTATTTGCAGATGACATGATCGTATACACAGAAAACCCTAAGGAATCCTCCAGAAAACTACTGAAACTAATAGAAGAGTTTGGAAGAGTCTCTGGTTATAAAATAAACATACAAAATCACTTGGATTCCTCTACATCAACAAAAAGAACACCGAAGAGGAAATAACCAAATCAACACCATTCACAATAGCCCCCAAGAAGATAAAATACTTAGGAATAAATCTTTCCAAGGATGTAAAAGACCTATACAAAGAAAACTATAAAACTCTGCTACAAGAAATTCAAAAGGACATACTTAAGTGGAAAAACATACCCTGCTCATGGATAGGAAGACTTAACATAGTAAAAATGTCTATTCTACCAAAAGCCATCTATACATATAACGCACTTCCAATCCAAACACCAATGTCATATTTTAAGGGGATAGAGAAAGAAATCACTAATTTCATATGGAAGGGAAAGAACCCCCGGATAGGTAAAGCATTACTGAAAAAGAAGAAGAAAGTGGGAAGCCTCACTCTACCTGATTTCAGAACCTATTATACAGCTACAGTAGTCAAAACAGCCTGGTACTGGTACAACAACAGGCACATGGACCAATGGAACAGAATTGAGAACCCAGATATAAATCCATCCATGTATGAGCAGCTGATATTTGACAAAGGACCAGTGTCAGTCAATTGGGGAAAAGATAGTCTTTTTAACAAATGGTGCTGGCATAACTGGATATCCATTTGCAAAAGAATGAAACAGGACCCATACCGCACACCAAGCACAAAAACTAACTCCAAGTGGATCAAAGACCTAAACATAAAGACTAAAACGATAAAGATCATGGAAGAAAAAATAGGGACAACCCTAGGAGCCCGAATACACGGCATAAACAGAATACAAAACATTACCAAAAATGATGAAGAGAAACGAGATAACTGGGAGCTCCTAAAAATCAAACACCTATGCTCATCTAAAGACTTCACCAAAAGAGTAAAAAGACCACCTACAGACTGGGAAAGAATATTCAGCTATGACATCTCAGACCAGCACCTGATCTCTAAAATCTACATGATTCTGTCAAAACTCAACCACAAAAAGACAAACAACCCAATCAAGAAGTGGGCAAAGGATATGAACACACATTTCACTAAAGAAGATATTCAGGCAGCCAACAGACACATGAGAAAATGCTCCCGATCATTAGCCATTAGAGAAATGCAAATTAAAACTACGATGAGATTCCATCTCACACCAACTAGACTGGCATTAATCCAAAAAACACAAAATAATAAATGTTGGAGAGGCTGCAGAGAGATTGGAACTCTCATACACTGCTGGTGGGATTGTAAAATGGTGCAACCACTTTGGAAATCCATCTGGCGTTATCTTAAACACTTAGAAATAGAACTACCATACAGCCCAGAAATCCCACTCCTTGGAATATACCCTAGAGATACAAGAGCCTTCACACAAACAGATATATGCACACCCATGTTTATTGCAGCTCTGTTTACAATAGCAAAAAGCTGGAAGCAACCAAGGTGTCCATCAACGGATGAATGGGTAAATAAATTGTGGTATATTCACACAATGGAATACTACGCATCAATAAAGAACAGTGACGACTCTCTGAAACATTTCATAACATGGAGGAATCTGGAAGGCATTATGCTGAGCGAAATTAGTCAGAGGCAAAAGGACAAATATTGTATAAGACCTCTATTATAAGATCTTGAGAAATAGAAAAAAACGGAGAAGAAGACATACTTTTGTGGTTACAAAGGGGGGAGGGAGGGAGAGGGTTTTTTATTGATCAATCAGTAGATAAGAACTGCTTTGGGTGAAGGGAAAGACAACACTCAATACAAGGAAGGTCAGTCTAATTGGACTGGACTAAAAGCAAAGAGGTTTCCGGGATAAAATGAAAGCTTCAAAGGTCAGCGGAGCAGGCGCTGGGGTCTGGGGAACATGGTTTGAGGGGACTTCTAAGTCAATGGGCAAAACAATTCTATTATGAAAACATTCTGCATCCCACTTTGAAATGTGGAGTCTGGGGTCCTAAATGCCAACAAGCGGCCATCTAAGATACATCAATTGGTCTCAACCCACCTGGAGCAAAGGCAAAGGAAGAACACCAAGGTCACACGACAATTAAGAACGCAAGAGACAGAAAGGGCCACATGAACCAGAGACCTACATTATCCTGAGACCAGAAGAACTAGTTGGTGCCCAGCCACAATCGATGTCTGCCCCGTCAGGGAGCACAACAGACAACTCCAGAGGGAGCAGGAGACCAATGGGATACAGACCCCAAATTCTCATAAAAAGACCATACCTAATGGTATGACTGCGACTAGAGGAATCCCAGAGACAATGCTCCCCAGACCTTCTGATGGCACAGGACAGGAACCATCCCCGAAGACAACTCATCAGGCACGAAAAGGACTGGTCAGCGGGGGGGAGAGAGATGCAGATGAAGAGTGAGCTAATTAAATCAGGTGGACACTGGAGAGTGTGTTGGCAGCTCTTGACTGGAGGGGGGATGGGAAGATAGAGAAAGAGGGAAGACGGCAAAATTGGCACGAAACGAGAGACTGAAAGCATTGACTCAATAGGGGGAGAGCAAGTGGGAGAAGGGAGTAAGATGTATGTAAACTTACATGTGACAGACTGATTGGAATGGTAAATGTTCACTTGAAGCTTAATAAAAATTAATTGAAAAAAAAAATCCTACAAAGAAAATACTATTCCCATTTTAAGACGAAGAAAACAAGGGTGATTTTGATTGCCGTATTTTTTACACAAATAACATGCCCCTTCTACACTTGTTTTCCAGCTACACCCTCCCCCAACAACGTATTTTCATTAGCATGCTATGCTAATTTTTGGTATGGCTGGCAAACATAGAAGGCAAGTGATATTTGTGTAAAAGTACAGTAGATAAATTGTCCCCAGTGTCATTCATCTTCCATACTCTGGACATGTTATCAGGAGAGACCAGTCCCTGGAGTAGGATATCACGCTTGGTAAAGTAGAGGATCAGTGAAAGAGAAGAAGACCCTCAATGAGATGGACTGACACAGTGGCTAAACAATGGGCTTAAGCATAACGACAATTGTGAGGATGGTACAGGACTGGCAGCATTTTGTTCTGTTGTACATAAGGTCACTATGAGTTGGAACCAGCTCTACGGCACCTAACAACAGCAGTGTCATACAGGAAGTGAGATGAAACAGGTATTGAAATTCAAATCCACCTGCTTGGTTATAAAGTTTTCTTTTACTCCTAATATATATTGTTTTCAGAGTAAACGAGGATTAATATTCTCCAAAAAAGCAATAGTACCATATTTTTAACAAATAATGCACGTTTTACATTTTCCTTTTTTTTTTTTTTGGCAACTGCACGACCACTTGCACATTATTGTCGTAGGCTTGCTGTGAGCATTATATGTGTTTGTGCATTATTTGAGAAGAAATAGAGTAGATAAAACTAATATTCATAGAATTCCCCTTATCATATTTTTTCCTTACTCTTCATGAACAATGAATACTCACAGACTAACTAAAAAAAAAAAAAAACATGGAAAATTAACAATGACAAAAACTTAATTCCAGGTTAGGGTGACTTTGGGTGTAAGACAGATTAAACTGGTTAAATGCAAACTCTGCTAGTTTCAGCTCATGTCACAATTCACCAAAACTTATAAAATGAATGAAAAGATTATTATACCTTACAAGTATCTACAAAACAAAAACAAAGACCATAACACTAATACCAAAAAAAAACAAACTGGATTCAATTAAAAAAAATTGCTAAATCAGAAACAAACTTCATTCTACACTGATAAAAGTACAATGAAGGAATATTTATGAACTGAACATCCTGCAAATGTATTATAAGTACAAGAAAAATCAATACGAACATATCTTCTCAAGGGCAAACACATATTTCTGTCTCCTTTAAAATTGAATCTCCTCCTTCCTGAGCTTGACATCAACTGACATACACGTCTTTGAAAACCCTGAATTCTATCTCTCAAGGTTTTATAAGACATTTTTGTAAAATTAAGTGTTCTCCTGAATAGGAATTCTGGCAAATAAAATCCTCTTATTCCTGTTACATAAAACTTCAACAAATTGCCAGAATATTGTGACAAAATACAAAGTAAGTCTCAAAGCAGAATTTAATCTTGAACAAAAAGGAGGGTAGACACCGTCATAAATCAACGGTAAATGGTGTTATTTTAAAAATATAGGAGGCTGGGTAGCATAAATGTTTAAGCACTCAGCTACTAGCCGAAAGGTTGACATAGAGGTGCCTTAGAAGACAGGCCTGGCCATTTGCTTCCTAAAATCACAGCCATGAAAACCCTCTGGAGTAGTTCTACTCTGCACACCTGCGGCCACAGAGTTGGAATTGATTCAACAGCAAACAACGATATCTTAAAAATGGTTATTGAGCCAATTAGCCAACTACAAGAAAATTAAAAGTTACAGATTCTCCTGTTAATGCCATCAAAATATTTATCTGATTAAATACTTAAATGTATACTAAAAACAAAGCTTTAGAAGAAAATACAATACTTAAATAACATTGGGGTGGTTATGGAAATTTTCCTGCCACCTCGTGTTCTATTATCGACCTTATATACAACAGAGCAACATATCGCCCAGTCCTGTGCCATCTCCATGATTATTAGTCTGAGTCCATTGTTGCAGCTGTTTTGTTAAAGCACCTCATTGAAGGTTTCTCTTGTTTCCACTGACCCTCTACTTTGCCAAACATGGTGTCCTTTTTTAGCAATGTGTCAAAGTAAGTCAAAGTTTAAAAATTCTTACTTCTAAAGAGCATTCTGGTTGTATTTCTTCTAAGGCTGATTTGTTGGTTCTTCTGATAGTCCATAGCATATTTAATATTTTTCACCAACAGTGGAGTTTGAATGCATCAATTTATCTCCAATCTTCCTTTTTCATTGTTGAGTTTTCACATGCATATGAGGACCTTCTTTTGCCAGTGGGGCACAACTCAAAATAAGAAACACCTGGAAACATCCATCAATAATCAAAACCTGGGATGTACAAAGTATGAATCTAGAAAAATTGGAAATTGTCAAAAATGAAATGGAATGCATAAATATCAATATCCTAGGCATTCGTGAGCTGGAATAGACTGATATTGGCCATTTTGAATCAGACAATCATATGTCTACTATGCTGGGAATAATAACTAAAAGAGGAATGGCATTGCAGTCATCGTCAAAAAGAACATTTCAAGATCTATCCTGAAGTACAATGCTGTCAGTGATGGGATAATATCCACACACCTACAAGGAAGACCAGTTAATACAACTATTATTCAAGTTTATGCACCAACCACTCGGCCAAAGATGAAGAAATTGAAGATTTTTACCAACTTCAACTGTCTGAAATTGATCAAACATGCACCAGGAAGCATTTATAATTACTGGCAATTAAAAAGCAAAAATCAGAGCCAAAGAAGAAGGATTGGTAGTCAGAAACTATGCTGGAGATCACTTGATAGTATTTTCCAAGACCAGTGATTTCTTCATTGCAAATGCCTTTTTTCACTAATGTAAGCAGTGACTATAACCTTGGATCCCACCAGATGGAATAAACAGGATTCAAATCAGCTACACCTGTGGAAAGACAGAATGGAAAACCACAATATCATCAGTCAGAAGAAGGCCAGGGGCCAACTCTGGAACACACCACCAAGTGCTCCTATGCAAGTTCAAATTGAAATGAAGAAAATCAGAACAAGTACATGAGAGCCAAAATGTGACCATGAGCATATTCCATCTGAATTTACAGGCCGTCCCAAGAACAGATTTGATGCATTAAACACTAAAGACCAAAGACTAGATGAGTTGTGGAATGACATCAAAGGCATCATACATGGAGAAAGCAAGAGGTCCTTAAAAAGACAGGAAAGAAAGAAAAGACCAAAATGGATGTCAGAAGAGACTCTGAAACTTGCTCTTGAGAGTTGAGTAGCTAAAGAAAAGGGAAGAAATGATGAAGTAAAAGAGCTGAGAAGATTTCAAGGACAACTCCAGAAGACAAAGTAAAGTATTATAATGACATGTGCCAAGGCCTGGAGGTAGAAAACCAAAAGGGAAGACCATGCTCGACATATCTCAAGCTGAAAGAACTGAAGAAGAAATTCAAGTCTTGTGTTACAATATTGAAGGATTCTATGGGGAAAACACTAAACCACGCAGGAAACAATAAAGGAAGATACCAGAAAGAATTGGTGGACCTTCAACCATTTCAGAAGGTAGCATATGACCAGGAAACGATGGTACTGAAGGAAAAAGTCCAAGCTACACTGAAGGCGTTGGTGAAAAACAACACTCCAGAACTGACGTTGAATACCAATTGAGATGCTTCAACAAATGGATGCAGGACAGCAAGTGCTCACTCATCTATACCAAGAAATATAGAAAGCAGTTACCTGGGCAACTGACTGGAGGAGATCTCCCAAGAAAGCTGATCCAAATGAACAGGCAAATTACCAAACAATATCATTAATATCACACACAAGTAAACTTCTGCTGAAGATCTTTCAAAAGTAGCTGCAGCAATACATTGACAGGGAACTGCTGGAAATTAAAGCTGAACTCAGAAAAGGACACAGAACCAGGGATCATTTCTGATGTCAGATGGATCCTGACTGACAGCAGAGAATACCAGAAAGATGGTTACCTGTGCTTTATTGACTATGTTAAGGCATTCAACTGTGTGGATCATAAAAATTATGGATAACATTCTGGACAATTCGGATTTCGGAACACTTAATTGTGCTCATGAGGAATTTGTACATCGATCAAGAGGTAGTTATTCCAAAAGAACAAGGGGATACTGCATGGTTTAAAGTCAGGAAAGGTGTGCATCAGGGTTGTATCCTCTCACCATACCTATCCATTCTGTATGCTGAGCAAATATTCAGAGAAGATGGACTGTATGAAGAAGAATGTGGAATCAGGATTGAAGGAAGATTCATTAACAACCTATGTTATTCAGAGGACACAACCTTTCTTGCTGAAAGAGAAGAGGACTTGAAGCATTTACTGATGAAGATCAAAGACCAAAGCCTTCAGTATGGATTACACCTCAACATAAAGAAAACAAAAATCCTCACAACTGGACAAATAAGCAACACCATGATAAATGGAGAGAAGACTAAGGTTGTCAAAGATTTCATTTTACTTGGATCTACAATCAACACCCGTGGAAGTAGCAGTCAAGAAATCTAAGGACTCATTGCATTGGGCAAATCATCTGCAAAAGACCTCTTTAAAGTGTTGAAAGTAAAGATGTAACCTTGAGGACAAAGGTGTGCCTGACACAAGACATGGTATTTTTAATCGTATCTTATGTATGTGAAAGCTAGACAGTGAATAAAGAAGACTGAAGAAGAATTGACTCCTTTGAATTATGGTGTGGGTGAAGAATATTGAATATACTATGGACTGCCAAAAGAAAGAATGAATCTGCCTTGGAAGAAGTACAATTGGAACGCTCCTTAGAAGCAAGGATGGCGAGACTGCGTCTTACATACCTTGGAGATGTTGCTAGGAGGGGTTAGTTCCTGGAGAAGGACATCATGCTTGGTAAAGCAGAGGGTCAGCAAAATAGAGGAAGACTCTCAATGAGATGGGTTGACACAGTGGCTGTAACAGTGGGCTCAAGCATATCAACAATTGTGAGGATGGTGCAGGACTAGGGAGTGTTTCGTTCTGTAGTACATAGGGTAGCTATAAGTCAGAACTGAGTCAAGGGCATCTAACAACAACAACAAAGTTCTGACGTTACAGGGGTGATAGTTAATTTTATACCTCAACTTGCATAGGATGTGGTTCTCTGTGTGTTGGCCAGACACGAGATTAGCCCTTGTTCTGTAATATAATCTAAAGCAAAGCAATTCATTCACTCCCATAATGTAATCAATTGACCAGTTGAAAGGGGAGTTCTTAGCATGTGGTCTGCTTCCACACTATAAACAGATATTTAGGCACAACTTGCTTTCTCTGCACTCTGCACTGTTTTTGCCCCCTGACTTGAGATCTTGGGTCCCAACCCTGCAGAAATCTCTAGCCTGCCCACTCAGCCTATGGGTTTTTGACTTAGTAACCCCCACAATCATGTGAGCCAGTCCCTTAAAGTAAATATCTTTCTCTCTCTACATATATGTGTATACATTTGTATTTAAAAAAAAAAATTTTTTTTTTTTAATACACATACATATATACATATATCTCACTGGTTCTGTTTCTTTAGGGAGCCCTAAGACACTAACCAAAACCCACTGCAGTGGGGTCAATTTTGACTCATAGCGACCCTATAAGACTAAGTATAGGACTGCCCAATAGAGTTTCCAAGAAGGGAAGCCTGGTGGATTCAAACTGCTGACCTTTTGGTCAGCAGCCATAGCTCTTAACCACTACGCCACCAGGGTTTCCAGTTAAGACACTAATGAATTTTAATTGTGCTTCCCCAAAATTTGGTAGGCTAGTTAATGGGGGAAAACACAGCATCTCAGTTTTTAGTTTTTTTCTTTGTAGTAATGTTTATAAATTTAAATATCTCCTCAGTTATTTTTATTTAGGAAAATAAAACAGATGTGTGATTAAGTTGATTTTTTTGCTGAAAATATGAAAGAGAAAATATTTGCACTCAATCTTTGAGCAGAAATTTAATGGCCAGTTCATGTCAGAGCCCTGTGTCATTGAGGAGGAAAGACAACCATTGTGAAAGCCAAACATAACTGACCTTCTCCACGTCTTGTCTTTGCAGCTGTGTGCTCTTAACAACCACACCACAGATGGGAAGGGCATGCTACTAATGCCCTTTGTGTGTGTGTTTGTTCCTTGGGAAGGGATTCCAGGGGAGACAAGCAAAACCGGTGATTTACTGTCCATTAAAAGGTACTAATAAGCTGGAAGAGTAAAGCCACTGCCCCATGTCTGCCCTGGCCCCGGCTCTGGCTCTCTGCTTTGTGTAGGTGTTGGAAGCTAATGAACCTTTTTATACTGCCAGTCATAAAAAGAGCCAATGGCTCTCCCTGCCGTAATGGACTCGATGGTGAAACCTGCCTAACGGGCTTCGTAAGGAGCTAAGAAAAAATCAATTGCTCATCGAGGCCAGCCTCACATAGCTTTGAAGCAAAATAACCTGGTGGAGGTCAATCCACTACTATTTTACGAAAATTAAAAATGGCTTCAGAACTGTTTTTTTCCCTCAATTTTAAAAGAGAAAAATAAACCACATTCTCCATTCAATAGATCATAGTAGGCTGCATCACAAGTCAAAAACAACAAGAAAAAAATTTTTAAAAGCAGTGATTAAGGTGATTAATGATTGTTTCGTGTATATCTGTGTAAATAACTATAACTTATATTTGCATGGCACTTTCAAGTTCGTTGATAAGTATTCTTTAACAATGTTACAAAATGTCATCACAGTAGCTGTTTTACATGTAAAGCTCCAAACCAGTCAGCCAAGGCAGAATCAAGATTAAAACCTAGAACCGTTACTTTCAACTGCATGGATTGTTCTGTGTCTTTTCTCCTTATTTTCTCCCTTCCTCCCATCTCAGGCAGAAGGTGATACAATATGCTCCTTTGTCTCAGAGAACGTTTATGGCAGGAAAGAAAGATGATGCGCTTGAAATCAAAGGCTTTTTTGTTCCTTTGCTATTTGTTTGTAAAAGCCTGTGGTTGTTAGGTGCCATCAAGTCAGGTCTGACTCATAGCAACCCTATGCACAAACAAAACCCTGCTGGGTCCTGTGCCATCCTCACGGTCACTGCTGCGGTTGAGCCCACCGTTGCAGTCACGGTGTCAATCCATCTCATTGAGGTTCTCCCTCTTTTTCCCTGACCCTCTATTTTACCAAGCATGATGTCCTTCTCCAAGGACTCGTCCCTCCTGATAACATGTCCAAGTATGCGAGGCAAGTCTTGCCATCCTCTCTTCTAAGGAACATTCAGGCTGTACACCTTCTAAGACAGATTTGTTTGTTCTTCTGTCAGTCCATGGCATATTCAATATTCTTCACCAACACCCTAATTCTTATTTGGTCTTCCTTATTCATTGTCCAGCTTTCACATGCATATGAAGCTATTAAAAATACCATGGCTCGGGTCAGTCGCACCCTAGTCCTCAAAGTGACATCTTTGCTTTTTAACACTTTGAAGAGGTCTTTTGAAGCAGATTTGCCCAATGCAATACATCATTTGATTTCTTGACTGCTGCTTCTATGGGCATACATTGTGGAATGTGGATCTGAGTAAAATGAAATCCTTAAAAACGTCGAAATTTTTTCCTTTTATCACAATGTTGCTTATTGGCCCAGTTGTGAGGATTTTTGTTTTCTGTATGTGTAATCCATGCTGAAAGCCGTGGCCATTGATCTTCATCAGTAAGTGCTTCAAGTCCTTTTCACCTTCAGCAAACAAAGTTGTGTTAATGAGTCTTCCTCCAATCCTGGTGCTACGTTCTTCCTCATATAGTCCAACTTTTCAGATTATTTGCTCAGCACACAGATGTAATAAGTATAGGGAAAGAATACAACCCTGATGCTCATGGTTTCTGACTTTAAACCACGTTTTATCCCTTTGTTCTGTTTGAACAACTGCCTCTCGGTCTATGTGCAGGTTCTGCATGAGCACAATTAAGTGTCATCCATAATTTTTTGTTATCTACACAGCCGAATGCTTTGCATAGTCAATAAAACACAGGTAAACCTCTTGCTGGTATTCTATAAAAACCTAGATTCCATAAAGCAATGATTTTGTGTGTCCCAGGGCAGAAAAATCAGGAACTCCTTAGAAAGCAGTAAGAGAAGAAAACAACAAGTTTTCCTGACACTGAGAAGGTCTGTGAGGCCATGAGAACCCTAGCATTTCTTGCATGACAATAATTTGCGGTTAACGACATGGATTAAAAGTTGTTCGTTTGAAAAGAAATGTCATTAAAACTTTTAATAACTAACAACAATGGAAAACATTAACCTTATTCCAACCATTGCATATAGAGGAAATTCTGTCTTCATTTGAGTTTATTCCTTCAAAAAATTGTGCACCATATGTTAAATTAATGCCCCAGTGCACCAAACAGTACCCTGAAGGCCAGGGTAAATGAATTTATATCCAAACAGGGACAGGAAATTCTTGACACACAGGAAGAATGAGCCAGTAGTTTTCTGCTCTAGATGATTTATGCATGTCAGTTAAGATCAACAAATGTTCATTACCCTGAATGGGTATAACCATTAAAATCACTTTAAGTTTACGCAGACAATGACTCAAATTCTCAATCTATAAAATTCTTTAAGTGAAATTATTTACTTATTAAAAATAAAAAATGGTTTCAGTTAACCACATAATAATAGTCCCTTGGTGATCACTTGTTCTTTTTGAAGAAGATTTAATTCCATTTTAGAAACTAGCTAACAAAGTGAATGTCAACCAGAAAACAAATTGCTGTTTTCTGAAGTAACTGAATTAATTACGCACTGTATACCACCGTATGTGATGCAATGGTATTGTTATTTTTTGAGTTGTAATGAAATGTTAAATGTTCAGTAAATTGGAGTTCCAGCAAGCAGGAGTTCTAACCCTCAATTTATCACTGACTTGCTGAGACAAGGAGTGGTTCTCAGTCTTCAACACTTGTTCTGATTCTAGACATAGTTCTGTAATACGGCAAGTTAAGTGATAAAAGCACCTATGGCACTCAGACCTCATCATAAATATTGTGCTAAAATGTGGCAATTTGAGAGACTATGCCCCCAAACTAATGGTGAACTGTGAGTGTCAGCAAGTAGGTATAAGATAATGTGGAAAATGTCAAATGAGTTTAAAATATATAAGGATAAAACCTCCTTGTAGTGATGACTTTAAATGCTCAAAAAGAGCAATGTTGACTGAAATAGAATGAAGGGGTGTGCACTTCATTAGTTTATCCCCAAAGTTTTTTCTCTAATAGGATTCTTTGGAACAGTGTTATAATTATTCTTATAACAGAATGATTTTGAAGACAGAGATTTTCTATATATTGCCCTCTTATTAACATTTTACATTAGTGCGGCACATTTGTCACAATGGGTGAACGAATATTAATACATTATTATTAGTCCATACGTTATTAAAATTTCCTTATTTTTTACCTAATATCCTTTTTCTTTTTCAGGATCCCACCCAGGGCACCACATTACATTTAGTTGTCATGTCTCCTTATGCTGCTCCCGGCAATTTCTAACTTTCCTTCTTTTCGATGATCTTGACTCCTTGTTTTGAGGATTATTGGTCAAGTATTTTGTAGACTATCCCTCATTTGGGATTTGTCTCATATTTTTATTATGTATAGAAGGGGGTTATGGGTTTTGAGAAGGAAATTCACAAAGATTAAAGTACCATTCTCATCACATCATATCAAGTGTATGTATTATCAGCATACCTTATCACCATTTATGTTGACTGTGACCACCAGGCTAAGGTGGTGTTCATCAGGTTTTTCTACTCTGAAGTTACTCTCTTTCTTCCTTTTCATACTGTGCTTTTTGAAAGGAGTCTCTATGCACAGCTGACACTTAACAGAGTGTGGAGTTATGCTTCTTCTGTGTGAGGGTGTATGTTCAACATTTTAACTCTTGAGACAATTGCAATTCTTGGTGAGATAATTTCTAGACACTGTGTCCTATATGAATGTTATTTTTTTATAGATAATATTGAAAGTATCTCAGCTCATCAGTAAAATAATCTGGTTTTCATGTATCGATACCTTTCAAGGTATAATAAATCATCAGTTCCTGTTTTAGAGGAGAAATGGGAACCATGTGTACTTAGTATTTTATTGCACTTAAGAGGCTTCTTGAGAAAAGAGGCCTGACATTGAACACCAGCCCTGTTGTTGTTGTTAGGTGCCGTCGAGTAGGTTCCAAATCATAGCAACCCTATGCCCAACAGATCAAAACACCGCCCAGTCCTGAGCCATCCTTACAATCGTTGTTATGCTTGAGCTCATTGCTGCAGCCACTGTGTCAATCCACCTCGTTGAGGATCTTCCTCTTTTCTGCTGACCCTGTACTCTGCCAAGCATTATGTTCTTCTCCAGGGACTGATCCCTCCTGACAACATGTACAAAGTATATAAGATACAGTCTCGCCATCTTTGCTTCTAAGGAGCATTCTGGTTGTACTTCTTCTAAGACAGATTTGTTTGCTGCATATATTTGTTGAAACATCTCAAACGATATTCCATCAATTCCTGGAGCTTTGTGTTTCACCAATGCCTTCAGAGCAGCTTGGACTTCTTCCTTCAGCACCATCAGTTCCTGATCATATGCCACCTCTTGAAACGGTTGAACATTGACTAATTCTTTTTGGTATAATGGCTCTGTGTATTCCTTCCATCTTCTTTTGATGCTTCCTGCATCATTTAATATTTTCCCCATAGAATCCTTCACTATTGCAACTCGAGGCTTGAATTTTTTCTTTGGTTCTTTCAGCTTGAGAAACGCCAAGTGTGTTCTTCCTTTTTGGTTTTCCGTCTCCAGCTCTTTGTACATGTCATTATAATACCTTACTTAGTCCTCTCGAGCCACCCTTTGAAATCTTCTGTTCAGTTCTTTTACTTCATTAATTCTTCCTTTTGCTTTAGCTGCTCGATGTTCGAGAGCAATTTCAGAGTCTCCTCTGGCATCCATCTTGGTCTTTTCTTTCTTTCCTGTCTTTTCAGTGACCTCTTGCTTTCTTCATGGATGATGTCCTTGATGTCATTCCATAACTCATCCGGTCTTTGGTCACTAATGCTCAATGCATCAAATCTATTCTTCAGATGGTCTCTATATTCAGGTGGGATATACTCAAGGTCATATTTTGGATCTCGTAGACTTGCTCTGATTTTCTTCAGTTTCAGCTTGAACTTGCATATGAGCAACTGATGGTCTGTTCCACAGTCGGCCCCTGGCCTTGTTCTGACTGATGATATTGAGCTTTTCCATCATCTCTTTCCACAGATGTAGTCAATTTGATTTCTGTGTGTTCCATCTGGCGAGGTCCATGTGTATAAAATAGTCGACGTTTATGTTGGTGAAAGAAGGTATTTGCATTGAAGAAGTCTTCGGTCTTGCAAAATTCTGTCATTCGACCTCTGGCTTTGTTTCTGTCACCAAGGCCATATTTTCCAACTACTGATCCTTCTTCTTTGTTTCCAACTTTCGCATTCCAATCACCAGTAATTATCCATGCATCTCAATTGCATGTTTGATCAATTTCAGACTGCAGCAGCTGGTAAAAATCTTCTCTGTCTTCATATACCAGCCCTAGGAACTGAAAATTTGGACTGCTAATGATAATGAAGACAGGGCCAATTTCAACTCCAAAAGCAAAAACCCTAAAACTACTACCCCTTTTTAAGTGCTTCCAGAGTCATTTCAGTGGACTTTCTGTTATCGGTGCTAATCTTTGTTCTGAATTGAAACAGCAGTCCATACTCAGGACAACTCAATATCAATCGAACCAGGGGCTGGTCTTGCCTCACCCAATGAGACCCCCTACTTGTATTTTTAGAGTGTAATCCAGATCCTTGATAAGTGCTAAGGAAGCACATCTAATTTATGGGTCTTGGAGGCTTAGCAGTATCAGGGCGGGGGGGAGCGGGGCAGGGGAATATAAATCCCCATAGAGGTACTGAGATAAAAAAGAAGATATATCACATGGTAAACCACTCCTCAGAGACCAAACCCAAATTCATACATCTATGCATTTTAGAGTTGTTTTGTTTTTCTAAGAGTGGCCAATTAATTCAAAGTGGATTTAAAATATCTAATACGTTGTGTTTTATTCTTGAATTTGTATTGTGTTTCCTCAGTTATGTTGTTGTTAGGTGCCGTCAAGTGAGTTTCAACTCATAGGGATCCCATGCACAGCACAGCAAAACACTGACTGGTCCTGTGCCATCCTCACAATAGTTGCTATGTTTGAGCCCATTGTTACAGACACTGTGTCAAACATATCCTCGAGGGTCTTCTTTGCTGAGTTGGAATCTGCTCAATGGCAATGGGTTTTCTACTTTACCAAGCATGATGTCTTTCTCCAGGGATTGGTCCCTCCTGATAGCATTTCCAAAGTAAGTGAGAAAAAGTGTCACTATCCTCACTTCTAAGAAGCACTCTGGCTGTACTTCTTTCAAGACAGATTTGTTCATTCTTCTGGCAGTCCCTAGTATATTCAATATTCTTCTCCAATAACATAACTCAAAGTCATCAATTCTTTGATCTTTCTTATTCATTGTCCAGCTTTTGCACGTATATGAGGTGATTGAAAATACCATGGCTGGGGTCAGGCACACCTTATCCTCAAAGTGACATCTTCGCTTTTCAACACTTTAAAGAAATCTTTTGCAGCAGATTTGCCCAATGCAATATGTCGTTTGATTTCTTGACTGCTCCTTCCATGAGCAATGATAGTGGATCAGAGTAAAATGAAATCCTTGACTTCAATGTTTTCTCCTCTTATCATGATGTAGTTCATTCGTTCAGTTGTGAGGATTATTGTTTTCTTTATGTTGAGGTGTAATCTATACTGAAGGCTGTGGTCTTTGATCTTCATCAGTAAGTGCTTCAAGTCCTCTTCACTTTCAGCAAACGAGGTTGTGTCATTCATCTGCATAATGCAGGTTGTTAAGTGTCTCTTCTTCCAATCCTGATGCCTGCTCTTCATATAGTCCAGTTTCTCGTGTTATTTGCTCAGCATACAGATTGAATAGGTATGGTGAAAGAATACAACCCTGATGCACACCTTTCCTGACTTTAAACCAATCAGTAGCCCCTTGTTCTGTCCAAACAACTGCCTCTTGATCTATGTAAAGGTTCCTCATAAGCACAATTAAGTGTTCTGGAATTCCTATTCTTTGCAACGTTATCCATAATTTGTTACGATCCACACAGTCGAATGCCTTTGCATCGTCAATAAAACACAGACAAACATCCTTCTGGTATTCTCTGCTCTCAACCAGGATCCATCTGATATCAGCAATGATAGTCCTCATTCCACGTCTTCTTAATATGGCTTGAATTTCTGCCAGATCCCTGTCAATGTACTGCTGCAACTGTTTTTGAATGATTCTCAGCAGACTTTACTTGCGTGCAATATTAATGATATTGTTCAATAATTTCTGAGTTCATTTGGATCACCTTTAAGGTGATCCAACCAAATTAATACATACAGAGAAATGGCTCATGAAGTTGTAGAAGCTGGAACATTCCAAGCACATGGGTCAGCCTGGAGGCATCTCCTGATTCACATAGCCACAGGGGCTGGTGAACCCAAGATAGGCAGGTCAGGCAGCAGGTAAGCTGCTAGCTCAAGTCCCAAGAATTGGAGGTCAGACCAACAGGAGCCAGCTGCAGAATCCAGAGAGAACAAAAGCCCATGAGCCTTGCCAGAAAGTCCACTCACATTCAGTGCAGATCACACCCTCGCCCCAAAAGGAAACACCTTTTCAACTGATTGGTTACTCACAGCCAAATCCGTTATGGAGATGATCACATTATATCAAATCTCATCATGGAAGTGATCATATCATCACACGACTGCCAAACTACGCCACAACTGCCAAACTACTGAGAATCATGGCCCAGCCAAGTTAACACACAACCTCAATGATCACACCATCCTTGCTTCTAAGGAGCATTGTGGCTGTATTTCTTCCAAGACAGATTTGTTCTTTTCTGGCAGCCCATAGTATATTCAATATTCTTTGCGAACACCATGATTCAAAAGCTTCAATTCTCCTTCAGTTTTCCTTATTCATTGTCCAGCTTTCACATGTGTATAAGGCAATTGAACATACCATGGCTTGGGTCAGGCGCATCTTAGTCCTCAAGGAGACATCTTTGGTTTTCAACTTTTTAAGGAGGTCTTTTGCAGAGCAGATTTGCCCAGTGCAATACATCATTTGATTTCTTGACTGCAGCTTCCATGGGCATTAATTATGGATCCAAGTAAAATGAAATCCTTGACAATGTCAATCTTTCCTCCGTTTATCATGATGAATGAAATGTCAGTCCTTAAATACTTCCAACCACAGACTTTCTAAGTCATCTCTTCAAGCCCCTTCTACCTGGAATAATATAAAGAGAAACACTCATCCTCTTCTTACATAGAACTTGTAGGAAATGAACAGCACACTGAAGATGCTCTCAGAAAATGCTCACTGCCAACTTTTCAATTAAGATTGTATGTAGGTTCCAAAACCCAAACCCATTGCTTTCGAGTCAATTCTGACTGTAGGCTAGGGTTGGATAATCGGTCAATTCTGGGAGAAAAGAAAGTTTCACAGTCTCTCAACACACCTTCATTAGATTGTTTACCATCTCCACTTATCAAGCGATACCTGATACTTCCTATAGCGCTTTGCTTTTTGGGGCTTCATAAAAAATCAAAACAGAAGCATTCCTATTTCAACAAGCATTCAAATTCTGTCACGTTTTGGTGTTTCTGTTTAAATGCTTGGAATAAAACCTATCTGAAAGATCCATAAAGAAGAAAAAATAAGCAACTTTTATTTAATATAGGAAATATTTTGAAAGGTGTAGCAAAGTACACACTTTGCACTGATGATACAGTGTATTCGGCAGACATTAAATGAGCAATGATTGCCTTAAATGGTGAAGTTATTTTTATTTTTTTTATTTTAGTTAAAGACAGAGTGATAACATGTGAGGCTCAGTGGGGTGGACTGAGAAATATCAAGATCCGATTATTAATAGAAACTACACCCATAAATAGATTCTCCATGTGGCCCTAACCAAGAAGCTGTCTGTCATTTGTTTCACTTTCCTCATTCATAAAATGAAGATAGTTGAAGAGGAGAACTTATCCAAGGATCACCTTAGAAATTAAATAGGAAGATCAGTATTTATTGTTTTTTCCACACTCATTATCTTTCTCAAGATCCTCACTTAAGCTACTAAACTGGTTGAAGCTATGTTTCTGTGTCTATTTCTTTCCTGTTCATTTATTTTTTACTTTGTTGTAGCCTGCCTTTCTTTCCCACACGCTGTACAAATCCCCTGCACATCCGCAGGCTCCAATTTCGTCTCAGTCCTCGCCCTTCTTAGCTTCTCTACTTCATTTGACACAATCAATCATCGCTTCCAGGTGTTTTCTTCTACTTTACTTCCTCCTATTTTACTCCCTACCTTATCTTTTTACTCTCATTTACTGAATATATTTCTGTGTCTCACTTTCCTCACCTTCAAGTAAGAATAGTAAAAGTACCTTACACAAAGGTACCAGATTTACTTCAAATACAAGCAGGACCCATGGTGAGCAGACTTCAGCTGGGCTTCCAAACTAAGACAGGCAAGAAAGAAAGGTTTGGTGATATATTTCTGAAAATTAGCCAGTGAAATCCCTACAGATCACAACAGAACGTCCAACATAGTGCTGGAAGATGAGTGCCCTAGTTTGGAAGGCACTCAATGGACTTGAGCTAACCAAAGATCATAAAGATCGTGCAGGACCAGGCAATATTTTGTTCTCTTGTACATGGGATCACCACCAGTTGGAACTGACTACAGGCAACTAACAATAGAGACAACAACAACGCAGAGGTTATGGGAGGAGCTCAGTGACTTTCATATAGCAAATGCTGTCTTGTCACCTATTATTTTCATTATTAGGATAATGTGTAAATCAATGTTACATAATAATGTTGTTTTTAGGTGCCATCAAGTCAGTTCCGACTCATAGTGATCCCATGCATAACAGAACGAAACACTCCCAGATCCTACGCCATGCTTACAATTGTTGCTATGCTTCAACCCACCGTTGTAGCCACTGTGTAAATCCATCTCATTGAGGGTCTTCCTCTTTTTCATTGACCTTCTACTTTACCAAGCATGATGTACTTCTCCAGGGACTGATCCCTCCTAACAACATGTCCAAAGTATGTGAGAGGTAGTCTTACCATCCTTGCTTCTAAGGAGCATTCTGGTTGTACTTTTTCCAAGACAGGTTTGTTCTTTCTTTTGGCAGTCCATGGTACATTTAATATTCTTCACCAACACCACAATTCAAAGGCGTCAGTTCTTTTTTGGTCTCCCTTCCCTTATTCATTGTTCAGTTTTCACACGCATATGAGGCTATTGAAAACACCATGGCTTTTGTTAAGTGCACCTTAGTCCTCAAGGTGACCTCTTTGCTTTTCAACATTTTAAAAAGGTCTTATGCAGCAGATTTGCCCAATGCAATGCGTCTTTTGAGTTCTTGACTGCTGCTTCCATGGACGTTCATTGTGGATCCAAGTAAAGTGAAATCCTTGACAACTTCAATCTTTTCTCTGTTTATCATGATGCTGCTTATTGGCCCAGTTTTGAGGATTTTTGTTTTCTTCATGTTGAGGTGTAATCCATATTGAAGGCTGTGGTCTCTGATCTTCATTAGTAAGTACTTCAAGTCCTCTTCACTTTCCGCAACCAAGGTTGTGTCATCTGCATAATGCAGGTTGTTAATGAGTCTTCCTCCAATCCTGATGCTCTGTTCTCCTTCATATGGTCCAGCTTCTCGGGTTATTTGCTCAGCATATGGATTGAATAGGTACGGTGAAAGAATACAACCCTGACGCACACCTTTCCTGACTTTAAACCAATCAGTATCCCCTTGTTCTGTTCAAACAACTGCCACTTGATCTATGGAAAGATTCCTCATGAGCACAATTCAGCGTTCTGGAATTCCCATTTTTCGCAGTGTTATCCATAATTTGTTATGCTCCACACAGTTGAATGCCTTTTCATTGTCATCAGCAATGATGTCCCTGGGTCCACGTCCTCTTGTAAATCCACCTTGAGTTTCTGGCAGTTCCCTGTCGATATTTTGCTGCAGTTGCTTGTGAATGATCTTCAGCAAAATATTACTTGCTTATGATATTGTTCGATAATTTCCATATTTGGTTGGATCACCTTTCTTGGCATTAGGCATAAATATGGATCTCTTCCAGTTGGTTGGCCAGGTAGCTGTCTTCCACATTTCTTGGCATAGATGAATGAGCACTTGCAATGCTGCATACATTTTTGAAACATCTCAGTTGGTATTCCTGCAATTCCCAGGAGCCTTGTTTTTTTGCCAATGCCTTCAGTGCAGCTTGGACTTCTTCCTTCAGTACCATTGATTCCTCATCTTGTGTTACTTCCTGAAATGGTTCAATGTTGGCCAGTTTTTTTTTTTTGGTATATTGTCTTTGCGTATTGCTTCCATCTTCTTTTGATGCTTCTTGTGTCATTTAATATTTTCCCCATAGAATCATTCAATATTGCAACTTGAGACTTGAATTGTTTCTTCAGTTCTTTCAGCTTGATAAATGCAGAGCATGTTGTTCAATTTTGGTTTTCTATCTCCAGGTCTTTGTATATGTCATCATAATACTTTACTTTGTCTTCTTGAGTCACCCTTTGAAATCTTCTGTTCAGCTCTTATACGTCATCACTTTTTATTTTTTTTTTTCCTTTTGCTTTAGCTATTCTTCTGACATCCATTTAGGTCTTTTCTTTCTCTCTTGTCTTTTTAATGACCTCTTGCTTACTTCATGTATAATGTCCTTGATGTCATTCTACAACTCGTCTAGTCTTTGGTCATTAGTGTTGAACATGTCAAATCTATTTTTGAGATGTTCTCTAAATTCGGGTAGGATATACTCAAGGTGGAAACCATGGTTGCATAGTGGTTAAGTGCTACGGCTGCTAACCAAGAGGTCGACAGTTTGAATTCTGTGGGGCAGTTCTAGTCTGTCCTATACGTTTGCTATGAGGCAGAATCCACTCGACAGCAGTGGGTTTGGTTATACTCAAGGTCTTACTTTGGCTTTTGGGGACTTGTTCTAATTGTCTTCAGTTTCAACTTGAGCTTGCCTATGAGTAATTGCTGGTCTGTTCTGCAGTCGGCCCCTGGCCTAGTTCTAACTGATAATATTGAGCTTTTCCATCATCTCTTTCTACAGATGTAGTCGATTTGATTCCTGTGTGTTCCATCTGGGGATGTCCATGTGCATAGTCAAAGTTTATATTAGTGAAAAAAGGTATTTACAGTGAAGAAGTCTTTGGTCTTGCAAAATTCAATCATGTGATCTCTGGCATGGTTTCTATCACCAAGGCCATATTTTTCAACTACCGATCCTTCTTCTTTTCCAGCTTTCACAATCCAGTCACCAGTAATTGATCATTACTAGGAATTTTGACCTTGAGTATGGTACTTAGCCTCTTGTCTCTTTTTCTATAAAACTTGAATAATCAGACTTCTTTTCTGACACTGCTGTGAGAATTAAAATATATAGTTTTTATTTGTATATGAGTTATTGTCTTTAAATGACTTAGAGCTATACCTCCAAACCAAATCCATAATAATACCTATTATTAACTGAGCATTTATTATGTTCTAGGTACAGCTCTAAGAAGCACCAGTGGCATGGTGGTTAAAGAACTCTGCTGCTAACCAAATCGTCAGTAGTTCGAACCCACCAGCTGCTCCACAGGAGAAAGATGTGGCAGTCTTCTTGCATAAATATTACAGCCTTGAAAACCCTACAGGACAGTTTGAATCTGTGCTACAGGGTCGATATGAGTCAATGGCAATGGATTTTGTTTGGAGGTACAGTTCTAAGTCTTTTACAGACAATAGCTCACATACAAATAAAAACTTTATATTTTAATTCTCACAACAGTGTCAGAAAATAAATGTAATTATCCAAGTTTTACAGATAAAGAGACAAGAGGCCAAGTACCTTACCCAAGGCCAAAATTCCTAATAATGATCAAGCTTTTTGTTGCACTTAAATTTGCCCTCAAATCTCATGCCCTTTCTTGGGCTCTGTTTTCACATTACAGTGTCCCTGTCTATGTTGCTTTTTGACACATGATCAGGAGGGATCGGTCCCTTGGGAAGGACATTATACTTGGTAAAGTAGAGGGTCAGTGAAAAAGAGGAAGACCCTCAATAAGAGGGATTGACACAGTGGCTGCAACAATGGGCTCAAGCATATCAACGACCTTAAGGATGGCACAGGTCCAGGTAGTGTTTTGTTCTGTTGTACATAGGGTCATTATGCATCAGAACTGACTCGATGGCACCTAATAACAACAACGAATACTTCGCAGTGCCTTCTGTTGTTACCATCTCAACTCCTGGAATCACAAGCCACACAGTTACAATATCAGAAATATCCTTGAACTCTCAGGCTCCCTCTGCACTCCACATTCAATTAATCAGGGAATCTAATTCATTTTATCTGTGTGCCATGTCTTACCCCATCCTCTCCTCTGCATATCTCATCTCTTCCTTACAGGCTGTCATCATCTCATGCACATGAAATGGACCTTCCCCACTAGCAATTCCATTTTCTTCAGCCCCGCCTTTCAAACTGCCACCAGAATATCTTTTTTAAAATACAGATATGCCCATATAATCCTTCTTATCTCTCTTATATAAAAATCTGAAATGGTTTCCTCCTAACTAGAATAAAAGTTAAATTCTAACCCCGTTTCACAGGCCCTTCACAATCAGCTTACATACAAATAGATGATAGATTGACAGATGGATGGATGGACGGATGGACGGAAGGACTGACAGACGTATGGATGGATGGATGGATAGATGATAGATGATAGATAGATAGATAGATATAGATAGATAGATATAGATAGATAGATGATGATGATAGATAGATAGATGATAGATAGATAGATAGATGATAGATAGATGATAGATAGATAGATGATAGATAGATAGATGATAGATAGATAGATAGATAGATAGATAGATAGATAGATAGATAGATAGATAGATAGATAGATAGATAGATGATAGATAGATGATAGATAGATAGATAGATAGATAGATAGATAGATAGATAGATAGATAGATGATAGATAGATGATAGATAGATAGATAGATAGATAGATAGATAGATGATAGATAGATAGATAGATAGATAGATAGATAGATAGATAGATAGATAGATAGATAGATAGATAGATAGATAGGTAGATAGATAGATAGATAGATAGATAGATAGATAGATAGATAGATAGATAGATAGATAGATAGATAGATAGATAGATAGATAGATAGATAGATAGATAGATAGATAGATAGATAGATAGATAGATAGATAGATAGATAGATAGATGATAGACAGACAGACAGATAGATAGAGCCAGACAGACGGGAATTTCTTGATGACATATGTGTAACAATTAAATTCCTCATGATCGTTCTTGTCTTAAATGTTCCATTTCCTTTCTTTCTCTTACTAAGAAGTCTCAGTCATGTCTCAAAATCTAACTCCAATGTAAACTGCCTTTTCTTTCCCTAAAAGACTTTGTACATATCTCTAGCCAAAAACCAAAAACCCGTTGCTGTCGAGTCGATTCTGACTCATAATGACCCTAAAGGACAGAGTAGAACTGCCCTGTAGGGTTTCCAAGGAGCACCTGGTGGAATTGAATTACCGACCTTTGGTTAACAGCTGAACCCTTAGCCAGTTCTCCACCAGGATTTCTGTATCTCTAGCAGTAGTTATCATGTTGCATACTTAGTTACAACTCCCTCATTCCATAGCATGGTTGAGTGTTTGTCATTGGTGGGACTCCAGCTTAGCACACTGATTGGCGTACAGCAGGTAATAAATATATACCAAGGTAAATTTAAATGCCCTTTATGTGCTGGCTTTTTTGTTAGGTGCCAGGGGAAGAAGAAACAGAGAAGAAAAGTGACATGAAATAAAGAACCCTTGTTTCCAAAGAACTTACTAGCTACTTAACCAAAAACCTATTGCCATCAAGTTGATTCCAACTCATAGTGACCCTATAGGACAGAATAGTACTGCCCTGTAGAGTTTCCATGGAGCACCTGGTGGATTCAGACTGCTGACCTTTTGGTTAGCAGCCGTAGCACTTAACCACTATGCCACAAGGGTTTCCACTAGTTACTTGAAAAAAAAAAAAAAAAAACTGCCGTGGAGTCAATTCCTACTCATAGGGACCCTATATGACAGAATAGAACTGCCCCATATGATTTCCAAGGAGCTTCTGGTGGATTCAAACTGCCAACCTTCTGGTTAGCAGCCATAGTTCTTAACCACTATGCCACCAGTGTTTTCACTAGATACTTAAAAAAAGAATAATTAATAAGTGCTGTTAAGGTGTAAGACTACCTATTAAGCAATACTAAGGGATTAATATCCCTGTTCAGGGAAGTTTAATTGCCAAAGAGGTATGTGCAGCACTCTTTTACAATGACCCATTTGGCTTCATTTCAATTCCTAGAGAGGACGAAGTAAGTAAAAGTATCAAAGGAAGAGAAGGTGCTCTCCGAAGTCCTTTTCAGTAAATTTACTGCCTGTTCATGTCTTCAGATGGCATTTTCTCTGCATGTGCTTTTAGAAAGTATTTGTTTTTAGCACACTAGGTGTGGCTTCCTCTCAAGAAGCTCTATAATACACACACAGACACACAAACACACACATTCACACACATACACTCACACACTTTGCTACTGAATTCTTGTAGAAATGAATTTTCTGTCTCTGAACAAAGTGTGAACTTAGCCATAACTTTACATTTGACTGGCAAAAGGCAAACCTCAATTTAGAAAGTAAAATTGAAGAGAGTGTGTGGTAACTTTTCTTGATTTTTGAACATCTCTTTCCCAAAGAGGTGAAATATTTCCATTCCCACGCAAATGTTATTTTCAGGAGAAATTTCTGTTTTCACACAGAGACGCTGACTCATCATCTTCAGGTGGGAGTTTATGTTTGGCAAGGCACTTCCCAAGGCAGCTGGGCTACATGAATTTGTCTGTTTCTGTCATACCATCGCCAAGAAAATAATAACCATTAGTGAATAAAATGAACTGGACCATGAATATACTGAATGTTTAAAGCACTGTTAGTATTAGACAATAGTGAAGATAATCTCCCTACGTACCTGCCTAAATACACTGTCTTTATCCCACATTACTGCCTGTAATATAAGCACCGGAGGAGCTTCGGGAAGTGCTATGATGTGATACAAGCACCGTTAAAAAGGCTGTGCCCTGAGCTCTTCAAGCTCCAATTGTGAACTTAGCAGTATTGGGCCCAAAGGTCACTGCTGGTCCACACAGCATTTTAGTCAAATTAAAAAAAAAAAAATACTTTTCATGTAGAGCAGGATTTTTCAACCTCAGCCCTACTGCTATTTGGGATCAGATCGCTCTTTCCTGTGGGGGATGTCCTGTACATTGTAGGTTAGTTAACAGCAGCCCTGGCCTCTACCCACTAGATTCCAGTGGCACTGTTCTCTAGTCATGACAATCAAAAATGTCTCTGGACATCGCCAATGTTCCCTGGCAAGCAAAATTGCCTTTGGATGAGGTGAACATGGCCCCAATGCTGGACACATGGTTGACCAGCGAGCAGAGTGTGGGCTTGATTTCAGCTTCCACTCAGGCTCTACTGGACGCTGTGTGGTACTCAATCTCTAGAACCTTCTGGAGCCACCCATTGGGCAGAAGGTAGACACTGATAAATATTGAATTGATGAGATAGATGTTAGTGCTCAGATATAGATTTCCCATCCTTACAGTCTGTTTATTTTTCTGTGTAAATAATTCAAATAAATATATTTTGCAAATAGATACAGTACTGTGACCACAAAACGAACTCTTAATATGATTCTAGATTAATATCAAACAAATTTCCTTTTTTTGTATCATTTATGGTTGTTTCTCATGATGGTTTCATAGCCATTTTTGTTTGCTCATTACAGTAAACTGCCCATTATTTCTGTTTTAACTTCAAGGGACTAACTTGGTAAATATGACAGTGGCCAGCAATGCCATGTCCTTTCTATGTACACAATTAGGTTGTATTATGTATAATCTTATATCCATCCTAAATTTCCTGTTCAAAGGATACAAACCCTCAAAATATGAAGCAAGTCTCATTTTATCAACCAGATTCAGGCCTTTTGAATGATACACATATATTTAAAACGATAAATTCTTTCATAATTTCCAAAGTCAGAGGATACCAACCACTGCCTCTAAATGTGATTTTTTTTTTAAAGACCTCTAAACTATTCCATCCTATTTCATAGCTAGGAGTCTCTTGCTGACGACCAAAAAAAAAAAACCAAACCCAGTGTCATCGAGTCAATTCTGATTCATAGCAACTCTATAGGACAGAGTAGAACTTCCCCACAGAGTTTTCAAGGAGCACCTGGTGGATTTGAACTGCCCATCCTTTGGTTAGCAGCTATAGCACTTAACCACTAGGTCGCCAGGGTCCTCTTGCTGAAGGTCCAGCGTTATTTCTGTTTACCCTTCTAGGGAATCCATTCACACAAGTGTGATGAAATAAGCTGTGAATATTCATTGGTTGTGAATCACTAAAAACTATACTTACGAGTTAATCACATTAAAAAACCTGAAACCAAACCCGTTGCTGTCGAGTCGATTCTAATTCATAGCAACCCTATAGGGCAGAGTAGAACTGCCCCACAGGTTTTCCAAGGAGAGGCTGGTGGATTTGAAAAAAATCCCACAATATTATTTACGCATCTCTATCTCTACCTATATCCACATAATCTATAACTGTACCTATAGCTATATCATCTGTATCTGTATTGTCAATAGGTTTAGGAAAACTACAAGTAAATGAAGCAAAGATTTACTCTTTACATGATCTTAAGACTACATGCCCTCTCCTTAATCACTGCCTTGCTATCGAACATCTCAGGATGTGCTAGCTCACCTTACTTTACAGGTTGTCTAGAAGGAGTCAGTGGGTCATAGTTTTGATAATCCTTCCCTTTTCCCTCCTCTCCTTTGATTCCTTCCCATAGAGTCAGATCTATGTATAGGTCACTGGTGTTGAAATAGAAAAAAATGTATACACAAAATCACCAAGAACATTTTTTACAATATTTGCTACTCTCTCATGATATCTCAGAGTTTATATCATTCATTACAATTTTAGTGCATATACAATTAAACCTCATATTTTGTACACATGGTATGTAGTATTTGGAAATATGAGGCACTTGCTATTTAGAGAACAGATACCAAGAGATACCTACAAAGCCTGACTTTGCCATGGATCTGAAACTGCTTAGACACACAGAGAAAGTCGGTAAGGGTCTGTGCAAAATTTCATTTTAATTAATTTTGATTAAATATTCAGTGAAACCCATTTAAATTTCCCAGTGTACAGCTTTTAATGACTCTGTCTAATGCTCATATGGTTTTCCCTGTTAAATTGTTTCCCTCTAGCATTTTCTTTTCACGGTGTGTTAGAAAAAATGTTATAGAGAAGAAGAGTTTATTGTATTTTAAATTTATGTTCATTACTGAGTAGATGCCCAAAAGACATTTGATAAATGCCTTTTCATAAATCAAAAAATAAATGGATGGACAAAGAGTTCCCAGTAGCTTATCAGACTAATGTGCCCATCATTGCTACATGTCCATGTTCTGCACAAGTAGTCTGCAAGAATTTTTCTGAAGTTCAAGTTGGAGGCCAGGGACAGAAAAAATGCTCAACTTATTCTGGCCCTTCTGTTAGTCTTGTACTTGATCTTTTCACTGGACTCTCATTTCTTAAATAAACATATGGTGCTTATTGCACGTTATATGTTTTGTTAATTATTCAGCTATGTTAAAAGACTGACTACAAATCTTTCAAAGATGAGGCTCATGAAGGGACATTGATGTCTGCTTGGGTGGATTGACAACTGGCCAAATATCCTGCACTGATATTGATACAAGATCTGTCTGTCTTCCCAGTTTCTGTCAATGATGTAGAGGACAGCAAATATACATGTGACACAACTTTTAAAAATGACTATTATGACAAATGACACAGACTAATTTTTTTTTATATATATATAATGACTTTAGTCTACCAAGTGGCTTTGGAATTAGAAAGGCCTTCATCCAAATGCCAGCTCAAAAACTTAACATCCATGTATGACTTTGTCATGTTACTTAATCTCTCTCTTCCACAGCATATTCCAATTATTGCTGCTGTTAGCTGCCATCAGGTTGGCCCCAACTCATGGTGACCCCATGTACAGCAGAACAAAATGTTGCCTGGTCCTGCACCATCTCCACGGACTGTTGCAAATCACAGCATTGTGATCCACAGGGTTTTCATTTTCCGATTTTTGGAATTAGATTGACAGGCCTTTCTTCCTAGTCTGTCTTAGTCCGGAAGCTCTGCTGAAACCTGTTCAGCACCATAGCAACACAAAAACCTCTCCTGATAGATGTGTGGCGGGCATGAGGTACACGGGCTGGGAATTGAACTCAGGTGAAGGCAAGAATTCTACCACTGAGCCACCAAAGGCCTTATATTTAAATAGAAAACGGAAATATTAGTTCTCACATTGCAGGGCTCCTGTGTAAGAAAAACAAAGTGTAAAGTTCACTAGGTGGAGGTGGAAACATTCTGGCCATATCAAGTACCATTTCTAGTCTATGGACATGAACTTTCATTTTTGGGAAATCTTAATGGTGAGTATGTAGAAATTGGAAAAAAAGATAAAACTGTCTTTATTCATAGTTGATATGTTTCTGCAGGGAGAAAATCCAAATAAATATAGAAAAAAATAAATAAATTTACAAGGTAACTGGATACAAGGCCATTATACAAAAATCAATTGTAATGTTTGTAATGTTATTCACAAGCAATAAACAGTTGAAAATTAAAATGTGAAAGAAATTCTCTTTTCAATAATAACATACATATAAAATGATTAGGAGAAAATTTGACAAAAGATGTTCAAGATATTGTCAAAGGAAATTTAATACCTTTATTTGAGCAAAGTTCAAGAAATCCTAACTAAAGTGAGATATATACCATGTCAGTTTGTCGAACTGTGGGGGCTTATGTGTCACTATAATGCTGGAAGCTATGCCACCAGTATTCAGATACCAGCAGGTTCACCCATGATGGACAGGTTTCAGCTAAAATTCCAAAGTAAGACTAGGAAAAAAGACCTGGTAGTCTACTGCTGAAAGAAAAATTAGCCAGTGAAAACCTTGTGAATAGCACTGGAACATTGTCTAATATAGTGCTGGAAGATGAGCCCCTCGGGTTGGAAGGTGTTCAAAATACAACTGGGGAAGAGCTGCCTCCTCAAAGTAGAGCTGAACTTAATGACATGGATGGAGTCAAGTTTTCAGCACCTTCATTTGCTGATGTGGCATGACTCAAAATGAGAGGAAACAGCTGCAAACATCCATTAAATATTAGAACATGGAATGTACGAAGTACGAATCTAGGAAAATTGGAAACTGTCAAAATGGAAATGGAATGCATAAAGATCGATATCCTAGGCATTAGTGAGCTGAAATCGACTGGAATTGGCCATTTCAAATCAGACAAACATATAGTCTACTATGCTGGGAATGACAACTAGAAGAGGAATGGCATTGCATTTGTTGTCAAAAAGAACATCTCAAGATCTATCCTGAAGTACAATGCTGTCAGTGATAGGATAATACCCATATGCCTACAAGGAAGACCAGTTAATACGACTATTATTCAAATATATGCACCAACCACTAAGGCCAAAGATGAAGAAATTGAAGATTTTTATCAGCTTCTGCAGTCGGAAATTGATAGAACATACAATCAGAATGCATATATAATTACTGGTAATTGGAATGTGAAAGTTGGAAACAAGAAGGATTGGTAGTTGGAAAATATTGCCTTGGTGATAGAACCCATGCCAGAGATCACATGATTAAATTTTGCAAGACCAATGACTTCTTCATTGCAAATACCTTTTTTCAACAATATCAACAGCAAATATACACACGGACCTCACCAGATGGAATACACAGGAATCAAATCGACTGTATCTGTAGAAAGAGACAATGGAAAAGCTCAGTATTTTCAGTAAGAACAAGGCCAGGGGCTGTCCCAATCAGGCCGTCAACTACTCATATGCAAGTTCAAGTCGAAACTGAAGAAAATTAGAATAAGTCCACAAAAGCCAAAGTACACCTTGAGTATATACCACCTGATTTTAGAGATCATCTCAAGAATAGACTTAACATGTTGAACACAAATGACTGAAGACCACACAAGTTGTGAAAGGACATCATACATGAAGAAAGCCACAGGCCATTAAAAAGACAGGAGAGAAAGAAAAGACTTCAAGGAATGTCAGAAGAGACTCTGAAACTTGCTCTTGAATGTTGAGTAGCTAAAGCAAAAGGAAAAAATCATGAAGTAAAAGCTGAACAGAAGATATCAAAGGCCAGCTAGAGAAGACAAAGTAAATTATCATGACATCATGTGCAAAGACCTGAAGATAGGAAACCAAAAGGGGAGAACATGCTCAGTATTTCTCAAGCTGAAAGAACTGAAGAAAAAATTCAAGTCTTGAGTTGCAATACAGAAGGATTCTACCAGGAAAATATTAAGTGACTCAGGAAGTATCAAAAGAAGGTGGAAGGAATACACAGAGTCATTATACCAAAAGGAATTGGTCAATGTTCAGCCATTTCAGGAGGCAACATACGATCAGGAACCGATGGTACTGGAAGAAGAAGTTCAAGCTGCACTGAAGGCATTGGCAAAAAAAAAGGCTCCAGGAATTGACGGAATACCAATTGAGATGTTTCAACAATGGATGCAGTGCTGAAAGTGCTCACTCATCTATGCCAAAAAAATTGGAAGAGATCTATGTGGCCAACCAATTGGAAGAGATCCATATTTATGCCTATTCCCAAGAATGGTGATCCAACCAAATACAGAAATTATCAAACAACATCATTAATATCAAATGCAAGCAAAATTTTACTGATGATCATTCAAAAGCCAGAAATTCAAGCTGCATTTAGAAGAGGATGTGGAACCAGAGATATCATTGCTGATGTCAGATGGATCCTAGCTGAAAGCAGAGAGTACCAGAAAGATGTTTATTGTGTTTTATCAACTATGCTAAGGCGTTCACCTGTGTGGATCATAACAAATTATGGATAAAGTTGTGTAGAATGGGAATTTTGGAACACATAATTGTGCTCATGAGGAATCTGTACATGGACCAAGAGACAGTTGTTTGAACAAAACAAGGGGATACCACATGGTTTAAAGTCAGGAAAAGTGTGCTTCAGAGTTGTATCCTTTCACCATACCTATTCAATCTGTATGCTGAGCAAATAATCAGAAAAGATGGACTGCATAAAGAAAAACGGGGCATCAGGATTGGAAGAAGACTTGTTAACAACCTCATTATTCAGATGAGACAACCTCACTTGCTGAAAGTGAAGACGACTTGAAGCACTTACTAATGAAGATCAAAGACCACAGCCTTCAGTGTGGATTGGGGCTCAACATAAAGAAAACAAAAATCCTCACAGCTGGACCAATAAGCAACATCATGCTAAATGGAGAAAAGATATATGTTGTCAAGGATTTCATTTTACTTGGATACACAATCAACACCCATGGAAGCAGCAGTCAAGAAATCAAATGATGTATTACTTTGGGAAAATTGGCTGCAAAAGACCTCTTTAAAGTGTTGAAAAACAAAGATGTCACTTTGAGGACTAAGGTGTGCCTGACCCAAGCCATGGTGTTTTCAATCACCTCATATACATGAGAAAGCTGGGCAACGAATAAGGAAGGGCAAAGAAGAATTGATGCCTTTGAATTGTGGTGTTGGCGAAGAATATTAAATATACCATGGATTACCAAAAGAACGAACAAATCTGTCTTGGAAGAAGTACAACCAGAGAGCTCCTTAGAAGCAACGATGGTGAGACTATGTCTCACATACTTTGGACATGTTATCAGGATGGATCAGTCCCTGGAGAAGGACATCATGCTTGGTAAAGTAAGGGTGAGCAAAAAAGATGAAAACTGTCAAGTAGAAGGATTTACACAGTGGCTGAAACAAGGGGATAAATCATAGCAACAATTGTGACGATGGCATCGGACCAGGCAGTGTCTCATTCTGTTGGACATAGGATCGATATAAGTGGGAACCAACTGGACGGCACCTAACAACAACGTCAATATACCATACTATGAATTAGAAAACTCAATATATAAAGGACTTATAATATCTGATTGCATGAGTTATTGTAAAACTACAGATATCAAGGCAATGTGGGATCTGAAAAACAAAAGAGAAACACATTAATGAAATACAGTAAAAAAGTCCAGAACTAGACGGATGTTTAAATGCAAAATTGATTTTCATCAACGAAAGCATCAAACAATTCAATGAGGAGAGAAAGCCTCCAGTGGTAATGGAAGATCTGGATGTTCAAACTAGGGTAGAGAGGGAGTGCTATTAATTCACATCAATGCAAAAATTATGTTGAGGTTGATCATGGACTTCAATGCAAAAGCTAAAACTATAAATGCAAAAGTTAACTATATTTAGCCTTGTGGAATAGGAATTCACCCCTCCTCTTCCTCTGACTATTTAAAGAATATGTTCACACTGTATGGTGTGTTCTTACTAAAGAGTTTTTCTTTATAAATTGCTGACTATTCAAATGTAACAACTATTAAAATTAAATATTTAAAAATACACTAAATACCATTCAACAATAAAAATGAACCTCAACATAAATCAAAGAAACCAGATACAAAAGACTTCACATTTCTGTTGGTTTTCTATTGCTGTGTAACAAATTACTACCCTGGTGGTACAGTGGGTTAATTGTTTGGCTGTTAACTGAAAGGCTGGCAATTCAAACCCACCAGCCCCTCTGCAGAAGAAAGATGTGGCAGTCTGCTTCCATAAATATTGCAGCCTCAGAAACCCTATGAGGCAGCTCCACTCTGTCCTATAGGGTTGTTATGAGTCAGAATTGACTCGATGACAATGGGATTTTTTTTGTTGCAATTTACATAATCCTCATTTATGATCTCACAGATTTGTAGATCAGAAGTCTAGAGAGGTTTTACTGGGTTCTCTGCTTAGGGTCTTACGAAGATGAAATCAAGACATTGTCCAGGTTGGAGTCTTATATGGGGGCTCTGGAGAAGAATTTGATTGCCAGTTCTCTCAATTTGATGGCAGAGTGGTTTCCATTAGATGTAAGACAGAGGGCCTCATTTCCTCGCCGTTCTCTGCTCCTAGAAGCCAGGCTTGCATGTGGCCTCCTCCTTCTTTGCAGGAGCTTATCAACTGCTCCTAGTGCTTCAAATCTCTCTGTCTTTCCTCCCGCTCGCTACTAGAGAAAACTCAATGCTTTGAAAGGGCTAACAGGATTATATTATGCCCGCTTGAGTAATCTCCGTTTTGTCATATAATGTAATATAAACACTGGAGTAACACCTGGGGGTAAAGATCTGGCCTGCCATATTAAATTCTGTCTACTGTAATGTTATGTGATTCTGCTTATATGAAAAGTCAAAAAAAAAAAAAAAGGCAAACCTATAGATAAGTAAATTAGTGATTGATTTCCCGGGGCTGGGGCTGGGGCAGGAATGTGGATTGATTGCAAGCAAACATGAGGGGTCTATTAGGGTGATGGAAATGTTCTAAAACAGTATTGTGGTGATGGTTGCACAACTCTAGAAATTTATTAAAAATAATTGTACACTTAAAGTGTACACTTAAATGTGAGTTAAACCTCAATCCCAGAAAACCCAGTGCTGTCGAGTCGCTTCTGACTCATAGCGACCCTATAGGACAGAGTAGAACTGCCCCATAGAGTTTCCAAGGAGCGCCTGGCTCAATAGAGTCTTAAATATACTTAGTGTTTTGACTTTTAAGAGTACATGTAAAAAAGTACATGCGTGTAATCTATAAATAAGTGCATACATATTATAAATATATATATAAACTGTAAATATATATGTAGATGTGTATACAGTTTCCAAGAAGTAGCTGGTGGATTCGAACTGCTGACTTTCAGTTAGCACCTATAGCATTTAACCGCTATGCCACCAGGGTTTCCATAAATACATATATAAACTGTAGATATATATGTGTGTGTGTGTACAGCGTGGCCTTGGTATAGTCAAGGACTTCTCAGGAAACACAGAAAAAGAAATAATCATAAAAATAAATAAATAAATTAGACTTCAACAAAAAATTTTAAACAACAAACTTATGTTCATTAAATGATATTAGTAAAAAAATAAACTGGGAAGAGATCATCATTACATATATCTAAAAAATGCCTTATATTCAGAATCTCTACATAATGCCTGTAATTCAGCGCTAAAATGACAAACAACTAAATAAAAAATGGTCAAAGGCCTTAACAGACACTTCACAACACATGAGTGGCCAATAAGCATATGAAAAGGTCCACAACATCATTACTTGTCAAAGAAATGAAAACTATGCCAACCATTATGTATCATGTCACTATTACAGTTGTTGTTATTAGTTGCCATCAGTCAGAGCCAACCCACAGCAACCCTATGTACAAATGAACAAAACTCTGCTCCATCCTGTGCCTTCTTCACTGCAGCGGCTTCGTCAATGCCTCTCATTGGGAGCCTTCCTCTCTTCCACTGACCGTATAATTTACCAAGCATGAGGTCCTTCTCCAGGGACTGATCCCTCCTAATGACATGTCCAAAGTACGTAAGACGACTCGCCATCCTTTCTTCTAAGGAGCATTCTGGCTGTACTTCCGAGACAGATTTTTTCATTCTTCTGTCAGTCCATGGTATGTTCGATATTCTTTGTCAACACCATGATTCGAAGGCATCAATTCTTCTTCAGCCTTCTTTATTAATTGCCCAGCTTTCACATGTATATAAGGGGACTGAAAACACCATGACTTGGGTCAGGGGCACCATAGACCTCAAAGTGACATCTTTGCTTTTTAACACTTTAAGGAAGTCTTTTACAACAGATTTGCCAAATGCAATGTGTCTTTAGATTTCTTGATTTCTGCTTCTATGGATGTTGATTGTGGATCTAAGTAAAATGAAATCCTTGACAACATCGTTATTTTCTCCATTTATCATGATATTGTTTATTGGCCCAGTTGTGAGGATTTTTATTTTCTTTATGTTGAGGTATAACCCCTACTGAAGGCTGTGGTCTTTGATCTTCATCAGCAAGTGCTTCAAGTTCTCTTTGGTTTCAGCAAGCAAGGTTGTGTCATCTGCATATCAAAGGTTATGAATGAGTCTTCCTTCAAACCTGATGCCCTGTTCTTCCTACAGTCCAGCTTCTCAGACTATTTGCTCAGCATACAGATTAAATATGTATGGTGAAAGGATGCAACCCTGATGCACACTTTTCCTGATTTTAAACCACAAGGTATCCCCTTGTTGTGTTCTAACGGTTGCTTCTTGATCTATGTACAGGTTTTTCATGAGCACAATTAAGGGTTCTGGAATTCCCATTCTTCTCAATGCAACCTACAATTTCTTACGATCCACACGGCTGAACACCATTGCATAGTCAATAAAATACAGGTAAGCATTTATCTGGTAGTCATTACTTTCAGCCAGGATCCATCTGAAATCAGCAATGATGTCCCTTGTTCCATGTCCTCTTCTGAATCCAATGTGAATTTCTGACAGTTCCCTGTCAATGTACTGTTGCAGCCGCTATTGAATGATCTTCAGAAAAATTTTACTTGAGTAAGATACTAATAATATTGTTTAATAATTTACACATTCTGTTGGATCACCTTTCTTTGGAATGGGTACAAATATGGATCTCTTCATGTTGTTTGTCCAGGTAGCTGTCTTTGAAATTTCTTGGCATAGACAAGTAAGCACTACCAGCACTGCAGCCATTTGTTGAAACATTTGTATTGTTCTTCTTTCAATTCCTGGAGCCTTGTTTTTTGATAGTGCCTTCAGTGCAGGCTGGAATTCTTCCTCCAATACCACCTGTTCTTGATCATATGTTACCTCCTGAAATGGCTGAGCTTCGACCAATTCTTTTTGGTACAGTAACTCTGTATATTCCTTCGATCTTCTTTTGATGCTTCCTGAATCATTCAGTATTTTCCCCATAGAATCCTTTAGTATTGCAACTTGAGGCTTTAATTTTTTTTTTCTTTTAGTTCTTTCAGCTTGAGAAATGCTGAGTGCGTTCTTCCCTTCCGGTTTTCTATATCCAGATCTTTGCACATTTCATTATAATAATTTACTTTGTCTTCTCGAGTTGCCCTTTGAAATCTTCTGTTCAGTTTTTTTATTTTATCATTTCTTCCTTTCACTTGGCGTTGAAGAGCAACTTTGAGTGTCTTCTGACATCCATTTTGACCTTTTCTTTCTTTTCTGTCTTTTTAATGACCTCTTGCTTTCTTCATGTATGGTGTCCTTGATGTCATTCCACAACTTGTCTCGTCTTTGGTCATTAGTGTTCAATGCTTCGAATCTATTCTTGAGATAGTCTCTAAATTCAGTTGGGATAAACTCAAGGATGTGCTTTGGCTCTTGTGCACTTGTTCTAATTTTCTTCAACTTGAATTTGTATATGGGCTGCTCTATAGCCAGTACCTGGCCTTGTTCTGACTGATGATATTGAGCTTTCTGATAGTCTCTTTCCACAGAGGTAGTTGATTTGATTCCTGTGTATTCCATCTGGTGAGGTTCACGTATATAATTGCCTTTTACATTGTTAAAAAATGTATTTGCAATGGATAAGTCCTTGGTCTTTCAAAATTCTCTCATGCTATCTCCAGCATTTTTTCTATCACCAAGGCCATATTTTCCAATTACTGATACTTCTTCTTTGTTTCCTTCTGTCACATTCCAATCACCAGTAATTATCAGTGCTTCCTGATGGCATATTTGATCAATTTCAGACTGCAGAAGTTGGTAAAAACCTTCAATATCTTCATCTTTGGTCTTAATAGTTGGTGAGTAAATCTGAATAATAGTCTTATTAACTAGCTTTCCTCATAGGTGTATGGATATTATCCTATCACTGACAGCATTGTATTTCAGGATTGATCTTGAAAGGTTCTTTTTGACAATGAATGCAACACCATTCCTCTTCAAGTTGTCATTCCCGTCATAGTAGATGTCTTAGTTATCTAGTGGTGCCATAACAGAAATACCACAAGTGGATGGCTTTAACAAAGAGAAACGTATTTTCTTACAGTAAAGTAGGCTGAAAGTCCAAATTCAGGGTGTCAGCTCCAGGGAAAGCCTTTCTCTCTCTGTTGGCTCTGGAGGAAGGTCCTTGTCCTCAATCTTCCCATGGTCAAAGAGCTTCTTAGATGTAGGGACCCTGGGTCCAAAGGATGACTCTGCTCCCAGTGCTGCCTTCTTGGTGGTTTTAGGTCCCCAACTGTCTGCTTGCTTCCCTTTCATCTCTTGAGAGATAAAAGGTGGTGCAGGCAACACCCCCAGGAAATTCCCGTTACCTTGGATCAAGGAGGTTACCTGAGTAAGGGTGGTATTACAACATAAAATCACAATCACAAAATGGAGGAGAACCACACAATACTGGGAATCATGGCCTAACCAAGTTGACGTATTTTGGGGGGACACATTTCAATTCGTGACAGTAGACCATATGACTGTCCAATTCAAAATGACCAACACCAGTCCATTTCAGCTCATTAATGCCTAGGATATTGATCTTTATGCGTCCCATTTCATTTTTTACAATTTCCAATTTTCCTAGATTCATACTTTGTACATTCCATATTTCAATTATTAATGGATGTTTGCAGCTGTTTCTTCTCATTTTGAGTGGTGCCTCATCAGAAGAAAAAAAAAATCCCAAAAGCTTTACTCCATCAAAGTCATTAATGTTGACTCTGCTTTGCAGAGGCAGCTTTTCCCCAGGCACATTTTGAATGTCTTCCAACCTGAAGGGCTCATCTTCCGGCACTGTATCAGACAATGTTTCACTGCTATTCACAAGGTTTTCACAGGCTAATTCTTTTCATAAGTAGACTGCATGTTCCTTCTTCCTAGTCTGTCTTAGTCTGGAAGCTCAGCTGAAATCTGTCCACCATGGGTGACCCTGTTGGTATTTGAATACGGGTGGCATAGCTTTAGGCATCATAGCAACACACAAGCCACTACAGTACCACAAACTGACAACCACTATAATGACTAAAACAAAAAGACTGATAATATAAAATGTGAAGGAGGAGGTCTAAAAGTGGAAATTTACATGCATTGCTAGTGAGAGTATAAAATGTTACAGCTTTGGAAAAGTGTTTTTTCCTTTTGCTTATAAAGTTAAATTTCCACTACTCTGTTACCTAGCCATTCCATTCTTAGGTATCTACACAAGAGAAATTAAAATTCATGTTCTTAAAATATTTGTCCAAGCTCATGCGTATCACCTTTTTTCATTATAGCTAAATCTAGAAATAACCTAAATGCCCATCAACAGAAGAACGGAAGATACTGTGTGACATATTCATACAGTAAAATGCGGCAGTAAAAATGACTGAATTACAACTACCCATAAAAATCTGAATAAATCTCTTATACATGCCCTTGAATGAAAGAAGCCAGACACAGAGAGAGCATACATCATGAATCCATTTCCATGAAGTTTAAAAACAGGCAAAACAAATCCATGGTGATAGAAGTCAGAGTAGAGGTTACCCAGAGAGTAGTGTTTGAAGGAGATGGAATGAGACTTCTGAGGTGTTGCTTAGAAAACTGCATTCACTATGATAATTTATTGAGCTGTCTACTTTCAATTGTGCACCTTTTTTATGTGTGTTATGCTTTAATAATTTTTTTTTTAAAGTTTTTAAAAGAAGTGTGAGGGAAGCACAAAAGAGATATCATTAAAGGGCTGCCAAGTTTCTAAAATGTGGCAATTTGTGTATTCTCAAAATTACTGTAATAAAGTCAAACTCATGGACTAAATGAAAGCCCATGTTTTGAGTGTTATTACTTTTAAGAGAGTCAAACAAACAACAACAACACCAACAGCACTGCTTACCATTGAAGGTAACTGGGGAGCTGTTTTAACATTGATTACGCTGGGACTATGATTTGTGTGTAGTTTATTTGAGAGATTTTTCCCAGAAAATACCAGCAAGGGATTGGCAAGGTATGGTGGAGATCTTACAGTTTTCATTATCAAGTTAGTTACGACAATGGTCAACCAGAGCTTAATCCCACTGGAGAATTCTGGAAGACAGTGTAGAACACTCATCTCAGAGCTATCCCATCCTAACATGAAGCATCTTTGGTCTTTACTCACCCATTCCTATCTGCCAGAACCAAGCCCAGGACTCTTTAAAGGATGACAACAAATTCAGCAAACCCATTGCAAAAAAAGCAAACCCATTGCCGTCAAGTTGATTCCAACTCATAGCAACCCATAGGACAGAGAAGAACTGTCCCATAGGGCTTCCAAGGAGAGGCTGGTGGATTTGAACTGCCAACCTTTTGGTTAGCAGCTGAACACTTAACCACAGTGCCACCAGGGATCCAATTCAGACTCAACAACATAAAATTCAAAATGTCAAGCAACTAAACAAAATTTACTAGACGTGCCAAGAAACAAAGAACTGTGACTCATATCCAGAAAAAATTACATTTTCCATTTATCTATTCCTATAGACTAAAGGGGTGTACGTTAATTCTGTGTACTTCTGCTGCCAATATTCCAGGTCATTTTCTTTGAGCTGCCTCCATTTCCATGTGAAAGAGAAGCATAATTATCATATCTTTAAGCAACCAATATGCACTAATAAATCATTGCCCTAGAATACCTCTCAATGAATAGCAAATATACTTTTTTGTAAGATTTCTGAATTTGTGCCAGTTTTATCCAGGGTTCCTTCAAAGAGTTTCAACCAATGTCAGTTTAGTCACCAAATACATTTTACCACTAAGTGTTTATTATTTGAGTACAATTTGACTATATATTTTGGATCCAAAGTGTTGAATTCCCCAGGATAGTGTCATATAGGTAATAGACACCTCCAAGTATATTTTAGTTTGATCATACCAAAGAGTTTCCCAAAGGTGCCTGAAGCAAGCATCAAGGCTAATAGTTATAAGTATGTGAGCCCGCCAAATCATGCCTTGGTTTCAGACTGCCAATTTTTTTTTTACCTTGATTTTTACCTGTCATTAACAAAACATGGTCTGTACGTATCAGAGAACATAATTTTATGAAAAGTCAAGCATGTAACAAATACTTCATGTCCAAACATGCAAATACCATTCTCAACAGATCATCACTTAAGGTAAGAGTTATGTGTTGGTCCTTAGCCTTGTTTTTGAACTTTTAAGACTTCAGTTTGCATTGAGGGGGCAACAGTTCTCACAAGAGAGGTTCTCTGCATCCTTTATAAAGAAGCCTTAATAGAGTGACCAAAGGCAAAGTCACATAAGAATTATTCCAGGTAAGTGTTCATCTACATGGTGTTGTTGGCATCATCAAGGCACATGGCATAGGCAACTCCAAGTTAAATGCTTCTTACACCTGCTGGGCACCATATGGAACCATCAGCTTCAAAGGAGGAGGATTTTGAAGGCAAAAAGCTTCTCTCTTATGGGAATCTGTAATAGAGCAAGAGAAAATACCATGCCCTTGCTCTCAGCCTCTCAGGAGGTACCTAGTTAACATTAGATTTCCTTTTTTTGCATTACCCATTTATTGGCATATTTACCGTGACTAATCACTTTCCCTTTTTTTCCATCTGTAATTAATTTTTACCCAGATCTTCTCCCCACTGAGGTAAGACCATCAGGTTCAGCAAGAGAACTGACTCATAGAACTGACAGCAGCATGAATCTGTCCAGTGTTTCCCCTCTATCCATTCTTAATCCAGTGGAGTAGGGTTGGATAGGTACAATCTTTCAGGACCATCTCGACCTTTGGTAGGAAACAGGCAGTCACCATTAATCCCAGCTTAGACAGGTGAGAGGAAGGATGTTTAACTAAATGACCTCATGTTTGTTATTTATCAAAAATATATTATGAATTTTAAAACCTCAAAATGTCAATAATTATTATAATACATTTCTAATCTTATAAGTGTACCTCGGTGAATAATTTTTATTTTTCTTAATTCTATTGCACATAATCAATGTAGTCACCAACCACTCTAGAAACATTACTTGACCCTGCACCACCCACACAATCATTGGTGTGATGAGCCTATTGTTGCAGTTATTGTGTCAATTCATCTCCTTGAAAGTCTTCCTTTTTTTCACTGACCCTCTACTTTACCCAACAGGATGTCCTCTTTCAAAGCTTTAGTTACATATACAACATTTCATTTTTTACTAGTGTTTCTTCTCACCAGAAAAAATATTTAGAAATATGATTGCAAAGGCATCATTCAAAATTTCTACCAAAAAAAAAAACAGACATAAATATAACCAAATTTGTCCAGGACTTAAAAGAATAAAACTCTGAAACTTTACTGAAGCATAAAAGAAAACTTTAGTAAATGAAGAAATGTTGCAGATATAGCCATTTTCTTGATCAGATGATTTTAAAAATTTTAAATTCATTGATTGTAACCATAGCTAATTACTTTTAATGTAATTCCAATTTTAACTCCAAACCAAAATGAAACCTGTTGCCATACAGTTGATGCTGACTCAAAGCCACCCTACAGGACAGAGTAGAACTGGCCCATAGGGTTTCCAAGGCTGTAATCATCACGGAAGCAGACTGCCACATCTTTTTCCTGCAAAACGGGTGATGAGTTCAAACCACCACCATTTTGGTTGGCAGCAGGGCTTTTAACTGGTTCTAAATGGTTCAGACATGCCCCCGGGAAACAAATGCAGCATGCACATTGCATAAGAGCCAAATCTTTTGTGTGTCAAATTTTGGCCCAAGTAGGAAACAGGCAGTGGTGCTCTGCTCGAAGATGGAGGCTGACCCTGCCACTTTGGATGTGGAGATCAACACACATTCAAATCAAGAAGTGGCCCTCCATTTTTGAGTGGGACACTGCTGCTTGGGTCAAAATCCTACAAGTGAGAGATTTGGTCGCTATGCAACATGTACGCTACCCTCGTTTGCCATGACTGAACCACATAGGGCCAGTTCGAAGCCCTGGTTAGCATCTGAACATTTAAACACTATGCCACCAGGGCTCCTTAATGATAACTCCAATGGAATTTTAATTGGTATTAATAGCAACACTTCATAATATTTAAAACTTGGTAAAAATTTAAATTTCATAAATATTATGAATCCACCAGGCACTCCTTGGAAGCTCCATGGGGCAGTTCTACTCTGTCCTATAGGGTCACTATGAGTCGGAATCCACCCAAAGGCAGTGGGTTTTTGGTTTTATTAATAAGCTGGTGAATGTCCTTCTTTTTGTAACTATATGAAGTTATTTTTTAATATTAGCATAGGTTTTAGATTGTGCAGAATTTAGTTCTGTAAACATGGGCTGTATTGAACTCAGTGTTCTTGGCACTGCTCAACTCTTATCTGGAGTATTCTGCTCCACCCTAAAAGCCAAATTTTCAAATGAGCTTGGACAAACTAAAATGTGTCCAGAGAAGGTTGACCAGGATGGAGAAAAGTCCAGAAACTGTATCATGTCAGAAATGTTTGACTCAGGAGAGAGGAAGTTGCCATTCTTCACAAGATGCCGCCTCTACACAGGTAGAATCTAAAGTTGAGAATGTACTTGGAAGAGATACTCTTCAGGATGTGGAGAACGTGTTTGTGCTGCTCACCACAATTCCCAGCTCCTAGAAAAAAAAATATCTTACACACACCTGATTATGGTTGGATTAATGAAAGAATGAATGATAAATTCATTCTCTTTCAACTCTAACTTCCCATGACACCAAATTTGTTTGTTTGTTTCATTTAATTTTGTATTCATTTTATGGATCATTCAGATCAGAGTAAAATCCATGTCTGATACTCTTTGGCTTGTCACATCAACTCCTACATTTTCTCAAATTTCTATGTAAAAAAGCCTTCACTAAATTTTTTTCCTGCTTAAAACTCATATACTTACCTCCTCATTCCAGTCCTCCTTCACCTGTTCCTTCTCCCTACTCCTTTTTTTCCTACTCCTTCTCACCCAGCTCATTCCTCTCACCCTTCTCTTTCTTTTTGGTAGAATTAACTAAAATTTTTAAATTTCTGAAGAAATGTAATGAATGCAAAAGCCCATTGTACTCTACCCAATGTCAAATGAGACATGAAGCTATTAAAAAATTCTTGATGTTGTTACTAGGTGCCCTTGAGTCCTTAGTCCTTAAAGTGACATCTTTGCTAGTCAATATTTTAAAGAAGTCTTTTGCAGCAGATTTGCCCAAAGCAATACGTTTTTTGATTTTTCGGCTGCTGCTTTTATGGGCATTGATCGTGGATCCAAGTAAAATGAAATATTTGGCAAATTCAATTTTTTCTCCATTTATCATGATGTTGCTTATTGGTCAAGTTGTGAGGATTTTTGATTTCTTTATGTTGAGGTGTAATCCATACTGAAGTCTATGGTCTTTGATCTTCATCAATAAGGGCTTCAAGTCCTCTTCACTTTCAGCAAGCAAGATTGTGTCATCTGTATAACGCAGGCTGTTAGTGAGTCTTCCTCCAATCCTGATACCACGCTCTTCTTCATATAGTCCAGCTTCTCAGACTATTTGCTGAGCACACAAATTTAATGTCGTTGTTGTTGTTAGGTGCCTCTGAGTCAGTTCTAACTCACAGAGACCCTATGTACCACAGAACAAAACAGTGCTTGGTCCTGTCCCATACTCACAATCCTTGTTATGCTTGAGCCCATTGGTTGCAGCCACTGTGTCAACCCATCTTGTTGAGGGTCTTCCTCTTTTCTGCGGGCCTTGTATTTTACTAAGCATGGTGTCCTTCTCCAGGGACTGATCCCTCCAAACAACAAGACCAAAGTATGCAAGATGCAGTCTCACCATCCTTGCTTTGAAGGAGCATTCTGGTTATACTTCTTCCAAAACAGATTTGTTTGTTCTTTTGGCAGTCCATGATATATTCAGTATCCTTCTACAACACCACAATTCAAAGGCATCAATTCTTCTTTGGTCTTACTTATTCCTTGTCCAGCCTTTGCATGCATATTATGAGATTGAAAAATACCATGGCTTGGGTCAGGCATACCTTAGTCTTCAAGGTGACATCTTTGCTTTTCAACACTTTAAAGAGGTCCTTTGCAGCAGATTTGCCCAATGCAATGCATCTTTTGATTTCTTGTCTGCTGCTTCAATGGCTATTGATTGTGGATCCAAAAGAAATGAAATCCTTGACTACTTCAATCTTTTCTCCATTTATGATGATGTTGCTTATTGAACCAGTTGCGAGAATTTTTGTTTTCTTTATGTTGAGGTGTAATCCATACTGAAGTCTTTGATCTTCTTTAGTAAGTGGTTCAAGTCCTCTTCACTTTCAACAAGCAAGGTTATGTCATCTGCATAACAAGGTCGTTAACGAGTCTTCCTCCAATCCTGATGCCCCATTCTTTTTTATGTAGTCCAGCTTCTTGGATTATTTGCTCTGCATGCATATGGAATAGGTATGGTGAAAGGATACAACCATGACACACATCTTTCCTGACTTTAATCCACTCAGTATCCCCTTGTTCTGTCCAAACAACTGCCTTGTCATCTATGTACAGGTTCCTCATGAGCACAATTGAGAGTTCTGGAATTCCCATTCTTCCCAATGTTATCCATAATTTGTTATGATCCACACATTCAAGTGCCTTTGCATAGTCAATAAAACACAGGTAAACATCCTTCTGGTATTCTGTGCTTTCAGCCAGGATCTATCTGACACCAGCAATGATATCTCTGGTTCCACATCCTCTACTGAATCTAGCCTGAATTTCTGGCTGTTCCCTCTTGATATACTGCTGCAGCCACTTTTGAATGATCTTCAGCAAAATTTTGCTTGCATGTGATATTAATGATATTGTTCTATAATTTCTGCATTCGGTTGGATCACCTTTCTTGGGAATAGGTATAAATATGGATTTCTTCCAGTCGGTTGATCAGGTAGCTGTCTTCCAAATTTCTTGGCTATAGACAAGTGAGCACTTCCAGGGCTGCATCCGTTTGTTGAGATATCTCAACTGATATTTGGTCAATCCCTGGGTCCTTTTTTTTCGCCAAAGACTTCAATGCAGGTTGGACATCTTCCTCTTGATCCATGCACAGGTTCCTCATGAGCAAAAGTAAATGTTCCGGAATTCCTGTTCCTCCCAATGTTGTCCATAATTTGTTATGATCCACACAGTCAAATGCCTTAGCATAATCAATAAAACACAGGTAAACATCTTTCTGGTATTCTGTGATTTCAGCCAAGATCTACCTGACATCAGTAATGATATTCTTGGTTCCAAGTCCTGTTTTGAATCTGGCTTGAATCTCTGGCAGTTCCCTGTTGATGTAGTGGTCCAACAGTATTTAAATGATCTTCAGCAATATATTACTTGCTTATGATGCTAATGATATTGTTCCATAATTTCCACATTCCACTGAATCATCTTTTTTGGGAATAGGTGTAAAAATGGATCTCTTCTAGGCAGCTGGTCAGGTAGTTTTCTTCCAAATTTCTTGGCACAGATAAGTGAGCACTTCCAGCACTGCATCTATTTCTTGAAACATCACAACTTCTTCCTTCATTACCATCAGTTCTTGATCATATGTTACCTCCTGGGATGGTTGGATGTTGACCAATTCTTTTTGGTACAGTGACTCTGTGTATTCCATCCTTCTTCTTTTGATGTTTCCTGAGTGATTTAATAATTTTCCTTTCAATATTGCAACCCAAGGCTTGAATTTTTCCTTCAGTTCTTTCAGCTTGAGAAATACTGAGTGTGTTTTTCCCTTTCAGTTTTCTAACTCCATGTCTTTACGCATTTAGTTATAATATTTTATTCTGTCTTTGAAAGCTCCCTTTGAAATATTTTGTTCAGCTCTTTTACTTCATTTCTTCCTTCTGCTTTAGCTACTCTATGCTCAATAGCAAGTTTCAGAGTCTTTTCTAACATCCATTTTGGTCTTCTCTTTCTTTCCTGTCTTTTTAATTTATACCTCTTGCTTTCTTCACATATGATATCCTTGATGTCTTCCACTACTCAAGTAGTCTTCAGTTATTACTGTTCAATGTGTCAGATCTATTCCTGAGATGGTCTCTAAATTTAGATGGAATATACACGAGGTTGTACTTTGGCTCTCCTGGACTAGTTCTAATTCTCTTCAACTTCAACTTGAACTTGCATATGAGCAATTAATGGTCTTTTCCACGGTTGGCCCCTGGCCTTGTTCTGACTGATAATATTGAAATTTTCCATGGTCTCTTTCCACAGATGTAGTCAACTTGATTCTTGTGTATTCCATTTGGCGAGGTCCAGGTGTATAGTCGCCATTTATGTTGTTGAAAAAATGTATTTGCAATGAAGAAGCTGTTGGCCTTTCAAAATTCTAGCATTTGATCTCCAGCATCATTTCTATCACCAAGACCATGTATTCCAAATACCATTTCTTCTTTTTTGATTTCAAATTTTGTGTTCCAATCACCAGTAATTATCAATGCATCTGGATTACAAGTTTGGCCAATTTCAGACTGCAGAAGTTGGTAAAATTTTTTAATTTTCTCATCTTTGGCATTAGTCATTGGTGCATAAATTTGAACAATATTTTTATTAACGGGTCTTCCTTGTAGGTCTAGGGATATTATCCTTTCCCTGACAGTGTTGCACTTCAGGATAGATCTTGAAATGTTCCTTTTGACCTTCAACAAGATGCCATCCCTCTTCTAATTATTGTTACCAGCTATCTTAGTCATCTAGAGCTGCTATAACAGAAATGCCACAAGTGGACGTCTTTAACAAGAAGAAATTTATTTTCTTAGTCTATTAGGCTAGAAAGCCTGGTGGCGTAGTGGTTAAGTGCTACGGCTGCAAACCAAAGCATTGGCGGTTCGAATCTGCCAGGCGCTCCTTGGAAACTCTATGGGGCAGTTCTACTCTGTCCTATAGGGTCACTATGAGTTGGAATCGACTCGACGGCACTGGGTTTTTATTAGGCTAGAAGTCCAAATTCAGGGCTTCAGCTCCAAGGGTAGGCTTTCTCTCTCTCTGTCAGCTCTGGAAGAAGGTCCTTGTAGTCAGTTTTCCCCTGGACTAGGAACTTCTCCACATAGGAACCCCAGGTCCAAAGGACAAGCTTTGCTCCAGGCACTGTTTTCTTGGTGGTATGAGGTGTCTACTCTCTGCTTGCTTCCCTTGTCTTTTATTTCTTGTAAGATAAAAGGTGGTGAAGGCCAAACTCCAGGGAAATGCCCTTTACATTGCATAGGGTATGTGAACTTTGTACGGGTGTTACAATCCCACCCTAATCCTCTCTAACATAAAATTACAATCACAAAATGGAGGAGAACCACACAATACTGGGAATTATGGCCTAACAAAGTTGACACATATTTGGGGGGGCACAATTCATTCCCATGTTTTGGCCCCCCAAATCCATGTCCTTGCTACACATAAGACATATTCACCCCATCATATCGTAGGAAAAGTCTTAAATTGACTTCAAGTCCAAAATCCAAAAATTCCTCTTCATCTGAGATCTCTAGAATACAAGTTATCTGCTTCCAAATTACAATGGGAAAACAGGCACAAGCTAGACATTCCCATTACAAATGGGAGAAATTGGAGGGAAAGAAGGCATAAGAGGCACCAAGCAATTCAGCAGAACACATGATCCCTCGAACAAAAACCAAACCAAACCCATTGCTCTCGAGTTGATTCCAACTCTTAGCACTCCTATAGCACAGAGTAGAGCTGCCCCATAGAGTTTCCAAGGAGCTTCTAGTGGATTCAAACTGCTGGCCTTTTGGTCAGCAGCTGTAGCACTTAACCACTATACCACCAGGGTTTCCTTAGCTCTCAAGGATTTTCAAATAATCCTTTGTTCTCTGAGACCATTTACACAAAGATCCTGCCCTCCAGATTCTAGGTATTGGCCATAATCTCCTTATTCTGAGTGGAGGCCCCTCAGCCCACAGGGACACAACTCTGCTCCCTTGGCTTTACTTGCACCATTCTCTTAGTCCATTTGAGTGGTGACTCCACTCTTAGAAACACCAGAGGCCATGGTTCCACCCTTTGAAACCCCAGAGGTCAAGGCCATACCTTTTGAGACTGAGGCAGCTCAGCTTCCTGTGTTCCTTGTCTCTTCAGCTTCTGCTTCCTGGTTCCTTGGCCTCTTGGCCCCCTGGACCTCACCCCCTCATTTGCCCTGTTGGGGCAAATGTTCCAAAGCTCTGTAGCTCCACCAATAAGTGCCTGGAGGCACCCCATTCCAGCAGTAAACTTCGGCCTGAAGGCACTCTTCTCTCTTGCTGACTCCAGCATAGTAGACCATAAGGTTTTCTCACTTGAAATGGCTAATACCAGTCCATTTCAGCTCACTAATCCCAAGGATATCAGTGTTTATGTATTCTATTTCATTTTTGATGACTTCTAAGTTTCCTAGATTCATACTTCATGTATTCCAGTTTCAGATTATTAATGGGTGTTTACAGCTGTTTCTTCTCATTTTGAGTCATGCCACATCAGCAAATGAAGGTCCCGAACATTTGACATTCACTTCATTGAGGTAAACTCTCCTTTGAGGAGGGATCTCTTGCCCAGTCGTATTTGAGTGCCTTCTAACCTGAGGGGCTCATCTTCTGGCACAGTATCAGACAATGTTCTGCTGCTATTAATAACATTTTCATTGGTCAACCGTTCCACAAGTAGACTGCCAGGTTCTTCTTCCAAGTCTATTTTAGTCTGAAAGCTCCACTGAAACCTGTCCACCAAGGGTTACTGCTGGTATATGAAATACTGGTGTCAAAGTTTCCACCATCATAGCAACAGGGAAGCCACCACAGTATGACAAACTGACAGACACGTTACAGGTTAAAAAGTTAGAATTCTTATATTTTGTGCCTTTTTTTACATTTTACTTTTATTATAGGTGGGTATATTTGCCTCTCAAAATCAAGCGATGGTCACATCCAAGTTAGTATCTACAAAGATGAGTAAACATCATTCCATGTAATAAACAAATGAAAAGCATTAACTCAATGATACCTAAACTTATAATGAGGATGAAGCTGTGAGCCCCTATATGTATCAACTAAAGGAATTTAGCTTTTATACCTGTTTGTGTGAGAAATATGTGTGGATCATGACAAGTTATGGATAGCATTGGGAAGGATGGGAATTCTAAAACACTTAATTGTGCTCATGAGAAACCTGTTCATAGGCCAAGAGGCAGTCATTCGAACAGAACTAGGGGTTACTGCATGGTTTAAAGTCAGGAAAGGTGTGTGTCAGGGTTATATCCTTTCACCATACTTATTCAATCTGTTTGCTGAGCAGATGATCTGAGAAGCTGGACTATATGAAGAAGAACATGCCAACTGCATTGGAAGACGAGTCACTAACAACTTGCTATATGCAAATGACATGAACTTGCTTACTGAAAACAAAGAGAACTTGAAGCACTTACTGATGAAGATCAAAAACCAAAACCTTTAGTACTGATGAATTACAACTCAACACAAAAAAAAACCCAAAATTCTCACAACTGGACCAATAAGCAACATCGTGATAAATGGAGAAAACATTGATGTTGTCAAGGATTTAACGTCACTTGGATCCACCATCAACACCCGTGAAAGCAGCAGTCAAGAAATCAAAGGATGTATTGCATTGGGTGAATCTGCTGCAAAAGATCTCTTTCAAGTGTTAAAAAGGAAAACTGTCACTTTGGGAACAAGGTAAGCCTGATCCAAGCCCTATGTCTTGGTCCTCTAGCATTGCTATAACAGAAGTATCACAAGCAGATGGAATTTATTCTTTCACAGTCTAGTAGGCTACAAGTCCAAATTCAGGGCATCAGTTCCAGGCAGACAGGCTTTGTCTGTCAGCTCTGGAGGAAGGTCCATGTCCTCAATCTTCCCTTGGTCTAGGAGCTTCTCTGGGCAGGAACCTCAGGTACAAGGGACACGCCCTGTTCCTGGCACTGCCTTCTTGGTGGTGTGAGGTTCTCGTGTATCTCTGCTGACTTCTCTCTTTTATATCTCAAAAGAGATTGACGTAAGATACTACCTAATCTTGTAGATCTCATCAATATAACTGCCACTAATCCATCTCATTAGGTCATAGTGATAGAATTTACAACCCATAGGGAAATCACATCAGGTGAGAAAATGATAGACAATCATATAATACTGGGAATCATGACCAAGCCAAGTTAAGAGATATTTTGGGGGGACACCATTCAACCCGCCTTTGAATTATGGTGTTGGTGAAGAATATTGAATACACCATAGACTTCCGGAAGAATGAACAAATCTGTCTTGGAAGAAGTACTTTCAGAACGCTCCTTTGGAGCAAGACTTTGTCTCATATACTTTGGAGATGTTATCAGGATGAACCAGTCCCTGGAGAAAGGCATCATGCTTGGTAAAGGGTTAGTGAAAAAAGAGGAAAACTCTCAACGAGATGGATTGACACAGTGGTGCAATGATGAGCTCAAGCGTAACAATGATTTTGAGGACTAGGCAGTGTTTCATTCTGTTGTACATAGGGTCTCTAGGAGTCTTTCTGGCCTAGAAAGCAAAAAAATTAAAACTAATTAAAAAAGAAAAAAAGATACCAATATAAATAAAGAAAAAGAGGAATAAGAAACTGTTAACATAAACTAAATAATTGAATACAGAATTGGAAGGAAGATGCTGCTAAGTGATAAAAAGAGATGAGAAAGTTCCAAAAAATCATGAGATCTTTCTAAATGTAAGCTATCCTAAAGAGGCACATCATGTTCTGTGGCATAATCGCCACTGAGAAGAGAAAATTGCTAAAATCATTCTGAGCCAGATGTGTCAGTCATGTCGCTCTGTGCTGAGTAACAATTTTCTGTGCAATTAATACTAAGCCTTCCAAAGACACTGTGACTCCTGGTGTTCCACCTGCTTCCAGCATTATATAAGGATTAAAGGGGTGCGGGGCTGTAACAGTGAACCAGAGGAAAATGGGAATAAACTGCTGCAGCAAAAGGGGGTCTAAGAATACGAATATAAGCAGAGTGAGTTTTGTACAAGATTACATATAACTCTACTTGAATTGTTCCCCATTTTTATGCTTAATCATAGCTTTATTGCCCTCATAAGCAATTCAGCTGATGAAATAACTCAGCTGAGAAGAGTTATATTTCTCTAAAAACTTTCAACCAATCAGACATCAAATTGCTGCGTAATCTTGGAGAGAGAGCATGACTCTTGAGCTTCCCCTTGTCCTCGGTATTGTTCAGCTGTGGAATCTTGCTTACAGAGAATGGGAAACTCTAGAAATGAGCAGCGAGACAAGATGAAATCAGAAAAGTACTAATTTTTCTCTGCAACTGCCTGAGGCAACTCACATCTGTAAAATATACTTCAGCTGTTAATGAAAATGTAGGGTCCTGGGCAGGGGCCTAACTAGAGAAAATAGTGCCCAGGGCAATTAGTGTTAAATTGCTGAGTGATCTCTCACAGCTGGTGCTGGAAACTCTGATGGCCAATAGAAACTGCTAATAAGCACCCCACTTCAAGAGGCACCCAAGGCACAAGCGCTACCTGCCACCCCATCCCAGCCCTCTAGTTAGGCCTCTAGTCCTACGAAAGAGAAATCAGAGCTCCAGTGTATGAGAAGCTGTCAGCTCCATAGCCCAGGAGCCATATGACATTAACTTCTATGCAATTTTAAATTGTTCTCTGGTGTTGAGATTACCAAATAAGTGTCCCATAGCACAGTATCAGGCAGAAGTTAAGGGTTTCTCTGCAATGCAAATACATTTCAAATAAGTTAATATATAAACCAAAAAAACCAAACCCACTGCCGTCGAGTCAATTCCGACTCATAACAACCCTATAGGACACAGTAGAACTGCCCCATAGAGTTTCAAAGGAATGCCTGGTGGATTTGAACCACCAACGTCTTGGTTAGCAGCCATAGCACTTAACCACTACACCACCAGGGTTTCCAGGTTAATATATAAGGAACTGAAAAATTTAGTCTTGCAAAAATATTAAGCGCCATGTAACATTTAGGGTATTCCAAATTTAGGAATATGTACTCTATGTGGTCAGATTATTTGAGACACTATTTTGCATAAAATAAAGAGAAACTCAATGGGTATATTTGTGCATATTCTAACTTTTTGCTATATTCTATTATTGGTCGATACCAAAACCAAACCCAGTGCCATCGAGTCAATTCTGACTCATAGCGACCTTATAGGACAGAGTAGAACTGCCCCATAGGGTTTCCAAGGAGCGCCTGGCAGGCTTGAACTGCTGACTCTTTGGTTAGCCGCCGTAGCACTTAATCACTACCCCACCAGGGTTTCCTCTATTGGTCAATAACTTGCTTTTATTAAAAAGGGTAAATTAAATTACTTTTAGGTAAGAGACACTTTATATTTTTATAATTCTAAAGGTTGTCTTGGAGGGAAGAGAGAGGAAGCAAACTCCTGGTAAAAATAAACTGAAAATAATCATCTCTAGTCAATGAAAAAATGTTCCCACTGCCCACTTATAACCTGAAAGATGAATTTTTATTCATGAAACCCCTCCCATTCCCTGTGCACTTAAATTAAACTTTAAAATTTATAAACTTCTGATGAAATCATATTCAAATATTCAAGTAGAAGATCATGTGTGCATAGGATCTATATAAGGCAGTGGTGGTTTTAAAATCAAAACCAATTTTACTGCATCAGAATAAATCAGAATTTCACTAGAATATTGCTTGCAATTCTCTCTCTCTATCTATACATCCATACTTATATTAGTATATTTACATATAAATAGATTGTTCTTGAAAATTTCCTAAGGGAAAGATGGAAGAAAGATTTTTTAGGCAGCAGGAATTCTATAAGGAATAACACAAATCTACTAAATAAAACTAATTTTAGGTCAAAGTGAGCAGTGATCAATATTATTTGGAATAAAGAATTCATGTTGGAGCAGTGAAAAATACAGTTTAACAAGGAAGTTGGAACCAGCTGTAGAGATAATTAGGCTTCATTTTTTTTTTTTTTCTGAAATCTGAAAAGTGGAGTGATAGGGTCAGTATGAGTTGGAATTGACTCAAAGTCACCCAACAATACATGATCAGAGTTGTTGTTATTAGTTGCTGTCAAGTCAGTTCTGACTCATGGTCACCCTGGCTTGAGAGTAGAACTGCTCCATAGGGTTTTCAAGGCCATAACCTTTCAGGAGCAGATGACGAGGCCTGTCATCCGAGGCACCTCTCAGTAGTTGCAAACCACCAACCTTACAGCTAGTAGTTGGATTCTTAACCATTTGCGCCACCTAAGCTTTCAAAATGTTAATGAGATGATGAAACTTATTACATAAAAATAAATTTATAAAACTAACATAAATCTAAAAATAACATGATGAAACAAAATATGGAAATATTAACAAAGTCCATGGGTAAAGGTTTACACTATAGTGACGGCAAGGAGGAAAAAAAGAGGTGAGAATGTGAAAGCACAGCCCCCATGTGTCTGTCAGTTTGTCATACTGTGGGAGCTTGCTTGTTGCTGTGATGCTGGAAGCTATGCCACAGGTATTCAGATATGAGCAGGGTTACCCATGGAGGACACCATTACTACTAAAGGTATTTCAGAGCACAGAAAAGGATGGCATACTCCTAAACTCATTCGATGAAGTCAGCATAACCCTGATACCAAAAGCAGGTAAAGACTCCACAAAAAAAGAAAATTATAGATCAATATCTCTTATGAACTTAGGTGCAAAAATCCTACAAAATTCTAGCCAATAGAATACCACAACATATCAAAAAAATAATTCACCATGACCAAGTGGGATTCAAACCAGGTATGCAGGGATGGTTCAACATTAGAAAAACAACTAATGCAATCCAACACATAAATTAAACAAAAGACAAGAATCACATGACCTTATCAATTGATGCAGAAAAGGCATTTGACAAAGCCCAATACCCATTCATGATAAAAAAAAAAAAAAAGGAATAAAAGGAAAATCCCTTAACCTAATAAAGAGCATTTATACAAAGGCAACAGCCAACATCATCCTAAATGGAGAGAGCCTGAAAGTATTCCCCTTAAGAATGGGAACCAGACAAGAATGCCCTTTATCACCACTCTTATTCAACATTGTGCTGGAGGTCCTAGCCAGAGAAATTAGGCTAGAAAAAGAAATAAATGGCAACCAGATTGGTAAGGAAGAAGTAAAAGTATCTCTAATTGCAGATGACATGATCTTATACACAGAAAACCCTAAAGAAACCTCAAGACAACTATTGAAACTAATAGAAGTGTTCAGTGGAGTGTCATGACACAAGATAAACATACAAAAATGGATTCCTCTACACCAACAAAGAAAACATCAAAGAGGAAATCACCAAACCAATACCATTTACAGTAGCCCCCAAGAAGATAAAATACTTAGGAATAAATCTTACCAGAGAGGTAAAAGACCTATACAAAGAAAACTACAAAACACTTCTGCAAGAAGCCAAAAAAGACCTATATAAGTAGGAAAACTTACCTAGCTCATGGATAGGAATATTTAACTTTGTAAAAATGTCCATTCTACTCAAAGTGATCTATAGATACAATGCAATTCTGATCCAAATACCAGTGACATTTTTTAATGAGATGGAGAAATAAATCACCAACTTCATATGGAAGGGAAAGAGGACCCATATGAGTAAGCATTACTGAAAAAGAAGAACAAAGTAGGAGGCCTCACACTACCTGATTTTAGAACATATTATACCGCCACAGTAGTCAAAACAACCTGGTACTGGTACAACAACAGATACATAGACCAGTGGAACAGAATTGAAAATCCAGACATAAATCCATCCACATATGAGTAGTTGATATTTGACAAAGCCCAAAGTCCATTAAATGGGGAAAAGACAGTCTCTTTAACAAGTGGTGCTGGCATAACTGGATATCTAGCTGCAAAAAAAAAAATGAAACAAGACCCATACCTCACACCATGCACAAAAACTAACTCAAAATGGATCCAAAACCTAAATATAAAATCTAAAACAATAAAGATCATGGAAGAAAAAATAGGGACAATGCCAGGAGCCCTAATACATGGCATAAACAGTATACAAAACATTTCTAACAATGCACAAACACCAGATGAGAAACTAGATAACTGGGAGCTCCTAAAATTAAACACCTATGCTCATCCAAAGACTTCACCAAAAGAGTAAAAAGATTACCTACAGACTGGGAAAAAGTTTTTGGCTATCACAAATCTGATCAGCATCTGATTTCTAAAATCTACATGATACTGTAAAAACTGAACTACAAAAAGACAAATAACCAAATTAAAGAATGGGCAAAGATATGAACAGACACTTCACCAAAGAAGACATTCAGGCAGCTAACAGATACATAAGGAAATGCTCAGGATCATTAACCTTTAGAGAAATTCAAATCAAAACTATGATGAGATACCATCTCACCCTAACAAGGCTGGCATTAATCCAAAAAACACAAAATAATAAATGTTAGAAAGTTTGTGGAGAGAGTGAAACACTTCTATACTGCCAGTGGGAATGTCAAATGGTATGACCACTTTGGAAATTGATTTGGCGCTTCCTTAAAAAACTAGAAATAGAACTACCATAGGATCCAGCAATCCCACTCCTTGGAATATATCCTGGAGAAATAAGAGCCCTCACAGGAACAGATAAATGCACACCCATGTTCATTACAGCACTGTTTACAATAGCAAAAAGATGGAAGCAACCAAGATGCCCATCAACAGATGAATGAATAAACAAACTATGGTATGTTCACATAATGGAATACTATACAATGATCGAGAATAACAAGAATCTGTGAAACATCTCATAACACGGAGGACTCTGGAAGGCATTATACTGAGTGAAATTAGTTACAAAAGGACAAATATTCTATGAGACCACTATTATAAGAACTCAAGAAAAAGTTCAAACTTTTTTGATATACTTTGATGGTTACGAGGGTGCTGAGGGAGGGGTATTCACTAATTAGACAAGATCTATTTTAGGTGAAGAGAAACACAACCCTCAATATAGGGGAGATCAGCAAAACTGGACTAATCCAAAAGCAAAAAAGTTTCCTGAATACAACTAAACACTTTGAAGGCCAGATTAGCAGGGACAGTATTCTGAGTACCATGGTTTCAAGGGACATCTAGGTCGATTGGCATAACAAAATGTGTTAAGAAAACATTCTGCATCCCACTTTGGTGAGTGGCATCTGGGGTCTTAAATGTTAGCAAGTGGTCATCTAAGATGCATCAATTGGTCTCAACTCACCTGGAGTGAGAGAGAATGAAGAACACCAAAGACCCAAGGTAAATATGAGCCCAAGAGACAGAAAGGGCTACATAAACCAGAGACTACACCAGGCTGAGACCAGAAGAGCTAGATGGTGCCAGGCTACCACCGATGACTGCCCTGACAGGGAACACAACAGAGAACCTCTGATGGAGCAGGAGAGCAGTGGGATGTAGACCTCAAATTCTCATAAAAAGACCAGACTTAATATCTGACTGAGACTGGAAGGACCCCAAACGTCATGTCCCCAGACCCTCTGTCAGCCCAACAGGAAACATTCTCGAAGCCAACTCTTCAAACATGTATTGGACTGGACTGTAAGACAGAAAATGGTACTGCTGAGGAGTGAGCTTCTTGGCTCAAGTAGACACATGAGACTATGTGGGCAACTCTTGTCTGGAGGTGAGACGAGAAGGCAGGGGGAGACAGGAGCTCATTGAATGGACACGGAAATACAGGGTAGGGAGAAGGAGTGTGTTGTCTCATTAGGGGGAGAGCAGCTAGGAGTACATAGCAAGGCATGTATAAGTTTTTGTATGAGAGACTGACATGATTTGTAAACTTTCACTTAAAGCACAATAAATAAATTTAAAAAAAAAAGAAAAAGATGGAAGGAATATACAGTCACTGTACCAAAATAAATAAATAAATAGGTCTACATTCAATCATTTCAGGAGGTAGCATATGATTAAGAACCGATGATACTAAAGGAAGAGGCCTATGCTGCACTGAAAGCATTGGTGAAAAATAAGCCTCCAGGAATTGACAGAATACGAATTGAGATGTTTCAACAGAGGGATGCAGCACTGGAAGCACTCATTTGTCTATGCCAACAAATTTGGAAGACAGCTACCTGACCATATGACTGGAAGAGATCCATATTTGTATCCATTCCAAAGAAAGGTGATCCAAAAGAATGCAGAAATTATCAAACAATATCATTAATATCACACACAGGTAAAATTTTGCTGACGATCTTCAAAAGCGGTTGCAGCAGTATACCAACAGGGCACTGCCAGAAATTCAAGCTGGATTCAAAAGAGGTTATGGAACAAGGAATACCATTGTTGATGTCAGATGGGTCCTAGCTGAAAGCAGAGAATACCAGAAAGATTTTATCTGTGTTTTGTTGACTATACCAAGGCATTCGACTGTGTGGATCGCAACAAATTATGGATAACATTTCAAAGAATGGGAATTCCAGAACACTTAATTGTGCTCATGAGGAACCTGTCCTTAGACAAAGAGACAGTCGTTAGAAAGGAACAAGGAGATACTGGGTGATTTAAGTTAGGAAAAGTATGCACCAAGTTTGTATCCCTTCACCATACTCCTTCAATCTGTATGCTGGGAAAATAATATGAGGAGCCGGACTTTATGAAGAAGAATGGGGCTTCAAGATTGCAGGAACACTCATTAACAACCTTTTATTATGCAGATGACACAAACTTGCTTGCTGAAAGTGAAGAAGCTTTGAAGCACTTACTGATAAATATCAAAGACCACAGACTTCAGTATGGATTACACCTCAACATGAAACAAAAATCCTCATAACTGGACCAATATGGAACATCATGATAAATGGAGAAAAAATTGAAGTTGTCAAGGATTTGTTTTTACTTGAATCCATAATGAACACCCATGGAAGCAGCAGTCAAGCAATCCAATGACACATTGCACTGGACAAAACTGCTGCAACAGATCTTTTTAAAGTATTAAAAAAGTGAAGATATCACTTTAAGGAGTAAAGTACAGCTGACCCAAGGCATGGTGTTTGCATTCTCCTCATATACCTGTGAAAGCTGGACAATGAAGAAGGAAGACCAACGAAGTATCAATGCCTTGGAATTATGGTGTTAATAAAAAATATTGAATATATCATAGACTGACAGAAGAATGAGCAAATCTGTCTTGGAAGAAGTACAGCCAGGATGCTCATTATAAGTAAGAATGGCAATACTTCCTCTCACCTACTTTGGACATGTTGTCAGGAGGGAGGAGAGCCTGGAGAAGGGCATCATGCTTGGTAGAGTAGAGGGTCAGACCCACAACCAGATGTATTGACACAGTGACTGCAATAATGGGCTCAAGCATAACAACTATTGTGAGAATGGTTCAAGACTGGGTAGTGTTTTGTTCTGTTGAACATAGGGTTGCTGTATATCGGAGCTGACACTACAACATGTACAACAACAACAACATGATTATTTAAAGATGAATATTATAATCCTTTGAACAGCCAGTAAAAAATAATACATATATACATATAAACCAAAAAAACCAAACCCAGTGCCACCGACTCGATTCTGACTCATAGCGACCCTATAGAACAGAGTAGAACTGCCCCATAGAGTTTCCAAGGAGTGCCTGGCGGATTTGAACTGCCAACCCTTTGGTTAGCAGCTACAGCACTGAAACACTACACCACCAGGTTTTCCATATATACAAAACCCAGTGACCCAGTGCCGTCGAGTCGATTCCGACTCATATATATATATATATATATATATATATATATATATATATATATATACATATACATATATCCATATATATATCCATATACATATACAAAACAAAATAGTTATGTCTAATAAGACAATGGTGGAGATAAAAATGGGCTACTAAATATACTCAATCCAACATAGATGATAGATAGATAGATGGATAGATGGATAAGATAGATAGATAGATAGACAGACAGACAGATAGACAGATAGACAGATGATAGATGATAGATAGATGATAGATAGATAGACAGACAGACAGACAGACAGATAGATAGATAGGTAGGTAGATAGGTAGACAGGTAGGTAGGTGGATAGATTAGATAGGTAGGTAGGTAAGTAGGTAGATGAGAGACAGACAGACAGACAGACAGATAGATAGATGATAGATAGATATGCAAGAAAAGAGGGAAAAAGGAAAGATCAGATAGGGCTAATAATAATAATATTATCAATTAAAGTAGAATGATGTTGGTAATTTTATCAAATGTAAATTGTCTAAGCAACCCAATTAAAACAGAAGGCTTGTTAGACTGGAAAAAAAGCTAGACCCAACTCTAAAACTCTACGTTGTCTAAAAAATTTAAGGTATTGATTTGTTAAAAGTAAAATGAGGAATAAAATATGCCTTTCCAATATTAATCAGGGGAAAACTGGAGTGTGTATATTAATAACAGGGGCCCTGTAGACATCAGTAGCAGAACACTACTCCAATGCAGGCAAGAAGGAAATGGGATGACATATATAAAACCTTGAATGGAAAAGATTGCCAACCAAGAATAATATATCCCACAAAACTCTTGCTCTAATATGATACCCAACTGGGACATTTCTAGATAAACAGAAATTACGGGAATATGTAAAAACCAAACAAACTTGCAAGAATCATTAAAGGGAGTCCTTCAGTTAGAAAACCAACAACATCCAACAACAATCTGAATCTAGGACAGACTGCATCAGTCAGACACCAACCTAGGTAATGAACTCTCAAGGACGAAACAAAACTAAAAGATTTACAACAGGGAACCAGAGAGGACAATCTGTAAATGAAAACGTCAGAACAATAAAAGAGGGAATAATTCGGTCCCTTTCTTTCAGGGAGTTTGTATGTTTCTATGAAGCTTTCATGGCCTTGCCTTGATCAAGTTGTGCTAACTTCCCCAGTATTGTGTACCATCTTATCCTTCACCGAAGTTACTACTTATCCATTGTCTATTTAGTGTTTTTTTCCTCCTCACCACTCCCCCTCCTCGTAATCATCAAAGATTGTTTTTTTCAGCACGTAAACCTTTTCATGACTTTTTATAATATTGATCTCATGCAGTATTTCTTTTTGTGATTGACTTATTTCACTCAGCATAATACCCTCCAGATTCATCCCTGTTGTAAGATGTTTCCCACATTCATCATTGTTCTTTATCATTGTATAGTATTCCATTGTATTTATAGACCGTATTTTGTTTATCCATTCATCTGTTGATGGGCACTTAGGTTGCTTCCATCTTTTTGGTATTGTGAATAATGCTGCAGTATACGTGGGTATGCATATGTCTATTTGTGTGACAGCTCTTATTTCTCTAAGATATATTCCTAGGAGTGGGATTGCTGGATCATATGGTATTTCCATTTCTAGCTTTTTTAGGAAGTGCCATATCATTTTCCAAAATAGTTGTATCGTTTTACATTCCCACCAGCAGTGCATAAGAGTTCCAATCTCCCATATTCTACTATTGCTTGAAAAATTAAAAAACTTCGTGACAATATATTTCCACTAACAGCCCTCCCACCCTCCTGTTCTTGTCATATATTCTACTGGTATATGTGCTATATATCTCATACTGCTTTATAATTATTGTTAATTTAAATAAGAAATAGTCTTTAGAGATTTAAAATATATTTGTAAAAAAGAGAATTTGTAAACATTTTATATTTATTGGCCTATAAACCCTTTATGATGTTCTTCATCCCTTCCTGTAAACTGAGTTGCATTCTAATAACATTTCCATTGAGCCTATGAAATGTCTTTTCTTGTGTGACAGATCTGCTGAAGATTATTGCTTTTCAGATTGTTTTTCTGCCTACAATATCTCTTTTATTTTGAGTTTTGAAGGATATTTTTACCGGACATAGGATTCTAGGTTGACAGTGTTTTTTTCTTTCAGCAACTTGAATGTGGTCCATTGTTTTCTGGCTTAATTGTTTCTGAAGGCAAAACAGCTGCAATTCTTACTGTTGCCTCTTGTACATAATGTTTGCTTTTTTTCCTAACAACTTCCATAATTTTCTCTTCATCTTTGGTTTTCAGCAGTTTGACTATGATAGGGTTATTTCCTTCTTTTGTTCTTATTTGTATTTAACATACTTGGAGGGTCTTTCATTAATCTTTTATTAATTTTGTAATAATTTTCAATTACTTTCCCTTTAAACATTACTTTCGTCCTATTTGCTTCTCCTTTTAGGACTCCAATTCTACATTAGTTTGACATGATCTTCCTTTTTTATTTTTTTCTGTTTTTTTTTTTAACTTTTTTTTTCTTTTGTGCTTAGCTTTGATAAGTTCCATTTTCCCATCTTTAAGTTATGATTGCACTGCTGAATCTGGTCTGCTGATAAGACTATCAAAATCATTCTTCATTTCTGGTATGTTTTTCATTTTTAGCACTTCCGTTTGCTTCTATCTTATAGTTTTATATATGTGCCTAAATTCCCCATCTGTTCATTGCTGTTGTGCACTTATTCCACTAGATCCTTTATCATGATAGTCAAAGTTATTTTAAAGCCCTGGTTGATGATTCCAACCCCTGGGCCATCATTACTTATGGGTTTATTTACTGATAAATGCCTCAATGAAACGCCATGTTTTATTTTCTTGTTTAATGTGTGTGTGCACTTGTGTGTGTTTTCTTTTTGATTCAGATACTGTTAATTTTAGCTATTTTCTTATTATCTGTGTCTCTGATGGCTTCTTCTTTCACCCACACTCTAAACAAAATGAAAGAGTCATGCACCCACCTCTTCTCAGAGGTGAGGCACCATCTCACCCTTTGGATTTTAGTTCATTAGGTTATTCATACTGCAATCTCAACAATTTGATGGACTTTAGCAATTATGATTTTGTAGATTATCTGGCAACTTCTTGTTAAGGTGAGATTGACATCTTCTTGTGAACTTCTACCTCTTAGTGGAGGCAGAAGCCCCCCTTTCTCCTCCTAAGTATGGCAGTGGCAATGGCTGTGGTGGCAGGATTCTGTACACAGCTGTGAGGGGAAGCAGGGTCAGTGACCATTTTGGGAATATCCATGGAACTGTGGGTTCTGGGGTCAGCTTGATGGCAGCAGCAGTGGAGGTAGAACTGCATTCCAGAACCTTCCCTAGAAAACTCTCACTCGTGAGCTCTGCATTAAATCAATTCCCTCCATTTTTTTCTAAATTCCAAAGAGTGTCGGTAGCTTTCAGCAGTACTGCCCTTTGGGTAGTAATTCTATCCCCCTGGTTGGAGACTGTTACTGCATGTGGCTCAGAAAACATTATTGGTACCTCAAAGAAAGATCCTGGGATTGGCTCTGTGATCTGATACTATTTGAAAGTGACAGTGGCTTCATTGCCAAAAAAAGGGGGACACTGTTTATCTAGGATTTTCATTGTTGTTGTTGTTGTTGGGTGCCACTGAGTTGATTTGCCTCATAGCTGCCCCATGTTACAGAGCAGAACTACCCCATATGGTTTTCTAGGCTGTAATCCTTATGGGAGCAGACCAACGGGATTTTCTCCCACAGAGCCTACCACTGGGTGGGTTTGAACCACTGACCTTTGGTTAGCAATTGAGAGCTTAACTGTTGCACCATCAAGGTTCATGCACTAACAACACTGTTGCTTAAATTATCACCTATGGTTATCTGGGATAGAAATCTAATGAACGCATGGCTTTAGGAAGAGTCAATAGTTGCTGCTTTGATCATTATTGTGGAAATAATGACTATAAAACTGTGGAGCATGCTAGATACCTCTAACTACCCTGAAGGCTAAGAGAAAAATAAATATCTCAGAGTTTTAAACTTTCAGATAAGACTCGGTCAGAAAATCAGAAAATTTCTCTGAGAATACTAAAAAGATATTAGCAAGACTAATATAGCTTGAAATCATGCCCATACTTCAATTCTGAAAGTTGGAGAATTATAATATTTCAATTTACAGGGTCTTCAGGTTTCTCATATAAAAAGGAGAATATTGATTGAGATAGAATATGTGCCCGAGAGTTGGACAGGGAGTGTTTGGGTACATTTGAATGAATCTGAGAACTTGAAACTCCTCCATTCCCCCAAGCTTACCCTACCCACAGTTGAGGAAGTGGGTTCCATGATCTTAAAGGGGATAATGAGCCCCTTAAGGGAAGAGGCCAAGTGGGAACACTTACCTGGCACTAACAAGGTGGGGTCATTTATCATAATGGATCTGAGGGCTAGAGCAACAATCAGAAGGTTTCACCCCACGGGTCCTCGGTGGTGGAAAATAGCTCATGGTATCCCTACTGATGATATGGGTGATCACCTTACTAATATATTTATTGATCTAAGAAATAAAAAAAAAAACTCTAGTGCTGGAGAGCAGAGATCTGGCTTGAACACAACATGAAGATTTAAGGCCTTTACACATGTCACAAACCCAACACCCCTTCGATGAAGAGGATTCCAAGTCTACTTAAGGAATACTCTTGCTACATTACACAAAAATGCACGTCCAAGAGTGGACTGAAGCAGATCCTCAGCACATAAATAAGATGCATGAACAGTAGTTTGGTCTTTTGTTCCTCCACCTCCTGATGTGTTGCCAACTTTCACCCTGCTCCTACTCAAAGACTCATGGAAGCTCCCAGCTGCTGAAGGAAGAAAAACCTTGAGGCTGGATTACCACTGACTCTTCATGGTTTTTTTTTTTTTTTTTTTCTTCATGGTATATTAGTCTACTGTAGCATTACAAGGAGAAGCCCTGGTGGCAAAGTGGCTAAAGCACTCAGCTGCTAATCAAAAGGTCCTAATGGAAAGGTGTGTGGTTCAAATCCACCTGTGCCTCCATGAAAGAGAGATGTGGCATTCTGCTTCCCTAAAGATTTACAGCTTTGGAAACCGTATGGAGAAATTCTACCCTGCTCTATAGTGTCACTATGAGTCAGAATTGACTCGATGGCAATCGGAAGTAGCATTACAACCCCACTTATGGACAGAACTAAAGGACAGCAGATAAAATAGATCCTCTAGGTAGGAAGAATATCAAATAATACTCTGGGTTACGCACTTGTCTACACTGAAAGATGGCCAGAGGTAAGTTTCTGTACTGATTCATTGTGCATGACTAACACTTTGGTCAAATAGAAACTTGAAGAAGGAAAGATGGAAAAAAATTGGTGATCAGAAATTCTGGAAAACAGACATATAGATGGATCTCTCAGAATGGGTGTGGTTTGTGAAGATCTTTGTGTCATGTGTGAATGCTCATCAAGGGCCCCATGCAGAGAACACTCTCACTACCATGTGGACAAGATGATATTTCGTGGGTGTCAATCATATCTCCTCATCCACCCTGGTGCTTGCTCAGGCTCAGGTAAAATATGGACAAGATGGCAAAAATGAAAGCTATGCATGACCTTAACAACATGGACTTCCCCTCCGCAAAGAGTATCTTGTGCTGTGATACTTCTACTGGTTGCCCAACCTGCCAATAATAGAGGCCATATGAGCCCCAGTGTCATTCCTGGGAGAAGAGGCCAGCTGCCTGGTCCCAGGTTGATGATATCGAACCCTTCTTTCCAGCTCTTTGTCCTTACCAGAGAAATCCTTAATCTGGATATGAATGTGCCTCCTCTGCCCACAATGCTTCCACCAATACCGCCATCCCAAGCATGGAAAAGGTTTTACTCTCTGTTGTATTCCACGGTACACTGCATCCACCAAGAACACGTTTTTATCAGCAAATGAAGTGCTGCAATGACTCACACTCATGGAAGTCACTGCTTTTGCCCTATGCACATGCAGCTGGCCTTATAGACGTTTGGAATAGCCTACTGAAGATATGTTAAAACACCAGCTGGGAGACAACACAGTGAAAGTTTGGAATGTTGTACTCAAAATTGTGTTACAGCTTTTAGACCAGCAACTGGTACATGGTATTATATTAGTTTGTTGCTGTTGCATACCTAATTACCACAGAGTTGGAACCTTGAAACTATGCCTATTTATTATCTGACAGTTTCTGTTGCTTAGGAGTCCATGCACAGCTTAGCTGAGTCTTCTGCTCAAGGTCTCACAAGGCTGCAAAGTGTCACCTGAGCCTGGGTTTCACCTTAGGGTCAGGTCCTTTCTCTTCCAAGCTCATGTGGTTATTGGCAAAGTTCATTTCCTTGCATCTGTAGAATTCATGGTACCTTACTTACTTCTTCAAGACCAGTGGGAGAGAGGATCTCTGCCCTCTAGATCTTTAAAGGACTCACCTGATAAGGTCAGGACCACCAGGGCATTTTGACTGAAAGTCTTTTGATTAGGAACCTTAATTTTGTTGTTAACTGCCATCGAGTCACTGACTCAGCATGTATAACAAAACAAAATAGTGTCCGGTGCTGTGCCATCTTCATGATCATAGATAAGTTTGAGACCATTGCTTTGGCTATTGTGTCAGTCCATCCAGTGGAGGGTTTCCCTGGTTTTCATTGGCCCTCTACTTTACCAAAAATGACATTCTTTTCTAGTGATTGGTCTTTCCTGATGACATATTGATGAAGAGCCAAAGTCTCATCATCCTAGCTACTATGGAGCATTCTAGTGTTACCACCTTTGTCATGTAATATAACCTAATCATGGTTAGTTTTCTATCTCCAGGTCATTGAACATTTCATTATAGTACTTTACTTTCTTCTCGAACTGCCCTTTGAAATCTTCTGTAAAGCTCTGTTACTTCATTATTTATTCCTTTTGCTTTTGCTACTCTGCTTTCAAGAACAACTTTCAGAGTCATTTCTGATGTCCATTTTGGCCTTTTATTTCTTTCCTGTCTTTAATGACCTCTTGTTTTCTTCAGGTATTTACAGCTCATCAGGTCTTCCATAATTAGTGTTCAATACATCAAGTCTATTCTTGTGATGATCTCTAAATCCAGGTGAGATATACTCAAGGTTATACTTTGGCTTTCTTGGATTTGTTCTAATTTTCTTCAACTTTCACTTCAACGTGCATATGAGCCAGTGGTGGTCTGTTCCACAATGGCCCCCTGGCCTTGTTCTGACTGATGATACTGAGTTTTTCCAACGATGCTTTCTACCAATGTAGTAGATTTGATTCCTGTATATTCTATCCAGCAATGTCCACGTGAATAGTCACTGTTTATGTTGTTGAAAGAAGGTATTTGCAATGAAGAGGTTGTTGGTTTTGCAAATATCTATCATGTGATCTCCCACATCATTTTTACCACTAAAGTCATATTTTCCAATTATCAATCCAATTTTTGCATTCTAATCCCCAGTAATTATCAGTGCATTTTGATCAATTTCAGACTGCAGAAGTTGGTAAAAATCTTCGATTTCTTCCCCTATGGCCTCAGTGGCTGGTGCATAAATTTGAATAATACTCATATTAACTGGTCTGTCTTGTAGGCGTATGGATATTATCCTATCACTGACAGCATTGTACTTCAGGATTGGTCTTGCAATGTTCTTTTTGATAATAAACACGACGTCATTCCTTTTCAATTTGTCATTCCCGCCATAGTAGATCATATAATTGTCTGATCCAAAATGGCCAACACCAGTCCATTTCAGCTCAGTAATGCCTAGGATATCAAACTTTATGCATTCCACTTCATTTTTGACAACTCCCAATTTTCCTAGATTCATAGTTCGTAAATTCAACATTTCAATTATTAATAGATGTTTGCACCTATTTCTTCTCATTTTGAGTAGTGCCACATCAGCAAACAAAGGTCCCGATATCTTCATTTTTACATTAAAGGCCACAGCCTTCAGTATGGATTGCACTTCAACATAAGGAAAACAAAAGTCCTCACAACTGAACCAGTAAGCAACATCATGATAAATGGAGATTGATAAATGGATAAAAAGATCAAAGTTGTCAGGGAGTTCATTTTACTTGGATCCACAATCAATGCCCATGGAAGCATCAGTCAAGATATCAAATGGCGCATTGCATTGGGCAAATCTGCTGCAAAAGATCTCTTTAAAGCGTTAAAAAACAAATACATCACTTTAAGGACTAAAGCATGCCTGACCAAAGCCATGGTGTTTTCAATTGCATCATATGCATGTGAAAGCTGAACAATGAAAAAGGAAGGTAGAAGAAGAATTGATGCCTTTGAATTATGGTATTGGAGAAGAATATTGAATATACCATGGACTGCCAGAAGAACTAACAAATCTATCTTGGAAGAAGTACAGCCATGCTCATTAGAAGCAAGAATGGTGAGACTTTGTCTCACATACTTTGGACATGTTATCAGGAAGGACCAGTGCCTGGAGAAGGACATCATGTTTGGAAAAGTAGACAGTCAGTGAAAAAGAGGGAGATCCTCAATCAGATGGATTGACACAGTGGCTGCAACAATGGGCCCAAACATAGCAACGATTTTGAGGATGGCTTAGGACCAGGCATTCTTTTGTTCTGTTGTGCGTAGGCTCAGCTGGAGTAGGAATCCTCTTGACGGTGCCTAACAACAACAACAAAGATCATAGTTGTTTCATTCACCATATTTAATCAGGAGTGGATTTTACAGGGTGGGGCCACCTTAGAATTCGGCCTGCCACAGGGGCTTCTCTAAGCCAGCCAGAATACAAGGTCTGTCTGGTTTAGACGTGTTAGGCTCCAACGGAGGAATGTAGTAACAGGAGGAGTGTGAGCTACCAGGTCTCTGCTCAGTGGCAGAGGCCGTGATTCCCACAGCAGCCATGGAGGCACAAGCCTGCAAGGTGTATTGGCAGGAAGGCATTTTATTGCCTTTGCCCTCCAGATTTCCCAACCCTTCTGTAATTTATTTCCTGCATCAAATCCCTCTCTGCTTAAAATCTCAAGTGTGACTGTTTTCCTGCCTGGACACTGACTGATAAACTTATGGTTTGTCCATACTATGGGCTCAATAATTGTTAGCTTCTTCCTCCCCCAAAAGATTGGAATTCATTGTCTTTGTCAGGCAAGAAGTTTCTTCATACTCTTTACACATACTTCTATCAAACCCAGTGCCGTCGAGTCGATTCCGACTCACAGCGACCCTACAGGACAGAGTAGAACTGCGCCATAGAGTTTCCAAGGAGCGCCTGGCAGATTCGAACTGCTGACCCTTTGGTTAGCAGCTGTAGCACTTAACCACTACGCCACCAGGGCTTCCATATGAGTATGTAAAAACCTTGAGGAGAGAAGACTGCTGAAGTCTTAAAGAGAACACGGGGGCTTCACAGTCACCATCAGAGTTACACCAAAATCCTATCCCAGTGTTGGTCTGGATCCAAGATTGGAGTTTTTAAACTAGTAAAGAATTGTAAAGGAATGAAAAGTGGGATCTGAGAGCATGAAGAACCTAGACTGTAACAAAAAGAGATTTGAATACTTGAAAGCAAAAATTACTTGGCAAGTTTCTTATTTTTTCATACCAAAAGACAGAATTAGTGCTGGTTATTTATCCGTATTTCTTGATATATGTTCCTTATATTTCTATACTATTATCAGTTAAATGACCATGGATTCTTGCAAATTAAGTACAAAATGATTTTATTTCAGTATAGTATATATTTCCAACTGTGTCGAATAGGGTATGCCTGCCCTACTATCATGAAGATTTTGTAACCATATATCATGCATTCTATCAAGAGTATTAGTTTATACTTTGAAGAAAGATCTTGATAATTAAGCTCCAGCTCAACCTGAACCAACTGCTCAGAAATGCAAAATTACTGGATTTCATGTTACTGTTTATGGAGTCTTGAGCTTATCAGTTTTCATCTAAATAACATTTTTCCTAAGAAAGTATTAGGTTGGGAATTGATACATCGTAAAAAAAAAAAAAAGTTTTTTTTTTTTTTTTAATCACGCTGGTAGTAAACAACTGAAGAACTGGCATTTGGTAATAGAGTTTCACTATTTTTTACAGATGCCTTTGGTTGTCTCACATTCTGCATAGTATTGTCACCCCTGACATCACTGCCCCTTCCTGTTCCTAAGCATATGCTTCTTAAACTTTCTCACAAGCAAAACAATAGCCCAAAGTAAACAAAGGAGTTCCCTTTTCTTGATTCTTCCTTGCCATGTAGTTCTTGAGAATGTATAATATTTTCAGATCATTTCAAAAGCATTGAACTCAATCTCGAAGAGTGAGTTAGGGAAGATTGGGCAAATCAAGTAATGCAGGTCGTAGGAAATCAGCTCACAGAACAATAAAGTGGGAAATTTTGCTACTAGAGTCAGGGCCTACCGAGCCTCCATTTGCTCTTCTCTTCCTTTGCTCTGAAATTTTGATTAACGTCTTCTCCCAGGTTTCCTTATGAAGACACATCAGAGATAATATTTCCCTTCCCATATATGCTATCACCTGATGTGACCCTTATTCAACCCATACCCAAAGACAATAATGGGGGCATGAGATATAAATCATTTTATCAACCACGAACAATCAACCACAAACAGTTGCCTGGGTGTTGCAAACAGTTAAGTGTTCGTCTGCTAGCTGAAAGGTTGACCATTCAAACCCACCCAGAGGCACCTCAGAAGAAAGGCCTGACACTCTGCTTCTGAAGGGTCACAGCCATGAAAACCTTGTGGAACAGTCCACTCTGTAACACATGGGGTCACCATGAGTCAGAATTGACTCGATGGCAACTGGTACTGGTATCAACCATGAGTGAAACCTGAGCCAGCGGCACGCTCAGGCATGTGGTGTCATCTTGACAGGTGATGACTTTCCTGGGTAAATCACAGTCCATGACACAAAGCCATTTTTGCAACATCTTCTCAAGGGATATTAATTTCAAATTGAACAATCATGGTTTCCTTGGAGAGGTTTAAAGTCATGAAAAAATATTCAAATCCCTTCCTACACATTTAGGAGCTTTCTACATGATTTCAAATGACCTACACCAGCAGAGAGCTCCTACTGGGCTCCTTCGAGCCTCTATTAAGGTATCTGTACACCAGAAAAGATCCCCTGGCTTCCGTTTAATTCCTGACTAGCTCCTTACGTTGGTCCCTTAAGTCATTGTGGACCTGCAGGCTTATGTACTAAATAACCTAAATGCTCACATCTGCCAGCTGGACCTCTGAAGCCTGCTGGCATGTGTGTAGTGCTAGAATGACAGAAATTCTTCCAGGGCTAAGAGGAATTCAGACCATCAGACCTCCATAAATTAAAGACTGATAAAGCACATTGTTTGGGTCTTCTCCAGCGCAGCATCCTGTTCTGTCCCATCTCCAGTGGGTTTGACTTGGTACATTTCCTATAAACAGGGGCCAGGTGCCCAGCACTGCCAAGCTGAAAGCCATTTCCATTTTGGATAGGAATTAGCAATTCTAATTTAATTCTACTTTAAATCTTTCAGAATCATTTTTAAATGATAACCTGGTTTTTAGCAAAGCTAGATGATTCTTAAAATAGTTCCCTGCTTGTTGTAGATATTCAATAAATGTCAATAGATTAAAAGAAAAAAAAATTCATCAATCCTTTCTACTAATGATGCTTGGAAGATCAATTTTAAGCCTAACTGGAGAATACACCACTTTTATTAGGCTGAGTAAAATATTACCAAGATGACTCAGGTAAAGGAGTCAATTACCACAAGGCACACTTTTCTCAAGACCCAAATGATATTAAGCTATAGACATTTATTTCATAGAGTTGAAGTCAATACATTTCTATATGTGTGCTTGGTAATCACAAAAAAAAAAAAATTTTTTTTTTTTTTTAATCACAAGCACAGGTTAATTTAACATTATCTTCTAAACCCGATGAAGAGAAAGCTCAGGCTTTGGAATTGCTTAGCCATTACAACTTTTAATTCAAATGCAGTAACGTGGTCTCTACTATCTCCAGAATATTTTTAATTTAAATGAGCAAAAATACCAAACAAGGGTATTGACCATTCTTGTTCCAAGGGCTCAAATCAATAAACTCTCTAAATCTAATAGTTTCAGTAATAGAACTGTTCAATCGTTCACTCACAGAAATGAGGATGCATGTAGTTATAGTCTAGAGCAGCTTAAAAGATCATTAAATCAACACCATTCATCTTCCTGAGGACTGCCTGAAAAAGATGAGAGATATAAATAAAGGGTGAAGACAAACTCCAAACTTAGTTAGGGAACCATTCTGTCTTTTGGTAGAATTTCAATGCACACAGTTACAACAACTCAAAATGATTCTCCAACACACTCTTTTTACTCTTAGGATTCTTACTGTAGTTAAAGGAAAAAGAAAATTAACAACTTTTAAATGCATTCATATATATTTAATTCTCACACAAAACCAAACCAAACCCGTTGCCATTGAGTCTATTTCAACTCATAGCGACCCTATAGAGAGTAGAACTGCCCCATTGTCTTAGTTATCTAGTGCTGCTGTTTAACAGAAAAACCACAAGTGGATGGCTTTAACAGAGAAATGTATTCTCTCACACTCTAGTAGGTTACAGGTCCAAATTAAGGGTGTCAGGTCCAGAGGAAGGCTTTCGCTCTTTCTCAGCTCTGGAAGAAGGTCCTTGCCATCTACCTTGCCCTGGTCAAGGAGCTTCTCAGGCTCAGGGACCCTGGGTCCAAAAGACACGCTCTGCTCCTGGTGCTGCTTTCTTGGTGGTATGAGGTCCCCAACTCTCTGCTTGCTCCTATTACCTTTTATTTCTTGTAAGATAAAGGCCACACCGCAGGGAAACTCCTTTTTTGTTGGATCAGGGAGGTGACCTGAGTCACGGCGGTGTTAAAATCCCACCCTAATCCTCTTTAACCACAGGCAGAGATTATGATTTATAACACATAGGAAAATCACAAAATGGAAGAAAACCACACGCGGCCTAACCAAGTTGACACATATTTTGTGGGGACACAACTCAATCCATTATACCCACAGAGTTTCCAAGGAAAGGCTGGTGGATTCGAACTGCCAATCTTTCTGTTAGCAGCTGTAACTCTTACCCACTACGCCAGCAGGGCTCCAATTCTCATATAAGGCCACTGCATTGTATAAATCCTGGAGGTGACATTTCCTTTGTACTATCTCTGAATGGCCCCTCTGTGGTGATGTGGTGCAAAAGCAGCTTAATACTTAATACTGTAAGTTAAGTACAGGGACATCAAACTTCTCTTAGTTTAATTTATAGCATCCCAAGAGTTTCCTAAATTCTCTGAATTTTATTTAGAAAACAAATGGGTTCCCTGGGGTTTTTAAGGTTTTTTTTTTTTTTTTTTTCCATAAACTAAAGCATTTTAGCTAAATTGAAGATAAAACATTTTGTGGTTAAGCCCTGGTGGTGCAGTGGTTAGGAGCTCAGCTGCTAACCAAAAGGTAGGCAGTTTGAATCCACCAGCTGCCCCTTGGAAACCCTATGGGGCAGTCCTACTCTTTCCTGTAGTGTCAGAATCAACTCAACAGCAAAGGGGAATGGTAATGGGTAATGTGGTTAAGATTATTTACCAAAATAATTTTAAAATGTATTTCCTGACTGTAACTCTCAGCCTAAGAGAAAAAATGTTTAAAAAACAAAAATGTAATCCACAGGCCAGTTCTTTCAGTTGTTTTTGTTGTATGCCTTTGAGTCAATTCCAACTCATAGCAACCCATAGGACAGAGCAGAAATGCCCCTGGAGGGTTTTGTAGGAACTGACTCAAAGACAATGGGTTAATCTTTAGTAGGAAGGTAAAATATTTAAGGAGAAATGATTTGTAAATACAAATCCCTTATAGTTCTTCTATTAGTTTTCTTTAATTTTTTAAAGTGAACTCAAGATAGATAACTTTACAGAAAATTTTAATATATAAGAAGAATATTTTACTGAAAGGCCTTATTTAATAATTAAGTCTGCCCTGGCAGGTATCGCAATAGAGGGTCCCAAACAGAATGAGAGAAAAATGTAGAACAAAATTCAGATTCACACACACACACAAAAAGGACCAAGCTTGCTGGTCTGACAGAGACTGGAGTAACCCCAAGATATGACCTTCGGACACACTTTTAACTCAATACTGAAGTCACTTCTGAGGTTCACCCTTCAGCCAAAGACTAGACAGGTTGGAAACCCTGGTAGCATAGTGGTTAAGAGATACGGCTGCTAACCAAAAAGATCAGCGGTTCAAATCTACCAGGTGCTCCTTGGAAACCATATGGGGCAGTTCTACTCTGTCCTATAGGGTCGCTATGGGTCGGAATCTACTCGACGGCAACGAGGTTGCCCAATAATAACACATGTGAGGGAAGTGTTTCATAGTCAAATCATGTATATGAGACTAATGGGCACACCAGCCCAAAAACAAAGATGAGAAGGCAGGAATGGACAGGACAACTGGACAAATGGAAACAGGGAGCCTGGGGTGGAGAAGGGGAGAGTGTCGACACATCACAGGGCTGGTAACCAGTGTCACAAAACAATTTGTGTATTAACTCTTTAATGAGAAACTAATTTGCTCTGTAAACTTTCACCTAAATCACAATTAAAAAATGGTAATAATTAGAAGTTAACACAAATATATCAGTTTGACCCATACTTAGAAACATGACTGGTTTAAAGAATTCCATACACTTAATACAAATAAATATGTTCCTTTTATTCTACTCATTGATTCATAATGAACACAATCCAGTAGCCCTTTCCCTGTAATATGTTCCTTTTAAAAGAAGAAGCGACAGAAGATTTGTTTGATGATTTAATCTTGGTTCACTATGAGTAGCCTTATTAATGTTAAATATTTTCTCATTTGTTTATTAAAAACAAACGTGAATTTTAAAACAGAAGTTCAAAGTACATGAAGCAAAACCTTCTGGAAACAAAAGGAACAATGAACAAATCCACAAGTTAAATGCTGTAGTATTGCATTTATACAACATTCTGGAAAAGGGAAAACTATAGACAGAAACAGATCAGTGGTTGACAGATAGAAGGGCTGACTATGAGGAGACACAGGGAAATGTTTTGTTTTGTTCATTAAAAAAAAATTATTGTTGTTGAGAATATACACAGCAAAACATACACCAATTCAACAGTTTCTACATGTATAATTCAGTGATATTGATTATATTCTTTGAGTTGTGCCACCTTTCCCACCCTCTGTTTCTGAGCTGTTCCTCCCCCACTAACATAAACTCAGTGACCCTTAAGGTTCTTATTTAATCTTATAAGTTGGTATTCTCATTTTGATCCCATATAGATAGATCTTAAAAGAGCACAATGTTCAAGGCAGATATTCTTCACTTGTTGTTGTTAGGTGCCATTGAGTAGGTTCGGACTCATAGTGACCCTATGTACAACAGAACAAAACACAATCCGGTCCAGCACCATCCTCACAATCCTTGTTATGCTTGGTTACAGCCACTGTGTCAATCTATCTCGTTGAGGGTATTCCTCTTTTTTGCTGACCCTCTGCTTTACCAAGCATGTTGTCCTTCTCTAGGGATTGATCCCTTCTGAGAACATGTCCAAAGTATGTGAGTCAAAGCCTCCTCACCCTTGTTTCTAAGGAGGATTCTGGTTGCACTTCTTCCAAGACAGATTTCTTTGTTATTTTGGCAGTCCATGGTATATTTGATATTCTTCGCCAACACCACAATTCAAAGGCGTCAACTCTTCTTCGGTCTTCCTTATTCATTGTCCAGCTTTTTCATGCATATGAGGTGATTGGAAACATCATGGCTTGGATCAGGAGCACCTTAGTTTTCGTGGTGGCATCTTTGCTTTTTAACACTTTAAAGAGGTCTTTTACAGCAGATTTAAACAATGCATAAACTAAACTATTGTTTGGCTTTGCAAAGCCTTCAGGGGCTAATTTTTTGGTCTAAGATTTAAAGACAATCTCAAGGTAATAGTTTCAAGAGTTCATCCAGCCTCCATAGCTCCAGAGAAATGTTTTAGGGTGATGAAACTGCTCAAAATCTTTATTGTGGTGGTAGTTACATGATTGTATACATTTGTCAAAACTCACAGAATCCTATACTAAAGGGCAAATTTTGCTGTATGTAAATTATCCACGGATTTTTAAAATTGAGGAAAAAAAGCAGTGACAGAGAAACATTAATGGAAATCTAGATTTACAGATATTCTTCTTGCTTCCAGCAAGTCACTTGTTTTACATGTTTTTGTTGTTGAAAAATGCCGTCAAGTCAGTTCCCACTCATAGCAACCCCATGTACCACAGAACAAAACACTGCCTGGTTCTGCATCATCCTCACAATCTTTGTTGTGCTTGAGCTCATTGTTGCAGCCACTGTGCCAACCTACCTCATTGAGGGTCTTCCTGTTTTCCTCTGACCCTGTTCTTTACCAAGCATGATGTCCTTCTCCAGGGGCTGATCCCTCCTGACAACATGTCCAAAGTATGTAAGACGCAGTCTCGCCATCCTTGCTTCTAAGGAGCATTCTGGTTGTACTTTTTCCAAGACAGATTTGTTTGTTCTTTTGGCAGTCCATGGATTCCATATTCTTCACCAACGCCACAATTCAAAGGTGTCAGTTCTTCTTTGGTCCTCCTTTTTCATTGTCCAGCTTTAAGATTCATATGAGGTGACTGAAAACACCATGGCTTACGTCAGGCGCACTTGTCTTAAAGGTGACGCCTTTGCTTTTTAACACTTTAAAGGGGTCTTTTGCAGAAGATTTGCCCCGTGCTACGTGTTCAATTTCTTGACTGCTGCTTCCATGGGTGTTGATTATGGATTCAAGTAAAATGAAATCCTTGACAACTTCAATCTTTTCTCGTTTATCATGATGTTGCTCATTGGCCCAGTTGTGAAGACTTTTGTTTCCTTTATGTTGGGGTGTAATCCATACTGGAGGCTGAGGTCTTTGCTCTTAATTAGTAAGTGCTTCAAGTCCTCTTCACTTTCATCAAGCAAGGTTGTGTCATCTGCATAACTCAGGTTTTAATGAGTCTTCTTCCAATCCTGATGCCTGGTTCTTCTTCATATAGTCCAGTTTCTTGGATTATTTGCTGAACATACAAATTGAATAGGCTTTACATATAGCAGGTAGGAAAACTTAGTCTAAGTTTAGCACTTCCCAGTTACCTGTCAAAATCGAAACAACCCCAGGGTTCAAATTCCTCATATGAACAAGGAAATGGGTAGTCTCAATAAGTTAAATAAATAATCTCTAAGATTGTTTTCAAAATAAATGGCATTTCATTCACTCAGTGCCCACATATTCAAAAAGTTAGTCTTTTCTACCTAAAATATACCCATGTAGCCACACACAGAAACATGCAGTCACAGAGAGAAAGAAAGAAAGATGTGGTTAGTCATTGAAATTTAGAATTGCAAGATGTCCGAGTGATCAAACACATCCTTATAAAGCACACCAGGGTCCAAACTGGATAAGGTCCAGGACAGCTAGTGGGTGACCACCCTGGGCTGTTGCAATATCCCCTTATCTGCTCTACTTGCTTCTTGCCTTCTCTCTCAATCCAACAACTGGTGGGTTTAAACAAGTGTGATCACATCCCTTCTTCACTCCCGACCTACTAGTGGTATCCCATATGGCTCAGAGAAAAAGCCGAAGTCCATATAGTAGTTGAGAAGACTCTCCATGATATAACCACTTGTTGCTTCTCTGCCCTCTCTCCCTAGGACTCACCCTCGATTCATTCTATTCCAGGCATGCAGGGCTTCTTGCTGCTCCTAAAACGCTTTACACCTGGTTCCTCTCCTAGAATATTCTTCCCCTGGTATCACCATGGCTGTCTCTCTTTCTCTCAGTTCCCCAATCTTTTTAATCTCTTTTTTTTTTTTGTATTTATTTATTTTATTAACAAAACAACAACAACATATTAAGATTATCAGCTCTTTGGAATTTCTTAGCAGGTTGAGATTCATTCTCCTCTGCTTTCTATTTTCTTATTTATTTACTTATCGATTTATTGATTTACTTACTTTAATTTTAGTGAAAATAGGCCAAGCAGAACATACACTCATTCATCAGTTTCTACATGAACCATTCAATAACATTGGTGACATTCTTCACATCCTGTCACCTTTGTTGCCGTTTCTACCCATATTGTTTCATCACCAGTTCCTCAGTCTTTATTCAAACGCTGCCTTGAAAGTCAAGTCATTCCTGGACAACCTATATATAAGGTCACAACCTTCATTCCCCACAAATTCTTCTTTTCTCCTTAGCACTTACCACCATCTAACATGATATAATTTTTTTTTTTTAACTTTGGTTATTTCCAGTTTCCACAACTACAATATAAGCTCCGTGAGGACTGGAACAATGAACAAGAGAACAGAATTCAAGTGTAATCAATGAGCTTATCCAACCACCGGTCACAGTCTCTTCACAAGAACTGGTGTCTACCCAGCATCAGTTCACAGGTGTTAGGGACTGGTCAGTCCGGTCACTGCTAATTCTCTCTCACTTTTTTATTCTTTTTGAACTGGAGATTGTGCTGCTGTTACCCCGTCCCGGTTTCATGTTGTTGCAGCTGGCTTTTCTTTGGGTCGTAGGTTAATAGACCTTGAGAAGCCACATTTGGTCTTGTGGACAGTTCTGATCATCAGCCAGAGATCCTGGACTTTGTGCTGCTTGTGCTGACTGATGGGACATTGGGCTGTCTCCTTGGGAATGTGTAAGAGTATAAGAATATTCTGCTTTGGAAGGAGAGGGAAAGCAGATATTCAGTGTTTCAGGATGGTCAATGAGCACTAAAACACATGTTCCTCTTTCTGTAGTATGGGGTTGTCACTGACAAACACTGGGATGACAAGGGATGACGTTTCCCAGCCCGCTTCCTTATATCTGGGTAAGACCACTTCCACCACCTTGTCTTACTATGGTGGCTTGTGTTTTACTGTGATGCTGGCGGCTTTGCCACCAGTATTTCAAATACCAGCATGGTCACCCACTGTGGACAGGTTTCAGTGAAACGTCTAGAGTAAGACACACTAGGAAGAAAGGCCTGGCAATCTACTTCCAAAAAATCAGCTAGTGAAAATCCCATGGATCACAACAGAATATTGACTGATATAGTGCTGCGGAAGATGAGCCACCTGGGTTGGAAGGCACTCAGAGGCCACAACAATGGACTCGAGCACATCAACAATCACGACAATGGTGCAGGACTGACCAACATTTCTTTCTATTGTGCACAGGGTCGCCATGAGTCAGAGCCAACTCAGTGGCCACTAACAATAGAGCTGTATACATAGTTCCTGCCAATGGAGTATGAAGAGAAGTGTATTTGTCACTAAGAAGACAGGGCAGATAAAAACTTGAGATGCATTCTTTGCCCTCTCTTTCCCTTTCTGTTGATGGCAAGGCCCTAGGTGAGAGTGAAGCTGCAAGAATGAAGGATATGACCAAGACCACTGATCACCATTGACCTTGAACTTTTATGTGAGCAAGCAACAATCTCTTATTGAAATGTTTGTAAACATGCCACTGAGCAGTTTATCCAGTATAGCAACTCTAATACATACTTTTTTTAGTCTCTTTCCTATTGGCAACCCGTGGATTACTTTTCAAAAGTATTCTTATCCTCTCTCAGAATTAGACAGGTAAGGATGGAGACTCTCGTTTTCCAAATACCACCCCAAGACACACACACATACTTTTCCCCTAGTAGGCTAACGTTTGTCTAAAGAGGAATCTGAAGCGACTTTTAACAGAGCAAAGATCTGTTCCGTGTTGATTTCTCTGCCTATATATTCATTAAGCAGTGTTTGGTGACGATGGTGATGATAAAAATAATAATAGATAATTTTAATATTGTTAAATTATAATACAGAATTATTAACACTAGATCAGACCAGAGATGTCTATATTCTCAGGGAAGAGATAAAGGAAAATCTGAGACTTTGGGGGCGAGTGACAAAATGTCCAGAAAAGAAACAAGAAAAGTAGATGGCGAAGGTATTTTTGTGCCTGAATGAAGGATTTCTAATAAGTAACTATGGACTGAAGGTCCCTGAGTGGTGCAGGCAGTTCGCTCTTATCTACCAAAGGTTGGTGGTTCAAAACTACCCAGCAGAGTTAAGGAAGAAAGGCCTGGAAATCTGTTTCCATGAAGATTACAGCCAAGAAACCCTATGGAGCAGTTCTACTTTGTAACACATCGGGTCTCCATGAGTCAGAATTAACTCAAGGGCAATGTTTTGTTGTTGTTGTTACTGTTGTTTTCTTTTTTAAGTCTGTATGCACTTGACTGTTGTTGTTAAGTGCCATCCAGTTGGTTCCAACTCATAGTGACCCTATGTACAACAGAACGAAGCACTGTGTTGTCCTGAACCATCCTCACAATCACTGCTATGTTTGAGCCCATTGTTTGCAGCTACTGTGTCAATCCATCTCGTTGAGAGTCTTTCTCTTTTTCTCTGACCCTCTACTTTACCAAGGATGGTGTCCTTCTCCGGGGACTGATCATTCCTGATAGCATGTCCAAAATATGTGAAACAAAGTCTCACCATCTTTGCTTCCAAGGGGCACTCTGGCTGAATTTCTTCCAAGACAGATTTGTTCCTTCTTTTGGCAGTCCATAATATATTCAATATTCTTCACCAACACCATAATTCAAAGGCATTAATTCTTCTTCAGTCTTCCTTATTCATTGCCCAGCTTTCACATGCATATGAGGTGATTGAAAATACCATGGCTTGGCTCAGATACACCTTACTCCTCAAAGTGACACCTTTTCTTTTCAACACTTTAAACAGGTTTATTGCAGCAGATTTGCCTAATGCAATATGTCATTTGATTTGTTGACTGCTGCTTCCATGGGTGTTATTGTGGATGCAATCAAAATGAAATCCTTGACAAATTCAGTAATTTCTCCATTTACCGAGAAGTTGCCTATTGGTCCAGTTGTGAGGATTTTTGTTTTCTTTATATTGAGGTGTAATCCATACTGAATGCTGTAGTCTTTGATTTTTATAAGTAAGTGCTTCAAGTCCTCTTCCCTTTCAGCAAGCAAGGTTGTGTCATCTGCATAATGCAGTTATGAGTCTTCCTCCAATCCTGATGCCACATTCTTATTCGTATAGACCGGCCTCTTGGATCATTTGCCCAGCATACAGATTGAATAAGTATGGTGAAAAAATGCAACCCTGTTGTACACCTTTCCTGATTTAAAGCCATGCAGTATCCCCTTGCTCTCTTCGAATGACTGCCCCTTGGTGTAAGTACAGGCTCCTCATGAGCACAATTCAATGTTCTGGAATTCCCATTCTTCACAATGTTATCCATAATTTGTTATGATCCACAGACTCAAATGCCTTTGCATAGTCAACAAAACACAGGTAAACATCCTTCTGGTATTCTCTGCTTTCAGCCAAGATCCATCTGACATCAGCAATGATAACCCTCATTCATTACCCTCTTCTTAATGCACTTCACTGTCTGTGCATAAATTCCACCTCCTCAGGGGATCCTTCTCTGACCCTTTCTAACTTAGTTCTCTCTATCCCCAAAGTATGCTTTATTTTTCTTCATCACATTTATCACTCTTTCTTCTGCCTGTCTTCTCCAGTACAACATAAACTTCCTGAGTACAGGGATTTTTGTCTTACACATTAACTGCTTATTCTCATGACCCAACAAACTGTCTGGCACAGTGTAAGCATTCACCAAGCAGCTGCTGAATGAGTAGACAGGAGGACCTTTGGCAGGTTTGCCCCTCCCTGTACCTAGACCTCTACCTGCCAAGAAGGGTGGTCCCCCAATGCGAAATGATCCCATCGGCCTTGAAGTGGAAAAGTACTTAACATTTTATAAGGTGGATCCTGTAAGTACCATATGTTTCTTCAAGGCTCACTGGTTAATTTCTCTATAGATAGGTGGAATTACATAGTGATTGTCAAGTTGTCTTGCTAGAACAAGCAGACCTTAACTAGCCTTCCCTTAAACGTGAAGGTGTGGTAGTACTGGTAACTTGACGATCCATCTTCATACTGTCCCTGAGTTGGAAAGCTAACTATTGAGCATACTAATTTATATATATATATATATGTATGTATATATATATATATAAATCAAACCTGTTGCTGTCAAGTCCGTTCTGGCTCATAGCAACCCTATAGCATGGAATAGAACTGCCCCATAGAGTTTCCTAGGAGAGGCTAGTGGATTTGAACTGTCAACATTTTTGATTAGCAGTCGAGCTCTTAACCACTGTGCCAGCAGGGCTTTCTCTTTCTCTCTCTCTCTCTATATGTATGTGTGTATATATATATATATGCATATATATTTATGTATAAATAATTCTACATGCCTGCTATCACTAGATTCACTTATCATTCTGAAGCAGTTTCTTCCTGCCAACACATAATTTTATCTAAAATTTCTATCTTGGAGTGAAGAAAGTTCTGTTTCTTTAATGTCTTTGAACATCATATCATGGACTTAATGTGAACACATTAACCTAACAAATCTCTTTTCTGAGCCAATGTGTCAATTTAATAAATAGTGAGCTGTTTAAGGAATTCAGGAAAGATAAATTTCAGACAATCAGAATGCTCCTTAGAAGCGAGGATGGAAAGACTTCCTCTCACATTCTTTGGACAGGTTATCAGGAGGAATCAGTCCCTGGAGAAGGATATCATGCTTGGTAAAGTAGAGGGTCAGTGAAAAAAGAGGAAGACTCTCAGTGGATTGAATTGACACAGTAGCTACAAGAATGGGCTCAAGCATAACAATAATTATGAGGATGGAACAGGACCAGGCAGTGTTTCTTTCTGTTGTACATAAAGTCACCATGAGTTGGAACCAATTCAATGGCACCTAATAAAAACAACGAAATTTCAGTTGTGGACACAAATAAAGGAAAACATAAAATAATAGGTCTTGCTGGCTTTTAAGGCCCCAGAAGCTACTTACCAAAGTGGCATGTAGAACATTTTCTTTAGAAACTTTGTTATATCGATGGACCTAGAAGTCCCCCAATACTATGGTCCCCAGGCCTCAGCCCCACCCACTCAGTCCCTCAAAGTGTTTGGATGTGTCTAGGAAACTGCTATGCTTTTGCTTTGGTCCGGTTGAGCTGACTTCCCCTATATTGTGTGTTGTCCAAGTTGATGCTTGTTTACTATCTAGTTAGTGATTTCCTCTCCCCGCTCCTCCTATCCTCATAACCATCAAAGAACTTTTTTTCTGTGTGTAAATCTTTTCTTGGGTTCTTATAATAGTGGTCTTATACCATATTTGTCCTTTTGTGACTGACTTATTTCATTCAGCCTAATGCCCTCCAGATTCATCCATGTTGTGAAATGTTTCATGGATTCATCATTGTTCTTTATTGTTGCATAGTATTCTGTTGTGTGCATGTACCATAATTTGTTTATCCATTCATCTGTTGATGGGCGCTTAGGTTGTTTTCTTCTTTTTGCTATTGTGAATAATGCTGCAATGAGCATGGGTGTGCCTATGTCTATTCGTGTGAAGGCTCTTATTTCTCTAGAGTATATTCCTAGCAGTGGGATTCCTAGATCATAGGGTATTTCCATTTCTAGCTTTTTAAGAAATCACCATGTCATTTTCCAAAGTGGTGTGGATTTCAGCCATTGTCAAAAACAATATGTGCATAAATTTTTGAATTAGAAAAAAAAAGAAAGAAATGATCTTCCCACTGACCAAAGTAATAATAATACCAGGTCTTTTTCTCAAGAGTATTTGCTTGAGTGTGTTAAAGTTGAATACCCTATTGCAGAAAAAACTAACATCTGGTCCTCATCAATATAAACAAAGCTGTTCAAGGGGAAACCTGAAATATATCAGGTACAGGAGCATCTCCGTAACAGAAACCCATCACACACCTCGACTGCAGAAAGCCTTGCACTCTGGAGACAATGCTGGCACGGCCTCCTCGGAGCCAATTTCACAGAAAACCTCACTGATTTAAATTTTATGCAGATTTCAATGTCCAGAAGCCCCTGCTTGTTTGTTTCCATATACAATTTTAAAGATTTTAGTATTTAAAGATTTTCTTTTCAAAGGAAATCTTTAGTACTATAACTCTATTTTTTACATGTTCATTCAGGTGCAATCAGGTTGACAAAATGATTCATTATAACCATACACCCTGAAGATTGATTTATAAATCTGAACGTCAATATATCAGTTGATAACGCTGTAGCTGAAGAAATAGTGAGTACCTGTTGTGTAATAAATAGAGCTCTTTCCTAAAAGTCCAGGCTCCTAACCAACTTACCTTCAGAACAGCATTCTTCATTTCACTTAGTTCATCTATTGTAATATCCTCTTAGGTAATTTTTGCCAAAATTAAAGACATTGAAATTACCTGGCTTACTTTCTGTGATATGAAGCTATGAGTCCCGGTGGCACAGTGGTTAAGCATTCAGCTGCTAACCAAAAAGTCAACAGTTCAAATCCACCAGCCTCTCCTTGGAAACCCTATGAGGCAGTTCTACTCTGTCCTGCAGCATCACTATGAGTCGAAATTGATTCAGCAACAGTGGGTTTGGTTGTGGTTGCTATCATCAAGGTCAAAGACTGCGCTATTAAGTATGTTGTTGTTTGCCATTGAGTTGACTCCAACTCAAAGACACCCTTATCTAATTTCATTGGAATTGCAGACAAATACAGCATTTAGTGTAAAAATAAATAAAAATCAGTTTATAGTTGATATAAGTTCACAACAAATGCTATGGTCAATAGAAATGTTCATTCCTTCTCATGAGAAATTATCACTTTGTCTGATTCATGGAAATATTTTTTTATTATAATGATTTCTTCTTTAAATAAATTGTGTGCCTGCATATAATAGCTCACATTGTCTTTCAAACCAAATGCCTGCAATCAATTCTGCCAGCCATATCCAGTGGATCAAGAGATTACTCAAGAAAACGGAGCAAGTGTATTTGAAAAACTGAGTGTTCGTAGCTTTGGATGACATTATCAATTAAAAGTGCAATGCTGAAAGTCACAGATCTCCGAACTTAGCACTCAGTTGATCTGCCTTGTGATATGAAGCCTGTTTTACTAAACTCTAGGTGTGTAAATATTGATTTTTTTTCATGAGTTAGATTTTCACTCTGAAGTCTAGAGTTGAATTTTCAATTCAGAACAAATTAAGATGTTAGAACCACTGAGTAGATTTGGTAAGCCTAAACTCACGAAAAGGGCCTATTTTAAAGGTGGTTCAGTGAATATCTTGAAATGGTAAGTTAAGTACTTGCTCTTTGCATGCTTTATAGAAACTGTATGTTGAAGTGCATGGAGATTTTTCCAAAGATAAAATGTCTGAGTTGTAATAGGATAAAAACACTGATAACAATTGTTTATTGAAAATCTTAATGTTAGTTGTAATTACATGCCACTGATAGGTGCTAAATGCTTTATATACAATATTGTAGTGCAGAGTAGATATTACTGTTGTTGTTGTTGTTGTTAGGTCCCTTCGAGTCAGCTCCAAATCATAGTGACCCTACGCACAACATGAAGAAACACTGCCCCGTCCTGCATCATCCTCACAATTGTTGTTATGCTTGAGCCCGTTTTTGCAGCCACTATGTCAGTCCACCTCATAGAGGGCATTCCTCTTTTACATTCATCCTGTACTTTGCCAAGCATGATGTCCTCCTTCCCCAGGGACTGATCTTTCCTGACAACACGTCCAAAATATGTAAGATGCAGTCTTGACATTCTTGCTTTTGAGGACCATTCTGATTGCACTTCTTCCAAGACAGACTTATTTGTTCTTTTGGCAGTCCATGATATAGTCAATATTCTTTGCCAACACCACAATTCGAAGGTGTCAATTCTTCTTCAGTCTTCCTTATTCACTGCCCAGCTTTCACATGCATATGATGCAACTGAAAATACCATGGCTTGGGTCAGGCACACCTTAGTCTTCAAGGTGACATCTTTGCTTTTCAACACTTTAAAGAGATCCTTTGCAGCAGATTTGCCCAGGCAATGCATCTTTTGAGTTGTTGACTGCTGCTTCCGTGGCTGTTGATTGTGGATCCAAGTAAAATGAAATCCTTGGCAACTTCAAATTTTTCTCCATTTATTATGGTGTGGCTTATTGGTCCAGTTGTGAGGATTGTTGTTTTCTTTATGTTGAGGTGTAATCCATACTAAAGGCTGTGGTCTTTGATCTTCATTAGTAAGTGCTTCAAGTCCTCTTCACTTTCAGCAAGCAAGATTGTGTCATCTGCATAACACAGGTTGTTAATGAGTCTTCCTCCAATCCTGATACCCGTTCTTCTTCATATAGTCCAGCTTCTCGTATAATTTGCTCAGCATACAGATTGAATAAGTATGGAGAAAGAATACAACCCTGACGCACACCTTTCCTGACTTTAAACCAATCAGTATCCCCTTGCTGTGTCAGAACAACTGCCTCTTGATCTATGTACAGGTTCCTCAAGAGCACGATTAAGTGTTCTGGAATTCCCATTCTTCACAATGTTATCCATAATTGTTATGATTCACACAGTTGAATACCTTTGCATAGTCAATAAAACGGAGGTAAACATCCTTCTGGTATTCCTTGCTTTCAGCCAGGATCCGTCTGACATCAGCAATGATATCCCTGGTTCCACATCGTCTTCTGAGGAAACCAGCCTGAATTTCTGGCAGTTCTGAGTCAACATAGTGCTTCAGCCGCTTTTGAATGATCTTCAGCAAAATTTTGCTTGCGTGCGGTATTAATGATACTGTTCTATAATTTGTGCATTCATTTGGATCACCTTTCTTGGGAATAGGCATAAACATGGATCTCTTCCAGTCAGTTGACCAGGAAGCTGTCTTCCATATTACTTGGCATAGATAAGTGAGCACTTCCAGCGCTCCATCCATTTGTTGAAACATCTAATTGATATTCTTTCAATTCCTGGAGCCTTGTTTTTTGCCAGTGCCTTCAGTGCAGCTTGGGCTTCTTCCTTCAGTACCATTGGTTCCTGATCATATGCTACCTCTTGAAATGGTTGAACATCTACAAATTCTTTTTGGTATAATGACTCTGTGTATTCCTTCCATCTTCTTTTGTTTCTTCTCGTGTCATTTAATATTTTCATCATAGAATCCTTCACTATTACAACTCAAGGCTTAAATTTTTTATCAGTTCCTTCAGCTGGAGAAACACCGAGTGTGTTCTTCTCTTTTGGTTTTCCATCTCCAGCTCTTTGCACATGTCATTATAATACTTTACTTGGTTTTCTCAAGCCACCCTTTGAAATCTTCTGTTCAGTTCTTTTACTTCATCATTTCTTCCTTTTGCTTTAGCTGCTTGATGCTCGAGAACAAGTTTCAGAGTCTCCTCTGACATCCATCTTGGTCTTTTCTTTCTTTCCTGTCTTTTCAGTGGCCTCTTGCTTTCTTCATGTATGATGTCTTTGATGTCATTTCACAACTCTTCTGTTCTTCAGTCATTAATGTTCAATGCACCAAATCTATTCTTGAGATGGTCTCCAAAGTCAGGTGGGATGTACTCAAGGTCATATTTTGGCTCTTGTAGACTTGCTCTGATTTTCTCCAGTTTCAGCTTCAACTTGCATACGAGCAATTGATGGTCTGTTCCACAGTCGGCCCCTGGCCTTGTTCTGACTGATGATACTGAGATTTTCCATCATCTATTTCCATGGTTGTAGTCAATTTGATTCCTGTGTGTTTCATCTGGCGAAGTCCATATGTATAGTCACTGTTTACATTGGTGAAGAAAGGTACTTGCAATGAGGAAGTTGTTGGTCTTGCAAAATTCTATCATTCTGTCTCTGGCATTGTTTCTATCACCAAGGCCATATTTTCCAACTACTAATCCTTCTTCTTTGTTTCCTACTTTCATATTCCAATGACCAATAATTATTAATGCATCCTGATTTCATGTTCAATCAATTTCAGACTGCTTTAAAAGCTGATGAAAATCTTCATTTTCTTCATCTTTGGCCTTAGTGGTTCGTGCATAAATTTGAATAATAGTGGTATTAACTGGTCTTCCTTGTAGGCATATGGATATCATCCTATCACTGACAGCGCTGTACTTCAGGATAGATCTCAAAATGTTCTTTTTGACAATGAATGCAATGCCATTCTACTTCAAGTTGTCATTCCTGGCATAGTGGACTATACGATTGTCTGATTCAAAATGGCCAGTACCAGTCCACTTCAGCTCAGTAATGCCTAGGATATCGATGTTTGTGCATCCCATTTCATTTTTGGCAATTTTCAATTTCACTAGATTCATACTTCGTGCATTCTAAGTTCCTATTATTAATGGATTTTTGCAGCTGCTTCCTCTCATTTTGAGTTGTGCCACATCAGAAAATGAAGGCCCTGAAAACTTTACTCCATCTACGTCATTGAGGTCGACTCTACTTTGAAGAGGCAGCTCTTCCCCATTCATCTTTTGAGTGCTTTCCAACATGGGGGGCTCATCTTTCTATGGCACTGCTGGGTAGGTTCGAACCACCAACCTTAAGTCAGTAGTTGCATGCAAACTGCTTGCACCACCCAGGGACCTATTAGATAATATCATACAATAAATGGTATGTGTTGCTATGATCCCTACTTTGTACATGAGAAAACTGAGGTTAAGAGTGATTATATAATTTACTCAGTTTACAGACTCAGTAAGTAGCAGGGTCAGAATTTGCTTCTAATATCTTGTATGTAGGAGTCTTGGTGGTGCAGTGTTAAAGTGCTTGGCTGCTAACCCAAAGGTCAGCAGTTCAAACCCACTAACCACTCAGTGGAAGAAAGATGTGGCAATCTGCTTCCATAAAGATTTATAGCCCCTTGAAAACCTTGTAGGGTATTTCTTCTCAGTCCTATAGGGTTGCAAGGAGTCAGAATTGACTTGATGACAATGAATTTGGTTTTTGATCTTGTATGTTAGATTGACATGGTGGCTGCAACACTGGGCTCAAACATGCCAAAGGTTGTGAGCCTGGATGGTGCAGGACTGGTAATTGTTTGTTCTGTTATACATAAGGGCACCATGTGTCAGATCCAAGTTGATGGCAACTAACAACAATAACAACATCTTGCATGTTAAATAAAGATACCCTATTCTTTTTATTCCTAGCACCATCTGGTCCCTTTCAAACTTTACTGAAAGGAATACAATTTTTTTTAATTGATCATACTGTAATATAAATAGCTATGAGGGGTGGAAGTGAACTTTTCAGGCTATTCTGGATAATTCCAAACTTTGGCAGTCATGATGGAAGGGACTGGCTGACTATTGAGTGTCCAGATTGATTTCTGGTCTTTCAAGTGGACTGATTCCATGATATCTCCCTACTATGAAGTGAGGACATGCACAAATAATTGAACACGCAACTTCACCTTCACTAGGAATTGTGACAATTTCAAATTACATCCGTATAGATCAATCGAACACAATGAAGTGTTAAAAAATAGACCCACACATCTGTGGCAATGGGTTTTAGACAAAACTTAAATTGAGCCATAGATATGGACCTAAGTGTAAAGGTAATGCTCTGAAACATATAGGAGAAAATATTCTTGACTTTGAGTGCATGAAGATTTCTTAACTGTGACACAAACTATACGATAAAAAATAATAAATTGGACTTAATTCAAATTTGAAACTTCTGCTGGTCAAAGATAGCACTAAGAAAGTAAAAATGCAAACCACAGAGAGAATGTTTACAGTACATCTAACTGATTATAAGTATGGTATGCAGAATATAAGTATAGAATTCTAGCACCTCAATAGTAAGAACACAACAAACCAGAAAAACTTGGCAAAGATTTGAAAGCACTTCACATAAGTACCTATGAAAATGGTCACCAAGCACATGAAAAATTCTTAACATCTTTAATCACCAAAAAGATTTTCATTAAAACCTCAGTGAGATAACACCACATATACACTACAGTGAATAAAAATGACAACTGACAAAACCAAGTGCTAATGAAAATGTAGAGCAACTGGAGCTTTCACACATTGCTTTTAGAATGCAGTCTGACAGCGTCTAATAAAGTTAAACATACATTTACCTTATGATCCAACCATTCCACTCCCAGATGTTTACCCAAGAAATAAGAAAGCATATGCTTACATGAAGACTTTTAAACAAATATTCATAGTACTCACATGAAGGAGAAAGTTGGATAGTGAAAAAGGAAAGACAGAATTGATGTGTTTGAATTGTGGTACTGGCAAAGAACATTGGATGTACAAAAGACTGCCAAAATGAACAAATCAGTCTTAAGAATGTTCCTTGGAAGCAAGGAACTTTCTTACTTACTTTAGACATGTCATCAGGAAAGACCAATCCCTAGAAAAGAACATTATGTTTGATAACTTGGAGGTTCAGCAAAATGAAGGAAATCCTCAATGAGACAGACTGGCTCAATAACTGCAACAATGGACTCAACCATACCAATGATCATGAAGGTGGTGTATGACTGGGCAACATTTCATTCTGTTGTGCATATATAGATATATGTAAAGATTTATTGCAAAGTAATTGCCATACAAGGTGTGGAGATTGGTGAAGCAAATCCAAAATCCATAGGGCAGGCTGTCCAAAAAAACAGGCTGAGAAGGCGGGGCCAAGAATGCTGACAAGGTAGAAGCTACCTCGGGTCCCTCTTGCAACAAAGACTGGAAAAACAAGTGAATCAATCATATACATGACAATCTATGAGCGCTGACCATCAAACACAGATCTAAAGAGTTGACCTGAGTGACAGAGACTCAGAATGACCAACCACGGGGAAGCAACAACTGCTTTTGGAGCCTGGAGCCAGCATCTCAGTCAGAAAACCTTGGCGCCGGGCTTTGGACTGGGCGCAGGGGAGCTGAGCATTACATCCTGAGACAGCGCAAACACAAGACGCAGCCCTAGCCCCCAGAAGTGAACTCAGTGGAAGCCCCGCCAGTGCACGCAGGCAGCACAGCAACACGGCTGACAGGAGGAGAAGTCACCGGGAAGCAGCAACTGATTTTGGAGCCTGGAGTGCAGCTTCCCAGCCTGGGAACCTTGGCGCTCGGCTTTGGACGGGGAGCAGAGGAACTGACCACGGCTTCTGAGACAGCACAAGCACAGGAAGCGGGCCTGACCCTAGGAGGCAATCTCTACCCAGCCAACACACACAGGCTACACACCCCTCGGGAATCTCAGATAAAACAGTCATCACAAACAAGATAAGTAACTTTGTCTATATTCCGGGGTGCTACCCCCTCCTATTTATCTGATCCCTCACCTCCCCTTCCTAGGCAGGTTCATTAATATTGGAATTTCCTGAGCCACAGAGTGAAGTGCTCTGCAGTTTTTCTTTCTTTTTTGGTCTTTTCCTAACCCATTATCCTGGCCTGAGAGAAGCAGCTACAAAAAACCCTGGGACCAAAAATCCTTCCCTAATTGGACTAAAAATACAAAACCAGCTCCAACCAAGCAGATGAGATCCACACTCTTGAGCTTTCATCCCTACAGGGAACAAGGTGGCTATTACAATGCAAAGGCATTTCTGATAGGGATCTGACTGTAATTGTTTTAGCAGATTACTGGAAAGACAAGTTTCCCAGGCCTGATATCTGTGCGTATTCAACAGAGCCCTCACTGACCCACAACAGGGAACTGAGGGCTGAAGATCCCCCCAGACCACCTAGCCTCCCGCCTTAGGGGTCTAAGGAGGGTGACACCTACCAGTCTGTAGAGGTACTTGCATTGGGGGCCTAAGGTACAGCTGCAGAGCCCACCCACCAAGGTGCTTTAGGAATAGAGACACACCTACCTCACTGGCACTTGGGGGAAGCCTGTCAGCATCCTGCCCCCCTGGAGTGTGACCCCCTGCTGCTACTAGAATCTGGTGCACACAACTATCACCAGTACTTCTCTAGGTGGATAGGTGACAGTCTGCACCACACACTTGATGAACCAAAATCAGATTCTACTCAAGAATAGCGAATGGACTCTTAGGCTTATATATCTGGTAACAGACCAAACCAGCTGGTAATAGGACATAAGTGATTCAAGGGCTACAACGATCAAGACAGCTCAACCTAGTAGCCCATCTATGTATATTGAAAGAAAACAAAACAAGGTAAGACTCAGTGAGCAAATATAAAATAAATCACTACAATATCGTAAAGATGGCTTGGAGACAGCAGTCGATACCAAACCACATAAAGAAGCAGACCATGATTGCTTCTACAGCTCCCCAAACTAAAAAATCAAAATCTTTCCCAAATGAAGATACACTCCTGGAATTGCCAGATGCAGAATATAAAAAACTAATTTACAGAATGCTTCAAGACATCAGGGATGACCTCAGAAATGAAATAAGGCAATCTACAAAAAAAGCCAAGGAACACACTGATAAAGCAGTTGAAGAACTCAAAAAGATTATTCAAGAACATAGTGGAAAAATTAATAAGCTGCAAGAATCCATAGAGTGATAACATTCAGAAATCCAAAAGATTAACAGTAAAATTACAGAATTAGACAATGCAATAGAAAGTCAGAGGAGCAGACTTGAGCAATTAGAATGCAGAGTGGGGGACGTGGAGGACAAGGGAATTGACACCAATGTAGCTGAAAAAAATCAGATAAAAGAATTTAAAAAAAATGAAGAAACCCTAAGAATCATGTGGGACTCTATCAAGAAGAATAACTTGCGTGTGATTGGAGTTCCAGAACAGGGAGGGATAACAGAAAATACAGAGAGAACAGTTGAAGATCTGTTGGCAGAAAACTTCCCTGACATCATGAAAGATGAAAGGATATCTATCCAAGATGCTCATCGAACCCCATATAAGATTGATCCAAAAAGAAAATCACCAAGACATATTATCACCAAACTTGCCAAAAGCAAAGATAAAGAGAAAATTTTAAAAGCAGCCAGGGATAAAAGAAAGGTCTCCTACAGAGCAGAATCAATAAGAATAAGTTCAGACTACTCAGCAGAAACCATGTAGTCAAGAAGGCAATGGGATGACATACATAGAGCACTGAAGGAGAAAAACTGCCAGCCAAGGATCATATATCCAGCAAAACTCTCTCTCAAATATGAAGGTGAAATTAAAACATTTACAGATAAACACAAGCTTAGAGAGTTTGCAAAAACCAAACCAAAGCTACAAGAAATACTAAAGGAATTTGGTCAGAAAATCAATAATATCAGATACCAGCACAACACAAAGTCACAGAAAAGAACATCCTGATATCATCTCAAATAGGGAAATCACAAAAACAAATTAAGATTAATTTTAAAAAGAAAAAAAATCCTCAAAAACAGGGAATCATTGAAGTCAATATGTAAAAGATCACAATAATCAAAAAGAGGGACTAAGTACCAGAGGCATAGAACTGCCATATGGAGAGGGAAACAAGGTGATATACGACAATACAAGTTAGGTTTTTACTTAGAAAAATAGTAACCCCAAAAAGGTATAACAACTCCATAACTCATAATAAAAACCAAGAAAAACATAATGACTTAGCAAACATAAATTCAACTACTATGAAAATGAGGAACATACAATTTACAATGAAAAACATCTCAGCAAAAAAAGTAAGTGGGAAAATGAAATTGTCAACAACACACACAAAAAAGCATCAAAGTGACAGCACTAAACACATACTTATCTATAATTATGCTGAATGTAAATGGACTAAATGCACCAATAAAGAGACAGAGGGTCTCAGACTGGATAAAGAAACACGATCCATCTATATGCTGCCTAAAAGAGACACACCTTAGACTTAGAGACACAAACAAAAACTCAAAGGATGGAAAAAAATATATCAAGCAAAAAACAATTGAAAAAAAGAGCAGGAGTGGCAATATTAATTTCTGACAAAATAGACTTTAAAGTTAAATCCAGCACAAAGGATAAAGAAGGACACTACATAATGATTAAAAGGACAATAGATCAGGAAGATGTAACCATATTAAATATTTATGCACCCAATGACAGGGCTGCAAGATACATAAAACAAACTTTAACAGAACTGAAAAGTGATATAGACACCTCTACAATTATAGTAGGAGACTTTAACACACCACTTTCAGAGAAGGACAGGACTTCTAGTAAGAAGCTCAATAGAGACACGGAAGACCTAATTTCTACTATCAACCAACTTGACCTCATTGACTTATACAGAACACTCCACCCAACAGCTGCAAAGTATACTTTTTTTCTAGCGCACATGGAACATTCTCTAGAATAGACCACATATTAGGTCATAAAACAAACCTTTGCAGAATCCAAAACATCAAAATATTACAAAGCATCTTCTCAGACCACAAGGCCATAAAAGTGGAAATCAATAACAGAAAAATTAGGGAAAAGAAATCAAAAACTTGGAAACTGAACAATACCCTGCTCATAAAAGACTGGGTGATAGAAGACATTAAGGAGGGAAAAAAGAAATTCACAGAATGCAACGAGAATGAAAACACTTCCTATTAAAACCTCTGGGACACAGCAAAAGCAGTGCTCAGAGGTCAATTTATGTCGATAAATGCACACATACACATAAAGAAAGAGGCAAAATCAGAGAACTGTCCCGACAACTTCAACAAATAGAAAGTGAGCAACAAAAGAATCCATCAGGCACCAGAAGAAAACAAATAATAAAAATTAGAACTGAACTAAATGAATTAGAGAACAGAAAAACAATTGAAAGAATTAACAAAGCCAAAAGCTGGTTCTTTCAAAAAATTAACAAAATTGATAAACCATTGGCCAGACTGACTAAAGAAATACAGGAAAGGAAACAAATAACCCAAATAAGAAATGAGATGGGCCACATCACAACAGACCCAACTGAAATTAAAAGAATCATATCAGATTATTACAAAATATTATACTCTAAAAAATTCGCAAACCTAGAAGAAACAGATGAATTCCTAGAAAAACACTACCTACCTAAACTAACACAATCAGAGGTAGAACAACTGAATAGACCCATAACAAAAAAAGAGATTGAAACGGTAATCAAAAAACTCCCAACAAAAAAAAATCCCTGGCCTGGACGGCTTCACTGCAGAGTTCTACCAAACTTTCAGAGAAGAATTAACACCACTGCTACTAAAGGTATTTCAAAGCATAGAAAATAATGGAATACTACCTAACTCATTCTATGAAGCCACCATATCCCTGATACCAAAACAGGTAAAGACACCACAAAACAAGAAAATTACAGACCTATATCCCTCATGAACATAGATGCAAAAATCCTCAACAAAATTCTAGCCAATAGAATTCAACAACATATCAAAAAAATAATCCACCACGACCAAGTGGGATTTATACCAGGTATGCAAGGCTGGTTTAATATTAGAAAAACCATTAATGTTTTTTATGCAAGGCTGGTTTAATATTAGAAAAACCATTAATGTAATCCACCATATAAATAAAACAAAAGACAAAAACCACATGATCTTATCAATTGATGCAGAAAAGGCATTTGACAAAGTCCAACACCCATTTATGATAAAAACTCTCACCAAAATAGGAATTGAAGGAAAATGCCTCAACATAATAAAGGGCATGTATACAAAGCCAACAGCCAACATCACCCTAAATGGAGAGAGCCTGACAGCATTTCCCTTGAGAACAGGAACCAGACAAGGATGCCCTTTATCACCACTCTTATTCAACATTGTGTTGGAGGTCCTAGCCAGAGCAACTAGGCTAGACAAGAAATAAAGGGCATCCGGATCAGCAAGGAGGAAGTAAAATTATCTCTCTTTGCAGATGACATGATCTTATACACAGAAAACCCTAAGGAATCCTCCAGAAAACTACTGAAACTAATAGAAGAGTTTGGCAGAGTCTCAGGTTATAAGATAAACACACGAAAATCACTTGGATTCCTCTACATCAACAAAAAGAACATCGAAGAGGAAATCACCAAATCAATACCATTCACAGTAGCCCCCAAGAAGATAAAATACTTAGGAATAAATCTTACCAAAGATGTAAAAGACCTATACAAAGAAAACTACAAAGTACTAGTGCAAGAAACTAAAAGGGGCCTACATAAGTGGAAAAACATACCTTGCTCATGGATAGGAAGACTTAACATAGTAAAAATGTCTATTCTACCAAAAGCCATCTATACATACAATGCACTTCCAATCCAAATTCCAATGACATTTTTTAATGTGATGGAGAAACAAATCACCAACTTCATATGGAAGGAAAAGAAGCCCCGGATAAGGAAAGCATTATTGAAAAAGAAGAGAAAGTGGGAGGCCTCACTCTACCTAATTTCAGAACATATTATACAGCCACAGTAGTCAAAACAGCCTGGTACTGGTACAACAACAGGCACATAGACCAATGGAACACAATTGAGAACCCAGATACCAATCCATCCACATATGAGCAGCTGATATTTGACAAACACCCAGTGTCAGTTAATTGGGGAAAAGATAGCCTTTTTTAACAAATGGTGCTGGCATAACTGGATATGCATTTGCAAAACAATGAAACAGGACCCATACCTCACACCATGCACAAAAACTAACTCCAAGTGGATCAAAGACCTAAACAGAAAGACTAAAACGATAAAGATCATGGAAGAAAAAATAGGGACAACGTTAGGAGCCCTAATACAATGCATAAACAGAATACAAGACATTATCAAAAATGATGAAGAGAAACCCGATAACTGGGAGTTCCTAAAAATCAAACACCTATGCTCATCTGAAGACTTCACCAAAAGACTAAAAAGACCACCGACAGACTGGGAAAAAATTTTCAGCTATGACATCTCCGACCAGTGCCTGATCTCTAAAATCTATATGATTTTGTTAAAACTCAACCACAAAAAGACAAACAACCCAATCAAAAAGTGGGCAAAGGATATGAACACACACTTCACTAAAGAAGATATTCAGGCAGCTAACAGATACATGAGAAAATGCTCTCGATCATTAACCATTAGAGAAATGCAAATTAAAACCACGATGAGATTCCATCTCACTCCGCCAAAAAAAAAAAAAAAGGCTGGCATTAATCCAAATAACACAAAATAATAAATGTTGGAGAGGCTGCGGAGAGATTGGAACTCCTTTTTTTTTTTTTTTAATAACTTTTATTAAGCTTCAAGTGAACGTTTACAAATCCAATCGGTCTGTCACATATAAGTTTACATACATCTCACTCCCTACTCCCACTTGCTCTCCCCCTCTTGAGTCAGCCCTTTCAGTCTCTCCTTTCTTGACAATTTTGCTGGCTTCCCTCTCTCTCTATCCTCCCATCCCCCCTCCAGACAAGAGTTGCCAACACAATCTCAAGTGTCCACCTGATATAATTAGCTCACTCTTCATCAGCATCTCTCTCCCACCCGCTGACCAGTCCGTTTCATTTCTGATGAGTTGCCTTCGGGGATGGTTCCTGTCCTGTGTCAACAGAAGGTCTGGGGAGCATGGCTGCCGGGATTCCTCCAGTCTCAGTCAGACCATTAAGTTTGGTCTTTTTATGAGAATTTGGGGTCTGTATCCCACTGATCTCCTGCTCCCTCAGGGGTCCTCTGCTGTGCTCCCTGTCAGGGCAGTCATCGATTGTGGCCGGGCACCAACTAGTTCTTCTGGTCTCAGGATGATGTAGGTCTCTGGTTCATGTGGCCCTTTCTGTCTCTTGGGCTCTTAGTTGTCGTGTGGCCTTGGTGTTCTTCATTTTCCTTTGCTCCAGGTGGGTTGAGACCAATTGCTGCATCTTAGATGGCCACTTGTTAGCATTTAAGACCCCAGACGCCACATTTCAAAGTGGGATGCAGAATGATTTCATAATAGAATTATTTTGCCAATTGACTTAGAAGTCCCCACAAACCATGTTCCCCAGACCCCCGCGCTTGCTCTGCTGACCTTTGAAGCATTCATTTTATCCCGGAAACTTCTTTGCTTTTGGTCCAGTCCAATTGAGCTGACCTTCCATGTATTGAGTGTTGTCTTTCCCTTCACCTAAAGCAGTTCTTATCTACTGATTAATCAATGAAAAACCCTCTCCCACCCTCCCTCCCTCCCCCCCTCCCCCCCTCGTAACCACAAAAGTATGTGTTCTTCTCAGGTTTACTATTTCTCAAGATCTTATAATAGGGGTCTTATACAATATTTGTCCTTTTGCCTCTGACTAATTTCGCTTAGCATAATGCCTTCCAGGTTCCTCCATGTTATGAAATGTTTCAGAGATTCGTCACTGTTCTTTATCGATGCGTAGTATTCCATTGTGTGAATATACCACAATTTATTTACCCATTCATCCGTTGATGGACGCCTTGGTTGCTTCCAGCTTTTTGCTATTGTAAACAGAGCTGCAATAAACATGGGTGTGCATATATCTGTTTGTATGAAGGCTCTTGTATCTCTAGGGTATATTCCCAGGAGTGGGATTTCTGGGTTGTATGGTAGTTCTATTTCTAACTGTTTAAGATAAAGCCAGATAGATTTCCAAAGTGGTTGTACCATTTTACATTCCCACCAGCAGTGTATGAGAGTTCCAATCTCTCTGCAGCCTCTCCAACATTTATTATTTTGTGTTTTTTGGATTAATGCCAGTCTAGTTGGTGTGAGATGGAATCTCATCGTAGTTTTAATTTGCATTTCTCTAATGGCTAATGATCGGGAGCATTTTCTCATGTGTCTGTTGGCTGCCTGAATATCTTCTTTAGTGAAATGTGTGTTCATATCCTTTGCCCACTTCTTGATTGGGTTGTTTGTCTTTTTGTGGTTGAGTTTTGACAGAATCATGTAGATTTTAGAGATCAGGTGCTGGTCTGAGATGTCATAGCTGAATATTCTTTCCCAGTCTGTAGGTGGTCTTTTTACTCTTTTGGTGAAGTCTTCAGATGAGCATAGGTGTTTGATTTTTAGGAGCTCCCAGTTATCGGGTTTCTCTTCATCATTTTTGGTAATGTTTTGTATTCTGTTTAGGCCCTGTATTCGGGCTCCTAGGGTTTTCCCTATTTTTTCTTCCATGATCTTTATCGTTTTAGTCTTTATGTTTAGGTCTTTGATCCACTTGGAGTTAGTTTTTGTGCATGGTGTGAGGTATGGGTCCTGTTTCATTCTTTTGCAAATGGATATCCAGTTATGCCAGCACCATTTGTTAAAAAGACTATCATTTCCCCAATTGACTGACACTGGTCCTTTGTCAAATATCAGCGGCTCATACATGGATGGATTTATATCTGGGTTCTCAATTGTGTTCCATTGGTCTATGTGCCTGTTGTTGTACCAGTAACAGGCTGTTTTGACTACTGTAGCTGTATAATAGGTTCTGAAATCAGGTAGAGTGAGGCCTCCCACTTTCTTCTTCTTTTTCAGTAATGCTTTGCTTATCCGGGGGTTCTTTCCCTTCCATATGAAATTAGTGATTTTTTTCTCTATCCCCTTAAAATATGACATTGGTATTTGGATTGGAAGTGCATTATATGTATAGATGGCTTTTGGTAGAATAGACATTTTTACTATTCCTATCCATGAGCAGGGTATGTTTTTCCACTTAAGTACGTCCTTTTGAATTTCCTGTAGCAGAGTTTTATAGTTTTCTTTGTATAGGTCTTTTACATCCTTGGTAAGATTTATTCCTAAGTATTTTATCTTCTTGGGGGCTGCTGTGAATGGTATTGATTTGGTTATTTCCTCTTCGGTGTTCTTTTTGTTGATGTAGAGGAATCCAAGTGATTTTTGTATGTTTATTTTATAACCAGAGACTCTTCCAAACTCTTCTATTAGTTTCAGTAGTTTTCTGGAGGATTCCTTAGGGTTTTCCATGTATACGATCATGTCATCTGCAAATAGTGATAGCTTTACTTCCTCCTTGCCAATCTGGATACCCTTTATTTCTTTGTCTAGCCTAATTGCCCTGGCTAGGACTTCAAGTCCGATGTTGAATAAGAGTGGTGATAAAGGGCATCCTTGTCTGATTCCCGTTCTCAAGGGAAATGCTGTCAGGCTCTCTCCATTTAGAGTGATATTGGCTGTTGGCTTTGCATAGATGCCCTTTATTATGTTGAGGAATTTTCCTTCAATTCCTATTTTGGTAAGAGTTTTTATCATGAATGGGTGTTGAACTTTGTCAAATGCCTTTTCTGCATCAATTGATAAGATCATGTGGTTTTTGTCTTTTGTTTTATTTATGTGATGGATTCCATTAATGTTTTTTCTGATATTAAACCAGCCTTGCATACCTGGTATAAATCCCACTTGATCAGGGTGAATTATTTTTTTGATGTGTTGTTGGATTCCATTGGCTAGAATTTTGTTGAGGATTTTTGCATCTATGTTCATGAGGGATATAGGTCTAAAATTTTCTTTTTTTGTAATGTCTTTACCTGGTTTTGGTATCAGGGAGATGGTAGCTTCATAGAATGAGTTGGGTAGTATTCCGTCTTTTTCTATACTTTGAAATACCTTCAGTAGTAGTGGTGTTAAGTCTTCTCTGAAGGTTTGGTAGAACTCTGCAGTGAAGCCATCTGGGCCAGGCCTTTTTTTTTGTTGGAAGTTTTTTGATTACCGTTTCAATCTCTTTTTTTGTTATGGGTCTATTTAGTTGTTCTACTTCTGAATGTGTTAGTTTAGGTAGGTAGTATTGTTCCAAGAATTTATCCATTTCTTCTAGGTTTTCAAATTTGTTAGAGTACAATTTTTCATAATAATCTGAAATGATTCTTTTAATTTCATTTGGTTCTGTTGTGATGTGGTCCTTCTCATTTCTTATTTGGGTTATTTGTTTCCTTTCCTGTTTTTCTTTAGTCAGTCTAGCCAATGGTTTATCAATTTTGTTAATTTTTTCAGAGAACCAGCTTTTGGCTTTGTTAATTCTTTCAATTGTTTTTCTGTTCTCTAATTCATTTAGTTCAGCTCTAATTTTTATGATTTGTTTTCTTCTGGTGCCTGATGGGTTCTTTTGTTGCTCACTTTCTATTTGTTCAAGTTGTCGGGACAGTTCTCTGATTTTGGCTCTGTCTTCTTTTTGTATGTGTGCATTTATCGATATAAATTGGCCTCTGAGCACTGCTTTTGCTGTGTCCCAGAGGTTTTGATAGGAAGTGTTTTCATTCTCGTTGCTTTCTATGAATTTCCTTATTCCCTCCTTGATGTCCTCTATAACCCAGTCTTTTTTCAGGAGGGTATTGTTCATTTTCCAAGTATTTGATTTCTTTTCCCTAGTTTTTCTGTTATTGATTTCTAGCTTCATTGCCTTGTGGTCTGAGAAGATGCTTTGTAATATTTCGATGTTTTGGATTCTGCAAAGATTTGTTTTATGACCTAATATGTGGTCTATTCTAGAGAACGTTCCATGTGCACTAGAAAAAAAAGTATATTTTGCAGCAGTTAGGTGGAGAGTTCTGTATAAGTCAATGAGGTCAAGTTGGTTGATTGTTGTAAGTAGGTCTTCCTTGTCTCTATTGAGCTTCTTACTGGATGTCCTGTCCTTCTCCGAAAGTGGTGTGTTGAAGTCTCCTACTATAAATGTGGAGGTGTCTATCTCGCTTTTCAATTGTGTTAAAATTTGATTTATGTATCTTGCAGCCCTGTCATTGGGTGCATAAATATTTAATATGGTTATGTCTTCCTGATCAATTGTCGCTTTTATCATTATATAGTGTTCTTCTTTATCCTTTGTGGTGGATTTAAGTCTAAAGTCTATTTTGTCAGAAATTAATATTGCTACTCCTCTTCTTTTTTGCTTATCGTTTGCTTGATATATTTTTTTCCATCCTTTGAGTTTTAGTTTGTGTCTCTAAGTCTAAGGTGTGTCTCTTGTAGGCAGCATATAGACGGATCGTGTTTCTTTATCCAGTCTGAGACTCTCTGTCTCTTTATTGGTGCATTTAGTCCATTTACATTCAGCGTAATTATAGATAAATAAGTTTTTAGTGCTGTCATTTTGATGCCTTTTCATGTGTGTTGTTGGCCATTTCATTTTTCCACATACTTTTTTGTGCTGAGACTTTTTTGTAGTAGATTTTGAGATCCTCATTTTCATAATGTTTAACTTTATGTTTGTTGAGTCATTACATTTTTCTTGGCTTTTTTCTTGAGTTATGGAATTGATATTCCTTTTTGAGGTTACCTTATTATTTACCCCTATTTTTCTAAGTAAAAACCTAACTTGTATTGTTCTATATTGCCTTGTATCACTCTCCATCTGGCAGTTCAATCCCTCCTATATTTAGTCCCTCTTTTTGATTATTGTGATCGTTTGTCTATTGATTTCCATGATTTCCTGTTATGTGTATTATTTTGTTTATTTATTTATTTTTTAGAATTAATCTTAATTTGTTTGTTTTTGTGCTTTCCCTATTTGAGTTGCGTTGATATCAGGACGTTCTGTTTTGTGACCTTGTATTGTGCTGGTACCTGATATTATTGGTCATCAGGCCAAACAATCTCCTTTAGCATTTCTTGCAGTCTTGGTTTAGTTTTTGCAAATTCTCTAAACTTGTGTTTATCTGTAAATATCTTAATTTCTCCTTCACGCTCTGCCCCCGTCAGCCAAAATCCCGGCGGGATGGCTCCCCGGCTGGGACGTTACTCTCCCCGCTCCGAGACCTGTCACTTCCTCCCGGGGACTTCTCCCTCCAGTGCGCCACACCGCTCGCGCGAACTGGGTGGGCGTAGCCCGCACGAACGGCTGGGCCGGCCCCCTGAGTCAATTCAGGGGAATATAACTGGACCCCGCGCTCACGCCCCGCCCGCGTGAGCCAAAATCCCTGCGGGATGGCTCCCCGGCTGGATGCTGCTCTCCCTGCTCCAAGACCTGTCACTTCCTCCCGGGGACTTCTCCCTCCAGTGCGCCGCGCCGCATGTGCGAACTTGGTGGGCGTCCCCCGCAAGAACGTCTGGACCCCGCCCTGGGGTCGCTTTAGGGAAATATAGCTGATCCCCACGCTCACGCCACGCCCACTTCCCACCAAACTCCCTGCGGGACGGCTCCCTGGCTGGGATGCTGCTCGCCCTGCCCCAAGATCAGTCACTGCCTCCCAGGTGCTTCTCCCTCCAGCTGCGCCGCTACGCTGCCCATGCCAACCAGCTAGACTCCCTCCCGGGATGGGTTCTGGGGGGTAGGGCTGGGCCCCTTGTCTTTGCCGTCTGCCCCCCTGGGCTCTGCCCCAGATCGGGCTCCGAAGGTCACCTGCCTGGTACGCTGGCTCCTAGTTCTGAAAATGATCACTGTCTGCCCGTATTTGTTCGTTTTCCATCTCTAAGTCTGTGTTTGTTGTTCAGAGTTCATAGATTGTTATGTATGTGATTGATTCACTTGTTTTTCTGAGTCTTTGTTGCAAGAGGGATCCGCGGTAGCATCCACCTAGTCCGCCATCTTGGCCCCGCCTCGCAAAGAAGTTTCTGGGATAAAATGAATGCTTCTAAGGTCAGCGGAGCAAGGGCGGGTGCTTGGGAACCATGGTTTAAGGGGACTTCTAAGTCAATTGGCAAAATAATTCTATTATGAAAACATTCTGCATCCCACTTTGAAATGTGGTATCTGGGGTCTTAAATGCTAACAAGCGACCACCTAAGATGCATCAATTGGTCTCAACCCACCTGGAGCAAAGGAGAATGAAGAACACCAAGGTCACCTGACAACTATGAGCCCAAGAGACAGAAAGGGCCACATGAACCAGAGACCTACAGCATCCTGAGACCAGAAGAACTAGTTGGTGCCCGGCCACAACCGATGACTGCCCTGACAGGGAGCACAACAGAGAACCCCTGAGGGAGCAGGAGAGAAGTGGGATGCAGACCCCAAATTCTCATTAAAAAGACCAGACTTAATGGTCTGACTGAGACTACAAGAATCCTGGCGGTCACGGTCCCCAAACCTTCTATTGGCCCAGGACAGGAACCATTCCCGAAGACAATTCATCAGACATGGAAGGGACTGGACAATGGGTTGGAGAGAGATGCTGATGAAGAGTGAGCTACTTGTACCAGGTGGACACTTGAGACTGTGTTGGCATCTCCTGTCTGGAGGGGAGATAGGAGGGTAGAGAGGGTTAGAAACTGTCAAAATTGTCACGAAAGGAGAGACTGGAAGGAGGGAGTGGGCTGACTCATTAGGGGGAGAGTAAGTGGGAGTATGGAGTAAGTTGTATATAAGCTTATACGTGACAGACTGACTTGATTTGTAAACTTTCACTTAAAAAAGCACAATAAAAATTATTTAAAAGAAAAAAGGCTGAAACTTTCTAGTGCCAGCTGAAGCTGCTGTCCACAAACTGAGGTTCTTCTTCCTCTTTCTGTATTTCTGAAATCAGAAAGGAAAACACACATGAACTAATTTTATATAGCCAGTGTTAGCCTTAAAAAATCTGGACTAATACATCACAAGAAATTTAAATTATGGACTAATAGACCTTATAAAGGAATCCTGGTGGCACAATGGTTAAGTGCTCATCTGCTGATAAGTCAGTGTTTAGATCCAGCCAGCAGCTCCATGAAAGAAAGATCTGGAAATCTGCTTCCATAAAGATTAAAACAAAACAAACAAACAAACAAAAAACCTGTTGCCATTGAATCACTTCTGAGATATAAAGACTCTATACATTACAGCCTATGAAACTCTATAGGGCATTTCTACTCTATTCTATAGGCACATGAAGAGTTAGAATTGACTGATTACAAACAATAATAACAACCCTCATACACATTGCCAAAAAAAAAACAAAATAAGAACAAATCAAATCCAGAACTAAGTAAAGAGGAAATTAAATTGTGAATTAGTGGTATTTATCACAGAAATATAAGGTTGGTTGAATATTTAAATACCAATGTGGTTTGCCATAACAACAGAATAAAGAAAATATATAATTGTATCAAGTAAAATGCAAACATTTAACAATATTTTACATATTTTCATAACAAAAACTCAGCAGTTATAACAGGAAATGTCCTCAAATCCATAAAGATCATCCATCTAAAAACTACACATAACATCACACTTTGTGGTGAAATATTTAATGCCCTCTCACTGAAGCAGAGAATAAGAAAAAAAAAATGTGTTTTGTCACCATTTCTCTTCAACATTGTTCTGCAAGTCCTAACTTGTGCAGTAAAGAAAGAAGTATAAGAGCGTACATCCACAAAAGGACATGTAAAAGAATGTTCATAGCAGATTTATTCACTGTAGCTAATTAATACTGTGGGGGCTGTTATGTTGCTGTGATGTTGGAAGCTATGCCACCAAATTCAAATACCAGCAGGATCATCCATGGCAGACAGGTTCAGCTGAGCTTCCAGACTAAGACAGACTAGGGAGAAGGGTCCAACAGTCTACTTCTGAAAAGATTTAGCCAATGTAAACCTTAGGAATAGCAGAGGAACATTGTTTGATATAGCACCAGAAGATGAGCTCCCCTCCCCAGGTTGGAAGGCACTTAAATACAACTGGGGAAGAGCTGCCTCCTCGAAGTAGAGTTGACCTTAATGATGTGGAAGGAGTAAAGCTTTTGGGACCTTCATTTGCTGATGTGGCATGACTCAAAATGAGAAGAAACAGCTGCAAACATCCATTACTAATCAGAACTTAGAATGTACGAAGTGAATCTAGGAAAACTGGAAATCGTCAAAAATGAAATGGAATGCATAAACATTGATATCCTAGGTGTTAGTGAGCTGAAATGGACTGGTATTGGCCATTTTGAATTGGACAGTCATGTGGTGTACTATGCCGGGAAAAGGAATGGCATTGCATTCATTCTCAAACGGACTATTTCAAGATTTATTCTGAAGTAGAACTCTGTCAGTGGTAGGATAATATCCATATGCCTACAAGGAAGACCACTTAATATGACTATTTTTGAAATTTACACACCAACCATTAAGACCAAAGATGAAGAAATGGGTTTTTATCAGCTGCTGCAGTCCAAAATTGATAAAACATGCAATCAGAATGCATTGATGATTACTGGAGATTGGAATGCAAAAGTTGGAAACAAAGAAGAAGGATCAGTAGTTGGACAATATGGCCTCGGTGATAGAAACAGTGCCAGAGATCTCATGATAGAATTTTGCAAGACCAAGAACTTTTTTCATTGCAAATACCTTTTTTCACCAACCTGAATGGTGACTATACATGTGGACCTCACCAGATGGAATACACAGGAATCAAATCGACTAGTTCTGTGGAAAGAGACGATGGAAAAGCTCAATATCATCAGGCAGAACAAGGCCAGGGGCCGACTTTGGAAAAGACCATCAATTGCTTATATGCAAGCTCAAGTTGAAAATGAAGAAAATTAGAACAAGCCCTTGAGAGCCAAAGTATGACCTTGAGTATATCCCAGCTGAATTTAGAGACCATCTCAAGAATAGATTTGACACATTGAGCATTAATGACCGAAGACCAGTCGAGTTGTGGAATGACATCAAGGACATCATACATGAAGAAAACAAGAGGTCATTAAAAAGACATGAAAGAAAGAATAGACCAAAAAAGGGATGTCAGAAGAGACTCTGAAACTTGCTCTTGAATGTCAAGTAGCTAAAGTGAAAGGAAGAAATGATGAAGTAAAAGAGTTGAGCAGACAATTTCAAAGGGTGGCTTGAGAAGACAAATGAAAGTATTACAGTTAAGTGTGCAAACACCTGGAGAGGGAAAACCAAAAGGAAAGACCACATTCTGCATCTCTTGAGCTGAAAGAACAGGAGAAAAAATTCAAGCCTTGAGTTCTATTGGGAAAATTTTAAACAACTCAGGAAGCATCAAAAGAAGATGGAAACCATACCTAATGGTATGACTGCGACTAGAGGAATCCCAGAGACAATGTTCCCCAGACCTTCTGATGGCACAGGACAGGAACCATCCCCGAAGACAAATCATCAGGCATGAAAAGGACTGGTCAGTGGGGGGGAGAGAGATGCTGATGAAGAGTGAGCTAATTAAATCAGGTGGACACTGGAGAGTGTGTTGGCAACTCTTGACTGGAGGGGGGATGGGAAGATAGAGAGAGAGGGAAGATGGCAAAATTGGCACGAAACGAGAGACTGAAAGGGCTGACTCAATAGGGGGAGAGCAAGTGGAAGAAGGGAGTAAGATGTATGTAAACCTACATGTGACAGACTGATTGGAATGGTAAATGTTCACTTGAAGCTTAATAAAAATTAATTAAAAAAAAAAAGAAGATGTAAGAGGTGGGAGCCAAGATGACTGAGTAGTCAGACAATTCCTGTGGTCCCTTTTACAACAAATACCTGAAAAAACAAGTGAATTAATTATATATGACAATCTAGGAACCTTGAACATCAAAGTTGAGGAATCAGACTGAGCGGCAGGGGGAGGGAGAGACAGTTCAGAAGCAGCAAGGAATTGCCAGACCTGACCTGCCTGGCAGTGGCACCCTGTAGGCTGGATTGGCTGGCACGTACAGTGAGGCAAGCAGTGGTGCCTGGGACATGTTTTCCACATTGGGAGAGACCGAGTGGCAGAGAATCTGCTAAAGCCTCCAGAACCAGCGAGAAATGGTGCTCAACTGGTAAAAGTACAAGAGTCTAACCTACCACAAGGATCAAAATCCCCCCCTTTTGGAAAGTACCTCTCTCCCATTTACCTGCCCCCCCCCCTTTCTGCTCCAAGTCTTCATCCAGCTGCAGTAACTGCTATGCTCCCTGGGCCAGACATAGGACCGGTCACCCTCCCCGAGCTATCCTCCTGGCTTTGGAGAGGGGACAAATTAACAAATAGGGAAAAATAACCTGCCAGTTCCCCCAAGCCAGGAACTCAAGGCAGGCATACCCCTTTGCCTAGGCACAGGCATAAGGCTGCTTCCATGGCTATTGATTGTGGACCCAAGAAAAATGAAATCCTTGACAACTTCAATCTTTTCTCCGTTTATCATGATGTTGCTCATTGGTCCAGTTGTGAGGATTTTTGTTTTCCTTGTGTTGAGGTGCAATCCATACTGAAGGTTGTGGTCTTTGATCTTTAACAGTAAGTGCTTCAAGTCCTCTTCACTTTCAGCAAGAAAGGTTGTGCCATTTGCATAACGCAGTTGTTAATGAATCTTCCTCCAATCCTGATGCCCTGTTCTTCTTCATATACTCCAGCTTCTCATATTAGTTGCTCAGCATACAAAGTCAATAGGTAGTGAAAGAATACAACACTGACACACACCTTTCCTGACTTTAAACCAATCAGTATCCCTTGTTCTGTCTGAACAACCGCCTCTCGATCTATGTAAAGGTTCCTCATGAGCACAATTAAGTGTTCTGGAATTCCCATTCTTCACAATGTTATCCATAATTTGTTATGATCCACACAGTCAAATGCCTGAAGTTGTCAAGGATTTCATTTTACTTGGATCCACAATCAAAAGCCATGGAAGCAGCAGTCAAGAAATAAAAAAACACATTGCATTGGATAAATCTGCTGCAAAGGACCTCTTTAAAGGGTTGAAGACCAAAGATGTGGCCTTGAAGACTAAGGTGCGCCTGCCCCAAGGCATGCAAGCAAAAGCTGGACAATGAATAAGGAAGACTAAAGAATAATTGACACCTTTGAATTGTGGTGTTGGCGAAGAATATTGAATATACCATGGACTGCCAAAAGAACAAACAAATCTGTCTTGGAAGAAGTGCAACCAGAATGTTCCTTAGAAGCAAGGACGGTGAGACTACGTCTTACATACTTTGGACATGTTGTCAGGAGGGCTGAGTCCCTGGAGAAGAACATCGTGCTTGACAGAGTATGGGGTCAGCGGAAAAGAGGAAGACCCTCAATGAAGTGGATTGACACCGTGGCTGCAACAATTAGCTCAAGCATAACAATGATTGTGAGGATGGCTCAGAACCGGGAAGTGTTTCATTTTGTTGTGCATAGAGTTGCTGTGGGTCGGAACCGACTCTACGTCACCTAACAACAGACATAAGGGGTCCACAGAGTTTGAATGTCTTTTACCCCTGCATAGACATGTGTGGACCCATTTAAACAGCTTAGGCCCTCATTAGCACAGTATAACAGGGTATATACCTGAAGCCAATTTCCTTCTGTATCTGCTATAAGGGGGAGTGGCAGATTCATGACATTTGACACTGTCATGCCCATAAAGTAGGATCCCCATCTACCCACATCAGAGACGTGAGAACTAGTGGCCCCACCCACTCCACCTAGCCACCGGTGACAGGGGTCCAAGAATAAGTGGCGACTCACAGTCCTTAGTGATGGCAGTGGGTGGGTTTTCTCAGTCCTTAAAGCCAACAGCATTGGGTGCCCATAGTTTGGCTGCAAAAGCCACCTATAAGTGAGGACACAGTAACCAAATATAAAATAAATATAATAACTTATTTATGCCTCAGAAACAACAGTCAATATCAAATCACATAAGGAGGCAGAGCATGATGGCTTTAGGAAGCCACCAAAACAAAGAATCAAGGAACCTTCTGGAGCAAAAGAAGTTCTTGGACTTGCCAGAGGTAGAATTCAAAAGACTAATATACACAACTCTTCAAGAGATCAGGAAGTAGATCAGGCAAAAAAAAGAACAAGAAACACTCAGACAAAGCAACAGAAGAACTTAAGAAGGTTATGCAAGAACATAATGATAAATTTAACAGGCTGCAAGAATCCATACAGAGACGGCAAACAGATATTCATGATTAACAATAAAATTTCAGAATTAGACAACTCAATAGAAAGTCAGAGGAGGAGAATTGAGGAAATGGAAGTCAGAATTAGTGAGAATGAAGATAAAGCACTTGACACCAACTTGAGGAAAAATCAGATAAGAGAATATAAAAAAAATGAAGAAACCCTAAGAATTATGTGGGACTCTATCAAAAGGAATAACCTAAGAGTAATTGGAATACCAGAACAGGGAGGGATAACAGAGAATACAGAGAGATTGTTGAAGGCTGGCTCAGATGTCAATTTATAGCAACAAATATATACATCCAAAAAGAAGAAATGACCAAAATCAACACTACAATTCAAACAAGTAGAAAGAGAGCTGCAAAAGAAGCCCTAAGGCACCAGAAAAAAGCAAATAATAAAAATAAAAACTAGAGCAGAATTAAAAGAAATATAAAAACAACTGAAAGAGTTAACAAGACCAAAAGCTTGTTCTTTGAAAAAAATCAGTAAAATATATTAACCATTTGGGAAACTGACAAAAGAAAAACAGGAGAGGAAACAAATAACCGGAATAAGAAATGAGATGGATGATATCAAAACAGATATAACTTAAATTAAATGGATTGACTTCCAGCCAACAAGGTGCCGTAGACAGAAGCACCACGCCATCCCTCCACAGCAAAGACCAAAAAAACTAAGTAAAACAGAGACAATCACCATTCCTGGAACGCAGAGTGTCAAACGAAGAGATAAAGAACTCAGCCAAACACCGAATGGAATAAGAAACTGACAGAGAACTGAGATCAAGGAGAGATACTTGCTGAGGTCCCTTTTCAGCTAGCACAGCACATATTCGCCATCTTGGACTCCTGTCGAAGATCAGCTGACAGGGAGCATGGGCAAGCAGATTCATGGAGCTCCCAGCAGAAGACAGAACACTCGATAACCAGCAATACACACCTTCCCACCCTCCAGCCTCTTCCTCTGCTCTACCTCCAAGCTTCCTGCTGTCTGTGGTGACTGGGCTGGCCAGGAAGTGCAGCATCTATGCTGCTGCAAACCCACATAGCTGATCAGTGGACAGAGAGTATGGGAAAGCAGCTTCACCAAGTTCCCAGCATGAGACAGAGCACACACTGGACTTGCCCTGCTGCACCACAGCTGAGTGACTGACCCTGCCCCCTGGGCAAGGAGGTGAAAAGTATTGCAGCTACAAACAAGCAAACAACAAAGAAAGCACAGCCTGCCTCCTCAGACATAACCAAATAGAATTAAAAACCAGCACAAAAACAAATCTACAATCAAGAAACAAAGAAAATGTCCCAAAGACAGCAGAAAATATCAAAACATATTAAAAAACAGGAGAGGATGGTTTCAGCAGGCAACCGAAATAAAACACCAGATGGCTTTCCAGTAGAAGAAAAGGCACTAGAACTACATAACAGGGAATTCAAATCTCTTATATTCAGAGCTATCCAAGAGTTGAAGCAAGAAGCAGACAAAAATGAGGAAAAAATAGACAAATTTTTGGAAAAGGCAGATAAATTTATGGAAAATACAGATAAAAAATGGAAGAACTCAAGAAAATAATACAGTGGCAAAATGCCAAAGTAAAACCACAACTAGAAATCATAGAAAAACAACAATTAGAAATCCAAAAGATAAACAACCAATTTCAGAAATGGACAGTGTCATAGAAGGACTGAGGAGAAGCTTTGAAACAATGGAAGAAAGGATCAGTGAAATTGAAGACAAACGCTTGGATCCAAGACTGTTTGAGGAAAAAATAGAGAAAAGAAAAATGGGGAAACCCTGAGAATTATGTGGGATACAAAAAAAAAAAAAAAATTGCAAGTGATCAGAGTTCCAGAACAGAGAGAGAAAATGGAAAACACAGAGAGGGTCACTGAAGAATTGCTGACAGAAAACTTCCCTAATATCATGAATGATGAAAAACTGACCATCCAAGAGGCTCAATGAACCCCATATGGGATAGACCCAAAAAGAAAAGCACCAAGGCGTATCATATCACACTCACTAAAACCAAAGACAAAGAAAAAATCCTGCGAGCATCTTGAGAAAAACAAAAATCACATGCAGAGGAAAAACAGTAAGACTAAGTTCTGATTATTTGGCAGAAACCATGCAGGCAAGAAGGCAGTGGGATGATATACATAAAACCTTGAAAGAAAACATTGCCAACCACGAATAATATATCCTGCAAAACTTTCATTCAAATATGATGGTGAAATTAGGAAATTCCCAGATAAACAGAAGTTAAAGGAATATGTAAAAACCAAACCAATCCTACCAGAATTATTAAAGGGAGTCCTTCAAACAACATCAGACCACAGCCTGAATCTAGGACGCAAGATTGTACCAGCCAGATACCAGCCAACGAAATGAACACTCAAGGGCTGTCCAAAACCAAAAGGATTGCAAAAGGGACCAAGAGAGGTTAATCTGTAAATGACAATAACATCAGAACAATAAAAGAGGGAATCAAAGGTGTAGGTATAGAACTTTCTAATGGAGAGGAAGGCAAGAAGATACCAAGTAATAAGACTGGTTCAAACCTAAGAAGATAGCAGTAAATTTTAAGGTAACCACAAAGAAAGTTAAAGAACCTACGCATCAAAATAAAGAAGAAAAAGATAAAGTCTCAATAAAAACAAAATCTACAAAAACAAAAGAAATGAAAAAGAAATCCACAAAACAACAGGAACTCAGAACAGGAGAGTAAGAGGAACAAAGAAAACATTAGCACCACACACACAAAAAAAAGCAGTAATAATGACGGCAATAAACTCAGACCTATCAATAATTACACTGAATGTAAATGGACTAAATGCACCCATAAAGAGACAGAGAGTGACAGAATGTATAAAAAATGGAATCCATCAATATGCTGTCTACAAGAGACATCTTAGAATCAAAGACAAAATTTATTAAAAATCAAAGGATGGAAAAATATATATCAAGCAAATAACTACCAAAAAAGAGCAAGGGTGGCAATACTTAGATAAGATAGACTATAAAATAAAAGACAAAGAAAGGCACTATATAATGATTAAAGGGATGATCCCTCATGAAGATTCAACCATAGTAAACATCTACTAGATGGTGCCCAGCTACCACCAATGACCGCCCTGACAGGGAACACCACAGAGGGTCCCTGATGGAGCAGGAGAAAAGTGGGGTGCAGAACTCAAATTCTAGTAAAAAGAACAGACTTAATTGTCTGACTGAAACTGGAGGAATCCCAGAAGACATGGCCACTGGACTCTCTGTTAACCCAGAGCTAAAATCATTCCCAAACCCAACTCTTCAGACAAAGAATAGACTGGACTATAAGATATAAAGTTATACTCACGAACAGCGTGCTTCTTAGTTCAGATAGATACACAAGACTAAATGGGAAGTTCCTGTCCAGAGGAGAGACGAAAAGGCAGAGAGGGATAGGAGCTGATTGAATGATCAGGGGAAATCTCGGGTGGAAAAGAATGTGTGGTCACATAACAATGTGTGTATAAGTTTTTTTTTTTTTTATGAGAAACTAACAAGCTGTAAACTTTCGCCTAATGTACAATCAAAAATATAATAATAATAAGATGGAAGGGATACACAGAACCACTGAACCAAACAGAACTGATTGATGTTCAACCATTTCAGGAGGTGCCATATGAGTAGGAACCAATGGTACTGGAGAAAGAAGTCCAAGCTACACTGAAGTCATTGACAAAAACAAGCCTAGCCAACTGACTTGAAGAGATCCATATTTATGCCTATTCCCAAGAAAGGTGATCAAACCAAATGTGGGAATTATCGAACAATATCACTAATATCAAACACAAGTAAAATTTTGCTGAAGAGCATTCAAAAGAGGTTGCAGCAGTATATTGACAGGGAACTGCCAAAAATTCAAGCCAGATTCAGAAGAGGACGTGGAACCAGGGATATTATTGCTGATGTTCAATGGCTCCTGCCTGAAACCAGAAAATACCAGAAAGATGTTTACCTGTGTTTTATTGACTATGCTAAGGCATTCCACCATGTGGATCATAACAAATTATGGATAACATTGCAGAGAATGGGAACTCTAGAGAACTTAATTACACTCGTGAGGATTCTGTACATAGATCAAGAAGCAGTCATTCAAACAGAACAAGGAGATACTGTGTAGTTTAAAGTCAGGAAAGGTGTGCATCAGGTTGTATCCTTTCACCATACCTATTCAATCTGTATGCTGAGCAAATAGTCTGAAAAGCTGGACTATGAGATGAAGAACAGGGCATCAGGGTTGGAGGAAGCCTCATTAACAACCTGCGTTATGCAGATGACACAACCTTGCTTGCTGAAAGTGTAGAGGACTTGAAGCACTTACTGATGAAGATCAAAGACTACAATATTCAGTATGGATTATACCTCAACAAAAATTCTAATGACTGGACCAATAAGCAACATCATAATAAATGGAGAAAAGATTGAAATTGTCAAGGATTTCATTTTATTTGGATCCACAATCAACACCCACAGAAGCAGCAGTCAAGAAATCAAATGACACATTGCATTAGGCAAATCTGCTGCAAAAGACATCTTTAAAGTGTTGAAAAGCAAAGATTTCACCTTGAAGACTAAGGTGCGCCTGACCCAAGCCATGGTATTTTCAGTTGCCTCCTATGCATGTGAAAGCTGGACAATGAATAAGGAAGAAATGACATCTCTGAATTGTGGTGCTGTCGAAGAATATTGAATATACCGTGGATTGCCAAAAGAATGAAAAAATCTGTCTTGGAAGAAGTACAAGCAGAATACTCCTTAGAAGCAAAGATGGTGAGACTAGGTCTCACATACTTTGGACATATTGTCAGGAGGGATCAGTCCCTGGAGAAGGGCTTCATGCTTGGTAAAGAGTCATTGAAAAAGAGGAAGACCCTAAACGAGGTGGATTGACACAGTGGCTGCAACAATGGGCTTAAGCACAGCAGTGATTGTCAGGATGGCGAAGGGCTGGGCAGCATTTCATTCTGTTGTACTTAAGGTGACTATGAGTCAGAACTGACTCAATGGCACCTAAACACACAACAAAAGTAAGAAAAAATAATAATGCTTATCAGCAGCAGAATTGGTAAAATAAATTATGCTGTGAAGTAGAATAACTACTGACACACGTAGCAAAACAAATTCATTTCAAAACATTATATAAAGCAAAAGAAGATGGACACTGAGAAGCACATATTGTATGGCTCTATTTACATGAGGATCTCAAACAGGAAAAATTAATCTATGGTGGTAAAAATCAGATCAGTGTTTGCATCTGGAAGGGAAACTGAAGGGAAAGAGCCACAAATTAACTTCCTACAATAATGGAATTCTTCCATATCTTGATAAGGGTGTTGGTTACAGGGGTATACATTTATTCAGCCCTGGTGGCATAGTGGTTAAGCACTCAGCTGCTAACCCACTAGCTGCTCTATGGGAGAAAGATGTGGCAGCCTGCTTCTGTACAGATTACAGCCTTGAAAACCCTGTGGGGCAATTCTACTCTGTCCTATAGTGTCGCTATGGGTCGGAATCGCTTTAGTTTGATTTGGTTTTATACATTTATTAAAATTTATCTAACTGTATGGTTAAGATCTGCACATTTCACTCTGTGGAAAATTTGCCTCCAAAGATTAATAAATAGAAAAAAAAAGAGTTGTAGACAAAAATTGAAACCTAACCTAGTTTGTGGCATGGGTTATGGGTATTGGTTCTGAAATACCTTTTTAAGTATTTAAGATCTGAGCAATGAGAAATAACTATTGAGAGTTAAAAAGGAAATCACAAAGTAAACATGGAAGAGTAAAAACAGTAATGCCCAAGCCTGATAAACTTAGGAATCCATTAGCAGCCCACCAGAATGGGGCCACACCACCTTGTCACCTGATCTTGGTTGCCCAGGTGCTGCTGTTTTTAGCAATGGGTGGAGAAAGCTGTGCCACTTGGACACTGTGCCTGGCCTCCCTTTGTGCCACCAGGCTGTTCCATCTGCTAAAACACATTCCCTGAGCTTTTCTTTTTCAATTTTACAGGTCTTAGGGTACATAAACACCTCTCTGCTTTTGAACACTTGGTTTCTGCTTGACTTTTGCTTTAAGGCAGGAACCAGAAAAGGTTAAAGAGAGATTTTTCTGTGTTTACCACTCAAAGGTAAAGAGGTGTGTATATATATGTATATATATATATATATATATATATATATATATATATATAGCTTGAATTTTTCTAAAACCTTTAGGGCTGATTGTAGATGGCTTCTGATAAGGTGCAGAGTGGGTGGAGGAGAGAAGAGATGAGGGCAATGTGATTTTTCATTAATCTGAAGAAAAGCACTAAGGGATTTGAAATAGGGGAAATGGTGAGTGATTAGAGACCTGGTAGAACAAGCTGGTTGACAACTGCAGAATAAAGTTCATCAATTCATAATCAGAAAATGGTCAAACATTCCTGAGCTAGTTTATTTCAATATAACGAGTACTTCAGGGAAAATGAAACTTATCAGTCCAATCAAACACAGATGTGATACAGACAGAAGCAAAATTTAAGGGTTTATTTTGGCCAAAAAATTGGTATCTATGGGACCTGAGATTTTGTTTTGGCTTCATCAATGTGCTCTTTAATTTCTGTCACTTGACCTTCTTTCCTTTTCATTTTCCCAAAATGAGCACTGAATGCTCGTTCAACCAATAACATGGGTTGTGGGCATAAATTCCATCAATACGAAATTGCCCAATTTAGCACTTTGTAAGAAAAGCATAGTTAACACACAGGTTGAAATATTACTAAATTTACTTTTTATTACATGAAAAATGAAAGAATCAAAGAACAAAAATTTAGCTTCAGGGAAAAAATCGAGAGTTAGAAATGTGTTTATAATAAAAACCAAAAAATCAAACCCATTGCCGTTGAGTCAATTCCGACTCACAGCAACCCTAGAGGACAGACTAGAACTGCCTTATAGGGTTTCCAAGGAGCGCCTGGTGGATCTGAACTGCCAGCCTTTTGGTTAGCAACCATATCACTTAACCACTGTCTGTTCATAGTACGCTCCTTGAAACACGGGAGAGAAAGAGAAAAAAAAACCCTCTGTTTTCATGTATGTAGTTAAACAAACTGAATTTGCACTGAAAATAGTTAAATGGAGTTAGGATTTCTCCTCCTATGACAATTGAATGCTTTACCTTAGAATGCACTCAGGCCGTTCCATCAACAGGATTTGTAAAGTGGAAATGATGACAAGAATGTGTCTCGTCCTCTGACTTTTTCTTTGCACCTCCCTGGTCGTCATTATTTTGGTGAGCTGTTTGACTCCTGGGTCTTCCTAACTTGTGGTTTTTGTTAGTTTGTTTCTTGCACCGTAATCGAGTGAAAGTCTTCTGGTTTCAATCTCAAGAAAGCAGACCTGAACTAGCTAATAAAATGTTGTTAGTTGTCATCAAATCAGTTCCAACTCATGACCATCCCATGTGTGTCAGAGTAGAACTTCTCCGTGGGGTTCTCCAGGCTGTGACCTTCTAGAAGCAAATCACCAGGCCTGTCTTCTGAGGTGCCTCTGGATGTGTTTGAACGATCAACCTTTCAGCTAGTAGTTGAATGCGTAACTGTTTGTGCCACCCAAGGAGTCCATAGCTAATAAAATAGGCTCCCCAATTTTCAAGCAACTAGGACTTAGTTTTTTAGGACTTTTACACGATCCTGGATTCAGTAGTCTGTGAATATTAATATTCTAAGTGTTGCTGGTGAAGATCTTAAAATATAACTATTAAATGCAAGGCATTGGCTGGAAATTATTGCAGTATATACTTTATGAATTGCATTTTATAAAATTATACAGGTTATTATATTGGTAACTACAATTTTCTAATTCCCTGGTAATGAAGCTCCTTCATACAAAGTTGGCTAGGTTAAAAATGTCATTTCCACATATTAAAACACCTACCTTTGCTCCAAATAGTATGGGAAAATGGCATAGCAGCAGAGCAGGACAAAAAGGCCTGTTTGGATCTACTTCACAAGGTAATCACTAGTATAGTTTCATAGCCAGTCAGCTACTCCTGCTCACGGTGCAGGTCACAATAATGTGTGTCAGGGCTTCAGTCCTTATGAACACCCGAGCCCTGTGCATCCACACCACCTGTCAGCAACTGTTGGACACTGAGCTACGAAACCACTACTCTCTGAGCTATCAAGGCCCAAGTGGATCAGGAGAAAAGCATGGAAGAGAACTGAATTCTTAAAAAACCTGGACTTACTGGAGCCCTGGAGACTAGATGACCCCCTGGTTTCATTCATAAGTCAGTTCTGATATAAGTTAGATACTTCTTATTCTTTTAGTTTTCATTATCATTGCCTTTTATAATATGTATCTTTATAAATTCAATCTGTATTTGTCTTTCAGGTTGGAAACATCACATATAAAATTCTGTGAGTGAATATCTGAGAATGATTGTATCAGCAAATTACGCACTGCAACATTTTACATAGGACATATTGCTAACGATAAGACGTACAAAAAAAGGGCGATGGCAAGTGTGTTCATCATAACTTGAATACGTCATAAGTTGAGACTACCTGTACTCTTTAAACCTTGAACCAAATATCCCCTGAGGTCACCTTTCAGTGAAATAATAGATTGGCATACAAATTAAGGATATTACCCATGAGTATGGTGCTCCAGTAAAAAAACATCCGTATGGGACAAAAAGGTCAACAATTACTCTAATGCAAAAATGAGAAGAAAAGGGGCAGGGAAACTAGCGTACTGAAAATGGAACAAACAGAATGCAATTAAAGAGAATATTGACACATTGTGAAAATGTAACTAATGTCACTGAAAAATTTGTGTAGAAATTGCCAAATGGGATCCTAATTTGCTGTGTAAACTTTCACCAAAATCACAATATTATTTATCGCCTCTTATGCATACGACTCAAGGACAGTGGGACGCATATGAAAGTTGGGCAATGAATAAGAAAGACCTAAGAAGAATCAAGGTCTTTGAATTATGATGTTGGCAAAGAATATCGAATATACCACAGACTGCCAGAAGAACAAACAAATCTGTGTTGGAAGAAGTACAGCCAGAATGCTCCTTAGAAGTAAGGATGGCAAGACTTCCTCTCACATACTTTGGACGTGTTATCAGAAAGGACCAGTCTTTGAAGAGGGACATCATGCTTGGTAAAGTAGAGAGTCAGTGAAAAAGAGGCAGACTGTCAATGAGATGTACTGACACAGTGGCTGCAACAATGGGATCATGCATAAAAACAATTGAGAGGATGACACAGGACCAGGCAGTGTTTGGTTCTGTTGTACACAGGGTTGCTATGAGTCAGAACTGACTCGATGGCACCTAACAACCACAACAAACAAAAGGAAAGTAATGTTTCTATGTTAAAGCCTTTCTAAAGTGTGCTTTCTGAAACAATTTAGTGTGCCCTGTGTGTTCTCTTAGGAGTCCCTGAGTGGTGCAAACAATTAACCTGCTTGGTTGCTAACCAAAGGTTGGAAGTTCAAATCCACCCAGAGGCACCTCATATGGAGGCCTGGTAATCTATTTCTGCAAAACCCACCATTAGTTCTAGTGTGTCAGGTCTACTCTAACACACATGAGGCCACTGAGAGTCGGAGTACACCGGATAGCAGCTAGTTTGGTTTGTGTGTTCTCTTAAGCAGAAGGGCCAGAGTTCATGGTACTCACTCTTATAAGGAAACAGGAGGATGTTGTTACTGTTGTTGGATGACATTCAGTTGGTTCTGACTCATAGGGGTCTGATGTACAACAGAACAAAACATTGCTCAGTCCCGTGCCATACTCACAACTGTTAATTTTGAGCCCGTTGTTGCAGCCACTGTGTCAATGCACGCTTGGAGGGTCTTCCTCTTTTCACTGACCCTCTATTTTACCAAGCATGATGTCCTTCTTCAGGGAGTGATCCCTCCTGATAACATGTTCAGAGTATGTGAGACAAAGTCTTGCCATTCTTGCTTTTAAGGAGCATTTGGCTGTACCTCTTCCAAGAGAGATTTGTTCATTCTTCTGGCAGTCCATGGTATATTCAATATTCTTTGCCAACACCATAATTCAAAGACACCAATTCTTCCGACTTCCTTATTCGTTATCCAGTTTTGCATGCATATTACGTGATTGAAAATACCATGGATTGGGTCAGGCCCACCTTAGTTCGCATAGTGACATCTTTGCTTTTCAACACTTTAAAGAAGTCTTTTACAGCAGATTTGCCCAATGCAATGCATAGATTGATTTTTTGACTGCTGCTTCCGTGGGCATGGATTATGGATTCAAGTAAAATGCAGTCCTTGACAACTTCAATCTCTTCTCCACTTATCATGAGGTTGCTTATTGGTCCAGTTGTGGGGACTTTTGTTTCCTTTATGTTGAGGTATAATCCACACTAAAGCCTGTAGTCTGATCTTCATCAGTAAGTGCTTCAAGTTCTCTTCACTTTCAGCAAGCCAAATTGTGTCATCTGAATATGGCAGGTTGTTAATAAGTCTTCCTGTAATCCTGATACCCTATTCTTCTCCATATAGTCCAACTTCTTGGATTATTTGCTCAGCACACAGATTGAATAGGTATAGTGAAAGGATACAACAATGATTCACTTCTTTCCTGACTTTAAACCACCAAATTTCTTGGCATAGACAAGTAAACACCTCAACCTCTGCATCTGTTTGTTGAAACATCTTGGCTGGTATTCCACCAATTCCTGGAGCCTTGTTTTTCCACCACTGCCTTCAGTGCAGCTTGGACTTGTTCCTTCAATACCATCAGTTCTTGGTCATATGCTACCTTCTGAAATGGTTGAACGCAAACCAATTCTTTTTGGTACAGTGACTATCTGTATTCCTTTCATCTTCTTTTGATGCTTCCTGCATCGTTCAACATTTTGTCCATAGGACCCTTCAATATGGCAACTCGAAGCTTATAGCCATTTCTTCTCATTCTGAGTCATTTCACATCAGCAAATAAAGGTCCTGAAAGATTTACTCTATCCACATCATTAAGGTCGACTCTACTTTGAGGAGGTAGGTCTTTCCCAGTTGTATTTTGAGTTCCTCCCAACCTGCGCGGCTCATCTTGAGCAGTATACCAGACAATGTTCCCCTGCTATTTGTAAGGTTTACACTGGCCAGTTTTTTCAGAAGTAGACCACCAGTTCCTTCTTCCTAGCCTTTCTTTGTCTGGAAGCTAAGATAGGATCAATAATTGAATAATTCACTACATTTGATTTCCTTTCTCATCTCTTAACTGGAGTAATGGAACATAGTCATGAAAATTAAACATTAGTAAATGAGAAACAGAAATATCCATGTGACCGAGAGCAGAAAAGATGGCTTACTCAGTGGAGACCAGCTGTCCCCTGTGAAGCCTGAGCCTCCTAACCTGAAAAGGAGTGCAAAAAATGAGTGGATGAGCAGCAGGGGAGTTATATTAGCAAAAACGCCTCCCCATGGAGACATGGAGACAACTAGAGCAGTGGTGTGTGCAGACACATAAGCCCCAAGCTCAGGGACAGTGTATAGGATATACATATAGAATGCTTAGATGCACTCCACATGGCTCAGCTCAACACCCTGACAGCAACAAAGCAATTTGTTTACAGTATATTTTTTTACCTGAAAAATTTTCCTTGTTGATGTTGGTTAATGCTGGACTTCTTCTTGAATCCTGAAATCCTACCAATTAACTCTATGTTCTACTAGGACTTCAAAGTTCTCCAGAAAAGAGTACAGCAACACATTTCTCTGACAAGAGAAGCATTCAAATACTTCTGCAAACTTGGTATAAAATTTCCAGATTTCATACTGTTATTGCTATAATGGACTCTACTAATAATCAAATCCAACCTTTTTATTTTACAGGTGGTGAAACAGCACCATAAAGTATGAAATGAATTCTCAGGGTCATACCTGGTTAGGACTGGAATTAGAGTTTTAACTCAGGGCTTGGGACTTTCTCAGGACTCATCTACTACTGTCTGTTACCATGAGCTTGGCTCTTTACATTGTAAGTAGCACCATAGAGAACAGGGACTTAGCAGCAGTCAACTGAATGTTTGGTGTCCAAATCTCATTATAGCCACTGAAAGCCAACAGCATATGTCCTAAAGCCTTAAGAAATAGCATTTAATACCCAAAAGAAATGTATCCCAAAGAGTCTGGTCAATATCCTCTGAAACTTCCAAAAAATTAGCAGAGACTATCAGTTGTCACGATGATCAGAGATATATCCCGCTAAATATGAAAACACAGTGATCTTCAAATGCAGGTGATTCTCATTCCCAGCTGTTGCCGTTGTTGTCAGGTGCCATCAAGTCAGTTCCAACTCATAGCAATACTGTGCACAACAGAACAAAACACTGCCTGGTCCTGCACCATCCTTACAATTGTTGTTGTGCTTGATCCCTTGTTGCAGCCACTGTGTCAACTTTCTGCTGTACAATTTTCCATCTCTAAAGTTATTCTAATTCTACAGGTCATTTGAGGAATTAATTTATCTTCTGTAATAGCTGTTGTTTAAGTGGTAGGAAATCAAGATAAGATACCCTTCTCCCTTTAAAGAGCAAAAAGGTCAAAATTACTATGAAAAAGAAGTTAAAAAAGAGAGAGACATTACTTCACTTTGTTGTGTAACAATTGAGCAGAACAACAAAAGGGTACATTATCCATGTTGTCGGTGTTGTTAGGTGCCATCAAGTGGGCTCATACTCATAGTGACCCTGTGTACAACAGAACAAAACACTGCCAACCCCTGTACCATCCTCACAATCGTTGTTATATTTAAGCCCTTTGTTGCAGCCACTGTGTCAGCCTATCCCACTGACGGTCTTCCTCTTCTTTGCTGACCCTGTACTTTACAATGCATGATGTCCTCCTCCAGGGACTGATTCCTCCTGTTAACATGTCCAAGTTATTTGGGGTGTAGGCTCACCATCTTTGCTTCTAAGAAGCATTCTGGTTGTACTTCTTCCAAGACAGCATTGTCCACAGATAATTTAAAAACAAAAACAGTCTGCTTAATTATCACCATGGCGCCATAATTCTAAACAATGTCTGTATAAGATACACCTCCCTACCATGGCAGGTCACTCCCTCCATTCCTTCCTTGGCCCTCCCACTGCCTGTTTTCTTGATTCTGGGGTTTGTATACCCAGAGATTCAGTATCAGATTAATCTCATGGTCATTATCTATGTCTAGAGTCCAAGGTTTAGTCTCATGACCTAAGCAGCATCAATCACAGTCCGTTTCTAGAAATTGATGTGGACCCTCTGAGCAAAAGTATCTCTTTCTTAGATCCCATGGTTCAGGGACTTTACAAGCCAGGAGCCATTGAGAGCTGTTTTTCTCATCATGTGAAGAGAACTTGCCTGAAGATGAAGTTGTAATGGAGATAAACAGCCAAGACATGGGGAGACAGACATATGATGGTGTATCCGATACTAGAGCCATGGGCATTACTGAAAGTGAGCCAAAATCTCACCTTGTATATGTTATTAATTTATATAAAGCATTTAAAATTAATAAACTAATTATTCAAGTCTCCTCTTCCAGTTCATGACTCATCTTGTACTCAGAATGAGCCTGTCTTAGTTATCCAGTTAGAAATACCACGAGTGGGTATCTTTAACAAAGAGAAATTTATTTCCTCACAGTTTAGGAGGCTAGAAGCCCAAATGCAAGACACTGTTTCTAGGGGTGGGCTTGCTGTCTGCGGGCTCGGGGGGTAAACCTTTGTTTCTTCAGCTTCTGTGCCATGGCTCCTTGGTGATCTTCACGTGGCATGGCATCTATCTTACTCCAACTGTGCTTATTTTGCTCGCTTGTTTAATCTCTTTTATATCTCAAAAGAGATTAACTTAATACCCACCCTACACTAATACTGTCTCATTAACGTAACAGAGAATACCTATTCCCAAAAGGTATTATAACCACAGGCATAAGGGGTAGAATTTACAACACATATTTTGGGCAGACGCAATCCAATCCGTAACAGAACCTTAACCATAGAGGCAGGAAGAAGACAGCCTAGGAAAGAAGCAATGCTAGTTAATAAAAACACAGTATAATTTCTCTACAAGCACAGGATGAAAAACAAAAAAAGAAATGCCAATTTCTGTTTTTATGAGAGTCAAAGAGGAAATGGAAATAACTATCTGTTTTTACTTGGTAGCAACTTCAGAAAAAAATGAAGGAATGAGTGATATTAGGAAAAGGATGAGGAATAAAGGACAGTTCTTCTCTAGTCACTAGGGACCACACTTGACAATGGGAAGTCAGAAGTTAGAGGATAAACAACAGCAATAGCCACATGTGCCCATTTAATGTAATGTTTCTCCTGTATTAGGAAAAACTGGTTGCTGTTCAGTTGATTCCAACTCATAGCGACCCTATAGGACAGAGTAGAACTGCCCCATAGGGTTTCCAAGGAGCACCTGGTAGATTCGAACTGCCAACCTTTTGGTTAGCAGCCGTAGCTCTTAACCACTACACCACCAGGGTTTCCTGTATAAGGTGAAGCCAGTGAATAATCCCAAAACCAAACCCATTGTCATTGAGTCGATTCCAATCCATAGCACACCATAGGATAGGGTAGAACTGCCCTATAGGGTTTCCAAGGCTGTAATTTTTACAGAAAGAGACTGCAACATTATTCTTCCTTGGAGCAGCTGGTAGGTTCTAACTGCTAACTTTTTGATTAGCAGCCAAGCATTTTAACCACTGAGTCACCAGGGCTCCTTCAACCAGTAAATAAACCCAAAACCAAACCCAACGTCATTGAGTCAATTCCAACTCATAGTGACCTTATAGGACAGAGTAGAACTACCCCATAGGATTTCCAAGGAGTGCTGGTGGATTTGAACGGCTGACCTCTTGATTAGCAGCCATAGCTCTTAACCACTGCATCACCTGGGCTCCTCAGCCAGTGAATAGATGCTGCGAGATAATTTGGAATATATTCTCAATCATTCTCTCACTCTCAGAGTCCACCTGAAGAAGAAGAGTCTCTTTCACTACTTCAAGGGTATCATTGCTTCAGCATTGAGCTAGGATTGTATGCACATTAAATTATGAAGGAAAAGTCCATGCTTGGGACTCATGACATGTAGGAAATGACTTGCTTTTTATTAGGAAAGACAGAGTAATAAACTGCAGGACGAGGGAGAGATAAAAGTCATAAGAGGGCAACAGCAATGCTGAAGTGCGTAATTGAAGAGAATCTCTCCCACGGGAGATGTGTTCCAAGGAAAGCATGAGCTATGGCTACACAGCTGGTCGTTTCAAATGGAAACAACTCATCAAACAATCAAGTCAATGAGACAGCCCTGAAATGCCAACGAGTGCTTTGCCTGGGACTCTCCTTGAAGCAGGAAGATCACACTAACTTTATAATCACTCCAGTTTGACTTACTTGAAGCCAAAGTGCATGGAGTACTGACTTGAGCAAGTCAGAACACTGCCTGTGTGCTCTGTGTGCATTTGTGTTGTCTTGCACATGCACATAGAGAGACTCAGGATACAACCTAATCCTATTCATTGTGTCCTGCCTCATTAACATTACAGAGGTTAGGATTTACAACACATAGGAAAATTACATCAGATCACAAAATGGAGGACAACCACTCAATACTGAGAATCATGGCTTAGCCAAGTTGACACATATTCAGTCCATGACATCCACTAAGTGACAAGCACCCTCTACAGCCGCGGCACATAATGATGGACAAAAACAGGTAAGGTCTCTGCCCTCATGGTACCTACTGTCTAGTGAAGAAGCAGACAACTACCAACCTATCACAAAAATATATGCATAATGTTAACTACCATTGAATCAGTTCCAAATCTTAGTGACCCTATGTACAACAGAATGAAACACTATCCAGTCCTGCACTGTCACACAATCATTGCTATGTTTGAGCTATTGTTGCAGTGACTGTGTCAGTCCATCTCATCGAGGGTCTTCTCTTTTTCACTGACCTTCTACCATACAAGCAAGATGTCCTTCTCCAGGGACTGGTCCCTCCTCATAAAAAAAAAAAAACAACTCATATCATGTCCAAAATACTTGAGACAGACTTGCCACCTTTACTTTCAAGAACCACTCTGGCTGTACTTCTTCCAAGACAGATTTGTTCATTCTTCTGGCAGTCAGTCCATCGTATATTCAATATTCTGTTGGAGCACCTTTTTTTGAATGGGCACAAATATGGATCTCTTTCAGTTGGTTGGCCTGGTAGCTGACCTCCAAATTTCTTGGCATAACTAATTGAGCACCTTCAGAACTTCATCAGTTTGTTGAAACATCTCGTTTCGTAATCCGTCGATTCCTGAAGCCTTGTTTTTCACCAATGCCTTCAGTGCAGCTTGGACCTCTTCCTTCAAAACCATCACATGCTGCCTTCTGAAATGGTTGAATGTCCACCAACTCTTTTTGGTACAGTGACTCTATGTAATCCTTCCACCATCTTCTTTGGATGCCTCCTTTGTCGTTGAGTATTTGACCCATAGGATACTTCAAAATTGCAATCGAGGCTTGTTCTTCAGTTCCTTCAGCTTGAGAAATACCAAGCATGTTCTTCTTTTTTCATTTTCTAACCCCAGGCCTTTGCACATTGCATTTGAATACTTTGTCTTTTTGAGCTGCTTTTTGAAATCTTCTGTTTGGCTTTTTTATTTCATCATTTCTTCCATTTGCTTTAGCTACTCGACACTCAAGAGCAACTTTCAGAGTCTATTCTGACATCAACTGTGGTCTTTTCTTCCCTGTCTTTCAGTGACCTTTTGCTTTCTTCACGTATGATGTCCTTGATGTCATCCAAAACTCATTTAGTCTTCAGTCATTAGTGCTCAATGCATCACATTTATTCTTGAGATGGTTTCCAAATTCAGGTGGGATATACTCAAGGTCATAATTTGGGTATCAAGGACTTGTTTTAATTTTCTTCTGCTTCTTCAGATGAATAATCCTCACAACAGGACCAATAAGCAACATCATGATAAATGGAGAAAAGATTGAAGTTGTCAAGGATTTCATTTTACTTGGATCCACAATTGGCACCCATTGAAGCAGCAGTCAAAAAATCAAAAGACTGGGCAAACTTCTGGCAAGCCCTCTTTACAAAAAAGACCGGAAAAAACAAGTGAAATGAGTATATTTATGACAAGCTAGGAGCCCTGAACATCAAAGGCAAGCTTAGAAAGCAAACTGAGAGGCAGGGGGAAGAAGAGATGGTTCAGAATCAGAGAGGAATTACCAGACCTGAATCACAGGGAGCCCTCAGTCATCATTCCTGGGAGCGGTGGCAGCAGGCTGTTACTAGCGTTCAGCCGCAGTTTCCTCAGGGAGAACCAGCCAGCCACACAGCCTACTCACACCTCTGGAACCAGAGAAGAACAACGCTGTCGGCAAAATCTAAGTACTTACGTATATTTTACCACACCCCACCCTCCGCCCCCAAGCCAGCTTCAGTGGCTGTTGATTACCCTGGGCCTGAGAAAGGCCCTGTTGAATGCCTAGAGCCATCCTCCTGGCCTTGGAGAAGGAATAACTTCACAATTGGGGAAAAGATAATTTGCCAGCTCCACTAACTGTGGGAGCTCAGGACAGAAGCGGCTTCTATCCATGCATATACGATCCATGGACTTTGAGTACTTCCCCCCCAGCCGCATGTACCTGTGTGGGCATATTTCAGGAGAATAGGCCCTTGTTGGCAGACTCCAACCGTTTCAGCTGTGCAGCAGAGAGGTGGGCATTTGATGTTTGACATTGCTTTGCCTATGAAACAGTGGCCTCGCCTACCCTCAACAGGGCCCTAAGGGCTGGTGGCTCCACTCAGGTCACCTAGCCACCCATGACAGGGATCCAAGGATAACTGGTACATCCCAGTCCTTACAACTGAAAACATTGGGTGCCCATGGTCCATCTACAGAACCTACCCACCTGTATGCTCTAGGGAACACGGACATGCTTTCCTCAAAGACACGTGGAGGAAGATTCTCAGCCCCTGCCGTGTTCAAAGTGTGACCCCCAGCTGCAGTCAGATACCAGTAACTACATCAATCATCCCTGCCCCTTTTAGTCTGTAGAACAGCACCTGTACCACACAGTTGATGATCAGCTACCTGGACACCTGAGCTGAATTCATACAAAAAAAGTGAATGGATTCCTAGACTGACATATTGGATAATAGCTCTAGCCATCTGGGGACAGGACGTCAGAGCTGTAAAGGCAAAAATAATCAAGGTAGCTCACTCAAGCAACCCATGTGGACATATCAAAACAAAAAAGCAAGAAGCAATGATACAATAAACAAACACTAAAAAAAAACTAATACGATGACTTATAGATGGCTCGTAGACAACAGTCAATATCAAGTCGCATAAAGAAAAAGACCATGATCACCTCAACAAGCATTCAATACAAAGAATCCAGGGATCTTCTAAATGAAAGTGCTTTCCTGGAACTACCAGAGGCAGAATACAAAAGATTAATATACAGAACCCTTCAAGACATCAAGAAGGAAATGAAGCAATATGCAGGAAAAGCCAAGGAACACACAGATAAAGCAACTGAAGAAATTGGAAACATTATTCAGGAACATAATGAAAAATTAATAAGCTGGAAAAATCCACAGACAGACAGCAATCAGAAATTCAGATGGTTAACAATAAAATCACAGAAGTAGACAACTCTATAGAAAGTCAGAGGAGCAGATTTGAGCAAATGGAAGGCAGAATTTCTTAACTTGAAGATAAATCACTTGGCACTAATGTATTTGAAGAAAAATCAGATGAAATAATTAAAAAAAAAGAAAGAAACCTTAAGAATCATGTGAGACTCTAGTATGAGAAACAACCTACGAGTGATTGGAGTACCAGAACAGGGAGGGATAACAGAAAATACAGAGAGAATCGCTGAAGATTTGTTGGCAGAAAACTTCCCCGATATCAAGAAAGATAAGAAGGTATCTATCCAAGATGCTCATCGAACTTCACATAAGGTAGATGTTAAAAGAAAGTCACCAAGGCATATTATAATCTAACTTGCCAAAGACAAAGACAAAGGGAGAATTTTAAGAGAGCTAGGGATAAACGAAAAGTCACCTACAAAGGAGAGCCAATAAGAATAAGCTTGGTCTACTCGGCAGAAACCATGCAGGCAAGAAGGCAATGGGATGACTCATACAAAAATTGAAGGAAAAAAAATGCCTGCCAAGAATCATGTATCCATCAAAGCTGTCTCTTAAATATGAAGGTGAGATTAGGACAATTCCAGATAAACAGAAGTTTGGAGAATTCATAAAAACCAAACCAGAACTACAAGAAATATTAAAGGTAGTTCTTTAGTTAGAAAATCAATAATAACAGGTATCAACCTAAGACTAGAACACTGGGCAGGGCAATCAGAAGTCAACTCAGTCAGGGAAATCAAAAAAATAAATCAAGAAAAAAAAATGTTCAAAACAGGGTAATAGCAATGTTATTATGTAAAAGAAGACAACACTCAAAGAATAAAGAGGGACATTTCTTTTTTTAAGAAATGTAGTCGTAGATCTTCTATATGGACAGGAAGATAAGGCAATACAAAGAAATAAAATTTAGATTTAAATTTAGAAAAACAGGGGTAAATAATAAGGTACCCACAAAGGAGGCAAACTATCCTACACACCAAAATAAAATACAGGAAAAAAATAGAGACCCAGCAGAAACAAAATCAACAAAAACAAATATGAGGAAAGGACAATATATAAAGGTAATCTACTCAGCCCATAAAATTAAGTGGGAAAAAGAAACTGTCAACAACACACAAAAAAAGACTTCAAAACGATGCCACTAAATTCTTACCTATCCATAATTACGCTGAATGTAAATGGACTAAATGCACCAATAAAGGGACAGAGAGTGGCAGAATGGATTAAAAAACATGATCCATCTATATGCTGCCTACAAGAGACACAACTTAGACTTAGAGACACAAACAAACTAAAACTCAAAGGATGGAAAAAAATATATATCAAGCAAACAACAATCAAAAAAGAGCAGGAGTGGCAATAAGAATTTCTGACAAAATAGACTTTAAAGTTAAATCCATCATAAAGGATAAAGAAGAACATTATATAATGATGAAAGGGACAATATAATAAGAAGATTAACCACATTAAATATTTATGCACCCAATGACAGGGCTACAAGATACATAAAACAAACTCTATCAGCATTGAAAAGTGAGATAGACAGCTCCACAATAATGGTAGGAGACTTCAACACATCACTTTCGGTGAAGGACACGACATCCAGAAAGAAGCTCAATGAAGACATGGAAGATCTAAAGGCCACAATCAACCAACTTGACCTCATAGACATATACAGAACACTCCACCCAACGGCAACAAAGTATACTTTCTTTTCTAGTGCTCATGGAACATTCTCTAGAATAGACCACATATTAGGTCATAAAGCAAGCCTTAGCAGAATCCAAAACACTGAAATATTACAAAGCATCTCTGACCGTAAGGCCATAAAAGTGGAAATCAATAACAGAAAAAACAGGGAAAAGAAATCAAACACTTGAAAACTGAACAACACCCTGCTCAAAGAACACTGGATTATAGAAGACACTAAGGATGGAATAAAGAAATTCAGAGAATCCAATGAGAATGAAAACACTTCCTATCAGAAACTTTGAGAGACAGCTAAAGCGGTGCTCAGAGGCCAATTTATATCAATAAACGCACACATCCAAAAAGAAGAAAAGGCCAAAATCAAAGAATTATCCCTACAACTTGAACAAATAGAAACAGAACAACAAAAGAAACCCTCAGGCACCAGAAGAAAACAATAAAAATTAGAGCAGAACTAAATGAAATAGAAAACAGAAAAACAATTGAAAGAATTAACAAGACTGAAAGCTGGTTCTTTGAAAAAAATCAACAAAATGATAAACCATTATGCAAACTGACAAAAGAAAAACAGGAGAGGAAGCAAATAACCTGATAAGAAATGAGATGGGCGATATTACAACAGACCCAACTGAAATTAAATGAATCATATCAGATTACTATGAAAAATTGTACTCTAACAAATTTGAAGACCTAGAAGAAATGGATGAATTCCTAGAAACACATTACCTACCTAACCTAACACAAACAGAGGTGGAACAACTAAATAGACCCATAACAAAAGAAAAGATTGAAAAGGTAATCAAAAAACTCCCAACAAAAAAAAAAGCCCTGGCCCGGATGACTTCACTGCAGAATCCTACCAAACTTTCAGAGAAGAGTTAACACCACTACTACTAAAGGTATTTCAGAGCATAGAAAAGGACGGAATACTACCTAACTCATTCTATGAAGCCACCATATCCCTGATACCAAAACCAGGTAAAAACACTGCAAAAAAGAAAATCACAGACCCATATCCCTCATGAACTCAGATGCAAAAATCCTCCACAAAATTCTAGCCAATAGAATTCAACAGCATATCAAAAAAAATAATTCACCATGACTAAGTGGGATTCATACCAGGTATGCAGGGATGGTTCAACATTAGAAAAACAATTAATGTAATCCACCATGTAAATAAAACCAAGGGCAAGAATCACAATATTTTATCAATTGATTCAGAAAAGGCATTTGACAAAGTTCAACACACATTCATGATAAAAACCCTCAGCAAAATAGGAATAGAAGGAAAATTCTTCATCATAATAAAGGGCATTTATAAAAAGCCAATAGCCAACATCACCCTAAATGGAGAGAGCCTGAAAGCATTAGCCTTGAGATCAGGAACCAGACAAGGATGCCCTTTATCACCGCTCTTATTCATCATTGTGCTGAAAATCCTAGCCAGAGCAATTAGGCAAGATAAAGAAATAAAGGCATCCAGATTGGCAAGGAAGAAGTAAAAGTATCTCTACTTGCAGATGCCACAGAAAACCCTAAGGAATCCTGAAGAAAACTAACCCAGAACTACTGAAACTAAAAGTAGAATTAAGCAGAGTTTCAGGTTACAAGATAAACATACAAAAATCAGTTGGATTCCTCTACAGCATAAAAGAGAACATCGAAGAGGAAATCACCAAATCAATACCATTTACAGTAGCCCCCAAGAAGATAAAATACTTAGGAATAAATCTTACCAGAGATGTAAAAGACTTATACAAAGAAAACTACAAAACACTTCTGCAAGAAACCAAAAGAGACCTACATAAGTGGAAAAACACACCTTGCTCATGGATAGGAAGACTTAACATTATAAAAATATCTATTCTACTAAAAGAGATCTATATGTTTAATGCAATTCCGATCCAAATTCCAACGAGTTTTTTAATGAGATGGAGAAACAAATCACCAACTACATATGGAAGGGAAAGATGCCCTGGATAAGTAAAGCATTACTGAAAAAGAGGAACAAAGTGGGAGGCCTTACTCTACCCGATTTTAGAACCTATTATATCGCCACAGTAGTCAAAACAGCCTGGTACTGGTACAACAACAGATACATAGACCAACGGAACAGAATTGAGAATCCAGACATAAATCCGTCCACATATGAGCAGTTGATATTTGACAAAGGCCCCAAAACAGTGAAATGGGGAAAAGACAGTCTTTTTAACAAATGGTGCTGGCATAACTAACTGGAAATCCATCTGCAAAAAAAATGAAACAGGATCCATACCTCACTCCATGCACAAAAACGAGTTCAAAATGGACCCAAGACCTAAATATAAAATCTAAAACGATAAAGATCCTGGAAAAAAAAATAGGGACAATATTAGGAGCCCTAATACATGGCATAAACAGTATACAAAACATTACTAACAATGCACAAGAAAAACTAGATAACTGGGAGCTCCTAAAAATCAAACACCTATGCTCATCCAAAGACTTCACCAAAAGAGTAAAAGGATTACCTACAAACTGGGAAAAGTTTTTAGCTATGACATTTTCGATCAACATCTGATCTCTAAAATATACATGATACTGCAAAAACTCAACTACAAAAAAACAAATAACCCAATTAAAAAATGGGCAAAAGATATGAATAGACACTTCACTAAAGAAGACATTCAGGCAGTTAAGAGATACATGAGGAAATGTTCACGATCATAAGCCATAAATGCAAATCAAAACTACAATGAGATTTCATCTCTCTCCAACAAGGCTGGCATTAATCCAAAACACACAAAATAACAAACGTTGGAGAGGCTGTGGAGAGACTGGAACACTTCTACACTTCTGGTGGGAATGTAAAATGGTATAACCCCTTTGGAAATCGATTTGGCTCTTCCTTAAAAAGCTAGAAATAGAACTACCATATGATCCAGCAATTTCACTCCCTGGAATATATCCTAGAGAAATAAAAGCCTTTACACGATCAGATATATGCAAACCCATGTTCATTGCAGCCCTGTTTACAACAGCAAAAACATGGAAGCAACCAAGGTGCCCATCAATGGATGAATGGATAAATAAATTTTAGTATATTCACACAATGGAATACTACTCATCAATAAAGAACAGTGATGAATCTGTGAAGTATTTCATAACATGGAGGAACCTGGAAGGCATTATGCTGAGTGAAATTAGTCAGTTGCAAAAGGACAAATATTGTATAAGACCACTATTATAAGAACTTGAGAAACAATTTAAACTGAGAAGAAAACATTCTTTTGTGGTTGGGGGGGGTGGGAGAGGGATATTCACTAATTAGATAGTAGATAAGAACTACTTTAGGTGAAGGGAAAGACAACACCCAATACAGGTGAGGCCACCACAACTGGACTCAACCAAAAGCAAAGAATTTTCCTGAATAAACTGAATGCTTCGAAGCCCAGTATAACAGGGGCAGGGGTTTGGGGACCATGGTTTCAGGGGACATCTAAGTCAACTGGCATAATAAAATCTATTAAGTAAACACTCTGCATCCCGCTTTGGAGAGTGGCATCTGGGGTCTTAAATGCTAGCAAGTGGCCATCTAAGATGCATCAATTGGTCTCAACCCACCTGAATCAAAGGAGAATGAAGAACACCAAGGACACAAGGTAATTATGAGCCCAAGAGACAGAAAGGGCCACGTCAACCAGAGACTACATCAGTCTGAGACCAGAAGAGCTAGATGGTACCCTGCTATAACTGATGACTGCCCTGACAGGGAACACAACAGAGAACCCCTGAGGGAGCAGGAAAGCAGTGGGATGCAGACCCCAATCTCTCGTAAAAAGATCAGACTTATTTGTCTGACTGAGACTAGAAGGACCCTGGTGGTCATGGCCCCCAGGCCTTCTGTTGGCCCAGGACAGGAACCATTCCCAATGCCAACTCTTCAGACATGGCAGATTGGACTGGACGATAGATTGAAGAGGGATGCTGGTGAGAAGTGAGCTTCTTGGAGCAGGTTAACACTTGAGACTATATAGGCGTCTCCTGTCTGCAAGGGAGATGAGAGGGTAGAGGGGGTTAGAAGCTGGCAAAATGAACACAGAAAGAGAGAGTGGAGGGTGGGAGCGGGCTGTCTCATTACAGGGAGAGCAATTGGGAGTATGTAACAAGGTGTATATATGTTTTTGTAAGAGAGACTGACTTGATTTTTAAACTTTTACTTAAAAAAGCATAATAAAAATTAAAAAAAAAAAAGAAAGAAATCAAAAGACCCATTTGCATTTGGCAAATCTGCTGCAAAAGACTCTCTTTCAACTGTTAAAAATTATAGGTGTCACTTTAAGGACTAAGATGCACCTGACCCTAGCCATGGTGTTTTCAAAGGCCTCATAAGCATGTGAAAGCTGGACAATATTATGAATAAGGAAGACTGAAGAAGAATTGATGCCTTTGAACTATGATTGTTGACAGAGAATATTGAATGCACCATGGATTGCCAGAAGAATGAACAAATTTGTCTTGGAAGAAGTATAGCCAAAATGCTCATTAAAAGCAAGGATGGTGAGACTTTGGACATGTTATCAGGAGGGACCAGTCCCTGGAGAAGGACATCATGCTTGGTAAAGTAGAGGGTCAACAAAAACGAGGAAAACCCGCAAAGAGATAGATTGACACAGTGGCTGCAACAATGTATTCAAGCATAACAACTATAGTGAGCATGGTGCAGGACGAGGCAGGGGTTTTTTTCTGTGGTAAATAGGGTTGCTTTCAGAGGGAACCAAATTGACGGCACTTTTTTTTTTTTTTTTAACAACAACAACAGATCAACAAAGACCTCCTGCAAGAAAAACTGCAAGGTGAGAAGAAATTATCTAAGGGAAACTGGAGAGAGGTAGAGGTGGGAGGGCTCCAAGGAGCAGTACATTCAGGAGATTCATGATGAGGGGTGCTATGGGGTTTTCAAGGTGGTGAAAGAATCTCACTGGGCTCAATACAGGGGGGCAAGAAAAGAGTAATGCAAGGTGAGAGCAGAGGGGAGTCAGGGGCCAGGCCTGCCAAGGCTTGGTACGTCATATTAAAGATGTTGGATGTTAGTAACGAAGGTCTTGATCAAAGCTAACTTAAGCAGATTTGCTTTTTGTCGGAAATGAATGACTAGTACCAGCTGCCGTCAAGTCGACTCCAACTCACGGAGACCCCTCGTGTGTCAGAGCAGAACTGTGCTCTACAGCGTTTCCAGCGGCTGATTGTTCGGAAGCAGACCACCAAGCCTTCCTTTTGAGGTACCTCTGGGTGGACTCCCACCTTCGACTTTTTGGTAAGCAGCAGAGAACATTAACTGCTTTCACTCCCCCACCACCACTGCCCCCCCGCAACCCGGGACTCCTAGGGGACAAATTAGAGAAGACTGAAAAATGAGTGCAGGGAAGACCCACAGTGAGCCTACAGGTGGTGCTGCAGGAATCCAGGGAGAGCCAGCAGCAACTGCACCAGGGAAGGGGTGAAGGAGAGAGCAAGGAGGAGCTAGGGCTGAACGAATTCACAGTGGAGACAATCAGCCTCTTTCTTCTCTTATTTTCCTCTGAGCAGCGGATCAATGAGAAGGAAAGCTCCAAAGTATACTTTGGACTTTTAATCATCATTGAAGGATTTATGTTACTGTTTTTGTGGGTGGGGGGCCCAGGGACACCTACCTAGTGTTAAATCTTCATTACTTCGCCTTTTACCAAACTATGATCCACTAGACAGTTGTGTACCACAAAACATATGCCCCATAAAAATAGCTCAGCTTATAAAAACACTGGGAACTCACCCTGAATACAGCAGCAGCTCCAAGGTGTCTTTCAATGAAAACATCCATTGACCTTCATTTGACCCATCATTTGCAAAAATGTATTTGATCCAAAAGTAATTGTTGGGTTTTTTGTTTAGTTTTGTTTTGAAAGCCTGTTATCTTCTTTCTGGAACACCCAGTACCCATAAATACACTTTTGAAAACTGTGCTATAATAATTTATCTCCAGTTTTATGAGATTGTGATTTAAAGCCTTAATTGCCTCCCACTCCTTCTTAGAACTTCTTCAATAACACAAAAGTTTCCCAAATGCCTCTCCGAGATCAGAACTAAGGAGTCACAGTTTTCCTTCATTGTGAGTTGATAATAGCTTGCCTTGATGTGTTATATTCTTCCTGCAAAGACAACACTGAATTTCCTCTTTCTTAGATTAACAGAAAGCACGCCCTCCCTTTCCAGTTCCCACTTCTCCCCTATAACACTTGCTGTCTTATGGAACCCAGCACGCATTAAACTGGTGGTTTCGCAATAGTCTATCTCACAGGAACTGTTCCACTAACAGTATAATTAATATATTAACTTCTCCAATTCCTCCCTGTCATCTCCTACTTTATAACCTGAAATAAAAATTAGGAACAGGAACACTTCAAGACAGAAGAGAAAAATACAACTTTTTTTTTCTTAAATTTTCTCACCTTTTTAACAAGGAGAAAATGAGAAAGTCTCTTTTGTAACATTTCTCTTCCAGGCAGCACAAATAAATCACCACTTTAATTTTCACAGGTTTTCACTGGAAGAAAAAGAAAAAGAAAAAAACTTTCCCCCACTGGAGATACATGAATAGAGGATTTTGTTGTTGTTGTTAAAGTGTAGCATTATATTGTTTATCAAAAAAAAAAAAAAGAAAGAAATGAAAATCTATTCCTTCCTCCCCATGGTATTATCTGTTGACTGTTTTTCCTTTGCAAACAGAATTATTTTATTCATTCCATTTTGGAAAGATCTAACATTTGGAGGAACTAAACATGAATATTGCTTTCTTACACGTGTTTCTCATTCCCTACTTCTAAATGTTTGCTCCCATTCCTAACGGTAAGAAACACTTCACAGCGACAGCAATAACCACTATGGTCTGAGTTCCTCCTGTGTTGCAGGTGTTTTACTCACATGGTCTCATTTTATCTTCACTACTTTCGGCTGAAGAAGTACAACCAGAATGCTCCTTAGAAGCAAGGATGGCGAGACTGCGTCTTACATACTTTGGACATGTTGTCAGGAGGGATCAGTCCCTGGAGAAGGACATCGCGCGTGGCAGAGTACAGGGTCAGTGGAAAAGAGGAAGATCCTCAACGAGGTGGACTGACACAGTGCCTGCAACAATGACCTCAAGCATAACAATGATAGTAAGGATGGCGCAGGACCAGGCAATGTTTCGTTCTGTTGTGCATAGGGTTGCTATGAGTCAGATGGCACCTAACAACAACAGCAACACTCAGCTGTAACCTAGGTAGTTTTTTATCATCTCCATTGCACAGATGTGGAAACTGAAACTAAACCAAAATTTAGTATCATTTCTAGATCACAAAGCTAGAAAGAGCTGCCAGGCTTCTAACCCAAGTCAGACTGTTCCCAAAGATTTTCCTCATTCTTCCACCATCCTTCCTCCCCACTTACTGAATGAAGATTAACTGCCCAAAAGTGTGTTTGTATAAACTACTTCTTTGAATTCTATTTGTTCTTTCATGGTCTTGTGATCAAATCATCAAATTGCTTAGAAAATTATTTTATTACTTTTATCGTATTTAACTTAGATTTAGGATTGTTTTCATCCTCAATGTATTGAGGATCTGTATTCCTGCACTCCTAACCACCACTTTGCAAAGCCATAAAATATTTTTTTGCATGATAAATTTCAACTCCTGCCCCAGGATCTTCTCTTTCTTGGGGGAAACATCTCAATGTTATCCAATAAAAATAAAGCTTTGCAGGAAATCAATAATCATAATGTAATTGTAGGAAAGGGTTAATTAATGACTTAATTCATATTTACTGTGCTCCAGACTCCTTAGAAGCAAGGGTGGCAAGACTACATCTCACATACTTTGGACATGTTATCAGGAGGGACCAGTCCCTGGAAAAGGTCATCACCCTTGGTAAAAAGAGGAAGACGCTCAACAAGATGGATTGATACAGTGGCTTTAACAATGGACTCAAGCGTAACGATGATTGTGGTGCAGATGGCTCAAGACAGGGCAGTATTTGTGTCATACATACGGTTACTATGAGTAGGAACTGACTAGAGGGCACCTACCAACAATAGCTGTCCCAGGCACTGCGCTAGAACTGCACATAAAATGGTAAACAAGACCCACTTTTTGTCTTCAAAACATGTGCAGTGAAATAGGATACACAGAGGAAGAAAGATAAATCACGATGAGAAAAGTGAATGATGTTTACCACAGGAGTGCTCTGGAGTTACTAACAAGTGCCAACTGACCCTGCCTTGGAGGGTGTGAGTGAATGAACGTTGGATTTAGAGACAGATACAAAGATGGACTTTAGACAGGAGAAGAGATGCCTCTTCTACTGTAACATAAAAGAAGGAAAAATCAGTAGGAGAAAAAAGGGGCATTTTTTTTTAATTTGATGTCAGATACTGAAGGATTTCTGATATGAATAAGCTTGCATTTTATCTGTGCAGGGTGAGGCAATTGGAAGAGGATTTTGAGGAGCATGAAAAACTTTGAAATATATTGTGGAGAATAGAAACAAAACCTTACTAGGAAAATAAAATTGCTATAGTCCACTGCCCAGTTGAGAATGGAGATCACATGATGAGGAGATCAGGAGCCACACAAAGGTTGCACAGCAAGCGAGGTAGAGTATTGAAAGAGAAAGGTTATAGCAGTGAGCCTAAGGTCTAAAGAAGCCTACAAAGGATGAAGAAGGCTAACAGACCTGAGAATAAATGAGAGGACAGGGGACTGAAGGTCCTGAGAATATAGATGGGCCCATTTATTGTGGAAGGCTGTGTGAGAAATCTGAAAATATAAGTGTGAGTTGAATGAAAACATGATGTGTGAGCAACTCTAGAGACCTAGAAGGTAGATTGTGACTGTGTCAGATCACCTGTTGGATATGGGGTCACTCAGGATGGTGAGTGCACTCCTGTGGAGAAGAACCCTGTAAGGTTGCTTCAAACTCTTCAGTGAATGTTGAGGGTGCAGATTCCAGGAGATCTACAATCAGGGAGTGCAGAAGGTATATAACACATACCTTGAGAAAGCTGAGATTTTTGTATTTTTTTGGTGGTATTTTTTGTTTGACTTGGCTTGTTTCTTTAAGGCAAGCTGGAGGAGTAATCGTCTGGAAGGAGAAACGGAATTTAAGGAAAATGTCAGCATCGTCTTTTGAATGTTAGAGGTAAGACTGAGAGGAAATGAGGATCGGCCTCTGGAGAATGGCCAGAGAGATCACAGACATCACGGGGTCATCACCAACAGCTAGGGAGTTAGTAGGAAGAAAGGAAAGAATAAGTCCAGACCCAGTTTGTTAAGCATGGTAATGGGATTTGTTTAGGTATAGAAAATTATTTTAAAAAGGGAATGCCACAAGAGGAGGTTGAAGAAGGATATGAAGTAGAAAGAAGGACAGGAATGAAAATGTGGGAAGATGTTAGAGGCTTAGTGTAGCGACCGAGGATAATATTTTGTTGTTTTTATTGTTGTTAGGTGCCATCAAGTTGATTCTGAGTCATAGCAACCCTATGTACTACAGAACAAAACACTACCCGGTTCTGCACCATCCTCACAATCATTGTTATGCTTGAGTCCATGGTTCCAGCCACTGTGTCAACCCATTTCATTGAGTGTGTTCTTCTTTTTCGATGACCCGCTACTTTACCAAACATGATGTCCTTCTCCAGGGACTGAGCCCTCCTGAAAACATGTCCAAAGAATGTGAGACGCAGTCTCGCCATTCTTGCTTCCAGGGAGAATTCTGGTTGTACTTCTTACAAGGCAGATTTGTTCATTCTTTTGGCAGTCCATGGTATATTCAATATTCTTCACAAACACCACAATTTAAAGACATCAATTCTTCTTCAGTCTTCCTGATTTATTGTCCAGCTTTCACATGCTTGTGAGGTGATTGAAAACACCGTGGCTTGGGTCAGGTGCACCTTAGTCTTCAAGGTGACATCTTTGCTTTTGAATACTTTAAAGAGGTCTTTTGCAACAGATTTGCCCAATGCACTGTGTTGTTTGGTTTGACTGCTGCTTCCATGGGTGTTGATGGTAGATCCAAGTAATATGAAGTCCTTAACAACTTCATCTGCATAACGCAGGTTGTTAATGAGTCTTCCTCAGAACCTGATGCCCTATACTTCTTCATATACTCCAGCTTCTCAGATTATTTGCTTAGCATACAGATTGAATAGGTATGGTGAAGGGATAAACCCTGATACACACCTTTCTTGACTTTAAACTATTCAGTATTCCCTTGTTCTGTTGGAACAACTGCCTCTTGGTCTATGTACAGGCTCCTCATGAGCACGATTAAGTGTTCTGGAATTCTCATTCTTTCCAATGTTATCCATAATTTGTTATGGTACATGCAGTCGCATGCCTTTGCATAGTCAATAAAGCACAGCTAAACATCTTTCTGGTATTCTCTGTTTTCATCAGACATCAACAATGATATCCTTGGTTCCATGTTCTCTTCTGAATTGGGCTTGAATATCTGGCAGCTCTCTGTCGATATACTGCTGCAGCTGCTTTTGAATGATCTTCAGCTAAATTTTATTTGCCTGTGATATTAGTGATGTAGTTCAATAATTTCCACATTTGATTGGATCACATTTCTTGGGAATAGGCATAAAGAGTCAGTTGACCAGGTAGCTGGCTTCCAAATTCCTTGGCATAGACCAGTGAGCACTTCCAGCACTGCATCCTTTTGTTGAAACATCTCAATTGGTATTCTGTCAATTCCTGGAGCCTTGCTTTTCACCAATACCTGCAGTGCAGCTTGGACTTCTTCCTTCAGTATCATTGGTTCCTGATCATATGCTACCTTCTGAAAATGTCTGATCATTGACCAATTCTTTTTGGTATAGTGGCTCCATGTATTCCTTCCATCTTCTTTTGATGCTTCCTGCATTGTTTAATATTTTACCCAGGTAATTCTTCAATTTTACACTTTGAGGCTTGAATTTTTTCTTCAGTTCTTTTAGCCAGAGAAATGCCGAGTATGTTCTTCCCTTTTGGCTTTCTATCTCTGGCTCTTTGCACATGTCATTATAATACTTTGTCTTCTTGAGCTGCCCTTCATAATCTTCTATTTAGCTCTTTTACATCATCATTTTTCATTTTGCTTTAGCTACTTGATGCTCAAGAGCAAGTTTCAGAGACTATTCTGATATCCATTTTGGTCTTTTCTTTCTTTCTTGTCTTTTTAATGACTTCTTGCTTTCTTGGTGTATTATGTCCTTGATGTCATTCCACAACTCCTCTGGTCTTCAGTTGTTGGCACTCAACACGTCAAATCTATTCTCGAGATGGTCTCTAAATTCAGGTGGGATATATCCAAGGTCACACTTTGGCTCTTGTGGACTTGCTCTGATTTTCTTCAGTTTCAACTTGAACTTGCAGATGAGCAATTTATGTTCTGTTCCACAGATGGCCCCTGTCCTTGTTTTAACTGATGTTACTGAGTTTTTCCATCATCTCTTTCCACAGATGTCGTTGATTTGATTCCCGTGTACTCCACTCCATCTGGTGAGATCCATGTGTATAGTCACCATTTATGTTGGTGAAAAAAGGTATTTGCAATGAAGTTGTTGGTCTTGCAAAATTCTATCATATGATCTCCAGCATTGTTTCTATCACCTAGACCAATTTTCCAACCACCAATCCTTCTTCTTTGTTTCCAACTTTCACATTCCAATCACTAGTAATTGTCAATGCATCATGATTACATGTTCAATCAATTTCAGAGTGCAGAAGCTGGTAAAAATCTTCAATTTCTTCATCTTTGGCCCTCGTGGTTGGCACATACATTTTTTTTGAGCAATAGTCCTATTAACTGTTCTTCCTTATAGGTGTATGGGTATTCTATCACTGACAGTGTTGTGCTTCAGTATAGATCTTGAAATGTTCTTTTTGAAGATAAACGCAACACAATTCCACCTCAATTTGTCATTCCTGGCATAGTAGACCTTATGACTGTCTGATTCACAATGGCCAATACCAGTCCATTTCAGCTCACTAATGCCTAGGATATTGATGTTTATTATGCATTCCACTTCATTTCTGACAATTTCCAATTTTCCTAGATTCATACTTCGTACATTCCAGGTTCTGATTATTAATGGATGTTTGCAGCTGCTTCTTCTCATTATGAGTCATGCCACATCAATATATGAAGGTCCCGAAAGTGCGACTCCATCCAAGGCATTAAGGTCGGCTCTACTTTGAGGAGGCAGCTCTTCCCTAGTCATCTTTTCAGTGCCTTCCAACCTGAGAGTCTCGTCTTCAGCACTATATCAGACAATGTTCTGTTGCTGTTCATAAGGTTTTCACTGGCTAATGCTTTTCAGAAGTAGACTGCTGGGTCCTTCTTCTTAGTCTGTCTTAGTCTGGAAGCTCAGCTGAAACCTGTCCTCCATGGGTGACCCTGCTGGTATTTGAAATACTGGTGGCGTAGCTTCCAGGATCACAGCAACATGCAAGTCCCCATAGTACCACAAACTGACAGACACCTGGGGGGAGGATATTATGCATGTAAGCAAAGTGGGGTTAGTCGACATAGACATCAAATTTTCAAATACTGTTCAGTAATCTTCTAGCCAAAAAGTGTGGACAAGGGGAGCAGTGCTTAGGACCCTAGGAGAAGTCAGCTAAAGGCTGCACTGATGGACTTTCCTCAAATGTCCTCATCCAAGTTAAGGAGCCTGAACTGGATTATTCAGTTTTCAGAACTTGCACACTGTGGTGTCCGGTGAGGTGGACTATGATATCTCTTAATGGAGAAGCATCAGTTGATGGTTCTTTTTATTTCTTTGTTCGGAAAATTATTCCAACCTCCCTTCATCTGAGGACAGGCTCTTAGCTATGCAAACCATGCAGGCACTAATTAGCATGTCAACAGGATGTATGTGAACATAGAGAAGTGACGAAAAAGACTCTTGCTGGCCAAATGTTAGATAACCCACCACATGGTGAATTTAGCTAGGAGCTGAGAGAGACGTGAGAAATGATGGAGGCTCATTAAAGAAGAGTGGATTTTTAGTGCACTGACTATAGGAATCAAGGAATGGGAGTAAGGAGAGCAGAAAATAACTTCATAAAACCCTGGAGAACTGACTGAAGAAGGAGAGCTCAGAGTGTGATCGTGGTGTTCAATTTTCCTCCTGTTTTCATTTTCCAATCCTGGCTCCATTGTTAGCATTTGATTGCCTTCTTTTGATCTGTCATTTACCTATTCTCTGTTACTCCCTTTTTCAAATAAGCTATTTTTACCACAGACTCAAAAACTTGGAAGATTTCAGAGATCATTTAACAAAACTTTAGAAACCCTGGTGGCATATCGGTTAAGTGCTACGGCTGCCAACCGAAAGGTCGGCAGTTCGAATCCACGAGGCAGTCCTTGGAAACTCTATGAGGCAGTTGTACTCTGTCTTATAGGGTCACTATGAGTCGGAATCGACTCATCAGCAATGGATGTAGTTTGGTTTTTTTGGGTTCATCTTTTATAGATGAGGAAACTGACTTCAGGGTAGATTACATAATGTACCAAGGTCATACATCTGAGGCATAGAGCAGTTTGCACTCCACTATTAACCTAAAGGTTGGCCCTTCGAACCCACCCAGCAGCACCATGGAAGAAAGGCCTGGCGATCTGCTTCTCTAACGATTATATTCAAGGAAACCCTGTAACACATGAGATCACCATGAGCCAGAATTAACCATATGGGTTTGGTTTGTTTTGGTGGTAACTTCCAATACACCGTTCCTTCAGAAACAGTAAAAATACTTTATTAATTTAAAAAATGCTGCAGCTTTTCAGCTGATAGCTCAACAAGGTCCTATTTATTCATAACTTTAAAAAAAATAAAGTGTTCAGTCCATTTAATGTGAAGTAAATCTGTCCTTTTTTTTTTTTTTTTTTGCTTTTTCCAAATTCTTTCGTCAGTAACCAAGTCTTAACAGATAATTTTCCATACATAAGGGCATGCTGTAAGGTGAAGTGTGTGTGTGTGTGTATGCATGCATGGAAAAGAGAAAGGGGGAGATAGATCACAAATGCTAAATAAATAGAAGACTAAATTCCTAAACACAAGGAACTTAAAATATTTTCAAGGAGAGATGGCATGAAATGACAGACCAATTACAAAACAGTTTATCAAAATTACATACAGCACACTGAATATATAAGCCTGAAGTCAGTGAAAGGTCAAGGAGCAATTCTAAATGATGTTGTTCCAAAAAGCAATATAAATATCACAGCTGAGAAGCCATGCATCCAATGGGTGGCAGCAACATATAAATTACTCACAGAAAAAACTTCCGTAAAATCTATTCAATCCGCCTCTTTCTGGCATTGTGCACCATTCTCTTAGGTTTCTGGCCAGCTTGAACAGGAGAACCCCCTAGAGGTGTTATTCTCTTCAAAGTCACATTGTCTCTGTCCTTCGATCACTTGGACTTAATGTAATGAACAGTATTTGACCCCATTCTTCTCTGTGCTCTAGCTATTATTTGTCATTCTCTCTCGTGAAGTGTTTATTTAATGGGAGTCTCCCACATGGGAACTTTATTCCCTATTTATTTGTGTCATTTCTCTTAGATTGTTCTAAAATTTCACCAGTTCCTTTTATATATTTTTTTTCCTTTGACTTTTCACTGACCTCATAAGCTTTATGAAGCCACATTATTTCTGCTTCCTATTTTTTTGCATCTGGCCCTACTGCTCTTATTGTTCATATTCATTAAGTCCATTTTCCCCTGATGCTCCTTTGTTAGGTTTCTACTGCAGCCCCACTCTGTGTGGCTATTTTCTGGTTTTCTCTCCCAACTTCATTTTGCCTCTCCGTAGCTCTTAACCACTGCATGCCATCACGGTTCTGTTTCTCTGTCCCACATCAGACCTCTCTTTTCTTTCATTTATTTATTCATTTGTTTACACAGCAAATTAGTTTCTCATTAAACAGTTAATGCATGAATTGCTTTGTGACATTGGTTGTCAACCCCATGGTGTGTCAACACTTTCCTCTTCTCCAGCCCAGGTTCCCTGTTCCCACCCATCCAGTTTTCCTGTCCCTTCCTGCCTTCTCTTCTTTGCTTTTGGGCTGATGTGCCCATTAGTCTCATATACGTGATTGAAGTATGAAGCATGTACCTCACCTGTGTTATTGTTGGCCCTATAGGCCTTTCTAATCTTTGACAGAAGGGTGAACCTCAGGAGTAACTGCATTAATGAGTTAGAAGTGTGTCTAGAGGCCACACTCTCGGGGCTTCTCCAGTCTCTGTAAGACCTGCCATCCTGGTCTCTTGTGTGTGTGTGTGTGTGTGTGTGTGTGTGTGTGTGTGTGTGTGAATTTGGGTTTTGTTCTACATTTTTCTCCTGCTCTCTGAGGGACTCTTTATTGTGATCTCTGCCAGAGTAGTCAGTGGTGGTAACCAACAGACCTTCATTGGTAAGTAATTTCGTTTCAACTCTGAATATAACTTCCAAAATGCTCAGATTAGACTCCCCTTGTATTTTTACTCTAAAGAATCGAAACATCTTAATCATATTGACTAGCCAAAAAATATCAATGTATGAGAGACATTTGGGTGCCTAACACACTAGTTTCAGGAGGCTAACTAAGTACTCAGATGCCTCTTGATTCACAGGCCACTGTCCAGATCAATGATACTAAATCTGAGAGTTTAGTGTTTATCCTCAACAGTGTGCGTAAATCCCCTAAATGCATGTTTAGGTACTTGCTTATTCCTTATGGAACCATGCCCTTTGTGTTGCCCCCAACTTCACTCTTTGTCTAGAAAAATGAAGAGAAATAATAACACACCATGACTTATTGACCAACCACTCCCCAAGGTTATTTCTTATTTTTCTCTCCCCTGGGCTGGCCTTTTGCCCCTTGCTCACTGGATTTGGCAAATATCATAGGAACGATGTTGCAATGACCATTTCTGACACTCCCTAATCCCCACATCTGTGAGCACACTTGCCTTGGCCCCTTTCCCTTACTTCTAATTCTATAGCCTCTGTCCCAGGCTTTCTTCATTCTCTGCTTTCTCTTTTATTGCTTGTTATAATCTCTCATTTCTCCTTTTCATCATCAGGCATTATTATCCTAATACAGTCCATAATTTCTCTTTTTAGTTTTACTTCTTACACTTTCTGCAGAACCTTGTCTCAGTCTTCTCCCTTCTGAAAAAGCAAAACAAAACAAAATATAGGCCTTCTCATCATAATTTATAAGTGCTCACAACATTCTCATGTTCTAGGAAATGGTATCTTAATTGTGTAGGTGAAATAACTAACCCACCAATCTTAAGCTGACCTTCAGCTGAGCTGCTGGCCATCAAGGGCTCCCGACTTCCTTGGTCTGGGCCTTTTTATGTAATGACACTGGTTAGTGATCTATAACACTAACAGCATGCTGGTTTAATTAACTTCGGAAAACAACCCACCTCCAAAAAAAAATTGCATTATCATCTGTCCAATAAATCACTAAATGTCAACTTCGCAAATTTGGTATTTTAAATAGGAGTACATTTCAAGCCCACCTCTCGTCCTGCATGAGATATATACACACGTACTGTTTAATGTCATACTTAAGTGTTTAGTTCTTATCAGAAAGGAACGCATGTCCATGGTAAAATGCTAGAGAAAAAACAAGTAACCCCTACCTGACCCCACTGACTCCAGTTCCATTTCTAGAGGCAGACACTTTAATTCAAATAAGTGTACTTTGTATATTGTGCCGAGGTTAGATTTTTGCACCCTGTCGTGGAAATCCTACACAGCCTATGCGGTCCACCTGGGTCTTTCCACATTACAGACCAGACCACACCAGACAACGTGCCATAGAGTCAACTCCAACTCCTGGCGGCCCCATGTGTGTCAGAGTGGAACTAAGCTCCACAGGGTTTTCAATGGCTGAATTTTCAGATTTCCAGGACTTTTTTCTGAAGCATCTCTGGGTGGACTCGATCTTCCAACCTTTCACTTAACACCTGAGTCTGCTCAATGTTTGCACCATCCAGGGACTCCATGCCACCTGCCTTGGCATCAGCCTTGGCTCATGGCGACCCCCTGTGTGTCAGAGTAGAAATGTACACCATAGGGTTTTCAGTGGCTGATTTTTCAGATTTCCAGGACTTTTTTCTGAAGCATCTCTGGGTGGACTCGATCTTCCAACCTTTCACTCAACACCTGAGTCTGCTCAGTGTTTGCACCATCCAGGGACTCCACGCCACCTGCCTTGGCATCAACCTTGGCTCATAGCAACCCCCTGTGTGTCAGAGTAGAAATGTACTCCATAGGGTTTTCAGTGGCTGATTCTTCTGAAGTACATTTTCAGGCCTTTCTTCCGAGGCTCCTCTGGGTGGACTCGAACCTCCAGCCTTTCAGTTAGCAGCCAAGCATGTTCGCTGTTTGCACCACCCGGGGACTCCTTTCATATTGCAGAGTGCTCTCTTATGTGTATTCTCTATCACATACTTGACTAACGCCTGTTGGTAAACCTTTCATTTGTTTCTATTCTTTTGCTAAAGAAAGACCAGAGTGAACATTCTTGAATGAGCATCTTTGCGTGTTATGCACAACAAATGTCTGTCTGTGGGATGTGAGTTTATTTTAAAAGATTCTGCCCAGTCGCTACAACTTTATCAATCCACACAAGATTGTATGTGTTTTAAAGAGGTTCCTATTTAAGCTAGAACAGACTTTGAGATCTTGTGACAATTGTGGATTTTATCTCCACTTCCATTTCCTGTTTATTCTGTTAGTTAAGACCATTATTTCAAACATATCCTATGTAAGAATGAAAGATAATCTTTTATTCAGATGGAGATTTTCCGAGGTATGGCTATATTTTCACCTTTTCTGTATCCTAATCCTCTACAACTTTTACATTACAATTCTTTTTCCTTTTCCTTTCATTGGGATTTAAAGAAAAGGGACAAAATCCAGTACAGTGTTATTTACCCGAGACTATTCAATAGTTCACCAAAACTAAGATTTGTTTAATTTCCTTAAGTTTCCAGGGTCAGCTAAACTCCATGAAACACAAATGTGTTATTTATCTTTGTTTAAGTTACTATGGTGACTTTCATACAACAATTAATTTTCTCAGAAGGAATCTCATTTCAAAGTGGTTCACTCAGTGGTCCCCATATTTCCCCACCAGGGTTTCCACCTTACTCCCTGTATCCACAGCAGGGCTCATTGACCAATGATTCATCAGCCCTGGAAATGAGATGGAGAATGGGGATTCTGATATGACTCCCCAAATGATGCCACCATCCACCAGCTCTCATGCCTTACAAAGGTCAAGTCTCTCCGTCCTTGCTTGTAATGAGCATGCCAGCTGTATTTCTTCCAAGACAAATTTGTTCATTCTTCTGGCAGTCCATGGTATATTCAGTATTCTTACTTTCTTGTAAAACCTGATAGTCAAATCAAGCACTAGTAAAAGAAAAGTTTCAGAAATTCAGTTCTTCCACCTCTCCAAACTATGGTTTTTATGTTATTAACACCAAACTATACACCATAAGGTCATACGTTGCCATCAAACCAACGCCAACACACGGAGACTCCGTGTGCATCAGACTAGAGAAAGAGAAGGACCTGTTCCTTAATACTCTTTACCTTGTGCCCTTATATCACCTTGTACATGGTAATTACACAATTAACTTTTTAATAATTTAACTCAGATAATTAAGAACAAAAGATCATGTATATATAGATGAGAAATACCTCCTCAGCACTGTGCCATGTGCACCATCTCTTGTGCAAGTCACCTCACCTCCATACCTTTTCACAGCACTGCCCTGCGTAACCCAAACGTACTCCCAGTCCTGTTTCTAGGGCATGGAGTACTGCTAGGAAAACCATCAATAAGGGCTCTCACTGTTAGGGATAGTCAAGGGTCTCATACTGTGTGTTTCCTGAGCACTTATGAGCCCTCAATACAGCACTTGCCACATTGGATTTAAATGTTCATGGACTTTTCTTCCTCTTTCATTGAAAATTGCCAACCCATTGTAGGTATGAAATGAAAGGTCAACAAAGGCAAGAATAATTGGATAGTGAAAATTCAGAGTACCTTAGAATTTGCAATTTCAGAAAATATGAAGCACCAGGTATTGAGGTAGCTCGATAAAGGACTGCCATTTCTCCATAAAGCTGGTGGTCCCCCAAATGCAAAAACCATGGTCAGCTTTTTGAGCTCATGCTTTATGGCAAAACTATATGCTATGGTCCCTTGAGCCTTGAGAAGTTGTCTATAAAATTAAATTTTCAGCTGACTCAACTCTGCTCAGTGGGAAGATGAGGAGGACAGCCTCTGGCATCAATTCCTTTAACACCAATTATCAGACCTATACCAGATTAAACTCAGAAGAGAGTAACCAGGTCAGGCAATCTACTTAAAGCTTAATGGAAGTTAATTATTCATTGATCAAACTCATTTACAGCTAATTAAAGTTTTGTTGCATTAGAAAATACAAGGTAACTTGGGTTATGCCTCTCTCTGGAGGAGTACTTACTGCAGAAGCAAATGGAAATATTAGGACATAAGGGTGACGTGAACCCAGGTTTTGACAACTGAAGTGTCTATTTAAGGCGTGATTGTTTTAGGTGACTTCCCTTCGCAAGCGCAGTTTCCATAATACTTCCAAATTTTGATAATTTTTGCAGCTGTAAGAATATAGTCTGACTTCAGGCCGGCAAGACTTATGTACACTGAAACAAATTCACAGGGGCCAGACTTTCTGTAGATAACTATTACAGTTTTTATGAAGCATAATCAATTGTGCTTCATCATAAATATTTACAACAAAAAACTAAAACTTAGATTTACTGTGGGAATTCCAAAACACTTAATTGTGCTCATACGAAACCTGTACATAGACCAAGAGGGAATCATTTGAACAGAACAAAGGAATACTGCATGGTTTAAAATCAGGAAAGATGTGTGTCAGAGTTGTATCCTCTCACCATACTCAGTCTGTATGCTGAGCAAATGATCAGAAAAACTGAACTATATGTAGAAGAAAGCAGAATCAGGATCAGAGGAAGACTCACTGACAACCTGTCATATGCAGAAGATACAACCTTGCTTGCTGAAAGTGAAGAGGGCTTGAAGCTCTTACTAAAAGTAAAGAGGACTTCAAACACTTATTGATGAAGATCAAAGACCACAGCTTTTGGTATGGATTACACCTCAACATAAAGAAAACAAAAATCCTCACAACTACACCAATAAGCAACATTATCATAAACAGAGAAAAGATTGAAGTTATCAAGGATTTCATTTTACTTGGATCCACAATCAACATCTATGGAAACAGCAATCAAATCAAACGACACACTGCACTGGGCAAATTTGCTAAAAAAGGCCTCTTTAAAGTGTTCAAAAGCAAAGACATCACTTTGAGGATTAAGGTGCGCCTGACCAATCAATGATATTTTCAATTGCCTCACATGTGTACAAAAGCTTGTCAATGAACAAGGGAGCTTGAAGAAGAATTGATGTCTTTGAATTGTGGCATTGGTGAAGAATATTAAATATACCATGGACCACCAGAAGAACACACAAATATGTCTTGGAAGAAGTACAGACAGAATTCTTCTTAGAAGTGAGTATGGCAAGACTTTGTCTCAGGTAGTTTGGACATGTTAACAGGAGGTAGCAATCCCTAGAGAAGGACATCATGCTGGGTAAAGTAGAGGGTCATTGAAAATGAGAAAGACCCTCGACAAGATGGATTGACACAGTGGCTGCAACAATGGGCTCAAACATAGCAAAGGTTGTGATGATGGCACAGGACCAGGTAGTCTTTCATTCTGTTGCATATAAGGTAACCATGATTTGGAACAAACTCAAGTGCACCTACGAACAACACCAACAACTACGGAACAGCCATTTTACTAATTGTCATGCCAAACTTTCCTCCACTGCCAAGTCCATTCTAACTCATAGTAACCTTATAAAGCAGGGGAGGGCTTGGTATGACAATTGGTAAAATGGCTGTTCCCAAAATCCACAAAATGTCAGGATTGTTCACAGAGTGGTAAAGATTGGATACTCTGCCCTAGAAAAAGAACATATGCTTATCCTAAAAAAAACTTCCTGTGCATTTCTCTTTTAAAAGTCATGAGTTAAAATACGGTGCTTGAAATAAGTTGCTTTCTTTTGTACAGTGTTTTCTAATATTGCACATATTGCAAAGTTGTAGATTTTTGCTTTGGGGATAAAATTTAGTTTGTGAAAGTTTATCTTTGAATTTCTTGTTTTCTTATTATGTCAAGATTGACAGTTTTATTCCCTGACTTTATGTATCCTCAATTAAAAGCACTATCTTAAAATCCCAATTGCCATAAACAATAAACCATTATAAATAGATTTCACATTGTAGTTGTTGTTAGGTGTTGTTGAGCTAGCTCTGACACATAGTGACCTTATCTATAACAGGAAAAAACATTGCCGTATCCTGCACCTTCCTCTCAATCATTTCCATGTTTAAACCCGTTGTTGCACATAAGGTCAGAGTATTGCAAGGACTAAATGTTAAGTCTTTTTCTAAATTCGTAAAGTACTATGTTGTTATTAGTTGCTATCGAGTCAGCTCCAACTCATGAAGGCCTTATCTGTAACACAAGGAAACAGTGCCAAGTGCTGGACCACCTTCGTGATCATTGCTGTCTTTGAACCCATTGTTGCAGCCATCTCTCAATCCATCTCATTGAGAGTTTCCCTCACTTTTGCTGACCCTCAACTATGGTTAAGAGCTCAGGCTGCTAACCAAAAGATAGGTCATTTGAATCCACCAGCAGTGTCCAATACATTAGCAAACATGATGTCTTTTTCTAGCAATTGGTCTTTCCTGACAATGAGTGTGAAGTAAGGAGACAAAGTCCCACCATGCTCACCTCTAAGGTGCATTCTGGTTGTACTTCTTCTGAGACTGGTGTGTTCGTTCTTCTAGCAGCTCATGTTGTTGTTGTTAGGTGCCATCGAGTTGGTTCTGACTCATACCGACCTTATACACAACAGAACAAAACACTGCCCGGTCCTGTGCCATCCTCACAATCATTGATATGCTTGAGCTCATTGTTGGCAGCCACTGTGTCAATCCACTTCGTTGAGGGTCTTCCTCTTTTCCACAGACCCTGTACTCTGCCAAGCATGATGTCCTTCTCCAGGGACTCATCCCTCCTGACAACATGTCCAAAGTATGTAAGATGCAGTCTCGCCATCCTTGCTTTTAAGAGCATTCTGGTTGTACTTCTAAGACAGATTTGTTCGTTCTTTTGGCACTCCATAGTATATTGAATATTCTTCGCCAACACCACAATTCAAAGGCGTCAATTCTTCTTCAGTCTTCCTTATTCACTGTCCAGCTTTCATATGCATATGATGCGATTGAAAATACGATGGCTTGGGTCAGGCGCATCTTAGTCTTCAAGGTGACATCTTTGCTCTTCAACACCTTAAATAGGTCCTTTGCAGTAGATTTACCCAATGCAATGTGTCTTTTGATTTCTTGGCTGCTGCTTCCATGGCTGTTGGTTGTGGGTCCAAGTGAAATGAAACCCTTGACAACTTCAATCTTTTCTCCGTTTATCATGATGTTGCTCATTGGTCCAGTTGTGAGGATTTTTGTTTTCTTTACGTTGAGGTGCAATCCATACTGAAGGCTGTGGTCTTTGATCTTCATTAGTAAGTGCTTCAAGTCCTCTTCACTTTCAGCAAGCAAGGTTGTGTCATCTGCATAATGCAGGTTGTTAATGAGTCTTCCTTCAATTCTGGTGCCCCGTTCTTCTTCATATAGTCCAGCTTCTCGGATTATTTGCTCAGCATACAGACTGAATAGGTATGGTGAAAGAACACAAACCTGACAAACACCTCTCCTGACTTTAAACCAATCAGCCTCCTCTTGTTCTGTCTGAACAACCGCCTCTCGATCTATATAAAGTTTCCTCATGAGCACAATAAAGTGTTCTGGAATTCCCATTCTTCGCAATGAGAAGAATTCTAAAAATGAGAAGAAACAGCTGCAAACATCCATTAATAATTGGAACCTGGAATGTATGAAGTATGAAAACCAAAAAAAAAAAAAAAAAAAAAAACCAGTGCCCTCGAGTTGATTTAGACTCATAGCGACCCTATAGAAGTATGAATCTAGGAAAATTGGAAATCATCAAAAATGAAATGGAATGCATAAACATCAATATCCTAGGCATTAGTGAGCTGAAATGGACTGGTTTGGGCCATTTTGAATTGGATAATCATATACTCTACTATGCTGGGAATGACAACTCAAAGAGGAATGCATTCATTGTCAAAAAGAACGTTTCAAGATCTATCCTGAAGTACAATGCTGTCAGTGATAGGATAATATCCATACGCCTCCAAGGAAGACCAGTTAATACGACTATTATTCAAATTTATGCACCAACCACTAGGACCAAAGATGAATAGAAAATTTTTATCAGCTGCCGCAGTCTGAAATTGATCAAACATACATTCAAGATGCATTGATAATTACTGGTGATTGGAATGCGAAAGTTGGAAACAAAGAAGAAAGATCAGTAGTTGGAAAATATGGCCTTGGTGATAGAAACAATGCCAGAGACCGAATGATAGAATTTTGCAAAACCAACGACTTCTTCATTGCAAATACCTTCTTTCACCAACATAGACAGTGACTATACACATGGACTGCACCAGATGGAACACACAGAAATCAAATTGACTATATCTGTGGAAAGAGACAATGGAAAAGCTCAATATCATCAGTCAGAACAAGACTATGGAACAGACCATCAATTGCTCATATGCAAGTTCAAGCTGAAACTGAAGAAAATCAGAGCAAGTCCACGAGATCCAAGATATGACCTTTAGTACATCCCACCTGAATTTGGAGACCATCTGAAGAATAGATTTGGCACATTGAACACTAGTGACCAGAGACCAGACAAGTTGTGGAATGACATCAAGGACATCATACATGAAGAAAGCAAGAAGTCATTGAAAAGACAGGAAAGAAAGAAAAGACCAAGATGGATGTCCGAGGAGACTCTGAAACTTGCTCTGAACGTCCAGCAGCTAAAGCAAAAGGAAGAATTGATGAAGTAAAAGAACTGAACAGAAGATTTCAAAGGGCGGCTCAAGAAGACAAAGTATTATAGTGACATGTGCAAAGAGCTGGAGATGGAAAACCAAAAGGGAAGAACACACTCAGCATTTCTCAAACTGAAAGAACTGAAGAAAAAATTCAAGCCTCAAGTTGCAATGGTGAAGGATTCCATGGGGAAAATATTAAACGACTCAGAAAGCATCAAAATAAGATGGAAGGAATACACAGCGTCATTATACTAAAAAGAATTAGTTGATGTTCAAACATTTCAAGAGGTGGCATATGATCAGGAACCGATGGTACTGAAGGAAGAAGTCCAAGCTGCTCTGAAGGCTTTGGCGAAAAACAAGGCTCCAGGAATTGATGGAATATCAATTGAGATGTTTCAACAAACAGATGCAGCACTGGAGGTGCTCACTAGTCTATGCCAAGAAATATGGAAAACAGCTTCCTGGCCAACTGACTGGAAGAGATCCATGTTTATGCCTATTCCCAAGAAAGGTGATCCAACCAAATGTGGAAATTATACAACAGTAGAAAAAAAAAATTTTTTTTCTATCATTAATATCACATGCAAGCAAAATTTTGCTGAAGATCATTCACAAAGGGCTGCAGCAGTATATCGACAGGGAACTTCCAGAAATTCAGACCGTTTTCAGAAGAGGACCTGGAACCGGGGATATCATTGCTGATGTCAGATGGATCCTGGCCGAAAGCAGAGGATACCAGAAGGATGTTTACCTGTGTTTTATTAACCGTGCAAAGGCATTCCACTGTGTGGATCATAACAAATTATGGATAACATTGCAAAGAACGGGAATTCCACAACACTTAATTGTGCTCATGAGGAACCTTAGCAGCCCATAGTACATTTAATACTCTTTGTTGAAATGCGTCAGTTCTTTGGTCCTCCATTTTCATTGTCTGGCTTTTGCATGCATATGAGGTGATTGAAAAGACCACAGTTTGGGCCATACAACTTTACTATTATTTTCATTCATAATAATAGTTGTGACCTATGTTTGAGTGGAAACCCTCAAGGCACTATATCTTTATGGTTAGTGTTCACAAAAAGCAATAGCCTCCCAAGTCTATAAACACAGCAAATGGATGTGCTCTACAGGCATACTTAATTTTTTTCCAGAAAACAATTTTAAAAATATATCATTTCTTTAAATCATTTCTTGGAAAATATATAGACATAGTAACGCCTTCATATGTTGCTGATTTGTGTACTTCCAACAGTTTTCTGGAAGTAAATTGCATTATAATTATCTGTTTATATGTTTTTCTCCAACCAAACTATGGGTGAGACATGTGTTTTACTGTCCTTTACATTCAGAAACTAACAAAAAATTCTATGCATGGAAAGGTCCCAATAAATGTTTTTGAATAAATAAAATAAATGAATAGGTGGGTGGATAGATGGGTAGGTAGATGTATGGTTGGTTGGAAGGTTGGAAGGATGGATGGATGGACGGACGGACGAGTGACTGCAGGAAATTGCCACAGTATGTTGTCCGATGCAGTTGGCATATTGACTGACAGATTAATTGGACCATCCAGCCCTATTTCCTTTTTGAAGGTAAATAAAGGCCTAAAATAAACTTCCAAAAGATTTGGCTATAAGTAATAATTCAAATATCTTACAAAATCTCCTCAGAGTCATGCAAAACCCTTTAATGAAGAAGATGAAGAGCCATTCTTGTTTGTCCTAATGAACGTTCATAATCTTGATGGCAATTAAATTCTCTGAATGTTAATTGAAATAACAGCAAGTCTTCAGAATTTTTTTGTAGTGGTGTCTAACTACTCACTGAACTGGCTAGATGAGGTAATTACTTTACGTGGAGAAAGTAACATATAGGGGTTTTCCAAATACTTAACATGAGATCCACACACAAAGGAGATACCCAAAAACACCCAGAGGGACTGCAGATCAAATTAAACACCTCTCAAATAGTCAGTCTGTTGGTCTGAAGTAGTTTCTGCTTATGCGTGTAAAATGCACTATCTTAATGTCTTTCCTGTACAATTATTTTTTTCTCCACTGCTTCCAAATGAAAAAGATTCCCAAATTGATATCAGTGAGTCACAGTGTGCCTCATTTTATCATTTGCTCATTTCAAATCTCTTTTTAACAGGAAACACAGAGAGCAATGTAACTCAGAGCTGAGCCTAAGCTGCTTCTCTGGACAAGCTGAGCATGAACTATGTATTTTTCTCTTTCTAAAAGATAACAAAACTGGCTTTGAAATAGCTACGGCTTTATGCAAGCAGCAACAGAGGACATCTTTAGTTTTCAAGCCTTTTTAAAAAACGAAAAATAATATAAATTCCTATTGGTTTGGCAAAGAAAACGAAAAGGGTTTTTTTTTTTTTTTTTTTTAACCAGGAAAAGACTACTGATATTTAGTTTTTAGGGAATAGACACACGTGGGTAACGGCACTCAAGCCCCACTCTGTGTTGAGAATTGGTAATTGGTGCCCAATTTTGGAAGAAGTAAAGGCACAGTAGCTGGCAGCTCTGGCAGATGTGTCTCCTTGCCAACTGACGTCTCGTACGTCCTCCGTGAACGGGATTAAAGCCAGCTGCTGTACATCTAAAACAGAACTATTCTACACAGGGGAATGTCACAGTAACAGCAACATTCACTCCATGTAAAAGAGAAATGTGCCGTTCTCGTGTTTATCACTAGTGTTTAGGAAATGGAATTTCCTTGTGATTTAAATTAATTAATGATTACCTTTCAAGAATTTTCAAGGAATTAAAGTATAAACAAATAGACTCTAATACTCAGTCAACTTTTGACAAGTGTGAAAGGTAGCCGTGTGAGTTTCCTACGGCTGCTGTAACAAAGGACCACAAACTAGGTGACTTTAAACAACAGAAATTTATTCTCTCACAGTTCTGGAAGCAAAGTCCAAATTCAGGGTGTCATCAGGGCCATGTTCCCTCTGAAGGTTTAGGAGGAGGATCCTTTTTCACCCCTTTTGGTAACCCCATGCATTCCTTGCCTTGTGGCAGCAACAGCTCTAATCTCTGCCTCTGTCTTCACATGGCCATCTTTTCTCTATCTCTCCACATCTCTTCTCTTCTATAAAGACACCAGTCATATTGGATTACAATGCATCCTGCCCCAGTATGACCCCATGTTAACTTCACTGATAATGTCTTAAAGACCTTATTTCCTAACAAGGTCACATTCACAGGTACTGGAGTTAGGACTTCAACCTATCGTTTTGGAAGGACACAATTCAGCCCCTAACAGTGTCTAAGATGTCCATCAAGATATGAGGTTGTAGAGCAGAGAAGACAGAGAAACAAGCCCTGCCTCCCAAGTCTGGTCCATGAACTCCATCCCGATACTTGATGAAGGGCAAAGACACTGTGGCCACTTTCTTCTCACCCCCTTCTCAGGGTCTCTCAAGTATTTCAGGCTCTTGTAGGAAATCAAAGTTATCCCTAAAAGTATGTACGCCTCCAGTTTGGAGGGTGGAGAGTAAGAGGGTTTAGGGTACATTTTTACTTATCCCAGTGACTTCTTTTGTGACCACTTTTTAAGTAAGTTCTGTGTGTGTTCCCTATACGTTTTTATTTTCACTCTCCAACCCAGAATATCCTCCTTACAATGTTCCCTGCTGGAAGTCCCTGGAACAGGTGGGCATTTTGAAATGGTCTTTAAAGGAAAGGATTTCACCAACCTCACAGATGCTCTGAGTGAACTGGCTCAGGTCAGAGAGCCATTCGAGCAGTGAGAAATCACCAACACCGTAGATGATCTGTTCTCCCATTCCAGGTCGTCTCATAGCACAAGGACAAAGAAGCAAAACTATCTTGAAGCACAGTGCGGTCACAGCATCTCCTCCACTTAAGCACAGCCTGAAGCCATCTCACATGCCATCAAGAAAATTTTATCAGAGGTTCAGCTTTCACTCTTAATAGGCTATAAAAATACTGAATACTGTTGCCTTTTGATAATGACCCCTCAAATTTAAAAAAAAAAATTGTTTTAAAAACCTTAGGAAAATTCCTATTGTAAGTGAAGGACGTTAAAGTATTTGTGAGGCATTAGTGGTTCAGTGGTAGAGTTCTCACCTTCCATGTGTGAGACCCGGTTCAATTTCCAGCCAGTGCACCTCAAACACAGTCACCACCCATCTCTCAGTGGGGCTTGCATGTTACTATGAAGCTGGACAGATTTCAGTAGAGCTTCCAGACTCAGGTGGACTAGTAGAAAAGGCCTGGCAACCTACTTCTGAATGTTAGCCAATGAAAACTCCAGTGAATCAAAACAGACCAATCGGCAACTGATTGTGGGGATGGTTCAGGACTGGAGAGCATTTCGTTCTGTTGTGCAGGAGGTCACCATAAATAAGGGGTCAACTCAACGGCAGTGAACAACAACATTAACATGTTATTCCTCTTCATCTCTCATCAGCTTCAACACAGACAAACATGCCTTTCTCTCGTGAACATTCCTCAAACTGTACATGGCAGCTGACTCTCAGGTAGTTGCTTCTGCCCTGGCAGCTCTTTCTCAGTCTTCTGTGATGACAACTCTTCCTACTGTCTTAGTCATCTAGTGCTGCTATAACAGAAACACCACAGATGGATGACTTTAAAAAACAGTTTATTTTCTTACACTTTAGGAGGCTAGATGTCCGAATTCAGGGTGCTGGCTCTAGGGGAAGGCTTTGTCACTCCGTTGGCTCTGGGGAAAGTCCTTGTCTCTTTGAGCTTCTGTTCCTGGCGATCTTCATGTGGCTTGGCATTTTTCTTCCCCTATCTCTGCTTGCTTGCTTATTTAAACTCTTTTTTATATTTCAAAAGAGATTGACTCAAGACATACGCTACACTAATCTTGTCTCATTAACATAACAAAGACAATCCATACCCAAATGGAATTATAACCACAGGCGTAGAGGTTAGAATTTAAAACACATATTTTTGAGGAACACAATTCAATCATAACGCTAACCATGAAACCTTGGCAAACTCAGGACACAGACGAAGAGCGGTCCTTTCTCTTCACCCTATTCTCTCACACTCATGCCCCTCCTCACCCAAACCTGTTCTTTCAGGGCCCTTCATCAAAGGAAATAAAACCACCATCCTCCCACATGTTTATGCCTGAAACCAGGTAGGCACCCTCAACACCTCTCTTTCTCAGCTCCCGTAACTAATCAGTTTTCTCTCTTTAACATACCCATGCTGTGTCAACTTCTTGCATCTTCATGCACACCTCTGCCCGATTCCCTTCAACCCTCCCCTAGGCCACTGCAGTGGTCCCAAAATGATTTTCTGCAATGATTGCTATGATTCCCACCCTCTTGAATCCATTCTCCTTACAGCAGCCAGAGTAATCATTTAAGATAGCACATCTGATCACATCACTCCTGACTTCCTGTTGTATTATCCATATCAAAGCACTGAAGGCTCTGGTCCCCGTCTACCTCCAGTGTCTTCATTCCATGCCATTATCCATCGTATTTTTAAGCCGTTGCCTCACTTGCCTTCTTTTAGTTTTCTAAAGCTGCCAAGATGCTCTCATATGCTTCTGTCTGTATCTAAAACATGACCTGTCATCTTTTCATGTGGCCCAAGTCCTGCTCATCCTCCAACCTCTGGTTTCAGCCTTGGTTGCACAGTGGTTAAGTACTCAGCTGCTAACCAAAAGATCACTGGTTTGAACTCACCAGCCCCTCCATGGGAGAAAAATACGGCAGTCTGCATCTGTAAAGACACACAGCCTCAGAAACTTTGTTGGGGCTATTCTACTCTGTCCTATAGGGTTGCTATGAGTCAGAATCAACTTGATAGCAACGGGTTCCTCACAAGAAGCTTTCTTAACATCCAGGATGAGGAAAGACCCCTACCACACAATCCAAATGCTTTGTACTTTTCTTCTATTACTTTTTAAAAATTTTTTATTGTGCTTTAAGTGAAAGTTTACAAATCAAGTCAGTCTCTCACACAAAAACTTATATACACCTTGCTACACACTCCCAGTTACTCTCCCCCTAATGAGACAGCCCACTACCTCCCTCCACTCTCTCTTTTTGTGTCCTTTTCACCAGCTTCTAACCTCCTCTACCCCCTCATCTCCCCTCCAGGCAGGAGATGCCAACATAGCCTCAAGCGTCCACCTGATCCAAGAAGCTCACTCCTCACCAGTATCCCTCTCCAACCCATTGTCCAGTCCAATCCCTGTCTGAAGAGTTGGCTTTAGGAATGGTTCCTGTCCTGGGCCAACAGAAGGTCTGGGGGCCATGACCACCGGGGTCCTTCTAGTCTCAGTCTTCTGTTACTCTTAACAACATTGTTTTCATTTGTAAAATTATTGGCAAACTACATGACAGTAGAATTAATGTCTGCCTTTTCTTAAATATTTTTTTTTCCCTAGTACCAAGGCGCACAGTAGTAGAAGGAATGAATTAATTAATGATACAAGGATAAATGTACTTCTCAGGAAAAGAGCTGAGGAAGAAGCAACCATGCCTTGGTATCTTGATGTTTTAATATTTTGATGATCAATAGTGGATGTGTCTGAAATGCATCAATACTGAGAAACACGCAGAAATAAATAAATAGCAACATGGATCCGGCCATTCCTATGTGTCCTAACATTAATGTATGACTCTAAAATAGAGTGTTTAAATCTTAGTACAGAATATATAGATAGTAAAATATTTTGTACTCTTGAAGTATATTTACAGAATTATTCTAGTGCCTATTTCTTAAGATATATGAAAATACATAAAATATTAAGTAATGCAAGCTAAAATGAAGCATTTTCTACTTTAAATCATACCTCTTTTCTGGTTGTTTCCTTAACTAGATTCCAATAAAGGTTCATGAACCACAAGACTGCCTCATGATCTATGTACGGGTTCTTCATGAGCACAATCAAGTGTTCTGGAATTCTCATTCTTTGAAACATTATCCAAAATTTGCTATGATCCACACAGTTAAATGCCTTTGCATAGTCAATATAACACGAGTAAACATCTTTCTGGTGTTCTCTGCTTTCAGCCACAATCCATCTGACATCAACAATGGTCTCCCTCAACCTGCATCCTCTTCTGAGTCCAGCTTGAATGGGTACATAGTGTTAATAAAAATAACACTTACAGCCAAATGTTATTCATAGGGTCGCTATAAGTCAAAGACACCTAATAACAATAACAAAAAAAGAAAAGGCACCTAATAACAATAGCATGTACCAACTATTCAATGGGAACATTTTTTTTTTTAATAAAACCCATTTTTTAGGCATTTCTCTGTTTCACTTTCATCCTATTTTTATCTTTTGAGCCTCTTTTTCTTTTTCTTATCAACTTTATTGAGGTATATTTTACATATCACAAAAGTTATCCTTTTCAAGTATACCATTCAATGATTTTTAATAACCATCCCAAATGGTACAACCATCACATACATCAGTTTGGAAACATTTTCATGTCCCCTATAAGATCCCACATGCCCATTTACAGTTCATCCCCATTCCCACCTCCAGCCCTAAGCAACCACTAATCTACATTCTGTGCCCATAAATTTCATATAAATGGAATCATACAACATATGTTCACTTCCGTCAGGCTTCTTTCACTTAGCAAAAAATTTTGGGAGGAAGAACTTGTTTTAAAACTACTTCAAGACCTTTTGAGTTAAGCTGGCAACCCCATCATGTCTGTCATATTGTCAAATGCAAACTCAACTCCCTGTATCACTGTGAAGCCAGCTATTACCACACCCATTGTCTTGTGTCAAGGAGAGGAGACAAGTGTAATTCTATTTGTTCTCTACCTTGACACCTTTTTTTCAGCTGCTAGATATTGACATTCTGACCTTTCCTATGGCTTCCATTGTTTGGATTATTAAAGATCCTCTCTGTCATCCACTATCCACTCATTCCTCCCCATCATGTCTTAAGAGCACTCTGTATTCACTGGGATTCTTTACCGTAGAAGGATCAAACCCAACCTAAACTGGAATGTAGTTATGGAAAGGTTCAGTATGGCTGGTTCCCAGGTGGCAAACCATAGTATCAGGACTTGTGAAATCTCTCTTTCTAGTGCTTGACTCTGCTTTCCTTTGATTAGCTTAATTCTTAGGGAAGCACTCTTAACAAGGCAGCAATCGGGTTATCTCCTATAAACTTAGCAAATCAGACAGAAAAAAAGCCCTCTTACCTAATAGAAAATACCTCTATCAAAAATCCTGAATTGGCCCAAAGTAAATAAAGCACTGTTCCCTGAACTAACCACCCTGACTCTGATTGGCCAAGTTTGGATCAGGGGCCCATTCCTAGAGCTGGACCGAGCTTGAAGTCATGAAAGAACATGGATGGACAGTGTAGCAGTTGGTCCCTGTCTTAGTTTGCTAGTGTTATTATAACAAAAAATACCACAAATGGGTGGCTTTAACAGACAGGAATTTATTTTCTCACAGTTTTAGAGGTTAGAAGTCCAAATCAGGGCATAGGCTCTAGGGAAGAGTTCTTCTTTGTCTCTGCCAACTTCCTGTAGCTGCCCACAATTCTTGGTGGTCCTTTGCTTATAGACAATCCTCACATGGCATCTGTCTTCCTCCTGTGTGTGTGTCTTTGTATCTATTATGCTCTTTTAAAAAGCACCACTAAGATGGGATTAGGTTTAGGACACATCAGACTCCAGAAAGACCTCATTAACCTAACAAAAGAAAGTCACTATTTTCAAACAGGGTCATATTTACAGGTACAGTGGTTAGGAATTTAACTTTTGGTGGGACAGAACTAAATTCATAAGAGTTCTCCAAGGAAAATCATGAGCTATCACCAGAAAAACTGTCCCAGGGAATTTTTATTTTTAAACAAAGATAGAAATGTTCCAGTTTGTCATGCATAAACTTATTTAGTTTATTGAAGGGTAGTCATGGCAGAAGCTCTGATGGTGCAGTGGTTAAAGTGCTTGACTGCTAACTAAAAGGTCAGCAGTTCAAAATCACCAGAAGCTCCAGGGAAGAAAGACGTGGCAGTCTGCTTCTGTAAAGATCACAGCCTTGGAAACCCTATGGGACAGCTCTACTCTGTCCCATAGGGTGACTATGAATCGAAATTGACTCAGCAGCAATGTTTTTTTGTTTTTTCTTTTTTTGGTTTTTAGTCAAGGCACAAAACACAAGTAAGACCCCCAAGACAGCTGTGTTGAACTGGTGGATCAGGTCAGGGTAGGGTAAAGTTAGTCCAATAATTAAAGTCCAAATCTTCAGCTTTCAGGCTTTTACCTTTAACGAGTAGTCTTGGGAGGAAAGTTTTGACCAGCGGCTCATCCTCAGCAGAGATTTTTGTAACTGGGGTCCAAGGAACTGTCCAAGGACCCCAGTGACTGGAAAAGTCTCTGCCAGAGCCTCAGTCTTAAGAGAGGGTCAGAGACTTTGATCAATGGGTAGTCCCTGTCTCTTTCTCTCTTTGGAAAAGCAAAGGCCTAGAGTTTTCATGTCGTTTAGTTCTTCTAGTCTCACCTGATAAGGGTCTATTGAGGACATCCATATTATATTCTATTAGGGAAATTTATGTCTTAGTTTCGTAATCAGAAGTTTACTCGGAACGTCTAACGCAGATGAACTAAAGGTTACATCAAACTGCATCACAGCAAAGCAGTCATTTACAACATTAGAATTTTTTTAGCCAGTTTCAAGTTGCTCACAGCTTACCATAAGTGGTCAAGTTACACATTCCATGTTTCACATATGTGGTTTGAGATCCCTACATGTTAAGCATACATCATAAAGCCAGGAATTGGATGCTGAACAGGGCCAGACAGTAAAAATTTTAAGTCTATGGACCATACAGTCTCTGTCACAATTTCTCAACTCTGTCAGTATAGTTCAAAATCACCCACAGGCTTGGCTGTGTTCCAGTAAAACTTTATTTACAAAAATGGGCAGCAGGCCCAATTTGGCTAACAAGATGCATTTTGCAACTACTATTCTATGTCATCAACAGGCCCCACATCCAGGGAAAATGGGCATGGCTGGATCTGGCTGTATGCTTTGTAAAAATTGTACTCTATTACATTGGGCAAATCTGCTGTAAAAGGCCTCTTTAAAGTGTTAAAAAGCAAAGATGTCCCTCTGAGGACTAAGGTGCGCCTGACCCGAGGCATGGTGTTTTCAATCTCCTCATATGCCTGCAAAAGCTGGACAATGGACAATGAAGACCTAAGAATAATTGATGCCTTTGAGCTGTGGTGTTGGTGAAGAATATTGAATACACCATGGACTGTCAAAAGAATGAACAAATCTGTCTTGGAAGACGTACACCCAGAATGCTCCTTGGAAGTGAGGATGGCAAGACTTCATCTCACATATTTTGGATATGTTATCAGGAAGGAGCAGTCCCTGGAGAAGGGCAGCATGCTTGGTAAAGAGAAGGGTCAGTGAAAAAGAGGAAGAACATCAAGGATATCGATTAACGTAGTGGTTGCAACCATGGGCTCAAGCATAACAAGGATTATGAGGATGGCACAAGACCTAGCAGTGTTTTGTTCTGTTGTATGTAGGGTGGATATTAATCAGAACTGACTCAATTGTACCTAACAACAAAAACATGCATACATTGGAATCCTGGTGGTGCAGTGGTTAAGAGCTCAGCTGCTAATCAAAAGGTCAGCAGTTCGAATCCACCAGCTGTCCCTTGGAAACTCTATGGGGAAGTTCTACTCTGCCAGATGAGATCTCTATGAGTTGAAATCAGCTCAATGCCAGTTGAGGAGCTTAATTCAATCTATAACATAGTATTATAATTAAGTATTAGCAGTACACAAATCTATGATAATGAAATAGTTGTGTTTACGAATGGATCTGAGCATTTGATGCAAAAGCCAATTTAAAGTTCTCCTCCAAACATTACCAATGAACAGGGTCCCACTAATGAGCAATTACTATGAAAATAACAACACTCATAAATCTCAAATTGAATTATCAACTTGCCCAAGAATGGCAAAAAATGAGAAGATATTGAAAGAACCTAAAATTTTAATTCGTAGACTCCTGATTTCCTATATCTAACTAAAATTCTTATCATTGCTGTGATTTTCAAGCATTAATATTTGTTTTACCCAGGAAAATGGCACACCGTCTACATTACTAATTGAGAAAGCTAATAATTTCTAGGGAAGTATGGACAATTTCAACCTTCCCACTTAAAATTTAAATATGAGATAATTTTCTAGCTCATATTTCTAAGACTTTTATAACTAAATATCTCATAAAAGTAGAGTTATTAAAGTTTATAAAAACTATAGGCTCCAAAACACATATTTCATGGTCTGATATTCGTACTTTACAGCTTGAGGTGGTTAATTTTACAACTGTATGAGCAATTCCTTAGAATAAATCTTTTTCTTCTCTCTCTTCTTTCCTCACTCTCTCTCTCCCCCCTCTCTTTCTCTCTTTCTGTCTCTATCCATCCATCCATCCACCCACCCACCCACCCACCCATCCATCCATCCATCCATCCACCCACCCATCCATACATCTACACACAAGTGTGTGTTTGTGTGTGTGTATGTGATTGTTTTTGTGTTTATTATTGGCTCTGTGTATATGGAGAACCCTAAGACACAGCTCAGATCCATTTGTAAACACAACTATTTCATTATCATGGATTTGTATACTGCCAATACTTAATTATAATATTACGTTATCGATTGACTTGAGCTCCCCAAAAATGTATGTTGAAGTTCTAACCCCTGTGCCAGTGAATGTGAACTATTTAGAAATAGAGTTGTCTTTTCTTAGGTTAACTAAGTTATACTGAAGGAGGGTGGGTCCTAAACAAAAATGCTCTGACTGAAATGTTATAAAGGGGAGTGCAGACATACACACTGGAGACACTATGTGGAGATGGAGGCAGATGACTCTACAAGCCAAAGAATGGCAGAGATTGCTGGAAACTACTAGAAGCTGAAAGATACAAAGAAGGACTTTCCCCTACAGGCACGTGTTAATTTGGGCTTCTATCCTCATGGACTGTGAGGAAGTAAATTTCTGTTCTTTACAGCCATGTACTTGTGGTATTATTTTTGCTTCAGTAGCACTAGCAAATTAAGAAAAATTACTATATTCATTTTGCTGTCTCTTCCTGCATGTCTAAATTAAGTTTTTTATGTATTTTTACCATCATTTGTACAACTTCCATCATGAGCGCCATTCCCAATCCAAACAGCTTCATTTCACTCTCATGCAACCTGTGTGTCATAGTCACATCAGCATTTCTGGTGTCTTCTAGGAGAGAAGACTTGTTTCTTCCCTAGAATGAGGGCATTCCTTATGTGGGTGCCTTAAAAGGGCAGGGAAACCCTGGTGGCTGAGTGGCTAAGAGCTGCAGCTGCTAACCCAAAGGTCTGCAGTTCGAATCCACCACGTGCTCCTTGGAAACTCTATGGGGCAGTACTCTGTCCTACAGGGTCGCTATGAGTCAGAATCAACTCGTCGGCAGTGGGTTTGGTTTTGGTTTTAAAAGGGCAGAAGTGAAAGTGGTGATTCTAGTAGAATAAGGTCATATTGTCATGAAAATAGGGACAAAATGAATGGCACCGTTTGCCTACAGGGCAGTGGGTTCCACCTGATGCATGAAGTTCTGAGAAGTCAGGTAATTTGCCCAAAGTCCCGCCGCTTATATTTGACATGGAAGATCTGTTTCTGAAACTCAGGAGCTGCCTATCAGACCATGTGCCCAACCCAACCTCTTAGCTGCTCAAAGTTACGCAAAGTTGTGTGACCTTCCACATGTCATCTTCACCTGGGTAACTTCCTAAAATCTTTAAAGTGAACATTCTTATATTAACCCTTTGCTACCGGGGCAAGCCCAGGGCTTGAGAAACAGAGGAGCTAATCCTCTTCTAGCCCTTACTAGTGGCTCAAGTTTGTAAACTTTTCCAGAATTCAGTTCTCTATGTGGTGGCGCAGCGATTAAGATCTCAGCTGCTAACAGGTCAGCAGTTTGAATCTACCAGCCACTCCTTGGAAACCCTATGGGACAGTTCTACTCTGTCCTATAGGGTTGCTATGAGTCAGAATGGACTCGACAGCAATGGGTTTGGTTTGAGTTTGGATGTGGGTATACTAACAGCTATTAAATTTCACCGGACGTGAAAAGCTCAAATAAAACACCTTATTTAAAAGTACAAAGTAACCTCCAAAGCACCATGTTAGCATAATTCTAATTATTGAAGGAAGAAAATGTAACATGCATAATTTTGGGTTCCCTCTGAAACATTGCACAGTTCCTTGCATATGGTAAGTTCTTGACGAGTAGCAGCTCATTTTTATTTGAAAGTAAATGTTGTGTATAGTGGAGAAGGCACCTTAAGCCATGCTTTGTGAGATACAAAAAACCAAGACCAACCGAACCCACTGCCGTTGAGTCGATTCCAACTCATACCGACCCTATAGGACAGAGTAGAACTGCCCGATAGAGTTTCCAAGGACCGCCTGGCAGATTCTAACTGCCAACCTCTTGGTTAGCAGCCATAGAACTTAACCACTATGCCACCAGGATTTCCTTGTGAGATACAAAGAAGCATAAATCAGTCTTCAAAAACAGAGAGATCACCAGTTTGCTGAAGAAATAAAATATTTAAACATAATAAAAAATAACATATCTTGTAGGACAGGATTTTCCAAAGTGGGTTCTGTGGAACACTCGCCCTGTTTGTCAGTCCATGAAATTGGGGCTTTGTGCTCCAAAACAAACGTAAAATCCTGCGTAGGGTAACCCCCCCTTGAGGAATTTGAATGTAGATTAGAAATCCTACTGTAAAGAACCTAATTAACATTATTTAAGTCAGCAACTCCCAAATGCATTTGGCCACATAACTCTGCCTTACCAAAACCTGTTACCGTCAAGTTGATTCTGACTCATAGTGACCCTACATGACAGAGTAGAGCTGCGCATTAGGGTTTTCAATGCAGTAATCTTTAAATAAGCAGGTTGCCACATCTTTCTCCCACTGAGTGGCCAGTGGGTTCAAACTGCTGACCTTTTGGTTAGCAGCTGAGAGCTTAACCACTAGGCCACAGGGTTCCCTAACTCTGCTTTAATGGGAAAAAAAAATCAAAATTCCAAAGAAGTCATGGTTATTCTGGCAATGCTATGGGAAACTCTGCTCTACAGTCCCAGAAGTCACACAATTGAGAGAGGGCACTGGGAATAGGAGCCATGAGTTTCCACGGAGGCAAGTCTGCTGGGAAAGTGTGAGTCAGATCAGAAGATAAACGGGTATTCCAAGTTTGGAATGATGGGTCAATTATGTGTGGAAGGCAGAGGCTATGAGCTCTTAAGAGGTTGGAGTAAACCAAAAACCTTTATGTCCATTGAAATTCCCATCCTAGTGTCTTCTCGGAAGTCCCTTGATGGTTCAACCGTTAACATGATTGGTTGGCTGCTAGCCAAAAGTTTGGAGGTTCCAGTCCACCCAGGTGAGACTGAGACAAAGGTTCTGGCTATCTACTTTAAAAAAATCAGCCACTGGAAACCCTGTGGAGTACAGTTCTGCTCTAACACACATGGGGTCACCATAAATTGGAATTGGAGAGACAACAACTAGGTTTTGTTTTGTTTTTAATGTCTTCACTATGGCATATATTCAATACACATTTGATTAATGGAATTTACAGAACTCTTAAGCAGAATTCATATTTGGAGAGTAATGAATAGACTAAATTGAGCACAGCAAAGAAGTAGAATATAAGGCTCAGTAGGGAAGTAAAGGAAAGGTCCTGGAAGGGAAGAAAGTGAACAATTAATTGAGAATCCGTGTGCCAGGCTTTGTGTTGCAGATACCTGACACATTACCTCACATAAACCTGTCATCCGAAGGCACGTTAGTGAATGATTAGATTTCATGACTTATTTAAGAGATAGACAGAAAGAAAGGAAAGGGGTTCTGAGAAACACAAGGTCAAAGGAACAGAAATTACAGGAGCAGGAGGTAGGAGGTGGAATGGCGTCACCACGTAGGGCAAAGAGTGCAACGTGATAAGAAAGGGGAAGCAAAACTTTCTCTAGAAGAATTAGTATCAAGGTTTTAACACTGATGATTCTTGTTTTTAATAGTACTGGTGGTCTCCAGAGTCCTGAGCTATTTCCTATAATATTAACTAGAATTAAACATTTAGAATAATCACCATGGTTATTCTTTCTTTTTTTAAAAAAAAGGTGTATCCTACTTCCCATTTTCTGGTCTTCGGATACCTTCTCAGGTCTCTATTCTTGGAATCTAAAAATAATCTTTAGTAGTTGACTATGTTCCTTAGTTAGTTAGTTCAGCTGCAGCACTGCGTTTAATGCCATCTGGAACCACTGATTCTATTTTGTTTGAATTATCCAACGGTGCACCTACCTGAAATTCAACAGTAGCTATTTTTACAAAGTCTTCATTGTTTCCTGATTTTCCAAACCACATTTCTTCCTTCTCCAACACTTTAAAAGTAATGATGAAGGACACTAAAGGATTTGCAGCTCTGAGAAATGCTCTTCTTTGAAATGTCTCCATTCTAACAAGAAATGTCAGTAAGATTGGGTGGAAACAATAGATTTTCCATTTGTTAATTTTCCTGCACATGATTAATTAAAAGCCCCTTCAAAGATTACATTAAAAGCCTTCATTTTCAAATCAGTAGGACACTGATTTATTTTCTTTGAAAGATATTTAATGAAACAGAGCTATAAGCAACTATTTAACTAACGGAGCATAGGTGAGCTTATAAGACTAGAAAGGAAAACAATAAATGACTTTATTGATCAAGGACTGAAGGCTTTCAAGAAAAACCTGTACCAGTCAATGTAACACAATGTTCTCAGGTGCTACCTCGTCCCTACTCTCTTTGACCCTAGACACTGGACCCCCATCAACAGGGTCAACTCCAACACAGCCTCTGTACCTTTCCTGACTCCAGGAAATTTAAGGAGTTTAACGTTCCACCACACAGCTGTCATTTTGTCATACTCTGGTGGCTTATATGTTGCTATAATGCTGGAAACTATGCCATAGATATTTCAAATAACAGTGGGATTGTCTATGGCGGACAGGATTCGGCAATACTTCCAGACTAAGACAAACTAAGAAGAAAAGCCTGGCAATCTACCTCCAAAAATCAGCCAGTGAAAACCATATGGATCACAACAGAATATTGTCCAATATAGTGCTGGAAGATAAACTCTCTAGCTTGGAAGGCACTTGAAATACACAGTGGCTTCAGCAATGGGCTTAAGCATACTAATGATTGTGAAGACGGCACAGGGCCAAAGCAATGTTTTATTCTGTTGTACATGAGCTCACCATGAGTCAGAGCCTACTCAGCGGCAACTAACAACATTCTAGCACTCGGCACCAAAACACGCTCACTTCTAAGTCCTGTTCAAATCTTGCAACCCATTTTAGCCAGCTGAGCTTCTGTCTTTTTCTTTATGCCTAAATTCTGGTTTAAGTCAATTTGCAGTACCCTTGACTGTCTGGAACTAGGGTCCAGTCTTGCTCTAAGCATCTGCCACCCACAGCTTTTCTTTCATCTACCTGGTATTGGATCCCTGTCGCTGCCCCCTGCCCAAGACTGAGGTTATTGCTTCAGGACAGACTTGCCGAAAGACCACTGTCTGCCCACCTAAACTTCTACATGTCATGTGATAGAGATCCCCGTTGCCTTACTGTACTGGCAGAGGGCACCTTCCATCACCTTTTGTCTGACCACCACAGGGGCTTTTTGGCTGAATGTTCACCCTTGAACTGTCAGATGCTTTGACTCATGTGTCTTTGCTTTGGAGTGTACCTCAACCATCTCTTCTGATGGCCTCTCTAGAGAGTAAACTTCTTTTGATGTTTGTCTCCTCAGCCTACTTTATCTTAATTACAGCCAAGCCAGGCTTGACTGCCATCTAAGCTCTAAGGACACTTGTGACATGGCATAAAGATTCAACTGACAAACAGAAGCAAACTATCAGCAAGGATGTAATTACTCAAATTATAACTGTGTTTTAAAAAATGAGTGTCCTGGTTTCCTTGGGATTCCATAGCAAAATACCACAAAGTATTTTGTCTTTAAAGAACAACAGATTCCCCCCCCCCCACCCCCCACCCCAGACATAGTTCTGGAAGCTGTAAGTCTGAATCAGGGTCTCAGCCTTATTGATTCCTTCTGCTGGCCCCTCCTGGTTTCTGGTCCTCTTTGGTGTTTCTTTGCTGCCTCTGGCTGCATCTGCCTCTATTGTTCATGCACTTGGTGTCTCCCCCTGCGTGTGTGTCTCCCTATGCCTGTACTCCCCTTTATAAGACACCACGAAGAAGGAATTAGGTTTAGGACCCACCCTACTCTGTATGACTTTATTAACATAAAGAAATCCCCTATTTCTAAATAGGATCACAATCAGTTACAGGAGCTGGGACTTCTACATATATTTTCGGGGAGGCACAATACAATCCACAGCAATGAGTGATAAGGTATGTGCAGAGAACTTTGTACAAGGTAGTGGAAGACATGTCAGGTGAAGAAATCACACGCTCAAGGACACAGAGGTTAAAGAGCTCAGAGGAGTCTTGTGGGAGCAAAAAGGCTGATGGAATATTACAGACAGAGCTGGCCAAGTCGACAGAAACTTGGCCAACAGCTTTGTTCATTGTGATAAGGAGTTTAGCTTTTCTCCTGATAAATTTTCTCCATGGAAAATTTTTGAGTAGGAGAGTAATATAATCATATTTTTAAGTTATAAAGATTACTCTGGTAGTGGTATAGAAGAAGGATAAGTGGGTAGCAGGGAGCTTGGAAGCAGAGAGAACAATGAGAAGGCTCTTACAATTATCAAATAAAATGGAAATGAGCATATGAGTTATGATCATAGTTGAGGCCATAGCAAGAGAAGAGAAAAATATTTCAGACAAACCACGGATAGTATGAAGTGATTGCTTGTTTGGAGAAGAAATACCGTCCAAGTTCCTGAGTTATGTAGATGTGTGGAGAAGTTGTTGAGCCTGTGGTACAGAAATGCACACATTCATTCATCCATCCATTCACTGTTTTAACAACTACGGTGGACTTCTTCCAGCAGAGCTTCCAGGCTAAGACAGACTAGGAAGAAAGGCCTTGTGATCTACTTCTAAATATTAGCCAGTGAAAACCGTACATATCACAAGTGAATCCTGTTCAACATATTGCTGAACAATAAGGCCCCTAGGCTGGGAGGCACCCAAAACACGCAGTGGCCGAAACAATGAGCTTGGTCATTTCAATGACGGTGAAGATGGCACAGGATGTGACAATATTTTGTTCTGTTGCACATGGGGTTGTCATGAGTTGGAGTCAATTTGAAAGCAACTGACAACAACAACAATAACATTTCTACACTATGAAAGGCACATTTGGAATATGTAGCTAGATACACGACTTGGAACACAGGAGAGATGTCTGGGTTGGGCATTTATCAACAAGTTAGCAGGGGTTGAATGACACAAAAATTGTAGGGAAAAAAAAAAGGAGAGTTTGTAAAATTAGAAGAGAAAAGAACTGGAGAATGCAAATTTTAAAGATTAGGTATTTCAAGAATACCTGATTCAAATTAAAAAATTCCTGAAAGAATAAAACTTGAGGAATTGATTGGAAAATTGACAAAATTGGGATCTGGCCCAGGAATTATATAACAGTATTGTTTCAAGGTTAAATGTCCTGATTTAGACATGGTCATGTCAGAGAATGTCCTTCTTCTTGGGAAATACATTCTTAAGCATTTAAGGGTAAATACTGTCACTTACTCTCTAATGATTCAGAAAAACAAGATATATATAGACATAAATGTAGACATAGATACACTCCTTGCCTCTGAGTCAATCCTGACTCATGGCAACCCCATGAGTTGCAAAGTGGAATTGCTTTTTAGGGTTTTCTCGGCTGTAATCTTTATGGAAGCAGATTGCCAGGCTTTCTTCCATGGCACCATTGAGTGGGTTCAAACCACTAACGTTTATGTGACAGATAATGCTAAAGCAAGTGGGACAAAATATAGACAACTGGTAAATCTGGATAAAGGATATACAGTTGATATTTATCAATTACTACAGTTTTCTAAAAAGCCATATCATAATAAAAAGATTTTATAAAAACTTGAGAAATATGGTCAGTTAGGTAAGGTTAAGAGGAAAGGAGAAATTCTCCTGGAGGCAAAAGTTTTGTTATAGGGTTGCTATGAGTCAGAAGTGACTCACAGCAATGGATTTGGTTTTTTGGTTTTGGTTTAATATAAGTTAAAAAAAAAAAAGTATTTTAATATAAGTCATAGGACCTTTACCCCATTGTTTAATAGCCATTCCTCAATCAGAGATAAAAAAAAAAAAAGTGTTATATATTAAATTGTGTCCCCCCAAAAAGATATGTTGAAGTCCAAACATCCATTACCTTTGATTGTAGTTTTATTTGAAAATAGGGTCTTTGAAGATGCTGGGTCAGTTAAATTAATATAAGGTCAGGCAGGAATAAAAACCGTTGCCATCTAGTTGATTCTGACTTACAGCGACCCTATAGGACAGAGTAGAACTGCCCCATATGGTTTCCAAGGAGCGCCTGGTAGATTCAAACTGCTAACTTTTTGGTTAGCAGCCGAACTCTTAAGCACTAAGCCACTAGGGTTTCTACTATACTGTGATAAGGTAGGCCCTAATCCCGTCTGAGTGGTATCTTTATTAGAAGAGAAGAAGAATCTTTATTAGAAAAGGAGACACACAGAGACACAGAGGGAAGATGACCATGTGATGATGGAGATAGAGATGGAGTGATGTTGCAGTTACAAGTTAAGGAAGACCAAGGAATGCCTGGGGCTACCAGAAGTTGATAAAACCTTCAGAGAGAGCATGGTCCTGCTGAAACTTTAAATTTGTACTTCTGTCTTCAGAATTGTGAGAGAATCCATTTCTGTTGTTTTAAGTGACCCACTTTGTGGCACATTGTTACAGTAACTCTAGGAAGCTGATATACCTAGAAAAGCATAAAGGATGGAGCTGAGGTATCAAAATTCTGGGAAAAATCAGTATGTGGGAGAGGTTGCCTGGGAATCAAGGATTTCTGGCAACTCCACATTAAACATTTAGGACAAGTGCCGGCTCTGATTGGAACAGGAGATGCTGGGAGGCACTGGCAATGAGGCTCCGAGAGTACCTGCCTGAGAGCTGGCGGGGCTTGTTTTGCTCAGAGGCAGCATTTTTTTTTTTTTAAGAGCACTTCTAGTCTCACTGCTTTATGGTATGTTATGTGATTTGGCCATTCTGCCATTCTTGTGTTGTACATAAATATCCCAAAGTAGGCTTACATGCAAGCAATCCAAGCATAGTAACTTTTCTATCTTTTCCTTATTCTTGGGTACAATAAAAGTATTGATTGTCTATAATATTACACCCACTTTCTCTGTGTAAAAGGAAATTCTATCGTTTGCATGCTAAGTGAATTTGATGACAAGGACAGAGGTGTGTCAGGAAACCCAATGTGGGACTGGAGCTGCACTCAGGGGGAGACTGGAAGAAGGAACTGGTGAGAGACAGGTACTCACCATCTTCTGCATTCCCTTCTTTTGTGCTTTTGTTTCAATCATCTTACCACAGACTACTTTCCTCTTTCTGATCCACAGTTAGAACATTGTTTACCATAGCTCCTAGTTTTAATGAAACAAAATTTGATTACAGATAGGGTGTATCAAAATATACAATTTACCTGCCAATTGATTTCAACAACAGTGCCAATACCATTCAAAGGTGAAAGAACAGTCTCTTTAACAAATGGTACTGGGATAACTGCATATCCCCTACCTCACACCATATGCAAAAATTAATTCAAAATGGATAAACAACCTAAGTATAAGAACTAAAACCATAAAACTCTTAGAAGAAAACATAGGGGTAAATTTTCATGGCTTTGGATTTAATAGTGGATTCTTAGATATGACAGCAAAAGTGCCACCAACAAAAGAAAGAATAGAAAAATCAAACTTCATCAAGTGAAAAAAATTGTACATTGAAGGGCATTACAAAGAAAGTGAAAAAGCAACCTACAAAAAAAAGAAAATATTTACAAACTACATATCTCATAAGGGTCTAGTATCCAGAATACATAAAGAAATATTACAATTCAACATCAAAAGCAAACAACCCAATTTAAAAATGGGCAAAAGACTATTATAAGATCTTGAGAAATAGTATAAACTGAGAAGAACATATACTTTTGTGGTTACGAGGGGGGGAGGGAGGGAGGGAGGGAGAGGGTTTTTTACTGATTAATTAGTAGATAAGAACTGCTTTAGGTGAAAGGAAGGACAACACTCAATACATGGAAGGTCAGCTCAATTGGACTGGACCAAAAGCAAAGAAGTTTCTGGGATAAAATGAAGGCTTCAAAGGTCAGCGGAGCAAGGGCGGGGGTTTGGGAACCATGGTTTAAGGGGACTTCTAAGTCAATTGGCAAAACAATTCTATTATGAAAACATTCTGCATCCCACTTTGAAATGTGCTGTCTGGGGTCTTAAATGCCAACAAGCGGCCATCTAAGATGCATCAATTGGTCTCAACCCACCTGGAGCAAAGGAGAATGAAGAACACCAAGGTCACACGACAACTAAGAGCCCAAGAGACAGAAAGGGCCACATGAACCAGAGACCTACAGCATCCTGTGACCAGAAGAACTAGTTGGTGCCCAGCCACGATTGATGACTGCCCTGACAGGCAGCACAATAGAGAACCCCTGAGGGAGCAGGAGATCAGTGGGATGCAGACCCCAAATTCTCATAAAAAGACCATACTTAATGGTCTGACTGTGACTAGAGGAATCCCGGCTGTCATGGTCCCCAAACCTTCTGTTGGCACAGGCCAGGAACCATCCCCGAAGACAACTCATCAGACATGAGAGGGACCGGACAGTGGGTGGGAGAGAGATGCTGATGAAGAGTGAGCTAATTATATCAGGTGGACACTTGAGACTGTGTTGGCATCTCCTGTCCGGAGGGGGGATGGGAGGATAGAGAGAGTTGGAAGCTGGCAAAATTGTCACTAAAGGGGAGACTGGAACGGCTGACTCATTAGGGGGAGAGCAAGTGGGAGTATGGAGTAAGATGTATATAAACTTATATGTGACAGACTGACTTGATTTGTAAACGTTCACTTGAAGCTCAATAAAAGTTAATAAATAAATAAATAAATCCTTGTTGCTAAAATTTAAAAAAAAAAGGCAAAAGATTTGAATAAATGTTTCTTCAAAGAAGAAACACAAATGGCCATGTTAAAAACACCTTAAAAGATGCTCAGCATTATTAGTGATTAGAATAATGCACATCAAAACCACAGAGGTAACACTTCATATCTACTAGGATGCTTGCTGAAAGTGAAGAGGACTTGAAGCATTTACTAATGAAGATCAAAAGCCACAGCCTTCAGTATGGATTGCACCTCAACATAAAGAAAACAAAAATCCTCACAACTGGACCAATGAGCAACATCATGATAAACGGAGAAAAGATTGAAGTTGTCAAGGATTTTATTTTACTTGGATCCACAATCAACAGCCATGGAAGCAGCAGTTAAGAACTCAAAAGACACATTGCATTGGGTAAATCTGCTGCAAAGGACCTCTTCAAAGTGTTGAAGAACAAAGATGTCACCCTGAAGACTAAGGTGCTCCTGACCCAATCCACGGTATTTTCAATCACATCATATGCATGTGAAAGCTGGACAATGAATAAGGAAGACCGAAGAAGAATTGATGCCTTTGTAATTGTGGTGTTTGTGAAGAATATTGAATATACCATGGACTGCCAAAAGAAGGAACAACTCTGTCTTGGAAGAAGTACAACCAGAATGCTCCTTAGAAGCAAGGATGGCGAGACTGCATCTTACATACTTTGGACATGTTGTCAGGAGGGATGAGTCCCTGGAGAAGGACATCATGCTTGGCAGAGTACAGGGTCAGCGGAAAAGAGGAAGACCCTCAACGAGGTGGACTGACACAGTGGCTGCAATAATGAGCTCAAGCATAACAACAATTGTAAGGATGGCTCAGGCCTGGGCAGTGTTTCGTTCTGCTGTGCATGGGGTCACTATGGGTCAGAACCGACTTGACAGCACCTAACGACAACAACAGGATGGCCATTATAAAAAAAAAAAAAGGAAAATAACACGTATTGGGGGGAATGTGGAGAAATCAAACCCCTGGACAATGCTGGTGGGAATGTAAAATGGTCAGAGGTGTGGAAAACAGTTTGGCAGTTCTTCAAAAAGTTAAACATAGAATTATTATATGACCCAACAATTCCACTGCTAGGTATATACTCAAAAGACTTGAACACAGGGACTCAAACAGATACTTTTACACTGGTGTAAATTGCAGAATTATTAACAATAGCCAAAAGGTGGAAACAATCCAAGTGTCTGTCAACACATGAATAAGTGAACAAAATGTGGTGTGTACTTACAATGGAATATCATTCGGCCATAAAAGGAATGAAGCACTGATATGTGCTACAAAGGGGTGAACCTCTAAAAACATTAAGTGAAAAGTGCCAGCCACAAAGATCACGTATCGTATGATACCATTGATAACGAAATATCCAGGGAGATGAAACCATACAGACAGAGTGCAGATTGGTGGTTACCAGTGGCTGTAGGGGGGAGGCGGAGGTGGGGAGCAACCACTTAATGAGTACAGGGTTTTCTGTTGCTGGGGGAGGAGGAAGTGGGGAGCAACCACTTAATGAGTACAGGGTTTTCTGTTGAGGGGGAGGGGGAAGTGGGGAGCAACCACTTAATGAGTACAGGGTTTTCTGTTGCGGGGGGAGGTGGAGGTGGGGAGCAACCACTTAATGAGTACAGGGTTTTCTGTTGGGGGGCTGAAAATGCTCTGAAAGTAGACAGAGGCGTGGTTGCACAACTTTATGAATGTACCAAATGCTACTGAATTGTTTGCTTTAAATGTTATGTTGATTTCACTTCAATTTAAAAAAGAAGGAAGAAATACACAATTTTCTTTGCTTTGTCACGATCTGAGTTTGCATTTCCACTTGGTTGTGAAAACATGAGATGGACTCAACAGCCACTTCTGGTTTAGAACTCAATGTCTTTTTGTAAATAGTCTATTCAAGACTTTCAAGTGTTTAGACCATAATCACTTCAATGACCCACCTCCTCTCACCTTGTCCAGGGGTATCAGCACGGCTTAGCACGATATGGAGGGAGTGTTGATATAGTTGGTCTTTCCTGATATGACCTGGTATTGTTCATAGGTGCAATTATAAGTCATCTCTTCTCCTAGCTTGGACGAAGCTTATTGACTGGTCTGGTAGGTGGTGAAGGCCAGTCTTGCAGTTCCATTAGCCATCTCTCTGGGTTTTAGCAGCTTTTCCATTCTTTTACGTAGCTGGGTGACCACTCCACGGCCTTTGCTGAGAGGGGACTGCTACTTCACAGCCAGACTCTGAGTCTCACTGGGCACAGAGAGGCACACCATCCTTGGAAAGGCAAAAAGAGCTGGGGGCAAGTCTGTGCCCCTGTCAACCCTGGAAGTACCATACTATGTATGAATGCCCTTGCCTACCTCTCAGTGGCACGGAAGAGGGCCCAGGCTACTGTTCTCAACTATGGGTTGGCAGCATAGAAGGAGCGTGAGTCCCTGACCTCATATACCTGCCAAATCAGCCCTGGACAGTCTGCCTTCAGGCATTTTATAGGAGAGAGAATAGAACTCTGTTTCATGCACTGTTTTTCCTGTTATGTTTAGCCAAACCTGATCCTGATGGACATGCCTGCTCTCTCATTCGTATTAATCAGGTGCTGCACTCTGCCCCTCTCCCTTTGGGAAGTGAAGTGACTCCAAATTCCCCTTTCTTCTTCAAATCCTCTCATCCAAAACCCTTCTCCTTCCTACAGCCTGGAGTTTATTTACATAATTTCAGAGTGTATGTAGAGTGACAATCTCTTTCTTTTAGTTCACCTATATTCTCCCATCTTCTTAGTTTCCTATCAGACAAGAACACACCATTTCTGGTTCCCTGATAGGCACGCCGGCGTTTCTAGGAAGAAGGAAGCCCTCAGTATGACTGATGTCCCAGGTAATGAGGCTGCCACGATGTAGTGCTCTGCGTGCTAATCTGCTGTCTGTCCTCCTTCCGATTCCAGCCACTCTTGGAGCAAAGGTCTGGATTCTGGATCCCAAATCCTGGGAAGAGAGGACACGTTAGCCCAAATGGAGGCCTTGTCGGCCTGATCCATGCTGTTGGATGAGGCATATAGGGACCCGCTTGGCGATGGAGAAGCAGTTCTGGACAAGTATGGCTGTGCAGACACCTTCGCACCTTTGCATCCCAACATTCTCTTTCTGAAATTACCCGCAGGGTGTGGTTGTGAGGGGATGTGTGTGATCATGTGTGTAACAATGTCCAGACCAATTCCTGAAACTCTATGAAGATGAGAAAATAACACATTAGGAATTATTGAAAATGAAATTAGAAATGGAAACTGTAGCCTTGTGCTCCTGTGAAAGAATCTACTGTTGCTGTTGTTGTACCATCTAGTGGACGCTGACTTATGGCGACCCCATCCATGTCTTGCAGAGTAGAACTGCCCCATGGAGTTTTCTTGGCTGTAATCTCCACTGAAGCAGACTGCCAGTCTTTTTCCTCCCCAATGCTGCTGGGTGGGTTCAAACCGCCAACTTTTAGGTTAGTAGTCAATGCAAACTGAAAGAATATACTATGCAGTGATTTCTTATAACTGTCTTCGCTAATGCTTTCTAAGAAATGTGGATTATTATTCTTCCTATCCTTGGATATTTCCTGTGTCTGCTCTTGCCTTACATTGGTGCATTTGTCCCTTACTTAAGGGTTCTCATCACTTAATGCCTGAAGGTGTCATCCTTAGTTCATCCATTTGCTCAAGAACAGTCATAAATCCAGGCTGACTTAGGCTCTGCTTCCCATCCTCATGATCTGGGTGTTGCTGGGGCCCAGCTTTCCTAGTTAACAGATGTGACAGTGTGTGGTGCGGTTCTTTGTTCCATGCCAGTATTCTCTGCCAAGCTAGCAGCTTTTCTCTGACAAGACCAGTCTTCTCTGCTTCATGGTGGTTGGGTCAAGCATTTTAAACAGCTTTTTTTTTTTTTTTTTTTGGTAAGTGGACTTACTTCTAAGATGATGGGCCCCTAACTGCAGGCACCAGGAAATTGCATGACTGCACTGTTAATAAGAAGATTGGCCTAGACACGCCCATTGATCTACCACGTCATCCTTCTAATTTCAGATCTCGCGTTGAATAGTGGTGTGCTGTGTTGTTCCCAGCACAGTCACCTGGTGAGTGCTTTAAACCCTTCATTCATCAATTTACCAGAGAGTTGCCTGTGCCACAGGTCACAGTCTTTTATAAGCTTCATGGAGACCCATGTCAGGGGCTGTCTCTATTGGTGAGGACTCTGTTAACAGCATCTCTCCTCCTGTTTTAAGTTTAGTAAATTATCAATTATATACCTTCCTTTCCTGGAGTCCCTAGGTGGTGCCAATGGTTCGTGGATTCACTGCTAAGCAAAAGGCTGGAGGTTTGGGTCTACTCAGAGGCACCTTAGAAGAAAGGCCTGGTGACCTGCTTCTGAAAAATTAGCCATTAAAAATCCTGCAGAGCACAGTTCTACTCTGACACACATTGGGTCACCATGAGTTGGAGATGAGTTGACTCTCACAGCAACTGGTTGGGGTTTTCTTCCGGTGTTTGGTTTGGTTTGGGTTTTTGGTTTTGAGATGTCATCCTTTCCTAATGAATACAGGAATGAGACCATCTAGAGCAAGCATGTAAACTCCATCACAAGGCTCACGAGCCCCTTGAGAGCTACATGGACCCCTCCTAAGGCAACGCCACAAGCAATGGCCTCTTCCTTCCTGGTGTGTGGCCTTGCAGCTGCTGCCTCTGGCTTCATGTATCAGTTGTGGTCCAGGCAGGAGTCAGAGTTCCCTCTCAGAGGGTATGACTGAGAAGAATTGATAAAGGGATAGTTTATAAAGTGGTGGGGAATTTAAAGGAAACTGACAAGAGATGGAGAGGCATCACGTAACCAGCCACAGTGGGAAGACCTTACCGCTCTGTGCCAAAGGGAGGAAGTAGTTACCAAAACCCAGAAAGAGAGCCGTTGTGAGAGACAGCTGCCCAGAGGGGCCATGACCTGGCAGGAAGGGTCAGGGGCATAAACACCATGACCTCATTCTCCATCTCATCCTGGTGAGTCCTATCAGCTAAAACCAATGGGAAACCAGAGAGACCTTGTTCCCATGCACACAGGTGAGTCTCCTGAGGCACACAGCCAGGTAGAGAAGCAGGGAGAGTGTGCCAGGAGGAACACCTAGACACGAAGAACCAGGAAAGGCACCTTATGAATGGCTCTGAGTCTTCCCTTGCTGCCCTGTCAAACTGGAGAGGGCTCACAGGGTGGTTTGTAGCCCTGGAAACCAGTCCTGTCTTCCGGGTCAGAGACCACAGCCATAATGGACCATGCTCCAGGCTCCTCCTGGGGTGGAATGACCAGTGGGGAGAAAAGGTCAAGATCCACAGGGTCCACTCATTCCCATGCGCTCTTATAGGTCCCCGAGTGGCACAAACCTTTTGCACTCTACTACTAACAGGTGGTGCTCTGGTGGCACAGTGGTTAAAACGCTTGGCTGCTAATCAAAACATCGGCAGTTCAAACCTACCAGCCACTCTGTGGGAGAAAGATGTGGCAGTCTGCTTCTGTAAAGATTTACAGCCTTGGAAACCCTAGGGGGCAGTTCTACTCTGTCCTACAGAGTCTCTGTCAGTCGGAACCGACTCAACAGCAGTGGGTTTTTTGTTTTTTTTCTTGGTACTAACTGTAGTTGATTGACTTGTGTCCCCTAAAAAAATGTGTGTCAACTTAGCTAGGCCGTGACTCCCAGTATTGTATGGTTGTCCTCCAATTTGTGATCTGACATAATTTTTCTATGTGTTGCAAATCCTAATCTCTCCCTGAGGTCAATGAGGCAAGATTAGGTTATGTTAAAGAGGATTAATCCTACTCAAGTCACAGCCCTGATCCTACCTAAAGGGAGTTTCCCTGGGGTGTGGCCTGCATCACATTTTATAATACAAGACATAAAAGGAGAGAGAAGCAAACAGAGAGAGAGGGACCTCATACCACCAGAAAAAAAAAAAAAAAAATTGCTGGGAGTGGAGCACGTACGTCATTTGGACTTGGGATCCCTGTGCTGAGAAACACTCAACCAGGGGAAGACTGATGACAAGGGCCTTCCCCCAGAGCCAAAAGAGACAGAAAGCCTTCCCCTGGGGTTGGCACCATGAATTTGGACTTCTAGCCTCCTAAGCTGTGAGAGAATAAATTTCTCTTTGTTAAAACCATCCACTCGTGGTATTTCTGTTATAGCAACACTAAACGAGTAAGACACTAACCTAAAGGTTGGTAGTTTGAACCTATCTAGTGGCACCACAGGAAAAAGGCCCGAAACCCCAGGGAGCAGATCTACACTTTTACACATGCGACTCAACAGCAGTAGGTTTTTTTGTGTGTTTTTGATGATGCTCCTAGGAGTCCCTGAGCGGTTCAAATGTTTAAGGCAGTCAGCTGCTAACTAAAAGGTTAGAGGTCTGTCAGCCTCCACCCAGAAGCACCTTGGAAGAAAGATCCGGCAATCTACTTCAGAAAAAAAAAAGCTTTATGGAGTAGTTCTACTCTAAGACACAAGGGGCCGCTATGAGTTGGAATCAACTTGACGGTAACGGGTTTGTGAGCCCCCAATGGTTAGAGGCTGGCTTTTGTTCCTGGCTCAATCCACAACTCCCTACTCTAGCATTTGGTCAATATTATTCAGTCATCAAATGCTCACTGAGATGATGAATGCTTTTTTTTTTTTCTTTTTAAAATAGGCTTTAGCTAAAGTAGCTATATGTCCTAGGACTTCGAGAAGCATCCTTCCCTCAGGTATTCTTACCCAACATTCCCACTCAAGTGCATTTGCATTTGATAGACCGAGTGTCCTGGTTCTGAACTCTGCAAACACCGTCATCGTGGCTGTGGAGACCTGGCTTCAGTAAGCCGTATGTAAGCACTGCGGACAGAAATGGCGATTGATAGCTTGCTGAGTTCATGTGTTACAGTTGTTCACATCCATGTTCAACGCCACATTGTAATACAGTAGCCGTGAAACCAATTTTGTGTGTTCGAATGAAAGCACAAAAATCAATTACCAAAGGATTATTTTTGTATTGCCAACTCTTGCCTCCCAGAATAATTCAAAAATCAGTACAGACCACCACATTCACAGAAATACACTCCTTCACTTCTTTCCTGATAGATTTTTCGTTACCAAAAAAAAAAAAAAAATGACAACCTGTTTCTTGAAAGGTGAGAAATGTATTTGTTTTACCGTTATTTCAATTTGAATTCTCAGTGCTTCTCTATGTGGATCTTTACAAACTCAGTTGTCAGCTTTCGTCAGTTTAAAGGATAAGTTAAGGAGCAAGTAGGACTCTCGTGTGGACTATTATAAAGCCACTTTTCTGTTTTATTAGTCCCATTAGCATTCCATTGCCCTTTAAATGTCGCAACTTCAAGAGCACAGCTGTATGCATCCTGAAAATATTTCTTCTCATGGTAATAAAACATAAAGATACAATACCCTTGGACGTACATAAAATGACAGAGAAACAAAAGAATAAGAATTGAAACAAGTTGGGTCTTGTTCCAAATAAGAAGGTGGGTTATATTAAAGTCAAAGCTTTGTCACTATTCTGCCACTGAGCTAGTCAAGAAGTAATTTGTTAATTTGTTTATTGGCACAAGCTATTTTTTCTTATAATTAATCAATTATTTTTCAAGTAATTATAATAATTGAATTGTTCATTCCAAGATGTGAAAAAATACAAGATGTGCTGCATCTTTCTTTCTTTAACGTTGAATAGCTAAAGCGAACAGAAGAAATGATGAAGTAAAAAAGCTGAGCAGAAGATCTCAAAGGGCAGCTTGAGAAGGAAAGTAAATTATTGTAAGGACATGTGCAGAGGCCTGGAGTTAGAAAACCAAAAGGAAAAAACAAGCTCAGCATTTCTCAAGCTGAAAGAAAGGAAGAAAAAATTCAAGCCCCCACTTGCAATAGTGCAGGATTCTATGGGCAAAATACTGGAAGATGAACGAAGCATCAAAAGAATATGGAAGGAATACACAGAGTCACTGTACCAAAAAGAATTGGTTCACGTTCAATCCTTTCAGGAGGTTATATATGATCAAGAACCAACGGTACTGAAGGAAAAAGTCCAAGCTGTACTGAAGGTATTGGTGAAAAACAGTGCTCCAGGAACTGACGGAGTATCAATTGAATTGTTTCAACAAAAGGATGCAGTGCTGACTGTGCTCACTCTTCTATGCCAAGAAAAGTGGAAGACGTCTACCTGGCCAACCAATGGAAAAGATCCATATGTATGCCTATTCCAAAGAAAGGTGATCCTACCAAATGCAGAAATTATCAGACAATATTGTTAATATCACTCACAAGTAAAATTTTACTGAAGATCAATCAAAAGTGATTGACAGGGAACCGCCAGAAATTCAAGCTGGATTCAGAAGAGGACGTGGAACCAGGGATATCACTGCTGATGTCAGATGGATCCTGGCTGAAAGCAGAGAATACCAGAAGGATGTTTACCTGTGTTTTATTGCCTATGCAAAGGCATTCAACAGTGTGGATTATAACAAACTATGGATAACATTGTGAAGAATGGGAATTCCAGAACACTTAATTGTGCCCATGAGGAACCTGTACATAGACCAAGAGACAGTTGTTCAAAACAGAACCAGGGGATACTGCCTGGTTTAAAGTCAGGAAAGGCGTGTGTCAGGGTTGTATCCTTTCACCAGATGTATTCAGACTGTAGACTGAGAAAAAATTCGGAGCAGCTGGACTCTGTGAAGAAGAAAGTGGTAGATAAATCCCAATTGTGTGTGATGTATAATTCTTTTTATATGTTGCTTGATTTGGTTTGTTAGTATTTTGCTCAGGAATTTTATGTCTATGTTCATAAGGAATATCAGTCTGTTGTGTTCTTTTCTTTAAATGTATGTCGATTTGTAACGAGGTAATGCTAGCCTTATAGGATAACTCCGAAAGTGTTTCCTTTTCTATTTTTTGAGAGTTTGTTCAGGATTGGTATTAAATCTTTTATGGCAGGCTTGCTGGTAACAAATTCTTTCAGTTTTTATTTCTCTGGAGATGTCTTAATTTCCCTTTCATTTTTGAAGAATAATTTTGCTAGATATATAGTTCTTGGTTGACGGTCTTTGTTTTCTTCTCAGCACTTTGAATATGTCATCCCTCTGTCTTCTGCCCTCCGTAGTTTCTTATGAGAAGCCAGCTGTTCATCTTATTGAAGGTATCCCTTGAATGTGATAAGTCGTTTTTCTCTTGCTTTTAATTTGTTTTCTTTTACTTTGGCTTTAATGAATTTGCCTATGATGTGTTTAGGTCTAGATCTATTTGGGTGTGTTCTACTTAGAGATTTTTTAGTTTCTATTCATCAAATGACATCATTGAGAGGGTGAAAAAGTAAGTCAAGAAACTGGAGAAGCTATTTGCAACACATGTATCAGAAATGTATATAGCCCTCAAATCCAAAATATATAAAAATACTTACCATAAAAACAAACCCATTGGTGTCAAGTGAATTATGACTAATAACAACCCTAGAGAACAGAGTAGAACTGCCCCATAGGGTTTCCAAGGAGCAGCTGGTGGATTTTAACTGCTGACCTTTTGGTTAGCAGCCAAACTCTTAACCACTGGGCCACCAGGGCTCCACATCTGATAAATCAATGAGAAAATGATCAAATATATGTATTTTTTTACATTAAAAAATATTTTTAAATATATTCTATATTAAATATATATATGTATATAATACACAAAGGCTTAAACAACTACTTCACAAAAGACAATAAGCAATGGAATAGTACTTTATGGCATGGGTCACCAGGAAACTTCTAATTAAAACCACAATGAGAATCTACACATTGTGTAGATTGGTTGAAATTAAAAAAGCTAACAGGGCAAATGCCAACAGGAACAGTCACGTACTCTCAGTAGTAAATGGGAACCCACTTGGGAAAACAACTGCTATCTACTGAAGTTAAACACTTGCTTATCTGATGACTCACCAATTCCACTCTAAGAAATATGCCCAGCCTAAATGCATGTGCCTGTACACCAAAAGTCTTCAACAAGCCATGTGCAACACTCCTCAATTTGGGTTTGTCTGATACTGTCTCATGATAAGTAAGTTGCAGTATGTGAAAATTACTTGTGGAACATCATGAAATATTATAAAGTAATAAAAATGAACGAACTACAGCTATAGACAGCAACCTCGATGAAACCTACAAAATATTGAGTGAAAGAAACTAGATACAAAGGATATATATATATATATATATAAAACCCCATTGCCATCTAGTCAGTTCTGCCAACTCATAGCAATCCTATGGGACAGAATAGAACTGCCCCATTGGGTTTCCAAGGAGAGGCTAGTGGATTTGAACTGCCGGCCTTTTAATTAGCAGCTGTAGCACTTAACAACTATGCCACCAGGGTCTCCACATATATATACAGTTTCTTTCATAGAGGTTCAAAGATTTAACAGGTAGTACTAGTCCACAGGGACAGAAGTCAGGACAGGGATTACCTGTGGAGAAGGAAAGGTGGGAAGTGCCTACTAAGGGACGTGACAAGGCTTCTGGATATGTGTAATGTTTAATTTTGAGCCCTGGGCAGTGGATGAATGGGTTTGTTCCCATGTGATAAATTATTCAGATGTACGGTTATGATTGTGAACTATTTTGCTACGACAATAAAAATTGTCAAATTGTCATCATGAGTTCATGTTCTTATGAACTTACAGAATTAACTGAGTATGTGATTTCTTCCCACAGACCAGCAGTTCCAAGCTCTGTTTAAAGAAGGTGCAGTGTGTTTGAGGGTTTCAAAGATCTTCAAACTTAAACTAATTTCGTTTCTCTGAAATTCAAAAAGTAAACTTGATATTATGGTTTTAAGAAACAGTAAGAATATCATGAAATTCCAGAAAGAATTTGGCTTTGCATCCCCTAAAATATAGAATGTACTACTTTAAGTTAATGGGATGGCTTATTGTAGCAAACGTTGATGGAGCTAATTTCAACTTTCCAGAGTGAATTTTATGGTGCAAACAACTTTGTAAATGATTTCTGGGCTAAAATATTGAATTAGTATTATTATCCTTCTGTGTGTCGTTAGATGTTTAATGAATGTTTCTTTACACAGATAACAATGGACCCTGTTATCCTGGTAGACATATAAAGGAAGCTATTATCTCGCCACTTTAATATCCTTCTTTGCTTTAGTTCTCTTAAAATCCTTCCAAAAGAAAAATGCATATACCTCTTTTTAATCTTTATGCCTCTCTAGGGCTTACATTATTTGCTAATTGCAGTACCCTGTTTTATCTACTTTGGTCCACTGGGATCAGAGACCTTTTTGTGACTTCTTCTCCATAGTACCAGACATAAATTGCTATTTATTATCAGCATATATAATATGCCAGTATTGTCAAGGGAAAATTTCTCTTAGATGAGAACATTTGCATAAAAATAGGTGTTTGAATTTTAATTGTAGGAGACATGGCTACTCTTATTTTTCTCTATTCCAGACTTAAAAAGTAGAAACAGTAAAATCAGGATGTGACAGGGCAAAGTTGAACCATTAGCTAATACATACTCTATTTTGGCCTACCCTATAGTGTAACTACTAAAAAAAAGAAAGAAAGAAATTAGTGCTAACTTAGATGAAAATAATACTATTATAACATCAATAGTTTAGGAAAGCCTTCATAATAGAATTTGAAAACTTGAGGGTTTTTGAATTATAATTTTCTGGAAAATGTAACTTAAATTCATTCTATGGTAATTTGAAACATTCAAATGAAATCTGGGGAGATTTCTATTTTCCATGTACCCTTATACCTTCTCAGTAGTTCTCACTCCCTCCCACCCTGTAAATCCCACTAAAATGGAATATTTCTCTAAAAATTGAGGTTATCTCTGGTCTGCCAGGCAACTGCCTTTTTCAAAAAACTTAAAAATTATTTCCACTACACAGTGTATGGCAAGTTAGTCTAATGCAGTACAGGCAGTCCTTGGGTTACGAACGTCCAACTTATATGCAACCTGTAGTTTACAAACCAATGCTCATAAAGCCTATTATATGAAAAATTCAAGGTAATACAATGGTTCATAATTAACAAATGTGCGCTACTTTGCCTTTCACATAAACACATTATTACTGTTACAGCGTAATTATGTTAAAGATGTTTTAGTGTATCTGGAAGTTTTCCTTTAATTTTTTTTATGGATAGAAAGGTACACTATATACTAAGACAACATTTGACTACCTGATGTTAAATACGAACCATATTCCGACTTACATACAAATTGGACTTAAAGACAGACTCAGGAACTCTTAGAGAAACAAAATTGTGTTCCTCTTGACACAGTATCTACTTTCTGGAATGCTGACAAAAACCACAGATCATTCACCGGTGCAGTTGTTTGCACGTTGCAGCATGTAATACAATCCATCAATGCCATTTAACAGCCGTCACAACCATCATCTATGTCACAACTAGTGTATGCCTGTGCCTGCGTGTGTACATGTGGGTATGTGTTTGCATATGTGTGCACAAGTATGTGCTTGCGTATGCCTGTGTGTGCGGGCGCTTGTATGCATGTGTGTGTGTTATTTATGTTTTAGAGGAGGAAAAAATATCTCTTATAATCTGGAAAAAAACATTTCCTATGAATATTCTAAATAGTTTGTTCTATTACTGAAATCAAAGAGAAAGATGAATTGTAGGCTATTTCCTAAAGTATTTTCTAAAGCAGACACCAGAATCATCACGCTTTCTCTAGCCCACTGATCCTTGGCTGTTAGCCTGCCACTTTAAATAGAAAGCTTATATTTTGGCCTTTTTTCCCTCTGCCATGTCTTTACTTCTGTGAATTTTCATACTTGGATAAAGTTATAAAAGGAAAGAAAAATTGCACCTGAAAACAGTTTACCTCTTTGCTGGATTTCTTTAGTTATTATTTCAGCAATTTGTGCTTTGAATAAGACTTGTCCACCCACGTGGAATGGTGTCTCCATCTACCTGATCTCCCGGACATGAAGAGTGAATGCCTGCCATAGAGTTCATGTCAGAGCAGCAGTGTGGGGTCCGTACGGCTCATATGTGTCCTAGGCTGGGAAATTATGAAGCTTCTTTTGTTTTTGATACTGCTGTTTTGGCAGAATTGGATCCAAATAGAAAATAGAGGCAGAAAAGGAAACACAAGTCAAAGGTAATTGGAGGTTTGTTTTATAGGATGACGTGGTTTTTAGTCCTTTTCCCAGCTGGTGTTATTGTCAGGTTTGTTTGTTTTTTTGTTTTCTCTCTCTGTTTAGTTAAAAGGCACAAAGGTAGTTGAAATAACAAGAAAAAGGTGGCACTGATTTAAATTCTGGGCAATTTTGTTGACACTTCAGAAGGAGTATCCATGACCCTTTATTTATTATAGATTTTCAAAATTCCAAAATTTCACCTATGAATACAAGTTATTTTATGAGTGAATACTTCCGGAACATGGCCTTTTCTTTGTCCTGCCAGCTGTTTCAGACTGCTGCTAAAGAAATAAGTCAGAACAAAGTAAGCGTAGAGACTGAGAAAAGAAGAAAACTCATGTATTACAATAAAGAATGTCCAAAAGACAAAAGGTCTGTTTTCCAGCTGGGACTTAGTTTTGCAATCTGAATCTTATCAACACGTTCAGCAATATTCAGGCTGCCGGGAGAGACATTCTGAAAGCAAGAGAAAACCAAAGTCTGCAGCAAGAGAAACCCAAACTCCAAGGTAAAATCTTAAACTATATCAAAACAAATTCACCCCTGGGTTTGTTGTTTTCTTTCCTTTCTGGGTCTGAGAAGGGACCAGCCAGGCAAAACCATGCATTCTTCCCTTAATGGATGAGAGTAGCCATGGCAGACCTCAGTGGGTGGCTACTGCATGGCTCTTACCAAACGGTTTCATGTGCCAGGCACTTGCAGGCAAGAGGCTGTTCATTGTCATCTGGTAGATTACTGAGATGAAAAGAACATTTCTGATTTAAAAGCCAGACCATTATGTCAATGTTTCAGCAACTGTCATCCTCATCTGTTACTTAGATTCCAAGCCTCTATGCCTATGACTACGTTTATAGTGAGAGACAGATGGAGAGAGTGTTATGGATTGAATTGTGTCCCCGCAAAAGATATTTTAAAGTTCTAATCCCCATACCTGTGAATTTGAGCTTGTTTGGAGAAATAGGGTCTTTGTTTGAATATATAGTAAAACCTGTGAAAAGCCGGAACCTGTGTAAGAAAAAACCTCTCAGAGAAGGAAAACTCAAATATTTTCCTCCAAAACAAGCAATGGAAAAGTGGTAAGACTGCACCCTGTCAAAGGTGGAAAACTTGTGAGATCCGGAAAAACAAGGCAGTTCTTCAAGTTCTGGCTTTCACAGGTTTCATTGTATTATTAAACAAGATCATACCAAAGTAGGGTGGGCCGTAATCCTATAGGACTGGTGTCTTTCATTACCAAATTTTATTTATTTATTTATTTTTTTGATGCATGTGTTTTCAGTATTGGAATGCATACTTACTAATTGAGTGTGTTTAAATTTTTGGTTGGTAATATGGATTTTGAAAAATATAATCTGGTAATGCAAGCCACCAATAAGGCAAGTGGCACTACGGTGCCGCCAATCTGTAGAATGCCAATACACCAGTAAGAATACGATAGAGATTTTATTGCTGGCACCTTTCCATTAGGTTACTTGAGGAACCACGGGTTTTCCAAATATGACACAGAAAAGCCAAAACAATCCCATCAGGGCCCCCTAACTATCACACAGGAAAGCCATAATTATGCTTGCAAATGGTATCTCACAGAAATAAAAGGAAAAAAGGCAGAAGTTTACAAAACTAACCCATCCAAGAAGCTTCACCTAATAGAACACTCAGCCTACACAACAATGAGGCTCCAACTCTGGTAGGCTGAGCTTCACACATTTCAGAAGGGACCCACATTGATGCTAAATACATTAGAACAGAAAAAACGACTATCTACAAGGTATAGAGGCATAAAAAGTGGCTGGTACACAGTAGGGCCAATAGTAACTAAAGAAATAAAAGAAAGACATGAAAACAGAGCCCCACGTGGGGGAAGGTCGACACACGTGAAGACACATCTACAAGCAGCAAAGGAATGGCAAGGTTCACCGGCCGTCACCAGAAGCTAGGAGAGAGGCATGAACAGTCCTTTCTCAGAGCCCTTAGAAGGAATCAACATGGCTGACACCCTGATTTGGACTTCTAGCCTCCAGAGCTGTAAGACAAGACTTTTTGTTCTTTAAAGTCTTCTACTTTATGTATTTTATCTAGGAGAGAGGCATGGAACAGTCCTTTCTCAGAGCCCTTAGAAGGAATCAACGTGGCTGACACCCTAATTTGGGCTTCTAGCCTCCAGAGCTGTAAGACAAGACTTTCTGCTCTTTTAAGTCATCTACGTTATGTATTTTGTCACTGCCACTCTAGGAAAAAGACAGGAGAGATGGATGGAGAGAGAGGAGAGAGACAAAGAGACAGACCCCTCAAGCATCTCACTGGCATTTAGTACACAGGAAATTCAGAGTTTGGATGGTAACTCCTACGGAATAAACTAGAGAACCCCATTTTAAAAGCCTTCAGTTAATCTAATTCATACATGTCTGAGTGCTTCATGTATCAGCCATCAATAAGGATTATGATCTCAGTTCTTTATAATAACACAGTTCTTCCGAGTATTCACAAGGAATTTCAACTGCCAATCGTGTCACCTTTTACCTGTTTATCAAATTTTGAATGATAGTAATCATATAAATCTGTTTATTTTATTTCATGTCTACTTTGACAAATGATATGAATTTAATGAGAAATTTAGACATCAAAATTATGCAGGAAAAAAAATTCTAGAGAATTATCAAAATTAGGATTTAGCAATAACTAACATCTAGTTAATCCTTCTCACAATAATAACTCAAACACTCAGTACACTCAGTACTGTGTTATTCTCCCCTCCAAAGGTCCCACTGAATGTTAAAGTGCATGACATTGCCATTTGGGTCATAGCTCCTCACCCTTTTGATCCTTTTCCCAAGCCAACCAGTCAAGCCGATTTCTCTTGTTCCCTCTGTTCATGAGCCCCTCCACTCTTTGTAAAAGTATGCAACACTCATCAACATCCTTCATTCATCACTCAATCAACAATTATTTATTCAATAAAAGCAGCTTACTATATGGGGCCTTCCCTTTTCATAGCTTTTATCTAGTTAGAAAGATAAGACTGATATGCTTGAAAAATGAACAAAGTCCAAAGGCAAAAAAGTCTTAAAATGTGTGCCTTTATTCATATCTTAGCCTTAAAAGCCCAAGCCAGTTCTCAACACCCTCTTTATCCATTAATATCTAAACGTTCAACGGGATGGATATAGTAGGTAGATGGCTATTCTGAATACCTAAATAAAAGCCTGTAAATAAATTCCAGCAAGTAGGCTCTACCTATCCCCAGAACCCAAATTAAAAGGTGTTATGAAATGTTACGAAGGAGACTTTGTGGTGCAGTGGTTAAGTGCTCAGCTACTAACCAACAGATTGGTGGTTCAAACCCACTGGCAGCTCCATGGGAGAAAGATGTGGCAGTCTGTTTCCATAAAGATTACACCCTTGGAAACCCTATGGGGTAGTTCTACTCTGTAGGGTCACTATGAGCCGGAATCAACTCAAGAGCAATGGAGTTTTTTTAATGAAATGTTATAGTGAGGCCAGAAGATGATAGATTTGAATTCTTTGAATAAGAGATGGAACGTATGGAGCGATCTAATGGTTACAGGCACCAAGGGATAGATGCTTCCTAAGCGTTTTCTGGCAACAAACAAAGCATTAAGAGCTGTCAAGTATGTCCTCTGCACAAAACCTGCATAATTACCTGCCTGTTTTTAGCTAGTTAATTTTAGCTTGAAATTTCATCTCTCCCAAAAGGGTTACTAAGTTATTTTCTAAGATAACTAATGAGTTTAAGGATGTGGAAAACTCTAAAGGTTATTTCTCTAAGCTTTTATACGAGCTTAACTAGCTTAATGATTTCAAACCCTGCTGCAAAGCATGGGCACCTTATTTCCTTTGATTCACAAGGGGGAATCTCATCTCTTATTTGGAAGAACAGTGAGCACTCATTGGGGAGGGAAGCCAAGCAACTAAGGACAATCAGAAGACTGGCTTGTTGCTGAATAAGCAACTCTAAAAGCACCTAGTGTGAATTTGAAAGGAGAGTTAATAGTCCTTCTAAAGTTGGAGCCCTGGTGGAGCAGTGGTTAAGAGCTCAACCTAAATATGGCTTTGTGATTAAGCATCTCTAATATTTCCACACTTGTGTACTGTCGCATAGACATTTAAAAACTCCAAAATAAACATTTTTTCAGAGCAGAAATCTATAATTAATTTAAATGGAAGGTGTACCTCTCAGTCATTGTTTCAGTTGCACACTACATAATGCACTCTAATAGATTTTTACAGTTAGGAATTGTTAAAAGATATTGGTGTGGACTTCTTGGCCCAGTCAAGTTTGAGTAACAAAGGCAGACAGCATTTAGCCAACAGCTTGAAACAACCACAAAGCTGAATAAAATACATGAAACATATCATCTTAAATATCATCAGCTGAAAAGTCCCGTATCTCATCGTCTGAATCAAATATAGGTGAAATCATGATTATGATAATATCCTGGGGCGAAATTCCCCTTCATCTGTGGACCTGAGAACCTAGAAAACAATTTTTCTGATTCCAAAATACAATGGCGGAACTGGGATAAAGTAACCATTCCCATTCCAAAAGAAAAAAAAAAATGGAAGAAATAAAAGGTTATCAGTCCCAAATAAGGAGCCTGGGTGGTACAGTGACTAAGCACTCAGCTGCTAACTGAAAGATTGGTGATTTGAACCCACCCAGCTGCTCTGTTGAAGAAAAGACCTGGCTATCCGCTCCTGTGAAGATTACAGCCTATGAAACCCTATGGGGCAGTTCTATTCTGTCATATGGGGCCACTATGAGTCGGAATTGACTCAACAGCACCAAACAAGAGTCCCCAGGAAAGCGTGAAATCCAGCAGAGCAAATTCTGTTAGGTTTCAAGGCCTGGGAAGAACACTTTGTGTTTGCCACCCAGACCCACCTTCCCTAACTCCACTTCAGAAAAAAAAAATCAATCTGCATAAAGGCAACCAACAAAACCTGTAGTTGAGAGCACTGGTGAAACAATGCTGCCACTGGGAGGGGGAGCCCAGACTCCCAGGAAAATTCTGCTTCGACCTCCACATCATCTGCCCTAAGCAACACCAGTCTTAATCAACAGGTGGGAGGGATCGAGACTGTGGCCTGAAGACATTGTTGGAACTCCACTTCAGCTGAGGAGGAGGACAGGGGAAATAAAGAAAGTCTACCTCTGTGGGAGGGGCAAGAATACCAGGAACCCATGGTAGACAAAGACAAAAGGGTATGCAATGTTATAATGACAGGAAGGATATCCGTAGTTTTCATGGGTCAGGGTGAGGGTAATGGATGGCTGCAAGTGAATCTTTTTGGATTGATGGAAATGTTCTATGATTACAGCAGTCATTATACAATTGTAAAAATTTTTCAGACTCATTGAATTTAACTAAAAATTGATGAAATTTATTTTTAAATTACACCTCAATAAAACTTAATTTTTAATAAAGCACAACACACACACACAAAGCCAACTCCATAATGTGAAAACAATTTACCTAGATATTCTTCCTGAAGGTTTCTACCTGAACTTCAAAAAGAAGTATGTATTTAAAATTAAATTAAAACATTTTTTTCTCGGTATGCTAAGATTAGTTATTGTGATTTGATCTACTCACTGATCCTATCTAGAATGTACTGTCCAGTATGGTAACCACGAGTACCTGGGGTCTATTTAAATTTTAATTACTCAACAATTTTAAAAGTTAAAATTCAGTTCCTCATTCACACCAGTCATATTTTAAGTGTTCAATGGCCACTATAGAAAGTTCTATTAGATAATGTTGGTCTATAATTACAAGTATTTTTTTCAAATCCAAATGGGAAAAGGTATTGATATTCCATTTTGTCCACACTGCAAATAAGTATAAGGAGCCCTGGTGGCACAATGGTTAAGTGCTCAGCTGCTAATCAAAAGGTTGGCAGTTCCAACTCACCCAGGGGGCAGAGAAAGACCTGGCCACCTGATTACAGCCTGTGAAAACCTGTAGGGCAGTTCTACACTATCCTGTAGGATTGCTATGAGTCGGAATAGACTCAACAGCACCCAACAACACCAACATATGTAGTACAGTAGAAGTAGACATATATAGAATTAGCCTATGCAGAGGTGGTAGAAAGTTACTTTTGATAATTTCGAAGAGAGAGAAGCAACTATTGCAGAGGGTTCTTTGGTAGAGCACAAAGTAGGTAATCATGGAAGGTCATCATTTCTGTCACACAGTCTGACAGTAAGTAAACTCCTATGAAGCTGTGAGCTGATAAAACATTGAAGGAGAAATACGAAAACAGACACCAAGGCAGGTTTTGATGAACCCTCACGCTATCCTTAATCATCAACTTTTACTGTCCCCACTGCAGAGCCATTACATAGCCAGAGAGTCAGTGTTTCTCAACCTTTTATTCTTTTGCTTTCTTTTTTCTTTAACATGTACGCCAATAAGACAAAATGCAGAAATTATCGAACAATATTGCTAATATCACATGCAAATAAAATTTTGATGAAGATCATTCAAAGCCAGTTGCAGCAATACATGACAAGAAACTGCCAGAAATTCAAACTGGATTCAGAAGAGTATGTGGAACCAGGGATATCATTGCCGATGTCAAATGGGTCTTGGCTGAAAGCAGAGAATACCAGAAAAATGTCTACCTGTGCCTTTATTGACGATGCTAAGGCATTGAACTGTGTGGATCATGACGAATCACGGAAAACATTGAAAAGAACGGAAATTCTAGAATTCTTAACTTGCTCATGAGGAACCTGTACATAGACCAAGAGTCAGACGTTCAAACAGAACAAAGGGATGCTCCATGGTTTAAAGTCAGCAAGGTGTGTGTCAGCGTAGTATCCTTTTATCATACTTATTCAGTCTGTATGCTGAGCAAATAATCTGAGAAGTCGGACAATATAAAGAAGAATGCAGCATCAGGATTGGAGGAAGACTTTGTAACAACCTGCATTATGCAGATGACACAGCCTTGCTTGCTGAAAGTGAAGAGGAATTGAAGCACTTAGCGATGATGATCAAAGATTACAGCCTTCACTATGAACTGCACCTCAAAAAAAAAACCCTCACAATTGGACCAATAAGCAAAATCATGAAAAACAAAGAAAAGATTGAAGTTGACAAGGATTTCATTTTACTTGAGTCCACAATCAATGCACATGGAAGTGGCAGTCAAAAAATCAAACGGTGTATTGCGTTGGGCAAATCTGCTGCAAATGACCTCTTTAAAGTGTTAAAAAGCAAAGTTGTCACTTTGAGGACTAAGGTGTGCCTGACCCAAGCTATGGAGTTTTCAATTGCCTCAATATGCACACAAGGGCCGGACAATGAATAAGGAGGATGCAAGAGAAATTGATGCCTTTGAATTATGGTGTTGGTGAAGGATATCGAACATACCATGGACTGCCATAGAACAAACAAATCTGTCTTGGAAGAAGTACAACCAGAATGCTCCTTAGAAGTGAGGATGCCAAGGCCTTGTCTCAAGTCTTTTGGACATGTGATAAGGAAGGACCAGTCCCTGGAGAAGGACTTCATGCTTGGTGAAATACAGGGTCAGTGAAAAAGAGGAAGTCCTTCACTGAGATGGACTGACACAATGAATGCAACATGGGCTCAAGCATAACAACGATTTTAAGGATGGTGAAGAACCGGGCAGTGTTTCCTTCTGTTGTATCTATAGGGTCGCTATACGTCAGAAGTGACTCCATGGCACCTAACAAAAACAAGAAGGGGTATTGATGTGCTCCCATCAAAAATAATGTGTCTTTATTGATTTTAATTGTAGGGAGTTCATGGGCATGAATATTATTTATATGAAAAATTGCATTTCTTACGGACTTTCATGGATTAAACATAAAAGCTGGCATAGTTAATTAATAGAAATCACTGTTCTTTGTGTTTCTAGTAGCTATTGCCATGTGTATCTCAAGTAAGCTTAATGTGCAGTGATGAATTGCATGTTAATGTCTTAGCCTTGCAAAGGACCTGTTTTCCAAATTTCTCATTATACAAAGACTAGCTATCTCTATTTTCCATTTGTGTATGTTAGCATTTTTATTAAAAACTGTTAAGAAATATTGTAATCCAGTTGTTTTACTTTAAAGAAATTTGTACGATTACAGTTGTGGAGAAATTCTGTGAAACAGTAGTTTGTTATTGGGAAATTTTTTAGTTAAATCTCTTGTGGATTTTATTTGCCATCCATTCAAACTTGTGGAGACACAGGAAATAAGTGACCCTTCTCATTAGGCTTCCCATCATTTATGAGATGAAACTGCCCGTGGGAAGATTGGCATTTCTCAAGAAGTATTTATCAAGCCATTGGGTGTGTTTTCCATTTTTATAGTTGGTCATGCTCCAAGGTGTCTGTAGAAGAGATAGCAAAATTGAAATTGGAACTGTCCTATCTCTCCATGCCAGCTGAGAGCTGTCAGCCTGGAGAAATTGCAATGTGTATCTCTCACTCTCTTAAAGCAATGACTGAAGGTGTCTCTAAGGGGATTTTTCTTAACTTCTGGGAAAAGACAGAACACGTTAGAAGGACCAGACTCCTTAACATACCATCTATGGCTCTGCCATCTGACTTCAACATAATTTTCTAGATCCACTCTCACCGTTTAACCTGCATTTCCTCAACAGTCCCTGTTACATCCTATACTTTCCTGCCTCTGTGCCATTCCTTATGCTGTCCTCTAGACCCTTCCCACCACCAGCTCTCCTTTGACCACTGAAATTCTTCAAGGTAAATCTGCAATAGTTTTCTCTCTAATTAACATATCCAATAAATTATCAGGAATTTTTATAGGTGAAGCATTCTCTAGCTAACCTACATTTAGTCGTATGTAAGGGGTTATGAGGCATTGGTGGTTCAGTGGTAGAATTCTCACCTGCCATGCAAGAGCCTCAGGTTTGATTCCCGGTTAATACACCTCGTGTGTAGCCACCACCTGTCTATCAGTGGAGGCTTGCCTGTTGCTACTATGCTGAACAGGTTTCAGGGAGTTTCCTGACTAAAACAAACTAGGAAGAAATGCCTGATGATCTACTTCTAAAAACTGACCCTGTGGGTCACAATGGTCTGATCCACAACTGATGGTGGGGATTGTACATGACTGGGTAGCATTTTGTTCTATTGTGCATGAAATTGTCATGAATCAGGGGTCTACTCAATGGCAGCTAAAAACAACAATAAGGGCAGTCAATTAATATTTCTCAGAAATGATTTATTAAACAAAGTTCTGTACATAAACCACGCTGCACTTTCATTCAGCTATGCGTAACAGTAAGAGTAATAACAAAAATCAAAGAATGTTTAAAATATAGGGGTTTATTTGTCTTTGACAAGAATACTCAGTCCAGGATTGACACAATGGTTCAATAATATCAAGGATTTGGGACCTTTTATCTTCCTTCGTCACCATCCTTTCTGTGCAACTATTGTGTTATGACAAAGTTATACTCTACTTCCAAACATGAATTCCACATTGCAGGCAAGAAGACTGGAAAAGAAGGAGGTAACATCCATAATGATGGGATAAAGACCACTAAAAATGACTCCTCCATAAAAGCAATGAGAACACTAGAAGAGAATGGCAAAATCAACTTTTTCAAAACTCTGGAAATTAGATAAATGCTTGCAACAATCAAGAAATATTTATTTAAATGAAATCTTGGTAAAAACAGTGAGTTTTGGGGGTTTTAACTTTCACATCATCCTCTCCCCACCTCTATAGTAGCCTTACAATTTCAACATTCTCACACTGCAATAGATATAAAAACAAGCAGCCTAGCAGCCACTGGAAGCTCCCTGAATATGCTCACTTGCAGGGCCTGTCTTTATTTAACCTCAAGGTTGTGTCATGTACGTATCACAGGTTGTTAATGAGTCTTCCTCCAATCCTGATACCACGTTCTTCTTCATATAGTTCAGCTTTTTGGATTATTTGCTCAGCGTACAGATTGAAGAGGTATGGTGAAAGGATATAATCCTGACACACATCTTTCTTGACTTTAAACCACTCAGTATTCCTTTGTTCTCTTCCAATGACTGCCTGTTGATCTATGTACAGGTTCCTCGTGAGCACAACTAAGTGCTCTGGAATTCCCATTCTTTGCAATGTTATCCGTAATTTGTTAAGGTCCACACAATTCAGTGCCTTTGCATAGTCAGTAAAACACAGAATATCTTTCTAATATTCTCTGCTTCCAGCAGTGATCCATCTGACATCAGCAACGATATCCCTGGTTCCACATCCTCTTCTGAACCTGGCTTGAATTTCTGGGAGTTCCCTGTGGAAGTACTACTGCAACTGCTTTTGAATTATCTTTAGCAAAATTTTACTTGTGTGTGATATTGATATTGTATGATATAACTAATTTTGTTCGATAATTTTTGCATTCTGTTGAATCACCTTACTTTGGAATGAGTACAAATAATGGGTACTAATGAACATATGGAGCCCTGGTGGCGTAGTGGTTAAGAACTCGGCTGCTAACCAAAACGTTAGCCATTCGAATCCACCAGCTGCTCCTTGGAAACCCTACGGAGCAGCTCTACCCTGTCCTACAGGGTTGCTACAAGTCAGAATCGACTTGACAGCAATGGGTTAGTTTTTTGTAATAATCATGCAGAAACAAAAATGATTATAAGGGAATACTATAAGTGACTGTATGTCAACAAATTTGATCATCTTGATTAAATGAAAAAATTTCTAGAAACACACAAACTACAAAACTGACTCAAAGAGAAATAGAAAACCTGAAGAGACATTTAACAGTAACGGAACTCAATTAGTAACCAAAAAAAAAAAAAAAACCCACAAAGAATAGCCAAGGTCCAGATGGTTTCATAGGTGAGTTCTACCAAAAAGTTTAAAGAGTACCACAAGAGGTATATATCCATACAATGGGATATTATTTGGCAATTAAAAAAAAATGTGAAGTACTAACAAATACTACAACATGGATGAACCTATAAAATATTATGCTAAGTGACTGGAGCCAGACACCAAAAACCACATATAGTATGATTTCATTTTTTATGAAATGTCAAGAATTGGCAAACACATAGAAGCAGAAAATAGATTAATGCTTGCCAGGGGAGACTACAGGGAAGGGAGGAATAAAGAGTAGCTCCTAATGGGAAGGGGGTTTCTTTATGGAGTGATGAAAATGTTCCAAAAATAGATGGCGATGGTGATTGTGTAACTCTGAGAATATGCTAAAACCACTGAAATGTACACCTTAATGGGGTGAATCCATGGTAAGTGGATTATATCTCAGTAAAATTGTTATTTACAAAAAAAACTAAGGGAGAAATGTGCAAACGATGAAAGGCAAAGAGCTGAAGGAACATGCCTGTCAAGGAAGTGCTTTAAAAGCAATGAAATAAACCTTTTTCATAAGCCCCACCCGGCAACACCACGTGCATTGTGTTGGCTAGAACCAGGTCCCTTGAGTATCCATACTTGCATATGGCTGCCCTGGACAAGTTTAGGGTTAGATTCTGGTGGTAACAAAAAGAAAAAGTTGGTACTAGATATTTTTGGGGATGTTTACAAAAATTATTTATTAATTAGCTATTTTGTGTATTACCCTGTACTATGAAAATAAAAATCGACCACCCTAGTACACGTCTTCATAGCACTGGGTACTTCTTTTTCATACGTGATGTTATGGTGACTTGAATTAGTTTGTGTACTATTTAATTAGTGTCTTTATCCCCTCTTAGTACAGCCAGAATGTTCATTAGAAGCGAGGATGGCGAGTCTTCATCTCACGTACTTTGGACATGTTATCAGGAGAGAACAAACCCTGGAGAAAGACATCATGCTTGGTAAAGTACAGGGTCAACGAAAAAGACCCTTGATGAGATGGATTGACACAGTGGCTGCGACAGTGGGCTCAAGCATAACAACGATTGTGGGGATGACGCAGGACCAGGCAGTGTTTCATTCCGTTGTACACAGGGTCTCTATGAGTCAGAACCATCTTGATGGCACCTAACAACAACATCACCTTTTAGAGTGTGAACTCCTTGAAGACAGTGTAATGGTTAATTTTATGTGTCCACTTGGCTAGGTTATGTTGTCCAGTTGCTTGGTTAAACACTAGTCTGTATGTTGCTGCAAAGATATATACATGTGATTAGCATTTACAATCAGTTGACTTGAAGTAAAGGAAACTACCCTCCATAATGCTGGTGAGCCTCATCCAATTTGTTGAAGACGTTACAGGCAAAAACTGAGGTTTCTGAGAAAAGAAGAATTCTATCTCAATCCAGCAGCAGCGCCAGCTTCAATGGGAGGTGGGGCAGTGACCACAGTACCGGAGTCCGCAGCTGAAGAAGGTCTGGGCACCAGACACCGTTGAGACTGAAGCTACAGGTAACTTTGCAGTCTGTGGGAGGCTTCCACGGCCAGAGCAAATGTAAGAAATCCCTTGTTGTGATTGTTAGTTGCTGTCAAGATGGCTCTGACTCATGGTGACCTCATGTACAACAAAACGACATGTTGCCCAGTCCTGAGCTGTCTTCGTGATCCTTGGCATGTTAGAGGCCATCGTTTTGGCTGTTGTGTCAATCCCTCTTGTTGAGGGTTTCCGCTCATCAAGGATTTCACTCATTTTCACTGACCATCTACTTAACCAAACATGATGTCTTTTTCTAGCAATTGGCCTTTCCTGTGACAAGTCCAAAGTAAGCAAGGCAAAGTCTCACCATCCTCACTTCTAAAGAGCATTCTGGTTGTATTTCTCTTAAGACTAATTTGTTCATTTTTTGGAAGCCTGCAGTATATTCTATATGTGTCACCAGCACATTCTCTTAACCATGTGTTTTTCTAACTTAGAAAGTATCAAAGATCCTGTTCTGTATGAAAACTACCTAGAAACTCCCTATAGACAAGGCGTCTAATTTTTTTCAATAATTCAGAATTCACCATCAATAAGTGAAAAGGCACTGTAATCTCTGCCGAAGTTTAGCATCTCCTTTTTTACGTGTATAAGTTACTATATGATGATGGCATTTTGTACATTGAGCAGATACGCCTGTTAAAGAAAAGCTTAAACATCTTTTTAAATGCTCTCACCCTTCCTTGAATATTTCAGGAGAAGGTTGTCTTGATCTGGAACCTTTTGTTTCTTTTTTAAAAAAGTATGGATAAGAATATGTTTCTTCTTTTAAAAAATGGAGAATAGTTATGTAAATAAAGCAAAAACACCATGGCTTGGTATTACAGTGCTCTAGTGCATCAGAAAGTGCTCAGTGAAAGTGTTTGGCAACATCATATCAGTGTTAGAGTAACTGCTACGACGAAAATATGATGTGCCTGGAAGAAATACCGAGCTCTGTTGTAAGCACCTTGCAGGAACAGCACACTGAGGGACTCTGAACCACTGGCCCTTAGTTCTTAGCATTCAAAATAGGACGGACACCAGATCCAAAGATCTTGAGAGAGTCAACGAATTTCTCAGCACTTCTGAAAAATGTCTACTGAAGAGCATTGCAAAGAAATCTATATGTGCTGAATAAACTTATTTACTATGCATAGAAATCCAGGTATTTCTGAAAAACTACAGCTTCACATCTTGAGATAAAAAAAAAAAAAAAGCTGTGGAGTTTACTGCTACTTGTGGAGACCCCACATGTTTCAGAATATAACTGTGCTCCATAGGGGTTTCCATGGGCGATTTTTCAGAAGTAGATCACCAGGCCTTTCTTCCAAAGCACACCTGGGTGGACTCTAACCTCCGACGTTTCCATTAGCAGTCAAGGACTTCAGTGTTTGCACCACCCAGGGACTTGAGATACGCTGAGGCTACATCAAAGGTGAAAATACGTTCAGAGTGACTACACTAGACTGTGTGTTCTTGAGATCTTAACCTGCACCATCTCCGGAGCTGTCTCCTCTGCCTAGGACAGCAGCTGGCTTATTTGAGTGCTTAACTTATTAAATTACCAAAGAGATTTGAAGTTCATTTGGAAGTTTGAAATGTAAGCTACTGGGTTACAAACTAAGTAACAATTTTCTAAAATAAGTACTTTATCTTGATAAAAATATTTCTATGACTGTATTTCATTGGTCCCTGACTGCCATCTGATCCAACCTCCTAGCAGATGGAAGAATACCCACTGTGGCCGGATTGGCTGCTTCCCAAGTAAAAGCTCCAGAAACAAGGTAATATAGCCTCCATGATTTTCAGTATTCCTGCTGGCTAGGCAGAAAAACCTCCTTCAAGTCAAAAAGCAGTGTTTCAAATCAGGTCAAATATTCTAAAAGGGAAGTATGACACATTTCTATGAACAATAGGGGAGAAAAATAACATTTTTGTTTTTTGCTTCATAATTTCTCCTTTTGTAGATTCTTACACAATAAAATAAAATGATGAAGCTTCATCTAAAAAATCACTTTCTTTCTTATCAATCCTAAAGCTTCACCTTGCACAGTGAACTTGCGAAGTCAACAAAGAAAATACAAGTTTAAGTACAGTGAGAAATTGTGCTTCAGCTGCTGACGACTGAGAAGCTGAAATGCACAGGAATCTCTATCAGTTAGTTGGGCTGGGATTGGATACCGCTGGGCTGCAAGGATAGTCTGTGCTTGGGAATCTATGTACTCTTAATGTAATCTGTCTCGCTAAAAATACCAGGAGAGATAGCAGGTGACATCAAAACTCATGGAGCAACAATTCAGTCAAACAATGAATAGTCATCGATCACATCCCCCTTGCAAGGCACTGGACTAAATATGAGCTGCGGATGACAGATCTATTTCTTGTCTTCAGGAATAAATAATCCGTGGAAGAGAGAGAATGTGAACTTTTGAGAATTTAATTCATGATATAGGACACAGAGAAAACATAAGAGGAACAACGCAGAAAAGGGAACAATACATTTTATTTTATTTTTTACCACAGAGCTTCAAACTAGCTCAGACAGGTTCAGTCATGGCCAAGGAAGCGAAAACAGAACATACCTGATTTTTTACAACTTCATAGCCCTGGAATGGGAGGCTCGGAGGAGGCATAATGAACCCTTTCAGCAGCCTCATGCGTGAGATTGGGTTATTGGCAGGACTGTGGAGAGTGACACATATTCAAAGTGGTACAGTAGGTCCCTATCTTTGTGCCAGGCACAGCTGCTTCAAGCTTTGCTCGAAATCCCACTGGCAGGAGATTTGGTTGCTATGCAACATGTATGCTGCCCTTGTTTTGTAAGAGGGAGATTAAGTTTCTAGCAGGGCTTTGACTTGTAATTTTTCCAGTTCTGGTTACCATTCCAGTTCACCCAAATTCTAAAAATTCAGGTCTGTTCTGTTCTGTTTTTGCTTCATCAGCCTTGACTGAACCAGAAGAACCAGTTCAAACCCCTGGTTTACTAGTATTTTATTTAGTATATTTTCATCAAGATGCATAAGTCACATTTATCTATATTTTCTTTTTACAGTATCTATAGGTGTCAATTTTAATCTTGTTTCATACAATGGGTTTAGAATTTTTCCCTCATTTTCAATGCTCCAAAACAATTTTTGTAGCATTGGGGTTATATGGTCTTCTAATGATTTAGTAGAATTTCCTTGTGATAGCACCTAGGCCTGATGCTTTTTTGTGGGGCAATGTCTGGATAACTTCTTTTTGTTCTTTGGAAATTGACACAAGCTTTTTATTTCCATTGAGGTCAACGGGGATAAATTTTTTGTTAGTTCCATTTATTTTTTGTTTTAAATATATTTTATTGCTGTTGTGAGAATATCCACAGCAAGACATACACCAATTCAATGGTTCAAAGGTTTCTGCACGTACAATTCAGCGACGTTGATGACATCCTTTGAGTTGTGCCACCATGCTCAGCCTCCTTTTCTGAGTTGGTCCTCCCCCATTAACATAAACTCACTGCCCCCTCAGGTTTCCATCTAATCTTTCCAGTTGCTATTGTTGCTTTGATTCTACATAGTTCTTAAAACAGCATAAGGCTCAAGGCAGACATTTTTTAGTAATTTAGCTGAACCATTGTTTTATTTTAAGGAAACTTCAGGGGATATATTTGGCTTAAGTTTTAAAGATTTTTTCAGGGAAATGGTTTCAGAGGTTAATCCAGCACCATGGCTGTAGAAAGTCTGGAGTTCATGAGAATTTAAAATTCTGTTTCTTTGATCAAAATGCTTGTAAATGGCAGCTCGGAACTATCCAGTTTTTCTAGTCTCATGGCAAAAAAAAAAATCAGTTGTTCATGGAGGCAATCAGCCACACATTCCATTTTCTCCTCCTACTCTTGATTCTCCTTCTTCCTCTGTTGTTCCAGGTGAATAGAAATAAATTTTTGTTCCTTGGATGGACACTTGCAAGCTTTTAAGACACCACATGCTACACAGTGAAATAGGAGGTAGAACAGAAGCACTAAACATGCTATTAGGCCAATTAACTGGGATGTCTCACAAAAACAAGACCCTAAACCTCCAAACCAAGGAACCAGATCTCATGAGGTTTTTGGTTGTACATAAGCAGTCTCAGCAGCTACATTTTTTTTTTGGTCATTGTAAATTTACCTGTCACACAAGTTTTGCCAATTCAACTTTTCACAGCAAAACAATGACTTCTTTTAATACGTATATTTAAGAGTTCTCTTATAGTTTCATAAAATTTACTTGGAAGACTGTTTTAAATATTGATTCTTATCCTATATTTGGTTTTATTTCTTCAAAAACTCCAATTATACCTATTTTGAAACATTTTCCCTGTCTTCCCTTTCAACCACTTTCCCTTTAACCATTTTTACTTCTTATTTACTTCGTTTTCATTCTTCTAGTTATTTTTCTGTCTATCTTCACTATCTTCAATTTTCCTTATCACATTTCTTTTTAACATTTTAATCAGTTCACCCTGTAGTGGGTAATTTTTCTCCATTTTGAGATGGTTTTTGTTATAGATAGGTATGTAGATAAGTAGAAAGATAGATAGGTAGAGATACAGTTACACCTATACCTATACTTACATTCATTGTTGTTGTATGCTGTTGAGGCTGTTCCTACTCATACCAACCCTATATAACAAAGTAGAACTGCCCCATAGAGTTTCAGTCTTTGCAGGAGCAGATCACCAAATCTTTTCTCCTGCAAAGCTGCTGGTGGTGGGTTCAAACTGCTGACAAACCATTGCCATCGAGTCAATTCTGGCTCATAGCGACCATTTAGGACAGAATAGGACTGCCCCATAAGGTTTCCAAGGAGCAGCTGGTGAATCCAAAGTGCTGACCTTTTGATTAGCAGTCATAGCTCTTAACCACTGCACCACCAGGGCTCTACATATAGTTTAATTCTGTTTAGAGCGTTCTCTTACACCTTTCTTCTGTTTCATGGTTTCTTTGAGGGGACAATTTTCACCAGTAGAAAATGGCTTACATTTTCTACTATTTTTCCTTAGAGTATCTTTACATAAAATTAGTTTGATTTTTTTTTCCCATTCTTTAGCATTTGTGGACAATGTTTCTAGTTCAAAAGCCTTCTCCATCAGTTCAGTGAAGCAGTGAAGCACAGTTTATTAAATGAATGATGTTGGTATTGACAAAAGGAAAGGGGTTGGTGTGTCTTGTTTGTTTGTTTCTGCACATTCTTAACTTTCCCTCTAATCCTTCTTTAACTACACTGACACGTCTCTGAGGGGCACCACACCTAGTAGGCATGATTCTTCCCCAGAAGCAGTGTCTCACTGAAGCTGCAAAATCCAGTGCTACTGACTTTCAAATTCCTCCCCTGTAGGCAGTCTCAGACCAACATTCATTAATTTTTCTTTCTGAGAGTGATTTTATTTATATTTTGATTTAGTTTTCCACTCCTCTTTTCTCTTTTCCTTGAAGTCTTTGAAGGCTCCCTTCCCCTGTTCTCCACATCTAGTAGATTGCAAAAATGATGGGACACTTTTTGTGTGTGTGTGAAAATATACACATCAAAACACACACCCACTGAATAATCTGTATATACAGTGCATTAACAATGGTTACACATTTCACCTTGTGTCACCATTATCTTTATCGCTGCCCATATTGTTTCATCACCATTAACTCAGACTCCCTGTCACTTCAAGTTCTTATCTATGGCTTATAGCTACTGTTGTCCATTTAATCTCATAGGAAGAGAGCAATGCTCAAGGTAAACATTATCCCTTTCACAACAATTATTTTCTCCTTTGACTTTCTTGTTAGTAGTATGTGTTTTAACTAAGGAAGGCATGCTGAGTAAAGGACCAGTTCAGAATTTTTGTTATGAGTTATGGATTTTGATACCCTTTATCTGGGATCACAGTGTCCCAGCGGACCCTGGATGATGCAAAGTCTGCAGATAGGAGTAAATGATAAAATCAGATGATTTGATCAGCATACGGATTGAATAAGTATGGTGAAAGGATATAACCCTGACGCACACCTTTGCTGACTTTAAACTGCACAGTATCCCCTTGTTCTGTTTGAAAAACTCCCTCTTGATCTATGTACAGGTTCCTCATGAGCACAATTAAGTGTTCTGGAAATTCTTAAAGCACAGCCCTTGAAAATTTAAATTCTGGAATTAGCACTTGTAGCCTAAACAAAATTGAACAATAACAGATAAAGAATTATCGTTTCACTCTGATTCTATACTAGAATAAATTAGAATTGTGCTGGGTCACTTGTCCTGATTAACAACTACAATTCAGGTACCCAAGGAGCAAATTTTTTTACAAGGGTTTGACTTCTGAAACAGTTAAGAGCTTAACTACTAGCCTATAGGTTGGCCATTTGAACCCACTCAAAAGCCGTGATTTCCAGTATTCTGTGATTGTCCTCCATTCTGTGATTGTAATTTTATGTTAAAGAGGATTACAGTGGGATTGTAACACCCTTACCAGGTCACTTCCCTGATCCAAAGTAAAGAGGGTTTCCCTGGGATGTGGCCTGCACCATCTTTTATCTCTTAAGAGATAAAAGGAAGGGGTAGTGAGTCGAAATCGACTCGACTGCAGTGGGTTAGTAGGTTAGCAAGCAGAGAGTTGGGGGACCTCATAACATGAAGAAAGCAGTTCTGGGAGCAGAGCACATCCCTTGGACCCAAGGCCCCTGTGCAGAGACGCTCTAGTCTAAGGGGAAGATTGATGAGAAAGCTGACAGAGAGAGAAGGTCTTCCCCTGGAGTTGACACTCTGAACTTGGTCTTTTAGCCTACTTTACTGTGAGAAGATAAACTTCTCTTTGTTAAAGCCATCCACTTGTGGTATTTCTGTTGTAGCAGCACTAGATGACTAAGACAGAGGTATTATTATTCAGTCTATTTTTTTTTTCCTTGTATTGCATTTCATTAGTTCTAGGACTCACATTTCAATATCTCTGGAACCAAATTTTTCTTATTAACTGATTATATCTTGCAGTTAAAATTGGCAGCATTTGTTCTTGTTACGTAAAACAATGGTACGTCTTACAACTTCAACGAAATTTAATTTTGTGAATCATGTTATCACGACCTTTGGCTATTTTTTGTGAGCATTTACTTTTTTGTGTAGATTTATAAGAACTCTTTATATTGTTTTTATTTTATAGAAATGCTTTGTTGGTGTACATGTGACAAACTTCTTTGTTGTTAGATACCATCAAGTTGACTCTGATTCACATTGACCCTATGTATAACAGAACTTAACATTGCCCCAGTCCTGTGCCATCCTCACAATCTTTGCTATGTTTGAGCCCATTGTTGCAGCCACTGTGTCAATCCATCTTGTTGAGGGTCTTCTTTTTTGATGACCCTCTGCCTTACCGAGCATGATGTCCCTCTCTAGGGACTCATCCCTCCCGATTCCATGTCCAAAGTATGTGAAATGAAATATTTCCACCCTAGTTTCTTAAGAGCATTCTGGCTGTACTTCTTCTAAGATAGATTTGTTCTTTCTTCTGGAAGTCTATGGTACACTCAGTATTCTTCACTGTCTTAGTCTTCTACTGCTACTATAACAGAAATACCACAAATGGATGGCTTCAGCAAACAGAAGTTTATTTACTCACAGCCCAGTAGGCTTGAAGTCTGAATTTAGCACGTCAGCTCCAGGGGAAGACTTTCTCTCTCTGTCGGCTCTGAACAAAAGTTCTTGTCATCAGTTTTTCCCTGGTCTAGGAGCTATGAGTCAGAATCGACTTGACGGCAGTGGGTTTAGTTTGGTTTTGGTTAGGAGCTTCTCTGTGCAGGGGCCTCAGGTCCAAATGTCACGCTGTGCTCCCAGCACAGCTTTGTTGGTGGTATGAGGTCCCCATGTCTCTCTGCTCGCTTCTCTGTTTTATATCTCAAAAGAGATTGGTTTAAAACAAAATCTAATCTTGTAGATTGAGTCTTACCTCATTAATATAACTGTGAGTAATCCCATCTCATTAACATCATAGAGATAGCATTTACTACACATAGGGAAATCAGATCAGGTGACAAAATGGTGGACAATCACACAATACTGAGAATCATGGCCTAACCAAATTGATACGTATTTTGGAGGAACACAATTCTCCATGACATTCAGCAACACCATAATCAAAGACATCAATTCTTCTTTGGTCGTCCTTATTCATTGTCCAGTTTTTGCATGCTTATGAGGTGGCTTGGGTCAGGAAAACCTTAGTCCTGAAAGTGACATCCTTGCTTTTTAACATTTTAAAAAGGTCTTTTGCAGCAGATTTCCCTAATGCAATGCCACTTTTGATTTCTTGACTGCTGCTTCCATGGTTGTTGATTGTGGATCCAAATAAAATGAAATCCTTCACAACTTCAATATTTTCTCCAGGTGGCAAACTTTACTTTACCATTTGTCTTTAAAAAAAAAAAAAAACTTTAAATAAAAAAAGGTGATAGATAAAATGTCTCAAACAAGTAAAAGACAAAATTGTCATTTGTCTTTTACTCATGTTACATTTTTATTTATTACCTTTTACATTTAAAATTTTTAATTGTCTTGTAACACCCTTATTTTTTAATTTTTTATTTTAATTTTTTAAAAGTGTTTTATCTATCAATGTTTTTTAATTTATCTGAAATTTATGTTTTTGCATAGGTTAGAGATCTGCTGTGTTTTTATGCAAATAGTACACACCTACCAAGTTCTTTTGATAACTGCACCCTCCCCTTCATGAGGTAAAATTGTAAGCACCTATGTCATTTTTTTGATATTTCGCTGTTAAAAAAAAAATTAGCATAGTGCACTTACAAAAACATCCTGCTAGGTGAGAGTGGGATTGGCAAACAAACCTAGAAGGTGCATGTTATTTGTGTAAAAATACAATAATTTTTTCTCACAGGTTAACTAATCATTTTCGAATATTGAATAATTCACTTTTCCTTCACTGATTTGAAGCACCACTTCTAATGTTTATTTAATTTTCATACCTGTCTAGACTTTCATTGGCCCATGTTGGTTCAAAGCTCTCGCTCTCTAGTGCACACTCAGAGCTGTGTGAGAACCCAGCTCTCCTACAGCTGCACCAGCAGAGTTCTATGTTTACCTCTGCAATGCCTGGAAGTCTGGCCTTGACCCCGTGCCAAATAAGGGTGAGATGGACTGGCTAATGATTCATAATGTGCTGTTTAAAGCTTGAGTTCTACCTGGAGACTCTCTATATTAGCCGGTGTATCTTGCTTGGCTATAGATAGATGGATTATTAGCACCTGGTTTAACTGGTTACACACTCACACTTTAGCTATATGACCAGCCAGGTATAAAAGATGCCTCAGCAAACTTCAACCTGGGCTCCTCTGAAATTGAGATATATTGCACATTTTTCAGGAGTTCATAATCTGAAGATGAAACATATCCTGTGAATGGGAGAAAGTATGCAGAAGTGGGAAGAGGTGGAAGTGGGGAAGGAGGTAACATGTTGCACCTGGACCTTTTGGTCCACTTAGTGTCTATGACCACCTGCACTTCTCCTGTGTGCTGCATCCATTGACTCTACTTATGTAAGTATACCCTATGGAACCTTCCAGTACTTTCAATTATTCTACTCCAGAGAAAGTATGCAATATCTGATATGGCAAACCACATCCTTAATTTATTAAAATATTCTCATTCTCATGCATTTGTACATTATGGACTTTAGAAAAAGATTTGTTACGTTCTAAAAGTACTAACATTTTGATTGGAATCTTGCTAAATATGTAGATATATTTATTGAGTCAGAACTGACAACTTTGCCAAGTTTCCAACTTCCCTTTATGTCCCTCAGTACAGAGGATAAACACATACATAACACTGGAAAACAAAAGCAACAAAATAGTGTATTTATGCAAGTAAGAATATATAGAGGGAAAATATTGGAAGTTATAAAGATGAGCGATTTTAAGGAGGCTATAACAATTTTAAAAGCTAACTTTTATTAAGTGCTTACTACCTTACTACATTCCAGGCTCTATTCTAAGCATTTTCCCTATATTGATTTGTTTAATACTTACCACAACCTATGAGGTATGTAGATGGACGGATGGACAGATGGACAGGATGGATGGGTGAATAGGTGGGTGGGTGTGTGGGTGAATAGGTGGGTGGGTGGGTGGATGGATGAATGGATGGTAGATTGATAGTGAGAGAAACAGATGGACGAAGAGAGAGAGAGGTAGATAGACAGACAGACAGATAGATGATAGATAGATACATAAATACCTAGATAGATGCATAGATAGATACATACATAGATAAATAGATACACAGATAGATACACAGATACATAGATGATAGACAGATAGATATCTGCTTTTCAGTTGAGAGAACAGGTGTACAGACAAGTTCATCCCTCTCTCAAGGTCGAACCACTAGTAGAGACAGGATTCCAACACAGGCAGCATGGTCTGGAGCTGGAAATCCCAATTCACTACTCTAGACGTCTAAGCATATTAGCGTATAGTAATCTAGGGCACAGCCAAGTTACCATGAAGTTGTTAAACAATGGTGACCATGCATTTACGGGAGGTGAGTGTGTACATGTGTGTTGAACGTGTGTGTGTGTGTGTGCGTGTCTCTGCACACCTTCCCTTGCTTATGCTATTTGGGGAGAGAGGCAAGATTTCTGGAGGGAAGTATTTAATGTTGTTACATAGGCAGTATCATAAGGCTTCAAAACACAGGCCCAGCTCTCAGTCCATATTCCCAGTCAGGACCCTCCTCACAGCCCCTTGTGGCAGAGAATCACACAGAGAATAAACCAGGGGTGACAAGCCCCAAGAGGGGCAGCCTCAAGCACACATACCATATATCAAGAGGTGCAGTTTCCAAGGTGATGTGGCACCTGCCTTTTTAGCACATATTAGAACACACAAACCTTGGCAGCAACCATCTATTAAAGCGGCAGAGCAAAAGAATGTTGATGACACACCTAAGCAAAGATTAAGGACTTCCTGCAAGTATTTAATTATTAAGGCCCTGAAACACACTGCACTCAGACAGAGGCGTATCTAAGGCTTGGCAGGTGTGGCAGGTGCACTGGGAGCCAACTTGAAGAGGACACCCCCGAGCAGTGTCTATTAACCATCATCACAGTTTTCATCGCCTGCGGTGAGAGATCATTCAGCAAGTTAAAACTAATACTTTTGTACTTGAGAGCCTCCATGGGTCAAGGCAAACTGTGTGATCTTACTCTGCTGAGTGCAGACAGAGAAGAAACTGAAAAAAATGACTTTGAACACATCATAGACCAATTTTCATCAGTGAACGCACGGAAGGAGTTATTGTAATGCTCACAGAGTGCCATACTGTGTTAAGTAAAAGATTAACGAGCTTGACTTGTATTTTTGAGCTGATATTATGGTGAAGTTAACCAAAAAATGGGTGTCAGAAGTTTGGACAGGGGCACAGTGGTATAGTGGGGGAGGGGGGAGCAGAAGGGGGCACTTGCTCCCAGGTGCAAGTCCAAAGGGCACCAGATGAGGCACAGAACGACGTTCTGAGGTGCCGCGTATGTGAAAGGTGCCTTATTGAGGCAGGGACAAGAAGGGGAAAGGCGTTTCTGCTGAAGCTTTGCCACTATCTATGTATATTCATCCAGAAATTGGTGTGGGTGTGGGAGTGAAACTTAGAGATTGGCCCTGGGCACTCATCCCTCCTGCTACGCTTCTGACTTCAGAGGATTGGGCAAGAGCAGTTGGATGGCCGCAGAAAGATCAGCAGAACCCTAAAGAAACTGAACTTGATGAGGAGAGGCGAGTCCCCTGGTGTTAGTTAAACACAAGCCTTATGTCAGAAGAAACCGAGGAAAAGCAAAACCCCTACATGATATTATTAGGAGCTGTTGCACTTAAGTCCCTGGGTGGTGCAAACGGTTAAAATACACTTGGTTGCTAACTGAAAGATTGGAGGATTGAGTCCACCCAGAGGTGCCTCAGAAGAAAAGCCTGGCAATCATCTTCTGAGCAACCAACCATCGAAAACACTGTAGAGCACAGTTCTACCATGACACACATGGGGTCACCTTGAGTTGGAGTTGTCTCAATGGCAACCGGTTTTCTGGACTCACCTAAACGTTCCCAACATCTGCAAAGTAACAGCTCTGTCATTCTTAGCCCTGAGAGGGCATTGGATCACGCTCAATAAACACTCTTTTCTCAGAGTTCTGAGATAAAGTGGGCTCCACGAGTTTTTTTAGTGGCCTGAACTAGGTGGACCCAATCTAAGCCATGACAGCCAAACAGTCACAAACTGGATAAATCTCAGAATTTTTTCTTTTCTTTTATTTTTGTGGGCAGTTTCCGTATTCAGTCTCCACTGAATATCATCAGCTTAAACCTGGACTATTTAAGGATTTGAGCAAGCATCATCCACAGGCAAATGTAAGCTGCTTTGCAATTCAGTAAGCCAGTCCAAGCTCTCATCTCTGCTTCTAGAATCCAGATTTCTCAGGTTTGGAGGGGTCCTAATTAGCTGAAGTTAATAACATTTACACAGATCTCCACTGCGGTGTAAGCCTCTTACACCCTGAGGATAGAATATAATCTTACATAATCACTAATCTCTTCCTACAATGGCCTCCATCTCATTAGATGCAATTGCCCTATATTGGTGGCCTGGCAGAAGCCAGCTCTTCGAGAAAACATCAGCCAGAGCCCAAATTATTTGAACTGGTGAAAGGTGCTTTGGAAAAACAATGAAAGGAGCAACTCCCATGAATTTTTACCCAGAAATGCCCACACAAGCCAAAGTTTATTTCCCCCTTGACTAATTTGTAAATACCATAGACTTGTCTGTACAAGATTCTTTTTGACCATTTCCACTCGGAACCTCCCCCAACTTGCTTTGCTTCGTCCTCTGTACTCCCTGGGGTTCAGTGGCATTAACTCCATGAATTGTAAAGTTGGTGAAGAATATTCAGTATAACAGGAACTGCCAGAAGAACAAACAAATCGGCCTTAGAAGAAATACAACCAGAGTGTTCCTTAGAAACAAGGACAGCACGACCGTGGCTCTCTTACTTTGAACACATCATCAGGAAGGCCCAGTTGTTAGAAAAGGACACCAAGTTTGGGAAAGTGGAGGGTCAGCAAATATTAAGGAAACCCTCCATGAGATGGATTGATACAATGGCCACAACAATGGACTCAAACATGTCAAAGACCATGGAGATGGCTCATGACTGGGCAACATTTTGTTCTGTTACCCAAAAGGTAAGAGATCACTTGATGGCAACTAACAACAACAACAACATGCAAGGAGTTTGGGTCTATGCATTACTGAGATCCTGCTCTTCCGTGACATCTCTGAGCAGGTGTTCTGGCCCTAGCTTCCAGCTCAGAGGAAGATAACGCTAATCTTCCATACCTCAATTCTCCATAGTCTGTAAGTTATGAGGGCAGTCACAAAAGTTCCAAGCTTACATAAAAGTTCCAAGCTTACATTCCATTTCAGCATGAGTATTATAAATTGTTTTTGGCATATGAAACTCATTGAAAAGGAGAATCTTATTAGAGTATTTCTCGTTTTTTACTTAGTGGGGCTAAAAAGCAAAGCAAAATGGGCTTTATTTCCAAGTAAGTTTATACATCGAATAGTCAGAGGACTAGAAGGAAACTCAATCCTATTTAGTCCATCCCCAGTCATGGTAGCCAGCCTGTATGATGACCCCCATGGTCCTCCATCCCGTTTGCACCAGACTGGGTCCTTGTGACCAAGAGAATATGGTAGAAGTGATGGTCTGTCACTTCTGAGATTAGGTTATAAGACACACTGCAGCTTCTCTCTCTCTCTCTCTCTCTCTCTCTGTCATCACTGCCTCTGGGGAAAGCCAGCTGCCATGTCTTGAGCTGCCCCTGGAAAGGACAACATCGTGAGGAACTCTTGCTAACAGCCCTATGAAAGAGCCTAGAAGCAGATCCTTCACCCCAGGCAGGTCTCCAGGGACTGCACCCCAGCCGACAGCTTGACTGCAACCTCACAGCAAACACTGAGCTAGAATCACCCAGCTAAAGCATCCCCATATCCCTACCCCTCAGAAACGGGTGAAATCATATCTGTGTGTTGTCTTGAGCAGCTACATTTTGAAGTAACTTTTTACGTAGCAGTAGATACCTGACCCACAGGAAGTATTCAAAAGCCACCATCATGTCACTTGCCCTGTTAGCTTTGCCACTTTGTTCCCTTCAATCATTCTTCTCAGCCAAATCCAAAAGTTCTGGGGACAGAAGCATAAGAAATACTAAAAATATGTGTTCTCCAGTTGCCTGTCTATGATTACTTCCCCAAAAGTATTGGATTGCCATACTAAAATGTTCTTTATGTTATAGGCTTCTCTGAATAGGATACCTTTTGTTGTTGTTGTTGTTTTTAAATAACCCAGCATGTGAATAGGTATTATTTAAGCACCCAAGGACAAAAAACCAATTAAAAATAGAATTTCCCATCTAAATAAAATTCCAGATAACAGGAATTCTTAGATTCACCATGATACAGGCTTAGATTATGAATTAATTAAGACTGCTCAATTCAATTCTAGCTTATTCCTTTTCTGTAGAAAATACGAGTTAAGGGGATCCTTTTTTTCAGGGGTTGAGAACACACTGAAATTATTATTTTTAAACCGAATTCTACCTTTGATATTTTCCTTTCTGGAATTTAACTGGTAAACCAAGACATCTGATGAATAGGGATAAACAAAAATAAGATTTAAGTTTTTAATCAAAAATAACTCTCTTTCCCCCTCTAGGGCTAATGGTTGAGAGCTTGGCTGCTAACCAAAAGGTTGACAGTTCCAATCCACCAGCCAGCCGCTCCTTGGAAATCCTATGGGACAGTTCTACTCCATCCTAGAGGGTCGCTATGAGTCGGAATCGACTCAATGGCAGTGGGTATGTATGTTCCTCCTCTTAAAAATAGAAAATAGGATAAAATCTTGCCAATGCTTAAAAGCAATCCTGTGACAGAAGGCTGGCAATGTAACGGAGTGGCAAGAATGGTGGCAATGTAGAGTCCTTCCCTGGAATTTTTGTCCATCTGTTTTTTCTAGTTCGTTGTTGTTACTGGACACAGACATATGAAAATGCCAGTTATAAAAGCTGTTTAGGTGAGGATGCATTAAAACCCTTGCCTTCCTGGTTAACTAGAATTTTCGTGTGTCACAGAAAGAGATCAGGTTAATGTGACAAGGCTCATTTTTTAAAAAAACTATGATTTTTTAGAGGCTTGTAAATTCTACATTGGTGTTTGCAGTTGCAGAATCTCACCAATTTTTAAACATTATGAATATATAAGATGTAAGATACTAAAAAGCATAGCAAAGATGGTGCGTTCATGGAACTAATACAGTGACTATATCATTTGTAAGAATTTTTCAAATTTATGCCTGGAATAGAAATAAGATTTAATATATTATTCTCAGATAAAGTTTCCTCCTGAAAGTGTGACACCTGCATCAGAACCATACTCTCGAGTCCCACTCAGCATACAGGAGTGTATGGGGGTAGGGGCAATCATCATTTCAACAAGTTCCAGAGGACTCAGGTTGGAAAAGCAATACTCTAACAGGGTGTAATGAAAGAAAAATGTATCTTCTACCTATTCAGACATTACAAGATGTTTAAATAGATTGAGTGGAGAAAGTAAAGGAGGTATACTTTTATTTTCAGAGCACCTTAAAAATAACTGGGATATCACCTTGATCTTGAGTTTGTTGCTGTTGTGTGCTGTCCAGTCAATTCTAACTCATAGCAATGCCATATGACAGAGTAGAAGAGCCCCTAGCGTTTCCTAGGCTATAATTTTTCCAGAAACAAATCACCAGGTTTTTTCCTCCTGTGGAGCTGCTAGTTCAAATCATCGACCTTTCATTTAGCAGCTGAGCGCTTCAACTGTTGTGCCATCAGGGCTCCTTTGTTCTTGAGTATAGGGCCTGCATTTTATTCACTTTGGCATTCCGCATATCACCTAACAGAGCTCCTTGCACATATCAGGTGTTCAAAATACATGTGGTAGATGAGTGAGCAAGGCAATGAATAAGAGCCAATAATGAAACCAGTTCCTTGTTCAAGCCCTGCCCTTCCTCTTACCTTCAAGAATATCACATCACTGGTGATATAACTGTGTAGTGAGCAGCCCAGTGAAAATAGTGTAGGAATGAAGAAACGCTCTCCCTCGAAAAAAAGTCACAATCAAGGAGATTATCGCCCCACCTGGAAGGCAACTGTCCTACATCTCCTCTCACCTCTCCTTTGACACTGTGTGATGACAAGTTCCTTCTCCACCCATTGATAACCCAAAAAAACCAAACCCATTGCCGTCGAGTCGATTCTGACTCATAGCGACCCCATAAGACAGATTAGAACTGCCCCCATAGGGTTTCCAAGGAGCGCCTGGTGGGTTCGAACTGCCAACCCTTTGGTTAGCAGCTGTAGCTCTTAACCACTACGCCACCAGGGTTTCCATTTATAGTCAGGAATAAACACTGAGTGCTTGAGGATGCAAGCTTTATTCAAATTATGTTCTAAATCCAGCACCCTAACTGCTTCTTGGAAACCCTGGTGGCGTAGTGGTTAAGTGCTACAGCTACTAAGCAAAGGGTCAGCAGTTCGAATCCGCCAGGCACTCCTTGGAAAATCTATGCGGCAGTTCTACTCTGTCCTATAGGGTCGCTATAAGTGGGAATTAACTCGACGGCAACGGCTTTTTTTGGCTATCTGCTTCTTCCCTAAAAGAAAACTGCATGAAATCAATGCTTTGAATCTGGGAAACAGAAGATGGCAACATGATTTCTTTCACTATTTCCAATTTCGAGGCATTTAACCTCTTTATCTCAAGAGAAAGGAGCCATGGTGGCACAGTGGTTAAGCACTCAGTTGCTAATGGAAAGGCCAGCTTTTCAAACTCAATAGCCAATCTGTGGGAGAAAGATGTGGTAATCTGTTTCTGCAAAGATTACACCTTTGGAAACCCTATGGGGCAGTTCTACTCTGTTCTATAGAGTTGCTATGAGTCAGGATAAACTCGGCAGCAGTGGATTTACAGATACCCTGAGAGAAAAAAAAGAGGAGTGAGAAGAACATGCATTTCTGGGCCCTCCTGTTTTCTATAGTGACTATTCATTTGGCCTCTCAAGACCCGAGGTCACAGCCAATGAAAACCCTACATGCAGTTCCTCACTGAAACACATGGGTTTACCATGAGTCAGAATGTTGCAGCTAGTTTAATTTGATTTTTCCTGTAGTATTTTCCACCATGGTCTGTCGGTTTATCATACTATGGTGGTTTACGTGTTGCCATGATGCTGGAAGCTATGCCATTGGTACTTCAAATACCAGCAAGGTCACCCATGGTTGACAGGTTTCAGCAGAGCTTCCAAACTAAGACAGACTAGGAAGAATGCCTGGTGACCTACTTCCAAAAATTAGCCAGTGAAAACACTATGGGTCTCAACAGAACACAGTCTGATACAGTGCTGGAATATGAGGCCTCTAAATTGGACAGTACTCAATATACACAGTAGCTGCAACAACAGACTCAACAATGGACTCAAGCATACCAGTGATTCTGAAGATGGTACAGGACCAGGCAACATTTAGTTCTGCTGTACATGGGGTGGTCCTGAGTTGGAGCCAATTTGAGGGCAATTAACAACAACAATATAATGGATTAAACCATCAGCATTTATTAACTATTTTAAAACAACTAAAGTGTGCGAGTGGCTAATTCTGTGGCCATTCTGCTATGGGGCTATACCAAGCAAGTGTTCCAGACCAGTCCTAGCTTTGTGTCACTCAGCATTCTAACCCTAAGCTCTTCTCTTTAAAATTTAATCATCCCAGTATCCGTCTAGAAAGGCACTTTCGAACCAACGATGGGATGCTCCTTTATATTTAAGGCTTCCCTTGGTCTTTAAATCCCTTGTGGCTCCACGTCAGACAAATTCTGCAAAGCTCATGTCATCGGTCTTTGCTCTGTCTCAGTTTCAGAAGATAACTGAGCACACTGTCATAAGCATCACCTTAGAGAAGCTGGTGGGGAGGTGATTTACGAGACAGCAATGCATATAATGCATAAATTAGGAAACCATAAGATATATACTTATGACAGCTAAGAAATGGAAAAATTGTACATTCACAAAGAGAGCTGAAAATTGACAGGAAAGAATACATCTGGATATTATTTTTACCATGCAAATGATCCTGTATTTTTAGATCTACTATTAATTAGCTGTGTTATCTTAGAAAACTCACTCAACATCTCTGAGAACCATCATCATTTTTTCTGCAGTGTAGGGGTTTAACTGGGTAAACGGTCCAGTCTGTTTCCTCTCTAAAATACATTTGGCTCTAATGGTACCTACGGACAGGTCTGATATATAATCCACAGGGGTATTTATAATCTACCTCTTATCCTTTCATGGGGACAAAAATGGCAGTGAATCCCTTCCCTTCTCACTTTTCAGTTCCCTACCCCATGTCCCGCTATTTCCATAATGATCTGCCCCTGTGGCTCAGAAACAAGCTTGGCCCGCCATGACATCATCAATATCATGCATGAACAACTCTCTACAGATTAGCCCAGCACATTGACAGAGCATCTGCGGGGCTGCTCCAAGCATCACATCAAAAACTCTCTTTATGCAGATTTGCAAACAGCAGATTGACAAGACACTTTGTCTAAGAGATTCCTTATTCTTGTCTAGTAGCAGCAGCTGACAGGATACATTGTCAGAGCACCAAGTGGAGATCTCGGGCCCCTCTACGTGGGCAGCCTTTGTTCCTTTATGAAGCACCACGCACAAATGAGTAATGAGCAGTCTGAAGCAAACTAAGTGGGGCCATGTTATCAGCAACCTGGACTTGACAACCAGCAGCTACAGCATGCATTACATGTCATTCCCAGCTCTGGGCAAAGGGGCTGGTCTTCAGATGGAGGTGACGGTGGAAACACGATGTCATACTCTGCTATATCTAGCCTCCCGCAAGTGAAACCCAGCACCCAATTTATAAAATCTCTCACATGGAAACACAACACTTGAAGGTGATGTTGGGAATGGTGTGGTTGGTAACACACAAATAAAAGACAGACAATTTCATCTTGTCAGTTGGAAAGTCCAGGAAATCATGGATTCTTGGAATGGGAAAGACCTTGACCTCCTGAACTGCTGATCAAGTACAGATTCAAGGACTGCACATGAGACCTACAGTCTCAGAATCTTTGGGGCACAACACAAGGCAAGCTCCCAGGTAAGTGTGATGAACTGCAAGTTTGAGAAGCACAGCCTTAAGAAAGAGAAAGTGTGAGTTCCCAATATTGTTTGACTTGCCCAAGATGGTGAATCAAGTAGCAGAGGTAAAACTAGAATTAAGTTCTCTTGATTCCCCAAAAAGTGGCTTTTCTTATGACTTTTCAGTAAACAAAATAAACTCAAGTCATGTAGGCATCCACTTTTTTCTAGATGTTCTAAAATATATTCCTAGATCCAGAAAATCCCACAAAATGCTGGGTACCAGTATCAAAGTTGTGCTCTGTTGTTGTCTTTAGGTGCCACCAAGTCAGTTCCAATTCATAGCCACCCTATGTACAATAGAACAAAACACTGCCCGGTCCTGCAGCATCCTCACAATCACTATTATGTTTAAGCCCATTGCTGCAGCCACTGTGTCAGGCCATCTCTTTGAGGGTCTTCCTCTTTTTTATTGTGCTTTACTCTACCAAGCATGATGTCCTTCTCCAGGTCCTGATCTCTCCTGACAACATGTCCAAAGTATGTGAGATGTAGCGTTGCCACCCTTGCTTCTAAGGAGCATTCTGGTTGCACTTTTCCAAGAGAGATTTTGTCCTTCTTTTCGCAGTCCATGGTATATTCAATATTCTTCTCCAACACCACAATTCAAAGGCATCAATTCTTTTTCAGTCTTCCTTATTCATGGTCCAGCTTTCATATGCATAAAAAAAAATTTTTTTTTCTTTTATGCATAAGAGGAGATCAAAAACACCATGGCTTGAATCACGTGCACCTTGGTCTTCAAGGGGACATCTTTGCTTTTAAACACTTTAAAGAGGTCTTTTGCAGCAGATTTGCACTGCAGAATTACATACACAGAATTGCATTTTATTTTGGTGGCATCAGCTAACATTGGTTGTCTTTGAAATTAAAAGTGCGTGAAAAGTTTTGCATTTCCAGGGGCCTTGTAAGTAGCCCTCTCTTGCCCATGCAAAAGCTGAGCCACTTGAGAAATTAGGAGATAGGTAGAAAACCAACAAATTATCTCTTGCCTGATAAACTAATATTAAAGAGTCTCCAGGCAATGTGATTACTAGGATTAGTTCACAGAGACGGGAAGTGACCCCAAACAATCCCAGGCGATAATGGAAGGGCAGTCTTCCCATTAGTGTTGTGGCAATGGAAGTGCTCATATAAGACCTAATCACTGACAGGAGCAAAGGAAACCTGTATCCCAGCAGGCAGCCCACTCCCAAGAAGGAGAGGAAGAGGAAGCAGGTGGCCATCCATGCCAAGTTTTGCCCTCCACCAACTCACAAGGGAAATGAGGGGGTGGAGAGAAACCAGGAGAATTTCCACAATAAAGCCTCCTTCACATGGAGGAAAATTTCAGGAATTAGAGAGAAGCACTCCCTTGTAACAAAATTCACTATTACTATTGTAAAAATACCTTTGAGGACTGTGTTCCCTATACTACATAGAATTCAATGTAAATTCTTTATGAGAATCACCAGAGTAAATTCTCAGCAGATGTTAACCCCAGAATAGTTCCAATTCTAAATATTTGGTCAGTTTTAGGAGCCAAAATTTGTTGTTAAGTGCCATTAAGTCAGTTCCAACTCATAGTGACCCTATGTACAACAGAACAAAACACTGCCTGGTCCTGCGCCATCCTCAGAATCGTTGCTGTGTTTGAGCCCATTGTTGCCTCCACTGTGTTAATCCATTGCATTAGGGGTCTTCCTCTTTTTTCGCTGACACTTTGCCAAGCATGATGTCTCCAGGGACTGGTCCCTCCTGATCATTCTTTGTCACGTTAGCAGGAAGAAGGTTTTTGGAGTCACTAAGAAAAAAAAATTTTTTTTTTTTTTTTATAGAATATGTACAGAATAGTACACTTTTGTGGATTGAATTGTATCCCCCCAAAAGGTATCTTGTGAAGTCCTAACCTCTGGTACTTATGAATGTGACCTTGTTTAGAAATAGGGTCTTTGAAGATGTTATCAGTTAAGTCAGCATGTTGACATGAAATCATACCGAAGTAGGGAGGACCCTGATCCCATCCGAGTGGTGTCCTTATAGAAGGGACACAGAGACACCCAGAGAGAGGGAAAACAGCCATGAGACAGCTGAGTTATGCTGCATCTGCAAGGCAATAATGCCTAGGGCTACCAGAAGCTGGGAGATACAAGGAAAGATCTTCTCCAAGAGACTTCAAAGAGAACACGGCCCTTCTAACAGCCTGAATTCAGACTACTAGCATCCAGAATTGGGAGAGAATACATTTCTGTTCTTATAAACCAAACAGTTATTGGTATTTTGTTAAGGCAGCCCTATAAAACTAAGACATATACATTTTTAGCTTTATCCTTATCTGCAATTTGTTCCCATCCTCCTCCTCCCTTCTCCTCACCCTCTTCCTCATCATCATCCTTCTCCTCCTCCTCACACTCCTCTTCCTCTTCTCCTCCTGTTGCTCTCCCTCCTCCTCACCCTCCTCTTCCTCTTCTCCTCCTGTTGCTCTCCCTCCTCATCCTCCTTCCCTTCCTAATCACTTAAAATTCTCACATATTATCTACCCTTGAAAACACCTTAAATGCTTTTCATAACAAGTTGAGGTACAAAATAAGTAAATGCTGGATTTAACACATGAAGTGACCTTAACCTGACAGATGTTAAGTCAAAGAGCCATTTTCTAAGTGCTGTGGCACACCATGGATGCATTTCACCTTTTAGGAGCTCAGAGTTTTGACAAAATCAAAAGAAAACACTGAACTTGCTTTTCTGTACTGAAACTGTCATTCTACAGAAGCAATCACTCTTCTCTCTCCACTCTCAAGGCACATGAATTTCAAGTATATTTCCCCAGTTCAGAGATTTTGGTGGGTATTAGATGCCTATAAAGCGTTTTCATCAGGGGTCAACAGGCATCTCAAAGGCAATGTGTCCTCAACTGAACTGGAGGGTCTCCCTCCCAAATCTCTTCTTGTAAAATTCCTTTTTCAGTGATGGTGGCAATACCCCACCATTCACTATATAAGAAGCTCAGTTACCATCTCAGAATCCTCCCCTAAATGACGTAAGTATAAGTAAAGATGATTATATATCAATATATCCTAAGAAACTTTTTTAAAATTAAAAACGACAGTCCTTACTTGTAGGTTTTTAAAATAAGATCCAAAGTTAGAGTACAAGAAGAGGTATTTTTTAATGTTCTGAAGTTTTGATACAGCTGGCCTATGGACCATATTTGAGAACCACTACTCTAGATAACTGAGTTATAATTTTTAATTTAAGAAGTAATGTTGTTATTGTTGTTGTTAAGGGCCATAGAGTTGGTTCCCTATGACATAATGAAACACTGCCAGGTCCTGCACCATCCTCACAACTATTGCCATACTTAAGCCCATTGTTATGGCCACTGTGTCAATCCATCCAGTTGAGGGTCTTCCTCTTTTTCACTGACCCTCCACTTTACCGAGCATCATGTCCTTCTCCAGGGGCTGATTCCTCCTGATAACATGTCGAAAGTACGTGAGACAAAGTCTCACCATTCTTGCTTCTAAGGAGCATGCTGTCTGTACTTCTTCCAGGACAGATTTGCTCATGGTATATTCAAAATACTTTGCCAACACTATAATTCAAAGGTGTTGATTCTTCTTTGGTCTTCCTTAATCATTGTCCAGCTTTCACATGCATGAGAGGCAGTTGAAAATACCGTGACTTGGGTCAGGTGCATCTTAGTCCTTAAAGTGACATCTTTGTTTTATAATGCTTTAAAGAGGTCTTTTGTAGGAGATTTGCCTAACGCAGTAAGTACTCGGATTTGTTGACTGCTGCTTCCTCGGGTGTTGATGCTGCATCCAAGGAAAATTAAATTCTTGACCAATTTAAAGTAATACCAATTGCTTTGTATTTTCTATGTACACAATCATATCATCTGCAAATAGACTTTTACATTTTCTTTGCAATCTGTAGAATTTTATTTATTTTTCTTGCCTTACTGAGTTTAGCAAAGTCTCAAGATGCAAGGTCGATATGCAAAAAATCAATTCTATTTCTGTATATTAGCAATGAATAAGAATTAAAGTATGGTAAAATACCATTTACAATAACATCCAAAAACGAGAAAAACTGAAGGATAAATTTATCCAAATATGTTCAAGACCTGCACTCTAAAGAACTATATAAAAACTGCCGAGAGAAATTTAAGAATTAAATAAAAGAAGAGATACTCCAGATTTATATATTCAAAGCCTCAGCATTTTTATAAGGACAATTCTCCCCAAACTGATCTATAGATTCAACACAATCAAAATCTCAGCAGATATTTGTATTAAGATTGACAAGGTGATTCTAAAATTTATGAGGAAAAATAAAGGACCTCTAATAGCCAAAGGAATTTTGAAAAAGAATAACTTGGAGTACTTACACAAGCTAATTTCAAGACTTACATAAAGCTACAGTAATTAAGACAGTGTGGTATTAGTACAAGAATAGATGAGTAGATCAAAGGAACAGAATAGAGTATGCTCAATTGGTTTTCAACAAAGTTGTCATGATTATTCAATAAAAAATATGTATGTACGGCCTCTTCAAAAATTGGCTCTAGAATAATTGGACATCTATATACCAAACAAAAATTGAAGTACATTTTTTAAAAAGTCAAACTTGATTCATATTATCATGTCATTAATCAAAATGGATCAGAAATTCAACTGTAAAATAAAACTACAAAAGTTCTGGAGAAAAACCATTGAGTTTGGCATAGAGTTTTCGTCGTTGTTGTTTTTAGGTGCCCTCCAGTCAGTTCTGACTCATAGCAACCCTATGCACAACAGAACAAAACACTGCCAGGTCCCGCACCATCCTTAGAATCATTGTTATGCTTAAGCCCATTGTTGCAGCCACTGTGTCAATCCATCTCCTTGAGGGTCTTCCTCTTTTTCATTGACCCTCTACTTTACCAAGCATGATGTCCTTCTCCAGGTCCTGATCTCTCCTGACAACATGTCTGAAGTATGTGAGGTGTAGCCTTGCCATCCTTGCTTCTAAAGAGGATTCTGGTTGTACTTCTTCCAAGACAGATTTTTTTCCTTCTTTTGGTAAAAAAAAAAAAAAAATTTTTTTTTTTTTTTGTAGTCCATGGTATATTCAATATTCTTCTCCAACACCACAATTCAAAGGCATCAATTCTTCGGCCTTCCGTATTCATGGTCCTGCTTTCGCATGCATAAGAGGAGATCGAAAACACCATGGCTTGCGTAAGGCACACCTTAGTCTTCAAGGGGACATCTTTGTTTTTCAACACTTTAAAGAAGTCTTCTGCAGCAGAATGCCCAATACAATACGTCTTTTAATTTCTTGATTGCTGCTTCTATGGGCGTTGATTGTGGATCCAAGTAAAATAAAATCTTTCCTCCATTTATCATGATGCTGCTTATTGGTCCATTTGTGAGGATTTTTGTTTTCTTTATGTTGGGGTGTAATCCATAGTGAAGGCTGTGGTCTTTGATCTTCATCAGTAAGTGCTTCAAGTCTTCTTCACTTTCAGCAAGCAAGGTTGTGTCATCTGCAGATTACAGGGTGTTAATGAGTCTTCCTCCAATCCTAATGCCATGTTCTTCTTCATAGTGTCCAGCTTCTCAAATTATTTATCCAGCATACAGATTGAATAGGCATGGCGAAAGGATACAACCCTGACACATTTTTCTTGACTTTAAACTGTGCAGTATTCCCTTGTTCTGTTCCAATGACTGCCTGTTTATCTATGTACAGGTCCCTCATGAGCACAATTAAGTGTTCTAGAATTCCCATTCTTTGCAATGTTATCCATAATTTGTTGTATCCATACCGTTGAATCCCTTTGTGTAGTCAATAAAACACAGGATATCTTTCTGATATTCTCTGCTTTCAGCCATGATCTATCTGACATCAGCAATGATACCCCTTGTTCTACGTCCTCTTCTGAATCTGGCTTGATTTTTTGACAGTTCCCTGTCGATATACTGCTGCAGCCACTTTTGAATGATCTTAGCAAAATTTTACTTGTGTGTGTTATTAATGATATTGTCAATAATTTCTGCACCTGGTTGGAGCACCTATCTCGGGAATAGGCATAAATGAAGATTTTTTTCCCATCTTTTGGCCAGGTAGCTGTCTTCCAAATTTCTTGGCATAGATGAGTGAGCACATCCAGCTTGTTGAAACATCTCAGTTGGTATTCTGTCAATTCCTGGAGCCTTGCTTTTTTGCCAATGCCTTCAGAGCAGCTTGGACTTCTTCCTTCAGCACTATTGGTTCTTGACCATATGCTGCCTCCTAAAATGTTTGAACATCAGCCAATTCTTTTTGGTATAGACTTTCTGTGTATTCCTTCCATCTTCTTTTAATGTTTCCTGTGTCGTTTAATATTTTCCCTGTAGAATCCTTCAGTATTGCAACTCAGGGCTTTAATTTTTACTTCAGTTCTTTCAGTTTGAGAAATGCCCAATATGTTCTTCCCTTTTGGTTTTCTATCGCCAGGTCTTTGCAAATTCATTATAATACTTTACTTTGGCTTCTGGAACTGATCTTTGAAATCTTCTATTCAGCTCTTTTACTTCATCATTTCTTCCTTTTGCTTTAGGTACTCAGCATTCAAGAGCAAGTATCAGAGTCTCTTCTGACATCCATTTAGGTCTTTTCTTTCTTTCCTGTCTTTTTAATGATCTCTTTCTTTCTTCATGTATGATGTCCTTGATGTCATTCCACAACTCGTCTGATCTTCTTTGAGATGGTCTCTAAATTCAAGTGGGATATGCTCAAGGATATGCTTTTCCATCATCTCTTTCCACAGGTCAGTTTGATCCTGTGTATTCCATCTGCTGAGGTCCACATGTATAGTTACTGTTTATGTTGGTGAAAAAAGGTATTTGCACTGAAAAAGTTGTTGATCTTGCAAAATTCTATCATGGGATCTCCATCATCATTTCAGTCACTAAGGCAGTATTTTCCAACTACCAATCCTTCTTCTTTGTCTCCAGCTTTTGCATTCCAATTACCAGTAATTATCAGTGCATCCTGATTACATGTTTGATCAATCTCAGACTGAAGAAGCAGGTAAAAATCTTCAATGTCTCCATCTTTGGCCTTAGTGGCTGGTGAATAAATTTGAATAATAGTTGTATTAACCGCTCTTCCTTGTAGGCTAGTAGGCTTATGGATATTATCCTATCACTGACAGTGTTGTACTTCAGGATAGATCTTGAAATGTTCTTTTTGACGATGAATGCCACACCATTCCTCTTCAGTTTGTCGTTGCTGGCATAGTAGACTGCATGATTTAAGATTCAATTTTTAGACAGTATAAAAAAGCATAAGCCATAAAAGAAAAAAAATGGACAGATTGGTGAAAATGATTGATTAAGCTAAAAGATAAAGTGGAAACTAAAAATATTTCTAAACTAAAATAATACAATTTGTAGATTCTAATAGCTAATACTTTTTATATAGTAGTTTTCGGCGATGTTAATGATCACATATTAGATAGTAGAAATGCAGCATAAAAAGGAAAAATACTTTTTGTCTAATCCACTTTCATCTGAATACATCATCTGGTTTTTTTAGAATATGTTGTCCTTATACGGGATCGTCTTCAGCAAAAATTGAGTCACAAGAAGATTTTCCTTGAATATAGGCAACCAGGGTTTGCACACTCCTTCCCAGGGCATCAGCTTTGGAGCACACACTCAATAAGCCTGTTATTCTCTGTCACCCTGGTTGCCTTCGAAAGGCTTGAAATTTTTCTGCCTCCACCCTTCTTTCCATGACTTACCAATACTCTGTCTCATCCTTCTGGAAACTTCTAGAACAACTTTGCTTTCCAACGTGATGACTAGCTTATGGTTTGTGTTAAGATGTCATTTAAGAAGGATGGCCCATATGTTACAACATCATCTACAGTAAATAGGTTAAATAGGGGCTATACTTTCAATCAAAGAAATGATGGGGCTGGTGGTTTAAAGCATCAGCGTGGCTTGTGCTGTCTTAAATCACATTTGTTCCACTTCCATCAAAGCTGGTCCAGTGGCAAAAGGCAAAAAAGACTAGAAATAGAGAAATGCAAGGAAAACACTTTTAAAAGATTTGTCTGATGTATTCTTCTTTAAAAATTCTTTGACCCTTGCAATGGTTGAATTATTTTCTAATGTCTTATATTTGTTTCGCAGTGATAGTGGCTCCAAGAAACTTTTTAATACGTGTCTCAGACAATAGATATATAGAAATTGATTCAAAATTATTATCTGCAATAAAAACAGCTCAGAATGAGGAGGACTTTGCAGCTGATGAACATCACAGCTGCTTGAGCAAGCACATATGAAAGCAAATTCTTTTAGAGACCTCCTAAAACACTTTTGTAAGATAAGGAGCATTTGTTCTTGTGACCAGGTCGGTTTTAACTTCAAGTAATTATATTTTGTGGGCCTAATATTCTTTAAAAATTTTTTTTTTTTAATATTCTTGATGCCATTTCATTTTAGAATGCACTCTTGGCATCTTCACCTTGAGGTAAAACACTAACAGACAGCTGTGTTGTGTTGCTGACACCAACAGGCTCTCCACTTCTTGCCTTGCTGTGGCTGACCTTCGCAGCTATGGCCAACAGGCAATGAACATTTAGTCAAGACACATCAGCTCCTTTTTTTGTTGTTGTTGTTACCGGTCGTATACATGTTCTTAAGGAACCCTGGTGGCACCACGGTTAAAGAGCTGGGGTGCTAACCAAAAGGTTGGCAGTTTGAACCCACCAGCAGCTCTGCAGGAGAAAGGTGTGGCAGTCTACTTCCATAAAATTATAGCCTTGGAAGCCTTGTGGGGCAGTTGTACTCTGTCCTATAGGGTCCCTGTAAGTTGGAATCGACTCATTGGGAGTGGGTTTGGGTTTTTGGGTTTATACATGTTGTTGTTGTTAGCTACGTTTGATTCGGCCCTGGGCTCATGGTGACCCCGTGTATGACAGGATTGGACTGTTGTGATCTGTGGGGTTTTCACTGACCAGTTTTCAGAAAGAGATCACAAGGCCTTTCTTCCTAGTCTACATTAGTCTGAAAGTCCCACTGAAAACTGTTTAATATCATAGCAACACACAAGCCTCCAGTGACAGACAGATAAGGGCTGCACCCGAGGAGCATTGGCCGGGATTGAACCCAGGTGTCTGACATGGAAAGTGAGAATTCTACCACCGAACCACCACTGTCCTCTAGGCATACACATCAGAAATAGTAATAATTGCCCCATAAGAATTTGTTTCTATCTTATTTCTAAAGTAAAGTATTCTGTGTCTTTCTCTTCCAGTTTTACTGTGTTTGTATGCATTTCATGTTTACTGTATTAAAGTATTTTATGGAAAAATAACCATTTTGAGATAAACTAATTGATAGAGATTTTAGCTTGGCTTCAACTCCCCTAAAATGTTAACTCATACAGACATTTCATTTTTCTAAACTGGACGATCTGCAGAGATAAATGAAGACAGATGGCATCACCCAGGAGCTGGTTATCCTGATGAAAGATCTCAGAGAATCACAGCTGTAAGCAACTGTGACCCTTTGACATCCTACTTGTAGACAGGTTTGGGGGGGGGGGCAGGCGGCAGCATGTTAGCACAGCTGCTCCTCTGATTGCAAGGCTGACAGCGTTGCTGGGATGGTTTTTTGTTTAAAACCCGCATCCCATTAGTTCTGATATGAAAGGCTGATGGCGTGACTCTAATGTATTCACATGTCTGCCATCAGGAGGAGGCGCAGTCTGGATCAGTGATGCTGGAACCCAATGCCGTTCAGCGCCAGCTTTCTAAAACTTCCACCCTGATCGTGGCGTGTCACATATTTCAGGAGGCCAATCAAGTTGGTCTTGTCAAGCAATATGTAATCAACAGACAGTAAAAATAATGAAATAGGGGATATCTGAAAAAATAAAAGCCACTGTCAGGCTATTAAAGTAGAAAATGAATGCCTGGGGTTGTTTTCTTGACACTGGATAAACATTCCAGTGGGCAATGATAAGTGGGAAGGTGAGAAGACGGTCTCTTATCTCTACATAGACTACAAAGCACTTGACAACTGCGCTTACATTCTCTGGGTGCATCCAGATAAGGAGGATGTGATTAGTTGACCTCGGAATCGTACACGGAATGATTTTGCATCGTTCTGGATGAATATTTGTTCAGAAAGCCCAGATACCATAGAGTAACATCACAGAAGTAGATGTATCCAAAAGATGGTAAAGATGACAAGAGTGAGGGTCATTTCAGAAGGATTTAGGGGGTAGATTCAGAGAAAAATTGAGCACATTTGGACATTCTTAGGAATTATTATTCTTAATGGCCCAGACTTTGGTAAAAATATTTTAAGTAATCAAAAATGGGAATGGAGCTAGGGCAGTCAATTCCATTCAATACCAAAGAGATGTATCCATCACCTTATATATGAGAATCCAGTGTGAAATGAAACATGAAAGTTAAATTCAGTAACATATGGCATGCTGCAGTTAATTATCATTCTACTCGTTAGAGTGTGCATAATGAACAAAGCAGTGTAATTAAGATTATTTATCAAATTGAACACAGCAAATAAAACACATATTTACTGGACACTAATATTTTCATCAATATGAGCAGTCAAAATATTTGTCCTCTCTTTTGCTTAGAAAAGAGTGGAAATACAATTAATGCCAGCATCTGTTTCTTCTTCCGTAAAACAAGGATAACAATATCGCATACAGTTGTTTTGAGGATTAGACTAGTTATAGTTATGCTGGGCCCCATCTACTAGGAGCTGGTGCCCCTCTCATCGGGAGCTGGTTCCCCAAGCTTCCTCTGTCTTGCTACCATCAGCAAAAGTATTCCCCACCCCACATGCTGAGAGCCTCACGGTGCCTGATCCTGACAACTTTGGACCATTCTCTCAACCTCTCCTAACACTGGTTCCCTAAGCTACATTTTAACAAACTAAGATACTAAACATAAGCATGTTAAATTAGGCATTTCCAGTGAGAATTTCTGCCGAGAACAATAGGTTTCAAGTTCTAAAAAGCTACAGTTGTCGTCGTCGTTGTTGTTGTTAATTGCCATTGAATCAGCTCTGATTCATGGTGACCCCATGTGCAACTGAACAAAATGTTGTCTGGTCCTCCGCCATCTTCATAATCTTTGCTATGCCTGAATCCATTGTTGCAGCCATTGTGTATTTTGAGACCTTCCAACCTAGAGGCTCATCTTCCAGCACTATATTGGACAATATTCTGTTGCCATCCATAGGGTTTTTATTGTCTAATTTTCAGGTCTTTCTTCCTAATCTTAGTCTGGAAGCTCCACTGAAACCTGTCCACCATGGATGGCCCTGCTGGTATTTGAAATACCAGTGGCAGAGCTTCCAGCATCACAGCAACACTCAAGCCACCAGAGTACGACACCATGAGACGGGTGGTGGAAAGAGATAGAGTAGCCAATACAAGGAAGTCATACACACAAGTCCCTTGGGAGCTCTTCCTCAGTAATTACCTGCAGCCATACCCAGGAGCTTGATTGGTGAAAGAGCAGACTGATGGGGAGGATTTCCTTGGAGGGTGGTTTTAGGGATGCTTGTTTCTTGCCTGGTAAAGTAGAGGGTCAGCAAAAGAGAGAAAGATCCTCAATGAGATGGATTGACACAGTGTCTACAACAATGGGCTCTAGCCTAACAATGACTGCGAGGATGGCACAGAACCAGGCAGTGTTTCATTCTGTTGTGCATAGGGTCGCTATGAGCAGGAATCAACTCAATGGCACTTAACAACAACAACATGTGTTTCTTCTTCCTAGAAAAGGGGTGCATTCCCCTAACTCATGCCAGGTGAAGGGGAGAATGGCACTCATACCATAAAGTTATCTAGAAAAAGCCTAAAATTGAGAGGCTGGCAGGAGTTCTCTGTGGTGGATGAGTAAGGAAAGAGCTATATAGAGAGTGTCCTGCCAGAGGCTGCCCATGGGCCAGAGTGGTCCACATAGAAAGTAGCCATGAGCTGCCCTGAAAGGCCCTGTCCCAAGCAACAGGCCACCAGGGAAAGGTGGCAGCAACACAGTCTATGTAAGGAGTACTCCAAAATGCAGAGGGCTAGGGAGGCATGAAGTAGAAGTTTCATTATCCATGTAGAGACTGACACTGTGAAGGTCCCAGCAAGGGCCTGGGGTGTCTTGAAGGAACCTGGGGTACACCTGAAGGACTGAAAGGCAGCATTTTTACAGCAGAGGTTGTCAATGCCAGATTACACAGCACCAGTCACTTTAGCTTCTTATGACTCTTCTCTTCTCAACAGCCACCCTGGAGGAAACAGAAGAAGACGGGTAAAAGAAGTAAAGGTGCAGAGAGAAACACAGTCACATCTCCTCCTCCCTGTAGGCTTCTGAGATTGGATCAGGCCAGAAGACATGTGGGAAACAGGGAAAGCTTAGGTTGAGTGAGAGAGTGAAGTTTTGATGGAGATTAGATACGTTTTTTTTCCCCCTATGCATGAAACTCTTTGTTTCCATTTGGAACTGACCAGAAGTTTGCCTGAGACGTTGTCTGGGGAGGGGAAGGGCCATCGAAAAGAGAGGGCTTGAAAGAGAGTTGTCATTGTTGCTTTGTGCCATTCAGTTGGCTCCAACTAGTAGAAAGCCCATGGACAACAGAACGAAACATTGCCCAGTCCTGCACCATCCTCACAATGGTAGGTATATTTGAGTCCATTGTTGCAGCCACTGTGTCACTCTATCTTGTTGAGGGTCTTCTTATTCTTCATTAGCCATCACTTTACCAAACATGTTATCTTTCTCCAGGGGTCGGTTCCTCCTGATAATATGTCCAAAGAGAGTAGTATGAGTCAAATCACACTGCTTTATCGTTTCACTACTCAGATCAGTCAACAAACCTGTGGCAATTGTTGATGTTTAATGTTTCCTGAATACATTACCCCTCCCAGTATGTTTTAAATGTCAAAATGCTTGGTAGGGTTATGGAGAAATGCATTATCCCCCAGCACAGTGCCCCAAAAGAAGGCTGCTCCTCTTATATTTCTGCCACATAGTTCCCTTATGCATTTGTTTACTCCTTGCATTTAACAAACATTTATTGATACCCTACTATGTACACATTAAAGAGGAGGAGAATGGCATGATTGTTATGAGCCTGAGCTCTTGTAATGATAATTTTTCTGGTTTGAATCCTAGCTCTTCCATTTACGACCTGTGAAAACTTTGTATGGATACTTAACCTTCTGGTACCTCAGTTTCCTATTTGGTAAACTATAAATAATCATGTTATCAGTATCAAATGAGATTATCTATGCAAAAAACCTTTGAATAGTTTCTTCCTGATTATTAAGGCTCAGAAAGAGCTAAGACCAAAAAGAGAAAAGAGTATTCTGGGCAGAAAGAATAGAGTGCAAAGATGTAGGTGAAGGAACTGGTTTTTTCTGTTAGAGGAACAAAAAGAGATAGCTAGTATTGCAGTATATTAAACCACTCCAAAAAATTTAAATGTGTAAAACAACAACTATTGATTGGGTTCATGATTCTGTGGGTCAGCAATTTGGTTGGGGCCAGATGGACGTACGTCTCGTCTCATCTGGGGTCACCTTGGTCTTGGGTAGCTAAAGGCTTCCTTGGTCTGGGCTACCTAGTCTCTGCTCCATGCAGCCTCTCATCCTCCAGCAGTGGCCCACATGGCAAGCAGAAGGCAAGGCATAATGATGCCTGGACTCAGAACTGGCACGACATCACTTCGGATGCACGCCATCAGCCCCAGCTGGTCACAAGGCCAACCCAAACTCATGGCCTGGGGAAATGGACTTCATCTCTGGATGAGAGAAACTTCTAGGTCACATTGCCAAGAGGATGGAACCAGGGAGGACAATATTTGCTGTCATTCTTGCGAACAACCCACCAGAGTTACTGGTGTACCATCAATGCAAGAAAAAACACAGGCAGTACCCAGATCATGCAGGGCTTGGTAGGCCAGGATAAGGAGGTGGAATCCTTTTTCTTAGTGGAAGCCACTGGACACTGGTGTGATTTATGGTTTTGTTTTGTTTTGTTTTGTTTTTTAAATATTACTTAGGGATGCTATATGGGGAACGAACTGCAAAGGGCAAAAATAGAAGCAGAGTGATAGGCTGGAAGTAATTGCAGTACTATTGGCAATATTTGATGGTGGCTTCAAAGAGCAGCAGTAGAGCTGAGGAAAATTCAATTAAATCAGGAAATATTTTATAAATAAAGCTGACAGGCCTTGCTGATGTATTCACGGTAGGGGGTAAGAAGCAGATAAGTGTAGAAGGAGCATGTTTGGTGAAGCAATTCAAATTTCATTTTGTACATACTAAGTTTGTGATGTTATTATTCACCCAAATGGAGATGACAAGTAAGCAATTAGATATATGAGTCTAGAGGTCATCACAGTATTTAATCCTGGAGTAGCCAGCATGTTAGCGATGTTCCACATTAATGGGAACATGCATTGTGTGAATGAAATACTAATGAGCAACTGGAAGAATACGGCATCATGGGAGAAAAGGAGGAAGCTGGAAAAGGAAAAACAAAACACAGGAGATCATTCTTTCTAATCTTCCTCCTTTTTAAACCTTGGTAGCACTGGCTGAAAGTTTTACCATGTGGGATCCAACTCTCAGGACAAACACACTCCTTAAGACCCACCCAATCTTCATTCTTAGCATATTACTCCATCCTGAATATTAAGATGACTGCCTGTGATCAGTCTTATCCCACAGAAACACGCTTCTGCTCACATAAACATGCCAGTCAATAGCTATGACACGGACCATGTCCCAAGGATGAATGTCCAGATAAAACGGATGAGGATCTAGATCCCCGATAGGGTCTATTCCACAAAAGCTTTTTATAGTCACACTCTGAATATGTCCATGTCTAGACATAGCTCTCTATCTCGGTGTTTGTCCAGATTCCTCTCTACCCACTTTCTTCAAACCATGCTTTCTTGTTCTCCTCTTGCCCTTGAAATTCTTGGTTCTCTAGAGTCTGGTTTCACTGATCAAACTCAGACTCTTCTTGCTTGACAATCCATTTGGAAACAATGACCCAAGTGATTAATGTCAGTTCACAGTAAGCTGACCTCAAATTAAATGCCTTTCCAGGTCATAACTCTGAGGCTGAGCATAAAAGATGTTCCTTACCCCCATCCAGGTCCAATGGGACCTAAAATCCCCACACCAATGTACTCAAGCTTTCCAATAGGGAGAAGACTTAGAAAATCAATAATATGCTTGTTTTCCAAGCTGAAGAGAGATTTTGCACCTAATCTACTCTTTTTGCTTACTTTCATTTATGACCAACTCACAGTTTTGTTAGATGGATTTAGCCTTTGGCTTTTTTCTCCATGAGAAAGAAGCTCACCCATAGTAGGTACAGATTAACAATTGCAGTAATGTTAGCCCATGTTCTATGCATAAATAGCTGACAGCCAGGAAAGGAAAAAAAAAAATGAGAAAAATAGAATAGTTTCACACCGAAATTTCAATGAGTTGTTCATGACAAGAACCCTAGAGTCCCCCTTGACTCCTCTCTGGCGTTCCTCACTTGCAATCCCCCTACTCTACTATTTTTTCTTCATAGCACTCATCATCTCCTAACAGGTTATAATTTAACTATATCATGTTTTTTGTTGTTGTCTGTCTTCAAACAGTGGACCCCTGGTGGCACAGTGGTTGAGTGTTCAGCTGCTAACCAAACGGTAGGCAGTTCAAATCCACTAGTCACTCCCTGGAAACCCTATGGGGCAGTTCTACTCTGACCTATAGGGTCGCTATGAGTCAGAAGCAACTCGATGGCAGTGGGCTTTAGTATAGGTCTTCAAACCACCACCAGACCCATAAGAATGCAAGCTCTATGAGGGCAAGAGTCTGTCCATTTTGTTCACTGATGAATTCCAAGTGTCAAGAAGAATGTTTGGAACACAACAGGTGCTCAGTAAAGTATTTGTCAAGTGAATGAACTGAATTTCAAACAATAGGCAAAGAGTTTGAGGGAGAGCAAAAAACAGGCTGACTTAATCCGTGTCTCAAGTTCTCACTTTTTCCTCTTAAAGAGAAACAGGAAAATTTGTGATCTTTTCCTGTATCTTCTCTTGCTTGGTCCCTTCTTCTGACTTCTTACTTCACATTTGCTTCCAACACTAGTTTGATCACCTGGTTTTTATCCAGCTGTCTCCCAAGAGTCTGTTTGCAATTTGCTCATACCTGAATGACAACTAATCCTGTTTCATTTTAAAAATTATGATTTTTAACCTTATACCTCAATTTCAACTCATCCCAAATATCTCTGCTCTATGTTTGATTTTACTCCTGGACTCATGACCTGGCTTTTGATACTTTGTTCAAGTACATCTTGATTAGAAGAAATTATACAGCCTTCTGAGCCATGAAATGGTAACAAGTGGTTGATAACACTCCACCCAGTTGAATCAGAGCCAAACCACAAAGCTGTTTGGGTCAATTTGAGGAGTGTCTCTAGCAGCAGGTGGCAGTGAACTGCTTATGAGCATGTACCCACCATGACCACGTCACCACAAGATTATAATACCATGAATTCATTTTACAGCACCATTAATTACTACATCTGCACAAATCAGACTCTCAGCCACTCTTACGTTGCCTATGCCTATCTGCTGTCTTGAATATTCATTTGCAAACCTCTTCTGTTCCAAAACAGCCTGATTGCCTAACTGACTTACCTTTGCTAATCTTCTTAGATAATAAACTTCCAACACCACCTGGGAGATTAGAAAGAAAAGGGAAAGAATTTCCTCCAAAGACTGAGCCTTCAGGATTGATGACCCTGCAATCTTATCTATCACATACCCCAGTTTACCACACTCACTGAAATGCATTCAAGTACATTGCTATCATTGGCTACTTTAAAAGATGCTTTTTTTTCCCCCTCATCACAGCGCAAGGATATTTCGGAGCAAAGTGTATAAGATTAGGGAAGTCACAGGTACTAGCTCTCATAGAACTTAATTTATCTTGATGAATGTTTAAAAATTAATTTAGTCTCTTTCAGGCTTTTCCCTTCCGAATCAATCAGCCTAGCATCATGGTGTTAAAGGGCTCTAAAAAAGGAATTGAAAAGGTATTAAACATGTGTTTGTCCTCAAGGCTCATAAGCTAGGTAAGGAAGTAAAACATGTTTTCATGAAAAGTTTCCTTTTCATGAACAGTACAAAGAAATGCATTATGATTCAGAGAAAAAGGAGATGACCTTAGTCTAAAATGATTTAAAAAAAAAAAATACCGTTGCCACAGAGTTGACTCTAATGACAACCCCGTGGGTGTCAGAGTACAACTGTGCTCCGCGGGGTTTCTAACAGCTGATTTTTCAGAAGCAGATCACCAGGTCTCTCTTCTGAGGCACCCCTGAGTGGATTCAAACCACCAATCTTTTGGATAGTAGCTGAGCTAGTTAACTATTTGTGTTACCTAGAGACTCCCTACAATGATTAGGGCAAGGATAAATAGAATAGATGAGATGTGGTTGGTGCCTTAAAAATTAGCTCTAGCTGAACACACAGAATGGAGGAAGGTGGGTATTCAGAGAACAAAGAACAAACTACATTTGACGGATACCAGATGGTTGTTTAAAGTCAGAGAATTAATTAATTTATTCATTCTTTTATTAATCTATTTATTGATAATGTTTATTGAATATATCTAATGTACTAGATATAGTGTTAATTGGGAGCAGGGAATACAATTGTGAAAAAAATAATAATTTCTGCCTTCATGGATATTACATTTTAGTGGAGGTGACAGGCAAGAAGCATATTCACTAACTAATGAATTCCATATTGTGTTAAGAGCTAGGAAGGAAAGAAGCAGGGTTCTATGAGACTGGAGGGGGGCAGAGCCACTGCAGGAGAACTATTGTTGTGTTGTTAGGCGCCACAAAGTTGGTTCCGACTCATAGCAACCTTATGTAACAAAGAATGAAACACTGCCTGATCCTGCTCCAGCCTCACAATTGTTGTCATGCTGCCCATTGTTGCCGTCACTGTGTCAGTCCATCTTGTTGAGGGTCTTCCTCTTTTTTGATGACCCTCTACTTTGCCAATCATGATGTCCTTCTCCAGGGACTGATCCCTTATGATAACATGCCCAAAATATGTGAGACAGTCTTGCCATTCTTGCTTTTAAGGAGCATTCTGGTAGTACTTCTTCCAAGACAGGTTTGTTCATTCTTTCGGCAGTCCATGGTATATTTAATATTCTTTGCCATCACCACAATTCAAAGGTGTCAATTCTTCTTCAGTCTTTCTAATTCACTGTCCAGCTTTCACATGCATTTGAGGTGATTGAAAACATCATGTCTTGGGTCAGGCGCGCCTTAGTCTTCAAGGTAACGTCTTTGCTTTTCAACACTTTAAAGGGGTCTGTTGCAGCAGATCTGCCCAATGCAATGTGTCACTTGATTTCTTGACTGCTGCTTCCATGAGTGCTGATTGTGGATCCAAGTAAAATGAAATCCTTGACAACTTCAATCTTTTCTCTGTTTATCACTATGTTGCTTATTTGTCCAGTTGTGAGGCCTTTTGTTTTCTTTATGTTGAGGTGTAATCCATACTGAAGGCTGTGGTCTTTGATCTTCATTAGTAAGTGCTTCAAATCCTTTTCACTTTCAGCAAGCAAGGTTGTGTCATCTGCATAACACAGGTTGTTAATGAGTCTTCCTCCAATCCTGATGCCTCGTTCTTCTTCATATAGTCCAGCTGCTTGAATTTTTCACTCAGCATGCAGGAGAACTTGGAGAAGAGAGTTCCAGGAGAGAGAACAGCCAATGCAAAGTCCCTGGGGTGCAGCAGACCCCAGTGCATCCCTTAATAACAGTAGACTGGTGTAGCTAGACACAAGTAAACCAAGATTAACATAGCATAGTGAGATTGCATAACCAGGCACGGCCAGATCTTATAAAGGGCTGGGACTTGCACACAATGGCAAGAGCTTGGTGTTCGCTCTCAGGATTATCAGGACACACTGGAGTATTTTAAGCCAGAAAATGATGTAATGAATTTATGTTCAGAAAAGATCACTAGTGTTGGTGTGTGACACAAACGGAAGTCAAGAACCCAACTAGGTGACTATGCTTAAATCCAGAGGAGAGATGATGATATTTTGAGCTGGTTTCCAGTTCCCAGACAACATTCCAGTGTGAAGCAAACAGATTTTTTTCTTACAGAAATACATGGCTATGTTTGTAGGCAGAGAGAAAGGAGCAAGTGGTGAGGGAGAATTCTAAGATAAAAGAGAGACAAGGGGAAAAATTAACAGAATAAGATCCTGAAGGAGACAGAGATGCTGATTGGAAGGGTTAGCCATAGAAAAAAGGTTTGTTTGTTTGTTTTTTTAAACTCTAAGACAGCTGGAGAGGAACACGAGTACCTGGCTGAGAATAAAAAGTATGAGTCTGTGCTGGACTCTGTCAGTAGAACTTGATGACTTTCCTTCTCCAACACTTCTCACTACTTCTTACCCACTTGGCTGGCCCTATAACGAGGTCTAGCAGATCAAGTGTCACCTCCAATGGTGGCAGAATATGATAAAGGTAGGTGGACCACGAGCATCAAGAATTTCTAGAGGGACATATATATAGGCGGATCAATTTTAGAAAAAATACAACCAGAATGCTCCTTAGAGGCAAAAATGGTGAGACTTCAGCTCACTTACTTTTAGATACATGATCAGGAAAGACCAATCACTGAAAAGGACATATGCTTGACAAAGAAGAGGGCCAACAAAAATGAGGGAAACCCTCAATGAAATGAATTGACACAATGACCTAAACAATGGATGCAAACATACCAATGATCATGAAGATGGCCCAAGACCAAGCAATGTTTCATTTTGGTTGTACACAAGGTTGCCACGAGTCAGAGCTGACCCAACCGCAATGAACAGCAACAACAAGACCACCAGATGGTGAGGACTGAAAAGAGAAGTCAGAGTTAAGGCATAATCGTGGGATAACATTCCAGAAGCTTGGTGAAGAGCAGGGATCTGATGACTTCTCCTCTCCCAGGGCATCAAGAAGCGTGGAAAAGGGAAGATCCAAAAAGTGTTGTTAGAATGAACTGGCCAGGTTGATTGGGATAGGAGCCCAGAATGAGTAAATAGAGGGTCTGAGACACAAGCCAATCCCTCCAATTCTGCATCCAGACTCTTTCCACAGGGAGATCTAAAAGAGGTTATGCCTTGGGCGGTGACTGGATTCAATGGGGATGAACGAATCAAAAGATTTGGAAATAAGTTAGTGATAGTTCGAGTCGGAATCAACTCAACCACAACAGGTTTGGTTTTGTTTATGAGTCGTAATGGAGAATTAATCTATTAGAAAGTATGAAATTGACCAATCCTAAAACCAGTTTATAAAATTTCCATAATTCCCTAATTAGGGTTCTAACCTAGTAGGCGGTCATTCTGGCAATTTAAGAAAAAAAAAAAAAATCAATCAAACCAGGGCCTTCCAAAATTGTGCTTTCTAGTGCTGAGCTGTTTATCTTTACCAATTCTTGGATATTTCTCAGCTCTCTCTCTCACTAATTTTTTTAAGCCCTAATTCTTTACACATCTGTCTCCAGCTTTCCTATTCCCCTGACAAATGAGGACTACCACATCTCCCCGGAGAAAAGCCAGATCCTGAAATCCTCATTGCAGGACCACAGTTTTAGAAAAATAGCATGTCTGCGACTTGATTACACTTCATCGCCCTGAAACTACAGTGATTTAGGGGGAAGGGGTCTCACTGCAGCTTTAGCTGATGATCACTCTCAGTAAGGGGAAAATAAATCGGCTCAATAAAGATTTTTGAGCAAAATATCTTGCTGAGATCTTCAGGCCCTGACATTAAGGAAATAGCAGCTTAGGTCTGAAACGCACCAACTAGGACTTCACCTACCTGGGCATCTTCCATTTATGGCTCTCCAGGGCCAGAGCATCGTTGCCTGTCCAGCTTATACCCCGTTTAAATCCGCCGCAGTCCCACTGGAATGCAGCCACTCTGATAACCTTGCTATTTCATCTTTATTCAGTCCAAAAACAAGGGGTCTTCGCAAGTGTCACAGGATGGGTACAAATTGGAATGCTACCCAGGCAGCCTGGTGGTTTTGGCTGTGTGGGGCTCTATTAGGCAGAGTCCATTTAGTCCTGGATAAAGGAAGGGCTAAATTAGAATCGTGGTTGGCAGAAATAGTCTCCCATCTGGCACCATAATTACGTACCACCTTGACCTGCAAAGGTCCTTGCTGTTCCCAGAACTAAGGTTCCTTTGGAGAGGAGGGGCAAATAGATTCAAGGTTTAGAAAATGTATTATTTAGCATATCTTCTTTATCATTTTCACAAATTGGTCTTTTTTAATACAATGAAATGAAACTTCCAGTCCCCTAAAAAATGTGATTGCTCTATGGCCCGGATAAGCAGATGAGATACCTCTGTGCTCCTTCTCACCCACGGCATCAGGCGATATTTCAAACAGGACATTGATCCAGTACTTCCTCGGTGTCCTCATTTCTAAGTGCTCTTTTTTTTTTTTTTTAAGGGGTCAGTCTTAGTTGCTGCTGACATGAGGCATTTTCAGAGACTCGGAGTGGTCTTTATTACAACCCTTGACTTCACCTTCCATGCCAACAGGAAATTTTATACAATTCTAATCTCCGGACTACAACTGTGCCAGGAAGTGGCATCCTGACATGGCTTGATACTGCCACCTACCGACAAAATATATCCTGCTCTCCTTCTAATTTCTTTTTTTCTGTTGTAACACTCTGTTTCTTCCGAATTCATAAAAATCTCGCTTCTATCTTTCTACTTGAACTACCATAGTTGGACTTAAATAAAGTCACTACTTGAGTCTCTGTTGGCCAGAATTCGTAAGCTCATGCCACTTAGAGGTGAAATCATCAAGGCAAAGCACAAGCCTCCTTCTTACTACGTCAAATGAAAGATTGTGACAACTATGCCACAGTCGTCTTGAGCCCTGCCCTTCCTGTCCATTCTGACCAGCTTAATAGCCACCGACCCTCCCCTCGGCCCTGTGGCCCAGCCCCTCCATAGTGTCCCAACCATAATTAGACCCCTAAACTAAGCCTTTTAATTCACCTCCACCGCTACTGCACTTAGAGGCAACCCAAGGAATGGATTGCTTTTAAACAGAAAATGACACTGATTGTCACTAAATATAACAAGTGCCTTATGTACATTTCATTGGAACCACAAGCTCAAATTAGCCTGTCAGAATTTCACTATTTCTGATGCCAGCATGTCAAATGACACAATTAGCTCAAGAGAATAAAGAAAAGGGCTTGTCAAAGCCTTCATAGCTTTTCTCCTCTCTGAATCCCATCCCTTTGCCTGATGCCTTGATTTAATTCAAATTCTTTTCATGCTTGAAGTCACTGTGTGCTTGTGTATGTGTATGTGTGTGTGTGTGCGTGCATGTGTGTGCTATCCTCAGACTTCAAAACCATCACACGGTGAAGAGTTAGGGTAAAGTCAGTATATTTTTTTTATAAGGCCCTAAATTCCTTTTATCCTCTTTCACTTCCCTTTTGCAAACATGAACTTATCAAAGGCTGAGTCCTAGACCTTTGCGAGAAACATGAAGTACATGTAGAAAAACAAAAATTTTAAAGATGTAAAATTCATGTTGGAACTGGAAATATCAGAGCTTTAGGAATACGGACCCAGCATGCTTAACTATCCACCAAATGTGAAGGCTGCAGGGCTATCAACAGTCAGCTGCTCTCCGATGAGAAGAAAACAGAAATAACTCAGCATTCAATGATGGATCAGGACGTCATGTCCCCCCTCCAACAGAAGTGAGTGTGATACGCGATCCTTTAGAGAAAACTTAAACACGTTCTACTCCAGAATGAATGCCTGGGAACAGACTAAGCCAACAGAGAGGACTGTCTGGGGGAAAATGTACGTGACTCCTGCAATAGAAATTGGGGTTGTTTCAATTCTAATCCCAAGGATTGTGATAAGAACTTTCAGTATCAGAAGAACTTGCCCCCAAACACATGCATTTGCTGAATCACAGAGCAGATAAACAAACTTACAGCAATGCTGACGAACCCGTGGGCTGTGGGGACCCACAGGCAAAGGGAACCAACAGGTGTGAGTGCCCCTGGGGAGTCACAGGGCTGCGAGGATTGGGATCCGGCTCACAGACCCCTAGCTCCCTTTGTGTGACCTTCTCCAGTGAGTCCTCAAGTATCAGAAAGGCAGGCTGTCCTGCTCCAACTCCCAAGCTAGGCAAGCTCTAGGTTGGTGTGATGGTGCAGTCTATGTGTCAACTTGGCTGGGCTGTGGTGCCCAGTTGTTTGGTCCAACACTACTCTGGATGTTGCTGTGAAGGTATTTACATGTGATAAGCATTTAAATCAGTTGATCTTAAGGAAAGTAGAACACCTCCACAATGGGGCTGGGTTTTACCTAAATCATTGGAAGATCTTAAAAGCAAAAAGCTAAGGTTTCTCGAGGGAGAAAGATTTTATTCCAAGGCTATAAATAGACATCCCGAAGGAATCCCTCACCCCACTCCTGGTACCAATGTCTGTCTTAGTCAGGGTTCTCCATAGGCACAGAGCCAATAATAAATATAAAAGAATAAATGGGACCTCGTAAAAATTAAAAATTTTGTTCATCAAAAGACTTGACCAAAAAAGTGAAAAGACAAACTACCAAGTGAAGAATATCTTCAGAAACCATGTATCTAATGAGAAACTAATAACCAAAAGATATATAAAGCTTTGACAACTTAACAACAAAAAGACAACACAATCATAAAATGGGCAAAAGATATGAATAGACATTTCACCAAAGAGAACATTCAAATGGCCACCAAAACACATGAAAAGATTCTCAACATCATTAGCCATCAGAGAGATGCAAATCAAAACCACGACGAGATACCATTTCACTCCCACTAAGATGGCGAATCGACAGCACCAGGTTAAGTTGAGGAAGATAAATAATAGCAATCATAATGTTGGCAAGGTTGTGGGGGAATTGGAACACTTATCCATTGCTGATGGGAATGCAAAATAGTACAGTCATTGTGGAAAACAGTATGGCAGTTCCTCAAAAAACTCAAAAGAGAACTATCATATGACCCAGCAATTCCACTCCTAGCTATATACCCAAAAGACTGGAAAGCAGACAAAGAGAAACTTGTATACCAATGTTCATTGCAGCACTATTCATAGTAGCCAAAGGCAGAAATGACCTAAATGTCCTGTTAACAGATGAATGAATAGACAAAATGTGGCACATACATACAGGGGAATACTACTCAGTCACTGGTGAGGAGAACCATATTCAGGCAACAGATCCTTCAGTGGAGGCCAAGCAGACTGTGGGTCCCACTTCTAGAAACCAAATCATAATAGGTTAGTAAGGTAGAGCATTGTGCTATAAAATGTCTAAAATAAATATTATTTTTGTTTGGGGATAGATAGACCACATTCTCCAGTATCATCTTCCTTTGTACTATTTTTATTTTTAGCAGCTTTATTAAGGTGTATTTAACATACAATACATTGAATATATTTATAGTGTATAATTTCACACATTTTAACAAATTGTATACCATAATCAAGATTTTGAATATGTGCACCATGTACAAAGTTTCTTTGTGCTCCTTTGAAGTCCCTCCCTCTTACCCCTTCCAGCTCACCCCAATCCCCGGGCAACCACTTATCTGCTTTCTAGCATTATAAGTTACTTTGCGTTTTCTGGAATTTTACATAAATGTAATCATGCAGTACATACTCTTTTGATCAGCTTCTTTGACTCAGCATAAATGTTTTGGGATTCATTCATTTTGTAGCATGTATCAGTACTTTGGAGTTCCTGGGTGGTGCAAATGGCTAACACACTCGACTGCTAACTGAGAGGTTGGAAGTTGAAGTCCATCCAGAAGCTCTTTGGAAGAAAGTCCTGTGATTATCCAAAAAACCAGCCACGGAAAATCTTATAGCACACAGTCTGCTCTGACACACGTGGGGTCATTATACATTGAAGGGGGTTTGATGGCAACTGATTTCTTACTGGTATCAGTAGCTTATTCCTTCCGATTGCTGAGCAGCATTGCGCTGTATGGATGTATCACATTTTGTTTATCCTTTCACCTATTGACGTACGTCTGACTTTTTTCCGTTTTGGAGCTATTACAAACAACGCTGCTGTGAGCACTCCTGTACAAGCCTTCCTATATAAGCGTGCTTTCATTTCTCTTGGGGTAGGACGCCTGGGGCATATGGAGGCCTGTATACAAGTTTCTGAGAAACTGTCAAACTGTTTTCTAAAGAAGCTGTGCCATTTTACAGTCCCACCAGCAGGTGTGAGGGTTCCAGGTCCTCCACACCCTCACCAACACTTGGTACGGTCATTCTTTTTAATTTTAGACATTCTAATAAAAAAACCAAACCCAGTGCCATCGAGTTGATTCCGACTCATAGCGACCCTACAGGACAGAGTAGAACTTCCCCATAGAGTTTCCAAGGAGCGCATGGTGGATTTGAACTGCCGACCTTTTGATTAGCAGCCATAGCACTTAACCACTATGCAACCAGGGTTTCCAGACATTCTAGTAGGTATGTCTTATTGTGGTTTTAACTGGAGTTTCTCTAAAATCTAGTAATGTTGAACGTATTTTCATATGCTAATTTCCCATGGCTTCACTGTTTTTTTTTTTTTTTTTCATTGATCGATGTCATAATCACCCATTTATAACGTTAATGTCACCAAATTTCTCCACATGCAGAACACAGATTTTAATAAGGTTTCAGGCAGGGTTGCATATTTTGGCTTTGCTATCACAATTTGTCATTTATTTTGCATATGTAAAAGTACCCAAGTGCAATTCTCTTCCTATCTGCCTTATTTACTATGGAGCATGCCACAGATTATTAACAGTAAATAAATTGTGAGACAACTTCTCTAGGTAAAAATAAAGCAAAATAAATATTTAGAATTTCATATCCAAATCCATTTGAGAGATGGACTTTCCATACCACATTTATGAGAGGAAAGGTTTGCTTTCGTTTGAGAAATATACTTATTTTCTCATGGAAGTCAATATAAATTTAATAAACATTAACTATAAATCATTTTTTGGGAAGAGTCGAACAATTCTTAAATTTCACGTAACTTTAAATCTTAGACTTTCTTAAGAATAATTGCTGCAAAGAAGTTAAAGGGTTGTTAATACAAATTTAAAACAATGTTTTTCTGGCAATATTTATGCTTTATCTCACCGTGGTTGTCATTTTTACGACATTTAAATGCTGCATTCTTATCCTTCTTAATAATTTCAGAGTTCTCCAAGACTAGTTTTATCAGTGTCTATAAAGGATAAATAAGCAAATAGCATTTGGTAGTTATTTGAATATGTATATTTCATGTATATATGTGTTTGGGTATGTGAGAGAGAAAACAAAGAAAAAGTATGTTTCCTTTTAGAAGGAAAAAAGTACATTTCCTTTGAAATATTCAACATAAATATGCAATTCCAGTAAATGAGACTTTACAAATTTGGAATTCTCTACCAGTACGCTACTATAAACATAAATACATTTTCTCCAGCCATGTAAAAGGTCAAATAGGCATTCATAATGGTAAACATCCAGGCACACCAATAATTTAACAAACAATAAATATGCCCATTTCTGCAATTTGCTTTTGACTACTCATCAATCAGCTGTCATTTTGCTCACCTAAACATACTGTTTATAAATACAAGCATAAATTGAGAAGCACTAAGATGTTTACTTATTATGGCTAAATAATAGTGTTCCATTCCAGTATTTTGCATTCTGGTAATGCAAGATTTTCTGGCAAAGTAGAGAAATGAGTTGTTCACAAATGACATGAGCTGGAGACATATTTACAGCAGAGTATTGAAGCAGTGCAAGAAAAGGGGTTGAGTAAATGAGAATAAGAAAACAAGGTGAAAAACAGCTAAGGTGGAGGATATTGAAGAAAAGGGGAAGTAGTGAAAGTGAGTCAGATGGAGAAGACACATAGGAAGAAAACTGTCCAAAAGATATTGAAAACCAGGCAAACACCAAATAGTAGAGAGATTTCAATCACCAATATTTACGTTTTGAGGCAGTGGTGCCTGAGTGGTAGAATACTTCCCTTCCGTGTGGGAGACCCTGGAAACGCTGGTGGCAAAGTGGTTAAGAGTTATGTCTGCTAACCAAAAGGTCAGCAGTTCAAATCCACCAGGCGCTCCTTGGAAACTCTATAGGGCAGTTCTACTCTGTCCTATATGGTCGCTATGAGTTGAAATCAAGGCAATGGGTTTCATATGGGAGACCTGGGTTCAAGAGACTCGGGTTCCTTCCCTGGCCAAGGCATCTCACGCACAGCTACCACCCATCTGTCAGAGGAGGCTTGTATGTTATGATTATGAACAAGCTTCAGTGATGCTTCCAGGCTAAGGCAGAGGAGGAAAAAAGGCCTGGAAATCTACTTTGGATAATCAGTCAAAGTAAACTGTATGGCTCACAGTGGTCCTATCCATAACCAATCATGGGGATGGCATCAGACTGGGCAGTGTTTTGCTTCATTGTGCTCGAGGCCACCATGAGTCCGGGCAACTCAGCGGCAACTAACAACACCTAGATGAAGGTCCTCCCTGCCTGCAGTCTGCTCGGCATCTTGTTTGTACAGGTCTTTAGAAGTCAGCTCTCAACTTCAGCTTGTCTTCACAGAGCCAAGCCCTTTGAGGGTATCTGACTATTTTTTCTCTGGAAATTACCAAAGGCATGTGATGGCAAGATAGTTCCCCAAAACAGAAGAAAATAAAATGCGCAAACAATGCACCAGAAACTATGTATTAATTAGATACAAATAACACCAAATATTAGAATAAATACTTGAGGTGATATTATCAAATATTAACTTTTATACATACTAAATTGTTTGGTAGACAATTATGCCTGGCCTGGTTACAGACATAAATAACTTTTTTATTTATTAGGTTAAATAATTAAAAGATGTGATTAATATTTTGATGGAACAAATACAAGATTCCTTTCTTTTAAGACACTCATACTCTAGGAAGATCACCAGAGAGGTAAATCTGTTATTGTCCTTAAACACTTATTTTTAAATAATAGGAACCAATTTTCTTTGATAGCTTTGATTTAAACAAGAGTTTTGTCTTTTGGTTTCAACTCAGAAATATAGAAAGCTTAAGTCTTGATTTCTTGACCTTGTAAGCTGAAGATCAAATGTTTGTCCATTTCTTATTTAGATTTTTTTTGCTAGTCTTTTTCTGAATAAGCTTCAAATTTGGAAAATATAGAAAAGTGAAAAGAACAAAAATAAATCACCTATAAGCCATCACTCAGGAATGGGAGTCTCATTTTTCTAGTTATTACATATTCTTCTACAATATTGTTTCAATATTTATTGTATGAGTGACCAGGATTAATTGAATACATCTCTTTAAAAAAAAGCAAAAACACGGGTGGTATTCCAACATCATCCTTGCAATGTAAGTGCACCCATCTCTGATCCTTTGCAGAAGAGAAATTCCTAGAATGAACTTACAGAGTGAAAGCTATGAGCATGTTTTCAGCTTTGAAAATATATTGCCAAACTGCTCTCCAGAAAAATTGTACTAATTTACATTGCCACCAGCAGCATTTGGGCTTACTCTTTTTAAAAACCTTACTATTTTTCTTAATGTAGTATCTTTTATACTTATGCCTTCTATTTAAAAAAAAAAAAAAATGGCCATCAAGTCAATTCTGACTCATAGCAACCCTATAGGACAGAGTAGAACTGCCCCAAGAGTTTCCAAGGAACAGCTGGTCGATTTGAACTGCCAACCTTTTGGTTTACAGCCAAGCTCTTAATCACTGCACCACCAGTATATATATACTGGAGCCCTCGTGGCACAATGCTTAAGCACCTGGCTACTAACCAAAAGTTTGGCAGTTCAAACCCATCCAGTGGCCTCTCAGGAGAAGGAACTGTCAGTCTGCTCCTGTAAAGATTACACCAAGAAAACCCTATGGGGCAGTTCTACTCTGTCAGATGAGTCTCTATGAGTTAGAATCAACACAATAGCACCCAGCAACAATGCATTGGAAACCCTGTGGCTTAGTGGTTAAGAGCTATGTCTGCTAACCAAAAGGTCAGTAGTTCAAATCCACCATGTGCTCCTTGGAAACTCTACAGGGCAGTTCTACTCTGTCCTATAGAGTAGCTATGAGTCGGAATGAACTCCACAGCAATGGGTTTTTGTATATATATGTAAGTATGCATGTGGTTTTTGTGGTTTTTTATGTATATACCTACACTTAAAATGGCAAATACTAAGACATGTACTATCACCTACCTTCTCCTGCACTCAAAGCAGACATTTCTAATCAAGCATAAACAGCAATTTTTGCTGTTGAAATTGGATACACCATCAAAATCTTCCTGAATATGGTTCTCCAGGCAGTCACTCCCATCTGGCAGGAGTCAGTGTTCAAATGAAACTTATTATCCATACCTGGGATTTGGATATTTTCCAGCACTTCTTCTAATGTGAGCAGACACCACTTCAAAAATCTAAGGCAGAGCCATGGAGTAGACGAAGCATGAATCAAGTTGCCACTCAAGTCGCATCTGAACACCCTTCTTCAATCCATCTCTTTGAGGGTCTTATTTTTTTTTTTTTGCTGACCCTCCACTTTACCAGTGTGATGTACTTCTCCAGGGACTGGTCCCTCCTGATAACATGTGCAAAGTACATGAGGCAAAGTTTCACCATTCTTGTTTCTAAGGAACATTCTGGCTATTCTTCCAAGACAGAGTTGTTCCTCTTCTTGAAGTCTGTGGTATATTCAATGTTCTTCACCAACACCACAATTCAAAGGCATCAATTCTTTGGTGTTCTTAATTCACTATACAGATTTCACAAGGATATGAGGTGATTCAAAACACCATGGCTTGAGTCAGGTGCACTTCATGGATTGAATTGTGTCACCCACAAATATCTGTCAACTTGGCTAGGGAATCAACATGATTCCCAGTATTACATGATTGTCCAACATTTTGTCATCTGATGTGATTTTCCTACATTTTGTAAATCCTATCTCTATAATGTTAATGAGATGGGATTAGTGGAAGTTATGTTAATGAGGCAGGACTCAATCTACAAGATTAGATTGTTTTACAAACCAATCTCTTTAGAGGTATAAAAAAGAGAAGCAAGCAGAGAGACATGGGGACTTCATGTTACCAAGAAACAAGAGCTAGGAACAGAGAGTGTCCTTTGGACTGAGGGTCCCTGAGATGAGAAGCTCCTTGGGAAGATTGGTGAAAAGGGCCTTCCTCCAGAATTGAGAGAGAGAGAAAGACTTCCCCTGGAACTGATGCCCTGAATTTGGACTTCCAACCTACGAGACCTGAGAGAATAATCTTTTGTTTGTTGAAGCCATCCACTGTTGTATTTCTGTTATAGCAGTACTAGATAACTAAAACAGATTTTGGTACTGGGAGTGGGGTGCTTCTCTGATGTTTAAAATGTGAAAGCCGTTTTGAAACTGTGAATGGATAGCGTACTCAGAAGGAAATGAGGAGAGCTATTACACTGAAGACGGTGCGGATGGTGAGAAGCAGCAGCAGAGGACCCGCAGCAGCAGAACCAGGAGACCAGAAAGAAACAGCACTGGAGCTGACTGATGGAGCGAGGAAGCTGAGTGCCTTTCAGCAGGAGGCCTCTTGGCAGAGTGGGGTGCCTCCAAGCACTTACGGATGGAGCTAGGCTTGCCCACCATTGGAGCAAGAGAGCTGAGTACCTTTCAGTCGAAGATCACTGGTGGAGTAGGGTGACTCCAGGCACTTAGCATTGAAGTAACAGAGATTTGGAACATTTGCTCCAACAGGGCAGACCCAGGCAGAGAGGCCCAAGGGTCCAAGAGACAAAGGGACCAGGCAAGCAGAACTGAAAAGACAAAGAACACAGGAAGCAGAGCTGCCTTATTCTCTAAGGGTATGGCCATGACCTCTGGGCTCTGAAAGGGTGGAGCCATGGCCTCTGGAGTTTCTAAAAGTGGCCTTACCACTCAGATGGACTAGGAGAACAGAGCCTCCCAAAGCTGAGGGAGCAGAGTTGTCATTCCAGTGAGCCTGGAAGGCAGAGCTGAAGCCTAGAGCCAAGGGGCCTCCACCCAGAATTCGGAGACTGGCCAATACCTAGAGTCTGGAGGGCAGGGCTATTTTGTGAATGATCTCAGAGAACAGAGAATTATTTTCAATCCTTGAGGGCTAATGTAATGTGTTCTGCTGGCTTGCCTGGTGCCTGTTATGCCTTTTTTCCCCTCCAATTTCCCCCATTTGCAGTGGAAATGTCTAGCTTGTGCCTGTTCCACCATTGTACTTTGGAAGCAGACAACTTGTATTCTAGACTTCACGGATAAAGAATTTTTGGATATTGGACTTGGAGTTGATTTAAGACTTTTGCTATGATATGATGGGGTGAATATGTTTTACATGTGGCAAGGACATGAATTTTGGGGAGCTAAAGGGTGGAACGTTGTGTATTAAATTGTATCCCCCACAAATATTTGTCCACTTGGCTAGGCCATGATTCCCGGTATTATGTGACTCCACCATTTTGTCATCTGATGCAATTTTCCTCTGTGTTGTAATTCTATCTCTATGATGTTAATAAGAAGAGATTAGCGGCAGTTATGTTAATTAGGCAGGACTCTACCTACAAGATTAGATTGTGTTTTACAAGCCAATATCTTTTGAGATATAAAAGAGAGAAGCAAGCAGCGAGACATGGGAATGTCATACCACAAAAAAACAAGAGCCAGGAGCAGATCATGTCCTTTGGACCTGGGGTCCCTGCACTGAGAAGCTCCTCGGGAAGACTGATGACAAGGACTTTCCTCCAGAGCTGACAGAAAGAGAAACACTTCCCTTGAAGCTGATGCCCTGAATTTGGATTTCCAACCTGCTAGACTGTGAGAGAATAAGCTTCTGTTTGTTGAAGGGATTCTCTTGTGGTATGTCTGTTTTAGCAGCACTAGGTAACTAAGACACACACCTTAGTCTTCAAGGTGACATGTTTGCTTTTTAACACTTAAAAAAGGTCTTTTGCAGCAGATTTGCCCAATGCAATGTGTCCTCTGATTTCTTGACTGCCGCTTCCATGGGCGTTGATTGTGGCTCCAACTAAAATAAATTTCTTGACAACTTCAATCTTTCCTCCCTATATCATGATGTTGCTTATTGGTCCAATTGTGAGAGTTTTTGTTTTCTTTATGTAGAGGTGTAATCCATACTGAAGGCTGTGGTCCTTGATCTTCATCAGTAAGTACTTCAAGTCCTCTTCACTTTCAGCAAGCAAGTTTGGGTAATCTGTGTAACGGAGGTTGTTAATGAGACTTCCACCAATCCTGATGTTATGCTCTTCTTCATATAGTGCAGCTACTTAGATTATTTGCTCTGCATATAGATTGAATGAGTATGCTGAAAACATACAAACCTGCTGCACACCTTTCCTGATTTTAAACCATGCAGTCTCCCCTTGTTCTGTTCAAATGACTGCCTCTTGGTCTATGTACATGTTCTCCATGAGCACAATTAAGTTTTCTGGAATTCCCATTCTTCTAAATTTATCTATAATTTGTTATGATCCACACAGTCGAATGTTTTTGCATAGTGAATAAAGTGCAAGTAAATATCTTTCCGGCATTCTCTGCTTACAGCCAAAATCCATCTGACATAAGAGATGATATCCCTGGTTCCACATCCTCTTCTGAATCCAACTTGAACTGCATGAAGCCCCCATCAATGTACTGCTACAAATACTTTTGAATGATCTTCAGCAAAATTTTACTTGCATGTGATATTAATGATATTGTTCAATAATTTCTGCATTCTGTTGGACTGCCTTTCTTTGGAATGGGCACAAGTATGGATCTCTTCCAGTTGGTTGGCCAGGCACTGTCCTCCAAATTTATTGGCAGAGATGAATGAGTGCTTCCAGCACTGCATCTCTTTGTTGAAATATCTCAATTGAGATTCCGTCAATTCCTGGAGCCTTATTTTTCACCAATGCGTTCAGTGCAGCTTGGACTTCGTCCTTCAGTAGCATCAGTTCTTGATCATATGCTACCTCCTGAAATGGTTAAACGTCAACCGATTATTTTGGATATAGTGACTCTGTGTATTCTTTCCATCTTCTTTGGATGTTTCCTGTGTTAATATTTTTCTCATAGAATCCTTAAATATTGCAGCTCGAGGCTTGAATTTTTTCTTCAATTCTTTTAGCTTGAGAAAAGCTGAGTATGTTCTTCCCTTTTGGTTTTCTATCTCCAGGCCTTTGCATATATCTTTATAATACTCTATTTTGTCTTCTTTAGCTGCCCCTTTGAAATCTGTTCAGCTCTTTCTCTTCATAATTTATTCCTTTCCTTTTAGCTACTCAACATTCAGGAGCAACTTTCAGAGTCTCTTCTGACAGACCATTTTGGTCTTTGTTTTCTTTCCTGTCTTTTTAATGACCTCTTGCCTTCTTCATGTATGATGTCCTTGTTGTCATCCCACAACTCATCTGGTCTTCATTCATTAGTGTTCAACGCTTCAAATCTATTCTTGAGATGGTCTCTAAATTCAGGTGGGATATACTCAATATCCTACTTTGGTTCCCATGTGCTTGTTCTGATTTTCTGTGTATGCCATATGATTTCTGTGTACTCCATCTGGCAATGCCAATGTGTGTAGTCACCACTTATTTTGTTGAAAATAGGTATTTGCAATGGCAATGAAGAAGTCATTGGTCTTGGAAAAATTCTATTATGTGATCTGCAGCATCATTTCTATCATCAAGGCTATATTTTCCATCTTCATATCCTTCTTCTTGTTTTCATCTTTTGCATTGCAACCAGCCAAAAAAACTGTTGCCATTGAGTCAATTCCGACTCATAGCAACCCTGCAGGACAGACTAGAACTGCCCCGTAGAGTTTCCAAGGAGCGCCTGGTGGATTTGAACTGCCAACCTTTTGGTTAGCAGCCATACCACTTAACCACTACACCACCAGGGTTTTGCATTCCAATCACCAATAATTATCAATGGACCCTGATTGCATGTTTGATCAATTTCAGACTGCAGAAGTTGGTAAAAATCTTCAATGTCTTCATCTTTGGCCTTAGCAATTGGTACGTAATTTAGAATAATAGTTATATTAACTGGGTTTCCTTGTAGGCATAAGGATATTATCCTACCACTGATAGTGTTGTACTTCAGGAAAGATATTGAAGCATTCTTTTTGACAATGAAAGCAATGCCATTCCTGTTCAATTTATCATTCCTAGCATTGTAGACCATATCATTTTCTGATTCAAAATGGCCAATGCCAATCCATTTGAGCTCACTAATGGCTAAGATACACAGAGTCACTATACCAAAAAGAATTGGTGGACATTCAACCATCTCAGGAGGTAGCATATGATAAGGAATCGATGGTACTGAAGGAAGAAGTCCAAGATGCACTGAAGGCATTGGCAAAAAACAAGGCTCCAGGAACTGGCATAATACCAATTGAGATGTTTCAACAAATGGATGCAGTGGTGGAAGTGCTCACTCATCTACGCCAAGAAATTTGGAAGAGAGCTACCTGAACAACCAACTAGAAGAGACCCATATTTATGCTTATTCCCAAGAAAGGTGATCCAACTAAATTCAGATATCATCAAACAATGTCATTAATATAACAGGCAAGTAAAATTTTGCTGAAGATCATTCAAAAACCACTGCAGCAGTACATCGACACAGAACTGCCAAAAATTCAGAGCTGATTCAGAAGAGGACATGGAACCAGGGTTATCATTACTGATGTCAGATGGATCCTGGCTAAAAGTAGCTAATACCAGAAAGATGTTTACCTCTGTTTTATTGACGATGCAAAAACATCCTATTGTGTGGGTCATAACAAATTATGGATAACATTAAGAAGAATGGTAATTACAACACTTAATTGTATCCATGAGGAACCTTTACATAGATCAAGAGGCAGTTGTTTGGACAGAACAAGGGGATATTGATTGGCTTAAAGTCAGGAAAGGTGTGCATCAGGGTTGTATCCTTTCACCATAACTATTCAATCTGTATGCTGAACAAATAATCTGAGAAGCCGGACTATATGAAGAACGAGGCATCAGGACTAGAGGAGGACTTGTTAACAACCTGCATTATGTAGATGATGCAACCTTGCTGAAAGTGAAGAGGACTTGAAGCACTTACTGGTGAAGATCAAAGACCACAGCCTTCAGTATGGGTTACACCTCAACATAAAAAAAAAAAAACATAAAGAAAACAAAAATCCTCACAACTGGACCAATAAGCAACATAATGATAAACGGAGAAAACACTGAAGTTAATCAAGGCTTTCATTTTACTTGGATCCAGAGTCAACACCCATGGAAACAACAGTTAGGAAATCAAAAGACGAATTGCATTGGGTCGATCTGCTGCAAAAGACCTCCACCAAGTGTTACAAAGCACAGATGTCACCTTCAAGACTTAGGTGAGCCTGACCAAGCACGGTGTTTTCAATTACCTCATTTGCATGCGAAAGCTGGGCAATGAATAAAGAAGACCGAAGAAGAATTGATGCCTTTGAATATTGAATATACCATGGACTTCCAGAAGAATGAATAAATCTGTCTTGGAAGAAGTACAGACAGAACACTCCTTAGAAGCAAGGATGATGAGACTTCATCTCACATACTTTGGACGTGTTATCAGGAGGGGTCAGTCCCTGGAGAAGAACATCATGCTTGGTAAAGTAGAGGTCTGAAAGCAGAAAATACCAGAAAGATGTTTACCTGTGTTTTATTGACTATGCAAAGGCATTCGGCTGTGTGGATCATAAATTATGGGTAACAATGCGAAGAACAGCAATTACAGAACACTTAGTTGTGGTCATGAGGAAGCTGTGCATAGATCGAAAGGAAAGCCCTCAACCAGATGGATTGTCTCAGTGGCTGCAACAATGGGCTCAAGCATAACAATGATTATGAGGATGGCACAGGACTAGGCAGTGTTTCGCTCTGTTGTACATAGGGTAGCTATGAGTCAGAATCGACTGGATGGCACCTAATAACAGCAACAACAATGCCTAAGATATCAGTCTTTATATGTTCCATTTCATTTTTGACGACTTCCAGTTTTCCTACAATTTTGTACATTCCATGTTCTGACTTCTAATGGATGTTTGCAGCTGTTTTTTTTTTTTTTTTTTTCCTCATTTTCAGTCATGCCACATCAGCAAATGAAGGTCCCAAAAGCTTGACTCTGTAACCGTCATTAATGCCATCTCTACTTTGAAGGGGCAGCTCTTCCCCAGTCATAATTTGAGTGCCTTCTAACCTGAGGAGCCCTTCTTTGGGCACTATATCAGACAGTGCTTTTCTACTATTCATAAAGTTCTCACTGGCTAATTTTTTCAGAAGTAGACTGCAAGGTTCTTCATTCTACTCTTAGTCTGGAAGCTCTGCTGAAACCTGTCCAACGTGGGTGATCCGTCTGGTATTTGAAATCTTGGTGGCATAGTTTCCAGCATCACAGCAACACACTAGCCCCCACAGTATGACACATTGACAGACGAGTGGTGGAGTGAGGGCAGAGAGGGAAGAAGTAGTGTTCTTTCTCCATGAGGCTGAGACAAAATTGGAGTATGGCCATTCTGCTGCTGTCATTGATTCAGACTACTGAAGCTGAACCTGATTCAGTCGGATAAGCCTTGTCCATCCTGGGATGATCTGCACAGGCCTTCTCAGTGAACCCTGGAGACTATATCCCTAGAGATTCTCATTCCCAAGGTATCACCAGGTGAGCCGAAATCATGGCTTTGTCAGCAGCACTTTGGTTTCAGTGCTCTTGGTTTCCCGGGGTGACATTCAGTCTTGGGAGCCCTGGGTCAGGATTAATTCCAGTATCCACCACTTCACAGTTCGAAGTCACTTTCTTCTTTTCTCTTTAGTAACCACATTCAATGGGTAGAGCATCTTTTCTTCTAAATCCCGAAAAAACAAAGTATTTGGTTACACACTTTTCCACGAGCTACTTGCCTTACCCTTCCCTTCTAGAAAACCTATTCTTATAATCCACCAGTGACTCCATTCCAGCTGTATATCAAGGACCTGGTATTCTCTCAATAGAGAGAATAATATGAATTTTATTTTTGAAAGGCCATCCCTTGAGTCAGGCATCCCAGTACATTAATGCCATTAAAACTTAGTCCTTCAGATACAAATTTAATCATTTTTATTTTCTGTTGTGATAACTAATTCACTTCTCGTTTGTTTCTCATAAATTTCTATAATACGGCATCTTCAGGAGGTCCTGCAAGGAAATTGCAAGCTGATAAATTTCTTCCACAAATTACTGTGGTGCTCTTTTGAGAACAGTTTTTTTTGTTTGTTTTTGTTTTTAATCTCTTTGACTCAAGGTGACATAAAGAATAACTTCTTAGTTGAATGCTTAAATTTTTCCTACCAATTGTTCCCAAATCCATACATTGTCAAACATCCTCACTCCCTGGTTGCAGGTCTTAGGGGTAAAAACTGTGGTTCATAGCCTTATCTTTTATTTGTTCTTTGTAGTATTTCATTGTTTTCTATTTGAATATTTTATCCTCCCTTACATATGGGCTGGAGATGAATGACCTACCACCATGTAAAATAATTTCTAGCATGGGGGCAACATTAGCCAGCAGAAGAAGAGGAGACAGAGGTTGCAGACCTGGTGTTGGCATTGCTCTTCCTATTACAGTGGAGGAGAAGGAATAGGCAGTACTGTAGCAATGAGAGGAGCCCTGGTAGCCCAGTCGTTAAGCCTTCAGCTGCTGTCTTAGTCATCTAGTGCTGTTCAAATAGAAGTGCCACAAATGGACGGTTTTAACAAAGATAAACTTATTTTCTCACAATTTATAGTCTAGAAGTCCAAATTCAGGGCCTCAGCTCCAGGGGAAGGCCTTCTCCTCTGTTGGCTCTGGAGGAAGGTCCTTCTCATCAATCTTCCCCTGGACTAGGAGCTTCTCTGAGCAGAAACCCCAAGTCCAAACAATGCACTCTGCTCCCTGGCACTACTTTTTTGGTGGTATGAGGTCCCCAACTCTCTGCTTACTTCCCTTTCCTTTCATCTCTTACAAGATTAAAGCTGGTGCAGGCCACACTCCAGGGAAGCTCCCTTTACATTGGATCAGGGTTGTGACGTTAGTAAGGGTGTTACATGCCACCTTTAATCCTCTGTAACTACAGACAGAGATTATGATTTATAGCAATAGGAAAATCACAAAATGGAGGACAACCACACAAAACTGAGAATCATGGTGTAACTAAGTTAACACATATTTCTGGGGGAAGCAATTGAATTCATGAAAGCTGCTAACAAAAAGCTTGGCAGTTCAAATCTACCAACTGCTCCTTGGAATCTCAAGCAGTTCTACTCTGTCCTATAGGGTCACTATGAGTTGGAATTGCCTCAATGGCAATGGGTTTGATTTTTTGGTTTGATAGCCATTGGGCTCCTCCCTTCTGCTGCCCTCCCCTCTTCCTGGTGGTGGCAGCAGGTGTGAAGGAAAGAACATTAGGACGGCAAGTTGCTGGTCAAAGCATTCCAAAATAGAGCTGCAATTACACAGCAGCCCCTTGTCGTGGCTGCTGAGAGTCATGTAAGAAGTTCAGTATATATTAAAAAAAAAAAAAAGACTATTACTTACATATCAAAAACTCCATGTTTTGAACAAGAAAAATATCTGCTCAGTGCTGCCCTGCTTTTATAGTCTGTCTCTACAATGACGCTTTATGAGGAATTTGCTTGGCTTTGGAGGTAAATAAAATGTAAATAGATATAAAAAAGGACAAGGCATGGCTGGAGCCATTGGTTGGAATGGATGGTCTCTCGTTCAAATGCAGCTACATAGAGACTTTTGTCATTCAAAGTGTCAAATAACCATTGTTGGAATCATAACAATATTCTAAAAACATAACTCTGAATCTAGGGCGAATGTTTTTTTGAAATGTTATAAAATAGGCTACCCTGCCATCTTGTGGCTGAGAGAGAGAAAAACTACGTGTTGAAAATCGACACACCAAGTTTGATCTTCTGCTTGAGATGATGGTGTCCACATTTCAGATGGAACGTCCAAGGGATCCACCTAAGAGGAAGGCACGGCGGAAGCCTTCCACTTGGCCCAACTCCAGTTCCCCCACACTGCTTGTTGAACACTTACTTGAAAGTCTCAATAAATATTCATGAGACACATTTTGTTAATCAAATTTGATTCATACATTTTGAGTGTTGTGGATTGAATTGTGTCCCCTAAAAAACATCTGTTGAAATCCTAACCCCAGGTACCTATGAGTGTGATCCGATTTGGAAATAGAATCTCTGAAGATATATTTGTTAACATGAGGTAACACCACTGTAGGGGGAGTCTCAATCCCATCTGAGTGGTGTCCTTATAAAAGAAGAGAACAGACTTGGAGGGTCCTACAGAAGATGGATGCCATGTGACCATGGAGGAAGATTCAAGCGAAGGAATGCCAAGGATTGCCAAAAGCCACAAGAATCTAGGACCAAGGCATGGAGTAATTTCTATCTCAGAGCCTTCAGAACCCTACCAACACCCTAATTTCAGCCTTCCAGCCTCCAGAACTAGGAGAGAATCAATTTCTGTAGTGCTAAGCCACTCAGTTTGTGGTATTTTGTTAAGGCAGTCCTAGAAAACTAGGATTAGTGTACAGCTCAATACTTTTTGACAAATGTAAACAAAAGTGTTCCCACCACCACAAATAAAAACTCCATCACCCCAGAAATTCCTCTTATGCCTTTTTGCCAGAAATCCCTGCTGTCCCCTAACACCAGTTCTAACCACTAATTCATTTTCTCTCACAGAGTAGTTTTGCCTGCTCTATAGTTTACATAAATGGGATCATACAGTGTTTTCTCTTTGTTTCCTGACTTCCTTCATTCCTCATAACGATTTCGAGATTCATTCATGTTGTTACATTTATCAGTAACTTAATCCTTTTTATTGCTCAGTGGTATTTCATTGCATGGATACACCACAATTTGCCTATCCATTCATTAGCTCATGGACACTTGGGTTTTTCCAGTTTGGGGCAATTTTAAATAAAACAGCTCTGAACATTTGTACGCAAGGCTTTGTATGGACACGTGTTTTTATTTCTCTTGATAAATACTTAGGAGTAAATTCACAATGCAAACTCTCATTTTTAGACTAAAGAAGTTCCCCTTAAGACGAACACATTCGACACCTATTGAAGCATTGAGCAAATCTGCTGCAAAAGACTTCTTTTTAAAGATGTCATCTTGAAGACTAAGGTGTGCCTGACCCAAGCCATGGTGTTTTCAATTACCTCACATGTATGCGAAAGCTGGATGGAGAAGAATTGATGCCTTTGAACTGTGGTGTTGGTGGAGAGTACTGAATATACCATGGACTCCCAAAAGAAGGAACAAATCTGTCTTGGAAGAAGTACAGCCAGAATGCTCCTTAGATGCAAGGATGGTGAGATTACATCTCACATACTTCAGACATGTTATCAGGAGAGATCAGGTCTGGAGAAGGACATCATGCTTGGTAAAGCAGAGGGCCACCAAAAAAGCGAAAGACACTCAACAAGATGGATTGACACAGTGACTGCAGAAATGGGCTCAAACATAACAACAACTGTGAGGGTGGTGCAGAAACGGACAGTGTTTTGTTCTGTTGTACATAGGGTCACTATGAGTCAGAACGAACTCAATGGCACCTAACGACAACAACAGATTCACATGGTCATATTGTAATGTATGACAAGTTTATAAGAAGCTGCCAGCTATTTTTCATAAGTAGTTGTACTATTTTATCTTCCCATCAGCAATGTATGGCCATGTATACCAACATATAGTAATACCAATCTATCATTTTAGTCAATCTACTAGATGTGCTATAAAATCTCACTGTAATTTTAATTTGCATTTCCATGGTTACCAATGCGCATTAACGATTTATATTTCACATTGTGTTAGTCATTTATATATCATCTCTTGTGAAGTGTCTATTCAAATTTTTGCTTATTATTTAAATTGGTATCATTATTGAGTTATAGGAGTCCTTTACATATTCTAGATATGAGTCCCTTGTCACATATATGTGTTGTGATTATTGTTCTCCCGGTCTGTGGCTTGCCATTTTATTTTAAAGATGTAGGATTGTTATGTCATCTTGGTGAATAAACTTCTTCATTATTATGAAAAGCCTGTCATTGCCTCTGGTAATATACCTTGTTTTAAAGTCTACTATGCCTAATATTAATAAGACAATTCCAGCTCGCTTTTTTGGTACCATCTGCATGGACTACGTTTTTCCTATGTCTGCATATTCAGTGAGGGTTTCTGGTAGACAGCATGTGGTTAAGTCTTATCTCTACCCAATGCACCTTTTAATTGGAAGATTTGGACCATTTTACATTCATTGTAACTTATTTATCTATATAGTCGGGTTTACAGCTACAATCCTAATATTTGTTTTATAATTACCCTATGTTTTCTGTCCTGATTCTGCTATTTTCCATACCTTTTTTGGGATTTATATTTTTGCCTCTATGTTCTCTGTTTATAGACTCTCTACTTTATATTTTTAGTGGTTTCTCTAAGGTTTATAATATGCATCTTTTTATAATCACAGTCTACCTTCAAATAATATTATATCACTTCACTTAACTTCACAACCTTAAATCTATATACTTCCACTTCTTCCCTCCTGTTCTTCATGTGTCACAAAACATTGTTCTTGTTTATGCTTCACTAAATTATGTTTTAAAGAGATGAAAAAGAAAAAAATAAAGATTTTCTATTTGCCCAAACATTTGCCATTTCCATTGTTCTTCATTCCTTGAATGTTGTTGTTGTTGTTGTTGTTAGTCAGTTTTGACTAATAGGGACCCTATGCACAACAGAACAAAACACTGCCCAGTCCTGAGCCATCCTTACAATGGTTGTTATGCTTGAGTTCACTGTTGCAGCCACTGTGTCAATCCACCTTGTTGAGGGTCTTCCTCTTTTCCGCTGACCCTGTACTCTGCCAAGGATGATGTCCTTCTCCAGGAACTCATCCCTCCTGACAACATGTCCAAAGTATGTAAGACACAGTCTTGTCATCCTTGCCTCTAAGGAGCATTCCGGCTGTACTTCTTCTAAGACAGATTTGTTCATTCTTTTGGCAGTCCATGGTATGTTCAATATTCTTCCCCAACACCACAATTCAAAGGCATCAATTCTTCTTTGGTCTTCCTTATTCATTGTCCAGCTTCAACATGCATATGATGCCGTTGAAAATACCATGGTTTGGGTCAGGCACACCTTAGTCTTCAGGGTGACATCTTTGCTCTTCAACACTTTGAAGAGGTCCTTAGCAGCAGATTTGCCCAATGCAATGCTTCTTTTGATTTCTTGACTGCTGCTTCCATGGCTGTTGATTGTGGATCCAAGTAAAACTAAATCCTTGACAACTTCAATCTTTTCTCCGTTTATCATGATGTTGCTCATTGGTCCAGTTGTGAGGATTTTTGTTTTCTTTATGTTGAGGTGTAATCCATACTGAAGGCTGTGGTCTTTGATCTTCATTAGTAAGTGCTTCAAGTCCTCTTCACTTTCAGCAAGCAAGGTTGTGTCATCTGCATAACGCAGGTTGTTAATGAGTCTTCCTCCAGTTCTGATGCCCCATTCTTCTTCATATAGTCCAGCTTCTCGGATTATTTGTTCAGCATATAGATTAAATAGGTATGGTGAAAGAATACAACCCTGACGCACTACTTTCCTGATTTTAAACCAATCAGTATCCCCTTGTTCTGTCCGAACAACTGCCTCTTGATCTATGGAAAGGTTCCTCATGAGCACAATTAAGTGTTCCAGAATTCCCATTCTTCGCAGTGTTATCCATAGTTTGTTATGATCCACACAGTCGAATGCCTTTGCATAGTCAATAAAACACAGGTAAACATCCTTCTGGTATTCTCTGCTTTCAGCCAGGATCCATCTGACGTCAGCAATGATATCCCTGCTTTCAGGTCCTCTTCTGAAACTGGCCTGAATTTCTGGCAGTTCCCTGTTCATATACGGCTACTGTCGTTTTGAATGATCTTCAGCAAAATTTTGCTTGCGTGTGATATTAATGATATTGTTCTATAATTTCCACATTCAGTTGGATCACTTTTCTTGGGAATAGGCATAAATATGGATCTCTTCCAGTCAGTTGGCCAGGAAGCTGTCTTCCATATTTCTTGGTGTAGACAAGCAAGCACCTCCAGTGCTGCATCTGTTTGTTGAAACATCTCAATTGATACTCCATCAATTCCTGGAGCCTTGTTTTTTGTCAATGCCTTCAGAATAGTTTGAACTTCTTCCTTCAGTACCATCGGTTCCTGATCATATGCCACCTCTTGAAATGGTTGGACACCGATTAATTCTTTTTGGTATAATGACTGTGTATTCCTTCCATCTTTTGATACTTCCTGCATCGTTTAATATTTTCCCCATGGAATCCTTCACTATTGCCAAAAGGGAAGTACACACTTGGTGTTTCTCAAGCTGAAAGAACTGAAGAAGAAAAAAACTCAAGCCTTGAGTTGCAATAGTGTGAAGAGTTGGCTTTGGGAATGGTTCCTGTCTTGGGCTAGCAGAAGGTCTGGGGATCATGACATCCAGGGTCCCTCTAGTCTCAGTCAGACCATTAAGTCTGCTCTTTTTACAAGAATTTGGGGTCTGCATCCCACTGCTCTCCTGCTCCCTCAGGGGTTCTCTTTTGGTTCCCTGTCAGGGCAGTCATCGGTTGTAGCCAGCCAGACACCACCTAGTTCTTCTGATCTCAAGCTAATGTAGTCTCTGGTTTACGTGGCCTTTTCTGTCTCTTGGACTCGTAATTACTTGTATCTTTGGTGTTCTTCATTCTCCTTTGCTCCAGGTGGGTTGAGACCAGTTGGTGCATCTTAGATGGCCGCTTGCTAGCATTTAAGACCCCAGACGCCACTTTCCAAAATGGGATGCAGAATGTTTTCTTAATAGATTTTATTATGCCAATTGACCTAGATGTCCCCAGAAACCATGGTCCCCAAACCCCTGTCCCTGCTACACTGGCCTTTGAAGTGTTCAGTTTATTCAGGAAACTTCTTTGCTTTTGGCCTAGTCCAGTTGTGCTGACCTCTCCTGTATTGTGTGTTGTCTTTCCCTTCACCTAAAATAGCTTTTATCTGCTATCTAATTAGTGAAAATCCCTCTCCCTCTTTCCCTGCCTCCTTCTCCACTTTCATAACCATCAAGGAATATTCTCTTCTCTGTTTAAACTATTTCTTGAGTTCTTATCATAGTGGCCTTACAATATTTGTCCTTTTGCAACTGACTAATTTCACTCAGCATAATGCCTTCCAGATTCCTCCGTGTTATGAAATGTTTCACGGATTCATCTTTGTTCTTTATTGATGTGTAGTATTCCATTGTATGAATATACGACAATTTATTTATCCATTCCTCTGTTGATGGGCACAGTTGGTTCCTTCCAACTTTTTGCTACTGTAAACAGTGATGCAATGAACATGGGTGTGCATATATCTGTTCATAAAGGCTCTTATTTCTCAAGGATATATTCCAAGGAGTGTGATTGATGGATCCTATGGTAGTTTTATTTCTAGTTTTTTAGGGAAAGGATCTCCAAAGTGGTTGTACCATTTTACATTCCCACCAGCAGTGTGTAAGTGTTCCAGTCTCTCCACAACCTCTCCAACATTTATTATTTTTGTTTTTTGGATTAATGCCAGGCTTGTTGGAGTACTTTTGATTTGCATTTCTCTAATGGCTAATGATCATGAGCATTTCCTCATGTATCTGTTAGCTTCCTGAACGTCTTCTTCAGTGAAGTGTCTGCTCATATCCTTTGCCCATTTTTCATATGGGTTATCTGTCTTTTTGTAGTTGAGTTTTTGCAGTATCATGTAGATTTTAGAGATCAGATGTGGATCAGAAATGTCATTGTGAAAAACTTTTTCCCAGTCTGCAGGTAATCTTTTTACTCTTTTGGTGAAGTCTTTGGATAAGCATATATGTTTGATTTTTGGGAGCTCCCAGTTATCTAGTTTCTCCTCTGCATTGTCAGTAATGTTTTGTATACTGTTTATGCCATGTATTAGGGCTCCTAATGTTGTCCCTATTTTTTCTTCTATGATCTTTGTCATTTTTTTATTTTATTTTTAGTTCTTTGATCCATTTTGAGTTAGGTTTTGTGCCTGGTATGAGGTCTGGGTCTTGCTTCATTTTTTTTGCAGATGGATATCCAGTTATGCCAGCACCATTTCTTAAAGAGACTGTCTTTTCCCATTTAACTGACTTTGGGCCTTGGTCAAATATCAGCTGCTCATATGTGGATGGATTTATGTCTGCATTCCCAATTCTGTTCCGTTGGTCTATCTGTCTGTTGTTGTACCAGTACCAGGCTGTTTTGACTACTGTGGTAGTATAATAGGTTCTAAAATCAGGTAGAGTGAGGCCTTCCACTTTGTTCTTCTTTTTCAGTAATGTAAAAAAAAAAATTTTTTTTTTTTTTTTTTTTTTTACTTATCTGGGTACTCTTTCCCTTCCATATGAGGTTGGTGATTTGTTTCTCCAACTCATTAAAAAATATCATTGGAATTTGGATCAGAATTGCATTGTATCTATAGATCACTTTTAGTAGAATGATATTTTTACAATGTTAAGTCTTCTTATCCATGAGCTAGGTATGTTTTTTCACTTCTGTAGGTTTCTTGCAGTAGTATCTTGTAGTTTGCTTTGTGTATGTCTTTTATGTCTCTGGTAAGATTTATTCCTACGTGTTTTATTTTCTTGGGGGCTATTGTAAATGGTATCAATTTGTTGATTTATTCTTCGGTGTTCTTTTTTTGGTGTAGAGGAATCCAAGTGGTTTTTGCATGTTTATCCCGTATCCTTATACTCTACTGAACTCTTCTATTAGTTTCAGTAGTTTTCTGGAGGATTCTTTAGGGCTTTCTGTGTATAAGATCATGTCATCTGCAAATAGAGACATGTTGATTTCTTCCTTACCAATCTGGATACCCTTTATTTCTTTATCTAGCCTAATTGCTCTGGCGAGGACCTCCAACACAATGTTGAATAAGAGTGGTGATAAACGGCATCCTTGTCTGGTTCCTGATCTCAAGGGGAATACTTTCAGACTCTCTCCATTTAGAATGATGTTGGCTATTGCCTTTTTATAAATGCCCTTTATTATGTTAAGAAATTTTCCTTCTATTCCTATTTTGCTGAGAGTTTTTCTCATGAATGTGTGTTGAACTTTGTCAAAGGCCTTTTCTGCATCAGTCGATAAGATCACGTGGTTCTTGTCTTTTATTTATATGGTCGGTTACATTGATTGTTTTTTAATGTTGAACGATCCCTGCATACCTGGTATGAATCCCACTTGGTCGTAGTGAATTATTTTTTTGATGTTGTTGAATTCTATTGGCTAGAAAAATTTGTTGAGGATTTTTGCATCTAAGTTCATGAGGGATATAGGTCTGTAATTTTCTTTTTTTGTGGTGTCTTTACCTGGTTTTGGTATGAGGGATATGGTGGCTTCATAGAATGAGCTTGGGAGTATTCCATCGTTTTCTATGCTCTGAAATACCTTTAGTAGTAATGCTGTTAACTCTTCTCTGAAAGTTTGGTAGAATTCTGCCTTGAAGCCGTCTGGGCCAGGGCTTTTTCTTTGTTGGGAATATTTGATTACCTTTTCAATCTCCTCTTTTGTTATGGGTGTATTTGGTTGTTCTACCTCTCTTTGTATTAGTTTGGGTAGGTAGAGTGTTTCTAGAAATTCACCCATTTCTTCTAGGTTTTCAAATTTGTTAGAGTACAATTTTTCGTAGTAATCTGATATGATTCCTGTAATTTCAGTTGGGTCTGTTGTGATATATCCCATCTCATTTCTTATTTGGGTTATTTGATTCCTCTACTGTTTTTCTTTTATCAGTTTGGCCAATGGTTTATCAATTTTGTTAATTTTTTTCAAAGAACCAGCTTTTGGTCTTGTTAATTCTTTCAATTGTTTTTCTACTTTCTATTTTATTTAATTCTGCTCTAATTTTTCTTATTTGCTTTCTTCTGGTGTCTGAGGGTTTCTTTTGTTGCTTTCTTTCCTTTTGTTCAAGTTGTAGGGATAATTCTTTGATTTTGACCCTTTCTTCCGTTTGTATGTGTGCATTTATTGATATCAGTTGACCTCTGAGAGCTGCTTTCACTGTGTCCCAAAGGTTCTGATAGGAAGTGTTTTCATTCTTATTGAATTCTTTGAATTTCTTTATTCCATCATTGATGTCTTCTATAACCCAGTCATTTTTAAGCAGGGTATTGTTCAGTTTCCAAGTGTTTGATTTCTTTTCCCTGTTTTTTCTGTTATTGATTTCAACTTTTATGGCTTTATAGTCAGAGAACATGCTTCGTAATATTTCAAAGTTTCGGATTCTGTTAAGGCTTGCTTTATGACCTAACATGTGGTCTATTCTGAAAAATATTCCCTGTGCACTAGAAAAGAAAGTATACTTGGCTGCTGTTGGGTGGAGTGTTCTGTATATGACTATGAGGTCAAGTTGGTTTATTGTGGTGTTTATACCTTCCATGTCTGTATTGAGCTCCTTTCTAGATGTTCTGTCCTTCACTGAAAGTGGTGTGTTGAAGTCTCCTACTACTATTGTGGCGTTGTCTATCTCACTTTTCAATGCTGATAGAGTTTGTTTTATGTATCTTGCAGCCCTGTCATTGGGTGCATAAATATTTAATAAGGTTATATCCTCCTGATACATTGTCCCTTTAATCATTATACAGTGTCCTTCCTTATCCTTTATTGTCGATTTAACTTTAAAGCCTATTTTGTCAGAAATTAATATTGCCACTCCTGCTCTTTTTTGATTGTTGTTTGCTTGATATATTTTTTTCCATCCTTTGAGTTTTAGTTTGTTTGTGTCTCTAAGTCTAAGGTGTGTCTCTTGTAGGCAGCGTATACATGCGTTGTGTTTTTTTTATCCATTCTGCCACTCTCTGTCTCTTTATTCATGTATTTAGTCCGTTTACATGCAGTGTAATTATGGATAAGTATGAATTTAGTGCTGTCATTTTGATGTCTTTTTTGTGTGTTATTGACAGTTTCTTTTTCCCACTTAATTTTTTGTGCTGAGTACTTTGTCTTTATATATTATCTTTTCCTCTTATTTGTTGTTGTTGATTTTGTTTCTGCTGAGTCTCTATTTTTTTCTTGTATTTTTTTTTGTTGAGTAAGATTTTTAGTCTCCTTTGTGGTTACCTTAATATTTACCCCTATTTTTCTAAGTTTAAGCCTAATTTTTATTTCTTTATATCACCTTGTCTTCCTCTCCATATGAAAATCTATGACTACATGCCTTAGTCCTTCTTTATTGTTTTAATGTTGTCTTCTTTTGCATAATGACATCGCTGTTACCCTGTTTTGAGCATTTTTTAATCTTGATTTATTTTGTGATTTTCCTATCTGGGTTGACATCAGATTCTTCTGTCCAGTATTCTAGTCTTGGGTTGATATCAGATATTATTGATTTTCTAACCAAAGAACTCCGTTTAGAATTTCCTCTAGTTTTTTTTTTTTTTTTTTTTTTTTTTGGTTTTTACAAATTCCCTAACCTTTTGTTTATCTGGAAATGCCCTAATTTTACCTTCATATTTGAGAGACAGTTTTCCTGGATTCTTGCTGGCAATTTTTTTTTCCTTCAATGCTTTATAAGTCATCCCATTGCCTTCTTGCCTGCATCGTTTCTGCAGCATAGTCCAAGCTTATTCTTATTGACTCTCCTTCGTAGGTGATTTTTAGTTTATCCCTAGCTGCTCTTAAAATTCTCTCTTTATCTTTGGTTTTGGCAAGTTTGATTATATTTCTTGGTGAATTTCTTTTAAAACCTACCTTATGTGGAGTTCAATGAGCATCTTGGATAGATACCTTCTCATCTTTCATGATATCAGGGAAGTTTTCTTCCAACAAATCTTCAACAATTCTCTCTGTCTTTTCTGTTATCCCTCCCTGTTCTGGTACTCCAATCATTCATAGGTTACTTCTCTTGATAGAGTCCCACATGATTCTTAAGGTTTCTTCATTTTTTTTAATTCTTTCATCTGATTTTTCTTTGAATATATTGGTACCAAGTGCTTTATCTTCAGTCTCACCAATTCTTCCTTCCACTTGCTCAGCTCTGCCTTGACTTTCTACTGAGTTGTCTAATTCTGTAATTTTGTTGTTAATCTTCTGAATTTCTGATTGCTGTCTCTCTATGGATTCTTGCAGCTTATTAAATTTTTCAGTATGTTCTTGAATAACCTTTTTAATTTCTTCAACTACTTTATTTGTGTGTTCCTTGGTTTTTTCTGTGTATTGCCTTATCTCCTTCCTAATCTTGTTCCTGATGTCTTGAAGAGTACCATATATTAATTTTTGTATTCCCCATCCAGCAATTCCAGGAAGCCACCTTCATCCAAAAGATCCCCTGATTCTTCATTTTTAGAGCTTGTTGAGGCAATCATGGTCTGTTTCTTTATGTGACTTGATATTGACTGTTGTCTCCAAGGCATCTGTAAGTTATTGTATTAGTGTATTTTATGTTTGCTTTGTTTTGTTTTGATATGTCCTGATGGGTTGCTTGAGTGAGTTAGTTTGATTATTTTCACCTTTGAAGCTCTAACGTCCTGTCACCATATGGCTAGAGCTGTTATCAGGAATATCAGCCTAGAAGTCCATTCACTTTTCTTGTATGGATTCAGCTCAGGTATCCAGGTAGTTGGTCATCAAGTGTGTGGTACAGTCTCTGTCCTACAGTCTTAGAGAGGCAGGGGTGATTGGTGTAGGTACCAGTATCTAGTTGCAGCAGAGGTTGCACTCTGAACAAGGCAGGGGCTGAGTACTGTCTCCTGAGTGTCTCTGAGGAAAGCAGGTCCCTGTTTCCTAGAGCACACAGGTGGGTGGCTTCTGCAGACAGTCCATGGGCACCCAATGCTTTTGGTTGTAAGGGCTGGGAGGTACCAGCTATCCTTGGACACCTGCCGCAGGAGGCTGGGTGATGTGAGTGGAGCCACCAGTCCTTAGGTTCCTGATGTGGGTAGGTGAGGACCCTGTTTAATTGGCAAAGCAGTTTCAAACATCAAATACTCACCTCTCCACCGCACAGCTGAAACCGTTGTAGTCTCCCGACAGGGGCCTATTCTCCTGAAATAGTCACACACAGGTCCAGGCAGGCAGGAAAGTATTCGAAGCCCATGCACCATTATGCCTGGACAGGAGCCACTTCTCTCCTGAGCTTCCCAGGTTAGTAGAGCTGGCAAAATATCTTTTCCCCCGATAGCAAATTTATTCCTTCTCCAAGGCCAGGAGAATGGCTCAAAGCACTCAGCAGGGCCTATCTCAGGCCCAGAGAAATTGACAACCACTGAAGCCAGCTTGGGAGCAGGGCACACGGTAAAATATAAGGACATACTTAGCTTTTGCTGAAAACACCATTCCTCTCTGGTTCCTGAGCCGTGAGTAGGTTGTCTAGCTGGCTGTTTCTCCCTGAGGAAACTGCAGCTGAACGTTACTACCAGCCTGCCACAGTTGCTCCTAGGAATGGTGCCTGGGTGATCCCAGTGATTCAGGTCTGGCAACTCCTCTCCACTTCTGACCTGTCTCTCCCTCCCCCTGCCGCTCAGTCTGTTTTCTAACTTTGCCTTTGATGTTCAGGGCTCCTAGCTTGTCATAAATATAATTGTTTCACTTGGTTTTTGGGGTCTTTGTTGCAAGAGGGATCGCCGGAAGCATCTGGCTATGCAACCATTTTGGCCTCACCTCATTTTCCTTTAAATTTATGAGTGTGTTTATAATGGTTATTTTAAGGTTCTTGTCATTCTGGGTCTTTTTTGATTAATATTACTGGTGATTTTTTAGGTCACAATTTTCTGTGACCTAAAATCATGGGGCCCACCTCATTTGTTACCCTTTTCACAAGGAAGCCAAAACTACTCTGACTGCTTTTCAATGTATAAAAACAATTGTCTATTTTTTTCTTTCTTTTTTTTAGATTTTTATAGCAGAAGGGTAAATTGAATACCATCTAATTTATTAATAGATAAAAGTAGAAATACTCATGAAATTATCTTTTGCAAAACATAGTGTCTTATTTTACTGTGAATGCTGTAGTAAATTAACACAGACTTAGTAGCTGAGAATGATAGAAATTTAATCTCTCATGGTTCTGGAGTCCAGAAGTTCAAAATCTGTGCTCCTTAAAGATGCTTAAGGGGAGAATTCATTCTTTGCCTCTTCCAGCTTCTGCTGACTGTTGGCGTTTCTTGACTTGTGTCCACATAGCATGGAGAAAGTTTTGAAAACCAGATTCCAGCCTAAACTCCTGAATTTAAAAATGTGGAAACTGAGCTCTAAAGAGGTGAAGTGGCTTTCTCATTTGGGAACCAGTCGAAACTTACAGACAGATCCCAGACCTCATCTTCAAAGACTTTGAACTAAAGGCAGAGAATTTACATTTTCAAAAATCTTGGATCCAAGAAGTTTCTGAAGCAGGAGGCCAGGGGATCAAACTTTGAGAAACAGCATTCAAAGAGCCCTCACTTGGCCTGAAAGTAAGGCAAACAAAGTACACAAGCCAAAGAAACATGATGTAACCTCAGAATGGGCAGCACATTAAATCTGCAACTTCAGTGAAAATTGTCCTAGATTTTATTGCTTTCAGTAGACTCAAAGAGCAAGAACTGATAAAATATTGTCCATAATACTTAGCTCTAGCTTCCCTAACAATATTATCACTAAGGGTTTTTACTTTAATTCATACTGAAACAGAACCCCTTTTTCTCTAAATATTGGTTGTCTAGCAAGTTGATCAAATGTAAAGCTATCAGCCCATGTTTGAGGGCCTTTTGCACCTATGAACTCACCAGGTAACGAGGAAACCCTAGAATACATGTTCTCCAAAACTGTAGTGATGCAAACTCCCACTGTTAAAGTAAAAAGGAGTTCCCCTGAAGATGATCACACTCCTGTGTTTCCTACTGATGACAACTACAAATTTGCCCCAGGATGTATCCTGAGCATGAAATTCCCAGAAAATATTTTCAGATACTCCAAAGGCTTTAAAGAGAGGAGACAAATGAAATGCACAAGTATTTATTTACTTGTCCTTGGAACCACTTTAGTATCCCACGTATCAATAGGAAATCTAGTGCAGACCAGACCCATTGCTGTACAGTAAATTCTGACTTGTAGAGATCCTATGGGACAGAGTAGAACTGCCCCATAGAGTTCCAAAGAGTGCCTGGTGGATTCAAACTCCTGACCTTTTGGTTAGCAGGCGTAGCTCTTAACCACAGCCCCACCAGGGCTTCCCAATAGGAAATAGGAAACAAAACTAAAAGTGGTTTGCAATGATCCATAAAAAGTTTGGAGAATGATATCTACAGGAAACTTTCAACAGCTGACATTTTTAGCTAAGGAGCAGCTGGAAAACAACTTTTAGCCAATTCAATCAATGGAAATAAATGAAAAAGTCAAATAGGTTAGGGAAAGAAACCCTAGTGAATACCAGCTTCCGTTTGAACAGCTTCAGTATTACAAAAACACCAAGGAACTGATGTTACAAGGTTAACAGGCAGAGCATCGTATGAACTCTTCCTTTTACCTATTGAAGGAAATGAAAAATGAAATTCACATTAGAATGTAAACAACTTGGTGATAGGGATTTAGTCTGATTCATGTCAGGGTGTAGCATGCAGAAGGGGCTTAATAAGTATTTGAATAATTCCATAAAAATGAGACTTTTTTTCTGAAACAGAAGGACTTTAAAGCTTTTAATATTAAGTGTTCTGTTATTATTATAAAATAAATAATATATATAGAACCCATGAATATTAAAATGAGCTGCTGAGTGAAATTTAATGTCTTTCTGCTGAATTCTCTAAACTCCTAACCTGCCAAAATGAAAGTAGCAATAAATGTCCTTACTCATTCGTGTTTATATACTATATTTCATTTTTACATAAAACTTAAGCTAATTTAAATAAATTTCTTTTCAGAAGTAAGAAATTACCTAAGGGAAAATGTCTATAAAATATTTCACATAGTTCACAAAAATTTCAACAACACCTGTAGACACTCAAATTCTTAAAAATCCTTTAATCTAGCCCACCCTGTATAACCAAAAAAAAAAAAAAAAAACCATTGCCGTCAAGTCAATTCCAACTCATAGCAACCCTATAGAGCAGAACTGCACCTTACAGTTTCCAAGGAGCGGCTGGTGGATTGGAACTGCTGACCATTTTGGTTAGCAGCCAAGCTCTTAACCACTGCTCCACCAGGGCTCCCCAACCTGTATAGTTATTTTATTATTCATCTTTCCATTCGTGGCACTCCAGTAGGCAGCCACAATTGTATCACATTTCTATCACTGTTGAATAGAAGGTGAGATCCGAAATGAACGTTTCACCTTTCCACGGTGAAGATGACTTTATGTCTTCAAGTAAAGTGCCTGCATAGAAATTCTTGAGTGAAAAATGAGAAGTGTAAGTGGAATGTAAAATATTTTAGAAATTTTAAATGAATAGGTACTAGAATAAAAACATCAAAACGGGAACAGGAGGTAGACAGTATTGGATGGGGTGGGGGTAAAGGTAATATCTGATCAAATAACACAGAAGAATAAGCCCATAAAAGCTACTGCAGCAACAACTTCAAGCCACAGTGCTCAGAAATCTTGATTTTCAGGAGCAGTTCAGCTCAATCTATTAACCTGCTCACTCGCTTCCATGGGCGGTACCTCCCCCTCAATCCCTAAGGGCCGTTACACCAGCCAGAAAAGTGGGTCTGGAGTCATGATATTCACAAAGGATACATCCTGTAAGTATAACCAATCCTCAGCAACTTAGAAACCTATAAGAAAATATCATCGCAAAGCAATGCGAGATAACACGTAGAGTTTTGAATGATTCAGGTTTTCCAGTGCCTTCAATACTTCTGTAAAAACTAATTGTTTATATTGACAAAGTGTATCAGAAGCCATTAGTACAGATTGGTGATTGAAAATAAGACAAAAGAAAGGAGTTCCACTCTGCCTAGAAGGTAGAAAGCTAGAGAGAGAGCACTCCTCTCACCCTAACAGCAAGAAAAAGCTAGATAACTCTCAGTGCTGGGGCAGGCCTAGAGGAGGGGACGGTGGCTGCTGCAGAAAAGGTACAAAGTAGTTCCTGGATCTTCTTTCCCACTAATAGCAGTAGCTTTAAGCCACTAATAGAGAACCAAATTCAGTTACGCCAGTGCACACACAATGACCCATTGCAGCTAGGGAAAATGTAAAAGAGAAATGCCTCTATCCTGGAGGAGGTGAAAGGGAAACTCCTGAGCCCAGGATCCTTAAACAAATACATTAGAGGCAGGATGCACATACCACTGGGAGACCTGCCAAGGGCTAGAATTCTCAACTTCTACGTATGATAATTTAAGACCAGACTTGATTCCTGGCTAGCACACCTCACGTACAGCCACCACCCATCTGTCAGTGGGGGCTTATACATTGCCATGATGCTGAACAGCTTTTTGCAGAGCTTCCAGACTAAGACAAACCAGGAAGAAAAACTTTGGTGAACTTCCAAAAATCAACCAGAGAAAACCCTATGAATCATGAGGGTCTGATCTGCAACTGATCATGGGGATGGTGCAGGACAGGGCAGCATTTCCTTAGGTTGTCCATGGGGTAGCCACGAGTTGAAGGACAAGTTCAAGGCAGCTAACAACAACAAGAGATCTTACAGTTAAAAGGGAAATACAACAGCCAAGCAGGTCTATTCAAAACGTGAAGAGTAATGCTTCAGGTGATAATCAGCTAATAGTTACACTTTGGAAACAATTAGATAATAAATGTTCACCCATCATATTACAAGACTGAAACCAATTTTATATGTGAACAGAATTCTTGAGATTTGGAAAAACAATGGAGGTCAGTTTCACCACACCATCTACTAGAATTTTACTGCTGTTTTACCATCCCAGCCAAACAATCCAAGTTCAGAATGTTTTGAAAATGTATGAAAATGTGCAACAAAACACTGGCTGAAGCAGAGAAAGAACTTGGATTACACTCAACGAACCAGGAGGATTCGAAATAGAAAATACAGTGAAGCAAATAATTACCCTTAAAGATCTTAAAAATGCAATTGCTTATAAGAGCCTTTGCATTTTATGGTAAGAACTCTCAATAAAAAGAAATGGAAGGGAAATTTCTCAACATATTAAGGGTTATCTATACAAAACCAACAGCCAACATCATTCTCAACAGGGAGAGGCTGAAAACATTCCCCCTGAGAATGAGAAAAAGACAAGGATGCGCTTTATCACCACTCCTATTTAATTTTGTGCTGGAAGTCCTAGCAAGAGCAATAAGGCAAGAAAAAGATATAAAGGCCATCCAAATTGGAAAGGAAAAAGTAAAACTATCCCTATTCACAGATGATGTGATCCTATACATAAAGAACCCCAAAGATTCCACAAGAAAACTACTGGAACCAATAGGTTCAGCAGACTAGTAGGATACAAAATCAGCATACAAAAATCAACTGGATTCCTACACATCGACAAAAAGAGCTTCAAAAAGGAAACCAGGAAAATAATACAATTCGTAAAAGCCCCTAAAAAAAATAATAAAATACTTGGGAATAAATCTAACCAGGAACATAAAAGAGCTGTACAAAGAAAATTACAAAACACTATTGCAATAAACCAAAAGAGACCTACATAAATAGAAAAATATAACATGCTCGTGAATAGGAAGTCTCAACATTGTGAGAATGTCAATTCTACCTAAAGTGATCTAAACCAAAAACCAAACCCGTTGCTGTCGAGTCGATTCCGACTCATAGCGACCCTGTAGGACTGAGTAGAACTGCCCCAGAGAGTTTCCAAGGAGCGCCTGGTGGATTCGAACTGCCGACATTTTGGCTAGCAGCTGTAGTGCTTAACCACTATGCCACCGCAATCTAAAGGTATAACATAATCCCTATGTAAATACCAAAAGCATTCTTTAATGAGATGGAAAAAAAATAATCATCAAACTTATATGGGAAGGAAAGAAGCCCCAGAGAAGCAAATCGTTACCGAAGAAAAAGAACAAAGTAGGAGGCATCACACTACCTGACCTCAGGACCTACTAGACAGACACACTAGTCAAAACAGCTTGGTGTTGGTACAAGGACAGACAGGTAGACCAACGGAACAGAATTGAGAATCTGGGTATAAATGCATCCTATGATCAGCTGATAACAAAAAACCAAAGTCCATTAAATGGTGAAAAGACAACCTTTTTAACAAACGATGCTGGCAAAAGTGAATGTCTATCTGTAAAAAAATGAAATAGGACCCATAACACACACCATACACAAAAACTAAATCAAAATGAAACAAAGTCCTAAATAAAAAAAATAAAATGATGAAGATCTTGGAAGAAAAAATAGGGACAATGCTAGGGGCCCTAATACATGGCATAAATAGAATACAATCCATAACTACCAAGGCACAAACACCAGAATATAAACTAGATAACTGGGAGCTCCTAAAAATTAAACACAGGCTTATCAAAACACTTCAACGAGAGAGTAAAGACTGGGGGAAAAAAAATTTAGTTACGACAATTCAACAAGGGTCTGAGCTCCGAAAAATTAAACACTTAGGCTTATCAAAACACTTCAACGAAAGAGTAAAGACTGGGGGAAAAAATTTAGTTATGACAATTCAACAAGGGTCTAATGTCTAAAATCTATAGAATATTTCAACAACAAACAAAAATAATCCAATTAAAAAATAGGCAAAGAATATGAACAGATACTTTACCAAAGTAGATGTTCAAGTGGCAAACAGGCACTTGAGTAAATGCTTGTGATCATTAGCCATTGTTGTTGTTGTCAGGTGCCATCCAGTTGGTTCCAACTCATAGCCAGCCTATCTACAACAGAAACACTGTCTGGTCTGCTCCATTCTCAAAATCATTGTTATGCTTGAGCCCATTGTTGCAGCCCTTGTGTCAATCCATCTCTTTGAGGGTCTTTCTCTTTTTTATCGACCATCTGTTTTAAGAAGCACAATGTCATTCTCCAGGGACTGATCCCTCCTGATAAAATGTCTAAAGTATGCGAGACATAGCATTGCCATCCTTAGTTCGAAGGACTATTCTTAGTGTACTTCTTCCAAAACAGATCTGTTCATTCTTTTGGCAGTCCATGGTATGTTCAACATTTTTCACCAATGCCACAATTCAAAGGTGTCAGTTCTTCTTCATCATCTTTATTCATGGCCCAGCTTTTGCATGCATAAGAGGCGATCAAAAACATGGCTTGGGTCAGGCACACTTTAGTCTTCCAGGTGATATCTTTGCTTTTCAACACATTAAAGAAGTCATTTAGAGCAGATTTGCTCAATGCAATGTGTCTTTTGATTTCTTGAGTGCTGCTTCCATGGGTGTTGATTGGGGATCTAAGTAAAAGGAAACCCTTGACAACTTCAGTCTTTTCTCTGTTTATCACGATGTTGCTTATTGGTCCAGTTGTGAGGATTTTTGTTTTCTTTATGTTGAGGTGTAATCCATACTGAAGGTTGTACTCTTTGATCTTCATCAGTAAGTGCTTCAAGTCCTCTTCACTTTCAGCAAGCAAGGTTGTATCATCTGCATAAAGCAGGTTGTTAATGAGTCTTCCTCCAATCCTGATGCCACCTTCTTCTTCATATAGTCTGGCTTCTCAGATTATTTGTTCAGCATACAGATTGAATAAGTATGATGAAAGGATACAACCCTAACCACACCTTTCCTGACTTTAAACCATGCAATATACTCTTGTTCGATTTGAATGACTGCCTCTTGATCTATGTACAGGTTCCTTATGGGCATAATTAAGTGTTCTGGGATTCCCATTCTTCGCAATGTTATCCATAATTTGTTATGTTCCACACAGTCGAACGCCTTTATATAGTCAATAAAGCACAGATAAACATCTTTTCTGCTTTCAGCCAGGATCCATCTGATATCAGCAATGATATCCCTGGTTCCATGTCCTCTTCTGAATCCAGCTTGAATTTCTGGCAGTTCCGTATCTATGTACTGGTGCAGCCGCTTTTGAATGATCTTCAGCAAAATTTTGCTTGCATGTGATATTAATGATATTGTTCTATAATTTCAGCATTTGGTTAGATCATCTTTATTTGGAATAGGCGTAAATACATACAGATCTCTTTCAGTTGTTTGGCCGGGTAGCTGTCTTCAAATTTTTTGGTATAGACAAGTGAGCACTTCCAGTGCTGCATCCATTTGTTGAAACATCTCAGTTGGTTTTCTGTCAATTCCTGGAGTTTTGTTTTTCACCGATGCCTTCAGTGCAGCTTGGACTTCTTCCTTCAGTATTATGGCTTTCTGATCGTATGTTACGTCCTGAAATGGTTGAACGTCAACCAATTCTTTTTGGTGTAGTGACTCTGAGTATTCCTTCCAACTTCTTTTGATGCATCCTGCATCTTTTAATATTTTCCCTATAGAATTTTTCAATATTGCAACTTGAGATTTGTGTTTTTCTTCAGTTCTTTCAGCTTCAGAAATGCCAAGGTGTTCTTCCCTCCTTTAGAGAAATGCTAATCAAAACTACAGTGAGACACCATTTCACCCTTACATTATTGGCAATTACCAAAAAAACAGAAAATAACAAATTTTGGAGGGGTTGCATAAGATTGGAACTCTTATGCACTGCTGATGGGAATGCAAAATGGTACAACCACTATGGAAAATGATATGGCATTTCTTTAAAGAGCTAGATATAGAAATACCATAAAATCTGGCAATCCCACTCCTGGGAATATATCTTAGAGAAATAAGAGCCATCACACAAATAGACATATTCATACCCATGTCCATTGCAGCATTAGTCACAATAGCAAAAAGACAGAAACAACCTAAGTGCCTATCAACAGATGAATGGATAGACAAACTATGGTACATACACAGGATGGAATACTATGCAATAATAAAGAACAATGATGAGTCTGCAAAAATCTCACAACATGGATGAATCTGGAGGGCATTACGCTGAGCAAAATAAGCCAATCATGAAAGGACAAATACTGTATGGGACCGCTCTTATAAAAATCCAAGAAAAGGTTTACAGGCAGAAAGAAACAATCTTTAATGGTTACGAGAGAGGGGAGGGGTGGGGAGGGGAAATCACTAACTAGATAGTAGACAAGTATTAACTTTGGTGAAGGTAAACACACAATATAGGGGAAATGAGCACAATTTGACCAAAGCAATGTCATAGAGGTTTCATAGACACCAAACACCTTTAGGGACTGACTTACTGGAACTGAGGGGTGGGGACCATGGTCTTGGGGGACATCTAGGTCAATTTGCATAACAATTCATAAAGGAAATTTTCTACATCCAACTTTGGTGAGTAGCAAATGGGGTCTTAAAAGCTTGCAAGTGCCCATCTGAAATACAGCTACTGGTCCCATCACATTTGGAGCAAAGGAGAATAAAGAAAGCCAAAGACACAAGGAAAATATTTGTCCAAAGGAGTAATGGACTACGTGAACCAGAGCCTCCATCAATCTGAGCCCAGAAGAGCTATATCATGCCTGGCTACCACCGCTGACCACTCTGACAGGAATCAAAATAGAGGGTTCCAGACAGAGTGGGAGAAAAATGTAGAACAAAATTCAAATTCACAAAAAAAGACCAGACAGTGACTAGAGGAACCCCAGAGACTATAGCCCCAGACACTCTGCTAATGCAGAACTGAAGCAACTCTGAAGTCCACCTTTCAGCCAAAGATTAAACAGGCCTATAAAACAAACAATAACACATGTGGAACGTGCTTCTTGATTCAATCAAGTATATTAGACCAAATGGGCAACACTTGCCCAAAAGCAAAGACAAGAAGGCAGGAAGGACAGGAAAAGTGGACGAATGTACACAAAGAACCCAGGGTGGAAAGGGAAAGGAGGAGAGTGCTGACACATTGCAGGGATTGCAACCAATGTCACACACAAAAAAATTGTGTATAAATTTTTGAATGAGAGCTAATTTGCGCTGTAAATTTTCATCTAAAACACAAGAAAACTAAAAAATAAAAAAAGATCCTAACAGAATACTATAAATAATTGTACTCCAAGAAATTTAAAAACCTAGAAGAGAAGGACAAATTTCTAGAAACACACTCTCTGTCTATACTAACATAAACTAAGGTAGAAAATTTGAACAGACTCATAACAAAAAAAGAAATTGAAGAGGTCATAAAAAAAAGAAAGAAAAGAAAAAAGCCCTGGCCCAGATGGATTCACTGGAAAATTCTACCAAACATCCAGGGAAGAGCTGACACCAAGTCTACTCTAACTATTCCAGAATGTAGAAAAGGATGAAATACTCCTGAATTCATTCTATGTAGCCAGCATAACCCTGATACCAAAGCCAGGCAAAGACATCACTAAAAATATAAATTATAGACCAATATCATTTGTGAATATACAGGCAAAAATCTCAACAAAATCCTAGCCAATAGAATCCAACCCCATATCAAGAAAATAATACATCATGACCAAGTGGGATTCATACTAATATGCAAGCATGGTTTAACATTAGAATGTCAATCCACTATATAAATAAAACAAAGGAAAAGAATCACATGATCATATCAATCAGGGCAGAAAAGGTATTTGATAAAATCCAAAACCCATTTCTGATAAAAACTTTCAGAAAAATAGGAATAGAAGGGAGATTCCTCAACATAAAATTAAGGGCATATATACAAAATCAAGAGCCAACATTATTCCCAATGGGGAGAGACCGAAAGCATTTTACTTGAGAATAGGAACCAGACAAGGGTGCCCTTAATCATTACTCTTATGATGGCACAGTGGTTAAAAGCTTGGCTCCTAACCAAAAGATAGGCAGTTCGAATATACCAGCCACTCTTTGGAAACCCTATGAGGCATTTCTAATCTGTCCCATAGGGTTGCTATGAGTCGGAATCAACTTGATAGCAAACTAGTTTGTTTTTAATTCAATATTGTACTGGAAGTTCTAGTTAGAGAAATAATACAAGAAAGGGAAATAGAAGGCATCCAAATAGGTAAGAAAGAAGCAAAACTATCCCTATTTGTAGATGATGTGGTCCTATGCATAGAAAAGCCCAAAGATTCTACAAGAAAGCTACTAGAACTAATAGAAAAAAAAAAATAGAAGGATTCAGTAAATTGGTAGGGGACAAGATCAACATACAAAAATCAGTCATATTCCTTTATGTCAGCAAAGAGAGCTCTGTAAAAGAAATCAGGAAAACAATACCATTTACAATAGCCCCCCCCAACACACAAAAGATAAAATACTTAGAAATGAGTCTCACCAGGGAAGTAAAAGATTTCTACAAAGTAAACTGCAAAACACTACTACAAGAAACCAAAAGAGAACTACATAAATGGAAAAAAAAAATACCATTGTCATGGGGAGGAAGGCTTAAATTGAAAAAATGTCAATACTACTCAAAGAATCTATAAACTGTAAATAAAATCCTGACCCACCATTCTTTAATGAGATGGGAAAACTAATCACCAACTTTACATGGAAAGAGGACCCAGATAAGCAAAGATTACTGAAGAATAACAACATAGAAAGTCTCACACTTCCCAATCTCAGAACCTTCTATACAATCATGGTAGTCACAATAGCTTGGTACTATTACAACAACAGACATATAGACCAATGGAACAGATTTGAGAACCCAAAAGAAAATCCATCCACCTACAGACAGTTGATCTTTGACAAAGGGTTGAAATCATTAAATGGGGAAGAAATAGCACATGGTGCTGGCAAAACTGGACAACCATTTACAGAAAAATGAAACAGGATCCATACCTCACACCATACACAAATACTGACTCAAGATGGATCAAAGACCTAAACGTGAAACCTAAAACTATAAAGATCATAGAAGAAAAAACAGGGGCAAACATAGGGGCCCTAATTTGTGGCATAAATAGACTATCAAACATAACTAAAAATCCACAAACAGAAGAGATAAACTAGATAACTGAGACCTCCTAAAAATTAAATACTCATGTGTATCAAAGGACTTCTCAAAAAGAGAATCTACAGACTGAGAAAAAAACTTTAGCAACAACATATCCGACAAGGGAATAATCTCTAAAATTTATAGAAAACATCAACACCTCAACAACACAAAGACAACCCAATCAAAAAATGAGCAAATGACATGAACAGACACTTCACCAAAGACGGCATTCAGGCAGCCAACAAATACATAGAGATGCTTGCCATTTTAAGCATTAGAGAGATGCAAATCAAACATACAATGAGATACCATCTCACCCTGACAATAATGGCACTGATCAAAAAAAACAAAACAGAAAACAACAAATTCCGGCAAGGTTTTGGGGAGATTGGAACTCTCAGACAGTGCTGGCGGGAACGTAAAATGATACAACCACTGTGGAAAATGGTATGGTTTCTCCCTTAAAAATCTAGAAATAGAAATACCATATGACCCAGCAATCCCACTCCTAGATATATACCCTAGAGAAATAAGAGCCATGACACAAATTGACATTTGCACACCCATGTTCATTGCAGCATTATTCACAGTAGCAAAAAGATGGAAACAACCTAAGTATCCGTCAACAAATGAACGGATAAACTAACTGTGGTACATACAGGCAATGGAGTATTATGCAATGTTAAAGAATAACAATAAATCCATGAAACATCTCACATCATGGATGTACCTGGAGGATATTACGCTGAGTGAAATAAGTCAATCACAAAAGGACAAATATTGTATGATACCACCATTATAAAAAGTCAAGAAATGGTTTACACACACAAAGAAACGTTCTTTGATGGTTACCAGGGATGGGAGGGAGAAGGAGGAAAAATCATTAATTAAGTAGTAGACACATATTAACTTGGGTGAGGGGAAAGACAGTACACAGTATAGGGGAAGTCAGCACAACACGACCAAAGCAATGGAAGACACTGAGAAGTATGCAAGAGTAATAGGCAACAACAGTAGATACTATTACCTGTACAATCCTGCAACAACAGTAATAACAGACAATAATTTATAAGTGGATACATAGGTAAATACGTAAGCTGAACATGTGTGGGAAGGTGTGTGGGAGTTTACCCACAAGCATATGTAGGTTTGGGAGTGGATATTTCTACACACATATTTGTATGTACTGCAAACATACCCATGTACATAATAGGGCACACACTGGGCCCAGTCATAAAAACTTCTTAGTCATAACCAAACACCTTGAGAGACTGAAGCACACTGGACTTGAGGGCTTAGGTTCACAGTCTCAGAGAACACCTTGGCCAACTGGCATAAAGACAATGTTTTGTATATATCCTACTTTGGGGAGTAGCAACTGGGGTCTTAAAAGCTTGGGAGTGGGCATCTAAGAGACAACTATTGGTCTCTTCCTGTCTGGAACAAAGAAGAGTGAAGAAAACCAAAGACTCAAGGAAACAAATTAGTCCACTAGCCTAAGGCCAGAACTAGATGGTGCCAGGCTACCACCAACAACCACTCTGACCAGGATCACAGTAGAAGTCTTGGACAGAGTTGGAGAAAAATACAGAACGAAATTCAGATTCATAAAAAAAAGACCAGACTTACCTGTCTGATAGAGACTGGCGGAACCCCTAAGACTATAGCCCTAAGATAACCTTTAAACTTGGAACTGGACCCACTGCAGGAGATCACCTTTCAGCCAAACAATAGATAGCCCTATAAAGTCAACGATAACACCCATAAGGAATGTGCTTCTCAGAACAATCAACATTACGAGTCCAAAATGGCAGCATTTGCCCAAAAGCAAAGTTCAGAAGGCAGGACGGGCAGGAAAGCTGGGTGAATGGAAACAGGGAAACCAGGTAGGAGAAGGGGGGGAGGGTGCTGACACATTGCGGAGATCAGAGATCGCAACTAATGCCCTGAAACAAGCTGTGTATACAGTGTTGAGTTGGAAATCAACCTGCTCTGCAAACGTTCACCTGAACCACAATACGAAGTTCAAAAAAAAAAAAAAAGGCAATGAATACAAGTAACTTTTTAAATAAGTTTGTCAGTGAAAAGGAAACCAATAAAATAAAGACGATGTCTCGAGATGGTTTTGTTGCTATTAGCCACCTTCGAGGTGGCCCCCGTCTCCTGTCAATCATGCATAATGGAACAAAACACTGCCTGGTCCTGTTCCGTCCCCATGATCAGTTGGGGAATGATGAGATCCATAGAATTTTCATGGGCTGATTTTCAGAAGGAGATTGCCAGGCCTCTCTTCCTAGTCTATCTTAGTCTGGAAGCTCCCCTGAAACCTGTTCGGCATCATAGCAACTTGTAAACATCCACTGACACACAAGTGGTGGCTGCACATGAGGTGCGTTGGCCCAAAATGGAGCCCGGGTCTCCTGCTGTTCTACTTCACGGCAATGGGGTTTTTTTTGTTTGTTTTTTAATTTGGTAAATGTTTTTATTACTATCATCAATGGGGATGATATTCAATCTGTGTGGTGAACAAATAATCTGAGAAACTGAGCTACAGGAAGATGAAAATGGAGGAAGGCTCGTTAACAACCTGCAATCTGCAGATGACACGACCTTGCTTGTCTAAGAGAAGACACTTGAAGCACTCACTGGTGAAGACTAGAGCCTTCAGTGTGCATCATACCTGAACACGAAGAAAAAGAAAATCCTCAGAACTGGACTAGTGACATCATGATAAATGGAGAAGAATTTGAAGTTGTCAAAGATTTCATTCTACTTGGGTCAATTATCCATGTCCATGGAAGCAGCAGTCAAGAAAATCAAATGTCATATTGCATTGGGAACTCTGCTGCAAAAGACCTCTTCCAAGTGTTAAAAAGCAAAGGTGAATTTTCATATAGGAAGAGTAAGAATAGCAATTCTTATGTAGTAAGTTTTTTAAGTAATAAGAGAGTAATCGGTCACCATCGAGTTGATTCTGACTCCTGGCAACCCCCACGTTTTGCATAGTAGAACTGTTCTCCATAGGGTTTTCAAAACTATGACCTTTCAGAAGCAGATCGCTTGGCCTTTCTTCTGAGGTGCCTCTGGGTAGGTTCACGCGGCCAACTTTTTGGTTAGTAGTTGAGCGCTTAACGATTTGTACCACCCAGGGACTCCAAGCAGTCCTCGGTCTGTAACAATTTTGAAACCCTGCAGAGTAGACGTTGTGAGGTCCTCCACCCAGAAGCAGGGTGTTCGTTGATTCTGCGTTCTGGAAGGAGCTCTCTCTTCCAACAGCCTTGTCTCTGACACTCCGGTATCCCACTTAGGACACATCGGGTGTGGGCCCTGGGGAATATGCCTCCGTGGAAGCCACACTCTTCTCCCTGTTCCTCCTCATGGAAGGTGGTGGCTGAGGGCTTGTTTCAGGTTTGGAACATTAATATGCTTCCTAACCTGAGGTTCCTGATACCTGTGGCAATCAGGCTTCCAGGCCATTTGCTTCCAGTCAGTCCCAGGAGCCCACAGCTCCCAAATCTTTCCATCTGTATTTTCTCATCCCCACCACCTAGCTCATTCTCAATTCAAAGACAACACCCTGGGGGCTATGGGTCTTTGGCGGAAAGGCCACACCTGTGATCCACTCTTAACTTTCGGTCATTTCATTAACTTACAGATTTTTTAAACCTCACCCTTTACATTTATAGTCTCAAAAGTGTCGGCTTTTCCTTCACTGAGATCCCCAAAGGTGGGCCCTCTTTATTCCTGTTCATTTACACGAACAAGTTACATGTCGTTTTGTCTTGCGCTGTTGAGTAGATTCCACTCATGGCCACCCCAGGTCTTACAGAGTAGAACTGCCTCATAAGGTTTCCTGCCTATAATCTTTACAGGAGCAGATTACCAGGCCTTTTCTACTGCAGTGCTGCTGGGTGGGTTCAAACAGCCAACCTTCCAGATACCAGCCAAGTGCAAACGGTTTGTGCCACCTAGTTACATGGCTCTGCTTAAAGGCAAGGAGGACTGGAATATATTGAGAACACAAGGTTATTCCATGAGCTACACCACTTGTTGCCAAATTGCTTTCTAAAATGCTCACAGTGATTTACACTTGCCCCAGCAGTGGGTAACAGTTGGGTAACCGTGCACTTTTTCTTTTATCAGACTTTCACTCTGTGTGTGTGTGTGTGTGTTATTCTTTTCACAAACCTGTACAACAAACTCCCTAAGGACTGGGGCTGTGTCTTATTCATTTTTTACTCCCAACAACTAGCAGACCATCTGAAGTATATTTGAATGCTAACCTATTGAATGCCACTTGAATAAAGGAATGAACTGTAGGATTACTTCTTGGTTTTTAAAGGGAAATTTGCCAATCCCCAGGATGCACACAAGCGTCAGCTACAAGACTTGGATCCTGACACAGCTTGACCACAGCCCACCTCAGACCTCTTTGAAATCGGTGCTTTTGTGGCATTAACCAGAATGGTAGATCAAAAGAAGGACTTTGCAATTCCCAAACAAAATGTTCAGAACTTAATGTCTGAAACACCAAAATCAAACTTGTTGCCGGGAGTCGATTCCGACTGATGGCAACACTATAGGACAGAGTAGAACTGCCCCGTAGGGTTTCCAAGATATGGAGGCAGACTCCCACATCTTTCTCCTGCAGAGCAGCTAGTGGGTTCCAACCACCAATCTTTCGGTTAGCAGCCAAGCGCTTCACCACTGCGCTACCAGGGCTCCATTAAGGTCTAAAGGTCCTCTCTCTACGGAATAACACACCTCCTTTACCTCCAGTGGCACAGTGGGTAAGAGCTCAGGCTGCTACCCAAAAGGTCAGCAGTTGGAATCCACCAGGCGCTCCTTGAAAACCCTATGGGGCAGTTGTGCTCTGTTGTATAGTTTCACTATGAGTAGGAATCCACTCAATGGTGACAGGTTTGTTTTGTTTTGTTTTAATAGCTGTACAGCCAGCCCCTCTACTTTAAAATTGGAGACTCCCTAATCTGGTTTCTTGAGTGAGTAGTTCTTTCTTCCTTGTTTGACAAACTTAGCTTTATTTGTTTGTTTGCTTTTAGTTCTAGGGGTCTTTGTGTCACTCTTTGACAATGCATAAATTCGTTTTCCTGTCTCTACTGGCGATATATATAAACAACACACACAATGTTGTGGTAAGAGTTTAGGAATTTCACTGGGCAGATTTGGGCTCAGATCCCAGCTCTACTGTTTATGGTGCACACCTGGGAAGATACATCACCTCACGTTCCAGATGGTGCTATAACCTGATGACAGGGGTCCTGCCTGGCATGATTCCTCAAGTCAGTTGAGAGACACCAGGCCTTTGAGAAAGAGAACATGGGCTTTATTGCAAGCTGGTCAACAAGGAGCTTGGAGACTAAGTCTCAAATCAAGCTCCCCAAGATTGAGGATTCTAGGGAAGTTACAGGGTTCAGGAGAGTAAACTTATGCAGAACTCATGAAGTTTCTGCGGATAGGCAGGCAATTCCAGGAACGAATTAACATGTATGGGGTGCAGTGGGGGTACAATATGGCAGCTAGGGGCCATGTATTTTTTGGGGGATGACGCATGAAGTTCATCTAAGGACAGCTTTGTGGCTTTTTGCGCATGTCCGAAGGGGGGAGCAGGTAGTGAAGCGGCCTTGGTGGAGAAGCGGTGAAGTGACTCTGGGCTGCTACACAGAACGCCTTGTCAGGAACTCACAGACCCTGGGTGTGATGGGGGAAATGTAGGTTAAACCTAATAGGATTCCAGTGGACATAAATGACCTTTAGAAAGTACCTAGAACATAGAGAACAAAATAAATATTTATTAAGTCCAACTGACTTCTAGATATAGTGAGCTTTTCAGTTGTTGCAACCACCGCACCTCTAAAAGCAGGCTAGATCGTGCCCTGGGAGAGCGAACACTTCTTAAAAAGAGAGCCGTGAGGAACTCGCCTCCGTTACCTGGTCCTCTTGGCCAGAGAGCGCACACACTGCTTTCTCTCTCCATGACCTCAAAACTGGGACTCCAAGAGAGGATTAAGTCCCTCGTGTCTGCTCCTCTCCCCTTACACTCCATCCTCACTTAGCCCTGTATATGGCTGGCCAAAAAAAAAATCCAAGCTTGTGCTTAGTTTAGGCAGTTAAACTGGGTTACAGGCAAAATGGGGTTAAATAAAAATCCCCAGGTTGTAAGGATCACATCGGTTAAGCCATGTGCAGTGCACAGCGCCATGCTGGTGTGTGACGTCAGTAGAGCACTCTATTACTTACAATTTTTCAGTTAAATGGATGCTAATTGGATCACTACTAAATTGCATCAAATGCCTATATGGAAATGTGCAGAAGCAAATAAGTAGGAAACAAATTTGACCTGTGTTACCAAACCAAACCAACCCAAACCCACTGCAGCTGAGTTGACTCCGACCCCTGGCGAGCCCCCGTGTTAGCAGCAGAGCTCCTCCCCAGGGTCTTCTTGGCCGTCATCTTTACAGCGGCAGATCGCCAGGGTTTTCTTCAGTAGCACTGCTGAGCGAGTTCAAACCGCTGTGAGGTTAACAGTTGTGTGCAAACCGTTTGTGCCGCCTAGGGACTTTGATCTGTATTACAGCAGCGCTGAATTTCCCATCTCTTTCAAATAATAAAAAGTTCCCTCTCCCCACCCAGGAGATAGTTATTAAATGAAAGCAGAAAATACTCTAAGAACGTTGTGTTGTTATGAACATATGTACAAAAGCAAAACTACTCATAGGTGGCCATGTGTTTATTTCAATAACTTGAGCAGGATACAAATAACATTAACTTTATCAGGAACTAAACATGACAAAATGGAATATATCTTCGTTAGTTTACATGTCTGCAAACATCCACTCTATGCACATGGGAGTTCTGAATTTTCGTGGGTCATTTTTCCAGCTACTTGAGAGTTACTTTTTGTTTCTTCTGATTTTACAAATTCATTAATAAATCCCCAAAGGTCCCTAAAAAATGCATAACAAATGAGTATAACAGATTAGAAAAAAACAGGGCATTAAGCATAAATGAAAATTTCAGAATAAATATTTATTTCAGGACACAGGCATTTACCCCAAAACAGACAAGATAAGACTTAGCAATCTTCCCTTTTAAAGGGTACTTGTAATAGATTTTTGTCCTCAAATGTAGCAAAGATGCTCTAAATACATGGGTATATTCCCATAATTATGCTTTAGATCTGACACTTAAATATTCACAATTTAGGGCGACAAAGTGACTCAAGTGGCATAATAACCAGTCTTGGTTACTTAGTGCTGCTGTAACAGAAATACCACAAGTGGGTGGCTTTAAAGAACAGAAATTTATTTTCTTACAGTTCAGGAGGCTAAAAATTCAAATTCAAGGCACCAGCTCTAAAGGAAGGTTCAATCTCTCTCTCTCTCTCTCTCTCTGTTGACTCTGGGGGACAATCTCTTTCAGTTTCTGTAACCCTGGCATTCCTTGGCTCCTTGGCAAGCCCCAAGTGGTAACTATCTCCCCCATAGCACCAATCCCATTTGTGATTGTGTCTGTGTTTAACTTACCCTTTTTATATCCCAAAGTGATTGCATTTAACACACACTCTATACTGACATGGCCTCATTATATAACAGTTAAAACCCTGTTCCCAGATAGGATTGCATCCACAGAGATAGGAGCCAGGACTCCAACACATATTTTGGAGGGACCCAATTCAATCTATGATGGTTTGTTTTTGGGTGCCACCAAGTTGTCTCCTACTCATAGTGACCCCATGTGACAGAGTAGAATGGCCCCATAGGGTTTCCAAGACTGCAATCTTTATGGGAGCAAATCACTAGGTCTTTCTCCCACAGAGCCACTGGATGGGTTCAAGGGACCAACCTTTTGGTTAGCAGCCAAGCTCTTAACCATTGCACCACCAGGGCTCCTTAATTCAATCCATAACAAACCCCGATTCCACTGATCATAAACTAAAACCCGAATTCTTTGTCATTGAGTCAATTCCAACTCATAGCAACCCTATAGCAAAGTCAAAACATGCAGCAGGGATTCCCTCTGTCTGCTACAGTCCCCTGGGTACTGTCAGACCCCAGAACCAGCTGTATTCTAGTCTCCTTTCTTGTGGTCATTTACCAAGGTCGTCCCCATTGCCGAGAGAAGATCCCTAAAGAAAGCTGATCGCCAGTCATCACGCCTACTGAGAAAAGAAAGAAGACTACTGTGCTTTTAAATGTCGCCGTGGTCACCATCAGACCCAGCAGCAGGGGGTGGCACTTTTCAGACCAAGCATATGTGGTAATGGAGATGGGTTTACATGGAGATGATGATGTTTAAACTTCAGGGCCCTTCACTTGCATGGACCTTTGCCAAGGCCTTGGGGAAAGCCTTACCTGTTGTATTTTGTAGTTCTGTATGCTTTTCCTCTAAGAAGGCACCCAACATGATCTGAGGATCCATAAAACCTGGACCCACATTACATGGCTGGCTGTAGATGGCCTCATGCAGCACCATTTTAGCCCCTTTCTTCCATAGCTTTCCCTATCAAGTAAGCTGAAGACTGGAATGTTCTATCTCTGGCCTCCCTTGCCGTTAGGTGGCTTAGGGACAGGGAGCTGGTCAACGGGATATGGCAGAAATCCCTGGGAAGGACTTTCCTACATAAAATGGGACAGCCTCACGATGAGAAGCTCTTTGCTGTTTGTTCTTCACCTTACCCTACCTTCCTCCATGGAACATTGACCTGATGCCTGAAGACAGCCTTGAGAAGGGAAACCATACTCAGAGGACAACAGGAAGAAAGAAGAATGCTGGTGCTTTGGTGATATCACTGAGCCTAGGATCCCTGCTCTCAAAAGTCTTTTTACTGTTTACTGCCTATTATGTAGGCAAAAAATATGTTGGAGTCATAACCCCTGTACCTGTGAATATGACCTTACTTGGCTAAAAAGGGTCTTTCTTTGAAGATATTATAAATTAAGTCATACTAGGGTAGAGTGAGCCCTAATCCTATATGACTGGTGTCCTATAAAAGAGGAGAAGAGACACAAAGAGACCAAACCAAACCCAATCCCATTGCCATCAAATTGATTCTCACCCATAGTAACCTTATAGAACAAAGTAGAACTGCCCCATGTGGTTTCCAAGGCTGTAAATTTTTACTAGAACAGACTGCTACGTCTTTCTCCCGTGGAGCAACTGGTAGGTTTGAACTGCCCACCTCATGTTTAGCAGCCGAGTGCTTAACACTTTGGCACCGGGGATAGGGAATACAGCCATGAAAAGCTAATTCTCCAAGCCAAGGAGCGCCAAGACAAGCCTGGGGCTCCCAGAAGCTGGAAGAGGCAAGGGCGGATCTTCTGCCAGCTTAGGCAGAAAGAGCATGACCCTACTGACACCCTCAGCTGGGACTTCTGGCCTCCAGAACCACAAGACAATACATTTCTATTCTTTAAAGCCCCCTACTTTGTGGTGTTTTGCTATAGTAGCCGTAGGAAGTGAAGACACTGCTCATGAGAATCTGTCCTAATTCTCCTGCTTTTTCCAAAGAATTCACTTCTACGTTGCTAAATGATGCATACATGTTGAGGTCTAAACCCTGGACTAAGGATTTTTAAGCACAGAAAAAGATGCAGCATGTGTCTTTAAAGTCTACACTCTTGAATGTGAACACGCTAGGGGTACCGTCTCATTTTGGATGAATGGCTTTGAGTGTAGCATGACATTGTTCGAGTTCTCTCACAACGGTCTCAGTACTTACTGCTGCTCCTTCTCGCTCAGCTTACTCTTCTCCATGGTGTGCTTCACGTGCTGTTCAAGAACCTACCACACATTGTAGATCATTCAGTCATGTACAACGGCATGCGTAACAGCACACTGAATCATACTGTATATAGTATTATATGAGAGATACATATATATATAGAAGCAGAATTATAGTCTGTTAAACAACTGGTTGGTCTGTTTCCAAGGGATATCCTGGAAGTTGTTAGAGGAACCAGTTCATTAGTCTTTGTCACTGAATTCACTCATTACACTACAATGAACTGTAATGTGGAAGCTCCAGAGAAATGGTCAGTTCTGGGTGGCTTATCCAGCCATTCAGAAAGAATGTTTAAAACGTTTATTAGTTTAAACCCATCCAGTTTTAGCCTAAAGTCTACATAGCAAGATAGTACTACAATTACAGAAAATTATAATTTAAGAAGAGAACACTTATATTCTTATTTGGCTTATGACACAGAACAAGCAGACTCTAGAGGGGATGTTTATATTGATATACACTGATTCACGAAACTTACATTTATTTTCTTCTTTAAAACCCTATTTGATGTCTCCAATTTTGTAGCTTCACTCTGAAGGAGAAATAGTTTTAAAAGCAAGATGCTCGGTTAAGAATATTTGTTAACTATTTTTCCCCATTTGTGAGACAAGAAGTATTATATGATTGCTAGCAGTGAGGGACAATGCTGGTAAAAATATGTTTAACTATATAACCAGGGGAAAAAGAGCAACGACTTACTCCTAAACTCCATAACTAGCGTTTACACTGATTCGAATTCTATACAACTAAAAATGAAGTTATGGCACATAAAAAGTAGACACCACAGCATTTCAAAAATGTAGATTATAATTTACATGGATATCATTCATCAAGAAAATGATTGGCAAAAATTGTTAAATTAAAAACTACTTTTAATGTAGTCAACTGTCCTTTCAATGGCAGTAATGGATTCCTATCTTCCAGCATAGTTGCACAGCTAAGTGTAAACCTAACTATGAAGTCAACATTTCAGAATAGGAATTATAAGGGCTTTGGATCCAAACAAGACTTAGACTTGAATCCCAGCTTTTCCACTTCCAAACTGTGTCACCTTGGGAAGGTTACTTAAACTTTCTGAGCCCCACTAAAGCTACTTAGTACATGCTAGGTACTTAATTATGGAAGCCATTATTTTTATGACAAGCATTTTCTATCCAAAACTGTTAACTTATAAAGGACATAAATTGAACTAAAGGATATCCAGTTTGAACATTGACCTGAAAGAGATTCAATGTGAACATTATGATAGAGTTCTATAGGATTTTTTTAAATCATCTTCATTTTTATCAAGTTTTAGTTAGATCTTTCTAACCATTCTAATTATTTGCCTCTAACTTTTTGAAAGGAAAATGCGTTGGGACTGAATTTTGAAGTATTTTCACTCTTTTACAAAATCAAACTGCTTCGTGTGCTTGCCAAGGTCTGAATCAAGAGGATAATCTTAACGTTCGGTGACAAAATCGCGTACCTCTATGCTTTTAATGCTGCTCTCTGTGATGTCTGAAATCCCTTTATGAATCAAAGTGGTTTTAATTTCTTTTTCAAGAGCTTGAATTTCATCCCACTTATTGAGTATTTCACATCTCTTCTTCTCAACCTTCTCAATAAGAGTAAGGTCCTCTTCAATTACATTTTTCTTAGATGATCCTGGAAATATTTTTTTAAGTAAAATATCAATATCTCAGCTCTTACTTATTAAAAGTATTATGTAGTATTAACACTATTTTGCATCTTAAAATATATACCATGAAACCTGTGAGAGCCAGAACTCAACAGGACTGCCTTGTTATTTCAGGTGTCAAAAGTTCCATGCCTTTGACGCTATTACTGGAAAATATTTGCGTTTTCCTTCTCTGACAGGTTTCCATCTTATCAGATTTCACGTTTTACTGTATATAGCTATATAATGTAAAGTAGCTCTAATGCCAAGCACTTCAATAAAAATAATCCATTCCAACAATGGAGGTATTCCTCCTTTCATTCATTCACATAATCAGTAAATATTTATTGACTACTTAATTTGTGCAGACACTATACTAGGTGGAAAGGATCAGTGGTGAATTAGGATAAATAGCGCTTTCCGGAACTTACGATACAGCAGTGCAGGCCAACAGACAACTACAAGAAAGTTATAGGAAGGGAGTGGAATATGCAACAAGGAGAAAAAGCAAGAACACCAAACACAATGTGGGGAAGGCTCCAAAGATAACTTTGCCAGAAAACTGTGACTAAGTTTGTCACGGATTGAATTGTGTCTTCCCAAAAAGTGTGTCAACTTGGCTAGGCCATGATTCCCAGTATTGTGTGATTGTCCACCATTTTGTCATCTGAGATGATTTTCCTATGTGTTGTAAACCCTGCCTCTATGATGTTAACGAGGCAGGATTAGAGGCAGTTATGTTAAGGAGGCAGGACTCAATCTACAAGATTAGGTTGTGTCTCTTAAGTCAATCTTTTTCGAGATATAAAAGAGAGAAGTGAATGGAGAGACAAGGGGATCTCATACCACCAAGTAAGAAGCACAGGGAGCATAGCTCATCTTTTGAACATGGGGTTCCTACACGGAGAAACTCCTCAGTCAGGGAAAGATTGATGATAAGGACCTTCCCCCAGAGCCAACAGAGTGGGAAAGCCCTCCCCTGGAGCTGTCATGCAGAATTCAGACATCTAGCCTCCTAGACTGTGAAAGAATAAATTTCTCCTTGTTAACTCCATCCACTTGTGGTACTCCTGTTATAGCAGCAGTAGATGACTAAGATGAAGTTGAAATACAAAGAATGGATAGGAGTCAGACAAGTACAAGGGGGTGCAGAGGGGTAGTGGAGCAGAATTTGGAACATTCAGTAAAAAGAACAAAAATACTAAACTAAACCCATTGCTGTCGAGTCGATTCCGAGTCATAGTGACCCTACAGGACAGAATAGAACTGCCCCATAGAGTTTCCAAGGAATGCCTGGTGGATTCAAACTGCTGAGCTTTTGGTTAGCAGCCATAGCACTTAACCACTACACCACCAGGGTTTCCATAAAAACAAAAGCATACAGTAAACTGGATCGCTGAGGGCCAGGTGGGTGGCAGCAAAAGGTGAAGGCAGAGAGGAAGCAGGGCAGTTCTGGAAGGATTTGCAACCTCTGTTAAGGAGTCAGTCAAGGCTGCTGAGAGCTTTTTAGCTGGGGAGAAGTATGAACAGGTGATGATCACTCTTTCTACAGGACAGAAAATGGATGAGAAGGATAAGATCAGAATCAGGAGCATGGTGAGAAAGTGATCGCATCACCCAGAAGTGACACTCCACCAGGTCAGGAGACCCAAGGCACGAAGGGAAGTGGAGAGAGGCAAAAGCTATTTGTTGAATTTGTCTGTTGCCTTCTAAGTGCCCTCTGACACAAAGTGACCACATAAACAACATACCAAAATACTGTCTGGGCCTGTGCCACCTCTCCAGTTGTGGGTTGGACCCTTGTGATCCATAAGGTGTTCAGAAGTAGATCCCCAGGTCTTTCTTCCTAGTCTGTCTGAGTGTGAAAGTTCAGCCGAAATCTGTTCAGCATCATAGCAACACACAAGCCTCCACTGACAAGTGGCAGCTTTGCATAAGGTGCATTGGCCAGGAATTCAACCCGGGTCTACCTCATGGAAGGTGAGAATTGAGCCACTGAACCACCAATGCCTCATAAAAGCTATCTAGGCAATAGAGAAAAGTGCGGCTTGGTGATTGACTGGAGCTTGGATGTAAAGACAGGTAGAGCCAAAAGTAATGAACCTCAGAGGAAAGGGACTGTCATTATTTCCACTTAACAGGCAGCTGAGATGGCAGAAGCTTAAACTATGGAGCACAGAGTCACACAGTAGGAAGTGGGAGGAGCTAGGAGTGAGCCTGTGTGGCTACCATAGGTCACATCACCTGTTAGAAAGCCCACCTGCTTTCCTAGCAAAGCCTCCACCATCACTTGCCATGGTAAGGAGGAAGGCTAAAATGGGCAGAAAATGTTCAGGTGTTTGCAAGGTAGAGCACATCTGCATTGGGACAGGCTTACTTTGCTTTAGGAATAAATATCTGGAGGTTCTGGAAACCAGAATGGACTGTGTCTTCCTGGCTGTTAACCTGGTAACCACAAGAGGTCACAGATGCTCTTTCTCTGTTTCTCCCCTGTGCATGTGCTGAGCCAGTGTTCATAAAAAAAAAAAAAAAAAAACATAATCCCCTATAAATGTCACCACACACATCAAGACACTTTCTCTATGACAAACAACGTTTAGTCCTTCAACATTTCCTCTTTGGATCTAATTGCCATATAAAAACTCATTGCAATTGAGTCAATTCCTACTCATAGCGACCCTATAGGACAGAGTAGAACTGCCGCACAGGGTTTTCAAGGCTGTAATCTTTACAGAAGCAGACTGCCACATCTTTCTCCCGTGGAGTGGCTGATGAGTTCAAATCACCAACCTTTTGTTAGTAGACAAGCACTTCACCACTGCACCACCAGGGCTCCTTAATTCCTATATATGTATAATTTGGTCCAATTTTCTTAGCATCAATTCCAAAGTTTTGTGAATTAATTCAATGCTGCTCTAAAAGCACCAAACTAAGACTTGAGAGAATAATGAAATGGTGCTCATGTTGTATCTGGGTGCACAGAAACTAAACAACCAGAGGTAACCAGAGTAATAGAAACCGGATTTATAATTTCAAACTGGGAGGAATCTCCAAAGAAATTGACCATGTCCTCACGCCTTGAAAGGCTTTCACTTACGTAGTTTCAGATGAAGTAAAAACTAACTTTATTGCAAAAATGAAAAACTAAAATGTAATAACTTCTTGGAAAAACCTTTCAAATAAGCAACAGCAGGAGGCCACGTACCCTGAGGCCAGAGATGAAGTTTTTTCACCCAATGTCACAGCAAATTACTTGCCTGATTTTTCCTTAGCAGATTGCAGCAACAAACGCTCCGCCTCTAATTCACTTCTGAGTCTACAATTTGGTAACAGAAAAAATAGTGAACATTTGAACCCTCTCATATCTTTATTCTTTTGACTATTTTTATGTCGCTTTTTTTTTAATTGAAAGATAAATACTGATCTCTTTAGTTTCCAGCCAAAGAAAAGGTAACTTGAAGATGTGTATAAACCAAGAGCCTAATTAGTCAAGTGCATTTTCTTCCTGTGCATTTTTCCTGTGCAGCCTGACTCATTCCCACAGGTATAATTTAGAAATTCTACTATGTTTGAACTAAAAATAACACGCAAGCAATTTTGAAAAGTGAAAAAAAAAAAATCATAACCTCTTTGTATCCTTTTCTCGGTTCAAAATAAACTAAATAGGCTATATTATTTCTAATATATTTAGAGAATGAAAAAAGGGGGTCTGGCGGCTAAGGGCTCATCTGCTAACCATAAGGTCGGCAGTTCAAATTCCCTAGCTGCTCTTTAGAAACCCTACAAGGCAGTTCTACTCTGTCCTACAGGGTCAATATAAGACAGAATCAACTCGACAGCAACGGGTTTGGCTTTGGGTTTAATGAGGTATTAAGGAGCTCTGGTGGTGCAATAGTTAAGCACTGAGCTGCTCACCGTAAGTTAGTGGTTGGAACCCGACCAGTGGCTGTACAGGAGAAAGCCCTGGCAGTTTGGTCCCATAAAGATTACAGCCTAGAAAACCATATGGGGCAGTTCTACTCTGTCACATGGGATTGCCATGAGTTGACGCTGACCTGATGGCACCTAACAACAGCAAGGAAATATTGCATATATTGAGGGGAATACTATGCTTTGGTTAAAAAAATCAACCACCACAAATCACTTAATGCCCATATCTACAAGAGGTCTAATGGTTTAAGAATATTTGCATACACATTAGCTCACTTTATCACTAGCTAAGGGAGAAAGGTTGTATGACCTTCCATTTTAAGAAACTGGGGGTCCGATAGATTAATAATAATGATTCAGAGGGTTTAATTTCCAGAAAGTTTTCGTATGTTATAGTTTTAAATATTTCTGTTATATCACTTTATTTTTCTTCAGAGACTTGAATTATATGTGAATTTGATCTTCTTTGTCTGTTTTCTATTTCAACCACTTTTTCTCTCTTTTATTCCCTCTCATTTTTATTCTCTTAGTGGCTTTCCTATTTTTCTCCAATGCCCCTTTTTATATCTTCATTCAAAACTATTCTTCCTTAGCATATTGTAGTTTAGTCTTGATGTAGGATATACTTTTGACTTTCTCAGCTACTTCCTGTATTCTCAAGTCTGTTTCATTTCTTCCTTTTTGTTGTTGACTTCTGTGCATAGTTTTTAAATTGCCGATTAGAGGTTGTTTTCATATACTGAATTTTTTTTTTTTAAATATTAGTTTGGAGTGCTGTGTTACAGTTTTATTCTTTGACTTTTTTGGCATAACAGGTGTATTTATCAGCTAAATTGTTTGAATCATCATTTTCTGTTTTCTTTCCATAGTATTATGTGTAGACAAAAACTGTTTATACCTCTGTATTTTTGCAGACAGGCCTAGTGCTGTGGAATAGTGTGTGAGATTCCTCATTCAATGGGACCCTTTTCTATCAGTGTAGAACATCATGTTTTTGTTGTTTTGTTTTTATTTTTACTGGATAGCTTTTTTGTTTGGAGGGAAGGAGGAAGAGCCGTGGGGCAGGGCTGTGTGCCCTTTGATTTTCTTTTTGTTTTTTAGGATTCTAAATTTCCCTTTCTTCCTTCTTTTTCCCTTCACTCCAGAGTCTGAAGGATGCTGCTCACTTTCTCTTAAGCTCCTTCTCCCCAGGTTATTATCATTTCAAAACTATCTCCTTGCTTCCACATCACTTTGTCCCCTTCCTGTAGCCATGCTCTGACTGACCTATCAGTCCACCTGTGCAGTATTTTCACTTAGGGTAGATTTTCTCTCTCTGGCAGTGGTTGTATGCCTTCTACTAGTTCCACTCTTGTGTCTTCTATGCACTTTTCCCAAACTGCCCTTGCTCCCACAAAGGCTGGCAGCGGGAGCTTGGACAATGGGTCAGTGACACTTGATATTTATTCTTCTATTTGCAGGTATCTTGAATGATGGATGCTTTCCATTTTTTAGTTACACTGAGAACATAGTCTTTTGGGGGGGGCATTCTTTAGGACGTTTTTCAGATTTACATGACTCCTATTAGTTTGCTTTAATTTTTCTCCTTTTTTTTAATCTTTTACAATGTTTCTTATCCAATTAGGATTTGACCTTGGAAGGCTATAAAGAGAGTTTATATGAATTTTTTTTTAAGTTATAATAATTGTGGGGTTCATAAGAAGCATCTTGACTCTGTAGCCCTCTCACCTATTAGTAAGTCTTCATGGAACTGCCAAATAAGAAGTGAGACTCCTTCACAGAAACCTCTCCAACTCCCCGCTCCCCGATCCACTGAAATGCCAGATTTGAGTAGAATACCCTAGTCACATACATGATGTCTTGTGGTAAGGCCAGAGGACAGGTGTGATATTGGTAGAGGCACACCACACCCAACAGTGCAGAAAAATTGTAAATCCATGTGGTGGCAGTGTCTGGCCTCCTCCAACCCCACAAAGAGGAGGGAGAACCACGATCAACACCCCAATGCTGACTCCCACTAGGTGGAGGCCAGAGACACCTTCTCTCTCCACCATCTTTACCAATTCTGACACCAACTGTAAAAATGGCATGGGGGCAATATCTGACCTCCTGTAACCTCACAAAGGGGAAGGAGAATCAAGATCAACAGCCCAAGGCTGATTACTATGACGTGGAAGTCAGATGTGCCTCCTCTCTCCTCCATCCTTACTAATTCTGACATCAACCGTCCTTCTCACAGTATTCTCCGCTTCTCTGCTGGGTTCAATAATTCATTGCAAAGGCCATAGAGAACTCACAGATCATGTTCATGATTATGGGGTTTATTGGGGAGGTAACAATTTGGGCACAGGAACACTCAAGGATACAGTTCTTGCATCAGGATAGCCTTTTCCCAACGGTGCTTGCAGGCACGCCTCTCCCTGGCCGTAGGCCTCTCCTCAGAGGTACTCAGCTTTTTCTCTCTGTGGGCTGGAAAGCTCACGATGCCATCTCCTGCTGCTCAGTCTCTGCTGCCAGGTCTCTGCTGCTGGATCTGGCAGCCTTCAGTGTCACAGCTCAAAGAACATGCTGGCTCTTGCTGTTCTTCCTTGGTGGCACTGAGATTCTCTCTTCCCTGCCTCTGGGGTGGCTCATTTCAAACCCAGCAGGATGGAAAAACTGACCAATCCCTTTGGTGGGCCACAATTATCCTATCACACAGTTCTACCCAATCGCTTCGGTGGGAGTTAGAAGACCATGGCTAGAAAGGCCACACAAAAGCGATCCATCTTACCATCTTGCCCCAGCATGTTTGCCACATGGTTTTAAGAGCTTGTAAATAAATGCATCCAAAAATAGATCCAATCAGATCTTTGCCATCTTACTTGTCATTGTGCTCCATGGCAGCTTTGGTGGCCCTCACAATCACCCTCAACTCCTCCCTGGCCTGGTCCACATCGGCTGTCTTCACAGGACTCCTCTCCAGTCCCTTTAGGTGAGCCAGCAAAGTCTAGACAAGACAAGGCACACAGAGTATGAGACAACGCAGAGGAGGCTATGAATATGTTGCTGTTACCACAGTGCATTCAAGTCATTCTGGGTTAAAACATAAATTATGACTGAATAAATCAAGAAGAATGATTTAAGTGAGGGAGAATTATTGAAGAAGGCATAACTAGTCAAGTGAAGTTCTGGGTAAAATGGTTTCTTTCAAAATTAAAGGTTTTATTTTCCTAAGAAATGTTTTTGAACAGTGGAGAGTTTCATTGTTGATTTGTATTGGGGGAGGATGTTCTAAGTATAATGCTTCTGGTAAATTACTTATCAGCACCACAATTAGTTCTCCTAAACTAATGATAAAAGTATTCATTCAATACATAGAGATAAAGCAATATTATACTCAAATGTGGTCCAATGAAGACCCTTGCCTGAGAAGAGGATGGGCACGGCCCAGCTTTCAGACTTTTTAGAAAGAATGATCCAGAACCCTATTAGTGTCTGAGTTCTTTCATCCTGGTGTTTGACTGAGATATGTGTGAACATGTTCCTTTCTGACTCAGCCTGGAAAAGTAAGGAACAAGCTAGGTCCCCAAGTGGTGTCCTTGCTTCTTCCTGTAAAACAAGAAGCTTGTGTTTCTGCTGCATAAGAAATCTCAAAATGAAGAAAATGATACAATTGATTGTTCTTTGAGAAAGAAGCTGGAACCTACCACCTTGTAATGCTCTGATTTTGTCATATATAAAGAAATTCTTTTTTGAGGACTAAGGTGCACCTGACCCAAGCCATGGTATTTTCAATTGCCTCATATGCATGTGAAAGCCAGATAATGAATAAGGAAGAGAGAAGAAGAATTGATGCCTTTGAATTATGGTGGTGGTGAATAATACTGAATGTACCATGGACTGCCAGAAGAACGAATAAATCTGTTCTGGAAGAAGTACAGCCAGAATGCTCCTTAAAAGTGAGGAGGGCAAGACTTTGTCTCACGTACTTTGGATGTATTATAAGGAGGGACCATTCCTGGAGGAGGATATCATGCTTGGAAAAGTAGAGAGTTTGTGAAAAAGAGGAAGATACTTAACTACATGGATTGACACAGTGGCTGCAACAATGGGCTTGAACACAGCAGTGATTATGAGGATGGCACAAGACTGGGCAGTGTTTCACTCTGTCGTACATAGGGTCACTAAGAGTCAGAACTGACTCGACACCACCTAACCACAACAATTAGAACTATAATAACAACAACTACAACAACAAAAGAAACTCCGCTTCCTAATTTATAAGATGGCAGTATTAAACTTAATTAAACTCAAAATTTAAGTGAGGGTATGTGGTTCCATGCGTGGCTGTTACCTTGTACTGGGCTGTGGGCTGGGAGGCCAGGAGGATGGCCATGTAGAGTTCATATTCATTCTGCACCAGAAAAACAAAAACAAAAACTTCTTTGTACAACTGTTAGGAGATTAAACAGCAATGTAGGTTTTGTTGTGTGTGTGTAAGTAACATGATGTCAATTTAGATTCTTTCAAAAAATATAAACATTCCTACAATGTATTAAGCAGTATAAATGACACAATTTATAACATCTCACATCTTTGAATTATATGTGAGTATTAGCTATTGATTCCCTCAGAATATTAGTATGAAATACCTTGATACACACACAATGACCTCCTTCCATAGGGGAAGCTTGGTAGCCTGGGGACTGATGAACTGTTGGATGGAGATGACCATCCATTAACAAGGACCTTCTCTGGAGAACAGCTAGTGTGCTGCCATTTTTAAGCAGCCCTTGTCATTAGGGACATAAAGAAAAGTAGGACTTGTAAGCAACCTGATTTCAACTTGATTACTAAACATTTTTATCTAAGAGTCTATAAAAGAACCCTGATCAAAGTGGTGGGGGGAGGGGGGGAGGGGGGGAAGGATGGAACAGAACATCAAATTCTAAATGGAATCCAGATCTTCTGGAGCCATTGAGGCTGGATGAAGCCCAAAACAGGTCACCCTGAGATAATCTCTGAGCCTTAATCCTCAAACCAAAACTTTTCCCAGAAGTCTGCTTTGAACCAAACAGCAGTTTAGTCTAACCCATAATGTATGTCTGCCTTGAGCATTGTGCTGTCTCAAAGACCTATCTGTGTGGGGTCAAACCGACAACAGCATCTCAAAAGATTAGACAAGAAGCTTGGGGGACAGTGACTTTAGGTTAACGGTGATGGCATAATTTGGCAAAGGGTAGTGAGAACAGTTATACAACTCGAATGTAAACAATGTGACTGAATTGTGCATTCAGAATCTGTTGAAAGAGTGAACACTTGGCTGTGTATATTTTCAAAAAAAATTAAATTGAAAACAAACTGGCAATTATTGTACTGAAAACAAAAAAAGAAATGGTTAAGTCCTAACCCCTATACCTGTAAATATGACTCTGTTTGGAAATAGACGGTTTCTTTTGTTACGTTAATGAGGCCATGCCAGTATGAGAGTGGATCCTCAGCCTATCTCTTCTGAGCAGTGTCTACAAAAACAGCAGAACAGACAGAGACTCATAAGGGGGGGAGATGGACCAAGGATCACTGACTGTCTCCTGGAACTAGGAGAGAGGCTCACAAAAGGAAGCAACACGGGCAAGACTCTGATTTGCACATTTAGCCTCCAGAACCGTGAGAAAATAAAATTCTCTTCTTTAAAGCCATACACTTGTGGTATTTTTTGTTATGGTAGCACTAGGTAACTAAGATAGTCACTTTTGTCATGAAATTATAACAAATTGTCCTCTTAACCCTTAACTCCAAAGGATTCGTGTAAATCCACATACCTACAGTTATGGAAGTTCATGTACTACATTTGTAAAATTTACAAAGGGTGATATATAATTAACCAGTGTCAGTTGGAAAACATGGCTGGAGGAGTGAGCTAACTGGCCTTTTATTCCATGTGGCCCATTCATGACTTGTGTGGCTTTGGGCAGACTCCTTCGAGTCTCTGTGAGTCGTTCCCTTCTGTGGAATGGGGCCCTGACCCGTGGCAGAGTTTCTGTGAGATAAGGAGTGTGAAGTTTTGCACAGTTCTCAATGGTTATGTGGGAAACATGTGTCTTACCTTAATTTCTTTCAGAATATCACCAAATATAAAGGAACTATTACAAATATCTTCAAAGACATTTCCAAAGACCTGCAGTCGACTCAACTGTGGAGCCTGGCACACACATATTTTCTGGAGCTCCTGCAGGAAAGACAGAAGCAGCCCACTTCAGGATTCCTTCCTTCCCCTTTCAGGACAGAGCCTCCCAGCCTGAGGAATCACAATCACCATTCAGTTTTTCCTCAAAGTATCCAGCTCCCCTGCCCAACAGCCTGGTGTTGGCAGAACCAGGCAGCAAACCCAGATAACTGATTCCACTCCAGACTTGCAGAATCCTGATGACTCACTCACCCAGATGTCTTTTCTTTAGTTCTTTTTTCTCATCATTCATCCTCTCACATCCTCTATTCAGTGGTCCTGTCTTCTGCCTCCACAATATCCCCAAGGCCCCATCTCTTTTCCGTCAGTCCTCTCAGCCAGAAACCTCATCAACGTTAGTTTATTTCAAATGTAGACTGCTATTTTCTTCTCTGTCCAGAATTTTTTTCCTTGAAACATAATGTCTCCAATCAGTATGTCCTACTCACAGCCCTCAGCTAGGTCACAGTAGCACCTGACATCACACTTGTTGTTTTTAGGTGATGTCAAGTCCATTCCAACTCATGGTGGCCCCGTGTGACAGAGCAGAACTGACTCATAGGGTTTTCTAGACTGTCATCTTGACGGAAGCAGGCCTTTCTCTGGCAGACCTGCTGGCTGGATTCAAACCACCAACCTTTTGGTTAGTAGCCGAGCCCTTAAGAGTTGCACCATCAAGGATCCCTCATGTCAGGATTACTTTTTAGAGAGATTTGAGATTCTAGGCAAACATTACCCATACTATGTAACTCACCAACTCTTTCTTCACTTTTCACTAACATTCTGTTATAGTGGGTGGTGCAAAGGGGTGAGTGCTCAACTGCTAGCCAAAAGGTTGGTAGTTCAAGCCCACTCAGAGGCTCCTTGGAAGGCAGGCCTGGCGATGTGCTTCTGAGAGGTCACAGCCTAGAAAAGCCTATGGAGCTCTTTTACTTTGCACACACGGGGTCGTCATGAGTCAGAATCAACTTGCCGGCAACTAACAACAACAACGTAATGAGTTAGGCAAATCTTTTCTCGGGTCCTCCTGCTAGCTCACAAAATTTTATTTACCATAGATGCTGTGTAGCATCTAATGCTTTCAGTTTTGAAATATCCTCCAACTCACCGTCTTCCAAACAGCCTTCTCGTGTTTCACCCTGGTACCGTCGACTGTTCCTGTCATATGCTCTCAGCAACTGGCAGCTTTGCTATATTCTACCTGGACATGCACGCCATATGGGTAAGTCTCTGTCCACAGTGTTTATTCTCCTTGAGCTACGGCACAGATGCCGGTCATATTGCAAAACTGCCTTCCTTACCTGCTCTAACTTCTGTTCATGGTGTACCACTATCTTGCTCCCTGTAAAATCATTTTTCAGAAGATCTTGCTTGGCGAGGATGTCTTTTTGGAAGCACATAAACCTCCTGTATCTGTCAGCTTTAGTTATACCAGCTAAATACGAGTCAATGTATTGGTATTCATCCTTGCCAGGGGGGGACATCACACACTGGCGGCTGGACTGCATGGGTTTGTACTTCAGAACTCTCATCGCTGGCAATCTCAGCTCTTCTCTCTTTAGCTGCTCAGAAGGAAGCCCACCCATCTCTTTTATCCCTTCTTTCACAATCCCCCCTGCAATGGAATCCAGACCAGGAGGCTTGGGGTTCAGGTACCGGAATAGCGGTGTGTTCTTAGCATCGTCTGGAACCAGAGCAGTGTTAATGGTAAAATCAGCCAATGCATCCTTCATCTTTGCAACCTTCTCATCAGGTTGTTTTTCCTTTCTGGAGACTTCTTCCCTCCTCGGCCGATTGGCATTAGGCCAGTGGTATAAGATCGTTTCCGGAGGCCTGTAGAGCTTATTAGGATTCAGGTAGCCAGAGATGTAAAGGTAGACATCATCTCTGTGGCCTTTTTGAAGCTTATTCAGAAGTTGGGTGAGGTTGCATAGAGTCTTAATGCCTGGTGTTTCACAGTGTTTCCACTTGAGGTAAGCTGTGCAGAAAAGATAACGAGACCAGTCAATGCCACTCTTAGCTCCCCCACAAAAAGTGAGTGTGCATTCCCTGAGCTGGCATACCACAAACTCAAGGGAGGATCCATGGATGAGGGGTGGAAGATAGTACCTTACCCAGCCATTAAAAGCAAAAATGTCCATGCAGGTCTAAGTTAAGTCTGCAACCACAGGTGGCCGGGTGCCGACCCAGTATGTGATCCCAACCAGAAAATTAAGGGCCCTGCAGGCTGGCAAGAACAAGAAGGATTTAAAACAAACAAACAAACAAACTTGATGGAGTATTTTTTACAATATTAGCAAAGGTTCTGGCGCGAAAGTTACAAAATGTAATTATAATTCTTAATGCTGATGTTTAGAGACCTCTACTATACTTCACAGCTATAAAAGGACATAATGCTTAGTAAAGCAAGGGTCAGTGAAATGAGGAAATCCCTCCATGAGATGGAGTGACACGATAGCCGCAGCAATGGACTCAAACACGCCAACAATTGTGAAGATGGTGCAGGACCAGGCAATATTTCATTCTGTGATACATACAGTTGCCAAAAGTCAGAGCCAACTTGACAGCAACTAACGGCAACAATACACTTTGCACAACAGGCTGGGGAATACAGCTGTTGTCTTTGAGAAAAGGTTGTTTTTGAAGCAAGGAGATGGATGAAATAAAGGTGTCATTTTTTGTTTTTTCCTACTTTCATAATAAAATTTCTCGGAAGTCCCTGACCACACCCCTCAGCCACTGAGGAATCACGCAATTCTCCCTCCCTCTCTCCACCTATAGGGGGCTAAGGAGTTAGAGATGTCAACAGGAACCCTAATCCCCTCCATGAAGGTGCCCATTCTTCTCATGTGTGTCAGTTCTATGGCTCCATGTGGGCAGATGACTCCTGGAAACAGAGCAGTGATCAGTCCCATCTGAGCCCCAGAGGGGTCCTGGTCCTGCACAGCTGGGCCATGGATTTGCCTGTCCATACACCTCTGGTGCCTGTTAGTGACACAACCATTCACTCTGGAAGTAATTCACTCGTGTTTTTTTTTTTTTTTTTTAAAGAGGCGGGGTGGCTGAGAGATCCTGTGACTGACCCAGTTCCCGATAGGTGAGAAGCGGTGGAGGGGTTTGTGAACACCAGCATTTCACCCTAACTGTGGGATGATATCCCTGTTCTACAGCCACCTGAGCAAAGGGAGGCAGAAGGGGATTTTCTGGGATCCATGCTGCATCCATCACGTTTCTGTGACCCACCCAGATCCAACAGCAGTGACAGTAACACCAGGATACTCTATGTCTGTGTTCACCCAGGAGAAGAAATAAAGGCCCCCAGGAAACAAAGGACTGTAATAGCTCGTGGTTCTCAGTAACAAACTAACACACACTTAAAAACACATAACAACAAAAAGCCAGTTGCCACTGGGCCAATTCCAACTCATGGTGAGCCCATGTGCATCAGAGGAAAGCTGTACGCCATAAGGTCTTCAATGACTGATTTTTCAGAAGTAGATCATCAGGGTTTTCTTCTGAGGTGCCTCTGGGTGGACTTGAACCTCCAACCTTTCAGTTAGCAGCCGAGTGCTTAGCCGTTTGTGCCAAACACACATAGCAGTTTAAAACCATGTCTGTGTATCAGCTCACAGTTCTGTTGGGCAGGCACAGCGTGACTGGGTCTCTGCTCAGGGTCTCATGTGATGAAATCAAGGTGTCAAACTGGCTGAGTTCTCGTCTGGAGGCTTTGAGAGAAAATGCTTCCAAGCTCAATGCTATTGTCAGCAGATTCAATCCCTTGCAGCTGTTTCCTCCCTGCCTGCCAGCTGAGGGCACTTTCAGCTCCAAGAGGCCGCCCGCATCCCTTGGCATGTGGCCCCTCCATTTTCAAGCCAACAACAGCTCTTGAAATCCTTCTCGTGCTTCCAGCTGCTGGCTTCCTCCGTGTCCAGCCTGGAAAACTGTGTGCTCTCAAAGGGCTCATATGACTAGGTCGGGCCCTCCTGGGTGATTTCCCCATTGTAAAGTCAGCAGTGCCATATCACATGGCCCTGTCATGGGAGTGATATCTCAAGTTTGCAGACCAGGGAGATTATGCAGGGTGAGGAGGTAGACATCTTGGGGTGGATTTAGAACCCTGCTGACCACTGTCAAGCCTAGACCCTGACTCCTCTTGACCTGCCTGGCATAAAAATACGTCACCATTTCCCTCCTGGGTCTGCTGATGTTGACAAATGTTGGAGCAAATAATTTTAGTGGTGGGATTTTTGAGAATTCCTCCTCTTAATTAGCTTCGGACTTCAAGGAAAGCATTTATGAACTATTAAAATATTAACAGAATATTCTTTCAAGGCAGATGATCGTTATTATTCATCACAGGCATTAAGACTTAAATAAAGCACTAAAAGGCACTTTATACCGACAATCTTTGAAAAATTAGGAGAAGGCGGCAACTTAATTGTTGTTGTGTTATCTTTTGTTTATTTCCAAAGAAAAAAGGATTTGAAGCCATCAGCCAATTAATTAGCACCAGCATTTTCCTACTGAGAATAATCTTTCCCTTGATTGTAGTAAGACTTGCTTTACTACATTCCATGAATCTAGATTCCATTTCTGTCTTCCAGGTTTTTATAATATATACTATGGATCCCATTCTGACAATATTTTTGAATATACTGCCACATAAACCTGACAACAACAACAGAAAACAGTTTAAAATCATTCTTTGGAAAATATGGCTCTTTATAAAGTGATCTTGAAACAAGTTTTTTTTTTTTTTTTTAAAGTAAAACCAAACTGACTCTTTGCATATGTATTGATAATGAAGGTGTAGGTTTTTGCACCAGGATTGAATTAATAAGTATTTAGAACATTATAACATTTAATGTTTTTAAATTTAGAAATTATTAGTAAATTTTCTTTTTCAGGATTCAAGGAACAGCTCTTTAATGTCAAAATTATTAGGAATCACTCTCGCATGTTGTCTAATCTCTGGGAACTGTGGAGTCCCCTAGGGATTCTAGTTGGTCTCTTTCCAGAGCATTCTTATTGTCTGTCTCCCCCACACCCACCACGTTACCAGGGCATCATAAATTTAGCAAATATCCTACAGAATGTATTGCAGTTATCAGTACCAGTTGCCGTCCCATTGACTCTGGCTCATGGTGACTCCACGAACAACAGAAAACATTGCCTGATTTGTACCCTCTTCGTGTTTGAGTCCTTGTTGCAGCCACTGTGTATTTAGAGTACCTTCCAACCTAGAAACCACTGCGGTGGAGTCTCCTCGATAACGATACTGACTCATAGTGACCCCATAGGGTTTCCAAGGCTGTGAATCTCTGCAGAAGTAGACTGCCACATCTTTCTCCCAAGGTGCTGTCAATGGTTTAGAACCACTGACCTTTTGGTTAGCAGTTGATCACTTGAAACACTGCACCACCAGGGATAAACAGCTTGCTATGAGTCAGAATCGACTTGGTGGCAATCCATTTGTTTTGTTTTTTTTTTTTTTTTTCGTTTTCCAACCTAGGGGCTCATCTTCCAGTACTATCTCAGATAATATTCTGTTGTGGTCCATCAGGGTTTCATGGGCTAAATTCTGGAGGTAGATCACCAGGCCTTAGTCTGTCTTAGTCTGGAGCTCCACTGAAACCTGTACACCATGGATGACCCTGCTGGTATTAGAAACACTGGTGGCATAGCTTCTAGCATCACAGCAACACACAGGCCACCACAGTACAACGACTGACAGACGGGTGATGGTTACTTAAGGTTATAGACTTTAAAAGAGGAAGATTAGCCTGGATTATCTGGGTGGGCCCAATCTAATCACATGAGCCCTTAAAAGCAGAGTATTTTCTTTGACTGGAGCCAGAAGAGAGATTCGTCAGAAGAGGAAGTTGGAGAAACTCCAATTATAAGGAGGATTCGGGGGAGCGGTGCTGGCTCTGAGAGGGAGAGGACACAGGCAGGTACCAGAGACAGGCCTCTAAGCTGAGGGCAGCCCTCACTGGACAGCCAGCAATGAAGCAGGACCTCAGTCGTACAACCACGAGGACTGGAATCTGTCAAACCAGGATGAGCCTGGAGCTGGATTCTTCCTCAGAGCCTCCAGAACAGAACGCAGCCCATCCACACCTTGCTTTCAGCCCTGAGCAGAGCCCAGCGCAGTGGATCCAGACCCCTGGCCTACAGAAACCATGAGACTGAGACAGTGTGTGTTGCTCTGAGCCATGAATTTGTGGTAATTTATTCCAGCAGCAATAGAAAAATAATACATTAGGACTTTTTTTTTTTTTTTTTTGCAAAGCTTTCCGGATAACATATTCCAAAACATATCCCAAAACAGGCCTCACAAGGCATGTCGTTGTTGTCGTTGTTAGGTGCCATTGAACTGGTTCCAACTCATAGCAACCTTATGTACCACAGAACGAAACACTGCCTGGTCCTGTCCCATCCTTACAATCGTTGTTATGCTTGAGCCCATTGTTGTAGCCAGTGTGTCAGTCCATCTTGTTGAGGGTTTTTATGGATAAAGAGCAGATTTTTGTTAACACAACTAATACACTGGGTAATCGCATGAGGAACAGAAGAAATATTAAAAGAACTTACAAAAACAATCACTTTTCAAGCACCAAACACATCAAGGACTCTTGTGTCCTTAGAGTCTGATGTTCTCCTTTATCTGTTCATGTAGGGAGCTCCCTTAGTATACCTATTAGGCAATACTTCTTGAGACAAATCAACAAACAAAAACTGTTGCTGTCGAGTTGATCCCAACTTATGGTGACCCATGTGCTACAGAGTCGAACTGTTCTGTGGGATATTCTTGGCTGTGATCTTTAAGGAATCAGATCACCAGGTCTTTGTTTGTGGAGCTGCTGGGTGGGTTCTAACTGCCAACCCTTTGGGTTAGTAGTCAGCACGTAACCATTTGCGCACCCAGGGCCCTCTTGAGACAAATATCAATTACTAAACCAATGTCCTTTTGGAAGAAGTGCAGCCAGAATGCTCCTTAGAAGCAAGGATGATGAGACTGTATTTCACTTACTTTGGACATGTTATCAGGAGGGACCAGTTCCTGGAGAAGGACATCATACTTGGTAAAGTAGGGGGTCACTGAAAAAGAGGAAGGCCCTCAACAAGATGGACTGGCACAGTGGCTACAACAATGGGCTCAAACATAACGATTGTGAGGATGGCACAGGACCAGGCAGTGGTTTCATTCTGTTGTACATAGGGTCACAATGAGCTAGAACCTATTCAGTAGCACCTAACAACAACAAACCAACGTTCACATGTTTGAAACACACAGGCCGTTAGGAACTCTGGGTGAGGCATCTGAGGAAGCTCAGGACTGAGGCGTTCTCCTTTGAGGCATAACTTGTAATCTCATTGAAGAAACAGTAATAATCATAGCAAATTTCAAGGAGTACTTACATGTGCTAAGTACATAAGTGTTTTACATACATTAACTTGTTTAATCCTCACCACGACCCCATGAGAAGCACTATTATTGCCCTCATTTTTGCAGGTGAAGAAATGTATATGGTCAAGTGCAAGCTGGCTCCAGGGCCCACGCTCTCAATCTGCTCCGTAAGCGCACATTAAACAGTACTAAAGACATTTGAAAGTAATAAAATGAAATTTATTTTAGAATATTTTAAAATTCTGACTGTTTTGCTAAATCCTACAACTTTCTCTCAAACCCAAGTTCACCTGAATCAGTACCCCTGTTTTCATGCACTGAGACTGTGAGAAAAGCTATGGACTTGGAGTCAAAAGAATCCCCCCAGACTCCTATTTGTAAGATCTCAGTAACAATAGCAGCCTTCGGGAAAATGGAGGCTAACTAAAGTAAGAAATGGTAAAAAGTTTTGTACACCACAAATATGGATGTTTTGTGTTTGTGGTTGCTTAGTGAGGATTGCAGAATGGAAATATGCCACGGAAAATAATCTGAAATTTAGCTTTTCAAAGAGCACTCTGAACTTGCATCTGGAAATCTCCCTTCACTGCTCCTCCTCATCCTTCGAGGTAACACGCACACACACACTCAAACACTCACGCACACACACTCACATGGTGGCGTCACTAGGGTGGTGTCACCTCCTACCCCACCGCAGCAACAAAACCACAGCTCCTGCTTGTAGCGTGTGCAAGTGAAGCCCATCACCCTCTCCCTCCATCTGAGAGAGGGATTGGGGGAGCAGCCCCTCCACCCCAGCACCTGCCCAGCACCCCCTCTGCTACCTCCCCCTCCCTACCTCTCCACCTTTCCCTCCTCCTGGTGGTGTCCGGGTCCCCGACCGTCTGAAAACTCCACTCAGCTTCAAAAATGGTGGCCGTGCTCTGTGCCCTGGAGGCTGGCCTGGCCCTTGCCCCCTCTGATGGTGTCACTGAGTGTGGTCTGCACCCCTGCTCCCCCCGAGTGGAGCCACTGCACTGACACACACCACACATACTGAAACACACACATACTCACAGACACACACCACACACATGCAAACACACACCCATACGCTGACATATATACCACACAACACACACGCTCACAGACAGGAACATGACACACATTTACAAACACACACACTGACACACACATCACATCCATACTGAAACACCTCACAGCACACACACATACACACACTCACAAACACAAACACACTGACACACACATGCACATACACAGTCAGGCACTGACACACATATACAGACCCAAACTCACATACACACTAGCACACACCACACACACTCACATGCAAACACACACACACGTACACACACGCTCACACAGACACGCTTACACACATTTATCCCACCTCTCTTCTTTGGCGTCATGATTAGATTTTCTGAGGAGTCAACACATCTCAAATCCAGTCCTAAGCCCTGGGCGTCCTGTTGCTGATCCCAGCCACCAGGCGGATTCCATTCTTCAGACCTGGCTGGGAGAAGCCAGGCTTCTAGGCAATCAGACAGCAAACAGACGACAAAAGCCAAACACAGGACGCTAGCTCCTTGTCTACTTACTTTCAGGCTCCGGATCCCCAGCCATGGCCACCCTCTCTCTGCTCTGCCACCTGGCCGGGCTGTTGGGTTTCTGAGGGAACAGGTAAACATTCCGAGTTGAGTCCCTGCTCCCAGCAGTGCCTCTGCTGCTAAGCAACCAGGCCACAGCCCCCGCGGAATCTCTCCAAGGACCCCTCACCTCTTCATGCCTCCCTGCTTTTTCAGCAAGGAGTGGACTAGGCGTTTGTTGCTTGTTTTCATTTTCTAAACAAAGTGCTTTTTGTGTGATTTGAAAAGTATTAAAATACTCTTGCCCTCTCTAATCCCTTCCCAAAACCTGGGTGCAAAAGGTAACTAGTCTTTGGTTGAGCATTCCCTATGGAGACGGGCATGTTGTACAGTGTGCAACCTACGCAAGTGTACCTGGTGGTTGTAGGTCATGTTAGGTGCCAGGCTCTCAGTTGTCACTGAGTCACTTTCTTGTTGTTTGCATGTGTTTTGCAGTGGGGAATGGAGATCCTGTGAGGCAAAATAACTGGCTCAGGAAGAGTTATCAAGGAGTAAAAGAGTGGAGATGCCTGTTTGTTTCACCACAAAGTCTGTGCTTTATCATCAGCTATCCCATGTGTCAAGAAGGCAGAATGCTAAAAAACTCAGAGTTCCTGGTTGTTTATAACTGTAATCTATGTAAATGTTTTTTTTTTCTTCTTTTTTTCCAGCCAGAAAGAATGAGGTGTAGTGGAATGAGGCCTATACTTGCTTTCAGGAGACAGGACTTTGAAACCAGCCCTGGCCACCTACTGATTCTAAATGGGAGTGATAATACCTACCCCACAGAGTTATGGGAATCCCTGGGTGGCTCAGAGGGTTAAGGCGCTCCACTGCTAACAGGAAGGCTGGAGGTTTAAGTCCGCCCAGATCCCCTCAGAAGAAAGTCCTAGTGACCTACTTCTGAAAAAGGAGCCGTGGAGAACCCTGTGGAGCACAGTCCTGCTCCGGACACAGGGGGCAGCATGAGTCAGAGCCAACCCCACGGCAACGGGTGACGCAGTCATGGAAGTGATGGGTTCAGGGAAGAGATCGTTGGCACGTGAAATATTTTGGGGTCCACTAGGGCTTGCCAAGTACCTTTAAATGTCTGCATTTTGGAAGCCACGGGGTTGTAAGACCATATCGTGTTAACAATTAGGCATATTTGAAACTTAATCTGGGAAATGGCCAACCCAAGCATTCATTGTTTTTCTTTCTCCATTGCTAACAGTGTTTTAGACATCTAGGCACATCTGAAGCCCTGCTGGCACAGTGGCTAAGAGCTCAGCTGCTAACCAAAAGGTTGACAGTTCAAACCCACCAGCTGCTCCTTGGAACCCTATGGGGCAGTTCTGCTCTGTCTTACAGGTAGCTATGAGTTGGAAACAACTTGACAGCAGCGAGTTTGGTTTTGTTTTTTGGAGGTATATCTGGAAATATTGACATGAAAATGCCACATTACACAGGGATATCTAAGTATCAACACATGTGAGGAAATGCTTTGTGTCTCCCACTCTAAATGAATTATAAACAGGCTTAACCACGTAGCAGCCCAGGATCCTAGGTTACCAGCTACTAGAGGCAAGCAATGAGCCTCTCTGCCCAGAACTGCACAGTTATTTGATAAAACAGCTATTTTTATAGATTGTAAAATATTCCATAGTTTCCACTGTGTGCAGACCAACAGCAAAAATTATTTTCCATTTTCCTTTGTAGATGGGCAGGAAGGGGCCAAGGGCTCCACTGGCCTTGGAAAAGCCAAGAGCAAGGTGTGCAGACCCCTGGCCACCTGTCCAACCCTGAGGCCAGGGGAGCTGCTATCAACTGTGGGACTGCGGAGTCCTAGTCCAGAATGAAAAGTCTCTGTTCTAGAAATAAAGTTCTCACAAATCGTCCCTTTTGGGAGAACACACACACAGGTAGGTTTATCCACACCCTTGTATGTTAAAGATCAGAAAGCCAAAGGTCAAAGCAGTATCAGTACGTCAAACAAGCAAAAACAAATCCAGACTTGATAACAAAAAACTAAACCCAAACCCATTGCAGCCCAGTCGATTCTGACTCATAGTAACGCTGTAGGACAGAGTAGAACTGCCCCATAGGGTTTTCAAGGCTGTAAATATTTAGGGAGCCAATTGCCACATCTTTCTCCCACGGAGTGGCTGCTAGATTTGAACCTCCAGCCTTTCATTTAGCAGCCTAGTGCTTAACCGCAGCACCACTAGGGCTCCTTTTGGCTTTCACAGGGAGAGGCTTTATTCAGAAAGGAAAGGGGGGAAGGGACTATTACAATAAGGGGAGGGGTCTATTATAATAGAGAGAACATTCTGACCATAAGGCCTGCAAGATCCCAAAGAGTTAGGGAAAAAGTGTTTTCTTTTACAGAGACTGAGAGTAAATGAGCCAAGCAAAAATGAGGTGTGGAGAAGTGGGGTGAGACTTTAAAAACCCACTTGTGTCTCTCCTATTGCTAAACATTTCATTAAAGTGAAAGAGGCTGAAAAATATTTAATCATTATGTTATTGGTGCGATAATTGCTCTGCCATGAACACACGACACGAGGTCTTCCCTGAGGCCAGGTTTGGTGCAGGCTTCAATGCAGGAATCGCCAAGAGCTACTCACCTTGCGAATTTACCATGCAAATATTTCGATTCGTGTTACTGCAATTTCGGCTTTGAACTCTAGAGGGCGCGTGAACACCTTAAAACACTGAAATCCTGACAGCAACCTCACAATGAGATACCGTCCAACTAATTCATTTAGTAGCCACGTCCTCTCATCCTACTCTGAATTCAGAAAAATGCACTGAACGCATTGTCTGCCTTTGTTCTTTGCCAAGAAAGCAGAAATGTAAGATTTATTCCCTGCTCCAAAGATACTCAGTAGAGAGGAGGAGATGAACCGTTCAGGGTGTTTGAAACCAAGGTGATACTGTGGTGCCCCCTCCCCAGGCTGTGAGTAAGGGGGACTAAGCTGCTGTGGATCTCATCCGTCCAGGGTCAGGTGTTGTGTTCGAGGCCACCTCCCACTATTCGGGGGTGGGGGGCCCTCCACCAACGGGGTGAAGAGGAGGTAATCGGAACATTTTCCATATTTAATGAGTGATGAATCCGAGGCTGATGGAGGTTAGGTAATTTTCCAAAGGCCACACAACTAGTAAGCGAGGGAATCAGATTCAAAACCAAGTTGTAGGATTTAAAGCCCTGAGCACTCAGGTCAACCCGGGAGAATGAGAGAGAGACTGGAGTCTAGAATTCTAGACACAGTTGGAGCACCATAGGAAGGACAGATGCGGGAGGGCGGAAAAGAACGCGTTCGATCTGTGACATATGAACATGAGGTGTCAGAGAAAGGTTGGCTCATCCTTGGCAGCATTGTTGTTGGTTGCCATTGAGTCAGTTCCAAATCCTGGTGACCACGTCTGTGTCAGAGTACACCTACTCCACAGGGTTTTCAAGACTGGGGCCTTTCAGAAGCAGAGGGCCAGGCCAGTTTTCCAAAGGGCTTCTGGGTGGGTTTTAACCACAGGCTTTCCACTACAAGTTGAGCACTTAACCATTTGCACCACCCAGTCAATCTCTGTATCTATGTGTCTCAAACACCAGAAAGGGCCATGACTGTCCTGCTCACATAAAATGAAGAAGGAACAATCATTTGCACAGATGTGGTACGTGCAGCCGTGGAGGTTGATGCTTGGCAAGAAGCTGGGTGAATTCAGACCCCATCTCGCATGAACCAGATCCCATCCTTCCCGTGTTTTAAATCCTTCAGTGGCTTCTCATCAGCCCTGGAGTCAAACCTCCAGCGCTAACTTCAGGGTGATGTGCTCTACCACCCGGCCCTGCCCATTACCCCAGGGGTACCCCCACCGCTCTACTGTCTCACCAGGTTCTGATCACACTCACTCTTTTGCTGATCTCTGAACTCAGGGCTCTTTTCAACCCCAGGACCTTTGCACAGGCTGTCTGCTGTCCTTGGGATGCATTCCTCTTGGCCTCCAGATGTCTGACTTCCCTCTGTGAGAATGGTGTGCTCATTGTATCTGTCCCAAAGAGTCTTTCTGGACCTCTAAGAAGTGTCCCTGGACTGCCCTTCCTGCCACAGCTCCACCCTCTGTCATCTCTGTGACACTCCATGTTCTGTGTGTGTTTGTCTACAATATGTCTGCCCCCCTCTCTAGACGGCTGTGCTCCACAATTCAGCCTCATTCGCAGGACCAGCACCATGCTTGATGAGAACAGGCTCCTGAGATTTAGGTCATTGCTCCGACAACTCTTTTGTTTTGGTACATCCTGAAAGTAAAGAGTCAAAAACAAATGGAGTTGAAACTTCCAGCCAACACAGCACCATAGACAGAAGCACACGCCATCCCTCCACAGCAAACACCTGAAAAACTAAGTAAAGCAGAGACAAACGTCATTCCTGGAACCTGAAGTGCCAAATGAAGAGATAGAGAACTCAGGCAAGCACCAAATGGAATAAGAATCTGACAGAAGACAGAGAGCGAGGAGAGATACATGCAGAGAGCCCCATCAGCTAACGCAGCACGGATCCGCCATCTGGGACTCGAGTCAGGGATCGGCAGACAGGGAGCGTGGGAAAACAGCTTCCTGGAGCTCCCAGCTGGAGGAAGAGCACCTGGTAAAGAGCGATATATGCTTTCCTAAGCTCCACCCTTTTCATCTCCCTTGGGCCTCCTCCACTGCCTGCCAGCTCCAGTCTCTTGGCCTGGAAGCAACTGCTTTGGCCTCAGGCTGCTTGGATTCACCATGCCCACACTGGCAGGGCCCCTGAGCTGGTGTTGGTACTTTCTGTTTCTTTTGGTTTCTTCTGTGCCTCCTACCACCTCCCCCTCCTTTTTCTGGAACACCTGGCTCCGTGTGCCATCTTTGCTTCTTCTTGAGATGCTATGAAGCTGTGCTCCACTGGCGAACCACTTCTCCGGTCCATGACGCCACACTGATGAGATCCCCGGGGCTTTTTTTTTCCTTGTTTTGCTTTGCTTTTTTCTGTTTTGTATGTTTGTTTTCTTTCTCTTTTCACGGCTTGGGATCCCCTTCTAGGTGGGCAGCACTGCACAGCTTAGAAGCCACTCCCCCAATATGCCCAGTGGTGTAGGTGGGCTCCATGGGGGCATTTCTTTTTTTCTTCTTTCTTTCTTTTCTTTCTCTTTTTCCCTTTCTGTCTTCATTTCTCAGTTCTCATTTGTCTACACTTATCTTCTTTTCCTGTCTCCTGAATACCTGGTGCTATGTGAGTTCTATACCCCCTCTAGCCAGGGTATACTACGCACCCTGGGAGCCACTTCCCCAGTCTTAGCTTCACCACTGGTGGGACTCCAGGCTTTTCTTTTCTTTTCCAAATTTTTATCTAGTTATTTTCTTCTTTCTTTTTCACTTTTTCTTTTTGTTTTTCTTCTTTTCTCAGTTTCTCATCTCTCCACTCCAATGACAAGGTCCCTTAGCACTCTTTTTTTTTTTTTCTCTTTCTTTGTTTATTTTTGGCTCCTGTTTTTCTCCCATCTGTCTCCTCTTTCCCACACCCCTATCAGCTCCACACATCACAACCTCCCCCCTCTTCCTGCCTACATGCACCCTGCACTGAGCATCACACCCCCAAGCAGCAAAGACACAGCCTACTGGAACCTGCCCAGCACTGATTCCTGGCCCGCTCTGTGGGCCCTAGTATGCGCCTCAAACAACCCATTCCAGCCCCTCCCCTTCAGCTGGATCTGCCCTGTTGCACCATAGCTGAATGACTGGCCTTGCCCATTGGACAAGGTGGTGAAAAGTATCATGACTACAGATGAGCAAACAACAAAGAACACACAGCCACCTGCTCAGACATAACCAAATAAAACAAAAAAGCAGGACAAAACAAATCTACAATCAAGAAATGAAGAAAATAACTACTGAATGTCCTGAAGACAGCTAACAATATCAAAACATATAAAAAATAGGACATGATGGGTCCAGTAGGTGTCCAAAATAAAACCCCATATGACTTTCCAGTAGAAGAAAAGGCACTAGAACTACCTGACAGGGAATTCAAATCTCTATAGTGAAAGCAATCTAAGAGTTGAAACAAAAAGCAGACAAAAACGAGGAAAAAATAGATTTTTGGAAAAGGGAGACAAATTCATGGAAAATACAGACCAAAAAATGGAACAATTCAGCAAAGTAATACAGGAAAAAAATACCAAAATAAATTCACAATTAGAAATCATACAAAAGCAACAATTAGAAATACAACAGATAAACAACAAGATTTCAGAAATGGACAGTGTCATAGAAGGACTGAAGAGCAGGTCTGAAATGACAGAAGACAGAATCAGCTAAATTGAAGACAAACACTTGGATACAACGCTTTTTGAGGAAAAATCAGAAAAAAGAATGAAGAAAAATGAAGAAACCCCGAGAATTATGTCGGATACAATCAAAAGCAAAAATTTTGCAAGTGATCGGAGTTCCAGAACAGGAAAACAGAAAGGATCATTGAAGAATTGCTGACAGAAAATTTCCCTAACATCATGAATGATGAAAAGCCAACTATCCAAGAAGCTCAAAGAACCTCAAATAAGATAGACCCCAAAAGAAAAACACCAAGGCATTTCATAATCACTTGCTAAAACCAAAGACAAAGAAAAAATCCTGTGAGCAGCTCGAGAAAAACAAAAAGTCACATACAGAGGAGAAACAATAAGACTAAACTCTGATTATTAGGCAGAAACCATGCAGGCAAGAAGACAATGGGATGACATATATAAAACCTTGAAAGAAAAAAATTACTAACCAAAAATAATATATCCTGCAAAACTTTCATTCAAATATGATGGTGAAATTAGGACATTTCCAGATAAACAGAAATTAAGGGAATATGTAAAGACAAAGCTTACAAGAATTATTGAACGGGGTCCTTCGGTCTGAGAACAAACAACATCAGACCACAGCCTGAATGTAGGATGCAAGACTGTACCAGCCAGATACCAACCCAGGAAATGAACTCTCAAGGACTATCCAAAACCAAAACAATTGCAACAGGGAACCAGAGGGGTTAATCTGTAAATGACAACAACGTCAGAACAATAAAAGAGAGAATAAATGGTGTAGGTATAGAATTCTGTAATGGAGAGGAAGGCAAGGTGATATCAAGTAATAATAGTCTGGTTCAAACCTAGGAAGATAAGCGTAAATTTCAGGGTAACAACAAAGAAAGTCAACAAACCTACTCATCAAAATAAAGAAGAGAAACATAAAGTCTCAATAATAAAAAAAAAATCTACAGAAACAAAAGAAATGAAAAAGGAATCCACAAACAAAGGAACTCAGCACAGGACATTGTGCTGAGTGAAATAAGTCAATCACAAAAGGACATATTATATGAGACCACTACTGTAAAAACTCATGAAAGGGTTTACATACAAAAAGAAACAATATTTGATGGTTACAAGGGAGGGGAGGGGTAGGGATAGAAAAACACTTAATAGACAAAAGATAAGCAGTAACTTTGGTGAAGGGTAAGACAGTGCACAATACTGGGGAAGCCAGCACAACCTGTACAAGGCAAAGCCATGGTAGCTCCATACACACATCCAAACTCCCTGAGAGACTGAATTGCTGGGCTGAGGGCTGTGGGGACCATGGTCTCAGGGAACATCTAGCTCAATTGGCATAACAGAGTTTAGGAAGAATGTGTTCTACATTCTACTTTGGTGAGTAGCATCTGGGGTCTTAAAAGCCTGTGAGTGGCCATCTAGGATACTGCACTGGTCTTACCCTTTTGGGAGCAAGGAAGAATGAAGAAAACTAAAGACACAAGTGAAGGATTAGTCCAAAGGACTAATGGACCACATCTACCATGGCCTCCACCAAACTGAGTCCAGTTCAACTAGATGATGCCCAGCTACCACCACTGACTGCTCTGATAGAGATCACAATAGAGGGTCCCAGACAGAGCTGGAGAAAAATGTAGAACAAAATTCTAACTCAAAAAGAAAGACCAGACTTGCTGGCCTGACAGAGACTGGAGAAACCCTGAGAGTATGGCCCCCAGACATCTTTTCAGCTCAGTAATGAGGGCACTCCTGAGGTCCACCCTTCAGCCAATGATTGAACAGACCCATGGGAAAAAAAAACAAGACTAAAGGGGCACACCAGCCCTGGGGCAGGGAGCAGAAAGTAGGAGGGAACAGGAAATCTGGTAATAGGGAACCCAGGGTTGAGAAGGGAGAGTGTTGACATGTCGTGGGGTTGTTAACCAATGTCAAACAACAATGTGTGTACTAATTGTTTGATAAGAAACTAGTTCTGTAAGTCTTCATCTAAAGTTCAATAAAAAAGAAAAGATTTTTAAAAGTGGAGTTGTTTGAAAAATGGTATAAGAACATAAGACAAAACAAAACATAATTTTAAAGCAAAGGCATACTTCCATTTACTTTCCCCAACAGGTTCTAGTTGGAGAATTTCATATGGAAGCTATTTGACTTGTCTGCCAAGTGCAGATGAGTGCAAAACTGAATGCTTCACAGATGTTCACGGAGAGGGCCATTCAGAAATACTGCTTTTTCCACTTATTCCAAACCTTCTTATGTGTAACTTTTATTCTGCCCTAAAGATGTTTTTCTAAGCTATGACTTAATTTTTTTTAAGTGGTAACCATAAGATACAAAAACTTTGAAAAACTGATGAAGAAAACAGTACAGAGAGAATACGCCATTCAAAAAATGACTCTCTCCACTCCTCCACCCACCCCATCATGTCTCCTCATCCTCCTGTGGAAGTACTATGATTTCAATCCTTCATTAGGTTACATTTGTACATAAAAATGCATTTATTTACTTTGAAATGATTGCTTCTCACTTGTATAAAATTGTTTCCAATGTTCAATTGATGTATTTTTTTTCACCTGTGAAAATTGTTTGGGAATCTTAGGTTAGGATGGAACACATTATAATTTTTCCATTAAGGGGACAAGATGGTGGAATAGTCAGATGCTTCCTGCGGTCCCTCTTACAACTAAGACCCCCCCCCCCCAAAAAAAAGTGAATCCATTATATATGACAATCTAGGAGCCCTGAACATCAAAGGCAAAGTTGAGGAATCGGACTGAGCCGTTGGGGCGGTGGGGTGGAGGGGAGACGGTTCAGAAGCAGTGAGCAGTTGCCAGACCTAACCTAGTTAGGAACTTGCACCCTGTAAGTCAATTCTCCTGGCACAGGTGCAGTGAGACAAGCAGTAATGTTCGGGATGCATTTTCCACATTGGGAGAGATCCGGTGATGGAGAGTTCACTTCTACCTTCAGAATCTGTGAAAAATGGTGCTCTCGGCATAAGTACTTGCATCTAATCTACTTTGAGGACCAAAAAACATCCCTTTGGAAAAAACTCTGTCAGTTTTAAGTGATCCTTCCCTACTCTGCACCAGTCCCAAGCCAACTTCAGTGGTAGCCACTTTCCCTGGGCTGGAAGTAGGACCTGTCACATACCCTGGGGCATCCTCCTAGCCTTGGAGAAGGAACAAATTTACAAACACAGGGAAAAAATAATCTGCTGGCTCCCTGAAGCTGGGAACTCCGGACAGAAACCTTCCTTTGCCTATGCACAAGTTTAAGCAATCCATGGACTTTGAACGCCTTTCATCCCTGTGTGGGCCCATTTCAACAGCATAGATCCTCATTAGCACCGTACAACAGTACATATACCCGAAGTCTAACTCCAACAGTTTCAGCTATATGGTGGACAGGCAGGTTTTTTACTTTTGACACCATTGTGACTATTAAGCAGGGTCCTCGCCTACCCATATCAGGGGCCTGAGGACTGGTGGCTTCACCCACACCACCTACCCACCCTCAACAGGGGTCCAAGGATAGTGGTGTCTCCCAGTCCTTACAGCCAACAGAATTGGGTGCTCATAGTCCAGCTGCAAAACCCACCCACCTACGTGCTCTAGAGAAGAGGGACATGCTTTCCTCACAGACACTCAGAGGCTATTATCAGTGACCTCACTTCTCAACACATGACCCCATACTACAACCAGATACCTGAGCCTACACAAATCACAGCTACTCATCCAAGACTTTAGGTGAGAGCTTGCACCACACACTTGGTAACTGACTATCTGGAAACCTGAACTGAATCCATACAAGAACAATAAACAAACTCCTGAGCTCACATACCTAGTAAAAGCTCTAGCCGCCTGGTGACAGGGTCAAAGTTGCCAATATTCAAACTGGCTTGCTTGAGCAGCCTATTTGGGCATTTCAAAAAAAAGAAGCTAGGACACAGTAAGCAAACTTAAAATAAATAAATACAATAATTTATTGATGGCTCTAAGACAACAGTCAATATCAAATCACATAAAGAGGCAGACCATGATGGTTTCAGCAAGCTCCCCCAAAAAAGAATCAAGAAATCTTCAGAATGAAGATAACTTCCTGTAACTACCAGAGGTAGAACACAAAATATTAATACACAGAACTCTTCAAGAGATCAGGAAGGAGATCAGCAAAATGCAGAACAAGCCAAGGAATGCACAGACATGGCATTAGAGGAACTTAAGAAGATTAGAGAAAAGCATGATGACAAATTTAATAGGCTGCAAGAATCCATAGAGAGACAGCAAACAGAAATCCAGAAGATTAACAAAAAAATTTCAGAATTAGACAAGTCAATAGGAAGTCAGAGGAGTAAAATTGAGGAAACGAAAGGTAGAATTAGTGAGATTGAAGAAAAAGCACTTGACACCAACATATTTGAGGAAAAATCAGATAAAAGGATTTTTAAAAATGAACAAACCCTAAGAATTACGTGGTACTCTATCAAGAGAAATAACATACCAGTGATTGGAGCACCAGAACGGGGGGAATAACAGAAAATACAGAGAGAATTGTTGAAGATTTTTGGCAGAAAACTTCCCTGATATTATGAAAAATGAGAAGATAGCTATTTAAGAAGCTCATAGAACCTCACACAAGGTAGATCCCCCCCAAAAGTCACCAAGACATATTATAATCAAACTTGCCAAAACCAAAGATAAAAAGAGAATTTTAAGAGTGGCTAGGGATAAAAAAAAAGTCAATTACAAAGGAGAGTCAATAAGACTAAGCTAGGACTACTCAGCAGAAATGATACAGACAAGAAGGCAATGGGATGACAAATATAAAGACTTGAAGGAAAAAAAAAAATTGCCAACCAAGAATTATATATCCAGCAAAACTGTCTCTCAAATATGAAGGCTAAATTAGGACATTTCCAGATAAACGGAAGTTTAGGGAATTTGCAAAAACTAAACCAAAATTACAAGAAATTCTAAAGGTAGTCCTCCAGTTAGGAAATCAACTGATGACAACCCAAGACTACAACACAGGACAGAGCAACTAGATATCAGCCCAGATAGGGAAATCTCAAAAATAAATCAAGATAAAGCACTCAAAACAGAGATGCAGAGACATCATTACGTAAAAGATGACAACACTAAGTCAAAAAAGAGGGACCAAAAAATATAGTCATAGATCTTTCATATGGAGAGGAAGTCAAGGCAATATAAAGAAATAAAATTTTGGTTTAAACTTAGAAAAATTGAGGTAAATATTAAGGTAACCACAAAAGAATCTAACAATCCTATACATCAAAATAAAAAATAAGAAAAACATAAAGACTCAGCAAATAAAAAAGCAACAACGAAAAAGAGGAAAAGACAATATATATACAAAGAAAAAAAACTCAGCACAGAAAATTAAGTGGAAAAAAATTGTCAACAACACACACACACAAAAACATCAAAATGATAGCACTAAACTCATCCCAGAACCCCAGTTATAATTACACTGCATGTAAATGGACTAAAAGCACCAATAAAGAGACAGAGAGTAGCAGAATGGATTAAAAAAAAAGTAAAAAACAGGATCCATCTATATGCTGCCTACAGGAGACACAACTTAGACTTAAAGACAAAATCAAACTAAAACACAAAAGATGGAAAAAATATATCAAGCAAATAACAATCAAAAAAGAGCAGGAGTGGCAATATTAATTTCTGACAAAATAGACTTTAAAGCAAAATCCACCACAAAGGATAAGGAAGGACACTATATAATGATTATAATTTTCCCATTAAAAACTCTTAAACACAATTCTGCTAAAGATAAATGTTCTTGTTGTTGTTGTTAGGTGCCGTCGAGTCGATTCTGACCCATAGTGACACTATGCACAACAGAACAAAACACTGCCTGGTGCGGAGCCATCCTCACAATCGTTGTTATGCTTGAGCTCATTGTTGCAGCCACTGTGTCAATCCACCTCGTTGAGGGTCTCCTCTTTTCCACTGACCCTGTACTCTGCCAAGCATGATGTCCTTCTCCAGGGACTGATTCCTCGTGACAACATGTCCAAAGTACATAAGGCGCAGTCTCGCCATCCTTGCTTCTAAGGAGCATTCTGGTTGTACTTCTTCCAAGACAGATTTGTTCCTTCTTTTGGCAAAAAGGAGCACAGTCCATGGTATATTCAATATTCTTCTCCAACACAGTTCAAAGGCACCAGTTCCTCTTCGGTCTTCCTTACTCATTGTCCGGCTTTCACATGCATACGATGCGATTGAAAATACCATGGCTTGGTATTTTCATGTACCTTAGTCTCAGGATGACATCTTTGCTCTTCAACACTTTAAAGAGGTCCTCTGCAGTAGATTTACCCAATGCAACGCGTCTTTTGACTTCTTGACTGCTGCTTCCATGGCTGTTGATTGTGGATCCAAGTAAAATGAAATCCTTGACAACTTCAATCTTTTCTCCATTTATCTTGATGTTGCTTATTGGTCCGGTTATGAGGATTTTTGTTTTATGTTGCGGTGCAATCCATACTGAAGGCTGTGGTCTTTGATCTTCATTAGCAAGTGCTTCAAGTCCTTTTCACTTTCAGCAAGCAAGGTTGTCTCATTTGCATAACACAGGTTGTTAATGCTCTTGGGTTGACCTAATATTTATTAACAATGTGAACCTGAATGCCTGTAGGTGAGGCATGATCTCCTGGGACCCCCTGCCCACTTCTCAAGCCTGTCAGCAGCTGGCCTCTGGAGGCATTGGGATGTGACTCCACACTGGTGACTGCTGTCCTTATTTCCCTTAGATAATCCCTGCTGGGAGGATTAGGATCTCAGTATTGTTTTAGGGCCCCTGTGAGAAGCTGATCTGGTGGTCCTGGTCTCTCTGTCTCAAAAGTGCTAGGGGCAGGTAGGCCATACATCCCTGCCTTGATGGGGTTCATGTTTGTGCCCCAAATTCCTGGGGTGACTCTCCCATTCTAGGCTTGAACTTTGGACCAGGAAGCTGCATTACAGCCACAAGTGCAAGCTGTGTCTCCAACCCTCCTTTGCTCCCCGGGGTCTCATTTGGGATGCACAGGTTAAGAGTCATGTTCTTGACTGGCTGGCTTAGACTCAATATTTCCTTTTGGTAAAAATTAGATTAGATATTCATTCATCCATTAAGTCATCCATTTAATAAATATTTATTAAGTGCTGATATTGTTAAATTTTACCTGAGCCCTGTGGTCCTAGGAAACAGTGGCGGATGGGAGAGAAGAAATCCCCCAAAACCTCTGTGTTTTGAGAATGGCCTAATTGCAAAGAAACGTCCTTCCACATATGACTTAGATAAGACTCAGTGGAGCCCCCTTGCCTGCCTAAAAGGACCCCCCAAATAGCCATTATTTTCTTCAGAAATGATGAGCTGAACTGCCTGTGTCCATAGATCAGGTGGGACAAAATGCTTTTCAGCCAAACTTTGGTGAAGTTTCTCTCCTTCCTCCAGGATCCTTAGCTTCAGCCCACCTTCAGCCTGAGCAAGCACACAGCCCCTTCTTAAGGATTCCTCCTGGAGAACAGGCTGCCTCAGCATAAAGCTTTCTCTGATCTTCAGTCTGATCACCACACCCCTCAACCCAATCCCCAACACTCCCTAACGTCATTCTTCCTCCACCCCCACCCCAGTGCCATCGAGTTGATTCCCCATGTGGCATATTTCAGGGACAGGGGCACAAAGTTAAGTTTCTTAACCAATTCTGTGTTACTGAACCACAGGAGCTCAGAAGAGTGCCAGGTTACCAAGTTTAACATTTTTAACTTTATTCTGTTTAAATTAATTAAATTTTCTACCAATACATTTCTAGGGGGGAGGATGTCAAGAATAGCGTGGGCTTCTTAGCCACTTTATTAAAAAAAAAAAAAATTAAAGATGACCAGTTTGAGCATAAGGAGGCAAGATGGAATTATTCAAGGAATCAGAAGGTTGTCAGAAGAAGAAGTGTATTTTTCCATGTGGTTGCAAATACAGAACTGATACTGTGGGGTAGACATTATAAAGCAACAGATTTGGACAACTTTGGATAGAACTTCCTGGCAACCAGAGCTGTGAAAACATGGTCTGATTCGCTATGAGGCAGCGTGTTCTCCATCCCTGGAGTGGTGCTGAGGTTGGTGACCACCTATCGGAAAAGTCAAGTAAGTGGTCTTGCTTTGGCTGGAGGAAGGTTACACTCACTAATGACCTGAAGTCCAACCCCGCCCATTCATGATTCCACCTCACCGTACCGTGAATCGAAACGTCATCATCCAGAAGGCTTAGGAAAGGGGTGTTCTGCTCTCTGGATTTATTGGTTAACGCGCGATCTGTTGTTGCTGTTGTTGTTGGGTACCTTCAAGTCAATTCCAACTCATAGGGACCCCAAGTGACAGTGGCACTGCCCCGTAGGGCTTCCTGGACTGTCATCTTTACAGAAGCAGATTGTTATGTCTTTCTCTGGGAAGTAGCTGGTGGGCTCGAATGGGCAACCTTTCAGTTAGCAGCCAAGCACTTTAACCACTACATCGCCAGCGCCCCCTTTGTTAAACGCAAGGTTAAAAAAAAAACAAAACCCAAGCCTATTGCCGTCAAGTGGATTCCTACCCAGAGTGGCCCTAGAGGACAGAGCAGAACTGCCCCATAGGGTCTCTGAGGAGCGGCTGGCAGGTTTTGCTGACCTTTTGGCTACCAGCCAGACTTTTAGTCACTGCACCACCAAGCAGGTAAAAAGGTTTCCTTAACGTATACCAGTGTAACCCTGTGTCTTTGTCATTTGGTGTGTTAAGAATGTTGCATCTTTCTTCCTTTTTTTTTTTTTTTTAATGACTGAGGATCCACCGTGTCCCAAGGGCATCACTCTGAGCTGAGCAAGAGTTCCCTCTGACTAGCGACACAGCCAGCAGAAGGCTAGCTATTATCTGAACACACACAATTACCAGGTAAGAAGCTGGAAGCCATATCCCAAATAAATTCCTGATTTTAGCTTTCTAGTCGCTTTCCTTTTACCCTTCAATATCACTCAAGGAAGTCTCCATCTGCTGGGCAGTGGGTCAGAGGTCTCTTTTTTGTTTTTGATGGTGGGAGAGGAGTTGGGAAGAGGAGGAAGGCATAGCGTGAAGGGAATAGTTTCTGTCTGGTTTTGGTTTAATCGAGCTTAGCTTACTCTTTCGTGTATAGAATCAATTTTGCATTATTTTGCAAAAAAAAAAAAATCTTGTTAAACATCTGAGAATATGAGGTCTAAAAATGTGTGGTTTCCCTTCCTTCCTCCAGTAACCACGACCATGAAGACTGTCATTGCAGGAAGAAGCAGGAGCATAAGCAGCAGCGGCAAAGGGACGAACGAACTCTGGTGAGATGGGGATGCCAAGCGCAAACCACTGAAATGTCAAACCCTGTCTTCAACGTCTCGTTTCCCTTCCCTAAGCTCCTTCCAGTCCCGGGCTGGTGTAAAAGGTTAATGTGCTCAGCTGCTAACCGAAGGTTGGAGGTTTGAGGCCACCCTGTGGTACCTTGGAAAAACAGCCTGGTGACTGACTTCTGAAAAACTAGCCACTGAAAATCCTGTGGAGCACAATTCTACCCGGATGCACGAGGAGTTGCCGTAAGTCTGGGTCGACTTCACAGCAACCGTGTTTTTTGAAGCTCCTGGGAGCAGTAAGTGCGCAGTAAGTACTTGTTGAATAAATGTTGGTTGATAAGTGTCACTTTGGGGGATTTCTTTTGCTTGAAGACATAGATGTGATGGAGAAATATTACACTTCTCAAAGCTCTTGAGTTACATTATGAGTACTGGAAAAAATCAAATGTGTATAATTATGATAAAGATTCAAATTCAGATCAATTTTTCTGAGTGCCAATCTGTAATTTGAATTAGCAAATAACTTTATGGATATATTAGCTCATAAAATTTATTTTTGACACAGTAAACATTCAGTTTCATGGGAAATGAATACTTAGCAGTCTTGTCTACCATATGTACAATGAGGTGCTTTCCAAAAGTACCCCGTCAGTGATAGCTGGGCGGGGGAGGAATTCCATTAGGGGTATCTACATTTACCGTCTAGTTTACCAGCTGTGGACACTCATGTTGAACAATGCGGCAGGTCCTCATTCCAGTAAACGCTGATTTATTCTGATTCCCAAATTTAGCTCTAATATCGTTAAGGTTAGGGAGCGTCTGGGCATAGAATTGAACTATAACTCTTGAGTCTTAAACTTTTCTCATTTGCCTGCTGATCTGATGGCAAGCAGACAATGCCAAATAAAAACGCAACTTCTTCAAGCCGAGTTTTAAACGTAAAACCAAGAGTGTACGTACCCATTGCTGTATGTAGATCGCGTGAGGCTTTAGCCTAGAAACTTCTCTTTATTACAGCAGGAAAAAGCCCACACCGCACACACACACACACACACACGGATCATTGCTTCCTTCCCTACATTTGTTTAATTTGGATTGTTGCTGGAAAGATCTGACAGCAGGCAAGCTGTTTGAGGAGGGGTAAGGTAAGCGCTTCGAGTGCCATGAGCTTTGCACTCTGAAGCAGTGGTTTCAAAAAGTTTCCTGAAACAATCTCTGAATCTTTGAAATTACACAACAATGCTAACAAACCACCTGATAAAATTTATGACCTCTCGTCCTTTCTCGGAGAACATATACCACATCAGTCCAATGTTGACTGCATGTCTTATATGCAAACAAATCTTGGACTGTTTTAAAGTCAACTTTTTCAAATGCCACTGCGACTGCTGCTTAATATACTGAATGTCCCTGATCTCGCCCGCCCCCCCCCCATGAATGAGAGCAAATGATAAACGTGAAAGGTGGTATTTTAAAAAGTCTGTATTCAATTATTCACACCAAAGGATATCCATTAAAATTATGAACATTTCTAAATATATTTTATGTATCATACATATATATACTTTATATGTATAATTACATATTGACAAAAAATCTGTGGCTGCTTTAAGCGTGTAAGTAAAACAAAGATAGATTTTGCAATATAACATCCATATATGCATATATACTGGCTGCTTGATTTATGAATTTATTTACAACTTGCCTAAGTTATAATAAATGATTACTGTTCTATTATACAAACATAACAGTAAAGGTTTCTTTTAAATACAAAGACTGCAAATGAATACATGAAAAGATTACACACATGTACAATATTTATAATTTAGAAATGCAAAGTTAAGACCTCTTTAAATTATTGCCCTTATGCACGTTACAAAGATTTTTATATGTCACACACATAAAATCACCTTTTTAAATTAACCAACTCAGAAACTATACTCAAGTTGGATGCTGTTAACTTGGGACTCTTTCTCCTTCCACAAGGCTGTTGGCCAGGACTGTGCCGGGGACTCACTGCTCTGTGGGCCCACCTGTCAGGAGCTCGCACTTGGACGCACGCGGCCTGTGTCCACCCCAGCACAGTTTTTAGTCAGCAAGGAGCTTTTCACCAGCGAACTCTTGGCGCCCTAGCTAGGAGGGACATAGGACATGGCTTTTGTTAACGCCGGTAAGTGAGGAAGGTCATCTTTGCTTTTCAGAAAGAGTTAAGATGCTGCCTTTCTACGAATTTTGGTAACTGTTTCACAGTGTTTTGGGCAAGTACTTTATTTCGGACGGGTCAGTGGGTCTGGTGAGTAGGTAGGGACATTGGACAGAAACACGTCCTTCCCATGGATAAATCCATCGTACTTTCAATGTGAACACGAGATGAAGACGTGGTGTGTACACCTCACAGCGGGTCACATGGGGAAAGGCACTCCTGTGTTAGCCATGCACAGGGGCTGTTTCAGAGAGCGCAGGCCTGGGGATGGAGGTGACCACAGAAACACAAGGGCGCAATGCCCGGGAGAACACTAACACAGTATTTTAGGTGGGCTAGAGTACTAGATAATACACTTGTAAAAGTTAACTCACAATAGGAATGAAAACTTTCCACCTATACTTCTGTAAATACACACTACCTCAAAAATATTCACTGAAAACCAGCGTGTGTAAGACCAGCATCTCTACGGGGCTGCTCTCCGGTCTGGCCGGTCAGGTCCCACCGGTCCTGGCACCTCAGCGGCTTTCTGCGTGGGCAGCTCCCTTTGCTGAGCGGCTGGGAGGAGCAGTCAGGGCGCAGGAGGAACATCCTGACAAGCATACATTCCACCGTGAGGCTAAGGAGACAGGTGGCTAGGTTCCAGGCAAGACAGGAAGGCATCTTTGGGTTTCAAGCATGTTTCCTGGGAAACATTAATGTCTTTCACTTTGTTCCAGCTTCTTAATTTAGAACCCTAAGGACACCACAGAAACCTTTTTTTTCTTTTAGACAGATTTTTCTTTCCTTTTTGCTATTTTTTTTATCATCACAAATGCATCTGATGCTTTAGACAACCAAAATATCAAGTTAAAAAAAGAAAACAAAAATGCGTGCACTGCCTTGGGTATCATTAGTTTAAACTTAGAGAAGTGTTGAAAGAAGTAAGCGAAATCTGTGTCAGGATAAATAATTACGTAAATGTGAAACTGTACAGCCTTGTACTACCGACAAGCATGGGGGATGGCCCGTAGCATACTCAGCTAATTTACAATTTACAGGGAATTTAAGTCAGACTAATCCTTGCAACAGAAGGGCTACACTAAAGTGACTAAATGAATAGTGTTTAAAGAATTAACCCCTAAGTAAAATCAGCAAACGTATAGAAAGCAAAGAGGTGTTTGAAATATATAAAGACAAAAGTGATTTCCAAAGTTGAAGTCCTGCTTGTGTACCTGGAAGCCAACAAAATCACATATCATATTAGAATCAGTGTCACAGTTCTTCGAAGTTCTTGCAAAAAAGGTGGAGTCTGAGCTATCGGTCACAGTCACCAGGAGTGTAATCCAGTAGCCGAAGGAAGGGCCCTACTCATCCAGCGTGATACCATTAACCAGGGATATGCCCTTTACCTGCTTCCAACCGTAGTGAAGCAAGAACAGCAAATAACAAAGAAGATTGCAGTGTTTAAAATAAAGGCACAGGCCAAGGCAAGGGGATTAATTAAGTGCTATGAAAGCTCAAACCTTAATGTTAACGGACCACAAACAATACCCCAAACTAAATCTATTTAAAAATGCAGGTGTCTAAGGGTTTGTGCATCTGTGTATCATGTTCAAATATACCTGGCGTGCTTGCACATACCAACAGTGCAAAATTAACTGAGATTGACTGTACAAAATGAAAAAAATACATATTTAAAAAGCATGCTGCAAGGAGGAAACCTACACGGAACACATCTAGCTGCCAATTATTTCAGTTTTTGCTGTTGTGAAAACGAGTCACTTTGGGTACCAAGAATGCCATCTGCACAAATCCTTTTTCATGGCGAGTGGAGTCGGCAACAAGGACAATTATATCGAGTGCTTCAACTCGGTCTCTTTCCCGAGACTAGTTTCTCCTGCGCTTCTTGGAAATAGCTCCACCTGGTAAATGCACCTCGCTTCCCGCGTGGTAAAAGGAGCTTTGGTGAGGGATTAGTTTCCACGTACGTTACATCTCCTTTTAAGTTTTTCTACTTAATTAATTCACAGAGTCAACTACTAATTAACGAGCCGCTTGCATATCTTGTGATTTAATTCCACTGCCCTGGTTCAAGATTTCATGTTGTTGGTGTACGTTTACAGTTTTGAGAAAATTTAAAGTTAAAAAAATGTATCCACAATGTCTGGAAAGACAATGGGATAATTGCATGTAACAATAAGACGTTGTCTATTATAAATCAACATAGCCAATGTAAATTTCTGCACACCTAACATTCTACATATATTCATAGTGGGTTTCCACATTTATACCGGACAAGGAAAAACTGACCCAACATAACACCTGAATTCGAAACTCTCAGCAATAAAAATCACATTGCCCTTTTAAGAAAAGATCTTGAAGAAGGACAAGAAACAATTCAAAAATTAGTATGCTAAATATATCTGCCCAAGTACAAAATATCCCGTCTGCATTATTTCCCAAAACAGATTATTAACTGAATATCATGGTATTCTGAACCCTTTTATTTTAGGTTCATCTATGATTCCTAAGCAAATCTGATACATGGAAAAGGCAATAGTAACAGTTGACATGAGATGATAGTCCTTTGTTCCAACTTTGCTTCTATTATGACAATATTTCACAAGAAATCAACCAACCAACAAATCCATGTACATTTCTTTGGGAAACTGTTCAAAGTACAGGTCACATAATACAATACACTTGGCTATCTCAAATTAGAATTTTCTGTAATAACAGAATAGCAACCTTAAAATACACACATAGCCACAAAACCCCCTGTCCCCCCCACACACGATTGTGTTCTATATCAAAGGCGGAATGCATGCATTCTGTAAAATTCTTTTAATTAAACAACAGTTTTAAATGATGTCCTCGCTGCCCCTCCCCCGCCCCCACCCTGGATGATTTAGTCTCCGGAATAAATCAGGCGACTAAATTAACTGTTGGGACAGAAGCTGAATTCTGTGTGGTACAGTTTCTTAAAATTGGATGTGTGAAAATACACTGCTTTTTTAGAATTTGATTCTATGAATACACTGACATTAGTTAGTTCCTTATCAGACAATATACCTTTCCCAACGTGAAAATTACTGTTTTTGAAGAATAGGGCTGATTTCTAATTTTTATACTTGTTACTTCTCTCTGTATCATAAATACGTAAATATTTGTATACACATGTGTGTATATATACATATGTATGTATATACATATATATAATGTTTGTGGTATGTGCGTACTTATGTGTGTGTGTGCATGTGTGTGTGTGTGTGTCTCCATCATGTTACCCCTCGCTTTCAGCTATTACATTTTCCCTCATCCTGTGTAATTACAATAGCAAATGAAGTCCTATGTAGGGAAGATGGCAACTTTCAGAAGCCCTTAAGTCAATTAAACACATAGTGTTAACTGTAAAATAAGAACTATGTTCATGTATAGCTAACTCTGCTACAACATTTATAAAACATGTTGTAAAAACATCTGATTTAAATGTTTTTGCAAAAGCCAAGCTTATATGAATAATAATGCATACAGTAATGAATATGTAAAAGAATATTTTTAAAACACATTTTATTAAAAGCAATGTTCTCCTGCCTGGTGAACCAGCTAATGTTGTGAGACTCTGTCTAATTTCCAGGCTCACATAAACTGCAGGTTAAGCGGTTACTGTGTCAAGGTGCTAAAAATCTTTAAAGCATTAATGTGCACCAGGACTGACAGGCTTATAATCCTGGGTAAGGGGTTCAAAGTATTACTTTTGTATATTTGTTCAAAACATTTCAATGTACAGCAATATTAGTCAATCAAAATGTTAAACAGAAGAAACTGTCCAAACCATGGGCCTCAATGCCCACATTTGATCTGGGACAAGAGTAACAGAGTAGGGAAACAGGATATGAGGTAACCGCACTGCTACGCTCTTCTCTTTCCGTGCCAAGGACAGAAAGCTTATGAAATACGACTAAGTACACTGAGAAAGGGGCGGAGGGAGACGGAAGCAGTGGATCAAAGTAAAATCTTATCCTTTAATTTGATTTTAAGGGAAAATGTATGTTATTTTAATTAAATGATTTTTAGAATAAACCTTGCATTTCGGAAGTGAATTAAAATTTTGCAGTGACACTGAAAGTGAAAATATAAAGGAATCATTAACAAAAGTTCACATTTTACATCACCAAGGCCAGTCTGTTAAAATGAAATTGTATGTCTTGCTTTCAGTTTGTTCTTTATGCAAAGGGACCAGTAAATTTCCCAGGACTATAATGACGGGAAAAACTTAAAAAAAAAAAAAAAAAAAATTCTTTGACGTCTTTGCAATTGGTCCTTGACGCTCTGAGATGTATTACAATGAACACCTGCATCTCCTAAGGATGGAAAGTCCATCTCCTTTAGCGGTAGGTTCATCCCCTGGAACCCTTTTGTATAAACTCAAAGAACATGCTTAGTCCTCCTAACGTTTAATTCATGAAACAAGAATTTGACTTGCTTCCCACCACTGACTGCAGAAAAACACTTCTCACACGGGTAACCTCAGTGACCTCTCCCGAGGTTGTCTGCTGCTATTATTCAAATTAATTACAAGAAGGTCGCACACCAACATTCACAATGGTAATGTGTAAAAATTCCTATTTATAACCAACAACACCGAAGCAACATTGGTGTTACAGCCAAAGTATAATATCATAATAGTACCATTTTAAATCCTCACTAGAAAGACACAGTGGAAAAGTACCCCCTTCTGAACAATCATTGTCCGTTTCCGTTAAGGCCTCAGCAATAGCAGCCTGTTAGAAAAGGCCGGTTCACAGGTCACACGGAGCTAGCACGGCCAGCCGTTTCCGGAGCACATGGGTGGCCAGGTGTTGATGGTGCAGAGTTCACTCCAGGAGAGGCGGCCGAGGTCATCTGGGTGAGACATTTACTTGGTGTTACCTTCTTGAGTACATGTGCCTCCCAGTTACCAGATGTAGGTTTTCTCCCCCACGGAAATAAAAGGAAAAAAAAGTAAAAGAAGCAAGATGAGGGCTGCTGGGTGAAACCGCTCATCACGGCCATCCGCCATCAGTCCTCAGGGGCCACGAGCTTCTCGGTGGCGTGCTCGGGGGCCACCGGCTGTGACACGATCCATATGGGGCTCTCCTCTCCTCGGATGACTTTCTCCCACTGACTGAGATTGTCCCTGGGGAGAAAAGGTGCCGTTGTAGGTAGGTTACAAAAGCACTTCTTGGCTCTGTCTCAAAAATTCACTAGAGTTTGGTGGCTTTCTTTAGTGTCCTAGTGACTCTGACGATAACTGTGTGATGCCCTCAGGTGGCTCTCATGACAAAAAACCAGCCCCTGGATTTTCCCCTGCAGCCTTAGTTTCCCCAGGAAAGAGCCCCTGGGCCACAAAGGCACCTGGGGTTGTAGGTGGATCGGGGGGAGGCGCACTAGCTCAGGGCTCTAGGCTACAAGGGCAAAAGCAATGGTGGAGCACACAGTGTATCTGTTATGGCTTGAAGTGTGTCCCTGAAAATGTGGGTTGTAAATCCTATCCCCTGTACCTGTGATTGGGAGCCCTGGGGGTGCTGTGGTTAAGAGCTCGGCTGCTAACCAAGAGGTTGGCAGTTCGAATCCACCAGCCACTCCTCGGAAACTCTATGGGGCCATTCTACTCTGTCCTGTAGGTTCACTGTGAATTGGAGTGGACTGGATGGCAATGGGCTTTTTTTTTTGTATACCTGTGGTTATAATCCCTTTTGGGAATGGGTTTTCTTTGTTATGCTAATGAGACAGGATTAGTGTAGGGTGTGTCTTGAGTCAATCTCTCTTGAGATCTAAAAGGAGCAGATAAAGCAATGATGGGAGCAGGAATGGAGGAAGAGAGGTGCTAAGCCACATAAAGATCACCAAGGAGCAGCTCAAAACGGACAAGGACCTTCCCCCAGAGCCAAAAGGGAGAGAAAGCCTTCCCCTGGAGCTGACACCCTGAATTCAGGCTTTTTTTTTTTTAATGTGAGGATGTGGTTCAGACAAGTGCAGGGAAGCAAGGTGGCATCAAATCTGCCAAATTCTTAAGCTTTCGAGGTAAAGGGAGTCCATAACCCAGCCCAATGGTGATAATCACAACATTCATTCTGCTGGATTCTCAATACTTGCAGGAAACACAGAGAATTCCTGAATAGGAAAAGGCTTTTGAACATTGCCTAGGATTTTTTTTTTTTTTAACCTACGTGTTCTTTGGATTTAGACTGATATTCCAGTCTAAAACCAAACAATGTGTTGTTTAAAAAAAAAAAAAGGGTAGTTGCAGCAGCAGAACTGTCAGAAATTCAGGCTGGATGGATTCAGAAGAGGACGTAGAAGGGGGGATCTCATGGATTGAATTGTGTCCCCCAAAATATCTGTCAACTTGGCGAGGCCATGATTCCCAGTATTGCGTGACTGTCTACCATTCTGTCATCTGATGTGATGTCCCTGTGCTGTAAATCCTACCACTATGACGTAAGGAGATGGACTAGTGGCAGTTATACTGATGAGGTCTACAAGATTAGATAGAGTCTTAAGCCAATCTCCTTTGCAATATAAAACAGAGAAGGAAGCAGAGAAACATGAGGACCTCATACTACTCAGACAGATGCACCACGAGCAGAGCTTGTCTTTTGGACCCAGGGTTCCCATGCAGAGAAGCTCCTAGTCTAGGGGAAGACTGATGAGAAGGACCTTCCTCCAGAGCCGGCAGAGACAGAAAGCCTTCCCCTGGAGCTGACACCCTGAATTTGGACTTGGAGCCTACTAGACTGTGAGAGAATAAATTTCTCTTTGTTAAAGCCATTCACTTGTGGTATTTCTGTTATGGCAGCACTAGAGGACCAAGACAAGGGATATCATTGCTGATGTCAGAAGGATCCTGGCTGAAAGCAAAGTATACCAGAAAGATGTTTACCTGTATTTTACTGACTATGTAAAGGCATTAGTCTGTGTGGATCATGACAAATTATGGATAACATTGTGAAGAATGGGATTTCCAGAACACTTAATTGTGCTCATGAGGAACCTGTACTTAGACCAAAAGGCAGTTGTTCAAACAGAATAAGGGGACACTGTGTGGTTAAAGTCAGGAAAGGTGTGCATCAGGGTTACATCCTTTCACCATACTTATTCAATTTGTATGCTGAGCAAATAATATAAGAAGCTGGACTATATGAAGAAGAACACAGCATCAGGATTGTAGGAAGACTCATTAACAACCTTGGATATGCAGATGACACAACCTTGCTTACTGAAAGCTAAGCAGACTCGAAGCACTTACTGATGAAGAAACATAAAGCCTTCAGTTTGGATTATACTTCAACATGAAGAAAAGAAAAATCCTCACACCTGGACTGATAAGCAACATCATGATACACAGAAAAAATATTCAAGTTGTCAAGGATTTCGTTTCACTTGGATCCACAATCAACACCCATGGAAGCAGCAGTCAAGAAATCAAACGATGTATTGCATTGGGCAAATCTGCTGCAAGAGACCTCTTAAAAGTATTAAAAAGCAAATATGTCACTTTGAGGACTAAGGTGCGCCTGACTCAAGCTACAGTGTTTTCAATTGGCTCATATGCATTTGAAAGCTGGACAATGAATAAGGAAGACCAAAGAAGAACTGATACATTTAAATTATGGTGTTGGTAAAAAATACTGACTATACCATGGACTGATGGAAGAACGAACAAATCTGTTTCGAAGGACAGTCAGGATGCTCCTTAGAAGCGAAGATGGCGAGACCTTGTCTCATGTACTTTGGACATGTCATCAGGAGGGACCATTCCCTGGAGAAGGACATCATGCTTGGTAAAGTAGAGGGTCAACGAAAGACAGGAAGATTCTCAATGAGATTGATTGACACAGTGGCTGCAACAATGAGCTCAACCATAGCAATGACTGTGACAATGGCGTAGGACTGGGCAGTGTTTAGTTCAGTTGTATGTAGGGTCTCTATGAGTGGGAACCGACTCAATGGCACCTAACAACAACAGATTAATATCCTAATTTCTCTTCAGTGGTGCACTCCTTTTTACAACCTGATTCTTTCAAGAATGAGTCCCAGCTCACCCTTCATGTTGCCAATGATGACTTAGCCACTTACATAATACCCATTGCCATCCAGTTGATTTCAACTCCACAGGAATGCTATAGGTCAGAGTAGAACTGCCCCTTAGTGTTTCCAAGGAGCAGCTGGGAGATTCTAACTGCTGACCTTTTGGTTAGCAGTAGAGCTCTTAACCACTGTGCCACCAGGGCTCCTATGTAATAAGATATCTGAATTAATTATGACCTAAAACCAAAACCAAACCCATTGCCACTGAGTCAATTCTGACTCCTAGTGATCCTATGGGACAGAGTAGAACTGCCCCATAGGATTTCCAGGGTTATAACCTTCACGGAAACAGACTGCCACATCTTTCTCCCACGGAATGACTGGTGGGTTTTGAACTGCCAACCTTTTCGTTAGCAGCCAAGCACTTACCCACTTTACCATCAGGGCTCCTAAATTATGGTCTAAACCAAAATCGATCTAGGGAGAGCAAAATTTGATCTTTTCATTTCCAAAGGCATGAAGAGTTACAGTAAAGATTTTGTACTATAACTGAAACTATTTTTCTTTTATGAAATACTTATTATTTTAATAAACTAAACCAGTGATTAAGATTACTTTATGGCAAAACAAAATCAATTGGGATGTTAAATTCATCTCTTCAAGAGTAGAGAGGAAGCAGATACAATCCCTTAAATGGTAAAAAAAAGAGGGAAAAAAATCCAAGGTCTTTTTTTTTTTTAATATTCTTGTTTGTTGGGTTTTTTTGTTTGTTTCCTTTAAAAAAAAATTCATAAAATAAGTTATAACAGCAGAAGATGGGAGTATTTAGGTTTTTGGTTCGTGTTTAAAACTCTCTGCTCTTTCCTCATTATCCTAAGGCACAAACATGCCAACCCAAGTGTGGTCACTACCAAGAAGCTACAAAGACCCCGCCCCCAACACCGTGCAATTCACCTGGGGAAAAATCACACAGCAGCTCTTCTCACTGCCCTCTTGCCTTCCCCAGAGGGGAATTCTTTTAAAAGTAAAATCTAAAAAGTTTTTCAAACATGAGCCCAATCCTCAAAAAAAAGAGCTAGTGCAGGTAACAGCCATTAAATCTTAAATATCATTTTAGAAGAAACTAAAACTGAAAGAGGAAGGGGATCCCTTGGAGTTCCTCCTGCTCACATATAAGCAATAAGCTGTGTGATCTAACCAGGGCTTCCACCCCCAGATGTACTGAATCAGAATCTACAGTTTAACAAGATTCCCAGGTGATTCTTAAGTATAACTTCCTGGGAACTTGTTAGATATGCAAATTCTCAGCAGGGGTTTGAACAGGAATGAACCAGCTCAAAGCCTTGGATTTAAGAATTTTTTTTTTTTTTTTTTACTAATAGGTTTTGTTTTTTTTTTACTAATAGGTTTTGTTACTAACGGTGCACTGGTGGCACGGTGGTTTACGTGTTTGGCTGCTAACCAAAAGGTGGGCAGTTTGAATCTACCAGATGCTCCTTGGAAGCCATATGGGGCAGCTCTACTCTACCCTATGGGGTCTCTATGAGTCAGAATCAACTCCACGGCAAGCTTTTTTTTTTTTTCCCCCACTAATAAGCACCACTGAGCAGAACTACTGCCCTAAAAACACCAGGAAGCAGGGCTCGCTCTGACTCTTCCTGCTCCAGTTTTGGTGAACGAATGACTTTATGAATGCTCTCGGCACATGCTTGGTACCTAGGAGACACAGTCCATAGAGTTATGGTATTTACTGTAAACTACACACCTTGACAGAGTGACAAATCCCACACCAAGTCTCAGCGGTTTTTGTCTGTTTTTTAAATAGTGTTACAGACTGAACAGCTTCACAGACCTGCAGGCTTTGAGGAGTGGCTCCGTGGGCGGGAGGATCTGGTACAGAGTGGTGTAGCAGGGGATGGCCACAGCGTTGTAGAATCCAAGCTGCCTCCGCGCGCAGACAAGCAGGAAACAAGAGCGCACGTTAGCAATTCTCAAGGCACTGACGTTTCCCACGTGAATCTTCTGGAGGCTTCTGAAGCCTGACTGTACCACTGAAGGTTCTACTTCTGCTGTATGTGATATGTGGACTCAATGAGAACTGCTCTAGAGTGCATTTAGAGTGCATTAAAATATGCTCTAGAAATGGAACATACAACAATCGAAACCTACAATAAATGTTAACATCCGCTGAAATCCCAAACCCATGTCGAACATTAATGAGAGTCTATTTATTTACTCTATTTATTCAAAGTTAAGTCCTGTTCTTACCTCTGGCCTAATCTAGGGCTGTACCCTAAACACTTCACCAAAATCAACCTGCCATTCTTCCACACGATGACTTTTTTCCAATTCAGTATCTCAAGAGTTACCGCGGTGGTGTTTCGTTTTGTTTGGAATCCTCGGGTTCCGGTCCTTTGGTTAGTCTCCTGAGACTTTTATTCTGCCCCCCCGCCCACCTCTTTTGGAACCACAATGAATCTCATTAATTTTATTGTAGGTCTCTCAGGCCACAGTTCTGTCAGGTTCCATAGTTGTTGAATTCACATATTTTGGAGTTAATCTGCGATACTTTAAAAAATATATTTCAAAACACTTTATTAGGTATTTTGGTCCACTCTGCAAATAAGGCTGCTAGCTTAGCCTGGCCTACTGAAGGCCAGATTTGAAAGGGCACCCAGACAGGAAGCACAGATGGCGGAGCGATGACTAACTGTCCACGGCTTGACAACATGTACAAGCAGAAACGAGGTCCCTCCCTTTGGTGACCCGAGCATGGCTTACTAGTTTCCTTAAGAGACTGAACTCCAAAGAGACTCATCAAAGGACACAGGAAAATCCAAACTACTTGGTTCGTTTCTCCTGTCTAAACTATCTTCATAGTATCTCACTAGAACAATGCCGACTCATTTCACCCTTTGACTTTATGGCCTATCCAGAGATTTTATCTTAGTATTTAGCAGATGCCATGGGGCAGAAGATCCCAACAAACTAATTAGTTATTGGAAAGCAGGGTATTTTATCATTATGGCAAAGAATAATTTCACAGTAACCAACAATTGAGAAGCTAAATGCTTGGTAAAATATTAGCTGTTCACAGAAATGTTTTATTTAAAAATGGTAGCATAAATAAAAATGGAATTTTGGCAAAAAATAAGCAATTTTAAAACAGCTGCTTTCTTAATTAAAAAACACTAAAACAGAACCCTCACTCTGAAGGTATGAAAGAGGAATTCACAACTATCTTCAGTGATACACCAAAATAAATTCCATGTGATTTCACAAATTGTTAATCATGTAAACCAATGAAATATTAAAAAAATTAATTTCTATATAGGTAAATGTTTATATTATCTCAGCATGAAAAAGGACTTTTAAAATATGACTACATGTTTGAAAGAAGTTCCACAAACAATATTAAAAAGCAAATAAACTGCAAAATATATATGCTATATGCATGACAGCTGTCCCAGGTACACTTTCAAAAGAAAAAGGAAAAATGAGAAGTGATCTGCTAATTATTCATATTTAAAACATGAAAAGAGAAAAAGCTCAACACATGTTATTTGGCAATTATTTCTGATTAATGGAGAGAGTACAAAGCAAAAAGAGACTTGGTTCACAAACTAGTCCAATAAAATTTAAAACTGGAATTCACTACGAAATGAACATATAGCTAGCTGCTAACCAAAAGGTTGGCAGTTCAAACCCACCTAGTGGCTTCATGGGAAAAAGACCTGGTGACCTGCTTCTTTAAAGATTACAGCCTAGAAGACCCTATGGCGCATGGGGTCACTAGGAGTTGAAATCAACTCAACAGCACCAAACAACAAGTATTTGGTGGTTTCTTATTAAAATAAAAGTGAAAAATTACTCCCAAATATTTGATTTAATGCTTTCTTAAGTTATATCTATTTTTCTTTAACTACATGCTGATTAAATAAAATATGCAGATGTAATAAAAATGTATACGGTTATTAAAAAAAGATATGAATAGAATGCCACACTTAAAGGCACATACCCACACATACAAACAAAGCTTACTGAGATGTAAAACGTGCGAAATGCTTATATTCATGGGAAGAATATTCCATTTGTCTTATTATACTCAATATTCTGTTATATTACAAAATAAGTGGTAGTACTTTATCATCTCCTATAAATTTTCCATGGCTCGTTATAATTTTTGAATATCTCCCACATTAATCTACAAATTGCTAATTGAAATAAAAAACCTATTTTGAAGCTTTTAAATGTAATTATTAGTAACTTTCAATTTAGTATGATATTGGCGTATATAGTAGATGAGTCAAGTGTATTACAGGCAGTCCCTGGGTTATGGATGTCCAACTTTCAGGCAAGTAGTACTTAAGAACAGACTGCCATAAAGCCTACTAAAAATTTGAGTTAAATACAATGGTTTGTAATAAAGAACGCACACACCATTTTGTGACACTCACGAAAACATCGTACAGTTTGAGAGTGTTTAAGTATATCATACGCATATCCACTGTCTTTGAGTTGATTCCGACTTACAGAGACCCTATAGGACAGAGCAGAACTGCCCCATGGGGTTTCCAAGGATGTAAATCTTTATGGAAGCAGACTGCCACAACTTCCTCCTGCTGAGCAGCTGGTGGGTTCGAACTGCTGACCTTTCAGTTAGCAGCTGAGAGCTTTAACCACTGTGCCACCAGGGCTCCTTTTTATATACATAAAAAGGTAAAATACATACTATATACTAAGACAAACATTTGACGCTAAATAAGAACCAGATGTATCTGTCCCACTTACCTACAACTTAAAGACAGAGTTAGGGATGGTTCTTATTTATAACCTGGGGACTGCTTGTATAGAGTTATATATTAAATTTCTTACGGAAGACTTCCATTCATGTTTCATTTGCACTCACTGATCAACTACAGTGCATTCTGAGATTGCTCTACATGCCCTGAACAAACAATGAGCAGTGCCAGATTACAGAAAGAGTCTAGGTTTTATGGTTAGACAGACTTGGTTGGGTCCTTGGCCTTTATTAGTTGTGTGACCCTGAGTAAATTGTTTAACCTTCCCAGGACTTCATCAGGAGCCCTGGTGGTGCAGTGGGTAAAGTGACTGGCTGTTAACCAAAAGGTGGCCAGTTCAAATCCACCAGGGGCTCCGCAGGAGAAAATGTGGCAATCTGCTTCCATAAAGATTTCCAGCCTTGGGAACTCTATGTGGTTGCTGTGAGTTGGAATGGACTCAATGGCAGTGGATTTGGTTTTTTTGGAGGGACTTCATTGCAATTACATCTCTAGAAAGAAGTAATGACAAAGACAGTTGAAAATTCTTTCAATCCAAACAACTAGGATCTCCTAACTTCAGTCTTACCAGCCCCAACTCCATCTAAATGGCGAAGGGCTCACTTGCTCTACACACAGATCATTAAATCCTTCCTGGCTACAACCCAGCCTCATAGTTTCCCGGTTTAGCTTTTGGCTTTGGGAACCAAATCAGATGTGATAGCTGGCACTCCTGCACAAATCAAAAAGGCCACATTCCTCAGACTCTACGTTCCCTTCAACACAAAGGAGATACCTAAGAGCGTCTTCCCAAGTGAAGGACCATCTGATGGATGGTGATTTGAGGATAAAGGGATGTTCTTTTTAGTTCTCAGCCCCCTACAGGATGAATTGCTATAGTTTCTGCATTAATCGCCAGACCTGGAACGGCCCATCCTTGTACACAAGTCACATTATTCATATATAGCTTAAAAAAAAAAATAGCTTTATGACCGCCTTAAAATATTTAATTTTGAGCAAGATAATTCATACTTGGCCTTGTGGGACTTCATCTCTTTTGTCTCTGTCCATCATGGGAATAGGCTGTATGCCCAGTTTCTTCATTTCATCACCCTAAGATAAAAGGAGAACAAAATCATACTTTCTCAATTCAAAAACTGTCATAAAATTTTGGTATTAATGAGCTATTTCCTTTATTCATTAATCACCTTTAAAATAATGTTTTTGTTTACTGACCCAAGAAACATGGCATATGAATGAAAAATTGAATATATCATTGTTGGGTATTTTATCCTGATGTTCTCTTGTCCTGAATGTCCAGAAATCCAGCCATCTCTTCTGATCTCCTTTTACAGAAGTTAGTAAGAGTTACAAAGACAGGAGATACAATTAGTGACAAGGGGCACTCAAGGCATTTCTCACTTTTCTTCTTCAAGTGTTTTTTCACCTGCACTGAACTGGGTGCAGCCAGGCTCCAGAGAGGCTGCCTGACGGAACCTCTCCCATAAAGTGCCATGGTTTGTTACCGAACTAAACATGGTCGGCTGACATGTGTTGTTGGTAAAGACACAGTATTCCTGGCTGTACAGTGCCATAAAATTGTGGGCTCTGGGCTAAGGAATTTGTATACAATATTTTATTTAATCCTCATGTAATACTACAAGATACATATTGTTATCCATATTTTATAGTTTTTAAAATAATCTTGCTTTTTATTTGTTAAAGTTAAAGCTTCCTATATTTAGGAGATAAGCTGGTAAACCTTGATAATTATATTTCTATTCTGTCTCCTTCCATTTACAGTGAGGTCCTTGAAGACAAGGCCTCTGAGAATGCTAGGATATTAATAAACTTTTGTTCACTGAATAATACGCAGCATATTAAGTGTAAATACCTGCTTTAAAGATCTGTAATATTTTCATACGTATTTTAGAATACAAAATATGGTTGTTAAAGTATGAAATATATCATAGCTAAGTACAATTATTTTCAAAATAAGCTAGGTTCAGCTCAGTTTTTTCATGTGATATTTGTAGAATGGACTCTACAGTGACTACCTTTAGATACACGTGCAAATTAAGTAGACTGTGATAATAAAGTCAGATATTACAGTTCAAACATGCACATCCGAACAGTCTTTCTAAATGAGTCTGACCGTAACTAGGTTTTGATACACACAATACAAAAAAGAGAAAAGAAAAGGGTGCAAGAGCAAATTACGCAATGCATAAGGCATCCTGGAGAAATAACCACCTGAGCGTAAGGTAAAGATCTAGGTTTTCAGGCAACCCAAATTCTTTGCTTTACAGCTATAGAACAATGCAACGTTACAAACCATTTCTACTAAACTTGTAGCCAAACACGTGCTGCTTTTTCTGTCTGTCCTGCTCTGGCTGAGATATACGGTCGGACCATCAACTATGAAGCTACCTGCCTTCCAAATTTACTTGCATTTCTTCAAACCAAATCAGGTACACCTGAAAGTATTTATAGGGTTTTTTTCTTGTTTGATTCCCCATTAAGGAATTTTTGAATATTCAGGGACCCAAGCATTTATGGATTCATTACAACAAGAACAGTAAGAGAATTATTTTCTACTTATGGACAATTCAGAATGCCAGCTGAGGAACACAAAGCACACTACTAATAATTTCGATAATTAAGGAAAGGTTTTAAAGAAATTAATTTGCATGTTTGTTTCACATGTCAGGACTTTCCTGAATTAATATCCCACATATTTTATTAAATGGAGCCGTGGTGGTAGAGGGGTTAAGAGATCAGCTGCTTTAACCAATAGGTTGGCAGTTTGAATCCACCAGCTGCTCCTCGAAGCCCATGGGTTGCTGTGAGTCAGAATGAACTCAACAGCAATGGATTTTATGTGTGTGTTTTATATTCTATTGAACTCATCATGTGCAGTTGGGTTGACAGTTCGGTGAACTTATAAATCCTCGTGTGATATAAAATGATTATCATCTCAAATTCCTCACTGCAGGCCCAGATTGCCCAGGAAACTGTGGGTCCTGCTATATACTTTGTCTAGTGCGTATCTTAAAGACGACCACCGGCAACGCTTGGTGAATACCTGAGCAGATCAGCTGTTAAGTGGGGGAAACTGTTGCACAATTGTTCATTACATTATGTTCCTAAACTATTTCAGTTGAGATCAGAGAATTTACACACATATTCAGGTGAGCTATAACAAGATGCTTGTTCTCACTCGGCATGCTGCATCATTGCTAAACTCTGTCTTACGTGAATATAGTGTTTCTTTTTTAAATAAGTAGCAACATGAGCAACTGAGGTATTGCTGATAAATTGTCCACTTACTTAATTTCTCCTTAAATCTCTTCTGATTTCATGATGCTGTACATGTTCCTATGAAAGTGAAGGACATACCTCAGCCCAAAATTCTGCGTATATGTCATTCGCTGTCAGTTTTGTCACTGGCCACAGTTTTGTCACAGAACAAAGATCACAGGCCGTCATCATCAAGCCAATTACACGGTCTCTAGAACACAAGCATACGAAACTGGTCAGCTCAGTGTCTGCACATTTATCATGAAAACTAACAGGCCTTCCAGATTTCCAGGAGTAAGATTTAAAGTCTATATCACTGTATGAGGGAGGAAAGAAGGACAGGACTCGTTGGCAGGACATGTAAAGTTGGGTTAGAGAATCAAAGAATCGTAAGGTGCTCGGTCACTCCTATCTCTAGTTCTATGAAAAGAGTGTATTACCTGCTCCTGTGGCCTGAGTACCACTGCGAAAATCACATAGGACGGGCCCCAGCTCTCGCAGTCTAAATACCCTGGTTTGCTTTTACAGCCAGGGACTCGATTTTCATTTCCTTGGAATTTGGGGAATTTAGACTGGGGAGGAGGTTTTAAGAGATAATCTACCCCAAACCTTTCAATCTTTATAAGGAAAATCTGAGGTACCAAGAAATTAAAGAACTTATCCAAAGTGACACTAGCTGTGACAAGGTCAGAGTAGAAGCTGGGTGCCCAGCATGCAAAGAAATTGTCAAATGGGTGTTTTGTTTTCTGCTTCTCAGGCATTCCTGTTCCAACTCTAACCTAACTTAAAGGAGTCTGCTTCTTCAGCTGCTTCACATTTATAACTAGGGGCTCCGAGTCCGACTTTTTTTTCTTCAAAAGATGGTTATTACCAACTATATTGGGTTAAATATTTGGTTTAATCTTTCATCTTGAAAAAAATAGTAATGGCTTAAGGAATTCAAACAGACATACACCCCTTATAAGTTCAATGGATTTCAAGAACTTGTGTTGTTCTAGTCATATATGATTACCCTAAATGAAATCTACACTTAACGGAGTAGTAAGCACTAGTTATTAAGGAATTTCAATGCACTAACTGTTACTTTATTAAGCATACTGTGTGATTTTAAAAGACAAATTATCAACACAGATGCAAAACTGTGCAACATGTGAGCAGATGTTATGGTTTCCAACTCATGTCCTAAATTCTGATAAGTCCTAGGAATTCTCTGCTGTTAACCACTCCCTTACTTCTTCTAGGGCCACAGATATTTTCTATTTGTGAGCAGAGTCCTGAGCCTGCCCTGGCTGGGTAGAGAGCATATTAGCAGCATAGAGGTCCCTGGGTGGGGCAAACAGTTAAGCATTTGACTAGTAGCCCAAAGGTTGACAGTTCAAACCCACCCAGGAGGAAACTCGGAAGAAAGGCCTGGCAATCTGCTTCCAAAAGGTCACAGCCTCTAAAACCCTATGGAATACAGTTCTACTCTACACACATGGGGTTGTCATGTCTCGGAATCAACTCAACAGCAAGTAGCAACAACATCTGACTATTTGGTAGGGCTTCTGATTCAGTGGTGCTCCCTAGAGAGAAGATTCCTGGGTACCTGGGAGGCCCTGCTCCTCCTTCCTCACCATCATGTCTTTGATACGAATCAACTGTAGAGTTCTTTTATTTTCCATTAGCCCACTTCCTTTAGCCCATTTGACTAACCAAATTCTCTCTTTTACAACTTTACTTCTCATAAGCACGCATATCAAGAGGGTATCATGCCTCCGCCATGTTGGTTAGACTTATGGATGCCCTTCCTGAAAATCAAAACAGCTGCCACATGAAGGTTCACGTCCCTTAAAATGGTCAGGGAACTAGAAGATTCTCTCTATGAGGTAGTTTGCTAAGCACGTCGGGGTTTAAAGATAGTGTACTTATTTCTTGGTTTGGATTTATAAAGGTATCAGTATATTATCTGTTTTCTCAACAGGTAAACCCAGTTAAACAGAAATAGAACATGGGGGGAAGAGGGAACCCTGTTTATAAATAATTATTTCATTATTAGCTCAATCTAATGAAAAAAATATTTATACACAGAGTAACAGTTTGGACATTTACTGAAAAAAATCAACATTCATTTCCCTTGGCTAAGTATTTTAATAAGTTTTATCTCAAAAATATTTGTAATCTCCTAACTCTGTGAAACAGAATAGAAACGATAATAGAACTGGGCATGTGGCATGTGGAAGCAATTTTCTCCCTGGAAAGTGATTCTAGATGAAGCTGCTATGACAGGGTTGGGGTTGGTTATTCAGAAGTAGTTATCATTTGGATTTTGCTCTCAAAATTACTTAGACAAAACTATTTAACAGTAGTTATTTTACCATTAACCAAGATAAATAAATAAGTAAAATAGATTAGAGACCTGGCATTAAATTCCTTTAATAAACATCATTACCCAGTTGTACTAGTAAATACACATCAGTTAGGTGGTCATGATACCTGAGTTAGGCACGGACTGGAGTTAACATTTCATTTCTGCTGTGAATGGAATGGAGGCCCAACTGGTAGAAACACCTAATGTGCATCATGTGTTTTACTAACCAGTCACGAAAGGGCCTGGTTTATGCTGAACACACTCTTGGCGTGATCAGGTGGAAGCCAGTTGCTAAGAACGATCAAGTCAGGGCCCGGCATAGTGTCCATGTTACAGTGATTCTTCCCAAGAACTTCCAGTGTTTGACCCCATTCCTTTATTCCAGAGTTCTGAAGGCCTGGGTGTGATGCACATGTGAGGAACAAACAGTCCCTGCCCTCATGGTGCTGACGCTCTCATAGGGAGAAGGCGACTGAGCAGGTAAAACATTTCATACAGTAACAAGTGCTATGTAGGAGATAAAATAGAGACAACCATGGGAAGATCTGTGAGGAGGTGCTCCGGGAGAGACAGCATTTGTGAAAATCCCTTGTGAGGAACACGGACAGCCAGTCCGGCTGACACCCAGTGAGGTGGTTAGACAGGGAATGGGATTAAGTTTGGAGAGATGGGCTGGAAACATGCCCTGATGAAGGATGATGGCAACTTGAATTGGGGTGATGGTAGTGGAGACCGGGAAAGCAGAGAGATGATGTTAGAGAGGTAGAATTAACCTGAAAGTCATTCGCACCAGCAGGTGTTTTAATGACGGTACATCTTTCTCTCCCTCCCTCTCACTCTTTCTTCCTCCACTTCCGTTCCCTATCATTATCCCAAACCAGGTGCAGTATAAAGAACACGGAATCCATCCATCTCAAGGGTGAAGACCATCTTAACTGAAAGAAGGAAGCCTCTCTTGGCAGTGTGCACCTCAGCCTTCTCAGTACCATCTGATTTTGAAATTCCCATCCCCACATCAGGAGATGTAGAATCACAGACTTGGTAAGGCAGTAAAGGAAGGAACAGAAGTCACGTGGTCTGCAGCATTTCAGGCGAGTCACTGGTGCCAAGAAGGAAGCCCCAACCCTTCCCTTCTGCCTGCCTCCTCCACCCAGCCCACAGTATAAGTTAGAATATCATTTCATTCCATTGCCAAAAAGTCAATTTCGACTCACAGCAACCCTATAGGACAGAGTAGAACTGCCCCATCGGGTTACCAATGAACAGTTGGTTGAATCAAACTGTTGACCTTTTGGTTAGAAGCCAAATGCTTAACCACTGTGCCACAGGGCTCCATTAGCCATGGGCAAAATGTCTTTCCAGAAGAGAAATGGAAGCACGCAGCAGGAGAAGTTGAAGCATGGAAGTTACTTTACAAAATATTTCATGTCAAGGTATGAAGATACATACAGAGTGAATTCTCACAAGATCATGATACAACTCTCTCATTTGTGTGGATGTCATTTCAAAAAGACTAAGTGGCCAGCTCCATTTCCACAGGTGCAGCTGGAAATGTAAACTTAAGGGCCCCTCATTCTCTGCCTTTGCTGTTCATGAGATGATGTGGCGACTTGAAGAGCTAAGGTATATTTTAGCCTTCCTAATGTCTTTTTTTTGGTATACTCACATTTTCACCTCAGGAAAACGATAAAAATATGTATTCCGGCTTTAAAACACAATAATGTTACCTACGTGATACAGAAGAACAAACACATCTGTCTTGGAAAAAGTACAGCCAGAATGCTCCTTGGAAGGGAGGATAGTGAGACTTGTCTCATTCACTTTGGACATGTTATTAGAAGGGACCAATCCCTGGAGAAGAACATCATGCTTGGTACAGGGTCATCCAAAAAGAGGAAGACCCTCAATGAGATGGACTGACACAGTGGCTGCAACAATGGGCTCAAGCGTAACAATGATTTTGAGGATGGCGCAGGACCCGGCAGTGCTTTGTTCTGTTGTATGCAGGGTTGCTATGAGTTGGAATCGACTTGACGGGAACTAACAAGTTGATACAGGATATATCAGCCAGGGTCCTAACAGGAAACAGATGAGGCCCTCAGAAGAATTAGCCCTGAAGGGACTGTTTGCCAAGGCCCAGTCAGGGCTGAGGGAGACCAAGGCCTCTGAAGCTCTGAGGGCTATGACAGTGGGAAGGGTACCATGCTCAGACTTGAAGAGCCAGGAGAGGAGAATTGCCAGAATCTAGCAAGGCTAACTGTGGAAGAGGGCCCTCCCTAGAAGCTCTGTCCCTGGCCAAGGAACACAGCCATGGTTGAACCACAGCATAGCAGGAATGAAGCGAGGAACAAACAGAATAACTGTTCTCTCCTCCCGCCTGCAGTGTCCCGTTAATGCACTATCCAGCTCATAAAAGTACCTCAGAGGTTGAAAACTGAAAAGATGTTGCTCACGTTAAAAAAATACATTTGAAGTTTGAACTAATTAAATATCAAATTTTACACGTCTCGTCAGTTTGTTGTACCCTGGTGGCTTGCATCTTACTGTGATACTAGAAGCTATGTCACCGGTATTTCAAATAACAGTTGGATCACCCTTGGTGGGCAGGCTTCAGCTGAGCTTCCAGACTAAGAGAGACTAGGAAGAAGGACCTGAAAGTCTACTTCCGGAAAAAAAAAAAAATAAAGGCCAGTGAAAACCATGTGAATAGCAGTGGAACATTGTCTGATACAGTGCTGTAAGATGAGTCCCTCAAGTTAGAACGCACTCAAAATATGACCGTGGAAGAGCTGCCTCCTCAAAGTAGAGTTGACCTTAATGATGTGGATGGAGTCAGGCTTTCAGAACCTTCGTTTGCTGATGTGGCATGACTCAAAATGAAAAGAAACAGCTGCAAACATCCATTAGTAACTGGAACTTGGAATGTACAAAGTACGAATCTAGGAAAATTGGAAATTATCAAAAATGAAATGGAATGCATAAAGATCTATATCCTAGGCATTGATAAGCTGAAATGGACTGGTACTGGCCATTTTGAATCAGACAGTCATAAGGTCTGCTATGCCAGGGATGACAAACTGGAGAGGAATGGTTTTGTGCTCATCCTCAAAAAGAACATTTCAAGATCTATCCTGAAGTACGACTCTGTCAGTGATAGGATAATACCTATACACTTACAAGGAAGACCAGTTAATATGACTAGTATTCAAATTAACGCACCAACCACTAAGGCCAAAGATGAAGAAACTGAAGATTTTTACCAGTTTCTGAAGTCTGAAATTGATCAAACATGCAATCAAGATTCATTGATAATTACTGGTGATTAGAATGCAAAAGTGGGAATCAAAGAAGAAGGATTGGTAGTTGGAAAATATGGCCTTGGTGACAGAAACAAAGCCAGAGACTGAATGACAGAATTTTGAAGACCATTAACTTCTTCATTGCAAATACCTTTTTTCACCAACATAAATGGCAACTCTACACATGGACCTTGCCAGATGGAATACACAGGAATCAAATCGACTACATCTGTGGAAAGAGTCAATGGAAAAGCTCAATATCATCAGTTAGAATAAGGCCAGGGGCTGACTGTGGAACAGACCATCAATTGCTGGTATGCAGGTTCATGTTGAAGCTGATGATAATTAGAACAAGTCCATGAGAGCCAAAGTACGACCTTGTGTACATCCCACCTGAATTTAGAATAGATTTGATGCATTGAACACTAATGACCAACACCAGAGGAGTTGTGAAAGGACATCATACGAGAAGAAAGCAAGAAGTCATTAAAAAGACAGGAAAGAAAGAAAAGACCAAAATTGGTATCAGAAGAGACTCTGAAACTTGCTCTTGAACAGAGAGTAGCTAAAGTGAAAGGAAGAAATGATGAAATAAAAGCCGAATGGGAAATTTCAAAGGGCTGTTGGAGCAGACAAAAGTAAGGCATTATAATGAAATGTACAAAGACCTGGAGACAGAAAACCAAAAGGGAAGAACACACTTGGCATTTCTCAAGCTAAAAGGAACTGAAGAAAAAAATTCAAGCCTCGAGTTGTAATACTGAAGGATTCCATGGGGAAAATATTAAACAACGCTGGAAGCATCAAGAGAAGATGGAAGGAATACACAGAGTCACTGTACCAAAAACAATTGGTTGACATTCACCCATTTCAGGAGGTAGCAAATGATCAGGAACCGATGGTACTGAAGGAAGAGGTCCAAGCTGTGCTGAAGGCATTGGCAAAAAACAAGGTTCAGGAATTGATGGAAGACCAGTTGAGATGTTTCAACAAACTGATGCAACCCTGCATGTGCTTACTTGTCTATCCCAAGAAATTTGGAAGACAGCTACCTGGCCAACTGACTGCAAGACACCTATATTTGTGCTCATTCCAAAGAAAGGGTGAGCCAACAGAATGTGAAAATTATCAAAAAATGTCATTAATGTCACATGCAAGTAAAATTTTGCTGAAGATCATTCGAAAGCAGTTGCAGCAGTACATAGACAGGGAACTGCCAGAAAACAAACTGGATTCAGAAGAGGACACGGAACAAGGAATATCATTGCTGATGTCAAATGAATCCTGACTAAAAGTAGAGAATTTCAGAAATATGTTTACCCATGTTTTATTGGCTATGCAAAGGCATTTGATTGTGTGGATCATAACAAATTATGGATAAGTTTCGAAGAATGGGAATTCCAGAACACTTCTTAATTGTGCTCATGAAGAACCTGTACATAGACCAAGAGGCAGTCGTTCAAACAGAACAAGGGGATACTGCGTGGTTTGAAGTCAGGAAAGGTGTGGGTCAGGGTTGTATCCTTTCACCATACTTATTAAATCTGTATGCTGAGTAAATAACCTGAGAAGCTGGATTATATGAAAAAGAATGGCGCGTCAGGATTGGAGGAAGACTTGTTAACAACTTGCAATACGCAGATGGCATAACCTTGTTTGCTGGAAGTGAAGAGGGCTTGAAGCACACAGGTGAAGATCAAAGACTAGAGCCTTCAGTATGGATTACACCTCAACACAAAACAAAAATCTTCACAAGTGGAACAATAAACAACATCATGATAAATGGAGAAAAGACTGAAGCTGTCAAGGATTTCATTTTACTTGGATCCACAATCAATGCCCACGGAAGCATCAGTGAAGAAATCAAATGGCCTATCGCATCTAGAAAATCTGCTGGAAAACTCTTTTTCAAAGTGCTAATGAGCAAAGGTGTTACTTTGAAGACCAAGGTTCACCTGATCTAAGCCATGGTATTTTTAATAGTCTGGTATGCATGCAAAAGCTGGGTAATGAATAAGGAAGACCAAAGAAGAATTGATCCATTTGAATTATGGTGTTGGGAAAGAATATTGAATATACCGTGGGCTGCCAAAAGAATGAACAAATCTGTCTTGGAAGAAGTACGGCCAGAATGTTCCTTATAAGCAAGGATGGCAAGACTACGTCTCACATACTTTGGACACGTTATCAGGAGGGATCAGTCCCTGGAGAAGGACATCCTGCTTGGTAGAGTAGAGAGTCAGCGGAAAAGAGGAAGGCACTGAATGAGATGGACTGACACAGTGGCTGCAACGATGGGCTGAAGCATAGCAACAATTGTGAGGATGACACGGGACCAGGCCATGTTTCATTCTGTTGTACATCGTGTGCTATGAGAAGGAACCAACTGGACAGCACCTAACAATAACAGGTGCTCTTTTCGTAGTCCTGGGTTGTTGGAGTAAACTTGATGGCAATGGGTTTTTGTGGTTTGGGTGGCACAAATGGCTAAATGCTGCTCTACTAGTCAAACCCGCCCAGCAGCACCTCCAGAGAAAAGTCTGGTGATCTGCTTCAGAAAGGTCACAGCCTTGTAAACCCTATGGAGCATTTCTACTCCACACATATGGGGTCGCCATTAGCTGGAGGTGACTCGATGGCAACTAACAAAACAACAGGTGCTCCTTGGGTCAACATAATGTTTTTGATTTATCCATGTTGTTTCATAAATCAGAACTTCATATACTATTTTTTTACATGTTGAATAGTACAATATCCCAACCCATTGTATAAATGCCAGAAATTTTTTTATCCATTTTTCTGTTATAGGACAGTTGGGATGCTTCCAATTTGGAGATATTATGAATACAGCTGCTATTAACATTTGCATACAAGTCTGTGTGTGGACGCATGCTCTCAGTTCTCCACAGTGAATGTCTAGCAGCAGAGCTGCTGGATTACAGGGTAAGCCTATGTCCAACCTTCTAAGAAACTTTGAAGTGTTTTCACAAGTGGTTATAACATTTTTGACTCCCACCGACAATACCCTTGAGAACGACTGGCATTGGTGTGTAGCGGTATCTCACCGTGGTTTTAATTTGTATTTTCCTGATGACAAAGAACATGGAGGAAGATATTATGTGCTTATTGACTTTTAAGTTGTGTAAAAATCTTTCACATACTTTTTACTTGGGTTACCTTTCTTATGGTTGACTTCTACACTCTGGGTCTATTTTTGGACTCTGACATGCAGGTCTGTCATCTAACTGAGAACCCTGTTGTTCAAGAATCATTTGTTGAAAAGACTACCCACTCCTCACAGGGCTGCCTTAGCGCCTTGGTTGAGCACCAACAGGATGCAGAGTGGTAACCTTCCATAGTTTGTATCACCATTTATTTGCCTAACCCAACACCAACACACACTGTCTTAATTATTGTTAGTTTATAATACTGCATTTTTGGGCAAATAATGCTCACCTTCTACATATGTTTGCTAACCATGCCCTTCCCCCCCAAGAGGTATTTTTAAAAGCATGTTGTGTTAAGTTTTTTACAGCAACATGTAAAATAAATTGGCATAGCAGCACTTATGAAAACACCTTGTGGGTGGAGGGCAAGGTTGGCAAACATAGAAGGCATGCATTATTTGCATAAAAATACTGCAAGTCTTGAAACCAGGTAGCGTAAATTCTCCAAAATTTTTTAAATTTTTCTAACTATTCTAGGTCTCTTACATTTCTATACAAATTTGAGATCAATTCCTGCTGGAGTTTTGACTGGGTTTGCATTAAACATATAGGTGAACTTGAGGCAAACTGATACCTCAACAGTATTAAGTTTTACAGTTCATAAACATGACCTATCTCTCCATTTGTCTTTAATCTCTCTTAGAAATAGTTTGTATTCTTAGTATATAGAGAGATTTGCACATTAAATTTATTCCTAAGCATGCTGTATTTTTTTTTTTGTCATAGCAAATGTCGCTGGTTAGTTTCAATTTCCAATTGATACTTACTCATAAACAGAAACAAAACTGATTATTTAAAAAGATGTTAAACTTGTGTACTGTTACCCTGCTAAATCTAGTAGTTTTTTTTTTTTAGATCCTTAACATTAGTTTTAGTAGGTGATCATGTCAGTTAAAAATAAGGAACAGATTTACCTTTTCCCGTCAAATATCTATGTCTATCTCTCTATATTTATGTATTGCTGTGATGCAGTGGCTAGGATCTTGGTGCAAATTGCTACCGAAGTGGTCAGGGTAGACATTCTGTCTTTGTTTCCAATCCTGGAGGGAAAGTACTTAATATATCACCTACCATTATGGTGGCTTTGGTATTTTAGGAGATGGTTTTTATCAAATTAAAAAAGTTCTCACATATTCCTAGTAAGCTAAATTTCTTTCCCATGAATGCAGGTTTAATTTTGTCAAATGCTTTTTCTGCGTCTATTGAGATGATCATATGGGTTTTCTTCTTTATTCTGTTGGTGATTAATTATGTATATGTGATTTATTAACAAATGCTAAACCAATTTTATATTGTATCCCTGAAATAAAAATCCATTTGTTAGGCTATATTGTCCTTTTTATAAGACACTGTTTTGTTATGAATTTTACATCTATGTTCCTGAGGAATACTGATCTTCACTTTTTTTGTAACGTCCCTCAGATTTTGGTATCATGGTTTTTGAAGACGTAATACATTAAATTGGGAAGTGGTTCTTCTTTCCCAGTTTTTGGAAGAATTTGTGTAAGGCTGGTATTATTTCTTCCATAAGTGGCTGATGAATTCACAGGTAAAATCATGAAGGTCTGGAGGGGTTTTTGCTTGTTTTTTTTTAAGAACTAAATTTCTTTAATGGACTATTCATTATTTTCCATCTCTTTTTGGACAATGTTTAGTACGCTGTGTTTTTCAGGGAACTTATCTATTTTGTCTAAGTTTCAAATTTATTAGCATAAAATCATTTACAATAATTTCTTACTACCCTTTTAACATCTGTAATGATATCCCCTTTTTCACGGTTAATATTAGTGACTTGTGTTTCTTTTTTATTTTCCTTAACAGTCTTGGTTGGAGTTGATATATCTTAATACAAAAGACCAACTTCCTTTCATTGTTAATTTTCTCTGTTGTTTGCATGCTTTCTGTTTTATTGTTCTGCTTTTATTTACTTCAAGTTCAGGCTTAATTTACAATTCTTTCTCTAGCTGCTTAAGGTATTATCTTAGGTCACTGATTTTAAACTCATTTTTTCTAGTATAGGCATTATAAATTTCCCTCTTAGCACTTCTTTAACTGTATCCTATAAATTTTGACTTATTTTTGTTTTCATTATCATTCAGATTGAAATATTTTCTGATTTCCTTTGTGACTTCTCCTTTGAATCATGGTTTTTAGAAGTGTATTTGTAGGGGGGAGGAGGAGAGCTTGCACTCGGGAAGAAGAAAAGGCAGGCAGTGGTGACATTCCTCCATAAGACAATCCCCACAAAGGAGGAGACACGGGGAGGTGACATTCCTTAGTAAGATGGTCCCTACATAGTTAAACTTTAAGCCAAGGAAATGATCTTTACAAGGGTCTTTGATTTGATAAAGTCCCTAACTTGATAAGATCTGTAACTTGGTAATCAAACCTTAAGCCAAGGAAATGGTCTTCATGGGGGTGGGGGGGGGGGGGCTCTTGTCCTGGTTTTTAAATGTTAACAGAGACAGATAAGGAGACAAAAAGGATATAAAACCCTCACTCAGATTCTTTCTCTACCTGAGTAGCCCACTTGATGCTTCCTAGTCAAGTGTACTTTTACTACTAACCCTCTCCTTGGTAATAAACCTCTGCTCACTTGACACCGTTTGTCTCAGTGGTTTAATTCTTTCCTACACTGAAGACAAAAACCGAGGCCATTCTCCAGTGGTAACATATTCTTTAATTTCCAAATAGTTGGGGCTTTTCTAGATAGCTGTTTTTTTTTTTTTTTTTTTTTAACTCTCATTGTAAAATACTTTTTGATTTTAATATTTTAAAATTTATTGATAGTTATTTTATGTCTCAGTACATCACCCATCTTGTAATTCAAGTGCAGCTGGAAAAAATATGTATTATATGGTTGTTGTTGTTGTTCTGGGGTGCCCTTGAGTTGATTTTGACTCATAGTGGCCCCATGTGGCAGAGTGGAACTGCCCCATGTGGTTTTCTAGGCAGTTCTTTACGGGAACAGATCTCCAGCTCCTTCTCCCACTGAGCTGCTGGGTGGGTCAGAACCACCAAATTTTCAGTTGGCAGCCAAGAACCAGGCTCCTTATAGTTCTTGTAGTATTCTATAAATACAAGTTAGGTCATGTTCATTGTGTTCTTTACATCTACCTTAGCCTCACTGATTTTTTATGTACTTTTTTTTTGTTGTTGTTCTATAATTCATGGCAGAAGCACGTAAAACTCTCTAGCTACAATTTTGGGTCTGTTTCCCTTTTTAGTTCTGTCAGTTTTTTCTTCATGTGTTCTGAAGCTTTGTTATTAGATGCATAGACATTTTGGATTGTTATCTCTTCCTGTGAATTGACTCTTTTAGCCTTGTAAATTGTCCCTCTTTATATCTGGCAATATTTCTTGTCTTGAAAACTACTTCAATGTTAATACAACCACATCAGCTCTTTTGTGCTTCCTTTCTGAATTGTGTCTCTTTCCATCATTTACATTCAACCCATATGAGTCTATTTAAAATGTATATCTGTAGATAAGATAGATTTGGGTCTTGGTATTTGATCTGGTATGATCATTTCTTGCTTTTAATTGAATTATTTAGTCCACTTATATTTAAGAATTGGTTTTATTGGATTCTAGTCTACCATCTTCGTATTTGTTACATTTGTTTTTCATCCCTCTATTCCTTTTGCCTCCTTGTGGGTTAACTGACTGTACCTTTCACTATTTAACTTTTCTCCTAGTTTTTGAAAAGCCATACCTCTTTTTATTATTTTTGTGGCTTCTCCAGGAATTACAATATGAATCCTTATCACATCTACATAGATCAATATTGTTCCAGCTAACACTTCATTCTCCATCCTTTGTGATTCTAAGAAGCTCACAACACTAATAGTTCTGTATGCCCCTCATTCTTTCTGTTCTTGTTCTCATATATTTAATCTCTACACAGATATAAATTCCACCTTGCTATGACATTTTTGCTTTAACCACTCATTTATCTTTTAGGTAAATTAGAAGAAAAAGTAATTTTTAAAGCTGTTCTGTTTACATTTTTTGTGATTTTTATACCTTCCTCCAAGATGGAACTTTTCGTCTGGTATAATTTCCTTTCTGAATAAAAAATTTCCCTTAGTACTTTGTGTAGTTCAGGTCTAACAACAAATTCTCTCAGTTTTTGTTTACCCTGAAAATACCTTTATTTTGGCCTCATTTTAAAGAATGGAAATTCGGTACTTGAAAAGGACAACTAAAATTAAGCAAACAAAAAATTACCAGGGTTCAAAAGTAGATTTTAACTAGCAGAAGAATCAATAACAATTACAAGAAAACAAACCATGCCATCAAGTCAATTCTTACTCATACAAATATAGTAATATTAAATAAATTTTAAGTAAGCACTTTGTGAAAATATTTTTATATAAAATTGAAAATCTAAAGGAAAAAGATGATTTTCTAGCACAATAAACTGTCTAAAAGGTAGAATAAAATATAAAAAACAAAATAAAACAAAACCCCCAGACCGAAAAAGACATTATAAAGTTTATAAAGAACTTCCACTTAAAAAGGTGACAGACTACAATGGTTTTACAAATAAATACTATTTAACCTCACCCAGAATAGCCATAGTTATTCAAACTCTTCCAGATCAGAGAAGAAATCAATAGCTTCCCTACTTAATTTTATAAAACCAGCCAATCTTAATAGAAAATATGACACAGTATAATAAAAACTATATATCAACTAATGAATTTGATGCAAACTTGCTAAAAAAAGATAGAAATTGATTTCCTATGTATATTAAAGGAGTAATTCCATGGTAAAGTACAGTTCAAGGAATTCATGGGTTGCATTAAATTAGAAAATTAAAAAACTTACTAATAAAATGAGAAATTAATAACCCTGTATCAATGGAATCTAGATATGGATTTGAAAAAATTCCTAATATAAACTAATATAAACAGCTATAAAATGAAATTAGTTATACATGATGAAAATAATCTATCAAACATATCAAACATCACTTTAAACAATTAAAATTCTAAAACCACGATTACAATCACACATGTTAGATGTGTTTGCTTTCTCTACCATAATACAATATTGTTCTGTAGGTTCTAGCTATACAGTAAGGAGCTCTGGTGGCACAGTTATTAAGCGCTCAGCTGCTCACCCAAAGATTGGTAATTCAAACCCACCAGCCACTCCATGGGAGAAAACTGTTGCAGTCAGCTTCTATAAAGAGGTACAGCCTTGGAAACTCTATGGGGCAGTTCTACTCTGTCCCAAAGGGCCACTATAGTTGGAATTGACTCAATGGCAATGGGTTTGACTTACTGGGTTAGCTATCACGACAACAAAGAGCTATGAAGAATATGACGTGCCAACAGTAAGCACAGGAAAGCTGGCATGGCTGCTTTAGACACAGACAACTAACTTTAGGTAAGAAATATTACCAGTTCAAGAGAAGGTCAAGAAGACATAAATCTAAGAGTGTATACACCTAATAATTAAGTTTCAAAGTGCATGAAACAAATTTGACAAACCCAGGACAAAACCTATTGCTGTCCCGTCAATCCTGACTCACGGCAACCCTGGAGGACAGAGTAGAGCATCCCAGAGGGTTTCCGAGGCTGTAATGTTTACGGAAGCAGACTGCCATGTCTCTCTCCCAGGGAGCAGGTAGTAGTTTCAAACTGCCAACATTTAGGTTAGCAGCTGAGCGCTTTAATCACTGCACCACCAGGACTCACTCTCTATAAATTCACAACTTTATTTATACTGGAAACTCTAGTTAGTCAGAAATGGGAAAAATGCATTCACAAAGGATGAAGTAATTTTATCATGAAAGTTGCAGAATCCGTGTAAGCAAACTATAAAATTTTATTCATGAGTAAAAATAAGAGTCATACCATATTTTTGGATAATAAGACAATATATGTTCAGTTTCAAGGGGATAAATAAATACAACATAACTGCAATCAAAATGCCAAAGTGAGCATTTTTATCTGGAAAAAAAATCCTGATAGCTGAATATTCTTTTTCTTTTTAAGTATTCATGACGAAGGTGGTGAAGTGCTGTGATGACTGTAATTTACTTTGAAATAGTCCAGCCTCCTCAAAAAGGCAAAGAGAATATGGTAAAATATTAACAATTATTGACTCAAATTAGTCAATATGGGTGCACATTTGAGTATAATTTCTACTTTTCTGTAAATTTAATTTTTTTCTTATAAAAATTAAAAAATGTATATTTACTAAGTGACTATTTCTATGAAAATTTTTAGAAAGTAAAGAAAAGTAAGGGCCAAGTATGTATGATAAATTTCAACATAACCTGTTGCCATCAAGTTGATTTGGACTCATAGTAACCCTGTAAGACAGAGCAGAACTGCCCCATAGGATTTCCAAGGCTGTAATCTTTTTTTTTTTTTAATCTTTAGGGAAGCAGATTGCCACTACATCCTCCTGCAGAATGGCTGGTGGGTTCCAAACACTGACCTTTCAGTTAGCAGCCGAGCATTTAACCACTGCACCACCAGGGCTCCTAAATTTCAACATATTTATAGTACAGGCAGTACCTGGGTTACAAACAAGGTCCTGTTCCTAACTCTATCTTTTTAAAGTCCTTGAGTCAAATTTGTCGAAACAGGTGCATACGGTTCTCATCTAGCCTTCTTTAGTGAGAGAGGAAGCCCTGGTGGCGCAGTGGATAAGAGCTATAGCTGCTAACGAGAAGGTCAGCAGTTTGAATCCACCAGGCACTCCTTGGAAACTCTATGGGGCAGTTCTACTCTGTCCTATAGGGTCGCTATGAGTCAGAATCGGCTCGACGGCACTGGGTTTGGTTTTGGTTTACCCCCCAAATATACTGAATCAGGCTCTACGGTTTAACAAGATCTCCAGGGGATTCTTACGTGTGATAAGTATTGAGAACCATGGCTCTACTAGTGGCTCTCAAAATTGGTCCCTAACCAGCCTGGGAACTTGTTTGAAATGAAACTTCTCAGCAGGGGTTCAAACAAGAATGAACCTGCTTAAGCCCTGAAGAAAGGGCTGGAAGCCTTCTCAATGATTTAAAAGCTGTATGTGCGTGCAGCAAGTGAAGGCGACTGTGACGAAGAATCGGTGGACAGTAGGGGTTGCTTGATCATTTCAAAACGAGGGCAAATTATTTAGTTTTCCGTAAGGTGGATGTTTGTAACGCAAGGCTGCCTGTAATCAAAACAGTATGATCTTATTCAAGGTTTGGATAATTAGCAAATAGGTGGCTTAAGGGGTCCAAAAAATTATCTAAGTTTATATTAAAACTTAACAAATTCAACTCAGTGGAAAAATGTATTATTCATTAAGTGGTACTGATACACCCATACTCAGAAACAAAGTTATATTTATAACTCACAATAAAATTCCATGATTAAGACCTCAATGTTAAAAATATTCAAAAGGCTATAAAATATTTTAACAATTTAAATAATGTTTATATTACTGTGAGGATGGAGGGATGCCTTCTTAAGCAAGACAGAGAATTCAGAGGTAATGAAAACAAGTGACAGATTTGGGCACATGAATTAAATTCCTTCGTTTTCAAAAGAAAATCTGAAGGAAATTTTTGAAGACCACCTAAAGATAGTATTTGTAAGCTATAAGAGAAAATATTTTAATATTGTTAACAAACATAGAATGCAAACTGATTTATTAAGAAGTAAACAATTCCACAGAAAATAAAGTTATGAACAGACAAATGAAAGTAGGAATAATGTATAGTCAATAAACATAAATGTTTTATTTAATGAAAAGTTGTTTTTACCCACAGGGCTGGCAAAAATGAAATGGACTAATAAAGTCTTATGTTGGTACTGGCTTAGAAAAATGCCAATTTCTTACACTGTTCAAAGAAGTATGAATTTCTACAGTCTTTTTAGAAAATTTAATATATGTATAAATTTCTAGTACTATATGGTATATTTTGTAAAGGGCCGGTAGGTAAAACTGTATAAGCAAGGGTGTTCAGGTAGCTGGTAGCTGCAGATGGTCAGAATGGCACTCTTCTTCCTGTATACACCCTTGCACTCCTTGAATTATTACAAACATGCGTTACCTTTAAAATTATCAAAATAATTTAATCATACATAACTACACAATATATATCAACACATATTAATGCATTATGTACTAAATATAATGATTTGAAATTAGATGTTTAAATCTTCTAATAGAAGAAAATATAATTTAATAATAAAGAACAGACTCATGAAATGGGATACTAGTTACATCATCCTTGTTTGTGACCTAAAACACACAGCCACATGAGTTTCAGTAAGCCAAAGGACACTTTGTCAAGGCTATACGTGTATACACGTTGTCAAGGCTATACACCAAAGTGACAAAGTGACAAAGGAGACTTTGTCAAGGCTATACACCAAAAACCAAACCTGTTGCCCAGGATCAATTCTGACTCATAGAGACCCTATAGGGCAGCGTAGAACTGTCCCATAGGGTTTCCAAGGAGAGGCTGGTGGATTCGAACTGCTGACTTTTTGGTTAGCAACCAAACTCTTAAGGACTCTGCCACCAGGGCTCCCGACAAGGAAAAAAAGAAAAAGAGCCCTGTGAACCAACAGTTTCTACAGCTCCTACTCAGCACAAAGAACCACACATCAATGTTTTAGAGGCACAGAGGTGTCAGTACGGTAACTCATACACGTCATCTGGACCGGATGCAGAAGGAACACACAGTGATCCTAAGGAATCTTCAGGGCCCGCCACTGGGACCGCCCCTTTCCATGATCCCAGGAGCACCCTGGCAATGTGTTCATATGGCCCTATGTGAAAATCAGATAGATTTGTACTGTTTTTCTGAAAGAAAGTTCCCCAAACTGGGTAAGTTTCAAGCCTCACAAAATCTTGATCTTTTGGAGGTAAGTTGAATCACAACCAACCATGGTTTAATCAAAGGTGTAGATTCCATTATACAAATGGTACTTATTATGGAAGAGGTAAATTTTACTATATATAATTTATATTCATTCGTAAAGCTAATGGTTTGTTTAGGTTCAGGGTACCAGAGTGAACTGCTTCTAAAAACTTGAAAATGAAGACAACAGAGGCCATGCTCTTGAAGAATTGTTAAGATCAGTTCTTAAAGGATCACAGAGGAGCTATGCAAAGCACCTGGACAAAGAGAATAGCTCCAAGCTTAGCAAGAATGGGCTAGAACCAGTAAATCCATTTTCGTGAACCCAAAGAGAAAGATGGCATCACTTGAAATGGAGCTTGGCCAGACATGGAAACAGCAAAAGGAAAGTCACAGCAATCACCACTGGTGCGAACCACCCACGAACTGTCAAAGGGAGTGGAAGTTTAGCCGAAGGGTTGTCTTAGACCTAGCATGCACATGGGTGAACACACTCATCAGAACGAAGAGACCCGGAATATTTCTGAACACACTAGGAAGACACACCTTCTGGGGAAAGAAGGCATCAGACTACCTCAGCCTGATGCCACTAAAACGTTTAATTCATCAAATTCCCCTTGTTCTGATTCCATGTTCATTCGCAAAGCAACCTTTTGATTGCAACTTGGCTTCCTAAATGATTCTGACTACAAAGAATGCCAATATTCTATTCTTTGTGACTGAAATATATGTTTTGTAGTTTAATAACATGGAATTAGAAAGTCCCTGGGTGGCCGGGTTTGTGCTCTGCTACTAATCAAGAGGTTAGTTGTTCGAGCCCACCCAGTGGTACCATGGAAGAAGTCCTGGTGATACGCTTCCATGAAGATTACAGCCAAGAAAACCGTACGTAGCAGTTCCATGCTGTAACATACAGGGTTGTCACGAGTTGCAATCGATTTGACAGCAAAGGCTTAATATGGAATTCTGTTTTTATACAGAAATCACATGAGCTGGCTTAATGTGAGTCAGATTCTGAAAAATGAATCCATTTTCATTTGCTTAGCAAGTCAGGCTTTTGATTCTATGAGGCCAGTGGCCAAACCCTGGGCTGTGATCAACTCAACAAAGGCCCCCTGGGAAACAACCTGCCAATCTTTTCCTTTAGCGCCCACTCCTGCATGGCTAGTTTAAATGCAAATTTGCATTTTAGTTTTCTTCATAATATAGTGGCAGTAATTTTGTTAAGCAATGAAATAGCCCGAAAGCAAATATACACAAAATGCACATAAAAAAAACATTTTTTTAAAACTTCTCTTAAATATAAACTTATTCCACATAACATTTGCTAAGCTTCTAAACTTCTAAAAATCATTTTTACCTATGCGATTGGTTATTAAGGTTTAGCGATCCAGACTGGTACATCTCTTCCAACTGTTTCCTGTTCCCAAAGTATAACGCAAGGTCTGTAGCGATGATGGCTTTGCGGATGATCTCAAGCACCTGTTCGTATTCGCTGGAGCTCAGGGTGGAGAAGATATTGTGCCCTTCCAACTATGGAAAAAATACAAACAAAAAACACAGGCTCTAACCTTATGACATTTTCAGTTACTTGAAACAGAATAGGCAATGCCACTTGGCACGCTAAAAACAGCTCTTGGTGCAAAAAGAATAATTTAAAATGATAATACAGTCAGCATTTTGGTTTTTTCTTTAATTAAGCTACAACAAGGAAGCTATCACCACGTAAATTATCTGTTCCAACTACAGTAACATCACTTGTTACTATAAAACACCAGCAATTTAAATATAACTATATCGTAGGTGCTTCTAATAACAAAAGGACAAATTTAAAATATTTAAAGATTTTTCCTCTTGAACTAGATAAAACTTTAGTAACGTTTATATTGTACTGGAAACGAGCGGGCTGAAAGCCATCCACACCTCTGCGCCCCTCCCGTTCAGGTTCTGCCATACCAAAGCAAGCCTAATGAATAATCATCTACTTTTTTCCACCCTAGAAGAAAATGTTCCGCAACTTCAAAGTTTCTAAAGGCATATTAAAAACTCTACCTACAGGCAAAAACATTTTTACAGAAAACACAAATCACCAAAGGTACAAAAACTGTAGGGCCACCTTCCCCTCTTCTGTCCTTGTGGGAGAAGGGAATAGCGGATCACCACCCTAAACAAGACCAGGACATCGGCAATGAGGATGGTCCTGGGTCAGAGTACAGAGCTACTCTTCTTCTGCACGTGAATCTTCTAAAAACTTCTTAGGATAATGTCTTCCTCTGAGAATTTTAAGGATTTCATTTGCAGTGGAGATAAAATGGGTAGCTTTTGTTCAAACTAAAAAAGTTGAGATGATTTAACTTGTCAGTCAACAAATTATTGTTTAATATCTTCATTAGCAGTCAATATGGTCCTACTATAAACTGACTTTTAACTGATTTCATCTGTTGTAATCTACATCTATTGGTTTATAAAATACATTAAAAGCTTAAAGGTTACTTCACAAAATCAGACATCCATCCCACTAAGACGCAGCCTGCTTCACACTGTTCTGAAATAAGGCCATCCTCACACCATATGCCCTCAATCATTGGAATTTTCTGTATTACTTACTCTTAAGGTACTATAAATGTTTAAATTATTCTCCAATAAATGTGTCAAACAGGGTTATTCCTAGTTGCTTATTTTCTTGATAATAATTCCTTGAGATACTCAAGCACAGGTTGCTTGGAAGAGGAGGGATTAAAGCACTGGATGGTGGCTGAACTCAGTTACCTTTCAAGCCCCTTCCAACGTCAACTTTCTACAACGTGGTAGGAAAAAAAAAGCGTTATTTTGATCGCTGATGTGAAATCTGCTTTTCTGTGATTTGGCCATAACTCAAATGAAGCAGCTGGCTTCTTCCCGTGTCTCCTGCCTTGTAAACATGCTTCAGGTCAGACTGGGCTCAGCTGCTCCTCAGGCTTGTGTCGGCTGCGGGCAGTCATCCCTGAGAGGCATCATCTCTACTGAATTTTCTATGCCTGATCCTCTCCATTGTCAATGCTTAGGCCAATAAGCATTGATGATAATGTATACAGAAGTACTCTAGCATGCTGTTGAAGTTTTAAGGAAAATCTCTGTGCAAAAGGGACTTCTTAAACCAGAGTTCTATCAATTCTCTAGGAAACCATGGAGTTACAAACTTGCTGCAGCTGTGCACAGATGTTGCAGGTGCCACCTTGATGCATGCTTTTACCAGGTCCCCCAACGTGTCCATGGCCTAGGCAAACTCAGGTCCACTCTGGAGGATCTCTATATTCTGCAGGTTCTTTTGGGTCCATTACTTCTTTTTTTTTTTTTTTTTTATAATAACTTTTATTAAGCTTCAAGTGAACGTTTACAAATCCAATCAGTCTGTCACATATAAGTTTACATACATCTCACTCCCTACTCCCACTTACTCTCCCCGTCTTGAGTCAGCCCTTTCAGTCTCTCCTTTCTTGACAATTTTGCCGGCTTCCCTCTCTCTCTATCCTCCCATCCCCCCTCCAGACAAGAGTTGCCAACACAATCTCAAGTGTACACCTGATATAATTAGCTCACTCTTCATCAGCGTCTCTCTCCCACCCGCTGACCAGTCCCTTTCATGTCTGATGAGTTGTCTTCAGGGATGGTTCCTGTCCTGTGTCAACAGGAGGTCTGGAGAGCATGACCGCCGGGATTCCTCCAGTCTCAGTCAGACCATTAAGTTTGGTCTTCTTATGAGAATTTGGGGTCTGCATCCCACTGCTCTCCTGCTCCCTCAGGGGTCCTCTGCTGAGCTCCCTGTCAGGGCAGTCATCGATTGTGGCCGGGCACCAACTAGTTCTTCTGGTCTCAGGATGATGTAGGTCTCTGGTTCATGTGGCCCTTTCTGTCTCTTGGGCTCTTAGTTGTCATGTGGACTTGGTGTTCTTCATTTTCCTTTGCTCCAGGTGGGTTGAGACCAATTGCTGCATCTTAGATGGCTGCTTGTTAGCATTTAAGACCCCAGACGCCACATTTCAAAGTGGGATGCAGAATGATTTCATAATAGAATTATTTTGCCAATTGACTTAGAAGTCCCCGCAAACCATGTTCCCCAGACCCCCGCGCTTGCTCCGCTGAGCTTTGAAGCATTCATTTTATCCCGGAAACTTCTTTGCTTTTGGTCCAGTCCAATTGAGCTGACCTTCCATGCCATTACTTCTTTTATTACTTTTCAACCATTAAAGCAAACTACGTGGAAAGGGTACAGTAGAGCGCCTTTATAATGAAAAGTTATCACCAGGGCTTTCCACGGCCTCCTGAAATGCTTTGTCAAGAGTCAAAGGAAGGAGTGAACAAACAAACAAGCCAACAACAAACAGTCCCCTTTCCCTACAAGAGGGTCTACTGTATATGGACCAGGATCCACACCTACCATCCCAAGCACAATCAAGCACAGCAGATAAAACGGCACAAAAACTTTGTAAAGCTCCAGTTTCACTTTAGTTAGCAGCATGATAAATCCTCATAGTAACATAAAACTTTTATATACAATTGATAAGTTTATACAGTTAATATCAGATTACATAGTTGGACGCTTACGTCAATTCAAGCTCAGTTGATCCCACTTTGCATAAATCCAGTTATGAAATAGCAGATGTTGTAAACTCAGAAATGTTTCCCAAACCCTAAAATGGGTGAGCAGTGCACAATTCTTATCTCTATGGAAGCAGACGAGCAGACTCTCTCTACAAATGCTGTAAACAGCTGATATCAGGGAGCACAAACGAGGGTGAAATTGGCTCGGACGCTGAAAGACCATCCAGGGGCCCACTCTGAGTGGAGGATCTTTAAGGCCCTTTCTAGCTCTTAAACTCACGATTCTTCCAGACATTCGAATTCATTGCTGGAGCACTATGAACCCACGGCCTTACTACCACAGCTGTGATTTCCCCCCACAAAATGAGGAACACATGTCTTCATTGCCTAGTAGATACGGAATGCGTCATGTTCCACTTCGTGTAAAAACAGTAGTAGTCCAGCACCTACTCTATCCAAGACCCTGAAGAAATAAGGTCTTTTGCAGTTTTGTGGGAGAGACAGGCAGATGAACACACAATTAACACAGAGCAGCAGGCTCTGTGATGGGTGTAGGGAGCACGTGACAGTTAACACAGAGCAGCAGGCTCTGTGATGGGTGTAGGGAGCATGTGTCAGTTAACACAGAGCAGCAGGCTCTGTGATGGGTGGAGGGAGCACGTGACAGTTAACACAGAGCAGCAGGCTCTGTGATGGGTGTAGGGAGCACGTGACAGTTAACAGAGAGCAGCAGGCTCTGTGATGGGTGGAGTGAGGACCAGGGAGCACATGACAGTTAACATAGAGCAGCAGGCTCTGTGATGGGTGGAGGGAGCACGTGACAGTTAACACAGAGCAGCAGGCTCTGTGATGGGTGTAGGGAGCACGTGACAGTTAACACAGAGCAGCAGGCTCTGTGATGGGTGGAGGGAGCACGTGACAGTTAACACAGAGCAGCAGGCTCTGTGATGGGTGTAGGGAGCACGTGACAGTTAACATAGAGCAGCAGGCTCTGTGATGGGTGGAGTGAGGACCAGGGAGCACATGACAGTTAACATAGAGCAGCAGGCTCTGTGATGGGTGGAGGGAGCACGTGACAGTTAACATAGAGCAGCAGGCTCTGTGATGGGTGTAGGGAGCACGTGACAGTTAACACAGAGCAGCAGGCTCTGTGATGGGTGGAGGGAGCATGTGACAGTTAACACAGAGCAGCAGGCTCTGTGATGGGTGTAGGGAGCACGTGACAGTTAACAGAGAGCAGCAGGCTCTGTGATGGGTGGAGTGCGCACTAGGGAGTAGGTGACAGTTAACACAGAGCAGCAGGCTCTGTGACGGGTGGAGTGAGCACTAAGGAGAACGTGGACGGCATTCTTGGGTGAAAAATGCATTGTAAAGGGCAAGCAGAAGACAGCAAGGAAAGAGCACGGCGGGGTACCTGTGACAAGGAGCAGCCCAAGACCACGGAGATCCTGGTGTTTGGGGAACACCACAATCTCAGTGTTTCTGAAGCAAACTGTTCTAATGGGGAAATGGTGAGAGTTAATGTTAAAGAAGTCCCCAGTACCACAAATGGTTAAGTACTCAACTACTAACCAAAAGGTTGTCAGTTTGAACCCACTCAGAGGTGCCTCAAAAGACAGGCCTGGCAATTTGCTTCCAAAGGGCCTTGAAAACACTATGCTGTTCTTAGGTACCATCAGTCAGTTCCTACTCACAGCAACCCTATGTACAAAAGCATGAAACACTGCCTGGTCCTGTGCCATCTTCACAATTGTTGTTTTGCTTGAACCCACTGTTCCTGCCACTGTGTCAATGCATTTCGTTGAGGGTCTTCATCTTTTTAGCCGACCCTCTACTTTACCAAGCATGATGTCCTTCTCCAGGGACTGGTCCTTCCTGATAACATGTCCAAAGTCTGTGAGAAAAGTCTTGCATTTTTGCTTCTAGGAGCATTCTGGCTGTACTTCATTAAAAACATATTTGTTCATTCTTCTGGCAGCCCATAGTATATTTAATATTCTTTGCCAACACCATAATTCAAAGGCATCAATTCTTCTTATCTTTCTTATTCATTGTCCACCTCTCACATGCATATTAGGTGGCTGAAAACATCACGGCTTGGGTCAGGCACACCTTAGTCCTTAAGGTGACATCTTTGCTTTTTAACACTTTAAAGAGATCTTCTGTGGCAAATTTGCCCAAGGTAACGTCATTTGATTTCTTCACTGCTGCTTCCATGGGCATTCATTATGGATCCAAGTAAAATGAAATCCTTGACAACTTCAATCTTTTCTCCATTTATCATGATGTTGCCTTTTGGTCCAGTTCTGAGGATTTTTGTTTTCTTTATGGTGAGGTGTAATCTATACTGAAGGCTGTGGTCTTCGATCTTCATCAGTAAGTGCTTCAAGTCCTCTTCACTTTCAGCAAGCAAGGTTGTGTCATCTGCATAATGCAAGTTGTTAATGAGTCTTCCTCCAATCCTGATGCCCTATTCTTCATATAATCCAGCTTCTCGAATTATTTGTTCAGCATGCAGATTGAATAGGTACAGTGAAAGGATACAAACCTGACCCACACCTTTCTTGACTTTAAACCATGTAGTATCCCCTTGTTCTGTTTGAACAACTGCCTCCTGGTCTATGTACAAGTTCCTCATGAGCATAATTAATTGTTCTGGAATTTCCATTTTTTGCAATGTAATTCATAATTTGTTATGATTCACACAGTCGAATGCCTTTTCGTAGTCAATACAACAGGTAAACATCTTTCTGGTATGCTCTGCTTTCAGCCAAGATTCCTCTGACATCAGCGATGATATCCCTGGTTCCACGTCCTCTTCTGAATCCCACTTCAATTTCTGGTGGTTCTCTTGTTAATGTACTGCTGCAATCACTTTTGAATGATCTTCAGTAAATTTTACTTGCGTGTGATATTAATGATATTGCTCAATAATTTCCCCATTCTGTTGAATCGCCTTTCTTTGGATTGGGCACAAATATGGATCCCTTCCACTTGGCTGGCCCGGTAGCAGTCTTCCAAACTTCTTGGCATAGACAAGTGAGCGCATCCAGTGCTACATCTGTTTATTGACGCATCTCAATTGGTATTCCGTCAACTCCTGGAGTCTTGTTTTTCCCCACTGCCTCCAGTGCGGCTTGGACTTCTTCCTTCAGTACCATTGTTTTTTTTTATCATATTTTCGGTACCTCCTGAAATGGCTGAATGTCAACCAATTGTTTTTGGTACAGTGACTTTGTGTATTCCTTTCATCTTCTTTTGATGCTTCCTGCATTGTTTAATATTTTTCCCTGTAAAAAAAACAGGGAAAATATTGCAATTTGAGGCTTGAATTTTTTCTTCAGTTCTTTCAGCTTGAGAAATTCTGAATGTGTACTTCCCTTTTGGTTTTCTAATTCCAGGTCTTTCACATTTCATTATAACACTCTACATTGTCTTCTCAAGCTGCCCTTTGAAATCTTCAGTTCAGCTCTTTTACTTTATCATTTCTTCCCTTCGCTTAAGCTCCTCTACATTCAAGAGCAAGTTTCAGGGTCTCTTCTGACATCCATTTTGGCTTTTTCTTCTTTCCTATCTTTTTAAAGGCCTCTTGCTCTCTTCTTTATGATTTTCTTGATGCCATTCCATAATGCGTCTGTTCTTCAATCATAAGTGATCAATGGGTCAAATCTACTCTTGAGATGCTCTCTAAACTCAGGTGAGATGTACTCAAGGAATCGCCTCAGCGGCACTGGGTATACTCCAGGACAGTCTTTGGCTCTCATGGACTTTTTACAATTTTCTTCAGCTTCAACCTGAACTTGCATATGAGCAACTGATGGTCTGTTTTGGAGTCCATCTCTGGCCTTGTTCTGACTGATATTGAACTTTTCCATCATCTTTCCACACATGTAGTTGATTTGATTCCTGTATATTCCATTTGGCGAGGTCCACGGGTATAGTCGCTGCTTATGTTGTTGAAAAAAGATATTTGCAATGAAGAAGTTGGTATTCTTACAAAATTCTATCATGCGATCTCCAGTGTAACTTCTATCACTAAGGCCGTATATTCCAACTTGCTCTATACCCATCATTAGGGTCGACTCTACTTTGAGGATAAAGCTTTTCCCTAGTCGTATTTTGAGCACTTTCCAAACTGAGGGGCTCATCTTCCAGAACTATATCAGAATATGTTTTGCTGCTACTTATAAGGTTTTCACTGGCTAATTTTTTCAGAAATAGGCTGCCAAGTCCTTCTTCTTTGTCTTAGTCTGGAAGCAACACCAGCGTGCCAGGCCCTGAGGCAGCTCTGTGGATCCCCCAAAGAATAAGGTGCAGTCACCGTCCTCATCGGCTTATAATTCAGGAATGTGTAAGGCTCACAAGCCTTCAACCCAATATGAAAAAAACTAAGACCTGAGTATGCTGAGGAGATCAGGGGTCGTGGAAAAAGACACACTGCTGTCCCCAGCTATGTGGAGGTTTCAAAAATGTGTTCCTGGAGATGACATGTGAGCTGAGTCTTGGCAACAGGAGGAGGAGAGCACAGAAGGGAGGCAGGGAATCCAGACAGTGGCGCAGAGGTAAGAATGTTGTGGAACTATAAAGAAAGCAGCAGGAGATGTAATTCTGGAGCAGGTAGAGGGCAGTCATCAAAGGCGTGTGTGTCAGCAAGAAACTTGGGATGCATCCTTGAGGCTGCGGAGGACCCCTGGTAACTTTTAAACAGGAGAACAACATGGTGAGACATATGTTTGGAGGACAGAACTGAGAGACACAAGCCTAGAGGAACCAAAAACCCATTGTCATTGAGTCAATCCTGACTCATAGCAACCCTATAGAATAGAGCAGAACTACCCTATAGGGTCTCCAAGGCTGTAATTTTTATGGAAGCAGGCTACCACATCTTTTTCCCACTGAGTGGCTAGTGGGTTCAAACTGCCATCCTTTCAGTTAGCAGCTGAGCATTTAACCACTGTGCCACCAGGGCTCCTTAAGCTTATAGAAAAGTGTAATCAATAGGGGGAAACTGCAGTAAAACAGGCAAAACACGATGAAGGCCTCAACTGGGATGTCTAGCAGGGGGTTTGGGGTTTTTTTGGTGGATAGCCATTGGTTAACTTCCTCATCCTTTCTTTGATTACCCAGATATTCAACAGGTAACAGAGGCAGCCGTACTGAAAATCAACGCTTGGTTCAACAAGAAGCAGTACCATGCAGCAACACACACACACATAAAGCTTTCAAAATGCCTGGCTGGGAACTGTGTCTAGCAATTGTGTATTGAATTTCTTATCTTCTGTCTATGTCACCAGAAGAGGGCTATTTCCAGACCCACATCTGTCTGCATGGCAATGCAGATAAAGGAAGTCTGCAGAGATCAAAGTGGCAATATGAAAGTCTTTCACTTCAATGCAACTATATGCCCTTCCAATATTGTTGTAACTGGAAATATGGCCTTTTTACTGCTATCAAAGGATAACATCTTAAATGGTCAAGTTTGGAGGTATCTTTTGACAAGATATTAAATTGGCAGGACTTGGTAACCCACATGAAAGATGGCTGTAAGGACTCTCACCTGTCTGAGGCTATGTGGTGGCTGGAGTTGCCCCCCAGGGGATACAGAGCAGAGACGGTGCAGAAAAATGACAGGCATGATTTGGACATACTGAATTTTGAGCTCTAGCAGCTGGAAACAGGTCTCACTAAGCATTAAGCTTAAATACAGGTCTGAGAGCCATTAGCATACTGTTGTTGCTGTTGTGTGCTGTCCAGTCAACTCTGAGTCATAGTGACCCCTCATAACAGAGTAGAACTGCCTCAGAGGGTTTTCTAGGCTGTAATCTTTACAGGAGCAGATCACCAGACGTTCCTCTCACAGAGCCATTGGGTGGGTTTGAACCATCAACCTTTCTGTTAGCCTCTGAGTGCTCAAACACTGAGCCACTGGGGCCTCTTATTAGCATATGAGTACCAGTTAAAAGCCTGAGCAGATCAGGCAGCTGGTGAGAAGGTGGCCTGAAGGCAGGACTTCATAAACTGGAACCTTCCTCCTTCTAGGATGTCCGCTTCATGAGGTCAGGGACTCTGGCTTGTTTCCTTCATTGCCATATCCCCAGTGCCTAATCCGGGTGCTGGCAAATGGGAGGAGCTCAATAATCACTTTGTCGAGTTAAATTGAGTCCCAATTAAATTATTAGATAAATCAGAGGACAAAAAAAAAAAAAAGAAAGAAAAAAAATACTCAGAGAAGTATCATGAGTATATAATGTGAAATAAGTCAAGCATCTAGAACTTGTAAGAAAGAAACCTGTCCTGAACACTCTTGCCCATGGAGACTGGGCTCAGTCTGTTTATGGTTCTGATGTTTCTCCGGGCCATATCTCACACAGGAGGTTTTGGTTAGACTAATTCTAAACTGGTGGTGCTTTTTACTTGAATCTGTGACGTCACACTTTCCAGATTCCCTTTCCTGTAATGGACTTAGTACCTTGTCTTCTCTAAAGATGGAGGAACAAATCTGCCCATACTGTCATCCCATCTGTAATACCTTGAATCTAACTCTTCTCCAACAAGCTTTTGGAGGCTAACAGCTTGTCTGTTAATTTCCTGTCACGTATTTCCTGTTTCTGTGTTTCTATCATTCTGGGCACATTGCCTTATGTAGTCTGGCTGGGGTCCACATTACTGATGGCTACCTAGAATGAGACAAATCACTCTGAACCTCCAATGTTGATGGAAACTCAGGGGGATCCAGGGTTGATGACAGCTCAGGGAGATCCAGAGTTGATGGCAGCTCAGGAGGATACAGTGTTGATGGTAGCTCAGGGGGATCCAGGGTTGATGGCGGCTCAGGGGCATCCAGGATTGATGGCAACTCAGGGGGATCCAGGGTTGATGACAGCTCAGGGAGATCCAGAGATGATGACAGCTCAGGGGGATCCAGAGTTGATGACAGCTCAGGGGGATCCAAGGTTGATGGCAGCTCAGGGGGATACAGTGTTGATGATAGCTCAGGGGGATCCAAGGTGGATGGCACCTCAGGGGGGGTCCAAGGTTGATGGCAGCTCAGGGGGATCCAGGGTTGATGGCAGCTCAGGAGGTTCCAGGGTTGATGGCAGCTCAGGGGGATCCAGGGTTGACGGCGGCTCAGGGGGATCCAGGGTTGACAGCGGCTCATGGGGATCCAAGGTTGATGGCGGCTCAGGGGGATCCAGGGTTGATGGCAGCTCACGGGGATCCAGGGTTGATGGCAGCTCACGGGGATACAGGGTTGATGGCAGCTCACAGGGATCCAGGGTTGATGGCAGCTCACAGGGATCCAGGGTTGATGGCAGCTCACGGAAATCCAGGGTTGATGGCAGCTCACGGAGATCCAGGGTTGATGGCAGCTCACGGAGATCCGGGGTTGATGGCAGCTCACGGGGATCCAAGGATGATGGCAGCTCAGGGGGAGCCAGTGTTGATGGCGGCTCAGGGGATCCAGGGTTGACGGCAGCTCAGGGAGATCCAGGGTTGATAGCAGCTCACGGGGATCCAGGGTTGATGGCAGCTCAGGAGGATCCAGGGTTGATGGCGGCTCAGGGGATCCAGTGCCAAGAGAGCTCACATGGGTTGGGACTCTCTCCACTCCCACCTGCTGTGCTGTTACTGGTGCATCACAAGCATAGTTTCCATTCCACCCAGGGACCATACACGTTGAAGGCCCTGCCTCCTTCAAAACCGATTTTATTAAAAAAAATTATTTTTCCACACACACGAAAAGAAAACCTTTATAAAGGCTATTAAAATATATTTACAGGTTAAACTGCCAGAGTTATTGTCAAGGTCACATGTATGAATTCATTTAGGACTTGAGAGATGAGGTGCTAATGGAGTGAGTCCTAATAATGTCTAGATGAGAGCAACCCGATGTCATTTCTGGCATTTATTCTTTTCTCCTATACAAACAACTAGCCTCAAATGACGAATGAGGCCAAAAGAGACATAAAACTGTCATGAAATTTGATAATGTTCTTTTTACAGGTTATACGTATCTGTCTGTCTGTACACATATGTACATTTGCTTGACACCTTCCATCTGGTACCTCTGGCACCTTCCCAGAGTTGAGGAGAAGAACTCCGGAGTAATACACACACATGAGCATGTACGCGTATAAACCTGCTGCTGTCAATTCTGACTCATAGCGACCCTACAGGACAGGGTAGAGCTGCCCTGTAGAGTTTCCAAGGAGCACCTGGTGGATTCAAACTGCAGACCTTTTGGTTAGCACCCATAGCATTTAACCACTATGCCACCAGGGTTTCCATGTGTATGTATGTGTATGTGTACCTGTGTATACATAAATGTTGTTGTTAGGTGTCAAGTTGGTTCTGACTCATTGCAACCCTATGTACAACAGAATGAAACACTGCCCGGTCCTGTGTCATCCTCACTATCATTATGTTCAAGCCCATATATATATACATATATACACACATGCACACACAGACACACACAGACACCTTTTATGCTGCTTAAATTTCTGTGCATGGATATACGTATCTATAGAAGCCCTGATGGTGCAGTGATTAAGCACTCAGCTGCTAAATGAAGTCAGTGATTGGAACCCACCAGCTGCTCTGAGGGAAAAAGATGTGGCAGTCTGCTCCCATAGAGATTACAGCCTTGGAAACCCTATAGGGGCAGTTCTACTCTGTCCTATGGGGTTGCTATGAGTTGGAATCAACTTGACAGCAATGATTTGGTTTTGGTTTTGGATATATTTATCCATATCTACATTGTTTAAAAAAAGACTGCTGCCCATGGAACATGAGAAGTGGAGACTCCATACAGCTTTCAGGGGCAGCCACCCCATGGGCAGGCAGAACACCCAGCTACTGACTGGATATGGCTGAAAAATGATCAAAATGGCTCCACATATAAGATAACTCTCACTTTACCCAAAACCAAAAAAAGAAAAAAACTGTTGCCAGTTGAGTCAATTCCGACTCCTATGAGTCACTTCTATACAGCAGAGTATAAACTTGAAATTCCCTTCCTTATCTCGGTTTGGGTCTCCACTTTTAATTAAGGCCTCAGTCGTTCTTATCTGTATTTAAAAGCAACTACCAAAACCTTTCACAAAAGCACTTGCACTTCAATGTTTATCTGCCAGAAAAGCCTGGAGGTAGTGGGACCAGGACAGCTCATCTGGCTGGGGTTTGAGAAGGTATGAGCCTGTAGTCCTATGGTCGCCTGGACACGGGGCCACATGAGGAGTCACTAGGAAAAGCCCTTGGGAGGTTGCGGGGAGGAAAACGCAAAACGGGAGAAAAGAAGACAGCATCAAGGGGCAAATGCATTCCTGCTTCACATCTGCCAGAGGGTCTGCATGAGTTTCGTTGTGGCAACTTTGTGAAATCAAAACCCTTCCCTTAGACACAATCACAGCTGAGGAAGATTTATCTTCCGGCTCTGAGGTCCTGACAGGAGAGGAAAACACAGGGTCGGCTTTTCTCAACTCAAATTCCACATTTAAAAACGTCTGTGAGGGGAATACAACCAGGAGGATGCTAGAGCTACCTTCCTGAGGTGAGTGTGAGGAAAAAAGCCTGAAATAAAGAAGCATCATCTGATTCACACGTCGAAGTGAGACCTGCCATTGTCTAAGTCAACCACGAAGAACATCTTAAAATCAATGAATTAAAAAAAGAAAAGGACTCCATAACACCCAAAACCTTGCCTTTGCCTGACTTGTAAGGCTGGTTGCTCAGTACCTTCCGGTTCCAGAGTACAACAATCCAGAGGATTACGTTAAACCATCCAGAACAGACATTGCCTTATGGTATCACGTACTGATCGACAGAAGACCTAAAAATCACACACATATTCAAAATCTTCATAAAGGACTCTATCCACAAAACTCACAATTGTTAATGATGACTAAGATCTTACACTAAAGCTTGGCTGTTTTTCTAGAGGAAGCCGTTGACAGTAACCACAGCATGGCTGAGACCCCGCGGTGGATGGGGGCCAGCGCCAGGCCCTTACCTGGAGGATGGACACCGTCTGGGAGAAGTGGTGCTGCTCCATGGTGGAGGTGGAGTACAGTGCTGCCAGCGGATGATCGAACTTCTGCAGGTAGCTGTTACTGAAGCCCCTGTGGTCCAGGTCGTGGCACAGACATGCTATCAGCAGCCCTTTGCGCTTGAGGAAACAACAGATGCATGATGTTCAAACAAAGAAACAGGAGAGCACGCTTAGAGCTTACCATTAATGCTTCATTAACCTCTGCCATTGACACGGCTCCCCAATGTCTCATTTATGAACCTTTGACTCCAGACAAGCTCACTTCTTTTTTAACCTCTTTCTTCTTTTTTCTGCTCTGCAACTTGACAGTCAAATTATTCTTGAGTTTTTCTGATCAACTCTGGGAAAGGGGTTGGAGGTATCAGGTCAAAGGTGTAAAGCAAAGGTAGCAAAGGTTAGGGATGAAGCAAACCTGCTCCAAGAGAGGCTGGTTCAATTCCTTCACGTGAAGCTTTATTCAGTGTCATAGTCTAATGTGAGAATGTTATTTTTACTATAAAAAATAAATATAACAACTAAGTTATACAGCATGTGAAAAATGGCAAATTGAAAAAGAAAAAAGCAGGCTAAGGGGGATGAGAGGGAGGTGTGTTTGGAGTGTTACATGAAGTGGTCGAATGAGCCTGGCAGAAAAGGCCAGACACGCAGCAGGGAGGCAGGAGGACTTGGAGGAGAGCGTCATGGGCAGAGGGGACAGGTGAACGGATACTTTCAGGGGAGGGTGCCTGAGAGTCCTGGGGCCAGGAAGGCGGCCAGTGGGCCTGCAGCAGAGGGACTGAGGGGAGATGGGGCCAGAGAAGAGCTGCAGAGGAGGAAGGCTGCAGACCCTACAGGCCTTATATTCCAGTGAACCAGGGAAACTATGGGAGTTTCAAGCAGGCAGCGACATCACCTGTCTTAGGCGTTTAAGAGGCCATGTCGCAACTGCCCTGGGAATAGGCTCTAGGAGAGTAAGGGAGATGGGTGAGGAAGCTTTCGAGGAAATTCAGGCAGGGTTTGGGGCGGGATAACAACGGAGGCTGTGAGATGTGATTAAGACCTAGACCTGTTTTGCAGTAGAGCCAGCAGGATTTTCTGATAGACTGCATATGGAGGGAAGGAGAAGAGAGGGGAAGGTGCAGGAGGGGAGGGGAGGGTGAGGATATGTTCTCTACATCCTGCTCCTTCTAAGCAGCACCAATTTCCCCTGCAAGCTAATTACCAGGGTGGTCTCTCAGATCATTAACACATCTAAAACGACAACGTGTACATGGGTTCAGTTTGTGTGTTTGGTATTCATAAGATAACTGAATGAGTTATGCTCTGAATATTCATTAAAGCTTTTGGGTTATTAACAGACTTTGTACTGCTGCATCAACCACAGATAATTGGGCAACCTCTACTGCACAACAGATCAAAGCTGTTGTGTACATCTTTCCATTTTTCTTACCTAGGTAATTATTTTTTGACATAACTTTCAATACTTTTGTTAAAAGTATGATAGAATCATGCATCTGAAAATAATATACAAAATAATAAGCTCTGCTAAACATCTTCCTCTAACAAAATCAATTAATTTCTAATAGCTCTATTACAGATTAAATATCCTCTTTATAAAAATATTCAAGCATTTCCATATGCAATTTTGGGATTATTTTTAGGCAACATGACCTGAGTTTTTAGAAAAATATAATAATATGATTCATTCCAGCAGTGAATTGGGAATTTCAATCAGAATCAAGGTACAGCAACAAAATTTTTCCCACTTAACTTTAAACTTTCCATTTTCAAATACAAATTTCAATGTATAACTTCTATTATTTCTTAAACTCCCAGACTATCTTATGGCAAACAGAGAAAATGAAATTGCTTTTTTAATCTAAAAGTCTCAAAAATACAGGGTTTAATGGAACAGAAAACTGTTTAGACAACAGAAAAAGAACATCTGGTTAGTTTATAAACTATTAGGTTCAATGTCTCAGTTATCTAGTGCTACTATAACAGAAATACCACAGGCGGGTGTTTTTAAAAAATATAAATTTATTCTCTCACAGTTTAGAAGGCTAGAAGTCCGAGTTCAGGGTGCCACCTATAGGGAAAGGCTTTTTCTCTCTGTTGGGCTCCGGGGAAAGGTCCTTGTTCCTTGGTTCCTAGGTGATCTTCATGAGGCATGGCCTTTATCCTCCCCATCTCTGCTTGCTTCTCTAACCCTAATCTGCTCTTTTATATCTCAAGGGAGAATGACTTAAAACACATCCTACACTAACACTGTCTAATTATCATAAGGAAGAAAACCCTATTCCCAAATGGGATTGTAACCACAGGTATAAAAACCAAACCAAATCTGTTGCTGTCAAGTAGATTCCAACTCCCAGCAACCCTATTAGACAGAACAGAACTGCCCCATAGGGTTTCCCAGGCTGTCATTTTTACGGAAGCAGACTGCCACCTTTCTCCCCAGCAGCAGCTAGTGGGTTCGAACTGCTGGACTTTTCAGTTGGCAGCCGAGCTCTTAACCTATTTGCAACATGTATTTTTGGGGAACACAATTCAATCCATAAAACCAAGCTAACCTAACGTGAACTCAGTGTGACATAATGGGAAAAGGCAGGGCTGGAACCCAGGAGCTCTGAGGTCTGGGCGGAATGTGGCCTTGGGAGAAGCACTTTCACTCCTCAGAGATGACTGCTCCCCTTGCTCTGCTGGCCAGCTGTCGCCTGAAGTAGGATGTCGGTCTTGTGGAAGAGGAGAAGAAACCGCATTTGATCTCGGGCTTTCCCGGGCAGTACTAGGACAAGTGCGGCGAGAGGACAGGGAGGGAGATTAACCGTCAGAATTGTTCCATGGTGGTCAGGATAGTCCAGAGGGGGAATAAGCCTGTTTGGGGGCAGGAAGTTACTGTCACTAAGCACTTAGCTGGGTTTTTGAATAAGAGGATTCAGACAACGGTGGGTGAATGGATTAGACATCTCCAAATCTCCTAAGACCTGGAAAGTCCTGGGTCACCACCTCTGGGTATGTAGAGTCAGATAAATCAGTTAAACAGCTCAGAGCCCCTGTTTCCTTATGGATTCTGACTCAGAGTGACCCTATAGGACAGAGGAGAACTGTCCCACAGGGCTTCCAAGAAGCAGCTAGTAGATTTGGATTCAAATTGCTGACCCTTTGGTTAGTAGCCAAGCTCTTACCCACTGGACCACCAAGGCTCCTTCCTTATGGTAAAAAAAAAAAAAAATAGGCATTTATATCTTGGCTTCTCAAATCAGAAGGATATGTCTACATTATCCAGGGAATGTTCGCCAAGTAACAAAGGGAAGCTGGGGGTATAGAAGCTAGAAGAGACAAGGACCTTCCCCTAGAGCTGACACAGAGAGTGAGAAAGACTTCTCTTAGAACCAGAGTCCTGAATTTGTACTTCTAGTCTCTTGAACTGTGAAGCAGTAAATCTCTATTCTTTAAAGCCACCCACTTGTGGTATTTTTGTTACAGCAGCACTTGGAGACCAAGACACTTGGGTACAGGAATCTGAAAAAATGTGTTTCTGTTAATTTACTGAACCAAAATTTGCCCTGGAATAGCACACCCCATATCCACCTCATCCAGCACGGCCCGCTCCTACCTCCAGGTCTGTGAAGAGCCCTGTGTTGTTCTGAAGGATGGCATACATGCAGTGGGCTACGGTGACGGCATGCTTCCAGTTGTGGTACGGAACACGCCGGTAGTTTTTCTTAACAGACATGATAAAACGACACAACTTCTCAAGGTCGAAGCTGTGCAAAGAGAAATTGTATGACAGAAGCCATTATGTCACATTTAGGTGAGGCGTCAATACCTTCTAGAGAAAAGCTCTTGTTTACGTATGCCTATGTCTACACTCACAACATCGGGCACCCTATCACACTAGAGACTGTAAAGACACCTACACTCACTGAGTCCATGAGCACTGGACCTTCACCGACCACTTTCCTTCTATCTCTCCAGCCAGAAAGAAATAAGAAAATAGAGACTCTTATATAGGTTCTGTTCTGACATATGAATGGCCCACCAGGGAGAAAACACTAGAATCGGCATCATTCACCAGGAGGTAGTCACTGTCATCCCCCCACCAACGTCCTTACCTTTGCAAACACTTCCTGGCCCTACAGCGCCCAACAAACAGCAAAATATCATCATCCTGTTCAAGGCTACAGTGGAGCCACTTTTTGCAAAGAGGGTATTCAGAACTGCGAATATGTATACCGTGAGAATTTTCTAGATGAGTGATTATCCTTGCAAAGTAAAATTGTTACGGTACATCAAATTCTTAAGTGGCAAATGACCATATCCAAACACTGACACAGGATATGAATGACTATGACATTTATTTTTATATACTATGTGATTATTATATTTTATTTTTATATCTTTGTTACTACAATGCATTTATACTTATTTAAAGCCCTATCAACTTTCCAAATGGATTTAAGGCTGCTTAAACCAAAAACACATCAACATAAAACAGAGTCCTTTGAAATACCAAAGAGGTGAGAGTTCATAGCAGAACCTAAAAATGCAGGTAACCTGGGTTGTTCTTTACTGAGAATTTTCCAATGTCCTTGAAGCATAAGGTATGGTATTTTTAGAGTTCCAACTGGTAAAGCTTTTGATTTATATCTAAGAAATACCTAGACTTAGCTACAGTTATCTTGTGTGCATTCTTTTAAAGCAGCAGATTAGAAAAAGTCACTGACAGAAACAAAACAGAAGGCACAGAATTTCGCAGTGTTCCTCTATAAGCCATTTAATGCCTAAATGAGTAAAAAGAGAAAAAGAAAACTATTCCCTGCCTTTTTATGTACGTGTGTTTAAGCTATAAAAAATCAGATATAAAGAAATGTGCCTAGGACAGGCCAAAGTGAATGGGAAAAATCTGCACTGAAATGGTGCATAATTAAATTACTGACCAAGTACCAGAGCTTGAATTAGGAGGCTTCTTTCTTTTACACCTATTTTAACTGAAGGGTAATGTACGCTGAAAATTGACATTAAATTTCCCTCAGCAGGAGAAGACCTGGCAGTCTGTCCCCATAAAGATTACAGTCTAGGAAATCCAATGAGGAAGTTCTACTTTGTCTCTATGAGTCAAAATTGACTCGATGGCACCTAACAACAACAACATTCCAAAACACTGTTTTCTGAGGTATGTAACTACATTGAGTAGTTGCCCTGTCTCTTAGTTACACAAGCGTAAAGTACTTTTAACCTATATTTTTATGATAGCCCAGTTGGATTCCTGGTTGTTAGCCAAGGTGCTGCCTTATTGCCAGAGAACTCAGCAGCCCATAATGGATGTCTGAAAAGACTGTGAATATCTCCAACAATATCAGCCCATTTTTATTTAAATATAGAAAAAATAATTTTTATATACCATAAAAAAAAAAAAAATTCTAAACCAAAAAGGTGGCAGTGGAAGAGATCACCTCACGTCAATACTTAAACAAAGGAGTGTTTAGGTAATTCGTACCAGGCTATCCCACAGGACCGATGGATCATATGGACAAAAATTCCAGGCCACATGTTTTCAAAAGGACCAATGTCAAAGTGAAATCTGAAATCAGAAGAAGTCAGTCTATTATTAAATGCAGTTAGGATAAACACAATAACAAGTAAAGAAAGTAACTAAGCTACAAAGGTGCTAGGGGCCCCAGCATCCCACTCCAGCCTTCGCAGACTCTCTTCTCTTTGATTTAAATGTCTCTGGAGAGGGGAATTCTATACATTCTCTTAGGAATGTCATCTAGTACCTAAGTCAGTGCTCAGTCTTTCTATCAAATATCCTGTAAACAAGGACGCTGCAGCTGTTATCAGAGAAATTAAAAAGTACAAGATAATTTATGTTGTCATGGATACTACACAGTTACAATTCAAAATTAAGGGGAAAAACACTCTTACCAAAAGTATTTTTTAGAGTTGAAAATTACTTTTATCTCCTATTTAAACCCAGAGAAAAAAAATGATAAATATAAACACCCAAAGCTATTCCCTATTTTTCATTTGCTGATTTGGTTGCTAACCTTCACCCGGAATAAACAGAGTAGTAAAGTATACACGATATTCCCAGCCGTAAGTCAAGCCTCGGGTATGGGCCACTTGTGAAAATTTTCTATGTAGCCGAGTAAATGTTAGTTTACACTTAAAATGAGCACACAAATGGTCACAGGTCCTACTACCAATAACTTAAATACATTAGCAGAGGATTGAAAAACAAGGTGTGCAAATTGAAAATCATTTTTAAATTCTCAAATTTAATTTGGAAATTTAAATGAAAATGAAGACTTAGATATCTGATATTAAATGCCATTTTGAATGTTACACACTACATGGTATAAAATATACATCAATACACTAGCTAACATTTAGGTTATCACATTTCAAAACCAAGTTCAGGTTTCTCTTTTAAGGTAAAGACATCTGGCCTTTATTTCCTGGTTCTATTTTTTTTTTATCTTAAGTCTGGAATCATTTCAGAAGGGAAAAATGGCAATACGTGGAACTACTCGGATGTAATAGGACCTTTGTGGTCCTCATTCTGCAACCCATTTCACTCAAGTTCAATCCATTAAAAATCTGTTCCCAAGGAAACTGACAAAGTGCAACGCTCACAGTTCGACTTCCTTGCAGAGCCTCACGGGGAGGGTGAAACGCATGAGGCCCTGCCACTCTTCCGCAGTGCAGATGCTGTGATAGGACAGCTTCTCCATCGTGACCCGGTAGATGCACTCTGAGTGGCGGATCCTATGATACATCTGAAAAGCAAATCCAGTGAACAGAAACTGGCATGCAATCTGATAATGAGATGAAACCCGAAACCATTCTAGTAAACTGAGGTCCGTGTGTGCATGTACGTGTGTGCGTGTACATCACGTGCCTCACACACAAATACCGTTTCGCAAGTAATCCATATTCTGTTTAGGAGATAAAACAGCTGAGCTGGTGAGATCAGTTGGTGTTTATGCTTGTGAATCAATACACAGGTGAAATTAACTAGGAGGGGCCTCTTAGAGGGGAAAAGAAGAACCTTCTGCAGTAGATTAATAACAAAAGCATTTGTTATGACAGTGGGATTAAAGAGCTTTTATAACATTTTGCATTTTTTCGTAACACCTAATACATAGGAAAGCCCACTGAGGTATCATTTATGGTCTACATAATAGTATGAATGAGACAGAAAAGAGTTAAAATAGTTTCTCTATGTCTGCTCTTTAAATATTCAGCTTATTATTAATATCACAAAATTCTCTAGGGGCCAGGTTTGGAGTTCATCAGCCCCTGCGATGGCAAGAGCAAGTAGAATCATCAGCCTGTCATCTAAGCCACAGATCTGGGATTTGCCAGCCCCCACAAATGTGTGTGCCATTTCTTTACAATTGTGTGAGCCATTTCCTTGAAGGAAATTTCTCTGTCTATATATATCTATGTATGCTTCACTGGTTTTTCTCCTCTAGAGAACCCAGGCTAAGACAATCAGTTAAAGAATTTGTGGATTTACTCCCCAAAAATGTACGCTCGCTTAATAATTACAGGCACATGCACTCTGCTAATATATTTATTATATTCATATTTACATTATAAAATACAAGCAAAAATAGAAATTTAAAACATAAAATTTTAAAACATATTTTCTTTTACTTACTGAATAAGACTCTTTTGTTCTTACTAAATAATTGTATATATTTTAAAAGAAAGTACTTTAAATTAATAAATGCCATCCCATTTTTTTCCTTAATACTTCATGACACAGTCACTTTAAGATTTGGTTCAGTTTAATTGATTTCAATACTTAAGACTGTCCACTATACTATTTGAGAAAGATATGCCAAACGTATGTAGGCCCAAATGGAATACACGTAGCATTACTGGCTGTGCTTACTTAAATACCACACTCCTATTTTTGTTTACTAACCACTAATTATAACTATAGGGTCACTATGAGTTGGGATCAACTTGATGGCACAGAACAACAACAACCACTTACTATATTTTTTGGTTGGAATTTGGCTAGTAAAAATCCATTTTCCCTGATGTCAACCAGTTGATCCTACAAACTAATCAGTTTCAATTTCACATATTATCAAAATGGGTTCAAAGCCAAGGAAACTCAATGAAACTTTTCACGAGGAAAATTTTAATCAGTCCAAAGCTGCTCTATAAAAAATATTCCATTTTAAAACAGGCAGAAAGAGAGGAAAAGGGAACACAGAATAGATATACAGAAAACAGTAAGATGGTAGATTTAAACCCAAACATGTGAATAATGACATGAAATGTAAATGGTCTAAACACCCCAATGAAAAAGGCAGAGATTGTCGGATTGAATAAAAAAGGAAGGCCCAACTATATGCTGCTTACAAGAAACTTACTTTAAATATAAAGACACAAATAGAGTAAAAGTAAAAGGATGGAAAATGATATACCATGTAATACCAGTTATAAGAAAGTTGGAGTGGCTATATCACTATCAGACAAAGTAGATTTCAAAGCAAAGTCTATTACTATTACCAGGATAAAGAAGGTCATTTCAAATGCTACAGGGTTCAGTTCAGCCAGAGGGCAACAATAGTAAATGTCAGGCACCTAATAGCAGAGCTTTGAAATACATGAAGCAAACACTGAGAGAACTATAAGTAAGACAGACAAAGAGAAAAATCTACAGTCACAGTCAAAGATTCCAATACCACTGTTGGAACTGACCTTCAGTTCAATGACCCAAACAAAATTCCAGTCGGCTTTTTTGTAAGAAATGAAAAGCTGGTTCTAAAATTCATGTGGCAATCCAAAGGACCTGGTATAGCCAAAACAACTTTAAAAAGAAGAGCAAAGTTGGAGAACCAGTATTTACTATAAAGTTACAGTAATTAAGGCAGTGTGGTACTGGCATCAAGAGACACAGATGAATGGAACAGAACAGAGTCCAGAAACAGAGCCACACATATACAGTCAGTTGATTTTCTACAAAGGTGCAAAGACAAGAGAGTCAAGAAAGAACAGTCTCTTCAACAAACGGTACTGGAACAACCAGATACCCACATGCAAGAAAATAAACTTTGATCCTTATCTCACACCACTTAAAAAAAACTTACTCAAAATGGATTATAGATTTATATGTAAAAACTATAATTATAAAACTTCTGGAGGAAAACATAGCAGAAGAAAGTCTTTGTGACCTTAAATTAAGCAATTATTTCTTTGACAGAATGCTGAAAACACGATCATAAAAGAAAAAAATTAATAAATTAGACTTGCTAAAAAGTAAAAATTTCTGTTCTTAGAAACTGTTAGAATGAGAAGACAAATCAAAGATGAGAGAAGTTTTGAAAATAACCTATCTGATAAAAGGCTTGTATCTTAAATATATAAAGAACTCCTCAAGCTCAATAAGAAAAAAACAAACAAAAAACCTTAGCTATCTAGTGCTACTATAACAGAAATACCACAAGTGGATTGCTTTAACAAACAGAAATTAATTTTCTCGCAGTTTAGGAGGCTAGAAGTCCAAAGTCAGTGTGCTGGTTCTAGGGGAAGGCTTTCTCTCTCTACTGGCTCTGGACGAAGGTCATTGTTCCTGATCTTCATGTGCTCTAGCATCTGTCTTCTCCTATCTCTGCTTCTTTCACTTGCTTGTTTAATCTGCTCTTTTATATCTCAAAAGAGACTGACTTAAGACATACACTACATTAACCCTTCCTCATTAATATAATAAAGACATCTCATTCCCAAATGGGATTATAACCTGTCCTAGATTGAATTGTGTCCTTCAAAAATATGTGTCAACTTGGCTAGGCCATGTTTCCCAGTACTCTGTGATTATCCACCATTTTGTCAACTGATGTGATTTTCCTATGTGTTGTAAATCTTGCCTCATTTACAACACATAAGAAAATCACACCAGATGACAAAATCGTGGATAATCACACAATACTGGGAATCACGGCCCAGTCAAGTTGACAGGTATTTTTGGAAGACACAATTCAATATATAACATTCTACCTTTTGGCCCCTCAAAATTCATATCCTTGCCACATATGTAAAACACATTTGCCCCATCATATCAGAGCATACTCTTAAATCAACTCCAAGTCCAAAATCTAAAACTTTCTCTTCACCTACGAAATTTAGAATACAGGTTATCTGTTTTCAAAATACAGTGGTGGAACAGGCACAAGCTAGGAATTTCCATTACAAACGGGAGAAATTGGAGGGAAAGAAGGGATAATGGGCACCAAGCAAGTCAGTAGAACACATTACATTAGCTCACAAGGCTTGAAAATAATTCTCTGTTGTCTGAGACTATTCAGGCAATGGCCCTGCCCTCCAGACTCTGGATGTTGGCCACGCTCTCTCCGAATTCTGGGTGGAGGCCCCTTGGCCCTGGAGTTCAACTCTGCCTTCCAGGGCCACTGGAACGGCAACTCTGCCATATGCATTCCAAGACACGCTGGGTCCGCACGACGGGCAGTGAGTGATGGGGGAGATACTGAAAGACAGGGTGCGGCCCTAACTCCCACATAATGCCAATTTTCACATAGCGGCCTGGTCTTTGGTGAGGAGTGGGTATATGTATACATAAAAAAAACAAAAAACAAAAAACAACTCATTGCCATTGAGTCAATTCTGACTCATAGTGACCCTATAGGACACAGTAGAACTGCCCCATAGGGTTTCCAAGGAGCACCTGGTGGATTCGAACTGCCGACCTTTTGGTTAGCAGCCGTAGCACTTAACTACTACGCCACCAGGGCTTCCATATACATACATACATATATGCATATATATGAGTCCCTGGATGGTATAAACAGTTAAATGCTTGACTACTAGCTGAAAGGTTGGCTGTATGAACCCACCCAGAGGCACCTTGGAAGACAGGCCTGACAATCTGCTTCCTAAAGGTCATAGTCTTGAAAACCCTATGGAGCAGTTCTACTCTGCATATATGGGGTCACCATGAGTCAGAGCCAACTCGACAGCAACTAAACAGCAACAACATGTAAGTATATGTATGTAGATAGGCCCATAATTGTGTGTATATGTAAGTTTTAGCATTTTCCTCCTCAATGGGATGTCATTTGTCTTCCACTTTAGAGATGGTAGAGCCCTAGTGACACAGTGGTTAAGAGTTCAGGCTGCTAACCAAAAAGTCTGTGGTTCAAATCCAACAGCCGCTCCTTGGAAACCCTATGGGGCAGTTCTATCCTGTCCTATAGGGTCATTATGAGTTGGAATTGACTGGACAGCAACGGGTTTGGTGTTTTGGTTTTAGAGATGTTGTTGTAGGTTCTGGTAGGAAGGTGAACAACAGAATTAACTCAATTTGTACTTTACTTCGGTATTACCTGTAATTCAATGTAATTCTATGGGAAAGCTGCTAGTCACAGTCAGTGCATTACATGGTAAAATAATACTGCTATTTTTTTATCATAATTGAGCACTTACTATGTACCAGCCAGTATGCCAGGCAGTGTGGTATTGGCTATATATATAAATATATATATTTCATGTAGTCCTCGCGACAATCTTTCAAGGTAGTTACTCCTTTTATCTTCATTATAAGATGATGACCTACAATTAGCATGATTATTCCTATTTCACTTTGTAATTACTGTGGGTAAGCATGTAGGTAAGCAAGCAGATATATTTTAACTTCATGGATTTTAGCAAATATAATGAATGAATTTTGAAAAATAGTGAATATGAATTTTGGCAAACTTTATAAATATTTAATTCTCATTTGCTAAATGAGCTTCAATATCGATAGTACAAAATCTTATATTCTAGGACTATTAGTAAATGACTTCACCCTATTCGTCTTACTGCCAATTACTAAAGAAGGCAGAAAACGATGCTGTCTTCTTAAGCTCGCTATTTGTCTAGGACAGCTGAGTAATTAACCTTGGCCTCGCTATCCAATTAGAGAAGATGTCTGGGAGAGGCCACCGCTCTGGTCTAACAGTGTGCTTTGTTTGGATGGCATATCAAGCTTAGACACAAGGATATGGAAATGGCATATGTACTCAGAAGATAGAATAATAAAGACCTCAGAAGATAGAATAATAAAGACAACCTGAAAACGTGGATGTAACCTAGCACATTTCTATCACATAGTAAAAATACAGCATTAAATTTTGTAAAATGGCATTCCTGCCTCTTGCCATATAAGAGCACTTGGCTAGTCATTGTTCAGAATGTCCCTCTTGTGGTCTGTTTGTACGATAATCCTGACTACATTTAGAAATGGCAGTATTTGGGAACATTAATGTTCATTCTATGGCCATTGAGTCAATTCCAACTCACAGTGACCCTGTAGGACAGAGGAGAACTGCCCTGTAGGCTTTCCAAGGCTGGAATCTCTACGGAAGCTGACTGCCACATCTTTCTCTCATGGAGCTGCTGGTGGGTTCGAACTGATGACCTTTTGGTTAGCAGCCAAATGCTTACCCACTGCACCACAAGGCCTCTGTCTAATGTTAAAAGTAGACCTGAAATCAGTTTAGGGTAAGGCACCTGTTAAGAATCTAGACCCTGGAACCACCTACATGCACCATTTACTAACTGTGTACATTTGGACAAATTATCTAAATCTCAGAGCCTCAGGTTCCCCTGGAGTGCAGAATGTAGTACCTAACTCCAGGGACAACATACCTAACAGACTGAGAACAAACGTGGGCAGGTCTGCGAGGGTCTCGGTGTTGTTAGCTGTTAGTATTGGCCCATCCTTGGTCCATCTCAGAGCTTTGTGGTGACCCTTAGGACTCCTTTAGGCTTGACTTCGGAGGTGGCCGAGGAGAGCCGAGGAGAGCATCTACTGCTCTTGGGTGGCAGTGGTGGGCTGCACTGTCTTGGAAGAGCCATTCATACACGCCTCTCCCAACTCTGTATTCAGTGCTGCCATGTGGGCAGCTTGAACTCCTCCGCACTGGGAGCGTACTCAGACAGAAATGGGCAAACGCCACAAATCTGGCCTTGCCTTTTTTTAGAAGGCTGGATGCTAAACATTTACCAGCATGCCACTGGCTATACGCAGCATTCAAGGCACAAGGAGATTAACTGCTGAAAAGGTGGCCACATACCGGTAGTTGTCCTACTGTTACAAGTTGTGCACTCTTTTCCTCCCTTCTAGGCTTAAACCTGTCTACTTACTTTACATCTCAAATCTAATTGACAAAATATGCGTGGAAATACATGTATTCAATATGTTTGTCAACAGCATTAAATGATGTCATTGATAACATTTATTTAATTCTCTAAGGGAATCCTAAAATCAAAAACCTTTCCACATAGGTACGGAGAGGAATGAACGAGAAACCTTGTGGTATTCACTTAGCAGTAAAAGAACCGCCATTGGGACTACCACCAGCACCTCAAATATTCACAGGCATTTCTGTAAATTATTCTTAAATATGGAAATCAGACGAATGGCTTTACATCTGCGCCTCGGAGAAGAGACTGAAAATAGTACGGGGCTGAGTACAGCTGTGCCAAAGGGCGTCTGAGGCAGTAAACGCAGGGATTCTCACCAAAATTAACTTTATCTCCTGTTAGCCAAAGGACTGTAATTAATCAAAAAAAGAATAGTTACAAAGAAAACAGAGAAACTGAGAGTAACTGTGTTTAAGCAGCAGAAGTTGGGAAACGCATGCTTGTTTGAGAGCCGGCCTCGTAATTAACGTTTGTTTTATGTGTTGAATGAAACACTGTGATGCTGCCGTGAACAACCAAGAGCATAAATAAAGTACAACACAAAGTTTACCAGTGGGCTTGAAGGTGGAAAATTTCCTGCACCAGACCGACACACTGAAGCAATTACTGGACAAGAACAAAAAAGAAAGAACCGTAAAAGGTATTTCTACGGAACAGAATAATGGGGAATGATACTAAGATTTCCAATCTTTAGAGCTTCCCGTTGCATTTTTTAAATGGACTGTGTTGTTGTTGTTTGCCGTTGAGTCGATTGCAACTCATAGTGACCCCAAGGGACAGAGCAGAATTGCCATATAGGGCTTCCTAGGCTGTAATCTTTATGGAAGCAGATCACCAAGTCTTTCTCCCACGGAGCCGCTGGGTGGTTTGAACTACGGACCTTTCGTTTAGCAGCCCAGCCCTTAACCATTGTTCCATCAGGACTCCTTACATGGACTATCCCAACCCATGGGTATTAAATTGCAATAGTACTTAGACTTCCATGGATTCATTTAAAAAATGGTGAAACAGTCAATATTCACAATTGCTATCACTAGAAATTAAATTCTCTGTCACTTTTAAACTAAATAATTAAAATCTAAGCTGTCAATGTGTTTATTTATGAGAGAGATACATAGATACTAAAAATATTTGAAGCAAAAAAGGTTTGAACACTGTACTAACTTGAAGAGCTAAGAAACAAAGTCCCACAAGAGGGCAGCACAGCCATGCAGGCACGAGGACGGTCCCCTTATTAAATAGCACCCCTGGAACTCTTAAGTGCTCCCCATAGTCACCAGGCTTTGTCCTCGCCATTGTTCCTAACCACTTCCCAGTTGTTTCCGTTACATGGCTGCTCCCACGGAATTTGGTTCTATTTCCCAAAAGCGTTTTCTCTAAATTGTTAAGGTGGCTGGCGCCTTCCATGTATGGCAGTTAGCCTTTTACAAAGGTAATGAAAATTTCCATAAGTCCAGAATTCACGAAATGCCATTAAAGGATCACGAGAGTGTATAGGGTCGCTATGAGTTGGAATTGACTTGACAGCCGCGAGTCTGGTTTGGTTTGGAGTATACAGAATACTAAACGTTCAATTCACTCAGGATATAACAGTGCAAAAGAGATTCTCCACTCACCCATTGTAAAGTGAGGCTTCAGGAAATAAACTGAGCCTAATTTTCTTCTTCAGTAAATAGGGCAAGACTATTGCGAGGATTAAATGAAGCAACACCTATAACTCTGACACCTGTGCTAAGTGGCTGTATCACTTTTCCTTGCAAACAAAACTTCGCTGGTTGGTGTTAAAACATGAGTTACTACTATCTTTTTGTGCAAAAATCCAAAATACTATGCATATGACAAACAACAAGTTTTAGATAACATTTTCCTTATTTATGGGGGTTAAACTCATTGCCGTCAAGTCTATTTCAACTCATAGTGACCCCACAGGACAGAGTAGAACTGCCCCACAGGGTTCCCAAGGCTATAATTTTTACAGAAGCAGACTGTCCCATCAGTCTCCGGAGCAGAGCGGCTGGTGGGTTTGAAATGCCGACCTTTCAGTTAGCAGCTGAGTGCTTAACCACTGCTCCACCAGGGCTCCTTCATCGAAGTCTTTACCATATCATTGCCATCGAGTTGATTACAACTCATAGCCACCTTACAGGACAGGGTAGAACTGCCCCATAGGGTTTCCAAAGAGCAGCTGGTAGATTCCAACTGCTGACTTTTTGGTTAGCAGCCAAGTTCTTAACCACTGTACCACCAGGACTCCTTCACTGGAGTAGGTGTCCTGAAATAGACACCTGATGCTTGAAAATGGTGTCTTTGGTTTAACTCGTTTTACTTTTTAACATATTCATCTCTTAAAATAAATACAAAACATTAGGTAAATTTTTTTTTTCCTTCCAGGGCATTTCCTCAAGTAGGGACAACTGAGAAACACTGTTTCTGGTTTATACAGACAACGTAAATAAAAAAACAAAACAAAAAACCTTAAAGCACTTTACCCTAAAAGGTTTTAAAACTGAGTAGTAAAAAAGGCATTTTAGAAAAGTATTACTTACATTAGCACAGTGCAAGGCTAAAGCACAAAAGACCGCAAACATTTTGAAGTTGTTCTCATCTGTTTTAGAGAAGGCACTTCCACTGATTTTGTTCACCATCTGGACAACACCGATCACGCTCCCCCGGCTCACGATGGGCATACACAGGATATTCCGGGTGGTGTAGCCTGTGTACAGGTCTACTTCTCTGTGGGAGAATCAACAGACAAAACCAAACAGAAACAGGCAGAACAAAATATATTACACGTTCTAAGTCTGAACTCAGTTTTCTTATTTGTATTCTTCCATTAGGATATCATGATACATGCAGAAAAGATTGAAGTGGTCAAGGATTTCATTTTACTGGATCCACAATCAACACCCATGGAAGGAGCAGTCAAGAAATCAAATGACACGCTGTATTGGGGAAATCTGCAAAAGACCTCTTTAAAGTGTTAAAAAGCAAAGATGCCACCTTGAAGACTAAGGTGCACCTGACCCAAGTCATGGTGTTTTCAATCACCTCATATGTATGTGAAAGCTGGACGATGAATAAGGAAGATCGAAGAAGAATTGGTGCCCTTGAATTATGGTGTTGGCAAAGAATACTGAATATACCAGGGGCTGCTAAAAGAACAAACAAATCTGTCTTGGAAGAAATAGAGCCAGAATGCTCTTTAGAAATGAGGATGGTGAGACTTCGTCTCAGGTACTTTGGACATGTTATTAGGAGGGACCAGTCCCTGGAAAAGGACTAATGCTTGGTAAAGTAGAGGGTAGGTGAAAAAGACGAAGACCCTCCATGAGATGTACGGACACAGTGGCTGCAAAAAGGGGCTAAAACACAGCAAGGACTGTGAGGATGGCGCAGGACCAGGCAGTGTTTTGTTCTGTTGTCCACAGTGTCACTGTGAGTTGTAACTGACTTGACAGCACCTAACAACAATGTGCTATCGAGTCAATTTGGACTCACAGTGACCCTATACTACAGAGTAGAACTGCTTCTTAGGATTTCCTAAGCCTGGTTTTTTTTTTTTTTAATGTTTATGGAAGCAGGTTGCCAGTTCCTTCTCCCAGGCTGTTGTTGGTTGATTGGAACTGTCCACCTTTCTGTTACCAGCTGAGCACTTAACCACTGCACCACCAGGGCACCTTATAGGCTTCTGTTACAAATGACCTATGTGTAACTGTTAGCTTCTAAATACAGGGACAATGTGACTTCTGAAAGTGTTTTATTAAAGCCTTTAAAAAACATTTTAGCTTGTCTGCTTTCAGGAGAGCTTTCTAGGAATATCTCTAGGAGGCTTTCAGCTTATCATTCAGTTCCAAGTATCCAGCATCAATAAGTAAATGCAGTCAAACAATGTGGACTCAGAGGGAAAATACAACAAATTTGTTAAAATAACATGTTCCTTTGAACGTGGTCATAATTTATGAGAGATGTAACTTGCTAAACCAATTTTAATGAAGGTTACCACCTCAATAGAGCCCTTGTGGTACAACAATTAAGAGCTTATGGTGAGCTACAGCTGCTAACCAAAACATCAGCAGTTCAAATCCACCAGTTGCTCCTTAGAAACCCTACAGGGCCTTTCTACTCTATCCTATAGGGTCGCTATGAGTCGGAATTGATTTGATGGCAATGGGTTTGGTTTTTGGCTACCACCTTAGTAATTCAGAACAAGGATTGGCAAATTACACCCCACGGTCCCAGTCAGCTGGCTCCTGTTCTGTAAATAACATTTCAGTGGTAAACAGCCACACCCATTCCTTATGTATCGTCTTCATCCATGTTCCCTCTACAGGGCAGAGAGCTGTGTACTTGTGACTGAGGCGTTATGGCCTGCAAAGCCAAAAATTTTTACTCTTTGGTCTTTACCAGAAAAGGTTTGCAGGCCTTGATTTAGAGAAAAAGCTTTTTGAAAATAAGACTGAGTTCCTCAGAAGCAAACAGAAAACTAATGGCTGCTAGTTATATTGCTGGCAGTCTTTTGGGCCTGGCTTCTTTCATTTGGTGTAAGGTCCTTGAGAGTCATCCAAGCTGTTGCATGTGTCAACGGGTCATTTCTTTTTACTGCTGAGTGTATCCCCTGTATGTGTGTATTACATTTTATTTACCCATCCACCAGTTAATGGACATTATTGTCTGTTAATAGCCAGTTGTTGACAATTATGAATAATGCTACTTTGAGGATTTGCATATAAGTCTTTGTGTGGACCTAGGTTTTCATTTCCTTGGGTAGATATCTAGGAGCAGCACTGGCTGACTGATTCTGGAGTGAGTGTATGTTTAATGTTTTAAGAAACTGTGAAGCTGTTTTCCAGACTGCCTGTACCACTTTACATTCTCACCAGCACAGGCAGAGTTCCAGTTTCTCCACACCCTTACCAACCCTTGCTAATGCCCATCTTTGTTTTAGCCATTCAAGCTGGTGTGTACTGGGACTTTATAAGAGATTCAATTTATATTTTCCTCACATCTTTCCAAAAGTTTTTATATAAGGATATATAAATATTTCTAATATTTAAGCATTGACCTACAAATTTTTATATAAAGTTTTTACATGGGGGTATACAAATATTGTCAACATTTAAGCACTGAAAGAACAAGTTAATTTTCTTGAAAAAAAATAAGATTTTCAGTATACTCTCGATTTACTGAAACAACATATTACTAGACTCTAACCATAGATGAGATTTGCATATTTGATATTAATCAGTCAAATACATAAAAAAAAAACTTCTTCGTGATTGTGGTACTGAATTGCCTACACTTGAATTAGCTGAACCCAAAACCCAGTGCCGTCGAGTCGATTCCGACTCATAGCGACCCTATAGGACAGAGTAGAACTGCCCCCATAGAGTTTCCAAGGAGCACCTGGCGGATTTGAACTGCCGACCCTTGGGTTAGCAGCTGTAGCACTTAACTACTACGCCACCAGGACAATGCTGTCAAAATAGCTGAACTAGTATTCCTCAAGAGCCACAGCGTCAATCTTGAGATTTCCAATTTCTAGAGATTTATTAAAGCCACATGATATAATTGGGTTTCTAGTTATTCTCCAAAGAAAGTCAAAACAAAACAAAAGCTCTTTATAAGCTATCCTAATATCAGAGTTTAATAATACCCAATAAAAGTGGAGACTTGTGAGTACCTACTTTGTATCTCTAACGCTGGCAGGCCTTTTATGAAAATTATCTAAAATCGTAAAAAAACAAAACTACAAAATAGGTATAAGCTCATTTTAAAGATGAAGAAACCAAGGCTCAGGGAGCTTCAGTAACTTAGCCCAGGTCCCTCTAGGGCTAATAAATAATAGAGCTGGGATTCCAGCTAGATCTGCCAGACTCTAAAACAGGTAATTCATCGCTATGTGTCACAGCCTTTTAGCAGATGGTTCGATAGAGAACATGCTTATGCCAAAGTGATCACACTACAATGTGGGGAAAAGAGAGCACTAAATTAAAACTCTTGCCTTTTAGTTATCTTTATAACATTTTAAATTCCCACAGCTAGCTACTGAGGAGCCCTGGTGATGCAGTGGTTAAAGCACTCAGCCACTAACCAAAATGTCGGCAGTTTGAACCTACCAGCCTCTCCACAGGAGAAAGACGTGACAATCTGCTTCTGGAAGGATTTACAGCCTTGGAGACCCTATGGGGCAGTTCTACTCTGTTCTATAGGGTCACTTTGGAGATGGAATCGACTCGATGGCAGTGGGTTAGCTGGCTATCACTGTACATTTATGGCTTACAGCCATCATTTTATAAATATCTGAGTGTACTGACTGCTGGTAATGGCCGTGGTTCGAAGAATGTAGAATACAGCTTGAGGGGAAAGAATGAACAGAGGTGGGAGGAGGGCAGGACTGGGGCTCTGTGGAAGAGGTGTCAGCTGAGTGAGACACTGCAGGAGATGGGGGATTCTGACCGGGAGAGGCTGAAGGACACACACTTCTTACCGGTTAAAGCGCGGGTCTGCATAGGCATCTGGGATGTTAAGGACTTCCCCTGTTCTTGCTACTTGGCCGGCTATTCCTTTCTCAATCGAAAATCTGCAGATACAGAAGAGAAAAGAGCCAGCTAATTAAAACATAGACGCTGTAATATCATTTGAAACATTTCATTCCTACCAAATATTCAATAAAAAAGCACCATTTTATTTTACATGCTTATATTAATCTTACATTTACAAATTCTAAATCTTATTATAGAATATGTAAAAGTAGGAAAACATTATAGAGTTAGCACTTAAGAGCCTTGTTTCAAGATATAATCCACAGTATGTTAAAGAACACTGGATGACACGCTGAAATGGAAAAATTAACTAACATTCCCTTGTAGTGGGCAATAATACTCCTTTGCGCATACACAAGATTCTTCAATATAAATTTTCTTATTTAATGCTCACTGAAGTATGAACTGAGGTTCATAATAAGTATTTTGCCAACATTCTTGTAACATATTAGTGGTACAATACAAACTACCACTTATGCCTACACCAGCATACTTTGCACACACATATACCCAAACTCACAAGCTATGTCAGAGCCTTGAGATACTATATACTACGTGGGTTTTTAAGGCAGATTTTATATAAAAATGATACCATATAAAACTTACAGCATTTTTACGTCTCTAAGTTGTTAAATTTAAAAAATAATCAACATACAACCATTAACTTATTATATACATTTATCTGTTTTGAGACTTAATATAACAACAGTCTCATATTTATAAATTTTTTTTATCACACCACTATCACCACACATGCACTCATTTTGAAATTTAGCTAAGGAAGAAGTCTACAATTTTCAATGGTTCGAAAATAATTTTGATAATATTAACATTTTCAATGTTACAGGAAATAATTACTATTCACATAAAGCTTCAAACCTAAAGGGTTATCATGAAAATTCAAAATAGAATTGACACAAAAGAGAATTAACTGTTTCTTAGAACACCAAAAAGCAAACCAACACGGTGTAAAACCCGAGGTCATCGTCCAGCTCCTTTCCTTGGGCTGTGAAGACCACGAACGTGATGACATAGATTGCCGGGCGCAAAGAGCACAGAACCCCTTCCACGATCTATGCCTGCTGTACTTGGTCTGTGAGCCCTGGTGGCACACTGGGTCGACTGCCAAACGAAAGGCTGGAGGTTTGGAACCAACAGTGGCTCCGTGGGAAAAAGATGTGGCAGTCAGCTTCCATAGAGATTTACAGCCCTGGAAACCCTCTGGGGTCACTATGAGTCAGAATCAACTCCACGGCAGTGGGTTTTGTACCTGGTCTGAGAAGGGCCTGCACTGTCCACTTTTATTCAAACCCTCTGGTTTGCTATCTGTGGTCTCTGATAAGTGTCACTAAGGGTCATGCCCTATATAAGTGGCCACCTGAACCAGTCAACCAAGAGTTACAGTCAAGCACACCCCCAACTGCTTCTCCCATGCTTGCAGACAAGACGTTACTATCTTCACACTCAGCCACTTCAGGGGCACTCGGGGACACCCAAGCCTTCAGCAAGAGAAGTAACTTTAAGTGATAATATCCAAAGTCATTTACTGAGATCCAAACACAAACAAACAAAAATGAAGGAAGTTAAAAAAAAAAAAGAAGAAACCTATATAGTGCTATAAGGTCAGAGTTACATGGTTAAGAATATAGGCGCCGTCATCTGAACACCGAGGGACTTGAAGTGCCAAGCGGCAGACAATGGTGAGGCCGGCTGGACCACGCTCTGGGAGTTATCTTACAGGTGTTAGCAACTGACTGCTCAAACAAATAGCAGTTCTTAATGAAGAACGGTGCTTGACTGGAATGCTGTAATTACCAAAGCACTTTAGAGCACTGTGTAGAAGAGCAGCTAAAATAGATAAGGGAAAAGGGAGGCAAATGTATTAAAAAATTTCACTTTTGAGCATTCAGCTTGATTCTTGAAAGTACTGTGACAATGCTCCCTGTACTGTGACGGTGCTCCCTGCACTGTGGCGGTGCTCCCTGTAGGTTTTCTGACTGTGACATGACTGAGCCACCAGGCCTCCACCAACGAAGCCAGCTCCAGGCCATTCATTTACGGTGACAACAGCTGCCACTCAGAGAACAAGGAAGTCTTTAGCTTCAAGATGCAACGCAACTGTGCGATATGAGCAACATGTGACCAACTGGTCGGTTAGAGAACCAGGTGTGAAGTTCACCGAATCTACCGCACCCATTGCCACTGGGGTCTGGTCTTTGAGACCACCCCACAGGCTGGGAAGGGCTGGGGCCAAGACTGGTCAAGTATACCCTTGCAAACCTTCCCACGGTCCTAGACGTGGGAACACCTGCGGACTCCAGGTGGCGTGTACCTTTACCTACCTGGGGGCACTAGTAAGTTTTTCCAACATGATTTCCAAAAGGACCGCCTCCGGAAGACGGCGTTTCCAGGAGTGACGCCAAAGCTTCGTAGGCTGGGTTTCGCTGGCACTGCAATGTCATTCCCAGAAGCACTACCTTCAGGAGGCGGGTCCTGGTGGGAATGATACCACAGTGTGACAAGTATTGTCAGCGGCCCTGTGAACAGGCACAGAAACGCGGGGGACAGAACACCTGCACATCCATAACCACGGCACACTGCCATCCTGCTTCTGTTTCTACCTTATTTCTTTGGTCTTCTTGAAGACGGGTTTTCCTTCCTTTTCCTCGCCAATATCAAAAAGGTCTGAATATAACTCCTTGTTCTTATGGTCTACCTGGAAAAGGGCACAACGGTCGGCGTTCACCAGGTTTTTTGCATATATCTAAAGGCAAAGAATGAAACAAGAGTTAGCTGATGCGAGATTCAAAGAACATACAGTAAACTTTGTCATGAGGTAAGTATCAGTTTCAGCTACGTGTGCTGTAACTGGGTGGGAAATCAGCATTTTAAATAAATATATAGGTATATGTAAGTGTAAAAGGTGCCTAGGTGCTGCAAATGGTTTGCCCTGGACTACTATTCTAAAGGTCAGCGGTTTGATCCCACTCAGCTGTGCTATAGAAAAAAGGCCTAGTAATCTGCTCTCATAAAGATTACAGCCAAGAAAGCCTTATGGAACAGTTCTACTCTGTAACACATGGGGTCGTCATGAGTTAGAATAAATTTGATGGCAATGGGTTTGATTTTTCAATAAGTATAAAATATATATAAATATTTTACAAATACATATGTAGAAATAAATATACGATAATCTCTACAAATATAAACATATATTTAAATACATATAATTGTTATAAATAATATATAAATACATAAATTATATATCTCCATGAATAGTAGTTAAGTCTCAGGACTTAAAAAGCTAAGCTTTGGTTACATGGAAAATTGTCCCAAGATTTAGAGGGAAAGTTAAGAAAACAATAACAAGAATTAGCTAAATAAATTTTAATATGTTACCTTAAATACAATTATATAAATTAATATTATTTACTATTAGATATAAGAAGGTAGGGGAAAAGGGAGTCACGTAAGCATTGTTATGGGTAGACACCAAGTCCAGGTCAGATCATTTCATTCTATCAAGAACTCTAGTTAGAAGTTAAATATCTGGACGTCTAATATTTGAATTGACAAACTGTTTTGATAACAAGTAAGGTCCTTAAGTGACTACTTAGTTAGCTATGCAGTATCTTTTTGTTAATCTGAGCCCAGTTCACATCCAGGTAACCTCAGTGAACTCCTGTTTCCTTCGGGTATGGAGCTAAGAGCAATCTTTTCACCTTGCACACAACGCAGACCCTCTCTAGCCTCATGAGTGAGTATGCACTCTAAATTCAACGAGCCTGATCCTTTTACCTTTCACTTTATACCTCACGCCTACAACTCTTTTATGCCTCTGCTGGTCACTTTGCCTGGAAGGCCTTTCTTGCCTTGCAATCTAATCAGCCATCCCTTAAGGACTCATCCCGAAGTCCATTTCGCCGAAGTCTCCAGGACTCTCTCTAGTAACTAACTCTTTGTCTTCTGTGCTCAGACAGCACTGTCCAGTGTTACAGAATGTACGTAATGAATCCCTTACATACTTACCTCCTATCCCAGATGTTAAGATTCTCTGTGACAGGATCGGCAGCACAGTGTTCTTTATATCGAGTTACCATTGAGTTAGCTCTGACTTACAGTGACCCCACAAGTGTCAGAATACAACTGTGCTTCGTGGGGTTCTTGATGGCTGATTTTTTGGAAGTAGACCACCAGGCCGTTCTTCCAAGGTGCCTCAAGATAGACTTGAACCACTAACCTTTCAGTTAGCAGCTGAGAGTGTTAACCCTCTGCACCATTCAAAGACTTCCTACACACTTCCAATGTATAATGCTTGATAAACGTTTGTTAAACAATCGAATGAACCAGAAACTGTTAAGACCCCCAAACAGATTTAAGGTCCAATATTTCCATCGGTGTCACAGAATAAGAGAAGCTTTCGTTCCCTCCTGCTTCCAGTTCAGCACTAGTCAAAGAGTGTTCCTATGGAACACTAGGGTTCTATGAATGAAATGGAAATGATTTCACTGTTAAAGTCTTTTATTATTTTAGAGAAAAACATTTCAAATATTTCTGCCATAATTTTAAGTCACTTTTTTTTTTATTATGTGCCATGAAGAAACAAACAGCTGCTATGTACCTGTACTGCTACACTGGACGTTGGAATATTGAAGTGCTTCCAAATCAGGTGTAAAGACCTACTAGCCTGACTCCCCACGTGCCCTTCTGCCTCCCAGGAGCTCCCAGAAACCCCTGGTCTGAGCCTGTGTCAGCACAAAGGTCGCATGCACTCTGATTGTTGGTGCCTATGACCTACTAGTGTAAAACACATGAAATATAACCTCTAAGGAGACACAGTTTTCACATTTGATGAACTGCATTTTATTTGCTACACTGTATAGTAATAATTCATAACAATTATTAAGTGCTGCCTATATGCCAGGCTTTTTTATACACTGTATGTGCATATTTGCAGCAGATTTGCCCAATGCAGTGCGTCTTTTGATATCTTGACTGCTGCTTCCATGGCTGTTGATTGTGGATCCAAGTAAAATGATATACTTGACAACTTCAATCTTTTCTCCATTTATCATGATGTTGCTTATTGGTCCAGTTGTGAGAATTTTTGTTTTATGTTGAGGTGCAATCCATACTGAAGGCTGTGGTCTTTGATCTTCATTAGTAAGTGCTTCAAGTCCTTTTCACTTTCAGCAAGCAAGGTTGTGTTGTCTGCATAACACAGGTTGTTAATGAGTCTTCCTCCAATCCCGATGCCCCGTTCTTCATATAGTCCAGCTTCTCGTATTATTTGCTCAGCATACAGACTGAATAGGTATGGTGAAAGAACACAAACCTGACGCACACCCTTCCTGACTATAAACCAATCAGTATCCCCTTGTTCTGTCCGAACAACTGCCTCTTGATCTATGTAAAGTTTCCTCATGAGCACAATTAAGTATTCTGGAGTTCCCATTCTTCGCAATGTTATCCATAATTTCTTATGATCCACACAGTCGAATGCCTTTGCATAGTCAACAGAACACAGGTAAACATCCTTCTGGTGGTATTCTCTGCTTTCAGTCAGGATCCATCTGACATCAGCAATGATATCCCTGGTTCCATGTCCTCTTCTGAAACCGGCCTGAATTTTTGGCAGTTCCGTGTCCATATACTGCTGCAGCCGTATTTGAATGATCTTCAGCAAAATTTTGCTTGCTTGTGATATTAATGATATTGGGTGCGCCTGACCCAAGCCATGGTATTTTCAATCACCTCATATGCATGTGAAAGCTGGACAACGAATAAGGAAGACAGAAGAAGAATTGACCTCTTTGAATTGTGGTGTTGGGGAAGAATATTGAATATACCATGGACTGCCAAAAGAACAAACAAATCTGTCTTAGAAGAAATACAACCAAAATGCTCCTTAGAGGCAAGGATGGCGAGACTGTGTCTCACATACTTTGGACATGTTGTCAGGACGGATCAGTCCCTGGAGAAGGACATCATGCTTGGCAAAGTATAGGGTCAGAGGAAAAGAGGAAGACCCTCAATGAGGTGGGTTGACACAGTGCCTGCAACAATGAGCTCAAGCATAATAAGGATTGTAAGGATTGGGCAGAACTGGGCAGTGTTTTGTCCTGTTGTACATGGGGTCACTATGAGTCAGAACTGACTCGACAGCACCTAACAACATGTGTGTATCTGGAAACCCTGGTGGGGTAGTGGTTAAGAGCTATGTCTGCTAACCAAAAGGTCGGCAGTTTGAATCCACCAGGTGCTCCTTGGAAACTCTATGGGGCAGCTCTACTCTGTCCTATAGGGTCACTGTGAGTCAGAATCGCCTCAAGGGCAATGAGTTTTGGATATGGGTATTGCTGATGCACTTAATCCTCACAGTAACAATATGAACCAGGGACAACTCTTGACCCCATTTTATGTATGAGGCAAGCTGGGCCACAGAAGGTTAATTTGCTCACTCTCACACGGCTCGTGTGGTACATCTAATGTTTGAACTCGTAGAAGCTGTTGACACGGCCCATGCAATTATAACCAATAAGCTTTCCCACTTCTGTATGGAACATTGTTTATTTCTTCATTTGTCCATTTCCATCAACAAATGTTTCTTTCATGCTTAAATTACCCCACAGTCCCCAGTGGTCTGGGCTCCAGTGATATCGTAAATATCACGTTTACATATATAACGAGAATTCTGGCAAACTCAGCCATCCAGATTAGACACATGAAATTATTCCTGGGAGAAAAAATAACTAATTCTGAGAGAAAAAGTCTTACAAAGTTTATGTAAGAGAAAATGGGCCACCTAGTGGCCAGAAGAAAATATATAATCTCAAGTAAAACTAATTTATAGACTTAATTAAAGGAAATCAGAGTGAGTTAGGTGCCATTTTTCATCGTAACATCACACGCTTGTGCTCACTGCTATCGTACATCTGTGTTTTCACTCAACAAACACTAGATAGCAGTTGTGCCCACTGTGCCAGGGACTGAGCAGACTGACTATAATGTGACTCTGAGTTTCCAGTCCACTTGTCTCCTCCACTGGTCTGTGAGTTCTATGACAGCAGGCAATTGACAAACAATGACAACTGTTTGGCCAACATTTACCAAACTGTTTCTTTTTTCCCATAGTATTCCAAATGCCCAGAACGAGGCCTACAATAAACCCAAAACCAAACCAAAGCCATTGCTGCTGAGTCGATTCCCATTCATAGCGACCCTGTAGGACACAGTAGAACTGCCCCATAGGGCTTCCAAGGCTGTAAATCTTTACAGAAGCAGACTGTCACATCTTTCTCCCATGGAGCAGCTGGTAGGTTCGGAGCACTAACCTTTTGGCTAATGATCCAGTGCTCCTCAGGCCTGCAATAGGGGGGTCAGTGGCTAAATCTGGCCCACTACTCACATCTATAAATAAAATTTTACTCTAACAAAGCCATGAGCTCATTCATTTATGTATTTATGGCCGCTTTCGCACTACAATGACAGCACTGAGTAGCTGCAACAGAGTATGACTCATGAAATTTTTTCCACCTGACCTTTTATAAAAAGTTTGCCAACTCTTGTCTCCATAACCTAAAAACCCTCAACAAATATTTGAGGAAGGTAGGGAGAAAGTGATGGGACTGGGTTCTTGGAAAATACAGAAGAATCATGCATCCATTTTTCAAACTCATCAGATCATGAACTATTAAGTAATAACCACCCTGTATTATTAAAGATTAAATTATAGTCTGTGAAATTCACATTCTGAGTGCCTAGGGTCATGTTAATTGCTTAATAAGTACTTTGGCACAAATTTATCTTAATGCCTGTAAAAATCTGGATGAAATGAACAGTTTTCTAAATTGAAATGAGTTTAGAAGAAATTGAAAATTCTCAATAGAACCACAATTACAAAGATAATTGAAAAACTTGTCAAAAATTATCTCCCTAGAAGGCAACAAGACAAAACTGTTTCGAATATTAAATTCTTTGCAAATCTTCAACTAATAAATTTCTGTACAATTTAAACTATTCCACATTGAGAATAAAAGAAAAAAAATACCAAAAGTTATTTTCAAAATCCTTGCTATGTCACTGATACTGAAATTGACAATCTACTTTAAAAAAAGCCAATTTACCAATGGAAACAGAGGAAAAAATATAAGTAAAAATATCCTCAAATTCAGTAGTAAATTAATAAATATTACAATACAAAAATATTATACTTTATCTGGAATTGTTCAGTACCACGAAGTCTGTGATTCACAATAGCAGTAAAGCAAAACAGGAAAGTCAAGTGATTATCTTCGTGGTTATCAAAAGCCATATGATGCAATTCAGTAATTGTTCATAGTAAAATTTTTAGTAAATGGAATTGTCAGTGTTGCTCTTAGATGCTGCCGAGTTGGTTCCAGCTTACGTACAACAGGACGAAACACTGCCCGGCCCTGCGGTATCCTCTCAATCGTTGCTATGCTTGAGCCCATTGTTGTAGCCAGCGTGTCACTCCATCTCCTTGACGGTCTTCCTATTTTCTGCTGACCCTCAGCCTTACTAAGCATCATGCCCTTCTCCAGGGATTCATGCCTCCTGATAACATGTCCAAAGTATGTAAGATGCAGTCTCACCATCCTTGCTTCTAAAGAGCATTCTGGCTGTACTTCACCCAAGACAGATTCATTCGTTTTTTTGGCAGTCTACAGTATATTCTATATTCTTCAATGACACCGTAATTCAAAGACGTCAATTCTTCTTCGGTCTTCCTTATTCATTGTCCAACTTTCACACGCATGTGAAGCTATCAAAAACACCATGGCTTGGGTCAGGCGCACCTTGGTCTTCAAGGTGGCATCTTTGCTTTTTAACACTTTAAAGAGGTATTTGGTAGCAGATTTGCCCAATGCAATGCGTCTTTTGATTTCTCAACTGCTGCTCCATGGGTGTTGATTTTGGATCCAAGTAAAATGAAATCCTTGATAACCTCAGACTTTTCTCCGTTTATCATGATGTTGTTTATTGGTCCAGTTGTGAGGATTTTTCTTTTTTTTATGTTGAGGTGTAATCCATACTGAAGGCTATAGTCTTTGATCTTCATCAGTAAGAGCTTCAAGTCCCCTTCACTTTCAGCAAGCAAGGCTGTGCCATCTGCATGATGCAGGTTGTTAATGAGCCTTCCTCCAAACCTGATGCCATGTTCTTCTTCATATAGCTCAGCTTCTTGGATTACTGGCTCAGCATACAGATTAAACAGGTGTGGTGAAAGGATACAACCCTGATGCACACCTTTCCTGACTTTAAACCAATCAGTATCCCCTTGTTCTGTCTGAATAACTGCCTCTTGATCTATGTAAAGGTTCCTCATGAGCACAATTAAGTGTTCTGGAATTCCTATTTTTCACAATGTTATCCATAATTTGTTGTGATCCACACAGTCGAGTGCCTTTACATAGTTAATAAAACACAGGTAAACATCTTTCTGGTATTTTCTGCTTTCAGCCAGGATCCATCTGACATCAGCAATGATACTCCTGATTCCTCATCCTCTTCCAAAACTGGCTTGAATCTCTGGCAGTTCCTTGCCAATGTACTGCTGCAACTGCTTTTGAATGATCTTCTGCAAAATTTTATTTGTGTGTGACATTAATGATATTGTTCAATAATTTTCCCATTGGGTTGGACCACCTTTCCTGGGAATAGGCATATATATGGATCTCTACCAGTTGGTTGGCTAGGTAGTCATCTTCCAAATTTCTTGGCATAGATGAGTGAGCACTTTCGGCACTGTATCCATTTGCTGAAACATCTCAATTGGTATTCTGTGAACTCCTGGAGCTTTGTTTTTCTCCAATGCCTTTAGTGCAGCTTGGAATTCTTTCTTCAGTACAATTGGTTCCTGATCTTATGCTACCTCCTGAAATGTTTGAACGTCAACCAATTTTTTTTTTTGGTACAGCGACTCTGTGTATTCCTTGCACCTTCTTTTGATGCTTCCTGCATCATTTAATATTTTCCCCATAGAGCCCTTCAAGATGAATATATATAAAGCCTAATGATATTTTCCTTAAAACAATACTACTCTCCATCATACCAAATGGCAAAATATTAGCATCATCCAATTAAGGTTAGACATTGAAGTGAAGGCAAGACAAAGACACCGTTGTCATAATTATCAACGTGCAATTAAGCAAGAGAAAGATATGAAAGGTATGCATATTTGAGGAGACACAAGTTTCATTGTCTTCTGATTATATCATTGCGTATATAGAAAAATTAAGAACATCAACTGAAAAGTAACTATAGGTTGTAGGAAAGGCTCCTGTTTTAAGATGAGTGATTCTGAACATATGTTTATCTTTCTTCTCTCCTCACGTGTGGAGGCTTCAATCTGAAATGTCCTTGAATGATGCAACAACTCTAGGCTTACTGGCAAGACATTTGCTGCTAGAAGTTGGAAAATAAACCCGACAGAAATCCAGATGCCTTCCACCTCAGTGAAATTTCTAGAGGTTCAGTGGTGTGAGGCACATCAAGATATCCCTTCAAGGATGAAGGGGAAGTTGCTGCACCTGGCCCCTCCTAGAGCTAAAAAGGGGGTGCGACACCTAATGGGCTTCTTTGGGTTTGGAAGCAACATATTCTTCCTTTGGGTGTATTTCTTTGGCCCACTTACTGAGTGACCCCAAAGCTACTAGTTTTGAGTAGGGACCAGAATAGGAAAAGGCTTTGCAACAGGTCCAGGTTGCCCTATAGGCTGCTTTGCCATTTGCTCCATATGATCTGGGAAGTTCAATCGTGCTTCAAGTGTCATTGGCAGATAGGGATGCTGTTTGGAACCTGTAGCAGGCCCCTATAAGTGAACCACAGTATAAACACGCAGGATTTTGGAGCAAACCCTGCTATCCTCTGCAGATAATTACTCTCCTTTTGACAAACAGCTTTTGGTTTGTCACTGGGCCTTAGTAGAGACTGAATGCTTAACCATGGATTACCAAGTTATCATGCAGCCAGAGCTGCCCATCATGAACTGGGTGTTGTCTGACCCACAGAGTCATAAATTTGGCCGTGCACAGCAGCACTCCATCATCAAATGAAAGAAGTATATACAAGATTGGGCTTGAGCAGGACCTGAGGGTGCAAGTAAGTTACATGAGGAAAAGACCCAAATCCCCATGGTTCACACTCCTTGCTACATTAGTTTCTCTCTTCTAGCCTGCACCTAATGGCTTCATAGGGAGTATGCAACAAACAGATGACTAGAGAAGAAAAAAACTGGGCCTGGATGAAGGAAAAAAAAAAAAAAAAGGGTTCTCTGCAATATACAGGCACCACTCAAAAGTGGACAGCACAGCACTGCAGCCCCTTTCTGGGACCTCCCTGAAGGACAATGGTGAACAGAAATCCTCCCAGTTGGCAGAACTTCGAGCAGTGCACCAGGCTGTTCATTTTGCTTGGAAGGAGAAATGATCAGATGTGAGATTGTATACTGATCCATGGGCTGTGGCCAATGGTTTGGCAAGACGGTCAGGGACTTGGAACGAATATGGTTGGAAAATTGGTGACAAGGAGGTATAAGGAAGAGGTATGTGGATACATCTGTCTGAATAGGCAAAAAAAAAAAAAAAGTAATGATATTTGGGTCCCATGTGATTGGTCTTGAAAGAATGACCTCAGCAGAGGAGGATTTTAATAATGAAATGAATAGGATGACCCAATATGTAGATATTCGTCAGCCTCTTTCCCCATCTACTCCTATCATTGCCCAAAGGACTCATGAAAAAAGCGGCCATGGTGGCAGAGATGAAGGTTATGCATAGGCTCAGCAACTTGGAATTCCACTCACTAAGGCCAACTTAGCTATAGTCACTTCAGAGTTTCCAATCTGCCAGCAGTTGAGACCAACACTGAGTCCTTGATATGGCACCATCCCTCAGGGTGATCAGCCAGCAACCTGGTGGCAGGTTGATTACACTGGACCACTTCCATCATGAAAAGGGCAGTGTTTTGTTCTTACTTGGACAGACACTTACTCTGGATAAATTACAGAATTGTTTTTCCTGCACACAGTGCTTCTGCCAAAACTATCATTTGTGGACTTACAGAATGCCTTATCCACCATCATGGTATCCCACATAACATTGCCTCAGATCAAGGAAATCATTTCACAAAAAATGGGCCTGTGCTCATGGAATCCACTGGTCTTGCCATGTTCCCCATCATCCTGAAGCAGCTGGCTTGACAAAACAATGGAATGGCCTTTAAAGAATCAATTACTAGCTAGATCATAATACCTTGCAGGGCAGGGGCAATGTTCACCAGGAGGCTATATGTGCTCTAAGTCAACATCTAATACATGGTACTGTTTCTCCTATAGCCAGGATTCATGCGTCCAGGAATAACGGGGTAGAAATGGAAGTGGCACCACTCACTATTACCTTTAGTGATCCACCAGCAAAATTTTTGCTTACTGTCCCCATGACTCTATGCTCTGCCAGTCTAGAGTTCCAAAGAAAGGAATGTTTCCATCAGGAGACACAGCAATGATTCAGCCACTGTGGGCTTCCCATACCCCTGAATCAACAGGCAAAGAAGAGGGTTACTATACTGGCTGGTGTGACTGATTCTGATTGCCGAGGGGAAGTTGGACTGTTATTATACAATGGCAGTAGGAAGAGTATGTCTGTAATACAGGAGATCCCTTAGGAAGCCTGTTAGAACTTGCAAGCCCTATGATTAAAGTCAGTGGGAGAGGTGGGGCCAAGACGGCAGAATAGTCACGCACTTCCTGTGTTTCCTCTTACAACAAAGACCCAAAAAACAAGTGAATCGATTATATATGACAGTCTAGGAGCTCTGAACATCAAAGACAAAGTTGAGAGGTTGAACTGAGCAGCAGGGGAAATGAGGGACAGTTCAGAAGCAGCAAAGAAGTACCAGAGGTGAGTTAGCCAGCACCCTGCAGGTGGGATTGGCTGGCACACATGGGCTGAGTCAAGCAGTAGCGCTAGGGATACATTTTACCACGTTGGGAGAGACTGGGCAGTGGAGAGTCTGCACGAGCCTCTGCAACCAGAAGGAAATGGCGCTGGATCTGAGAATGTTAAGTGCAAGAGTCTAACCTACCACACAAGATCAAAGTGACCCTTTGCCATCTGGTACTTTAGTAGTGGAGACTTGTCTCTTTTCCCCTCACCTATCCCCACCCTGCTCTGCTCTGGTGCCAGTCGGGCAGTGTTGAGTGGTTTCCATGCCCCCTAAGCCAGAAGTGGGACCTGTCATATCCGAGCCAGTCTCCTGGCTTTGGGGAGGGAACAAACAAAGAAAGAAACTACCAACTCCCCTAAGCTGGGTGCTCAGGACTAACCATACCCAAAACAGTCTCCTGATTTTAGAAAATCACTACACCTGCTAAGTCAGGAACTCAGGACAGGCACTGCCCGTTTGCCTAAGCACAGGCATAAGGGGTTCATGGACTTTGAGTACCTTTCACCCCTGCCTAGGCCTGTGTGGGCCCATTCAACAGCATAGGCCCTCATTAATATAGTACAACAGGGAATGTATCTGAAACGTATTTTCAACAGCAACACCTAAGTGGGAGTGTCAAATTCCTGACATTTGACACTGTCCTTCCCATTACACTGGGTCCTTACCCACCAAGATCAGGGGCTGGAGGACTGGCAGTTCCACCCACTCCACCTAGCCAACCAAGACAGGGGTCTGAGATTAAGTGGTGCCTTCCAGTCCTTACAGCCAACAGCACTGGGTACCCAAAGTCCAGCTGTAAAACCTACCCACCTACGGGCTCTAGGGGACAGAGATATGTCTTCCACCTACGTACACTCAGGGGCAGCCATCAGCCACCTACCTTGCTCAGCACATAACTCCCTACTGCAGCAAGACACCTGTGCCTGCTCCTATCAGCCCTAAGTAGCCTTGGATGCCTGGGACAGCAAGTGAGAGCCTGCACCATGCACTTTGTAACTGATGACCTAGACACCTGAGCTGAATCCACACAAGAAACGTAAACAGACTCCTGAGTTCACAGATCTAGTAGCAGCTCTAACCACCTGGTGACACAATGTGGCAGCTTCAAAGACACCAGTAACCGAAGTGGCTCACATGCCCAGCCTATTTGGGCATATCATAACAAAACAAAACAAAAAGCTAGGATACAGTAAGCAAACATACAATAAATAAATACAGTAACTTATTGATGCATTGGAGACAACAGTCAGTATCAAATCACATAAAGAGGCAGATCAGTATGGCCAGCAAGCAGCTCAAACAAAGAACCAGGAAACCTCCCAGAGGAAGAGAGTTTCTTAGAATTATCGAGATAGAACTCAAATGATTAATATACAGATCTCTTAAGGAGATCAGTAAGGAGATCAGGCAAAACTCAGACCAAACCAAGGAACACACAGACAAAGCCATAGAGGAATTCAGGAAAGCTATACAAGATAAAAATGACAAATTTAACAGGCTGCTTGAATCCCTAGAGAGACAGCAAACAGAAATCCAAAAGATTAACAATAAAACTTCAGAATTAGACAACTCAGTAGAAAGTCACAGGAACAGAATTGAGGCAAAGGAAGTCAGATTAGTGAGACTGAAATAAAGTACTTGACACCAATTTATTTGAGGAAAAATCAGATAAAATAATTTAAAAAATGAAGAAATCCTAAGAATTATGTGGGACTCTATCAAGAGGAATAACCTACAAGTGATTGGAGTACCAGAACAGGGGTAGAATAACAGAAAATACAGAGCATTGTTAAAGATTTGCTGGCAGAAAACTTCCCTGATATCATGAAAGATGAGAAGATATCTATCCAAAAAGCTCAACAAACCCCATACAGGGTAGATACCAAAAGAAAGTCACCGAGACATAATCAAACTTGCCAAAACCAATGATAAGGAGAGAATTCCAAGAGTGGCTAGAGATAAAGAAAAACGTACCTACAAAAGAGAGTCAACAAGATTTTGAATGGGAGCCAAGATGGCGGACTAGGCAGATGCTATCTCGGATCCCTCTTACAACAAAGACATGGAAAAACAAGTGAATCGATCACATACATAACAATCTACGAACCCTGAACAACAAACACAGATTTAGAGACGGAGAACGAACTAATACGGGGAAGCAGCGATTGTTTCCAGAGCCTGGAGCCAGCGTACCAGTCAGGTACGGCACAAGCACAGAGAGCTGCTCCACCCCCCTGAACTAACCCTGGGAGGGGGACCAGCCGGTTCCCCGGGCGGCGTGAGACGCAGCCGGTAGGAGAAGTCCCCGGGAGGCAGTGACTGGTCTTGGAGCAGGAAGAGCAGCGTCCCAGCCGGAGAACCGTCCCGCCAGGATTTGGACTGGACGCAGGTGGCTTCATTAACATCCGAATAGCCTGAGCCAGAGGGAGAACTCTGATAGGGATCTGACTGCATTTTTTTTTTAGCGGATTTTCTGGAAAAACTAGTTTCCCAGTGATGGCTCGGAGACAACAATCCATATCAAACCACTTAAAGAAGCAGACCATGACAGCTTCTCCAACCCCCCAAACAAAAGAATCAAAATCTTTCCCAAATGAAGATACAATCCTGGAATTATCAGATACAGAATATAAAAAACTAATTTACAGAATGCTTAAAGATATCACAAATGAAATTAGGATAACTGCAGAAAAAGCCAAGGAACACACCGATAAAACTGTTGAAGAACTCAAAAAAATTATTCAAGAACGTAGTGAAAAAATTAATAAGTTGCAAGAATCCATAGAGAGACAACATGTAGAAATCCAAAAGATTAACAATAAAATTACAGAATTAGACAACGCAATAGGAAGTCAGAGAGGCAGACTCGAGCAATTAGAATGCAGACTGGGACATCTGGAGGACCAGGGAATCAACACCAACATAGCTGAAAAAAAATCAGATAAAAGAATTTAAAAAAATGAAGAAACCCTAAGAATTATGTGGGACTCTATCAAGAAGGATAACCTGCGGGTGATTGGAGTCCCAGAACAGGGAGGGGAGACAGAAAACACAGAGAAAATAGTTGAAGAACTCCTGACAGAAAACTTCCCCGACATCATGAAAGACAAAAGGATATCTATCCAAGATGCTCACCGAACCCCATTTAAGATTGATCCAAAAAGAAAAACACCAAGACATATTGTCATCAAACTCACCAAAACCAAAGATAAACAGAAAATTTTAAAAGCAGCCAGGGAGAAAAGAAAGGTTTCCTTCAAGGGAGAATCAATAAGAACAAGTTCAGACTACTCAGCAGAAACCATGCAGGCAAGAAGGGAATGGGATGACATATACAGAACACTGAAGGAGAAAAACTGCCAGCCAAGGATCATATATCCAGCAAAACTCTCTCTGAAATATGAAGGCGAAATTAAGATATTTACAGACAAACACAAGTTTAGAGAATTTACAAAAACCAAACCAAAGCTACAAGAAATACTAAAGGATATTGTTTGGTCAGAGAACCAATAATATCAGATATCAGCACAACACAAGGTCACAAAACAGAACGTCCTGATATCAACTCAAATAGGGAAATCACAAAAACAAACAAATTAAGATTAATTAAAAAAAAAAATACACATAACAGGGAATCATGGAAGTCAATAGGTAAAAGATCACAATAATCAAAAAGAGGGACTAAATACAGGAGGCATTGAACTGCCATATGGAGAGTGATACAAGGCGATATAGAACAATACAAGTTAGGTTTTTACTTAGGAAAATAGGGGTAAATAATAAGGTAACCACAAAAAGGTATAACAACTCTATAACTCAAGATAAAAGCCAAGAAAAACGTAACAACTCAACTAACATAAAGTCAAACACTATGAAAATGAGGATCTCACAATTTACTAAGAAAAACGCCTCAGCACAAAAAAGTATGTGGAAAAATGAAATTGTCAACAACACACATAAAAAGGCATCAAAATGACAGCACTAAAAACTTATTTATCTATAATTACCCTGAATGTAAATGGACTAAATGCACCAATAAAGAGACAGAGAGTCACAGACTGGATAAAGAAACACGATCCATCTATATGCTGCCTACAAGAGACACACCTTAGACTTAGAGACACAAACAAACTAAAACTCAAAGGATGGAAAAAAGTGTATCAAGCAAACAATACGCAAAAAAGAAGAGGAGTAGCAATATTAATTTCTGACAAAATAGACTTTAGACTTAAATCCACCACAAAGGATAAAGAAGGACACTATACAATGACAAAAGGGACAATTGATCAGGAAGACATAACCATATTAAATATTTATGCACCCAATGACAGGGCTGCAAGATACATAAATCAAATTTTAACAGAATTGAAAAGCGAGATAGATACCTCCACAATTATAGTAGGAGACTTCAACACACCACTTTCGGAGAGGGACAGGACATCCAGTAAGAAGCTCAACAGAGACATGGAAGATCTAATTACAACAATCAACCAACTTCACCTCATTGACTTCTACAGAACTCTCCACCCAACTGCTGCAAAATATACTTTTTTTTCTAGCACACATGGAACATTCTCTAGAATAGACCACATATTAGGTCATAAAACAAACCTTTGCAGAGTCCAAAACATCGAAATATTACAAAGCATCTTCTCAGACCACAAGGCAATAAAACTAGAGATCAATAACAGGAAAACTAGGGAAAAGAAATCAAACACTTGGAAAATGAACAATACCCTCCTGAAAAAAGACTGGGTTATAGAAGACATCAAGGAGGGAATAAGGAAATTCATAGAAAGCAATGAGAATGAAAATACTTCCTATCAAAACCTCTGGGACACAGCAAAAGCAGTGCTCAGAGGCCAATTTATATCGATAAATGCACACATACAAAAAGAAGAAAGAGCCAAAATCAGAGAACTGTCCCGACAACTTGAACAAATAGAAAGTGAGCAACAAAAGAATCCATCAGGCTCCAGAAGAAAACAAATAATAAAAATTAGAGCTGAACTAAATGAATTAGAGAACAGAAAAACAATTGAAAGAATTAACAAAGCCAAGGGCTGGTTCTTTGAAAAAATTAACAAAATTGATAAACCATTGGCTAGACTGACTAAAGAAATACAGGAAAGGAAACAAATAACCCGAATAAGAAACGAGAAGGACCACATCACAACAGAACCAAAGGAAATTAAAAGAATCATTTCAGATTATTATGAAAAATTGTACTCTAACAAATTTGAAAACCTAGGAGAAATGGATGAATTCCTGGAAAAACACTACCTACCTAAACTAACACATTCAGAAGTAGAACAACTAAATAGATCCATAACAAAAAAAGAGATTGAAACGGTAATCAAAAAACTCCCAACCAAAAAAAGCTCTGGCCCGGACGGCTTCACTGCAGAGTTCTACCAAACTTTCAGAGAAGAGTTAACACCACTACTTCTGAAGGTATTCCAAAGCATAGAAAATGACGGAATACTACCCAACTCATTCTATGAAGCCACCATCTCCCTGATACCAAAACCAGGTAAAGACATTACAAAAAAAGAAAATTATAGACCTATATCCCTCATGAACATAGATGCAAAAATCCTCAACAAAATTCTAGCCAATAGAATCCAACAACACATCAAAAAAATAATTCACCATGATCAAGTGGGATTTATACCAGGTATGCAAGGCTGGTTTAATATCAGAAAAACCATTAATGTAGTCCATCACATAAATAAAAGACAAAAACCACATGATCTTATCAATTGATGCAGAAAAGGCATTTGACAAAGTCCAACACCCATTTATGATAAAAACTCTTACCAAAATAGGAATTGAAGGAAAATTCCTCAACATAATAAAGGGCATCTATGCAAAGCCAACAGCCAATATCACTCTAAATGGAGAGAACCTGAAAGCATTTCCCTTGAGAACGGGAACCAGACAAGGATGCCCTTTATCACCACTCTTATTCAACATCGTGCTGGAAGTCCTAGCCAGGGCAATTAGGCTAGACAAAGAAATAAAAGGTATCCGGATTGGCAAGGAAGAAGTAAAGTTATCACTATTTGCAGATGACATGATCTTATACACAGAAAACCCTAAGGAATCCTCCAGAAAACTACTGAAACTAATAGAAGAGCTTGGCAGAGTCTCAGGTTATAAAATAAACATACAAAAATCACTTGGATTCCTCTACATCAACAAAAAGAGCACCGAAGAGGGAATAACCAAATCAATACCATTCACAGTAGCCCCCAAGAAGATAAGATACTTAGGAATAAATCTTACCAAGGATGTAAAAGACCTATACAAACAAAACTACAAAGCTCTACTACAAGAAATTCAAAAGGACATACTTAAGTGGAAAAACATACCCTGCTCATGGATAGGAAGACTTAACATAGTAAAAATGTCTATTCTACCAAAAGCCATCTATACGTTTAACGCACTTCCTATCCAAATTCCAATGTCATATTTTAAGGGGATACAGAAACAAATCACCAATTTCATATGGAAGGGAAAGAAGCCCCGGATAAGCAAAGCACTACTGAAAAAGAAGAAGAAAGTGGGAGGCCTCACTTTACTTCAGAACCTATTATACAGCCACAGTAGTCAAAACAGCCTGGTACTGGTACAACAACAGGCACATAGACCAATGGAACAGAATTGAGAACCCAGACATAGATCCATCCACGTATGAGCAGCTGATATTTGACAAAGGACCAGTGTCAATTAATTGGGGAAAAGATAGCCTTTTTAACAAATGGTGCTGGCATAACTGGATATGCATTTGCAAAAGAATGAAACAGGACCCATACCTCACACCATGCACAAAAACTAACTCCAAGTGGATCAAAGACCTAAACATAAAGACTAAAACGATAAAGATCATGGAAGAAAAAATTGGGACAACCCTAGGAGCCCTAATACAGGGCATAAACAGAATACAAAACATTACCAAAAATGATGAAGAGAAACCCGATAACTGGGAGCTCCTAAAAATCAAACACCTATGCTCATCTAAAGACTTCACCAAAAGAGTAAAAAGACCACCTACAGATTGGGAAAGAATTTTCAGCTATGACATCTCCGACCAGCGCCTGATCTCTAAAATCTACATGATTCTGTCAAAACTCAACCACAAAAAGACAAGCAACCCAATCAAGAAGTGGGCAAAGGATATGAACACGCATTTCACTAAAGAAGATATTCAGGCAGCCAACAGATACATGAGAAAATGCTCTCGATCATTAGCCATTAGAGAAATGCAAATTAAAACTACGATGAGATTTCATCTCACACCAGCAAGGCTGGCATTAATCCAAAAAACACAAAATAATAAATGTTGGAGAGGCTGCGGAGAGACTGGAACTCTTATACACTGCTGGTGGGAATGTAAAATGGTACAACCACTTTGGAAATCTATCTGGCGTTATCTTAAACAGTTAGATATAGAACTACCATACAACCCAGAAATCCCACTCCTGGGAATATACCCTAGAGATACAAGAGCCTTCATACAAACAGATATATGCGCACCCATGTTTATTGCAGCTCTGTTTACAATAGCAAAAAGTTGGAAGCAACCAAGGTGTCCATCAACGGATGAATGGGTAAATAAATTGTGGTATATTCACACAATGGAATACTACGCATCGATAAAGAACAGTGACGAATCTGTGAAACATTTCATAACATGGAGGAACCTGGAAGGCATTATGCTGAGTGAAATTAGTCAGAGGCAAAAGGACAAATATTGTATAAGACCACTATTATAAAATCTTGAGAAATAGTAAACCTGAGAAGAACACATACTTTTGTGGTTACGAGAGGGGGAGGGAGGGAGGGTGGGAGAGGGTTTTTTATTGATTAATCAGTAGATAAGAACTGCTTTAGGTGAAGGGAAAGACAACACTCAATACATGGAAGGTCAGCTCAATTGGACTGGACCAAAAGCAAAGAAGTTTCCGGGATAAAATGAATGCTTCAAAGGTCAGCGGAGCAAGCGCGGGGGTCTGGGGAACATGGTTTGTGGGGACTTCTAAGTCAATTGGCAAAATAATTCTATTATGAAATCATTCTGCATCCCACTTTGAAATGTGGCGTCTGGGGTCTTAAATGCTAACAAGCTGCCATCTAAGATGCATCAATTGGTCTCAACCCACCTGGAGCAAAGGAAAATGAAGAACACCAAGGCCACACGACAACTAAGAGCCCAAGAGACAGAAAGGGCCACATGAACCAGAGACCTACATCATCCTGAGACCAGAAGAACTAGTTGGTGCCCGGCCACAATGGATGACTGCCCTGACAGGGAGCACAGCAGAGGACCCCTGAGGGAGCAGGAGATCAGTGGGATACAGACCCCAAATTCTCATAAAAAGACCAAACTTAATGGTCTGACTGAGACTAGAGGAATCCCGGCGGCCATGCTCCCCAGACCTTCTGTTGGCACAGGACAGGAACCATCCCCGAAGACAACTCATCAGACATGAAAGGGACTGGTCAGTGGGTGGGAGAGAGACGCTGATGAAGAGTGAGCTAATTATATCAGGTGGACACTTGAGATTGTGTTGGCAACTCTTGTCTGGAGGTGGGATGGGAGGATAGAGAGAGAGGGAAGCCGGCAAAATTGTCAAGAAAGGAGAGACTGAAAGGGCTGACTCAAGAGGGGGAGAGCAAGTGGGAGTAGGGAGTGAGATGTATGTAAACATATATGTGACAGACTGATTGGATTTGTAAACGTTCACTTGAAGCTTAATAAAAGTTATAAAAAAAAAGAAAAAGAGAGTCAACAAGTCTAAACTCTGATTACTCAGCAGAAAATATGCAGGCAAGATGGCAATAAGATAACATATATAAAGCCTTGAAGGAAAAAAAAAAAAAAAAAAAACCTGCCAGCCAAGAATTACATATCCAGCAAAAGTGTCTCTCAAATATGAAGGCAAAATTAGGGCATTTCCAGATAAATAGAAGTTAAGAGAATTTGTAAAAACCAAACAAAAATTACAAGAAATACTAAAGGGAGTACCTTGGCTAGAGAACCAACAATATCATATAACAACACAAGACTAGAACACAGGACAGACCAACCAGATATCAACCCAGATAGAAAAGTCACAAAAATAAATTAAAGATAAAACACTGATAATAGGGAAACAGAGACATGAACATGTATAAGATGAAAACATTAAAATCAAAAAGAGGAACTAAATAGTGTAGTCATAGTACCTTCATATGGAGAGGAAGATAAGGCAATACCAAGAAGTAAAACATTTGTTTAAACTTAGGAAAATAGAGATACATTTTAAGGTAACCACACACACACAAAAAAACCCACAAAGGAAACTAACCAATCTACACATCAAAATAAAAACGAAGAAAAACGTAAAGACTCAGCAAATAAAAAATCAACAAGAATGAAAAAGATGAAAAGAAAATACAGAAAGAAAAGCGACTCACCACAGAAAATTAACTAGGACAAAGAAGCCGTCAACACCGCAAAAAAAAATTCAAAATGTCAGCACTAAACTCATACATATCAATAATTACACTGAATGTAAATGGACTAAATGCAACAATAAAGAGACAGAGAGAGGCAGAATGGATTAAAAAAAATAAATAAAACACAATCCATGTATATGCTGCCTACAAGAGACCCACCTTAGACTCAAACACAAACAAACTAAAACCCAAAGAATGGAAAAAAATACTTCAAGCAAAAACAACAACAACAACAAAAGAGCAGGAGTGGCAATATTAATCTCTGACAAAATAGACAAAGTAAAACCTATCACAAAGCATTAAAGTATCCATACACTGGGAGGACATAACCATAATAAATATATACACACCCAATGACAGGGCTCCAAAATACATAAAACAAATTCTAACAGCACTGAAAAGAGAAAGAGACAGCTCCACAATAGTAGTAGAAAACTTCAACACGCCACTTTCGGTGAAGGACGGAACATCTAGAAAGCAGCTCAATACAGACACCAAAACCCACTGCTGTTGAGTTAATTCCGACTCATACCGACCCTATAGAACAGAGTAGAACTGCCCCATAGAGTTTCCAAGGACTGCCTGGCAGAATTGAACTGCCAACCTCTTGGTTAGCAGCCGTAGCACTTAACCACTACGCCATCAGGGTTTCCCATTAAAGACACGGAAGATCTAAATGCCACAATCAACCAACTTGACCTCATAGACATATACAGAACACTCCACCCAACAGCAGCCAAGTATACTTTCTTTTCCAATGCACATGAGATGTTCTCTAAAATAGACCACAAATTAGGTAATAAGCCTTAACAGAAACCAAAACATTGAAATATAACAAAGCATCATCTCTGATCATAAAGCCATAAAACTAGAAATCAGTAACAGAAAAAGCAGGGAAAGAAATCAAACACTTGGAAACTGAAAAATACCCTGCTCAAAAACGACGGGGTTATAGGTGAAATTAAGGATGGAATAAAGAAATTCATAGAATCCAATGAGAATGAAAACACTTCCTATCAGAACCTTTGGGACACACCAAAAGCAGTGCTCAGAGGTCAATTTACAGCAATAAATGCACACATCCAAAAAGAAGAAAGGGCCAAAACCAAAGAATTATCCCGACCAAGTGGGATCCATACCAGGTATGCAGGGAAGGTTCAACATTAGAAAAATAATATAATCCATTACATAAATAAAACAAAAGACAAGAACCACAGGATCTTATCAATTGATGCAGAAAAGGCATTTGACAGTCCAACACCCATTCATGATAAAAACTCTCAGCAAAATAGGAACAGAAGGAAAATTCCTGAACATTATAAAGGGCACTTATACAAAGCCAATAGCCAACATCATCCTAAATAGGGGGAGACTGAAACCATTCCCCTTGAGAACAGGAACCAGACAAGGATGCCCTTTATCACCACTCTTATTCAATGTTATGCTGGAGGTCCCAGCCAGAGTTATTAGGCTAGACAAAGAAATAAAGGGCATCCGAATTGGCAAAGAAGAAGTAAAAGTATCTCTGTTTGCAGATGACATGATCTTACACACAGAAAAACCTAAAGAATCCTCAAGAAAACTACTGAAACTAATAGAAGAGTTTAGCAGAGTAACAGGATACAAGATAAACATACATAAATCATTTGGATTCCTTTATGCCAACAAAAAGAACATCGAGGAGGAAATCACCAAATTGATACCATTTACAATACCCCTAAGAAGGTAAAATACTTAGGAATAAATCTAACCAGAGATGTAAAAGACCTATACAAAGAAAACTATAAGACACTACTGCAAGAAACCAAAAGAGACATACATAAGTGGAAAAACATACCTTGCTCGTGGATAGGCAGACTCAATATTGTAAAAATGTCTATTCTGCCCAAAGCGACCTATAGATACAATGCAATCCTGATCCAAATACCCGTGACATTTTTTAATGAGATGGAGAAACAAATCACCAACTTCATTTGGAAGGGAAAGAGGCCCCAGATAAGTAAAGCATTACTGAAAAAGAAGAACAAAGTGGTAGGCCTCACACTGTCTGATTTTAGAATACATTATAGCACCACAGTAGTCAAAAACTGGTACAACAACAGATGCACAGACCAATGGAACAGAATTGAGAATACAGACATAAATCCATCCACATACAAGCAGCTGATGTGTGATGAAGGCCCAAAGTCTGTTAAATGGGGAAAAGACAGTCTCTTTAACAAACGGTGCTGGCATAACTGGATATCCACCTGCAAAAAAAAATGAAACAAGACTCATACCTCACACCATGCACAAAAACCAACTCAAAATGGATCCAAGACCTAAATATAAAATCTAAAATGATAAAAATCATGGAAGAAAAAATCGGGACAACACTAGGAGTCCTAATACATGATATACACAGTATAAAAAACATTACTAGAAATGTACCAACACCAGAGGAGAAATTAGATAAATGAGAGCTCCTAAAAGTCAAACACCTATGCTCAACCAAAGACTTCACCAAAGGAGTAAAAAGATTACCTACAGATTGGGAAAAAGTTTTTAGCTATGACATTTCCGATCAACATCTGATCTCTAAAATCTATATGATACTGCAAAAACTCAACAACAAAAAGACAAATAACCCAGTTAGAAAATGGGCAAAGGATATGAACAGACACTTCATTAAAGAAGATATTCAGGCAGCTAACAGATACATGAGGAAATGCTCATGATCATTAGCCATTAGAGAAATGCAAATCAAAATTACAATGAGATTCCATCTCTCTCCAACAAGACTGGCGTTAATCCAAAAAAACACAAAATAATAAATGTTGGAAAGGTTGTGGAGAGACTATAACACTTATACACTGCTGGTGGGAATGTAAAATGGTACAACTACTTTGGAAATCGATTTGGTGCTTCTTTAAAAGGCTAGAAATAGAACTACCATACGATCCAGCAACCCCACGCCTTGGAATATATCCTAGAGAAATAAGAGCCTTTACATGAACAGATATATGCACACCCATGTTTACTGAAGCACTGTTTACAATAGCAAAAACATGGAAGCAACCAAGGTGCCTATCAACGGATGAACGGATAAATAAATATGGTATGTTCACACAGTGGAATATTATGCATCGATAAAGAACAATGATGAATCTGTGAAACATTTCATAACATGGAGGAATCTGGAATGCATTAGGCTGAGTGAAATTAGTCAGTTGCAAAAGGACAAATACTGTATGAGACCACTATTATAAGAACTCAAGAAATAATTCAAACAGAGAAGAAAATATTCTTTGATGGTTACTAGATGGTGAAGGGAGGTAGGGAGGGAGAGGGGGATTCACTAATTAGATGGTAGACAAGAACTAATTTAGGTGAAGGGAAAGAGAACACGCAATATAGGAGAGGTCCGAACAACTGGACTAGATGAAAAGCTAAGAAGTTTCCTGAATAAACTGAATGCTTCGAAGCCCAGCGTAGCAGAAGCAGGGGTTTGGGGACCATGGTTTCAGGAGATACCTATGTCAATTGGCATAATAAAATCTATTAAGAAAACATTCTGCATCCTATTTTGGAGAGTGGCATCTGGGGTCTTAAATGCTAGCAAGTGGCCATCTAAGATACGTCGGCTGGTCTCAGCCTACTTGGAGCAAAGGAGAATGAAGAACACCAAAGACACAAGGAAATTATGAGCCCAAGAGAGAGAACGGGCCACATAAATCAGAGACTACATCAGCCTGAAACCAGAAGAACTAGCTGGTGCTCGGCTACAACCGATGACTGCCCTGACAGGGAACAAAACAGAGAATCCCTGATGGAGCAGAACAGTGGGATGGAGACCTCAAATTCTTGTTAAAAAAAAAAAAGGCCAGACTTAATGGTCTGAATGAGACTAGAAGGACTTCGGAGGTCATGGTCCCCAGACTTCCTGTTAGCCCAAGACTGGAACCATTGCTGAAGCCAACTCTTCAGACAGGGATTGGACTGGACTATAAGGAAATGATACTGGTGAGGAGTGAGCTTCTTGGCTCAAGTAGACACATGAGTCCATGTGGGTATCTCCTGTCTGGAGGGGAGAAGAGAAGGCGGGGGGGGGGGGGGCAGAAGCTGGCTGAATGGACACAGGGAATACAGGGTGGAGAGGAGTGTGCTGTCTCATTAGGGGGAGAGCAGCTAGGAGTACACAGCCAGGTTCGTACAAATTTTTGTATGAGAGACCGACTTTATTTGTAAAACTTTCACTTAAAGCACAATTTAGAAAAAAAGAAAACAGTAAACGGACAGCAGAGTAACAAAAAGATAGAAGATGAATAGAAGACAAATGGTAACCGCCAGATGTGAATGCAGCTACGTAAACAATAAATGAGAATGGATTAAACAATCCAATCAAAAGGCAGTGGTTGTCAGAATGGAAAAAGAAATACAACTATATGCCATTTACAGAAGACACACTTTAGATTAAAACATAGAAACAAGTTAAAAGTAAAAGGACAAAAAAAGATACACTGCACAAATATCAACCATAAGAAAACTAGTTATTCTAATATCAGACAAAACTGACTTTAAAACAAAAACAAAAATTTACTAGATGTTGTGGGTTGAATTATATCCCCCCGAAAAGATATGATCAAGTCCTAACCTCAAGTAGATGTAAATGTGACCTTATCTGGAAATAAGGTCTTTGCAAATATAATCAAATTAAGATGATGCCATACTGGATTAGAGTGGCCCCTAACACATTTACACAACTACGGCTGCTAACCAAGAAGTCGGCAGTTCAAATCCTCCAGGCGCTCCTTGGAAATTCTGCGTGGCGGTTCTACTCTGCTATAGGGTCGCTTTGAGTCGGAATCGACTCGACGGCAGTGGGTTTTTTGGTTTTAACACGTTTACCGGTGTTCTTCTAAGTCAAGGAAAATACAGACACAGATGCAGAGGGAAGGTGGCCATGGAAGATGCAGGCAGAGATTAAAATTATGCTACCACAGGTCATAACTCCAAAATTTGGAAACAACTATCAGGAACCATGACAAGTGGGAAAAGCAAGGAAGAATTCTTTCCTAGAACCTTCAGAGAGACCTTAATTTTGGAGTTCTAAGCCCAGAACTGTGAGACAGTAAATTTCTGCTGTTTAAAGTCACCTAGTTTTGGTACTTTGTTATACCAGTACTAGTAAACATATCCTAGAGATAAAGAAGCTTAATTTATAATGATAAAAGGGCCCATCCATCAGGAAGATATAAAAGTTATAAGCATATATTCACCAAACAACAGAGCACCAAACACATGAAGCAAAACTTGAGACATGTAGGGAGAAACTTACAACAATATAGTTGGAGACTTCAGTAACAAAGAACTCTTACAACTCGACAATAAAAAGATAAATAACCTAATTTTAAAAATGGACAAAGGATAGGAGGAGACATACTACAAAAGAAGATATACGAATAGCCAATATACACATGAAAATATGTCCAACATCATTAGTCACTCAGGAAATGCAAGTTCAGGCCGCAACGAGGAACCACTTCACACCCAGTAGGATGGCTATAATCAAAAAGTCAGATAATAACAAGTATTGGTGAGGATCTGAAGCAAATGCGCCATCAGTGGGAATATGAGATGGGGCAGCCACTGCAGACACCAGTTCGGTGGTTCCCGAAAACGTGAGTCACAGAGGAACCACGTGACCCAGCAGTTCTAGGTATACGGCCAACAGAACTGAAAACAGGTATTCAAACAAACACTTGTGCACAGATATTCATAGTAGCACTATTTTCATATATAAAAGGTGGAAACAACCCAATTGTCCATCAGCTGGTGAATGGATAAAAAAAACATTGTATACCCATGCAATTGGATATTATTTGGCAGTAAAACGGAATGAAGTACTGATGTGTGCTATAACCCAAATGAACCTGGAAACACGCCAAGTGAAATAAGCCAGATGTAAAAGTCCACATATTATGATTCCTTTTATATGAAATGTCTAGAGTAACCAAATTCATAGAGACAGAAAGTAGATTAACGGCGGCTTTTTTTTTTTTTTTAGGGCTGGGGAGGACGGAGGGCTGGGTGAGGTGACAGCTAAAGGGTATGGGAGCTTTTCTTTGCAGTCATGAAAATGTTCTAAAATTGGCTGCTGAGGGTTCCCGACACTTGTGAATGTACTAAAAACCATTGAATTGTATACATTTTAAATGGATGAATTGTGTGGTACATGAATTATATCTTAATAAAGCTGTTAAAAAGATATTAATAATGCAAACATTAGTCAATAAGGGCTTCCTGTATCCTAATACACGCTCTTTGTCGGTCCATATTTAATCTTTTTATTTTTATATTCTTAATACTTTTCTCTGCTTTCCAAATTCTTTTTATGTTGTCATAAGCAGAGAAGATTTATTTTTTAAGGTGCAAACAATTAATCTGTTTTTTGCCCAAATAAAAGCATCCAGATAACTAATGAAGAATTAAGTGCTGGAATTAATAGCTCCTCATGTTACTCTCTAATTCCCTGAGCACTGTTTTCCTGTCTCTACAAGACACTGAACACACTTGTCCGCCATGATGTCAGAGAGAAATCTAACAGGTGAGGAAAGCTCAGTTCATAGAGGATAGCTGTATTTTGAGATGGACCACGAAAATGGGAAAGAGAGAGATTATTTATTAAAATACACAATGGGGCACAAGCAGTACCAAGAGAGTCTGGCCATCCCTGGGGCACAGACGTGACTTGACTAATGGGGCCTCTTTTTCCATGGCGTCCCACCACAGCACTGAAGCAGTAAAGTAATGTGAAATGTTACGCTACCTTCTATGGCTTCAGCCTAAAGTGCCAGGTAGCCTTCAAGGAGAGAGGAATGATTGAGACTAAATAAAACTGAATAGAATGAACTTGAAGATTAGAGAGAATCAGTTAGGAATCACTAAAACAGCCTATACGCAATAGGTATTTCAGAGAATTAAGAAAAAAAAAAACAAAAAAAACTAAGTGCATTTTCAAAGTATATCTCTCTCCCCCCACTAAATAAAGACTGAGAATTAAAAAAATATATTACTGAAATACCCTCCCATTACTGAAATACCCTCCCAAAATAATAGAAATGACAAATACATCAAGTTGGTGCTTCCAGATCACTGAGTACCACCTTTTCACAATATTTAAAAGAGTTTGTGAGTCTAATAAAATAAAATAAACTGATACAGCATATACTGAGACCACAGATCCAGGGTTAGATAAAATCATTTTCCAAACAAAAGGCAACCTACCATTATGTGTTCAAGTAGAGAATCTATTGCGACTATGTTATCAAAATATGTTCTGGAAAAAAAGGAAAAAGAGATATAAAACCTGTAAGTAATCTTATTTAGGTCACAGTACATATTAGACTTTGAATGTGTTTGCTAGTTTTGTTAACATTTTAATGAAACACACACATGTATACATCAGGTTGCCATCAAGTCAATGCTGACTCATGGCAACCCCATGTGTGTCAGAGTAGAACTGTGCTCCACAGGGTTTTCAGTGGCTGATTTTTCAAAAGTAGATGGCCAGATCCTTCTTCTGAGGGGCCTCTGGGTGGGCTGCAACCTCCAACCTTTTGGTTAGCAGCCTGTCTGCACCACCCAGAGGCTATTCCCTCTCCCTCTCCTTCTCTCTATATATACACTTTGTCCTTTTGTGGAAACAGTCACTAATATTACTTTAAACAGATAAATGAAACTTTGTCATTGGTCATACTATAATAACTCCAATTCCAGAGGACTCATTAAGTAATTATTATATTGGTAACTACCAATGTGGAGAGCTTGTATCATTTACCCAAACTATGAAGGAATAAAACTAGGTTGATTATAATCTAATATTTTCATTAATAGCTTTGATCTGAAATAAAAATATTTAAATTTGCTAAATCTCATCAATGTGGTTAAAATGTAAATTATCACTGATAAATGGAGCCATCTTAACATTGAGGAAACAATGTTGACAAACAATTGAGAAAACAATGCAATACGAGTAACCATAAGGATTTAATGACTATACACAAGTAAAATACATATTCATTTTTATAAATGGCAAATAAATGTATTGGAGATATATGACATATGTATTAAAATGTAAATCCGATAGATAACTCGGCGGGCAGGCTTTTGGGAAAAACGTCCGCAAGCACTCTTCACACGGGCTCTAGTGCGCAGTGCCCGCGGTGTAGGTGCATGGAAATGGAGCAGTGTCTTCACGAGTGAGGGCTTAGAGTAACGAGGAGTGCCTCTCGCTGAGGAGGGGAGTCATTCAGCTTGGAAACACTGAGTGGGAGCACACTTCATTGCACTGTACACTGGGGATGCACTGCAAGGAAGATGGTGAGGTGAGCGGACTTCCTACCGGGAGAAAACAGGAGGGAAGCAATGTGAAGCGTCACATAAGATACGGAATTAGACGCCGGAAGCCTTGCAAATCCTCAAGCGCCTCAGCGAGAGAATGTGCACCTTCCTCCCTTCTGTTACATCGAAGAAATGTTATCACCTGTCCCAGAGACTCTACGCTCACTTCTGTTTGAAAGAAGATACTCGATGACATGATTGAAAGAGTATGTTTTCAGTCCCATATCTCTTTAATTCTGTATTTCAAAAATCAGGTGTAACACGAACTAGGAAATTCAGACACACTAGTCACGGAGCTCACAACACTTTTTGGTGTATGAATTACCAGGGGCTGCCCTAATGACAGGTGAGAGACACAGGTCACAGTGGGTGCTGGGGGCGGTGGACAGACACGTACATCACCCCTTCAGTAAACAAGGAGGGTATGACCCTGCAGTCACCATATCCTGGGCATTTGTTAGATTCGAACAATTAACTAGATGGTTCACATACACAGACGGTCTCCCTTGCGGCAAGCAAAGCAATGTGAACCTGGTCTTTAGTAAATATCTGTGACTGCTGCCACTGCCAGCCTCAGAAAGTTTCCTTTGTCAAACTTCAGGGAAATGGAACATTTTCTGGGATGTGATAACTGAGCCACTGTACACAGGAAAATTAAAACAACAGTTTTGATTATAATATGTTTAAATGTGCTGAGGGACAGTGAAAAAGAAGAAGACCCTCAACAAGAAGCACTGACACAGTGGCTGTAACAATGGGCTCAGGCATAACGACAATCGTGAGGATGGTGCAGGGCCGGGCAGTGTTTCCTTCTGTTGTACACAGGGTCGCTGTGAGTCGACAGCACCCAACGACAACAAATGTGCTGATATTTGTAGAAAATGCCACCGAGGACATTTTAGAAATTAATACCTGAGAACATCTCTCCCTTTAGGGCTGCCAGTTTTCTCCTAAAAAATAGAAATACCTAGTGTCTTTAATATGTTCTAAGTGAGCCTGTTCAGAGAACAGACATCGAGCGGCAGATGACGATCCTCGCGCATGCATCCATAACCCTGCACTTGGGAAGTGAATGCGGGTGGGAACGTAACCTACAGTCCACAGTAGGAGCGTCAGTTCCTAACACACCTCTTCTACATGAAGACTGATCTGTGGATACTGGCCGCAGTAGAGAGAAATCTGTCACTGTCACGGCCTGCACTTAATTTAAGCCATGGATCAATAGAACTAGGGCATTCCTAGAAATGAACACTTACTTTGATACGTCGAGGAGAAAGTCGTTCAACTCAGTCTGTTTGGCAAGACCTCTGCACACCTGACATAGAAAACAACGGTTGTTAATTCTCAGTGGTTTCAGCCTAGTTAAGAATAAAATTCCAGGATTCTATGTGCCTTATTTATTTTCAAAGGCCGAATAAAATCATCTGATTTATAATCTGAGAATAATAAAAACTGCAATTAAATGAGATAACAAATACAAACGGCTAAGCACTGTTCTAAGCCCTTTGTATTTATTATCTCATTTAATTGCCACAGCACACTACGAGTTCGGCATTACATTTTATAAATAAATAAAGAAGTTTGGAGCCTTGCTCATATTCCAGAGTTAAGAGGTCTGGAACCTTGCTCATATTCCAGAGTTAATAAGTGGTACAGCCAGAATTAAGGAGCCCTGGTGCTGCAGTAGTTAAAGTGCTCAGGCCCAGCCAAAAGGTCAACAGTTCAAACCCACCGGCTGCTCCAAGGGAAAAACGTGGCAGTCTGCTTCCATAAAGACTATAGCCTTGGAAACCCTATGGGGCAGTTCTACGCTTTCTTATAGGGTCACTATGAGTCAGAATCCACTTGATGGCATCGAGTTTGGTTTGTTTTAGAGACAGAATTAAGATCCAAGCAGTCTACCTCTACAGTCGAACACTAATACTACTTCAAACTACACTTTAAAAACTGTACGTGGGCATGTATTCCGCCACACTTGGCATCGCCAGGTCCAGTGACAGCGTTGCAAATCATACCGTTATCCTATGATTCTAGTTTTCTTCCTATAATATAGTTGCTCATCAACCCAAGTTTGCTGAAATGAAAGCAGAAAAGCAAAACAACAAAAAATAAAAAGAGAGGGGAAAAGCGGTACTGCAGCTGCCGTGTTTCTGAATGAACCTTTTACGTTCACAGGGCAGAGGCTACAGGCCACCTCCTCTGTGAATGCAAATGCGTAGCTGGAGACCGAGAAGAGCAAGGTGTCTCTTCTCCTCCTCCCTTCCCTGCCTCCAAAGGGAGCTACAGGGCTATCGGGTCTCTGCACCCCCAGCAGGGGCCTCCTTGACCTCTGTGATTTTATGTCAACGGATACAAACGGCAACTTAAGGCAAAGGAAAAGTCGAGGGACTTGGTGATCATGTCCTCAAGAAAACCGGGTATCTTGCAGACTGACAGTTTAGTGGAGCTTTAATTCAGGAAACGGAATGGTAGAAATATTAAAGCAGTTCCCAGTAGGAGACTGTTCCTGGCCTTTCAGTGAAAAACAAATACCATAATAGGACTGATACACAAAAACATTGCAAGAAACTTAAGGCAGGAGGGGAGTAAATAAATAAATATAATTAAAAAAAAATAATAAAATATTATAATGTCCAAAACTGAGGCTTTAGGTTACTTGTTAGCCTCAGCCCCCACGCTGCCCCTTAAAGGGCTCCTCTCTAAGCAAGCCCTGTGAAAACGTCGCCAAGACGCACCTGCACCTGGTGTATTGCTACTGACGCCCAGGCTAGGTTTGCTGTTGCAACCTAGAAAACAAAAGGTATGAAATTAGTTTTTCGTCGTCTCATGTAGACATCCCAGCAAAGGACTTCTGCGTAAATGCATATGAAGAATTTTCTTGAGGTCACTGGATATTTTGCCAGATACAAAGCACCAAACATTTACAAGGTTTGTCTTTTGTATTTCTCCCTCTTACATACTTCAGTTTCATGCTCTCCTGTTCTTCTTAATTTTGAAGAAGGAAGATAACTTAATTGTTAAGAGAAAAATTACATTTTAAGGTAAAATGATAATTTTTTCAGTTTAATAAAAATACCACTAAAAAGTCCTGTAATGATCACTTTAAAATGATGAAATGTTGCTAAAAAGAAAATTTTTTGTATATATATATATATGTTAGCTGACAAGAACTCAGATTACTAGTTATTCTACTTCTCTGAATAACCATTCATTTAACAAATATTTAAGGTGTCGCGGTGGTGCAGTGGTTAAGTGCTCAGCTGTTAACAGAAAGGTTGACGGTTTGAACCCACCAGCTGCTCTGCGGGAGAAAGATGTGACAGTCTGCTTCCGTAAGAGTTTACAGACCCTGAAACTCCATGATGCAGTTCTACTCTGTCCTATAGGGCCGCTAGGAGTCAGAATTGACTTGATGGCAAAGGTTTGGGTTTTTTTATTTTTGTTTTTCTGGTTTAGCAAATATTTACTGGGTGTCTACCCTGTAGCAGGCTCTATTCTAGGTGCTAGAGTCACAGGAGGCAGCAGCAACAACAAAAATAAAACGGGTTACAGGGTGCTGTGGGGAAGAGAGAAAGACAGTAGAGAAAATGCAGAGTAAAACGCGTAGTGTAACAGAGGTGCCAGGTGCTACAGAGAAAAACAAAGCAGGGCAGAGGGACCGGGAGCGCTGGGCAGTGTTCAGGGAAGGCCTGGCTGACAAGCTGATGTCTGAGGGAACCCTGGAAGGAGGTGGCTGGTGGGGCATTGCCAGCATAGGGAGGGACAGGTGCCCAGGATCTGAACACCAGCCTGCAGCCTGGTTCCAAGAGTCCAGGGTGGCTGGAGGGAGTGAGAGAGGGGAGAGGAGCAACGGGTGAGGTCAGCCAGGTATGCGGTCAGGGTGGTAGGGCACCGCATGGACTTGGCCTACACTGCTTGTGACAGACAGACTATTTTAGGGTTTGGTCCTACTACTAATTTTCTGTACATGGACAGGAAGAAAGTGAAAAAAAAAAAAAATTGGAGCTAACAAGGAGTCTGAGGCTCTTTCAGGTTTTGCTTTATCCTAAAGCCTCAGAGAACTGTTGTCCTAATTGTTGTTGTTGTTGTCGTGTGCCATCAAGTTGACCCCGACTCACAGTGACCCTACAGGACAGAGTAGAGCTGCCTCGTAGGGTTTCCAAGGAACAGCTGGTGGGTTCAAACTGCCAACCTTTTGGTTAGCAGCCTGAGCTCTTAACCACTTCATACTACACCTAATACCATGAGCCAACTCTGACTCAGTGACTAGCGAATGCACTCACGGTTTTCCTAGTTTATTTGACCCTGGAACCTTTTCAGGGCACACTCTAGGAAGGTGACTTTTCAGGAAACATTTAAAGACAACCAGGATGTGAAAAGTCCCCAGAGTCATCCCACGATTTTATCTGGTTCACAAGGTGGCATACTTTTATTGTTACACTAGGCTCTTAGCAAGAAAAATGATTGTATTTCTAATTTAACTAATATTTTCTCTATACAACTGTAAAACAAAAGTTGTAAAATCATTAGTATTAGCATTAAAACACTATTAAGCAAACTGTGATTTTCAGTATTCATTTAATGATGTTAAGCAGCACCTTCAAATAAGATAGGTAGAACTAAAAATCCTAACCAGCAATTCTGAAGACCTCACCTCCTGATGACTGAGACAGAAGGCTTCCTTGCCCCAGTGCCTATACAGCTCAAGAATACCAATCAGATCTCCAATTGCAGTGACGATTGGCAAACAAAGAACAGACTGGATTCGCGTCCCCGACTCCAGTCCAGTACCTCTTGGAAATCGTTCATCCTGAAAAATAAAAGAGGAAAAGATATAAATTCAGTTAGAGAAATGGAATCATTGTGTTGTGGTTCTGACTTAATATCAGAAACTACCCAATACTTGTAATCAATAATATATAATCCTTTTCCTAAGGAAAACCAAATGATGGCCATCACAAGTTTTAAGAAAATGTCTGTCTTTAGCAACATCTTATCTCAATACTGCTTTGTCTTATTCTAATACTGCTTCAATGCTTCTTTATTTTTGTACACAAAAAACTGAATGAATGAATGAACGACTATGTTAATTTCAAGCAATGATAACAGAAGTAATTAGAATGGCTAAAATTCATTCTTCACTTTCCACGTGCCAGAACTGTGCTTGGGGTTTCACAGGTATAACGTCACCAATGAATATGACGCCAAATGTAAATACCAGATGAAGGAAATTATATATAAAATATAGTTCCTCTGTTTTTAAGGTTAGAATGACATGAAAGCATATGTTAGTAACGTTCATTCTAAGTGAAACTCAAAGGCACACATTAAGTATTCAAATCATCCAATAATTATGATTTATCATAAAAGTAAAACTGGTTATTGGCTTTTGGCTTAATAATTTTCTACCTTCCCCAAATCACTCAAAGTATAGTAGAACAGAATGGATTAAGACCAAGTCAACCCTATTTAAATTCTGCTGTTTGTAGGATGCTGTTAGAAGTGCATAGGAACTTCAGACGAATCAAGAATAATATAAATCTATACTTGGGATTTACACATTTTTGAAAGCTTGCATATATAATAGAACATTTTCAAATGGCAACTTACACAGCACCTACTTTTAGCATCTACTTTTAACAACTTTTTTTTCTTTTTAAATAGTTACTTGATTTCTTCAAGGTAATGCAGATAACTAGTGGCAAAATCAAAGTTGAAATTCTGATTTCATGCCCCTAATTCACTGCTTTTTCAGAGAAAATTCATTACACCTAAGTATTTGTACACTTACCACTTTTAAGGTCTATGCTTCATTTAGTAAAATTTAATTACAATGCCGTCATATAGCACAGCAGACTGCATTAAAACCCACTGCCATTGAGTGGATTGTGATCCTATAGGACAGAGTAGAACTGCTCCATAGGGTTTCCAAGGTTGTAATCTTTACAGAAACAGACTGCCACATCCTTCTCTCACGGTGCAGGAGATGGTTTTGAACCGCTGACCTTCAGGTTAGCAGCCAAGAACTAACCACTGCACTACCAGGGCTTCTTGAAGACTGCATTAGGGCTCCAAATTTTCATATCTCCCTCCACCCACACCCCTTGTTAATTTCCTCTGACACTGACTTTGAGCTTGATATGTGGTTTGCTCTGGTCAATGGGAGAGTCACAATCAGGTGTACATGTCTCCACTTTCTGTTTTGGACCCCTGCTGCCATGATGAGGACATGGCAGGCCAGTCTTACTGGAAGTATGTGGAGAGCTGATCCCCCCAACATCAGCATATGAGCTCAGACAGCTAGTAATCCCCTGTCGGGTGCTTGGGAAGCCCAGCTGATGGGCCCAAGAGAGCAGAAGGGCCCAGTGCAGGGACTCTAATAAGAAAGGGTAGTTGTATTACACCATGGATATTGGGATGGTTTAGCACAGAGCAATAGCTAACTCATTCATATATATCCTGCCAGGATACGAAACACTTAACATACTGGCATATATTGAAATAACAACTACTCAAATCTAGTTCTTAGTGGGAATATAATTTATGTTTAGTTGGGTATAAAAAATTAGTTTAAATATATATTAATTTACTGATCTGTATCTTGAGTATATCCCACCTGAATTTAGAGGCCATCTTAAGAAAAGATTTGAAGCATTGAACACTAGTGATCAAAGACCAGACAAGCTGTGGAAGGACATCATACATGAAAAAAACAAAAGGTCATTAAAAAGACAGGAAAGAAAGAAAAGACGAAAATGGATGTCAGAAGAGACTCTGAAAGTTGCTCTTGAACATCAAGTAGCTAAAGCAAAAGGAAGAAATGATGAAGTAAACAAGCTGAACAGAATTTCAAAGGGTGGCCGAGGAAGACAAAGTAATGTGCAAAGACCTGGAATTAGAAAACCAAAAGGGAAGAACACACTTAGCACTTCTCAAGCTGAAAGAACTGAAGAAAAAATTCAGTCCTCGAGTTGCAATATTGAAGGATTCTATGGGCAAAATTCCCATAGAATCTACTGGGTTTATGGGCAAAATGTTGAATGATGCAGGAAGCATCAAAACAAGATGGAAAGAATACACAGAGTCACTATATCAAAAAGAATTGACTGACACTCAGCCATTTCAGGGGGCAGCAAATGATCAAGCACCAATGGTACTGAAGGAAGAAGTCCAAGCTGCACTGAAGGCGTAAAACAAGGCTCCAGGAAATGGGGGAACAGCAGTTGAGATGTTTCAACTAAGGATGCCGTCCTGGAGGTGCTCACTCATCTATGTCAAGACATTGTCCTTTCCAAAGAAAGGCGATCCAACAGAACACAGAAATTACTCAATGATGTCATTAACATCACATGCCAGGAAAAATTTTCTGAAGATAATTCAAAAACAGTTTCAGCGGTACATTGACAAGGAATGCCTAGAAATTCAGGTCAGATTCAGAAGAGGACCTGGGACAAGGGATATTATTGCTGATGTCAGATGGATCTTGGCTGAAAGCAGAGAATACCAGAAAGATGTTTACTGTTTTATTGATTATGCAAAGGCATTCAACTCTGTGGATCTTAACAAATTATGGGTAACACTTCGAAGAATGGGAATTCCAAAACACTTAATTGTGCTCATGCAGATCCTGTACATAGAACAAGAGGCAGTCGTTCGAAAGGAGAAAGGGGATACTATTGGTTTAAAATCAGGAAGGCTGTGCATCAGGGTTGTATCCTTTCACCACACTTACTCAATCTGTATACTGAGCAACTAATCAAAGAAACTGGACTATATGACAAATGAAGCATTAGGATTGGAGGAAGACTCATTACCTATTTGTGTTATACAGACGACACAACTTTCCTTGCTAAAAGTGAAGAGGACTCGAAGCACTTACTGATGAAGATCAAAGACCACAGCCTTCAGTATGGATTACGCCTCAAAGAAAACAAAAATCTTCACAACTGGACCAATAAACGACATTATAAGTGGAGAAAAGATTGAGGTTGTCAAGGATTTCATTTTACTTAGATCCACAACGCCCATGGAAGCAGCAGTCAAGAAATCAAATGATGTATTGCATTGGACAAATACGCTGCAAAAGACCTCTTTAAAGTGTTAAAAAGCAAAGATGTCACTTTGAGGACTAAGCCATGGTATTTTCAATTGCTTCTTATGCATGTGAAAGCTGGACAAAGAATAAGGAAGAAGAATAGATGCATTTAAATTAGTGTGTTGGTGAAGAATACTGAATTTACCTCAGACCGCCAGAAAAAAACAAACAAATCTGTGGAAGAAGTATGGCTGGAATGCTCCTTAGAACAGAGGATGACGAGACTATGTCTCACGTACTTTGAACATGTTATCAGGAGGGACCAGTCCCTGGAGAAAATCACTATGCTTAGTAATGTCGGTGGTCAGTGAAAAAGAAGATGACCCTCAACAAGAGGGACTGACAGTGCTGCAACAATGGGGTTCAACATAGCAACGATTGTGAGGATGGCGCAGGACCGAGCCGGGTTTCGTTCTGTTATATATAGGGTCGCTGTGAGTCAGAACCAGCTTGAAGGCACCTAACAACAACCTTTAGCTTTAATATTTTTATTTTATGAAATGGCACAAATTATAACATCAGAATGATAAGTCATCTGTCTTCACTCAACACTTCAGTACCAAAATGTCAAAGGTTAAAGAGCCACTGACCCCAAGGATGTCTTCTACCAGCAGTGTTTTCCTGGACTTGGCCACATAGGCAGATATGGTGGTGCCCTGGGTGATGGGCCCGGCGGGGATGAGCCTCGGTTTTCCATCCCTTATTCCAGGTGGTGTGAACACACAAAGGCTCTAAGAAGAAAGAGACAACACTTTACAGACTTGTACATTCAAACAATACAAAAATACATCCAGATATTACTCATAGTCAAAATAATCCGTGAGCCCAGTAAAAGGAGAAACATAAAACGAAAAAAGGTACTTTGCGGTGCATTATGCCGTGATCAAACTCAAGTATCTGAAGTGAGATGATTCCCTATTCACACAAAATGCAGGTCAGATATAGGTTTTAAATGGATTTCTAGGTACAGAAAAACCCTTAAAATAGCCTCCTGTTTGAATACATAGAAAACACATTAAAATGAGAAGAAATGTACCCTGTAATTGGGTTCAAGATACTGTCACGCAAGAAACAGACAAACATTGGGCCCAACTTCCCTGTAGATTTGACACATATATCTGAAGACAGGATCAACAGCTACAAGCCAAAGTGATTTGATTATACTTTTAATTTCCATTAAAAATCTTTCTCAGAACATTATTTCTCTTTAAAGGCTCAATCACTCGCATTCCTTAAGCTGGCTTGCCCCTGTATTTTCAGTTTTAGAATACTCTCAATGAACACTTTGCTCCTCTCTGGGCAAAAAAATTGGCAAGTCTGGGGGTATCTTTCCCTTTCAAGAGATTCGGCAGCAGGGAAAAGTGCTGAAACTATTTAAAAATAAATCAGTTTAAAATACGAACAGTTATCTCGACTAAAAAATCACATTTTAAAATAATTTTCTACTAAATAAGACTTGCTAAAGAAAACCACTTGACACACTCATTTTATGATTATTTGCTTCATTTGGAAACTCTTAAAGTTTCAATTAAATTCTCCCAAGACTTCACTTTTTCCCTGAATTGTATTTTGTAACCTAAAGGCTGAAGACCTCTTCAAAGCAATACCTGTTAGACAATCTTCTTGACCTAAAACATGTGACCATTACCATAAAATCTGCAAAAGCCAGAACCTGTGTCAGCTGGAAACCTGTCAGAAAAGGAAAACTCAAATATTTTCTGCTAACAGAGACAGAAAAATGGTTAGACTGTACCCCTGTCAAAGGCAGAAAATTTGTGAGACCCGGAAAAACAAGGCTGTCTCATTAAGTTTGGGTTCTCACAGTTTTAACTGTAACATTTGCTATTACTAAGCTGGTTCTAAGGCTGTGACAAAGAGCCGGATCAATTTATTAACTTATTATGTTGTTGTTAGGTGCCATCAAGTTGGTTCCGACTCAGCAACACTGCGTACAACAGAAAGAAACACTGCCTGGTCCTGTGCCACCCTCACAATATTTTAACTTACTATATAAAGTGGTTTTCACACTTTGTAAAGTCAGAAAACTGTCTTCAAACAAAATCTTTACTATAATCAAGGGGACGAGGGAAAAGAGAAGCAGAACTTCAGCCCTTCTGGGTCTCCTGGCTGCTTTCACCCTTCCGTGGCCAGCAGTACATATGGGGACCATGAACTTTTTAAGCCTCCAGGGTTTATTGTACTGACAGTGTGTCCTGCCACAAGGCAGAGCCTTTTATGACTATTGGAAACTGAAGAAATGGGTGTGTGCCACAAATTACTGTTTTTACAGGGTATCGTATGAGGCGTCTGAATTTTTCGTAGGAAAACCAGAAATTCTGAAAACTTTTATTTGTTACACATACGTACCAACAGACCCCAGTGGGGACTCTGGTGTATAATTACTCACACTTCATATGTAGCACTAAACACTTGGGGTAGGCTTGGGGAAGGGGGCAAAAAAAAAAAAAAAAAAAAACACTACCTACCCACCTACCTACCAAAAATGCAGACACGCTCAATGATTCAGCATGCTTCCAGTAACAAAAACACATGGCATCAACAAAAAATGTGAAGCAGAAAATAATTGGGTCACCAAAAGGTTAAATAACCCAAAAACCCAATAAGTCACCATTATAAAAGGCTAAAGCTAAGTGGGAAATATGTCTATGCACGAGCATATCTACGCCAATTAGGACTGTGCTTAAGTAGTATTTTCTGTTAAGTACAAGGCGTGTGAAATATATTTTAAGTGGTTCTTTTAAAAAAGATGAAGCTTAAAATATTTAAATATGAGGTACACACCTCAGACCAAAAAATAATAACTACATATAAGATGGGAAATTACATGTACATTACCTATATAATTTACATACAATATATACAAATTACATATACATAATATATATTTAAAAGGCTAGAAATTGGTATCATTGTTTTAAGAATTACTATTCTTCTATTGGAAACCCTGGTGGCCCAGTGGTTAGGAGCTATGGCTGCTAAGCAAAAGACTGGCAGTTCCAATCCACCAGGCGCTCCTTAGAAACTCTATGGGGCAGTTCCACTCCGTCCTACAGGGTGGCTGCGAGTCGGAATCGACTCGACGGTAACAGGGTTGGTTTTTTTTTTTGGTTTATTATTCTGTCAGTAAGACTTTCTTTAGATTTAGTATCTATCAGTGTCGTAACAAATTCAGTGTGTCACCCGTTATTAAGGAAGGTGACTGCAAACTGGGAAAGACCGAAAGTGGAACAACCATCCAAGCACAAGAAGAAGAGACAACTGCAAGAAGACATTTAAAAGATGTCAGATATTTGGCCCGAAGAAAAATCTAATTGACAATGGTTTTCTCAAACTATGAAAAAGTCAGTCATAAGAAGGATGCCGAGCAACTGTTTTTTGTTTTCTCTACCAAGGACAGAATTACAGGAAACGAACTTAAATCCAACCGAATGGTTCAGATCACTCTTAAAGAGTTCTCTTGTGACAACAGTAGGAAGTAAACTGTGGACCCAGCTCTCAACAAAAGCTTTGGATTATTTGTGTTGTGTTTGTTTGGTTTGAAGCTATACACAGATGTCTTTTCTGTGACTTAGACATATTCCCCGTAGGCTTCGTTTAATAGTATCCTCGAGTTATGCTCAGCTTCATAATTCAATAATGACGGAATATCTCATTGTCGTTGTGTGTTGTCGGGTGGATTCCTACTCATAGCAATTTTATATGACAGAGCACCTGCCCCACAGGTTTCCCTTGTCTGAAATTTTTACGGGAGCCGATCACCAGGTCTTTTCTCCCACAGAGCAGCTGGTGGGTTAAACCGCTGATCTTTTGATTAACAGGCGAGCGGTTAAACGTTGTGCCACCAAGGCTCCTCTGAATATCTTATACTTTCTTGTCTTTTGGGGTGATCATTTAATATAAGGCTTCTATATGACATACAAGAAATGGACCAGCAAGTACTGCACCCAGGGAGTACAGGAAACTCTTCTATTAGACAGGCCAAAAATGGTTTAGAAATCTTTCAGTTACCTGATAAAACAAAAAACCAAACCCACTGGCATCAAGTCGATTCCAACTCATAGCTACCCTAGAGGACAGAGTAGAACTGCCCCATAGGGTTTCCAAGAAGCAGATGGTGGATTTGAAGTGCCAACCTTTTGGTTAGCAGCCGAGCTCTTAACCACTGCACCACGAGGGCTCCGTGTTACTTGACAGAGTCTTAGAGTTACTTCAGAGAATGTAAAAACTTTTTCTTGTGGATAATAATAATTATAAAGATTTTAAATAATTATTTACAATAAGAATTTATAATTGTTTTTTTAATTAGCTCACATTTTTTTTGTTGACATTTGTCAAATAAAAATATCTCCAAACGAGAACTAAGTGCTAACAAAACAGTCAGTAAATTGTGACCTGAAGGCCAAATGCTCAGGAAGAAGGGGAAAAAGGGGACGGCCCTGACAAGACACCCACTGCTGGGGTGCCTGCACTGCCCCTCTTTCTCTGCTTCTCCTAGGGGATTCCTACTTTTTCCTTTGCTCCATGGGATTCCCCCGTGCAACCTCCCTTCAATCATGTGGACTACAGGTTGAGGGTCAGCCCCTGGTTTGGATCGTGTGCCCTGTGGCCAGGTGTTCTTCATGATTGACAGGCAGTTGTTACTGCAAACAGACACTCAACATTGTACCTCTAAGTCAGAGGTTGAATTTTATGCATATTCAGGGATAGAGAAAAGTTTACTAAATCTGTGTTGAATTATTCCACAGAAATAAACAAATGGACAGTCATTTAGTGAATAGCTGTCTCTTCCCCACTTCCGGGACTGCCACCTTTACCATACACTACACCCCAAGTGTGCCTGGGTTTATTTCTGAGCCCTCAGTTCCGTACATGCGTTTGCTGCCTGCCGTGCTGTTTTAATTACTGCAAGTTCATGGTCCTTCTTGTAATCTGGAAAGGCAATTCCTTGTTTGTTTACTATGTTTCAAATAATCATAATTCACTTTTTAAGATTTATTTTGCAGTTTTCATTGGTGAAGACTTTGAATCAATGCATTAACAAATGATGGATGTAAATAAATTCTAAAGGAACTTATAAAGGAAACAGGGACTTTATTTTGCAAAATCAGCCATTACAATGCTTGACACCTATGACCACTATGGCCAGTTAAATTTTAGAAATACTTGTAAGAAAAAAATATATTATTTAGGATTATCACTAAGTTATTTTCTAGTGTTCTTTTTGGACACTAGATGGCACTGGGTAGTAAACAAACATAGACCTATGTAGGTTGTGGTGAGCAACCAGCCCCTGCATGCACCTGGAAATTGAAATATGGATAACTTGTGTGCATAATTCGTAAAGATAAACCTGGTAAAATTCACTGTAAAAAAATTTTTTTAATCACATGCTTATTATAAACTACAGTCTCTAAATAGAAAAAATGCAATATTTTCAGGAGACTATTCAAGACTATTTAAAAATATATTGTTATTTATATCACATTAAGTTGCATTAATTACATGATATATTTTGTTATGTTAATATTGTATTACATATCCACACTTGGATTTCTCTGCTTTTCCATTTTCTCCCAATATGTATCCCAAGTCACAGAGTTGTTTGAGTTGCATTCTTCCCAGTTTATGGTTACTAAAGATCAAGCCTGATGAAGGGAATGCCCATAGCATGGCAGAGGAAGTGTACTGGGGTGGGAGAAGGGCCCAGGTGATGCGTGGAAGGGCACAGATGTGGGACGAGGAGCCCAGAGGATCGGGCTGGGGTAGAGGCCTTTGCTTCTGACCAGCCCGTGAGCTTGGACAAGTCCTTCAACCATGCTAGACCATGCTGAAGGAGCCCTGGTGGCACAGCGGTTAAAGCACTCAGCTGCTAACTGAAAAGTCAACGATTCAAACCCGCTAGCTGCTCGGCAGGAGAAAAGACCTGGCAATCTGCTCCCGTAATGTTTAACCAAACCCATTGCCGTCGAGTCGATTCCGACTCATAAGCCCACAGAACCCTACAGGGCAGTTCTTCTCTATAGGGTCTGGTCGCTGTGTCCGAATCCACTCAGCAACGCCCAACAGCAACTCACCAAGTGTACTTTATCATTAAAATGAAAAGGCGGGATTAGAAAATTTTGAAGTGTCTCCTTTAGTTAACATTCTATGATTTTAGGTATCCGTTAGCCTCATCTAGTCCCTCACATTTATGAATAAAATAAAACAAATGCTCAAATATGCTACCTTACCAAACTTGTAAATTATGAATGATTATTTAAAAGATAACTGGTATACGAAAAGCTATCTATGAACTTATTTTAGGAATCAAAATTTTTAAAGTTTAGAGTTTGTAAGGTTTTCAACTTTTACAAACAACTCAAATATAAGAAAAATTATAATCATAAAAGTATATTGCATGTTACACAACAGTTTGAATACATGACTAAGTACAAATGAATGAAAAATGTAAAAGCATTAAAGTCAAGTGAATGAGAAAATTATTTTTGTCCAACAAACATTTCAAGAGCCCCTTGTACACATGCTGCTAAGTGTCAGGGTACAAAGTTTTTTTTCCTTGCTAGCCCCAGATTTCGAGGGCACTGGGTTTTTCTTTTAGCCCCAGATTTGTCATAAATTGCTTCTTCTGCCTTGTCTGGTAACTGGGGTCCTCAAACATGAGCTAATCAATGACTGGCATTAGTGTGCCCCATCCCACCAGCCCCTACCACCAAACCACGCCCCAGCGCACAGGTCACCTTGTGCTCTCATTAACTGTTGATCTCACGATTTCCCCACTGGTCATACAGTTTTTGAAGGAAATGGTTTATTTATCTCATATGTCCAGCAGTTAGCACAGGTTTTTAAAGAACATAGCCAATGTTTAAAAATGGTTTGTTGAATGAATGACATTCATGACATAACGTTTAATCAATGGAGGTTAAATCAAGTTTTAGAAAGTTTAAGAACCTTGCCCAAAGTCACACAATTACTAACTCATACAATTCAACTCCGGACCCAAAGTTCTGTAAAAAGCGAGACTGTTTTTTGGGAGGCTTCCCTCCTTTTTCCACGTTCTAAAATAAATTTAAAAGCATATACTTCAGGAATTCTTTTTCTAAAAGGTGTCCACACTGGAATGTGAAGGTAGGCACAAGAGCCCATCTCTGTAGCCATGCCTTCTTCCTGGGTTTAGCACACCGCCTGACATGGTCAGCGCTCAAAAACATCTTCTTGAATAAACGTTCTACTGGTCTTTAGAAGGCAGTATTTTAACACTGTTTTCTGTTCTCCCATGGATAGTGGCCTATTTGGTTTTCTGCTGTCATTTGCATCAAATTGGGTCATTTGTATTTACCTTTAAAATTGTCTATTTTATCTAGATTTTCACATTTATTAAGTTTGTTGCTGTTGTTAGATGCCACCCAGTTACAATTCATAGCGACCCTATGTACGCCAGAACTATAACAGTTCCCAGTCCTGCGCCATCCTCACAATTGTGCTATTCTTGAGCCCACTGTTGCAGCCAATGGGTCAATCCATCTCACTGAGAGTCTTCCTCTCTTCTGCTGAACCTCTACCAAGTATGATGTCCTTCTCCAGGGACTGGTTCCTCCAGATAAAATGTCCAAAGTATATGAGACAATGTCTCACTGTCCACCCTTTTAAAGAACATTTTGGCTGTACTTCTTCCAAATTTATTAAGTACCCCCTTACAATTGATTACTTTTACTCTATCTGTAGTTTTACTCTTTTTAATTATTAAATAATCATTTAACTATTGAAATACATATTTGTGTTTCCTCCTTCTTGTGAGTTAGAGATTAGCTAATAGTTTTTCTGTGTTGTCCTATGATTACCTGGTATACAAAAATTTTCTTTTTCTATCTCCATGGATTAAATTAATTATAAATCCCAAGAGGGCAGACACTTGTTTAATTCACTAGTGTCTCTAGTACCTGGAACAGTGTCTGGCATGTGGTTTGTTGTTGTTGTTGTTGTTGTTGTTAGGTGCACTCAAGTCAGTTCTGACTCATAGTGACCCAGAACAAAACACTGCCCTGTCCTACGCCATCCTAACAATAATCGTTATGTTTGAGCCCATTGTTGAAGCCACTGGGTCAGTCCATCTCCTTGAGGGTCTTCCTCTTTTTTCTGACCTTCTACTTTACCAAAATAGATTTGTTTACCTTTACGGGAGGTCCATGGTATAGTCAATATTTTTCACCAACACCATAATTCAAAGGTATTGGTTCCTTATTCATTGTCTAGGTTTCACATGCATATGAGGCGACTGAAAATACCATGGCTTAGGTCAGGCATACCTCTGTCCTCAAGGTGACATCTTTGTTTTTAATACTTTAAAGAGGTCTTTCGCAGCAAATCTCCCCAATGCAATACGTCGTTTGATGTCTTGACTGCTGCTTCCATGGGTGTTGATCTTGGATCCAAGTAAATGAAACCCTTGACAACTTCAATCTTTCATTTATCATGATGTTGCTTATTGGCCCAATTGTAAGGGTTTTTGTCTTCTTTACGTTAAGGTGAAATCCATAGTGAAGGCTGTAGTCTTTATAAGTGCTTCAAGTCTTCTTAACTTTCAGCAAGAAAGGTTGTGTCATCTGCATAATGCAGGTTGTTAATGAGTCTTCCTCCAATTCTGATGCCCCATGCTTCTTCATATAGTCTAGCTTCTCGGACTATGTGCTCAGCATACAGATTGAATAGGTTTGGTGAGAGGATACAGCCCTGGTGCACACCTTTCCTGATCGTAAACCATGCAGCATCCCCTAGTTCTGTTCAAATGATTGCCTCTTGGTCTGTGTACGGTTCCTCATAAGTACAAATTTAGTGTTCTGGAATTCCCACTCTTCCAAATTTTATCCATAATTTATTATGATCCACACAGTCCAATGCCTCTGCATAGTCAATAAAACACAGGTAATCATCTTTCTGGTATTCTTTACTTTCAGTCAAGGTCCATCTGACATCAGCAATGATATCCCTAATTCCACGTCCTCTTCTGAATCTGGCTTGAATTTCCAGCAGCTCCCTGTCAATGTACCGTTGCAACCATTTTTGAATGACCTTCAGCAAAATTTTACTTTGGTGTGACATTAATAATATTAATAATTTCTGCATTCTATTGGATCACCTTTCTTTGGAATAGGTACGTACATGGGTCTCTTCCAGGCGGTTGGACAGGTAACTGTCTTCCAAATTTCTTGGCACAGGAAGTGCGCGCTTCCAGCATTGTACTCGTTTGTTAAAACATCTCAATTAGTATTATGTCAATTCCTGGAGCCTTGTTTTTTTGCCAAAGCCTTCAATTTCCCTTGATTCATACCTCTTACATTCCACATTCCTATTATTAATTGATGTTTGCAGCTATTTTTTCTCATTTCGAGTCATGCCACCTCAGCAGATAGAAGCCCTGAAAGTTTAACTCCACCCATATCATTAGGGTTGATTCTGCTTTGAGGAGGCAGCTCTTCCCCAAACGTATTGTCAGTGCCTTCCACCCCGAGGGGCTCATCTTCCAGCACTATGTCAGATAATGTTCCGTTGCTATCCATGAGGTTTTCACTAGCCAGTTTTTCAGAAGTAGGTGGCCAGGTCCTTCTTCCCAGTCAGTCTTAGTCTGGAAGCTCCGCTGAAACCTGTGACCCTGCTGGTATTTGAAATACCAGTGGCATAGCTTCCAGCATCAAAGCAACACGCAAGTTACCACAGTACAACAAACTGACAGACAAGTGGTGGTGGTGGCATGTGGTACGCCCCAATAAAAATGTGTTGAATTAACGTATAGTATCCATTTTGATTATTCAAGGAAACAAGTACATGTACCATACTGCAAAAACAAATCCCAAGTCTTAAATCACAATGCCTAACACATTAATAATACAGAGTAAAATATTTGTCATGTAAATATATAAGTGGATTTTACATAGTTATGCTATGAATCTGAGTATCATTGGCCCAGAATAGTATACTAAAATATGTTATACAGTAAAACCTGGGAGAGCTGGAACCCAATGGGACTGCTTTGTTTTTCTGGGTCTTCCAAGTTTTCAGCCTTTGACGGGGTGTAAACCAAAAAAAATAAACCCGTTGCCATCATGTCAATTCCGACTCATAGCAACCCTATAGGACAGGGTAGAGCTGCCCTATAGGGTTTCCAAGGAGCACCTGGTGGATTCAAACTGCCAACCTTTTGGTTAGCAGCTGTAGCTCTAAATCACTAGGCCACCAGGGTTTCCTTGACAGGGTGTAGTTTTACCACTTTTCTATTGCTCGTTTTAGTAGAAAATATTTGAGTTTTCCTTCTATGACAAGCTTCTGCCTTAAACAGGTTCTGGCTTTCACAAGGTTTACTGTATATGTTTTTTAATAGCATAACAAAAATCAAGTGCCAGTAATTGAACATCATAAAAAAAAAATGTAAATGCCTATCTGTGCTGCACTTGACCAGTGGGCTGTGGTCTGTGTAAGTGAACCTAGAAACCCAGGATCTTTCCAAGATGCAGAAGTGGGATCGTATTCCTGAGGAGACATGAGCCAGGAACATGGCAGCTCCAGGGTCTGGACTTAGGGACTCTGTTTACCTTTAGAGTCATTTTAAAAAGCCTGGAAAATCGCACAGAATACGCTGAATTTCTGTCCTCATTTTATCCTACTAGTAGACTGTGTGAAAAGTCTCTCCACTGTGACACTCCATCCCACACTGCTGAAAACCTATGTACAAAACAATAATGCCATACACAATATACCTTGTTGCCTATTGCTGTCGAGTCAAATTCAACTCACAGAGACTCTATAGGACAGAGCAGGACAGCCCCACAGGGTTCCCAAGGAGCAGCTGGTGGGTTCGAACTGCGAACCTTTGGTAAGCAGCCGAGCTCTTAGCCACTACACCACCAGGACTCCTATTCGTAATATAAACCAAAACCAAAAAAAAAAAAAATAATAAAATAAATTCTAACATTTTATGCCTATAAAAAAATGCTGACAAATTAGTAAAATCCTGGGCTGGTAATGACCACACGTGGAAATAAAACACAGAATAAGTTTAAAATATTCAATTATGATACATCTATCAAATTGTTTATAACATAATTATCTGTCTTTTAAAAAGCTTACAGTCTTTTTTTTATCTAGAGCATCAAAATCTAAATTTAGATACTTACGTTATTGCACTCTCCAAGGAAATACAGTGCAAATCCATCAGCTTTTGTGGCTGCCAAAGTAATAAAAAAAAAAGGAAGAAACTAATCTCAATGGAAGAAAATCACATGTATGAACTCTCTAAGGTGAGACTTCAGATATGAGTCTTTTGAATGGATTTCTTAACATAATCAATGTTCAGGCAGTAAATGAAACACAACGATGTACAACTTTACTCAGGAGCCTAATTAGACGCGTGTCACGGATCTTCACCAGCTATTCCCAATGTTAAGGTGCACCATCCTAGAAAACAGATACCACTCAGTGTACTAGAGAATAACACATTTTTAAGATTTGAGAATTGTATTCAGTTTTTAAAGTATTAAAAATGCCAAAAGTGGTATTCATATCCTATAACCAATATAAGCCTCAACTAAATAGATGGTACATGTATTTACATACCACCACTGGATAGAAAATGACTTAACTTATCTGAAATTGCTTCAGGGTCATCTGGAAGTCCATTACCATTGCAAGTAACAGCATAAGTCAGGGGAATTGTCTGAATTTAAACCCCCCACTTAACGCCTTTTCATAGGGTCCTCGTGAGTCAGAATCTACTGACCTTGTGGGTAGCTAAGGACAACAACATCTCCTTTTATTCTGAGTGTCCTTGGGTAAAATACTTAACTTTTTTGTGTCTCAGCTTCCTCATCAGAAAAATCGTGATACTAACAGTAGGAACCTCATAAGGTCGTAAGGAGAGTGAGTGAGTTGGTACGTGTAATATGTATAGAAAAGTGCTTGGCATACAATTAAGTACATAATAAAGTTATTATTATTAACACTTGTATCATGAGTATTTTGACTTCCATATAAAAACCCAAAAGATAAAATTTCCATAGTAGGTATCCTACTAAAAAATTGTCTTAAGGAAGTGCAAGCTTCTGAAACTTGTTCCATTCCATTGACAACACAAATCATTCATTTCTTAACTACTGTATAATGCTATCATTTCCCCAAATTTAAAAGGCTTGTTCTTCCTTAAAAATTAATAAATTGCTTTACAAAGACCTGATTTAGTTCACTAGAACTATACTTTTAAAAGAAAACAAGGCATTCATTAGAGGTAAGGTAATTCCATTTATGCATCACACAAATACTTAGCTTGGAATTAGATAATTTAGGAAGTTTTAGGTTTGACTCATCCTGGTAGTTTCACAGTAAAATATTTTCATCTTAAGCTTGATTGAAAAAAAGAAGTAAATAAATAATGTGCACTTGCCTGTTAGTGACTAAATTACGTTTGTCACTTTTTACAATGGCCTAAGAGAAACTTCTCTTCAACTTTTCCGCTAAGAGAGATATGAAGGATTTCCTACCTATTTTGATGATGCTACTGAGCTCGTAGAGGAGCAGCTGGTTGTCTCCTCCGGCATCCAACCGCTGTTCTATGTAGCTGTTGAGTTCATACACAACTCCCTGCATGTTCGTGTCTTGGTACTTTGAATAAAAAATAAGAAGAAGGTAGATAGTCTAAGAATAATAAAATAAAATACAATGAAAATTCTTTTGTTTATAAAATATATAATTAATGTATATGAATTTATATGCCAGCTGCTCATTATACTTTAAAGAATATGATTTAAATATTATAATTTATTATAAAAAGCAACAGATTGAAAATTAAAATTGCTGTGATTTATTTGCCTCTATGCTGTTTATTTCTATTAAAATATCAAAATAATAAAAATTACAAGTCAGCTTAATATGCAATATACGAGGTAACTTGATCAGTAGGAATAGTGCAAAAATTTGTTGACAGAATGTACCACTGGGGATGCTAGACAAGTCAACAATATGCATCACAATGGAAGAAATGGAGCTCCTCAGTGCATTAGTTACTGCTACCTGCCTATTGCCACCAATGTGGCTACCACCTTCCAAATCTTAAACTCAGCCTTGCTCTGAGACCAGGAGCCAAGGGCTGCAGCACTAGGCTTCATCACAGTCAACCGAGAATAGGGGTGACAGATGTGTGAAGAAGTGGATGCCAAACCTTAGCTACCACCACAGCCCAAGCTACCATTCTCTCTTCACTGAAGTACTGAAAGTCATCTTCTAACTCATCTCTCTGCTACCAAGACAGCCTTCCTATACCTATGCTCTGAACACCAAGCATTGCAAATTTTAAAAATAAAACAAGATTCTGTCACTCTTTGCTTAGGATACTTCTGGAGCTTCACATTGCCCTCAACAGAAACATATAATAGACAAACTCTATGCAATGTGGTTACTGTCTACCTCTGAAATGTCATCTCTCAACATCCCACTCCACCTACCCTCACTGCTCACAACCCTGCCACCTTTTATTTCCTGAACACTCAGATATTTTTCACACTTAAAGGTCTATCACTTGCTGTGATTCTTGATCGCTATACTCAACAAATATCTATATAACGAAAAAAATAAAGAACCAATCAATCAACCAACCATTCGACAAACATGTACTCACAATCTAGTATATCTAGGTACTCTTCTAGACAATAAAGATATGTGTTGTTATTGTTATGTGCCATCCAGCAGGTTCCGACACATAGTGACCCTATGTACAGCAGCACGAAACACTGCCTGGTCCTATGTCATCCTCATGATCATTGTTATGCTTATGCCCATTGTTGCAGCCACTGTGTCAATCCAGCTCACTGAGGGTCTTCCTCTTTTTACTGACCCTGTATTTTCCCAAGCATGTCTTTCTCCATGGACTGATCCCTCCTAACAACATGTCCAAAGTCTCGCCATCCTTGCTTCTAAGGAACATTCTGGCTGTACTTCTTCCAAGACAGATCTGTTTGTTCTTCTGGAAGTCCATGATATATTCAATATCCTTCACCAACACCACAATTCAAAGTCATGAATTATTCTTCGGTCCTCCTTATTCATTGTCCAGCTTTCACATGAGGCTACAGAAAAGACCTTGGGTCAGGTGCACCTTAGTGTTCAAGGTGACATCTTTGCTTTTGAACACTGTAGAAAAGTGTATTGCAGCAGATTTGACCAAGGCGATGCATCGTTTGATTTCTTGACTGCTGCTTCCATGGGCGTTGATTGTGATATGAATCCAAGTAAAATGAAATCCTTGATACAAAAGTCAACAAAAGTCAACTTACATTCTAGTTGGAAGAGAATAGGAGTCTCTGGGTGGTGTAAATGATTAATATGCTTGGCTGCTAACCAAAAGACTGGTGGTTCAAGCCCATCCAGAGGTGCCTTGTGAAAAAGCCTTGATGATCTATTTCCAAAAAAACCAGCCATTGAAAACCTCACTCCATAGGGTTCCACTCTGTTCTGCTCTGGTAAGCATGGGATCATCATGAATCAGAGTCAACTGGACAGCAACTGGGCTGGTATGTAAGAGAACAAATAGGCAATATACAGTGTGATGGGCAGCAGTAAGTGCTGTGCAGAAAGATAGGCTGACAGTGCGTATCTCTGGAGAGAGAGGGTTGTAATTTTAATAGGATGGTCAGTGAAGGCTTCCCTGAGATGGGGACGTGGACAGAGTCCAGTGAGGCTTAATACCCTGAATGCCTGAAGTCTATCTAGTCTCCCCTGAGGTAGCTGCCTCATCTACCACCTCTTTCTGCTTCTCAGCTGCAAAGAGACTGAAGTCCAGGCAGTTCCCAGAAAAGGAAATATAAAGGGTGACTCATCAGGAGGTACCATACATACCAAAAAGAACTACAGGATTAAGCCAACTTATAGAAACCTGAGAAACAAATGAGAAAGGATTTCAAGGGAAACCCTGGTGGCGTAGTGGTTAAGTGCTAGGCTGCTAACCAAAGGGTCGGCAGTTTGAATCCACCAGGCGCTCCTTGGAAACTCCATGGGGCAGTTCTACTCTGTCCTGTAGGGTCGCTGTGAGTCAGAATCGACTCGACAGCACTGGGTTTGTTTGTTTTTTTTTTTTGGATATAGGGTAGGAGAAATATAATTTTCGATCAGGGCAAATTTGTCCACAGCAGTGCACTGTGCAGAGATTCTGGATTTAGTGAGGTAGTAGCTAGAAGTGGCTTCAACAGTTTACCCTGGTTGGTCGGCTGAATACTGTTCCCAAACGTGGCCTGCATTAAATGAAGGTGAAACATCAAGAACTTTCTTGGTATATATCCAAAGACTTAGAGAGACCAGAACGCTAGAGTTGATTTATTGTGTAAGGCCAGTTTAACCCAGCCCTAACTATGGCCTATGGACACTCCCTCCACCAATGCTGTGAGAAATGCATTCACGAGGAGGCCCTGGCACCTCAGGAGAGTCCTATGGTATGGGCCAGGAATGGCAGGGAACTGCTGCTATCAAACTGGGTTTTCTGAATTCACAGGGAAGATGGGCTCTTGGGATGGTTGGGGCAAGTGGCAGCACTTAGTATCGAGGGACAAGTGGGTGCTGTTAGCATATGGGCAGTAGAACTGCAGTTGTATGAAAATGATCTGATCCACAGAGATCCTTGGCATTGGCTTCTTGATCATGGCTTGGAAGTGAAAGAGACTGGGGAGCCTATTAGTTTATTTTTAGAAGCATAAAAAGCTCTGGGTCAAGTGAACAAATATCTGACTTGTCTCTCCATAACAGAAAGTCATAGCACCTCAACAAATTCTCAGGCTTGAGCCAGTTCACAGACCCAGAACCTAAGGAACAAAGGGGAGGCTAGGTCCCCTAGAGGAAGGGTCTGAATACACAGTCAAAATGTCCAGTATGGATCTTCCTCTCACCTTCCCCAGGGGGGCCTGCAGCCATCTACCTGAGTAACTGCAATGGAGGGGGGCGACCACACTTTCGGGGGATAACTGGACACTGACACTAATTCTTAGGGACCCAAAGCACCACTGTGGTCTACCAGCCAGTGGGGCTTATGGAGATCAGGAGATAAATGGAGTTTTAGCCCAGTGGATTCTCAAACAAGTCCTGTGGTCTCTTTCCCAATTCCAGAATGTACGGTTGTTGAAACAGACATACTCAGCAACTGGCAGAATCCCTACATTGAAGGATCCTCACATTGGGAAGGGGGGAGGAAGTGAGACTTGCAGAAACATGGGTGAAGATCTTCCCAAGCAGAGAGAACAACAGAAGTAAATGAATACAACCAAAAAGAACCATAATAGAAATTTGCCAAACAAGTCTTACGTTTTATCACAAACTTTAACAATGATGGTCTGGCTACTCAGAGGCCCTTAGCTATTGTTGCCACATCTCGCATCTTTTTCAGAACTTCCTTGGTATGTATCCAAACACTGGCATGCAGAGATGAGAGCCTGGCAAGCTTCTGCCCTGGGCTCATGCTCGTCGGGGCACACACCCTGCTCTCCTGTTTCCCTCCAGGACCATCACTGGTTTCCCCCCAGGACCATCGGATCTCTAGGTTCCTGAGCCTTGCCTCATGTGTCTCAGGTCCGACTTCCCTTCTCTTTAGCCTTGCTGACCCTAACTGCTTCTTGCATGCTCAACCATGGTAAACCACTGCCCCCAAACCACTTTGGTTGACTTTTTATTGTATCTTATTAACAGTGATTCATAACTTCCCAGTTATTTCCTAGCTCCATATTTTTTCCAAGCTCTGTTCTCGCTCAGATACCAGTACAGCAGTCAGAATTTATACAAAAATCATGAACACTCAAAGTTCTGATGCCTCCAGAACACAGCAGCTTCGCCTGGGGTCACAACAGCTGATGCTGTCTCCCCATCATCTGTAAACAAGGTCCTAATTGAGCAATTGCAGAAGTTTTGAAGGCCAGATAAGAAGTTCTACTTTAATGTAACCTCTGCTCCTTACCACTAATCAGAACCACTAGTTCTATTTTTATTTTATTTTTTCTCTAATGTCCTGGGAAAGAACTTTTCTGAGAATGAAGCTAATCCAAAGGAAAGCTGAGCCAAGAGGTAAAGAGAGCCTAAGCAGTAAAAAGGACAAACTCAGAACCTCTGGATTCAGCCCTGCAAAAGCCTTCCTGCTAAACATCTACCCCCAGACTTTTCTTTGACTTAAACTGATAGTCTTCCAGTGCTTCTTTTATCTTGTAGGGAGAGGCACTTTAGATAGGTGGGCTTTTTGTCATTACACAGAGCAGTTGTTATTCAAATGATATGCAGGCTGACTCCCTCCTCTGACAATACAATTCAGAGAACAGACCCTTTAATAATGACCATTACGAAGTGCTGCGATTAATGGCCAGCTGTTCTCCTGCAACTTTGGACAGGAAATGGGCTATCATACACAAATGAGAACAAGAAAACATTCCGGGGTATAGGCAGTTTATTATGATATTTCATAATTTCATGCCTCTGAGCTTAAGTTTTTTCATTTGTATAACTAGACAGTTGAATTACACTGTCTTTAGAATACCTTTCAACACTAACTTTCTCTGATAATTTATTATCAAGGTTTTCAATTTTGGGGGGGGTTATATTAAGCGTCAAATTCTGATCTTTAAATAGAATACATTAGCACACTCTGTTTCCCTAGGTTACCTATTACAGTTACATAAATACTATAACTGCAAAATGTTTTATTATAGTTATTATTCTATATTAACATAATACAGTAAAACCTGCAAAAGCCAGAACTTGGGTAAGGAGGAAACCTGTCAGAAAAGGAAAATTCAAATATTTTCCACTAAAATGAGCAACAGAAAAGTTGTGAGACTGCTCCCCTTCAAAGGCGGAAAGCTTGCTAGACCCAGAAAAACAAGGCAGTCCTGTCGAGTTCTGGCTCTCACAAGTTTCACTGTATTAACTCTCAAATATCAAAGGCCTATCTACATAAAAAAAAAATCTACATAGTTAGTGGATTATGCAAACCATAATATACTGTAAAATTTAAGATTATATAAATGTGAAACAATAAGCATAATTATTATTTGGTTGTTAGTCTTATGGCCATTTGTTACTCATCAGTACTTCAACGAAAAGAAAGGCAATGGACACAAGTGGAGATGAACGTCAAATCACACACTTCTAACTTCTAAACTATTCTATCTGTATGCTGAGCAAATAATCTGAGAAGCTAGACTGTAGGAAGAACGGGACACCAGGATTGGACGAAGACTCATTAACAACCTGCGTTATGCAGATGACACAACCTTGCTTACCAAAAGTGAAGAGGGCTTGAAGCACTTACTGATGAAAATCAAAGACCACAGCCTTCAGTATGGATTGCATCTCAACATAAAGAAAACAAAAATCTTCACAACTGGACCAGTAAGCAGCGTCATGATAAACGGAGAAAAGATTGAAGTTGTCAAGCATTTCATTTTACTTGGATCCACAATCAACAGCCATGGGATCAGCAGTCAAGAAATCAAAGGACACACTGCATCAGTCAAATCTGCCGCAAAAGACTTCTCTAAAGTGTTAAAAAGTCAAGATGTCACTTTAGGGACAAAGGTGTGCTTGACTCAAGCCATAGTGTTTTCAACCACCTCATACGCATGCAAAAGTTAGGCAAGAAAGGCTGAAGAACTGACACCCCTGAGTTACGGTGCTGGCGAAGAATGTTGAATATACCTCGGACTGGCAAAAGAATGAACAAATCTGTCTTGGAAGAAGTACAGCCAAAATGCTCCTTAGAAGCAAGGATGGTGAGACTTAGTCTCACGTACTCTGGACATGTTATCAGGAGGGACCAGTCCCTGGAGAAGGACATCATGCTTGGTGAAGTAGAGGGTCACGAAAAAGAGGAAGACCCTCAACGAGCGAGATGGATTGACACAGCGGCTGCAACAGGCTCAAGCATAACCAGGATTTTGAGGATGGTGCAGGATCGGGCAGCGTTTTGCTTTGTTGTACATAGGGTCACTGAGTTGGAATCAACTTGACGGCACATAACATCAACAACAGCAAGGTGCTGTTATGGAAACTACGTCATAAAGAAAACTTAATAAAGGATCAGACAATTCTACAAACTTTCAATTCTATATCCTGACTGACAGAAAATGACAATACCTAACAATAATGTTAAGAACTTATATTTGTACACTATTGCTAACTTTACAAAGCCCTTTCACATCCTTTATTACAAGAACCTATATGAAGTTTATGTTAGGTGGCACTGAGGCACTCATAATTCGAGATAAGGTAGAATTGTAAGGTACAATAAGTTGGGCACTGCACTACTTCTCAAACTTGCAATCAAACTGAACACTGCCACTGTCATTTTCTGTTTCACGCGTATGAGTCGAAAACAACTAGACAGCACACAACACTACCTGCTTTTATTAGAAGAATCCCTGAAAACCTGGCTTTGAAAAGATGTGACCTCACGGAGGGATTGTAGTGATCAAACATGAAACCGTGAACTATGTCAAGCTCTGCCTGGCCAACATTGTTGTGTTTCCAATGAGACTGTAATACTCCATGCAGCACCCCTGTGACTGTGTCAGGGCATTTGGGACACAGTTTGGGAACCAGGGGAAGAGCCATATAAAACCCCAGGGGGAAAGCACCGAGTTATGAACAAGTTCTGTTCCCACCTCTGACTTTAAGTAGAATTTGTACGTAAGTCAGAACAGTTAGGTGCGGCTCACACCTAACATCAGTTAGTCAAATGTTAATATTAAAAACAAACCAAACCCACTGCCGTCGAGTTGATTCTGACTCATAGCGACCCTATAGGACAGAGTAGAACTGCCACATAGAGTTTCCAAGGAGCGCCTGGTGGATTTGAACTGCTGACCTCTTGGTTAGCAGCCGCAGCATTTAACTACTACGCCACGAGGGTTTCCAATGTTTATATTAGTATATAGTATACAGTGTATGATTCTATGCATAAAAAACATTAAAGAAACAATTCCAGACACACTAAAACAACTTTAACATAATAATACAGTAACAATTATGTTTTAATGCACCCGCAAAGTAGCACCCGTTTGTTATTATGAACCATTGTAGGTGCCTTGAATTTTTAATATAACAGGCTTTACAGGGGTTGATTCACAACTATGGGCTGTTCTTGATTCAGACATTCGTAACCCAGGGACCGCTCTACAATGGTAATGAATGGAACACTATCAACCATTGGTTCAGAAAGTAAGCCGCCAAGCGGGTCTAGCTAGGCGATCAAACGCTCCAGACTTGCTAAGGTGAATTCTGTGCGTGACGCAGACTCGAAGACCACTTAGACAGTATGGTCTAGAGGCAATTCAAGAATCAAGCGGGAGCTTGGACAGGGTGAGCTGTGCGATCTCTGCTAGCCCTGAGAAGCCAGGGTTCTATAAGGCATCTCTGACGTATCTTGAATCGCAAAAAAAAAAAAATACAGTAGAGAACACTGAGACCAAAATTAAATGTTACATGCTTCGTAGCACGCAAAAACAGCTCTCAGCTTTCAGCATAAACCTCAATGTTTGAACAATACCTTAGATTAATGTCCCCTTCATTATTCTTTATATTTTTCCTTTGTTTCTTTTTCAAATTTATCTGTTTTATAACTTTAAATTTTGAGATAATTTCTAACTTACAGAAAGCTTCAAGAATTCCTGTGAATTCTTAACGCAGATTCACCTCCAAGGCAAACTATTTACTTTTGGATCTATTCGTTGCTTTATTCTCTTAGTATCTTCTTCACTTCTTTCTATCTATTAACTAATCTACCTATCTATACACATGCACAAATAATACTGAATATTTTTTCTGAATATTTGAGAGCAAGCTGGTGTGCCCCTTTACCACTGAATAGTCCAGTGTGCATTTCCTGAGAAAAAGAACATTCTCCTGCATGGTCAATGTATAGTCATCATCATCAACAATTTTAACACTGCTACAACAATATTAACTAACGAAAAATCTACATTCAAATTTCATCCATTGTCCCAGGAATGTCTCTTATAGATTTATCATTCTTCCCTGGACCAGGTACAAATCCCAGATCACGTACATTTAGTTGTCCCATCTGTTTACCATACTCGTTGCCATCAAGTCGATTCCAAGTCATAACGACCCTAGAGGACAGAGCAGAACTGCCGCATAAGGTCACCAAGGAGCGGCTGATGGATTTAACTGCTGACTTTTTGGTTAGCAGCAGTAGCTCTTAAATGCTGCGCCATCCTGTCTCTTTAGTATCCTTTAATCCAGAACATTTTCTCAACCTTTTTTTTTTTTTTAATTTCTTGAACTTGATATTTTTGAAGAATTTGTCAGTTTTGGGATTGGCCTGATTTTTCCTCAGGATTAGATTCAGGTTACGTATTTTTAACATCAACACAATGACCCGATAAAGCCGGAACTTCATCAAGCCTTTTCTGTATTTATTACCCGGCAGTCGACTTGAAGAAGACTTTTCCATTTCCCCCATTCATTCATTCATTCGAGCATGAACTCACAGAGCCTTACTTTATTCAGTGGGTTACAATCCATCAGTACTTTTATTTTGATGCTCGAACTGTTCCAAGTTTGGCTAGAGGACACGCTTTAGGATAGAATTTTTTTTTTTTTTAGGATTTCTACAAAGCCAGGTACAAGTGTCTGAGGATATGTTAAACTATTTAATAATGAAAATATGGACTTTGCTTACAGGTGTCATATAGAAGTCTTCTTCATTCAGGTGGGGTGATTTTCCACCTTGTTGGACTCTTTGATTTTCAAAATTCAAAATTTCACTTTACTTGACTGGAACATTAATTTATCACCTGATTCTCTGGCTTCTAAATCACACGGATATTTTGATAGTTGACAGTATAGGATACCTTCCTCCCAAGTACCAGTTTATAAGTATCGTCTTAAAGTGTCCAAGGTCTACCTCTTAGCCAAAGGCTGATAAAAGAAAATTATACTTAGGGATATGTAAAAAGGCATGCCTTCTACCCACTTCTCCACATATTCTAACTTCTACCCTTGGGCCATACCACTGCTGCCCAGTAGTTATCAATGAGAGGCAAGGCAGAGGAAGTTTAAGAAATTGTGCCAGGTAATTGTAATACGTTAGGTCTACCTTAACTCCAAAACCACTGCCTTCGAGTTGATTCCGACACATAGTGACCCTGTAGGGTTTCCAGACTGTAAATGTCTACGGAAGCAGACTGTTACATCCTTCTCCTGTGAAGCCACTGGTGATTTCAAACCAAAGACCTTTCAGTTACCAGTCGAGTGCCTTAACCAGTGCGCTATCAGGTCTACCCTACTCCTGGTGGTCACATCTGTATGGTCACTTTCACTTTCTGAACATTGACCCACGTTTTCATATTATGCCTTTGAATCTTGGTGAAGATTGCTATAAAATCAGATACAGGGAAACCTGTGAGAGCTGGAACTTAATGGGACTGCCTTATTTTTCTGGGTCTCACAACTGCCTATGGGGTGGTTCTGCTCTGTCTTATAGGGTCACTATTAGTTGGAATTGACTCGATGGCAAAGGGTTTGGTTCTGGTATTAGTGGAAAACATTTGTATTTTCTGCCTTACACATGTTCTGGCTTTCACAGGTTTACTGTATAAAAACGCAGATTTGCATTTTTATGAAATTCAATATTAATAAAAATCTCACCCTGAAAAAAATTGGTAGATATTCTTCTCTTAGAGAAAGCAAAGCAACTTACTGTGGCTCACAGTTCCCTGTACCTGCCTGGAAGTTAGGTTTTCTGCTCATTTACGGAAAAGCATTGACTCTTCCAATGTTCTTCTCTCTCTCCAAACATGCCTTTTCTATTTATTCCTCTTTGACTTGTTTGCTTGCACTTTTCTGGTAAACAACTAAAAAATCTTTTTTTTTAAATTATATAGTACTAAAAGAAAATGAAGATAAGTAGCTTGTGATATAATCGTGCAAGAAAAGGCAGATCTCCAGTGGGGATGCTTCAGAAGTTGGGAAGTCCGCTCTCATCTACTCAAGGACTGCTCCAGCTACTCCACGCTCTCTCCTGCACCATCACATGTTCTCTCTCTGATGGATCACTTCCATAAACATAAACACTAGAAGAAAAAAAAATGAATAAACTACTTCTTTTGACTTCCTTCCTATCTAGTTACCACTCCATTTCACCCCTTCCTTTTAACCCAAAACTCCACAACATATCCGTCTATATTTGCTGCCTGTAATTTCTCTTCTCTCCCTCTTAAACTCACTATAAATAATCACTACAGTGAAACAGCTCTTATGGAGATCACCAATGACCTCTGTGTTGCCAAATCCAAATCGATGCTTGGTCTTCATCCTCCTTGACCTATCATCAGCATTGGACACAGTTGATTACTCTCTTCCACTCGAAACCATTTCATCACCATGCTCCTCTGGTTTTCCTACTGGCTCCCTGGACTCCCTTCAGTCAAGGCAAGCTCTTCCTCCAATCTCAGACTTCAAAACGTTATGTCCCTGGGCTGGTCTATGCATTTTCTCTTTTCTAACCACACCCATTTCCTAGGTGATCTTAAATCTTACTAATTACTTAATATCAATTACTTAAAAAATTACTAATAATTCTCAAATTCGCATCTCTAACCCAGGCTGGTACCCTAAACCCCAGACACATGTATCAATGTGCCTAACATCTCCATTTAGGAATCATTTATTGGTGTCAGTTGCCATTGAGTAGATTCCAACTCACAGTGACTCCATGTGTGCAGAGCAGAACTGCTCCATCAAGTTTTCAAGGCTTTTGGAAGAAGATTGCTAGGCCTATCTTCCGATGCACTTCTCGGGGCGGAGCGGGGGCGGGGCTGAATCACCAACCTTTCAGCTAGTAGTCTAGCGTAACTGTTTGTACTACCCAGACTGCCTCAGAAATGTATTAGGCATCTTAATCATACCACATTCAAAACTGAGCACCTGATGGTGACCCCACACACACACATCCACACCCTAACCTGCCCCTCTGAAAGGCCTCCCACCCAAGTAATGACAACCTGTCTTTCCAGTTGCCCAGGCAAACACCTGATATCATGCTTTCTCTTCTTTCTCTTGTATATTACAAATCTGAATTAATTAGTAATTCCTGTTAGTTCTATTTCAGGATATATACTGCAGCCAAAAATGTACTCATAATTCAAGTTCTCACTACCTCCATTACTACTACACTGGGGGAAATCAGCTTCATCTCTTGGCAGGATTACAGCACTAGGTGTCTTCTTGCCATCACCCTTGGCGATGAAAAATTATTCTCTTAAAGCACTACCGAGTTCATTTGATAATATGCTACTGAGAATTTCTGCACCTCTTTACAACTAGTAAAACTGGTCAACAATTTTCTATTTTGTGATACAATTCTCTTAACTTTTGCATCAGGAATAAGCTTACCTCCTGGAATGAGTTCTTTTTCAAGCTTTTGAAATATTTTGCATAATGTAGCATTTTCTTCTCTTTAATGTTTGGTAGAAATATCATGCCATTATAGATAGTCTATCATTAATTTTTCAGTTGCTTCATTGGTTAACAGTATATACAGGTTTCCTTACTCTATATCAACCTTAGTAATTTATAATTCACTCAAAATTGGCCATGTCATCTGAATGTTCAAATGTACTAGCGTATACAGTATTCCTTTATTAAGTTAGTAATAATCTCCCTTTTGTCTATAGTTATATTATTTTCTCACTCCTAATGCTTGTATTATGTTATTTCTTGAATAGCAATATTGATTTATTTAAGGAAACATCTTTTGCTTTATTAATCGAATCTATATATTAAATTCTGGCCCATTAATTTCTTCTCATATTTTATTAATTCCTCTTATCTGCTTTCTAAAGTTTTGTTTTATGATGATGAGTTGACATTCGGCTTAACTTAAAAAAAATTTTTTTTTTTCTAGTAAATTAATTTAAGAATATAATTTTCATACTGTTTTGGCTATGTCCCTTAGGTTTGGTCAGTTTTATTCCCATTTTACTTTTGAGACTTTCAAAAGTTATTTTCCAAAAGGTCATCAAGAGAAACAACGGCAAAGCAGGAGTTCAAATCTAAGTTTGATTTAACACTATACACACACAAAAAACACCAATGCAATTCACACAAAAGAAAATGTAGTTAGTTAACATATGGAAATACGCCTATTTGCTTTAAATACAAACATTAAAACACTGTCATGACACTTGTACATACTAACGTAGACAGAAATTTTATATCTGCTAAATTAATGAGGTTAAAATGAAATCTTAAATTAGAACAATAAATTTGAAAAAACAATCTACCAGTGTGCATTAAATACCATAAAACATTCAAGTTCTTTGACCTAGTAACCTCAGAATCTAGTATTTTTCCTTAGGATGTATTTCACAAGAAGAAAATTGATACATACATAAAAATATTCAGTCTATGAAAATTAGAAACTATCTAAAGATTCACGTGATGGTTAAGATTGAGTCAACTCGGCTGGGCCATGATTCTCAGTGTTTTGGCAAATGTATAATGTTGTGATCGCTTCCCTGTTGAAATGTGACACATGATCACCCCCATGATGGAATCTTCTGAGTGGTACCAGCAGGGTGGGGCCTGTGGTGGCTCACCGCCCCCTCAGCCTTCAACTCTCTGCCCTCCTCCATCTACTTCCTTCCTGCTTGCTTTGCTGGGGCTTTTTGTTTGTTCTAGATTCCACAGCTTCCTCCTGTTTGTCTGACCTCCAGTTCTTGGGACTTGAGATAGCAGCTTGCCTGCTAATCTTGAGATCTGTCCATCTTCACAGCCTGCTACAGTCTGCTTTTCGGCCTGCCGATCTTGGGTTCTCCAGCCCCTGCAGCTATGGGAATCAGGAGAATATATATGTATATATATTGTTGTTAGGTGCCATTGAGTCGGTTCCAACTCATAGCGACCCTATGCACAACAGAACGAAACACGGCACAGTCCTCACCATTCTCACAATCATTGCAATGCTTGAGCCCATTGTGGCAGCCACTGTGTCAATCCATCTCGTTGAGGGTCTTCCTGTCTTTTGCGGACCCTCTATTTTACCAAGCATGATGGCCTTCTCCAGGGACTGATCCCTCCTGATAACATGTCCAAAGTATGTGAGACATAGTCTCGCCATCCTTGCTTCTAAAGAGCATTCTGGCTATAGTCTCTCTCTCTCTGTGTACATATATATATACACACACACATACATATATGCTTTACTGGTTTTGCTTCTCAAGAGAACCCAGCGTAAGAAAATTCATAAATAGAATCGACAAATTTTCACATGGACACTTAACAGTATACTATTAAGACCTATGCCAAGAAATTTGGAAGGCAGCTATTTGGCCAACTGACTGGAAGAGATCCATATTTATGCCTATTCCCAATAAAGGTGATACAACCAAATGTGGAAATTATCAAACAGTATCATTAATATCAAATGGAAGTAAAGTTTTGCTGAAGACCATTCAAAAGTGATTGCAGTAGTACATGGAAAGGGAATTGCCAGAAAATTCATGCCAGATTCTGAAGAGGGAGTGGAATTAGGGATATCATTGCTGATACCAGGTGGATCCTGGCTGAAAACTGAGAATACCAGAAAGATACTTACCTGTGTTTTATTGGCTATGCAAAGGCATTCAATTTTGTGGATCATAACAAATTATGGATAACACTGCTCAGAATGGGAATTCCAGAATATTTAATTGTGCTCGGGAGGAACCTATATATAGACCAAGAGGTAGTCATTCGAGCAGAACAAAGGGACACTGTGTGGTTTAAAGTCTGGAAAGGTGTGTGTCAGGGTTGTATCCTTTCACCATATTTATTCAATCTGTATGATAAGCAAATAATCCAGGAAACTGGACTATATGAAGAAGAATGGGGCATCAGGATTGGAAGAAGACTCATTAACAACCTGCATTATGCAGATGAGACAACCTTGCTTGCTGAAAGTGAAGAAGACTTGAAGCAATTATGGATGAAGATCAAAGACTATGGCCTTCAGTATAGATTACACCTTAACATGAAAACAGAAAGCCTCACAGCTGAGTCGGAATCGACTCAATGGCACTGGGTTTTTGGGTTTTGGACCAAAAAGCAACATAATGATAAACAGAGAAAACACTGACGTCATCAAGGCTTTCATTTTACTTGGATCCACAATCAACACCCATGGGAGTAGCAGTCAAGAAATCAAATGACGTAGTACACTGGGAAAATCTCCTGCAAAAGACATCTTTAAAGTGTTAAAAAGCAAAGATGTCACTTTAAAGTCTAAGGTGCACCTGACCCAAGCCATGTTTTCAATCACCTCATATGCGTGCGAAAGCTGGACAATGAATATGGAAGACTGAAGAAGAACTGATGCCTTTGAATTATGGCAAAGAATACTGAATGTACCATGGACTGCCAAAAGAATGAACAAACCTGTCTTGGAAGAAATACGGCCAGAATGCTACTTAGAAGCAAGGATGGTGACACTTCATCTCACGTATTTTGGACACGCCTTTGAGAAGGACCAGTCCCTGGATAAGGACATCATGCTTCGTGAAGCAAAGGGTCAGAGAATGAGAGAAGACCCTCGATGAGCTGGACTGACACATCAACTGCCACAGTCAGCTCAACATAATGACTATTACGGGGACGGCACAGACCCGGGCAGGGCTTGGTTCTGTTCCACAGAGAGTTGCTAGAAGTTGAAAGTGACTCAAAGGCACCTAACATCAACAACATAAACAAAGTTTTTTACCTGTGTTTTATTGACTATGCAAAGGCATTAGACTGTGCGGATCATAACAAATTACGGATAATATTGAGAAGAATGAGAATTCCCAAACACTGGATTGTACTCACATGGAACCTTTACATATATCAAGAGGCAGTTGTTAAATAGAAAAAGGGGATACTCTTTGGTTTAAAATCAGGAAAGATGCGTGTCAGGGTTGGGCTTTTTCGCCATACTTATTCAATCTGTATGCTGAGCAAATAATTCGAGAAGCTAAACTATGTGAAGAAGAACAGGGCATCAGGACTGGAGAAAGACTAATTAGCAACCTTAGATTTGCAGATGACACATCCTTGCTTGCTCATAGTGAAGAGGATTTGAAGCACTTACTGATGAAGATCAAAGAACACAGCCTTCAGTATGGATTACGCTTCAACATAAAGAAAACAAAAATCCTCACAACTGGACCAATAAGCAACATCATGACAAACAGACAAAATACTGAAGTTGTCAAGAATTTCATTTTACTTGGATCCACAATCAACACCCATGGAAACAGCAGTCAAAAAATAAAAAACACATTGCATTGGGCAAATCTCCTGCAAAAGAGTTTTTTAAAGTGATAAAAAGCTATGGTATCACTTGGAGGACTAAGGTGGGCCTGTCCAAGCCATAGTGTTTTCAATTGCCTTATATGCATGGGAAAACTAGGCAATATACAAGGAAATCAGAAGAAGAACTGATGCCTTTGGATTATGAAGTTGGTGGAGAATATTGAACATACCAAGGACTGCCAGAAGAATGAACAAATCCACCTTGGAAGAAGTACTGCCAGAATGCTCCTTAGAAGAAAGGATGGCGAGACTTCATCTCACTTATTTTGACCATGTTACCAGGGGGACAATATCTAGAGAAGGACACTACGTTTGGTAAAGTATAAAATAGGGCCTGTTAAAAAGAGATGGATTGACACAGTGGCTGCAACACTGGGCTCAAACACAGCAACAATTGTGAGGATGGCACAGAATTGGGCAGTGTTTCTTCCGTTGTACATAGGCACTAGGATTTGGAACTGACTGGAAGACACTTAATAACAAAAGAGAAAAAGCAGGTGGGAAGAGAATCAAAAGCACAGGTGCTGGAAGTAGACTTTGCAGAATAAATTAGAGGGTGGTAACTCATTGCCATCAAGTTGATTCCACCCATAGGAGAGTGTAGAATTGGCCCATAGGGTTTCCAAGGAGTGGCTGGTGGATTCAAACTGCTGACTTTTTGGTTAGCAGCTGTAGCACTTAGCCACTGTGCCACCAGGGCTCCCAGAGTGTGATACTCAACCTCAAATACAGAAATAAGAAGAGAGAAACTTCAGAGACATTTTGATATACAGACTAACAAAGCAAAAGGGGCTCATATCAGATAGCCTCTGTTTTCTCAAAAATACAGATGAAGCTATAATTTAGGAATGATGGAAACAAGCTTAGAGTTGATGATTAAGAGAGAAGGAAAGGTTTAGAACACCCGCCATGGGAAGAAATACAATCGAGCCTGTATTATCAAGCAAAATCAAACAGTAGACCCAGTCAGCAACTCAAACTCATATTTAATAGAAGAAAATAAAACAAATAACAGGAATAAGCACTAAACAAATGGGAGGCATTCAGAGCCATGCACTGGGAGCGTTTTCTCTGAGGTAACAACAATCTCCTCTAAGAAAAGCAACCCTACCGCACAAAACATAGACCTGCACGGTAATTACCTGGCCGGTGCCTTGAGCGGCTCTAACAAAGCTCAAACACCCTTTTAATTTCCAATGATTCACTCATTTAAAGTTATAATGCCATGTTATTTCTCAAACAGATTCACATGGAAATCCTAGAAGTTCTAAGTCCCGAACTCAATGACTCTGATTAGTCATGGAGCCTAATTATTATCATAACAACTCATCAGAAGCAGCTGAAGTCTTCATTGCCAGCCACAGGAGGCAGCTGACTACTTCAGTCCTGCTGTTTGGGGAATGCTTTCACAGGGTTCACTCCTACAGTTTGAGAGAAATGTATGTGAATGAGCTGATGCAACCAAGTACCCCTAGATCCTGAGCAACCAGGGGCTTCTAGGCAGCACTGCATTCGGGACTTGTAGGCAGAATTGTATTAGCAGAAGCTGATTACAGACATAAGCAGCTCACCACCAGCCCCTTGGGGCCCAACACTCTTTATCAAAGCATTAAGCAAAAAAAAAAAGTAAGTTGCAAAGAAGAAAGAATATAGATAATGCAAAGCAATTCAGAGGATTTGAAGAGCAGGGGAAAAATAATAAGGGTTAATGGAAATCAAAATAAATTCCAGGGAATTTATTTGGATTCCTGTTACACAAATGGTCTTTGTCAAAAGCTGATTTGGTGTGAAAAACAGAAAACAAAGTTTTTCTAGTTTTTAAACTTAGAACTATAAATTAATCAAAATGTTGGATCCCAAATGCTCATTTTTTAATATGGTTTCTCAAAAATGAGTCACTGCAGAACTCTTTTCCAGAAACCAAATATAAAAATTCCTTGCATGAAATTATCAAAATATTCCTCAAAGAACAGCAAATGCTAGACTTCACATAAATTTTCCTCTATATAAAATGGAGCATTGCTCTCATAGGTCCAATTCTGAGCAAATATATTTTGAAGAAAAAGTCTATTTTATTCAACTCCTTGTTAGGCTGAATTAAGCCCTAATCGCATCATTCCTGTCTTATAAATACTCAGACACACATCTTACATCCCAAACTTTTTAGAGAAATTATATTGCAAAGCAGTATGACTTCAACCAAAAAAAACTAGGGAAAAAAAAAATTTTAATAAATCCCTGGCTTTAAGACCGAGAAAGGCAGAGAGAGAAAATGGCAAGAGATCAAGAAAGAGAGAAAGCGTTTATAAATGTTTGCAGACTACTATTTTTACTGCTTCCACCTGTGGAATGGAGTTTTTTAATTCTTCTGGAATCTAGATTTTCTGCAGCCATCAAGGTAGAAAAATGACCTACTCAAACTATGGCCCTGAAATCATCTTTGAACCTTAAACCTTGAGAAAACTGGTTTCCTGAAAGTCATATTCAAGTCAAACAGTTGCTGTTGTTAGGTGTCGTTGTTTCTGACTCATAGCAACCCTATGTGCTACAGAACGAAACACTGCCCAGTTCTGCGCCATGCTCAAAATCATTGTTATGCTTGACACCATTGCTGCAGCCACTGTGTCAATCCATCCCATTGAGGGTCTTCCTCTTTTTCACTGATCCTGTACATTACCAAGAATGATGCCCTTCTCCAGGGACTGATCCCTCCTGATAACATGTCCAAAGTGTGTAAGAGGTAGTCTCGCCATCCTTGCCTCTAAGAAACATTCTGGTTGTACTTCTTCCAAGACAGATTTGTTCATTCTTTTGGCAGTCCGTGGTATATGCAATATTCTTTGCCAATACCACAATTTAAAGACGTCAATTCTTCTTCAGTCTTCGTTATTCATTGCCCAGTTTTTTATGCCTATGAGGTGATTGAAAATAGCATGGCTTTGGTCAGGTGCACCTTAGTCTTCAAGGTGACTTCTTTGCTTTTCAACAGGTTAAAGGGGTCTTTCGCAGCAGATTTGTCCAACGCAATGTGTCTCTTTATTTCTTGACTGCTGCTTCCAAGGGCGCTGATTGTAGATCCAAGTAAAATGAAATCCTTGACAACTTCAATCTCTTCTCTGTTTATCATGATGTTGCTCATTGGTCCAGTTGTAAGGATTTTTGTTTTCTTTATGTTGAGGTATAATCCATACTTAAGGGTGTGATCTTTGATCTTCATCAGTTAGGGCTTCAAGTCCTCTTCACTTTCAGCAAGCAAGGTTGTGTCATCTGCACAATGCAGGTTGTTAATGAGTCTTCCTTCAATCTTGATGCCCTGCTCTTCTTCATACAGTCCAGCTTCTCAGCTTATTTGCTCAGCATACAGACTGAATAGGTATGGTGAAAAGATACAACCCTGACGCACACCTTTCCTGACTTTAAACCACACAGGATCCCCCCATGCCTCTTCATCTATGTACAAGTTCCTCAAGAGCACAATTAAGTTGTGTCCTGGAATTCCCATTCTTTGCAATGTTATACATAATTCATTATGATCCACACAGTCCAATGTCTTTGCATCACCAACAAAACACAGGTAAACATCTTTCTGGTATTCTCTGCTTTCAGCCAGGATCCATCTAACATCAGCAATGACATACCTGGTTCCACGTCCTCTTCTGAATCTAGCCTGAATTTATGGCAGTTCCCTGTCGATACTACTGCAGCCAATTTTGAATGACCTTTAGCAAAATTTTGCTTGCGTGTGATATTAATGATATTGTTCAATAATTTCCACATTCGATTGGATCACCTTTCTTGGGAATAGGCATAAATATGGATCTGTTCCAGTCAGTTGGCCAGGTCCCTATCTTCCAAATCTCCTGGCATAGATAAGTGAGTTCTTTCAGCTCTGCATCCATTTGTTAAACCATCTCAATTGACATTCTGTCAGTTCCAGGAGCCTTGTTTTTCACCAATGCCTTCAGCGCAGCTTGGACTTCTTCCTTCGGTACCATTGGTTCCTGATCATATGCTACCTCTTGAAATGGCTGAACTTCGACCAATTCTTTTTGGTATAATGACTCTGTGTATTCCTTCCATCTTCTTTTGGTGCTTCCTGAGTCGTTTAATATTTTCCCCATGGAATTTTTCACTACTGCAACTCAAGACTTGAATTCTTTCTTCAGTTCTTTCACCTTGAGAAATGCTGAGCATGTTCTTCCCTTTTGGTTTTCTATCTTCAGCTCTTTGCACATGTCATTATAATACTTTACTCTGTCTTCTCAAGCCACCCTTTGAAATCTTCTGTTCAGTTCTTTTACTTTATCATTTCTTAGATTTGCTTTAGCTACCTGACATTCAAGAGCAAGTTCAGAGTCTCTTCAGACAACCATTTTTGTCTTTTCTTTCTTGTCTTTTTAATGACCTCTTGCTTTCTTCATAAATGATGTCCTTGATGTCATTCCACAACTCATCTGGTCTTTGGTTATCAGTGTTCAATGTATCAAATCTGTTCTTGAGATAGTTTCTAAATTCAGGTGGGATATACTCAAGGTCATACTTTGGTTCTCGTGGACTTGTTCTAATCTTCTTCAGTTTCAGCTTGAACTTGCATATGAGCAATTGATGGTCTGTTCCACAGTTGGCCCCTGGCCTTGTTCTGACTGATGATATTGAGCTTTTCCACTGTCTCTTTCCACAGATGTAGTTGATTTGATCCCTGCTTATTCCATCTGGCCAGGCCCATGTGTACAGTCACCGTTTATGTTCGTGAAAAAAACGTATTTGCAGTGAAGAAGCCATTGGTCTTGCAAAATTCTATCATGTGATCTTTAAGCAGTAGTTTAGCTACTTAATTAGGAAAGGTCATTTGCCTTGGGCATTGCGCTCTTTTAAATAATTATCTATGTGCAGTCAGTTTCAACAACAGAAACTCCAAAGGTCAGACTACAGGTATGTTTTAAGGTAAATCACTAATTATCTGAATTATTCTTCAAAAAAATGTTGAGTGTCCACAAGTTATTACATAAACACTATTCTGGCCCTGTTTCTATGGCAATGTATAACTACTAGTGATAAGCTGGAGTGTAAGAATCTGTGAAACACTTTTCTTTGGAACATTTTTGACTCTCTAGTCAGAAATGTTGCCCCAATTTGCAAAAAAAAAAAACCCATATATCAAATAACCTTCAATATCTATCACTGGCTTAGTATTATTTTTGTTTTAACATGTCTCCTATTAGAAAGATCAAGCCCTATGAATAGCCATAATCACCTGGACCCTTATTCTTATATTAGTTGGTATATCCACCAATCTGGCCTCACTTCCCACTCCTCCCTCCCGGTCCAACCAAACCCTTCCACTGCGTCCCCCGAATTCACTGTCAAAAAATCAGCGAAACACCCTCTAATCTAAACTCCTCTGAGTTGTCAGCTGTTGTTCTTGGTAGGTGCCCTCTAGTTGCTTATAGTGACCTTGCACACAAAAGAAGGAAACACTACCCAGTCCTGCACCGTTCTCACAATCGTTGCTGCTTGAGCCCAGTGTTACAGCCTCTGTGTCAATCCATCTTGTTGAAGGTCCTCCTCTTTTTGCTGACCCTCTACTCTACCAAAGGAGCCCTCGTGGTGCGGTGGTTAAAGTGCTTGGATGTGCACGGAAAGGTTGGTAGTTCTAATTCACCAGCTACTCCACAGCGGAAAGATGTGGCAAAGATTTACAACCTTGGAAATCGCATGGGGCAATTCTACTCTGTCCTATAGGGCTGCTAGGAGTGGGAATCTACTTGATGGCAGTGGGTTTGGTTTTGGTTTGATCTACTTTGCCAAGCAAAATGTCCTTCTCCAGAGACTTGTCCCTCCTGCTAACATAACCAAAGTACGTGAGATGTCTCCCTATCCTTGCTTCTAAGGAGCATCCTGGCTGTACTTCTTCCTAGACTTGTTCATTCTTCTGGCAGTCTGTGCTATATTCAATATTCTTCACCAACAGCATAATTCAAAGGCATAAATTCATCTTCAACCTTCCTTATTCATTGCTCAGCTCTCCATGAATACGAGGCGACTGAAAACATCATGGCTTGGGTCAGACGCACCTTAATCCTCAAAGTGACATCTTTGCTTTTTGACACTTTAAAGAGGTCTTTTGCAGCAGATTTGCCTAAGGCAATACGTCATTTGGTTTGTTGACTATTGGTTCCATGGACATTGATTATGGAGTCAATTAAAATGAAATCCTTGACAACTTCAATCTTTTCTCCATTTATCGTGATGTTGCTTACTGGTCCAGTCGTGAAGAGTTTTATTTCCATTACGTTGAAGTGTAATGCACGTTGAAGGCTGCTCCTGTGAAACATTTCTTTACCTTTTCCTCTAACTGAAACTTCCCACCCTTATGACAAGACTGCTTCTTGTAGCAGAACCAATTCTCACATCATGTAAAATTAATGTGAAGAATTTATGTTCATGAGTATTAAGCAGATAAGTCAGACATTTCTTAGTAAATGGAGTGACAGGAATTTTACGAAATGAAGAAAAATCTTTCTACTGTAGGATAGAAAATTATTTGTAAGTTGACACCCAATGATCTTCCTGTCCCACCACCTATTCCTTGGTAAACAAGCAAAGGAAAATAAAATTCAGGACAAGGCTAAATTAGTGATGAAACTGTGTGACTGTGGCTGCTACATGCCATTCATTTCCAGGAAATTTTGAAGGCATATCACCAATGAAAGCAAAATGTCACTAAGGGGCTACTTAAACCAAGAAAATGGCACTATTTCATTAAAGAAATGAAAAATATTGCCATAAAAATAATAACCAACCCAAACCAAACCCATTGCCGTCAATTTGATTCCAACTCATGGCAACCTTATAGGACAGAATAGAACTGCCCCATAGGGTTCCCAAAGTGTGGCTGGTGGACTTGAGCTGTGATCTTTGGGTTAGCAGCTGAGCTCTTAACCACTCTACCATCAGGGCTCTGAAAATAACGACACAGGATGCTAATTTACTAGCGCAAAGCTTGATGTGTGTTCATGATGTGTATGAAATAGGGCCACTGTGTTCAGAAAGACACCAAACAGAAAACCAAGGAAATTTCATGATTCACTAGCAGAATTGAGCACTCTTTTAACTTGGCATGCAGAAATACTAAAATTGATACAGTTACACACTTTACCAGGTCAGGTTAAAATGAAAAAACATAACGAAATCTTGATGCCAGCACAGTTATCTCTTTCAATTAACCCACAGAAAAATCACGCAGAGATAAATCTCCACTATAGGACTATTCATGGAGCCCTGGTGGTGCAGTAGTTAAGCACTCGGTCGTTAACCAAAAGGTCAGTGGTTCGAACCCACCAGCCGCTCCGGGGGACAAAGATGTGGCAGTCTGCTCTCATAAAGCTTTACAGCCTTGGGAACTATATAGGACAGTTCTTCTCTGTCCTGTAGGGTTCCTATGAGTCAGCAATGTCTGGCTGGCAGTGGGTTTGGTTTTGGTTTGGTAGGAATAGTCACAACTCCAGTCCTCTCACTTCTCCCCTCAGTCACCTCAGGTGAATTGGTACCACTGAATCTCACTATCCAGTGCTCCAACTCCCATCTAAGAGGAGAACTCTAACACTTGCCTTAACAGTAAACAGAGGCAAGGAAAATCTACCTAGAAATAGACCTGACATTACTCAAGGATAAACATTTTTTTTTTAAATCAACAACAAATGACACCTCAGAATACATGTTGTTGTTGTTAGGTGCCATAGAGTTGGACTCTGACTCATGGCAACCCCAAGCACAATGGAACACGACGCTGCCCAGTCCTGTGCCCATCCCCATGATCTGCTGGGAATGTGACCACTGTGATCCGTGGGGTTTTCTCTGGGTCATTTTTTAGGAGCAGATACCCTGTTCTTCCTTCCAAGTCTGTCGCAGCCTGGAAGCGCCACAGAAACCTCCTCAGCATGACACCAATACATAAATAAGCCTCTGTGGACGGACGGGGGTGGCTGCACACGAGGTGCACTGGCCAACGATTGACCCTGGGTCTCCTGCATGGCAGGTGAGACTTCTACCACTGAGCCACCAATGCCTCATTCAAAACGTATAGCAGCATTAAAAAAAGAAGAAAAATCTAACAAAAATTCCCAAGGTGTTAATATTACGCTAGTACTTTTTTTTTTTTTTTTAACACGTAAGATAAAAGATAAAAGTTAATTTTGGATGTTGTGAGAGGAGGAATATATGGCTAAAAAGTAAAAGGAATTTGGAAAGGATCAACTTTGTACTCTCAAGAAAAATAAAAATGAATGATAAGAAATTATCAATGGAATATTACTCAGCCCTAAAGAGAAACGAAGCGTTGATGAACGCTAAAACATGGAGAAAACTTGAAAACATTATGCTGAGTGATTATTAGTCACAAAGGAACAAATATTATATGATTTCACTTATATGAAATATCTAGAATAGGCAGTGTAAAAGGATCAAAGTTTATTAGTCCTTACCAAGGGCAGAGGGGAGGGGAGGGGGAAAAGGGGACGCATTGCTTATCAAACTCTGAGCTTCTGTTAAGGGTGATGGAAAAAATTTGAAATGGATAATGGTGATCGTTGAACAACATGATGAACATGTCACTGAACTATACATGAGAACAATGCTGCAATGGCAAATATTTTATTATATACATATTTACCACAATATAAAAAGAGATATTGTGGTAAAAAAATAAAGTAAAAAATTTTTTTTATTTTTTTACCACAATATAAAAAGAGATACTACCAATGAGATCATGAGACAGATTGAAATAAAAAGCAAGCCCCCAAAAGTATAAAAATAATTTTTAATAAAAAGAGCAACTGTGAAATTTAAATATAATTAGAAGCAGCACAGAAGAGAGTTATACTACAGAAGTTCAAGTTGGTGGCAGAACTTCTGTATGCATATCCCAGGTCCCCCCAAAATGTGTGCCAACTTGGCTAGGCCACAATTTCCAGTATTGTGTGGTTATCCTCCATCCTGTGATCTAATGTAATTGTCCTGTGTGTTTTAAGTCCTGATCTCTGCCAATGGTTAATGAGGTAAGGCTAGGTTAAGTTAAAGAGGATTAGAGTGGGATGAAACACCTTTACTCAGGTCACTGATCTGATGAACAGATAGTTTCCCTGGGGTGTGGCCTGCATTATCTTTTATCTTACAAGAGATAAAAGGAGAGGGAAGCCAGCACAGAAAGTGACCTCCTACCACCAAGAATGACAGCAAGGACATCATACATAAAGAAAGCAAGAGGTCAATGAAAAGACAGGAAAGGAAGAAAAGACCAAGATGGATATCAGAGGAGACTGAAACTGGCTCATGAACATCGAGAAGCTAAAGCAAAAGGAAGAAATGATGAAGTAAAAGAACTGAACAGAAAGTTTCAAAGGGTGGCTTGATAAGACAAAGTAAAGCATTATAATGACATGTGCAAAGAGCTGGAGATAGAAAACCAAAAGAGAAGAACACGCTCAGCATTTCCCAAGATGAAAGAACTGAGGAAAAAATTCTCGGGTTGCAATAGTGAAGGATTCTACGGGGAGAATATTAAATGACGCAGGGAGCATCAAAAAAAGGTGGAAGGAATACACAGAGTCATTATACCAAAAAGAATTACTCGATGTTCAACTATTTCAAGAGGTAGCATACGATCAGGAACTGATAGCACTAAAGGAGGAAGTCCAAGCTGCTCTGAAGGCACTGGTGAAAAACAAGGCTCCAGGAATTGACAGAATATCAGTCGAGATGTTTCAACAAACAGATGCAGCGCTAGAGGTGCTCACTTGTCTATGCCAAGAAATATGGAAGACAGCTTCCTGGCGAACTGACTGGAAGACATGCATATTTATGCCTATTCCCAAGAAAGGTGATCCAACCGAATGCAGAAATTACAGAACAATATCATTAATATCACACATAAGCAAAATTTTGGTGAAGATCATTCAAAAACGGCTGCAGCAGTATATCGACAGGGAACTGCCAGAAATTCAGACTGGTTTCAGAAGGGGACATGGAACCCGGGATATCATTGCTGATGTCAGATGGATCCTGGCTGGAAGCAGAGAATACCAGAAAGATGTTTACCTATGTTTTATTGACCATGCAAAGGCATTCGGCTGTGTGGATCATAACAAATTATGGATAACATTGCAAAAAGTGGGAATTCCAGAACACTTAATTGTGCTCATGAGGAAACTTTCCATAGATCAAGAGGCCGTTGTTTGGACAGAACAAGGGGATACTGGCTGGTTTAAAGTCAGGAAAGGTGTGCGTCAGGGTTGTATCTTTTCACCATACCTATACAATCTGTATGCTGAGCAAATAATTTGAGAAGCTGGACTATATCAAGAAGAACGGGGCATCAGGATTGGAGGAAGACTCATTAACAACCTGCGTTATGCAGATGACACAACCTTGCTTACCGAAAGTGAAGAGGACTTGAAGCACTTACTAATGAAGATCAAAGACCACAGCCTTCAGTATGGCTTGTACCTCAACATAAAGAAAACAAAAATCCTCACAACTGGACCGATGAGCAACATCATGATAAACAGAGAAAAGACTGAAGTTGTCAAGAATTTCATTTTACTTGGATCCACGATCAACACCCATGGAAGCAACAGTCAAGAAATCAAACGACACACTGCATTGGGTAAATCTGCTGCAAAGGACCTCTTTAAAGTGTTAAAAAGCAAAGATGTCACCTTGAAGACTAAGGTGCACCTGATTCAAGCCACGGTATTTTCAATTGTATCATATATGCGTGTGAAAGCTACACAATGAATAAGGAAGACCGAAGAAGAATTGACACCTTTGAATGGTGGTGTTCACGAAGCATATTGAATATACCATGGACTGCCAAAAGAAGGAACAAATCTGTCTTGGAAGAAGTACAATCAGAATGCTCCTTAGAAGCAAGGATGGCGAGACTGCGTCTTACATACTTTGGACATATTATCAGGAGGGATGAGTCCCTGGAGAAGGACATCATGTTTGGCAAAGTACAGGGTCAGTAGAAAAGAGGAAGACCCTCAACGAGCTGGGCTGACACAGTGACTGCAACAATGAGCTCAAGCATAACAAGGATTGTAAGGATGGCGCAGGACCGGGCAGTGCTTCGTTCTGTTGTGCGTAGGGTCGCTATGAGTCGGAACTGACTCGATGGCACTTAACAACAACCCCACCACGAAGGAAGAAGAGACAGCAGCAGAGCTCATCCTTTGGACCTGAGGTCCCTGAACTGAGAAACTCCTAGACCCAGGAGAAGACTGATGACAAGGACCTTCCCCCAAAGCCAACAAAGAGAGGAAGGCTTCCTCTGGAGCTGGCACCCTGAATTCGAATTTCTAGCCTCCTAAAATGTGGGAGAATCAACTTCTGTTTGTTAAAGCCATCCACGTCTGGTATTCCCAATTTAGCAGTGCTAGATAAAAAATAAAAAAAAATTTTTTTTTTTTTTTTTTGGATAACTAAGATAACCAATATGCACACAGGTATCCAATACGGACACTTGGTGATCTTCAAGAGAACAAAACAAATTGGATAGAACAAATACAATAAGAAACAAATAGAAGAAAGATATCCTAAAGTAAAGAAAGACTTTTAAGGTGATTCAGAAAGGTCATCACATGCCAGGCTAAATTAATAAAAGTTAAAGTACTTACACATAATGAATTCCAAGAACAAATGACAGACTTCCGTTAATATTCAGAAATGAAAGAAACATTTCCAAAGGAAAAAATTGAATGGCCTCTGCTTTCTCCTCCACAACTTATGTGTAAGAATTTAATGGAAAATATCCACAAAATGTCGAGGTGTAGAGACTGCACCCAAGAATTCTAGACCTGGCTAGAACTGGGTACATTCTAGCATATCAGCATCCAGATACTCTTATCTTTGTAATTTCTCTCCCTGTACCTTGTCAGAAATCTTTTTTGACTTACAAGCTGGAACCCATTTGATAATAATGTTATAGCAATAATAATAAAAGAGGTTATTCATGCTGATTAGATGAAGACAAATGACAAATAATAACTGATCCAGTCTCCCTATAGTTCTCCTCCTGCCCCAACATCTGTAACTCCACCTGCTAAAGCTCTTTCTTTCCTTCATTCATTCAGCTCTAGCCACACTGACCTCCTTGCCGTGCCCTGAACACACCAAGCACGCTCCTGTCTCAGGGCCTTTGTGTGTGCTGTGCCATCTGCCTGGAACGCTCCTCCCAGATAATCAGCATGACTTACTCCTTCACCTAGCTTAGGTCTTTCTTCATGAGATTTCCCTGGCCCCACATTCCCCACCTCGCTCCTTGTTGTGTTTTTCTCCATACACCCATTCCCGTTGAACAGAGTACACAGCTATTATTTGCTTTACTGTCTCTCCCCACCCTAAAATAACCTCTGTGAGGGCAAGAACCTTTTCTATTTTCTTCCTTGGTATATCCCAAGCACCTAGAGCAGTGAGTGGGGGCTCTGTTAATACTTGTTGATTGAATGATGGTATCTGACTAGAAAAATACATCAGACTGTTCAAGATACGCTCTTTCCAACAAGATTTTTGACACTATCTTTCCCCTGTTCCAAAAGGTAAAAAGAAGAGATAGCATCTAGGGTTAGTAGGCTGCCTAGTAAGTTGAATAACTGTGCCAAATACTTATCAATCATTTAAACAATTGACACACAAGAGGAGACAGTACACCATAACATGTCAGAATCTATACTTCTCATTTTCCCATGTGATAAAGTATTTTAAAAGGGACACTGGAAAAATCATTCAAAAATTTGTGGCTTCAAAGCATACAGAAAGCAAGATAAAATAAAGCTGAAATAAATGTACTGTCCTACAGTTACTATAAAACAAATTCTGTTGACAAAGAATTTTTCTTGGTTTTCTTCCTACTTCACTGACATCTCCTTCTTAAACTCCTTGGCTGACTTTTCCCCATCTTCTCCACCATTAAACATTGATGTGACCAGAGTTATACTTAGCCTTTTCTTCTTTCTCTGCAGACTCACTCCCGCAGTAATATCATTTAGCCCCATGGCTTTAAATACATACCATGTATACACTACAGACTCTTAAGTTTATATCTCTACCTATGAACTCCACAGTTCATCTGTCAGTTTGTCTTACTGTGGTGGCTTGCATGTTGCCGTGATGCTGGAAACTATGCCACTGGTGTTTCAAATACCAGCAGGGTCACCGATGGCAGACAGGTTTCAGCGAAGCCTCCAGGCTACGACAGACTAGGAAGAAGGACCCGATGGTCTACTTCTTAAAAAATTGGCCAAAGAAAACCTTAGGAATAGCAGCAGAACACGGTCTGATATAGTGCTGGAAGATGACCAGCTTAGTTTGGAAGGCACTCAAAATACAGCTGGCAAAGAGCTGCCTACTCAAAGTAGAGTCCTCCTTAATGATATGGATGGAATAAAGCTTTCGGGACCTTCACTGCTGATGTGGCATGGCTCAAAATGAGAAGTAACGGCTGTTAACATCCATTAATAATCAAAATGCAGAATGTATGAAGTATGGATCTAGGAAAACTGGAAGTTGTCAAAAGTGAAATGGAATGCTTGAAGATCGATATCCTAGGCTTTAGAGAGCTGCAATGGATTGGTATTGGCCATTTTGAATCAGACAATCATATGGTCTACTATGCCAGGAATGACAAATTGAAGAGGAAAAGTATGACATTCATTGTCAAAAAGAACATTTCAAGATCTGTCCTGAAGCACAATGCTGTCACTGATAGGATAATATCCATTTGCCTACAAGGAAGACCAGTTAATACAACTATTATTTAAATTTACACACCAACCACTAAGGCCAAAGATGAAGAAATTGAAGGCACTAACTTCTGATGTATGAAATGGATCAAACACGCAATCAAGATGCACTGATAATTACTGGTGCTTAGAATGCGAAAGTTGGAAACAAAGAAGGGTTGGTAGTTGGAAAATGTAAACTTAGTGATAGAAACCACTCTGGAGAACGCATGATAGAATTTTGCAAGACCAACAACCTGTTCGTTGGAAATACCTTTTTTCAACAACATGAACAGTGACTACACACATGGACCCTGCCAGACAGAATACATAGGGATCAAATCAAGTATATCAGTGGAAAGAGATGACGGAGAAGCTCAATATCTTCAGTCAGAACAAGGCCAGAAGCCAAATGCAGAGCAGACCATCAATTGCTCATATCCAAGTTCAAGATGAAGTTGAAGAGTATTAACACAAGTTCATGAGAACAAAAGTATGACCTTCAGAATATACCATCTGATTTAGAGACCATCTCCAGAACAGATTTGACACATTGAACACTAATGACCAAAGACCACACGAGTTGTGGAATGACATCAAGGCCATCATACATCAATAAAGCGAATGGTCATTAAAAAGGCAAGATAGACCAAAATGGATGCCGGAAGAGACTCTGAAACTTTCTCTTGAATGTAGAACAGCTAAAGCGAATGGAAGAAATGATCATGTAAAAGAAATAAACAGACGACTTCAAAGGACGGCTAGAGAGACAAAGTAAGATGTTATAATGAAATGTACGAAGACCTAGAGCTAAAAATCCAAAAAGGAAGAACATTCTTAGCATTTCTAAAGCTGAAAGAATTGAAAAAAGTTCAAACCTCAAGTTGCAATATTGAACGATCCTATGGGAAAAAATTGAACGGCACAGGAAGCATCAAAAGAAGATGGAAGGAATATACAGAGTCACTACACCAAAAAGAATTGGCCGACATTCAACTATTTCAAGAGTCATCACACGATCAAGAATCGATTACACTGAAGGAGGAAGTCTAAGTTGCACTGAGGGCGCTGGCAAAAAACAAGGCTCCAGGAATTGACAGAATACCATCTGAGATGTTTCAACAAACAGATGCAACCCTGAAAGCACACACTCAACTATGAGAAAAAATTTGGAAGACAAGTATCTTGCCAACCTACTGGAAGTAATTCATATTTGTGCCCATCCCCAAAAAAGGTGATCCAACAGAATGCAGAAATTATTCAACAATATCATTAATATCACACTCAAGTAAAATTCTGCTAAAGATAATTCAAAAGCAGCTGCACCAGTACATTGGCAGGGAGCTGGCAGAAGTTCAAGCCAGGTTCGGAGGAGCATGTGGAAAAGTGATATCACTGCTAATGTCAGATGGATCGTGGCTGAAAAGAGAGAATACCAAAAAGATACTTACCTGTGTTTTAATGACTATGCAAAGGAATTCGACTGTGAGAATCATAACAAGTTATGGATAACACTGGGAAGAATGGGAATCCCAGAACACTTTATTTTACTCGTGAGGAAACTGTGCACAGATGAAGATGCAGTCATTAGAACAGAACAAGGGGATACTGCATGGTTTAAAATCAGGAAAGGTGTGTATCAGGCTTGTAGCCCTTCATCATACTTACTCAATCTGCACGCTCAGCAAATAATCTGAGACGCTGGACTATAAGAATAAGAACGTGGCATTAGGGTTGGAGGAAGACTCATTAACAACCTGGGATATACAGATAATACAGCCTTGGCTTGTTGAAAGCAAAGAGGCCTTGAAGCACTTACTGATGACGATCAAAGACTACAGTCTTCAGCATGGATTACGCCTCAACGTAAAGAAAACAAAACTTCTCACAACTGAACCAATAAGCAACATCATGATAAATGGAGAAAAGACTGAAGTTGTCAAGGATTTCATTTTACTTGGATCCACAATCAACGCCCATGGAAGCAGCAGTCATGAAATCAAGTGACTTATTACACTTTAAAGTGTTAAAAAGCAAAGATGTCACTTTGAGGACTAAGGTGCACCTGACCCAAGCCATGGTATTTTCAGTTGCCTCATACTCATGTGAAATCTGGACAACGAATAAGGAAGACCAAAGAATTTATGCCTTTGAATTATGATATTGGTGAAGAATACTGAATATGCCATGGACTGCCAAAAAGAAGGAACAAATCTGTCTCGGAGGAAGTGTAGCCAGACTGCTCCCAGGAACCGAAGATGGTGAGACACATACTTTGGACTGGGTGTGAACAGTCCCTGGAGAAGGACATTATGCTTGATAAGGCAGAGGGTCAGTGAAAAAGAGGAAGACCCTGAGCGAGATGGATTGACACAGTGTTTGCAACAATGGGCTCAAACATAACAACGATTGTGAAGGCGGTGCATGACACGGTAGTGTTTCATTCTGTTGTACACAGGGTCGCTATGAGTTGAAACCAATTCCATGTCACCTAACAACCACCACCTATGAATTTTCCTTTTCACTCCAGGGTCACATATATATACCTACTTTATAAATATCTCCCTTTCATGTCTGATAACTCAAATTTAACATGTCTAAAATGAACTAACTGATTTCCCAAACCCCTGAATCTACTTCTTGAAACATCTTGGGAATTCTGTAACTATGAACTCTGTAACAGTGAAGGTACCCAGCTCAAACCTCAGTAACAGCTTTGGTCCTTTTAGAGGTTTCTTTCTTCCTTCAGATGATCAAAGACAAAGGGACATAAGCCTGAAAACAAGATTCTATTCACAGCTCTTCCATTTGTATTTTACGATGATGAGTGATCTCTTACATCACATGACATCAGATGCAATTTGATCTGATTATTTTCGATATTTAATCCACACGTAAGAATATCTTTATCTGCATACAGAACATATAATTAAGATTTTTCCCAATGTAATTAATTATAGTTTTGCAGCATATTTAAACTCAACAAGCTAAATGTTTTCCGAACTTGTCCTCCATAAGCTTTTTAATTGTGTTTATTTTGTTGTCGAGAATATACACAGAAAAACATAAATTGAACAATTTCTACGTACACAATTCAGTGACATAGATGACATTCAAGTTGTGCATCTTTCTCACCCTCCTCTTCTGAGTTTTTCCTTTCCATTAACATAAACTTACTGCCCCTTAAGGTTCTCATCTAATCTTTCAAGTTGCTGTTGTCAATTTGACCTCATAAGCTTTTAAGTTTGCTAAGTCATTTTTTTAAATCGTGCTTTAAGTGAAAGTTTACAAAGCAAATTAGTTCTCATTAAGCAATTAGTACACAAATTGTTTTGTGACATTGATTGCCAACCCCTTGATGTGTCAATACTCTGCCCTTCTCCGCCTGAGGCTCCCTGTTTCCGTTTGTCCGCTTTTCCTGTCCCTTTCTGCCTTTCTGTCTTTGGTTTTGGGCTGGTGTACCCATTTAATCTCATACACACGACTGAATCCACAAAAGCACATTCCTCACATGTGTTACTGCCTGCCCCGTAGCCTTGTCTAATCTTTGGCTGAAGGGTGAACCTTGGGAGTGACTTCAGTATTGAGTTAAAAGGGTGTCCAGGGGCCCTACTCTTGGGGTTTCTCCAGTTCACGTCAGACCAGCAAGTCTGATCTGTTTTTGGTTTTGTTTTTTTGTGAATTTGAATTTTGTTCTACATTTTTCTCCTGCTTTGTTGGGGACCCGCTATTGTGATCCCTGTCAGAGCAGTCAGTGGTGGTAGCCAGGCATCATCTAGTTATTCTGTGCTCAGTCTGGCGAAGGTTGTGGTAGTTCTGGTCCATTATTTCTTTGGGCTAATCTTTCCCTAGTGTCTTTGCTTTCTTCATTCTCCTTTGCTCCAGCTGGGGTGGGGCCAGTAGATACATCTTAGAGGGCCACTTGCAGATTTTTAAGACCCCAGACACTACTCATCAAAGTTGGATGTAGAACATTTTCTTTACAAACTACGTTATTCCAAATGAGCTAGATGTCCCCCGAGGCCATGGTCCCCAGCCCTCAGCCCAGTAACTCAGTCCCTCAAAAACTGTGGATATTGCCTGTGAAGCTTCTATGACTTTGCCCTGGTCAAGTTGTGTTGACTTCCCCAGTATTGACTACTCTCTTACCCTTCACCAAGGTTACCACTTATCTACTATTTAGTCAGTGTTTTTCCAACCCCATCCCTCCCCTCCCTCATAACCATCAAAGGTTGTTTCTGTGTGTAAACCTTCTCTTGAGTTTTTATAATAGTTATTGATCTCTTGCATGCAGTACTTGTCCTTTTGTGATTGACTTATTTCACTCAGCTAAATCTCTTAGACATGAAAACAGTTCATGTAACACTTCTGTAAGTTTGGCGGAATATAATGCCTTCGAAGCAGGAGCAGTCGCCTTGTGTTGTCCCAGAAGAAGATACAGGAACTGAAAGGCAGGGTGGGCGGGTAAACCAACCAGTAAAGCAAGCCAACTGGAGGAAATGGGGCACCTAGGGCTCCCTTAAGGCGGCTGTGCTATATGGCTGGAGCAGACCGTTGCCAAGTGGCAGTGCTGTCTCCACATTGCCACATCCTCTCGTTTTTCAAGAGAAGCCAGGGAGCCCAACTTTGCAGGCAGTCTCTTGATTTCTAAATGCTGCTAACAAAGTCAGAAAACCTCATAGGCATTGAGCAGGACAAACAGAATGCATTTATGGCTGAATTCAACCTGGGGGCCTCCAAGTCATAATCCTTCTCCCTACTGACTTCAGTCCACATGAATGAGGGACTCTTCAGAGAGGGCATTCAGTTTCTGGCATTATTCCTCTAACACTTTAACATGTTAGTGTGCTGCAAAAATGCTCAAAAGGGTTTCTTACTTTATACACGGTCGTAGTAGAAATTGTATTCACATTACTTACCCTGCTGACTTCCCTGGGAGCCGATTCATCTGGGGGATAGAGAAGAAAAAAAAAGGGGGGAAAGACAATTAGAAACTGTGAATGAGTAGGCTCTGAGATATAGAATATATCATTTACCCTCAACAAACCAGAAGACTCTTAAAACGCTTCCTCTTACTAAAGCTAAGAATTTGGTCTTAAAAATCTGTTTTGCTAGTAAGTAAAGGTTAAATGTAATAAATTCAAAGTTAAAAGTATACACTAATTTTGGAGGGGAAATGAAATACCATTACAACTTGCTAGACATTTTTAAGATTACCTTTTTAGAAGTACTACCACAGTTTTCTCTGTAAACACAGCTACAGTGTGGGTATTGTGATTACACACATGTACCTAAGATGCACCTTATAAAACGTGCGGTGTTCTAATGGGTTCAACCCACATGAATATTCCAAATAACCATTAACACTTGTGCCGGGCAGGTTACTGCCAGCAGGTCTGGAGTGGCCTGAGCCTTTTGACTGGGGTCAGGAGTGTACCTGCTCAGGGCACGGCACATACTGATTAGGAGTGCTACTTTGGATTAGTGGACGGAGAAATTTGGGGGCTCTTTGTGCCAGCTTGTCAGCATTGTGTATTGCAGAAGTGAGACCAGGTTTGTCCCTGGTCTAGTTGAGACCCCTTGGAGGGCACTGTCCTTGGGACTGGTTACGGAGCAGGAATATACCTGTATGACCCACAGAGTGTAAAAAGCCCTGGCTGAGGCTCCACTTTGGGCTCCCTCGTTCTAAGGTGTTCCATGCACAGGTCCTGGGTTTCCGAGCCGAGAGAGGAAGTGCATCTGCTGCCCTAACACGGACGGGACCTCTCCGGGCCCTTCGAGGGGAGGCAGCCTGTGCCTTCAGGCTGTTGCTGTATCACCCTCTTGTCTGCAACAAACTGCATATTTGCTTGCAAACACTGAATTTTGGGTCCTGTGAGCCTGTGTTAGCAATCAAACGCTGTCCAACCACCACCATTAGTGCACATTTAACACGCAATACAGTATGTTCTGTGTTTCTCCTTAACACAAAATGCAGCCTAATTCATCTCGTCAGCGCCAAGTCCTTGGCCCTCGACTCTGTCCCACAGTGCAGACAGGCTGTGCTTCCTCTTTAATATCCATATCAACTAAGCCATCCAGTCCCTAGCTTCCTCTCCCCCCTTCACTAATCTCTCCCAGATGGCCAGCTGAACACCCATTCCCACAGATTCCATCCAGTCTAGTCCCAGGTCACATTCCAACCAGCCCCTCCCAGCTGGTCCTGAATGCAGGGTCTACCCTGGCAATCATGGCCACACACACACACACACACACACACAGTTTTTCAAAAATATCTCATCTCTCTTGCCTCTCAGAGGCTGAAGAGCCTAAAGTGACTCTCCACACACTGGCTGTACACTGACTTCACTCTGGGCCTTTAAAAACATGCCAAAGTTGGTGCTATCAGATGGCAGGTGTTCAATAAATAGTACCTATTCTTTGTATTGTTGTATTAATGGGCCCTTGCTTATATATTTTCTCATAATTTTTCCATAATAGTTTGAGTATTGCACCTGACTGGCCAAGAATGTAAACATATTACAGGAAAAACACTTATCTTCTATTCCGAAGTCACATCATGGAAATGTTTCTCCGACTCTTCTAATCCTAATTCCTAATCCCTTCCTATCCATCTCCAAAGATGGGACTATTTAGCTTGATACTTACAAGAAATTTATGAGAAGACTCTAGAGTTACAAAGGCTTATATGCTTTTATTTTCATTTTTTTAGGGTTTTAGCAAAGAAATTCAATGAGCATTGTTGAAAAACTCAAACTGGATTAAAAGACATAAAATGAAAAGCAGTTGTATAGCCATTTAATATTAATAGGTTTAATATTAGTATTGAACAGAGTTAATCCAGCTATGACACTTTGGAATTTTCTATCCTTCACCAAGCATCACTATAGATTTTAAAGTTAGCTCAAGGGCAGGATAGTTTGAATGTCTAGGCACTTGTTTTTTTCCCTTACTCTTGCTTATCAAACCAAAAACCAAGCCACTGCCATCAAGTTGATTCTGACTCATATTGACCCCTCAGGACAGAGTAGAACTGCCCCATAGAGTTTCCAAGGAATGCCTGGTGGATTTGAACCGCCAACCTTTTGGTTACGGCCGTAGCTCTTAACCACTACACCACCAGTGTTTCCTTAGTCTTGCTTAGTGTTCCTCAAATTTGAGTGTGCATAAGATATTCCACTGGTATAGATTTATAAAACCAACTGTTCTGTGCTTTATAGGTAATTTAAAGTATTTGAAAGAAAAAAAAAAATGGACCTACAGCTGATTTCTGAATTTTCACCTTTGTACTGATTTAGAAATGTATCCTGTACCTCCTCCTCCAATCTAGCAGACCGACAATTATTGCTGAATGAATGTCCAGCCTATTATATGTACGGAATATGGTATTCTAGCTGAGGAAATTAATTTATGCAGTGAAACTTGAATAAGATACGGGAACCCGGCTTCCTGTTTCCTATATTTGGAATTTTCATTTAGGTGAACCTCCTCACCCCAGGAAAATCTAAGCATGAGGAAGACAGTGCATGTAATGTATCTTCTGCAGTGGAGAGGCTCTGTGGGAGCCCCGACAGGAAGGACACTCAGCGTGGAGAGCTGGGACTGTGGTTTGAGGCCAGTCCTGCGTCACTAGCTGTATGACTTTGGGCAAGATGCCCAACTTCTTCTGCCACCTTACAAGACTGGAGTGGAACAGCATCCTAACTGTGTAACTTGACACTGAAAAAGAATTTTTCCATGACGGCCTTTTTCAAAGTATCAGAAAGGAAATACCACCCCTCCCTCCTTCTGCAGCTCACGACGCCTTGTGTGTCATCTATGAATTCCAGGTTAGGCACCCACACCTCAGAGCGTCTTCCTCCCTGTGCACTTCCAACATGCACACGTGATGGAATGTCAAAATGGCATTCCAGAGTTCAGCAATGATGCCTTCTGAAATGGAAGGGTAGGGATCATGGAAAAGAAATGGCCTCGGGTACAAGATTTTGAATCATTTGTGAGCATCAACTAGCAATACAAATGTTCACAGCATAGGGCAGTGATTTTTATGCAGCATTAAAAAAAAAAAAAAAACCAAACCCGTTGCCGCCAAGTCGATTTGGACTCATAGCGACCTGATAGGACAGAGTAGAGCTGCCCCATAGGGTTTCCAAGAAGCAGCTAGGGGATTCGAACTGCCAACCTTTTTGGTTAGCAGCTGAATGAATGCTTAACCACTGGGCTACCAGGGCTCGTACACAGCATGAGCGTTCTGTAAACATTTGCATATTCAACAAATACGTGCTGAGAAAGCATTATGTGCCAGGAATTTATCCCTGTCCTCAAGGAGCTTACATTCCAGAGAGATTAGTAAGAACCATTCATGAAAAAAAAAAAATCCCTCAAGATGGCATTTATGGTGTACCTTTCATGTTGTTATTGTCAGTTGCCATCAAGTCAATTCCTATTTACAGCGGCCCCATGTGTATAGGGTTTTCGAGGCTGTGACCTTTTCGAAGCAGATCACCAGGCCTACATTCCCAGGAGCCTCTGGTTGGGTCATCTAGCAGTCAAACCCTTAACTGTTTGTGCAGCCCAGGGACTCTGTGCACTTCATACTAGGTACTTAATTGTAAACACTTTATAAATCTCTACAAATGTGTATATACCTATACTTTTCTTTTTGTGATCATTCCTGATATTTCTATGCTATCAAATGGGGCATTAGCAAATGATCCAAATTTATAACTAGAGTGGAGAGAAACTCATACTATGGTAGCTGTTTTTACAGTTTCCATACAGCTACCAGTCAGGTCAAAGGTCTGTGAGGCTTCTTCTAATAGTCTTCTTTACTCTGTTTTATCTTTGAGGTAAGGTCCCAGAAATAGAGGGGGGAAACTCCACTAAAACACATATATTTTTAGGATCAATAAACTCATATACTTTAGAATCAATTAAATTTTCTTACTATTTCCTGATTTTTTCCAAAGAAACAATAAACAAAAGTAAACACTATTAAAGAACAACAAAGACTCAAAGGAAAAAAAAACTTACAGTAAACAAAATATATCTCTTAATCATTATGGGGGCTAAAGAAGTTCCATTTATAATCAAGTATTAAAGAGACAGTATTTTTTCTTTGTTGATTTTTTAAAATATTTTCCCACTAAAAGTAAAAAGGATTTGAGAATACTTAGAATTAAAAAACAAGATTCACCAAGATCAAAAAATAAAGCTTGCAAAAATGATGACAAATATTTGTATGTATTTACATGAAAAGTTCTCCATGATTTGGTTAAATAAAAAAATCTGAAGAACTATCTTATCAGCCTATGTTGGTTAAAATCAGCAACGATGTATTTAAATCTATATAACTACATACACATGTTATAAGTCATATATTTACATATATATAAATTATATACACACATAGTTATAAATTATATATGTATCTACACATCAGTTTCAATTACAAGCCATTTGCTTTGTAGTGCAGTGTACCACATCACCTCACAAGTCTGAAGTGAGAAACTGTATGTGAACATGTATTTACACATATATGTAAATGTCTGTGTACATTAACATTATCTGTGGGTGGTGAGATTATGTGATGTTCCCTTCTATCCACTGCACAATTCTGAATTTTTACAATCATAGTAAAGTGTAAAAAACAGAAATGTAAACTTTGGAGTTTTCCCTACTCTTACCAGGTAGATCCCAGGAGGCAGCCTTGTGCACAGGAGGAGGAGAAGTCACGTGAACAGGTGGAAGCGCTGATGAACCACCACCCTTCCGAGGAAGCCCAGGCAGCCGTGACATCTGTCAACAGAAGTCCCCTCATGATCCCCCCGGACACTGCACCTTCCTAGTACCTGTCCCTGCTCCTGTGTTCCACCTGCTTCAGTCCTTCAAATGCAGCCTGCCCCGGGCTGGTCGTGATTTTGTCATTCTCAGTTCGGAGGACAGCAGCTCACTAATAGCCCCTGAGACTAGCTCAATCAGGCACTGCTTTTTAACTCATTGATCATTTCCTTGAGGTCTAATACATGGCCATAATTTACTAAAACTAAAACTGGAAGCTCTCTGCTTCCAGTCCTCGTTCTGGAGGATAAAAAGAGAAGTCCAAGAAGTGGCGTTGACACCATGTATACCCCGTATCCAGACAGGAGAAACACTCTACCAGAAGATGAAGGGCTCTGTGATCATGGGAAAGAGTTCACTTATCTCTACCCTTCGAGATGATCCAGGACACTTTGCTCTCACTGGCTTTGCAGGTACTTTAATATTCCTAAACGGAGCACATCTATCTTCTCATTATGGGAGAGAATAATTTCCCTTTGGAAATTAGTAAATCAGCCACCCTTTTTATATACTTCCATCTCTTATGAGGCGAAGTGGCTCTACAGAGCCTCCTCAGACGTTTCTGGCATACTGGCAGGCTGTTAAGACAAACATCTGTCTCCTAACAATGATGCAGTCTCAACAGTTCAGTTCCACAAATGTTTGTCAAACACCTCATATGTGCCAGGTACTACATAAATGTGAAAGCTGGCCCAGAAGCACTGAGAGAAAGGGCTTAATTGCCATGGCTTTGTGAGAACCATGAACTCGCTGGTGCCATTGGCACCCTGCAATCGTGAGGGGGACAGCATGGAAACAAAGATAACAGCGCAAGGACGATGGAGGAGAGTGTGGGGCAGAAACGGGGCCTTCGAAGACATTTCTGATGCACAGAAGCAGCTAACCGTGAAGCCTATGAACTTCTTAATAATATGCAAGATAGTCAGTTTCCCTACTGATTCACCCATTGTCATCAGGTGAAACGAAAAATACCAAGAAGAGCATAAAAAAGGAAATGGAATAAAATTTTACTAGAATATTATTTCTACAATGTTGAATTAATACATTTTTATTTAAAGTCAAATCTTCAGAAAGCTCTCCCATTCCTACCAGATAAAACTATTCCTTTGCTTAGGACTGAAATCCTCATAAACTGGTTCTACTCAATCTATCCAACAGTAATCATTACAACACAGAAAACACCCTTCCCCCTTTCATTAAGACTGGCCTCCTAGAGCCCCGTTCTTAACTCTGTACCCTCATACAGTCATACAACAAATACTCACTGAGCACCCACCAAGTGCCTGGCACCATTCTAGGCTTTCAGAGAACATAAAACACAACAATCCCTGTCATTATGAGCTTTGGTCTATAGGCAGAAGATGGTCAGTAAGCATAACAATAACTAAATTATACAGCAAGCTGAAAGTGGTAAGTACGTTGTGGAGAAAAAAAAAGCAGATCAGGCTAAGGGAGATGAGGAGACAATGTAAGAAATGAGTGGGGATTCAGGGGCAGTCTGTAGTGTTAAAAAGGGTGCTTAGAGTCGGACTCATTGAGAAGGTGAACTTGCAGTAAGTACGTAAAAGTGATGAAGGAGCTCAGAAAGCAGCAGCCCAGGGGAGAGGGATCCCCTGGAACAGAGACCCTGAGGAGGAAGCTTGTCTGCTGTATTCTTGTTGCAGATAAAATGGCCTCTTTCTTTCCAAATACTAGAGCCTTTCAACACTCAGATCAAATTCTGTTTTGTCCATGAGACCCACTGATTTCTCTTTTCTCAGAATTTTTCTACACTTCTTTCCTGTTAGGAAAAAGGGATGCTATAGAAGAACAGAAGACAGATTTGAAGTCCGAACAGATTTGTTTTCAAATCTCAGCTTCACTTACCAACCACGGGTAGATTCCGTGGCCTTTCCCAACTTGGTTTCATCGTATTCTAGAATGAGAAAGTTCAGAATGCTGGGAGGATTGAATGAGAAGGTGCAGGCAAAGTCCCTGCCCTCTGAGGAAACTGTAGTTTGGTCCTCCCTGTTCAACTGGGTGTAACTATAGTCTACCTTCCATTAGCCCCCCATGTGTCTGTCAGTTTGTAGTACTGTGGGGGCTTGCGTGTTGCTGTAATGCTGGAAGCTATACCACCAGTATTCAGATACCAGCAGGGTCACCCATGGAGGACAGGTTTCAGCTGAGCTTCGAGACTAAGACAGATTAGGAAGAAGGACCCAGCAGTCTACATCTGAAAAGCATTAGCCAGGGAAAATCTTATGAATAGCAGTGGAACACTGTCTGATATAGTGCTGGAAGATGAGCCCCCCAGGTTGGCAGGCACTCAAAAGATGACTGGGGAAGAGCTGCCTCCTTAAAGTAGAGTTGACCTTACTAACGTGGATAGAGTAAAGCTTTCGGGAACTTCATTTGCTGATGTGGCACGGCTCAAAATGAGAAGAAACAGCTGCAAACATTCATGAATAATCAGAACCCAGAATGTACGAAGTATGAATCTAGGAAAATTGGAAATGAAATGGAACGCATAAACATCGATATTCTAGGCATTAGTGAGCTGAAATGGGCTGGTATTGGCCATTTTGAATCGGACAATCATATAGTCTACTATACTGGGAATGACAATTTGAAGAGGAATGGTGTTCCATTCATTGTCAAAAAGAACGTTTCAAGATCTATCCTGAAGTACAATGCTGACAGGGATAGGACAATATCCATACCGCTACAAGGAAGACCAGTTAATATGACTATTATTCAAATTTATGCACCAACCACTAGGGCCGAAGATGAAGAAATAGAAGACTTTTATCAGCTGTCGCAGTCTGAAATTGACCGAACATGCAATCAAGATGCATTGATAATTACTGGCAATTGGAATGCAAAAGTTGGAAACAAAGAAGAAGGATTAGTAGTTGGAAAATATGGCCTTGGTGACAGAAACAATCCCAGAGATTGAATGATAGAGTTTTGCAAAACCAACGACTTCTTCATTGCAAATACCTTCTTTCACCAACATAAACGGTGACTATACACATGGACCTCGCCAGACTGAACACACAGAAATCAAATTGACTACATCTGTGGAAAGAGACAATGGAAAAGCTCAATATCATCAGTCAGAACAAGGCCAGGGGCCAACGGTGGAACAGAACACCAATTGCTCATACGCAAGGTCAGGTCGAAACTGAAGAAAATCAGAACAAGTCCACGAGAGCCAAAATATGACCTTGAGTATATCCCACCTGATTTTAGAGACCATCTCAAGAATAGACTTGACGCATTGGACACTAGTGACCAAAGACCAGACAAGTTGTGGAATGACAGCAAGGACATCATACATGAAGCAAGAGGTCACTGAAAAGACAGGAAAGAAAGAAAAGACCAAGATGGATGTCACAGGAGACTCTGAAACTTGCTCTTGAGCATTGAGCAGCTAAAGCAAAAGGAAGAATTGATGAAATAAAAGAACTGAACAGAAGATTTCAAAGGGCCTCTCGAGAAGACAAAGTAAAGTATTATAATGACATGTGCAAAGAGCTGGAGATGGAAAACCAAAAGGGAAGAACACGCTCGGCGTTTCTCAAGCTGAAAGAACTGAAGAAAAAATTCAAGCCTCGAGTTGCAATAGTGAAGGATTCCATGCGGAAAATATTAAATGACGCAGGAAGCATCAAAAGAAGATGGAAGGAATACACAGAGTCATTATACCAAAAAGAATTAGTCGATGTTCAATCATTTCAAGAGGTGACATATGATCAGGAACCAATGGTACTGAAGGAAGAAGTCCAAACTGCTCTGAAGGCACTGGCGAAAAACAAGGCCCCAGGAATTGATGGAATATCAATTGAGATGTTTCAACAAACAGATGCAGCACTGGAGATGCTCACTCGTCTATGCCAAGAAATATGGAGGACAGCTTCCTGGCCAACTGACTGGAAAAGATCCATATTTATGCCTATTCCCAAGAAAGGTGATCCAACCGAATGTGGAAAGTATAGAACAATATCATTAATATCACACGCAAGCAAAATTTTGGTAAAGATCATTCAAAAATGGCTGCAGCAGTATATCAACAGGGAACTGCCAGAAATTCAGGCCAGTTTCAGAAGAGGACCTGAAAGCAGGGATATCATTGCTGATGTCAGATGGATCCTGGCTGAAAGCAGAGAATAGCAGAAGGATGTTTACCTGTGTTTTATTGACTATGCAAAGGCATTCGACTGTGTGGATCATAATAAACTACGGATAACATTGTGAAGAATGAGAATTCTAGAACACTTAATTGTGCTCATGAAAAAAAAAATGAGGAACCTTTAAATAGATCAAGAGGCCGTTGTTTGGACAGAACAAGGGGATACTGATTGGTTTAAAGTCAGGAAAGGTATGCGTCAGGGTTGTATTCTTTCACCAGACCTATTTTACCTGTATGCTGAACAAATAATCTGAGAAGCTGGACTATATGAAGAAGAATGGGGCATCGGGATTGGAGGAAGACTCATTAACAGCCTGCGTTATGCAGATGACACAACCTTGCTTGTTGAAAGTGAAGAGGACTTGAAGCACTTACTAATGAAGATCAAAGACCACAGCCTTCAGTATGGACTGTACCTCAACACAAAGAAAACAAAAATCCTCACAACTGGGCCAATGAGCAACACCATGATAAATGGAGAAAAGATTGAAGTTGTCAAGGATTTCATTTTACTTGGATCCACAATCAACAGCCATGGAAGCAACAGTCAAGAAATCAAAAGACGCATTGCATTGGGCAAATCTGCTGCAAAGGACCTCTTTAAAGGGCTGAAGAGCAAAGATGTTACCCTGAAGACTAAGGTGCGCCTGACCCAGGCCATGGTATTTTCAATCACATCATATGCATGTGAAAGCTGGACAATGAATAAGGAAGACCAAAGGAGAGTTGACGCCTTTGAATTGTGGTGTTGGCGAAGAATATTGGATATACCATGGACTGCCAAAAGAACAAACAAATCTATCTTGGAAGAAGTGCGGCCAGAATGCTCCTTAGAGGCAAGGAAGGTGAGACTGCGTCTTACATACTTTGGACATGTTGTCAGGAGGGATCAGTCCCTGGTGAAGGACATCATACTTGGCAGAGTACAGGGTCAGCGGAAAAGATGAAGACCCTCAACGAGGTGGATTGACACAGTGGCCGCAACAATAAGCTCACGCATAACAAGGATTGTAAGGATAGCACAGGACCAAGCAGTGTTTCGTTCTGTTGTGTATAAGGTCGCTATGAGTCGGAACCAATTCGATGGCACCTAACAACAACAACAACTTCCATTGGCACGTGAATGACTCAGCTTCTTAACTAAATAGCAGTTCTTGGAGAAAAGAGATCACAGCTAATATTTCTTTTACATTACCTGAAAAAAATTTTTTTTTTTTTTTATGCTTCTCGTCTTATTTATCTAGTGCTGCTGTGACAGAAACACCACAAGTTGATTTCTTTAAGAAACAGATTTATTCTCTCACAGTCTAGGAGGCTAGAAGTCTGAATTCAGGGCGTTAGCTCCAGGGTAACGCTTTTTCTCTCTCTTAGTTCTAAGGGAAGGTCCTTGTCCTCAGTCTTCCCCTTTTCAGTGCATGGACTCCAGGTCCAAAGGACGTGCTCTGCTCCCAGCTCTTCTTTCTTGGTGCTAAGAGGTCCCTTTCTCTCTGCTGGTTTCTCTCTCCTTTTATCTCTAATAAGATAAAAGGTGATGCAGACCACACCTCAGGGAAACTTCCCTTACGTTTGATTGTGGCTGTGACCTGAGTAAGGGTGTTGTATCACCCCCTAATCCTCTTTAATATAACCTAATGTAACCACCACAGGCAGAGATAAGGATTTACAACACATAGGAAAGTTACATCAGATGACAAAATGGCCGATAACCACACAATACCAGGAATCACGATCTAGCCAAGGTGACACATATTTTGGGGGGACACTATTCAATCCATGACACTTTCTAAATGATCTAGACACAGATAATGGTGCTCTTAGGGACACAGTATTTTTCCTCAGCCAGCAGCAGGCTGGTAAAATGCTAGACAATTGTTCATTTTGCCAGTGGTCTAACTAATGGTCTGCTGAATATACTTGCCAAATCACCTGGTTTTTGTTTGCTGTTTTTTTCTTTCTTTAATTTTCACATTAAGAACTAGGCATTTATGGAAGAGCATGAGGCCTGTAAGTAAGAGCTGGAGGACCAGGTTAATTGTTTTCTGCCATTAAACCTGTGACCTCACAGGGTTCCTAAAGGGTAAATACGGAATAAGCTTTAAAAAAAAAAAAAAAATTAGTCACTGAATAACTGGAAGGTATAAAGAACTATGTACTTGTGATGTCCTTGGTCAGAATAAAAAAGGGAAGTACATATACATTCACAAGTCACATCATAAAGAGGAAAAGCAGTCATTTTTTCCCTGAAGGATCATAATGGTTTCCAGTAAGCTGTAGAATCACAAGTTTTCCGACACGTAATATGGTAGCCTAATCTTTTGTCCTTAATTTTATATGAACATGAGACCATCCTAGTAAGACTTAGTTCACGAGGTTTTCTGTGCTGTAAATGAAAAGAGATGGCTTAAAAAGGTACAGTGTGAACTGCAGGGGTTCCCCACATAAAATCTAATAATTTTCAAGGTACTTCCCTTAAATTTTATTTTGTAGATATGAGAAGTATGAATATATATGATAGAATAAGTATTGATTATATTAAATTTTTTGTATTAAATAAAAAACGAACTCGTTGCCTTCGAGTCGACTCTAATCCATACTGACCCAACAGGACAGAGTAGAGCTGCCCCATACAGTTGTGTATAAGATGGTATTTTTTTCTCTTGTAGCTAAGAGAAAATGTTATGAATAACTTTATATTAAATACGATTTCACTGGTCAAGGCCACAGAAGTAAAGCTCAAAGAAAGGTGCTATGACATGATCACAACGTTACTCTTCTTTTCCATCTATTCCACTATAGAACGTTGTTATCTCTAAACGTCCCAGAAGTGTCTGTATTCTGTAACTTCCAACTCCGTATGTACAAATCAGTATCTGAGTTGGCGTCAGTCTCATGGGCAAATGTAACTAGCCTTCAGGTTCACCATCGGATCCCTGAGCAAAGCCTACTCTTTTGTATGCAGGTTTCCATTTCTCAATTGGGAATTTGGAACTCTTGGAGCTGTTGAAATATATAAACCATCCTTTTTTTTTATCATTCTGACAGAAAAAAAATGAAGTAATTAAATGTAAACTCTGTTGGCATTAGGGGAATTATTCACTGTCTCTACATTCAATGTCTTCCCAAATTCGTTTCAACTGGCTATTTTGAAACACCCAAGAAATTTAAGAAAGTATTATAAATCCAAATTTATTGAGTCTTCCTAAAAGTCTTACAATGTTTTGTGCCTTTTAAAAAAATCTTTATTGTGTTGCTTCAGTATTTAGGATACAGGGAAATGAGACGCCCAAAGCTCTCCTATTACAACAATGATAGAGTGAGGGCTTAGTATCTAATTCCATACAGTCTAGGAGTTTTCTGAGGGTAAAAATGTCCCAGAATCTGTTGTTCACCTCCAGACTCCAAAGATTCTCTGGGGCAGACAAGATTCCATGAAACCTGGCTACCTCACATTATCACACTACGAGAGATTTAAATTAGAAATTACAATTAGTAGAAGATCTTGCAGTAAGTAGAATACAAACATTAAGAGCTGCAAAAAGGGTGTAGATTTTGCTAATTATGTCATTTTGAATGACAGTAACAGTAAAAATTATTTTTTTTTAAGTTGAAAAATGCAAAAGTTCCCAGTTGTCTGTGAATCTTTTATTTCGTTTTTGAAAGTGTGTCTTTGACACTACTGGTCTGTTATCACCCTAATCACTACTAGCTGTGTGTGTACATCTTTGTACAGGGACGCCCTACATCTCTATGCAATTGTTTAACACTTGCCCCACTGCTTTGGCAGTGTGTCAAATGTGCTGTAGAAGAGGAAGTTTTGAATATCAGCTCTATTTCTGGCTTCTGTGTGCACTGGGAACAGATCTTTAGAGAGAACTTTATAAAACACTCTCAGTATCTGCAGGAAGGCCAGGGTTGTGAGTGGTGCTCCTTTTACTCCTGATCAGCTGACAAGGAAAACAAAGGGAACACCCAGAGGAGGGGAGTCTGCTAACGTCAAGGGCCTGGGACCATCAGCAGAGGGGATGACAGGCTGCCACATGGGAGTGAGTGTGCTCCCACGCAGACAGCACTGACGTCAGGGGAATCGTTTCATTCTCCACAAAATGCATACATTACCACAGGACACCGTTCAATTTATTACTGATACCACCCAAAGGAGTAAACAAAGAAACCAGGCGAATGGTGTTCTGGAGATAAACATCGGAACTGAAAAAATAATAATTGTTCACAGTTCTCAGCATACTGGCTCTTTCTTGTTACCACAATCCTACTTCCTCAACATTTCCAGTAGCAGTTAGGAAATCATGACTTACAGATAATTCTGTTTCAAGATATGTCACTCGACGATTTAAAAGGCACAGCAGCTTACAGCAATAAATCATCAGACGTTCGTTTGTGCCTTTGTCTGAAGCTTGAGATGGGTGATAAAACTTTATTCTTTTATAAAAGGCAATTTGATTTAAGTTCTGAGAGAAAACTAATTAGGTATAGTATCAAAAGTCATATTCCACTTTTACCCATGAAGGATTATCTGCTATTGAAATTGCCTTCGGGCCATAAATAACTGCAAAGCCAGAACTAGGCAAAAGGTATGAAACAACGGTTTTTAGATACTGGATGCCAGGCAGTATAACACTGAGATCCCAAAGAGGAAACATTTGGGAAAAAGAAAAGGAAAAAAAAAAAAAAAACTGATTGTTCATTTAGGATAAAAGCTCTCAACAAACTAGGAACATAGGGGTTTTCCTTAACCTGATAAAGAGCATCTATGGGAAAACCTACGTAATGGTGAAAGATTGAATGCTTCCCCCCACCCCCTCCCCCAGACAGGGAACAAGGCTTTCACCACTTCTACTTAATATTCTACTAGAGGTCCTAGCCATCAAGATAAGGCTATATACACACATACGCCATAAAGGCTGAAAGGAAAAAGTAATGCTTCTTTATTCACAGATGGCATGACATCCAAAATAGAAAGTCCTAAGGAATCTACACAAAAACAAAGACAAAAAGCAAAGCAAAAAATACATGACTCACAAGACTAAGTGAGCTTAGTAAGGCCATAAGGTACAAGCTCAAGAAATGATAACTGTATTTCGATATACTAGCAATGAACAATTAGAAAAAAAAAAATTTAAATATAGTTTATAATAGCACCAGAAAACATGAAATACTTAGAAATACATTTAACAAAAAAATGCATGGGATTTGTAAAAGGAAAACTATAAAACATGACTGAGAAAATTCAAGTCCTAAATAAAGAGAGACTTGAAGCACTTACTGATGAAGATCAAAGACTACAGCTTTCAGTATGGATTACCCATCAACATAAGGAAAACAAAAACCCTCACAACTGGACGATTAAGCAACATCATAATAAAAAGAGATAAGACTGAAAGTGTCAAGGATTTCATTTTACCTGGATCCACAATCAACCCCCATAGAAGCAGCAGTTAAGAAATCAAACAACTCATTGCATTGGGCAAATCTGTTGCAAAACATCTCTTTAAGGCATTCAAAAGCAAAGATGTCACTTTGATAACTTAGGGGAGCCTGACCCGAGCCATGGTATTTTCCATTGCATCATTTGCATGCAAACGCTGGACAATGAATGAGGAAGACTGAAGAAGAATTGATGCATCTGCATCATGGTGTTGGTGAAGAACACTGAATATACCATGAACTGCCAGAAGAGCAAATACATCTGTCTTGGAAGAAGTACAACCAGATTGCTCCTTAGAAGCATGGATGGCGAGACTTTGTCTCACTTACTTTGGACATGTTATCAGAAGGGACCAGTCCCCGGAGAATGACATCATCCTTGGTAAGGCAGAGAGGCAGCAAAAAAGAGGAAGATCCTTGACAAAATGGGTTGACACAATGGCTGCAATAATGGGTTCAAATACAGCAAAGATTATGAGGATGGTGCAGGACTGGACAATGTTTCATTCTGTTGTACATAGGGTTGTTATGAGTCGGAACTAACTCCATGGCACCTAAAAACAACAACAATGGAGAGATCTACCCTGTTATAGATCAGTAGACATCACAATGCCATCAATTCTCCCCAAAGTGATTTACAGAGTCAATATAATGCTATCAATTCTCCCCAAAGTGATTTACAGAGTCAATATACATCATGCAAAATCTCAGCAGCGTCTCTACAGAAGTTGGCAAGCTGTTTGTAAAACTTACATGATAGTGTAAGCCGAAACCAAACCTATTGCCACCGAGTCAGTTCCAACTCATAGCGAGCCTACAGGAAAGTGTAGAACTGCATTCACAGGGCTTCCAAGGCTGCAGTCTTTACAGAAGCAGATGGCACATCTTTGTCCCAAAGAGAGGTTGGTGGGTACAAACCACCAACTTTTGGTTAGCAGCCGAGCACTTAACCACTGTTACACCTGGGCTCCTTTATGGTAATGCAAATGACCAAAAAAGTCAAAGTGAATTTTGAAAAATAAGGAAGTTGGATTCCAAGGCTTACTATAAAGCCTATTAATCAACACAGTGTAGTACTGACAGGATGACAGGCGTGTAGATCAATGAACAAGAACAGAGACAGCAGAAATACATACATACATACATATATACATATGATTACTGACAAAGGTGTCGAAGTAATTCACTGGAGAAAGAAACACTTTTTTTTAACAAATGGTGCTGGAAGAAATAGATATACATATGGAAAAATAAATAAATAAATACATAAGCTTCAACCCTTACCCACACCAGATATAGAAATTAACTTCAAATGAAGCATAGACTTAAACATAAGAGGTAATATTCCAAAACATCTGTCTTAGTTATCTAGTGCCGCTGTAACAGAAATGCCACACGTAGACGGCCTTAACAAACAGAAACTCGTTCTCTCACAGTCTAGGAAGCTAAGAGTCTGAATTACGGGCAGCAGCTCCGGGGAAGGCTTTCTCTGTTGGCTCTGGAGGAAGGTCCTTGCCATCAATCTTCCCCTTGTCTAGGAGCTTCTCAGATCAGGGACCCCGAGCCCAAAGGATGTGCTTTGCTCCTGGTGCTACTTTCTTGGTGGTATGAGGTTCCCCTTCCTCTCTGCTCACATCTTTTATATCTCAGAAGAGGCTGACTCAACCTACAGCCTAATCTTGTAGACTGAATCCTGCCATAACATAATTGCCTCTAATCCTCCCTCATTAACATCAGATAAGTAGGATTTACCTCACATAGGAAAATTATATCAGGTGAGAAAATGGTGGACAATCACGCATTACTGGGAATCACAGTCTAGCCAAGTTGACACACATTTGTGGGTGACACAACTAAATCCATAACATCTATAAGAAAGAATAAGAGAAAATCTCTTCTGCCTTGAGTTAGTCAAAGATTTCTTAGATTAGACACAAAAAGATAAAACAAAAATTGATAAACTAGGCTTTATCAAAATGCAACACTTTTTTTCTTCAAAGGACACTGTCAGGAGAATGAAAAGCCATGAAGTAGGAGAAAGTACTTTCAAAATATATGTCTGATAAAAGACTTGTACGCAGAATAAATAAAGGAATCTAGTAACTCATTAGTAAGAAAGCAAACACCCTGATTAAAAAATAGGCAAAGAATTTGAATAAAGGCTTCACTAAAGAAAATATACAAATGGCAAATGAGTTCACGAAAAAAAAAAAACATTTCAGTATCTTTAGTCACTTGGGAATTTAGTCATTTGGCAAATTATAACTACAATGAGATACCATCACACACCCATTAGAATGGATAAAATTAAAAAGAAAGAATGTGAAATATCTGAAGCTTTACCGATGCCAAAATTGTGATGCTGTCAAATAATGGAATGCTTCTGAGCAACAGGGGTCCCCGGGTGGTGCGAATGGTTAATGTGCTCAGCTGCTAACCAAAAGGTTGGAGGTTGGAGTTCACCCTGAGGGAATCTACTCAAAAATCAGTCATTGAAAATCCTGTGGACACAGCTCTACTCTGATACACATGGGGCTGCCATGAGGCGGGGTCATCTCAGCAGCAACTGGTTTTTACTGAGCAATACAATTGAACAAACTCCTGATACACGCCATAACATAGGTGAATCTCAAAAACATTACACTAAGTGAAAGGAATCAGATACAAATGATTACATATTATATGATTCCATTTATATGAAATTTTGACAACAGACAAATCAGAGGTTGCAGGGGACTAGAGGTGGTGGGGGAAGGAAGATTAACGGCAAAGAGGCACATTCAAACCTTTTAGGGTGACAGAGACGCTGACTGTAATAGTAGTTACATGACAGTATACATTCAGTAAGTCTCATTAAAATAAAAAAAAATTTTTTTTGCATACTTAATATTGGTCAGATATATTGTACTTAAGTTATACCTTAATAAAGCTGATTAAGCAAACAAACAAAAGGTATGTCTTCCCCTTAGGACTTAGCTCAGTGTGAAGCAAGCACCAGGATTTCTTTTATTCCATTCTTGGCTCTGTGTTTCCACTCAAGATACTATCTTATCTAGAAAGTCCTCCAGAACTCAAACTTCAGTGCCGGGGGGGTCACAGCTGTAGGCATGTTAACATGTCTAACATGCCACCAACAACCTCAAAATTACTCCTCCTTATACACTGAGAACTTCCAACCCTACTCCTCTTGGTCCATTGCCTCAATGCATTCTGCAGGGCTTCACATCCAGGGTGTGAGGTGGTGGCAACGACATCAAGGAAATCTTCACCAAAACCTGTTGCTATCCAATCAGTTTTGAGTAGGACAGAGTAAAGCTGCCCCATAGGGTTTCCAAGGCTGTAATCTTTATGGAAGCATACTGCCACATCTTTCTCCCATGGAATGGCTGGTGGGTGTGAACTGCTGAACTTTTTGTTAGCACCCCAGCTCTTAGCCACTGTGCCACCACCATCAGGACTCCTTGTAAATCTCCACAGAGAACAGGAAATTCACCCTCACAACAGGTTGCTGGATATTCACTAGGAGTTTCTGGGAAAACGTGAGGATTGGTGGCACCAGCAAGAATCAAAATGGAGGGCAGGTGAGCAAGGGAGACCCAGTGGGCCCTGTCTAGCATGAAATACCAGATCATGAGTTAAACTACCTCAGGAAATTGAGCAGTGGGTTCAATAAGAACCCAAAGGACGGTGTCAAAAGGGCCAAAGGCTCCTGGCCATCAGGACGATTCCGTTAGCTGTTGTTGTTGTTAGGTGGCATCGAGTCGGTTCCGACTAATAGTGAGCCCCTGCACAACAGAATGAAACACTGCCTGGTCCCAAGCCATCCTTATAATCATTGTTATGCTTGAGTTCACTCTTGCAGCCACTGTATCAACCCACCTAGTTGAGGGTCTTTCTCTTTTCCACTGGCCCTGTATTTTGCCAAGCATGATGTCCTTCTCCACGGACTGATCCCTCCTGACAACATGTCCAAAGTATGTAAGACGCAGTCTCGCCATCCTTGCTTCTAAGGAGCATTCTGGCTGTACTTCTTCTAAGACAGATTTGTTCGATCTTTTGGCAGTCCATGGTATATTCAATATTCTTCGCCAATACCACAATTTAAAGGCATCAATTCCTCTTTGGTCTTCCTTATTCATTGTCCAGCTTTCACATGCATATGATGCGATTGGAAATACCATGGCTTGGGTCAGATGCACATTAGTCTTCAAGGTGACATCTTTGCTCTCCAACACTTTAAAGAGCTCCTGTGCAACAGATTTATACAATGCAATAAGTCTTTTGATTTCTTGACTGCTGCTTCCATGGCTGTTGATTGTGGATCCAAGTAAAATGAAAACCTTGACAACTTCAGCCTTTTCTCCGCTTATCATGATGTTGCTCATTGGTCCAGTTGTGAGGATTTTTGTTTTCTTTATGTTGAGGTGCGATCCATGCTAAAGGCTATGGTCTCTGATCTTCATTAGTAAGTGCTTCAAGTCCTCTTCACTTTCAACAAGCAAGGTTGTGTCATCTGCATAACGCAGGTTGTTAATGAGTCTTCCTCCAATCCTGATCCCCTGTTCTTCTTCATATAGTCCAGCTTCTCGGATTATTTGCTCAGCATACAGATTGAATAGGTATGGTGAAAGAATACAACCCTGACACACACCTTTCCTGACTTTAAACCAATCAGTATCCCCTTGTTCTGTCCGAACAACGGCCTCTTGATCTATGTAAAGGTTCCTCACGAGCACAATTAAGTGTTCTGGAATTACCGTTCTTCCCAACGTTATCCATAATTTGTTATGATCCACACAGTTGAATGCCTTTGCACAGTCAATAAAACACAGGTAAACATCCTTCTGGCATTCTCTGCTTTCAGCAATGATATCCCCGGTTCCACATCCTCTTCCGAAAATGGCCTGAACTTCTGGCAGTTCCCTGTCGATATACTGCTGCAGCCATTTTTGAATGATCTTCACCAAAATTTTGCTTGTGTGTGATATTAATGATATTGTTCTATAATTTTCACATTCAGTTGGATCACCTTTCTTGGGATTAGGCATAAATATGGACTTCTTCCAGTCAGTTGGCCAGGTAGCTGTCTTCCATATTTCTTGGCATAGATGAGTGAGCACCTCCAGCACTGCATCCGTTTGTTGAAACATCTCAACTGATATTCCATCAATTCCTGGAGCCTTGTTTTTTGCCAATGCCTTCAGAGCAGCTTGGACTTCTTCCTTCAGTACCATCGGTTCCTCATCATATGCCACCTCTTGAAATGGTTGAACATCAACTAATTCTTTTTGGTATAATGACTCTGTGTATTCTTTCCATCTTCTTTTGATGCTTCCTGCGTCATTTAATACATTCCCCATAGAATCATTCACTATTGCAACTCGAGGCTTGAATTTTTTCTTCAGTTCTTTCAGTTTGAGAAACACTGAGCATGTTCTTCCCTTTTGGTTTTCCATCCCCAGCTCTTTGCACATATCATTATAATACTTTACTTTGTCTTCTCGAGAAGGCCTTTGATATCTTCTGTTCAGTTCTTTAACTTTGTCAATTCTTCCTTTTGCTTTAGCTGCTCGACGTTCGAGAGCAAGTTTCAGAGTCTCCTCTGACATCCATCTAGGTCTTTTCTTTGTTTCCTGTCTTTTCAATGACCTCTTGCTTTCTTCATGGATGATGTCTTTGATGCCATTCCACAACTTCTCTTGTCTTCAGTCACTAGGGTCCAGTGCATCTAATCTATTCTTCAGATGGTCTCTAAATTCAGGTGGGTTGTACTCAAGGTCATATTTTGGCTCTCGTGGACTTGCTCGGAATTTCTTCAGTTTCAGCTTGAACTTGCATATGAGCAATTGATGGTCTGTTCCATGGTCAGCCCCTGGCCTTGTTCTGACTTGATGATATTGAGCTTTTCCATTGTCTCTTTCCACAAATATAGTCAATTTGATTTCTGTGTGGTCCATCTGGTGAGCTCCATGTGTATAGTCACCGTTTATGTTGGTGAAAGAAGGTATTTACAATGAAGAAGTCGTTGGTCTCACAAAATTCTATCTTTTGATCCCCAGCATTGTTCCTATTACCAAGGTCATATGTTCCAACTACTGATCCTTCTTCTTTGTTTCCAACTTTTGCATTCCAATCGCCAGTAATTATCAATGCATCTTGATTGCATGTTCAATCAATCTCAGGCTGCAACAGCTGATAAAAATCTTCTATTTCTTCATCTTTGGCCCTAGTGGTTGGTGCGTAAATTTGAATAATAGTCATATTAACTGGTCTTCCTTGTAGCGGTATGGATATTGTCCTATCCCTGTCAGCGTTGTACTTCAGGACAGATCTTGAAATGTTCTTTTTGACGATGAATGCAACACCATTCCTCTTCAAGTTGTCATTCCCAGCATTCAAAATGGCCAATACCAGTCCATTCAGCTCACTAATGCCTAGGATATCAATGTTTATGTGTTCCATTTCATTTTTGACGATTTCCAATTTTCCTAGATTCGTACTTCATACATTCCAGGTTCCAATTATTAATGGATGCTTGCAGCTGTTTCTTCTCATTTTGAGTCATGCCACATCAGGGAAGGAAGGTCCCAAAAGCTTTACTCCATCCACGTTAGTAAGGTCGACTCTACTTTGAGGAGGCAGCTCTTCCCCAGTCATCTTTTGAGTGCCTTCCAACCTGGGGGACTCATCTTCCAGCACTATATCAGATAATGTTCCGCTGCTATTCATAAGGTTTTCCCTGGCTAATGCTTTTCAAAAGTAGACTGCCGGGTCCTTCTTCCTACTCTGTCTTAGTCTGGAAGCTCAGCTGAAACCTGTCCTCCATGGGTGACCCTGCTGGTATCTGAATACTGGTGGCATAGCTTCCAGCATCACAGCAACATGCAAGCCCCCACAGTATGACAAAATGACAGACAAGTGGGTGATTCTGTCACCTACGTTTCCCTATATGCTTTATTGACCACTGGAAGAATGAAGAGATACAGATAAGCAATCAAAGACTGAAAATATTATCCTGCGACTTTGGAAAACAGTTTGGTACTTTCTGAAATCCTAGTTAAAGGAATTTACCTAAGACTAAGTATCTAATTGTGATATATAGGGATTAACACAATAGCCACAACAATGGACTCAAACATATGAACTATCACGAAGGTATCACAGGACTAGGCAAAGCTTTGTTCTGCTATACATGTTGTTGTTGTTGTTGTTAGGTGCCATCTAGTTGGTTCCAACTCATAGCAACTCTACATACAACAGAATGAAACACTGCCCAGTCCTGCACCATCCTCACAATCTTTGCTATATTTGAACCCACTGTTGCAGCCACTGTGTCAATCCATCTCATTGAGGGTCTTCCTCTTCTTGGTTGACTCTCCAATTTACCAAGCATGATGTCTTTCTCCAGGACCGGTGCCTCCTGATGACACGTACTTTGGACATGATACAAAGTCTAGCCATCATCACGTCTAAGGAGTATTCTGGCCATACTTCTTCCAAGACAGAATTGTTCATACTTCTGGCACTCCATGATATATTCAATATTCTTCACCAATACCATAATTCAGAGGTGTCAATTCTTCTTCAATCTTCCTTATTCATTATGCAGCTTTTGCATAAATACGAGGTGACTGAAAATACCATGGCTTGGGTCAGGCTCACCTTCGTCCTCAAAGTGACATCCTTCGTTTTCAATGCTTTAAAGAGGTCTTTTGCAGCAGATTTGCACGTATGCAATACATCGTCTGATTTCTTGGCTGCTGCTTCCATGGGCATTGATTATAGATCTGAATCAAATGAAATCCTTGACAAGTTCAATCTTTTCTCCATTTATCATGCTGTTGCTTATTGGTCCAGTTGTGAGGACTTTTGTTTTATGTTGAGGTACAATCCACACTGAGGGCTGTAGTCTTTGATCTTCATCAGTTTTCAAATCCTCTTCGTTTTAAGATTCAAGGTTATGTCATCTGCATATTGCAGGTTGTTAATGCGCTTTCCTCCAATCCTGATGTCCTAGTCTTCATACAGTCCAGCTTCTTGTTTTGAATAAGCATGGTGAAAGGATACAACCCTGATGCACACCTTTCCTGACTTAAAACCAAGCAGTATTCCCTTGTTCTGCCTGAACAACTGCCTCTTGATCTATGTACAGGTTCCTCAAGGGCACAATTAAGTGTTCTGGAATTCCCATTCTTCACAATGTTATCCATGATTTGTTAAGATTCACACAGTCGAATACCTTTGCATAGTCAATAAAACACAGGTAAACATCTTTCTGGTATTCTTTGCTTTCAGCCAAGATCCATCAGACATCACCAATGATATCCTTTGTTCCACATCCTATTCTGAATCCAGCTTGAATTTCTTGCAGTTTCGTGTAGATGTACTGCTGCACCCACTTTTGAATGATCTTCAGCAAAATTTTACTTGTGTGTGATACCAATGATATTGCTAGATAATTTCTGCATTCTGCTGGATCATCTTTCTTTGGAACAGGCATAAATACGGATCTCTTCCAGTTGTTCCGCCAGGAAGCTGTCTTGCAAATTTCTTGACATAGACGAGTGAGCACCTCCAGTGCTGCATCAGCTTGTTGAAACATCTCAGTATTCTGCAGATTACTGGATTCTTGTTTTTCACTATTCCCTTCAGTGAAGCGCAGACTTCTTCCTTCAATACCATCAGTTTTTGATCATACACTGCCTCCAGAAATGGATGAACGTTGACCAATTCTTTTTGGTAAAGTGACTCTTGTGTATTCCTTCCATCTTCTTTTGAAGCTTCCTGCATCCTTTAATATTTTCCATCTAGAATCCTCCAATACTGAATTTTTTCTTCATTTCTTTCAGAGTGAGAAATGCTGAGAATGTTCTCCCTATTGGTTTTTTAACTCCAGGTCTTTGCAAATTCCATTATAATACTTTAATTTGTCTTCTGGAGTTGCCCTCTGAAATCTTCTGTTCAGCTCTTTATCATTTCTTCCTTTCGCTTTAGCTACTCTGTGTTCAAGAGGAAGTTTCAGAGTCTCTTCCAAAATCCATTTTGGTCTTTTCTCTCTTTCCTGTCTTTTTAATGACCTCTTGCTTTCTTCATGTATGATGTCCTTGATCTCATTCTACAATTCCTCTGGTCTTCAGTCATCAGTGATCAGTGAATCAAATCTATTCTTGAGATGGTCTCTAAATTCAGGTGGGACATACTTGAGGTTGTATTTCAACACTGGTGCACTTCTTTCAATTTTCTTCAGTTTCAACTTGAATTTGCACATCAGTAATTGATGGACTGTTTCACAGTCTGCCCCCGGCCTTGTTCTAACTGATGAAATTGAGCTTTTCCATCATCTCTTTCCACAGATGTAGTCGATTTGGTTACTGTGTATTTCATTTAGTTAGGTCCATGTGTATACTCACAGTTTATGATGTTGAAAAAAGGTATTTCCAATGAAGAAGTCGTTGGTCTTTCCAAATTTTACCTTGCAATCTCCTGTGTTGTTTCTATCACCAAGGTCATATTTTCCAACTACTGATCCTTCTTCTTTGTTTCCAATTTTTGTATGCCAATCACCAGTAATTATCAATGCATCTTGATTGCACGTCTGATCAATTTCAGACTGCAGAAGTCAGTAAAAATTTTCAATTTCTTTATCTTTGTCCTTAGTGGCTGGTGCATAAATTTGAAATAATAGCCATATTAACTGCTGTTCCTTGGGGGTGTATGGATCTTATTCTATCACTGACTGCATTACACATCAGGATAGATCTTAAAAAATGTCCTTTTTGATGATGAATGTGACATCATTCCTCTTCAAGTTATCATTCAAGGCATAGACCATATGATTGTCCAATTCGAAATGGCCAGTACCAGTCCACTTCAGCTCATCACTAATGCCTAGGATTTCAATCTTTATTAGTTCCATTTCATTTTTGATGATTCCCAATTTTCCTAGATTCATACTTCGTACTTTCCACATTCAGATTATTAACGGATGTTTGCAGCCTTTTCCTCTCATTTTGAGTCGTGCCACATCAGCAAATGAAGGTCCTGAAAGCTTGACTCCAGCCATGTCATTAAGGTCAACTCTAGTTTAAGAAGGCAGTTCTTCTCTAGTTGTCTGCTGAGTGCCTTCCAAACTGAGGGGCTCATCTTCCAGCTCTATATCAGACAATGTTCCATTGCTATTCATTCTTAACATTTTCACTGACCTATTTTGTCAGAAGTAGCCTGCTAGGTCCTTCTTCCTAGTCTGTCTTAGACTGGAGGCTCCCCTGAAACCTGTCCACCATGGGTGACCCTGCTGGTATTTGAAATACTGGTGGCATAGCTTCCAGTATCACAGCAACATGCAAGTCACCAGAGTACAACAAACTGACATGAGTTACCCAAGTTACCCATGACCATTTCTACGTCACTGGGCAGGCACTCCGCTGACCAGGTGTCAACAGGTGTCTCTTTCTCAGCAGGTGTGTCACCAGGTCAGGTCAGGTGTGGTGTGGTTGTGTTCATTCTGTTTCTCTTCCAGGCTTTCCCTGGTTGGCTCAAGGCCCCTGAGCTTACTGCTCCCCAGCTGGAAATTTCAGGACAACACTGGGCCAGTGCCAATTTAGGCCGGCATTACAACAGCTCTCAGGGCAAAACTCTTTTACAGGTAAACTCCGTATGGTGAATGCCCAAGGCTCTATGGGTAACCTCTCAGACCCTCAGGTCAGGCTTCCTCTCAGCCCCCTCCGAACAAGCCTCCTGTAGCCCCCATGGGTTAGTTCTCCACTACTGCTGCTTCCCTTCACTGGGCACCCAGCTCCATTGGCAACCTCCTGTCCCAGGGTGTCCAGCTCCTCTCCATGGGCCAACTCACCCACCGCCACCATCTACTCTGTCTAGTAGTTCCTGCCACTCACACCACTGCCAGTGTTTCTCTGCCACTCAGTTCTGCTGTACTTGCTGTCATTTGTCTGCTCCTTAACTCCTCTGGGTTTGCTATGGTTTCTCTGCTGCTTGCCTCTACTGTGCTTGCTGCTGTTCTTCTTGGTCTTTAGTGTTATCAGCTCAGTGTTACTAGCTCAGGACAGCCCTGTCACTCACATCTAGAAGGTTCTCAGTGCAGAAACCCCAGGGCCAAAGGTGTTCCTCTCTAGGATCTTGTTGTTCAGAAGGTCCCCCCCAAAATATCTGTGACATTGGCTGCTTGTATAGGAAAACTCCTTTTTAATTTCAAGGCATGAGTTTCATGAACTGAACAATCTCTTACCCACCCACAATCTCTTAGGTGAATCATAAACCAGCCAATCCTACTGGCTGGAATGCAAAATACTTACATGGATCACAAACCTGCCAATCCTTGCAAGGCCAATTATGTGGACAGCAAGCCAATCAACCCTTTGGCAAACTGCAGCTTGACCAATTATTTTTGCGAGAATTGCAAACCCAAGACAAGAAAGACCACATCAGAGAAACCCTTTGCACTATAGATTTGCCATAAACTGAAGCCGACTCAACAGCCATTAACAACAGGAAGTATTCAAAAGACTATGTGTCCAAAAGAGTCTATCTTAACGCAAAGAAAGGAGGTTCAAAATAAGAACTGAGAGATCATTAATTGAAGATATTAAAAGTTCTACTATCAACAGTAAATGTAAGCAAAGAGCAGGCTGAGGATCAGATAAAAAAATAAATTATATAAAATTATATAAAATCCGGCTACTCTACTTCCATAAAGAAGGCTAAAATACTGTTATTAAATTCATTATTCTTTAGTGCTCATTAATTATAATCAATTACAAATGAATTAAACATTTATTTGCAGTAAAAGTCCGCTCAATTCAAAAATATTGCTACTTGTGGCTCCCTAGAAACCTATGAAAGAACTAATAATGGAATAATTCTAGATTCCTGCTTCATAGGTATAAGTAGAACAATTCCAGCCCAAGGACACTTCTTTTTTTTTTTTTTTTTTTAATTTAAGAAGATAATCACTAAACAGAGACAAGTGGTAATATTCTTAAATTTAAATCCATTAGACACCAATATCAACACTATAAAAATTTAACCAGACACAACTGTAGTATTAAATCTCTATAATTATTTAAAAATATATTATAGCATCAATTATTTGATATAAATGATTGCGTATCCATTATCTCTAGTAGATCCTGGGCCAATAACTTTAGGTCTGTAAGCAAACTGAACATGATTCTGTAACATAATTGTAGTCACAAGAGTTTCTTATGGCTTTAAATCAATGTGCTTATAAAATGGGTAGAATCATTCACTTGTTATCTGAAGTCTTATTGTTTTGGGTACTGAATTGTTGTTAGGTGCCATCGAATCACTTCTGACTCATAGCAACCCTAGGCACAGCAGAACCAAACAGTGCCTGGTCCTGCGCCATCTTCACAATTGTTGCTATGCTTGGGCCCGCTGTTGCAGCCATTGTGTCAATCCATCTCGTTGAGATTCTTCCTCTTTTTCCCTGACCCCCAATTTTACCAAGTATGATGCCCTTCTCCAGGCACTGATCCCTCCTGATAACATGTCCAAAGAATGTGAGAAGCAGTCTCCCCATCCTTGCTTCTAAGGAGCATTCTGGCTGTACTTCTTCCCAGACAGACTTGTTTGTTCTTTTGGTAGTACATGGTATACTCACTATTCTGAGCCAACACCACAATTCAAAGGAGACAATTCTTCTTTGGTCTTCCTTATTCATTGTTCAGCTTTCAAGTGTACATGAGGTGATTGAAAACACCATGACTTGGGTCAGACACACCTTAGTCCTCAAGGTGATGTCTTTGTTTTCAAACTTTAAAGAGGTTTTTCCCAGCAGATTTGCCCAATGCAATGCAACTTTTGATTTCTTGACAGCTGCTCCCATGGGTGTTGATTGTGGATCCAAGTAAAATGAAATCATTGACAACTTCAATCTTTTCTCTGTTTATCAAGACGCTGCTTATTGGTCCAGTTGCAAGGATTTTTGTTTTCTTTATGTTGAGGTGCAGTCCATACTGAAGGCTGTGGTCTTTCATCTTCATCAGTAAGTGCTTCAAGTCCTTTTCACTTTCAGCAGGCAAGGTTGTGTCATCTGCATATCACAGGTTGTTAATGACTCTTCCTCTAATCCTTAGGCCCTGTTCTTCTTCATATAGTCCAGCTTCTAGGATTACTGGCTCAGCATACAGATTAAGTATGATGAAAGAATACAGCCCTGACACACACCTTTCCTGACTTTATACCACGCGGTATCCTCTTGTTCTGTTAGAACAACTGCCTCGCCATATATGTACAGATTCCTCGTGAGCACAATTAAGTGTTCTGGAATGCCCATTCTTCGAAATGTTATCTATCCATAATTTGTTATGATCTACACAGTTGAATGTCTTTGCATAGTCAATAAAACACAGGTAAACATCTTTCTGGTATTGTCTGCTTTCAGCCAGGATCCATCTAACATCAGCAATGATAGCCCTGGTTCTGTGTCCTCATCTGTATCAGACTTGAATTTCTGGCAGTTCCCTGTCGATATACTGGTGCAGCTGCTTTTGGATGATCTTCAGCAACATTCTGCTTGCGTGTGATAATAATGATATCGTTCTATAATTGCCACATTTGGTTGGATCGCCCTTCTTGGCAACAGGCATAAATACAGATCTCTTCCAGTTGGTTTGCCAGGTAGCTGTCTTCCAAATTTCTTGGCATAGATGGTGAGCACTTTCAGTGCTGCATCCGTTTGTTGAAACATCTCAATTGGTATTCTGTCAATTGCAGCCTTGTTTTTTGCCAATACCTTCAATGTAGCTTGGGCTTCTTCCTTTAGTACCATCGGCTCCTGACCATATGTTGCCCCCTGAGATGGTTCAATGTTGACCGATTCTTTTTGGCATACTGACTCTGTGTATGCCAAGATGGAAGGAATTCCATCTTCTTTTGATGCTTCCTGCATCGTTTAATATTTTCCCAGCAGAATCTTTCAGTATTGCAATTCGAGGCTTGATTTTTTTTTTTTTTTCAGTTCATTCAGCTTGAGAAATGCCAAGCACGCTCTTCCCTTTTGGTTTTCTATATCCAGGTCTTTCCACATGTCATCATAATACTTTGTCTTCTCAAGCCGCCCTTTGAAATCTTCTCTTGAGCTCATTTACATCATCATTTCTTCCTTTTGCTTTAGCTACTCGATGTTCAAGAGCAAGTTTCAGAGTCTCTTCTGACATCCATTTAGGTCTTTTCTTTCTCTCCTGTGTTTTTAATGACCTCTTGCTTTCTTCATTTATGATGTCCTTGATGTCATTCCACAACTCGTCTGGGTCTTCAGTCATTAGTGTTCAATATGTCAAATTTACCCTTGAGACGGTCTCTAAATTCAGGTGGGATATATTCAAGGTCATACTTTGGCTCTCATGAACTTGTTCTAATTTTCTTCAGTTTCAACTTGAACTTGAACACGCATATGAGTGTTATTGGCTACGCAAAGGCATTCAACTGTGTGGATCATAACAACTTACGGACAACATTGTGAAGAATTCCAGGAACACTTAATTGTGCTCATGAGGAGCCTTTATATAGATCAAGAGGCAGTTGTTTGGACAGAACAAGGGGATACTGGATTGGTTTAAAGTCAGGAAAGGTACGTGTCAGGGTTGTATCCTTTCATCATACCTATTCAGTCTGTATGCTGAGCAAATAATCTAAGAGGCTGGACTATATGAAGAAGAACAGGGCATCGGGATTGGAGGAAAACTCATTAACGATACTATATGAAGAACAGGGCATCAGGACTGGAGGAAAACTCATTAACGACACGTGTTATGCAGATGACACAGCCTTGCTCGCTGAATGAGAAAAGGGCTTGAAGCACTTACTAATGAAGATCAAAGACCACAGCCTTCACTATGGCTTGCACCTCAACATAAAGAAAACAAAAACCCTCACAACTGGACCAATGGGCAATATCATGATAAACGGAGAAAAGATTGAAGTTGTCAAGGATTTCATATTACTTGGGTCCACAAAGAACAGCCATGGAAGCAGCAGTGGAGAACTCAAAAGACGCATTGCACTGGGTAAACCTGCTGCAAAGGACCTCTTTAAAGTGTTGAAAAGCAAAGATGTCACATTGAAGACTAAGGTGCACCTGACCCAAGCCATGGCATTTTCAATCGCATCATATGCATGTGAAAGCCGGACAATGAATAAGGAAGACTGAAGAAGAACTGACGCCTTTGAATTGTGGTGTTGGCAAAGAATATTGAATACACCATGGACTGCCAAAAGAATGAACAAATCTGTCTTGGAAGAAGTACAACCAGAATGCTTCTTAGAAGGAAGGATGGTGAGACTGTGTCTTACATACTTTGGACATGTTATCAGAAGGGATCAGTCTCTGGAAGAGGACATCATGCTTGGCAAAGTACAGGATCAGTGGAAAAGAGGAATACCGTCAACGAGGTGTATTGACACAGTGACTGCAACAATGAGCTAGAGCATCACAACGATTGTGAGGATGGTGCAGGAAACGGGCAGTGTTGCGTCCTGTTGTGCATAGGGTCGCTATGAGTCAGAAACAACTCGATGGCACCTAACAACCACATGAGTAACTGATGGTCTGATCCACAATCAGTGCCTGGCCTTGTTCTGACTGATGATATTGAGCTTTTCCATCGTCTCTTTCCACAGATGTAGCTGATTTGATTCCTTTGTGTTCCATCTAGTGAGGTCCATGTCACCATTTATGTTGGTAAAAAAGGTATTTGCAATGAAGAAGTCGTTGGTCTTGCAAAATGGAATCATTCGATCTCTGGCATCGTTTCTATCACCAAGGCCATATTTTCCAACTACTGGCTCTTCTTCGTTTCCAACTTTTGCATTCCAATCACCAGTAATTATCAGTGCATCCTGACTGCGTGTTCAGTAAACTTCAGACTGCGGAAGTTGGTAAAGATCTTCAATTTCTTCACCTTTGGCCTTAGTAGTTGATTTATAAATTTGAAAAATAGTTGTATTAACTGGTCTTCCTTGTAGGCATGTGGATATTAACCTATCACTGATAGAACTGTACTTCAGGATAGATCTTGAAACGTTCTTTCTGAGTATGAATGCAACACCATTCCTCTTCAAGTTGTCATTCCCGGCACAGTACACTATACGATTGTCTGATTCAAAATAACAAATACCAGTCCATTTCAGCTCATTAATGACTAGGATACCCATGTTTATGTGTTCCATTTCATTTTTGATGATTTCCAATTTTCCTGGATTCATATTTCATACATTCCAGGATCTGATTATTAATGGATGTTTTCAATTATTTCTTCTCATTTTGAGTCTTGCCACATCCGCAAATGAAGGTCCCGAAAGCTTGACTCCATTCATGTCATTAAGGTTGATTCTGCTTAAAGGAGGCAGCTCTTCCCCAGTTGTGTGTGTTTTTTTTTTTTTTTCAGTAAAGCAAAAAGAAAGTTTTATTTGGCATATATTCAAAAAGGCAAATGTGGGAAGTGGACAAGCATGTTGCTACAGCCATGTCTGCCCAAGTCCAAGGAAATATTACAGAATACGCAAGAATGAGAAAACAGACAAGTATGCTGCCACAGCCATGTCTGTCCAAGTCCCCCCAGTCATGTTTTGAGTACCTTCCAACCTGAGGGCCTCATCTTCTGGCACTATATCGGGCAATGTTCTGCTGCTATTTATAAGGTTTTTACTGGCTACAGTCTGTCAGTTTGTTATACTATGGGTCTTGTGTCTTTCTGTGATGCTGGAAGCTACGCCACTGGTATTCAAATACCAGCAGGATAATCTGTGGCGGACAGGCTTCAGCTGAGCCTCCAGACTAAGACAAAGCACAAGGACCTGTCAGTCTACTTCTGAGAAGAATCAGCCAGTGAAAAGGTAATGAATCCTGACATCCAAATTTTGGAGCTTATTTCAGTAGTTTTCAATTTTTTTCTAATAAGGCAGATTTCCCCTCTCCCCCCACACCCACCCAGTAAAATCCTACATGGAAACCCAATATATTAAATAGATTTACAGAAATATGTTGGCAGATGTTATAATTGGCTCCATGTCAGCTCCAGCCTCCTTGCAGAGCTCCTTCCTGTTCTGCACAGGCTGGAAGGCTACACACATTTTCAGATTTCCTCGCACCGAATCAGATATCCTACTAATGTGAGATTGACTTCAGAACTGAGTTACATGGGAAGAAAGGCAGGGCACAGGTGCTCGTTTTGCTGAGGAGGACAAAGGCATTGCCAGTCTAGACCCCGGGGACAGCAGACCCCTGATTCCCTGGGGATTCCTGAGGCCAAGGGGGTAGGTGTACCAGGCACAGGGGAGGAAGTGTAGTTCTGGGCTTGAATATTTTTATTAGTAGCACCACCCAAAGCTTATCTCTAGCCCTTGCAATGATTTTTTGTGTTGTTGAACTACAACAACACAAAAATCAGAGGTAAATATCACTAATGCTTTAGCTAACTCTGTATTTTTTCTGTGCCTACAAATGTAAATATAATTAATATTTTATAAAATAGTGTTATTCTATATTATAAGCTCTTTTTAATTTGCTCTTTTTTAAAATCTGAGAATATATTATCAGCATCTTTACATGTACGTGAAACATACCAAAACCAAACCCGTTGCCATCGCGTGGATTCTGAGTCATAGCGACCGTATAGGACAGAGGAGGAATGCCCCATACTTTCCAAGAAGTGCCTGGTGGATTCGAACCGCCAGCCTTTTGGTTAGCAGCCGTAGCTCTCAACCTCTATGCCACCAGGGTTTCTAAGTGAAATATAGGTATAACATAATCATTTTAGGAGCTACATAGTATTCCATTGGGTACATTATCAGACTTAACTAATAATAAACACACACGCACAGAGTTTCCCAGCATAATACACAATGCTAAAAGAAATAATAGCGTGCCTGTGTGTTTGTGTGTGTGTGTCTCATAATAGTAAATTTAAGTTCTAATAGATGTCACTGCTTTTTTAAGGTTTATAAATAGATCCTTTCCTCAGCAGGATGTTTGGTTTAAATGAATGTTTTAACAACCAACTAGAAAATTTCCATTTAAAATTTTAATTCATAAAATGTAAAATTTTAGAGCTAAAAGATACCTTAGAAAGCACGAGTTCTTGGGTGAGGCAAACAGTTCAGCGCCCAGCTGTGAATGAAAGGTTGGCTGTTTAAGTCCACCCTGAGGTGCCTTGGAAGAAAGGCCTGGTGATCTACTTCAGAAAAATCAGACATTTAAAACCCTAGGGAGCACGGTTCTACTCTGACACATGCGGGGGCCACCATGGATCCGAGTCGACTGGGTGATAAGTGGTAACTGGTGTCTTATAACCTACTGAAAGGGTTCCCTGATTCCTACTGTCCTCCAGGCTTCCTATTACTCCACTCTGTCTCCACGTGGAGGAATCTCTTTCCATGCTAAAATAAAATGAGTTCAATGAGACAAACGGCCAGAATATTTTGTTCACTGCTGTATCTGCTGTGCCTAGCACTCCACTTGGGCATCTAGTAGTTGGTCATTATCTGTCTGTATTTACTGCTGGTCCAGGCTGCTATCCTCTGGGTCCCCACTGCCACATGAAGGCTTGCTGTTAGCAAGTGTTCAGATATCCTATACACCTGCCCTTTCACTGGCATGTGGGGACAGGGCGGAGAGGAGTTGCTGAAGGCAATTTGTCAGGGCAAGGAGAAACCAGAACAGGCCTGCAGTTGCCCCTCAGAGTCCAACCATAAACATGCTAGATTCAGTCCAATTATAGTCAGTATAGTTAGAACAAGAAGGGTATCACATGGGGCGAATTTCCGAGGGAGCTCAAGTTACAAAGGGCAAAGCTGGTCGGGGTTCCAGATAAAGGCAAAGTCCTATCATGAATTTGAACAAGCAAAGGAAAACGTGGTAGTTACAAGATATTGGGAGACAGGAGATTCTGACAGGGCCGCAGCTATAAATAAATAGTTACGTTTAATTGGGAGATGCAACACTGAAAAGACTGGGATCCAGTTTCTTTGAATGAGCTGAAGACACCCAGCAGTTGGATTAAGGCTGTATAAAACCACCCTGCCCCAGAGCGTAATCACCCGAGGCTGCAGCCATCTGAGAGAGCCTCAGAAGCGATCAGGTCTGCTCTAGGGCACAGGATAAGCACAGGGGTTTAACCCCACAGTGAATCTATTCACCTAGTTTGGAGGCAGGAGACAGACAAACTGGGAAAAATGGAGGCTGGAGCTGGGATGGGAGCCAGGTTGTAAATGCCTGGTTAGACACTGACCCAGGGCTCAGCTATATCCACACCTTCCCGTGCTACCATGAGTAAAGTGGTCATGTTCTAAACCTAAGTCTGACAACGCAGGTTTGTGAAGAGAAACCAGCCTTCAGAATTTTTCTCTCAGAATAGTTCCTAACCACCTGGGGCGCCTCTGCCGAAGAGCCACGGCAATTCTCCCAGAAACATGAACACAGACCCCCAGATTTCGCGGGCAGTTTCAGCAGGGTCACAGACTTGAAGATCACGAAGCACACTCTGGCTTCTTCATCAAGGTACAAACTGTTGTTGCCGTTGGGTGACGTCCGGTTGGTTCTGACTCATAGCCACCCTATGTAAACAGAGCGAAACGCTGCCCGGTCCTGCGCCATCCTCACAATTGTTCTTACGCTTAAGCCCATTGTTGAAGCTACTGGTCAATCCCTCCCTGAGGGTCTTCCTCTTTTTCACTGACCCTCTACCAAGCATGATGTCCTTCTCCAGGGACTGATCCCTCTTGATAACATGTCCAAAGTATGTGAGATGTAGTCTCACCATCTTTGCTTCTAAGGAGCATTCTAGTCGTATTTCCTCCACGACAGATTTGTTCATTCTTTCAGCAGCCCGTGGTATATTCAATATCCTTCACCGATACCACAATTCAGAGGCATCAGTCCTTCTTTCGTCCTTATTCATCGCCCAGCTTTCGCATGCATATGATGCAACAGAAAACACCATGGTTTGGGTCAAACCAAAATCAAATCAAATCCCTTTCCGTCAAGTCGATCCGGACTCTTAGAGACCCTGCAGGACTGCACCTTAGTCCTTAAAGTGACATCTTTGCTTTTCAACGCTTTAAAGAGGTCTTTTGCAGCAGATCCGCCCAATGCAATAGGTCTTTTGATTTCTTGACTGCTGCTTCCATGGGTGTTGATTGTAGATCCAAGTAAAATGAAATCCTTTACAACTTCAATATTTTTTCTGTTTATCATGATGTCACTTATTGGTCCAGGTGTGAGGATTTGTTTTCTTTATGTTGAGGAGTAAACCATGCTGAAGGCTGTGAATTCATCAGTAAGCGCTTCAAGTCCTCTTCACTTTCAGCAAGCAAGGCTGAGTCATCTGCACAATGAAGGTGGTCAAGGAGTCTTCCGCCAATCCTGATGTCATGTTCTTCTTCACATAGCCCAGCTTCGTGGATTATTTGCTCAGCATACAGACTGAATAAATGTGGTGAAAGATACAACCCTGATGCACACCTTTTCTGACTACAAAATAGTTGTAGTCAAAAGTTGTTGGTATGAAAACCATTTCAGTTTCTGAATACTAAAAACATAAAAACATAATTTTATAAAATTCTTCTTCACATATTCTGAAAGTAACATGCATTCATATGGTATGGATCCAACTAGTAAAAAACATCAAAATACCTAGTGAAAAAAGAAATAATCCTTCCACTCCCATCCTCAATTCCACATGGTCTTCCTCATGCTAGCCGAGGTTAACTGAGCAGTAGGTATCTTTTCTCAGCTTTTTCCCATTGTCATATAAATATAACCCTTCACTGTATGTGGTTGTGTTTTTTCTCACAAAACAGCACTGTCTTATATTCATTACGCCGCAGCATACTTTCCTTACTTAACAGGCCATCATGGACATTACTCTAGATAATAACTTATGCCACAGATTACTCAATTATCCCCTATTGATAGACATTTAGGCTATTTTCAGTATTTCATCTCTATAAACAATGCTGTGGTAAATATTCTAGTAAGCGTATCTATAACATTCTCCCTACTTTAAGAATACTGAATACTGCCCTGAAGGAAAAAGACACATACGAAGATTTCTTTCTCACAGAGGAGTCTCTGTAGAGCTTCTAACAGACGCAGATGAGCAAAAATATTCATTAAATAACTCTTTGGGCACATCTAACGTAGTATCATTTCCAGGCAAAAACACATTGTTCATATGGTGATAATTAAAATTGATGTTCTTGAAAATACACCTTCCTCCAGGTAAATAATCTCACACACACACACAAAAATTAGCCTCTTATCACCACCAGAAGGAGGCTTGGCTGCTAACCGAAAGGTCTGAGCCCACCAGCCACTCTGTGGGAGAAAGATGTGACAGTCTGCTTCCAGAAAGATTACAGCCTAGGAAACCCTATGGGGCAGGTTTACTCTATCCTATAGGGTTGCCGGAAACCCTGGTAGCATAGTGGTTAAGAGCTATGGCTGCTAACCGAAAGGTCAGTGGTTCGAATCTACCAGGCGCTCCTTGGAAACCATATGGGGCAGTTCTACTTTGTCCTATAGGGTCACTATGAGTCAGAATGGACTCGACGGCAAGGGGTTTGGTTTTTTTGGTATAGGATTGCTATGAGTCGAAAATGACTTGATGGCAATGGGTTTTGGTTTTTGTTTGGATCCCTACCAGCTTTGCTTTCAGGCTTGATTTCAAGTATCTTAATGCTGAATCAAGGCTATATGTGTTGCCATTCAAAACAGGTATAAAACGAACCCTTATCCAAAGTCTTTCTTATTTGTATTTTTTATTATAGCAGCTATGGATAATGCATTGGTTTCTCTTTAGTGTATTCTAATACACTTGAAATAATATCGTCATAACCTGAGATTTCTCTGTTAGCCCCCACTTCCTTTCACTGTGGTCTCCGATGCCCTTGTCCTGGAAGCTCAGCCTCTGTCTGATTTTACTAATCATCAGTCGTTAGATAAGGAGATATTAGCAGCCTTAGCTTCTTTAGTAGTTGAGGCCTAGAAATTATACTGCTCACAAACACCGTTTGGTGATCCTAGAATGAGTTCTGAACAACTGAAATAATCTCCTATCCTTGCTCAATTAGAATAGTAAATTCAACCAGATTTTTCTCTCACTTTCCCTACCTACCACTTTTATTTCATGCTGGAATTGAAATTTTACTTTAAATCCCAACATGCTTGGATGGAGCCCAGATGGGCTGAGTAGCAGCTCTCCCAGGGTTCCCAGATTTGGGTGTTGGATATGTGGGAGAGGACTGGCTCCTAATCACTTTGTTCCTGTAGCAGATGCAGGTCGGAAGTCTGCTTGGAAGAGGCTAACTACCTAGGTCTCAATGGCTCCACTCCCTTGAGATGGCACATTGTGTGTGTGTGCGCATGTGCGTGTGTCTTGTGCCACCAAGTCAATTCCAATTCATGGCAATCCCATGTATGTCAGAGTAGAACCGTTCCCTGGGGTCGCCAAGCCTCTTCTTTCTTGGTGCTGCTGGCTGGGTTTTACCTGCCCACCTTTCAGTTACCAGCCGAGTACAAACCATCTGTGCCACCCACAGACCTGAACGGACACTAGTACAGTGAGAAGAGAAAAGGCTTTAGAAACAGACGGACAAGGGTCACTGACTTCCCCTCCCTTTAGGACTGCTGTGGAGATTCAATGAGATAACACAGTATTTGTAAATTAATAGTCATTACCTCCTCTTATGTAACAAGAGCCATTGAAAAAAAAGAAAATTGCTGTTGAGTTGATTCCAACTCCCAGCAACCCTGTAGGACAGAGCACAACTGCCCCATAGGGTTTCCAAGGAGCAGCTGGTGGATTCCAACTGCCGACCTCTTGGTTAGTAACCAAACGCTTAACCACTGTACCACCAGGGCTCCAGCAAGAGTCATTAGGCTCCTACTATTATGATTTACCTGGAAAACAGACCCAGACCCATCAACGCCACCTGTACCAAGCCCAAGTTCAGCCAGTCTTTTCTGGACATTCTGTATCGGACGGTCATAGACCCAGGCATTCATCAAGACTTCTGGCAGAGATAACATACTTCATAAAGAAAATGTTCTAGATCCTACTTTGGTGAGTAGAGTCTGGGCTCTTAAAAGCTTGCAAGAAGCCATCTAAGACACATCTACTAGTTCCAGAAAAAAGGAGAATGAAGAAAAGCAAAGACACAAGGGAAATATTAGCCCAAAGGACCACATGAACTGCAGACTTCACCAGCCTGCGACCAGAAAAACTAGATGGTACCTGGCTACCACCAATGTCTGCTCGGACAAGGATCAAAACTGGCAGTATCAGACTGAGCAGGAGAAAAATGTAACCAGAATTCAAACACACAAAAGAAGACCAGACTTACTGGCCTGACAGAGACTGGAGGGACCCCAAAACTATGGCCCCCAGACACTCTGCTAACACAGAACTGAAACCATTCCCAAAGCCCACTTTTCAGACAAGACTAAACAGGCCTATAAAATGAAAAATCACACACATGAGGAATGCACTTCTTAGTTCAATCAAATATACAACACCAAATGGGCAGCTCCTGTCCAAAAGCAAGATGAGAAGGCAGGAAGGGGCAGCAGCTGGACGAATGGACACAGGAAAACTGGGGTGGAAAGGGGGAGGAGTGTGTTGTCACACTGTAGAGATTGCAACCAATGTCACAAAACAATATGTGTATAAATGTGTATTAATTTTTGAATGAGAAATTAACTTGAGCTGTAAACTTTCACCTATAAGAAAAAAAAAAAAAGATTTCAGCCAGATTTGTCCATATCCCAATCACTTTACTAAAGCTGTACTCCCAAGAGCACCACTTCCTCTCCTGGTCTCACATATACGCCTCCCTATTACCGTCTGTACCAATACACTTGGCTTTTCCTCCCATCGTGATGAATGTATTGTCCTTGCTCTTGTCTAAGGCCAACCCCTCCACTTGTGTGTGATGTCTCATTCTTTCATCTAGTCAAGGACAACACTCCAGCAACTCTCAGCTCTCTCTTGCATCAACAATTTTCCCTGTCTACTGAATCATCCCTATGAGCATACAAACAAGCTCTGTCTTCTCCCATGTTTGAAACACAAAACTAAAGGCCCGTCCCTCCAGATGGACTCCTCTCTGCTCGCCTTTACAACAAACCTTCTGTAAGACTCGTGGATATGTTTGTCTGCAAGTTCTCTCCTCCCATTCTTTTTTTTTTTTTTTTTTCCACAGAGAGTTCCACCTTTGAGAGCTGTCTCTTTTGGCCTCCAAGAAGCACAGTGGCAAGGGACAAGCCGACTAAGCAGTCAGACAAACCCAAGGACAAAGCCCAGCCCAGCCACTTACTAGCCGTGTGACTTGTGTCAAATTCCTAAATCTAAGTCTCAGTTTTCCATCTGTAACACCTTGCACCAATGATTTTTTGAGTGTGTGTGTTTCAGAGGAAGGTTTACAGAGCAAACTAGTTTCTCATTAAACAACTAATGCACATATTGTTTTGTGACATTGGTTTTCAACCCCACAACACGTCAACACTCTCCCCTTCTCGACCTTGGGTTCCCCATTACCAGCTTTCCTGTCCCTTCCTGCCTTCTCGTCCTTGCCCCAGGGTTGGTGTGCCCATTTAGTCTCATTTGGTTTTATGGGTCTGTCTAAATTTTTGGCTGAACGGTGAACCTCGGGAGTGACTTTAGTACAGAGTTAAAAGGTTGTCCAGGGGCCATACTCTCAGGGTATCCCCAGCCTCCATCAGAACAGTTAAATCTAGACTTTTTTTGTGAATTAGAATTTTGTTCTACATTTTTCTCCAGCTCTAGCCACAGTCTTCTGTTGTGATCCCTGTCAGAGCAGTTGGTCGCGGTAGCTGGGCACAATCTAGTTGTGCTGGACTCAGTCCGGTAGAGGCTGTGGTACTTGTGTCCATTAGTCCTTTGAATTAATCTTTCCCTTCTGTCCGGTTTTCTTCATTCTCCCTTGCTCCAGATAGGTGGAACCAGTGGAGTATGTTAGATGGCCACTCACAAGCTTTTAAGACCCCAGTTACTGCTTACCAAAGTAGGATGTAGAACATTTTCCTTATAAATGATGTTATGTCAATTGAGCTAGGCATCCCCGAGATCATGGTCCCCAGCCCTCAGCCCAGTAATTCACTTCCTCAGGTAGTTTGGATATGTCTATGAAGCTTCCATGACCTTGCCTCGATCAAGCCCATTCTTTCTTAAAATAAACCCACTCAAATCAACTCACCAAAACTGCTGTTGGCAAAATCACTAATACTTCCCCACTGCTACAGTTTATGATCAAACCTGACTCACCAGCAGCATCTGACACAGTGTTCTCTCTGTTCCGTCGACCTTCTGCACTTGGCAGGGGCAGATTATCCAACAGGCAGGGTAAGCAAGGTGCTTACCTTGCTTACTACATCATTCTTAGTGAACAATTTCGCATGTTTTCACCACATCAAAGGTTCTGCTCCTAGGTATGGCTGGCACCTGTCTCTCTCCCAACCCCACAGCACCATTCTACAGATTCAAAGCCTCTTCTCAAATGTACAGTCCTTGACAGGGGCAGGTGACCCAGTAAGCAAGGTAAGCACAGGCTGACTTGTGGTTACTTACCAATCAGCAGTGAACTATTTCACATGTTTTTCACCACATCAAATGTGATGAACAATTTCTGTAGTGAACAATTTCATATGTTGTTCCCTATAGATTAGTAAGTAAGCACAAGTCAGTCCGTGCTTACCTTGTTTGCTGGGTCATCTGCCCCTATACCCTTGGCTCCCAGGATACCATGCTCTCTTGTTTCTCTTTCTAGCTCAGTGGACACTCCTCCATTCCCTTCACTATCTCTTCTCTCCAACCTCCTATGTTGAAGCACTACTGGGCTCAGTCCTCGGATTTCTTCTCTACCTATATTCACTCCCTTGAGATCTCCTACAGTCTCATGGCTTTAAATGCCATCTATATGCTCGTAATCTCCTAATTTATAACTTCAGTTCTAACCACAACTCTGAACTTCAGATCCTTATGTTTAGCTGCTGACTTGACCTATATTCGGATGTCTAGTAAACATCGCAAACTTAGCATGACTAGAACTCAACTCCTGATATCCACTCCCCCAAAAATGTGTTCTTCCCACATTCCTCCTCATCTCCAAAATCCTCCTCACATGTAAAAATAAGATTAAAGACATGTTTTCATGATCAAATCGCTATAAAGAGCTTCAACATATCTGCTGCTATACAGTAATTATATGTCCATTCAATCATGAATTACTTGTGTGTGAAAATTCAAAGACAGGAAAGCAGCAATCCTCTACATCAGCTTAAATCACCCTTACAAATCTAAATGCTATTTTTCTTCTGTTTTAAAAACTTCCTTGTCGCAGAAACCGGCTGCTGTTGGCCAAAGCTAATTTAACCTCCATGAAACAAATAGATATATCCCAGAGTTCTAACCTTATTTTATAATTAAGTATAAAACAACCTCGATCAGCTGCATCAGCCAAAAAGAGAGGATAGTGTTATGAAATCAATTGCAACACCTGGCTTTGTAAAATGAATAGGATGAAACGGAAAAGAACACGTACTTTCTCCACACAAATTTAATTCCATAGCAAAAAGTCATTTCCAAAATTAGGTTACATTAGAACATCTACCATAATTAGAACGTGAAGAATCTACTAGCCTAGTTTTGTTTGTTATGAGAAGACAATAAGAAAAGAATATATTTTAAAATGACAATAAATTACAAAATGTAAGACACTTCAAATTTTCACTAGCACTGATGGGCTGATGGCCAGTCAGCACAGAAAGCCTAACCATATACTCAATCTCTTGATTTAGTAAGAAAAATCAGTTCTGACCAGCATATAGTAAACACATAAATAAACGAAAGAATGAAAGAAAGAAATGCACCAAGCATGTCAGTGTACACAGTGATGGTGAGCCTAAGTGACACACTCTGAAGACGGTGTGACTGATCCTCTGCTGCTGTCAGGGAGTCACAGCCATTTCTTTGCGTCCGGAACTGAGTCTGCCCATATGTTGGTGATAAGAACAGCCAATGTGATTAAAATAATACTGAAGTTAAATGCAATTCTTGAGGCTCTCTAGAAATAATTTATAAAGTTTACCAACCAAAATTGTGTTCTTACTACTTTATTAAAACTATACACCCAACCATACCACAGATCTTTAAGTGCTGTCATTTGACTCTTTCCAGCTAAGCTTATCTATCTCAAGAAGCATTCAAACATAGTAAGAATAAAAGGTGAATGCATGATCATTCCAATGTTACAAACAGTCCAGAGAGACAGCAGAATTGCAGCAAACTGTATTTGTTGACTGTGACTGACTACCTACAACCATGAGGCTTTCCTATTATGATCTGATATTCATGAGTGGGATATAAAACACCTGAAAAAATTCAAATTAATGACTGCTTCTTTGAGTCACATTGTTCCTAAAAAAAAAAAGACCCACACAAATCAAAAAGAGCCTTTCGGAGGCGGAGCCAAGATGGCAGAATAGACAGACGCTTCCAGCGAGCCCTCTTTACAACAACAACAAAAAAAAAGAAAACAAGTGAAACGAGTATAAATGTGACGATCTGGGAGCCTTGAGCTTCAAAGGCAAGCTTAAAAAATGAACTGAGGAGCAGGGGGAGGAAAAGACAGTTCAGAAGCAGAGAGGAGTTACCGGACCTGAATCGCAGGGAGCCCTCAGGCACCATTCCCGGAGCAGCGCTGGCAGCGGGTTGGTCCTAGTGTTCGGCCACAGATTCCTCGGGGAGAGGCAGCCAGCCACACAGTCTGCTCACATCTCCGGAACCTGAGGAGAACTGCGCTCTCGACAAAAGCTAAGTACTTGCGTATATTTTAACGCGCCTCCCCACCCCCAACCGGGCTTCAGCAGCTGAATCCCTGGGCCTGAAATAGGCCCTGTTGAGCAAGTACAGCCATTCTCCCAGCCTTGGGGAAGGAAAAAATTTGCATTTGGGGGAAAAGATAATTTCCTAGGTCCACTAACCAGGGGAACTCAGGACAGAAGCAGCTCCTGTCCAGGCATAAACTATCCGTGGACGTTGAGGATCTTACCCTTCTGCATGGACCCATGTGGGCCTATTTCGGGAGAACAGGCCCTTGTTGGCAGACTCCAACCATTTCAGCTGTGCAGTGGAGAGGTGGGTGTTTGATGTTTGACACTGCTTTGCTTATTATACAAGGTCCCCACCTACCCACATCAGGGACCTAAGGATTGCTAGCTCCACTCAGGTCACCCAGCCACCTGCGACAGGGGTCCAAAGATAACTGGTACCTCCCAGTCCTTACAACCAAAAACTTTGGGTGCCCACGGTCTGTCTGCAGACCCCACCACCGGCACGCTCTAGGGACAGGGATGCGCTTTCCTCAGAGACACTCGGGGTCAATTCTCAGCCCCCTGCCTTGTTCGGATCATGACCCCCTGCTGCAAGCAGATGCCAGTAAGTACACCAATCACCCCTGCCCCTCTATGACTGTAGGACAGAGCCTGTACCACACACTTGATGATCAGCTACCTGGAAACCTGAGCTGAATTCATACAAGAAAACTGAATGCGCTGCTAGAGTGATATAACTGATAACACCTCTAGCCATCCAGGGACAGGACGTCAGCAATCCAAAAGCAAAAATAATCAAGCTAGCTCACTCAAGCAACCGTTGGGGGTATACCAAAACAAAACAAAGCAAGCAGCCATGACACAGTAAATAAGCATAAATTAATACAATCACTTACAGATGGCTCAGAGACAACAGCCAATATCAAGTCACATAAAGAAACAGACCATGAACACCTCAACAGGCACTCGAAACAAAGAATCCAGGGATCTTCTACATGAAAGTGCATTCCTGGAATTACCAGATGAAGAATACAAAAGTTTAGTATACAGAACCCTCCAAGACATCAGGAAGGAAATGAGACAATACGCAGAACGAGCCAAGGAACACAGAGATAAAGCAATTGAATAAATTAGAAAGATTATTCAGGAACATAATGAAAAGTTTGATAAGCTGGAAAAATCCATAGACAGGCAGCAATCAGAAATTCAGAATATTAACAATAAAATTACAGAAGTAGACAGCTAAATACAAAGTCAGAGGAGCAGAACTGAGCAAGTAGAAGCTAGAATTTCGGAATTCAAAGATAAATCACTTGGCAATAATGTATCTGAAGAAAAATCAGATAAAAGAATTAAAAAAATGAAGAAACCTTAAAAATCATGTGGGACTCTATCAAGAGAAATAACCAACGAGTGATTGGAATACCAGAACAGGGAAGGATAACAGAAAATACAGAGAATTGTTGAAGATTTGTTGGCAGAAAACTTCCCTGATACTGTGAAAGATGAGAAGACATCTATCCAAGTTGCTCATCAAACTCCAAATAAGGTACATATTGAAAGAAAGTCACCAAGACATATTACAATCAAGCTTGCCAAAACCAAAGATAAAGAGAGAATTATAAGAGCAGCCAGGGATAAAGGAAAAGTCACCTACAAAGGAGAGCCAATAAGAATAAGCTCAGACTACTCGGCAGAAACCATGCAGGCAAGAAGGCAATGGGATGACATATTTAAAAAATTGAAGGAAAAAAATTGCCTTCCAAGAATCATATATCCATCAAAACTGTCTCTTAAATATGAAGGTGAAATTAAGACATTTCCAAATAAACACAAATTTAGGGAATTCGTAAAAACCAAACCAAAACTACAAGAAATACTAAAGGGAGTTCTTTGGTTAGAAAATCAGTAATACCAGCTATCAACCCAAGACTAGAACACTGGGCAGAGCAAGCAGAAGTCAACCCAGACAGGGAAATCCAAAAAAAAAGAGAAAGATTATAAAAAAAAAAAAGCTCAAAACAGGGTAACAGCGATGTTATTATGTAAAAGAAGAAAACAGTAGAATAATACAGGGGAACTAAGAAATGTAATCATACACCTTCCATATGCAGAGGAAGATACAGCGATACAAAGAAATAAATTTAGGTTTAAACTTAGAAAAATAAGGGTAAATAATAAGGTAACCACAAAGGAAACAAACTATCCTACTCATCAAAATAAAATACAAGAAAAAAATAGAGACTCAGCAGAAACAAAATCAACAACAACAAATATGAGGAAAGGACAATATATAAAGAAAATCTACTCAGCACATAAAATCAAGTGGGAAAAAGAAACTGTCAACACACAAAAAAAGACATAAAAATGATAGCACTAAATTCACACCTATCCACAATTACCCTGAATGTAAATGGACTAAATGCACCAATAAAGAGGCAGAGAGTGGCAGAATGGATTAAAAAACAAGATCCATCTACATGCTGCCTACAAGAGACACACTTTAGACTTAGAGACACAAACAAACTAAAACTCAAAGGATGCAAAAAAATATATCAAGCAAACAACGATCAAAAAAGAGCAGGAGTGCCAATATTAATTTCTGACAAAATAGACTTTAAAGTTAAATCCATCAGAAAGGATAAGGAAGGACACTATATAATGATTAAAGGGACAATACACCAAGAAGGTATAACCATATTAAATATTTATGCACCTAATGACAGGGCTGCAAGATACATAAAACAAACTCTATCAGCATTGAAAAGTGAGATAGACAGCTCCATAATAATAGTAGAATACTTCAACACACCACTTTTGGTGAAGGCCAGGACATCCAGAAAGAAGCTCTATAAAGAAATGGAAGATCTAAATGCCACAATCAATCAACTTAATGTCATAGGCATACACAGACCACTCCACCCAGCAGAAGCCAAGTACACTTTCTTTTCCAACGCACATGAGACGTTCTCTAGAATAGACCACATTTTAGGTCATAAAGCAAGCCTTAGCAGAATCCAAAGCATTGAAATACTACAAAGAATCTTCTCTGACCGTAAGGCCATAAAAGTAGAAATCAATAACAGAAAAAGCAGGGAAAAGAAATCAAACACTGGGAAACTGAACAATACCCTGCTCCAAAAATACTAGGTTATAGGAGACATTAAGGATGGAATAAAGAAATTCATAGAATCCAATGAGAATGAAAATACTTCCTGTCAGAACCTTTGGGACACAGCAAAAGCGGTGTTCAGAGGCCAATTTATATCAATAAATGCACACATCCAAAAAGAAGAAAGGGCCAAAATCAAAGAATTATCCTTATACCTTGAACAAATAGAAAGAGAGCAACAAGAGAAACCCACAGGCACCAGAAGAAAACAAATAATAAAAATGACAGCTGAACTAATGAAATGGAAAACAGAAAAATAATTGAAAGAATTAACAAGACCAAAAGCTGCTTCTTTGAAAAAATCAACAAAATTGATAAACCACCGGCCAAACTGACAAAAGAAAAACAGGAGAGGAAGCAAATAACCAGAACAAGAAATGAGATGGGCGATATTACAACAGACCCAACGAAATTAAAAGAATCATATCAGATTAAAAATGGAAAATTGTATTCTAACAAATTTGAAAACCTAGAAGAAATGGATGAATTCCTAGTAACACACTACCTACCTAAACTAACACAGAGGTAGAACAACTAAATAGACCCATAACAAAAGAAGAGATTAAAAAGGTAATCAAAAAACTCCCAAGAAAAAAAAAAACCCTGGTCCGGACAGCTTCACTGCAGAGCACTACCAAACTTTCAGAGAACAGTTAACACCACTACTACTAAAGGTATTTCGGAGCATACAAAAGGACAGAATACGACCAGACTCATTCTATGAAGCCACCATATCCCTGATACCAAAACCAGGTAAAGACACCACAAGAAAAGAAAATTACAGACTTATATCCCTCATGGATGTAGATGCAAAAATCCTCAACAAAATTCTAGCCAACAGAATTCAACAACATATCAACAAAAATAATTCACCATGAACAAGTGGGATTCATACCAGGTATGCAGGGATGGTCCAACATTACAAAAACAATTAATATAATCTACCACATAAATAAAACAAAAGATAAGAATCACATGATTTTATCAATTGATGCAGAAAAGGCATTTGACAAAGTTCAACACACATTCATGATAAAAAAAAAACTCTCAGCAAAATTGGAATAGAAGGAAAATTCCTCAATCTAATAAAGGGCATTTATACAAAGCCAACAGCCAACATCACCCTAAATGGAGAGAACCTGAAAGCATTCCCATTGAGATCGGGAACCAGACAAGGATGCCCTTTATCACTGCTCTCATTCAATATTGTGTTGGAGGTCCTAGCCAGAGCAGTTAGGCTAGATAAAGAAAGGGCATTCAGATTGGCAAGGAAAAAGTAAAAGTATCTCTATTTGCAGATGACATGGTCTTATACACAGAAAACCCTAAGGAATCCTCAAAAAACTACTGAAACTAATAAAGAGTTCAGCAGAGTGTCAGGATACAAGATAAACCTACAAAAATCAGTGGGATTCCTTTACACCAACAAAAAGAACATCAAAGAGGAAATCACCAAATCAATGCCATTTACAGTAGCCCCCAAGAAGATAAAATACTTAGGAATAAATCTTACCAGAGATGTAAAAGACTTATACAAAGAAAAATACAGTACACTTCTGCAAGAGACCAAAAGAGACACGTGAGTGGAAAAACAGATCTTGCTCATGGATGGGAAGACTTAACATTATAAAAATGTCTATTCTACCAAAAGTGATCTAGACATTTTATGCAATTCCGATCTAAATCCCAACAACATTCTTTAATGAGATGGAGAAACAAATCACCAACTTCATATGGAAGGGAAAAAGCCCCCAGATAAATAAGGCATTACTGAAAAAGAAGAACAAAGTGGGAGGCCTTACTTTACCTGATTTTAGAACCTATTATACCTCCACAGTAGTCAAAACAGCCTGGTACTGGCACAACAACAGATACATAGACCAATGGAACAGAATTGAGAATGCAGACATAAATCCATCCACATATGAGCAGTTGGTATTTGACAAAGGCCCCAAAACAGCTAAATGGGGAAAATACAGTCTTTTTAACAAATGGTGCTGGCATAACTGGATATCCATCTGCAAAAAAATGAAACAAGACCCATACCTCACACCATGCACAAAAACGAGCTCAAAATGGATCAAAGACCTAAATATAAAATCTAAAATGATAAAGATCATGGAAGAAAAAATGGGGATAACATTTAGAGCCCTAATACACGGCATAAACAGTATACAAAACATTATTAAGAATGCAAAAGAAAAACTAGATAACTGGGAGCTCCTAAAAATCAAACACTTATGCTCATCCAAAGACTTCCCCAAAAGAGTAAAAAGATTACCTACAGACTGGGAAAAAGTTTTTTAGCTATGACATTTCCGATTAGCATCTGATCTCTAAAATCTACATGATACGGCAAAAACTCAACTACAAAAAGACAAATAGCTCTATTAAAAAACGGGCAAAAGATATGAATAGACACTTCACTAAAGAAGACATTCAGGTAGCTAATAGATACATGAGGAAATGTTCACAATCATTAGCCATTAGAGAAATGCAGATCAAAACTACAATGAGATTTCATCTCACTCCAATAAGGCTGGCATTAATCCAAATAACACAAAATAATAAATGCTGGAGAGGCTATGGAGAGATTGGAACACTTCTACACTGCTGGTGGGAATGTAAAATGGTACAACCACTTTGGAAATCGATTTGGTGCTTCCTTAAAAAGCTAGAAATAGAACTACCATATGATCCAGCAATCCCACTTCTTGGAATATATCCTAGAGAAATAAGAGCCTTTCCATGAACAGATATATGCACACCGATGTTTACGGCAGCACTGTTTACAATAGCAAAAAGATGGAAGCAACCAAGGTGCCCATCAATGGATGAATGGATAAATAAATTATGGTATATTCACACAATGGAATACTATGCATTGATAAAGAACAGTGAAGAATCTGTGAAACATTTCATAACATGGAGGAACCTGGAAGGCATTATGCTGAGTGAAATTAGTCAGTTGCAAAAGGACAAATATTGTATAAGAGCACTATTATAAGAACTTGAGAAATAGTTTAAACTGAGAAGAAAACATTCTTTTGTGGTTATGAGAGGAAGGAGGGTGGGAGGGTGGGACAGGGGTATTCGCTAATTACTTGGTAGACAAGAATTACTTTAGGTGAGGGGAAACATAACACACAATACAGGGGATGTCAGCACAACTGGACTAAACCATAAGCAAAGAAGTTTCCTGAATAAACTGAATGCTTCGAAGGCCAGCATAGCAGGGGCAGGGGTTTGAGGACCATGATTTCGGGGGACATGTAAGTCAATTGGCATAATAAAATCTATTAAGAAAACATTCTGCATCCCACCTTGAAGAGTGGCATCTGGGGTCTTAAATGCTAGCAAGCAGCCATGTAAGATGCATCAATTGGTCTCAACTCACCTGGAGCAAAGGAAAATGAAGAACACCAAGGACACAAGGTAATTATGAGCCCAAGAGACAGAAAGGGCCACATGAAGCAGTCTACATCATCCTGAGACCAGAAGAACTAGATGGTGCCCAGCTACAACCGATGACTGCCCTGACAGGGAACACAACAGAGAACCCCTGAGGGAGCAGGAGAGCAGTGGGATGCAGACCCCAAATTCTCCTAAAAAGATCAGACTTAATGGTCTGACTGAGACTGGAAGGACCCCGGTGGTCATGGCCCCCAGACCTTCTGTTGGCCCAGGACAGGAACCATTCCCAAAGCCAACTCTTCAGACAGGGATTGGACTGGACAGTGGGTTGGAGGGGGTGCTGGTGAGGAGCGAGCTTCTTGGATCAGGTGGACACTTGAGACTATGTTGGCATCTCCTGCCTGGAGGGGAGATGAGAGGGTGCAGGGGGTTAGAAGCTGGTGAAACGGACACGAAAAGAGAGAGTGGAGGGAGAGAGCGGGCTGTCTCATTAGGGGGAGAGTAATTCGGAGTAGGTACATACACCTTGCTAAAAAAAAATAAAAAATAAAAAATAATTTTTTATTTTTTTTAGCAAGGTGTATGTGAGTTTTTATGTGAGAGACTGACTTGATTTGTAAACTTTCGCTTAAAACACAATAAAAATTATATATTAAAAAAAGAGGTTTTCTCCCCCATTTTTACTGAGCCAGATCAAAGAGCCTTCTGTTCATCGTACCTACAACGTTCCTTGACAGCATTATTTCTGCTGACAGTATAGAAGCACTCAGCAGCCTGACACCATTTCACATGGTGAGAACACAAGGGCAAATTATAAGCAATTTTCACATTTCCAAAAGTCATTTTCATTCATGGGTGGGAAAGTGATGTTAGCATGAGAGCTTCCAGGGCACTGGAATCAGTCACATGGTCGTACTCTATCATTCATCCACATAAAATCTTTAGGGGAAAAGCTCTAGAAATAAAAAAAGATATTTAAAATAATCATAAACATCCTGTTTTACTCCAAAGTACATATGTAAGTATTCCCTTTACCAGGTTCTTTTCAACGGCAACAAAGCCACAGGCCAAGCCCTTTGTTGTTGAGTAGATTCCAACTTACAGGACCCTGTAGGACAGACTAGAACTGCCCCTTGGGTTTCTGAAGCTCTAAATCTTTACCAGAGCACACTGTCACATCTTTCTCCCACAGAGTGGCCGGTAGGTTCAAACAGACAACCGTTTGGTTAGCAGCCACCAGGCTCCACATAGGCATCACAGTGCTTTTGAATTATTCATTTACTCATTAAATCTTTTGTTTGTTAATAAGCATTTAATATTCCCCCAGGTGTCAAACACTGTAAAAGTTATTAGAGGCTTGTTCAACACACGGAGAGACCTGGCACCAGATGATTCATTCTCAGAATGCATCTGAAAACTAGTAAAGAAAATACAACCCTATGAAACTGAAGTTAGTAGGGTAAGTATAAAATAGATGAGATTTTTCACATGTATAGACACATCATATGGTGAGAGTTTTAAAAAAGGCTTAGCGATCTCTATTGAAGAGATGAGATTCTGTGTGTCTCTCAAATCATATCCAGAGATACAAACCCACGGCGAGATTAATCATAACATGAACACACTCCACTAAGAGCAATTATACCCCAGCATTTCCCATGAAGAGAAATCTCTTATTCTAGGAACTGATCTAAAATTGCATTAGTATTACTCATAATTGCCCCAAACTGGAAATAACCCAAATGTCCTTCAGCAGGAGAATGGGTAAGCAAACTGTGGCACGTTCATACAGAGGAATGCTACTCGGCAACAAGGGACCAATAATGTGCGTGCAACAGCTGAGGTGAGTCTCCGAGGCATCACACTAAGTGGAAGAATCCAATCCCGTAAGGGTGACTGGAGAACAGATGAGCGGGGGCCAGGCATGGAGGTGGACAGAGGACGTAAACACAAAGGCATAACATGACAAAGTTTTTTCAGGGTAACGGAACTGATCTGTATTCCGAGCATGCCTGTCCTAAGGCATGGTGTTTTCAATCGCCTCACACACATGTGAAAGCTGGACAATGCATAAGGAAGACAGAAGAACTGACACCTTTGAATTGCGGTGTTGGGGAAGAATACTCAATATACCACGACTGCCAAAAGAAAGAACAAGTCTGTCTGTATTTCCGCGTTAGAGTCCTTGAGTGGTGCAGATGGTTACATCCTGGACTATTAACTGGAAGGTTGGAGGTTCAAACCCACCCATAGGTGCCCTGGAAGACAGGCCTGAGGAGCCGCTTCTGAAAAGTCACAGCCTTGAAAACCCTGTGGAGCAGTTCTACCCTGCACACACGGGGTCACCATGAGTCGGAACCGACTCGACAGCAACAACAACAACATTTCTTCATCTGATAGATGAAACTGGATTTGCAATCTCAATGAAGGCATTCACTGTACAAGAAGACAGACTCCTGAGGGTATTAACCTCCCACAAAGAACAAACGAATTCGTGGACTGCACGGTTTTGGATGAACACGGGTTCTTCAGCACTGGTAACGGTAAAAGAAAAAAAAAAAAACTTTTTTTTTTTTTTAAACCATTATCATTGCTTACTACTTGCAACTCTGCATCTGGGAGGTGGTTATAACTACGTAAGTGAAGAAAGTGTTTATAATCACACTAATAAAAATCATTAAAATTATTTTTATAAAGTAAAAATCTATATGCTTACTATATTTAAGGTTTTAGTAAAACTCAAGAACATGAAGAATATGAAGGGCATCATTATAAGTGAGTAAAATACACAAATTCAGGTGTCATTAAACAAAACCTATGACTTTGAACAATTTGAAAAAGGAAAGACATTAAGGAAATCATAAGTTCTAATACCAATAACATTACTCTGTTTAAGCAGACAGCAAATGTCAAAAAATCTACGTCAGCCAGGATAATTACTGAGAAGTTCCATAGAAAACCTGCGAGGGACACAGACTAAGATGTTTGCGTACAATGAGGAGGCTGAGCAGGAAAGGGGAGGGGCCTCCTGTCTGCCCTCCCCCTGCCCCAGCTCCTCTCCTCCCTCCCCGCTCCTCTCCCCCTCCCCTGCCCCAGCTTCTCTCCCCTTCCCCTTCTCCTCTCCTCCATCCCCTGCTCCTCTCCCCCTCCCGTTCCTCTCCTCCCTCCTCTGATCTTCTCCTCCCTCCCCTCCCCTGCTCCTATCCCCCTCCCCAGCTCCTCTCTTCCCTCTCCTGCTCCTCTCCTCCCTCTCCAGCTCCTCTCCCCCGCCCTGCCCCAGCTCCTCTCCCCTTCCCCAGCTCCTCTCCCCTCCCCTGCTCTTCTCCCCCCTCCCCTGCTCCTCTCCTCCATCTCCCGCTCCAGCTCCTCTCCCCCTCCCCAGCTCCTCTCCCCTCCCCCAGCTCCTCTCCCCTCCCCTGCTCCTCCCCCCCTTCTTCTGCTCCTCTCCCTCCTCCCCTCTTCCTCTTCCCCCTCCCTGGCTCCTCTCCCTCCTCCCCTGCTCTTCCCCCCCTCCCCTGCTCCTCTCCTCCATCTCTTGCCCGAGCTCCTCTCCCCAGCTCCTCTCCCTCCTCCCCAGCTCCTCTCCCTCCTCCCCAGCTCCTCTCCCTCCTCCCTAGCTCCTCTCCCCCTGCTCTTCTTCTCCCTCCCCTGCCTCAGTTCCTGTCCCCCTCCCCTGTCCCAATTCCTGTCCCCCTCCCTTTCTCAGTTCCTGTCCCCCTTACCTCCCGAGCTCCTCTCCTCCCTCCCCTGCCCCAGCTCCCCTTCCCCCTCCCGTCCCCAGCTCCTGCCTGCCCTCCCCTGCCCCAGCCCAGGGCTGGCACCCAGCTCCTGCCTGCTTCTAGGCTTGTTTAACTGTTACCCATCCTGCCTCTCAGAAAATGTTTCTGGATTCATGTTAAAAGTATCCCTGGATGTAAGAAGAGCTATACAGAAAAAGAGGGAGGGAATAACGCTTCCATTAGCTTTCTCTCAAGCTGGGAAGTGGACGAATTTCTAAAAATTCCTGAGGTTCCCAGGTGGAAGCCCTGACTGATGTTTAAAAAAAAGAAACATTATTTTAAGTTGTAGGGGTAGACAATTTTGTGACTCAACTTTTTCCCTTTTTCCTTTTTAATAGTCACCATTGGCTGCAGAGGGATGTGGTAGGAAAGAAATATCTAGGTATGCTCAGCTACTAACTAAAAAGGTCGCAGTCTGAATCCACCAGCTGCTCCCTGGAAACCCTATAGAGCAGTTCTACTCTGTCTTATAGGGTCACTATGAGTTGGAATCAACTCAAGGGCAACGAGTTTGGTTTGTTTTTGATTTATCTAAGGTCACTTTCTTCAAAATGCTTGTTACTTTTTTTTTTTTTTTTGCTTTACAATATTAAATTGCCCTGAGAAGCTTTCAAAAATCTATTCCGTAGAGTCAAACAAGTGGAAAAGATCACAGTGGCCATCGCTTTGCTTATGTCATTGCTATTAGGTGCCATCAAGCTGGTTCTAACTCATAGCGACCCCAAGTACAATAGAAGGGAACAGTGTCCAATCCTGTGCCACCCTCACAATCATTGCTATGTTTGAGCCCATTGTTGCAGCCACTGTGTCAATCCATCTCGTTGAGGGTCTTCCTCTTTTTCACTGACCCTCTACTTTACCAAGCATGGTGCCCTTCTCCAGGGACTGGTCCCTCCAAGATAACATGTCCAAAGTACGTGAGACAAAAACTCGCCACCCTCGTTTCTAAGGAGCATTCTGGCTGTACACCCCGTAACACAGAGTTGTTAATTTTTCTGGAAGCCCATGGTACACTCAATATTCTTTGCCAACACCATAATTCAAAGGCATCAATTCTTCTTTAGCCTTCCTTATTCATCATCCAGCTTTCACATGCATATGGGGTGATTAAAAACACCATGGCTTGGATCAGGTACCCCTTAGTTCTCAAAGTGACATCTTTGCTCTTGAACACCTTCAAGAGGTCTTTTGTAGCAGATTTGCTTATATTTGTTTATAGTTCCCCTGAATCTACACCTAAACCATGAGTACAATGCAACTTTTAACCTTAAACCAAAAATATCCCCTGAACTCTTCTTAGAATCAAACAATAGTTTAGCTTAACTAGTAAAAAAATGTCTGCTTTGAATTTTTGAAGAATCAAATTCACAACAGCAACTCGATAAAATTAGATAGGATCCTTAGGGGGCAGTGAGTTCGTGGGAATAGGAGAGGAACAACTTGGAAAAGGAGGGTCAGAATGATCACACAACTTGAAGAATGGAATCAGTGTCAGTGCTTGTACATGTAGAAATGATTCACTGGTGTATGTTTTGCTGCGTACATTCTCGACAACAACAATTTTTTTAAAAAAATCTAAAAATGTCTGTTCTAAGTGACAATCACAATGTCCCTGGGCCCATGTCAATGCTGAGTGATTGAGTGATAACTTCTAATTCTATTTGATGAGAAACTACATGCCTCTTCGTTCAAACATAATTCTTTTTTTTTTTTTTTTTGTCATAAGCAGATGAAGAATAGTATGCAAACACACTCACAAAAAACTCAACAGACTGTCCCACTGGTCAAAGGAATCTGAATGTTTTATAATATCTTAAGAAGTAACATGCTTAACTTCACGTACCCCTATACTTTAAAAAAAATACTCTCAATTCTATTAACTAGATCATTTTACAAACTATAAAGAGACTATTTCTTGAAAATAATTTGTGATATGAGAAAGAATCACCTTCATACCTCACCTATGGTGGCTGCAGCAGGTCAAAAAGCAAACAGCTAGAGGTAAGGGGTGGGGGGGGTTAAGCAGAAGAAGAGAGCTGGAGATGAGGGATGGGTGGGTGGGGTGCAGGTAGGCTGGAGGAGAGAGCTGGAGGTGAGGGGGTGGGTGGAGTGTGGGTAGGCTTAAGGAGAGAGCTGCAGGTGAGAGGTAGGTGGGTGGGGTGGGGGTAGGCAGGAGGAGAGAGCTGGAGTGAGTGGTGGGTGGGTGGGGGTGTGATGGTTAACGTTATGTGTCAACTGGGCTAAGCTATGATTCTCAGTGGTATGGCAGATACAGGATTGCGTCTTTGTCTACAAAGTAATATAATGTAACCATTTTCCATGCTGTGACCTGAGGTGGTCATCCAATGAGTTGAAAGGGGAGTTTCACTGGGGATGTGGCCTCCCTCCAGTATATAAATGGATGTTCTGGCAACCTGCCCTCTCATTGCCTGGCCCCAGATTCCTGGAACATAAGCCTACAGGAGTCTCTGGCTCACTGCTTGACCTGCAGATTTTGGACTGACCAGCCCCCATAATCATGTGAGCCAGCAGAGGTCTCCAGCCTGTTACCTGACCTATGGATTTGGGATTCGTCAGCCTGCACAATCGTGTGAGCCATTCCTCAAAATAAATCTCTCTCTCTCTCTAAATAAAGACAGGTGTACTTCAAGGACTGAAGAACCCAGACTGAGTGGGGGGTAGGCATGAGGTGAGGTATCAGCATGGGCACCCATCCAATCTGATGGAGCACTTGGGGGACTAGGGCCCACAGAGTTTTGAGATCAAGCACTAACAGCCTCCTAGCCTGCAGGCCCAGAGCTAGCCTGAGGCACAAGGGTAAAATATAGAAAGCTATCATATGGAAGTCCTCACTGGCCCTTTACAGATGTGTTTTAAGTGAGTTAGTCAGCCAGCTGTTGAATTCATTCATTCACCCACTCATTCATTCAACAAACATTTACTGAGTAACTACCAGTTGGTTAAGAATTAAGAAAAAAGACTTTGAATAAGATGTGATCCCTGTCCTCAAGCTGCTTGCTACAGATTGGGTGGAGCTAGACAAGAACATCAAGAATTTCATCATCAGAGGTGGATTTCCATGAAGCAAATGAAGCTTACTCCAGAAGCTCCAGGTGCACGGGAAGAGCCCTAGTAATGGGTTTTCATGGTTGTATATTTGTAAAATTTACAAAAGTAAGGCATTTCAGCCACAGTTAGATAAAACCACTGTCTCTGCTTACTGTGACTTCCTCTCTGTCACATTTTGCCTCCTGTTTGGTGGCTCTGGTGTGGCCACAGTATTTCCAGAGCTCAGGTACAGAAAAACTGAGTCAGAGATATATTTAATTTGGATTTAGTGGAACACATTTATGAGCTTCCCAGCTTAACCTCTATGTAAGGCTGAGATATTGCTTGTCCCACCAGGACCATCTTTACTACCCACTGTGCAAACTCACCCAAGGTAGTGACCCTGGAAATCAACAACAAACTGGTTAAAATGGGTTGTCAATTAAAGAGCAGTGAACTCGAAAACAAGAAAATTTGAAAAGCCTTAAAACATAACAGCTTATACATGAAAGAAATTTGATACAAATTTTCCCAAATTTGACAACAATCCTAAAAATTTACCTAATATTACCAATGGAGAGTTGCAAAGCTAAAAGACAATGGTCAAAAATTTTTAAAACATATTTCTCTCAACCATGGGGTCAAAAAGATTGAATTATTTTCCTATGCCCTCTCTGAAAATGAGGACCCCCTGCATGCCACAAACAGTTAATGTGCTCAACTGCTACCTGAAACGTTGGAGGTTTGAGTCCATCCAGGTGTGCCTCAGAAGAAAGGTCTGGTGCTCTACTTCCAAAAAGTCAGCCACTGAAAACCGTATAAAGCACATTTCTACTCTGACCCATGAGGTCGTCTTGAGTCAGATGGACCCAATGGCAGCAGAGGGAGGCGGATGGAAAATGATATTATGTCATTATCATGTGACAAAGACACCCAAGACTATGAAGCCAGGATATGCAGCAAAAGTTTTTAAAAAAAGGACTATAGGGATGTTTCAGGGAGTTCATTAATACAATATTAATTCAAGTTTCCAGATTTTTTGATATTTGTGGCATTTTTCAACTTTTAAAAATTCCAAATTTATGGTGATTCCTCAACCCAAAGAAATATTCACTTTTATATATAATTTTTATTCATCACTTTACATTCTTTTCTTCAAGAGGGCCTCTCCCTCAAGCCTTATAAAACATGGGTTGATTCCTACTCTCAGTGTAATGAGGATGTGGGAAGGTGAACCAGGGAAGCCATATGGCAGCAGCAGGGAGCATCTAAGTCAGCCGGCAACATCCCTCGCTCGACCTTTCCAGAAGGTGTGATACTTGAATAGAATTTTTCAAGACCAGAGGGAAGGAAGAAAAGGCATTCGTGCTAGCTGGGCCAGTATGGAAACATGAAAGCAAAACCTGTGTGGACTGAACGAAGGGTATGTGTGGACAGACAGAAAGAAATGTAGATGCAAAGGGTGGGCATGAAAGGGGCAACTTCCAAAGAGCCATAGAGGGTGGGCGGTAAGCTGAACTTTGCCCCAAAGATCTGGGTAGCTAATGTCAAGTTTTTACCATGGGAATGATATGAGGAAATAATTTCGTGGGGGGAAGGGTGCAGGAATGAGAATTCACATTTTTTAAACACTCACTTCGACACCACAGAGGCTAGATTTTAGAGGGCTCTTTCCGCTGACCATCCCACCCAGGCTGCCCACGTTAAACCAGGCAGACTGACTGTCCTTTCCCCTCAGCCCTCCTCTGAAAGAGCTCCCTGCAAGGCTCCCACACACCTTCCGTCTCAGGTGTTTGCTGTCAGTTGCCTTAAAAGAAACCCATCTGATAAAAGTAATGCAATATCAAGACCCAGGAACAATCCAACATGTGTCGCTTCTAAGACACGTCAGCAGTTTTAAAGGTGATTGCCAGTATTAAAGAAAAAAAAAAGTGCCTTAAATCAACGGTGAGCAAATTCTTTTGCATGATGGTTAATGCAAAATTATTTTTAAAGATATATACAGACTTGATTTTTTTGGCAAAATGAAGGTTTTAATCTGATTACAAAAATCCTTTCTCATGAGAAAATTGGCTCTATTTCTCAGGCATTTAGATAGTAATAACTTAGCAGACTTGGAAAGGAGCAAGTGAAGGCACCTTTCCAAACTTTTACCATGAAATTAGATCATGGGACAAGTGGCAGACATTGTTGCCCGGCCAACAGCCATTCTTCTTCCTCTTCAAATGTGCCACCATTTGTCCAAGCATTCCCTGTCTGGGAGGAGCAATTTCCCAGCCCTAGTTAGGTGAATTTTGATTGGTAAACTAATCATGATCATTCTCTTTTCCTATGAGTGACAGGCAGATGGTCCAAATCAGATGTGCTGCCAATTGGGCATACAGGGTACCAAGATCTTCCCCTTTTACTTCACACATCTGTTACTGTCTGTATGTGATCCTCTGAAGCTGCGACCACCATCCGGGGACCATGAGGGAAAACTTCAGAGTATCACAAAGATTTGCATCCTTCAGCCCCTGAAATAACTAAATCTGGAATATCACAACTTCTAGCAGTGTAAGATAATAACATGGAGAACTGGTGCCACAGTGGTTAAAGCACTCAGCTGCTAACCGAAGATTAGCGGTTCCACCCACCAGCCACTCCACAGGAAAAGATGTGGGACTCTGCTTCCATAAAGATTACAGCCTTGGAAACCCTATGGGGCAGTTCTACTCTGTCCTAAAGGTTGCTGTGAGTTGGAATCGATTCGACAGTAATGGGTGTATTTTTTTATTATTAAAGGCACCTATGGGAAGGAAGATTTCATTTACTTGCAGCTAAAAAGCATCCTAACTGATAAAGCCTATTGTCAAAAAGCCACGTGAGTAGCATGCTGCCTATCGCTGCTTTGTAATACTGGCTGCCTAATGAGGGGATGCCAGGCACAGTCATGCTATGAGTATGCTCTGTGTGAACAGGTCTAGCCCATTCATCTCCAGCAGACTAATGCATCTTGCACAATTCAAAAAGCTCCATAAAGAAATTACCAAACTGCAGAACAGGAGCTACATACTTGTGATGCTTGCTCTATACAAGTGTCAAATAAAGGACCCAGGTGGCCCTAGAGGAAGGACTCTGTCCTCTCTCTGCTCAGGCAGATATCAGGCCAAAGATGACAGCAAGGAGTGAGGAGGCCAAATGAAAACTGGAGTGGCTCCCCTGAAATATCTAAAAATATTTCAGGACTGTGAGAACAGTTATTACTAAGTTCATCTCAAATAATTTTCACACATAATAATTAGGAAAATAAATGCAGCTGCATTTATACATTTTAGATGAACTCTTTATATGAAAAACATACGAATTCCAAAATACAAGAGCTTCAACCAGGATCGATCTAAGGATCCTTGGTTTTTAAAATCCTCAGCCTGAGATCAGTTGCTAACATACGCTTAGAAATAATGGATCTTTTGTGGATTGTCAGTTCTTGGTGTTTATAATTACTCCAGGATAAATCATTCTCTTCATTGTTCTTTATTACTTCATGTTCAATCGTTTTGGAAGTTTATGAACCGTCACTATACGGCTGTGTTTTTGTTCAGTGTTCGGTGGTCTATGAGTCATCCCTCAATAGTTCTCTGTTTCATGATTTGCACAGATTAGAGATGACTGCTTTCCTCTCCCTGAACCTTGGTCAACCAATATGCACTTCGCCCCAAATACATTCAGTGGTTTGCTTTTAGTTTTTAAATTGTGCCAAGATCCAAAGGAACACTAAACTTAATCGGCTTGAAACTACTAAAGTCATACAAGTTTTTAAAAGAATTTCCAGCAAAAACGTATTCCTCCAAGTTTTGAAAACATAATACAATACAGATATATATAATCCTTTGCTTCAGTTTCAAAAGACTGAGCAACTGCATTGAGGTGTCTGCAAGTCAAGTCATCCGGTGTCTGCTGATCTTCCACCACATGCTGTCAAACGAGTATGCGAATGGTGTCTGCGAAGGCAACAATCAGCCAGGGAGACCGAAACTTCACTCTACGGATTTGTTCTTACTGAGCAATATACTACAGGTTGTAAATATTCATTCAAAATATATCTTATTTCAAAACATCTTTTTTTTTTAATTTTTATTGTGATTTAAGTGAAAGTTTACAAACCAAGTCAGTCTCTCATACAAAAACTTATATACACCTTGCTATATACTCCTAGCTGCTCTCCCTCTAATGGGACAGCACAATCCTTCCCTTCATTCTCTATTTTCTTGTCCATTTGGCCAGCTTCTGTCTCCCTCTGCCCTCTCATCTCTTCTCCAGACAAGAGCTGCCCACATAGTCTCATGTGTCTACTTGATCCAAGGAGCTCACTCTTCACCAGTATCATTTTCTATCCCATAGTCCAGTCCAATCCCTATCTGAAGAGCTGGCTTTGGGAATGGTTCCTATCTTGGGCTAACAGAAGGTCTGGGGACCATGACCTCTGGGGTCCTTCTAGTCTCAGTCAGACCATTAAGTCTGGTCTTTTTACAAGAATTTGAGGTCTGCATCCCACTGTTCTCCTGCTTCCTGAGGGGTTCTCTGTTGTGTTCCCTGTCAGGGCAGTCATCCATTATAGCTGGGTATCATCTAGTTCTTAATATGCACGATGGTTAATACAAAATTATTTTTAAAGAAATATACAGGCTTGATTTTTTTTTTTTTTTTTTTGGCAAAATGAAGGTTTTAATCTGAGCTTTCAATAACTTCACATTGCTCTGAAGATAAAGTCCAAAACCCTCAAATATCCAGGATGATCCGGCTCTTGCCTATTTTATCTGTCTTCCTCCAAAATGCTCCAAAACCAAGCCTTTCAATAACTTCGCATTGTCCTGAAGATAAAGTCCAAAACTCTCAAATATGCCCTAAAAGGTCCAGGGTGATCCGGTTCTTGCCTACTTATCTGTCTTCCTCCAAAATGCTCCAAAACTAAGCCCTTCCTGTTTGAGTCTCCCTATCCATTCCCCCCTCCTTTTTATCTAGCCAGCTCATACCCAGCATTCAGGTCTCAGCTTCAATTCTACTGTCTCGAGGAGTCCTTTCCCAATGTCCAGACCAAATAAGGTCCTCCTTTCACATACACTCATTACACACCCCCCCTTTCCTTTCCATGGCTCTCATAACTGACCTAAATAATTACAGTCTAACTACTTGCTTATTATTGTCTCCATTAGACTATAAGCTCCATTACAGCTAAATCCATGTCTATATTATTTTTTATTTCTCATTCTTAGTGAATACTAAGCACACACTAGTATTTGATAAATGCGAGTAAACAAACTAATTTGTAAAGCTAAAATTGATGATTCTAGCACCAAAATTGAGTTGTGCACTCTGCTAGACCCCAAGTTTCCTATGTGGCAATCTAAATGGCAAACGGTAACATATTATTGAGGAGAAAAGGAAATTCCCAATGATAGAGGGTTAGTGAATACAGGCTACTGTATGTTTACATAAATAGCATATGCCCTCCAAATTTGTCAGCTGAGCCCTGCCTCCTTAAGGTATTTCATAAGCATGTTATGCTAATTTTTTACAGCAACATGTAAAAGATAACTGGCATGGCATTGCTTCTGAAAATACCTTGAGCGGGACGTGGCTGGTTTAAAATAAATTAATTATTCAAAGTTGGGGAAGATACGCTCCAGAACAAGAATAATTCCAGATGCTTTTTATGTTTCTTCTATTTCTTTCTTATTTAAAAAAACAAACACACATGCAAAAAGAATGTAAATACACCTACAAACCCCACAAATCCAAAAACAATCAGAGTAACATATATCTTGCTAATATTTATGTGTGACGATGACCTCAGGGAGCCCTGGTGGTCCACTGGTTGAAGCGACTGACTGCTAATCCAAAGATCAGCAGTTCAAAACCATCAGCACCTCTGCGGGGAGGAAAAACGTGGCCGTCGGCTGCGGTAGAGATTTACGGCCAGGACAACCCTATGCGTTCACTATAAGTGAGTTTGGTTTTGCTTGGAATGCTTATCTTGTAAAAATGGGGTTACAGATACTGTCCAGCCACTCACCATACTTTATTGAAACTATCAGTTAAAACTTATTTTGGATTTTTTTATCGTTTGCCCCTTTCCCATTACAATCAATGCAGAACATGAATAACTAGCTAAAATAAAGCGGAAGCACCCATCGCCGTTGAGCCAATTCCAACTCATAGCAACCCTACAGGACAGAGCAGAACTCCCCCATAGGGTTTCCAAAGAGTGGCTGGTGGATTCGAACTGCCCACTTTTATACAGCAGCTGAACTCTTACCCACTACGTCAAAGTGGGAGTAGGAAGACAAAGACTAACACCACTTTCTATAAAATTAGGAAAACAAAAATCCAAAACCTAAAAAAAAAGCACCGAAGCATACTCATTTTAACCAAAACCCTGTTTGAACCAAACTGTCGTGTTATCCAGCTACCCTGCTGCTCACTCTCAGATGGAATCTCCTAGAATTTCTGTGCCAAACCCTCCCCTCCTCAGGCTCCCATGAGTATGATACGGGAGGCTGGCAGCGTCGCCTTGGTTCATGTTGCCTCCAGCCAGCAAGGCACCACGTTCAGCCTCCCCACGCCCCAACGCCTACAGCAGCAGTTCGCAAACTGCAGCATATGCACTAGGATGACCGGGAGGGCTTGTTAAAACACACGTCACTGGGCCCCATCCCAAGAGTTTCTGATTCTGCAAGTCTGGGGTGAGACCCAAACAATGGTATTTCTAACTAGCTCCCAAGTGTGATGGTTAATGTCATGTATCAGCTTGGCTAGGCTACGATTCCCAGTGGTTTGGCAGAAACTATGTAATCACTTTCCATCTTGTGATCTGATGTGAGCAGCCAATTAGTTGGAAGAGGTGTTTCCCTGGGAGGTATAGCCTGCCTCCAGCATATAAATGGATATTCTGGCAGAACCCACTCTCTCTTCCCAGCAATCTTCTCGGCATCTTGGGATGTAAACCAGCAAAGGCCTCCAGCCTGTCACTTGACCAGCAGGTTTTGAGCTTGTCAGCCCCTGCAACCACGTGAGCCAGCAGTTGTCTTCAGCTTGTCTTCTGACCCACGGATTTGGGACTTTTTAGTCCCCACAACTGTGTGCGCCATTTCTTCCCAATCATATGAGCTATTTCCTTAAAGTAAATTTCTTTCTCTCTCTCTCTCTTCCCCTCCCTCTCTTCTTCTCCACATACCATACATACATGCTTCACTGTTTTTGCACCTTTAGAGAGCCCAGATTAAAACAGCAAGTAAGGATCATGTTGCCGGCCTGGGGATCGCACTTCGAGAAACAGTGGCATAGATCAAGACTCAGCCCCTACAAAAACTGTCTCTGTGTTGGAACCTCTACAAGAACTCAATTCTCAAAAGCCCTCTGGTCTTTAGAATGTATAGATCACCACTTGACTCTTGATTATATCCCTTCCATCGCTGTTCTCTAATGGCATCATACCTTCTGTTCACTTCAAGGACAGCAAGCACGTGAAATGTTACTTCTGTGACTTAAAAAGAGCCCACTACACAGCAGGACTTAATATACAAGCCCAGTCTGACTAAAAGTTAACAACATAGATTTTAAATTCTCAAGCTAATTTAATTTTATCAGAAATTCCTAATTGCTAGATACTGTGCTAGATGTCTTCAAATATATTGGTACACAGTTACCAAATACTGACAGTATCCTACTCTTTTATTGGACCCTGTGTGTATTGTCTGTCTTCCCGTACAAGAAAGTAACTTTCCTGAGGCGAGCAAGCTTATCGCTTGTTCCCCATTTACAAACGCATAGTAGGCACTCAATATATTTGTTAATTGGCATACTGAATGACTAGCCAAAAAAAATTAGTTGTACCCCAGTCATATTCCAGGTACAACTAGCTACTCAAATGGAAGTCTCTAGAAATGATCATCCAACTTTTGGTCAAAAAATTCAGATAATTGTTAAATATTCATGAAACTTTGTAAGGTATTTTTTGTTTTTTTTAAAGAAACAACTGGGAAATGGTTATACTACTTATCTTTCATAGGTTTTAAATTTATTTTTAAAAGCTGTGTTATGTGAAACGAAATTTTAAATATTGAAAGGTATTCTCTCTTTTTAAAATAATTTTATTGTGCTAAATACATATAACAAAAATTTTGTGGTTTTAACCATTTTTTAGTGTACAAGTCAGTGATAATAAAAACCATCACCACTATCCATTTCCAAAAGTTTTTCATCACCTCGAAAAGAAACTAATTTTAAGCCAATTATGCCTTCTCTGTTTCTTTGGCTAATATTTTGTTTTTGTGCAAGGGGTAATGAGCATTTGGTCTATCTTCACTAACACCTATCATTGGCTATTTCCTCTTTTTCAATGACCCTGTACTCTTAAGCAATAACTCCCCGTTCTCCCCTGCCATCAGCCCCTGGTAACCACTAATGAAGTTTTATCTTTATGCATTTACCTATTCTAAATATTTCACATTAATGATATTATAATATTTGTCCTTTTGTCTGACTTATTTTACTTAGCATGTTTTCAAGGTTCACCCATGTCATAGCACATATCAGAACTTCATTTATCTTTATGGGTGAATAATATTCTATGGTATTAATATGTACATACCACATTTTGTATATTCATTCATCTGTTGAGGGGCACTTGGGTTGTTTCCACCTTTCGGCTATTGTGAATAATGCAGCAGTAAACATAAGTGTCCAAGTATCTGTCTGAGTACCTACTTTCATGTTTCATGGGGTACATACCCAACAGTAGAACTGCTGGGTCATATAATTCCACATTTTACGTTTTGAGGAATTATTCAACTGTTTTCCATAGCAGCTGCATCGTTTTACATTCCCACCAGCAATGAGGGCTCCAATTTCTCCATATCCTCACCAACACGTGTTACTTACCGTTTTTCTGATAATTGTCATCCTAGTGGGGATGAGGTAAGTATCTTATTGTGGATTCGATGTGTACTTCCCTGATGACTAATGGCTTGGAGCATTTTCTCATGAGCTTATTGGCCATTTGTATATCTTCTTTGGAGAAACATCTATTGAAGTCCTTTGCCCATTTTTAATTGGTTGTTTATCTTTTAATTGTGGAGTTGTAGAGATTATTTATCTATTATGGATATTAAATCCTTATCATATATGTAGTTTCCAAACATTTTCTATCATTCTCTAGGTTGTTTCTTCACTATTTTGAAAATGTCCTTTGATGCACAGTTTTCCAACTTTGACAAAGTCCAGTGTATCTATTTTTTTTCTTTTGTTGCTCATGCTTTTGGTATCATACCTAAGAATCCTCTGTCAAAAGCAATGTCTTGAAGCTTTACCCTTACTTTTTCTTACGGGAGTTTTATGGGTTTAGTTTTTATATTTAGGTCACTGATCTATTTTAATTTTTGTATATGATATAAGGAACGGGCCCAACTTCACTCTTTTGCATGCAGAGATTCAGTTGTCCCAACACTATATGTTGAAAAGATTATTCCTTCCCCATTGAATGGCACTCTTGCTGAAAATCAACTGAAAATCAATTGGCCATAAACAGATGGCTCTATTTCTAGACTGAAAATTCTGTTCCTTTGGTCTATATGTCTACCGTTATACCAGGACCACACTGTTTTGATTACTGAGGCTTTACAGTATGATTTTAAATCAGGACATGTGAGACCTCCTACTCTGTGTCTTTTTTCAAGTCTACTTTGGCTCTTCGGGGAAACTTGCTACTCCATATGAATTCGAGGATCAGCTTTTCCACTTCTGTGAAGAACGAGGTTGGAATTTTGACAGAGATTGCATTGGATCTGCAGATCTCTAGGTAGTACTGACATCTTAGCAATATTAAGTCTTCCAATCCATGAACATGAGATGTCTTCCCATTTATTTCCATTTTCTTTAACTTCTTTTGGCAATGTTTTATAGTTTCCAGTGTAAAGTCTTTCAGCTCCTTAGTTAAATTTATTCCTAGGTACTTTATTCTTTAGATATTATCATAAGTGGAGTTGTTCTCTTAATTTCCCTTTGTTTATTTCTATCTTTCTCTATAAATGTACAATTGTTGTTGTTAGGTGTCATCAAGTCGGTTCTGACTCACAGCGACCCTACATACGAGAGAACAAATCACTGCCTGGTCCTACAGCAAATACAAAGAAACATCAATGAAAACAAACTACTTTAAAAAATCCCATAACTCATAGCATTTTAATTAGTTAGAATCTCTCCTGAACCAAATTTTTACTTAAGATGTGTAATAATGACTTTGAATGCATAAACAATAGCTACCACTGGTAATAACTTTACAAATATTATAAAACACTGCTTCAGAAGTCAATCTAATCTGTACCAAAGCTCTAATATTTATTTGAATTAGTTTCATAATCACTACAAATATTTTTGATTATCTTATTTAATCTTTAAAATTATCACAATGCCCATCAACTTTGTTGCATTGCTATGGGCCCCTTAGTTAACTAACTAGCCAAACACTCTCAAAAATGATAAATTAAAGATACACTTTTTTGGTAATATGAACAAATAATAACAGAATTAATGAAATACATCAAATAACTCTTTGCAGATGAATTAATATGGACTCGATCCTTGTAGTTACCAGATGGTGGACTCAAGTTTATTTATAATTCAGAGCAAGGCATCCAGCACATTTTCTGGTTTCCTTTTAAAAAAAAGTATGTATTGAGTGAATGTGATTTTAGTATCTGACACAAAGTAATTTCAAGGAAAAGGAAAAAAAAAAAAAATCCCAAAATTAAGTTCTAAGCAACCATTTCAAGGATGTGTTGTTTTTTCTTACTCATGATATGTACTAGTAGTTAACACATCATTTATTAGTGTCTGACTTACTAAAACCTTCCAGTACTGCATGCTTCAGCAAACTAATTCATGCTCCACTAAGACCCACTGCATTATATATACTAGCACAGAAACAATCTGCCCCATAGGGTTTCCAGTGAGTGGCTGGTGGATTCGAACTGCCGAACTTTCGGTTAGCAGGCAAGTTCTTAACCACTATGCAACCAGCACTCCTTGATATATAACAGATGGTTTCTATGCTGGTATATATTAAACTGCACAAAAATGCTATCTCATCCACATTTTGGATTATTACATTGTAGGTTCAGGGGCATAGTTTAAATTCTAGTTATTCTACACACAAAATATCTAATAGTTTTATTTGAGTGAAAATTAAATCTCATTTCTAGAATCATGGAAAGGGAGAAAAACATGTAGTAACTGAAGTCTTTGGGCAAAATAGAAAACTATTCCTTAATTTTTGTTGTCATTGAAAAAATATTTAAGGCATCTGATGGTATCAATATTTTCATTATTAACTATTCAAAGTTTATAGGTACACTGATAATGATATGGTCTGCTAGTGAATATTTTAGACATAGAAATAATGATAAAAATTATCAGTCATAAAAGATGGCACTGCTATTCATAATTTTCAAATATTTGGATTCAGTCAACTACCCTCCTGAGAACCGAATAGCTTCCCTTTAGGAAATAAGTATTACAGTTATTTTTTTGCTTGGTTTTTTTAATCAATCCCTACATTTTATATAGTACTTTAATACAAAGGGATGATAAGCATAGTCATGCTGGCTTCCAACGTTCTCACTTCTTCATGCACCTTTTCCGATACCACCAACATTGTTAGCTAATAATTTTTTACATTAGAAGCCAAAAGGCTTCTAATTAGTATTACTATTATTATTATGACAGTCATAATAATTGTTTTGATAGCCATAATATTTATTATGATAGTCGTAATAATTCATGAATCCTCCTCCACACAACTGAAATACTGGAATGGCGTCAGGGGTATGGACATATGTTCTCTCTTAGAATGTTCTCACAAGAAATGCAAAGGGCTGAGCCTTCATCATGTCCTAATATTTCATAATTAGAAATTTTATATTCATATTTTGATATTTGTATAGATGTTTAGTAATCTGACTCTTAAAGGGTGCCAACTGGGCCTGCTAAATTTACTTTGCATAAAAATTAGAACAAAAATATAACATTTAGTGAAACAATTTATGAGCTAGATAATTTTCTTTCTTTCCTAAGATTTTCTCAAATAAAAGTCTGGTTGTTTGATGAAATCCTGCTTATAAGTTATAGTCTGCTCTGAGGGTTTACGGGCCTTAATGTTTTCTGAGGAAATTTTTATACCTTCCCTAAGTGAGTAAAACAGGTTATAAAGAAAATAAATGCAATCTCCAATTTCTAAACATAATTTGAAAATTGGTTGTTTAGAATTTAGGACCAGAGGTCAACCTTCAAAAGGCAATTTATCTCTCAACTACAGATAGAATTTTATGATTTGAAAAGAAATACAGCAGGTAAGCAATGAAAATAAACTGAAAATAATAACACTAAAAAAAAAAATTGAAATTCGGCCTTTGAGGACATCTGGTTCCCAAATTCCCACTCTCCATCAACACAACAAAGATGCTGATTCATTCTAACCCTCTTCTCCCCACGCTACCCTGACTTGGAAACGCCAACTTTGGACTCTGTGTAACCCCGCTGTCAGACTAATCAGGAGAAAGTAGTTACTCACAAATCTTTTCTCCTGTTTCTGTTAGACTGTGAACTCCTTAAAAAAGTAATAATCCCAGGACCTAAACAGTGCTTAGCCTACAGTTTGGTGACTAAATGAAAACACAAGGCACCTTGAGGAATTTACAAATATACATTATAGAATCCCTTACCTCAAGAACCTTTTGCATGAGTATGGGGAGATGAGGGAAACATAAAGTTGGCTCTGGGGTCAGGCATACTATGACAGTCATATGTTGTCACTGGTGTCCCAACAGTTCACTTGGAGGTCTGAAATCTAGTCCTACCTAATTTATTAACTCATTCATTCAAAAATACTTACAGAGCCCCTAGTACTTGTCAGGTGTGTTGCTGAGCAAGGGATACAAAAATAACTACAATACACACAGTCCATGCCCTCACGTTCTCACAGTTACTGGGCTGCAATGATCCATTAGCCTTCGCTTGGCTCAGTTTCACCTTCTGCAAAATAAACTGCACCTAATCTGAGCCATCTGTAACTGGGTGTGAATGTATGTGAAGTGCCTTAGAAATTAAAAATGCTACGCAATCACACAACACTCATGCATGACAATTATTACTGCAGTTTAACTGAAATAGGCCACTCACTTTCCTGATTTGTAGCTTTTTGCCTATGAGCACCCAGCAAAGAGTAACTGTTCTACAGAATACTGACTGAATGAGGGAAGACTAGTTTTTTGACAGCAGAAGGTCATCATTAAAAAGCATTTGCAAGCAGCAGCCATTCAAGGTGCAAGTGGTCTCTGTCTGCCTGAAGCAACAGAGGAAGAAGGAAAGTCAGGAAGAGGAGGAGGAAATGGAATGTGTGGCTAATAGCTTATGGCCTCCATGAATCACTGCCACCTTTGCCATGAGACCAGAAGAATTGGACGATGCCCAGCTACTGTTACTGAACACTTTGATCAAAGAAGGAATAAAAGAATTCTGATCGAAAGGGGGAAACACAGACCAGAATTTCAAATTCTCATGGACACTAGACTTCCTGGGGCCATGGAGACTAGATGAATCCCCAAAGCTATTCCCCTGAGATAACCTTAAAACTTAAACCAAAAATATCCTCTGAAGTCTTCTTAAAACCAAACAATTGTTTAGCTAGTAAAGAATGACTGCCTTGAGCAGTATGCTGTTTTAAGATCTGTCTATATGGGATCCAATTGACAATAGCAACTGAAAAGATTAGATAGGAATCTTCGGGGGCAGTGAGTTTGTTAATGAGGGAGGAACAGCTTGAAAAGGAGGGTGAGAACGGTTGTACGTGTACAAACGGTTGAATTGATACATGTTTCGTTGTGTGTATTTTCAACAACAAAAATAAAATAGATTATTAAAAAAAGAGCACTTACACACAGAAAACTAACCATCTTAAAAGCAATACAGTTTTGCAATCTAATTATCAATCTTTTACTCATTTTTATAAATTTGAATTTTCACACATCATCTTTCTTTCAGCAGAATACACCCTACATGATTTGCTGTTCCCACACTGAATCATTTCCATATAAGGCTAGTTTATGAGTGGTTACAAAAGTAAAATAAATATTTATTGAGTACCTATAATATGAATCTTATACATATTATAGGTACTCAATAAATTGAAAACCCTGGTGGCGTAGTGGTTAAGTGCTACGGATGCTAATCAAAAGGTCAGCAGTTCGAATCCACCAGGCGCTCCTTGGAAACTCTGTGAGGCAGTTCTACTCTGTCCTATAGGGTCGCTATGAGTCAGAATCGACTCGACGGCAGTGGGTGGTAGGTTTATAATAAGTATGGAGCAAATTATTTATTCCATCATGGTTTTCCTTCATTTTTTTTTTCAAATGCCAGAAAGCAAAACAATTTGGGTAAATTTGTCTCATTTTCAAAATACTATTGTCTAATACCTCTCCTCTACCACAGTTTCTGTTCTTCAGTCCACTCATGGAAATGGAAACACTCCCTGAAAATCCTCTCCAGCATTTTTTTTCCCCTCAAGAAGTTTATAATGAATGGATTTGGATGGAGAATAAGAGACAGTTGAGGAGAACATAAATTTAAAAATATACATGAAGAACAGAAAAAGAAAAAAAGAAGGGCAGGAGGGAAGGAGAAAAGACAAGAAAAGAAATGCTTCAGCTGACCACTACCCTTAATCTAAAAAAATAAAATAAAATACCTCAAGAGATATGCAACTGATTTTCTGGATTTTCAAAGAAGACTGGGCAATGTTTTTTTCATGATATTCACACAAAGTTAGTGCCAAACTCTGGTTTTTATATCATCCTCAAGGTCCATGCTACAGAATTTCACTGAACACAAAGTGGTATATAATGAGAGACATTTGATAAACTCCCTTGGAAGAGGAGGGAAAGAGCATCTTACTAGACCAGCTGGCAGAAGTATGGGTTCCTTTTGATGCCCTTCTACTGCAGATGGCTGCAGCCTGCCATGCGGCGGCTACCTGTGTGTCTGTCGTACGACTGAGTGGAAAGCCCAAGCCTGTGCCTCATTCAGCATGTCCTCGTTCACATCTCATCCAGGCTTCATCCCTCTACAGGGCCAATGCCCAAAACATCTCCTTAAAAGGACCACAGTTTTCTCCAGCATAACGAGGACTGGGTCAACAGGGACTTGGGAGACGTGGCATGGCACATGTAAATATTGCCAAAAATTCAAGTGTTACCTTGCAGTGTAACAGCAAACCGGCAAGAAGAATTTTCACTTTCTAAGACCTCTATTCACTTTCCTACTTGCAGATATCATATATTCTTATACATTCTGTCTCATTGTATAGCAGGTTGATATCTTCATCTTTAAGATGTACCCAGAGCAAGATTCAGCCACGCTTTTTAAAACACTGAACATCTCAAATTGTTTTCAGAAGTTTGACACTTGTTAATAGGTAATACAGTAAAAACTTCAAAAGCCAGAATGTGTGTAAGGCAGAAACTTGTCAGAGAAGGAAAACTCAAATATTTTCCAGTAAAACGAGCAACAGAAAAGTGGTCAGGCTGCACCCTGTCAAAGGCAGAAGACCTGGAAGACCTGGAAGGACAAAGCAGTCCTGCCGAGCTCTGGCTGTCGCGGGTTTTACTGCACATGCTATGCTAAGCTTTGCTCTTAATGTAAAGTCGTATGATTCTTTTGAGAAGAACATGCCTGTCTGATTTATTTGTATTTCTCCCTCTCCTGCTCTCTCTCTCAATTCACTCATGCGCACACACGCACACACATGCACGCAGTCATATATACGTGTACTTTAAAAACTATTTGGCACTTTGGTGGTAAAGCCCTCTTTAAAAGATGTTTAACCCTTTTTTATTATAGAAATTATGTAAGAAAATTAGAGAAACTTTAAAAACTACCCAGTGAAGAAAATCACCTACATCACTAGCAACAAAGCATTTTAATAATAATCATTTTTGTACTTTTCAGTATCTTTATTACACTAAACAAATTTTCCCAAGGAGATAGGATACATTTTTTTTACTTTACAAGAATAAAAAGTCCTTTATACAATCATATACATACAAAATTAATCATTGTAAAAACAATATTCACAGAAATACGAAGTCGTATTTGGCCAAATGTAAATCCATTTAACAACAAAATTAAAATTATACTACAAAATTAAAATAAAAGATATTAAACTATATTCAGTTAGGAGGGAAATTTATTTAACTTCACATCCCCTTTGAGTCTACATTTCTTTCTTCATATCTATAAGTGCTCCTTAAGCTGTCTCTGCGTTAAAAAATAAATGCCTTTTAGGGATTAAGAGAACAACAAGCAAAGGAAGCTTCCCTGTAGAAAGTTACTTGGCCGAAAAAAAAAAAAATTAAAGGTCTGAATGAAATATAACCAAAGCCCAAACCAAACCTATTGCCATTGAGTCAATTCTGATTCATAGTGACCCTACAGGACAGAGGTGAACTACCCCACAGAGTTTCCAAGGCTGTAATCTTGAAGGAAGCAGGCTGCCACATCTTTCTCCCATGGAGCAGCTGATGGGTTCTAACCACCAACCTTTCAGTTAGCAGCTGCACACTGTAACCAGTGCACCATTAGGGCTCCTTGACTGACATATAAGGATCCAAAAAACTAAAATTGTGTCTGTTCATTAATTATTTTTCTCATTTCTCTATAGTTTAGATTCCAGAGTTATCTTCTACTACTGTAAGCTCTAACGGTTGTAAATGTTCTTCCAGAGTTTGACTGTCAATAAGAAGTTCAATGCAAAGTCAACGGTATGCTCTCTGCAATATACATATAAAAATTATTTTAAGATGTCTTTTTCTAAATGTACTGTAATAATATAAATATCTCTTTGAAATGTAAACAGAGAGTATTTTTATAACCATTAAAAATGTTAAATAAAATCAAGTCAAATATTGACTTCTGCCTTTTTCAATGTGTTCGTGTCCAAACCCACTGCATTTTCAAGAATTATTTGCCAAGTTTTTTTTTTTTTTTTTTAAGTCACGGACCATTCTTCTGTATTTATTTAACTTCATTCTAGATTAATGTAGGCTATCGTTTAATACGATAGCCTACATTAATCTAGAATGAAGTTAAATAAATACAGAAGAAAAACTGGCAAAATTAAAATGTCATTTTGTATAGAATTTGTCTGCTTCATACTTTACTTTTTAGCACGTATTACGTGTCTTTTATTTTGCCACTATAAGCTAGAAAAATGTTGGTTTAAACATTCCATACTCAATCTGAATGAAATCTTACCTTCTGGTTTGTTGTTTTTCCTCTTCAGCCATTTTTCTACCGTCTCTGCGCTAACACTTTCAGATACAAATTCATCTAATACCTGGGGGTGAAGAGAAAGGTATGCCTTCACTTTTTCATCTGTCAAACCTGTAAGAGATTTGAAAAGAATAAAATTTACCGACATGACATCTTCATATACATGAAAGATACCATACAAATGACAATGTTAGGAGAAGAGTGTATTTGAAATACTGAACGTAAAGTTAGAACTTCAGCAGTGTTAAACTATGCATGTTACATCATGTTACACAGCCGTTTTCCAACAGTAAGTATCAACGTTACATTAGAACCAATGCCGTACTCCTATGCTGTGCAGTTAAGCTTACACAGTACTTAGATTTCTATTTGGAAATAGTTACCACAGATTTAATACTCAAAGCAAGCGAAACTCTAGTAATGGGAGAACACAGGAGAATCTAGACTTAGTACAGCAGAGGTGCTAAAAAAGAATAAACGCATAAGTAAATTATCTTTCCTTGATGGACAACACAAATTCTCCTTTTCTCAGGGGCACGAAACCCAAGGATACAACCAACGTGCACCTCAGAACAGCCTTGATATTTGTTCACTGATCTCCTAGGTATGTACTCAGCTTCGCTGATATATCTTTCATAGTCTAATAATAGCTGCTGCATACACATAGGATTGTTAAACGAAGTACTTTTACATGTTTTTGTATGAACATATAAAATTACAAGATTTCAAATTGAGCCTTCATATTGGTATGCTAATACATTAAATAACCCCAAGTCACAAACAAGCTACAAATGAGTACTACTCAGGGATGATCATTACTCAACACAGCTATTACAACTGTATCCTCTCTGTGAGTGTTTCAGCGGAACTACCCTCACCGGGGTTGCGGCAGCAAGTAAACCAACAAGGAACTTCCGGAAATTTAAGCTGTATTCAGAGATGTACATGCAACGACGGATATCACTGCTGAAAGCAGAGAATACCAGAAAGATGTTTACCTGTGTTTTACTGACTATGAAAAGGCATTGGACTGTGTGGATTATAACAAATTATGGATAACACCGCAAAAAATGAGAATTCCAGAACACTTAATTTTGCTCACAAGGAACCTGTACATAGACTAAGAGGCTGTCATTCAAACAGAACAAGGGGTACTGCACTCTTTAAAGCCAAGAAAGGTGTGCATGGGGGTTGTATCCTTTCATGATACTTATTTTATTTAATCTGTATGCTAAGCAAATAATCCGAGAAGCTGAACTATATGAAGAAGAACGTGGCATCAGGATTGGAGAAAGACTCACTGACAACCTGCATTATGCAGATGACACAACCTTGCTTGCTGAAAGCGAAGGGGCCTTAAAGCACTTACTGATGAGGATCAAAGACTAAAGCCTTTGGTATGGATTACACCTCAACGTAAAGAAAACAAAAATTCTCACAACTGGACCAGTAAGAATTATCATGACAAACAGAGAAAAGATTGACGTTGTCAAGGCTTTCATTTTACTTAGATCCACAACCAACACCCATAGAAGCAGTAATCAAGAGAAAAGACTTAGTTCAAAGAACTAATGGACCACAACTACCACAGCCTCCACCCGACTGAGTCCAGCACAACTAGATGGTGCCTGGCTACCACCAATGACTGCTCAGACAGGGATCACAATAGAGGGCCCTGGACAGAGCTGGAGAAAAATGTAGAATGAAATTCTAACTAACAAAAAAAAAAGGCCAGACTTACTGGCCTGCCAGAGACTGGACAGGAAAGCTGGTAACAGGAAACCCGAGGTCAAGAAGGGACAATGTTGACATCTCCTGGGGTTGTTAACCAATGTCATAAAACAATACGTATACTGTTTAATAAGAAGCTAGTTCTGTAAACCTTCATCAAAAGTACAATAAAAAAAAAATTAAAGGATGAATTGCATTGGGCAAATGTGCTGCAAAAGACCTCTTTAAAGTGTTAAAAAGCAAAGATGTCACTTTGAGGACTAAGGTGCACCTGACCCAAGCCATGGTGCTTTCAGTCACCTCATACGCGTGCGAAAGCTGGACAATGAATAAAGAAGAGGGAAGAAGATCTGACACCTCTGAATTGTGGTGTTGGTGAAGAATACTGAATATACCATGGAGGAATGAACAAATCTGTCTTGGAAGAAGTACAGCCAGAATGCTCATTAGAAGGGAGGATAGCGAGGCATCATCTCACCTACTTTGGACATGTTATCAGGAGGGATCAGTCCCTGGAGAAGGACATCATGCTTGGTAAAGTAGAGGGTCAATGAAAAAGAGGAAGACCCCCAATGAGCTGGACTGATGCAGTAGTTGCAACAATGGCTCAAACACAGCAACAACTGTGAGGATGGTGCAGGATCGGGCAGTGTTTCATTCGGTTGTACACAGGGTCACTATGAGCCTGAACTGACTTGACAGCACCTAACAACAACAACAACCTTCCTCGGGGACGGCTAGGTGATGAAAGCATCAGAATAAGGGACTTCAAGACACAGACAAGAAGGAAGCATATCTCGCATATTCCAGGGAGTGGGCTGCCTGTTTTCACAAACAGAGCACAGAATTCCTAAGTGTTAATTAAATCTGCTGGGAACGGAAGCCACAACTGTTATGATTCTAAAACAGAATGCATAATTGAGAAGGCAAAGGATTTCTTTCAACGAGTCAGTACTTAAACAGTCAATTTAAACATATATATAATATAGTTGTATTTGAGAGAAGTGAGACCCCTGTCTATGTTCACCCTAGAAAAGACCCCCCGGGAGTGTTAAATTCAACCTGAGACATTCTTCACAGCTCTACAGATGAGAGGCTCATTAAAATAGGAATGCTTTCCTGAGAGAACAAGTTATAATCCCCAGAAACAAAAGGCACAGGATGGTGAAGTAAGTCGCTAGCATGATTCACCTCCGAGAAGACACAAACGCAAATTTCATACTCTGATTATGGCCTCCATACCTGTGCATATTTAACACTTGATTCCTCCATAAAACTCCCTTCCATCACTTCCGTGACATACCACCAAACAGTTATTCCTTTCTCTGACTTTCTAACTGTTTTTCTGTTTTCTCTTCGATAATTCATGATGGTGACACCACCCAAATCTGAATTAGCAATCTTCATATATTTTTGATCTCTGGTCTGATCAGTGCAGCCAAGTCTTGGGGATGCTGCCTAGAATGTCCTTCCATCACCTCCAGCTCCATCTTGAGTCAAAATGAAAACAGTCATCTCCTTCTCATGTCTTCTCAAAGAGGCTTTCACTTCCAATTTTCTTTTTCAAGTTACCATTACTCTCCATTTACCCAGTAACCCAGGCTAAAAATAGAAAGCCATAACTGATTCATCCCTCCTTGTCCTCCATCTTGTTTCATTTTAGTGGATTATCATACAAGTCCTAATTGCCACTGATAAGACTTTTTCAATGACTTCTATTTCCATAATGAAGTCAGCTCTCTTGATCATTTTGTGCTTTCTAAGTTAAGTCTAACAATATCTTCCAACCTTCAATCCATTCTTTCCTTGTTCAGCCAACATTTATTAAGCATAAACTCTTGGGAAAACATGTCACTAAAGATACAAAAAAGAATCAGACACAGTCTCTGTCCTCAAAGAACTCACACTCTAGAAAAAAGAATCATTTAAACCACAATGAAACTTAGCATGTATCATAGTAAACATAAGAGGCAGTACAGGAACACAGCATACAAGGCAAATAACTACGTTCACGGCTTTATTTTTTCAAGAATATAACATTTAGCTAGACTTTAAAAAGTAAGTACAAGCTTTCCAAGGGAAGAAAGAAGACGGGATACTATGCCAAGAAAGTAACACACGCAAAGGTTCGGTCATGAGAAAGCTAGGTTTGACCAAAGAATGGTGATAAATTTGGTATGTTGGATGCACAGAGTATGAGAAAAGGAGCACCAAGGGCTGAAAGAGGAAAACTAGATTGGCACTGGGCTGTGACAGAATTTAGGTGTTATTTTTATGGTTGATATCTAGACTTGGGAGTCATCAGCATGTAGATGATCCATGAAATTAGGTGGTCATTCAGGCATGGTGCACACAGCAGGCACCAGGGAGGACCCAGACGCCCATGCTGGAGGGCATTCATAGATCTACTGTTGCCTTAAACAACACATTCACTACATCACTCCTCCTCCCAGAGGGATTTTACAGTACACCATGTCAAACCTTAAACCCTATACCTAACACAAAAACCATTCTGTCAACGACTTTCCAGTTCAACCCCCAATTGAGCTCTTTCTTCAAACTGCCCATGCATGCCTACTGCAGTAGGCACCATGTTCTTTCTTTTCCACGTCAACTATCCCAGTCCTGCCCATCATCTCATTTTGGACTCAATGTTAAGCTAAAATCCATCTACTCTACGAAGCCTTCTCTGATCATTTGACATCCAGTGATTTAACTTTTCTCTAAACTCTTATAGTGCTTATTAGGCTATACCAAACTATCTACTTGGCAACTGGCACAATACTTGACTATATTAATATTGTATGAACAATAATGATAACTAAAAATGTTTTAAGCACTCAACTATGCGTCAGACTTTGCTTAGTTTTAAGCACTTATATTTATCCCATGTAATCCTCCAATGTTATGTTTATCCCCATTTTATGAATGAGAAACTACGGCAGAGAGGGGTCAAGACATTCACCAATGTGAACAAGCTATGAGGTGGTAGATCCAACATGTCAATTCAGACAGTCTGACTCTAGAAATTAGACTGAATTACTATGCTAAATACTATACATAAGGTACTGTTTGCTAAATAACACATGTGCCCTGATTTTATTTCCAGCTGTATTCTGAGTTTCTTCACACTAAGGGACACTGCTTTATATTAAATTCTTAACATTAAATTCTTAGCTAGTGTTAATGTACTCATAATGTATTTAGCTTGAAGTTCATCCTGTATATCAAATTGCATCATGGAAAAGATATGACAGAATTAAAGTAAGTCAAATTGACAGTGAAACTATGCTGCTCATTAAAGAAAAATCAATATAAGATACTATCAATTTAATATAGAATTATATATGCTTTGTACAGTTTCATTTTATTGTGAATTGTTTTTCTTTTGGACAAATTAAAACAAGAGGCAATTGAATGGAAATGTTGTTGTTGTTAGGTGACGTCGAGTTGGTTCTGACTCATAGCAACCCTATGCGAAACAGAACAAAACACTGCCGGGTCCTGTGCCATCCTTACAATCGTTGTTACGCTTGACCTCGTTGCTGCAACCACTGTGTCAGTCCACCTCGTTGAAGGTCTACCTCTTTTCCACTGACCCTGTACTCTGCCAAGCATGATGTCCTTCTCCAGGGACTGATCCCTGGAAATAATGTCTTATATTTCTGGAAATATGGAAATAATGCCTTATATTTCTGGATAGTTTGAGAGCCAAAATGGTCAGACCAGGATCAAAGATGATCAAATATGTTTATGTACCATCTCCTTTAAAAACTGAATGCTTTATTTAACCATATTTCATTCAGCTAATGTTTCTATACGTTATATGAAAATTTAAAATGTATTAAAAAATTTGAAATGCAATATAAAAATCAAGCACTGTGTATCATATGTATATTCTGAAGAATTTTTAGAACTTGTCCCTTAGAAACAGACAAAATAGTTATATGATTCTAAAGTAATTATGGCCAAAATATTTACCAACTTTCACGACAATCATGACCAATGACAGTTTACGGAAATTTAAATTAAATCGACTTGACAGCAGCGGTTGGGTTTTGGGTAGTTTATTTTCAGGGTTTTTCTTTACCTAAGTACTAGATGCTGAAAGATCTGGATTGATTCCACTTTCGTTTATTTTTAAAAAGAAATTCTTAAAGAGAATCAGGATAAGAATATAACTTGTGTTTGTTTTGTCAGCACGGCAGTATAGCTTTGCCATCACCAACCAGTGTAACACTTTTCATATGAAAAAACCACTAACATAAATTAACAGACTCTAGTATTGATTAGTTTCTTTCCGGAATGGCCTAAGTTTTCACTGAAGTGGTAAGTGTGCAAAAGGGATAAAGTCCCAGATGTACAGAATATATTGAAAAGTTCAAGTAGGTGGATGTGAAAGAAAGGAAAGTAAGTCAATAATTCTAGTAAGATTGCAAAATAATCTTACGATCTAGTAAGATTGTAAAAGAACTGTAAAAGAAAGACCAACTAGAGAAAAAGAATAAAGTTGTTTAGAATAGCAAGAAATAATGTTAGAAAAAGAATATATTCATTGTGTGAATATATGTAATAAATGAAAAGTCAAAATCTAATGAGAGAAATTTACAAAAACAAACATGAAAATGCTAAAAATGCTCCACCAAAAATTCTGGCAAAAACACTTATTTTGCATAGGTTAGTCAAAACTGCCCCCACGTGTCTGTCAGCTTGTCGTACTGTGGGGACTGGCGTGTCGCTGTGATGCTGAATGCTATGCCATTGGTATTCAAACACCAGCAGCATGGCAGTTGGGTTTCGGCTGAGCGTCTAGATTCACACAGACTAAGAAGAAGGGCCCAGCAGTCTACTTCTGGAAAAACTTACCCAGTGAGAACATTATGAACATCAGTAGAACAATTTTTGATATAGTGCCAGAAGATGAGCCCTTTGGGTTGGAAGGCACTCAAAAGATGACTGAGGAAGAGCTGCCTCCTCAAAGTAGAGTGGACCTTAGTGATGTAGATGGAGTCAAGCTTTGGAGACCTTCATTTGCTGATGTGGCACAACTCAAAATAGATTTGGCACACTGAACACTAATGATGGAAGATCAGATGGGTTGTGGAATGACATCAAGGACATCAATCATACATGAAGAAAAGAAGAGGTCATTAAAGAGAGAGGAAAGAAAGAAAAGACCAAAACGGATGTCAGAAGAGACTCTGAAACTTGCTCTTGAATACGGAGTAGCTAAAGCGAAAGGAAGAAGTGATGAAGTGAAAAAGTTGAACAGATTTCAAAGGGTCACTCAAGAAGACAAAGTATTATAATGACATGCGAAAGACCTGGCGATAGAGAGCCAAAACGGTAGAACACGCTCCACATTTCCCAAGCTGAAAGAACTAAATAAAAAATTCAAGTCTCGAGTTGCAATATCGAAGGATTCTATGGGGAAAATTTTAAATGACTCAGGACGCATCAAAAGAAGATGGAAGGAATACACTGAGTCACTATACCAAAAAGAATTGGTCGACGTTCAACCACTTCAGGAGGAAGTATACGATCAGGAACCAATGGTACTGAAGGAGGAAGTCCAAGTTGCACTGAAGGCATTGGCAAAAAACAAAGCTCCAGGAATTGACAGAAAACCAATTGAAATGTTTCAACAAATGGATGCAGCGCTGGAAGTGCTCACTCGTCTATGCCAAGAAATTTGGAAGACAGCTACCCAGCTAACCGACTGGAAGAGATCTATGTTTATGCTTATTCCCAAGAAATGTGATCCTACTGAATGTGGAAATTACAGAACAATATCATTAATATCACATGCAAGCAAAATTTTGCTGAAGATCATTCAAAAGCAGCTGCAGCAGTGTATTGACAGGCAACTTGCAGAAATTCAAGCCAGATTCAGAAGAGGACCTGGAACCAGGGATATCATTGCTGATGTCGGATGGATCCTGGCTGAAAGCAGAGAATAACAGAAAGATGTTTACCTGTGTTTTATTGACTATGCTAAGGCATTCAACTGTGTGGATCATAACAAATTATGGATAACATTGAAAAGAATGGGAATTCCAGAACACTTAATTCCGCTCACGAGGAACCTGTGGATAGATCAAGAGGCAGTAATTCAAACAGAACAAGGGGATACTGCATGGTTTAAAGTTAGGAAATGTGTGCATCAGGGTTGTACTCTTCACCATACCTATTCAATCTGTATGCTGAGCAAATAATCCAAGAAGTTGGACTATATGAAGAAGAATGGGGCGTCAGGATTGGAGGAAGACTCATAAACAACCTGCCTTATGCAGATGACACAACCCTTGCTGAGAGTGAAAAGGACTTGAAGCACTAACTGATAAAGACCAAACACCACAGCCTTCAGTAAAGATTACACCTCAACATAAAGAAAACAAAAATCTTCACAACTGGACCAATAAGCAATTTCAAGATAAATGGAGAAAAGATTGAAGTTGTCAAGGATGTCATTTTACTTGGATCCACAATCAACACCTATGGAAGCAGCAGTCAAGAAATCAAATGATGCATTGCATTGGGCAAATCTGCAGCAAAGGATCTCTTTAAAGTGTTGAAAAGCGAAGCTGTCACCTTGAAAACTAAGGTAGGCCTGACCCAAGCCATGGTGTTTTCAATTGCCTTCTATGCATATGAAAGCTGGATGATAAATAAAGAAGACAGAAGAATGGATGCCTTTGAGTTATGGTGTTGGAGTAGAACACTGAACATACCATGGACTGCCAAAGGAATGAACAAATCTGTCTTGGAAGAAGTACAATTAAAATGCTCCTTAGAAGCAAGGATGGCAAGACTACGTCTCACATACTTTGGACATGTTGTCAGGAAAGATCAGTCCCTGGAGAAAAGTGGAGAGTCAGGAAAAAAGTGGAAGACACTGAATGAGATGGACTGACACAGTAGTGCAACAATGGGCTTAAGCATAACAACGATTGTGAGGATGGCACAGGACCAGGCAGTATTTTCTTCTGTTGTACACAGGATCACTGTGAGTTGGAACCAACTCGGTGGCACCTAACAACAACAACAGTCAAAACTAACTTTTTGAAGACCAACTGAGTTATAATTTAGTATGGTCTCTAAGTAAACTTCCGGACTAAAGAAAATCAGTTCCTGGATTTAAGCACATGGAGGAAAATGAGATGGCAAACCATCCGGGTTATAACTTCATTTAAAGGTCCCAATGGTATCACATGGTTTTATATTCCAAATGTCTCAAAAGATGTAAATATATATTTCACCCCAAATTACCACTTACATTTCTTGGTGACATAGTAGTTACAATCTCAATTGCAAAAGGTTGCCAATTTGAATCCACCAGCTGCTCCTTGGAAACCCTGTGAGGCAGTTCTGTTCTGTCCTATTCGGTTGCTTTGAGTTGGAATCAACTTGAAGGCAATGGGTTTGGTTTTGGGTTTTCAATACAATAGGAGTAGGCATTCCATCAAGGTGATTAAAAGGACAAGCCATGTTCTGTGTCCCCATTCCCCCTAGCAACATCTGTGTGAGGCTGGACATTTCACAAACCCTGTAACCCTTACCTCTTATTTGTATAATGGGAATAATAGTAGTATCAATCTCACAGGATCATTATAATAATCCAATGAGATAATCCATAGAACACATTTTTGTCTGGCACATATAATAATAGTACTAAAAAGCCACAGTTTATCTACGTGAAACCGTTTGTCAGAGGCTCAAATCACAACTTTATAACTTACCTTTTTTTTAACATGAAAACTACACATTTTCTAAGATTTCTATTTTTATTTTAGCATTTTATATATGGTCACTTTATTCAGCCATCAAAAGCCATATAGCCTTTTTTTTTTTCTAATATATCATCTAGCTTTACTTCCTGTTAACATTCTGTTTTGAAAAGGGTCTTTGGACCAAGGCAGGACCGATCCAGAATAGGACATTCGAGTATCAAGCATCCGTACTCTTGGAGAATGCCAAATGTACGGATAATGATATCAACTTTCTTTTGTTCTTTTCTTTCTTTCTTTCCTTTTCTTTTTTTAATGTTTCCATTATTTCTCATGGCCTGTATATTCTGCTCTTGTCAGTAAATGACTTGGTAGGGCTTCCCTGAGAACAAGCCTAATGAGAGTAGCGGGGTCAGACCAGAGATGTTTAGATGATCAGCACAAGCCAATATAAACATAATCTACGTCTGAAAAGGAAAGCTGAATGTGTGTGTTGCAGGCAGCAAAAACCAAGGGGGTAGTATAATGTGTTCCAGTATTAGGAAAAAAAAACCCAAACCCGTTGCCATCGAGTCAATTCTGACTCATAGTGACCCTATAGGACAGAGTAGAACTGCCCCATAGGGTTTCCAAGGAGCGCCTAATGGATTCCAACTGCCGACCTTTTGGTTAGCAGACATAGCTCTTAACCACTATGCATCCATTATTAGAGGCTGGTAGAATTTCTGGGAGGAGGGACCTCTTCAGGGTGGTTCCTGAGTCATTTTGACAAGAATGTGGTGGTTCTTGATGGTTCCTTTACGCTGCTGTAAGATGTTTTAGGTTCATCTTGCACACTTTCTACCCCATATCTTACTTCATTTTTCCTTAGGATCTCTGGTTCCTTTTAGTGAGAGGTGGTATTTCAATTCGAGCAACAAGAGAATTCAAAGATTACATAAATTAGTCATTGGTTTCATTACACAATACACACACAACAGTACTTGAGTACTGTAAACATATATGGTGTTTTTTTTTTTTCTTCAGAATATAGTCCACTGGAAATGTACAATCAAATTACTATGCTTTCAAGTCACTTGGAACAGTCGTCTCTCTCTGGTTATACCACCACTGGATACACGCTTAGGTTCACTTCAGATGTATTTTTAAACGCGTCTTTTTGACAAATTCTTGTTCTAATAATGGGATCTACATGCTGAAGCATTCTTTATTTCTGAAGTTTTATCTTCTTAACATTTATAAAAAATTGTTTTATAAAATCACTTTCACATCAGAGGCTAAAGAACTATTTTTCTCATCTTGAGGAATATTTTCAAATCAGTCATCATAGGTACTAAAGGTTCTACTGTTAGAAATAAGAAACGACAACTTTCGAAATATTAATTCTACCATCTAAATTTGTGTAGAAAAATCCCAATACGGAGAGCCAACCACACATAGCAAGGGTCGAGGACACTTCCCCATTTGGATCTGAGTTCTGCTGCCAAAGCTCGCACACCCACAGTGCTCTTAGGTTACCCTAACCCAGGACTCCTTGGCCTTGAAAGAATTCTTTCCTTCCAAATCAGCTGTCTATTATCAATGCCCTACACCTCCCCCAACACAGAAAGGGGGGAAAAAAGACGAAAAGCCCATTGTTGCACTATAGCTGATCTCAGCTAAGTTAGAAGAAACCATGTATTTTTAAATGTTAACGTACACATGACTAATAATATTTTCTCTGATTTATCAGAATAATTGCCTCAATTTTACAATTTTCTCCGTGTTCAGTTCTGGTGTCAGCAATAAATGTATCATTCTCAGCTTCTTAAAGTCTTAGTCCAGCTTTAAGATTGTTACCAAAAAGAAAAAAAAAAAAAAAAAACCTCTAAAAAAGTGTTTCACTCTATTAAATATCTCACTATAATAGTTCAATTGTCAAAGAACAGCCTCCACTGGGAAAGACGAGATGCCTCTCATGGGGGAGCAACTGCAAATGGTTAGCTCGGAGAACACAAGATTCTTGGGGGACATAAACAAAAAAGCCATTGCTGTCAAGTAGATTCTGACTAATAGGGTTTCCAAGAAGCGGTTGGTGGATTTGAACTGCCAACCTTTCGGTTAGCAGCTGAGCTCTTAACCACTGCACCACCTGGGCTTCTTACTACTGTTGAATCAGAATGCTATTAAGTAAAAAGGTTGAGTTTTTTGTTCGTTCTGGTTTTGTTTTTGTTTTCCATGTATGAACGCAGGGGGCAGGATAGATTTAACATTTTAGGAAGTCAGATAACAATTCAACTTCAGGCAGAATTTTTTAGAACGAAGCTTCTAAAAATGGATGAGGCTCCCACAGCAGTGGGGCAGTCAGAGAGAGATTTGTATCAACCACCTCCCTACGACTGAAAGGTTCAAGGAGAGGAGAGTCCAATGGACTTCACAGACCCTTCACAGGCAGAGCTCTCATAACATTTTCAGATTCCTAGGAGACAGATGTAGATACCAAAACACAATTTTAAAATTCTTATTAGTTTCAACAGCAAAGGTGCACCAGAAGTATACTTTCTAAATGTATAGTAATATAAACAAATCATTTTAGCTCCTTAATAACAAAATCTGTCCAGTTAAAACAAAACAAAAAGTACCTCAGATCATAGCAAGCAGTGCTGGACTATAATACTGCTCAATGGTGTGTACTTGCTAAGTTTCATATATTCTTCTAGATTGTGTATCATTGTTCTTCCAGGTCACAAATATACACAACGTGTTTGTGTATACATGCATATATACCTTAGATTATAAACTGAAAAGTAACTCTGATGGTGCAGTGGTTAAAGTACTTGGCTGCCAACCAAAAGTGCCCACCAGCCACTCCACAGGAGAAACATGTGGTCTTCTACTTCCATGAAGATTACAGCCTTGGAAACCCTATGGGGCAGTTCTGCTCTGTCCTATAGAGTCACTAACAAATTGAAAAATCTGACAGCTAAATTCCAGGCTTTGATAAGGGGTGAGAGGGGGAGAAATCTTTGGAACAGACAATCCCCTAGAGTCACAAGGCTAGCCCTGAAAACAAATCTAATTTGATGATGAAATTAGAGGGGTCAGTAGAAAGGACCCCACCGTACCCCATGTTCCCTTCATTTATTCCCTCAAACGTGCTAAGCCCTTTCCCCTTTCTTGTTCCTCATAGCTATTTTCCCTGACTTTTCTCCACTCTTCACCCAGCTAAGTGAGACCTTTAGTCATTTTAAAATCCATTTCCTTAGAGACACCTTCACTAACCCCACACTCTAAATCCAGTGCCCTGTTCTTATGCCATCACTGTACCTGTTCTTATGCTTCAAGGCACCCATAACAAGTCAAAATCTCCTTGTCTCAGGCTAGGTTCTCTAGAGAAGCAATACCAGTAAAGTGTATAGATGTATATAGAGAGATTTATATCAAGAAAATGGCTCATGCAATTGTAGAGGCTGGAACGTCCCAAGTCCACGGACCAGGATAGAGGCTTCTCTCCATTCACCTAGCCACAGAGGCTGGCGAGCCAAAGATCCGCAGGTCGGAGAGCAGGGGTCCCGCTCTCAGGCTATGAAGATCAACGAATCCCAAGGTCTGCAGATAAGCTGGTAGCTCAAGTCCCAAGAGTCAGAGGTCAGATGAACAGGAGGCAGCCACAGGATCCAGACTGAGCAAAAAGCCAGAATGTCTGCTTATATTCGGATGCAGGCCACACCTCCAAGGAAACTGCCTTTCAATTGATTGGCTACTTCAATCACGGGAGTGGTCACATATAAACACTGAGAATCACGGCCCAGTCAAGTTGACCCACAGTCTTAGCCATCACACTCCTGTTTTATTGAGTATGTTCTTATTAAACATTAGCCTCCCCAGCTAGACAGTAAACTCCATGAGGACAGCAACAGTCTATCTCACGCTCCCCTCTACACAGGCACATGCCTGGCGCTGGGCAGGGCACCATTAACACAGCAACTCCACATCACTATGCCTAGAAAGGCCTCTGGTAAGCGTGGCCCTTGGTTGGCCCCTGGGAACTTGCTTCTCGGAATGCTCCTAATCGACAGTTAGCTGACAGTTTGTACAAACACTATCGTCTACACTAAACAGTCTGGAATTTGGGTATGTGCTAGGCCGAGGCTACCTAGGTGACCAGTCACCATAAAAACCCTTGGCAGTGAGTCTCTACTGAGCTTCCCTGGCAGACGACACTTGACCGTGCATTGTCACAACTGTGTGACACCATGGGAGAGGACTCCTGGAGCCCCCACCTGCTTTCCTCCAGGCTGCCCCACATGTCTTTTTCCTTTGCTGATCCACCTTTGCATCTTTTTGCTGTAACAAGCCTAAGCCGTGAGTACTACACTGCCCTGCATCCTCCCAGTGGATCACCAAACTCAGGGGTAGTCTTGGGGGCCCACAGCACCGGGACCATAATCGTTAGGTGAATTAATCCATAAACATTATTTGTCTTGTGGGAGCTCAGAGAAGAATAGGAAGGGGGCGACGTAGATGTTAGTGCTAAAATATCTTCCCAGATTCTATAAGATCAGCACTACACCTTCCAGCAATCCAAGTCCTAAAGCAAGTGCCCAAGCAAAGACCCCTCCTCCTCTCAGGAGACCCTGCTCCTCCACGCAAACTCTCAGTTCTCCCTGAGCCCAGACGAGAATCTTTTCTTTCTCTCACTTTTACCTTCGGTTTCTTCTTTTCGCCCGGAAAGAGTAAATTAGTGTTACTTTACATTCCGAACAGCACTTTTCTATTCTGACATCCCTCGTTCCTCCTATAAAACAGCACCAGTCCTAGGAATCTGCCCCTATGTGTGCTGGTTCACTCTTCCTATCAGAGTTTTGCCCCACAGTGTGCTGGGGGACATGAGTGTACGATACCAGGATTTATACAGCAGTTCCTTCTCGCCATTTATCAAATAAGGCGGAGGATTCATGGTGATGAAATTCATCTCCTTCTTGGTTTTTTTTTTTTTAAAGTAAAGTCCTTTATGTGCAAGGAACAGAGGTTATCACATGACAGATGTTAACAGAGTTCAATGTCATCAAAGCAGCTCTATGAAAGCAATATATGGGTAAGAGGCCCTTCTGCCCTGAGTTAAACACCATAGCCACAGATACCATTCTTTGTAACCAAAGAGGGAAAATGATGCGAAGTAAAAACAAATGCCTTATAAAGACTATCCCTGCCTCCCATACATATATATTATCTAAATAGTTTCTTTCCATCCAGGCATATTCCTACTGAAAGGAGATTTGCCTGTGACCTAGAAAGCAGTCCTTTAAGGAACCCCAATTTAACATGCTGCCAGGATTCTGACCTACATAATTTCTTACTTATTCCACGTGAATTAACAGCCTGAGGGGGACCTCAGCTGCAGAGACGACTTTTTTCCCAAAATTCATAACCTGCATTTACCAGAAGGTAAATCTTACACTGCTATATTTCTAAACCCAAATGAAATTAATTACTTGTTTCCCCCTGGCTGAGGGCGTCAAAGAAAGTTTCTTTAAACGAGAAAGCCAACTACAAACGTGAGCTGCTTCAAGTGATAGGATGAAGATGAAAACAAAGATTTTTGGGTGGAACTATTAGGAGTAAGCCTAAGTGCACCAACCTTCACCCACTCTATGACTCCGAAGAACTACCCTCCGAGGTGACGTTTAAAATGGAGACAGTTATGCAGGCCCAGGTTATATCGTGGGTAGGATGTGGTGCTCCCACCTGCCTAATCCAAATTCAGTTCCGAATCAAAAGTGACTTGTTGGGAGGCATGACATCCTGGCACCTGAGGTTCTGCATCACCAGAAAGGCATGTTCAAATACAGGCTATTTTCCTTAACAAAGTCACTCAACTTTCTAATCCTCATTGTCCTCACAAACAAACCAAAAGTCCAAAAACCAGACCCAGGCCATCCAGTCAATTCCGCCGCAGAGGGTTTCCAAGGCTGTAATCTTTAAGGAAGCAGACTGCCACCTGTTTCTCCCATGGAGCAGCTGGTGATTTCGAACTGCCAGCCTTCTGGTTAGCGGTCGAGTACTTAACCACTGTGCCACCATGGCTCCTTTCACAAACAAAAGACGGGGCAAATAATACTACCTACTCCCTAGGGTTATAATGCATGCAAAAATCCCAGCACATACTAAGCGATTAATAAAAAAGTTATTTCAGTAACGTCCACCTTCATCAAAATACCGAGCACTTTTACATCAAAAAATATTGCCAGACTTACAATCCGAACATATATGCTTTCCTGCTAGAGAAGATCATGCTCCTGCTGAAGTGTACTAGGGCTTTACGCAACCTTTATTTACCTACATTTAAGTCACATTTCATCAAGGTGTTATAGAACGGTAATGTTTTAATAGGACTTTACGCAACCTTTATTTACCTACATTGAAGTCACATTTCATCGAGGTGTTGTAGAACGGTAATGTTTTAACAGGACTTTACGCAACCTTTATTTACCTACATTGAAGTCACATTTCATCGAGATGTTGTAGAACGGTAATGTTTTAATAGGACTTTACGCAACCTTTATTTACCTACATTTAAGTCACTTTCATCCAGGTGTTGTAGAACGGTAATGTTTTAATAGGACTTTACGCAACCTTTATTTACCTACATTTAAGTCACATTTCATCCAGGTGTTGTAGAACGGTAATGTTTTACATACACCCAAAAGTGAGGGCTTAAATTGAGAATTACCAAATCCAGAGACTGCCTAGCTAGCCATCATATTAACCAGAAGATGCACCTGAGCACACACCTCAGAGAAACGCCAGTAAGCCTAAGGTGAGAACTTCCAGGCAGGACAACACAGAAAGAGCTGCCAAAGAGTAAAAAAAGGCCAGACTGAATAAACTCGCTGTGGGGGATAAACCAGATGCAGTCAAGGTGATCCCAGCTCACGGCGACCCATGTGTGTCGGAGAAGAACTGTGCTCCACAGGACCTCACTGTGGGGGATAAACCAGATGCAGTCAAGGTGATCCCAGCTCACGGCGACCCATGTGTGTCAGAGAAGAACTGTGCTCCACAGGACCTCGCTGTGGGGATAAACCAGATGCAGTCAAGGTGATTCCAGCTCATGGCGACCCACGTGTGTCGGAGAAGAACTGTGCTCCACAGGACCTCGCTGTGGGGGATAAACCAGATGCAGTCAAGGTGACCCCAGCTCACGGCGACCCATGTGTGTCAGAGAAGATCTGTGCTCCACAGGACCTCGCTGTGGGGGATAAACCAGATGCAGTCAAGGTGATCCCAGCTCACGGCGACCCATGTGTGTCAGAGAAGATCTGTGCTCCACAGGACCTCGCTGTGGGGGATAAACCAGATGCAGTCAAGGTGATCCCAGCTCGTGGCAACCCATGTGTGTCGGAGAAGATCTGTGCTCCGCAGGACCTCGCTGTGGGGGATAAACCAGATGCAGTCAAGGTGACCCCAGCTCACGGCGACCCATGTGTGTCGGAGAAGAACTGTGCTCCACAGGACCTCGCTGTGGGGGATAAACCAGACGCAGTCAAGGTGACCCCAGCTCACGGCGACCCATGTGTGTCAGAGAAGATCTGTGCTCCACAGGACTTTCGATGGCTGATTTTTCGGAAGTAAATCACCAGGCCTTTTTGCAGAGACAGAAATCTCCCACCTTTTGGTTAGCAACCCAGTAAGCTGACCTTTGGCACCACCAGGGATAGTCAGAGGAATACGGAGTCAAGGGCAAGTATAAAACTACTCCCCACATAGTGCTGAGGGTGAAGCTTGTTAAGTGCCACCCAGTCAGTTCTAAGAGTGAGGCTGGCTGAAGGCAGATCTGCAGTAAACTCAAGAGCTGTGCATGGAGGAAGTGGTAATGACTCAGAGGAAGGGCAGGAACAGAAAAGGAGTACCTGCCTAGACCCAGGGGTGGAAGCAAGCAACAAAGCCCCAAGGCTTCTGCTCTGAAGAAAGCTGGGGTTGGTAAAGCTTCCCCTTCTGGGTAATGGTGACATGACTGACAGGTTCCTGAGCTGGATAACTGGATGGAAGGCCCCAGGGCAAAGTAGTTACTGATTCTGAAAATAACAGGTAGAACAGATGTTACTAACATTGTCCACATAGTAACACCCAAATGACTGAGATTAAAATCTCTAATCTGAAAGTGAAAGCGATTTCTTAAATGTTGACCAACAGCCACTAAGTGCAGATAAGCCTGGTGCTAAATAAAGACATTCTGCAGCTTAGCTGAGGATCCCTGGGTAGCATAAATGGTTCACGCTCCACTACTCACTAAAAGGTTGGCTGTTCAAACCCACCCAGTGGTGCTGCAAATGAAAGGCCTGGCGATCTGCTTCTGTAAAGATTACAGCCAGGAAAACCCTATGGAGCAGCTCTACTCTAAGACATGGGTTGCCCAGAGTCAGAATCAACTCGACTGCAACAGGTTTGGTTTTGGTTGAGCCACCTACAATGAATCTGGGGAGAAACATTTCAGCTACGGTTATGGATTGAATTGTATCCCCCCCAAATATGTGTTATAAATTCTAACCCTTAGACCTATGGTTATCATCTTACCTGGGAATGGGCGTTCTTTGTTATGTTAATGAGACAGGATTAGTGTAGGGTGTGTCTTAAATCTCTTTTGAGATATAAAAGAGATTAAACTAGCAAGCGAGCAAGCAGAGATGGGGGAAGATAGATGCCATGCCACATGAAGATCACCACGGAACCAAGAAATGGAAGCTGAAGAGACGAAGACCTTCCCCTAGAGCCAACAGAGGAACGGAGCCTTTCCCTAGAGCCGGCACTCTGAATTCAGACTTCTAGTCTCCCAAACTGTGAGAAAACAAACTTCTGTTTGTTAAAGCCACCCACATGTGGTATTTCTGTTATAGCAGCACTAGATAACTAAGACAGCTACCAAAAGGGCAAGTACAACATTGCCTGGGATTCTAGAATACGTCTCACATTTAAAATAACAACAAGAATTTAAAATCTACCACTGTACACTGAAATTTTCAGTAAAGCATTTGATAAAACTTTAAAAAAAAAACTAACAATAAATACTCCCACAAAAATAAACCTTGTACAATGTTTTACAAAAGCTTTAAGATAATTTAGAAAGGAAAAAAAATAGGTTTTATGTGATACAATTTAATCTGGTAACAGAAAGAATAGAAAAATGAATAATAATAAAAAAAAAAAACCCTGCTGCTGTAGAGTCAATTCCGACTCATAGCAAACCCATAGGACAGAGTAGAACTGCCCCATATGATTTCTAAGGAGCGCCTGGTGGATCTGAACTGTAGACCTTTTGGTTAGCAGCTGTAGCTCTTAAACACTATGCTAAGTCACAAATGAAAAATGGAGAGAAAAAAAAAAGCTAGTATAATAAAAACATAAGCAAACTCTTAATAACCTCAATGTTCACAATTTCAAAGCTAAGATTTAGATAAGACAAGCAGAATAACAACAGTCACTTTTTATGGCCATTTAACACCCAGTGAAATGGTTTCAGAAGTATTCACATCAGCATTTTCATTTATGTAAGTTTAACAAAAATGGTCAGGCCCTGATAGGGGAAATATACAAATCCCATTTCTGCAAGCCATTCTTTTTACTTATCACAAGGAGTTTTAAAAAAAATCATGGTATTCAGATGTGAATTTGAAACAAAGAAAATTTAAAAAAATGGTTTATTAAAATGAATATATAATTTTCTTTCTTTGCTACAAAGCCTATCTTCTTCAACATTTTTTATTTTTATAAGTTTATCTAGAAATGTAATTTTTCTAAACTTCTATGTAAGTGTATTACTATTTCTACTTTTACAATTAAATACAATTCAGTTTTTAAAATATTATGAAGTCTCACTATGTGTCAAGCATTCGATTATGTTCTAGGGCAACATAAAGATGAATCAGGCAACTCAAAAAATAGTAGGAAGATAATAGAAGGATAACCATGCTGCAAGGTTGGTAAGGATGATCAATTCTAAATGTCAAGATTCATTTACTCACTCAAAACATGTTTACTGAGCACCTACTATGAATCAGACATATCTATGTGGTTGACATACAATGATCAGACAAAGAATATTCCTAATCTTATGAAGTATGATGGTTAGTTTTATGTGTCAACTTGGCTAGGCTATGGTTGCCAGTGGTCTGGCCAAACACTAGTATAGTTGCTGTTATGGAGTAGAGAAGACTACCTTCCGTGATGTGATACAATGTGACGTGATGTAATCACATTTCATAATGCAATCTAGTATAATGGAATCAATCAATCAGCTGAAGTTCTGCCAGTATAGGGTGGATTCTAAACCTAATCACTTTTGATTTATAAAAAACCAGAACAGACAGAGACACACATGGGGAAAGAGAGAAGACATATGAGAATCAGCCACTAGCAAAGGAGCACCAAGGATTGCTGGCAGACACCAGAACTAGGAGAGAGGTTCATGGAAGCAATCAACACAGTCAAGAACCTAATTTGGGCTTTTAGCCTCCAGAACTGTGAGAAAATAAATTTCTGTTCTTTAAAGCCACCCACTTGTGGTATTTCTGTTTTAGCAGCACTAGTTAACTAAGATACAGAGATTTAAAATTCACTTTTAAATTCACTTTTCCATGAAAAGCAGACCCGGTACAACATATTAAGTAATCAGTTATGTGAAAAGATAATACATTTCAAAGGCAAAGGCATAAAATGGAGATTTCCAATCCAAGCATCTTAAATTGCTTCAACTGGTAGTATATTCTACAACAAAAGTATTTTGAATTTGCTTAAATTTTAAAAACTACAATGAATGCCCAAAAGTGGGCAGATATCAAAAATTTAAGTTAGCAAAGATAATGTTGAAACACCTGATTGAGTGGGAATAAGGGATTAAAAGATGTTAATATCAAAGGCTCGATTAGCAGACACAGCAGGTACACGATAATAGCCTAAGGGGAGATAAACACATGAAAGGTCAGACAGTCAGCAACATTACTGAGAATCAGCTTTTTTTAAGACACATATGGTTTCACCAGGAATTTTATCAATTATTTAAGAAGGAAATACCAATCCTAAGCAAAAATCTTTCAGAAGATAAAGGGATAAAGGAAGGAACACTTCCCAACCATGTTATGAGACCACTTTTACCTTGAAACCAAAAACCTAGATCCCTCAGGAACATGAAGCAAAAATTCTTAACAAAATATTAGCACACTTAATCTTAAAACCAACAATAGCTTAGTTTAAATAGTAAAAAAAAAAAAAAAGCTTGCCTCAAGCATTGTGGTCTTTTAAGATCTATCTATATGGGATCAAACTGACAAATTGACAACTCGAAAGATTAGAGAAGAAACTTAGGGGGAAATGAGTTTATGATAATGGAAGAGGAACATCTTAGAAAAGGAGGGTGAGAATGACTGCACAACTCAAAGAATATAATCAATGTCACTGAATTGTACAGGTAGAACCTTTTGAATTGGTGTATGTCTTACTGTGTATGTTCTCAACAACAACAACAAAATAAATAAAAAGTTGCATGCAAGATTTAACATCTGAAAATAATGTAATATACCATGTTAATAAAGAACAAAAACCGTATGATCATCTAAACATACAGAGAAAAAATACATGACAAAATCCAACATTTGTTCTTGATAAAAACTCTCAACAAAGCAAAAAAAAAAAAAAAAGAGGACTTCTTTAACCAGATAAAAGGCATCTATAGTTAACATCAGAGCCCTGGTGGTGCAGTGTTTAAGAGCTCGGCTGCTAACCAAAAGGTCTGCAGTTTGAATCCAAGAGCTGCTCCTTGGAAACCTTATGGGGCAGTTCTACCCTGTTCTGTGGGGTAGCTGTGATGATGGGCAACAGGTTTGGTTTGTTTTTTGATAGTTAACATCACGCTTCAAAGAGAAAAATTGAATGTTTTCCCTCTAAAACAGGAAGCAAGGCAGAGATGTCTGCTCTCATCATTTTTATTCAACATTGTACTGAAGGTTCTAACCTATACAATAATGCAAAAAAGTTGCACATAAAAAAAGTAAAGGCATACAGGTTAGAAAAAAAGTAAAGCTCTCTTTATTCACAAAAAACATGTACGATCTTGTAAACAGAAAATCCTAAAGAATCTATTTTTAAAAACTACTAGAACTAATAAACATATTTAACGAGGTCATGGGACACAAGAAAATATTTAAAAAATCAATTATTTTTCTATATGCTAGTAACAAGCAATGAAAAAAAATAATTTCAAAAAAGCAATAACATCTAAAGGAATCAAATACATAGAAATAACTTTAAAATAACCTCTACAATGAAAGCTAAAAAAATTGCGAATACAAATCAGAGAAGGCTAAACAGAGGTATATAACACGCACATGGATTAGAGGCCTGAATATCATTAACACATCTATTCTTCTCAAATGATCTATGGTGTTATGGATTAAATTGTGTCCCCCAAAATATGTGTTGGAATGCTAACCCCTACACTTGGGAACGCAATCCTGTTTGGAAATGCAGTTTTCTTTGTTATGTTATTAAGGCCGTATCAGCGCAGGGTGTATCCTAAACCTCAACACTTCTGAGTTACGGAAAGATCAGGTTAGACACAGACCACACACAGGAGAAGACAGAGGCCACCTGAGGATTGTCTCCAAGCCAAGGAACCAAGGAACACCTGGAACCACCTACAACGAAGGAACTGATACAAATGAGATCTGATCTGGACTTTTAGCTTCCAGAACTGTGAAAAAATAAATTTCTATTCTTTAACGCCACTTCTGGTATTTGTGGTACAGCAGCACTAGGTAACTAACACGTACAGATTCAACACAATGCCTGCAAACCTTTTCATAGAAATTGTTAAGTCAATCCAACAATTCATATGGATTCTAAAGACCTAGAATACACAAAATAGTTTTCAGAATGGAAAACAAATTGAAAGACTTGAATACCTGATATCAACACTTATTATAAAGTACAGTATTATATCTTACAAATAAATTAATTGATACTACACTCATGTTATGACACCACCACCCATCTGTCACTTTGTCATCCTGTGGTGTCTGCATGTTGCTGTGATGCCAGAAGCTATGCCACTGATATTTCACATAACAGCACGGTCACCCATGGTAGAGAGACTGCAGCAGGGCTCCAGACTAAGACAGACTAGGACGAAAGGCCTGGCAATCTACTCTGAAAATTGGCCAGTGAACACCTCATGGAGGCCAGGCCAAAATGGCAGAGTAGTCAGATGGTTCTTGTGGTCCCTCTTACAACAAAGACCCAAAAAAAAAAAACAAGTGAGTCGATTATATATGACAAGCTAGGAATTTTTTGAGGAACCCTGAACATCAAAGGCAAAGTTGAGGGAGAGGGAGAAACAGCTCAGAATTAGTGAGAAGTTCACAGAGGTGACCCAGAAGGAACTGGCACCCCAGAGGCCAATTCCTCTGGTGCAAGCTCAGTGACATTAGCAGTGACATTCAAGGGACACGTTTTCCACATCAGGAGAGAACGAAAAATGGAAAGTCTGCTCAATCCTCCAGAACAAACAAGAAGCAGCCCTCGATCAGGAAAACATAAGTATTTGAGTTTAATCTACCTTGCGAATCCAAAAATACCCCTTCAGGAAAACCTCTCTGCCACTTACCCGCTCCCTTCCCACTCTGCACTGGGTCCTAATCAGCTGCATCCCCTGTGCCAGAAGAAGGGCCCTGTACTCACTCTGAGAGATTCTCCCAAAATTGGAGAGAAAACAAATTAATTAACAAGAAAAAATAATCTACCAGTTCCCTAAGCCAGGAACTCAGGGCAGAAACAGCTCCTTTGCCTAGGCACAGGCATAACATGCCCACAGACTCTGAATGCCTTTCACTTCTGCATAGACCTGTGTGGGCCAATTTCAAGAGCATAGGCCCTCATTAGCACAGTATAACAGGGTATCTACTTGAAGTCTAACTCCAACTGTTTCACCTACATGGTGGAAAGGTAGGTTCGTGACATTTGACACCACTCTGCCTATTAAGCAGGGTCCTCACCTACCCACATGAGGGGCCTGAGGATTGACGGCTCCACCTGCAACACCTAGCCACCCACGACAGGGGTCTAAGGATAAGTGGTGCCTTCCAGTCCATATAGCCAACAGCATTGGGTACCCATGGTCCAGCTGCAAAACCTACCCATCTATAAGCTCTAGGGAATAGGGACACACTTTCTGCACAGACACTCAGGGGCGGATGTCATCTCTATGCCTTGCTCAGTGTGTGACCCCCTATGGTAGCCAGATACCTGTGCCTACACCAATCACCACTGCTCATCTAGGACTGCAGGTGAGATCCTGCACCACACACTTGGTGACTGACTACCTGCATACCTGAGCTGAATCCATACAAGAAAAGTGAACGGACTCCTGCACTCACATACCTAGTAACAGCTCTCATCAACTGATGACAGATGTTAGAGCTTCAGAGACGTCAATAATCAAACCAGCTCACTTGAGCAGCCTATTTGGGCATATCAAAAATAAACAAAACAAGAAACTAGGACACAAAAAGCAAACATGAAATAAATAAATACAAAAAATTATTGATGGCTCGGATACAACAGTCAATATCAAATCATATACAGAAGCAGAACTCCATGGCTTCAGCAAGCTCCCAAAACAAAGAATCAAGAAATCTTCCAGATAAAGAGAACTTCCAGGCATTACCAGAGGCAGACTACAAACGGTTAATATACAGAACCCTTCAGGAGAACAGGAAAGAGATCAGGCAAAATGCAGAACAAGCCTAGCAGGACACAAAGGCATTAGAAGAACTTCAGCAGATTAGACAAGAGCATAATGACAAATTTAATAGGCTTCAAGAATCCACAGAGAGAGGGCAAAGAGAAATTCAGAGGATTAACAATAAAATTTCAGAATTACACACTTCAATAGAAAGTCATAAGAGCAGAACTGAGGCAATGGAAGTCAGAATTACTGAGACTGAAGATAAAGCACTTGGCACCAACATATTTGAGGAAAAATCAGATGAAAGAATTTTAAAAAATGAAGAAACCCTAAGAATTATGTGTGACTCCATCAAAAGGAATAACCTACAAGTGATTGGAGTGCCAGAACAGGCAGGGATAACAAAAAATATAGAGAGACTTGTTGAAGATTTGTTGGCAGAAAACTTCCCTGATATCGTGAAAAATGAGAAGATATCTATTCAAGATGCTCATTGAACTTCACACAAGGTAGATCCCAAAAGAAAGTCACTAAGACGCATTATAATTAAACTCACCAAAATGAAAGATAAAGAAAGAATTTTAAGAGTGGCTATGGATAAACAAAAAGTCACCTACAAAGGAGAGTCAATAAGACTAAACTCAGACTACTCAGCAGAAACCATGCAGGCAAGAAGACAATGGGATGACATATACAAAGCCTTGCCTACCTACAATTATATATGCAACAAAGCTGCCTCTCAAATAAAAAAAATATGATGGTGAAATTAGAACATTTCCAGGCAGACAGAAGTTTAGGGAATTTGTAAAAACCAAACCAAAATTACAAGAAATACTAAGAGGAGTCCTCTGGATAGAAAGTCAGTAATATCAGGTAATGACCCAAATCTAGAACACAGGACAGAGCAACCAGATATCAACACAGATAGGTAAATCACAAAAATAAATCAAAGCTAAAATACTCAAAACATGGAAGAAGAGAAGTCATTATGTAAAAGATGACAACATTAAATCAAAAAAGGACTAAAAAACATAGTCATAGATCTTTCATATGGAGAGGAAGTCAAGGTAATAGAAAGAAATAAAAGATTGCTTTAAACTTAGAAAAATAGAGACAAATATTCAGGTAACAACAATGGAAGCTAACAATTCTACACATCAAAATAAAAAACAAGAAAAACATAAAGGCTCAGCAAATACAACATCAACAATGAAAAACAGAAAAAGAAAATATATAAAGAAAAACGACTCAGCACAGAATATTACGAAGAACAACGAAACTCTCAACAACATAAAAAAAAAGACATCAAAATAACAGTACTAAACTCGTATCTACCAATAATTATGCTGAGTGTAAATGGACTAAATCCAGCAATAAAGAGACAGAGAGCGGCAGAATGGATAAAAAAAACAAGAACCATCCATATGCTGCCTACAAGAGACACACCTTAGACTTAAAGACACAAACTAAAATTCAAAGGATACAAAAAAATATATCAAGCAAACAACAACCAAAAAAGAGCAGAAGTGGCAATATTAACTTCTGACAGAATAGACTTTAAAGTATAATCTACCACAAAGGATAAGGAAGGACACTATATACAACACACCAGGAGGACATAACCATGGTAAATATTTAGGCACTCAATGACAGGGTTCCAAAATACATAAAACAAACTCTAAGAGCATGGAAAAGAGATAGATGGCTCCACAATAACAGTAGCAGACTTCAACACACCACCTTCGGTGAAGAACAGAACATGCAGAAAGAAGCTCAATAAAGACACAGAAGATTTAAATGCCACGAACACCCAACTTGACCTCATAGACATACACAGAACACGCCACCCAATAGCAGCTAAGTGTACTTTCTTTTCCAAAGTACAAGGAACATTCTCCAGAATAGACCACGTATTAGGCCATAAAGCAAGGCTTACCAGAATTCAAAACATCAAAATATTACAAAGCATCTTTTCTGACCATAAAGCCATAAAAGTAGAATCAGTAACAGAAAAAGCCAGGAAAAAAAAATCAAACACATGGAAACTGAATAACACCCTTGCTCAAAAACTATTAGGTTATAGAACAAATTGTTGTTGTTGTTGTTGTTAGGTGCTGTCGACTCATAGCGACCCCATGCACAACAGAACGAAACACTGCCCGGTCCTGCACCATCCTTACAATCCTTGTTAAGCTTGAGCTTATTGTTGCAGCCACTGTGTCAGTCCACCTCATTGAGGGTCTTCCTCTTTTCCGCTGACCCTGTACTCTGCCAAGCATGATGTCCTTCTCCAGGGACTCATCCCTCCTGACAACATGTCCAAAGTATGTAAGACGCAATTTCGCCATCCTTGCCTCTAAGGAGCATTCTGGCTGCACTTCTTCCAAGACAGATTTGTTTGTTCTTTTGGTAGTCCATGGTATATTCAATATTCTTCGCCAACACCACAATTCAAAGGCGTCAACTCTTCTTCAGTCTTCCTTATTCATTGTCCAGCTTTCACATGCATATGATAAGACTGAAAATATCATGGCTTGGGTCAGGCGCACCTTAGTCTTCAAGGTGACATCTTTGCTCTTCAACACTTTGAAGAGGTCCTTTGCAGCAGATTTGCTCAATGCAATGCGTCTTTTGATTTCTTGACTGCTGATTCCATGGCTGTTGATTGTGGATCCAAGTAAAATGAAATCCTTGACAACTTCAATCTTTTCTCCATTTATCATGATGTTGCTCATTGGTCCAGTTGTGTGGGATTTTTGTTTTCTTTATGTTGAGGATGGAAAAAAGAAATTCATGGAATTAAAAGAGAATGAAAACACATCCTACCAGAACCTTTGGTGCTCACTACAACACTAAATGCAAATATCCAAAAAGAAGAAGGGGCCAAAATGAAAGAATTAATCCTACAAATAGAAAGAGAACAGCAAAAGAAAAGCATGGACACCAGAAGAAAGCAAATAATAAAAATTAGAGCAGAATTAAATGAAACATAAAAAACAATCAAGAGTTAACAAGAACAGAAGCTGGTTCTTTGAAAAGATCAATAAAATCGGTAAGACATTGGCCAAACTGACAAAAGAAAAACAATAAATAAGAACAAATAACCTGAACAAAAAATGAGATGGTAGATATCACAACAGACTCCCCTGAAATTAAAAGAATCATAACAGATGCTATGAAAAATTGTACTTTAACAAACTTGAAAACCTAGAGAAAATGGACAAATTTCTAGAAACACACTACCTACTTAAGCTAATACAAACAGAGGTAGAACAACTAAATAAACCTAACACAAAAGAAGAGATTGAAAAGGTAATTTAAAAAATTCCAATGAAATAAAATCTCTAGCCCTGACAGCTTCACTGGAGAATTCTACCAACTTTCAGAGAACAGTTAACACCACTACCACTAAAGATATTTCGGAGCATAGAAAAGGATGGAATGCTCCCAAACTCACTCCGTGAAGCCAGCATAATCCTGATACAAAAAGCAGGTAAAGACACCACAAAAAAAAAAAAAAATTACAAACCAATTTCCCTTATGAACTTAGACGCAAAAATCTTCAACAAAATTCTAGCCAAAAGAATTCAACAACATATCAGTCAGAAAAATAATTCACCATGAACAAGTGGGATTCATACCAGGTATGCAGGGATGGTTCAACACTAGAAAAACAATCAATGTAATCCATCACATAAATAAAACAAAAGACAAGAACCACAGATCTTATTGATGCAGGAAAGGCATTTGACAAAGTCCAACACCAATTCATGATAAAAACTCTCACCAAAATAGGAACAGAAGGGAAATTCCTCAGCATAATAAAGGGCATTTATACAAAGCCTACAGCCAACATCATCCTAAATGGTGAGAGTCTGAAAGCACTCCCTCTGAGAATGGGAACCAGACAAGGATGCCCTTTATCACTGCTCTTATTCAACATTGTGCTGGAAGTCCTAGCCACAGCAATTAAGCTAGAAAAAGAAATAAATGGAATCCAAATTGGTAAGGAAGAAGTAAAAGTATCTCTATTTGCAGATGATATAATCTTATTCACAGAAAACCCTAAAAAATCCACAAGAAAACTACTAGAATTAATAGAAGATTTTGGCAAAGCATCAGGATACAAGATAAACATACAAAAATCAGTTGGATTCGTCTCCACCAACAACAAGAACTTCAAAGAGAAAATCACCAAATCAATACCATTTCACAACAGCCCCCAAGAAGATAAAATACTTAGGAATAAATCTAACCACAGAGGTAAAACGCCTATACAAAGAAAACTACAAGACACCACGCAAGAAACCAAAAGAGGCCTACATAAGTGGAAAAACATATCTTGCTCATGGACAGGAAGGCTCAACACTGTAAAAATGTCTATTCTACCAAAAGCGATCTATAGATACAATGCAATTCCGACTCAAATTCCAAAGACATTTTTCAATGAGATGGAGAAACAAATCACCAACTTCAAATGGAACAATGATGAATCCATGAAATATAGCACGAGAGGAATCTGGAAAGCATTATGCTGAGTGAGTCGCAAAGGGACAAATATTGTATGAGACCACTATTCTACGAACTCAAGAAAAGGTTTAAAAACAGAAGAAAACATTCTTTGATGGTTAAGAAGCTGGGCAGGGAGGGAGAGGAATATTCAATAATTAGATAAAAAAAAAATAGTAGACAAGAATTATTTTAGGTGAAGGGAAGGATAGCACACATCACAGGGAAAGTCAGCACAACTAGACTAATCCAAAAGTTAAGAACTTTCCTGAATACAACCAAATACTTCAAGGCACAGAGTAGCACGGGCAGCATTCTGCGGACCATGGTTTCAGGGGACATCTAGGCCAGCTGGCATAACAAAGTGTATTGAGAAAACGTTCTGCATTGCACTTTGGTGAGTGGCATCTGGGGTCTTAAAGGCTAAGCAAGCCGCCACCTATTGCTGTTGTTGTTAGGTGCCATCAAGTCGGTTCCAACTCATACCGACCCTATTCACAACAGAAGGAAACACTGCCCGGTCCTGCGCCATCCTTACAATCGTTGTTATGCTTGAGCTCATTGTTGCAGCCACTGTGTCAATCCAACTCATTGAGGGGTCATCCTCTTTTATGCTAACCCTGTACTTTACCGAGCATGATGTCCTACTCCACAGACTGATCCCTCCTGACAACATGTCCAAAGTATGTAAGATGTAGTCTTGCCATCCTTGCTTCTAAGGAGCATTCTGGCCACTCTTCTTCCAAGACAGATTTGTTTGTTTTTTAGGCAGTCCATGGTATATTCAATATTCTTCGCCAACACCACAATTCAAAGGCGTAAATTCTACTTCGGTCTTCCTTATTCACTGTCCAGCCTTCGCATGGATATGAGGCAAATAAAAATACCATGGCTTGGGTCAGGTGCACCTTAGTCTCCAAGGTGACCTCTTTGCTCTTCAACACTTTAAAGAGGTCCTTTGCAGCAGATTTACCCAATGCAATGCGTCTTTTGATTTCATGGCTGCTGCTTCCATGGCTGTTGATTGTGGATACAAGTAAAATGAAATCCTTGACAACTTCAATCTTTTCTCCATTTATCCTGATGTTGGTCATTGGACCAGTTGTGAGGATTTTTGTTTTCTTTATGTTGGGGTGCAATCCATACTGAAGGCTGTGGTCTTTGATCTTCATTAGTAAGTGCTTCAAGTCCTCTTCACTTTCAGCAAGCAAGGTTCTGTCATCTGCATATCGCAGGTTGTTAATGAGTCTTCCTCCAATCTTGATGCCCTGTTCTTTTTCATATAGTCCAGTTTCTTGGATTATTTCCTCAGCATACAGATTGAATAGGTATGGTGAAAGGATAACACCTTGATGCACATCTTTCCCAAATTTAAAACAATCAGTATCCCCTTGTTCTGTCCAAACAACTGCCTCTTGATCTTTGCAAAGTGTCCTCATGAGCACAAGTAAGTGTTGTGGAATTCCCATCCTTGGCAATGTTATCCATAGTTTGTTATGATCCACACAGTCGAATGCCTTTGCAGAGTCAATAAAACACAGGTAAACATCTTTCTGTTATTCTCTGCTTTCAGCCAGGATCCATCTGACGTCAGCAATGATATCCCTGGTTCCACATCCTCTTCTGAAACTGGCCTGAATTTCTGGCAGTTCCCCATCGATATACTGCTGCAGCCGCTATTGAATGACCTTCAGCAAAATTTTGCTTGTGTGTGATATTAATGATATTGTTCTATAATTTCCATATTCGATTGGATCACCTTTCTTGGGAATAGGCATAAATATGGATCTCTTCCAGTCAGTTGGCTAGGGAGCTGTCTTCCATATTTCTCAGCATAGACGAGTTAGCACCTCCAGTGCTGCATCTGTTTGTTGAAACATCTCACTTGATATTCCATCTATTTCTGGAGCCTTGTTTTTCGCCAATGCCTTCAGAGCAGCTTGGACTTCTTCCCTCAGTACCATCGGTTCCTAAACGTATGCCATCTCTTGAAATGGTTGAACATCGACTAATTCTTTTTGGTATAATGACTCTGTGTATTCCTTCCATCCTCTTTTGATGCTTCCTGAGTCATTTAATATTTTCCCCATAGAACCCTTCACTATTGCACCTCGAGACCTGAATTTTTTCTTCAGTTCTTTCAGCTTCAGAAACAATGAGCATGTTCATCCCTTTTGGTTTTCTATCTCCAGCTCTTTGCACATGTCATTATAATACTTTACTTTGTCTTCTCGAGCCACCCTTTGAAATCTTCTGTTCCGTTCTTTTACTTCATCAATTCTTCCTTTTGCTTTGGCTGCTCAACATTTGAGAACAAGTTTCAGAGTCTCCTCTGACATCCATCTTGGTCTGTTTTTTTCTTTTCTGTCTTTTCAGTGACCTCTTGCTTTCTTCATGGATGATGTCCTTGATGTCATTCCACAACTCATCTGGTCTTCAGTCACTAGTGTTCAATGTATCAAAATCTGTTCTTCAGATGGTCTCTAAATTCAGGTGGGATATACTCAAGGTCATATTTTGGCTCTTGTGGACTTGCTCTGATTTTCTTCAGTTTCAGCTTGAACTTGCATACGAGCAACTGATGGTCTGCTCCACAGTCAGCCCCTGGCCTTGTTCTGACTGATGATATTGAGCTTTTCCATCGTCTTTTTCCACAGATGTAGTCAATTTGATTTCTGTGTGTTCCATCTGCCAAGGTCCATGTGTATAGTCGCCATTTATGTTGGTGAAAGAAGGTATTTGCAATAAAGAAGTCGTTGGTTTTGTAAAATTCTATCATTCGATCTCCGGCGTTGTTTCTATCATTTGATCTCCGGCATTGTTTCTATCACCAAGGCCTATTTTCCAAGTACTGATCCTTCTTCTTTGTTTCCAACTTTTGCATTCCAATCGCCAGTAATCATCAATGCATCTTGATTGCATGTTCCATCAATTTCAGACTGCAGCAGCTGATAAAAATGTTCTGTTTCTTTATCTTTGGCCCTAGTGGTTGGTGCGTAAATTTGACTAATAGTCGTATTAAGTGGTCTTCTTTGTGGGCGTATAGATATTATCCTATCACTGACAGCATTTTGCTTCCTGATAGATCTTGAAATGTTCTTTTTGGTGATGAATGCGACACCATTCCACTTCGAGTTGTCATTTTCGGTATAGACTATATGATTGTTTGATTCAAAATGACCAATACCAGACCATTTCAGGTCACTTATTTTTAATGCCTAGGACATTGATGTTTATGCGTTCCATTTCATTTTTTGATGATTTCTAATTTTCCTAGATTCGTACTTCGTACATTTCAGGTTTCAATTATTAACAGATGCTTGCAGCTTTTTCTTCTCATTTTGAGTCACGCCACATCAGCAAAGGAAGGTCCCAAAAGCTTTACTCAATCCACGTCATTAAGGTTGACTCTACTTTGAGGAGGCAGCTCTTCCCCAGTCATCTTTTGAGTGCCTTCCAACCTGGGGGGCTCATCTTCCAGCACTATATCAGATCATGTTCCACTGCTATTCATAAGGTTTTCCCTGGCTAATGCTTTTCAGAAGTAGACTGCCGGGTCCTTCTTCCTAGTCTGTCTTAGTCTGGAAGCCCAGCTAAAACCTGTCCTCCATGGGTGACCCTGCTGGTATTTGAATATCGGTGGCATAGGTTCCAGCATCACAGCAACACGCAAGCCCCCACAGTACAACAAACTGACAGACAGGTAGGGGAGCGGCCATCTAAGATTTATCATCTGGTCTCAATCCACCTGGAGCAAAGAAGAATGATGAACAACAATGACACAAGGATAATATGAGCCTAAGGGACAGAAAGGGCCACAGAAGTCAGAGAGTACATCAGCCTGGGACCAAAAGAACTAGATGGTGCTCGGCCAGCACCAAGGATTGCCCTGACAAGGAACACAACAGAGAGTCCATAATGGAGCAGGAGAAATGTGAGTGCAGACCTCAAATTCCAGTAAAAAAAAACAGACTTAATGGTCTGACTGAAACTGGAGGTGCCCCAGCGGGCATGACCCCTGGACTGTCAGTTAGCCCAAAACTGAAACCATTCCCAAAGCCAATTCTTCAGACAAAGATTAGACTGGACTATAAGACATAAAATGATACTGGTGAGGAGAGTGCTTCTTAGCTCAAGTAGACTCATGAATCTATGTGGGCAGCTCCTGCCTGGAGGAGAGATGAGAAGGCAAAAGGGGACAGGAGCTGACTAAATGGACACAGGAAATACAGGATGGAGAGATGGAGTGTGTTGTCACATTGTAGGGAGAGCAACTAGGGTCATATAACAATGTGTGTATAAGTTTTTGTATATGAAACTGACTTGAATTGTAAATTTTCACCTAAAGTATAAAAAAAATCAATGGGTTGAAGCATAACAACAATTGAGAGGATGGCGCAGGACGGGGCAGTGTTTCGTTCTGTTGTGCACAGGGTCATTACAAGTCAGAACCGACTCAATGGCTCCTAACAACAACAACAACCAGACATATTTTATATAAATAAGCACACAGTTCAAACTAAGACTTGGTTAAGACCACATAAGCCTTTGAAATTTGGATGAGAGTCTGAAAGAAAACATCACTAAAGAGAGATAACAACAAAAGCATAATATGTATTCTTGTAAAAGAGTAGCACTACTTTTTCCCCCTTCTAGCATAACAAATTAACATGTTTTTTAGAAGGAAATCTCTGAGAAGAATTACGATATCCTCATTTAATTATAAGTTGAAATACTGACAACTTTTCAGACTGTCAAAATTCATTTGACAAGTATTTTGTTCACAAGAAACTACACTGTATTTTAGAAAACTCAAAGAACTGTGGTGCAATAGAATTGTAGCATCATTATTTTTTCAGAGTTAGCAATTTGTAAGGGGCAGTTCTGTCCTATAGGGTCGCTATGAATCAGAATTGACTCGACGGCAATGGATTAATGGGAACCATTATTTAACCATGTTCTGCTGAAGTCATTTTTAAATCATTGAATTTTTACATCAGTAACAAATCTGATCTCCAAGTAACTAATATTTCTGGGAGTAAAAAGGAATTCTAATACAAATGTACAAGTTTACCTTTGACAAGTAAATTAGAAAAATGCATTAGAGAAAAATACTAAAAATACATTTTACAGTGCTGTATAAAATGATTATAATGTCTCCTAAAACAGGAAGACAGGAAATTTCAAATCCTCATGTTGCTGTTGTTGCATATGAGGCAACTGAAAACGGGATGGCTTGGGTCAGGCGCACCTTAGTCTTCAGGGTGACATCTTTGCTCTTCAACACTTTGAAGAGGTCCTTTGCAGCAGATTTGCCCAAGGCAATGCGTCTTTTGATTTCTTGACTTGCTTCTACGAGTGTTGATTGTGGATCCAAGTAAAATGAAATCCTTGACAACCTCAGTCTTTTCTCCATTTTTCATGATGTTCATTGGTCCAGTTGTGAGGATTTTTGTTTTCTTTATGTTGAGGTGAAATCCGTACTCAAAGCTGTGGTCTTTGATCTTCATTAGTAAGTGCTTCAAGTCCTCTTCACTGTCAGCAAGCAAGGTTGTGTCATCTGCATAATGCAGGTTGTTAATGAGTCTTCCTCCAATCCTGATGCCCCGTTCTTCTTCATATAGTCCAGCTTCTCGGATTATTTGTTCAGCATACAGAGTAAATAGGTATGGTGAAAGAATACAACCCTGACGCACAACTTTCCTAACTTTAAACCAATCAGTATCCCCTTGTTCTGTCCGAACAACTGCCTCTTGATCTATGTAGAGGTTCCTCATGAGCACAATTAAGTGTTCTGGAATTCCCATTCTTCACAGTGTTATCCATAGTTTGTTATGATCCACGCAGTCAAATCCCTTTGCATAGTCAATAAAACACAGGTAAACATCCTTCTGGTATTCTCTGCTTTCAGCCAGGATCCATCTGACATCAGCAATGATATCCCTGGTTCCATGTCCTCTTCTGAAACCGGCCTGAATTTCTGGCAGTTTCCTGTCGATACACTGCTGCAGCCGTTTTTGAATGATCTTCAGCAAAATTTTGCTTGTGTGTGATATTAATGATATTGTTCTTTAATTACCGCATTCGTTTGGATCACATTTCTTGAGAATAGGCACACATATGGATTTCTTCCAGTTGGTTGGCCAGGTAGCTATCTTCCATATTTCTTGGCATAGATGAGTGAGCACTTTCAGCATGCATCCATTTGCTAAAACATTTCAATTGATATTTCATCAGTTCCTGTAGCCTTGTTTTTCGCCAATCCTTTCAGTGCAGCTTAGACTTCTTACTTCAGTATCTTTGGTTCCTGATCATATGCTACCTCCTGAAATGGTTGAACATCGACCAGTTCTTTTCAGTATTGGGACTCTGTGTATTCCCTCCATCTTCTTTTGAAGCTTCCTGCTTCGTTTAATATTTTCCCTATAGAATCCTTCAATATTGCATCTCGAGGCTTGAAATTTTTCTTCAGTTCTTTCAGCCTGAGAAATGCTGACAGCATTCTTCCCTTTTGGTTTTCTATCTCCAGCTCTTTGCACATGTCATTATAGTACAAGACTTTGTCTTCTCAAGCTGCCTTTGAAATCTTCTGATCGGTTCTTTTACTTCATTATTTCTTCCTTTCGCTTTAGCTACTCTACGTTCAAGAGCAAGTTCCAGAGTCTCCTCTGACATCCATCTTGGTCTTTTCTTTCTTTCCTGTCCTTTCAATGACCTCTTGCTTTCTTCATGGATGATGTCCTTGATGTCATTCCACAACTCATCTGGTCTTCAGTCATTAGTGTTCAAGGCATCAAATCTATTCTTGAGATGGTCTCTAAATTCAGGTGGGTTATACTCAAGGTCGTACTTTGGCTCTTGTCGACCTGTTTAAATTTTCTTCGGTTTCAACTTGAACACGTATATGAGCAAGTGATTATCTGTTCCGCAGTCAGCCCCTGGACTTGTTCGGACTGATGATATCAAGCTTTTCCATCATCTCTTTCCACAGATGTAGTCTATTTGATTCCTGTGTATTCCATCTGGCAAGGTCCATGTTTATAGTCACTATTTATGTTGGTGAAAAAAGATATTTGGGACAAAGAAGTCATTAATCTTGCAAAATTCTATCATGTGATCTCCAGCATCATTTCTATCACCAAGGCCATATTTACCAACTACTGATCCTTCTGTTTCCAACTTTAGCATTCCAATCACCAGTAATTATCAGTGCATCTTGATTGCATGTTTGATCAATTTCAGACTGCAGAAGTTGGTAAAAATCTTCAATTTCGTCTTCTTTGGCCTTAGTGATTAGTGTGTAAATTTGAATAACAGTTGTATTAACTGGTCTTTTTTTTATGCCTATGGATATTATACTATCACTGAGAGCGCTGTACTTCAGAGTACATCTTGAAATGTTGTTTTTGATGATGAATGCAACATCATTCCTCTTCAAGCTGTCATTCCCGGCATAGTAGACCATATGGTTGTCTGATTCAAAATGGCCGATACCAGTCCATTCCAGCTCACTGATGCCTAGGATGTCCACATTTATGTGTTCCATTTCATTTTTGAGTATTTCCAATTCTCCTGGATTCATACTTTGTACATTCCACGTTCCAATTATTCATGGATGTTTTCAGCTGATCCTTCTCATTTTGAATCACGCCACATCAGCAAATGAAGGTCCTGAAAGCTTGACTCCATCCACGTCATTGAAGTCAACTCTACTTTGAGGACACGGCTCTTCCCTAGTTGTATTTTGAGTGCTTTCCAGTGGGGGGTGGGGGGGGCTCATCTTCTGGCATTATATCAGACAATGTTCCGCTGCTATTCACAAGGATTTCACCAACTAATTCTTTTCAAAAGTAGACCACCGGTCTAGTCTGGAAGCTTGGCTGAAACTTGTCCGTCATGGGCGACCCTGCTGGCATTGAAATACCGGTGGCATAACTTCCAGCATCACAGCAACACTCAAGCCCCCACAGTACGACAAACTGACAGACAGGTGGAGGATATCCCCATGGAGGGAGAAATTGTTAGTAATTTTCTTTGAGGAAGTTTAAATGGAAAAAAAAAAAAATTCTATACGAAATAAAACCTCTCAGTGTTTGTCTTTCAGAGGATCGTTTTTAAAAATTTAAGATGCATCATACGTGAAAGGAGTTCATTCAAGACTGCACTTTTGAATAACTTATGTCTTTATCCTTTGTCCCCAAATCTTGGCCTTCTTGTTGCTTCATAAGTCTTCACCCAAATAATTAAAACGCTGAGTCTCTTCGCAATCCTAAACACATACAGTATACTGTCCCTCTGCTCTGTAGGATGCATCTATCTTTCAATAACTTCCCTGTTTGCAAGAGCAGAGCGAGCAGCCAGTGTGCTGTAACACTGTGAAGCCTCCAAATTCAGTAGAAAATCAAAACAAAAACTCACAGGTCTATGTAAGGGCAATTAAGGTCAAAATGGCTCTGACTTGCAATGTCGAAAGGGCTTTTAATACTTATAAATGATAAGGTTTTAATCCATCTAAAACATTATGTTCCCAACTGATAAATTAAATCAGGCCAATATTCACCAATATGAGCTCATAAAAGATTAATCATACCAACTTCAAGTCTATATTTAAACCTAGAAAATCCCTCCCCCATATACCATATTTTACGAAGTATTAAAATTAATTTCACAAACCTTGTGTAAACTCATTTCCATTATTTTTTAGTGCCACTGTGCATTGTTTCAAAATTCACATGGTAGAAATAGAAATGATTTACATAATATAATGCAATTTAATTGTATCATACAAAAAGACTGCCAAAAGGAAAACTATTGTCTAATTGCACTGAAAAATAAAATAAACAAAACAGTGATATGATTTCTCTCTTTGAGGCTGAAGTAAAGAAAAGCAACTACACCTTCTCAAAGCAGATTCCTTGGCAAGAAAACGAAGTCAGTAGACCAGCAGGGCAATCATTCGTTTACAAGACGCACCGTAGCTACTACTTCAATACTGTAATAAAAACAACTATGTTTAAAATATTACATAAGGTAGAACCCAAATTACTTTCAGAGCACAATAGTTTCATGAAGAATTAGAATATAAACTGTTACTAAATCTACATATCTGAAGAAAGTAATGAATTAAAAAAAAAGGCTTTCTTAAATCAAGAAATGCCTCAGAAATTTAATGGTCTGAATTCTCCAACTATTTTTGGTGAAAACACAGATACTGGTTTTAGCTCTTCTTTAAGATGGCTTTCAGACAAATACTTTTAAAATACAGTTAAAAGTCAAAAAGAATCTAGTGAATATTAAAGAATTTGTTCAACATCAGTATTAAAAAATGAAGAATTAAGACAATTGGTTAAATAATTCAAATATTTTTTGTTCAAGGAATGTAGCCTTAAATACCAAATTAATCAAAGCCTAATGTATCCCATTTGTCTTGAAATTCAATTTAAATGTCCCAACCATTGAGAAAAAAATAACAGCTAACATTTCTTCAAGGCATGTTTGAAAAAGAAGCCGATCTTCTTATTGGCCCGAAGAGGCCCTGGTTTTGGCACCTCACTCTCAGCTGGGCACAAGCTGGGTTAAGCACCTGTTCTCCAAGGTCCCCTGACGTCGCCTCATGGCTCCACTACTACACTGTGTGTCTTATGTCGTGTTACAGTTACCAAGGATATGTCTCTCTCCTCTACTACACCAGAGATGCGTCACTCATTTCCATGGATTCCCCAGCACCTGTGCTGGGACATACCAAACCCATTGCCGTCGAGTAGATTTTGGCTCATAGTGACACTAGAGGACAGAGTAGAACTGCCCCAGAGGGTTTCCAAGGCTGTAATCTCTACGGAAGTAGGCTGCTACATCTTTCTCCTGAGGAGTGACTGGTGGATTTGAACCACCAAACTTTTGGTTAGCACCTGAGAGCTTTAACTACTGCACCACCAGGGCACCTTTCTCAAACTAAAGGCCTATGAAATTATGGCAATTAACAATCACTTAGAGGATCTAAGCAATACTCATACAGGTTTACCAGCCTAGTTCAAATTATAGTTTGGAGTTTATTAGGATTTCTGGACAATATTTCAAGTAGACAAAGCATTATTTATTTTTAATTTGTAATTTTATAGAAAAAGAAAAAAAAAGGGAGGGGGGATCACAGGGAGGTACCCTAGACTAAGAAATGCTTCCAGGGTTCTCTAACCTCTAGGATAGTTTCCCAGCCTGGGGTTGTTGTTGTTGTTAGGCGCCATTGAGTCACTTCCAACTCATAGCAACCCTATGTACAGCAGAATAAAACACTGCTCAGTCCTGTGCCATCCTCACAATCGTTGTTACGCTTGAGCCCATTGTTGCAGCCACTGTGTCAATCTATCTCGTTGATGTTCTTCCTCTTTTTCGCTGACGCTCTACCTGGATTTGGTGACCCTATATGGATGAACTCCAAGGTGTCCCAGGAACTCCTTGGAGTGTCTCTGGGATTTTGTATTCTTGAGTATATGCATGTTTTTCTGGGGAAGGACCGACATACTTTCATTAGATTCTCAGGGAGTTCTATGGCCTCATCAACTAAGTAGACCCTAATCCTTTGGCTTTAACAACATCCTAAGGTTCACCCTGTTTAACCACACGAGGATTTTCTTCCCTCTTCAAGAAGCCCCAAGTGCATCCCTGCCTGGATGGTTGCCATCTAAGGGCCCCTGCACTTTTTCTTCTATTCTCCTAAAACACCCTTCCCTTAAGTCTAACAAGGCTTGTTCCTTTCCATTCCTCAGGTCTAAACCCAAATATGCCCTCCTTAGAGAGACCCACCCTGACCACCCAAGCTCAAGTAACACCCACCACCCTCCAAAGCCACTCTCAGTCCCATACCTGGCTTTATGTTCTTTATTGCCCTTACCACTAATGGAAATTATCTATATTGTTTATATGGGTATCTGTTTCCTGCATATCTTCCTCAATTACAAAATAAACTCCATGAGAATTCGCATTTTTTATGGATTTGATTCACTTCTATATAATACCTGGAACAGTGTCTGATGCCTAAGAGGTACTCAAATATTTGTTGAGTGAACGAACTTTCCGAAGTTGTTGCTAAAAGAGCCCACGAACTGCTTATATTTCACTTTCTCCTGACTAAGAATGAAGAGTTTAAAATACTGTCTAAGCAGCAGGAAGACTAAAGAGTCCAATCTTTAATAGGTAAATTACCTTGGCATCACATTTAGAAACTAGAGAAGTAGATGATTCTCAAGCGGGGATACAAGGTGTCCGGGGTAGGGATACTAAAGTCAAAGTTTTTAGACTTTTTTAGAATGCCAACATCCATTTTACTGGGAGGCTGGATTAGGAGTTAGGGAATACAGAATTGATTAGCCAAGCTACACATCAAGAGCCCCACAAAACCAAATAAAAACCAAATCCATTGCCGTTGAGTCGACTGTGACTCATACCAACCCTATAGGACAGAGTAGAACTGTCCCATAGGGTTTGCAAAGAGCACGTGGTGGTTTCGTACTGCTGACCTTTCCGTTAGCAGCCAAGCTCCACTGTGCCACCAGGGCTCCCAGAAGCCCCACAGAGGTACGCTTTTAACTTTCCCCTGACAATAGGGATGCTTGGTTTAGAAAACACTGACAGTAATCATTCAAGACGCCTGGAGAAGTTAGGTCACTACTGAGCAGCCCTCACTGCTTGGCAAAGCACCAGTGAGGCCCGAGTGTGCCCCTCAGTTGGGCCAATCTAGCTTCAGTCCAACCCAAGCTGGACACGCACCCTGAATCTAGTAAGCCATCTGGCAAATGAAGGCTACTGTTTACAAAACAGTGCAAGTCCATCACTACAGGAAACAATCTTAAGCGGGCATCTCACTGCCAATAAGCTGAACATATCAGTTCAAACATGAAGTGCGAAATATACTTATTTTTGACAGAAAGAAGTATGTTACACTTTGGAGGAAAAAGAATAAATAGTCATTGCTGGGATGTGCTTTCTTATTCCAAAAATAATTGATGATTTATCCCAGTAGAGTATATGAATTAAATATATATTAATATATATATATAGTGAAGCCCTGGTGGTGCAGTGGTTAAGAGCCACAGTGACCTACAGCTGCTAATCAAAAGGTTAGCATTTCGAATCTACCAGCTGCTTTCTGGAAACCCTACGGGACAGTTCTACTCTGTCTTATAGGGTTGCTATGAGTTGGAATCAACTTGATGGCAACAGGTTTGTTTTATACACATATATGTGTATGTATGTATGTATGTATATACATAAAATAACATGTTATGTATGTATGCGTTTTGAAATGATTTCAAATCTTTCCATTTCAAATTATTTCAAACCTCGGCTCTGCCACTAACATGAAGGACTTTTGGAAAATCACTTAGCCTTTCTAGACACGGTACTTGGCTCAATAAACGGTAGTCATAATAATGATACACATGAAGACACATATACACACGTACACAGACTCACATGTATTTCTCTCTTTCCTGGACATTCACTGCATTCAACAGAATGTTTTCAAATATGGATTACTATCTGCGATTTCATTAAAAGGATAAAATTATATTAAATAAATCTTTAAAAACTTCTTAGCCACAAAACTCTTGATCGAAATTTCTTTCTCCCAAAAATCCCTGAACAAAATTCCTCAACTCAAACCCTATCCTTCAAAGTGAGAATTTACAGTCAAGATTTTCCAGCAGTGGGTTTTCAAGAATACATTCACTGAGAAGTCCAAGGTAGTTCCCTAAAACAGGTCTACTGAGAGCATCGAGAAACACCACAGCTGATGTCTGCTCCTTATTACATAAAGGACTAGAAGCTGAACATACTGAGGCCGCCAAGACCCTCTCATCCAGCTTCTCATCCTTAAACAACACAAATGCAAGAATGAGAACAAGGACTGACAAGACCCATTTTACCACTCCAGAACGGACAATAAGGAAATGCTTTGACAAGAAACATCTCCCTGATAAAACAGAGCAGATTATTCAGAAGAGGCTTTTTTGTTTAAATTTCCCATCAAGCCATTTCAGACCTAATAGATGAAAATATCACCTGTGACCACCTGCCCTGCTATATTCCATGCCCAACGGGTTAGTCACAGCTACCGTAGAAACGTATCTCCTTGCTTAGTCCACCAAACTGGGTTAACCCTTATAGGGATAACTCTGACTACAAGAATCAACACCATACTGGTTCCTCTGAGGCCGAGGTCAAATATACCCCCATCCTCTAACTTCTCCACCGTTTCTGACACAAGCCATTTCCCCCACTGCACTCTTTCTCTGTTGGGGTTTGGTAATTCACTGGACTAATCATAGAGAGTGCATGAAAACAATATAACTGTAACAACTTTAACAATAGAGGATATAAACAAAGGAGAAAAATATAAATGAAAATAAGCAAAGGGTGAGGATCTAACACAAGGCATCAACGTCTAAAAGGAGACGCCCTTACATCTCAAAAACAATCATTCTCATCCATCAGGAAACTTTCACACAAGAAACTCAATGACTTCACTTGGAGGACTTAGCTATCAGTGGCTCCTCTGTTGGGGTTCGGCAGTTTCACTCTGCTGTTACAGACTGGGTCTCTACTTTTTTGGTACCATCAAAGCCACTGTCTCTGTCACTGTCCAAGAATTACATGATTTGGGAGGGTCACAGCAAAGGGCCCCATGTCCAAAGGACACGGTGCTCTACTGACTCTCCTTGATCAGGAAGCCCCAGCTGAGGCTCTGTGTTCTAGAGTTCTTATAGGCTAGCCCATGTGTTGTTGTTGTTGGGTGCCATCGAGTCGGTTCTGACTCACTGAGACTCTATGTACAACAGACTGAAACACTGCCCGATCCTGTGTCATCCTCACAATCATTGCTGAGCCCATCGTTGCAGCCACTGCATCAATCCATCTCACTGAGGATCTTCCTCTTTTTCACTGACCCTCTACTTTACGAAGCATGATGTCCTTCTTCAGGGACTGGTCCCTCCTGATAACATGTCCAAAATACATAATGTGAAGTCTCACCATTATCTCTTCTAAGGAGCATTCTGGCTGTACTTCTTCCAAGACAGATTTGCTCCTTCTTTTGGAAGTCCATGATATATTCAATATTCTTCACCAACATCATAATTCAAAGGCATCTATTCTTCTTTAGTCTCCCTTATTTGTTGTCTAGCTTTCACATGCACATGAGGCTATTGAAAATACCCTGGCTTAGGTGAGGCTTACCTTGGTCTTCAAGGTGATATCTTTACTTTTGAACACTTTAAAGAAGTCTTTTGCAGCAGAATTGCCCAATGCAATATGTCATTTGATTTCTTGACTGCTGTTTCCATGGGCACTGATTGTGAATTCAAGTCAAATGAAATCCTTGACAACTTCAGTCTTTTCTCTGTTTATCATGATGTTGCTTATTGGTCCATCTGTGAGGATTTTTTCTTTTTGTTGAGGTGTAATCCACATTGAAGGCTGTAGTCTTTGATCTTCATCAGTAAGTGCTTCAAGTCCTCTTCACTTTCAGCAAGCAAGGTTGTGTCATCTGCATACTGCAGGTTGTTAATGAGTCTTCCTCCAATCCTGATGCTGTGTTGTTCTTCATATAGTCCAGTTTCTTGGATTATTTGCGCAGCATACAGATTGAATAAGTATGGTGAAATGATACAGTCCTGAAGCACATCATTCCCGATTTTAAACCACATGGTATCCCCATGTTCTGTTCAAACGACTGCCTCTTGGTCTATGTACAGGTTCCCCATGAGCACAATTAAGTGATCTGGAATTCCCATTCTTTTCAATGTTACCTATAATTTGTAATGATCCAAACCATCAAATGTCTTCAATAAAAGTAAACATCTTTCTGGTATTCTCTGCTTTCAGCCAAGATCCATCTGACATTAGCAATGATATCCCTCATTTCACAACCTCTTCTGGAATCCTGCTTGAATTTCTACAATTTCTGCAATGTATTGGATCACACCTTTCTTTGGAATGGGCACAAAGATGGATCTCTTCCAACCAGCTGGCCAGGTAGCTGTCTTCCAAATTTCTTGGAATAGATGAGTGAGCGATTCCAGAGTTGCATCCATTTTTTGAAACATCTCAATTGGTATTTCATCAGTTTCTGGAGCCTTGTTTTTTGCCAATGCCTTCAGTACAGCTAGAAACCCTAGTGGTGCAGTGGTTAAGAGTCCAGCTGCTAACCAAAAGGTTGGCAATTCTAATCTACCGAGTGCTCCTTGGAAACCCTATGTGGCAGTTTAACTCTGTCCTATAGGGTCCCTATGAGTCAGAATCAACTTGACAGCAATGGGTTTGGGTTTTTTTGGTCAGTACAGCTTAGACTTCTTCCTTTAATATCATCAGTTCTTAATCATATGCTATCTCCTGAAATGGATGAATGTCAACCAATTTCTTTTTGATCCAGTGACTCTGCATATTCCTTCCATCTTCTTTTGATGCTTCCTGCATTGTTCAATACTTTGCCCATAGAGTGCTTGTTAGTTACAAGGACTGTTAATTGCATGAACCCAAAAAAACACTGCTGGTGAGTCGATTCCAACTCATACCGACCCTATAGAACACAGTAGCTTGTTAATTACAAGAAGGCTCCCTAACCAATCTGGGTAAAGGTCAGACTAGGTGGGGCCCCCAACCAATCCCAGGAAAGGCCAACCATAGGGTGAGTCATAAAATGACCAATCACTTGCAAGCCACTTACGCAGTTAGTAAACTGACCAATCACTTGCAAGACTGCAGCCCAACCAATCATTTTGGGAGAATTTCAAATTCAGGGCCAAAAAGGCCATATAATCATTGCACTGCAGCCCTCGCCCCAGTAGGGTACTCTATCTTCAACCTCATAGAACATTGAATGCTTCTGATTTGTTAATTATTTTTAATTACTTATTTAATGTATGCAAGAGTAAGTTTAACACGGTGTCTCTCATTTTCTGATAAAGCTCCATCAGTAATTGTTAAGTGATTAACTGAGCTGGCTGTCACCTAATAAGTCTTACTTTATCCTCCATTTTAAAAACTGAAACTACTCTAGATAAATCTTCCCCAATATCCGTAACTAAAGAAGTGGACCACGTAGATAGGAAAAGATAGCCAGAATTCGGCTTCTAATAAAAATTTGACGAAGAGTGTCAAAAATTCTTATGATATTTTCATTATGTTAAAGCAAGAAGATAATTTACAATGTTACATACATTGATAAGTTAGCAGATTCCCTTAAAGAAATGAAATTGATAGATATTCCAGAGGGGATTTGAAAAAATTTGTATAAAATTCTTACACGATTACAGATAAGAATCTGTAGTGAAAAGAATTACCTTATTAAATTAACTCTAATTCCAAGTTTTAAAAATCAGTAAGTATAAAAAGTCCGAGAATATTTCACAGTGTGATTCCCTGCTCATCGATGCATATAAAATTATTACAGATAAAAAACAATATGGAATACAAAGTCAAAGTCTTAGAATGAGAAGAAATTTTAGAAATCACCAAAACTCATATAAATGAGGAAGCCAAGGCCAAACAAAGCTACCAAAGTAGTTGTGTCAAAGCAGTTACTATAACCTAGGTCCCATGGCTTTCAATATAACATCAATTTCTCCTACTTAACTCTAATTTCTGCTTTTTTATTTAAAAAAAAAACTCCCTCCTGGCCTCCCTTAAGCCTATCAGCGGCTTTCAAATGGCATTCCTAGTTTCTCAATATTACTGGTAATAAGAGATTTCTTATCCCTAAGACTATTTCATGGAATCCCTGGTGGCACAGTGGGTAAGTGGTATGGCTGTCAACCAAAAGGTCGGCAGTTCTAATCCACCAGGTACTCCCTGGAAACTCTATGGGGCAGTTCTACTCTGTCCTATAGGGTCACTATGAATCAGAATTGACTTGACGGCAACAGGTTTGGGTTTTTTGTTTTTTTTTTTAAGACTATTACACACTTCTAGGCTGATAGCAAACTCTTTAGTTCAAGAGATCGCACAGATGAAGTACTCTAAATAGAGCCAAAGGTAGTCTTTAAAACTAATGAAATGTTTGCATCACTTGAAAAACATATGGTGTACTTGTTGTTGTTGTTAGGTGCCATCAAGTCACTTCTGATTCACAGCCACCCTATAAACAACAGAAAGAAACATTGCCCATTCCTGTGCAATCCTCATGATCGTTATGCTTGAGCCCATTGTTGCAGCTACTGTGTTAATCCATCTCCTTGAGGGTCTTCCTCTTTTTCCCTGACCTTCTACTTTACCAAGCATGATGTCCTTCTCCAGGGACTGGTCCCTCCTGTTAACATGTCCAAACTATGTGAGACAAAGTCTCACCATCCTCACTTCTAAGGAGCACTCTGGCTGTACATCCTCCAAGATATATCTGTTTGTTCTTTTGGCAGTCCATGTATATTCAATTCTTTGCCAACACCATAATTCAAGGGCATCAATTCTTCTTCGGTCCTCCTTATTCACTGCTCAGCTTTTGTATCCATATGAGGCGACTGAAAACACCATGGCTTGGGTCAGGAAGACCTTAGCCCTCAAACTGACATCTTTTGAACACTTTAAAGAAGTCTCTTACAGTAGATTTGTGCAATGCAATGCATCTTTTGATTTCTTGACTGCTGCTTCCATGGGTGTTGATTGTAGATCTAAGCAAAATGAAATCCTTGACAACTTCAATCTTTTCTTCATTTATTATGATGTCGCTTATTGGTCCAATTGTGAGGATTTTTGTTTCACGTTCAGGTGTAATCCATACTGAAGACTGTGGTGAGACCCACAGAGACCCAGCAGCAGGAGGTGGTATGGTGGGCTTCCCTGCCCATGGAAAGAGAGAGCTGACTGCCTTTGGGCAGAGGCCAAGGGCCAGGGCCTGGGAGAGGCCTGCATGCGAGCACAGCTTGGGGGAGGCTGTACTGACGAAGGAACTGTATCCTGAGTGTTCCTGAGCCTGAATTGTAAACTGTAACTTCCTTTGTAATAAACCTCATAATCGTGAGTGTGGTCTTCGAGTTCTGTATGGCCATTGCCATGAATTATGGAAGACAGCAGAGTAGAGAGTGATGTGTTAGGGACGACTGGTGTCAGAATTAGGAAAGATGGCAGAGAAAGAAAGCTTGTCTGGCTTCCACCTCATGGAAGTCAGCCTTGCACTGTTGATCTTGATTCTCCTTCCCCACTTCATGAAGCTGGAGGAAGTCAGACACTGCCCTCACACCATTTTTATAAACAGATCAAACTTGTAGTTAGTGTAGGGGATGAAGATACCCACAGGATTGGCTCAGGAACAAATCTGATTCCATAAATGTATGCCACCTAATATATTTAGAAGGAGCCCTGGTGTCACAGTGGTTAAGCTAAAAAAAGTCAGGTATTCAAACCCACCAACTGCTCCTAGGGAAAAAAGACCTGGTGATCTGCTCCAGTAAAGATGATAGTTTAGGAAACACTGTTCTCTCTGTCATATAGACTCACTATGAATCAGAATTGACTGGATAGTACAGAAGAAAAATAAAAACATATTTACAGGTAGTCTCTGACTGGCACAAACAGTTAAGCACTCCACTACTGGCCCAAACGTTGGCAGTTCCGACCTACCCAGAGGAACCTTGGGAGACAGGCCTGGCAATCTGCTTCCAAAAGTTCAGAACCTTAAAAACCCTGTGCAGCAGTTCTACTCAGCCCACACAGGCCTGTCATGAGTCTTAACTGACTAGACACCACAGCAATTAACAATAACAACTATATTTAGAGGGAGGTCCTTCCTATACACCTATCCCCAAGCCATCACTGTGAGCACAGTAAGAGTTTTCCTTGTAACATTGATTAGAAATAACAAAGATCTTTAAGAACTTGTTCCATTGATCAGAATTTAAATGCTTACTTTCTCATTAGTTATTTTCTTTGGTAGAAAATGTCAAATACAAGCAAGCTACATTTTTAGAGGATTGAGAAGATACCCCTACTTTTATGCAAATAACTTGCACCTTCTAAGTTTGTTTGCCAACCACTCCTTCCCCCTGGGAGGTATTTTCATAAGCTGCTATGCTAATTTTTTACAGGTTGTTGTAGAAAGACTAGCAAAACACACCCAGGAAAATACCTGGAGGTGAGGGAGGGAGCAGTTCTCAAACGAAGAGACGGCACATGCTATTTGCATAAAAATATAGTATATAAACTACAGTAACTACCACATGCTCTTTTTCTTAAATAACCTATGATAAACTGCACTGTTCTTAAGTCATATTCAACTTTTTTTTTTTTTTTTGCCTCCATGCCATTCATTCAAGGGCATAAAATAGGCCTATCATGAACATCTCTCCCTTTCAAACAGATTTGCAACCAGGGGGCCTAGGCCATAAAGAAATGAGGCCCTCTGTCAGCCCAGTAAAGGGTCACTGGTCTGCAGGTTAACACAGATGGCAGCAGGCGTCATGCTGGAGCTGGTCTCACGGGTCCCTTTCAGCCCTGGTTCCCACCGTGTTTCCCTTCCCGCCACCTTTGTCCTTAGTGAGTGAGGGTGCCCAGTGGAAAGAGGCTGCCAGGTATCTGTACTTTGAAATAACGCAGCCAATATTGTATTTTTTTTTTCTAATTTTTGGAAAGCAAAAAATATATAGAAATCAAACTTGAAAAAATGAGCCCAAATTGCCTTCTGCCAATCAGCTTGAGGAGCATGTTGGAATCCTGAAGCTAAGACGAGAGTGGTTGGAGTTTTTAATGTTTATGAAGAATAGCCATTGAAAGAGCCAACGAATGGGCTTTTAATCGTTTTAACTATAAATAATAAATACAGCAGCTGACATTTACTGAGTGCTATTCCCCGACACTGTGCTAAGTGCTTTACGTGTATTTAAGCAAGAACAGTGAGCAAGAAGTAGCATGCACTGTGGACCCAGACTTCGTGGTTCATGTTCCAGGTCCCACCACCTACCTACTAGCTGTATGACACTGGCAAGCTGTTTGGCCTGAGTCTCTGCTTCATCATAGAGATAGAATATGGGCTGCTGGTGGTATCTACCTCTTGGGTTTGCAAAAGTTAAATGAGTTCATGTATGTGGGGCACTCAGAACAATGTCTGACATATACTAAACCAAAAAAACCAAACCCATTGCCGTCAAGTCAATTTTGACTTATAGTGGCCCTATAGGACAGAATAGAACTGTTCCATAGAGTTTCCAAGGAGTGCCTGGTGGATCTGAACTGCTGACCTTTTGGTTAGCAGCCATAGCACTTCACCACAACTCCACCAGGGTTTCCCTGACATATACTAGGCCTTGTTTAAGGGTTAGCTATTTATCTTAGTTATCTACAGCTGCTATAGCAGAAATACCACAGGTGGGAGGCTTTAACAAACAGAAATTTATTTTCTCACAATTTAGGAGGCTAGAAGTCCTAATTCAGGGTGCCAGCTCTAGGGGAAGTCTTTCTCTGTCAGTTCTGCTGGAAGGTTCTTTTCTCTTCTGAGCTCCTGCTCTTGGGCTATCTTCACATGGCTTGGCATCACTCTTCCCTATCTCTACTTCTTTCACTTGCTTGTTTGATCTCCTTTATATCTCAAAGGAGACTGACTTAAAAGCACACCCTACACTAATCCCGCCTCGTTACCATAACAAAGAAAACCCATTCCCAATGGGATTATAACCACAGGCATAGAGGTTAGGATTTACAACACGTATTTTTGGAGGGATACAATTCAATTCCTAACACTATTATTTTTACTATTATCCTGTTAGATCTCTGCAATAGCGTCAAAGCTCTAATTATTATTATCATTCCCATTTTTCAATCAAGGAAGCAAAGGTTCAGAGAGGTTATATTACTCACAGCTAGTAGGTGGATGGAAACCCTGGTGGCGTAGTGGTTAAGTGCTAGCGCTGCAAACCAAGAGGTCGGTAGGCAGTTCATAATCCACCAGGCGCTCCTTAGAAACTCTTTGGGGCAGTTCTACTCTGTTCTACAGGGTTGCTATGAGTCGGAATCGACTCGATGGCACTGGGTTTGGTTTTTTGGTTTGGTAGTAAGTGGACTGCTGTGAGTCGAAATCAACTGGTAGCCACTTCACGCCAATCTCTGCTTTCACGGTCACACTGCGGTTTCCTCTTCTGTCTGCATAATCTCTCTCTACCTCACTTTTATAAGGACACTTGACACTGGATTTAGGGCCCACCTGGTAATCCAGGGTTATCTCTTCATCTTAAGACCCTTAGTTACAGCTATAAAGAACTTTTTTCCAAATAAGGTCACATTCACCAATTCCTGGGATTAGGACGTAGGGCCACCATTCAGCCCAGTATCCATCCTCTCTTTTAGCCCGGACAGTCACTACTCTGAATGGTATCTTGGCTCTGTCCTCCTATTAATGGGACTTGGCTTTTGCTACAGAGAATGGTGAAACAAAACACTCTGATAATTGATTAAATAAGGGATAAGAAAAGGAGCCCTGGTGGTGCAAATGGTTAAGCACTCAGCTGCTAACCAAAAGGTTTGCAGTTCAAACCCACCCAGCTGCTCCACAGGAGAAAAACTTGGTGATCTGCTCCCATAAAGATTACAGCCAAGAAAATCCATGGGGCAGTTCTACTCTGTCACATGGGGTCCCTATGAGTCAGAATCGACTTGACTGTACCCAACAACAACAAGGGAAAAGTAAGGTTTGGAGTCAGGCAAACCTGGGACCTAGAAGTGGCTCTAACATTTGGTAACTGTGTGACTTTAGATTAATTATTTAATCCCCATAGGACTCAATTTTATCTTCTGTTTGACAGAAGCAGTAACACCTGACCTGTAAGGGTTTTATGATCTTTAAATTAAACAACTAATATATAAACCACCACCACCCCACCCACCCCCCCACACACACACACAAAAAAACATTGATATTGACTGGATTCTGACTGATAGCAACCCTCAGGACAGAGCAGAACTGCCCCATAGGTCTTCCAAGGAGCAGCTGATAGATTCAAACTGTCAACTTTTTTGGTAAGTAGCTGAGCCACCAGAGTCTCATAAACTACCTAGCACACCATGCAATGTCAGGTCCCCTTCTCCCGATCCACCTTCTTTCCCAGATTGATGACTTTGGTCAAATAACATTTGGACTTATCTTACAAATTTAATAATCTTTAGGAAGCCCAGTACACATCTATTATATAGCCTTAAGCAAATCTAGGATGTAAAAAGTCTGAGTTTACTAAAAGAATAAAGAATTACATGCTTTACAAACAAATCTGTCCTGGAAGAAGTACAGCCAGAATGCTTCTTAGAAGCACAATGGCGAGACTTCGTCTCACATACTCTGGACACATTATCAGAAGGGACCAGTCCCTGGAGAAGGACATCATGCCTGATAAAGTAGAGGGTCAGTGAAAAAGAGGAAGACCCTCAAGGAAATGGATTAACATAGTGGCTGCAACAATGGGCTCAAACATAACAATTGTGAGGATGGTGCTGGACCGGGCAGCATTCCCTTCTGTTGTACACAGGGTCGCTATGAGTGGGAACCGACTAGACAGCACCTAACAAAAACAACTTACCAAAAACCTGTTCCCCACTGTAATTGATGTCACCAGTAATAATGAAGTTAGACATGCCAAGCTGGAATCACAAACTTACAATAGAATGGAGAATGGTTTTCTTCAAAGAGCCCCCCAGCAATAACATCCAGTAATTCTCTCTTGAGGGGGCAGTGGTGGCTCAGTGGTAGAATTCTTGCCTTCCATGTGGAAGACCTGAGTTCGATCCCCAGCCAATGCACCTCACGCAGAGCCACCACCCACCTATCAGGGGATGCTTGTGTGTTGCTGTGATGCTGAACACGTTTCAGCAGAGCTTCGAGACAAAGACAGACTAGGAAGAATGGCCTGGTGATCTACTTCCAAAAATCAGCCAGTGAAAAGCCTAAGGATCACAACAGTCCAGTCGGCGAGAGATCATGGAGACGGCGCAGGACTGGGTACTGTTTCATTCTGTTGTGCATGGGCTCACCATGAGCTGGGGCCAACTAAGAACAACAATTCTTAATAACTAGCCAGGCAAATTCTCTGTGGTGACCAAGAAATGACAACGCTAAATAAGCTTTACTGCACAGGGTCAGCAGAATTGTGCTCATTTACCTCTTTGTCATAGAACAATTTTAATATGAACACAGCACATCTGCTTTCTTCAAAGTTTCATGAAGGTCAACTATTAACTTTAAAACTCCAATTCCCTTCCTCAGTGCTTCACCATGTAATGATGGTAACAGTAAGTTAGTGGCTAAAGAAAGGGCTCATTGTTATTCTGGTCACTATAGCACCACTTCATTTACAGCATAACATTCTAGTTGTTAAAGACATGACTTCCAGGTTCTCTCAGCTCCACCATTTACTGAGCTACTGAGCAAGTTAGTTAAGCTTTCTATGCCTCAACTTCCTACTCTGTATAATGGAGATAATAAGAGTATCTACACCTCATAGGGCTGCTTTAAGGGTTAAATAAGTATAATACATAGAATTACCTTAAATAGTGCTCAATAAACATCAGCAATTACTAGCACTTAAATGTAAAACATATAGAGAGAGATTTATATTAAGGAGACGCCTGACATGATTGTAGAGGCTGGAAGGTCCCAAGTCTGTGAATCAGGATAGAGGCTTCTCCTGATTTACAAAGCCACAGGAGCTGCCAAACTCCAGACTGGCAGGTTGGAAAGCAGGGCTCTTGCTCACAGGCTATGAAGATCGATGAATCCCAAGACCGGCAGGTAAGCTGCTAGCTCAAGTCCCAAGAACCAGAGGTCAGATGAAGAGAAGCCGGATGCAGAATCCAGAGCAGGCAAAAGCCAGAACATCCACTTATATTTGGATTCAGGCCACACTCCCAAGGAAAATGCCTTCCAACTGAATGACTACTCACAGCAGATCCCACCATGGGGGTGATCACATATAAACACTGAAAACCATGGCCCAGCCAAGATGACACACAATCTTAACCATCACACATGACGACGACAATTTAGCTTTAAACCATGTTCTGATGTCTGGGTTTTCTTTTTATTTTTTAATCAGTATCAAATTTTTTTTTTTATCAAATATATTTGGCATATGCATCAGTAGATTGCCACCAGACTTAAACACGTCAATTTCTTGAATCTGTCTCCATATTTCAGTATAAATGCCAATAAATATGTTAAAATGTTGGCAGATGTTAAGTGTTCAGCCTTCCCCTTCCTCACAGGTTCATTAGGATGGTAGTAAATGCAAAGATACAGTCTTTATATGAGACCTATGGAACTCCCCCTCATCAAATTTTCTCGCACTTATCTTCTCACCAAAAAAATGCCAAATGTGAAGCCTTGGAAGTGGCAACATACATATCACAGAATACCATGCATAATGAATTAAGCATTTTTTTGCTAACGAACATTTGTGTCTGCCAAGCAATTAAGAAATAATACGAAATCATTTAAACAGACAGGAATCTGGCCTACAGTCAAGAAAAGCAGCAAGACGTTTCAAAAAAAAAACCCTCAACAGAGCTGCTTTTCAGACAAAGAGCCGTTTCCCGCTCTGGCACAAAATGTGGGAAAGGAGCCAAGGTGCTACTTATCAGCTGTGTGACATCAGGGGAGGACTGTGTGCGTCAGCCGGCCCAGCAGGGACCCCTGGCTGATGGCAATGGACCATGTGCCTCTTATCTTATCAGCTTACAATGTCTGGCACCTCCACCATTACAGTGTGAACCAGAAAGGAAGGAAGGTGTGTGTACATGCGAGGGTGTAGGTTCACTCTGCAAGCTAAGCAGGTTTCAGTGACTTATTAAGAAAACAAGCTGCCCAGCATATTATATTAATTATAATAAAAGTTTCCACCCTCAAAACCAACCGTGAGTGAAAGCGAGCTTTATTTTTTTAAGGGGGCTCAGCTATGTATGACGACCACTTCCCCTCCTATTTCTGAAAATATACGTCAAAGTTAATGCTCCAGAAAAGTGATTTTAACATTCCATTTAGAAGAGTTCAAGAAAAAGCTACTTGTAAAAAATATGCATATAACTCTTATATTAAAACCCACTGCCGTCAAGTCGATTCCGACTCATAGCGACCCTAGAGGACAGAGTAGAACTGCCCCATAAGAGTTTCCAAGGTGCGCCTCGTGGATTTGAACTGCCGACCTCCTGGTTACAGCCGTGGCATTTAACCACTATGCCACCAGGGTTTCCAACTCTTATATTAGCTACACTGAAAAAGGTGCCTGGGGGTAGGGAATAGGATTAAAATCTGCTTTCTAATGTTCACCAGTGTTCACACCTCTTAACTGGAGATCTGGAAGGGGAGGGGGAGAGTTACACACAGTGACCAGGTGGGGCTCAAAGAGTCACACCACTCAAAGCAGGATTCGGAGATTCTAAGAAAGTACATTTCCTGAAGAGAATTAACCGCCGTTATTAAAGCAACCTCAACCCAAAATAAATTAAAAACAAAAACCTGTACTTTATTTAAAGAAATAAATTTTAAGAATTTAAAGAAACATCACACGTGCTAATTAAAAGCTAAGTTCTCCAATGTAATAAACACATTTTGAATATCCACAAAACAGAAGTCTTATTTATTATAGTCTCAACCTAGCCTGTAGATTAAATATTTCTCTATTAAAAATGATAATGCTTTATACTATATTTATACTATATTTTTACAACTATCTCAAAAGTACCATAGTTCGCGAACTACACCTCATCCTAGTTATAGAGCTAATAAAATGGGATTTGTGATATTACGTTAAATCAGCTATTTATTATTATTCCCTCAAGTTTACCTGCTAAATTGGAAAAAATAAAATTAATTTACACCCAGATATCTGCCATCTGTGGTTGGAGGTCACACTGTTGTAACAATTAATTAAGTAGAAAAATTGTTCTCTCCCTCCCATGACAAAATTCCCCTCTCTAACCACAGCTTCCCATCCTTACATCTCATTCGTCCTTTCATTCCTACTGAGTTTTGAGTCTGACCTTTGCCCTCAATTGTACACTTCAGTCCCTGTTGGCCTGATCTGCCTGCCATTTGAATGAACTTTGCCTCTCTCTGCAGTTTGAAAATCTTTACAATGACCCTTTTGCTACCAACATAGAACCCCTTGCTAATCCCTAACACTGGGTAAATCCAAACATTCAATTCTCTTCACTAGCATTTCTAACGGTTGAAAAAACGCACAGACACACCAATTCTTTTCTGCAACCCCCCCGCCCCGCCCCCTTGACTCCCTCTCCTGGACCAGGACCGCCTCGTGACTCCTAAGCAACCAGATGCATTGTCATCGCCCTGACACAGGACTGGGCCTCCTCGTCTCTGAGAGGATCCTTGGTTCTCCTCTATAACACGTCAACATCTCTGAACCTCTCCCCAATTTCTAGCTTCCCTTCTAGCTCAGATGGCTCTCCTTTGTTCTTGACTCCTTCTTCGCCTTGCTCCCCAAGTTATTCCCCCTCTGTCTCGTGTCTGCACACTTCTAACACACTTCTAACATGCTCAGGCTTCCAAAGCATCACCAACAACAATAAAACAAAAACCTTCCTTCAAACCTCGAAACCCATCACACCTTCTATTTTGTTTATTTCACTACCAAAGTCAAAAGAGTAGTCCAGTGCTCACTTTAATGTCCTTAATTCTGAGTCATGCCTTAAACATCATGCTATAATTTCAACCTAAGCCTGGACTGGAATCTTTCCGAAATGTAAACCAAGTGCTCCCTAATTTTTAAATATCATTATTTCAGTCTCCTTCTTCCTGGGAAGAAGCAGTACCTGAATTATACTGTTAATTAATCCCTTGCTTTCTTGAAAATTTCTCCTAAATAATATAGCAAAGAAGCAAACCAGTTAGCTAAAACTCAGTATGCCTAAAGCAAATACATTATGAAGTTGACTAAACCGCCCCATGAAAAACAAGATGAAAATCATGAAAGTAGAACTTCACGCAAAGAGTCAAAAGCTGTTAAAACTTACCCATTCAGTTTAAAATGTTGTAAACTTTTAAACGTAACAAAACCCTGCCAATGACACTGTGGGGGGATGGGCAGGAGATGATGCCAAAAAATTTAATGTACGAATGAAACAAGTCTTCAGTCAGTTGTTAATTTCAATAAATCCGCAGCTTAAAATTTAGAGCTACAAAGTACAAGTTTGCTTTCTGTCTACCTAAATGTCCCTCCCAAGTTATTTTGCTGGCTTAGAATTCTCTACTCCCCTGTAAAATGTTGAGATTTCCTCTTTTATCCTTATTCTGGAAACCCTGGTGGTGCATTGGCTAAGTGCTATGGCTGTTAACCAAAGGGTCGGCAGTTCGAATCCACCAGATGCTCCTTGGAAAACCTATGGGGCAGTTCCACTCTGTCCTATAGGGTCACTATGAGTTGGAATCAACTCAATGGCACTGGGTTTGGTTTGGTCTGGTATCCTCATTCTACATTCTTTTCCTTCAAAGCCTCCCCTACCCTCATCTCTTCGACTGTAACCTCTGTGGATGACTTCTATACCTTTAGCTTCTAAACAAAGAAAAAAAATCAAGTAACTCTCAGATGATTCTCAGCATCACCATACCCCTTTTTTAAATCTTTACTCTTCCTTCCTCTGTGCCTCAGTCTTCAGGTGAGATCTTCTGCCTCCTAGTTACCTAAGCTAAATATTCCAGCCATCCTCCAATCCACCTTCTCCCTTCAACCCCAAAATACAAGAGCTTACTAAGCCCTATCCATGCTACCTCCACATTCCTACATCTTTTTAGCCTTTTCCATTGCCACCGTTATTGCCTTTGTTCAAGACACTGTTGGCTGCCATTTTCCCCTCTTTCTCTCAGGGAAGGTCACTCTCCTCAACTCAGAATAAATCCTGAATAGCTAAATCAGTCATGGTAATCATCCCATTCCCCTGCAAATCATGTGTTTAGCCATCACACAGAAAGAGCCACTGGTCTTCCAAGGTGTTAAAGTGTACACCAGGCCTATAGCGAAAGTACCACCATGATAATAAGGCCGATCAGCTGAGTGGTAAGGAAAGAACTGGATCCTGAAGGACGTCAGTGAGTCACTGAATTAAGCAATCCTGCACTCACCTTAACTCAAAGCTTCTTGTTTCATGGGAAAATTTTTCGTCATTGTTTAAGCAACGAGAAGTTGGGTTCCTATTACTTACAGCCAAATGGTACTCTAATGGCAGTCATATAAACCAGTTCTAAAGCCTCCTCCCTTTTCCACCGGTGTTCCTGATTTCAGGTCCCTGGTTAATCTTTCTTCACACTACTCTCAGAAGTACATCCCTGAGGAGAAAAAAATTCTTAGGACACCACATCCATGGGGCTCTTCATGCTCGCCTAACTCAGGAAACACTGCAAGGCTTCAGCAACATGAGGACCCCTTGGTTGGCCCTAATGGTTAGCACTCAGCTACCCATGGAAGGTTGATGGTTCCAACCTACCCAGATGTGCCTCAGGAGACAAGCAGGGCGATCTGTTTTGGAAAGGTCACAGCCTTGAAAACCCTACAGAGCAGTTCTACTCTGCACACTCGTGCTCACCATCAGTCCGAATCAACCTGAGGACAAGTGGTTTGGTTTTTGGTTGGGGCATCAGGGCGCGGTGATAACTGGGCACAGAGGGGTGAGTCCAGACACTGTGGCTCTGTCACCATTACGTGCTGCTCCATGCTGTTGCCGTCACGGCGGGACTGTAAAGACCCCCAACTATCACGGCCACGAGGAACCTAGTATCTAAGCGGCCAAGCCCAGGAGCCTCCCGTGGGCTTTCACTCGGTTCTCTGGAGGTCTGTGGGCTGACCCCGCTAGGTGTGGACCTCTGATCGCACCAGACCCCCGCTGGCCCTGGGTCATCGCAGGCACCCACAAGGCATCACAGGCCCCCACATGCCTTCAAAGGACCCTACAGGTCCCCGGCCCTTCCGGGCCCCAGGTCATCACAGGCCCTGTCGTTCTAGTAGCTCCTGTCCCAGTCCAGCCACTACCCGCTGGCCACCTTGGCCACGCCCCAGGACCCCCTCGCTGCCTGGACACCGAGCACATGTGCCCTCCGCCATACTCCTCAACAGACGATGCTGTGGGCACTGCCTGCCGGCAGCACTTCCGGTAACATCATGCCCAGGCCGGAAGCCGGCGCCTCCGCACTGACGAGCCCGGCTGCCTGAGGGAGGAGGATGAGGAGGATGCGGTGCCGGAGCCCCAGAAAAAGTCTGCGTATGCGGAGGGCCCAGAGCTCTGAATCCAACCCCCATGCCTAGAGGATGAGCCCGAGAAAGAGCACAACTGAACAACTGTAACTCGCAGCCCCGTACACCGCGTCATCTTTCTCTCACGTTTGTGGCACCTTCTCCTCACGACGCCCAGATGAAGAAGAATAGACAAAACCCAGTTCTGGATCTGCGTTGTGACTTCATTCAGACATGAAAGAGAACCCAGTTCCGAATCTGTACTGTAACTCCATTCAAACTGATACAGAACCCAGTTCCGAATCTGTGCTGACTCCGTGTAAACATGAGACAGAACCCGGTTCTGAATCTGCTGTGACTCCGTGTAAACATGAGACAGAACCCAGTTCCGAATCTGTACTGTGACTCCATGTAAACATGAGACAGAACCCGGTTCTGGATCTGTGCTGTGACTGCGTGTAAACATGAGACAGAACCGAGTTTTGAATCTGCTGTGACTCCATGTAAACATGAGACAGAACCCAGTTCTGAATCTGTATGGTGACTCCGTGTAAACATGAGACAAAACCCAGTTCCGAATCTGTACTGTGACTCTGTGTAAACATGAGACAGAACCCAGTTCCGAATCTGTACTGTGACTCCGTGTAAACATGAGACAGGACCCGGTTCTGAATCTGCTGTGACTGCGTGTAAACATGAGACAGAACCGAGTTTTGAATCTGCTGTGACTCCATGTAAACATGAGACAGAACCCAGTTCTGAATCTGCTGTGACTCCATGTAAACATGAGACAGAACCCAGTTCTGAGTCTGTGCTGTGACTCCGTGTAAACATGAGACAGAACCCCGTTCCGAGTCTGTGCTGTGATTCCATGTAAACATGAGACAGGACCCAGTTCCGGATCTGTGCTGTGACTCCGTGTAAACAAGAGACAGAACCCAGTTCTGGATCTGTGCTGTGACTCCGTGTAAACATGAGACAGAACCCAGTTTTGAATCTGTGCTGTGATTCCATGTAAACATGAGACAGAACCCAGTTCTGGATCTGTTCTGTGACTCTGTTCAAACCTGAAATAGAACCTGGGTCTGGATCTGTACTGTGACTCCATTCAGACATAAAAGAGAACTCAGTTCTGGATCTGCATTGCCATTCCCTTCGCACACAGAAGAGAGCCCAGTTCTGGGTCTGTTCTACAATTCCATTCAAACATGAAAGAGAACCCAGTTCTGGATCCGTCTGCGATCCCGTCCATCTATGCTCGGCCTGCAGCTGGAATAGGCACAGTGAGCACCTACTCCATTTCCTTCTGACTGACCTGCGCGAACAGGTAAGCTCCTAACAGTTGCCCGAATCCCTCCAGATGCAGATGGGCTGCTGGCCTAAGGGGAGCCCAGCATCCCTGTTTCCCCTGACTGTGACTTCTTTTCTTATCCCAACTGTTCAGCTGTTAAGATAAGTTTTTAAAGGGAAACTTTGCACCCCTCCTCCCCGTACTCTTCCCCCAGCCAGGATTCAGAATGTATTGTTGACTTTTATAGAATCTCTTTTGAATATGCTACAGCCCAATGAGCAAATGACAGTATCGTAAAATAGGAGCAAATTACACTTTAACCAAAAGGGCAATAATTTGTTCTGGATTTTTGTTTAAAAAAAGAAAAAAATTTGACAGGCTCCTCACTAACTCAGAACAAAGTGAGAAGCTCCTGAGTACAGAAGAGCCTTTATGATGGGGCCCCAAACACACCTTCATCCCCACTGCTCTCCCAATTCCTGAGGTCCTTATTCCTTCTACAAAATCTGCACTTATACCCCAACTTTTTCCTCAGAATGCTTTTATCCTGCCTAGTCAGCACATAGACTCTTTCCCCTTTTGTTCTTACATGCATAACATACAGTCAGTGTCTGCAGTTGGTGACTACTCATTTCTGCCTAAAAGTCAACCGTGTTCTGTGTTAGACCTGTGCTAGGTAATGGTAAGATACTACTACCACTCCTGCCCTGAGAGGTGTCAGACATAGACCACAAACAGGGACAGAACAGTGGAGTATTACAGCAACTGTGCATGGGGCTCTATTAAAAAAAGGGGGGGGGAGAAGAACACTGAGCTGGGTGAGATGGGATGCAAGCTGTTAATGCAGTTAGATGCTAACCAAAAAGTTGATGGTTCAAGTCTACTCCCAGGTGCTTTAGAAAGAAAGGTCTGGTGAACTACTGAAAAAAATCAGCCAGTGAAAAGCTTACGGAGCACAGTTCTACTGACACACGTGGGGATGACATGAGTTGAAATAGACTCAGTGGTCACTGGTTTTAAGGTAAAATGATAGTCAAAGAAGGCTCTCACGGACAAATTGACACCCATATTGGGCTTGTAATCCAAGCCGACAAGAACAAAAGGGCCTATGCAGAAGGAATGTCATATACCCTTGCAGGGAGGCTCAACCCTTTTGGGAATTCAGAAATAATCGATCATAAAAGTCACGTGGAAAAGATGGGAAGTGAGTCTCTCAAGGTAAGCATAGAGCAGTTTAAGAAGATACTGCATGCCATTCCAAGGGTTTTAGACTTAACTCTAGGTGTGTGAGGACATACTGAAGAGTTTAACCTCAGTGATGTAATCCGATGTGCATTTCAGAATGATCTTTACTGCCGTGCAGAGAATTGGCTGAAGCCAAGAATGCTCATTAGGAAGCTACTGCAGCAGTGCAGCTGAGAAATGACAAGGGGATAATGGCCACAGGACAGACAGACAGGAGTGATAATTAAGTGCAGAACTGACAGGACTGAGTGACCAGTTAGATGTATGGAATTAAACAGAAATACAGTGAGGTTTCTAGAGTCATCCTTGACTCCTCTCTTTCTCAAATACCAAACTATTTCTCACATCCAAACCATTAGGCAATTCTGCTGTCTCAGACTTCAAAATATATTCCAAAATCTGACCACATTTCACCTTCCCCAGTCAACATCCTCATTCCAACCATCATCATCTTACATCTGGATTCCCTGCATTGGTCTATGGCCTGGTCTCAACACCAGCATCCTGTCAGTAGATCATACCGCCTTCTGCTCAAAGCCTTCCAATACTTCCCCATCTGACAGAGGAAAAGCCAGTCCTTACAATGGTTTAGGAGGCCCTCCATGATCTGACACTCATTACCTCTCAGACCTCTGAAGAGTGGTCTCCTTGCTCTCTGTCCTTTAACAAATCAGGCATGCTTCCACCTTGGTGGTTTTGCCCTGGCTGTTGCATCTGCCTGAAGTAGTGCTTTTCTTCCAAGTATCTCCATGGACAAATCCTTCACCTCCTTCAAGTCTTTGCTCAAAATGCCACCTTCTTCATGAGGACTATACTGGCCACCATGTGTAACATCGCTGTCTCCTAGCTCCTCCCACCCAATTCCTGATCCTCCTGTCTTCTACCTGTTCATTCTTCCCATGGCATTTTAGCATCTTCTAAAAATACCCCATATAATTTTCTTTTCATTGTCTGTCTCCGCTACCAAAATGTAAGAACTACAAAGGCAGGAATCTTTTGTTTTGTTCACTGATATATCCCAAGCATCCTAGGTATACAATAAATATTTAAATGGATGAATATTTGAATAAGTGAACCCAATGCTGGTGGTCAGAATAAATGCATGGGGAGAAATGGGTCAGGTGCCTGTTCTGGAAGTGACATCTGTGCTGAGTCTTACAGAAAGAAGTAACCAAGCGAGTGGAAGGTTCTGGAATTTCCAGACAGGGACCACAGCATGAGAAGACATGGAGGCAAGAAGAGAATGGAGCAGTTTGGTGTTGTTGGCACTTACATAAGGGGCAGAAATGATGCCGGTGCTGGTGAATTAGCCAAGGGGCCAGACGACAGAATGCCTTATATTTCAGGGGGAGTAAGTTTACTGTGCATTTTTTAAACATCTATTGGACTTTAATTGGGACAAGTCATTTTAGGGAGAAAATAATGTTTGTATAGGGCATTGGGGATGCATCTGAGAAGTATTTAAGACTCATAAGCATCAGGGTTCATTAATTGACTGAATGTGGTAGGGGGTGGTAAAAGGGGGAAGAACGAGTCCTAGTCTTCAAGCTTGGGTACCTGTGCGTGTGACATAACTGCCCAAGAAGAACAAAGATGGTAAGTTCAATTTTGGACATGCTGAATTTTCCAATTTTCAGTACACTGAGTTAAAAAAAAAATAGGTGGTGAAAATAAATATTAATTTCCTTTTCAGATTCACTGTGGTCACACCAAGGAGAGAAAACTGAGGTAAGAAAAGCTTCCCAATTGAGAAGAACAATGAGGGTCATCAATTGAGAAGAACAATGAGGGTCATCAATTGAGAAGAACAATGAGGGTCATCAGTTGAGAAGAACAATGAGGGTCATCTAATGCTAACTAGGACATCACCATCCACTGAGGGAGGGATAGGAATGAAGCCTGTCACTTAACACTTAGGGGAAACAGAATAAGCAAACGGTGAATTTCTAAGGATGGGCTTCTGAGGCTCTCAGGGTTTGAGAATTTTGCTTTGATTATTTTGATGAGCAAAAGTGCTAAATCCTACTTGATCTGAGGATTGAATTATTCTGTTTGGCTCAAAGAATTAGAATAACCCTAAACCTATCTCATATTTAAAGCAGATAAGAGGAATCAATCAGTTCTTCTGAGGGGAACATTGGATTAGAAGCCTGAGGGCAGGATTCTGCTCCATTTACTTGCCACATAAGCGTAGGAAAATCAGTAAATGTGATTTAGAGGTTTTTAAAAAAAAAAAAAAAAATTTTTTTTTATACATTGAACAACCATTTCTGAGCACCAACATGTGCTAGATCCTGCAAATCTAAGGAGGACAAAAAACATGGTTCCTGCTTCTTGCTCAAACTAAAGAGCCTCGCAGGAAAATAGTAATAACACATGAAGATAAGTGTAATTACCTATACCTGACCCACCTACTTCCCAGGGCTACTGTAAAGGTCAGATAAAATAACGTGTAAAAATGTTTTTAAAAATGTAAAGCTCTACACAGAAGCAAAGTGATAACAATATTTAAGGCAGATGTTAGCAATACCTGAGCAGATTTCTCTATGCGGACTGTTTAGTCATTACTGAGGTCAATTATCTAGAAATACTGTGCAATATAAAATCAGAGAACTGCAACAAAAGTGGTAATTTATAGTTAATACAGGATTTAAAAAAAGCACAACCAATGGAAAAAATAAAAATTGCATGGTGGTAGCTTATGAAGTGTGTAGAAGGATGTGTTTCAAGTTATTATACTTTACAATTCTCTGTGTCAGTTTAATAAGTAGTACATTAAACAACTGTATTTCAAGTTAAGAACATTTTTTCTCAGGTGGACTTATTTTTATCACCAAATGATCTACGTTAACTATCAAGTCTTAGTAAAATAGATCTACTTAGCTAAAAAAAAAAAAACCCATTGAAATGTGAACAGAAGATTGCTAAAAAATAATATTGCATATAAAAATTGGATTTGAGTCAAAGGACAAAAAGCATCATATACCAAAACAAACAACAGGGATTCATGAGTCTCGGAGACAGACCAAAAAAAAAAAAAAACACTAAATTTTTTCTTTGGGGAATTTTATTAGCCATGTGTTTAAGACAAGTATAGATGATCCTCTCTTCGTGAAATATCATCTCTTGAGCTTCCTTTGTTTTTTTTTTTTTTTTCCCTAAACTGTTAAACATTCCAAAATTAAAACAATATAAAAAAAATTTACATTGAGAATTCTCTCTTCCACCGGTTCTCCCACCCAAACACAAAACTACGTTTTCCTGTGTATCTTACCAATGTTTTGTTGCATAACATGTAAGCAAATAACTCACACATTTTCATGAATACAAACAAAGCCCATCAACTGTGCCCACCACCAAGTGCAGGTCTCCACAGCTGCTTGACTTACACAAACGCTTTCAGGTTACCTGTACTATTAACATTTATTGCATGCCTACTATGTGCCAGTCACTATTCTAACCACTTTGCATTTATTAACTCATTTAATTCTTAAAATAATCATACGATAAATTTGCTATTGTTTACAGAAGGGGAAAAAAACCACTAAGAAGTTAAGTAACTTGTCCAAGTTTACACAGCAAATAAGTAGTTGAGCTATGTTTCAAGTCAAAATAATGCACCTTAAGACTCCACACTCTTTTCTACTGGCTCTCAAAAGCAACCACATACCGTGGTAGGACAAAAAATGGCCCACCAAAAGATATCTGTGTCAAATCCCTGGAATATGTGAATGTTACATTTTCTGTCAAGAGATGTAATTAATTTAAAGATCTTGAGAGGGGTGGCTTATCCTGGATTACCCACATGTGCCCTAAATGCAGTTACCATTATGGTTTTCCACACTGCATTGCTTCCCATCAAGGAACTGACTTCACAATAAATGCTCCTGATTACCAAACAAACACCAAACCCGCTGTCACTGAGTCGATTCTGACTGTTACTACACAATGGAAGTAAGGAAGAGTACGTCTTGAATACAGGAGATCCCTTAGGAAGAAAAGTGAACACCACCCAAGGACTTTGCACCCTCTTTTAGAAAAGGGTTAGCAGGTTTTTGGTTTTACACAGGATAGTTGTATTATCCCCAACGTGTCTGTCAGTTTGTCGTACTGTGGGGGCTTATGTGTTGCTGTGATGCTGGAAGCTACGCCACCGGTATTCAAATACCAGCAGGGTCACCCATGGAGGACAGGTTTCAGCTGAGCTTCCAGACTAAGACAGACTAGGAAGAAGGACCCGGCAGTCTACTTCTGAAAAGCATTAGCCAGTGAAAACCTTATGAAGAGCAGCAGAACATTGTCTGATATAGTGCTGGAAGATGAGCCCCCCAGGTTGGAAGGCACTCAAAAGATGACTGGGGAAGAGCTCCCTCCTCAAAGTAGAGTCGACCTTAATGACATGGTTGGAGTAAAGCTTTCGGGACGTTCATTTGCTGATGTGGCGTGACTCAAAATGAGGAGAAATAGCTGCAAACTTCCATTAATAATCAGAACCTGGAATGTACGAAGTATGAATCTAGGAAAATTGGAAATCGTCAAAAATGAAATGGAACACATAAACATCGATATTCTAGGCATTAGTGAGGTGATATGGACTGGTATTGGCCATTTTGAATCGGACAATCATGTAGTCTACTATGCTGGGAATGACAACTCGAAGAGTAATGGTGTTGCACTCATCGTCAAAAAGAACATTTCAAGAACTATCCTGAAGTACAATGCTGTCAGTGATAGGATAATATCCATACTCCTACAAGGAAAACCAGTTAATATGACTATTGTTCAAATTTACATACCAACAACTAAGGTCAAAGATGAAGAATTTTACCAACTTCTGCAGTCTGATATTGATTGAACATGCAATCAAGATGCACTGATAATTACTGGAATGCAAACGTTGGAAGCAAAGAAGAAGGATAGGTAGTTGGAAAATATGGCCTTGGTGATAGAAACAATGCCGGAGATCAAATGATAGAATTTTGCAAGACCAACGACTTCTTCATTGCAAATACCTTCTTTCACCAACGTAAACGGCGACTATACACATGGACCTCGCCAGATGGAACACATAGAAACCAAATCGACTATATCTGTGGAAAGAAACTGTGGAAAAGTTCAATAATCATCAGTCAGAACAAGGCCAGGGGCCGACTGTGGAACGGACTATCAATTGCTCCTATGCAAGGTCAAGCTGAAACTGAAGAAAATCAGAGCAAGTCCACGAGAGCCAAAATATGACCTTGAGTATATCCCACCTGAATTTAGAGACCATCTCAAGAATAGATTTGACGCACTGAACACTAGTGACCAAAGATCAGACAAGTTGTGGAATGACATCAAGGACATCATCCATGAAGAAAGCAAGAGGTCACTGAAAAGACAGGAAAGAAAAAAAAGACCAAGGTGGATGTCAGAGGAGACTCTGAAACTTGCTCTTGAGAGTCAGTCGAGCAGCTAAAGCAAAAGGAAGAATTCACGAAGTAAAAGAACTGAACAGAAGATTTCAAAGGGCCTCTCGAGAAGACAAAGTATTATAATGACATGTGCAAAGAGCTGGGGATGGAAAACCAAAAGGGAAGAGCATGCTCGGTGTTTCTCAAGCTGAAAGAACCGAAGAAAAAATTCAAGCCTCGAGTTGCAATAGTGAAGGATTCCATGGGGAAAATATTAAATGATGCAGGAAGCACCAAAAGAAGATGGAAGGAATACACAGAGTCATTATACCAAAAAGAATTTGTCGATATTCAACCATTTCAAGAGGTGGCATATGATCAGGAACCAATGGTACTGAAGGAAGAAATCCAAGCTGCTCTGAAGGCATTGGTGAAAAACAAGGCTCCAGGAATTGATGGAATATCAACTGAGATGTTTCAACAAACATCCAGCAAAGCGCTGGAGGTGCTCACTCGTCTATGCCAAGAAATATGGAAGACAGCTTCCTGGCCAACTGATTGGAAGAAATCCGTATTTATGCCTATTCCCAAGAAACGTGATCCAACCAAATGTGGAAATTATAGAACAATATCATTAATACCACACGCAAGCAAAATTCTGCTGAAGATCATTCAAAAACGGCTACAGCAGTATATCAACAGGGAACTGCCAGAAATTCAGGCTGGTTTCAGAAGAGGACGTGGAACTAGGGATATCATTGCTGATGTCAGATGGATCCTGGCTGAAAGCAGAGAATACCACCAGAAGGATGTTTACCTGTGTTTTATTCATTATGCAAAGGCATTTGACTGTGTGGATCATAACAAACTATGGATAACACTGCAAAGAATGGGAATTCCAGAACACTTAATTGTGCTCATGAGGAACCTTTGCAAAGATGAAGAGGCAGTTGTTTGGACAGAACAAGGGGATACTGATTGGTTTAAAGTCAGGAAAGGTGTGCGTCAGGGTTGTATTCTTTCACCATACCTATTTAATCTGTATGCTGAACAAATAATACGAGAAGCTGGACTATATGTAGAAGAACGGGGCATCAAGATTGGAGGAAGACTCATTAACAACCTGTGTTATGCAGATGACACAACCTTGCTTGCTGAAAGTGAAGAGAACTTGAAGCACTTACTAATGAAGATCAAAGACCGCAGCCTTCAGTATGGATTACACCTCAACATAAAGAAAACAAAAATCCTCACAACTGGGCCAACGAGCAACATCATGATAAACGGAGAAAAGATTGAAGTTGTCAAGGATTTCATTTTACTTTGTTCCACAATCAACAGCCATGGAAGCAGCAGTCAAGAAATCAAAAGACGCATTGCATTGGGCAAATCCGCTGCAAAGGACCTCTTCAAAGTGTTGAAGAGCAAAGATGTCACCCTGAAGACTAAGGTACACCTGACCCAAGGCATAGTATTTTCAATTGCATCATATGCATGTGAAAGCTGGACAATGAATAAGGAAGACCGAAGAAGAGTTGACGCCTTTGAATTGTGGTGTTGGCGAAGAATATTGAATATACCACGGAGTGCCAAAAGAATGGACAAATCTGTCTTAGAAGAAGTACAACCAGAATGCTCCTTAGAGGCAAGGATGGCCACGTCTTACATACTTTGGACATGTCAGGAGGGATCAGTCCCTGGAGAAGGACATCATGCTTGGCAGAGTACAGGGTCAGCGGAAAAGAGGAAGACCCTTAACGAGGTGGATTGACACAGTGGCTCCAACAATGAGCTCAAGCATAACAATGATTGTAAGGATGGCGCAGGACCAGGCAGTGTTTCGTTCTGTTGTCCATAGGGTTACTATGAGTCAGAACCGACTCGACGGCACCTAACAACAACAAGTTGTATTATGTTAGGTGGAAGTATAACTTTGTCATTGTTTTTATTTGGAGATTAAGTATGTTTTAAGGAGATGTATATGGGTGCCAAGTTTACAAGGCATGAACTGTAATCATCAGTTTTATGTGTCAACTTGTCTAGACTTGTTGTTGTTAGCTGCTATCAGGTTGGCCCCTAACTTGTGGTGACCCCATGCCCAATGGAACAAAATGCTGCCCAGTTCTAAAGCACCTCCATCATTGGTTGTGGATAGGACCATTGTACTCCATATGTTTTTCACTGGCTGATTTTCGGAAGTAGAACACCAGGCCTTTCTTCCTTGTCCATCTTAGTCTGGAAGCTCAGCTTAAACCTGTTCAGCATCGTTGCAGCACACCGACCTCTGCTGACATATGGGTGGTGGCTGCACTGAGGTGCATTGGCCGAGGATGAAACACAGGTCTCCCACATGGAAGGTGAGAATTCTACTGAACCACCACTGCCCAGCTATTCAGTCAAACACTAATCTAAGGGCAGCTGTGAAAGGTATTTTGTAGATGTGATTACCATCTCCAGTCAATTTACTTTAAGTAAAGGAGATTATCCTTAATAGCCTGGGGGTTGAGGGGGAGGCTTAAATGCAATGACATGTGTCCTTTCACAAGAGAGGCATAAGATTTTGAGCGAGACCAACACTGAGGAGAAGGTGATGTGAAGACAGATGCAAAGACTGGAGTGATGGGGCCACAAGTCAAGGAACAGCTGCATCCAGCAGAAGCTGGGAGGAGCAAGGAACAGATTCTGCCCTGGAGCCTTCAAGGGGCATGCAGCCTTGCCAAAAACTTGTTTTAGACTTCTAGCCTCCAGAACTTGAAGAGAATAAATTTCTGTTGGTTTAAGCAACCCGGTTTCTGGTAATTCGTTACAGCAGCCACAGGTAACTAATGCAGGTACTTAAAAATAAAATATAGAAGGGGAACCAGATAGCATGGAGGAGAAAGATCAGGCTATTTCTTGCTCCCATTAAGTCTCTGAACAAATAAAACTGATTTTTAAAATTCATATTCATACACCAAAAGTTAAGATGTCTTCTCACTGCCCTCCCTAAAAATATGAATTCGGGAACACGCCAGTATTTTGTTTCCAGTTTCCCATTTCCTCAGGGCTCTGACAAGATGGGACAAATAGCCAAGTCCCAGAAGACAACTGATACTTTATATAAAAAGGACAAAAATAAGAAAAGTAATTAAAATTTTTAATAACATCCAGAAGAGTAAAATGATAAATACCTGAAACTCAACTGCAGAAGTAATATTATTCTATGTCACACTACTAAGGAATATAATTTCAGGTAAGGTCTGGAACCAAACCCGCTGCCACTGAATCATTTCTGACTCATAGCCACCCTATAAGGTTTCCAAGGCTTTATGGAAGCAGACTGTCAAGGTGTGTATCAGGGTTCTATCCTTTCACCATACTGATTCAGTCTGTGTGCTGGGCAGATAATCCGAGAAACCGGATTATATGAAGAGCGTGGCATCAGGATTGGTGGAATACTCGCTAACAACCTGCGCTGTCCGGATGACACAACTTTGGTCACTGAAAGTGAAGGAGACTTGAAGTACTTACTGATGAAGATCACAGACTACAGCCTTCAGTATGAATTACACTTCAACATAAAGAAAACAAAAATCTTTACAACTGGGCCAATAAGCAACATCATGATAAATGGAAAAAAGATTGAAGTTGTCCAGGATTTCATTTTACTTGGATCCACAATCAACCCATGGAAGCAGCAGTGCATTGGGCAAATCTGCAGGTAAAGGCGTCTTTAAAGTGTTAAAAAGCAAAGATACCACCCTAAGGGCTAAGGTGTGTTTGACCAAAGCCATGGTGCTTTCAATTGCCTCATATCCATATGAAAGCTGGACTATGAATAGGGAAGACCAAAGGAGAACTGATGCCTTTGAATTAGGGTATTGTCGAAGAATTATTTAATATACCATGGACTGCCAGAAGAAGGAACAAGTCTGTCTTAGAAGAAGTAGAACCAGAATGCTCCTTGGAAGGGAGGATGGCAAGACTTTGTTTTACCTACTTCAGACATGTTATTAGGAGGAACCATTCCCTGGGGAAGGACATCATGCTTGGTAAAGTAGAGGATCAACGAAAAAGAAGACAACCCACAACAATATGGACTGAAGAGAGGCTGCAACGATGAGCCCAAACATAGCAAAGATTTTGAGGATGGTGCAGGACTGGGCAGTGTTTTGTTCTGTTGTGCACAGGGTCGCTATGAGTCAGAACAGCCTCAATGGCACCTAACAACAGCACAACAACAAGGCCTGGAAACTACCAAAGAGTGTATAATTCTTAATACTTTAACCAGCTTTTCACAGGAGTACTAGTTGGCTTCAAAAGTTGGCGCACTGATTAGAGCGCTAGGCTGCTAACTGAACGGTTGGCAGTTCAACACCACCAGCCACTCCACAGGAGAAAGATGTGACATTCTGCTTCTATAAAAAATTTACAGCCTTAGAAAAACTATGAGGCAGTCTCTCTCTGCCTGTAGGGTTGGTATGAGTCAGAATCAATTGGATGGCAACGCGTTTTCAAAAGTTGAAATGCCCATTCATTACTTGGAATCTAACAAGAAGCCAATATCTAGAACTAGGTAATTAATGTTATAAACAGTAATGAAAGATAGATAACATAGATAGATACATAGATATAGATTAGATAGAGAGATATATCCTTTATATTTATCTTGGAAAAAGATGCTAAGTTAATAGCAAAAGACATTCTTGGGACTTTAAATCTCAGTGTGGAGAACTATATGCTAGTAAATTTGGGGATGGCAGTACCTTTGGAATCAATACCTTGCACATAGTGGGTGTCCATTAAAGTTCTGCACCTGATGGATTCGAACTGCTGACCTGTTGGTTAGCAGCTGTGGCTCTTAACCACTGTGCCACCAGGGTTTCTGCAGGATGGAATTAGAACATGAAAACAGTAATATAGAGGGAAATCAACTCTACAATGGGGGACCAGAAGAAATGGGAAAGGAGAGAGGAGAAAAGGGCATATGCAACGTAAGCTTCGTGAGGTCAGTGATTTCTGTCTTGTTTGTTCTTCCTACATCACCGCCTGTGGAACACAGTAGGCACTCAGTAAGTATTTGTGGAGCAGGTCAGTGTATGAAAGATAGAAAAAAGGGAAATATAAAGAAAGAGGTAAGAAGGAAAGAGCATGAACATTTTAAAAGTATAAAGGGGAGAAAGTAATTAGAATAAGGAGACAGCTACATACCAAAACCCAGCTGTCAAATCTAAGTTCAGAAGTTAAATTTGTCATCCTGAGCAGCAGTTTAAGGAAACAATATGGATAATTTCCTCAGGCCCTTAGGTCCTAAAAGGGGATAAATTATTTTTTGCTATAAGCTCTTATAAGCTCTTAGTGTGTATTCCCTACATAAAAAAAAAAAATAGATTAAAGAATTTCCCATTTAATTAGTTGTTTAATTTCGTTAACAGTAGCAGGACTGAAAGAAAATTCAATCATTATAAGTTTCATCAAGTAAAAATTGGAGGAAACTTAGCAATTAGCAGATTCCAGACCCACCCCCACCCATGACTGAAGGCCAGCTGTGAGCAAAACTCTGTAGTGCCTTGGGGCGAGGGAAGGGACAGAAAGGAATCTTATTCTCACAAAGCATCTGAGAGAGTTGGAAAAGATTCAGACATATGCAAATTGGTTCACAATTTATAGGTTTTACAAACAGTAACAATCTATTAAAATGTCCAGCAATTCTTAAGGTTAACAATTAGCAAGATTTAATCAGTCTTATATGTGTAGCCCTGATGGCACAGTGGTTAAGAGCTCAGCTGCTAGCCAAGAGGTCAGCAGTTCGAATCCACCAGCTGCTCCTTGGAAACTGAATGGGACAGTTCTGCTCTGTCCTGCAGCGTCCTATGAGTGAGAATTGACTCAACAGCAACGGGTTTGGTTTTTGTTTATTATTATATATATTTATACATACTATTTTTTATATATACATGAGTATATATATTCGAGTCCCTGAGTGGCACAAATGGTTAAACACTCAACGATTGCCAAAAGGTTGGCAGTTGGAACCCACCCGTGGGACCTCCGGCAACAGGTCTGCCAATCTGCTTCACAGCCTTGCAAACCTTATGGAGCAGTTCTGTTCTGTACACGCTGGTTGGCCACGAGTAGGTATCAACTGAAAGGTAACTAACAACAACAACACACCACATGCTGTGGTTGTTACGTGTCCTTGAGTCAGCTTTCAACTTCTAGCAGCCCCATGTGACAGAGTAGAACTGCCCCGTGGGATTTTCTGGGCTGTAATCTTTACTGAATCAGATCACCTGGTCTTTTTTCCATAGAGTCGAGGGGTAAGTTTGAACTGAAAAACTTTCAGCTAGCAGTAGAGAGTTTAACCATCGCACCACCAGGGCTCCGGATAACATATATAGCCTTCTAAGAATGCCAGATTTCATGTTCCTTCCTCTATAAAGCCTTTCTGGCCCCAGTTTGCTGGATGATCATGTATGAGCTTGAGTAAACTGATTTTAAATCCACCACCAAGTGTTTCAGAGGTTTCTCCAAATGTAAGGTATGAATAATCATTTATTTTCCGACCTACTGATGCATACAATAAGGACTTTGGGAAAGTGTTGCTTTAAAAAATGTTGTTGTTAGGTGGCATCAAGTCGGTTGCGACTCATAGCGACCCTATGTACGACAGAATGAATCACTGCCCGGTACTGTGCCATCCTCACAATTGTTACTTCTGAACCCATTGTTGCAGCCACTCTGTCAATCCATCTCATCGAGGGTCTTCCCTTTTATGCTGACCCTCTGCTTTACCAGGCATGATGTCCTTCTCCAGGGACTGGTCCCTCCTGATAACATGTCCAAAGTACATGAGATGAAGTCTCGCCATCCATGCTTCTAAGGAGAATTCTGGCTGTACTTATTCCAAGAGAGAGTTGTTTTTCTGGCAGTTGGTGGTATATTCAATATTCTTCGCCAGCACCACAATTCAAAAGCATCAGTCTTCTTCAGCCTTCCTTATTCATTGTCCAACTTTTGCATGTATATAAGGTGATTGAAAACACCATGGCTTGGGTTAGGCACATTTTAATCCTGAACGTAACATCTTTGCTTTTTAACACTTTAAAGAGGTCTTGCAGCAGATATGCCCAATGCAGTACGTCATTTGGTTTCTTGACTGCTGCTTCCATGGATTTTGATTGTGGATCCAAGTAAAGTGAAATTCTTGACAACTTCAGTCTTTCTCCATTTATCATGATGTTGCTCATTGGTCCAGTTGTGAGGGTTTTTGTTTTCTTTATGTTGAGATGTATTCCCTACTGAAGGCTGTGGTCTTTGATCTTCGTCAGTAAGTGCTTCAAGTCCTCTTTGCTTTCAGCAGGCAAGGTTGTGTCATCTGCATATCACAGGATGTGAATGTGTTTCCCACCAATTCTGATGCCATTTTCTTCTTCATATAGTTCAGCTTCTTGATTATTTGTTAACCATATACATTGAATAAGTATGGTGAAAGGATGCAACCTTGATGCACACTTTTTTTGTTTTAAACCACGCAGTATCCCCTTGTTCTGTTCAAACGACTACCTCTTGGTCTATGTACAGGTTCCCCATGAGCACAATTAAGTGTTCTGGAATTCCCATTCTTTGCCATGTTATCTATAACTTGTTAAGATCCCATTATTTTTGGACTTTTAGAATTGAGGCTACAAACTACAGAGGTTAAATGAGGATAAACACCTCATAAAGGTCTGTGCACCCAGAAAATACCACCGACAGACATGTAGGACTCAGACATCCAGCAACCAAAACCACATTCCGTGACTCCCATTACAGTGCTTTCTTAAAGTTTCTTTCTGTTGCCAGTCCAATAAAGCTAGGTTAACCCTATTCTGTTTTAATTAGTGCAAGCCTTTATATTTTTATCATCAACCAGAAATTTACCTTCAGTTCTTAAGATAGTTTATAACATTGGTAAACAATGCTTTAAGAAATGGATAGGTATGTTTAACTATATATTCTATACATGTCAACATAAGTTATTCTGATTTCAATAGGAAAAAAAAAAGTTGCCATTGAGTTAATTCCAACTCATAGCAACCCTACAGGACAGAACAGAACTGTCCCATAGGGTTTCCAAGGATTCAAACTGCCAGTCTTCTGGTTAGCAGCCAAGCTCTTTAACCACTGCACCACCAGGGAATAGACACTAGGGAAAAATAATCCTCCTCCCCTGAATACTGTTGTTGTTAGTTGCCATCAAATCTGTTCAGACTCATAGTGACCGTATGTACAACTGAAAGAAACACTGCCCTATCCTGTACCATCCTCGCAATTGTTGTTATACTTGAACGCACCGTTGCAACCATTGTGTGAATCCATCTCCTTGAGGGTCTTCGTCTTTTTCACTGACGCTCTATTTTACCAAGCATGATGTCCTTCTCTAGGGATGAAGTCTCACCATCCTCGCTTCTAAGGAGCATTCTGGCTATACTTCTTCCAAGACGGACTTGTTCGTTTTTCTGGCAGTCCATGGTGTATTCAATATTCTTCACCAACACCATAATTCAAATGCATCAATTCTTCTTTGGTCTTCCTTATTCCCATTAATATAAGAGAATCATTTTCTCAGTGGTATTAAACTATAAGGGAGTGAGAAAAATAAAATTAGCTTCATAATTTTACTCAGTCCTCTGCCATCAAGATGGTACTTTCAAACATGATCCAAGATGAGCAGGAAGTAAAATGCCTTCACTTAAACTACATTTTCTCATCTGTTCAAATGGGTCTGGGTGGAAAATGGAGTAGGAGAACAGTGGGATACAGACCTCAGATTCTCATAAAAAAGACCAGACTTAATAGTCTGACTGAGACTAGAGGGACCTGGACCCTCTGTTAGCCCAAGACTGGAACCATTCCCAAAGCCAACTCTTCAGACAGGGATTGGACTGGACTATAAGGCAGAAAATGATACCGGTGAGGAGTGAGCTTCTTGGCTCAAGTAGACACAGGAGACTATGTGGGCAGCTCCTGTCTGGAGGGGAAAGGAGAAGGCAGAGTAGGACAGTAGCTGGTTGAATGGACACAGGGAATACAGGGTGGAGAGAAGGAATATGCTGTTTCATTGGAGGGAGAGCAGCTAGGAGTACATAGCAAGGTATGTATAAGTTTTTGTATGAGAGGCTGACTTGATTTGTAAACTTTCACTTAAAGTATAATAAATAAAAAATAAATTTTAAAAATGATCTTTTTATATAAATATAAAAGGAATGGTAGAATTTTTTTTAATCATCATTTTGTAAGCCTCAAAAAAAAAAAAAGCAATAGTTAATTCAGGCAAAGATCATCAATGAAAGCTAAAGCCTTAGGATGAAAGCGTATTGGGGAATATGATATTCATATGGTCTTAAAGTATCACCCACAGATAATTACAAAGGAGAAAGGATACCTTTATAACGGAGATATCTGGTGGATACCACCTGAACCAAGTGAGCAAATTTAGCATCACCAAAAATAGAACTGATGTTTTGTGATGCAATGAGAATTTGTGTCAAGCCAGAGAACCATGCTCTTCTGTGTAATTGCAAAAGGAGTGCAAAGAGAAGTGCACATAAAGGGACAGCAGGAAACAAGGCTAGTATAAGAAACAATATCTAGATTACGAATATAGGATTATCTGCAAATGACAGATGACAAAACTGAAGTTCAGAGACATTACATAACTTTCTCAAAGTCAAGTTATCTAGTGACTGGCCACACTGGATTTGAATCAACCCAGATTCTTCTGACTTCGGGAGCTAGGCAACTCCCACTACCAGTGTAACGTCTAGGTTCCGCCAAGTGTAACTACTTCCTTCAATGTAGCCAGCCCCCTCAGGGGCCAGCTCTGCAGCTGGGTTACCTGTCCTAACCTCAGTCCTTTCTTTCCCTTCAGCTGCTTGTGCCTACATCTGTCCTTTCATGTGAGATTCAAAGTAGTGTACTTGCCCAACAAAGCTGTTCAATAGCATTGTGATAGAAAAGATGACCAGAGGTCCTCAGCTATATGAGAGCCAAGAAACCTAGTCCATTTTTATAAGTATGGATCCCTGAAAAGTTAATAAAGATATTCCTGTAGAACAACCAAATTTTAAAGATCATTGTAATTTTATTGTTGAGTCAATTTAAATGACTGAATGAAATCAACCCTGAGACATGCCCATGAAATGCTTGCCCATGGTCTATTATAACATCCTCCAGTGGTAACCAATGCTCCTTTCATCAACTTTTAGCACCCAGATTTCTATCATAAAGATACCCAAAAGCCTACACAATACCTGGAGTTACATATCTAAAACCAGACAACTGGTTTTTCCCCTAAACCTGACCCTCCACTGTTCCAGCTGCTCAGACGAAAACCCTGATACCAGCATTGACTTCTTTTTCTCATACCCATCATCAAATCCATCAAATCTTGTTGGCTCTACATTTAAAATAAATCTACATATTTGGCCAAAACACCTCATGCAACCTTTGCCATTCTCAACCCTTCCACACTGGTCTCCTTGCAGTTCCCCCAAATATGCCAGCATGCTCTCAAACTGGGCTTTTGTACTTACTGTTCATTTCCTTTGCTCAAAGCCCTTGGCAAAGAATACTGAATATGCCATGGACTGCCAAAAGAATAAAAAAATCTGTCTTGGAAGAAATACAACCAGAATGCTCCTTAGAGGCAAGGACGGTGAGACTGCATCTTACATACTTTGGACATATTGTCAGGAGGGATCAGTCCCTGGAGAAGGACATCATGCTTGGCAGAGTACAGGGTCAGCGGAAAAGAGGAAGAACCTTAACTAGATGGATTGACACAGAGGCTGCAACAATGGGCTCAAGCATAACAACGACTGTGAGCAATGCGCAGGACCAGGGAGCATTTCGTTCTCTGGTACAGAGGGTTGCTGTAAGTCGGAACTGACTTAATGGCACCTAATAATGACAATAAGGCCCTTGTCACCGCTACCTGCATGGCTCATCTGCTTTAAGTCTTTACTCAAATTTTACCTCCTTGGGGCAGCCTTCCTCAGGCATATTAATTAAAAGTATAACTTGTGGCTTTCTTTTTTCTCCCTAGCACCTATCACCAATGACACTTGTCATGGATTAAATTGTGTCCCCCAAAAAATGTCTGTCAACTTGGTTAGGCCATGGTTCCCAGTATTGTGTGGCTGTCCTCCATTTTGTGATTGTAATTTTATGTTGAGAGGATTAGGGTGGATTGTAGCACCACCCTTATCCAGGTCACCTCTCTAATCCAAGGTAAAGGGAGTTTTGCTGGGGTGTGGCCTGTACCACCTTTTATCTCTCAAGAGAAAAGAGGAAAGGGAAGCAAGCAGAGAATTGGGGACCTCATACCACCAAGAAAGCAGTGCCAGGAGCAGAGTGCGTGCTTTGGACCTGGGGTCCCTGCAACTGAGAAGCTCCTACACCAGGGGAAGATTGAGGACAAGGACCTTCCTCCAGAGCCAACAGAGAGAGAAAGCCTTCCCCTGGAGCCGACACCGTGAATTTAGACTTTCAGCCTATTTTACTATGAGAAAATAAATTTCTCTTTGTTAAAGCCATCACTTGTGGTATTTCTGTTACAGCAGCACTAGATGAGTAAAACAACACTGTATATATTTTACTAATTTATTTCTGTCTACCTCCCCCTTACACATGCACACCTGAATGTAACTATCCAGGAAGACAGAGGTTTTTTTTTTTTTATCTGTTTTGTTCACTTCTCTATTCCCAGTTCCTAGAATGATGCTTGGCACATAATACCAAAAAAAAAACACTGCCATAGAGTCCATTGGAATTCATAGTAACCCCATAGGGTTTCCAAGGCTTTAATCTCTATGGATGCAGATTGCCCCGTCTTTCTCCTGCAGAGCCACTGGTGGTTTAGAACTACCTGTGTTTTATTAACTATGCAAAGGCATTCAACTGTGTGGATCATAACAAATTATGGATAACATTGTGAAGGATGAGAATTCCAGAACACTTAATTGTGCTTATGAAGAACCTGTACACAGATCAAGAGGCAGTTGTTCGGAGAGAACAAGGAGATACTGCGTGGTTCACAGTCAGGAAAGGTGTGCATCAGGGATGTATCCTTTCACCATACTTATTCAATCTGTATGCTGAGCAAATAATCCGAGAAGCTGGACTATATGTAGAAGAAGAACAGGGCATCAGGATTGGAGGAAGATTCATTAACAACCTGCGTTATGCAGATGATACAACCTTGCTTGCTGAAAGCAAAGAGGACTTGAAGCACTTACTGATGCAGATCAAAGAACACAGCCTTCAGTATGGATTACACCTCAACATAAAACAAAAATCCTCACCACTGGCCCAATTAGGAACATCACGATAAACAGAGAAAAGATTGACGTTGTCAAGGATTTCATTTTACTTGAATCCACTGTCCACACCCATGGAAGCAGCAGTCAAGAAATCAAAGGATGCATTGCATTGGGCAAATCTGCTGCAAAGGACCTCTTTAAAGTGTTGAAGAGCAAAGATGTCACCTTGAAGACTAAGGTTGCGCCTGACCCAAACCATGGTATTTTCAATTACATCATATGCATGTGAAAGCTGGAGAATGAATAAGGAAGACCGAAAAAGAACTGACACCTTTGGATTGTGGCGTTAGTGAACAATACTGAACATACCATGGCCTGCCAAAAGAATGAATAAATCTGTCTCGGAAGAAGTACAACCAGGATGCTCCTTAGAGGCAAGGATGGAGAGACTGCCTCTTACATACTTTGGACATGTTGTCAGGAGGGATCAGTCCCTAGAGAAGGACATCATGGTTGGTAAAGCATGGGGTCAGCAGAAAAAAGGAAGACCCTCAGAGAGATGGATTGACATAGTGGCCGTAACAATGGGCTCAAGCATAACAACAACTGTGAGGATGGCCCTGGACCAGGCAGTGTTTTGTTCCGTGCAGCAACATAGGGTCGCTGTGAGTTGGAACTGACTCAATGGCACCTAACAAGGACAACAACAAATAAATAAATAAATAAATAAATGTATAACACCCATACACAGAGAGCCTGGATTACAAAAATTATTCTTGTGAATTTTCTTTTTTAAGACACTTTCTTCTAAAACACAACACTAAAGCCAAATCAGGTTTTGATCTTAAACTAGTAGTCATGAAGCTATCACAGTTATTTAAAAAGTAAGGCAAGGAGTCTTTGGATTTTCTTATGTAGAATTCAAGTTTTAGCCACAAAAACATTTTTCTCCTTTAGATTATCTGTGTTGATTAGAAAATACAGTTAAGGTAACCTGTGTATGACATTAAATGGAACAAATTAATTAGGAGAGAAAAAAAAAAAAAGCCTCAAATAAGTCCAAACATAGCACGTAAACAAAGACTTAGATAAATTTTATAGAACAGAAACAAATCAGCCTTAGAAACAGAAGATCTACATTACATGCTCCAGGGAATTTTTTCCTAGGTAGTTTTATAGCTGTGGAGAAGATCTTAATGCCAAGCTGAAACAAAAAGGAAAACGTGAATGATATTAACCCCAAAAATCCACTGCTGTCGAGTCGATTCCAGCTCATAGCAACCCTATACAACACAGGAGAACTGTCCTGTAGAATTTCCAAGGAGTGCCTGGTGGATTCAAGCTGCTGACCTTTTGGTTAACAGATGTAGCTCTTAACCACTACGCCACCAGGGCGTAGCTGAATGATGTTAGCTCTGCTTACAGTTTGATTACATCCTTCATATGCCCTGATGCCATTGCTGTGTGCCACTGAGTCAGTTCCAACTCATAGCGGCTCCATATGATGACAGAATAGAACTGCCCCAGAGGGTTTTACAGGCTGTAATTTAATCTTTACAGGAGCAAATCACCAGGTCTTTCACCTGCAGAGCTTCTGGTGGTTCAAACTGCCAGCCTTTTGTTTAGCAGTCACGCACTTCATCAGTGCACCACCAGAACTCCTTCATATGCCCCTAAATCCCATTTATGTATAATGGAATGTAAATAGAAGGAGGGACCAGTCCCTGGAGAAGGACATCATGCTTGGTAAAATAGAGGGTCAGCGAAAAAGACGCTCCATGAGATGGATTGACACAGTAGCTGCAATAGTGGGCTTAAACATAACAACAATTGTGAGGATGGCGCAGGATCAGGCAGTGTTTTGTTCTGTTGTACACAGGGTCGCTATAAGTTAGAACCAACCTGATGGCATCCAGTAACAAAAACAACAAATAGAAGCGACCAGAAAATGCACTGTAAGGCTAACATGATAAAACAGATGAGAAGGGGCAACTGAGGTCTGCTGTGTGTGACCCACATGTAAGAGTGAAGTGGAAGATGTCCCCCTATGGACCAAGTCATGCCAACAGGAGCCACGCTAGCCTTAGTAACATCTGATCTCTTGTCTCCTGGCCTCATCAAGGCCATGAGTCAGGCCAACAAACCACTCATAAGTCTAGTTTAAAGAAACTTTTTTCCCACTTATTTTTTGTTGAGAAAAAAGCTCCAAACCTGTCAATTTGCTGGTTATATCTTAAAACACCAATATACATTTTAGCAATTATTTGCAGCTAAAAATGGTAGAATTTATTGCCACAAAATTTGAAAGCACACTTTTCATATTTAACTTTTATTCCTCTTTTTCTAGATCTTGGAGAGAATTAGCTCCCAAAAGACTAACAATATCAAGAAGATCTTAAGTATATAACTTTTAATGAGTTAAGTATGAATGCATTAACAACATATTGTCAAAATGTCTTTTGAAACTGGAAAAACAAAAAATACTTTTTAGCAAGTCTGTGTTTACGATTTTCTGAACTCAAATGGCTGGTAAAGAAGTTGTTCCATATCAGGAAGAAGGGAGTTCTTGCCTTCATTTATAATCAAGGTGCAAAGGCAGCGTCCCTGTGCTACTGCGTGGCCTTGGCTGGAGGGCCTGCAGTGGACTTACCTGAGGTCCTACCTCACCTGTAAAATGGGGACAGTAACAGTACCAACCTTATAAAGACAATGCAGGTAAGGTTCTTAACGTACCATCTGAAACATGATAATTGCTCAATAGATGGTTGCTTGGAGTCTTTGATGTTTTATTAAGTCTCTACAATGGGGTGGGGTCATAAATCAATTTACACTAGAAAAACTTTCCATCACTCCTATCCTTTTTCAGATAAATTAGGAGAACTTTAAACTTCTAACCCTGGATCAGGAGTTAGAAGGCCTGCTTTTGCTGCTTGCTGGGAGTGTGACAAGGAGCCCTTGTCACTGTGCGGTGACAGTGGTTAAAGCACTTGACTGCCAACTGAAAAGTCGGAGGTTCAAACCCACTAGCCACACTAGCCACTTGGCGGGAGAAAGATGTGGCAGTCTGCTTCTGTAAAGACTACAGCCTTACAAACCCTATGGGGCAGTTCTACGCTGTCCTGTAGAGTTGCTATAAGTCAGAATCAACCGGATGGCACACGACAACAAAACTTGCCAGCAGTGAGATGGGAAGAACGTGACAATGGGCCAAAACTTATGTAAATAAAGGGACTAGCTGATACACGACGACTTCCTGTGCATTGCTTCATCCTCTTTGGTCTCAGCGAGATCTCCAGCCCCCTCTTAGGGAACATCCCCCTTTCTATCGCCTAACTTAATGAAATGTGCCTGTCCAGCCCTTGAACAGAGCCGAGTTGAGAAGTACTGCCAGGTTAGCTTGGACTCAGTCTAGACATCCTAGCATACATTTCACTCTGGTAATTTTAGAGTTACATCTCTCAGGAGAATTAGAGATGAATTTTAAAGGACACAAACAATCAGAATGAATTTTATGCCAACTCCTCCACCACTGTGACTGCCAGGGTTTCTGGCAAATAACAAATGTTCTGCTGAAAACAAGTGCAGACTAAAACAAGCAAACAAAAAGAAGCAGTCGCAAAACGTAAGCCTTCACCTTGGTAATGCAAGCCAGCCTTTATGACGGGGACTGTGTGCAGCCCTTGTTCATTTTAACTCCCTCCTTTACAGTAAGGCGCATTTTTCCGCTTCTGCTTCTGCTTCACAAATAGAGAGCGTCTGTATGGTTTGCTCTTTTCCTTCTTCAGTACTGTGTCTTTCCAAGCCTCTGACACGTTTCAGTACTATTAGTTTTTTTTTTTTCCTCACCAGTCTCTCTCCTGACCTCTGGGAATCATGAAAGTCAGAGTAACCCTTGAGGTCATTGCTTCTATCACTTAACCCAGTTTTGGAAAACATTAGGTGCACCTCAGACTCACAGCACCCCTCTAGTTGGACACCTAACCCAGTGGAGGAAAACGTTAGGTGTACCTCAGTTACACTGTGGTATCATAAGACGACAACTCCTTAAAGAAACTCAGGTCTGTAAACTGGCCTAGCACAATACCTGGCACATGGTAAGAGCTGAACGACCTTCGTTGCTATTGTTATTCAACAGGTGCCCTCCTCACCATATAGTCTTGCCATGCCACAGTTGACCGTGGGTGCCAGGGGCTGCAGGCAGGAGGAACAGGAACACTTCTCTAGCCAGCTGCCCGGCGCGTCTGCACGGGCATTCCTGGCCTCTTCACCAGGCTGACATCTCGGGTTGGCATTAGTCATGTAGACCGTCCTGGGAACAGGGACGTGCGGGAATCCTCAGATCACTTTCTTTCGACCTGGAGTCAAAACGGACACACTGTCGGGGTCACCCATTGTTAACTCTCTCAGGCCAAGTATTGACCAACCGCCCTCCAACAGATTCCAACTGCCGAGGGCTGAGTACAAGCTTGTTCCATCTGGCGCCGCTGACATCACAGTCCAACCCTGGAATCTTCACCTCACCACACCTCACACACCCCATCCCAGCCAAAGGCTGTCTTCACTTTCCATTCCACACTTCTCACCCCAAGTGAGAATCCGACACCCCTACAATCAATCACCGTCACTCCTCCAGGGATTCCATGGAAGACTGCCTGGCTTTTCAGTGCTCCACGCTGGGAAACATGTTGCCAAAATAACCTGCAGCCTGTCCAAGGCCCTAACCACTTCGCAGAGAGAAGGTGGCAAGCCAGTGAGCGGTTCTAAGGAATGATTGTCAATGAAAATGGCCATGAATGAGTTCTCTGTAGAGTGAGGTTTTAAGACCCAGGCAAAGCTTAATCCGATGAGAAAGGGGGTTACCTCCTGAGGGCCTTTGCTTCTGTTCAAGAAACCAAATTGTATGTGTGTGTGCATACACACATACGGACATATAAATGTTCTAGTGTTTCTTCAATGACAACGTAGCACATGTTTCTTCCAGGGCACCTAACTGCAAACTCAGAAGCTCCTTCTCCCCTCAGTTGGAGCGGTCTCCTGGTGGGTCTTCCCCTGTGCTTGTTCTTCTCTCTTCACATCCCACAGACCTTCCCCATGGCAGACTGATAGCCAGCTATTTCCTCATCCAGCCTTTTCACTCCCACAGCGTGTACTCAATAAAGGTCTAAAAAACCAAAACCAAAGCCAAACCCACTGCCGCTGAGTCGATTCTAACTCATAGTGACCCTACAGGACAGAATAGAAGTGCCCCATAGGGTTTCCAAGGAGCAGCTGGTGGATTCAAAATGCCGACCTTTTAGGTTAGCAGCCAAACTCAACCACTGCACCACCAGGGCTCCAATAAAGGTCTGGAGACTATTTAATTGAAAACACAAAAAGTATCTGCCCACAGAGGGACCAGCAGGACCTACTGAACTGCCTGTAGGACTCTGACATGATCATATCAGTGAGTACAATCACACCGGTTATGTTCAAACACTGCTCCTACTCCGTTTGCTCCACTCCTGCCTCAGACTTAGGTCTTTAACCATATCAGATGCTGAAAGCAATATTAGCCAAATCTGGTGCTCAAAGATTTAGTATCATTTCAGTATTGCTTTTTTTAGCTACTCAAAAGCAGTACTCGAAGAAACTAATCTATTGGAAGAAACTAATCTACTACTGCAAGGTTTAATCTATCCTGATACTGGTTTGCAGTGATTACTTTTATATGCTAAATGTCCAAAAAGGAAAAAATAAAAATTCCTTTTAAATCAGTGTTTTTTAAAGCAGGCACTAAGATCAGGATATACTGAGCAAGATAAGTGGGTAAGACAACCTCGTCTTTGGGTTTGAGTCTTCACTTTTCATCCAAACCCATTGTTGGCTTCTGGATATACCACTCCCCACCCCCGGCATTCTCCACAGGCTTTCACAGTTACAGGGTACATGATATAATCAATAAAGCAGCTCCCATAAAGGTGGCCGGCAGTGGTAACAAATAGCAAGGTAGTAAGTCAGCCCCCCTTGACCTGCACCACTGTCCCCTGCCTCCTCGGTTGCTCCTTCCAGTAGCCCCCTAATCACCGCCACTGTCTCACACCCCTTCTCAGCAAAGTGCTCCAGGATGCAGCTACCTCCCATAGGAGTTGGCCCTGGAGAGCAAACCCATTTGCCTTCTGTGGTTTAATTGTTTTGGTCTCCCTCAGAGGGATTTCAATCTTAATGGAAGAGTCCTGGAGAGAGTTGTACCCCAGGTGTGCCCTTCCAACTGTGCCATCTCAGCCCAGCTGAAGTTGGCCAGGGAGGATAATCTAGGGCAGAGACAAGGTGGATTTACCGGGAAGCAAAGTATCCAGGCCCAGCACTTGCAGAGGCCCCCTCTAGGATGCTGGGAATGACGCTGGCCATGCGTTACATGATCATACATTTTTGTGAAATTTGCCAGAGTGAGATATTGTGTGTTCTTTTTCATTAAGAGGGTGCCCTCACTGTTCAAGCTCCACAAAACATGGACGTGCCTCTGGTTGAGAAGTCCTACCTAGTGCCCCAAATCATGTCTAAGACAGGTTGGGCTTCTAGTTAAAGTACACAGCTAGATGAACTCTAAATGAGTCTGCATTACATTTTACTTATGTAACACTGGAAGTTGTTTTTCCCGCAATATGAAAACAAAACTAGGTTACGTTCTGAAGAGGGAAGAAGTGAAAAATCCCATACTGAAAAAAGACAAATTACATTAAAATATAGTGTGATAGTTACTCATGATATGCCTCCTTTTCAGGTGCACCTTGAGCCCAGTTTGATAACCCATGGGCATCTTATAAAAGAATGTATTCTCTGGAGATTGTGCTTGAATAAGTCACGGATGGGGACCTTAGCACTCTCCCAGTGATTCTGCTATATGGCCATACTTAGAAGCTATGTAAATGGCTCGTGGGATTACGCTCCATGGCAACTATTTAGAAACTTATCGGTACCTTTTTTTTTTTGTATTTTAGCAGTATATTTTAAGGACTGAAAGGTTGGTGATTCAAACCTACCCAGCAGCACCATGGAAGAAAGGCCTAGTGATCTGCTCCCGTAAAGATGACAGCCAAGAAAACCCCATGGGGCACAATTCTACTCTGTAACACGTGAGGTCACCATGAGCTGAACCAACCCAACAGCAACAGGTTTTTTGGTTTGTTTGTTGTTCCTTTGTTTTAGTGATATAAGGGCCAGAGCAAGGCTGGAACAGTTAAAATCAGGCAAGTAACATTTAGTCACCCCATGTTCTAGCTGAAAGCCATTCCAGTGAACACAGGAAATAACTAGCAAAAAGGCTTCTGAATAACAGAGGGAAGTCTCCCAGGAAGTGCTCAGTCCTGAAGATATTATTTTTCTCTCCTGAGGCACCGAACTCCTCACTCCACCCACACTGTTCAGCGCTAAGGATGGGGAGGGTCAGTGTTGAAGGGGAACTGGGGACAGTCTGCATCCTGAGCACAGAGTGATTTTGTTGGCCTAAGTGGGCACCCATGCCAGAAACAGACCTGGGAACAGCTAACAGCACTAGAAGTCCAGAGAAGTTCAATTTTGGATGTGATTCTTAAGTAGCTATTTTTGTTTTTACAATAACAAGGAGTTGGTTATAGCCTAAATGTTTATCAACTGGGGTGAAAAATAAAAGGTGGTCTAAGTTTTTGTTTTTTTTTTTTTTTTTTTTTAGCAAACAGTGGTATACCATCCCCTTTTTTTTTTTTTTTTTTTAATTAGGTGGAGTAGGTAATAAAACCATGTGAATTACTATCCGAATGAGGAATATTTATTTCTATTTGTTTAACCCAGGTTTCACGCAGCATGCTTCTTCTAGGACACACAGAAATTACCATAGTATAATTAAGACTCATTCATAAAAAACATATTATTTAGGGTTAGCACACACACACACACACAAAAATGTATAACAAAGAAACAGGGAAGTTTCCTCCTAGCACCAAATCTAAAAATTAAATTTCCTCTTAGCACCCATTTCTTCTCCTTTGTAACCCTTGTAACAGATCTTAACAGGAAATTTATTTAATTTTCTTCTTCCTCACTGTGCAATAAAGCTTGGTGAGTGTAGATACCATGTGTATTTAGTTCGCCATTATTTCTCAGAAGGATAATACAACCCTGGAAGATATTAGACCCTCAAATATTTTGAATAAGTGAATTGCTGCCTGTAGCTTCAAGTACCGTTTACATTTGGTATCTTACCACTACTTAGCTGCAGTTCAGCCCTCTCTCCTAAACGTCAGCCCTTTCTACTGAGCTGACAAGTTGACATGTACACTTGACTGTCCATAGCTACCTCAGAAACAACATGTACACAACTTAATATCTTTCTCTGAAAAAAGCCGATTTCCACACTTTCAAAAAATGCAAACACATATACACAATAATGTCCTTTATAGACTTATTTACAAAAGCAATGAAGACATTTTAGAAAGCAATAAAGAAATAAATGGAAGCATCCTAAATGGAATGAAACACTCTATTCTTTTACACTATTGAATAAAGTAGATCTACCTCAATGCACTTAAATGGAAAGCTGAACATCTACTCCTGCTATGGTATTAAATGAGAAAAGAAAGCTGCAAAAGATACCATTATTGTTTAATATCATCATTATACATATATATGCTTTAAATATACAGAAAAAAAAAAGCAAACATGGTCCTGTTTAGTGAGTAAAATTTCTCTGTTTACTTGGGATACTTTTTCTATTGTTTGGGTTTTGAAAGTGAATAATCCCTACACAAAAAAGAAAATTTGAGCTAAAAAAGAATCCAAAATGAAACTGTCTCTGTATTGCCAGTCTTCATTACAAGCTTCTTTCTAGTCACCAAATCAGAAGCTCGGGAATGCTCTTGAGTTACCCTCTCCCGTCACTCCTGAAATTTTATCAGGGACTGTGTTCTAACCATATTAATTTGTTGTTGTTGCCAGATGCCGGCCAGTCAGTTCTGACTCATAGCGACCCTACGTACAGCAGAATGAAATGCTGCCCAGTGCTGCACCATGCTCACAACCATTATGCTTGAGCCCACTGTGTTAGTCCATCTCGTTGAGGGTCTTCCCCTTTTTTCACTGACCCTCTACTTCACTAAGCATGATGTCCCTCTCCAGGGACTGGTCCCTCCTGATAACATGTCCAAAGTATGTGAGACGAAGTCTTGCCATCATCACTGGCTGTACTTCTTCCAAGACAGGTTTGTTCATTCTTCTGGCAGTCCATGGTATATTCGATAATTTGCCAATATCATAATTCAAAGGCATCAATTCTTTTTTGGTCTTCCTTATCCATTTTCCAGTTTTTGCATGCATTAAAGAAAAAAAAAAAAAACCCATTGCCGTGGATACTATTCTGACTCATGGCATGCATATGAGGTGATACTGTGACTTGGGTCAGGCGCACCTTGGTCCTTAAAGTGACATCTTTGCTTTTTAACACTTTAATCTTCTGCAGTAAATTTGCCCAATGCAACATCTTTAATTCATTAGCTTCTTTATGTCTGCTATCTCTACTCCATCCCTTTGTCTTACTTAAAACCTTCATCTTCTCTCTCTCTATACACCAGTCTACGAAACGGCTTCCTTTCCTTCATCTTTGCCCCCTCCAATCCATCCCTAATGCTGCTTCCATGCTTCCAGAACCCATCATTAAAAAAAAAAGCTGGGCCACATATTAAACCTTCCTCTGGTTCTGTCTGACCTGAGCAGTAAAGTTCAATCTGTTTGCTCTGCCTATCATCCCTGCCAGAACAACTCCAACATGTCCTCCACTCTACTCCATATTTTCCTAATAATAAATTCCTTGTAGTTCCCCAAATGATCATGATTTTGTTTATGATGTTTCCCATAGCCTGGCATATATGTCCCTTTCCTCTCTATCAGAGTAGAATTACTCATGTTTTGAGAATTCAATTCAAGCATCACCTCCCTCCACAAAACATGTTCTGCTCCTTCTCCATCAAATAGAATGCTCCTTTCTTTGTGCTCTCAGTGAATCTTCTCACAGAAGAAACAAAATCAGGACAGAAACTACCATGTGTTGTACACTGTTGAGTGCCAGGGGCTTAAAATGCCTGGTCTCGTTCAAAACTAAATATGTACTGACTAAGTATACATTTATATTTTTTAGCTTATAAATTCTAAAACTCCTCTCATTTTAGGAATGAGAAAGAAAGGTTGGGGGAAAACTAAAACTTGTCAAAGACACTCAGTGATAGGTTTGATTCCAAATCTTCCTAATATCCACTTTGCTGTGTTACACCTTATAACATTTCATTGTACTTATTTGCTTAAATTTCTCTTCCCCCTGTATGACCCTGATCTTCTTGTGGATGGCAGCAATCTCTGATTTATCTTTTGGTCCCCAGAACCTGGAATAGAGCTGGGCACACAGAAGATACTCAAGGGTGCGTGAATAATGCAGCCACAGGAGTCAGAGATGTTAGAGTCATCAGAAGGAAGGGCTCTGGTGTCACACTGCATGACCTGGAACAAACCATTAGCATCTCCAAGCCTCAGTTTCCCTAAAAGTGCAATGGTGATAAAAAGAACTTCGTATCGGCCTACTGAGAAGATTAAATAACATAAATAAAGCAGCTAGCACAGCCAAATCTGAACAATGCTCACAGTAGTTACAACAGCAGCACAGAAATAGAAGCTCATTCTAAGAGTGTGCTTCAGTCAGGAATGGCTAGGTTTTGCTGCAGTAACAACCTATTCCAGAGTCTTAGTAATCTGAAGCACTAATGATTTATTTTTCACTCACTATGTATGTCCACTGAAGTTCTAGAGGCTCTTCTCGTTCTCATTCAAGGACTCAAGATGAACCATCATCTAGAATATGACTGGCTACCATGGCAGGGGGAAGGGAATGTGATGAATCGTGCACTGACTATTAAAGGTGCCTACTCACCTTACTTCCTTCCACATCTTGTTTGTCAACACATAACCATAAACTCAAAGGGGATGGGGAAATACAGTCTTATACTCAGAGGAAAAAACAAATATCACATTATAATGACTACAATAAGGAAGACTGAAGAAGAACTGATGCCTTTGAATTGTGGCACTGGTGAAGAATATAGAATATACCATGGACTGCCAAAAGAATGAACAAGTCTGTCTTGGAAGAAGTACAACCAGAACGCTCCTTAGAAGCAAGGATGGTGACACTGCGTCTTACTTTGGACATGTTGTCAGGAGGGACCAGTCCCTGGAGAAGGACATCATGCTTGGCAGAGTACAGGGTCAGCGAAAAAGAGGAAGACCCTCAATGAGGTGGACTGACGTGGTGGCTGCAACAATGAGCTCAAGCACAGCAACAACTGTGAGGATGGCGCAGGACCTGGCAGTGTTTCGTTCTGTTGTGCATGGGGTCACTATGCGTTGGGACCGACTTGACGGCACCTAACAACGACAACGACAACGATTACAAACGAAAACAGAAGAACATTCCTTAAAGTAGGTAACTGCACCAAGTACAGCAAATGGAAAACTGTTTAAAAGAGACAAAGGGAAAAGAATGTGCAAAGGACGGCAGAGCTGAAACAGTAAGTCAGGTCTGAGGAAACACACACGTGGTCTCAGTGTAGCTGGAGCAGAGAGCATGTGGGGGCTGTGCAGGTACTCAGGCCGAGGGAGGTGGGGTGACGGATTACTAAGGGCTTTTATGCTGTATTAGCGATCATAACAGAAGACCAAACAAATCTGTCCTGGAAGAAGTACAGCTAGAATGCTCGTTAGACATGAGGATGGCGAGACTTGGTCTCACTTACTTTGGACATGTTATCAGGAGGGATCAGTCCCTGGAGAAGGACATCCTGGTAAAGCACAGAGGGTCAGCCAAAAAGAGGAAGACTCTCAGTGAGATGGACTGACACAGGAGCTGCAACAGCGGGCTCTGGCATGACAATTGTGAGAATGGCACAGGACCAGGCAACATCTCATTCTGTTAGATAGAAGGTCCCTGTGAGTAGGAATCAACCTGATGGCACTTAATGACAGCAACAATAGCAGTGGGAAGCCAGGGGAGTGAAATGATGGTATTTGTAATTAAATATGATCACTCTGGCATCAACTTCAGGTTCTTAATATTCCCGTTTGTTGTTGCTGTCTGCTGTGGGGTGGATTCCAACTCACAGCAAAGCTACAGGACAGAGCGGAACTGCCTCATGTGGTCTTCTAGGCTGTAATCTTCATTGGAGCTGATCGCCAGGTCTTTCTCCCCTGGAGCCACTGGATGGGTTAGAGCTACCGGCCTTTCACTTAACCAGGATTCCTCTTCATGATTATACTCATGTTTTATCAAGTTCCCTGCTTCACAACTTGGAATAACAAAAAAGGGTTTTTGTTTTTTTTTTAATTTTTTTTTTCTACTTGGAGAAAAAAAAATTATTTAACTTTTGGAAATTCACTTACTACGTGGACTGAAAGACCTAATACATATCTCATTTCCGCAAAGAGCAATGCTCTGCCTTCTCACTGGAAGGGAGGCCAGCTCCCTATTATGTATCCACCTCCTTGGTTAAATGTTGGTATCAGAGCACTAACTGTAATTACTTAAATACAGACTAGGATGACATGCTTCAAATGCTGAAGGAGAGCAGGTGCAGTGTGAAAAGAGCTTGATGTTTGTGCACTTACCTCCAAATAAGTCAGATAACATTTTCATCAAACTATTTGAGATACAGTTCCATTCAAAAGCATAAAAGGCAGCTTATCTGTGATAGCATAAAATTTAGGTAGATCTACATTACAGATTTATCTGCTAAAACCCAGAATCCAAATTTGAGGTACAAGGGGGCCCTGAAATGCTCATCAGTTTCAATGCCACACTATCCCATCAAAGTCCTCTGGTCTTCACGTGGCTTTACAGCGCATCAAGGGGAATTACCCACAACGTTATCTTCTGGCAAGTTACAAGATGAGGCAAAATGCCTCTCCTATCAAAGAAGCTCTCTAAATTAACTTATGAACAGTTCTTTTAATTCAGAGATTGCTTTTGCTGCCATAAATAACAACTCATAGGTTTTTTTATACACTTCACAGCTGTGGACTAACCACATATACTCCTTTCCTTTAGACTTTTTGTAAAGAGATGGCCCTTAAAACTTTTCCACATAATAAGACCCACCTTTATTTATGAGCGAGAGATGTCATAAATCTATGGAGATTCAAAGCACAAGAAGTCAGAAAACCTGGTTAAGTTCCTGCCCTTAAATTCCTACTTGATCTAAATTCTCCACAAGTTACTTTACCTCAGCTTACTCTTCTACAATATAAGGGACTAGCCTCACCTTCAGTTCTAACTTAATCATGTAAAAAGACCAGATTTAATGGTCCGACAGAGACTAGAGGATCCCTGAAACTATGGCCCCTGGACACTCTGTTAATCCAAAACTGAAACCATTCCAGAAGCCCACTCTTCAAAGATTAGACAGGACTATAAAACAAAAAATAAAACACATGAGGAAAGTGCTTCTTAGTTCAATCAAATACACAAAACCCAATGGGCAGCTTCTGTCGAAAAGGAGGATGAGGAGGCAAGAAGGACAGGCACTGGTCTAACGGACACAGGGAACCCGAGGTAGAAAGGGGGAGTGCGCTGTCGCATTGTGGGGATTGCAACCAATGTCACAAAACAATGTGTATAATTTTTTGAATGAGAAATTGAGTTGTAAACTTTCACCTAAAGCCCAATTTAAAAAAAGAAAACTGAGTAAATAAATACATAAATTCTAACTTAAGAGTCTTTCAATGGAAGTAGCTGAGGCCCTACTCAGTGTTAGAGGAAATCCCAATGCTATTCCTAACCCTTGGATCTGCTTGTATCTTTCTCCTAAAATGATATTCCTTTCCAATAAATAAAATTCCCATATGTTTGTTTTCCAAAGGACCCTTTAAATTGCAAGAAACAAAATCCCAGTTCAAACTATTTTAAGGAAAAAAACAAAAAACCAAGTGATTTATTCACCCAGGAACCTATCACAGATGCTCGAGTAGCTCTCAGAATCCAGCACTGGGAACTCAGTGCCTCCCTCTCTCACTCTCTTTCTTCCCCCACCCACCCCACCCCACCCAACCCTACCCCACGCCACACCACTGCAAAACACAACAACAACCACAACCCACCTCTGGTACCCACTTGTTAAGCTGGCCTTCCTCCTTCCTAATGGAGGGGCAGACTGTGGGTCACCAATACGTCATTATCATTCCTTTTCCCAAAGTCTGGTGTGACCATGTGTGCAGTACTGGACAATGACATAGGAGCAGAACTGACTTGTGTCACTTTTGGATCAAAGCTCCTAATTGCCATTGCTCACTGTCGGGCATGTTCTTCCTCCACCTCAGCACAGAGGAAGCCCAGGTTGATAAAGGAGGTGCAGCCTGCAATGTGGAGCTGCACCTGAAGGATGCTCCCCTGGAAATCACCTGGGCCCACAGCACCCTGGTGTGAAAAGGAAATACATGATCGCTGTATTACGCCCGAGATTCCCACAGGCATCTGTGACGACATTACAACCTAGCCTGTGCTGTCCGATATGTAGGCTTCCTTCACCAGCTGAAATACGCCCAGCCCTGCTCAACAACTATACTGGATGGAATAAGAAAAGCATTCTTCCCAGTGTCCTCAGATCAGGCCTAAGGAAGGGCTCTGGCTAGCCTGGCTTTGGACGAATCACCATGCCGGCAAGATGGGGTACTACAGCTGCCAGCCCAAGTCAAGCACCTTCTGGTGTGGCTAGGAGAGGAGGGTCCATTACCAGAAAGAGCAATAACTACCACTGTCCATAGACCCTGTTGCTCTTGCTTGGTGAGACCCCTTATCAAACAGAAACAAAGAATACTGACTATGAAAATTGTTAACTGCAAGGAATGTTATATCTAAGAATCTACCTTAAGTTTAAACTCATTGACAGAATTTATGGCAATACATATAAAATAGTACAATCGCATTCACTCTTTTGAGATACAACTGATTAAATTCGATAAGGTAGCTAATAAGGTCATACGGTTATGTGAAACCTCTTATTTTAAATCTGTCAGTTTTCTAAAAAACAGGTTTTATTCAGATACTCTCAACAAACTCTGCTGAATGTTTCTGACACCAAAGTGATGAAAGTTTGGACATCTTCCATGTGTGACAAACAGAAGCAAAAGACAGAGTAGCAGGCTGTGATGAAAGCAACAGGATACCATCTCTTTGTTGCTTTAGAAAAAGGAAAGATATTTCCAACAACACCATGATAAAGCATTACGCTTTTGTGAAGCTGATATCCCAAAAATGAGAGGCACCAAAAATTTTTTTAAAAAAACTTTATTTTCAAACTCCTTTTTGCAAAATAATATTGTATGCGTGTTAACAAGACTTATTTTGTCAGTTTAGATAAATTTCAATAGGTTACTATTCAATTTATTTTACTAAAATCCAGATTTCTCTTCCCATCTGTGCTGGTTTCTCTCAGCACTCCACTCAGGATCCAGCGTGAATGTGTGCCATTTCCCCTGTTTGCGGTCACTTTCATTTTCTGGTTCTGATGATCTAACCCCCCTGTTCTTGTTGGGTTTGCAGCATCGTAGGGGAATGCATGAATCCACACCCTGAAGACCAAAGCGAAGGGCAGTAAAGAAGAAACTATTTCCACTGATTTCACATTTGATATTTCAGGATCCTGACTGTTCCTCACAAACCCGACTTTTCTTCTGCTAGTTTTCTCCTCATTTGCAGTTTGGGAATACTGGCTTTGTAGTAAGCTATTTCAGTGTGGTTTCCTCTGTTTTTCTTTCCAGTTGCACAAAAGGCATTTTCAGGTCCTCTATTTGGCACAACCCACATGACACAGGGTGCGAGTGAGCAGATCTAGATGTTCCATTACCTTCCCCCAGAGCCCCACCAGGAGCCAGTTTATAAAATTATTCTGAAAATAAGTCCCCCTTCATTAGAAAGCCTCCTTCTGAAGGGATGAGCTTCCCCAAGGGTATCTGGCAAGGAAGTAGCAGGGGGTCGCAGGGAGCAACCATGGAATGTTTCATGAAGAAGCAGCTCTTTGGCAAAGGCAGTAGCAAAACACTCTAAAAAAAAAAAAAAAAAATCATTTTTTTTCCCAAGGAGCTTTCACTCTTTTGGAGAAAGCTTCCTTAGGCAGGCAGCCTAAAGGGGGCGGGTTTTGCGTGGGCTTTTCTGAAGTTTCTTTGTGTTCACAAGAGTTTACAATACACAGCATGCCAATGGAGGAGCCAGTAGTCTTGCTACATGTACTGAGCTTGGATGCCATGTTCATATTCTATCGACAAATTAGTACACAGCCACAGAGTTTCAAAGGCTAACTTCCTTCTGGCGCAAATGAATTATTTTGCTAACAGACAACTTATTACAATCCGTTCCTCCTGAGCCCAACAATTTAAAAGGCACTACAGTTTCCTACGGGGGAAAAAAAAAGTTGATTTCTGAACAAAAAAAAAGGCACAAATGATATTGTACATGACCAGAGTTTTCACAACATTTAAACTCTACGCAAAAATTGGAGAGCAGAGAATGTTTTCAGTGTTTGATTGCACCGGCAGGTACCTCCTGAAGGCAGGCAGAAGGAGTTAATGCTCTTCCTGTATTCAGTGCCTCAGATCAAAACTGCGGACACAGCTTCAAGAAAAACGTATTTTATTACTAGAAGCACTCTCAGTGACAAAAGAAAAGACTGGCATTCGTTCTCTCAAGTGCACAGCTGCTTTTCCAAGGGTAGTCATTTCCATTCCTAAACTGAAACGTCAGGTGAAGCTCTGAGACAATAATTACAACAAGCCTAAGACAATAACATCCATCCTAGACAAGGAAGAGGTAACTTCATCTCGTCTGCCTCCATTAAGGAAGTGACCCCCTTGCAAAGGCAAAATACCCAAGGTAGCAATGCCTGCAAGTCAGGAAGAGGTTCAGTTTTGGGAACTACAGTCTCCTCCACAAATTCTAGAAGAATGATCTACAATAAGCCTTCCCATTTGATCAGCTACTGACTATGAATACTGAAGTGGGGAGGTTATAGGGGCCTCACGGGTGGTGTGCTTCTTGGAAAGACTGGTACTCTCGTGAATATCCATCCCCACATGCCCAGGACTGAAGAGCCCCCAACATGGGATCAAACCCGTTTCCATGGAGTCAATTCCGACTTGCAGTGACCCTATAGGACAGAGCAGAACTGCCCCATAGGGTTTCTAAGGAGTGGCTGGTGGATTCAAACTGCCGACCTTTTGGTTAGTAACAAGCTCTTAACAAGCTCCCAATATGCAAAAATAGGACAGCCCAGGCAAACCAGGGCATGTGGGCCAACCTCGCTGGTACTGATGTGAATAAAGCAGGTGGTTTAGCAAAGATAAGGGTCAAAGAAACATAAAATCAGTCTTAGGGCATGATAAACCTACTGGCTTGTTTTAAGGATCCCGTTTATAGGACAATTGTCAGTAGTGAAGTGAAGTGTCAATAGTAAAATAATCTCACAGAAATTAATTCTACTTTTTTCCCAATACAAATTATATATTAATTATATGTTAGGAAAACAGAGAAGACTACAGTGACCCTGCTTTTCTATTAACAAAAATAATTTATTAAAAAATAGTGTGTGCATGTGTGTGTGTGTGCACGTGTGTGTACGTGTGAGAGAGAGACAGAGAGAGTTATGCACTGTATGTGTGTTGCTTAAATGTGTATTTGCTACACTGGTAAAAACTGCTGCATAAGAAAACTACCTGCGTATTAATTTTTAACTTTTTTTTTAACACTATGTTAGCCTACCAGAAATGTAACTTGTAGGTTTAACAGTGCAAAAAGAAACAGGACAAGATATTCACTCCAAAGAGCAATCTTGGGTCTAAATATCAAAAACCTGGTGCTCGGTTACAGCTGGAACCTGCACATTCAAGAGACAGACAAAGGCTTGGAATTCACGCAGAGGTCATCACGTCTACCCCTTCAGTCCCCTCACCACAAGGGAACTCATTTCAACATCAAACTCAAAAGCGACTGCAATTCACATACACACAGCCCTTCATCCTTGGGGCGAAATCAGCCTCTGTAAAGGAAGAACCAAAGACTTGAGGGAAAAAGAGGTCACCTGAGACAGGGACCAAAGAATGACGCTGTCCTTTTCCACAAGTAGAGCCAAGGAGAAAAGGTTCAGGGCCCCCCTCCTGCAATTTTTTTCAGGCCCCTAGCCAGGGCAGGCCGTGCTTTGATGCAGCAGTATGAGCTCTGCCCCCAGGCTCAGCCCCTCTCCATGGCCAGGCCTAGGTAGCTCGTACCAACCCTTCCTCTTAGAATAAGCCTTGTCCACATGAAAGTCACAGTGAAAAACACAAACCTGCCAATGAAATGTGCTTAGAGTATTAAAAAAAAAAAGAGGCAAATTAAATGGGCTACAAGAAGAGCACTAAGGGATGAGTCTGACCCTGGGCTTGACCTGATTGGTAGGAGAGAAGCTTGGGTGGTGATCAAGGGTATGGTCTCCAGACTCAAACAGACCCAGATTCTGATCCTCTACACAGGGTCGTGGACAATACACGTAAAAGTGCCAACCCTACATTAGCATCAATAATCCCTAGGTGACAGGGCAGTTGTGAAGATCAGATGAGAGGATATGTTTAATAATCACTCGGTACGTCTCTCCATAACCCACTGCCATCGAGTCAATTCCATCTCATGCTGACCCCACAGGACAGAGTAGAACTGCCCCATAGGATTTCCAAGGCTATAATCTTTACATAGGCAGACTGCCACATCTTTCTCCCATGGAGTAGTTGGTGCGTTCAAACTGTCAACCCTTTGGTTAGCAGCCAGACACTTAATCATTGCACCACCAGGGCTCCTTCAGTACATCTTAGCTGACAATAACTGAGCCTTAGCTACCCTGTACTCACTTTCAATCTCTCTCTACCTGTACTGTTGTTGTTACGTACCATCAAGCTGATTCCCCAGTGACAGAGGAGAACTGCCCTGTACGGTTTCCTAGGCTGTAATCTTTACAGGAGCAGGTCACCAGGTCTTCTCTCTCTCAGACCAGCTGGGTAGGTTGGAACCACCAATCTTTAAGTTAGAAGCTGAGCACTTAACTGCTGCACCACTAGCACTCCTTTCAACTTGTACTACTAAGCTAGAATTCCAAACAATGAACCTGTTTCAAAGGAGCTGAGAGTATGTCCCCACCTTTCCCTACACACGCCCCTTCACTCCTCTCTGTAAATAGTATCATCTACCCCTTTCCCTACACACACCCCTTCACTCCTCTCTGTGAATGGTATCATCTACCCCTTTCCCTACACACACCCCTTCACTCCACTCTGTGAACTGTATCATTTACCCCTTTCCCTACACACACCCCTTCACTCCTCTCTGTGAATGGTATCATTTACCCCTTTCCCTACACACACCCCTTCACTCCTCTCTGTGAATGGTATCATTTACCCCTTTCCCTACACACACCCCTTCACTCCTCTCTGTGAATGGTATCATTTACCCCTTTCCCTACACACACCCCTTCACTCCTCTCTGTGAACTGTATCATTTACCCCTTTGCCTACACACACCCCTTCACTCCTCTCTGAACTGTATCATTTACCTACCCATTCCTCTTCTCTAGCTGAGAAATAAATATGCTGTGAAAGATCTCTTTAAAATGTTAAAAAAAAAAAAGCAAAGATGTCACTTTGAGGACTAAGGTGCAACTGACTGAGCCATGTTTAATTGCTGCACAAGCATGTGAAAGCTGAGCAAGGAAAAAGGAAGAACAAAGAAGAATTACTGCCTTTGAATTGTGGTGCTGGCGAAGAATATTGAATATACCATGGACTGCCAGAAGAGCAAACAAATCTGTCTTGGAAGAAGTGCAGCCAGAATGCTCCTCAGAAGCAAGGATGGCGAGACTTCGTCTCACGTACTTTGGACATGTTCTCAGGAAAGTTCAATCCCTGGAGAAGGACATCATGCTTAGTAAGGTACAGGGTCAGCGGAAGAAAGGAAAGGCCTTCAATGAGATGGACTGACACAGTGGCTACAACAATGGACTCAAGCATAACAACGATTGTAAGGATGACACAGGACCAGGCAGTGTTTTGTTTTGTTGTAGTGACATAGTGACATAGGGTCACTATGACTTGGAATCGACTTGACTGCACCTAACAACAATAACAATCTAGGAAAAAAGCTTATACACCACTCAATGTTCTGGGCCATAATACACTTCTTATACCAAGGACCGTGTTCTATGCTCATAGAATGACATCAAATAAAGCAGTTTTGTTTGTTTTCTTTTGTGTCTCCTCTCCCACTTCCCGAGCCCCCTCCGAAGCAGTGTCTGAGTTTGGTGAAGAAATAATGCATAGCAGAAAGGGAAGAGGACATACTCTTTGTAAGCATACAAAAGATATAAATATCCGTGGCACTGCAAAGATGCAGCAGCTTTCTACCAGCCCTCCAAGTACTGACACCAAGCAACACAGCACACCTGGGGGCCACAAGCAGGTAACTGGAAAGTTCCTGCTCCCAGCTCAGGGGAGGCCAGAGCTCCTTTGGGCTCAGCTTCCAGTTCTAGAACAGATGTAAAGGGTAGAGGACGCTCTGGCTGCTCACGCACTTACCCTTTTCTCTGATTCTTACTCTATATATTGTTTTGAGAATTTGAGGGAAAAAATTTAGAAAAGACGCTGATCAAATGTACTGATCGCTACCAAAAATTATACTGTGATGGGTTGGGGCGAAGCCTGGTAAGCAAATTATGTATTTTAAAGATGTGTTGGCAACACTTAGAGAACTTAAAAAACGAAGGAATTGATGTTCATTAAAGCCTTCCACACCAATTTTCATAGACTATCTTTTAGAGCAGTTGTAGGTTTACAGGAAAATTGGGCAGAAAGCACAGTGAGTTCCCATGTACCCCGTACCCCTCACATTATCCCACGGCAGGTTAAGCATAAAACAAGATAACCAAGCTTGCTACCTGCTGAAGTACTCATTGCCTATCATGCTAAAAAAAAAAAAAAAAAAATAGCCACGTACAATTTAGAAAGCCAAAACTTACTCTCTGGGATTAGCAAAGCCTTCTCCCTTTCAAAACAGGATCTCTGACAAGTTGCATAAAAACAGGATTATAGGTTAAAAAATATAAGAAGTTGATACAGGAGACCAAATCTCTGATACAAAAGAGGTTTTTATTCTCATTTCTATCATATCCATCATTCCCAGCAGATACAACAGATCATTTTCCTAAACTGCTACCTTCGAAGAAAGGATGCAACATAAAAGGCACACATACATACACACAGTGCAGCCATCCACAAACATGTTCTTTTTGAAAAGTCTGTGCTAGAGAGAAGCACTGTAAAGAAAGTTTTTTATAATCCACTCAGATGCTGAGCTACTTTTATGTCCTATGTCCTTTAACCTATGGCACAGGAATTGCTTTAAAAAGAGAGAGGAAGAGAGAGAGGGTAGGAGGGAAGGAGAGAAAAAAAGGAAGGAAGTGAGGGAAGGATAGAAAGGGAGGGAGGGGGAAGGAAGGAAGTGGCAAGGGAGGGGGAAAGGGAGGGAGGAAGGAAGGAAAAGAGGGAGGGGAGAATGGAGGGAGGGAGGAAGGGAGAGAGGGAGGAGGGAAGGAAAGAAGGGAGGGAGGGAGGGGAGAATGGATTTGGGGAGAGGGAGGAGGGAAGGAAAGAAGGAAGGGAGGGAGGGAGGGGAGAATGGATTTGGGGAGAGTGAGGGAGGGAGGCAGGGAGGGAGGGAGGAGAGAAGCCTAAGCACTCTCAGAAAGCAAATGCCGGAAATGAACGTTATCAAGGGAAGCACAGGTGAAGCAGAAAGTCTGTAAAATGGCACTAAATTACTTGCAGACTTTGAATGTATTTGAAGGGAGTAGCCAAAACCTTCCCAGCTCCATCAGTGCACTAGGGAAGGTCCTGGCAGCCCCTGGTTCTGGGCCCCAGTGGTTCTCTCCCACCCACATCAGCCTGGTGTTCACTAAATCTACACCTCTTCCTTCACACCCCAAGTGTGGACATTTCTCCTTTTCTTCCTCTGATTTTTGTCCTGTAGGAACTCTGAAATATGTTTCTATTCCAATAACACATGACTCTTCTTCTCCCCAGCTCTGGTCTCTCAGACGCCTCTCTGCTGCCTGCCCGACACCTCTGCATGAATGTCCCACTGTCCCCCAGACTCATACTCAGCACTCCTCAGACGTGAACGCCTCACTCCTTCCACAGATCCACAGCCGCTCGTCAAGCTGTGCCTGTCGTTCTGGATTCCTCTCTGAAGTCCCTTCCTTCCTGGCCACCACATCAAATCACTCTGGAAGGCACGCTGATCCACCTCTCCCAGCATTTCCCACACAACTGTCCTCTTCCCAATATCGGTCACACTGCTCTGGCCCAGGCCCCTTGATGTAGGCTGGACCTGCCAAGGGAGCCCCCGTACCTGAGCTCCCCAGTTCCCACCCAGCCTTGCACACCAAGCTTCCAAAAATATCTCTCACTTCAGGTCACTTTCTGATTCAAAATACTTTCAGCAAGTGCATTTTCTCCTTTATTTTGTAGGTTGATTTGAACATTCAATTATCCAATAATGTAAGTAACTTTTGAAGTTTAGGATTTCAATTTCATGAAACAAAACTTTCTGTTGGAGTTGACTCACTCAGATTGGATGTACCTATCTTCTGCAGAATTTCTCAGTTTCTCTTCAGGCCTCCCCAAACTTCAAATTCTAAAATAAATTAAATCCAAATCAAACTCCCAGCCCTTGAATGACTGAGATGGATTAGGGGTTTTAAGGGCTGACCTTGTATGAATAAGTCACTGGATGTAGCAGAAGACTGGCTAACTCACTTGAAATATTACGTCATGCCTCCTCTATGCCAAGCACTGTTCTAGGCCCTGGAAGCACAGCAATGGACAAAACAAACCAAGTCCCTGCTCTCCTGGGGTTCACAGATTCATGGGATGAGGAGAAGTGAGGCAATAAACAAAGAAAGTAATAGTCTCTGTCATTAGATCAAAAGTGTCATGAAGAGGAAGCACCTAGGATCTTAAAAGCTTGGGAGAAGCCACCCAAGATACAACAATTGGTCCCTATTCCCTTGGAGGAGTAGCTCAATTAATAAAGTATATCAGCTTTAAGGAATTATCTACATTGTGATCCAATTTACAGGAGTGATTCTAAAGCACAGATGAGAACTTTAAGGGTCACAGAAAACAAAAGTAATGGTGGTGAAACAATATGTGTAAAGATGATGAGAATGGTGACACAATGTGAAGAATGTACCCATGGCATTGATCTGTACATGTAAAAATTGTTTAATGGGTCTGTTTTGTCGTGTGTATCTTCACACACACATGAAAAAAAAAAAGTGTCATGGAGAAAAAATAACAGAGAAAGAGAAACAGAGAGGAGACATGGGGAGGAGGTTCCTACTGTATATGAGTTCATCTGGGACGACCCTTTGATAGGGAGACATTTGAGTGGATTCCTTAATGAATGGCAGGACCTAGCTTCAGACATGTCAAGGAAGAGCTTTCTACACAAAAGGTACAGTTAGTGCTAAGCTCCAAGGCAGGAGTTGCTTGGCGCGCTCAAAGAGCAAGGAAAATAATTTACTTGGCAGAGAGAGAGAAGACCAGAGAAGGGTCAAGTGCTGAATAAAGGACAGGCTCTTTGGTTGACAGTGGTGAGGACTCTGGATTTTACTCAATCTGGGATGGGAAGCTATTGGAGCATAGAAGGGACAAATCTGACTTACACTGTAAAGGTTTACTCTGACTACTGTGTGGAAAATAGGCTGTTAAGGGAGCAAGGATGGAAACAGGGGAGTCAACCAGAAGGCTGTAACCAAAGTCCAAGAAAGAGAGTATTGGGATTGGACTAGGAGGACAGCAATGCAGGTGGTAAAAGTTGATTGATGTCAGCAAACTTTGCTATTTAGGGTGGGGGGAATGGTGTGAGAGAAAAAGAGGAGTCAAGAATGACTTTAAAGGTTTTGGTCTGGGCAACATTCAGAGTTGAGGGAAGACTGAAACAAGTTCAGGGTAGGAGGTAAGAGTTTGGTTTTGAACAAGCTTGAGATGCCCAACTTTAAATGAAAATATTGATCAATAGTTTATATATGACCCTTGAGTTCTTCTTGTTAGGTTCTGACTTATAGCGACCCTATGTACAACAGAACTAAACACTACCCTGTCTTGTCCCATCCTCAGAATTGTTGTTATGCTTGAGCCCGTTGTTGCAGCCACTGTGTCAATCCATCTCATTGAGGGTCTTCCTTTTTTTTTGCTGAACCTCTACTTGACCAAGCATAATGTCCTTCTCCAGGGACTGGTCCCTCCTGAGTTCTGGGAAAAATAAAGTTTGCAGGTACATTTGGGGGTTATCAGCTTACATACAAAAGCTATGGGACTAAGTGAGGTCTCCCAGGGAATAAGCACACATAGAGAGACAATGAGAGCTGAGCCCTGTAGCTTCCAACATGTAGAGGCTGAGAAGATGAGGAGGAGCCAGCAAAGGGCAAAGACCAAACCAAGAAGTGTCCAGGAGATCAAGTGATGAGCTACTCAAGAAGAAGGAAGTCACCAACCCTGTGAAATGCTAACAACAAAAAGCAAATCTTTCCTTCTCTCCCTTCGCAGTAACAGAAAATCTCTTTACTGTCAGGAAACTACACCAAAGCCTAAAATGAATGGTGAATCCATGGCACTGTCTGCTTCAGATGTTTTCTTTATTGGATTAGATGTTAAGATTTTTGTTACTGAGTACAACCACTCTCTTATACTTCAACACTAACACCTCCATTGCAGGAAATATGCAAATTATTAATCGTAACCCTAAAATAAAACTTTTAAATAAACCTTGCTAAACATAATCATAGAAGCCAACTTTCTGAGTTAATGATTACAAGTAATATGAAATAAGTATTCAAGTAACAGACTTCCAGTAGTCCAAGAAAGAGAGAAAAGGTTGGAAATATACAATTTTTGAAAAAGATAATTATTTCTCCTTGACAGAAATCACTTCTCCAATCTTTCATAAAAAAACCAAAACCAAACCAAACCCACTGCCACCGAGTCGATTCCAACTCATAGTAACTCTATAGGACAGAGTAGAACTGCCCCACAGAGTTTCCAAGGAGTTCCTGGCAGATTCGAACTGCCGACCTCTTGGTTAGCAACTGTAGTACTTAACCACTACACCACCAGGGTTTCTAATCTTTCGTAGTTTATCTAAAATACCACGGTTGAAATCATAAATTTGTTAGAAAAGAAAAAAATTCTTATCACCAAGGGTTAGATGTCTTGGAAGAAGTACAATGAGAATGCTCCTTAGAAGCAAGGATAGCAAGACTATGTCTTACATACTTCGGACATGTCAGGAGAGATCAATTCCTGGAGAAGGACATCACACTTGGTAAGGTACAGGGTCAATGAAAAAGAGGAAGACCTTCAACGAGATGGACTGACAATGGCTGCAACAATAGGGTAAAGCATAACAACAATTGTGAGCATGGCAAAGGACCGGGCACTGTTTCATTCTGTTGTACACAGGGTCACTATGAGTCAGAACCGACTCGATGGCACCTAACAACAACAACACAAGGGTTAAGAGAGAAACTAAAAGGCACTTTATAGTTTGATTCTCTGGTGCTGTTCACTATTGTTACTACTCACAATGACAAAAGAAGAAGGAGCAGGAGGAGAAAGGGAAGGATGGCTAATATTCAGGGAGTCATTGCTGAAGAGCCCTAGCTTGAGGAATAAGGATGAGCTGAATGGCCCTTCTGGGTCCTTCTAGACCTGTAATTTTATGATGCTAGATATGTTTACTCTGTTGTTGTTTTCTGTCACTGCTGAGTTGGCTTCCACTCATGGTGACCCCACATACAACAGAACAAAACACTGCCTGCTCCTGCATCATCTTCATGATTGCTGGTACGTTCAAGTCCACTGTTGCAGCCACTGGGTATTTTGAGCGCCTTCCAACCTAGACGGCTAAGTTTTAGCGCTGTATGAGTCGGAATCAGCTCAATAGTAATGGGTTTGGGGTTTTTTGTTGTTTTTTTTATTTGTTTTTAGTATCGAGCAATATTCTGTCTTGATCCATAGGATTTTCATTGGCTGACTTTTGGAATAGATCGCCAGTCTGTCTTAGTCTGAAAGCTCTGTGAAACCTGTCCACTAGGGATAGCCCTGCTGGTATTTGAAATACCGGTGGCCTAGCTTCCAGCATCACAGCAACACGCCAGCCCCCACAGTGTTACGCACCGAAAGACGGGTGGTGGAGGTTTATGTGCTAGAATAGGAAAATAATGACTTATCTGGGAAGATCCAGCCGAAACAAGGAGAACTGGTTTTGGCAAAGTACAATGTTCCTTCTGAAAATAAACAAGTCTGGTGTGTGTGTCTCAGGGGGTTTGTCCTGCACCAAAGAGCTAGCGAAGACAACCCCAGCATTTTCCACTTGCACCTGGTTGGGAGACCCTTCAGAACTAGTAACAGCACTCACTGCACCTGGGGAATACTTAGAACATTGTGAGAGGGCTGTCGTGCGTGTCTCAGGCTCAGACAGCAGATTTTCCAGCATCAGGAATCCTTCCCAGGGAAAGGAAGATGGCAGAAGGCACAGCTTCACTTTGCTCCTACAGGGTTCATGGCATTCATTTCTCATCCATTCTGGCTTTTTCTTGGTTTCCAAACTGTTCATCTCAGTCGCTCATAGTTCCCTTCCCACACTGCTTTCCACCATGTGTCTGTCAGTTTGTCCTACTGTAGGGGCTTGAATGTTGCTGTGATACTGGAAGTTTGTCACTGGTATTTCAAAGACCAGAAAGGTCAAACTTGGTAGACAGGTGTCAGCCGAGTTTCCAGACTAAGAAAGACTAGGAAGAAGGACCTGTCTTTTAAACTGGCTAGTGAATACCTTATGAATAGCAGGGGGACATTGTCTCATATAGTGCCACAAAATGAGCCTTTCAGGTTGGACAGCACTTCAAAATACAACTGGGGAAGAGTTGCCTCCTTAAAGCCGACCATAATGACATGGATGGAGTCAGTCTTTTGGGACCATCATGTGCTGATGTAGCAAGACTCAAAAAGAGAAGAAACTGCTGCAAGCATCCATAAATAACCGGAACATGGAATGTATAAAGTATGAATCTAGGAAAATTGGAAGTCATCAAAAATGAAATAGAACACATAAACATCAATATCTTAGGCATGAGTAAGCTGAAATGGACTGGTATTGGCTATTCTGAATTGGACAATCTTATGGTCTACTATGCCGGGAATGACAAATTGAAGAGGAAGAGCAACACATTCATTGTCAAAAAGAGCATTTCAAGATCTATCCTGAAGTACAATGCTGTCAGTAACGGGAAAATATCCATACACCTACAAGGAAGACCAGTTATTACGACTATTATTCAAGTTTACTCACCAACCACTAAGGCCAAAGATGAAGAAATTAAAGATTTTTGCTAACTTCTACAGTCTGAAACTGATCAACATGCAATCAAGATGCATTGATAATTACTGCTAACTGGAATGCAAAAGGGAAACAAAGGAAGACCGGTAGTTGGAAAATATGGCCTTGGTGATAGAAAAGACGCCAGAGATCGCAGGAAAGAATTTTGCAAGACCAACGACTTCTTCATTGCAAATACTTATTTTCAACAACATAAACAGCCACTATACACGTGGGTCTCACCGAATGGAATACAGGAATCAAATCGACTACAACTATGAAAAAGACAAATGGAAAAGCTCGACATCATCAGTCAGAACAAGGCCAAGGGCCAACTGTGGAACAGACCATCAATTGCTCATATGCAAGTTCAAGCTGAAACTGAAGAAAATCAGAGCAAGTCCCCAAGAGCCAAAACACAACCTTGAGTATATCCCACCTGAATTTAGAGACCGTCTCAAGAATAAATTTGACACATTGAACACGAATGACCAAAGACCAGAAAAGTTGTGGAATGACATCAAGGACACCATACATGAAGAAAGAAGTCATTAAAAAGACAAGAAAGAAAGACCAAAAATGGATGTCAGAAGAGCCTCTGAAAGTTGTTCTTGAACGTAGAGTACCCAAAGTGAAAGGAATTATGAAGTACAAGAGCTAAATAGAAGATTTCAAAAGGTGGCTTAAGAAGACAAAGTAAATTATTGTAATGAAATGTGCAAAGAGCTGGAGATAGAAAACCAAAAGGGAAGAACACGGTCAGCATTTTTCAAGCTGAAAGAACCGAAGAAAAAATTTAAGCCTCCAGTTGCAACACTGAAGGATTCTGCGGGGGGAAATGTTAAACAAGGCAGGAAACATCAAAAGAAGGTGGAAGGAATACAGAGTCGTTGTACCACAAAGATTCGGTTAACTTTCAACCATTTCAGGAGGTAGCATATGATCAAGAGCGGATGATACTGAAGGAGGAGGTCCGAGCTGCACTGAAAGCACTGATGATAAACAAGGCTCCAGGAACTGATAGAACACCCACTGAGATGTTTCAACAAACCCGTACAGCACTGGATGCACTCACTCATCTATACCGAGAAATTTGGAAGACAGCTACCTAGCTAACCGACTGAAAGAGATCCGTATTTGTACCCATTCCAAAGAAAAGATCTAACAGATTGCAGAAATTATGGAACAATATCATTAGTATCACACACAAGTAAAATTTTGCTGAAGATCATTCAAAAGCAGTTGCAGAAGTACAACAAGGAGCTGCCAGAAATTCAAGCCAGATTCAGAAGAGGATGTAGAATGAATAATATCATTGTTGACGTCAACAGAAGGATGTTTACCTGTGTTTTATGGAGTATGCATAGGCATTCAACTGTGTGGATCATAACAAATTATGGATAACATTGTGAAGAGTGGGAATTCCAGAACACTTCATTGTGCTTATGAAGAACCTGTACTTAGACCAAGAGGAAATTGTTCGAAGAGAACAAGAGGATACTGTGTGTTTTAAAGTCAGGAAAGGTGTGTTTCAGGGTTGTATCCTTTTCATCACACTTATTAAATCTGTATGCTGAGCAAATAATCCTAGAAGCCAGACAGTATGAAAAAGAATGTGGCATCAGGATTGGAGGAAGACTCATTAACAACCTGCGATATGCAGACGACACAACCTTGCCTGCTGAAAGTGAAAAGGACTTGAAGTACTTACTGATGAAGGTCAAAGACCCCAGCCTTCAGTATGGATTACATCTCAACAAAAAGAAAACAAAAATCCTCACAACTGGACCAATAACCAACATCATGACAAACGGAGAAAAGATAGAAATCGTCAAGGATTTCATTTTACTTGGATCCACAATCAAGGTCCATGGAAGCAGGAGTCAAGAAATCAAACAATGCATTGCATTTTGCAAATCTGGTGCTAAAAATCTCTTTAAAGTGTTAAAAAGCAAAGTTGTTGCTTTAAGGACTAAGGTGCACCTGACCCAAGCCATGGTGTTTTCAATCACCTCATATGCATGCGAAAGCTGGAAGATGAATAAAGAAGACCACAGAAGAAGAATCAATGCCTTTGAATTATGGTGTTGGCAAGGAATACTGAATATACCATGGACTGCCGGGAGAGTGACAGATTTGTCTTGGAAGAAGTACAGCTGGAATGTTCATTAAAAGCAAGCATGGCGAGAGTTCATCTCACATGCTTTAGACATGTTACTTAGGAGGGACTAGTCCCTGGAGAAGGACATTATACTTGGTAAATTACAGGGTCAGCAAAAAAAAGGAAGACCCTCAGTGAGATGGACTGACACAGGAGTGGCAACAACTGGCACAAACACAGCAAAGATGGTGAGGATGGTGCAGGACAAGGCAGTATTTCATAGGGTGGCTATGAGTTGGAATAGACTCAATGGCACCTTATGACAACAACAAACTGCTTTAAGATGCTGCTGTCCTCTTTGGGATTCTTCAGAGAATTCCCTTTTCTCCTGGTGTTGCAGTGGTTAAGCACTGGGCTGTTAAATAAAAGATCAGGGGTTCAAACCCACCAGGGACTCCTCGGGATAAGACCTGGTGATATGATCCCATAAAAATTACAGCCTAGAAAACCCTAAGAGGCAGTTCTACTCTGTTCTGTAGGGTTGCTATGAGAGTCAGAATTGACTCAACAGCAAAGGGTAAGTTTTGGAACTGAAGCGAGGTTTGTCAAAGCCCTGCAGGCTGATACTACTCCCTAGGTGAGAAGAGTTGGAGGTTCAAACCCACCCAGAGGTGTCCCAGAAGACAGGCCTAGCAATCTGCTTCTGAAAGGGCACAGCCTTGAAAACCCTATGCAGCAGTTCTACTCCACACGCATGGAGTTGCCATGAGTTGGAATCAATTTGACAGCAACTAACAACAACATTATACGCTTAAGGTCACTGGGGAGGTAGCACGAACAGTTATGTGCTTAGCTACTAAAGATAGGTGGTTTGAACCCACCCAGTGGCTCTGTGGAAGAAAGATCTGAAGATCTGCTTCAGTAAAGACTCCAAGAAAACCCTATGGGGGCAGTTCTACTGTCACATGGGGTCGCCATGGGTTGGAATGGGCTGGACTACACTGGGTTGGGTTTGTTCTTATACTTAGAATTCTGATTCTGAGCATGCCATGCTGAAGGCACTGCAGGTTACCACAGAAGGGAACCCATAAGGACCACAGGAGCCCCACTGTGGTCATAGTCCCATGAAGACTCAGTAACCTGTAGAATATTAAAGCTGTCAGGTCCCTCATCCAGTTGCTGTGGAGTTGACTCCTGCTCCTGGCGACCCCACGTGTGTCAGAGTAGAACTGAGCTCCATACGGTTTTCAGTGGCTGATTTTCTGGAAGTAGATCACCAGGCAGGTTAGATCACCAGGGCTTTCTCCCAAGGCACCTCATGGTGGATCCCATAGACAACCTCTTGGTTAGCAGCAGAGCACCTCACCAGGCCTTTCTCCCAAGGCACCTCATGGTGGATCCCATAGACAACCTTTTGGTTAGCAGTAGAGCACCTCATAAGAAGGAGGGAAAGGAGGGGATCACCCAAGAGCACTTAATGGTGTCAGTTAGCATTACAGTCCAGCGCAAAAGATTAGTCTCCTTATCTCAAGGAGATAATGTCTTTGGTAAAGGTATTAGAAAATCTTTACTTACAGGTTAGCTTTTCTTTACAGTTATAGAAACCACAAACCCATTGCTGTTGAGTCGATTCTTACTCATAGCGACCCTGTATGACAGAGTAGAATTGCCCCTTATGGTTTCCAAGGAGCACTGGTGGATTCAAACTGCCAGCCTTTCGGTTAGCAGCCAAACTGTTAAGCACTGTGCCACCAGGGCTCCATAAAAATCACAGACCAGGAAAAAACTGGAAAACTCTCTTTGGAAGAGAGAGAGGATGGAGTTACAAATTTAAGAAAAGAAACCAACCAACTGGGTTTTAAAAACCCAGCATTTATTTCTCCAAAGGAAATAGACAAAGGTAGTTTGAAGAAGTATTGGAGAAAAGGAGTAGCTTAGATTATTTCTGCATCTAAAAATTCTTTTACCACAAAAGATGGTTCCTGAAACTATGTGTACAAACTGAATTCTTACAAATTGAGTTCAAATGTAAATGTGCTTTAAGGGTCTAATATTTAAGAAAATCCTATCAGTAAAACCATTTTTTTTGGTTTGGTTCTAGTTAGTTTTTTGAGTCCCTGGGTGGTACAAATGGTTACTGTGCTTAGTTGCTAACCAAAAGGCCGGAGGTTTGAGTCCACCCAGGGATGCCTCAGAAGAAAGGGCTGGGGACCTACTTCCAAAAACTCAGCCACTGAAAACCCCACGGAGCGCGGTTCTACTCTGACACACATAGGGTCTCCAGGAGGTGGAATCAATATGACAGCAACTAGTTTTAGTGAGTTTTCGTGGTTGCGCTTGAGAAGCACTGCATGAGATCTGCTTTGTACATCTGGATGTGTTTGTTGTTTGCTTCATGGTCCCCCTACATCTGTAGCCACGCCATTTTTATTTGTGGAGTATGAGCTGTTACACAGTATCTGCTGGGAGTCAACAGGGCATCATTACTAGAGGGAGCTTGGGCTGTACAGGAGAGAGGCCTGAAGCTGAGTCTCAGTGCTGGCACTGGTTTTATCAGCTGTGTGACCATGACCCTCTGGTTCCCCTGTATGTATGAGTAGAACAAGGTAATGCAGCCCACCATCTCAGAGCTGTGTGACACAATGAACAGACACAGATTATTTGACTTGCCTTGTTCCAGAGAGTAGTTAAGAAAGTTTGCAAGTAGACATAAAACAGAGTGAGTAACAAGATAACATAATCAAACATAAATGAAGAAGAAGAAAGAGACAGGGGCACAAAGCAGAGGCAGGACTGGGGGTGATACAAGCACACAGAGAGTGGCCGTGCCACGGAAGGGCCATCAGTGGACTGGGTGCTCCCAGCAGCCAGCAAGAGTGCCACTGGCCATCCACACAACTCAGTGTCCACGGAGCAGAAGCAGACCACCTGTTCAGGGAAAACAGCAATGTTCTGGGGACTACAAGATGGGGCTGTCTCCCAACCACTGGTCTTTCTCAACAAACCCTCTGCAGGCTCAACCTCATCATCATGCCCCCAGAAGAGACCCACACTCCACTCGTATGGGGGCTCAATGTGAAGTGGTCCAGATGGGTCCACGGGTGTCTGGGTGGCTTCCCTCAAGCTTGAACCTAGCCATCATTGCTCTGTCACAGCTCCTGAAAAGTGTGGCCTGCAGCTATCCCACATGGCCAGTTACACACAGACCCATGTGTCGCAAGGAGTTAGATGGGGAACAGGGGACATCCCTTCACTAAAATTGAGAAGCCAATTGAGGCTCCTCGTAGAGGTCACATTACCACCACTGCAAGGCACTTAAGGATTTCCCTTGTTGTTGTTGCTGGTGTGCTTTCATGTCCATTCCAACTCATAGTGACCCCATGTGACGGAGTAACTGCCCCAGGGAGTTTCCTGGGCTATAATCTTTACAGGAGCTGACTGCCAGGTCTTTGCTACCATGGAACCACCAACCTTTCACTTAGCAGTCGAGCACTTTAACCATTGTGCTACCAGGGCTCCTTAGGGGCTTCCCTAGTCATGGGCAATATTCTCCTTGAGAAACTGTTTGGATTCACTCTAACAGAGAAATGAACAGGCAAGTGAGATCCCAAATGAAATAGCATTAAGGATATGTGCCTCACACAGAGATCAGATTTATAAAAGGCACTCAGAAAGGGTAATATCCTTAAAGGAATATGACTTTTAATATCATTTGTGGTGGTTAAAAAAAAAAATCAAACCCATTGCCTTTGAGTCGATTCTGACCCATAGTGACCCTAGAGGATAGAGTAGAACTGCCCCATAGGGTTTGCATGGAGCAGCTGGTGGATTCGAACTACTGACCTTTTGGTTAGCAACCGAGCTCTTAACCACTGCACCACCAGGACTGCCTTGTAGTGGTGGTGGTTGTTACTGCTCATTCCAAGAGGCGAAATGTAGGCACCAATTTAGTCCTGGCACTGGTACGTCCTTACAGACTGGATTTGCCCTCATGGTACAAGCTAAAGGGTGTGTGTGTGTGTGTGTGTGTGTGTGTGTGTGTGTGTGTTGTGTGTGTGTATGTGTGTTGTCAGAAAGAAAGGGGCAGTCCAATGTGTGTGTGTGTATGTGTCTGTGTGTGTTGTTAGAAAGAAAGGGGCAGTCCAGTGTGTATGTGTGTGTGTGTGTGTTGTTAGAAAGGGGCAGTCCAGTACTATACTGTTCCTTACTGCATATATACCCAGAGACAGCCCATTAAATCAGTCAGCAGGTGAGGAAACAGGCAAAAATTCTTAAGTAGTGAACATATTTGTAGGCAATTAACTTAGAAAACCTCTGTCCAAAGCAAGTACCATGCCAGATTTGGAACTGTGCAAACAAGTGGGTGCTTCAGTTGGAGAATATTTATAACTATGTTTAACCAACTACAGAAGGGATTTGTGGCAAGTCTAAACATTTGCCTACCTATACACTCTTCAAAATTTATTCATAGATCTGGGATTATTTCTTAGAAAGGACAGTTTCATTTGCATTCAAATAAATGAATAGGTCTGTTCAAAGCAAAAATTTTAAAGGCCAGCATGAACACATGCATTATCTCTGTTTCCGGTGGTACAACCAGTATGGGGCATTCAAGAAAGAAGATATCTTCAATGACCACTTGAGGAAAGATTATAAACTAAAAATAAAGTGGCAGGAATATCATATTTTAATTTAATAAGAATGGAAGTTTCCATTTTCTTAACAGAAAAAAAAAAAAAAAGTTTAAATACCATAGAGTTACAGTAAGTTGTCTGTATGGAGTGCTTCAAAGCGTAACATTCAAAATGACTGCAAACATCACAAGCTGAGTGTTATCATTATGTAAGCATTTCAACGTGACGGGAGCCATTCCTGTGCCCTCTAGTGAGTCCCTGAGCTTATGTTCTTCAATTTTCTGCAAATTTCAAATATGTTAATTCTACCTATACATATTTATATTTATATGGTAAATAAAAATCTCTTGTGCACCTAGCGCATACTATACATATTATCAAAAACCAAACCAGACCCGTTGCCATCGAGTCGATTCCCATAGAGTACTGGAACAGGAATAGAACAGTGTGGGACTGCTCCATAGGGCTTCGGAGGCTGTAAATCCTTACAAAAGCAGTCTGCCACATCTTCCTCCTGAGGACCAACTGGTGGGTTCAAACCATGGACTCTTCTGTTAGCAGGTGAGTGTTTCAACCACTGCACCACCAGGAGTCTTTATGTTATCAAAAGAATCCCCTATTTCCTATTGTTGGTTAGAATAAGCCGTGGGAAATAGATGCCATATGGTAGGTTCCCCACCCCTACTTCATCATATTAGCAAGCAGATAAGCTTCAAATTAGCTCACTGTCTAGTTGCTGCATGGGTGCAAAGACAAGTCAGACACACACACACCACACAATACAATGGCATAACAATTATTCTGACGAGCAAAATTGAAGGTACAAACATAGAAATATAATTTGCTAAGTTACGTTTAAGAACCTGGTGGCGCGATAGTTAAACATTCAGCTGCTAACTGAAAGGTCTGCGGTTTGAACCCACCCAGCGGCTCCACAGGAGAAAGACTCGGCAATCTGCTCCCATAAAGACTACAACCTAGAAAACCCCATGAAGCAGTTCTACTGTCACGTGGGGTCACTATGAGTCGAAATCAACTTGACGGCATCCAAAAGCAAAAACAAGTTACATTTATGAAATCCGTAGTCCCTCCGCTGGTAGAATCATAGAGTTTGAAAGATTAAGCATCAATCATTTAAAAAGGAGCATTCCACTCATTTTACAATTCACAGTTTTTCAGAAAACCTTCACAAGGAAGAATGCAGGCAAAACCAACCCTTACAGGAAACCTCACATTCCAGACTTTCCATCCCGAAGGCCCTAACTGGATCCCCAGGAACAACCGCTGTCTGTTGCTGTCAAGTCCCACAGTCATGCAGTCCTTACTACCCAGGAGAGTGCCCAACACAAGCAATTATTTTTCAAAACCTGGAAAAACTGCTTATGCATCCACATGAAGACATTTGGGAAATATTAACTGGAAGTACAGGAGTACACCTCCTTTTGACTGATTTTGCATGTTTCTCTGTTTCTTTGAATCAGGCATTACCCTCTAACACCCTGCCTCACAACCCTGTCCAGGTCCAGCCCTGTCTCTGAAGGGCAAGGCACACAGGGGAGAGGGCGTGGCCACGAGTCTCTGCCTTCTCTGAGTGACCAGCCCTAAGTCACGGCACACCTCAGAGTCACTTCTCTTATCTGTCACATAAACTCTAACAACAGCCTCCCTCTCAGCAAGATGGCTCCGCCCACCCTGAGACAACAAATGTGAAAGTCCTACGTAAATGAAAATAGCCAGTATGTACTTAGCACGTGTCCATGATTTAACTCATTTAATCCTTAGATTAAATCCTATGAAAAGGGTGGTATTATTTCATCCCACTTTACAGGTGACGAAGCTGAGGCAAAAAGAAGTCAGGCAGCTACCTTCTCACAGATAGTAAATGCTGAGGCCAGGACTGGAAATGAACACGACTCCAGAGCCAGAGCACTTAACCACTGTGCTACATACATGTGGGTGACCATGGACAAGCAACAGGGCTGAGCAGGACCAGTCAAAGTAAGAAATGGTCCCCCGCAGCATCTGCCATGTTGGACTGTGGCTCACATGCCCATCTTTTGTCACTGCCCATACCTTCTCTTTCTGTGGACACGACAGCAACACCCAGACCCTGCCTGTGTGTGTCCATCTGCTCACATAAACAAACCCATAACATGAGTGGGTGGCACCTGACCGTGGACTTCACCACATTAGACACACAAAAAAAGAGAAAGATAATGCAATCACAGTTGATATTCAGTACATTTTTCTGGAGTACCTACTATGTGGTGTTGGAAAAGAGCGTTGAATACACCAGGCACTGCCAAAAGAGCGAAACAATCCGTCTTAGAACAAATACAACCAGAATGCTCCTCAGAAGCAAAGATGGCAAGACTTTGGCTTGCTTACTTTGGACACAACATTGGGAAAGACCAGTCGCTAGAAAAGGACACCATGGCTGGTAAAGCAGAGGGTTCACAAAAACGAGAGAAACCCTCCATGAGCTAGCTACAATAGCTAGCTACAACAATGGGCTCAAACGTACCAAGGATCATCAAGATGGCGCAGGACCGAGCAATGTTTTGTTCTGTTGAACAAAAAGTCACCATGAGTCAGAGCCAAATCAACAGCAACTACCAGCAACTCTGGCTCATGCCACATCACAGTCACAAAGACAAACGAGACACCTATTTGTGACCAGGTGGCATTTCTAACAGTGTGTACAGGCTGTGAACCCAGAACTATATATATATATATATACACACACCCACTGCCGTCGAGACATTTTTATTTTTTTTTTCCTATTGAAGGGTGAGAAAAAGAAGAAGAATTAGAAGGGCTGAAAAGCACCACTCCTCAGACCCTCCAAGATCCTGGCTGCTCAGATTGGGAGACTCCTTCTGGAGGATGCGCCCAGAGCCTTCACCGAGGAACCACGATCTGCCTGGGAACAGTATTCACAGTAAAGGCAGGATGCCAAACCAGAAGGCAGAGTCTGGCTTGAATTCCCCACGGGCAGAAATTAATTTCTAAAAATTGCCTTCTCTCGAGCTCTTGAAATAAGAAAATGCTTTTTAGCAATTATTCTCCACAATCCTATTTCCTGTAAGTTTTTATTCCCGGCCTCATCGCCTCATTTCCTCCACCCAACCCTTCACTCACTGTGTGTCTGGGTCAAAATTCCTCTCTGCGGAGGAAAGGGTTCCACTGAAATGCACAGCTATTCGGATTCTGAGGTTATGCCTGTTGTGAACTGGCTTGGTGCAAAGCCTCCTACCTTCTGCCAAAAGACTGGCTTTTAACCCATTATGTTCGCTATCCTGCCAGAGGGTGGAAATCATTCTAATAGGAGCACAGCCTCCCCTTGCTTCTAAGTCTATTTTACAATTCAGGTTACTTCAGGCACAGTGGGGGTCAAAACAGGTTGATAAAAAGCTAAATGCAAATGTATTTTACCAAAGAAGAAAAGAAAGGAAGACAGAGCCAGTCATTTCTATGCCAAATCTAGCTTTAAAAGAACAATAACTGAAGTTTCTTTACAGATCACCATGGTTGTACAGCGGGCTTCCCACCCCACCGGGTGCTCAGATCACCACATTGTACTGGTTTTTGAAAGCAGAGCATTTAAACTTTCTATTCTGTATCATTAACATAAAAAAAAAAAAACCACAGATAAATTCAACACAAAAATGTAAGGAGCAGACCACGATATCTTAAGCTGAATCACTTAAATACATACGAGTCAAAGCTGGTCTCAGTGAAGTTCGGCACCACCAGGTTAAGCCACCCACCTAGCACCCACACTGTGTAATAAGGTGTGTGTTTAGTTGCCTATCTGGCAGTCTAAAATAGAAAATGTGAACAACAATGGCAAATTAACTACTGTACTGCAAGACCTAGAGCCTCTAAGTACCTGGAACACACAACTGTCACTCCCACATTACATAACAATGAGGATTACTAACCTTCATACTCTGTGTCTCCAGGGTCCTGTAAAGCTACCTTAACAATACTTTACACTTGTGCTCAACCTTATAGCTTACCAAGCACGTCCACATATATTATTTCATCTTTATCCTTTTTATCCTGACCAAAAAATAAAGGAGGGAAGGGGAGACAGGTATAAAGGCAGGGGGGTGGGGGGAAGGAAGGGAAAGGGGAGAAAAGAGGAAAGGAAGGAGAAAAAGGGGAGGTGAGACGGAAGAAAGAAGACAAGGGAGGGGAGGGAAGAAGAGGAGAGAAAAGAAAGGGAGGGAATAAAAACTGTGGAATGGTAAAATTACCACCATGTCACAGGTGAGGAAATGAATTCAGAAGCAATGTGATTTACCTAGGAGTCCACAGCTGGTAGGTTGTAGGACCAAAATTCAAACCTGGTCATTCGATTCCAAGTCTCCATGTTCTTTACATCACACTCAGACACTTAGGCTAAGCACTTGCTGCTATGTGACATTTTATTCAGTACCTTATTTCCTTTGTGCAGGTGAAAACTCAGAGACTGAATTTTTTTAAAGGAACCAAACCCAAACCCATTGCCTTCGAGTCAATTCCCACTCATAGTGACCGCGTAGGGTTTCCAGGATGGTAAATCTCTACGGAAGCCGACTGCCACATCTGTCCCTTGTGGAGCTTCTGGTGGTTGCAAACCACACACCTTTCAGTTAGCAGGAGAATTGCTTTAACCACTGCGCCACCAAAGCTCCTTACAGGAAGCCATATGAATTATAATTCTCAACTGCAATTAATCAAGATATAAAAATGAAAAAGCGAGACAAAAAAAATCTTTATGACATCAAATGGATCAAAGTTCTTTAAGTTGCATACAACTATTCACCAGGTTGCTCTTTTCCATCATTGTTGTTGTTGTTAGGGGCCATCGAGTTGGTTAGGACTCATAGCGACCCTGTGCACAACAGAGGGAAACGCTGCCCTGTCCTGCGTCATCCTCACAATCGTTGTTATGCTTGAGCCCATTGTTGCAGGCACTGTGTCAGTCCATCTTTTCCATTCAGGTACAAGAAATGCAGGCTGAATTAATGTAACATTTCCGTATGTTGAAAATGATTTTAAATTCCCAATAAGCTTTCAAATCATAAAGATTCTGATGGTTTTTATTACCAGTTTTTTTAAAAAATCTTAAAAACTGCACGTCTGTCTGCTTCCACATTGTTATTATAATTATTATATATGTAATATTAAGATTTTTATACCACTTTCCAATTGCCAACCATAATACGTGATTTACTCAGCAGACACGGCAAAGCAGTATACACCTCTATTATTCTTGGTCTGTAAAGGTTTAAAAGTAAAAATTTTATGTTATTTATCAACAAGATTATAAAATTTAAACACGCTTACTCATGTAACTCCAAAAATGGGAAGTTCATTACTTTAGCCCAAAGAAAATGTAAAGAAGGTATAAAATAAATGAATGCAGATTAAAGAGAACCTTTATTTAATAATCTGTACGTCACTATTATTTTGCTGAAGATCATTCAAAAACAGCTACAGCAGTACATTGACAGGGAACTGCCAGAAATTCAGGCTGGTTTCAGAAGAGGACGTGGAACCAGGGATATCATTGCTGATGTCAGATGGATCCTGGCTGAAAGCAAAGAAAACCAGAAAGATGCTTACCTGTGTTTTATTGACTATGCAAAGGCATTCGACTGTGTGGATCATAACAAACTACGGATAACACTGCGAAGAATGGGAATTCCAGAACACTTAATTGTGCTCATGAGGAACCTTTCCATAGATCAAGAGGCAGTTGTTCGGAGAGAACAAGGGGACACTGATTGGTTTAAAGTCAGGAAAGGTGTGCGTCAGGGTTGTATCCCTTCACCATGCCTTTTCAGTATGTATGCTGAGCAAATAATCCGAGACGCTGGACTATATGAAGAAGAACAGGCCATCAGGATTGGAGGAAGACTCATTAACAACCTGCGTTATGCAGATGACACAACCTTGCCTGCTGAAAGTGAAGAGGACTTGAAGCACTTTTAATGAAGATCAAAGACCGCAGGCTTCAGTATGGATTACACGTCAACATAAAGAAAACAAAAATCCTCACAACTGGACCAATGAGCAACATCATGATAAACGGAGAAAAGATTGAAGTTGTCGAGGATTTCGTTTTACTTGGATCCACAATCAACAGCCATGGAAGCAGCAGTCAAGAAATCAAAAGACGCATTGCATTGGGCAAAGGTGCTGCAAAGGACCTCTTCAAAGTGTTGAAGAACAAAGATGTCACCCTGAAGACTAAGGTGCACCTGACCCAGGCCATGGTATTTTCAATCACATCATATGCATGTGAAAGCTGGACAATGAATAAAGAAGACCAAAGAAGAGTTGATGCCTTTGAATTGTGGTGTTGGTGAAGAATATTGAATATACCATTGACTACCAAAAGAATGAACAAATCTGTCTTGGAAGAAGTGCGGCCAGAATGCTCCTTAGAAGCAAGGATGGCGAGACTGCATCTTACCTACTTTGGACATGTCAGGAGGGATCAGTCCCTGGAGAAGGACATCATGCTTGGCAGAGTACAGGGTCAGCGGAAAAGAGGGAGACCCTCAACGAGGTGGATTGACACAGTGGCTGCAACAATGAGCTCAAGCATAACAACGATAGAAAGGATGGCGCAGGACCGGGCAGTGTTTTGTTCTGTTGTGCAGGGGGTCACTATGAGTCGGAACTGACCTGACGGCACCTAACAACAACAACAACAACACATCACTATTAGCCACTAATACCCACTTCCTCCCTCCAAAGTGTCCTATTTAAAAAGGACTGAAACCACACCACATGCTTATCTGGAGGTCAAACCTGCAAAATAAAGTTTTGATAAACTGTGGCAATGCTGTTGCTGTAAGATTCAGATACAAAGATTGAGTAAATAATTGTTTATAAATCTATTCATAAAACTACTTAAGAATTAGGCAGAGAATGATACAATTCATCTGGTAGATACAATAACTTTGTATCGAATGCTGTTTTGGCCTCAACACCTTATCTGAAAATATGAGAAATACACAGAAAACATCACTTACTGGAGGTCACTGCTCCAGTAACCATGCTCCAGGCCCGGGAAGAGACTTTATCCACAGACAGGCCTCTCCCTTCCCATGTGCAGGGCTAACGGCTGACACACAGATGTGGCCTCCGCTTTCCCAGGCATACTAGACAGAAGCAGCAAACTGACCAATGAGGGGAGGCCGAGGTGCGGGAGGGACTCAGGGAGAAGGGGGACCAGCAAGGGGTGACGGATGCCATCTATCCACAGAGAAGGAAGGGAGACAACCTAAAAGTTAGATGATAACTAAACATCCATAACTGTCTGAGGTTACTGACTATAGCGGCAATTGGAATTTTGAGACTCAAGAGTCCTTGAGGGCACTCCTGTATTATAAAAGGCATGGATGCTAAGAGAGGTAAAATACCATGTTCGCTACGCTACATCTAAGAAGATGGGCATTTGCAGAAGATTTATATGTGATGCAGTGATTAAGCACTGGGCTGCTAACCGAAATGTCAGCAGTTCAAACCCTCCAGCCTCTCCCTGGGAAAAAGATGTGGCAGTAGCTTCCGCAAAGAGGACAGCCTTGGAAACCCTATGGGGCAGTTCTACTCTGTTTTATAGGCAGTGGCATCCCTAGGGGTATGGGGACTATAGACTGCACCAGGTGACACGGTCAGAGCGGGTGACACCAAAATGACTATAAAATTTTTGTGCACTATTTGAGCAGAAATTTTTTTTTTAATAAAAATATCCCTGTAGTTTGTTATAACAAAAACATTTTCCGTAAGCCCAGCTTACATGTATCAATACACCTACAAGGCTAAACGCTGATAATTTCCTTTCTGAACCTTCTAGCCCTCCGATCAGAGCCGTCGTTATCACCCAATTACAGTGACGCTTTGAATCCTGTGGTTTCATCAACATGAGCTATAAGAACTTGCCGTTTATAGTCGCTGATTTTGTCAGAATTTCTGGTGTTTTAGCTACAATATTGGGTTAATTATTATTTGTGAACGTACATCAGTAATAGGTCCCTAGGTGGTACGAGGAGCCCTGGTGGCACAGTGGTTAAGAGCTCAGGCTACTAACCAAAAGTTCGGCAGTTCAAATCCACCAGCTGCTCCTTGGAAACCCTACAGGGCAGTACAGGGAGGGTCACTACGAGTAGGAATTGAATGGATGGCAATGGGTTTTTTTTTTTTTAGATGGTGAAAATGCTTGGGGGTTCAAACCAACCCAGCAGTACAATGGAAGCAAAGCCCTGGCAATGTGCTTCCAAGTTTAGAGCCAAAGAAAACCCTATGGGGCAGTTCTCATCTACAGCACATGTATCACCATGAGTCTGAATCGATTTAATGGCAACTAACAACATATGTAAAATAATTAAATCATTAAAAGTAGGTGCTTAATAGTTACACTTCAGTAATCTGGAAAACACTTGTTCCCCAGAAAGGCTCCATCATGCCCATCATGCAGCTTCTGTGTACTACGGAAGGTCGGCCATTACAACACAATAACCCATAATGACAGTGAGTATCCCCTCACTCAGCGAACACTGATCAAGGGTCTTTTACGTGTAAAAGGCAAAGCTTAGACAACGAACTGAGGGGCAGGGGGAGGAAGAGTCTGTTCAGAAGCGGAGAGGAGTTACTGGCCCTGAATCGCGGGGAGCCCTCAGGCACCATTCCCAGAGCGGCGGCAGCGGGCTGGTCCTAGTGTTCGGCCGCAGTATCCTCAAGGAGAAGCAGCAGCCACATGGCCCAGTCACACCTCCAGAACCTGAGGAGGAGGGAGCTCTCGGCAAAAGCTCAGTACTGGCCTATATTTTAACACCCCCCCGCCCACAAGCCAGCTTCAGCGGCTGAATCCCTGGGCCTGAGATAGACCCTGATGAGCACCTGGAGCCATCCTCCCGGCCTTGGGGAAGGAAAAAATTTCCAACTGGGGGGAAAAGATAATTTGCTAGCTCCATTAACTGGGGGAGCTCAGGACAGAAGCGGCTCCTGTCCAGGCATAAACCATCCGTGGACCTTGAGCACCTTTTCCTTCTGCATAGACCTGTGTGCGCCTATTTCGGGAGAATAGGCCCTTGTCGGTAAACTCCGGCCATTTCAGCTGTGCGGTGGAGAGGACGGTGTTTGACGTTTGACATTGCTTTGCCTATTAAACAAGGTCCTCACCTACCCACAACAGGGACCTAAGGACTGGTGGCTCCACGTGGGCCGCCCAGCCACCCGCTACAGAGGCCCAGGGATAACTGGTACCTCCCAGTCCTTACAACAAAATCTTTGTGTGCCCATGGTCCCTCTGAAGAGCCCACCCAACGGCACGCTCTAGGGAACAGAGACGTGTTTTCCTCAGAGACACCGGGGGTCAGTTTTCAGCCCACTGCCATGTTCAGAGCGTGACCACCTGCTGCAATCAGACACCGGTATATACGCCAAACATCCCTGCCCCTCTAAGACTGTAGGACAAAGCCTGTACCACACACTTGATGATCAGCTACCTGGAAACCTGAGCTGAATTCATACAAGAAAACTGAATGGACTCCTAGACTGATATACCTTATAAAAGCTCTAGCCAGCTAGGGACAGGACACCAGAGCTCCAAAGGTAAGGATAATCAAGCTAGCTCACTCAAGCAACCCTTAGGGGTATACCAAAACAAAACAAAGCAAGCAGCTATGACACCGTAAGCAAGCATAAACTAATACGATAACTTTTAGGTGGCTCAGAGACAACAGTCAATATCAAGTCATGTAAAGAAACAGACCACGATCACCTCAACAGGCTCTCAAAACAAAGAATCCAGGGATCTTTTAGATGAAAGTGCATTCCTGGAATTACCAGATGCAGAATACAAAAGTTAATATACAGAACCCTTCAAGACATCAGGAAGGAAATGAGGCAATACACAGAACAAGCTACGGAACGCACAGATAAAGCAACTGAAGAACTCAGAAAGATTATTCAGGAACAAAATGAAAAGTATAATAAGCTGGAAAAATCCATAGACAGACAGCAATCAGAAATTCAGAAGATTAACAATAAAATTACAAAATTAGATAACTCAATAGGAAGTCAGAGGAGCAGAATTGAGCAAGTAGAAGCTAGAATTTCTGAACTCAAAGATAAATCACTTGGCAGTAATATATTACAAGAAAAATCAGATAAAAGAATTTTAAAAAATGAAGAAACCTTAAGAATCATGTGAGACTCTAACAAGAGAAATAACCTATGAGTGATTGGAGTACCAGAACAGGGAGGGATAACAGAAAATACAGAGAAAATTGTTGGGGATTTGTTGGCAGCAAGCTTCCCCGATATTGTGAAAGATGACAAGACATCTATCCAAGATGCTCATCGAACTCCACATAAGGTAGATCTTCAAAGAAAGTCACCAAGACATATTATAGTCAAGCTTGCCAAAACCAAAGATAAGGAGACAATTATCAGAGCAGCAAGGGATAAAATAAAAGTCACCTACAAGGGAGAGCCAATAAGAATAAGCTCAGACTACTCATGCAGGCAAGAAGGCAATGGGATGACTTATTTAAAAAATTGAAGGAAAAAAAATTGCCTGCCAAGAATCATATATCCATCAAAACTGTCTTTTAAATATGAAGGTGAGATTAAGTCATTTCCAGATAAACACAAGTTGGGGGAATTCATAAAAACCAAACCAAAACTACAAGAAACACTAAAGGGAGTTCTTTGGTTAGAAAATCAATAATATCAGGTATCAACCCAAGACTGGAACACTGGGCAGAGCAACCAGAAGTCAACCCAGACAGGAAAATCCAAAAAAAAAAAAAAAACCCAAGAGACTGTAATGGCGATGTTATTATATAAAAGAAGACAACATTAAAATAATAAAGAGGGACTAAGAAATGTAATCATACACCTTCCATACGGAGAGGAACATACGGCGATACAAAGAAATAAAAGTTAGTTACAAATTTAGAAAAATCAGGGTAAATAATAAGGTAACCACAAAGGAGACAAACTATCCCACTCATCAAAATAAAATACAAGGGAAAAATACAGACTCAGCAGAAACAAAACTAACAACAACAAATATGAGGAAAGGATAACATATAAAGAAAATCTACTCAGCACATAAAATCAAGTGGGAAAAAGAAGCTGTCAACACACAAAAAAAGACATCAATATGATAGCACTAAATTCATACCTGTCCATAATTACCCTGAATGTAAATGGACTAAATGCACCAATAAAGAGACAGAGTGGCAGAATGGATTAAAAAACAAGATCTGTCTATATGCTGCCTGCAAGAGACACACCTTAGAGACACAAACAAACTCAAAGGATGGAAAAAAATATATCAAGCGAACAACGATCAAAAAAAGAGCAGGAGTGGCAATAATAATTTCTGACAAAATAGACTTTAAAGTTAAATCCATCAAAAAGGACAAGGAAGGACACTATATAATGATTAAAGGAACAATACACCAAGAAGATATAACCGTATTAAATATTTATGTACCCAATGACAGGGCTTCAAGATACATAAAACAAATTCTATCAGCATTGAAAAGTGAGATAGACAGCTCCACAGTAATGGTAGGAGACTTCAACACACCACTTTCGGTGAAGGACAGGACATCCAGAAAGAAGCTCAATTAAAGACATGGAAGATCTAAATGCCACAATCAACCAACTTGACCTCATAGACATATACAGAACACTCCACCCAACAGCAACCAACTATACTTTCTTTTTAGTGCACATGGAACATTCTCTAGAAGAGACCACATATTGGGTTGTAAAGCAAGCCTTAGCAGAATCCAAAACATTGAAATATTACAAAGCATCTTCTCTGACCATAAGGCCATAAAAGTGGAAACCAATAACAGGAAAAGCAGCGAAAAGAAATCAAACACTTGGAAATTGAACTACCCTGCTAAAAAACACTGGATTATAGAAGTCATTAAGGATGGAATAAAGAAATTCATAGAATCCAATGAGAATGAAAACACTTCCTATCAGAACCTTTGGGACACAGCAAAAGTGGTGCTCAGAGGCCAATTTATATCAATAAATGCACACATCCAAAAAGCAGAAAGGGCCAAAATCAAAGAACTATCCCTACAACTTGAACAAATAGAAAGAGAGCAACAAAAGAAACCCACAGGCACCAGACAAAAACAAATAATAAAAATTAGAGCTGAACAATAGAAAACAAAAAAACAATTGAAAGAATTAACAAGACCAAAAGCTGGTTTTTTGAAAAAATCATCAAAATTGATAAACCATTGGCCAAACTGACAAAAGAAAAGCAGGATAGGAAGCAAATAACCTGAATAAGAAATGAGATGGGCGATATTACAACAGACCCAACTGAAATTAAAAGAATCATATCAGATTACTATGAAAAACTATACTCAAACAAATTTGAAAACCTAGGAGAAATGGATGAATTCCTAGAAACACACTACCTACCTAAACTAACACAAACAGAGGTAGAACAACTAAATAGACCCATAACAAAAGAAGAGATTGAAAAGGTAATGAAAAAACTCCCAACCAAAAAAAAGCCCTGGTCCGGAGGGCTTCACTGCAGAGTTCTATCAAACTTTCAGAGAAGAGTTAACACCACTACTACTAAAGGTATTTCAGAGCGTAGAAAAGGATGGCATACTACCAAATTCATTCTATGAAGCCACCATATCCCTGATACCAAAACCAGGTAAAGACACCACAAGAAAAGAAAATTATAGACCTATATCCCTCATGAGCTGGGTTTATCCCTCATGAATGTAGATGCAAAAATCCTCGACAAAATTCTAGCCAATAGAATTCAACAACATATCAAAAAAATAGTTCACCATGAACAAGTGGGATTCATACCAGGTATGCAGGGATGGTTCGACATTACAAAAACAATTAATGTAATCCACCACATAAATAAAACAAAAGACGAGAATCACATGATTTTATCAATTGATGCAGAAAGGCATTTGACAAAGTTCAACACACATTCATGATAAAAACTCTCAGCAAAATAGGAATGGAAGGAAAATTTCTCAACATAATAAAGGGCATTTATACAAAGCCAACAGCCAACATCACCCTAAATGGAGAGAGCCTGAAAACATTCCCATTGAGATCGGGAACCAGACAAGGATGCCCTTTATGACCACTCTTATTCAACATTGTGTTGGAGGTCCTAGCCAGAGCAGTTAGGCTAGATAAAGAAATAAAGGGCATCCAGATTGATAAGGAAGAAGTAGAAGTACCTCTATTTGCAGAAGACATGATCTTATATACAGAAAACCCTAAGGAATCCTCAAGAAAACTACTGAAACTAATAGAAGAGTTCAGCAGAGTATCAGGATACAAGATAAACATACAAAAATCAGTTGGATTCCTCTACACCAACAAAAAGAACATTGAAGAGGAAATCACCAAATCAATGCCGTTTACAGCAGCCCCCAAGAAGATAAAATACTTAGGAATAAATCTTACCAGAGATGTAAAAGACTTATACAAAGAAAACTAAGGTACGCTTCTGCAAGAAACCAAAAGAGATTTACATAAGTGGAAGAACATACCTTGCTCGTGGATAGGAAGACTTAACATTATAAAAATGTCTATTCTACCAAAAGCAATCTATATATTTAATGCAATTCCGATCCAAATCCCAAGGACATTCTTTAAAGAGATGGAGAAACAAATCACTAATTTCATATGGAAGGGAAAGAGGCCCCAGATAAATAAGGCATTACTGAAAAAGAAGAACAAAGTAAGAGGTCTTACTTTACCTGATTTTAGAACCTATTATACTGCCACAGTAGTCAAAACAGCTTGGTACTGGTACAACAACAGATTCATGGGCCAATGGAACAGAATTGAGAATCCAGACATAAATCCATCCACATATGAGCAGCTGATATTTGACTAAGGCCCCAAAACAGTTAAATGGTGCTGGCATAACTGGTTATCCATCTGCAGAAAAATGAAACAAGACCCATACCTCACTCCATGCACAAAAACTAACTCAAAATGGATCAAAGACCTACATATAAAATCTAAAACGATAAAAGATCATGGAAAAAAAATAGGGACAATGTTAGGAGCCCTAATACATGGCATAAACAGTATAGAAAACATTATAAAGAACATAGAAGAAAAACTAGATAACTGGCAGCTCCTAAAAACCAAACACTTATGCTCATCCAAAGACTTCACCAAAAGAGTAAAAAGATTACCTACAGACTGGGAAAAAGTTTTTAGCTATGACATTTCTGATCAGCGCCTGATCTCTAAAATCTACATAAATACTGCAAAAACTCAACTGCAAAAAGACAAATAACCCAATTAAAAAATGGGCAAAAGATATGAATAGACACTTCACTAAAGAAGACATTCAGGTAGCTAACAGATACATGTGAGGAAATGTTCACGATCATTAGCCATTAGAGAAATGCAGATCAAAACTACAATGAGATTTCATCTCACTCCAACAAGGCTGGCATTAATCCAAAAAACACAAAATAATAAATGCTGGAGAGGCCGTGGAGAGATTGGAACACTCCTACACTGCTGGTGGGAATGTCAAATGGTACAACCACTTTGGAAATCAATTTGGAGCTTCCTTAAAAAGCTAGAAATAGAACTACCATATGATCCAGCAATCCCACTCCTTGGAATATATCCTAGAGAAATAAGAGCCTTTACACGAACAGATATATGCATATCCATGTTTATTGTAGCACTGTTTACAATAGCAAAAACATGGAAGCAACGAAGGTGCCCATCAACAGATGAACGGATACATAAATTATGGTATATTCACACAATGGAATACTAAGCATCGATAAAGAACAGTGAGGAATCTGTGAAACATTTCATAACATGGAGCAACCTGGAAGGCATTATGCTGAGTGAAATTAGTCAGCTGCAAAAGGGCAAATATTGTATAAGACCACTATTATAAGAACTTGAGAAATAGTTTCAACTGAGAAGAAAACATTCTTTTGTGGTTACGAGAAGGGGGAGGGAGGGTGGGGGAGGGGTATTCACTAATTACATAGTAGATAAGAACTACTTTAGGTGAAGGGGGGGACAGCGCACAGTACAGGGGATTTCAGCGCAGTTGGACTGGGCCAGGGGTGGGGAAGTTTCCTGAATGGGCTGGGTGCTTCGAGGGCCAGCATGGTGGGGGCGGGGGTCTGGGGACTGTGGTTTCGGGGGATGTCTGGGTCAGTTGGCATAGTGAAATCTGTTGGCAGGGCATTCTGCATCCCACTTTGAAGAGTGGCGTCTGGGGTCTTGGGCGCTGGCAGGCAGCCATCTGGGATGCATTGGTTGGTCTCGGCCCACCTGGATCGGGGGAGGGTGGGGAACACCAGGGACATGGGGTGATTGCAGGCCCGGGGGACAGGGGGAGCCATGTGGACCAGCGACTGCATCATCCTGGGACCGGAGGAGCTGGATGGTGCCCGGCTGCGGACGATGGCTGCCCTGACAGGGAACACAGCGGAGGGCCCCTGGGGGAGCGGGAGAGCAGTGGGATGCTTACTCCAAATTCTCATAGGACCAGGCTTGGTGGTCTGACTGAGACTGGTGGGACCCCGGTGGTCATGGCCCCCAGGCCTTCTGTTGCCCCAGGACAGGAACCATTCCCAAAGCCAACTCTTCAGACAGGGATTGGACTGGACAGTGGGTTGGGGAGGGATGCTGGTGAGGAGTGAGCTTCTTGGATCAGGTGGACACCTTGGACTGTGTTGGCATCTCCTGCCTGGAGGGGAGATGAGAGGGTGAAGGGGGTTGGAGGCTGGCGAGAAGGACGCGAGGGGAGGGAGTGGAGGGAGAGAGCAGGCTGTCTCATTTGGGGGAGAGTGGTTGGGAGTGTGTGGCAAGGTGTATATGGGTTTTTGTGTGGGGGACTGACTTGATTTGTAGACTTTCACTTGAAGCACAGTGGAAATTATTTTAAAAACAAAAACAAAACTGAGAGCCATTACATGCCTATAAGTGGTGTTGTTAGGGTTGCTTCTGGTATTAGCTACCCGCCCCCACATCACTGAGGAGGGTCTCTTCCCCAGGACTCAGCTGAGATTTTAAGGGGATACCCCAGTGTGGCTCTGGTGTCCTTCCTTATCCATTAGGGATACAATACTAGTTGCCATCAAGTTGATTCCAACTCATGGTGCCCCATATGCCTCAGAGTGGAACTGCGTCCGTACCATTTTCAATGGCTGATTTTTCAGTAGATTTCCAGGCCTTTCTGGGTGGACTTGAACCATCAATGTTTCAGTTAGTAAGCGAGTGCGTTAGCTGTTTGCACCACCCATGGACTGGATGTGTGATCCTACATATATGATTAATCTGCTCCTTCCCAGAAGGAACTTCCTCCTCTGGCCCAGGAAGGCAGTGCCCCACACTCCCTCCTAAGGCACAGGAAGCAGCTACACCTGGATGCAAACATGTGTCCTTGGGCAGGACACCCCCTCTCCAGGGCTCTCACTGTTGCACCCCCACCAGAAGCACCTACCCTCCCTCCCCTACCCTTCACCCCAACCCACACTGGCTCACCCCACCTTCCCTTTTTCCCAGGCCATGTCTTCAGGGAGGTGTTCCCAGGGGCCCTCTCAGTTTAGCTTCCTTTCCCACACGCTGGTGTGTCCAGGGTAGCACACCTGCTGACTGCAGGCGTGGCCATGTCTGGTCTGTCAGCCTGTGTCAGCACATACAAGGTTTTCAAAGCCCACTCACTGAGGGAACAAATAGCCACACACACACAGAAACCAATGTAGACAGAATGTCATCAATCACCGATTGATGAGGTTAATACTAAAGGGAAGTGCTCTGGAAAGCAACCCCAGAGAGCCATTTTGGCTACCATCATCAGTGGTGATAACTGGTTGAACATAGGAAGACTAGTTCCTGGCGTCCTCTCTGGTCTTGCTTAAGGCTTGTAAGCCAAATCCCAGGTGTAGTCAGTGTTTGCGATCTCTATTCTGTTGGCTTCACCAGCCCACCCTGCATGGCTTTGAGATAGTCAGGTAGTGAATGGCTGCCCTGCGTGGCTTTCAGGTAGTCAGGTAGTGCATGTCCACATGCATAGCTTTCAGATATTCAGGCGGGTGAACGTCCACCTGCGTGACTTTCAGGTACTCAGGCAGTAAAGGTCCACCTGCGTGGCTTTCAGATACTCAGGTGGTGAACGTCCACCTGCGTGGCTTTCAGATACTCAGGTGGTGAGCTCCGCCCAGCCTAGCTCAGTTACTTGCATACAGCCAGCTCACTCAGATGAGAGCAGCCTCTGCACTCACTCACTGTTTTGCAGCATACTTTCAACAGAATATGTACCCTATCACCCATCTGTAAGTTGACATATAAAAATTGCATCATGAGTTTAAATAGTTGTGAATGATGTATGTTCTCATGTATTCCTTACAGCAAGTATACCTGATACGTATTTCTGTCAAAACCTCAGAGCTGAGAAATACTTCCTTCAGATTACAGAGTCCCTCTATCACACAGCCTTACTGGAAAAGCCAGTCCTCAGTGTCAAATCAAATAGCTAAATCAGGCCAAATTTCTGTCTGAGAAGGTTATCACTGTATAATTTAAATGCTGATGCCTTTTTTTGTGGCAATGTTCTCACTTCTGAATTCTAACTCTAAGACAGGTGGATGGATGAATGGATGGGTGGGTGGATGGGTGGGTGGACGGGCGGACGGATGGACGGACGGACGGACGGATGGATGGGTAGCTGGGTGGGTGGGTGGGGGAGTAGGTGGATGGTTGGATAGATGGATGGACGGTCAGACGGAGGGAAAGTCAGACAGATGGATGGGTGAGTGGGTGGGTGAGTGGATGGGGGATGGGTAGATGGGCAGATGGGTGGGTGGATGGATAGATAAATGCAGAGACAACAGAGATACAGCACCTCACCAGGAGTTTGTTGAATAGGTAGAGTCTCCCACATTTGCAGAAGCTCTCTTTGGCTTGTTCTCCCTGGACTCTCCCTCAGGTGCAGAGCATTCTCAAATCATACCACTGTTCAGGACCCCAGAGATTTTTGCACTTCAAGGCAATGAACCACAGGAAAACTCTGGATAGGCAAGAAGTAGCCTTTCTTCTTTTGGACATAGAAGTCGGGCAGCAGTGAAAGAGAATTCAGAAAAGTAGAGCTAGGCTACTAAGCCTATAGTCAGGCAGATGGTGCCAGGCAGGTTCATTTATATAAAGGAGTCTATACTAAGGTTGAATTCCTTATAGTCATGTTTGCCCAGGTATCCTCGTGAAAGTGTAGGCACACAGTTTGAAGACAGCTGATAAAAAAAATCCCATTTCGAGATCTCACCTGGGACTGGGAGACTTCCTTCATCTCCCCTGAGCAGAGGGCGCTTCAAATGCTCCTGCCAGTTTACTTTTATCCCTGGGAACCGTACACACGAGGAAGGACATCAGGGATCTCCCCTAAACTGCTCCTTCTTGATGTATTTGAGCCTGCTGAAATTTTCACAACACATTTGAATAACAAGTAATTCACTATCCACATGGCCACTAGCATCAACATTGACTGCCACACGGCCACTAGGATCAGCAATGACTGCCACACGGCCACTAGGATCAGCAATGACTGCCACACGGCCACTAGGATCAGCTGTGACTGCCACACGACCGCTAGGATCAGCTGTAACTGCCACACGACCACTAGGATCAGCAATGACTGCCACACGGCCACTAGGATCAGCAGTGACTGCCACACGGCCACTAGGATCAGCAATGACTGCCACACGGCCACTAGGATCAGCAATGACTGCCACACGGCCACTAGGATCCGCTATGACTGCCACACGACCGCTAGGATCAGCAGTGACTGCCACACGGCCACTAGGATCCGCTATGACTGCCACACGACCACTAGGATCAGCAATGACTGCCACACGGCCACTAGGATCCGCTATGACTGCCACACGACCGCTAGGATCAGCAGTGACTGCCACACAGCCACTAGGATCAGCAGTGACTGCCACATGGCCACTAGGATCAGCAATGACTGCCACACGGCCACTAGGATCAGCAATGACTACCATACGGCCACTAGGATCAGCAATGACTGCCACACGGCCACTAGGATCAGCAATGACTACCACACAGCCACTAGGACCAGCAATGACTGTCACACGGCCACTAGAATCAGCAGTGACTGCCACACGGCCACTAGGATCAGCAATGACTGCCACACGGCCACTAGGATCAGCAATGACTGCCACACGGCCACTAGGATCAGCAGTGACTGCCACACGGCCACTAGGATCAGCAATGACTGCCACACGGCCACTAGGATCAGCAATGACTGCCACACGGCCACTAGGATCCGCTATGACTGCCACACGACCGCTAGGATCAGCAGTGACTGCCACACGGCCACTAGGATCCGCTATGACTGCCACACGACCGCTAGGATCAGCAATGACTGCCACACGGCCACTAGGATCCGCTATGACTGCCACACGACCGCTAGGATCAGCAGTGACTGCCACACAGCCACTAGGATCAGCAGTGACTGCCACATGGCCACTAGGATCAGCAATGACTGCCACATGGCCACTAGGATCAGCAATGACTACCATACGGCCACTAGGATCAGCAATGACTGCCACACGGCCACTAGGATCAGCAATGACTGCCACACAGCCACTAGGACCAGCAATGACTGCCACACTGCCACTAGAATCAGCAGTGACTGCCACACGGCCACTAGGATCAGCAATGACTGCCACATGGCCACTAGGATCAGCAATGACTGCCACACGACCGCTAGGATCAGCAGTGACTGCCACACGGCCACTAGGATCCGCTATGACTGCCACACGACCGCTAGGATCAGCAGTGACTGCCACACGGCCACTAGGATCCGCTATGACTGCCACACGGCCACTAGGATCCGCTATGACTGCCACACGACCGCTAGGATCAGCAATGACTGCCACACGGCCACTAGGATCCGCTATGACTGCCACACGACCGCTAGGATCAGCAGTGACTGCCACACAGCCACTAGGATCAGCAGTGACTGCCACATGGCCACTAGGATCAGCAATGACTGCCACATGGCCACTAGGATCAGCAATGACTACCATACGGCCACTAGGATCAGCAATGACTGCCACACGGCCACTAGGATCAGCAATGACTACCACACGGCCACTAGGACCAGCAATGACTGCCACACGGCCACTAGAATCAGCAGTGACTGCCACACGGCCACTAGGATCAGCAGTGACTGCCACACGGCCACTAGGATCAGCAATGACTGCCACACGGCCGCTAGGATCAGCAGTGACTGCCACACGACCACTAGGATCAGCAGTGACTGCCACACGGCCACTAGGATCAGCAGTGACTGCCACAGGGCCACTAGGATCAGCAATGACTGCCACACGACCACTAGGATCAGCTGTGACTGCCACACGACCACTAGGATCAGCCGTGACCGCCACACAGCCACTAGGATCAGCCGTGACCGCCACACAGCCACTAGGATCAGCAATAACTGCCACGTGGCCACTAGGATCAGCAATGACTGCCACACGACCGCTAGGATCAGCTGTGACTGCCACACGACCACTAGGATCAGCCGTGACCGCCACACAGCCACTAGGATCAGCAATAACTGCCACGCGGCCACTAGGATCAGCAATGACTGCCACACGACCACTAGGATAAGCAGTGACTGCCACACGGCCACTAGGATCAGCAGTGACTGCACATGACCACTAGGATTAGTAATGACTATTTTAAGAAAAAAGAGTAACTTTAAGAAAGATGTGAAGATCCTTGTGACTCAAATTTCTTGACACACTAGCCATTATGAGTTCTACAGCCTCCACCTCTATGCACATCACTGCAGTTATCCACAAAAGTACATCACAATGCCATCTTTCCCAGCCAGGAGTCCAAACACACATAAAAAATTAAAGTATTCTGCCAAGAGAACACATACTTATATACCAGTCTCAGAGATGGGGATATATTTATATACATGTCTCTTCATTTTTGTCTTACTCTGTGTAAAGTGATTTAGGACTTCAAGTACTAAAAAGAAAAAAAAAAGAAACCATGAAAATAAACAATACAAACTCTAGGTTAAATGGCAGAAAATTCCTGCTTTAAAAAAATGCTGCCCTACAATGTTCTATGAGATGCAGATGACACAACCTTGCTTGCTGAAAGTGAAGAGGACTTGAAGCCCTTACTGATGAAGATGGAAGACTACAGCCTTCAGTATGGATTACATCTCAACATAAAGAAAACAAAAATCTTCACAACTAGACCAACAAGCAGCATCAAGATAAATATTGAAGTTGTCAATGATTTCATTTTACTTGGATCCACAATCAATGCCCATGGAAGCAGCAGTCAAGAAATCAAACAACAGTGCTTGCTTCAGCAGCACATATACTAAAATTGGAACAATACAGAGAAGATTAGCATGGCCTCTGCGCAAGGAAGACATGCAAATTCATGAAGCGTTCCATATTTTTAAGACAATGCACAATACAGGAGAGGTCAGCACAACTGGACTAAACCAAAAGCAAGGAAGCTTCCTGAATAAACCAAACGCTTCAAAGGCTAGAGTTGCAGAGGCAGGAGTCTGGGGATCATGGTTTCAGGACAATTAGGTCTGCTGGCATAATAAAATCTATTAAGAAAACATTCCACATCCCACTTTGGTAAGTGGCGTCTGGGATCTTAAACACTAGCAAGCATCCATCTAACATACATCAATTGGTCTCAAGCCACCTAGAGCAAAGGAAAATGAAGAACACCAAAGACACAAGGAAATTATGAGCCCAAGAGACAGAAAGGGCCACATAAATCAGAGACTACATCAGCCTGAGACCAGAAGAACTAGATGGAGACCAGAAGAACTAGATGGTGCCCAGGTACAACCGATGACTACCCTGACAGGCTAATGCTTTTCAGAAGTAGACTGCTGGGTCCTTCTTCCTAGTCTGTCTCGGTCTGGAAGCTCAGCTGAAACCTGTCCTCCGTGGGTGACCCTACTGGTATCTGAATACCGGTGGCATAGCTTCCAGCATCACAGCAACATGCAAGCCCCCACAGTACGACAAACTGACAGACACTACAGGGTCAGCGGAAAAGAGGAAGACCCTCAATGAGGTGGACTGACACGGTGGCTGCAACAATGAGCTCAAGCATAACAACGATTGTAAGGATGGCTCAGGACCGGTCAGTGTTTCATTTTGTTGTGCACAGGGTCACTATGAGTCAGAACCAACTCAACGGCACCTAACAACAACAACAACAACAACCCTGACAGGGAACACAACAAGGAATCCATGATGGAGCAGGAGAGCAGTGGGATGCAGACCTCAAACTCCGGTAAAAAGACTGGACTTAACGGTCTAAGACTAGAAGGACTCCAGAGGTCATGGTCCCCGGACCTTCTGCTAGCCCAAGGCTGGAACCATTCCCAAAGCCAACTCTTCAGACAGGGATCGGACTGGACTATAAGAGAGAAAATGATACTGGTGAGGAGTAAGCTTTTTGGCTCAAGTAGACACATGAAACTATGTGGGCAGCTCCTGTCTGGAGGGGAGATGAGAAGTCCGAGGGGGACAGAAGCTGGCTGAATGGACACAGAAATACAGGGTGGAGGGAAGGAGTGTGCTGTCTCATTAGGGGGAGAGCAACTAGGAGTATACAGCAAGGTGTATATAAATTTTTATATGAGAGACTGACTGGACTTGTAAACTTTCACTTAAAGCACAATTTAAAAAAAAAAATGATCCCTGAAAGGGAAGAGAAAATATATATCCATACAATCTGTTCATAGCAATATTATTTGTACTAGAACAAAACCAGAAAAAACACAAATGTCCACCCACAGGTGAACGGATAAACAAATTACACTGTATCCACACAATGGCATGTACTATCTAGCCATAAAGAATGAGCTATAGATACACACGACTACATGGATGAATCTCAAAATAATTATGCTAAGTGAAAGAAGCCAGAAAAAAAAAAAAAGAGTATATACTGTGCGATTCCATTTATATAAAATCTATAGTGGCAGAAAGTAGGTCAGGGGACATGGGGCACCAAGGGAGATGGAAGGAATGATGATAAAGGGGCTTGAGGAAACTTTTGGAGGTAATGAATACGTTCACTATCTTCACTGTGGTGATGGTTTCATGGCATATACAAACATTAAAAACTTACCAAATTTCTCACATTAAAGAAAATAAAAGAAAAATCAAACAACATAGTGCATTTGGCATATGTGCTGCAAAATATCTCTTTAAAGTGTTAAAAAGCAAAGATGTTACTTTGAAGATTAAGGTGCCCCTGACCCAAGCCATGGTGTTTTCAATTGCCTCAGATGCACAGACAATGAATTAGGAAGACCAAAGAAGAGTACATGCCTTTGAATTACGTTTTTATCAAAGAATATTAAATACACCACGGACGGCCAGAAGAACAAACAAGTCTGTCTTGGAAGAAGTACAGCCAGAATGCTCCTTGGGACCAAGGATGGCAAAACTTCATCTCACATACTTTGGGTATATTATCAGGAGGCACCAGTCCCTGGAGAAGGACACCATGCTTGGTAAAATAGAGGGTCAACAAAAAAGAGGAAGACCCTCAAAGAGATGGATTGACACAGTGGCTGCAACAATGGGCTTAAAACACAACGATTGTGAGGATGATGCAGGACCCGGCAGTGTTTCGTTCTGCTGTACATAGGGCCACTATGATTCGGAACCAACTAATGACTTTCTGGTGACTTGGGTTATTGGGAGTACAGGGACCCTATTCAGGATGAAAGTGAATCACCATGGCAGAGTCACTATGTCACATTTATCTGGTATGTGTGTCGCCATTCCCAAACTACTCATCTGGCCTAGGTGATGTGCTGCCGCTTCTATTTTTAAAATATCCCTTTCCCAAGTGCCCCACTTGGTTCTTCTCCCCTCTTATGTGCACGACCACACAATGGTGTGTCCTGGTCGGTTGGGCCTGCTGACTACAGGTGCCACGTGGGCGTAGGCCACGTCTGGTCCGTCAGCCTGTGTCGCCATACATGAGGGTCTCAAAGCCCACTAAGGGAACAGACAGCCACACGCACCAGAGAGACCGATGTAGACGAAACGTCATCGGTTACCGAGTCAACATCAGAGGGACCATTTGCCGTTGGGCCAACTCTGACCCATGGCGACACCACGTGTGTCAGAGTAGAACTGGGCTCCATAGGGTTTCGATGGCTGGTTTTTCAGTGGCCAGGCCTTTATCCCGTGGTACCACTAGGTGGACTCCAACCTCCAACCTTCAGGTTGGCAGCCAAGTGTGTTAACCATTTGTATCACCCAGGGACTCATGTCTAGATAGACAGAGAACTGAGGCTCCTGCCCTGAAGCTCATCATGTCAAGGAAAGACAGGACAAGCCATGAATGTTGGTGTCATTACACATTTATCCTGATGCCCCACAAAATGCAGGGGAACTGGGAGAAGGGGCACTTTGCCACGCTCCCCCACCTGAACACCTGCCTGGAATTTCTTTTAATAGTCATGAGATGTAACTGAAAAACAGACGTCAATTCAGCAACTTAAAAAAAACCATACCTGTCCATCCTATAGTATTAAAGGATTCCGAAGTATCATAACAGATAAAAGTGTAATTCATCAAATTACCTGTAGAATTTTAAATTAAAATAATGTAACAGACGGATAGTTTTGTAAATGTAAGCCAGATGTAGAATACCTCCTGAAGGGGTTTAAAGTGCAGCCTTCTCAAAAGCCACCCTTGTGAAGATAACAGCTCACGGGCACACCCTCACCTTTCTTCACGTTAAAGCCAAAAAACGATCTGTTTGCCTTTGAATCAATTCCGACTCACAGCAATCCCCTGTGTGTCAGAGTAGAACCTTGCTCCGTAGGGTTTTCCATAGCTGGTTTTTTGGAAGCAGGCCTCTTTTCCGAGGTGCCTCTGGGTGGACTCAAGCCTCCAGCCTTTCAGTTAGCAGCCGAGTGCATTAACTGTTCGCACCACAAGGGACTCCTATTCTTTAGAGTGAATTAATTTACAAAAATGTATACATATTTATATATGCATGTATAGGACTAAGACCACTTGTGTAGTTAATTGAAAGAACAGCCCAACAATCTGCAAATAACCAGCTACAAAGAAAACGACCATACAAAGCAAATAACCCACCAAAGTGTCCACTGGGAAATGCCCAGAGAGGGACGAGCCAGCAACACAGAGGACGTTCTGGGTGGGACTCGTGTCCCCTGAGATCTGTTGCTTTCCGAGCTGCAGTCACAGCTTCCCCACCTTGGGCAGTGGTCAGGGGCATGGTGAGTGTGAGACCCCAACACCAGAGAGGGATCGAGTCTATGTGAGGCACAGAGACCTCCCTGAGAGGAAATGGCCATTCACAATCCCCCTGCACAGAAGAATGTTAATGGCAACCACTTTTCCTTAGTTCATTCTCTTTCCAAAAATTCTTCCCTTTTATTTTCAACACGTTTTCCTTTAATTTCTTGCCAAGACAGTAGAGTTGCTCTGTGACTCCAGCCATTTCCTGACACCAGTGTTTCCAGAAGTGGCACTTCCTGTCCTGCAGACTTACCTCTCCCAGCCATGGGCGCTGCTCACAGCCTCTCCTCCTCTCCCTTTGCCAGCCACAAAGGCTCCCGCCCTGGGCAGCACTCAGGCCAGGCCGCCACGGGCCCCCTTCAGCCCCCTTCAGTACGTCGGCCCACACAGAGCTCTCTCCAAGCCCAGGAAATGACAACAACTGATGCTGTGTCGCTGTGAGTCGGAACCGACTCAATAGCACCTAACAACAACAATGCTGTGTAGGAGCCCTGGTGGTGCAGCGGTTAAGAGCTCAGCTGCTAACCAAAAGGTTGGTAGTTCCAATTCACCAGCCGCTCCTTGGAAACCCTATGCGGCAGCTCTACTCTGTCATATAGGGTTGCTGTGATTGGGAATCGACTCAATGGCAAGCGGTTTTAATGCTGTGTGGTACTAACGGTGTTTACAAAAAAAAAAAAAAAAAAAATTTTTTTTTTTAAAGCGCTGTCCTAAACACTTGATAGGTATTATCTCATGTAATCTTCATGGCAAAGCAAGGATTCCAACGCAGGTTTGTCTAATTACAAAACCATGTCTTAACTAAGCACGCTATACTGCCTCCCTGATATGTGCTTAACAAACACAGACACACACACATTTCTCAGCCCACTGAAAAGCCACTTATTCTTACTGAAAAGCTGCCAGGCACAAAGCACTAGAGAAATACAGACAAGGGCCAGGAGACTGTATCAGCAAAGAAAGAACAATTGAACGTGAGTAAACTGTCTCTTTCTTCACACAAACACTCCATATGCACTCTCTGAGGCAGTTCTCTTTCCAATTATGGCATTTGAAAGAAGTTCAGGTCACACAAAAACCTGGTACTCGATATTTTACTGTATTAAGACTATGTGGCACTTCCCAGCAGACTAACTCAGATACAAGAAGTCATCATAATTTTGAATCTCAAAAAATTTGGCCAGGATACATTGAAAAACATGTTAACACAAAACAAAAAGAAAATTCAAAAATCACTCAGAAAAGAATGACAGAATTCCTAACGATGGCTCATTTGATGAAAAGAACAGAACAGTTACAAAGCACAGCAGGTGCCAAAACTCAACAGATGTAGTAGGGTCTTATGACAAATGAAATTAAACTAGAGTACTAATATTAGTAATAAAAATAACCTTTACCATAAAGACATTCGCAGTGATCTGAAAAACCTTGAAGGTATTAACACTGCTCAGTGGAGGGAAAGGACTAGGCTTCCAGCTTCTCCCCACCCATGCCCACACTCCACCCCAAGAAAAAAAGAGTGCTAATGATCAGTTCTCCCCTGAAGCACAGTCTACCACCAGAGGCGGAAGTCTGAGTTGGGTAGCTCGGTATCCACCAGGCAAAGACCCCAGCAGCATGAGGGCATGGTCAGGAGCGCAGTTTCCAAGGGCAGAGTAGAAGGCTGACATTTAAGGAAAGGAAAGGTTTTTCACAAAACCCAGTAACAAGGAAGGAAGTAGCAGCTAAAATAAAACCAATGGGTGGACTAGGAGGAAATAATATTAAGTGATAAGACAAAGAAAAACGTCAACATTATAAGCAAAACACAGGAAAATAAGCAGAGCTGAGATGTCCAAACTAGGAGCTAAGGAGTGAGGACCTGCTCAGAAATCTGCTTAGACAGTTAATGAAGCAGTATTAATTTAACCCCAAAGCAGCATGGGGGAGTTGGTCAAATTTGAGGATCCAATCACTGAGTTCCACCACAAAGGCACAGCCAGAGGGGAGGAACCCTCCCTTGATCCAGAGGTGGGTTCTAAAGCAGGACAGCCCTTCATGGTGGCTAACAGACCCAGGGCAGGTCCCACACCAGCTCAGTCAGTTTGCTGAGGAATGAACAAGTCTATTACAGTGTCCCCTTTCTGAATCAACAATCAAATCACGGTAACACTACATTTTCATTCACACGAGAAGAGCAAGGATGTGAAGCTCACATTTCCATGAGGAAGACATTAGGTTTCTTGCCAAAATGTAGTGATTCTTACCAGATGAAGTTGGCGGGCAGGTCTCCAACTGTTTAAACAATAATTCCTATCTTAAACATGAAGCCACGGACTGTATATCCGAGTCAGAAGTTACATTAAAATACAAGTGTTTTCTTCCCTTTTTTCAAATGTGCACATGACGTAAAAAGGAGCTGATGAGAGAAATCTGAGGGGAACTGATGCATGCCATTTTTTTCTTAATACTCGTGGTTTGACATTTTGAGATCTTGTGTAGGAGAAGTGAGTGGGAGGCTAGAAGAAGGCAAAAATCAACTGAACAAACTTTAGGGGCTGAAAAATAAAACTGTGATCTCAAGAGGAAGATAGGAAAGTACTCAACTACAGAAAAAGATTACATCACCAACAATGTAAGGCAAGTGAAGATGAATTAAATGGCCTTTTTCAGTAAATTCTTTTCTATTTCTAAATTCAATTTTTTGAATAGGTAATAAATTACATTATTAAAAATAAAAAAAACACAAAAAAGTATACATTGAAAAGTCTCCCTACAACTTCTGTTCCCCATCCCCCAGTTCCCACCCCTCCCCTCCCTCACCCCACAATGGCAAGTAAGTTGTGTTACTTATGTTTCTTCCCAGAGTTGTCTTATGCAATGCAAATATGAGTACATACTGTCACTGTTCTAACACAGGTGTGTGTGTGTGTGTGTGTGTGTGTGTGGTTTTAAATCTGTGTTTTTCACACAGCAATGTATCTGGAAGGTCTTTATTATGTTGGTTTGTCCTGCTGCAAATTTTGTTTAACCAGGCCCCTTCTGTTAGAGTTTAGGTTGTTCTCAGAGTCTTATTTCAAACGTGCTGCAATATATTAATCCTCTTGTTTATATGTCATTTAGCTTATGTGTGAGTATAGCTGAGTGATAAATTCCCAGAAGTATAGCTATTGGTCCAATGGGTACATGCATTTTTAATATTGATCGATATTGCCAACTGGCCCTCCATATGCACTGTACCGACTTGTACTCCCACTAGGAGTCTGTGAGAGAGGCTGCCTTCTCACAGAATTGCCCAGAGTGTTATAACCATTACTCATTTTGACAAATCTGCTGGATTTGACACCTTTACCTTATCCTGACGGAAGCTGGGCATCTTGGGATTTGTTTAAAAGCCACCTTCTTCTCTTTTTCTACAAACTGTTCATATCCTTTGACTATTTTTACTGGGTTGTGGTTCTTTTTCTTAACTATTTCTAGGAACTCTTTGTATTTTAAGAAGGTTAGCCCTGTGTTGTGATAGGAGTTTCAAGCATTTTTCCCCTTTAAGGTAGAAGTTCAAGACCCACAAGCAGCTTACAAAATGCACAGGGAGGGGATGGAGGAAAGATAGGTACAAGACATAGGGTGTCACAACACGAGAACTTCAAAAGAACAGGTCATGATTTGCTGGTGGTGTTTGGGACCATAACAAAGGTCTTCTTAACGCAGATTAATTTATCGACCTTTTGTTTTATCACTTCTAGATCGTGAGTCATATTCAACTGCTCTCTCCACTCCAAGGCTAGAAAGGAATTTCCTCAAGGCTTTCTTCTTTTCCTGGTTTCCTTCTTGTTACATTTAGTTATTTGAACCACTTGAAATCTATCCTGGAGGTCCTGTACAAGATATGATCTGATTATTCTAGGTGACTGCCTAGTTTTCCTGGAATCATTCATTCAACAGTCTTTCTCCTCTCAGACGAGGCGATACTTTTAGAAGATACTAAGTCCCTTTGTGTATCTGGGCCTATTTTAAGACTTTTCTGTTGCATCTGTTTGTCTATCTGTTCAATGCCAATACCACATTGTTTTAATTATTGAGGTTTTATAACTAAGCCTCTAATATGCCTAAAAGACATTAGATGATATATTTAATTACGAGAAACAAAGATTATTATCCTAAAAAGGTATGATGGCTGATTGGAACAGAATGGTTTTAAAAGTGAACTTCTGCTCCCGGGGCAGAGGGAAAATTTAAAATGTTATGTAACCCCAATAACAACAGATATAAAGCATAATTACCAAACCCAGAAATGAATAGTAGCCATGCCCTTTTGGCTGTCATTTTAAAGTATTTTATTTCAGACTCTGGTAAAAATATAATACAGAAACATATAAAATGACTCATATACACTAAGTACAACCTGAATTCCATAGTCAAGGTGCTCTCTTCCGTCCTCACTCACCACGTCAACCACCACCCTCCCCAGCTGGCAATTCTGCATTTAGCCTTCTAGGGTTTTGGTTTGTTTGTTGTTTAATTGCAGCTAAGTAAACTGCTCTTCATGCAAGACCGCCTCTTACATAGTCCCTACCAACTTTTAAAAGTCCACATGTGCTTGTACCCTTATAAATACTTCATCATGTCCAAATAAGCACAATCATTTCCACACTTTATAAGCAACATTTCCTCTTTGCTAATGTGCTCGTCCCCAGAGGCAGTCGTTCACACAGAACAAGGGGGTGCTGCAAGGCTTAAAACCAGGAAACGTGTGCAGCAGGGTGGTATCCTCCCACCATACCTATTCAGTCTGTATGCTGAGCAAATAATCCGAGAAGCTGGACTATATGAAGAAGAATGGGGCATCAGGATTGGAGGAAGACTCATTAACAACCTGTGTTATGCAGATGACACCACCTTGCTTGCTGAAAGTGAAGAGGACTTGAAGCCCTTACTGATGAAGATCAAAGACCACAGCCTTCAGGATGGGTTACACCTCAACATAAAGAAAACAAAAATCCCACACTACTGGATCAATAAAAAACATCATGATAAACAGAGAAAAGATTCAAGTTGTCAAGGATTTCATTTTACTTGGATCCACAATCAATGCCTACAGAAGCAGCAGTTAGGAAATCAAATGATTTATTCTATTAGGGCAAATCTGCTGTAAATGACCTCTTTAAAGTGTTGAAAAGCAAAGAAGTCACCTTGAGGACTAAGGTTCACCTGACCCAAGCCATGGTAATTTCAATAGCCTCATAAGCATGGGAAAGCTGGACAAGGAATAAGGAAGACAGAAGAATCGATGCCTTTGCGTTATATTGAATATACCACGGACTACCAAAAGAATGAACAAGTTTGTCTTAGAAGAAGTACAGCCAGAACGCTCCTTAGAAGCAAGGATGGCAAGACTTCGTCTCATGTACTTTGGACATGTTATCAGGAGGGATCAGTCCCTGGAGAAGAACATCATGCTTGGTAAAGTAGAGGGTCAGTGAAAAAGAAGACCCTTAACAATATGGATTGACGCAGTGGCTGCAAGAATGGGCTCAAACATAGCAAAGATGGTGAGGATGGAGCAGGACCAGGAAGTGTTTCCTTCTGTTGTACACAGATCGCTAAGAGCTGGAAGTGACTTGACTGCACCTAAAAACAACAGTGTGAAAAATGTTTTCATCAAAGTAAAAAAAAAAATTATCACTGCTTCAGGAAATAAACCTTGATGGCGTAGTGGTTAAGTGCTACAGCTGCTAACCAAAAAAAAAGGTCGGCAGTTCAAATCCGCCAGGCGCTCCTTGGAAACTCCATGGGGCAGTTCTCCTCTGTCCTATAGGGTCGCTATGAGTCGGAATCAACTCGACAGCAGTGGGTTTGGTTTTTGGTTTTGGTGTAGTGCTTAACAGCTCCTGCTGCTAACCAAAAGGTCAGCAGTTCAAATCCACCAGGCACTTTTTGGAAACCATATGGGGCAGCTCTACCCTGCCCTATAGGGTCACTATGAGTCAGAATTGACTGGATGGCAACGGGTTTGGGTTTGGGGGTTTTCAGGAAATAAAACGGAGGCATTCAAAACACTCTAAACACTTATCTCCCTTCTTCCATCAACCCGCGGCTCTGCTGAGCTTACCGGCTCAGAGGCTGAGGACAGAATACACATGTTCATGGTGACTCGAGCCCTGGCCATTGCTGCCAAATAGTGTGTTTGGGTCATATGAAAAACATGAATGAATCAAAAGAAGTTTCAAGTTATGCTAGCAAAATTCAGCAGCACCACCATTCCTTTCGCTGTTCCTTTCCTTTGAGAAAAACTGGTGTTGTTAAAGGGCCATTTTGCTCACAATTCGGCCTCTTAAACACTTTCATACACTTATTTGTTCATTAGCCAGACAGTGTTTGGTCATATACTAGGCACTGAGGTTACAAGAACAAATGAGACATGCTTCCTGCCCTCCAGGAAGACACAGGCTAAAGAGAGACAGCACAAAAGAAGCAATTACAAACTCCTGGCTTTGTGGAAACAAGATGAAGGGACAGGCCAAGGCTGGGGCGAAGTTAGGAAGGTTCCTGGGGACTGCTGCCAGACAGGACAGACACCAAGAGTCAGGGCAGAAGTTCTAGAACTACAAGCAGCTCGGTGCTGCTGGACTTTAGCCTGCGGAGGACGGATGGGAAGGAGACAGAGGCGGGAAGAAAGGCGGCAGCACGGGGCACCTGGAAGAACATGTCCAGGAGCTCAGACTGTCCTTTGGTCACAGGATGCCACCAAGGAGGGTCCCACCTGCACTTCCCCATCAACTGGCACCCCTCAAATAGACCCTCATTGCCTTTGACCTTGTCTGTGTCCTCTTCAGACAGGTATGTCCCGATGTGCTTACCACCAGCAATGAGGACAGTTGTTGGTGCAGAGTCCTCCCAGGACAAAACGCAAATGAGCTCCAAGGGGAAGGAGTGATCCTTCCTTGGTCCACCACAGCTGCCCCCTGCAGGAAGCCTCCCCACCAGCCATCACTCCACTTCCTGTCTCCTGAGCACATGTGGCAGGCTGCTGGCTCTCCTGTCTGAGAGTCCCTCAGTCAACGCCACGTGTCAAGTACCCTCCTCCCGCAAGACCCCATTGCAATGTCATCCAGCTGGGCAACATCTATCAAGGCATGTTATTAAGAGCTTGAAAACATCCAGCCTTTCGGGTCCAGAACATTTGTTTTAAGGGCAGGGAGTGTGTGTATCCACTCTGCACCTGCTCTTCAATCCAGGTCACGTCACACCCATCAACGGATAGATTTTTCTAAAAAACAGCTCTCATTGTATGGTGGTTCTTCTAAAACGTCCAAAATCGCTCCCCATCACTCAGCTAACTCTGTTACTAACCCATCCTTCCTGGCCTCTGCTGGCCTCCGCCATGATGCTCTTCCCGTCAGGACCCAGGCATCTCTCTCCTGCCCCCTCATCACTGGTCCCAGGCTTCCTCCAGCCTGTTCTCCTGCCTGCCCACTCCGGTGACCACACCCCTTCAATCAGGGAGCATGGGTAGGTGGTAGCAGGCGGAAGGAACATTCCTTAGAAGCGAATCCTCCTTTAAAAGCAAGGATGGTGAGGTTTTGTTTTACTAACTTGGGGCATAGCATCAGGAAAGACCAATTGCTGGAAAAGGACATCAGGTTTGGTAAAATAGAGGGTCCGTGAAACCTTCAATGAGATGCGCTGACAGAAGAGCCACAACGTTGGACTTGGGCATTCCAGCAATCGTGAAGATGACGCAGGGCTGCACCATCGTTCTATTATACGTAAGGCTGCCACGAGTCTGAGCCCACTGGAGGACAAATGACAACAACTACAAGCTGATGAAAGCTGTTCATTTCTCACCTTTCCCCTCTATCCACCTAAACATGCAACTGCGTTCACACCTGCCCTCGCCCCAGCTCTCGTCCTGAGGAAGAGCTTTCCCTTCCAGTGTACAAAGCCTTCCCGTGTCCACCACAGCCTGTTCTTGCTATCTGCTTTAAGGTTTGTTTCATCCTCTTTATCTTATTCCTTCAGACTCCTTTTCTCAACAAATGCGCAACCTCAAGGCAATCCTCTCCGGGGGGAACCATCTTTATCTCCCTACAGCTATTGAACGAGCTCCCGGCCCCGCTTCACTGACTACAGCAGCCATACACTCGTCTTCCGCTTACTTCTCACCCTCTGAAGCCCCCGTCCATCTCTCCTACTCCATGAAAACTCTCTGGACAAAGGTCATTTGTCACATCCTAACCAGGTGAACTTACTCAACCTCGGTGGCATCTGGCCTCCTCCTTCCTGAAGCTCCTCCTGTGAACTCCGTGGCACACTCTGTTCCATCTCATCTCCTTGCCCCTTTCCAGGGTTTCCGTAGGCCTTTTCCTTTGTCAGGTGTCTTCTGCCCTCTTCTCACTTTGCCCCTGCACCTCAGAGGCTCTGGGCACGCCTCTGGCTTCGGCTCCACCTCAATGCCGGAGACTCGGCGAATGCTGTCTCTAAAGCAGTCCACGCGGAACGTGTCCAGCGGCCATCCTCCACCATCACACAGCACCTGCACGGTGCAGGCAGCTGTCTACTGAGCAATTCCGTCTGCCGTTCCCTGCAAAACCGCAACCCTCACGTGAAGAGGTCTATACATGCTCCCTGGGGCTTCCAACCCTGTGATTGTACTGTAAATACAATCTTTACTCTCCAGTCTCCATCAAAGCCTCCTACTTCCAGATTTCATTCATCCAACTGCCTCCTTAACATCTCCACCATGATGCACTTCAGGCATCGCAGACTGAACACCATAGGACCCCTGAGCCCAGCCCACCTGGCATCCTCCTCCCCAGGCCTCCATCTCAGCTGACGTGGCACCATTTACCCAACAGCTCCAACTGGTCCATCATTCTAGTCTCGGCTACTCTTCCTTCGCAACATAAAGCCAGTAAAAGACCTGGCACCTGCTTCTGTAAAGATTACACCCTAGGAAACCATATAGGGTACTTCTACTCTGTCCTATAGGATCGCTATGAATCAGAATTGACTTGATGGCACACATCAAGTACTTACTACCTTTGTAATGTCCCAATAAGAATGCTGCAGTCCTTGGCTCCATTCAAACCCCAAGCTACATGATGGATGTGAAGTGAATTATGGTGGGTATTATGGATTGAATTATGTCAGCCAAACTTATGTGTTGTAAAGGGTCAATATAATCACTATGAGATGATATCGACTCGACAGCATTGAGTTCAGTTTTTGGTTTGCCTGTGGCTAGAATCCCATTTGAGAATGGGTTGTCTTTGTTGTGTTAAAGAGAAGGGATTAACATAGGGTGTATTTTAAGTCAAGCTCTTTTGAGATATGAAAGAAATTAAACAAGTTAGAAAGAAGAGATGGGGTAAGATAAATGCCAGGGCACATGGAAATCTCCAAGGAATCAGAAAGCAGAAGCTGAAGAGACAAGGACCTTCCTCCAGCGCCAACAGAGAGAAAGCCTTCCCTTTGACCTGGCACTCTGAATTCCGGCTTCTAGCCTCCTAAACTATGAGAAAGTAAATTTCTGTTTGCTAAAGCCATCCACTTATGGTATTTCTGTTATAACGGGCACAGGAAGGGGTGTGCACAGATCATACCAGGTGACACTGTCAGAGGGAGCAACACCAAAATGACTGTCCAAAATTTCTGTGCTGTGTTTCAGCAAAATTTTATTATTTTTATTAAAAATACACCTGCAGTTGAGCCCTGGTGGCACAGTGGTTAGGAGATCAGCGGCTAACCAAAAGGTTGGCAGTTCAAATCCACCAGCCGATCCTTGAAAACCCTATGGGGCAATTCTACTCTGTCCTATAGTGTCCCTATGCGTCAGAACCAACAACGGCAATGGGTTTGGGTATAACTGTAGTTGATTATAACAACAAAAACAGCTTACATGTATCAATTTGTATGCCTACAAGGCTAAAACTCTATGCCTATTTACTTTTTGAAGCTTCTAACCTGATTCCGGTCACAGCTGTCATTACTAGCCAATTACAATGACCCTTCAAATCATGTGATTTCATTTGCACGCACCCCACAAACTCAAGATGTTGTTTTCATTTTTGCCGGTGTTCTAATAGTTGCTGATTTTGTCAAGTTTTCGGGTGTTTTGCTACCGTCTTGGGATAATCAGTATTTGTAAACCTGTATCAATAACTTTTTTGAGAATAAAGTAGTAAAGAAGAAGGAGAATCAAAATCATTAATACAAAAAGCATTACTAGTGGTCCCACGTGGGCTGGTAGGAGGAGGTCCATGGGGACTGACACCACACTGGCCGTGCCACTGAACAAAGCAGCAGCAACAGGCAAACACTGCGGCGTTACATGTTCTTTGCAATGCTACACCCCTGTGCCTCCTTGGCACACCGTCTCCCAAAACAAGGTTTGACTTTGACCAGGTGTAGCAGCCTTTATTCCCACCCCCTCAGCTACCAACTGGGAAAAGTAGTTCGGGCGGTTGGGGGCGGGGGGTGGGCAGGGTTGGTTTGTTTGGGTTTTTTTGTTGCTGATGTTGTTTTAAGAAGGAATTCACAAGTGTACCAAGGAGGGGATCCGCGGGACCCCAGCCCTAGGCCAGGCCTTGGGCTGACCCCAGCCCTTTTCAAAGCTGGTGGACAGCCCCAAGCTTTGCTCCAGCTCAGTTGGCGACCGGGGCGGGGAGGGGGGGCACTCTCGGTAAGCACGCGCCTCTGCCGGCCAAGTCCAAGGGCAGGAAGCGCTAGCCACAATCGCTCCCTGGAACCCAGGCCGAAACACATCCATTCTCAACTCCAGTTTCTAGGTGTAAACTGGATACCGCAGCGTGGGGAGACACCCAGGGCTGTTGTGCCCACGAGAATCAGGGAGGCTACAAGCTAGAGCCGGGAGGCAAGGACCAACGAATGGTCCAAGACGATGTCGGGGCTGCAGGTTGCGTCAACAGGCGGGTCCAAGGAGAGACCGCGCCACTGGCTGCCGGAGCGCAGGGCTGCGAGGGACCGCGCCCGACCCGGGTCGGAAGTCGGCCAGGCTCCCCGCTGACCCGCTCGCCGCCTGGGCTGCACGTCTAGGGCGCCCGGGGCAGGAAGCGCGGGCTGCGCATAGGCGCCGCGTAGTCAACAGCCGGCGGGAACTGGGAACAGACAAAGCAAAGCCCTTGAACCTGGGTTCCCGAGTGCCGAGGACTCGGGTGGTTCGTTCGTGTGACAGGCGGTGGCCTAGGTAGCGCCAGCAGCGGCGCGCCGCGTGGACATCGCCGGGACCCCAGCGCGCAGCGCCGCCGGGACTGCCTACTCTGAGGGCGTCCGTGTTCGGGCCTGGCTGCCTAGTCCCTACCGCGCCAGCGTCCTCACCTGGCTCGCCCTCATCCACGCCAGCGACGCCGCCTTTGCTGCCCCAGGTTCCTCTGCCCCAAAGGTCTCCACCTCCCGCCCTTGAGCGAGCCTCGGCCCTGACTGTTCTGCTCTGACTGCCCCCCTCTGAGACACGCCTCTGTCACCCCGGGGTGTCGGCATAGCCGGCTGGAGACGCGTCCAGCAGGTCCGAGCATTCCCGAACATCGCCACTCATTATTGTCACTTCCCCCGCTGAACACCCTAGCCTGCAGTGCCAACAGCGGGCTGTGCGGGGCCGCGCTTTCCTCTCGCTGGGCACGTCCAAGGCCCGCGCGGCTTTCACCCGGCCAGTACTCGGTCCCCAGCGTGGTCATCGCGGGGCGGCCGGGGGCCCCAGGACCGCGCTCCGAAGAGCGGCGGGGATGAGCGGGTCTGCACCTTCCTGGGGGTGAGAGAGCTCCTGCCCCACTTCCTCGCTGGCCAGGGGCGCCAAACGGCCGGTTCTAGGGGGAGGTGGCACGCTCATTCCCGTCACGGACCCGAGACTGAGAGCCCAGAGGGTGTAAACGGCGCCTAACGGACCGTGGACATGCGTGCCCAGTGAGCGCGGCCAGAAACGGCGATGGGACCCTGAACGGGGGGCGGTCCCAGTCTCTGCCCGCCCGACTCCACGCGCGGCTTCCCGTCCCTGCCACGGACAAGTGACGCCTGGGCTCCCGGCTTCGGCTTTCTGGCTCCCAGGCTCCGGTTCTCTGGCTCCGGCTTTTAGGCTCCGGTTCCCAGGCTCCCAGGCTTTCCGACTCCCGACTCCGGCGCGCTCCACCACGCGGCCGCCGCGCTCGCGGCCCGCTGCAAGGAGCTCGCCGGGCGGACCCATCGCTGGCCAGCCTTGCGGCCCGGCCAGCGGGCCCACCACCCGGCCCGACGTCCAGCTCCGAAGGGCTCCCTCCCGCCCCAGGGGTCCAGTCCCGCGCGCCGCCAGCGGGCAGAGCGCTCGCGGCCGGCCTTGGAGCGAGCACTTACTGGGGCTCAGGAAGCACTCGGTGAGCCTTCGGAAGCAGCTCGCGTTTGTAGAGGGTCCATCTTCCATTTCGGAGCCGAGCAGCAACGGGGCCGCAGCCAGGGCCAGGCCGACGCCACGAGGCCGCCGCGCAAAGGGGCCGCCGGGGCCGGGGCGCGCGCCCAGGAGCCCCGCAGGCCACAGGCGGCAGGCGGCGCCGAGCGGGAGCCGGGGCGGCGGCGGCCGGGGCCCGGCGCGCGCGGGCAGCAGCAAGCTCCGGAGCGCCGGCGACAGAAGCAGCCACCGCCTCCCGCCGCCGCTGCGGCGACTGCCACTGGGGGGGCCGCTCAGAGGCGCTGCCTCTTCTCCTCTTCCTCCTCCTCCTCCTCCCACATGGCCGCCTCCCCCCGCCGCCGCCGCGCCCTGCCTTCCTGGGAGACGCGCGGGGAGCTGGCAGGCGGCTGAGGCGGGGAGGAGAGCGCGGGGCGGCGCGGGGGGCGGCGGCCCCAAGCAGAAGGAGGTCAGGGTGGCGGGGGCCAGCGCAGAGGACAGGGCCAGCGCCAAGGGAGCACCAGGCGCGCCCCGGCCGCTGTCACCACCGCTGCGCGCGGGGAAAGCGCCGAGGCTCCGAGGCGCGAGGGGCGGGCGCGCAGGCGGCGGGGCGGCCCGGGGGCGGTCGCAGGGCGGTGGCTCCGGGCGGGACATGCCCCTCTGGCCGCAGGGCAGGCGGTTGCTCTTGGGTCGCGCCGGGCGGCCGGCCGGCTGTCTCCGCCCCTGGGCGCGCTCCGCCGCGGCTCGCGAGGGGCGGGCCGATCCGCCGGCCTCCGCTCCCTCGGGTAGAGTTCCCCGCGGCTTCCCGCGCCGGGGATCCGCACACAGCGTCTTCCGCCGGCCGGACCGGTCTGGAAGAGGCTGCGACCCGCGGAGGGTGGGGGGTGGCGCTCCAGCTCAGACTGTGGCGACCCAGGGAAGCGCCGAGGAGACTGCTTCAGCTTGGCTTTCCAGAGCGGCGGTGATGGAAAGCGCCCCCGGCAGACCGGCGCCCCAACGCCCCGATGCCCCCAGCGCCGCCGCCCACGCTGCGCGCCCCTATAAGCAGGCGGCGCCGGGACCCGCCCCACGTTGGCCTAGGGACGGCTCCTGGCCGGGCCGTCAGCCTGGGTCTGGCATTTCGAATTCTGAGCCCGTAGACTTGCTGCAGCGCCGGCTGCGCACCACGTCGGTCTGTCCCTGCGCAAGGCAGGGGCCCCTCCTGTCGGCGAGCCGGCACTCCAGCCGAGCTGCGCGCCCAGCTCCCTGAGGGGGAATCAAACTTGGACATTGGGTTGGAGTTTCCATAAACGCACAATGTTTCCAATAAAGCAAGGTTTGGGAAACCACTTCTGCCGCAGCACTGTATTTCAAATGCCCCACTTTAAAACTCACTGAGCGCGCAAAAATCCCGCAGCCCTTTGCAGTTGCCCGTGTGGGGCTGGAGGAGGGAAAGGGCTAACTAGGGTGCAAAACAGAAACGCAGGGACGGTCATCGTCCAAAGCCTGCGGGACAACCTCCCCAGCTGCAGCTGTCTTGGATACCCTTCCCCAGCCATGAGTCCAGAAAGTTGCCACGGCAGGGACATGCCGACAAAGGGGCGCTCAGAACAAGGCGCCGCCAAAAGTTTGGGAAAGTTGGAGCGCAGGAGTTCAGGGATGCGCAGATGTCGCACCCCGGCGCGCGGGTTCCAATGAGAGTCTATGGGACCGGCTGTTCGCTTAGGCTTGGCCTCCGTGGATTTGGGTCACCTTTCCTGGAACTAGAGCGCGCGCGCCAGAGCCCGGCCCTTACCAAGGGCACGGCGGTCACACGGAGCGCGCGATGCGCTGGCGCAGGGCCTGGCTGCTCAAACGTGCGCATGGTCACCGGGGCCTTTGCTTGCCTGCGAAGTTTTCTTCTTTCTGCCCAGGCCTCACGTGTTTTTATTTTGAAGTGTGCTCCACGCTCTTCCCTACATTCTTTCCCGACTCTTACCCAAATGCCCCACAGCGGAAATGGGGGGATGTGTATTTGCACCAGACTTAGCCAGTTGGATACCCGGGACATTGTGCGGCTCCCTCGCTCCCCAGCAAAAGTCCACGGGAGTTTCCTCGATTCCAGGGCGGGCTGGGAGTGGCGCGTGTTACAGGTGCCAGCCCTGGCACTCACTGGGTCGTAATCCCTAAATCTGCGGGACAAAAAAATGATTCTGGTAACTCTTACCTGATTAAGAGGCGAGGTTTTAGCTGCCTTTGCTACAGGCAGGGTATCTGCGAAGGAAACGCTAGACATGATCCAGCAAAGGTGCGTTTTCCCGCGATGCCGCCTCCCTGCGAGACGCTCTGGCCGCGCAGACCCCACGCTCGCTGCTGTTGCTGGGGGTCAGGACTTGCGCCGCTGCAGATGCGGACCTGGAGGAGGAGTCTCGGGGGCCGCCCACATTGGTTTAATGAAGACCTATTTCTCCACGGAGTGTTCATTGCCCATTGCTTTATACTCAGAATGTTTTCTCTTGTCAATCCCCTTTCATTAGTTACATTTTTTGGAGTTATTAAAGTGATTTTCCGGTTACAGTTCATTTTCTTGACTATGAGCCACTTTGCGCGCACTAGGGGAGGGGTGGAAAACATCAAATATTTGTTCTCTGACTCTTCCTTCAATCAGGACACACTTTCGAATTCTCATTAACCCTTTTATAGAATCAACCTTTTCTTTCTACTTTTCCTCCTTCTCTTCGCCAATTTCTTGCGGGGAGGACACATTTCCTGGACAAATTAGAAATCACAAAGCATGACAAGGGGAAAGAGACAACTCGGGAAGACTTTTACTGATTGCCGATTGCATTCACTAAGGGTTCGCCCTACTTGCTCCTGGTGTTCACGTTTGTTAATATAAATGTAATAGGTATTCAGCCACTTTTCCTTTCTTCATGAAATACTGCTAAGTCAAAAATTTAAATTACAAACGCACCAAGACTGTCACTCACGCCTGTATTCAGGACTTGCAGCACCTGTTGATTGCGTTTCCTGTGGATTCTTTCCCTTCCCTTTGAGTTTTTCTAGTGATGTATCAGAAAAGGAAGATTGTGTCACTAAACATTTATTACTCTAAACGTTTTATGAATAAACACACTGGCCCATAATTAAGTGGATGCTGCACGAAGTTTGCAAGAGTTATGTGTAAAAATGTTACCAGCTTACAGTGCAGCATAAGCCTGAGATCATTCATTGTAGTTCCAGGAGCATAGGAAGAGCTATGCCAGAAACTCATCCATTGCAGCACTCTGCTTAAATGATTTCCCTCCTTCTCACATCAGAATGGTCAGGCTACACTGCAAATAATAAGAACTAAACGAATATTAAGAGCAGTTAACATCGGTAAAGATGCCAAAATGATCAGCACTGCTGATAAGTCAACGTTTTAAAAGAACACAAAGCATCTGTCTCCCCCCTTCCCCAAGGCTGATAATCAAAAGTTTTATAATGGCAACGAAAACTTGCATTAGTGGACATATGTAGCCATTCCTGTACGTATTTAAGTGCTCCAAAAATTCTCCCATATGTTGTTATTTTTAAATCAAGTTAATTTCATATGTTTTAGTATTTTATGCATAATATGGCACTGTTTTTTTAATTCATATATAGAAGAAACAAATATCTGCCTGTTTATTCTCTAATTTAAGTTATGTTCTTTAAAACTTTTGTGGGTCAAAGAAGATCTTAGGAAATTTTTAAATGACAATTTTCATCTTAAAATTCTGAAATTTCTTTACGATAATTTAACTGTTTAATAACCAAGAGTTAGGTTCGTGACTAATGTGGTTAACATTTAATGAGCTTTTTGGTAAGGGTGTGGGTGGGTGTCTTACTGGTTTTACTTTACCACTTTGGAGAATTGAGCCTACAGCTATAAATTTTATATCACTAACTTATTCTTGACTACCTTGCTTTCTCTTTTAAAATGCTAGTAACTTTTTTAAAATAAAGATATGAAAACAAAGGTTAGTTAAATGTTAAACCCACCCACTTATACATACGCTGTTGTTGTTAGGTGCCTTTAAGCCAGTTCCTCTCACGGAAGGAAGCGCTGTCCTATCCTGTGCCATCCTCACAATAAGGTCTATAGAAAGGGGCACAGTCTCCTTACCTTGACTTAAACTTTTGTGGCTTCTTTAAAATACATAAGAACCCAAGAAAAATAATTCATAAGCAAGTGGCTGTTGTTTCCAAGCTTAATAAAAGCATGTGGGGTTTGCATGTCAGACTTGTCAGTTTAATGGCTAGTAGATTGCTCAGGTGTGGCATGTCAGATCCCACAAGCCCTGTGCATTCTAATAAGATCATTTATTTACTATCAGGCAAATTACAAATGGACTTTGGCTGATAGGCATTTATTCATGCCCTCCCAAGCCCACCAAATCCCCACTATTAGTTCTAAGTTTGTGTCCTTAAGCCTCTTTCAAATTTTTCTCATCCCCTATCCATCATAGCTTTGTTGTACAGACTCCTGGAAGTATGTATTTAGTCTGTGCATAATAACATGCGGCATTAAATCTCTTCTTAAGAAATTCAATGCGTGTATAATTTGCATTGGCAATTTTGTTTTAAAAAGTCTGACATTCGTGTCAGTGCCTATCTTACTACTGAACCCATTGGCGTTGAGTCAATTCTGACTCATAGCAACCCTGTAGGACAGAGCAGAACTGCCACATGGGGTTTCCAAGAAGCAGCTGGTGGATTCCAGCTGCTGACCCCTCGTTAGCAGCCTGGCTCTTAACCACTGCACCACTAGGGACCTTTAATAAAGGCCAGCACACAGTAGGCACTCAAAAATTGTATCCCTGCGTGTAACCTGGAGCCCTGGTCAGCAGACCAAATCCACAAGCCCCTTATTGGAAATCCTGTGGGGCAGTTCTACTATGCCCTATAGGGTCACCATAAGTCGGAATTGACCCCACAGCAATGGGTTTGGTTTTTGGTTTGGTTATCCATTACTCACATGCCAACTGATTACAAATTTCTATTATTCTTGACATTAACCAGCCCTGACGAAAGTGAGGGGTGCATTCTTATGGTACTGTCACGGCCCAGCCTAAAAAAAAATGAGGCCATTATCACTCTAAAAAATATATTATTATAAAATCAGTACACTGACTGCAGCAGACTTGAAGCCAGACCGAAGATGATACCACTAATATCGTCTCCCATTCAGATTCCTACGTCTTCAACAGAGTGTCAGTTAAGTTACTTTTATGAGTTCAAACAAATTAGCTATAAAACAAAATATGTCTTTATTATTTTGATTTTTTTATAAAACAACTGTGTAGGAATGAGCATAGGTATATTATTCTTCATTTTAGAAACTTCAAAAGAGTGTTAATTTTCAATTTAAACACTTTTGATAATATGCAGATGTACAGTGTTCTGTGCAGCAATGAAAGGACTTTGCTTTCACTGGTTAAAACATTAAGATCCCAAATACCTTCGTAAGTATCCACTCCTTCTGAGAAAAGAGGAGGGGTGACCCCTGATTAACACCAAAATCCAAGCGGAAACGTTCACTAATCAAAATCTAAAGCTTTTCGTTCCCTCCTGACAATCAGCTTCCCATAATGCTCTCAGCACCTGGCCCCGAGGCTATCCACGTCAGAAAGAACCCCCGAGTTTGTATAATTAATAGTAAATTCTTATCATCACCACGTCAGGATTCAGCTTTTCCAGAGAAGACACTGTTGTGTAATGACAGAACTATATTTCCAAGATGTTGCCATTAAAAAACAGGGTCCCTTGGGAAACCCATTGGGATTAGCAGGATGCTGAAGCTGTTTGCATTTCTCAAAATTAGAACACAACAGTGTGTTTTGTTTAAATAATCAATATTTTCACCTAACTTTCACAAGTCAGATATATCCATGTAAGTCTACTTTTTAAGAATCAAAGAAAAGCAGCATGAAAATTACATCTTCAGAGAAACAAAGAAAGAAAAAAGTCTAGAAGAAAGGAAGAATTTTTTTTTTTTTTTTTAAGAGAGAGCCAAAGACCAATTTAATCGTTTAAGTAGAAAGCAAGCATGGCTCAGGAATGGCTTACTTTATTAAAGATGCTATCTCCTGGTCCCTGTTGTTAGGAGCGGTCAAGTCCGTTCCGACTCATAGCGACCCTACGCACAACAGAATGAACATGGCCCGGTCCTGCGCCATCTTTATGATTGTTGTTATGCTTGAGGTCATTGTTGCAGCCACTGTGTCAGTCCACCTCGTTGAAGGTCTTCCTCTTTTCCACTGACCCTGCACTCTGTCAAGCATGATGTCCTTCTCCAGGGACTCATCCCTCCTGACAACATGTCCAAAGTGTGTAAGACGCAGTCTCGCCATCCTGGTCCCTAGGAATCCCTTATTTGCAGAAGGGAATATGGTCTCAGAAAGTGTTGTCAAAACTGATATCAACTTAGCCCGCTGTTCTGAGTACCTTAGTGCTCACACAAATTATTGCCTGAGCTGTGAATTGTTAATATCATTTGAAATAGGCAGGTCTTCATCTGTTGCTTGGGACTGTTCTCGAAAACTTTTTTTTTTTTTTTTAATTTTATTAGCCAAATTCTTACCATAGACTTTGACATATGCACAAGGGGTCTGATGCAGTTCTGGAAAAAATAAAATGTGTTAGCTATTCCAGATTTGTCTCAGGGATAAGAATCCAAATGGCTCATTTAATCCAGAGAACTTATTCCTTTCTGTTCATCTCAAAAAAATGTAAGGCCTGGCCTGGAGCCCACGTGGGGCACTGTGGGTTTTGTTCCGGTCTGGGCCAGCACCGGATGGGCATTTCAGGGCATCAAGCGGAGGGAGGCAGGGTTCTTTTGCGGCTCCAATCGTTCTGACGTCAGGCCTTTAAAGGTTGTAAAGGAGGAAAAAGCAATGCTTTTTTCTCCCTGAGGGTCTCTTATTAAAGTGCCAAAAAGAAAAAGGAAGAGAGAGCTAGAGAGCTTACTGCTGGAATCGAGTTCCCTGGCTGCTGACGTGTGTTACAGGATACATGACGCCCAGGGCAGGAGCCAGGGTTTTCAGGATTTGGATTTGAGGATACGATAGGCCCCAGTGGAGACCGTCCTTCCTCTTGCTCACACATATTTCCAGCCTCTATAAAACAGCATGTTGTAAGAGAGATCTAAGGAGTGCTTTATATACGAAAACTTTTGAAATGGACCCTTCTGAGAAAAATAACAGTCAAGACCCAAACGATAAGCAGACTTTTTCCCACTGCGTTTGTTATCTGCATGGCATGACAGTCCTTATTTTTAGCAGCCATCCAGTTGACCCTGACTCATAGCAACCCCAAGCACAATGGGATGAAATACTACCGAGTCCTGTGCCATTCGCCATCCCCATGATGGGTTGCGGATCAGACCGTTGTGATTCATTGGCTGATTTTCAGGATTAGATTGCCAGGACTTTTCTTCCTAGTCTGTCTTAGTCTGATAGCTCTGCTGAAGTCTGTTCAACATCATAGCAACACACAGGCCTCCATGGACAGAGGGGCAGTGGCTGTGCATGAGGCGTATTGGCTGGGAATTGAACCTGGGTCTCCTCTCTGCTTGAAAGGTGCAAACTCTACCACTGAACCACTCACGCCTCATAACTTGACAGAGAGCCACAGGAATCTACAAAAATCATTCAGACTGGTAGAGGAAGCAAGGAGAAGTTGAGGCAGGGCAATATATAGGCCATAGCCTCCCGAATCACAGTCGTGTTGTTGGGTTCAGAAACCGGGATTGTGTAACAGTGCTCATGTGCTGCAATGGTGTTATAGCCGTGGACATAGGCAATGAGGACACGAAGGGTTTTCCCCCGCTCCCCAAAGTTCAGTGTCCACATTCTCCCAATAGTGGAGGATCCTTTAAAGCAGTAATTTGATAGGGTTTCCTGGTCACAAACAGAGTGCCGCAGCACTGAACTAGCCCTGAATACAAATCACTGGTCTCCACATCTTCTCCAAGCTTCCTGTAGATTAATGGGACCCACTGACGTGTTTGCAAGCTTTGCATTTCTCCCTCTCTTCAGCTTGCCGTTCTGCTGGCGATTCCCACTGGAAGTCTCCAGAAATGGCCATTCCAAGAACCTTATGCTCCTGGTAGCTTATCCCAGGTTGTGCCTGGTGGCTCAAGAGTTAAGTGCTTGGCTTCTAACCAAAAGGTTGGTGGTTTGAACCCACCTAGTGGCTACACAGGAGAAAGATGTGGCAATCTCCTCCTATAAAGATTAACCCATTACCATCGAGTTGCTTCTGACTCATAATGGCCCCACAAGACGGAGTAGGGTTCCCAAGGCTGTAAATCTTTATGGAAGCAGACAACCACATTTTTCTCCCACGAGCAGCTGGTAGGTTTAGACCGCCAACTTTGTAGTTAGCAACCAGGTGCTTTAACTATGGCACCACCAGGGCTCATTCCCGTAAAGACTGTTCTTGTTAAGTGTCATCGAGTTAGTCCAACTCATAGCGAACCCTACGCACAATAGAACGAAACTGAAAATTGGTTGCTTGCTATGCTTGAGCCCATTGTTGTAGCCACTGTGCCAATTCATCTTGTTGAGAGTCTTCCTCTTTTTCAATGACCGTCTATTTTACCGAGCATGATGTCCTTCTCCTGAGACTGATCCCTCCTGACAACATGTCCAAAGTATGTGAGATGTAGCCTCACCATCCTTGATTCTAAGAAGTATTTTGGTTGTACTTCTTCCAAGACAGATTTGTTTATTCTTTTGACAGTCCAATGTATATTCAATATTCTTCACCAACACCACAATTCAAAGGCGTCAATTCTTCAGTCTTCCTCATTCATTATCCACCTTTCCAATGTACCTGTAAAGATTACAACCTAGAAAATCCTATGGGGGCGTTCTACTCTGTCGCGTGGGGTCACCATGAGTCAAAATTGACTTAATGGCACCTAACAACAGCAACAATATGCCTACTGGTGTTCGAAATAGTTTTAAGTAGGGACCTTGCTCTGCTCAATAACCCGCCGTCATTGGGATCAAGAACAAAAAAAGAACTATTTAGCACATCAACCCCTAGTTGAAAAAATATACTAAAAAGCCAAACTTACTCTCTTGATTTGAAATCTCCATAATAAATCTCAGTTTTACTTTCTGCTAATTATGGGACGCTGGAAACCTCAAGCAGAAGGACATCATTTTCCACTACAGTTCTTAGTTGCAGTTAATTGCCATCAAGTTGTCTGCGACTCTCGGTACCTTACATATAACAGGATGAAATGTTGCCCAGTCCTGCACCGTCTTCACGGTCATTAGCATGTTTGAGTCCATCGTTGCAGCTATTGTGTTAATCCATCTCACGGAGGGTTTTCCTCACTTTTATCGACCCTCTACCAAGCACGATGTCCTTTCCTGGGGGTTGGCCTTTCCCGATGACCAAAGTAAGTAAGCTGAAGTCTCACTTCGCTTCTAAAGGGCGTTCTGGTTGTATTTCTTCTGAGAAAGATGGATTTGTTTCTTTTTCTGGCATTCCACAGTATATTCAATATTCATCACTAACGCCACAGTTCAAATGCATCAATTATTTTCCTGTCTTCCTTTTTCATTGTCCAGCTTTTTGCATGCATATGAGGCAATTGAAAAGACTGTGTGGCTTGGGTCAGACACATCTTAGTCATCGAAGTGACATCTTTGCTTTTTAAAACTTTAAACAATTGAACAAGACAAATCCCAGCTTCACAGAACAATACATCTAGGTGTTATTTATTGGTTTTGCTCTCCAAGTCATGGTGGTCATTTTTAAAAGGACCCAACTGGCCCAAAAACAAGTCTATGCAATTCTGGTAGAATTGAGCAAACCTGGGACATCTGGGATCCTTCGTTTACTCAAGCCAGGCCACAGAGCCAAGAGCCAGAAGAAATAATTGTGCCACACACGGATGGTGAAGGTGGCTCTGGGGAATCAAAAAGAGAGGGCTTCAGAGTGCATATCATCTGCTTGTGCTGTGTAGACCCTGCACATTCTCTCCTTCCCAAAGGGCCTGATGGCGGGCCTCCAGGTGCTGGGGGGAAAGGGGGAGGAGGGCGCCGTGATCCCAGGACACGTGTGTTATCATCTCTCTACTGACATATCCCATCTGAGTAAAATACACAAAACAAAGGATGCCTTTAAGGCTGCTGGCTTTTTTCCATCCATAGAATAGAGGCCTTACCACAGGTACACCGAGAAATATTACAGAACTTCATGAACAGGTTCAACTCATTTGGTTAACAGACATTTGGGCAATGTTAACACATGCTTTCCGAACAATTCTCCTTGATTAAAAAGTGGAATTGGATAATTAAAACCAAGTTAAAGATAACTGTGACTTTCCCTGATCCTCCTGTATAATTGACACATTACAATTTAATCGCCTTAAAGTATTTCCTGTGTGCCTTTTTCTAGCTTCTCAAGTTACCTAGAAGCAGCAGTATTGCTCATGAAGAAGCTAGTCAGGTTAGGAGTGCTGCGGAGGGCATGAGATTCCTGGGGTTTAGAATACCCCAAACGGCCAATATTCCAGATACTTCAGGTCACAGAACCAGAATAAAAAACATATTTCAACAAGCTTAGAAGTTAAAGGGGCCTGGGGAAATTTTAGATGAATTACTCCGTCCCATAGCTACCTTGCTGCCTTCTCTAATTGCGTCTAACAAATGGAGGAAGGTTATTTGATTCATCTTTCTGATTAGACAACACTGAAGAGACTTATTGATAGGTTTTCCATGTGAAACCCCATATTTTGTCAAGCAGCTCATTGTTTTTGAAGAATCAAGAGTAGATATCTTTGATATAAATGTCATGATGTCTAGTTATTTTGTGAATAGCATCCAACGATAGGCTAGAATGAAACCCTCTTCTGTGTGTGTGTGTGTGTGTGTGTGTGTGGTAAACATATATGTAACAAAAAACTTGACCATTTCAACAATCTCTATATGTATAACCCAGTAGCATTAATTACGTTCAACGTGTTATGCAACCATCACTATTGTTTCCATTTTTTTCCATCACCTTTAAGAAAAGCTCAGTGTCTCCTAAGCAGTGACTTGCACACACAAGTTATAAAACTGATGAAAATTGGCTATAGAAGGTTTAAGGCCTTTGAGTTCCCCTTTAGATATCTATTGTATGCTCTATTCTTTAAGGCAGGATGTTAAAGTTCAGTATTCCCAGATTTCTGCATTTATTGAGGTGAGATCATTCAAAGGGACTCAGTTAAAATGCCCTTCCCATATAAAGGCAATTTTACACATTAAATAGCCCTATTTTATAGTTGGAAATCCTGGTGGCATAGTGGTTAAGTGCTATAGCTGCTAACCAAAAAGTTGTCAGTTCGAATCCACCAGGAATTCCTTGGAAACTCTATGGGGCAGTTGTACTCTGTCCTATTAGGTCGCTATGAGTCAGAATCGACTCAAAGGCAATGGGTTTGTTTTTTTGTTTTTTAATTTTATAGCTGGGCTGGTAATATATGCTACAAAAATCAACTCCTCTCTTTTTAGGCAAACTTTGTAGTAACTATAAAATATAAGTGGAGTCTGATTTTATTTTTGAATTCTGGCTAAAATGAATATAAACAAGTTTTCAGAATTAAGACCAACAGAAAAAGGTAAAGTGTGACTCACTATGACAGTGGATGTCATGTGTCAGCTTGGCAGGGCTGTGATCCTCAGTGATCTGGAAGACACTCGATTTGTACTCTTCCATAATGTAATGTAATCACCTTCCATTTTGTGATCTGATGTTGTCAGCCAATCAGCTGAAAAGGGAGTTTCCTTGGGGGTGTGGCCTGCCTCCCGAATATAAATGAATGCTTTGTCAACCTGCATTCTTCTTGTCGCCTGACCTCCGAATCCTGGGACATAAGCCTGCAGAAGTCTCAACCTGCTGTCTCACCTGCGGATCTTGGATACTTGGAGATGCCAGCTCCCACAATCCTGAGAGCCAGCAGAGGTCTCCAGCCTAATGCCTGACCTATGGATTTGGGAGTTGCCAGCCTCCACATCTATGTGAGCCATTTCCATTTCCTTAAAGTAAGTGTCTCACTGGTTTTGCTCCTCTGGAGAACTCAGACTAAGACATTCACTAAAATAGTGCTTTAAATACTTAAGAGTGCTTCCTGCATTTAGGACTTGATTCTATTTATTAAAATAAAAGGTATCCACATAGTTTACCTGGAACTCATTAACTGCAGAAAGGCACGTATTACTTATGTATATCTGACTAGTCACCACATAGAACAATCTTTTCTAGCTTGACCAAAGCCTTTTAAAACAATTTAGAGTTCACTGTGGTTTACTGAAGCTGCCAGCCTTTGGTAGATATAAAAGAATACCCAACCCCACCCTACAAAGGAACTTCCAAGGGATTAAAATAAGGTAACAGCAGAGCCCACCCTGCCCTGAGCAACAATTAAGCCTGAAGTTGACCACTTCGCCCGTCCCAGGGCTTTCGTTTCTCGGTGAGCTGATCGGGGAGCAGTCACCAAACACAGGACCACTGGGAGGAAAATATAACTTGAGAAAATTTGAACTTTTCAACAGTAAACTAGATTGAGGCAGGAGAAAGGGGTGGTATAAGAGAAAATTCCATCTACAGGTTCTCTCTTAGTGTGTACACAGCTAGTGCTGTTTTTGATTTAAAAAGTCAACCTAATACATATATGGTTGACTTTTGTTTCCGGCATCTATAAATCCATTTTGATGCATATTATACCTAAATAAGGAAAGCGTGTTGTTGTTAGGTGCCATAGAGTTGACTCTGACTTGCAGTGACCCTGTAGGTCAGAGTAGAACTGCCCTATAGGGTTCCCAAGGCAGTAAACTTTATGGGAGCAGATTGCCAGGTCTTTTCTCCTGCAGAGCCACTGGTGGGTTTGAATCACTAACCTTGGGGTTAGCAACTGAGCACTTAACTGCTGCACTACCTGGGCTCCTAAAGGAAAGCATAGCAATTAATTATTTTTAATTAGGTTTTTTTTCATGTCATAGTAGGTTTGGGTTTATTAGATCAGTGCAGCTTCTTTGGTAGCCTTTGGAAAGGCAAGGGTTAAAAGCTGGGTTTTCAGAGGACAGGATCCCCAGGTTACTGGTGTGGCCCCAGCACAGTGAACAAGCTCGTGGGACCTGAGACCGCCCCCCCCACCCCCCACAACACAGGCCTCTTCAGTCACTCGTGGCGTCAAAGAATTGGTTTATGTATTTAGTTTTCCTTTCTCTTATATTTCATGTCATTAGTTCCAGCTATTTATTAACTCCCTTTCACACTTCCTTGCTTTGTTGTTTGTTTTCTAGTTTCTTACAATGCATATCAGCTCATTTATTTTTAATCTTTCTTCTTTAATCACGAAGGCATCATGAGCCGGACATCTTCCCCAGAGACAAGCTTTCTGGGGATCCCATAGGCTTGAAAATAAAAAGCTTTACTTTTCCCTTGTGTCTAGATGGTTTCTAATTCCAGCTTTAATATCGTTTTTGAACCATGGGTTCCCTAAAAGTATGTTTATTCATTTCCACATTGTTAAGAATATTTTCAGCCACATAATTACTATTTTATTTATTTTTTGGTTTGGATTTATGTAAAGGAATGTGGCCTATAAACTCCTTAATTTTAAACTTAGAAAAAATTTTTTCATGTGCAAGTACAGGAGCAAACGTTACAAACATTCAGTGGGGAAGCAGAGTCTGAGGTGGTCAGGCTCCTGCAGAAGCAATGGCTGATGTCTTTGTTCTAGAGACAAATGGCCCAGGCTCAAATCTTGCTACAACCCCTTTCCAAGTTGTGTGTTCACAGACAAAATCCAGGACATTTCTGAGCTTCATTTTCCATCTTTAAAACAGAAGCAGTAAGAACTTGGCCTCCTAGTGCTGTGGTGAAGATGACAGGACACTCCAGTGTAAACACGGCGAGGGCAGTGCCTGCACACAGCACGCCCTCCACAAGGAGGAATAAAACCCAAGACACCCATTGCCATCAATTGCAACTCATAGCGACCCTATAGAACAGAGCAGAACTGCCCTGTAGGGCTTCCAAGGAGCAGCTGGTGGATTGAAACGGCCTACCTTTTGGTTGGCAGCCAAGCTCTTAACTACTGCACCACCAGAGCTCCACAGACAGGAATATCACTTAAAAACTAAGGAAAAAAAAAAAAAACTTTGGCCTCTGGAGTCAGAACACACCTGGTTTTGAATTCCAGACCTGCCACTTCTTTGCTACTTGCTCTTGGCAAGTGCACTGGTTTCCTTAGGCAGCTGTAGCAAAGTACCACAAACTGAGTGGCTTATAAGAGCAAAAATGTATCTTCTCACAGTTCTGGAGGCCACAAGTCCAAATCAGGGTGTTGGCAGAGCCAGGTCCCCTCTGAAGGCACCAGGGGAAGATCTCTGATCGTGCCCTCCAGCTCCTGGTAGCGCTAGGCGCTCCTTGGTTTGTAGATGCCTCCCCACATGGCCTGTCTTCCCCTCTGTAAGCCTGCTTTCTGCTTTTATAAGACACCACTGAGGTGCGATTAGAACATACCCTACTCCAGCATGACTTCCTGGTAGCCTAGCTGATAACACCTTTAAAGACCTTATTTTCTAACAATTAGTCCCTAGGTGTTGCAAATGGTTAAGAGCTCAACTAGCCAAAAGGTTGGCAGTTTGAACCCATCCAGAGGCATCTCAGGAGTCGGGCCTGGTGATTTGCTTCCCAAAGGTTGCAGCCTTGAAAACCCTGTGGTGTACACTTCTACTCTGCACACATGGGGTCACTATGAGTTGAAATGGATTGGAAGGCAACTAACAATAAGAACAACAACAGCCATTCCAAACAAGGTCGTACCCACAGGTAGAGACATATCTTTTTGTGGGACACAATACTGTCCATAATAGCAAGTCATTTAACATTGTGACATCCCATTTCCTTACCGTGTGCAAGGGGCTAGGAGTAACTGTGAGCGTTCTCTGAGACCACACACGTAGACCACCAACCCAGTGCCTGGCACTGAGCAAAAGCCCAATAACTGGGACCTGCTATTTATACACAGTTCTATTCTGCAATACATGGGGTTGCTATCGGTCAGAATCAGCTCGACAGCAACTGGGGCCGGACATTATTCTAGGTACCTGGCATACCACGTGAACAAAACAGACAAAAAAAAAAAAAAAAAACCCTGCCCTTTGAAGCTTATATACCAGAATGGATAAAAAAACAATAAATACGACACTTCGATAAGTTCTGTAATGTGGTAGAATGTGACAAGTGCGATAGGAAAGAAACGGAGCTGGGGGCTTAGGCTAGGAGCACAGGGCAGACTGCATTCCCAACAGTGCGCTCAGCCAAGACCGCGTTGAGAAGCTGATATCTGAGCCAAGACTTGAAGCAGGTGAGAGGGGGACCTTGAGCGTGGGTGGGGAAAGAGGGTCTGAGGCCAGGACCACTTGTGGGAAGGCTGTTGTCATGGAGTAGAGTAACAGCAAGTAGCAGCAAGGTATCTGGAACAGCCGAGGGGACAGAGAGGTCATGGGGATGAGTTCACCTGGGTCATTCTAGGACCTTCTAAAGACTCCGGCTTCCATAACTCATCAAAGATTGGGCTCGACTATAAGAAATAAAATGATAATCGTGAAGAGTGTTCTTCTTAGCTCAAGTAGATACATGAGACTAAATGGGCAGCTCCTGTCCAGAGGTGAGATGAGAAGGCAGAAAGGACAGGAGCTGGTTGAATGAACGCGGTAAATCTGGGGTGGAAAGGAGGAGTGTGCTGTCACATTATAGGGAGAGCAGCTAGGGTCACATAACAATATGTACATAAATTTTTGTATGAGAAACTAACTTGAACTGTGAACTTTCACTTAAAGCACAATTAAATAAAAAAAAGACTGGCTTCCATTCTTTGTGAAATGGAGAGACACCAGTGGATTGACACTATCGGACTTTGGTTTTGAAAATCATCTACTTTCCATGTATATATTTTTTCTCCTGAATTGCTCAAGAAAGCAGGTTGCTATGAGATTGACAAAGTGTCATTCCATATTTTTGTTTCCAATCCTGTGTCAAGATGGGACTTCAGGAGAGAACAGAACTGAAATCTTCCACAAAGCTCAGAGGATGCCTGGGAGGACCTCAGGGGCCACCTCCTTGGGCAGGACCAATACTGACTCATCCCCAATCAGTAAAGCAGCTCTGATAACAACATTCAAAGAAAAGGCATAAAACGATGCTTAAATTATCCATTTTCTTCCTCTCTATTGTTCCTTCCCTGTTTTAAAGCGGCCACATTTGGGTTCAGACCCTTTTCTTCTATATTACTGGCGGGGGAAGGGGGAAGAGATCCTGTATGATCTTTTAAGAAGCTATGTTATCATTAGCTGCCATGCGCCATCCCCATGACTGGTTGGGGATCAAACCATTGTGATCTATGGGGTTTTCACTGACTGATTTTCAGAAGCAGGTCATCAGGTCCAGCTTAGTCTGGAAGCTCCCTGAAACCTGTTCAGCATCCGGGCAACACGCAAGCCTTCGCTGACAGGTGGGTGGTGGCTGCGCATGAGATACATTGGCCAGGAATTGAATCTGGGTCTCTCACCGGAAGGCAAGAATTCTACCACTGAGCAACCACTCACTGCCCTCTTAAGAAGCTATAAACTTTAAATTTTTTATTTTAAACTAGAAGTATGAAAGCTCAAATTCTCCTGTTTCATTTGGATTCCAAAATAAAGGTATTAAAATCTTTTCTCCCCTTTCGATTCTACTTGCACTGTGGCAAGCCACGGTTTTCCCTAATGGCACACATTCTATGCTGGCCCCCAGCCCCTGACCAGGTTCATTTGCAGCGTTCATCTCAAATCCTCTCACGCTGCTAGGTCACAACCCTCATCCACCCACACTTAGATTCTCCCCCTCACTTTTCTCTCTTTGTACTAACAGGTTTTATACATTAGATCTTACCAAAAAAGAAAGAAAGAAAAAATCCCCTTGAATAGGATAAATTAGCACACACGTTCTTTTTTGCACGTCGGAAATTCTATCCTAGCCAATTGGCACCACATCAGCCATCTTCCAGCAGGGACCTCTGGTTTGTGTTTCCTTCTAGAAGGAGATGTAAAAGAGCTGGACTTTTCCAGATTCTTCTATTTTAAGGAATGTGCTATGAGATGAAGGAGGATGGGAGCTTATCTGGGAAAAGGGTCCCACTGAAATGATCATCTGGAGTATTTTCCTTAAGGACATTTGATAAAATACTACACTTGAAAGACATTTTCAGTGCACAGCATGTGGTCCCTGCAGGGAAGCACGGCCCCGGCCCCGAGTGTTCAGGATAAGGAGCTGTCCTACCTCTCATCTTGATTTATCTTCAGAACAACCTTACCAGGGAGACAGGACAGATCCAACCCACAGGGCAGAGATGGCAGTAACAGAAGCCAGGCTAGGTTATTTAGTTCCGTTTAAGAAGGCAGTAAGACACATTGCACTGGGCAAATCTGCTGCAAAAGACCTCTTTAAAGTGTTGAAAAGCAAAGATGTCACCTTGAGCCTGACCCAAGCCATATTTTCAATGACCTCATATGCATGTGAAAGCTGGACGATGAATAAGGAAGACCAAAACACCTCCTGGCCCTGTGCCATCCTCACAATCCTTAAGCTTGAACCCACTGTTGCCGCCACTGTGTCAGTCCATCTCGTTGAGGGTCTTCCTCCTTTTTGCTGGCACTCCACTTTACCAAGCACGATGTCCTTCTGCAGGGACTGATCCCTCCTGATAATGTGTCCAAAGTATGTGAGACGTAGTCTTGCCATCCTTGCTTCTAAGGAACATACTGGCTGTTTTTTTTTTTTTCCGAGACAGATCTGTTCTTTTGGCAGTCCATGATATATTCAATATTCTTTGCCAACACCACAATTCAAAGGCATCTATTCGGGGAATCATGGCCTAGTCAAATTGACACACATTTTAGGGGGGCACAATTCAATCCGTAACAGAACGTAAGCCTCCAGAAGTCTCTGGCCTGCACCTGGCCTGCAGATTTTGGATTCATCAACCCTGACAACCCTATGAGCCAACAGAGGCATCTAGACGGCTGCCTGACCTGCAGATTTTGGGCTGGTCACCCCCTACAAACCCACGAGCCAGCGGAGATCTTCGACCTGTTGCCTGACCTGAGGATTTGGAACTTGCCAGTCCCCACAATTGCATGAGCCATTTCCTTGAAGTAAATTTCTCTCTGTGTACATTTATATATGCATCACTGCTGTTGCTCCTCTAGACAGCCCAGACTGGACAGTTGTCACAGAAAAGTTGGTGAGAACCTTCTCCCTCCCCTTCCTACTAAGCCCAGAAAAAAAAAAAAGAAGGATGCTAAAAAAAAAAGAACAAAAAAACTGAGGTGATTCCAACTTATGCTGACCCATGGGTTATAGAGTAGATTCCTGGCTGTAACCTTTACAGATGCAGACCTCCAGGACTTTCTTTCATGGCACTGCTCCATGGGTTTGAGCCACCCTTCTTTTTTTTTTTTTTCTTTCTATCAGTAGCAGAGAGCAAACTATTTGCATCACCCAGTGACCTCCAGAGAAGGATATTGGGTGAGCAAGCTCGCTGGGAAAGAGGACGTCTGAATTCTGACCCAGCCCTTCCTTCTAGCTCCCGAGGGCCTGTGGCCTTGCTCCTCATCCTCCAGACATGTGCCATCACCAAAGCCAGGCTGGGCTTCCAAAGCTGTTGTCAAAACGCATGCGCTTCAATTGGTCTCAACCCACCTGGATCAAAGGAGAGTGAAGAACTCCAAGGTCACGTGATAACTATGAGCCCGAGACAGAAAGGGCCACACGAACTAGAGACTTACGTCATCCTGAGACCAGAAGAACTAGATGGTGCCTGGCCACAACCAATGACTGCCCTGACAGAGAGCACAATGGAGAACTCCTGAGGGAGCAGGAGAACAGTGGGATGCAGACCCCAAATTCTCATAAAAAGACCAGACTTAATGGTCTGACTGAGACTAGAAGAATCCCGGCGGTCATGGTCCCCAAACCTTCTGTTGGCCCAGGACAGGAACCATTCCTGAAGACTACTCATCAGACATGGAAGGGACTGGACAAGTGGGTAGGAGAGAGATGCTGATGAAGAGTGAGCTACTTGTATCAGGTGGACACTTGAGACTGTATTGGCGTCTCCTGTCTGGAGGGGAGACGGGAGGGTAGAGAGGGTTTGAAACTGACAAAACGGTCACAAAAGGAGAGACTGGAAGGAGGGAGCGGGCTGACTCATTAGGGGGAGAGTAAATCGGAGTAACGTAGTAAGGTGTATATAAGCTTATATGTGAGAGACTGACTTGATTTGTAAACTTTCACTTAAAGCACAATAAAAATTATTAAAAAAAAAAAAAGACAAGACCATAAAAAAAAAAAAAAAAAGACTATCAGAACACTGAGAAAATCATTCTGGAATGAGGATTATAAGACCTCTATTATCCACTCTGACACTACCTGGCTATATAACCACAGCTTTGGACAAGTCATCCTATAACGACCTTTATTTAATTAACTGTAAAATGAACCACTTTAAATGATAACTAGACCCCATCCAGTTCTATAAATGCCTTGACAAAGCATTCGGCACATAACTATTAAATGAGTTTGGGTCCGGGAATGTCAGTGTGTGTTAAAATTAAAAAAAAAAAAAAGCTCAGCTATATTTTCTTTGCCAAAAAAAAAAAAAGCATGCGCTGAGGAAAGACCTCACAAACTCCTGAGGTTAAAGGCTGTTGTATTCCCAGTTTGGAAATATATATACAGTAAATTTGAACCATATGAAATTGCTGAAATTCAACTGTTTTTACCTACAAAATTGGTATTGTTTACATGGCTAAATCTTATATATAGCTATGTTCTACGCGTTCCATGCATCCAATTTCCAGGTGCAGACAGCGAAGGTTGGCTGTCCTGGAATAATCTCCACCTTGTGGTTCCCATGTATATTGGGAACTGGGATGGGAACAAACAACTGTGAATTGCATTCTTTGGTTTATAAAAAACCCATTGCCATCGAGTCTATTCTGATTCATAGCGACCCTGTAGTACAGAGCAGAACTGCCCCTTCTGGTTTCCAAGGAGCTGCTGGTGGATTCAAACTGCCAACCTTTTGGTTAGCAGCCAAAGCTCCTAATCACTTGCTTCAGGGGGCACTGCCTAGACCCATGTGACCCCCATGCTTCTCTCTTCCCCTTCTGGAGGCTCCCTGCCCCTTCTCTCCTCTCTTAAAGACCTCTTGCTGTGAGGGACCACACCCCGCACATGACTGTCAATACACTAACCCCAATAAATAGTTTACTGTCTCCTGGTCATATCCCTTTTCTGTTGTTGTTGGGTGCCGTTGAGTCAATTCCAACTCAAGCAACCCTATAATACAGGGTAGAACTGCCCCCCTAAAGTTTCCACAGCTGAAATCTTTACAGGAGCAGCTTGCCAGCTCTTTCTCTTGCTGAGCCGCTGGCTGGGTTCAAACCTCAGACTTTTCGGTTAGCAGCTGAGTGCTTAACTGTTGCACCACCAGGGCTCCTTTTCCTAGATTCCCTCAAACTCACTACATCATCTAGTGAGGGAAAAGCGAAAACACCATCACGACACTTCCGCTCTAAGGTTTTGGGAATAATATAGGAAAGAGAGATTTAAGGCCAAATACAATATTTTACAAGCTCTAAAATTTAAGTGAGTTTCTGCCAAAAAAAAGGATCACGATTTAGCTGCAACAACTCCACTGAGAAAATGAGGAAAAATGTTTTCTCCATTTTACCAGAAGGCATCTTTCCAGCTACATTTGAGATGCTTTCCCTGGAGATAGGCACAGCTCAAGCACAATAAGAAAAACAGGTAAGTGGAGACTTGTTCACATAAATTGACCTTGAACTTAAGTCATAATCTGCAGACAATAATTAGATAAAGATGAAAGAACCTTGGAAAGTTTCTACCACGGCGTAGCAACATACACTCAAAATGCTTCTTTTCAAAAATACCCATTACCTTTTGTCTAAATATGTCTATTTCCTCTTGTCTAGATCTGGGTGGCCAACTTGAAGAAAATGCTTTTATATGCTAATATCTTTGCATCGCTGTGGAACCTTTAATTCTAAAGAGTCTCAAATTACTCTGTGAATTGCATATGGAAACCTCCTAGGTAAAATGTATGTCAGACTTTCCGCAGAGCAGAGTGCAGGAGGAGCCCTGGAGTTTCCTTTTATTGTAACAAGGCCTGTATTTAAAGAGTACTGCAGGGACGCCAGTTCAGCTCCTTCAGCATGCCCACGGGATGGTTACAGGAGCCTATATGATTAAATCCGCTTTCCAGATGGTGAACATGGAGACATTTGCTGTACAAGACAAAATAGTCAGCCTCCTAAGTCTTAGTTCCATGTGGCTATAGAAAAAGAGACAATTTTAAAATGAATTTCCTTTTTTTTTTTTTTTCTTTTTTAAGGCATCTGTACTTACATCAATTGTTTTTGGAATATACATATATATATATAAACCAAAAACCAAACCCAGTGCCTTCGAGTGGATTCCGACATATATATGTATATATATAGAGAGAGAGAGAGTGTGTGTGTGTGTGTGTGTGTGTGTGTTCCCTTAAAAGCAGTGGTTCAGAATCCCCTGGACAGCTTCTTTAAATACAGACTGCCATCCCCCCGCCATGAGGTCCTCATTCAGTGGGTCTGGAGTGGGGTTGGAGCCTGGTTGCGCAGTGGTTAGGAGCCCAGCTGCTAAACAAAAGGTCAACAGTTCAAATCCACCAGCTGCTCCTTGGAAACCTTATGGGACAATTCCACTCTGTCCTGTAGGGTCAGTATGAGTGGGAATCGACTTGATGGCAACACATTTAGTTTCGGTTTGGGGTGGGGTTGAGAGTTGCATTTCTAACAAGTTCTAGGTGATGCTGATGGTACTGGTTCCAGGGACCCCTGCTCTTTTAAAGCCGTAAGGAATCCAGAATTACCATATATGCTTCTTCTCCTAAGAAGAGCAAATTGGGGACTGGACACAGGCAGTATCTGGAATAAGCATTCTGAAATTTGCAATCATTTCCTGAGGATGAGACTCAGGGCTGCAGCCCGGTATAAAAGATGAGATCTTTGCGAGTCACAGCTGCTGTGCACTGAAGGGATCGGTTGGACAGAACCATTTGCCACACTACTTGTTCTTCCCCAAAAGAGCCTCCAAAGAACAAGAAAAGCTTAGAGAAGTTCATTAAGATCCTAAACTGACTTGATACATCTGAGTCGGAAACAACTTGGCAGCAATGGGTTTGGTTTGGGGTTTGGTTTATCAATGGTAATGAGTTCAATTTTTCTGCAATTATGTACCACCACCAAAGGAGAGTATAGCGCTTCACAGGAGACTGGGCACAATTCTGGAAAATCAATTTCTTATGGCCAGAGGAAATCCTTCTAAGTTGCCCTTGATCTGGTTTTTGGCTTGTTGATTTCCCACCAATTTATTAAAGCAGTTGTTATGGATTGAATTGTGTGCCTCATCCCTGGAAAAAGGAAAAGGAAAAAAGGTACATCAAAGTCCTAACCTTTGTACTGTGAGGCTGACTTGTTTGGAAACAGAGGCTTTGAAGACCTTATCAGTTAACATGAGGTCATTCCAGCGGTAGGGGGACCTAATCCAATCTGAGTGAGGTCCTTTAAGAAGAGGAGGGACACAGCCACAGAGGGAAGATGTCCACACGAAGACAGTTACTCTGCAACTTCAAGCCAAGGGACGCCCGAGGCCACCAGCAGCCGGGAAACGCACAGGGTCTTGCCTCAGATGCTTGGAGACAGCACAGCCCTGACGACATCTTGATCTCTGACTTGTAGCCTCTAGGACTGTGAGAGAATAAATTTCTGTCATTTTAAGCCACCCAGCTTGTGATCCTTTTTTACATCAGCCCTGGGAAACAAATACCCCATCTTAGCACATACCCTGCGTTACGACTCCCTGTTTACTTGTTTGATTCCCCTTCTAGAATGTAGAAGGGGGACATGTTAGCTGACCAGGTCTGTACCAACAATCCCACCTGCAGTGTTTAGCCCAGGCCCCAGCACACAGTGTAGATTCAAAAAAGATGTGATAAATGTGAACGGGAGGTCGGTGGAGGATTGAAGATGTGGACAGTGCTCCTGGGGGGGGGCGAGTTTTCTGAGATGGACTGATTAGCAGAGTACAGACACAGCTTTCAAGGGCGGGTGAAGCAGGTGTTAATTAGAAACACAGACGTAAGGATGCCATTTAGGACACACCAAGACCAGTGATGGGGCATCGCAGACTGGAGTCCTAAATGAAGGAGTAGATAATGACTGATTTATACAACAACCACACAGAGCATGTATGGGCACACACACACACTCATGTGCCTGCGCACATACACGTGCATGCACACACAAGGGCAGTGCACGCATGCATCCACACACATGTGCGGTGCACACACACGCATGCACATAAAACGTGCAGTGCACATAGATGCATGTGCAGTGCACACAGATGAATGCACACACGTGCAGTACACACATATACTCATGCATGCGCGCACACACACACACACACACACACACACACACACTTCACCCTGGTAGAGCCTCAGTAGCCTGGCTTTGCAGTCCCACCTGTCTGCCGTGTTCCCTGTTGCCCAGGGCCTGGTTGTGGGTTTGTGGGAGACAGAAGGATTCCTCTAAGGTGTGCTTCAATGGAGACGCTGCTTCATTAATTTGAAGTGATTCTTATTCCAGATAGCTGAAGATTAGGTGCCACATTTTATTATAATTTTAAAATGCCACACTTTTCCAGCGTGTCACCGACCTCGCTGGCTTGGTAGACGCAGCACAACCTCTTTCTTCTCAAGGCCTCTGGGGTAACACCAAGCTTCTGCACACCACGACTGCGGAGTTGGGTAGTAAAGGGCATAGAACTGAATATATAGTGACACCAAGGTGCCCTTGATCCGGACTTATTGAGAGTGTTACTCATTGAGATTTTTTATCATTTTCCTGCTATTTCATCTTTTCTGCAGCTTCCCATGACCTTTGTGACCTCATCGCCTACTATCTCATGCCCTCCCTCCCCCACCCCACGGCTGACTCTCCTGCAGCTACATTCATCCCCTTGCTGCATCTCAGGTTGCCAGGCTTTCAGGTGGTCACTGCAGGGCCTCAGCACCTGCTGTTCCCTCTGTCTGGGATGTTCTTTACCCACACCAGTTACTGTTGAGCTGACCCTGACTCATGGTGACCCCACGTGTGTCAGAGTAGAACTATGCTGCATTGAGCACAATCAGCAATGGGAGGCCCATGGGGTAGTAGGCAATGAGGTCACAATGGGTGATTTTTCTGAAGTAGATCACCAGGTGCCTCTGGGTGGACTCGAACCTCTAGCCTTTTAGTTATCAGCTGAGGTCATTAACTTTTTGCACCATCCAGGGACTCTATTCCTTGCCCAGGTATCCACATTCCTCTCCTCCTTCAGGGGGCAGAGCCAAGATGGAGGAATAGACAGGTGCATCCGGTGAGCCCTCTTTATAACAAAGACCCGAAAAAACAAGTGAAACGAGTATATTTGTGACAAGCTGGGAGCCCTGAGCTTCAAAGGCAAGCTTAGAAAACAAACTGAGGGGCGGGGGAAGAAGAGACCGTTCAGAAGTGGAGAGAGTTACCGGACCTGAATTGTTGGGAGCTCTCAGGCACCATTCCCAGAGCCACGGCAGTGGCGGGCTGGTACTAACGTTTGGCTGCAGTTTCCTCAGGGAGAATCAGCCAGCCACACAGTCTACTCACACCTCCAGAACCTAAAGAGAACGACACTCACGGCAAAAGCTAAGTACTTGCGTGTATTTTACTGCAACCCCCCACACCCAAGCCAGCTTCAGTGGCTGAATTCCCTGGGCCTGAGATAGGCCCTGTAGAGTGCCTAGAGCCATTCTCCCGGCCTTAGAGAAGGAAAAAAATTGCATTTGGGAGAAAAGATAATTTGCCAGCTCCACTAACTGGGGAAGCTCAGGACAGAAGTAGCTCCTGTCCAGGCATAAACGGTCTGTGGATTTGAGCACTTTTTCCTTCTGCATGGACTTGTGTGGGCCTATTTTGGGAGAATAGGCCCTTGTTGGCAGACCCCAACCATTTCAGCTGTGTGCTGGAGAGGTGGGTGTTTGATGTTTGACATTGCTTTGCCTATTAACCAAGGTCTCACCTACCCACATCAGGGACCTTAGGACTGGTAGCACCACTCAGGTCACCCAGCCACCCATGACAGGGGTCCAAGGATAACTGGTACCTCCCAGTCCTTAGAACTAAAAACTTTGGGTGCCCATGGTCCATCTGCAGAACCCACCCACCAGCACGCTCTAAGGAACAGAGAATTGTTTTCCTCAGAGACAGTTGGGGGTCCGTTCTCAGCCCCCTGCCTTGTTCAGAGCATGACCCCCTGCTGCAATCAGATACTGGTATATACGCCAATCACCCCTGCCCCTCTAAGACGGTAGGACAAAGCCTGTACCACACACTTGATGATCAGCTACCTGGAAACCTGAGCAGAATTCATACAAGAAAACCAAATGCACTCCTAGACTGATATACCTAATAACAGCTCTAGCCAGCTGGGGACAGGACACCAGAGCTCCAAAGGTGAAAATAATCAAGCTAGCTCACTCAAGCAACCCATTCGGGTATATCAAAACAAAACAAAGCAAGAAGCTACAACACAGTAAACAAGCATAAACTAATACAATAACTTATAGATGGCTTGGAGACAACAGTCAGTATCAAGTCACATAAAGAAACAGACCATGATCACCTCAACAAGCTCTCAAAACAAAGAATCCAGGGATCTTCTAGATAAAAGTGCATTCCTGGAATTACCAGATGCAGAATACAAAAGTTTAGTGTACAGAACCCTCTAAGACATCAGGAAGGAAATGAGGCAATACACAGAACAAGCCAAGGAACACACAGATAAACCAAATGAAGAAATTAGAAGATTATTCAGGAACACAATGAAAAATTTAATGAGCTGGAAAAATCCATAGACAGACAGCTGTCAGAAATTCAGATTAACAATAAAATTACAGAAGTAGACAACTCAATAGAAAGTCAGAGGAGTAGAATTGAGCAAGTAGAAGCCAGAATTTCTGAACTCAAAGATAAATCACTTGGCACTAACATATTTGAAGAAAAATCAGATAAAGAATTAAAAAAAATGAAGAAACCTTAAGAATCATGTGGGACTCTATCAAGAGAAATAACCTACGAGTGATTGGAGTACCAGAACAGGGTGGGATAACAGAAAATACAGAGAGAATTGTTGAAGATTTCTTGACAGAAAACTTCCCTGATATTGTGAAAGATGAGAAGATGCCTATCCAAGATGCTCATCGAACTCCACATAAGGTAGATGTTAAAAGAAAGTCACCAAGACATATTATAATCAAAGTTGCCAAAGCCAAAGATAAAGAGAGAATTTTAAGAGCAGCTAGGGATAAACGAAAAGTCACCTACAAAGGGGAGCCAATAGGAATAAGCTCGGGCTACTTGGCAGAAACCATGCAAGCAAGAAGGCATTGGGATGACATATTTAAAAAATGGAAGGAAAAAAATTGCCAGCCAAGAATCATATATCCAGCAAAACTGTCTCTTAAATATGAAGGTGAAATTAGGACATTTCCAGATAAGAAGAAGTTTAGGGAATTCGTAAAAACCAAACCTTCCCTCTTTTAGGTCTTTCTCAAAAGTCATATTCACCGGGAGGCCTTCCCTGACCTCACTGTTTAAAATGCAAGCCTCTCCCCTCCCTCGTGCCCTCCACCGCCCCCACCTTGATTTTCTCAGGAACATTTACCAGTCCCTGATAAAAAAAGCCTACTTAATTATTTCTGCAGCGTGCCTCCTCTCACTGAGACCCAAGGGTGGCGGGGTTGTGTTTTGTCCACTGCTGTACCCCCAGAACAGTGCAGAACAGCCTGGTGCGGGGCAGATACTAATAAATCATCCTCTGTGGATAAATAAAGGTAATATGCTGAGCACAGCCCCTGCCACATAGCTTGCTGTTGTTGTTAGGTGCCATCCAGGCGGTTCTGACTCATAGCAACCCTGTGTACAACACTGCCCGGTCCTGCACCGTCCTCACAATCATGATTATGCTGAGCCCATTGTTGCAGCCACTGTGTCAATCCATCTCACTGAGGGTCTTCCTCTTTTCTGCTGACCCTCTACTTTACCAAGCACCACATAGCTGGCAATCAGTAAATATTTGTTCAAGAATCAACGACTAAATCAATGGCTTCTCCAAGATAATTCCCAGAGTCAATCCTGAAGCAGCATCTTCAAGGCAGCTTGCTTGCCCTTCGACAAGCCATTCTCTTCACTGTGGCGTCCACTGCTATTCGCATCATGGGGTACATTATAATTGTTTCGATCATTTCTGAATCAAAGCACAGTAGGCTTTGCTTGCTCCTACATCACCGTCTGACCTTCGCTAAGTTTTCCAACGGCAGGAGAAGGAGAAGCCACAGAAGCGTCTACTGATGCCTGAAGTTTGACTTTTAACAGAACTTCTTTGATGTTAAAGTTACATTGAGTGTTCAATATGACGTTTGATAATATTAACTTTCTTTTGGAATCTATTCTGTCACGACATCAGTGTTTTGAATAACATTGGGGAAAGTTAAATCAATGTAAGTAATTGTGAAAATTAGGAAGTGGACTTTCAGATATTACTATGACTTCCTTACAGTTAAATATGCTGCTACCCAGAAATAGAATACCTTCATTAGTTCTAAGTAATACCTCAATGGTTTTTGAAATTATATTTTTTACTGAAAGTCCCCACCAGTGACCTTAAGAAATAACCCTATATAATCTGTTTTATAAATCTCTGGGTGGTGCAAATAGTTAACTTCCTCACTGTTAATGAAAGTTTGGAGATTTGGGTCCACCTGGAGATGCCTCAAAAGAAAGTTCTGGCAATCCACTCCTAAAAAGTCAGCCACTGACAACCCTACGGAGTGCGGTTCTACTCTGACACACATGGGGTCTCCATGAGTTGAAGTCAGCTTGACCGAAACTCATGCTCTGTATTACCTTGCTGTTCGTAATCAATGAATGCCTTTGAAAGTTATAGGATGACAAATCTTTTTCCCTTCACCAAAGACTTAATCTTATGGATGCCTGAATCTTGAGGACATGTAAACATATAGTAAACAGTCCTGCTTCTGTTTAAATGATAAGCAGCTGGCTCACCAACACCTGTTAAAGCAGAATTTGGAAAATTCATCAAAATAGAACCATTTCTTTTCCTTTTTTTTTTTTTTTTAATATTCTAGTGCCAGGACATTAAAATAAGAAATGTATTAAAACAAAAAACAAAAAACCAAACCCAGTGCCGTCTAGTCGATTCCAACTCACAGCAACCCTATATGTACTAGAAAAAAAAAAAAAAACAAAAACGTTGCTGTCAAATTGATTCTGACTCATAACGGAGTAGAGCTGCCCCATAGAGTTTCCAAGGAGCACCTGGTGGATTCCAACTGCCAACCTTTTGGTTGGCAACTGTAGCTTTTAACCACTAGGTCATTAGGGTTTCCATTAGAAAAAAGGTATTTAAAATTAAAAAAAAAAAAAAAAGAACCATTTCATTAGCACCATAAGCCAGGTACAAGTGACAATCTATGCTTTCAGATGAGTTAGCCCTTTGGCGACCCAATTATTTTCTGCTTTGAATTTTTTGTTGATACCCTGTGTTTTCATTAATGGAAGCATGCTGAATCATTGGGTGTGGCTGAATCTTTGGTAGGTAGTATGGACTTTTTTTTCTTGCCCCCTGCCACAGGTCTACCCTAAATGTTTAGTGGTACATATGAAGTACCACTAATTATACCCCCGAGTCCCCAGCAGGGTCTATTGGTACATGTATGTAACAAATAAAAATTTTCAAAATTTATATTTTTCCTACCCAAAATCTGGACACTTCATACATACCCTGTAAAAAAAGTAATTTGTGGCACACGCTCATTTCTTCCATTTTAAACAACGATAAAGGCCCCTGCCTTGCGGCACCATACACTGTCAATGGTATGGCAGCTTCCCAGTAAACCCCAGAGGCTGAAAAAGTTCACAGTTGCTATAGGTATGGCCAGGTGCGAAAGGGTTAAAGGAAAGGCGAAGTGCACCCTCTGCTTAGTGGTTTGCTGAGGTCACATCTCAGTAAGTAATTCCAGAGCTAACCAAGAGGAACTTGGACTCGTTAGCAATGACTGAAAATTCAGTACGGAGAGTCTGCCTCCTCGCTAGTGTTGGCTCTGAGACAGGGAGCCCTGCCTTTTCCTAGGGGAGATGTATGGTGTGTATTCCAGGACAGCTTCCCCTCCACAGCCTGTGCTCTTCCTCCATGTGTGCACCAGCCATTCAAGCTACAGCTCCTGACTGGTGAGTAAGTGAGCTCCTGGGAAGATGTGTCTGAGATGCCAGAACTAGGGGTGCAAGAGGCATGAAAGGAAGCAGAGCCGCGGCCAGATGCTGACAGGATTCCTCGGCTTCTGAAAGGGCACTGAGGTGAGCAGACAGCTTCTTAGACTCAAGGAGCAGGCCAAGCCCCTGAAGGTTATGGGGCTTGTTTCTGAAGCTCTTCAAGTTTGGTACATACAAATACAATTTAAAAATGGACTTTATAACATGATCTACTTGATCCATGCTAAAGCAGATTTTAGTGTAGACAACTGGTAAGAGAAGCCATTGAGGAAAAAAAAAAGGATAATATTTAAAATGAGGAAAGCTGATCCATGAGCCTAATTGTTTTGGAGAGTGAGGAAGGAGCTATCCAGTATTCCATTTTAATAGCAGCTCACCAGAGCGCATGGTGAAAATCACTGAGTGGAACTCAGAACTTCCATCTAACCAGGCTCGCTCTCCCATCCTAAATGTGCATGGACACACACGTGCACATACACGCTCACACACACAGAGTGTGTGTTGTTAGCACTAAACGAAGTCCATGCGGGGTCAGATTACCCAGCAAGCAAGGTAAGCACAGGCTTACACATGCTTACTTATTAATCTGTAGTGAAAAGTTTCCCATGGGTTTCTCCACATTTTTGAAAAACGTGAAACTATTCACTGCAGATTAGTAAGTAAGCATAAGTAAGCCCCTGCTTACCTTGCTTACTGAGTCATCTGTTCTTGTCAGGTATTGTAAATTTCAAAAGGAGCTTTGATTCTGTAGCAAGGTCCTTTGGGATCAGAAGGGAGACAGGTGCCAGCCATACCTAGAAGCAGAAATGTGAAATTAAATGTTTACCACAGATCAGTAAGTAAGCACAAGTGAGCCCATGCTTACCTTGCCTATTGGGTAATCTGACACTGGGTCCATGCATGGAAGTACTTTCTACATACTACTGTGCTGATCAATGCGATATTCCAAGGCCAGTACTCTGGGGTCCTGACATATCGTGTGTTTGGGGTCTCAACCTAAAAGACTCGCTCGGGTCTTTTTTGTGGGATCCAGAGCCTGATAAGTAATGGGACTCAATAATATGTCCTGATGTGACACTGACTCCTCTTGAATATCTACTGTCTCTCATCTTTGCTGCCCCATTGGTTGTTGGATGGCTGTATGGGTTTCCCAGGGCTGCAGGAGCAAGGCACCATAAACTGGGGGGCTTAGAACAGCAGAACGTCCTCGTCTCACAGTTTGGGAAGCCTAAAATGGCCATATAGATCCATTCTGAGGGTTATGACAGAGGCACTGGGCCCTGACGCTGTTCTGGCTTCTGTGGTGGTGAGGATCCTTGGGCCTGTAGATCACTCCATTCTGCCGCCATCTTCACAGGGCCGTCTTCCCTCTGCGTGTCTCTGTGTCTCCACCACTCAGGGGGAATCAGGAACCATCCTACTTCAGTATGACTTCATATTAACTGATAACATCTTCAAAAGCTCTATTTCCAGACAGGGTCGAATTCACAAGCACAGGGATTAGGATTTCAGCATACTTTTTTTTCGGGAGGGGGCACATTTCAATCTACAACACTGCCCTCTTCCATGCCAGCCTCCAGGTGTAAACATCTGTGGTCGCCCAGGCAGGAGCTGCAGTCACGCTCTCAGAGGCTGGTTGGTTGGTTTTGTTTTAAACATTGGGGTGACTATGAAATTCTTGCAATGGCAATATTCAAAGTTACGTACGAGGGGGGAATATTATGATTACAACAACTTCTAAAATAAAGGGCCATAATATCAGATGTGTGTGGTAAGATGAGAAATAGCATAAACAAAACCATAAATCATATTTGTTCTTTTGTTTCCGACATCTTTTTGCAAGTGCTTTTTATAAAGCCCTGAGATAGTGCAACAGATGTGAGCCAATTACGGGGAAGCACAAACACAGAACAAGCACCGTGGACTCTGAGCTGATTGCCAACGGGTGTGAGCGTCTTCCCTGGATGGCGCCTTCTCACTCATTACGGCCATTAGCTGTTACCCAGACGTGTATGTTTGTCGAACTACCTTCTCCATTAAATGCTATCATGCATGCTTCAGGAAGGTTTTGGGAAATGTAAAACAGTTAGATTTGAAGGAGAGTGACATGAATAACACTAGCTAAAACAATAGCTCTTTCAAATGATTTTAAAATTTGCTCTATTCAAACTGAGCTGCAGAAGACTTGGGGAGGGACACTTAACTCTGCTGAGTCGCAGCTCAGTGAAAGCAGCGGAGCTCGGTAGTTGCCCCCCCCCCGCCCCATGGCTGCCTTCCATCCTCCCACACAGCCGCCCACATCCCCACAACACGCCGGGAGGAAGGCTCCATCTTTCCGGGTCTATAAAGCGCCGATCACTGCCCCAGCGATGTTCAGGGCAACACTGCTCTGGTAACTACCCACGTGGAGGTGGCAGGCTCTTGCTGAGAAAGTTTTATACCCACATTGCTTATAAAACCAGAAAAAGAAAAAAATATTGGCGTCGAGATGATTCCAACTCATAGCAAGCCTGTAGGACAGAGCAGAAGTGCCCCATATGGTTTCCAAGGAGTGGCTAGTGGATTTGAACTGCTGACCTTTTGGTTAGCAGCCAAACACTTAACCACCGCACCACCAGGGATGTCTTAATTATGGAATCACAGGTATGACGCCAATGGAACTCAAACGGTTCTTTAAAATAAAGGTGAACAATCGCTACTTACATGCCACCCTGGTGTGTACTGCAAAACTGAGAAGATGATGAAATAAGAGGCTTTGGTACTGAACAATTACCCTACACAGTGACTTGATTCCTCCCCTGGTTCCATCAGCATGGTGAGGCAAAGAGTTAGGCGCCTGACTACTAAGCAAAAGGTTGGCAGTTTGAAATCCACCCAGAGGCACCTCAGAAGAAGGGCCTGGAGGTCTGCTTCCTAAAGATCACAGCCTTGAAAACCCTACAGAGCAGCTCTACTCTGCACCAGGAGTCAACGCTGTGGCTCAGTTCCATTCACACGATGTGACTTTCAATGCTGATTTTCACTGCTTTGAGAGTGATGCCAAGGGACCAACCTAAGTGGTTCTTTCTGTACATGTGAGTGAAGAGACTAAGTAGCATGTGCGTAGTGGTGTACGTTTGCATATTGTCTTTACACACTTTGTCTCACCATAACCCTGTGAGAGACAGTTATCGTCTCCGTATTACAGATGAGTTGGAAGCCTTAGATCCACAGGGCCCAACCATCTTAGAGGGGCCGTTTTTTTTTTTTTAAATACACTTGTTAGTTGCTGCCAAGTCAGTTCAGACTCATAGCGACCCCATGTACAATACAACGAAAATACTGCCCAGTCCTGCACCATCCTCAAAATCATTGCTATATTTGAGCCCATTGTTGCAGCCACTGTATCAATCCATCTTGTTGAGGGTCTTCCTCTTTTTTGCTGACCCTCTACTTTACCAAGCCTGATGTCCTTCCCCAGGGAATGATCCCTCCTGATAACATGCCCAAATTGTACGAGATGAAGTCTCCCCATCCTTGCTTCCAAGGAGCACTCTGGCTGTACTTTCTCCAAGACAGACTTGTTCTTTCTTCTGGCAGTCTTTCGTATATAATATACACTACACTGTGCTTACTCTTTGCTGGACGTTATTTTAAGTACTTCCCAAATGTTAGCTTATTTAATCCTCACACAGCCTCATAAGGATGGGACTAGAAAACCAAAGGGTGGAGATGCGAGGGCCTTGCCGATATCAGTAAGGGGCTGAGCCTGGATTTGAACTGGGGCTGTCTGGCTGCAGATTCTTGCTCTGAGCTGCTGCCCTGCACCAGCCTGGGGACACCACACGTGCAGAGATGCGTGATGTTTTTCACCTGAGAAATTGAGAGCTTACAGCATGGGTCACACATGAATAAACACTGCCTTTCCTTGTAAGAATGACGCTGAAGAAATTATGCCAGCCTCCACCTCTTCCTCCCACAGTGATACATTTTTTTTTTTAAATCTAGAGAGTATTGGTGTAAATATCTTTGTAGAGAAGTCCAGGGAAGGGATATGCAAACCGAGAAGTAAACTTGAACATGATTTCAAAAGACCTCTAATCCGAAGGTTTATCTTAACTCCTTCACAACAGACCAGTATGCAAGCGGTTAAGGAGCCCTGGTGGTGCAATGGTTACGCACTCGGCTGCTAACCAAAAAGTTGGCTCTTCAAACCCATTCAGCACCTGTGAAGGAGACAGACCTGGCAATCTGCTCCCGTAAAGATTACAACCTAGAAAACCCGTCATGTCATACAGGGTCACTGTGAGCCAGAAGAGACTCGTTGGCACCCAACAACAGCATGCGAGTGGTTTAATGGGGTGATTGATGATGCTTCTGAACGTGTAGCCCACGCTGCCGTGAGTTTCCCTGGACAAGCAGCAAAGGCAGGAAGGCCCAGTAAGAGCAGCCTCCACTGGTCCAGTGGCATTACCTGAAGCTGTTTTTAAGTAGCTTATTCTAATTAAGTGACCACGGTACAGCCGCACAATGGGACGGAGTATGTACTGCTCTATACTGGTACAGAAACATCTTTAGGATTCGTTGGTAATTGGAAACAGCAAGGTGAGGAACAGTGAATATAGGATGCTACCTTTGTGTAAGAAAAGAGAAAACTAATACATATTCATATTAGCATGTGTGGTATAAAGCAACCGTAGAGAGCTATTTAAGAAATGAATAGACCTGGTTGTGTGTGTGTGTCTGTGTGTGTGCTTGCATGTGTGTGAGCCTGCATCCAGGCATGAGCATGTAGATGGGATTGTGGTAAAGTTGGCAGGGGTGGGAGTGAGACTTCTCAAAGTATCACTTTTTTTTTTTTAATTAATTTTTATTAAGCTTCAAGTGAACATTTACCATTCCAATCAGTCTGTCACATGTAGGTTTACATACATCTTACTCCCTTCTCCCACTTGCTCTCCCCCTATCGAGTCAGCCCTTTCAGTCTCTCGTTTCGCGCCAATTTTGCCATCTTCCCTCTCTCTCTATCTTCCCATCCCCCCTCCAGTCAAGAGTTGCCAACACACTCTCCAGCGTCCACCTAATTTAATTGGCTCACTCTTCATCAGCATCTCTCTCCCCCCAGCTGACCAGTCCTTTTCATGCCTGATGAGTTGTCTTCGGGGATGGTTCCTGTCCTGTGCCATCGGAAGTTCTGGGGAGCATTGTCTCTGGGATTCCTCTAGTCGCATTCATATCATTAGGTATGGTCTTTTTATGAGAATTTGGGGTCTGTATCCCATTGGCCTCCTGCTCCCTCAGGAGTTGTCTGTTGTGCTCCCTAGCAGGGCAGACATCGATTGTGGCCAGGCACCAACTAGTTCTTCTGGTCTCAGGATAATGTAGGTCTCTGGTTCATGTGATCCTTTCTGTCTCTTGGGTTCTTAGTTGTCGTGTGGCCTTGGTGTTCTTCCTTTGCCTTTGCTCCAGGTGGATTGAGACCAATTGATGTATCTTAGATGGCCGCTTGTTGGCATTTGGGACCCCAGGCGCCACAATTCAAAGTGGGATGCAGAATGTTTTCATAATAGAATTATTTTGCCCGTTGACTTAGAAGTCTCCTCAAACCATGTTCCCCAGACCCCAGCCCCTGCTCCGCTGACCTTTGAAGCTTTCATTTTATCCCGGAAACCTCTTTGCTTTTAGTCCAGTCCGATTAGGCTGACCTTCCTTGTATTGAGTGTTGTCTTTCCCTTCACCCAAAGCAGTTCTTATCTACAGATTGATCGATAAAAAACCCTCTCCCTCCCTCCCTCCCTCCCCCCTTTGTAACCACAAAAGTATGTGTTCTTCTCCGTTTTTTCTATTTCTCAAGATCTTATAATAGTGGTCTTATACAATATTTGTCCTTTTGCCTCTGACTCATTTTGCTCAGCATAATGTCTTCCAGATTCCTCCATGTTATGAAATGTTTCAGAGATTCGTCACTGTTCTTTATCGATGCGTAGTATTCCATTGTGTGAATATACCACAATTTATTTACCCATTCACCCATTGACGGACATCTTGGTTGCTTCCAGCTTTTTGCTATTGTAAACAGAGCTGCAATAAACATGGGTGTGCATATGTCTGTTTGTGTGAAGGCTCTTGTATCTCTAGGGTATATTCCTAGGAGTGGGATTTCTGGGTTGTATGGTAGTTCTATTTCTAACTGTTTAAGATAACGCCAGATAGATTTCCAAAGTGGTTGTACCATTTTACAATCCCACCAGCAGTGTATGAGAGTTCCAATCTCTCCGCAGCCTCTCCAACATTTATTATTTTGTGTTTTTTGGATTAATGCCAGCCTTGTTGGTGTGAGACGAAATCTCATCGTAGTTTTAATTTGCATTTCTCTAATGGCTAATGATCGGGAGCATTTTCTCATGTGTCTGTTGGCTGCCTGAATATCTTCTTTAGTGAAATGTGTGTTCATATCCTTTGCCCACTTCTTGATTGGGTTGCTTGTCTTTTTGTGGTTGAGTTTTGACAGAATCATGTAGATTTTAGAGATCAGGTGCTGGTCTGAGATGTCATAGCTGAATATTCTTTTCCAGTCTGTAGGTGGTCTTTTTACTCTTTTGGTGAAGTCTTTAGATGAGCATAGGTGTTTGATTTTTAGGAGCTCCCAGTTATCTCGTTTCTCTTCATCATTTTTGGCAATGTTTTGTATTCTGTTTATGCCCTGTATTAGGGCTCCTAGGGTTGTCCCTATTTTTTCTTCCATGATCTTTATCGTTTTAGTCTTTATGTTTAGGTCTTTGATCCACTTGGAGTTAGTTTTTGTGCATGGTGTGAGGTATGGGTCCTGTTTCATTCTTTTGCAAATGGATATCCGGTTATGCCAGCACCATTTGTTAAAAAGACTATCATTTCCCCAATTGACTGACACTGGTCCTTTGTCAAATATCAGCTGCTCATACATGGAGGGATTTATATCTGGGTTCTCAATTCTGTTCCATTGGTCTATGTGCCTGTTGTTGTACCAGTACCAGGCTGTTTTGACTACTGTAGCTGTATAATAGGTTCTGAAATCAGGTAGAGTGAGGCCTCCTACTTTCTTCTTCTTTTTCAGTAATGCTTTACTTATCCGGGGGTTCTTTCCCTTCCATATGAAATTAGTGATTTGTTTCTCTATCCCCTTAAAATATGACATTGGTATTTGGATTGGAAGTGCGTTATATGTATAGATGGCTTTTCGTAGAATAGACATTTTTACTATGTTAAGTCTTCCTATCCGTGAGCAGGGTAAGTTCTTCTACTTAAGTATGTCCTTTTGAATTTCTTGTAGCAGAGTTTTATAGTTTTCTTTGTATAGGTCTTTTACATCCTTGGTAAGATTTATTCCTAAGTATTTTATCTTCTTGGGGGCTACTGTGAATGGTATTGATTTGGTTATTTCCTCTTCGGTGTTCTTTTTGTTGATGTAGAGGAATCCAAGTGATTTTTGTATGTTTATTTTATAACCTGAGACTCTTCAAAGTATCACTTTTCATATTGTCATCATTTTGCAACATATGAATTAAAAATTTTTAAGTGTCATTTTAAGTCATCTGCTAAATGAAAAGTAGGAAAAAAACAAAAACCACATCCCTCATTAGAAATTATTTATGCAGAATATGTATGGAATTTATGTAGATGACATCAAATTATATACAGAATTCATGTAGAATTAACCTAACCATTACAATCTCTCAGACCTGGGTTTAAATACAGACTTTCTCACTCATTTCCTGTGCAACTGATACAGCCACATAACCTTTGTGATGGAGTTCCACTTCTGGTATTTTTAAAATGGATGTGACAGTGCTCCTCCCAACCCCCACGCCCACCCCAGTGTTCCTACAAGCATTAAACAAAGTACTGTTTATAACGTGCCCAGCAGTGGCATGTACTCAGCCTATATAACTATACTTTAGAGATTTCTCATACCACAGTGCAATTTCAATTCCCTCCAACATGCCGACGCCCATCACATATCCATGAGTTGGTCATATCTTTCCCTAATAAGTGGTATTGCTTACCCTTGCAAAGAGTAGAGTTTGCATGTTGGGACACTGCTTGAATGTGGTCTTTGTAGCCAACTGCTACGCTTTGAAGAGGTGAAGCCATGGCCACATCTTCCAGGCATCCATAAGGAGGACAGGGTTATGTTATTGAGCCCTCTGACAGGTCCCAGCATCATGACAACATGGCCGTTACAAAGCTGACGCTCACTCTGATGGGCAGTGAGCTCTGCAGACAGAACTCAGCCATCTGGGTCTCCGGGTCCCTGGAACACGTCTGTCCCTTTTGGTGTGCCGTAGGACCACCAGTCCAGGTCCCAATGGCCTTCTCTTCTCTGCTGGTCTTCCTGCCTGCCTGGGGCTCACATCACAGGGGTTAAATCCACTAGAGAAGTATTCACCTTTCCTCACAGCCTCAAAGAACATTTCTTGCCAGTAACATATACTGTTTTCACTGGCTAATTGTTTTCGGGAGTAGACTGCCAGGTTCCTCTTCCTCGTCTGACTTAGTCTGGAAGTTCAGCTGAAACCTGTCCACCATGGGTGACCCTGCTGGTATCTGAATACCGGTGGCATAGCTTCCAGCATCACAGCAACACGCAAGCCCCCACAGTATGACAAACCGACAGACAAGTGGGGGAGATGTTTGAACAAATGGATGCAGCGCTGGAAGTGTTCACTCATCTATGCCAAGAAATTTGGAAGACAGCTACCTGGCGAACCTACTGAGATCCATATTTATGCCTATGCCCAAGAAAGGTGATCCAACCAAATGTGAAAATTGTCGAACAATATCATTACTATCACACGCAAGTAAAATTTTGCTGAAGATCATTCAAAAGTGGCTGCAGCAGTATATTGACAGTAAACTGCCTGAAATTCAGGCCCAATTCAGAAGAGGATGTGGAGCCAGGGATATCACTGCTGATGTCAGATAAAACCTGGCTGAAAGCAGACAATACCAGAAAGATGTTTACCTGTGTTTTATTGACTATGCAAAGGCATTTGGCTGTGAGAATCATAACAAATTATGGATAACAGTGGGAAGAATGCATATTCCAGAACACTCAATTGTGCTCTTGAGGAACCTGTACATAGATCAAGAGGCAGTTGTTCAGACAGAACAAGGGGATACTGATTGGTTTAAAGTCAGGAAAGGTGTGTGTCAGGGTTGTATTCTTTCACCATACCTATTCAGTCTGTATGCTGAGCAAATAATACGAGAAGCTGGACTATATGAAGAACGGGGCATCAGGATTGATGGAAGACTCATTAACAACCTGCGTTATGCAGATGATACAACCTTGCTTGCTGAAAGTGAAGAGGACTTGAAGCACTTGCTGATGAAGATCAAAGACCTGAGCCTTCAGCATGGATTGCACCTCAACATAATGAAAACAAAAAGCCTCACAACTGGACCAAAAAGCCACAGCATGATAAGTGGAGAAAAGATTGAAGTTGTGAAGGATTTCATTTTACTTGGATCCACAATCAACAGCCATGGAAGCAGCAGACAAGAAATCAAAAGATGCATTGCATTGGACAAATCTGCTGCAAAAGACCTCTTTAAAGCGTTGAAAAGCAAATATGTCACGTTGAGCACTAAGGTGCATCTGACCCAAGCCATGGTATTTTCAATTGCTTCATATGCATGCAAAAGCTGTACAATAAATAAGGAAGACAGAAGAACCAATGGCTTTGAACTGTGGTGTTGGCGAAGAATATTGAGTATGCCATGGACTGCCAAAAGAATGAACAAAGTTGTCTTGGAAGAAGTACAACCAGAATGCTCCTTAGAAGCAAGGATGGAGAGACTACATCTGACATAATTTGGACATGTTGTCAGGAGGGATCAGTCCCTGGAGAAGGACATCATGCTTGGTAAAGTACAGGATCAACGAAAAAGAGGAAGACCCTCAATGAGATGGACTGACACAGTGGCTGCAATAATGGGCTCGAGCATAACAAAGATTGTGGGCATGGTGAAAGACCAGGCCGTGTTTGGTTCTGTCTTACATGGGGTCACTATGAGTTGGAACCGACTCAACAGCACCTAACAATGACAAAAACAACACATACTGTGCACAAACAAGCCCTGCTAACCACAGACAGTAGATTTTCTGTTAAGAGAAAATTCTTGTCTAGGAATTACCTAGGCTTTTTGGTCAAGCAATATTGATTTTTCCTCCCTTTCCAAACAGAATAAAAACTCTTATACAAAAGGAACATGTTGTCCAATACAACCACATTTTATCACCAAGTCCCAACTAAACCAGAGTGGCTGTGCCACGGAAGTACGCCCGCAACATGTTTCTATTTTTTAAGACACCTGTCCCTCTCTGAATCTTGTCAACCTCACAGAAAGGGTAGGATAGGTCTAGATAACCACCAATAACCTAAAAGATGCCTTGGTTCTGGGCATAACATTTACATTGTAAAAAATCACTGTGCCCTCTAAGTTGTGTTAAGTGTTGAATCTACGAATCAATGATATATCCATTTAATGGCCGTAGTGATGTGGGTTTCACCGTGGATATCTATACAATGGTTCAATTCAGATACTCTTTGTATTGTTTTGGGAGACTATCGTGAGAAATCAAGAGTTAAGGGAGACATTTAAAATTGCAGTGAAATCTTAAAATAGGAGTACCAGACAAACGTAATACTCCACATTATCACCACGGTTCCTCTTTACACGATTATTTAAGAACCTGTAACTACTGTAAGACTACTTCAGTAATTGGTTTTAAGGACCTGGTTTGCTTGAACAATGCCCACCAATCTACAAGGACAGCACTATATTCTCCGCATCTTGGCACCAACTAGATTCACCATGGGGTTAATTTTTTTCTGGAGATAACTTCAGGCAAGCAGGTGAGAAATGAACACATGCACAGAGCCCTCGCTGAGCAGTTTCCCAACTTCTTGGTGTTAGGTGCCATCGAGTCGGTTCTGACTCACAGCGACCCTCTGTACAACAGAATGGAACACTGCCCAGTCCTGCGCCATCCTCACAATCCTTGCTATGCTTGAGCCCGTTGTTGCAGCCACTGTGTCAATCCATCTCGTTGAGGGTCTTCGTCTTCTTCGCTGACCCGCTACTTTACCGAGCACGATGTCCTTCTGCAGTTTTCTGACTGCAAAAGAAAATCCTGCTGTTCCCATCAGTACTTGTGATATTTTTTGGAGGTTCTTTTTCTAGTTAATACAAAATTATATGAAATCAACTTATTATTTTATTTTTCCTAAAAACTATTCAGGATTTTGCAATATCTAGTTTGAAGTAAATACTTTACTTGTAATGGATAAAGTGGAAACATTTTACATTGCAAACACTGTGGAGCACAGAGGTACTCACACACACGGGGTCACCACAAGTCTGGGTTGGGCTTCAGGGCCACTAGTTGAAATGCAGAAGGAGGTAGGCAGTGAGCATGGGTGGTGATCAGGAGCAGTTTGTGGCGGGAAGGAGCAGAGGTCAAACGCATGAACACCAGTGAACCGTGCTGGGCTGCAGTTAGAATTTGCTGCTCCTCAGCTGTCGGCCCGAGTGTCCTGCGATGGCAGCAGAGCAGGCCCAGGAGGGCATGGGGGTTGGGAGACCTGGGCTCAGCCACACTCTGCTCCTGAGCCATTGTGAGGAGCCACTGTGAGGAGCCACTGTGAGGGGCCACTGTGAGGGGACACCGTGAGGAGACACAGTGAGGAGACACCGTGAGGAGCCACGCAGCCCTGTGAGCCTGGCTTCCTCACTGAGGAAACCTATGCGCCTGCACTCCATGGCATCTGATCTTCTAGGAGACAAAAACTTCATTCATAGGGTTTTGTTTTGTTTGTTTTAAAACTATATGGGACAGAGAGGATGGATGAAAAGGGAAGGCTGGTGTTAAAGAGAAGATGCAAAATTAGAACAAAAGCAGACCCTCGAAACCCTCCTCCTGAAGAATTTTTACTCCCTCAAATGCAGTGTTAACAAGGTGGACGCTTTCATCATGCTATGGGGGTTGGAGGGGGTTAGAATGTCACATGTGAATTTAAACGAGCATTTGCCGCAGATCATAGGGCGCATTCTATGCAGTTTTACACCTCGGTTTATAGGGGTCCTGCTCAGAGTTCGTTGTGCTGTGAACACAATCTCATCTTCCAGGTTCCAGTGGTGTCTGCGGCGTGTTCGGCCCAGAGAAGTATTCTACCACCGGCTTCTCTTATATCGCTGAGTAATGTTTAAATTATGCATCCTATTAGTTCACTGTGGGAAACCCTGGTGGTGCAGTGGGTAAGAGCTGCGGCTGCTCACCGAAAGTTTGGCAGTTTGAATCCACCAGGCGCCCCTTGGAAACCCTACGGGGCAGTTCTACTCTGTCCGATGGGGTCACTATAAGTTGGAATCAACCCAATGGCAATGGGTTTCATTTTTTTTTTTTTTTTTGGTTTAGTTCCTTGTGACCCAAAGAGGACCTCCTGAGGACAAAGTCAGTGCTAACATTCGGTGACTTTTGTCATGGATGGAGGGAGGAATTATCATATAATTAACACATAACAACAACATGGATAGAGGGTGAAATTATTATATAGTTATCATATAACTACAAAGCAGAGGAAGTCAGATATTTGAAGCGTTCATTCACTTAGGCCTGTCAGAAGCACTGGTTGTTAGATATTTAGATATTCAGTTTATTACATCTGATACCTGCATTCAGTCTATATCACAAATAGGAGGAGTAACACAAAGGTCTTATTTGTACTATTGAATTACCCTGTGCCTGGTTGTTGTTGTTAGGTGCCATTGAGTTGGTTCTGACTCATAGCAACCCTAGGTACAAAAGAATGAAACACTGCCCCGTCCTGCACCACCCTCACCATCATTGCTTTGCTCGAGCCCATTGGTGCAGCCACTGTGTCAATCTATCTCGTTGAAGGTCTTCCTCTCTTTCGCTGACTCTCTGCCAAGCATGATGTCCTTCTCCAGGGACTGTTGCCTCCTGACAACATGTCCAAAGTATGTAAGATGCATTCTCGCCTCTAAGGAGTTTTCTGGTTTTACTTCTTCTAAGACAGATTTGTTCCTTCTTTTGGCAGTCCATGGTATATTCAATATTCTTCACAAACACCACAATTCAAAGGCATCAATTCTTCTTCGGTCTTCCTTATTCATTGTCCAGCTTTCACATGCATGTGACGTGATCAAAAACACCATGGCTTGGGTCAGACGCCTTAGTCTTCAAAGTGATGTCTTTGCTTTTCAACATTTTAAAGAGGTCCTTTGCATCAGATTTGCCCAATGCAATACATTTGACTTCTTGACTGCTGCTTCCATGGGCATTGATTGTGGATGCAAGCAAAATGAAATATTTGATAATTTAAATATAGTAACTCAAGAGTTCAATGCCTTGCATATATAAAACCAACAAACAGGTCAGTTATGAAGTATCCCACTGTTACATAGATAGAAGGAATGTTATTTTGTTAAAGCCAAAGTTCTGGCTTGAGATGACTGGGACAGAATTCATAGGAAGAGAGGAAAGCTTGCAAAAGAGTGACCTGGGGCGGGAGGGAGATGGGTATTCACTAATTAGATAGTAGACAAGAACTATTTTAGGTGAAGGGAAAGACAACACACAATACAGGAGAGGTCAGCACAACTGGACTAAACCAAAAGCAGTTTCCTGAATAAACCAAACGCTTCGAAGGCCAGGGTAGCAGGGGCGGGGGTTTGGGAACCATGGTATCAGGGCACATCTAGGTCAATTGACATAATAAAATCTATTAAGAAAACATTCTGCATCCCACTTTGAAGAGTGGCATCTGGGGTCTTAAATGCTAGCAAGCAGCCATCTAAGATGCATCGATTGGTTTCAACCCACCTAGAGCAAAGGAGAATGAAGACCAAAAAAGACACAAGTAGTTATGAGCCCAAGAGACAGAAAGGGCCACGTAAACCAGCGACTACGTCAGCCTGAGATCAGAAGAACTAGATGGTGCCCAGCCACAAGTGATGACTCCCCTAACAGGGAACACAACAGAGAACCCCTGAGGGAGCAGGAGAGCAGTGGGATGTAGACCGACCCCAAATTCTCGTAAAAAGACCAGACTTAATTGTCTGACTGAGACTAGGAGGACCCTGGAGGTCATGGTTCCCAGACCTTCTGTTAGCCCAAGACAGGAACCATTCCCAAAGCCAACTCTTCAGACAGGGATTGGACTGGATTATGGGATAGAAAATGATACTAGTGAAGAATAAGCTTCTTGGATCAAGTAGACACATGAGACTACGTGGGCAGCTCCCGTCTGGAGGGGAGACGAGAGGGCAGAGAGGAACAGAAGCTGGCTGAATGGGCATGAGAATACAGGATAGAGAGAAGGAGTGTGCTATCTCATTAGGGGGAGAGCAACTAGAAGTATATATTAAAAAAAAAAAAAAACATATATAGCAAGGTGTATATAAATTTTTATATGAGAGGCTGACTTGATTTGTAAACTTTCACTTAAACAAATAAAGCACAATAAAAAAAAAAAAAAAAGAGTGACCTGTCCAACCACCGATGGACGGACGGAAACACATCAACTGCCTGGTTACCCCATAACTCCCCAGCTATGTTTCCTTTGTCCTCTGGTTGTATGCAAAAGCAAAAGCCCAACTAGGCAACTTCTGTCTGTCATTAACCTTTGTATTTTTTTCAGGAGAATGCTGCTAAAACTGGCCACTCCCCAGCCCTCTTGGCTTTGGCTTGGCCACTGTCTTTCGCTCAACAAAAACCATTTTGCTGAATTTCTAACATGTTCCAACACCGTGCTAGGGCTTGGGGATGCACAAGTGAATGAAGTATCTGCCATCACACACAGAAGCCCTGGTCTGGAAGTGGCAGGAGACAGAAATGGTCCCGGAGTGCGAGTAGATGTAAGGACAGGCACCTTGGTGTTGCGAGGAGATGATGTGTTCTCTGCGTGTGTGTGTGTGTGTGTTTGCATATTTGGAGGGGGATGTCAGGAAAGCCTTCGTTGACTCGAGACTACCTTGAAGAACGGCTGCTAGAAATGCTAAGGGAAGAGATATCCTGCAGAGGAAACCTCATGTGATATAAAGCGAGACGGTGCCTTAGGGAAAAACCGGCAGCCTGGCCCAGGGACCTGGAGCTTGGGTGCAAGAGAGGTGTGCGAGAAGATGAGGCCAGGAAGGAGACAGGGCAGACAGGCCATGCTAGGAGCTGGTGGGTTTTGCTTTCCCTCAAGTGGTAAAACCACGTTTGAAGCCTGGCGGGTGGAGTGCCGTGGGGCAGGACAGGGCAGCTGCATCTGGGCGCTGGGACAGGAGACACCCTCCTGCCAGAAGGATGAGCTCCCTGTCAGACAAACTGCCTAAGCAAACCAGAGAACAAGGCCGCTTTCTAAACATGGTGTTCTAAAACCACCCTGCCTTGTTGCCATGTCCTCTGACAGGCACCACCGGGGCTTACAGGGGCCGGAAGGTGATGTTACCACCTGCTGACGTCAATGGGCTCCTGGCCAGCCAGGACCCACAGGGACCCTGGGGCGAGGGCCTGATCTCAGACCTGCACAGCAGAGCCCTAACCAGGGCAAGGAGCAGCCTTACATGCTCGGCATGAGGACTTGTTTCTCCTGGCAGATCCGTGCACACAAGCCAAGGAAGCGGGTGCCAACTGCAGCGGTGCAGAGGCCTATGTAAGTGACAAGTAAGAGCCAGTCTGCTACTGCAGCCACTGAGGAATGTGCTGAGCTGAAAGGCAATTGCAGAACGTGAAGGTGCATGCGGGGAGCCCAGGGAGACAAAGCCCCCCTTCAGCTCGGCACCCTAGAACACAGCTGGCAGAGTCCCCGCCCTGAGAGAGCCAGTCCCATGTCACCCGAGAAGGAGGAGGATCTGAGGCTATGTGTTTGCGTTATCTAATCTGCGGTGGAAGTTCGTGCCACGGGGCACTGAGATTCCTAACATACCAAATGTGGCCGGGAGCCTGGACTCAGGGAGGGAAGGGCAGGGGCTGGAAACAAACAGGCCAGCCACCCGCCTGCAGTAGTCTGACGACCAAACGCGTTCAGAGCCCGCTGCTCTTCACACTGCCGGGCAACGAGGGGGTAGGTTCAGTTGCACGGGGATGGTGGCTTTATTTCACGTACTTTGACGACAACTTACTTTGGAGACGGGAAGTTTGTGTTGTGCTGTGTTGCAGAGGCCGGCTTCCTAGAGGGGTTGCAACTCTGCAGATATTATGACTATTTTGTAATGGAATTTTTAATACACTTTCTTTTTTAGAGCAGTTTTTTTCAGTTTAAAGAAAAATTACGCAGAAAATACAGCAATCCATGTACTCTCTCCCCCTGCACAGTTTCTCCTTCATTAACATCTTGCATTCATGCGGCGCACTTGTTACAGCTGAAGAACCAATGCTGATACGTCAGGAGAAGTAGTATCACTACTGGAGCCTTAGTGTGGTTAAGAGCTACAGCTGCTAACCAGAAGTTCGGCAGTTGGAATCCAACAGTTGCTCCTTGGAAGCCCCAGAGGGCACTTCTGATCTGTCCTATAGGGTCGCTGTGAGTTGGAATTGACTTGATGGCAACGGGTTTGATTTTTTTGGTTTAGTATCATTATTAACTAAAGTCCACAGTTCACATGACTCTTCACGTTGTATAGTCCTGGGGGTTTGACGAATGCATACTGCCATGCGTCCGCCATTACAGTAGCATGCAGAATAAAATAGTTTTACTGCCTTAAAAATGTCCTGGGCTCCACCTGTTCATCCCTCCTCAGCCCCCCTGGCTTCCTGCCAACCACTAATCTTTTTTTATCGTCTCTGCCATTTTGCCTTTTCCAGATTGCCACAGTTGGAATCATACCCATTGTCACTGAGTGGATTCTGACTCACAGCGACCATATAGGACAGAGCAGAACTGCCACATAGGGTTTCCAAGGCTGTAATCTTTAGGGAAGCAGACCGAACCACAACCTTTAAGTTAGCAGCTGGATGCTTAACCACTATTGCACCAGGGAGTTGTAATCATAGCAATTATTTTTAATTAGACAAAATGGCAACAAGCTAGTAAGTCTGACACTGTCACCCAGACTGTGCAGGGACAGCTCTGGCACAGCACTGTGGAGCAAGGATGACAGCGGTCGTTTTCCTTTCTAAGGAAGGGCCATCTCCAGACTTGTGCTGACTGGGACATTTGGGTGCCTCGCTGGTTGTTTTAGCCTGCTTGGGATGCAGGGAATGGGACAAAAACTTGTGTACCCGTTCACCAGGTTTTAGGGGTATAAAGTGTTTTCTGAGTAAAGCCACAGAGAAAGCCCAAAGATAAGACAGAGCTGAGCTGTTAACTCACTCCCCCTTCACGTGTTCCAGAAAAAGGCAAAACGCAAACAGAGATGTGTATCAATTCAAGCTTCACAGTCGGGTGGAAAGTTGTTTAGACTTGACAGTGCAGGCGTGTGGAGCTGGAGGCCAAGCTCCCCTCGAGAGCACAGATAAGAAACGTCACACGTTTGGATGCTCAGAAGCTGAGGGCAGTTCTCCGACTGACTCCGAAAATTGCCGGTGTCTTTCTCTTTGCTCTGAAAATCTTGGCCTGAGTTTCTGAGGCCGAAAGCAGTAAACTGTGACCTGGCCTTCCACGTGACCTCCTTCTCCTGTCTCCATCACAGCCCCTTCAGGGCCTCCAACCATCACCCCTCCCAAGCAGCTACCCCAGCCACTCCCTCCTTGGGCTCCTCCCCTGATCCTCTCCCAGGAGAAGGGATGGATGGCCAGGTGGCCAAGAAGCAGACCAGAGTCACCCAGTCCATTTTGTCTTGTTTCAAACATCCTGAGAGTCTCTAAGAAGGGAGATTGGTGGTGGCATAGTAGTTAAGAGCTTGGCTGCTAACCAAGAGGTCGGCAGTTCAAATCCACCATCTGCTCCTTGGAAACCCTATGGGGCAATTCTACTCTGTCCTATAGGGTCTCTGTGAGTCAGAATCAACTCAGTGGCAATGTTTTTGTTCGTTTGTTTGTTTTAGCGCCAAAGCAATAGGATGGGACTTTCAAGTCACCAAATCAGATCACAAAAATGGAACAATTAGCCGCAGCAGCAGTCAAGCTATGGAAGACAAAGCTCCTAGCAGTTTCTTTTCCCATGTGCTCTTCAAGGCTGCCATACACACAGGCGCTCATTCACTGAGCAGGGAGTAAACCGAGCTGCAGCAGAGGTGTGTACGACAATATGCTGCATCCTAACAGAGGAAATCTACATACGTTTGAGAGCTGGCTCAAGTTCTCCAGCTCTGGGCCGTCAGAAACTGTGGGTGGTTGTTGGCTACGGTCCTTGAGCAATCCCCCCAGCCAGATGGACAGACTCACACAGTGGCAGCAGTGGGAAGGAGCCACTGAGCGCCTTCAAGGAAAGGTGGAGGAGATGGTGAAGAGGACAGAGATGAAGGGGGCACACCCATTTAAATTATAAAACAAACATCATGATTGCCCTGTAGTGGCTCAATGGTGGAATTTTCCCCTTCAATAGGGGAGACCTGGGTTCTATTCCTGGCCAGTGCATCTCATGCACAGGCGCCATCCATCTATCAGGGAAGACTGTGTGCTGATACGATGCTGAACAGGTTTCAACAGGGCTTTCAGACTAAGACTAGGAAGAAAGGCCTGACAATCTACTCCCAAAAATCAGCTCATGAAAACCCTATGGACCACAATGGTCTGATCCACAACCCAGGATGGGCATGCCGCAGGACCAGGCAGTGTTTTCTTCCAATGTGCGTGGGGTCACCACAAGTCAGAGCTAACCCCACACCAGCCAACAACTACAAAGTAAGACGACTTCCAGGTTTCTTGGGAGCCTCATATTTCTTTGTTTGGATTCTTCTCCCAGTAGAGTTCGTAGAGAGTTCACATACATTAAATGGTTACCACCAAAGCCCCTTAGGGGCATTTCCATTCTTACTACCACACTGGCAAATACACCAATGCCTTGACTGTTAAGGTGAACATTTGCCTCAAAAATTACAAGCAGAGATAAGACTGCTGTGATGAAGGCTCTCTGCTATCTGATCCTATCGGTTCATGTACACAAGACATTTACCGGGTGTTGGCAACTGAAACCATTATTATTATTTATAGAAAGCAAACGGTAAACAATAGGAACAGATTACTTAAGACAGCAAACAGTAAACAATAGGAACGACCCACAACCCCTACAAGCACCCCACTTAGCATCGTAGGGGAGGAACCCACTATGTCTAAAAAAGGTCCTGCTCGCCCTTCTCAAGTTACCCATGTCCATTTCTGTGTTGCTGGGCAGGCACGCCGTCAACCGGGTGTCACCAGGTGTCTCTATTTTGGCAGGTGTGTCACCAGGTCAAGTCAGGAGCGGCGCGGCTGTGTTCCTTCTTTCTCTCTCTCTCCACGGCTCTTCCTGGCCAGGTCTGGCCCCCTGTGCTTGCTGGTCTAGCTCTCCACCAGCAACTTTGAGACAATCCTGGCCAGTGCCAAGGTTAGGGCAGCATTCTGACAGCTATAAAGGCAAAAACCATGTCAAGGACAACCCCTGTACAGTGTATGCCCAAGCCTGTACTCCGTTGGTAATTTCCTGCCCAGAGGTGCCCAGCTGTGCTCCATGGGCCAACTGCCCACTGCCATCTGCTGTCTCATGGTTCCTGCTTGCACCGCTGCGGCTGTTTCTCTGCCGTTCAGCTCTGCTGTGCTGGCCGCCACTTCTCTTGGTCTTCAGAGTTACAGCTCAGTGTTACAGCCCTTGACCTGTATTATAGCTCTTCTAGAAGGTTCTCAGCAAAGGACCCAGTGTCCAAAGAACTCGATCCCACCCTAGCTCTCGCAGAAGCTGTTACCTTCTCACTACACAGCTCCCTGCCTCACATGCCGCCTGCTGTTGTTGTTAGGTCCCTTCAAGTCATTCTGACTCATAGAGACCCCATGTGACAGAGTAGAACTGCCCACGGGGCGTCGCAGTCTGAAACCTTTACAGGAGCAGATCGCCAGGTCTTTTTCCAGCAGAGCCACTGGGTGAGCTGAAACTGCCAATGTTTAGGTTAGCAGCCGAGTGCTTAACCTTTGTGCCACCAGGGCTCCTTCATATGCCACCTACCAAAGCTCAAAACTCGTTTGCACAGCAAACTGGTTCTCTTGTGTCGCCACCACCCAGTGCAGTGCAGTGCACAGCAGGGACCCAGGGCAGAGTTGTGGAATGACACAATGAATGGAGAGTGGGTAAGAGCAAGACTTCTTGGATCTGTTTGCTGGGGTCCAAGGTGGCTGGGGTCCAAGACGTCACTTTAAGGACTAAGGTACGCCTGACCCAAGCCATGGTGTTTTCAATCGCTTCATATGCATGCAAAAGCCAGACAATGAATAAGGAAGACTGAAGAAGAATTGACACCTTTGAATTATAGTGTTGGCGAAGAATATTGAATATACCACAGACTGCCAGAACAATAAACAAATCTGTCTTGGAAGAATGCTTGTTAGAAGTGAGGATGGTGAGACTTTGTCTTACATACTTTGGACATGTTATCAGGAGGGACCAGTCCCTGGAGAAGGACATCATGCTCGGTAGAGTAGAGGGTCAATGAAAAAGAGGAAAACCCTCAACAAGATGGGTTGACACAGTGACTACAACAATGAGCTCAAACATAGCAACTATTGGAGGATAGTGCCTGACTGGGCAGTGTTTCGTTCTGTTGTACGTAGGGTCACTATGAGTCAGAACTGACTCAACTGCCTTTGAAAACAACAACAACATCACGTTGGCTGTACTCCTGAGGCAGGTGAGGTTATCAAGAGGCAGAAGTTATCTCAGCTGTGAACAACTGGCCAGCTTGTTGAGCCCTAAAAAAAGAACAGTTTTCTAAGTGTGCTCCTCTTCTCATCCATAGAAGGCCTGCACTGCCAGTCACTATCCAGATTTCTGGGTACCATTCCACAACGACTGAGATAATGTTCTTGGGGCTTGACTCAGGGGTTCTTATAAAACTTTCCAAGACAAAGCCCTTTGAAACTAGAGATATTGCTTTCTACTTCAAGACCAATTGCTAGAAAAGGACATCATGTTTGGTAGAGTGCCAACAAAAATGAGGGAAACCCTCCATGAGATGGATTGACACAATAGTCACAACAATGGATTCAACCACACCAACGATCGTGAAGATGGCCAGGACCATGCGATATTTGGTTCTGTTGTACGCTGGGTCACCAAGAGTCAGCATTGACTCAGTGGCACCTAACAATGACAACAGTATCCCCCATAGCATCTAGCATAGTGCCACATACAGTGTGGGCCTTCGGAAAATAGTTATGTGAATGTAAGTAAGGCAAATTCCATGAACTCAAGGGATTGTCCAAATCATTTTCGTAACAGAATTGCATTGTGTCAAATACGACTAAAAATAAGTAGACTTTAACTGGAAAATTATTCATATACTGCTTTTGGTTGTAATTCTTTTCACATATAAGATGGCTCTTCTAAATTAGGTAGTAGATAGTTTTGATACTAGGCAAAATATGAAGTCCAATTTTTAAAGAGATGCTATAATTTAAAAAAATTCCTATTTTAAAATATTGCTATTAAGACCATAAAAAAGCACTTGTTTACTAATGATGAGACCTTCATTTAAATATTCAAAATTTTACTGATTTGTATCTGTACATGTAAATTCCCCTCACTGCCAAAAAGAGTTGAGATTGCTTCCAATAACAACCCAGGTGCTACAAGAGAAGAGGAGGAGTGATTCACCCACAGTGGAAGCCGACATGGTCTCTCTTGCGGGAGTAAACAGGAGGCCGTGAAATGCTCATCCAAGAACATGGAGGTAAACAGAATGTTTGGTGTCCAAGAGAGGAAACAAAACTGCAATGTGATCATAACACATCTCAGAACGCAGAGGAGGAGGCCGACAGGGAACAGCTGGCTGCATAAAAGCACGTGGCAGGGGTGCTTGGCTCTGTACATAGCCCCTGGGTGGCGTAAGTGGTTTGCACTCTTCTATTAATCTACACATTGGTGGTTTGAGCCCACCCAGCCGCACCTCAGGAGAAAGACCTGGTGATCTGCTTTTGTAAAGATCCCAGCCAACAAATTCCTATGGAGCACAGTTCTGCCCTATAACACATGGGGTTGCCATGAGTAGGAATCAACTCAACAGCAACAGGTTTTTTGTTTTGTTTTGTTTTGGTCTCTAACCCAAAAAAACCCAAACACTTTGCCGTAGAGTTAATTCCAACTCATAGTGACCCTGCAGGACAGAGTAGAACTGCCCCATAGGGTTTCCAAGGAGCACTTGGTAGATCCAAACTGCTGAGCTCTTGGTTACCAGCCGAACTCTTAACCACTGAGCTACCAGGTTTCGGAAAGGTGGTGTCATACCAGGTCTGAGAAGCAAAATCATACCTCACCAGGAAAATTTTCTCAGCAACAAGAAATTTCAATAGTATGACCGTGGTCTGATGAAATAGTCTTCAAGCTATTTATCTCCCCTTGCCTTAGCCCTACACTCACTAAGCAAACCTCCGATTACTGGTTTGCTTCCTAGATATCTCAGTCTTAGGAAAAAGGTTTCTGTGGATTGTAGATGAGAACCTCCTGGTTACTAGAAAGGGGTTAGTGTTTTTGAAAATCCATTGATCTGTGTTCTGGAAGCACATAAGATGGCAGCTGATATTATGTGGATTGGCTGAGAAAGACCAGTTTCAGATCCTACAAAGCCAAGGCTAGGGATTGAATCAAAGTCACTGTCCCTTCCCCTCTAGTCAGCCAGTCCCAACCCCTTGGCCCCACTGCATACACTTTCCATTTAAAAATCAGAGGTTGATCAAATCAATGCATTTTGCTAGGAGCTTCCAGGCAGACAAGACAAAAAGGGAAACCTTGGAGGATAATTAATTCTTATCGCCTAACAAAAGAATCCTGTGGGAACCCATATGAGGAGAAAGCAAATCCCAATTTCATTTCCCATCCAGACTTAGGAAGAAAAAGACTTATGAACACCAATTTTCCATGGTCTTATTTAAAGCAGGTTTTTCAAAATAATATTTAAAAGATGCTACACTATTCTCAGCCTTAACTGCAGGCCTTCACTGTCAGAATTCCAGCAAACTAAATCCACCGTTTGGTCTGATCAAGTTACGGTCTTGTGTTATGCGAGAGACAAGAAGGAATTTGGGATTTAGTTAAGTCATTGAGGAGCCCTGGGTGCTGCAAATGGTGACTCTCTTCTCAGTTTACTTTGTTCCCGTCTCCAGCAAATATCTCTTCTTCAGTGCTAGTCTTTCTTTAAACGCATCCCTTTCCTTGGATCTGGAGCAGTCCTACCCAGTGAAACTTCCTGTGATCATGGGGACAGGCCACTTCTGCACCAGTCCATAGAAGCCACTTGGCACATGGGGCTGCTAAGCACTAGAGACATGGCTGCGTGACCAGGACACTGTGATTCTAATTCATTTTCATTCTAATTCATTTAAGTTTAAACTACAACAGCCGTAGGTGGGCCAGTGGACCTTAAAAAGACAGAGCAGAGTAGAATTCTTCTTTATTGGCTTCTAAGCTGGAATCTAATTTGATATATCTGTGTGTGTTTATGTGCGTATGTGCTCGTGTGTGTGTATATGTGCTTAGGTATGTCTGTATCCATGTAGGTATTTGTTGTATGTGTGTGGTAGGTATGTGTATACATGTGTGTATGTGTGTGACGTATGTGTGTACATGTGCTTATGTGTACACCTACTCCTTACTTATTGACTATCTCATTATCTGACATTTTGCATTTGTAACAATGGTAAAAAATCTACTATCTGACCATTTTGTGCATTAATGATGTACATCCGGCAGTAATGAACGCTGAGGTGTGAGGTGAGAATAACACTGGCTGTGATGGTTAAGGTTATGTGTCAACTTGGCTGGGCTCAATGGTTTGGAAGTTATGTAATGATGTAACTTGGCAGCTATATAATGATGTAGTCATCTTACATTTTTGTGATCTGATGTGGTCTTCCTCCGTTTTCATATAATGTCAATTTTTCCGTAAGGACCTAGTGTTGGGAACCTAACCATGTTGGTAAGTGAGGAGTGGGTGTAGGTTATGTACATTTGTTTATGTGTGTGTGTTGTGTACGTATGTGTATATGTGTGTTTGTGTTTCTGTTTTGGGTATTTGTGTGTGTGTATGTATATTTGTGTGCTGTGTTTTTGTGTATGTGTGTGTTCATGTGTGTGTTTTTTGTGTATATGTGTGTTTATATTTGTGTTTATGGGTATTTGTGCATGTATGTGTATATTTTTATGCTCTGTTCTTGTGTATGTGTGTACGTATGTTTTTTGAGTATATGTGTACACGTGTGTTTATGGGTATTTGTGTGTATGTGTGTACGTGTATATTTATGTGCGTGTGCTTTTGTGTATGTGTGTGTTTGTGTGTATCTGTGTGTATATGTGCATGTATGGACTTGTGTATATGTGTATATTTGTGTGCATATGCTTTTGTGAATGTGTGTATATATTTGTGTGCGTGTGCTTTTGTGTGTGTGTTTGTGTGTGTGTGTGCATGCAGATTCCTCATGTCTCTTTTCCTTTAAAAGCCCTTGATAGAGGGAGAAGCAGTCTTTCCCCTGGGATGAAGGCTGGAAAGGGAAGGTCACAATTTTTCTCTTTATCCTGTAAGGATAAGAGAAAATCTACACCCGACTGTAAGACCATCACCATTTGCTGCTGCTAGGTCCCAGGAAACCTGTCCTATTGCCTGTTAAAAGCACAAGCCTCTCCATCCCCACCCCTGCCAGCTGTCGCCCACGTCCTGAGTGCATCTGTCTCATTGCCCACTCTTTCCTCGAAGCTCTTCCTTCACATGGCTTCTGGGCCACCACACCCCAGGTTCCCTGCCTCATGGTGCTCCTTATTCTCAGCCTCCCTGTGGTGTCTTCTCTTTAAGATTCAACCAACTGGAACAACCTGGGCGCCTCCCAGGCCCTACTGTTACTCCACTCTCCAGGTGATCTCAACCAGCCCACAACGGCAAATACCTCACACCTTCTACGACCCCAACTCCCATCTGTCCCTTAGCCCCAAACCAAGCATCTCACCATCTACTCCACGAAAACTTTGATCATATAAGGGCTTCTCTCTCTTAAAAAAACATGTCTAAAATACCCCTCTTAGTTCCCCACTTCTCAACCTTGCATCTTCTTCATTCCCCCACATCTTCGGACGTAGATTCCCAGGTACTTCATTTAGCAGTTAACAGCATCCAGTAGAAATAACATAGATTATTCTGGCATTGACGATGCCCTTGCTTTTTAGTGAGTAAGGGTGTTATTCTTCATTGTCATATTCAATTGCTAATTTGGCCCTGGTCTTTTTATCAAAGTGTCTGACCTAACTTCAAAAGTAGGATAGTTGGGAATAAACCCCTAAACTGAATCCGAAGAGAAGGAGGAAAAAAAAAAAAAGCACGACGCTAAGAAACCACACCCATATTCTCAGAGCTTTGTTTTCCTTTACTGCCAATGAAGGGTACTCAGTGCTCATTTCTTCCCCAGCCCTGGACCGTTTTCTTGGCCACTTTGTCCCTGAAGTCTCATCTCAAAGAGGAGACAGGATGCCAGGGAAGGGCAGGAATGTCTTCTAGGGGTGGGCTTTCCCAACAAGGTATTGCTTACCTGCTGCGTTGCAAGAGTCCGGAGTACCTTCCACGGGGTCTTTGCTCATCTGCTCCCTGGAGTCCGTCCTGCCCCTCAGTGTCCGCAGAGCTGATCCTCCGCTCCCTCCTTTAAGTGTGAAGGGGGGGCAGCTGGCTGGAGAGAACAAGGACACCATGTTAATATCAGCCACTCACAAACGCCGTCATACTCGGGACAGGGGTCTCCCCAAACTTTCCAATCCTGAATAGGTTATTTACAGAGGGAAATCTAGTATGAGGAGGGCCCCTTCATGTTGGGGCCCCTTTGGCACCATTACAGATGGCATCACTACAGACTAAGACAGGCTAGGAAGAAAGGTCTGGCCATCCACCTCTGAAAATCGACCAATGTAAACCCCATGGATGGATCACAACAGAATACTGTCTGAAACAGTGCTGGAAGATAAGCCCCTGATGTTAGAAGGCACTCAAAATACACAGGGGCTGCAACACCAGACTAAAGCATACCAATGTTGGTGAAGATGGTGCAGGACCGGGCAACATTTTGTTCTGTTGCACGTAGGACATCATGAGTCTGAGTCCTGCAATCAGAGTCACCACAAGCTTATGAAGCCCCTCGTGCAGATTGGGAAGAGGGGCTCCTTCTCTGGGCAGGAGCAGTTGCACAAGGCAAACGTGGTCAGCTGAGGGCAGAAGGGCTGAGGAGCAGCCCCCCTCCCCTCCTCAACCAGCCTGCCTTACACCGAGCCCAGTGGGAAGCGGCGAGCAACAGCCCTGCTCTGAAAGCACACAATGTGATTAACACAGTGAGAGATGAACAAAGAATTAAACAATCAAAACCCATCCCTGTCAAGTCAATTCCTACTCATAGTGACTCTGTAGGACAGAGAAGAACTGCCCCATAGGGTTTCCAAAGCTGTAATCTTTTCAGAAGCTGACTGCCACATTTTTTTCTGAGGAGCAGCTGGTGGGTTTGAACTGCCAACCTTTTGGTCAGCAACCGAGCACTTAACCACTGCACCACCAGGGCTCCTCGATTAAAGAATAAGACCAAGGAAAACCAATCTTAAATTCTTCTAAGATCAAGTCTCAAAACATAAAAATGTCCTGGAGGCATTTTTAACCTCCAGGTTTGAATGTGGAGTATATAGAATGATATATTGCACAATGACAATTATATATATAACTGAATAACAAAAATATGCAATGACTGAGATTAACAACAATCAGCCTAACCTCCTGAAAAAACATCCTTGAATAATGCAGGCTTGGTGGGCCCAGACAAACTGCTGTTGTTAGGAAGTAAGGCATAGCATGGTGCCAAGGGTCAGGAAATTCGAATGCCATTTTAGAATGGAGGAATACAAGCCTAATATCTAGAACCAGAACAAATACAAGTCCAGCTACACTTTGCTCTGGTCAGGCCACATGGGCAAGATTGCTTTCAATCCCAGCATCCTCATAGTTTAAGGTGGTCACTGATTGTGCCCAAAGAGGAGGCTCATAAGGTTCATGGACTTGGAAGTCACTTTAAATAAGTAAGAATCTTTGTCACGGCAAAGAGAAATTACATGGAGAGTATGCCTGGGTCGTTATTTATAAAAACTCCTCAAAATTAATACTGGCATTAAAAAAAAAAGCTGCCGTCAATTTAATTCTGAATCATGGTGACCCCACGTGTTACAGAGTAGAACTGTGCTCTACAGGGTTTTCTTGGTGGTAATCTTTATGGGGTGGCCGTGAGTTGGAACTGACTTGAAGGCGACTTTATGAAAGCAGATCAACAGGCCTTTCTTTCAGGCTGCCACGGCATGCATTTGAACCACCAACCTTTAGATCAGTAGTTGAGCACAAACTGTGCATCCAGGGACCTTAAGAATGGCATACAGACAGTAATATACTAGGCATTTTTTAAAATTAACCATACCATACCGTATCTCTTGCCGTCGAGTCAATTCCGACTCATAGCAAACCTATAGGACAGAGTAGAACTGCACCGTAATGTGTCCAAGGAGTGGCTGGTGGATACGAACTGCCAAACTTTTGGTTAGCAGCTGAGCTCTTAATCACTGCACCACCAGGGCTCCATGTTGTTCTTGTTATTAGGTGCCACTGAGTCGGTACTGACTCATAGTGACCCAGTGTACGACAGAACGAAACACTGCCCAGTCCTGTGCCATCTTCACAATCATTGCTGTACTTGAGCCCATTGTTGCAGTGTCAGTTCATCTCTTTGAGGGTCTTCCCCTTTTTTGCTGACCCTTCACTTTACCAAGCGTGATGTCCTTCTCCAGGGCCTAGTCCCTCCTGATAACATGCCCAAAATAGGTGAAGTCTTACCATCCTTGCTTCTAAGGAGCATTCTAGCTGTACTTCTTCCAAGACAGATTTGTTCATTCTTCTGGCAGTCCACGGTATAGCCAATACTCTTCTTCGACACCATAAACCAAAGTCATCAGTTCTTCCTTCTTCCTTATTCACTGTCCAGCATTCACATGCCTATGAGGTGACTGAAAACACCATGGTTTGGGTCAGGCACACCTTAGTTCTCAAAGTGACATCTTTGTTTTCAACATTTTAAAGAGGTCTTTTTTTGCAGCAGTTTTGCCCAGTGCCATGTGTCTTTTGATTCTTTGATTGCTGCTTCCATGGGTGTTGATTGTGGATCCAAGAAAAATGAAATCCTTGACAATTTCAATCTTTTCCCTGTTTACCATGATGTTGCTTATTGGTCCCGTTGTGAGGATTTTTGTTCTCTTTATGTTGAGGTGTAATCCATACAGAAGGCTGTGGTCTTTGATCTTCATTAATTAGTGCTTCAAGTCCTCTTCACTTTCAGGAAGCCAGGTAGTGTCATCTGCATAACACAGGTTGTTAATGAGTCTTCCTCCAACCCTGTTTCTTGGATTATTTGCTCAGCATACAGATTGAATAAGTGTGGTGAAAGGACACAACCCTGATGCACACATTTCTTGACCTTAAACCACACACTATCCCTTTGTTCTCTTAGAATAAGTGCCTGTTGATCTATGTACAGTTTTCTCATGAACATAATTAACTGTTCTGGAATTCCCATTCTTCACAAAGTAATCTATAACTTGCTATGATCCACATAGTCAAATGCTTTGCATAGTCAATAAAACCCAGGCAAACACCTTTCTGGTATTCTCTGCTTTCAGCCATGATCCATCTGATGTCAACAATGATATCCCTTGTTCCTCATCCTCTTCTGAATCTGGCTTGAATTTGTGGCAGTTCCCTGTCAATGTACTGATGCAAGTGCTTTTGAATGATCTTCAGCAAAATTTTACTTGTGTGTGTGTGTGATATTAATTATATCGTTCGATAATTTCTGCATTCTGTTGGATCATCTTTCTTTGGAATGGGTACAAATATGAATCTCTTTCAGTCGGTTGGTCAGTTAACTGTCTTCCAAATTTCTTGGCATAGGCAAGTGAGCACTTCCAGTGCTGCATCTGTTTGTTGAAACATCCCAATTGGCATTCCACCAGTTCCTAGAGCCTTGTTTTTCACCAATGCCTTTTTTTTTTTTTTCAGTGTAGCTTGGACCTCTTCCTTCAGTACCATTGGTTTCTGATCATGTGCTACCTCCTGAAATGATTGAATTTTGACAAATTGTTTTTGGTACAGTGACTGTGTATTTCTCCCATCTTCTTTTGATGCTTCCTGCATCATTTAATATTCTCCCTACAGAATCCTTCACTATTGCAGCTTGAGGCTTGAATTTTTTCTTCAGTTCTTTCAGCCTGAGAAATGCTGAGAATGTTCTTCTCTTTTGGTTTTCTAACTCCAGGTATTTGCACATTTCGTTACAGTACCTTACTTTGTCTTCTCGAGCTGACCTTTGAAACCTTCTGTTCAGTTCTTTTACTTCATTGTTTCTTCCTTTTGCTTTAGCTGCTCGACATCCCAGAGCAAGTTTTAGCATCTCCCCTGACATCCATCTTGGTCTTTTCTTTCTTTCCTCTCTTTTAATGACCTCTTGCTTTCTTCATGTGTGATGTCCTTGATATCATTCCACAACTTGTCTGGTCTTTGGTCATTACCGTTCAATGCGTCAAATCTATTTTTGAGATGGCCTCTAAATTCAGGTGGGATATACTCAAAGTTGTACTTGTGGCTCTCATGGACCACCATGTGTCAGTTTGTCATACCGCTGTGGTTTGCATGTTGCTATGGTACTGAATGCTTTGCCTCTGGTATTTCAGATACCAGCAGGGTCTCCCTTGGTGGACAGGTTTCAGCTAAGTTTCCAGACTAAGATAGACTAGGAAGAGGGATCTGGCAGTCTTCTTCTGAAATAATTGGCCAGTGAAAATTTTATGAATAGGGCTCCATGGTTAGAGAAAGTGATATAGTGATAGAGGTTTTTCTGATTACAAAGGACTTTATATTTCAAACTGAGCTATTCAAAATTAAAAATGGTGCAAGCACTGTTAAGATTTAAACTGGGCCCTGGGGGGTACAAATGGTTAAAAGCTCAGCTGCTAACTGAAAGGTTAGAAGTTGGAGACCAGCCATCAGGGATTCCGCCCCTGAGCCCTAAGTTTAAAAAGTTTTTTAAAAAATACACTTCAAAAATATTTGATTTGGGTATTTGGCAAAGAAAGATTCCATCTCTAATCCATTACTTCTTATCTTGACAAAAACTGTATTGCTCTGTATTTACTTCAAGGTAAATGATATTTGGGGTATAAATGAAGACCCAAGAGAATTCCCGATGAAGGACAGTGGGCTGGAATTTCCTCAGCTGCCCAGACATCTTCTTTGTCATTCCTCATACTTTCTGTCCACAGTCTAAGTGCCTTTAGGGACTGGAACATCCTAAGTGGCTCCAGTTCCATCCGTGGTCCACAACGAACTGAACAGCAATGGGGTCCAGATGCTTTTCCTGGTAAACACGTCATTCATAGGAAAAGCAAACAAAAGAAGGATATTCACTGCCCTCCCCGAAGATGCTCATCCTCACGGGAGAGGCCTTTGTGTCTTTGCACCCATAAGTGAGCAATTCTCACACCTGGGTTCACTGGCTGTTCAAATATCACCCATCAAATATGTTTTTTGTTCTCTTTCTTTCAATTAATTCATTGATTGTAATTTTTAAATGGCATAAAGGGAAAATATGTGCATATTAAAAAAAAAATGTCTGATATTTCAATTAAGAGAAACTAATGGAGCCCTGGTGGTGCAATTGTTAAGAGCTTGGCCACCAACCAAAAGGTCAGCAGTTTGAATCCACCAGCCACTCCTTGGAATCACCATGGGGCAGTTCTATTCTGTCACATAGGGTCGCTATGAGATGGAATTGACTCAACAGCAACATGTTTGGTCTTTAGGTTTTGGAAGGGAGCCCTGGTGGCACAGGGGTTAAGAGCTTGGCTGCTAACTGAAAGGTCAGCAGTCTGAATCCACCAGCTGCTCCTTGAAAACCATATGGGGCAGTTCTACTGTGTCCTATAGGGTTGCTGTGAGTTGGAATTGACTTGACAGCAATGAGTTTGTTTGTTTGTTTTTTGGTAGTGGAGCCCTGGTGGCACAGTGGTTAAAGTGCTCAGCTGCTAACTGAAAACTTGGCAGTTCAAACCACCAGCTGCTCCTCAGGAGAAAGAAGTGGCAGTCTGCTTCCATAAAGATTAAAAAACAGAAACCAAACTCACTGCCACCGAGTCGATTCCAACTCATAGCGAGCCTATAGGATAGAGACCTTCCTCATAGAGTTTCCAAGGAGCAGCTGGTGGATTCAAACTGCTGACCTTTTATGGTTAGCAGCTTAGCTCGTAACCACTATGCAACCTGGGCTTCTTTGGAAACCCTATGGGACAGTTCTACTCTGTCCTATAGGGTTGCTATGAGTTGAAATCCACTTGATGGCAGTAGGTTTGGTTGGGTTTCTTAATTAGGAGCCGTAGTAGTGCAATGGTTAAAGCACTCAGCTGCTAACCAAAAGGTCAGTGGTTCAAACCCACTGACTGTTTCTCAGGAGAAAGATGTGCCAGTCTGCTTCCATAAAGATTACAGCCTTGGAAATGGTAGTGGGTTTGGTTGGTCTTGGGAGGCTTTAACAAAATTCTTGAAGATGCTAAAAAGTTCTTCTGAGAAACAGTACCAGGTAAGGTAAGATAGGTATTACAGTCTTGTTGTATTTAGTACAAATCGTAAGTGCTAACATTATACACTGCATGGTGTTACACTGTTTGCTAAACCTAGGAATTCCAAGGCGACTCCTTATGTGAGCACCAAACCACACATTTGTATATTTATTCAATCAAACCAAAAAAACCAAACCCATAGCCATGGAGTCAATTCCTACTCATTGCAACCCTACAGGACAGGATAGAACTGCCCATATGGTTTCCAAGAAGCATCTGGTGAATTTGAACTGCCAACCATTAGCAGCCTGAACTCTTAACCACTGCACCGCCAGGGCTCCGTATTTAAGCAAAGATGTATTTTTCCAAAATGTTTTCAAATGTTAAAGAACTATAATTCTACTTGATTAACCTCTTGCTAAAGGAGACTGGATGGTATAATCCGTTTTTGATAGGTTACTAACCTAAAAGTTGGCAGTTCGAACCTACCCCGCAGTTTAGCAGAAGAGATGACTTGGCAAGGTACTTCTGAAAAACTAAAATCAAAAAACAAAAACCATTGCCGTGGAGTTGATTCTGACTCATATCAACCCGACAGGACAGAATAGAACTGCCCCATAGGGTTTCCAAGGCTGTAATCTTTATGGAAGCAGACTGCCACATCTTTCTCTCACAGAGTGGCTGGTGGGTTTGAACCCCTAAACTTTCAGTCAGCAGCCAAGCACTTAACCACTGTGCCACCAGGGCTCCTTCTGTAAAGACTACAGCCAAAATAACTCTATGGAGCAGTTCTACATGGGGGTCACCATAAGTTGGAAGTAGGCTGTACGGTGGCTAATAACAACAAAAACCTCATCCTAATATTAGAAAATGTTATGGAAATCTATTTGCAACCCATGTCCAGGGCTGTGTTATAATGCCAACAAGGTGGGTTTCCTCTACTACATTCTACATTTTCTTGGAAAATAGAAGGTGGTCCTCTTTAACCTAGCTCTGCCGGACGGACCAAGCAGTGTTTCATTCTATTGTAAAAAGGCTGGCTATGAGTCAGAACTGACTGGATGGCACCTAACAACAACAAAAGCACCGTACATTTATGATAAGACACATTCTAGAAAGCTATTTTTAACTTTTATTCATGCCAGATTGGTACCAGATAAGGTACTTGTAAAATCTGGTATGATGTTTTTGGCTGCATCATGGAGACCCCATGCACAATAGAAGGGAACAACCCCTGGTCCTGAACCATTCCCATGATCAGTTGCAGATGGGTTTCACTGGTTGATATTCAGAAGTAGATTGTCAGGCCTTTCTTCCTAGTCTTAGTCTGGAAGCTCCACTGAAATCTCTTTAGCATCATAGTAACACGCAGTCTTCACTGACAAATGGGTGGTGGCTGAGCATGACATGCATTGGCCGGGAATCAAACCTGGGTCTCCTGCATGGAAGGTGAGAATTCTATCACTGAATCATCACTGCCACCAAATTCTAGTATAGACATGCATATAAATACATACAAACATTAGAGTCTTTACTTCCCCCGAGCACTCTAAAAAATCAAGCTAGCATCACGGTACACCTTTCGGGTAAAACAATACGGAGGTCTATTGATCTTATGAATCCTTTTATACAATTTGTTCCAAATATACACATACTTGGTGCACCCAGAAGCTCAATGTGAACTCTGTTTTTGTCTGAATTCAACATAATAATAATCTCATTCAACTATCTATATGGGATCAAACTGACAATAGCAACTCAAAAGGTTAGAAAGGAAGCTTAGGAAGCAGTTTATGTTAATGAGCGAGGAACAACTCAGAAATGGAGGGTGAGAATCGTTGCACAGCTCGAAGGCTGTAATCAATGTCACTGAATTGTACACGTGGAAATGGTTGAACTGGTGTATGGTTTGCTGTGTATATTTTCAACAACAACAAAAGTGAATGAAATAAATTATTTCAAAAAAGAAAATAAGTAAAATAAAAGGAAACAACTGTAAAACTATACTAATCTCATTCAAATCAATATAACCACGATTGGAACCCATGCCTGGGACACTGTTTGAGTTAGGGTCTGGAACAAGCGTTAGGTCCTGGCCTGGGACTCCAGGTCATTTACAATCTAGTTGGGACATGAGACAAATACACAACTAATTACTCGAACACGCAGCTGGTGGAAGCCACCACGACGACTGAACTGTGGAGGTCCAGGAGACGGGGGAGGTTCCTGCAGACAAGGCTAGGAAACTCTGACTTGGATGGTGGTTGAAATCCCGAGATTTACATGGCAAAGCAGATCATTTCCTGCTGCTGCTTTGGGTCCTTCTTCCCTTGCTTTCCCTCTCCTTCTGTCATAGGCTCGGGAGAGTGCTTGTCATACGCTTATAAAGATCTCCAAGACCTTGTGGCTTATGACATGACACTTGCTAGAGGAACACTGTGGTGTTGCTGTGTTATTTCACAACAATTCCCCCTGCTGGTACGGGGAGAGGGGTTTGCTCAGGATTACACAGCCAGGAGGTAGAAAAGCTGGGATTCCAACTCCTATCTGTCACGCTCCAAAGCCCATGTTCAACGGGGCAAATTCTGAACCTCAAAGGGCTGAAAATGGAGCGCGTTTTGCTGCCCAGTGGCTTCCTGGAATTCCTGCTTCAGAAACAGCAGGGGACGACCCGCCCCGGCCTTGCCCCTTTCTGAGAAGCAAAGCAGGACAGGATTTGCAAGGATCTCCTTCTGAACGCTCTTTGTTTACACCACAAATGCTGCTTCTGATTAATGAATAACCTCAGACTGGCTATTGGAATGTTTTAAAGACAATTTTGAAGGTGTGGGGAGAAACACGGAATGAAGCAAAGGTCTGATGATTTCTTTATTTTCTCTTGAAGATCAGTCTGAATTTTATCCAAATAACGCAGTCCCTGTGAGAGATGCTGAAAAAGAAGCACTTCCTCTCACTGAGAAGTGCATGCTGAGGTAGGTAAGCTGTTACAGAATCATGGTTTCAGGGTTTTTACTGTGTGCTACGTACTTAACGTTTGCAGCATGCCACACACCAAATTAAGATAACAAGATTAAATATTAGCCATTAAACTGTTGCTGTTGTTGAGTACCATCGAGTTGATTCTGATTCATCACGACCCCATGTGACACAGCGGAGCGGCCCAATAGGGTTTCCTAGGCTGTAATCTTTACAGAAGCCGATCACAAAGTCTTTCTTCAATAGAGCCTCTGGGTGGATTCAAACCGCCAACCTTTCAGTTAGCAGCCAAGTGATTAACCAAACTACTATATATAATTTGCTTTTATTTTTATACATAGTCAGGTTTTCACAATGGGAAGGTTTTATGCTGGGAGTCTTGGAGACACACCACAAAAAACTGGAACTTTTATCTAAATGCAGAGAATTGCAGATGCTAGATTTGAAAATATATTAGAAGTCACCTAGTTTAACCTCCCAGGGGCCTAGGTTTTTCATCTACAAAATGAGATTATAAAATCTCTCCCACTCTCCGCAGCTCCATTTTGAGTCTAAAAGGAATGTCACAGATGCGATGTGTGGTGAGATAATTAGAAGACTATATAAACGCAACCCCCATGTGTCGGTCAGTTTGTCGTACAGTGGGGGCTTGCGTATTGCTGTGATGCTGGAAGCTATGTCACCGGTATTCAGATACCAGCAAGGTAACCCATGGAGGACAGGTTTCAGCTGAGCTTCCAGACTAAGATGGACTAGGAAGAAGGACCCAGCAGTCTACTTCTGAAATGCATTAGCCCATGAAAACCTTATGAATAGCAGCAGAACATTGTCTGATACAGTGCTAGAAGATGAGCCTCCCAGGTTGGAAGGTACTCAAAAGACAACTGGGGAAAAGCTGCCTCCTCAAAGTAGAGTCGACCTTAATGAAGTGGATGGAGTACAGCTTCCAGGACCTTCATTTGCTGATATGGAATGACTCAAAATGAGAAGAAACAGCTGCAAACATCCATTAATAATTAGAACCTGGAATGTACGAAGTATGAATCTAGGAAAATTAGAAATCATCAAAAATGAAATGGAACACATAAACATCGATATCCTAGGCATTAGTGAGCTGAAATGGACTGGTATTGGCCATTTTGAATCAGACAATCATATACTCTACCATGCTGGGAATGACAACTTGAAGAGGAATGGTGTTGCATTCATCGTCAAAAAGAACGTTTCAAGATCTATCCTGAAGTACAACACTGTCAGTGATAAGATAATATCCTTACCCCTACAAGGAAGACCAGTTAATACGACTATTATTCAAATTTATGAACCAACCACTAGGGCCAAAAAGGAAGAAATAGAAGATTTTTATCAGCTGCTACAGTCTAAAATTGAACATGCAATCAAGATGCATTGATAATTACTGGCGATTGGAATGCAAAAGTTGGAAACAAAGAAGAAGGATCAGTAGTTGGAAAATATGGCCTTGGTGACAGAAACAATGCCAGAGATGGAATGATAGAATTTTGCAAGGTCAACGACTTCTTCGTTGCAAATACCTTCTTTCACCAACATAAACGGTGACTATACACATGGGCTTCGCCAGATGGAACACACAGAAATCAAATTGACTAAATCTGTGGAAAGAGACGATGGAAAAGCTCAATATCATCAGTCAGAACAAGGCCAGGGGCCAACTGTGGAACAGACCATCAATTGCTCATATGCAAGTTCAAGCTGAAACTGAAGAAAATCAGAGCAAGTCCACGAGAGCCAAAATATGACCTTCAGTATATCCCACCTGAATTTAGAGACCATCTCAAGAATAGAGTTGATGCATTGAACACTAGTGACCGCAGACCAGACAAGTTGTGGAATGACATCAAGGACATCATCCATGAAGAAAGCAAGAGGTCACTGAAAAGACAGAAAAGAAAGAAAAGACCAAGATGGATGTCCGAGGAGATTCTGAAACTTGCTCTTGAGCATCGAGCAGCTAAAGCAAAAGGAAGAATTGATGAAGTAAAAGAACTGAACACAAGATTTCAAAGGGCCTCTCGAGAAGACGAAGTAAAGTATTATAATGACATGTGCAAAGAGCTGGAGATGGAAAACCAAAAGGGAAGAACACACTCGGCATTTCTCAAGCTGAAAGAACCAAAGAAAAAATTCAAGCCTCGTGTTGCAATAGTGAAGGATTCCATAGGGAAAATATTAAATGATGCAGGAAGCATCAAAAGAAGATGGAAGGTTGGGCGGAGCCAAGATGGCGGAATAGACAGACGCTTCCGTCCAGCCCTCTTTACAACAAGGACCCAAAAAAACAAGTGAAACGAGTATATTTGTGACAAGCTGCAAGCCCTGAGCATCAAAGGCAAGCTTAGACAGTGCACTGAGGGTCAAGGGAAGGAAGAGACTGTTCAGAAGCGGAGAGGAGTTGCCGGACCTGAATAGCGGGGAGGCCTCAGGCACCATTCCTGGAATGGTGGCTGCGGCAGCAGCAGCGGGCTGGTCCTAGCTTTCGGCCGCAGTTTCCTTAGGGAGAAGCAGCAGCAACACAGCCCACTCACACCTCCGGAACCTGAGGAAAATAGCCCACTCTCCGCAAAAGCTAAGTACTTGTGTATATTTTACTGCGCCCCACCCCCACCCCCAACCCAGCTTCAGCGGCTGAATCCCTAGGCCTCAGATAGACCCTGATGAGTGCCTGGAGCCGTCCTCGAGCCTTGGGGAAGGAAAAAATTTCCAACTGGGAGGAACAGATAATTTGCTAGCTCCATTAACTGGGGAGCTCAGGACAGCACTGGCTCCTGTCCAGGCATAAACCATCTGTGGACCTTGAGCACTTTCCCTTCTGCATGGACCTGTGTGGGCCTGTTTCGGGAGAATAGACCCTTGTTGACAAACTCCAACCATTTCAGCAGTGCGGTGAAGAGGTGGGTGTTTGACGTTTGACATTGCTTTGCCTATTAAATAAGGTCCTCACCTACTCATATCAGGGACCTAAGGACTGGTGGCTCTACTTGGGTCACCCAGCCACCCGCAACAGGGGACCAGGGATAACTGGTACCTCCCAGTCTTTACAAAAAAATCTTTGGGTGCCCATGGTCCCTCTGAAGAGCCCACCCACCAGCATGCTCTAGGGAACAGAGAATCCTTTTCCTCAGAGACACTTGGGGGTCCGTTCTCAGCCCCCTGCCTTGTTCAGGGCGTGACCCCCTGCTGCAATCAGATACTGGTATATACGCCAATCACCCCTGCCCCTCTAAGACTGTAGGACAAAGCCTGTACCACAGACTTGATATCAGCTACCTGGAAACCTGAGCAGAATTCATACAAGAAAACCAAATGGACTCCTAGACTGATATACCTGATAAAAGCTCTAGCCAGCTGGGGACAGGACACCAGAGCTCCAAAGGTGAAAATAATCAAGCTAGCTCACTCAAGCAACCCATAGGGATATACCAAAACAAAACAAAGCTAGCAGCTACGACACAGTAAGCAAGCATAAACTAATACAATAACTTATAGATGGCTCAGAGACAACAGTCAATATCAAGTCACATAAAGAAACAGGCCACGATCACCTCAACAGACTTTCAAAACAAAGAATCCAGGGATCTTTTAGATGAAAGTGCATTCCTGGAATTATCAGAGGCAGAATACAAAAGTTTAATATACAGAACCCTTCAAGACATCAGGAAGGAAATGAGGCAATACACAGAACAAGCTAAGGAACGCACAGATAAAGCAACTGAAGAACTCAGAAAGATTATTCAGGAACATAATGAAAAGTTTAATAAGCTGGAAAAATCCATAGACAGACAGCAATCAGAAATTCAGAAGATTAACAATAAAATTATAGAATCAGATAACTCAATAGGAAGTCAGAGGAGCAGAATTGAGCAAGTAGAAGCTAGAATTTCTGAATTCGAAGATAAATCACTCGGCACTAATATATTTGAAGAAAAATCAGATAAAAGAATTTAAAAAAATGAAGAAACCATAAGACTCATGTGGGACTCTATCAAGAGAAATAACCTACGAGTGATTGGAGTACCAGAACAGGGAGGGATAACAGAAAATACACAGAGAATTGTTGAGGATTTGTTGGCAGAAAACTTCCCTGATATTGTGAAAGATGAGAAGATATCTATCCCAGATGCTCATTGAACTCCACATAAGGTAGATCTTAAAAGAAAGTCACCAAGACATATTATAATCAAGCTTGCCAAAACCAAAGATAAGGAGACAATTATAAGAGCAGCGAGGGATAAAGGAAAAGTCACCTACAAGGGAGAGCCAATAAGAATAAGCTCAGACTACTCGGCAGAAACCATGCAGGCAAGAAGGCAATGGGATGACTTATTTAAAAAATTGAAGGAAAAAAATTGCCTGCCAAGAATCATATATCCATCAAAACTGCCTCTTAAATACAAAGGTGAAATTAAGACATTTCCAGATAAACACAAGTTGAGGGAATTCGTAAAAACCAAACCAAAACTACAAGAAATACTAAAGGGAGTTCTTTGGTTAGAAAATCAATAATATCAGATATCGACCCAAGACTGGAACACTGGGCAGAGCAAGCAGAAGTCAACCCAGACAGGGAAATTAAAAAAAAAAAAGCAAGATTTTTTTAAAAAGCCCAACACAGGGTAACGGCGATGTTATTATACAAAAGAAGACAACATTAAAATAATAAAGAGGGACTAAGAAATGTAATCATACACCTTCCATACGGAGAGGAAGATATGGCGATACAAAGAAATAAAAGTTAGTTATAAATTTAGAAAAATAAGGGTAAATAATGAGGTAACCACAAAGGAGACAAACTATCCTACTCATCAAAATAAAGTACAACGGAAAAATACAGACTCAGCAGCAACAAAATCAACAAAAAATATGAGGAAGGGACAATATATAAAGAAAATCTACTCAGCACATAAAATCAAGTGGGAAAAAGAAGCTGTCAACATAAAAAAAAGGACTTCAATATGATAGCACTAAATTCATACCTATCCATAATTACCCTGAATGTAAATGGACTAAATGCACCAATAAAGAGACAGACAGTGGCAGAATGGAGTAAAAAACAAGATCCATCTATATGTTGCCTACAAGAGACACACCTTACACTTAGAGACACAAACAAACTAAAACTCAAAGGATGCAAAAAAGTATATCAAGCAAACAGCAATCAAAAAGAGCAGGAATGGCAATATTAATTTCTGACAAAATAGACTTTAAAGTTAAATCCATCAAAAAGGATAAGGAAGGACACTATATAATGATTAAAGGAACAATATACCAAGAAGATATAACCATATTAAATATTTATGCACCTAATGACAGGGCTGCAAGATACACAAAACAAACTCTACCAGCACTGAAACGTGAGATAGACAGCTCCACAATAATAGTAGGAGAGTTCAACACACCACTTTCAGTGAAGGACAGGGCATCCAGAAAGAAGCTCGGTAAAAACATGGAAGATCTAAATGGCACAATCAACTGACTTAACCTCATAGGCATATACAGAACACTCCACCCAGAAGCAGCCAAGTATACTTTCTCTTCTAGTGCACATGGAACATTCTCTAGAAGAGACCACATATTAAGTCATAAAGCAAGCCTTAGCAGAATCCAAAACATTGAAATATTACAAAGCATCTTCTCTGAGCATAAGGCCATAAAAGTGGAAATCAATAACAGGAAAAGCAGGGAAATGAAATCAAACACTTGGAAATTGAACAATACCTTGCTCAAAAAAGGCTGGATTATAGAAGACATTAAGGATGGAATAAAGAAATTCATAGAATCCAATGCGAATGAAAACACTTCCTATCAGAACCTTTGGGACACAGCAAAAGTGGTGCTCAGAGGCCAATTTATGTCAATAAATGCACACATCCATAAAGAAGAAAGGGCCAAAATCAAAGAACTATCCCTACAACTTGAAAAAATAGAAAAAGAGAGCAACAAAAGAAACCCACAGGCACTAGAAGAAAACAAATAATAAAAATTAGAGCTGAACTAATGAAATAGAAAACAATTGAAAGAATTAACAAGACCAAGAGCTGGTTTTTTAAAAACTCAACAAAATTGATAAACCATTGGCCAAACTGACAAAAGAAAAGCAGGATAGGAAGCAAATAACCCAAATAAGAAGTGAAATGGGCAATATTACAACAGACCCAACTGAAATTAAAAGAATCATATCAGATTACTATGAAAAACTATACTCAAACAAATTTGAAAACCTAGGAGAAATGGATGAATTCTTAGAAACACACTACCTACCTAACCTAACACAAACAGAGGTAGAACAACTAAATAGACCCATAACAAAAGAAGAGATTGGAAAGGTAATCAAAAAACTCCCAACCAAAAAAAAGCCCTGGTCCGGAGGGCTTCACTGCAGAGTTCTATCAAACTTTCAGAGAAGAGTTAACACCACTACTACTAAAGGTATTTCAGAGCGTAGAAAAGGATGGCATATTACCAAATTCATTCTATGAAGCCACCATATCCCTGATACCAAAACCAGGTAAAGACACCACAAGAAAAGAAAATTATAGACCTAGATCCCTCATGAGCTGGGTTTATCCCTCATGAATGTAGATGCAAAAATCCTCGACAAAATTCTAGCCAATAGAATTCAACAACATATCAAAAAAATAATTCACCATGAACAAGTGGGATTCATACCAGGTATGCAGGGATGGTTCGACATTACAAAAACAATTAATGTAATCCACCACATAAATAAAACAAAAGACGAGAATCACATGATTTTATCAATTGATGCAGAAAAGGCATTTAACAAAGTTCAACACACGTTCATGATAAAAACTCTCAGCAAAATAGGAATAGAAGGAAAATTTCTCAACATAATAAAGGGCACTTACACAAAGCCAACAGCCAACATCACCGTAAATGGAGAGAGCCTGAAAACATTCCCACTGAGATCGGGAACCAGACAAGGATGCCCTTTATGACCACTCTTATTCAACATTGTGCTGGAAGTTCTAGCCAGAGCAATTAGGCTAGATAAAGAAATAAAGGGCATCCAGATTGGTAAGAAAGAAGTAAAAGTATCTCTATTTGCAGAAGACATGATCTTATACACAGAAAACACTAAGGAATCCTCAAGAAAACTACTGAAACTAATAGAAGAGTTCAGCAGAGTATCGGGATACAAGATAAACATACAAAAATCAGTTGGATTCCTCTACACCAACAAAAAGAACATCGAAGAGGAAATCACCAAATCAATGCCATTTACAGTAATCCCCAAGAAGATAAAATATTTAGGAATAAATCTTACCAGAGATGTAAAAGACTTATACAAAAAAAAACTACAGTACACTTCTGTAAGAAACCAAAAGAGACTTACGTTTAAGTGGAAGAACATACCTTGCTCATGGATAGGAAGACTTAACATTATAAAATTGTCTATTCTACCAAAAGCAATCTATACATTTAATGCAATTCCAATCCAAATTCCAACGACATTCTTTAATGAGATGGAGAAACAAATCACCAATTTCATATGGAAGGGAAAGAGGCCCCAGATAAATAAGGCATTACTGAAAAAGAAGAACAAAGTAAGAGGTCTTACTTTACCTGATTTCAGAACCTATTTTACCGCCACAGTAGTCAAAACAGCTTGGTACTGGTACAACAACAGATACATGGATCAATGGAACAGAATTGAGAATTCAGACATAAATCCATCCGCATATGAGCAGCTGATATTTGACAAAGACTCCAAAACAGTGAGATGGGGAAAAGACAGTCTTTTTAACAAATGGTGCTGGCATAACCGGTTATCCATCTGCAAAAAAATGAAACAAGACCCATACCTCACTCCATGTACAATAAGTAATTCAATATGGATCAAAGACCTAAATATAAAATCTAAAACGATAAAGATCATGGAAGAAAAAATAGGGACAACGTTAGGAGCCCTAATATATGACATAAACAGTATAGAAAACATTATAAACAACATAGAAGAAAAACTAGATAACTGGGAGCTCCTAAAAACCAAACACTTATGCTCATCCAAAGACTTCACCAAAAGAGTAAAAAGATTACCTACAGACTGGGAAAAAGTTTTTAGCTATGACATTTCTGATCAGCGCCTGATCTCTAAAATCTACATAATATTGCAAAAACTCAACTGCAAAAAGACAACCCAATTAAAAAATGGGCAAAAGATATGAACAGACACTTCACTAAAGAAGACATTCAGGTAGCTAACAGATATATGAGGAAATGTTCACAATCATTAGCCATTAGAGAAATGCAGATCAAAACTACAATGAGATTTCATCTCACTCCAACAAGGCTGGCATTAATCCAAAAAACACAAAATAATAAATGCTGGAGAGGCCGTGGAGAGATTGGAACACTCCTACACTGCTGGTGGGAATGTCAAATGGTACAACCACTTTGGAAATCAATTTGGAGCTTCCTTAAAAAGCTAGAAATAGAACTACCATATGATCCAGCAATCCCACCCCTTGGAATATATCCTAGAGAAATAAGAGCCTTTACACGAACAGATATATGCACACCCATGTTTATTGTAGCACTGTTTACAATAGCAAAAACATGGAAGCAAACAAGGTGCCCATCAACAGATGAACGGATAAATAAATTATGGTATATTCAAATAAATTATGGTATATTCACACAATGGAATACTACCCATCGATAAAGAACAGTGAGGAATCTGTGAAACATTTCCTAACATGGAGGAACCTGGAAGGCATTATGCTGAGTGAAATTAGTCAGTTGCCAAAGGACAAATATTGTATAAGACCACTATTATAAGAACTTGAGAAATAATTTAAACTGAGAAGAAACATTCTTTTCTGGTTACGAGAGTGGGGAGGGAGGGAGGGTGGGAGAGGCGTATTCACTAATTACATAGTAGATAAGACCTACTTTAGGTGAAGGGAAAGACAGCACACAGTACAGGAGAGGTGAGCACAATTGGACTAAACCAAAACAAAGAGTTTTCCTGAATAAACTGAATGCTTCGAAGGCCAGCATAGCAGGGGCAGGGGTCTGGGGACCATGGTTTCAGGGGACATCTAAGTCAATTGGCATAATAAAATATATTAAGAAAACATTCTGCATCCCACTTTGAAGAGTGGCGTCTGGGGTCTTAAACGCTAGCAAGCAGCCATCTAAGATGCATCAATTGGTCTCAACCCACCTGGATCAAAGGAGAATGAAGAACACCAGGGACACAAGGTGATTAAGAGCCCAAGAGACAGAAAGGGCCACATGAAACAGCGACTACATCATCCCGAGACCAGAAGAACAAGATGGTGCCCCGCTACAACCGGTGACTTCCCTGACAGAGAACACAACAGAGAACCCTTGACGGAGCAGGAGAACAGTGGGATGCAGACCCCAAATTCTCATAAGACCAGACTTAATGGTCTGACTGAGACTGGAAGGGCCCCGGTGGTCATGGCCCCCAGACCTTCTGTTGCCCCAGGACAGGGACCATTCCCAAAGCCAACTCTTCAGACAGGGATTGGACTGGACAATGGGTTGGAGAGGGATGTTGGTGAGGAGTGAGCTTCTTGGATCAGGTGGACACTTGAGACTATGTTGGCATCTCCTGCCTGGAGGGGAGATGAGAGGGTGGAGGGGGTTAGAAGCTGGCGAAAAGGACACGAAAAGAGAGAGTTGAGGGAGAGTGCATGCTGTCTCATTGGGAGTGTGTAGCAAGGTGTATATGGGTTTTTGTGAGAGAGACTGACTTGATTTGTAAACTTTCACTTAAAGCACAATAAAAATTATTTTTTAAAAAAAGAAGATGGAAGGAATACACAGAGTCATTATACCAAAAAGAATTAGTGGATATTCAACCATTTCAAGCGGTGGCATATGATCAGGAACCGATGGTACTGAAGGAAGAAGTCTAAGCTGCTCTGAAGGCACTGGCGAAAAACAAGGCTCCAGGAATTGATGGAATATGAATTGAGACATCTCAACAAACAGCAGTAGCACTGGAGGTGCTCACTCGTCTATGCCAAGAAATATGGCAGCCAGCTTCCTGGCCAACTGACTGGAAGAGATCCATATTTATGCCTATTCCCTAGAAAGGTAATCCAACCGAATGTGGAAATTATAGAACAATATCGTTAATATCACACACAAGCAAAATTTTGCTGAAGATCATTCAAAAGCGGCTGCAGCAGTATATCGACAGGGAACTGCCAGAAATTCAGGCCGGTTTCAGAAGAGGATGTGGAACCAGGGATATCACTGTTGATGTCAGATGGATTCTGGCTGAAAGCAGAGAATACCAGAAGGATGTTTACCTGTATTTTATTGACTATGCAAAGGTATTCGACTGTGTGGATCATAACAAACTATGGATAACATTGCGAAGAATGGGAATTCCAGAACACTTAATTGTGCTCATGAGGAACCTTTACATGGACCAAGAGGCAGTTGTTCGGATAGAACAAGGGGATGCTGATTGGTTTAAAGTCCGGAAAGGTGTGCGTCAGGGTTGTATCCTTTCACCATACCTATTTAATCTGTATGCTAAAGAAATAATCCAAGAAGCTGGACTATATGAAGAAGAACGGGGCATCAGGATTGGAGGAAGACTCATTAACAACCTGCGTTACACAGATGACACAACCTTGTTTGCTGAAAGTGAAGAGGACTTGAAGCACTTACTAATGAAGATCAAAGACCACAGCCTTCAGTATGGTTTACACATCAACATGAAGAAAACAAAAATCCTCACAACTGGACCAATGAGCAACATCGTGATAAACGGAGAAAAGTTGTCAAGGATTTCATTTCACTTGGATCCACAATCAACAGCCACGGAAGCAGCAGTCAAGAAATCAAAAGACGCATTGCATTGGGCAAATCTGCTGCAAAGGACCTCTTCAAAGTGTTGAAGAGCAAAGATGTCAGTCACCCTGAGGACTAAGGTGCACCTGACCCAAACCATGGTATTTTCAATTGCATCATATGCATGTGAAAGCTGGACAATGAATAAGGAAGACTGAAGAAGAGCTGACGCCTTTGAATTGTTGTGTTGGAGAAGAATATTGAATATACCATGGACTGCCAAAAGAAGGAACAAATCTGTCTTGGAAGAATTGTGGCCAGAATGCTCCTTAGAAGCAAGGATGGCGAGACTGCGTCTTACATACTTTGGACATGTTGTCAGGAGGGATGAGTCCCTGGAGAAGGACATAATGCTTGGCAGAGTACAGGGTCAGTGGAAAAGAGGAAGACCCTCAAAGAGGTGGATTGACACAGTGGCTGCAACAATGAGCTCAGGCATAACAACCGTTGTGGGGATGGCGCAGGACCAGGCAGTGTTTCGTTCTGTTGTGCATAGGGTCGCTATGAGTCGGAACCGACTCGACGGCACCTAACAACAACACAACATAAAGCCAAAGTTAAGCTCTTCCTCCTGTTACCATTATTCTGGTAGACCAAGAGGTCGATAGCTAGACTGTTTTAGAGACCTCTGTCCTGATCAACTTGAAATAAGTAGTATTCTTTCTTGATACACTTGTGGGATCCATCTAGTCATTTGAACATGCCAAATATAATTTTAAAGTTTCTTTCATCATGTCTACCAAGCCCTTGTGATTCCTCTAAGACACACTTACACAGGTAATTAATGGAAGCTTGCTCCAGTTTCTGCATTTACTAGGAAATGGCTGTAATTAACTGATGTTTACTTATATTACCAGTAATTAAAACTAAACCAGTTGCCATGGAGTAGACTCTAACTACCGAAGGCAACCGAATGAGTTTCAGAGTAGAACTATGCCCCACGGGGTCCTCAATGGCTGGTTTTTCTGAAGTAGGTCACTAGGCCTTTCTTCCAAGGCATATCTGGGTTAGAGTCAATCCTCCAACCTTTCAGTTAGCAGCCAGGTACGTTAACCATTTCCTTTACCCAGGGACTCCGAGGAACTGGATGGTGACTTTCAAAGCTCATGGCCATTTCTTGACTCTCATTCTTCTTAAAGATGCCTTACCTCTGTATTCACAGAAAAACCAACCATTTTTATTTATTCTACTTTGTGTGTTTATGGCATTGGCAAAGAATTTTGAACATACCACAGACTGTCTGAAGAAAGAAGTCTGTCTTGGAAGAAATATCACCAAAGTACTCCTTGGAAGCAAGGATGGCGAGACTGTGTCTTACATACTTTGGACGTGTCATAAGGAGGGACCAGTCCCTGGAGAAGGACATCATGCTTGGTAAAGTAGAGGGTCAGTGAGAAAGAGGAAGACCTTTGACAAGATGGACTGATGCTCTGGCTCCAACAACGGGCTCAAACATAGCAATGATTGTGAGGATGGTGCAGGACCTGGCAGCGTTTCGTTCTGTTGTACTTAGAATCAGAATGACTCAACGGCACCTAACAGCAACAAATTTGTGTGTTTGATTTAAAGCCCCCCCTTGCCACCACTTTCTGTCTCCTTCACCACCCTTTGGTTGTGTCCCATAAAGACACACTGTCCCACTACCATGGACCACTGTGCTGAACTGACCTGTCTTCTGCAGCCCCTGCCATTGTCCTCAACATTCAGCATCTGTAAGCTGAGCAAGCTGGGAGTGAGTTCCACAGCTTTCAGGATTCTGTCCACCTGGGACAGCTCCACTGAATTGGGGTTAAATCCCCCTAGTCCACCTTCTTCAGAGGCTTATACTCATTGCTAAGAGAATAGCATCTTAACAGAAATAAAAGCCCCATTTCTACTCAGTGGCAGACAAGTGTATACTGTATGGTGTCAGTGTGCACATGCAAAATAGGGAAAGGGGAGCCAAGGGGCTACAGAGCTGCTTCCAGTCACAGAGCTACAGAGGTTTGAAAAACAATGACAATGCATCCCATCAGAACGTTCAGTCTGCCATTGCCCAGCTTCTGAAGGAAGAGAAGGAGGAAGAATATAGGAATCTCCTCATTTCTCTATTCTTCAAGGCAAGCAAATAAGCAAACTGAGAAATATTTTATAGAAATTGGAAAACACCAATGTTGGGGAAAAATATACTAAGGAAACACTTTTAAGAAAATATTTCCCGGGGAAAAGAATGATCCTCAAGACTTACTTGAAATTAGTAATAAGCATGACTGGTCTTGCAAGTAAGGAAAGTGAATGACTACTCCCATGCTGTGATTCAAACAATAGCTGCAGAAACTCGATGAGGTGAGCATGGGGCTGAGCAGGAGGACAAGGGAGGAGGAGGGCTAGGACGACGGCCCCCTTGTGGCTCCTGGTCTCCTGAGAGGCTCCAGGCAAGATCAGTGTTTGGACAAGAGGCTTGCTCCTAAGAAGGGAGGAGCATGCTGACAGAAATCCCCCATGGTGTGGCAACCAGCTTCCTTGGACAGACCCATCTGCTCCGAAGTCATGGGGTGCCTACGAGATCATTGCAGCTCCCACACGATGAGCTGAACACACAAGAACAGCTGCCTGCCAAAGGAAAACACGTGGAGGGTTCCCTTTGGAAAACGCTCTTCACTTCACATATGACCCAAATTAGAGATTTGCCGAGCGGCCTACGCGTGTCCAGACCAACAAGACTGAGAGCAAGCCCAAGGGCAGACGGGCAAGTGAGTACAGCCAGAATCAAATGTAAAGCCCAAGGGTGCCATGCGACTCCTAAGGAAAGGGTCATTACGTCGATGGAGAAACAACAGCCTGTCAGAGGCATCTTCTGTCATCCCACCTGCCCCGCCTCTTCCTATGGGAATCTGGGCTGCTAATTTGTCCCCACCATGAATATCGTCCCAGTGGCTATGACTGCACGTGAGGCCACACCACAAGGACAGCTGAGAAATTACTTCAGATAGGAGCACTGAACACATGTGACTCAACACGGAGCAGAGTTCTGGCGGAATAAGAATGATGAACATAGAGAGGTAGCCAAGTTTTACTCCACCCACGTAAGTCTTACTCAGGAGTTTCCCTCAGAGTTCAGTGTGTGGCCAGAAGCCTTTAAGGGACCTGATGACGTCTTTGATCTCAATAAGCGTGTTCAGGGTCCTTGCAGGAACCTCTGGAGTGAGCCGACCCCCGATGGCAGAGACCCCGAGGAGAGAAAGGTCCAGCTCACTGGTTATTTTCCTAAGGCTGAGCCACAGGAGTCTGTGGAAATTTGGAGGCAGTGATAGGAGGAAGATGGCCAGGAGATTAAACATCATAAAAAAATGAATAAATCATTTGTTTTCTTGTCCAATCACTTGATTCACTGCAAGGAAAAACCCTAGTCAGTTTGTTTATTTAATGAAACATAACTCAAATAATCCATGTTTCCAAAGAAAAATGAAGACATTTTGTTTTGCTCAGCTGCTTTTCATCTTATAATGCTGAAAGAGACCAGAATTCAAAGCTGCTCTTCAAGTTTGAAAAAATGAGATGAGGGGGAAGGAAAAAGGGTAAAGGAGTTAAATTTTTTTTTTGCCTCAGAAAGACAACTTGGTCTTGGTTTTTGGTAGAAAACTGGAAGAAAGGCCAATAGCTAAGGAATGCCCCCTCTCCCCATCCCCCTTCTCAGACAGTGTCATAAGGACGGTATACGGTGGTTAGCAGGAGTCCTACTTTGTTTAATTTCTTCTGATGCCTGCACCTAGAAATAAACTTCACCCCAGCAGAGCCTCAGAAACCTCAAGGCAAGGGGTGGGTAAACTTCAACCATGTCTCCCGCCTGAGCGAGCATTTCACTCTCCTCACCTGCTCTTTTTACCACCACAGAGCACCTTCCGATGCAAAACCAGAAGCTTGCAGATGCTCACCATGACTTGGAGTATACGATTGAGATTCAGGTCAGGTCCTAGCTTCTTGGGTTATTTGCTCAACATACCTATTGAATAAGGAAGGTGAAATGATACAACCCTGACACATACCTTCCCTGACATTAAACCACACAGTATCTCCTTATTCTGTTTGAATGGCTGTCTCTTGGTCTGTGCACAGGTTCCTCATGAGCACAATTAAGTATTCAGTAATTCTCATACTTTGCAATGTTATCCATAATTTGTTATGATCCACTCAGTGGAAAGCCTTTGCAAAGTCACTAAAACACAAGTAAACATCTTTGCAGACTGTATGAAGAAGAACGTGGCTAGAGGATTGGAGGAAGACTCATTAACAGCCTGTGATATGCAGGTGACACAACCTTTCTTGCTGAAAGTGAAGAGGACTTGAAGCACTTAGTGATGAAGATCAAAGACTACAGTCTTTAGTATGGATTACACCTCAACATAAAGAAAACAAAAATCCTCACTACTGTACCAATAAGCACCATCATAATAAATGGAGAAAATATTGGACTTGTCAAGGATTTCATTTTACTTGGATCCACAATCAATGTCCGTGGAAGCGGAAGTCAAGAAATCAAATGATGTATCGCGTTGGGCAAATCTGTGGAACAAGACCTCTTTAAAAAAAGTGTTGAAAAGCAAAGACATCACTTTGAGGACTAAGGTGCACCTGATCCAAGCCGTGGTATTTTCAACCGCCTCAAATGCATGCAGAAGGTAGACAATGAATAAGAAAGATGAAAGAAGAATTGATGCCTTTGAATTACGGTGTTGAGAAGAATATTGAATACACCACGGGCTGCCTTAAGAACAAACAAATCTGTCTTGAAAGAAGTACAGCCAGAATGCTCCTTAGAAGTGAGGATGGCAAGACTAAGTCTCAGGTACTTTGGACATGTTATTGGGAGGAACCAGTCCCTGGAGAAGGACATTGTCTTAGTTATCTAGTGCTGCTGTAACAGAAATACCACAGGTGGATGGCTTTAACAAAGAGAAATTTATTCTCTCACAGTTAGTAGGGTAGAAGTCCAAATTCAGGGTGCCAGCTCTAGGGGAAGCTTTTTCTCACTGTCAGTTCTGGGGGGAAGTCCTTGTTCTCAACCTTCCCCTAGTCTAGGAGCTTCTCAGTGCAGGGGTCCTGAGTCCAAAGGATGTGCTCTGCTCCTGGAATGACTTTCACGGTGGTATGAAGTTCCCCTGTCTCTCTGCTCACTTCTCTCTTTTATGTCTGAAAAGAGATTGACTTGAGACACAACTTAATACTGTAGATTAAGTAGATTAAGTCTTGCCTCATTAACATACAGCCTCTAACCCTACCTCATTAATATCGTAGAGGTAGGATGTACAACACATAGGAAAATCACTTCAGGTGACAAAATGGTGGGAAATCACACAATACTGGGAATCATGGCCTACCCAAGTTGACATACATTTTTTGGGGACACGATTCAATCCATGACTTTCCACGTTTTGGCCCCCCAAAAATTCACATCCTTGCCACATGTAAAATATATTCACCCCATCATATCATAGAAAAAGTCTCAATTCAACTCCAAATCCAAAGCCTAAAAAAATTCCTCTTCATCTGTGAGATCTAGGATACACGTTATCTGCTTCCAAAGGAAGTGGTGGGACAGGCACAAGGTAGACATTTCTGTTACAGATGGGAGAAACTACAGGGAGAGAAGGGGTAACAGGCACAAGCAAGTCAGCAGAACATATTACTTTAGCTCTCAAGGCTTGGAAATAATCCTCTGTTCTCGGAGACCACATAGACAATGGCCCTGCCCTGTAGACTCTAGGTACTGGCCACACTCTTTGGATTCTGGGTGGAGGCCCCTTGGCCCTGGGCTTCAGCTCTGCTTTCCAGGCCCACCGGAACAGCAACTCTGCTCCCTCGGATTTGGGCTGCCCCGTTCTCCTAGTTCATCTGAGTGGCAACCCTACCCTTTGAGACCCCAGAGTTCTTGGCCATACCCATTGAGACTGAGGCAGCTCTGTGTCCTGTGTTCCTTGTCTCTTCAGTTTCTGCTTCCCGGTCCCTTGGCCTCTCAGCCCCTCGGGCCTCACCGCCCGCATCTGCCCTGCTCAGACAAGTTTCCGAAGCTCTTTAGTTCCACCAATAAGTGGCTGGAGACACTTCACTGTGCCAGGAAGCCTCCTGCCAAAGGCACTCAGCTCTCTGGCTCTGCTGGTCCGTTCCGGCGCTGTCTTGCCCTGGTCTCCTGATTCTGCTGCCGCCGTTTTTTTGCCACTGTTTCTTGCTGTCTGCGGCATCTCCAGTGTAACAGCTCTCCTCACTTCCTTCTGAGTCCTCCCCAGAATTGTCTTCCATGTCCATAATTCCATGAACAGTGTCTTGAAGGTAATCTAGGCTTTTACTATTCAGCACTTTAAAACTCTTCCAGCTTCTATCCATTCACAGTGTCAAAACTGCTTCTATATTTTAGATACTTGTTAGAGCAGCAACCCACTTTCTAGGTACCAAATTTCTGTCTCTAATTATCTAGTACTGCTATAACAGAAATACCACAGGTGGATGGCTTTAACAAACAGAAATTGATTCTCTCACAGTTTAGGAGGGTAGAAGTCCAAATTCAGGGTGTCATCTCTAGGAGAAACTCTCTCTCTGAGGGATCTGGAGAGAACCCCTTTTCATAAATCTTTCCCTGGTCTAGGAGCTTCTCAATGCAGGGATCCTGGGTCCAAAGGACACACTCTGCTCCTGGCACTACTTTTTGGTGGTATGAGTTCCCCGTGTCTCTCTGTTCACTTCTCTCTTTTATATCTCAAAAGAGATTGATTTAAGACACAACCTTTAATCTTGTAGATTGAGTCCTGCCTTGTTAACATAACTGCCTCTAATTCTGCCTCATTAACATCATAGAGGTAGGATTTACAACACAGGAAAATCACTTCAGATGACAAAATGGTGGACAATTACACCATACTGGGAATCATGGCCTAGTCAAGTTGATATATATTTGGGGGGGGACACAGTTCAGTCCATGACAGACATCATGCTTTGTAAAGTAGAGGGTCAGTGAAAAAGAGGAAAACCCTAAAAAGATGGATTGACACAGTGACTTCAATAATGGGCTCAAACATAGCAATTATTGTGTGGATGGCACAGGACTAGGCAATGTTTCATTCTGTTTTACATAAGGTCGCTATGAGTTGGAATGGACTCTATGGCGCCAAACAACAATAACAAATATCTTTCTAGTATTCCCTGCTTTCAACCATGATCCATCTGACATCAGCAATGATATCTATCCCTCATTCCATGTCCTCTTCTGAATTCCCCTTGAATTTCTGGCAGTTCTGTGTTGATGTACTGTTGCAACAGTTTTTAAATTATCTTCAGCAAAGTTTTATTTATATGTGATATTAACGACATTTTTTCTATAATTTCCACATTCAGTTGGATCACCTTTCTTTGGAATGGGCACAAATATGGATTTCTTCCAGTCAGTTGGCCAGGTAGCTGTTTTCCATATTTCTTGGCATGGGTGAATGAGTGCTTCCAGCCTTGCATCCATTTGTTGAAATATCTCAATTGGTATTCTATCAATTCCTGGAAACTATTTTTTTTTTTTCAGTGCCTTCAGTGCTGCTTGGACTTCTTCCATCAATACCATTGGTTCTTAATCATATGCTATCTCCTGAAATGGCTGAATGTGAACCGATTCTTTTTGATACAGTGACTCTGTACTCCTGACATCTTCTTTCTATGCTTCCTGTGTCATTCAATATTTTGCCATGCTGTTGTTGTTGTTAGGTACCATTGAGTCAACTCTGACTCATAGCGACCCTATGTACAAAGGAAAGAAACACTGCCTGACCCAACACCATTCTCTCAATTGTTGCTCTTCAACTTGTCATTCCAGGCAGAGTAGACAATTTGATTGTCTGATTCAAAATGGGCAATACCAGTCCATTTCAGCTCACTAATGCCTAGGATATCGATCTTTATGTTCCATTTCATTGCTGACAACTTCCGATATTCTTTAATTCATGCTTTGTATATTCTACATTCCAATTATAAATGGATGTTTGCAGTTGTTTCTTCTCATTTTGAGTAGTGCCACATCAGCAAATGAAGGTCCCAAAGGCTTTACTCCATTCATATCGTTAAGGTTGACTCTACTTTGAGGGGGCAGATAAAGATAATTAGATACTAATCACTACCTGTTGCTACCACTGGAGTGCAGCATCTCAAACCTGATTTCTTTTGGGTAACTGAGTGGGGAACCATGGAACCACAGGGATCCAAAGTTCATGGAGATCTCTGTATTCATGGGAATCGTGTTCTTCATGACCTTTGACTTGGACATTTTTAAACCATATGCTCCATGGGGCCAAAGAAGTGATTACTTTACAGGTGAGCCTTTTGCCAAAATTGTAAAGGATAGCACAAGTACTATAAGTGCTCATTTCTTATTGTTATCAAATAACTCTACCTGCTATTAATTATTAGACAGAAAAAAAAGAAAAAGCAGACCATCTTCAGACTTCTGTGTAACATTACAAACCACAAAACAATAGGGCAATTTCTGTTGTTTGTAATGGAATAAGCTGTCTTTAGAAGGAAGCTGAAAATATATATGTACCTATAAATAAATAAATATATATATATATATGAAATGCCACCTGTGTATCTTTCTTGAAAAAAATCCTAGTAGATGCACTGAAATTAAAAGATTAAAAAAAAAAAAGTGGTACTCGAGGCTGGTTATAAAACTGGCAGGGAATATTGTTGTTGTTGTTAGGTGCCATTGAGTTGGTTTTGACTCATAGTGACCCTGTGTACAACAGAACAAAACACTGACTGGTCCTGAGCCATCTTCACAATCATTGCTATGTTTGAGCACATTGTTCCAGCCACTATGTCCATACATCTTGTTGAGGGTCTTCCTCTTTTTTGCTGACCCTCTACTTTACCAAGCATGACATCCTTCTCCAGGGACTAGTCCTTCCTGATAACATGTCCAAAGTATGTGAGATGAAGTCTCGCCATCCTTGCTTCTAAGGAATGTTTTGTCTGTACTTCTTCCGGCAGTCCACGGTATAGTCAATATTCTTCACCAACACCATAATTCAAAAGTGTCAGTTCTTCAGTCTTCCTTATTCACTGTCAAGCTTTCGAATGCATACGAAGTGATTGAAAACATCGCGGCTTGAGTCAAGCACGCTTTATCCATAAAGTGACATTTCTGCCTTTTAATGCTTTAAGGAAGTCTTTTTCACCAGCTTTGCCCAATGCAATGCATCATTTGATACCTTGACTGCTTCTTCCATTGGTGTTGATTCAAGTAAAATGAAATCTTTGACAACTTCAACCTTTTCCCTGTTTATCATGATGTTGTTCATTGGCCTAGTTGTGAGGATTTTTGTTTTCTTTATGTTGAAGTATAATCCATACTGAAGGCTGTGGTCTTTGATCTTCATCAGTGAGTGGTTCAAGTTGTCTTCGCTTTCAGTAAACAAGGTTGTGTCATCTGCATGTCAAAGGATGTTAATTAGCCTTCCTCCAGTCCTGATGCCCTGTTTTTCTTCATATAGTCCAGCTTCTCAGATTATTTGCTGAGCATACAGATTAAGTATGGTGAAAGAATACAACCCTGACACACACCTTTCTTGACTTTAAACCATGCAGTATTCCATTGTTCTGTTCAAATGACTGCCTCTTGGTCTATGTACAGGTTCCTCTCAAGTACGATTAAGCGTTCTGGGATTTCCGTTCTTCTCAATAATTTGTTATGATCCACACAGTCGAATGCCTTTGCATAGTCAATAAAACACAGGTAAACATCTTTCTGGTATTGTCTGGGTTCATCCAGAATCCATTTGACATCAGGAATGATATCCCTGGTTCCACGCCCTATTCTGAATCTGGCTTGAATTTCTGGCAGTTCCCTGTTGATTTACTGCTACAACCACTTTTGAATGATCTTCAGCAAAATTTTCCTTACATGTGATATTAATGATATTGTTCAATAATTTCCACATTCAGTTGGATCACCTTTCTTTGGAATTGGCATAAACATAGAACTCTTCCAGTTGGTTGGCCAGGTAGCAATCTTCCATATTTCTTGGCATAGACAAGGGAGCACCTCCAGCGTTGCATCAGCTTGTTTGAAATGTCTCAGTTGGTATTCCATCAATTCCTGGAGGCTTGTTTTTCACCAATGCCTTCAGTGCAGCTTGGATTTCTTCCTTTAGTGTCATCAGTTCTTGACCATATGCTACCTCCCGAAATGGCTGAACATCAACCAGTTCTTTCTGATACAATGACTCGTGTGTTCCTTCCATCTACTTTTGATGCTTCCCATGTTGTTGAGTATTTTCCCCATAGACTCCTTCAGTATTGCAACTCGAGGCTTGAATTTTTTTCTTCAGTTCTTTCAGCTTGAGGAATGCAGAGTGTGTTCTTCTCTTTTGATTTTCTGTCTCCAGGTCTTCGCACAAGTCATTATAATATTTTACTTTGCCTTCTCGAGGCACCCTTTGAAATCTTCTGTTCAACTCTTTTACTTCATCATTTCCTCCATTTCCTTCAGCTACTTGACGTTCAAGAGCAAGTTTCAGGGTCTCTTCTGACATCCATTTTGGTCTTTCTTTCCTGTCTTTTTAATGACCACTCGCTGTCTTCATGTAGGATGTCCTTGATGTCATTCCATAACATGTCAGGTCTTCTGTCATTACTGTCCAATGTGTCAAATCTGTTCATAGAGCTAAGTGTAAATAATTCCTCCACAGTATTTACCCATCCCTCCCCTAATTTCTACTGGAGAGCCCATTATGTAAAGCTGACTTCACAACCCACTTTTTCTTTGAAGCACCTCTTAGTCCCAGTTCCTAAAGTTGAATAAACCACTTCCTATGATTCCAGTGGGCTTTCTATAGTATGGTGAACTACAGCATACCTACAAAAATGTCAGACTTTAAAGTGTACAATTAAAAAAGAAAAGAATAGTACAAAATTCATGTACCCAATACAGGAAACAAAACACTACCGTACCCTAGAGTCAGTTGGGGCCCCACCATTGTGCCCCACAGAAGCCATCATCTTGTGGATACCAAGACAACAAGAGCGCAGCAGCAGAACCCGCTGCCTCCAGGAGAGACAGATGATAGGAAACACGTGAGGAAATCACACAGAACGTTGTAGAGTGGTGAATGTTACAGAGGAAAACAGCGTACGGAAGGGTCTCGGGTACCTGAGGAGGGCTAAGGGAAGCCTTCGCTGAGAAGCAGACATTTGAACCAAGACTTGAAGGAGATGAAGGAGGAGCCAGGGGCAGATCTGAGGAAGAGGGTTCCGCACAGAAGCATCCAGTGTGCAGGCCGGCAGCAGGGTCTGGTGAGTTGCAGGAATAATAGATATAGGAGCACGGCATGTGCAGCCTGTGGTGGGTCTGGTGAGCTGGAGGAATAACACAGATACAGGGACATGGCATGTGCAGGCCCATGGAGGGTCTGGTGAGCTGGAGGAATAACACAGATACAGGAGCATATGGCAGGTGCAGGTCCAAGGAGGGTCTGGTGAGTTGGAATAAACAGAGGCTCTTGTGGCTGAGCAGACATAACAGAGAGATTGAGAAGAACTCCAAGGTCTTTTCAGGAGTGAGTGGAAGTATGGAAAAATGAACTTGGTACCATAAATATGCATGAGTTTTACAAAGAAAAAAACATAGTAGTTATTTAAAAAAACAGCAGACCAATAAAAATGTCATTTGACACTAAAATTTGAGAAGGAGTGTCTCTTAGAGATAACTGTCTAAGACTTATCTGTCCAGGGAATACCGTGTGTTGTTCGTTAGTTGCTGTCAAGTGGATTCCGACTCATGGCGACCTCATGTGTGTGGAGCAGAACTGCTTTGCAGGGTTTACAAGGCTATGGCCTTTCAGAGGCAGATGTCCAGGCCTGTCTCCTGAGGTGGGTTTGGGTGGGTTTGAACCTCCAATCTTCCAGCTAGTAGTGGTACTTGGCCTCTAAACCAGAATTTCCTGGTTTGAATCCTGGCTCTTTCACTGTACCTCCCAAGATGGGATGATCTGGCCATCTCAGGCCTGGAACCCTCGGCTCCGCCCTAACATGGTATCCTATCCTAAGCCCCCAGCTGGTCCTTCCCCAATCAGGACCTCCACCTGGGCTTCACCTGTCTTTTGGCCCCTGAGTCCACAGACCTTCCTGAATCAGGATCTGCCTTTCCTCTCGCTTGTCTCCTTCATGGGGCTTGCACCACAGCCTCACTCTCAGGCTCCTGCTCCCAATGACAGTTCTCTGTGGTGCCCATTGCCTGTCTCCACATCCCAAAGGTGCCCATTGTTCCAGAAACAGCATGCCCTTATATGCCCAACATCCTTGGAGTCACCAGTATTGATACATTAGCTTCCCCAGCATCTTTCCTGCTACAATCTCCCTCCCTATAGCTGTCCTCAACATGCTGAAGCATCACTAACCACATCCGACCAAGACCTGAGACAAGAAAAATAACCAAGTAAGATGTTAGGGATTGAACTGTGTTCCACAAAAATGCATGCTATAAATCTTAACCTCTATGCCTGTAGTAATAATCCCACTTGGAAATGGGTTGTCTTTGTTATGTGTATGAGGCAGGATTAGTGTAGGGTGTGTCTTGAGTCAATCTCTTACAAGATATAAAAAGAGCAGATTAGGATAAACTAGGAAGCAGAGATGGGGAAGAGAGATGCCAAGCAACATGAAGATCGCTGAGGAACAGAAGCTCCAAGAGATAAGGACCTTCCTCTAGAGCCGACAGAGAGAGAAGGCCTTCTTCCCCTAGAGCTGGCACCCTGATTTTGGACTTCTAGCCTCCTGAACTGTGAAGGGAAACCCTGGTGATGTAGTGGTTAAGAATCTGGCTGCTAACCCAAAGGTTGGCAGTTCGAATCCACCAGGCGCTCCTTGGAAACCCTATGGGGCAGTTCTACTCTGTTCCTTAGGGTGACTATGAGTCGGAATCAACTCGACCCCAATGGGTAAACTGTGAGGGGATAAATTTCTGTTTGTTAATGCCATCCACTTGCAGTATTTCTGTTACAGCAGCACTAGGTAACTGAGACAGAAGATCTCTCTCTCACCCTTGAAGATACCCAGGGTCAGGATTTTCTTTTCTTATATACCATTTTAGGTGAGAAACCACTTGCTTGTGACAGGAAAAAGAGAAAAAAACCTTCCTATTTTTCTTGTTGCACTTGAGTGAACTTATTATTAGTGGTATAATCTGATATTCGGTTATCAGTGTTGTCATTGGGCTGTCTGGTCCTCATGTTCCACAAGACAAACTTTTCTCTGCTAACAAACTAGCTACCAGAGTCTGAAAGGTGTTGTAAGGATAAATGGCAACGGTGCTAAAGTGCTGAGAGTTCTCCGAGTTAAAAGCACAGCAGAACAGTGCATTAGCACGTTATTATTCTCATAAAGAGTGGGTGGAATTGCAAAGAGAAATCATGTCAAAGATGTAAGGAAACATAAAAGTCTGAGACTTTAAAAGGCTGGGATTATTAAAATGCCCTAGTTGTTTGACAGGAGAAAATTAAACTGTTCTCCTGTCTCAAAAGATATAATGCCAATTTCTCATTACTTATTGAACCCCCACAATCTCTTCTTCTGTGCACCGAGCTTTCACTGACGTCAAGAAAGCTGCATATATAAGAAATTGCTGTATAGCTGCATCATAAAATGACAACCCTGGTCCAGGAAGAAAAAAGGTATGCTTTTTTGTTAAACTTAGCACTGATAGGTGTGGTTATGTATAGGATCCAAATTACAACATCTATGTACCCATGTAATTTTAAGTTCCTATCAACATCCAGAATCAACTCAATGGCAACGGGTTTGGTTCTTGGTTTATCAACATCCGTGGAAGCAGCAGTCAAGAAATCAAACGACATATTGCAGTGGACAAATCTGCTGCAAAAGGCCTCTATAAAGTTTTCAAAAGCAAGGATGTTGCTTTGATGACTCAGGTGTGCCTGACCCAAGTCATGGTCTTTTCAACTGCCTCATAATGCATGTGAAAGTTGGAGAGTGAAAAGAAGAACTGATGCCTTTGCACTGTGGTGTTGGCAAAGAATATCGAATATACCATGAGCTGCCAGAAGAATGGGAAAATCAGTCCTAGAAGAAATGCAACTTAAATGCTCTTTAGAAGGGAGGATGATGAGACTTCAGCTCAATTACTTTGAACATATCAACAGGAAGGACCAATCACTAGAAAAGGACACCACGTTTGGTAAAGTAGAGGGCCAATGAAAATGAGGAAAACCCTCCAATAGCCACAGGAATGGACTCAAACATACCAAGGATCATGAAGATGGCACAGGACCAGGCAATGTTTCATTCTGTAGTACATAAAGCCACTACAAGTCAGAGCTCACTTGACAGGAACTAACAACAACAACATTTATGGATATGGCATGAGGCTTTAGGTCCAAGCAAGATGGGGAGATGGAGCTGAGATGGCTGGACAGAACAGGGCTCATGAAGGGCAACATCCCCAGGGTAAAAGGAGATAGAGACATTCATTGATTGGGAAAGAGAGACTGAAAATGCACACCTCTCTCCCTCATCTCCTGGGGAAAAGAGAGATCTTTGAGAAATGAAAACATGATACCTGCACCTAACATGGATTTGGAATGTAAATTTATACTCTCTACAGTGCAGAAACTCCCAAGATGGAAAAATAAAGCCTAAGGGTTGGTGTTAGGGAGGTGATACTCCTGGGCCTCCTGCCAAAAGCAAAAGGAAATTCATCCAGAGGGATGCTGACACAGCCTAAGCCACACACAGTTTCCACAGGAAAAAATTCAGAGTAAAAAGTGACAAAATGAGGGGGAAAAAGGACGAGAGGCTCAGTAGATAAAACAAACACGAAGATCAGCATTCCCCAAAATTCAGATACTAGAACAAGAAAAAAACTGTGAGTATATTTGAAATGTGTAGACCAAAATGGATATACCAAAATTAAAGAACAAAATATTATGAAGAAAGGGGCCAGCAGATTAGCAAAAGAACCAGATAAGATCTTCCAGAAATAAATAATATACTCACTGAAAATAAAGATGAGGTTAAGCAGTATACTGGATGAAGCTAGTGAGAGAGAATTACTGGGCTGGAAGGTAGAACAAAAGATTAACTAGAATATAGCCAGAGATTAACTAGAATATAGCCAAAGTGCTAGAAAACCTGAAAGAAATGTTAAGAGATAAGGATAATAGAATGAAGACATACTGCTTATACTTAATCAGAGCACCAGGAGAAAATAAAAAGAATGGCAAAGAAGGTATGTTGAAAGAGATAATAATAGAGCATTTTCTAGATCATTGAAATCATGAATACTCAGATTGGCAAAGCTTAAGAGTTCTGAGCAGGGTAAATATTCACATTTCTGTTCCATTTTAGTGAAGTCACAGAACATAAAAGACAAAGAGAAAGTTAAAAAATAACCAGAGAAGAAAGAAATTTTACCTATGAAGGAATGAAATTTAGGCCTACAAGCACTTCTCCATAGATTGGAAGATATTTGAATAATATCTTCAAAGTGTTGAGGAAAAATAAGCGTCAATTTAGACATTTATACTCAGATAATCTATTAAAGACTACTACAGGAAGAGAAGGACTAAGAGTTTACAACTCTTCGATCAGAGCTGAAGGATGTGCTCCAGGAAGATGGAAACTGCAGTCAGAAAGAAATGGGCTGCAAAAGTAACGTAGCAACCATATGGGAAATCTAAAGAAATGGGCAAACATATGAGTAAAACTAAAAAAAAAAAAATTACCTGAAAAAAAATTATTAATTCAGTTTGGGGGAAGAGGCTAAAAATAAAGTTGGTTAAAATAAAAATAAGGTAACATTCTTAGATGGGTAAAAATTTAAAAATCTGACAGATCCAAATATTGAGAAAGATCTGGATTATGAATTGTTCAAGGAAGTTTAAATTGATCCAATTAATTTCAAGAGCAATTTGGCAGTAACTAGTAAAATTGAATATAAGCACATTTTACTACCCAGCAGTTTCACTCCATGGCTGACAAGTTTTAAAAAGACATCATTTTATATTATTCAAAAGCATTCACGGCAATATCACATGTCACATAGGGCTGTAAGGGTCCCTTGTACTACAGTGGTTAAAAGCATGGCTACTAACAGAAAGGTTGGCGGTTTCAACCCACCAGCCCCTCCACAGGGGCTCTGGTTACCTAAAGATTAAAACCTCAAACCAAGCCTGTTAGAGTGGACTTGATTCCAACTCACAGTGACCCTATAGGGCAGGGTAGAACTGCCCCATAGTGTTTCCAAGGCTGTAAGTCTTTACGGAAGCATACTGCTGCAGCTGTCTCCCAGAACGCCGCTGGTGGATTCAAACCACTGACCTTTAGGTTAGCAGCTGAGCACTTACCCGCTGTGCCACCAAGGCTCCTATGTATATATACGCTGTTATTGTGTTGTTAGGTGCCATCAAGTCAGTTCCACCTCATAGTGGCCCTATGTACAACAGAACAAAACACCGCCTTGTCCTGCACCCTCCTTAAAATCGTTGCTATGTTTCAGCAGATTGTTGCAGCCACAGTGTCAATACATCTCTTTGAGGGTCTTCCTCTTTTTCGCTGACCCTCAACTTTACCAAGCATGATTTCCTTCTCCAGGGAATGGTCTCTCCTGATAATATGTCTAAAGTACAGGAGACAAAGTCTCGCCATCCCCACTTCTAAGCAGCATTCTGCCTGTACTGCTTCCAAGACAGATTTGTTCATTCTTCTGGCAGTCCATGGTATATTCAGTTTCCTTCCCAACACCATAACTCAAACGCATCAATTCTTCTTCAGTCTTCCTTATTCATCGTCCAGCTTTCACATGCATACAAGTGATTAAAAATATTATGACTTGGGTCAGGCACACCTTAGTCCTCAAGGTGATATCTTTGCTTTTTAACACTTCAAATAGGTCTCTGGCAGCAGGTTTGCCCAATGCAACACATCATTTGATTTCTTGCGTGCTGTTTCCATGGCCATTGATTGTGAATCCAAGTAAAATGAAATCCTTGACAGCTTTAATATTTTTTTCCATTTATCTTGATGTTGCTTATTGGTCCATTTGTGAGGATTTTGGTTTTCTTTATGTTAAGGTGTAATCCATACTGAAAGCTGTTCTTTGATCTTCATCATTAAGTGCTTCAAAAGTATGTTCACTTTCAGCAAGCAAGGTTGTGTCATCTGCGTAAGGAAGGTTGTTAATGAGTCTTCCTCCAGTCCTGATGCCACATTCTTCTTCACATAGTCCAACTTCTTGGATTATTTGTTCAGCATACACATTGGATAGGAATGGACACAACCCTGATACACACCTTTCCTGATTTTAAACCATGCAGATCCCCTTGTTTTATTGGAAGGACTGCCTCTTGGTCTACGTAAAAGTTTTAAAAGGCGAATGAAAGCTGTTAAATTCATGGTTGTGGTTTGATATGAAGAGGGAGGGGAAGAAATAGGATCGATTACAGTTACCTGAGATGATTTATTTATATCTGTAATGATTCACTTCCTGAAAAAAATCTTCAGAGCTATGCCTTCTACATTTGCCAGATCATGAACCATGGGCAACGAGGTTTTCCCTAGAGACTTTATTTCATTCTCTGATATTTAGTTAGAGACTCTGGGGGCATAGTTGTTAAGTGCTACAGCTGCTAACCAAAACGTTGACAGTTTGAATCCACCAGATGCTCCTCGGAAACTCTACTCTGTCCTACAGGGTTGCTCTGAGTTGGAATCGACTCAGCAGCAATGGGTTTTAATGGGGTATTTAGCCTGATGGATAACACACTGAGACAGGAAAACACTCAGTGCAATTAAATGTTGGTAGTCAGGTGTGAAAGGACAGCAGGGTCTGAATGAAGCCACATGTGTTTGACTACAGGTCATGGCAGCTGTCACAGTAACTGCCCTTCACACAACGCCTAGGAACTCTGCATTTAATTATCACACTTCTCTCACTGGTATCTTTTATTTCACTTTTAAAGAAGATAAAACTGGAGGTCAGAGAATAAAGTGACAAAATCTAAACGTAAACCAACCTGTGTGCCTTCAAATTCTGTACTGACTTCTAATTGCTACTGTGCCTCAACTAACCCCAAATTAAAAACCAGCCCCCTTGTGCCCTTAGAACTAATAATGTTATTGTTGTTGTTAGTTGCCATTGAATCAATTCCAACTCATGGCGACATCATGTGTGTAGAGTAGAACTGTGCTCCATTGAGTTTTTAAAGCTATGACCTTTTGGAAGCAGATCGGCAGGTATGTCTTCTGAGGAGCCTATAGGAGAGTTTGGTTCACCAACTTTTGGGCTAGTAATTGAGTGCTTAACTGTTTGTGCCACCCAGGCAGTCACTGTAATTCTGGAACTTTACCAGGATGAAGTCACTTAATTATGACAACAGCAATTGCACAAATGGGGTACTGTCATTAACCCCATTTTGCAGGTGAAGAAGGAAGTTCAAGGTTAAGCTACTTGCCCATGAGTGATACTGTTCTGATTCAGACCCAGGCAAGCTGACTCCAAAGCTACCCACTGACCATTGGGATTTCTCTGCAGTTAAAAAAAAAAAAAGCGTCTGTACAAATAGAGAGCCAGACTCTCTGTCTCTGGTGCCAACTATTTTTGTAACATAAATACAAGAAAAATGAATCAAGTGGCCATGCTGGTGGTAACTGACCTCTAGAACAGGTTTTGTGTAAGTGGTCACGCTGACAGTAACCAAGCTCTACGACACATCATGTGTAAGGAAGAGGTCATGCTGACAGTAACCAAGCTTTACGACACGTCATGTGTAGGTAACTGGTTGTGCTGACAGTAACCAAGCTCTACGACACGTCATGTGTAAGTAACTGGTTGTGCTGACAGTAACCAAGCTCTACGACACGTCACGTGTAAGTAACTGGTTGTGCTGACAGTAACCAAGCTCTACGACACGTCATGTGTAAGTAACTGGTTGTGCTGACAGTAACCAAGCTTTACGACACGTCATGTGTAGGTAACTGGTTGTGCTGACAGTAACCAAGCTCTACGACACGTCATGTGTAGGTAACTGGTTGTGCTGACTGTAACTGAGCCGTAGGGTGTGTCCTCTGTGTTCAATGGATGGCTCCCACTTATACCAGCTTCCACCACTGCCTGCCCCCCTCTGCTTTGTGGCTCCTCTTCCTAGCACACACACCATCTCCCACAGTTGAAGTGAGATTCCCTGTGGTTAGTACATCCACAGAACACTGAAACTCAGTTATCTGCTCACATTAACCCAGAGTAAAGGAGATGACTTACCGTCAGGGTCCAGCACTTGTCTGGTACAAGGAAGTATTCAGTTAACATCATCCCTGATCTTCCCCTGTCTTTTCACAGGGAAAACACAAGTGTTGACAGTAAGTTGTTTTAGAGCCTGGAGACTGGTTCTTCCTATGAAAGGGTGGTCCCTGCACACCCAGCACTGTGCTTCACTTTGCACCTTAGATGGCATCCCTGCTAGTGGGATGAGCTTATCACGAGTTCATTTAATAAATAGTTATTGTCTACCTACCCAGTTGCCATCGAGTCAACTCCAACCCATGGAGACCCCATGTGTGCCACAGTGGGACTGTGCTCCATTGTGTTTTCGATGGCTTTTTTTGGACGTAAATTGACAGGCCTTTTTTCCAAGGTGCCTCCAAGTGGACTCGAATCTCCAACCTTTTGGTTATCAGCTGAGCACATTAACAGTTTACGCCACCCATGGACCCCAGTGTGCACCTACTATGTGCTCATTACTGTACGAGGCACTGGGGATCAAGTTTCTTATATTCTAGTGGATTATTGCATAAATGTTCCCCAATATGTCACGTTTTAAAAACTTTTTTATTCTGAAAAAATTTTAGATCTACAGAAGAGCTGCAGAAATAGTACATCGTGTTCCCATACACCCATCAGTCTTATTGTCGCCTCTCACGCTAACATCTTACATAACCAGGGTGCATTTACCAAAATTAAGACATTAGCATCGGCAAAATACTATTAACTGCACTACTGACATTATTTGGGTATCATTTTTTTGGAAGCTGTACTTTGAGGAATGCGTTGTAAGCATTTCTTACACTTGCCTTTGATTTAACATCCCTGAGCTGCCTGTGAGTCTATCTCAGTTTATAGACTCACAGAATTCCTGCACTAGAGGAGATCAGGGTCATCATTTTACTTGATGCTTCTGAGCCTCAGTATCTTAATCCATAAAATGGAATAATGACACATGCTTAGCAGCCTTGTTAAAATGGGCTGATATTCACTCTCATCTTGCATCGAGGTGGATACCCTGTAGACCTTCATTAGATCTGTTCTCGCCTCTTCCCCTGAGAGATGACACAATAAGCAATTAACATCTGAACATAGACTCATTCCCTAACTGGAGTCAATCACACAGCTAATTAAGTGAAAGTCAGGATTCAAATCTAGGTCTTCTGTCTTTAATCTTCAACAAGAATGCCAAGTTGTGGTTTTCTCCTCACCTTACAGATTAAAAAATAGGCACTCCATGTGCTCGCATTGGCTTGCCTTTATCTAAAAGGATATCCAATACAGGCCACATGGACAGATGGGATGGGCTGCATTCCTTATGCTCATCCACATACAGGCAAATGGAGCACACATGGAACATGCAACCACAGGGCACATTGTGACCTTCGGACAGTGACCTTTCACTTTCCCATGATGCTCAGGGGGGTCAAGATGAGGGCTAGGGGTCATCTATTTGAAAGGGGCATTTTTTAAAATTACTTTAAAATCCCTCTGGAAAATGGCAGAAATAACCTAAAATATTAGCTCATTACATATTTCTGAAATAATTTAACCATTTTTATATGTAGTAACAGGTAAAGAAAAAGGATTCCTAAATTTATCTGATCCTTATGGAGTTTACCCTGGTGCAGATGAGGCATGAAAGCTTGCATTTTCTTCTCTCTAATAAGTAAGAACCAAAGAGTAAAGACTGAGCCAATTGTTCATGCCACAGTACCCTAGCCCTTACTTTCAAATATTTTGCATGGATATTTGAAAAGATTATCTGGCCTTTAAGATGAGGTGTCCAGATAAACTACTGGATGTCCAGTTAAATTTGACTTTCAGATAAACAACAGATTATTTTTTCAGAACGCAATATTTAGAACATATTTATACTAAAAAAAAAAAAAAAAATTTTTTTTAATTTAACTGGGAGTTCTGTATTTTTAGTCCCTAACTCTGGCAACCCTACTTTAAGGCTATAGCAAATAGGAACAGTATTTTTTGAGAAGTAAAAAAAGATTAAGTGTATTGTACACAGTTAAATAACACTTAACAACATTGAACTATTTAGCTCTAGGTCAGGGTTCCATGACCTTGGCACTTCTGGCCAAGGTTGGATTTAGGGTTGGATAAGTTTTTGTGCCAGTGGGCTGCCTTGTGCATTGTAGGATATTTAGCAGCATCCTGTCTCCACTCACTAGAGGTTAGTAACACACACACACACTCACCCCAGTTTTGACACCCAAAAATGTCTCCAGGTGATGCCAAATGCCCCAGGTTGAAAACCTCTTTTCTAGATCCACTTTAATTGTGAATTCCCATATAAAATAATACAGAAGAGGAGAGATGCCTAGCCATCTTTAGACAATCAAACTACTCTAGAAGAGGACCTCTCTGTATTGAGTGAACCAATCCCCGGTGAAGAGAAGGCTCTCGCTGATGCAGACGCTCCTTGAAGCACCATCCTTGCTGGTGGAAGTCGTTGGCATGCCAAGAAAGTCAACATGGTGGATCACCTTTCCATCCCTGTCACCGCCAGGCCTTTGCTTATGGTGTCATCTCCAACGTCAGCCTCCAACCTGTCTTCACATGTGCACACACACACACACACACACACACCCTGCACCCTGCACCCTCTCTCTCAGCCTACGCCACTTATCCTCCCCAAGCATCCCCTGACTAAACTCTAAGTCTCTGTTTCCTTATACCTAAGAAGACGTGGCTGAATTCATGGATATTAAATACACACTTCTCTCAAGTCTACGCAATCCTATGAAGCTGTTTTAGGTTGCTCTGAAATGTGTCTGTAATGGGAGAGTCAGTACCACAGGGCACAGCATTTTGTGGTCATTACATTATTTAATGTAATACTAGTCCATGTATCACTCGGCTAGCATGGCTCTGCCACTGTTTATTGCATTGCTCTGATTCCAAGTGGGTAATATTTTGGGAAACTCCTGAATACAGGGACAGATGGAAACAAAGTTCGTGTGTTCTGGAGTTTCAAGGTATGTCGGGTCAAGTGCAGTTTAATCTTGCATTTCCAGAGCATCTAACTCCTGCTGTGGTATCTGCAGGTTCGTCGTGTTCCTCAGGCTTGCAGGTTATCTCAATATTCCGTGTGGTTGGGGTCACTGGACCATTCCACATCATCTACTACAAGGTTCACACCAAATCTGCTTAGTTCAATCCCAAAGGCAAACACACAGAAGTGTCTTGTTTAAGCTGCATGTTTGCCAAGCCCTAGAATGGGGGACCTCAGAGGAAATCAGTGTCTCTGCTCTGAATGGTTGGCTCACTGAACCAGCCAGTTAAAACCAGACAAGAACAGGGAAGTGTCCCAACATCGCTGAATCATCTCAGAAGCATACTTAAGGTCAGAAAAACATAATGGGCCCTACGCCTGTTATTCAAGGAGAAAACTGAATATTTTGCTTTCAAAACTGCATCTTGACAATTGCTTAAATTGCTACAACCATCCTATATTCCTTAGTGAAAGGAATAATGTGAAAGTGGAGTGAGGGAGCGTTTTGTGACCCCACTGCCAGTGATACACTCAAACACACATCTCCCATGACTGATGTCACCACCTAATCTCTGTCTCAATTGAGACAGATTTTTCTGATTTTTCGGTCCTCAGTCTTACAATAGCGGGAACTCAGTTGTAGGGATGCTGTGACAGTTGTTTTAGCTGTCCTGTGTTTTATACAGCCCCCAGCATGTTCTGAAGGAGCCCAGTGGCACAACAGCTAAGCACTTGGCTGCTAACCAAATGGTTGCCAGTTTGAACCCACGAGCAGCTCCTCGGGAGAAAGACCAGGTAATCTGCTTCTGTAAAGATCACAGTCAAGAAAACCCTATGGGGGAATTCTACTCTGTCACATGGGGTCTCTATGAGTTGAAATTGACTCGATGGCACTCAACAATAACAACAGCACGTTATGGGCACTTCATAAATTTTAAATAATTTTTAAAAACCCAGGCATTTACAGGAAAGATAGAGATGGTGTTTTTCATACAGGGTTGTACCAGTCACTAAGTATGGTGGAGTAGTGGCCCATGAAAGCGTTTCCGTAGTTTGGAAAAGAAACTCAAAGACAGGAAAAATGTATTTACAAATTTTTAAGCTTCTTTTCCCTCGCCTGTCTGTCAGTTTGTCGTACTGTGGGGGCTTGCGTGTTGCTGTAATGCTGGAAGCTATACCACCAGTATTCAGATACCAGCAGGGTCACCCATGGAGGACAGGTTTCAGCTGAGCTTCCAGACTAAGACAGACTAGGAAGAAGGACCCAGCAGTCTACTTCTGAAAAGCATTAGCCAGTGAAAACCTTATGAAGAGCAGCAGAACATTGTCTGATATAGTGCTGGAAGGTGAGTCCCCCAGGTTGGAAGGCACTCAAAAGATGACTGGGGAAGAGCTGCCTCCTCAAAGTAGAGTTGACCTTCATGACGTAGATGGAGTAAAAGCTTTCGGGACCTTCATTTGCTGATGTGGCACAATTCAAAATGAGAAGAAACAGCTACAAACATCCATTAATAATTGCAACCTGGAATGTACGAAGTATGGATCTAGGAAAACTGGAAATCATCAAAAATAAAATGCAACTCATAAACATCAATACCCTAGGCATTAGTGAGCTGAAATGGACTGGAATTGGCCATTTTGAATCAGACAATCATATAGTTTACTATGCTGGGAATGACAACTTGAAGAGGAATGGTGTTGCACTCATCGTCAAAAAGAACGTTTCAAGATCTATCCTGAAGTACAATGCTGTCAGTGATAGGATAATATCCAAACACCCGTAAGGAAGACCAGTTAATACAACTATTATTCAAATTTATGCACCAACCACTAGGGCCAAAGATGAAGAAATAGAAGATTTTTATCAGCTGCTATAGTCTGAAATTGATTGAACATGCAATCAATATGCATTGATAATTACTGGTGAACGGAATGCGAAAGCTGGAAACAAAGAAGGATCAGTAGTTGGAAAATATGGCCTTGGTGAAAGAAACAATGCCAGAGATCGAATGATAGAATTTTGCAAGGTCAACGACTTTTTCTTTGCAAATACCTTCTTTCACCAACATAATCGGTGATATACACATGGACCTCACCAGATGGAACACACAGAAATCAAATTGACTACATCTGTGGAAAGAGACAATGGAAAAGCTCAATATCATCAGTCAGAACAAGTCCAGGGGCCGACTGTGGAACAGACCATCAGTTCCTCATATGCAAGTTCAAGCTGAAACTGAAGAAAATCAGAGCAAGTCCATGAGAGCCAAAATATGACCTCGAGTGTATCCCACCTGAATTTAGAGACCTACTCAAGGACAGAGTTGATGCATTGAACACTAGTGACCGAAGACCAGATGAGTTGTGGAATGGCATCAAGGACATCATCCATGAAGAAAGCAAGAGGTCATTGAAAAGACAGGAAAGAAAGAAAAGACCAAGATGGATGTCCGAGGAGACTCTGAAACTTGCTCTCGAACATCGAGCAGCTAAAGCAAAAGGGAGAATTGAAGAAGTAAAAGAACTGAACAGAAGATTTCAAAGGGCCTCTCGAGAAGACAAAGTAAAGCATTATAATGACATGTGCAAGGAGCTGGAGATGGAAAACCAAAAGGGAAGAACATGCTCAGCGTTTCTCAAGCTGAAAGAACTGAAGAAACAATTCAAGCCCTGAATTGCAATAGTGAAGGATTCCATGGGGAAAAAAATATTAAAAGACGCAGGAAGTATCAAAAGAAGATGGAAGAAATACACAGAGTCATTATAGCAAAAAGAATTAGTCAATGTTCAAACATTTCAAGAGGTGGCATATGATCAGGAACTGACGGTACTGAAGGAAGAAGTCCAAGCTGCTCTGAAGGCATTGGTGAAAAACAAGGCTCCAGGAATTGATGGAATATCATCAATTGAGATGTTTCAACAAACAGATGCAGCGCTGGAGGTGCTCACTCGTCTATGCCAAGAAATATGGAAGACAGCTTCCTGGCCAACTGACTGGAAAAGATCCATATTTATGCCTATTCCCAAGAAAGGTGATCCAACCGAATGCAGGAATTACAGAACAATATCATTAATATCAGACACAAGCAAAATTTTGCTGAAGATCATTCAAAAACAGCTGCAGCAGCATATTGACAGGGAACTGCCAGAAATTCAGGCCGGTTTCAGAAGAGGACGTGGAACCAGGGATATCATTGCTGATGTCAGATGGATCCTGGCTGAAAGCAGAGAATACCAGAAGGATGTTTCCCTGTGATTTATTGGTGATGCAAAGACATTTGACTGTGTGGATCATAACAAATTATGGATAACATTGAAAAGAATGGGAATTCCAGAACACTTGATTGAGCTCATGAGGAACCTTTCCATAGATCAAGAGGCAGTTGTTCAGACAGAACAAGGGGATACTGATTGTTTTAAAGTCAGGAAAGGTGTGCTTCAGGGTTGTATCCTTTCACCAGACATATTCAGTCTGTATGCTGAGCAAATAATCCAAGAAACTGGACTGTATGAAGAAGAACGGGGCATCAGGTTTGGAGGAAGATTTATTAACAACCTGCGTTATGCAGATGACACAACCTTGCTTGCTGAAAGTGAAGAGGACTTGAAGCACTTACTAATGAAGATCAAAGACCACAGCCTTCAATATGGATTGCACCTCAACATAAAGAAAACAAAAATCCTCACAACTGGGCCAACGAGCAACATCATGATAAACGGAAAAAAGATTGAAGTTGTCAAGGATTTAATTTCACTTGGATCCACAATGAACAGCCATGGAAGCAGCAGTTGAGAAATCAAAAGATGCATCGCATTGGGTAAATCTGCTGCAAAGGACTTCTTTAAAGTGTTGAAGAGCAAAGATGTCACCTTGAGGACTAAGGTGCACCTGACCCAAGCCATGGTATTTTCAATTGCATCATATGCATGTGAAAGCTGGACAATGAATAAGGAAGACAGAAGAAGAATTGACGCCTTTGAATTGTGGTGTTGGTGAAGAATATTGAATATACCATGGACTGCCAAAAGAACAAACAAATCTGTGTTGGAAAAGGTACAACCAGAATGCTCCTTAGAAGCAAGGATGGCGAGACTGTGTCTCACATACTTTGGACATGTTGTCAGGAGGGATCAGTCCCTGGAGAAGGACATCATGCTTGGCAGAGTACAGGGTCAGTGGAAAAGAGGAAGACCCTCAACGAGGTGGACTGACACAGTGGCTGCAACAATGAGCTCAAGCATAACAACGATTGTAAGGATGGCTAAGGACCGGGCAGTGTTTCGTTCTGTTGAACAAAGTGTGACTATGAGTCAGAACCAATACAATGGCACCTGACAACAACAAAAACAAGCTGCTTTTAGCCGTGTAATAAGTAGGCTTGGAATGCCGCATGCAAAGTAAACTACAAATGAGCTTCCTTTCTAGAATTAAAATGGCTTAAAAAAAAAAAACAGTATTAAAGGGAATTTTAAAAGAAAACTCATACCACTTCTGCCACCCATCAGCTGTGTTGATGGGTTTTTACACATTTTTTAATCATTGTAATTAAAGTGTACTATTTAATAGTAATTTACACTTTGCTTCTCTGTTTATCATTGTGCTTTTGTGTTCTGCTTTTTCTGATTTGCATCAGTTCTTAAACACTTTTGCACATTGATACATAGTTTTCCTAATTTTAATTCTAATCTAGCTGGTATTTCACTGTGTTCGTGTATCATAATTTGCTTATCAATTTCCTTAACATTTAAACTGTTACTCATATGTTTCACAGAAGGTATCACTGCATTTGATTGTGAAGTGTTGCCTCGGACCCCCAGGGATGCTATGTGACATGTAGTTGACACACCATATCACCTTCTAAAAATAGAAAAAAATCCTGAATTCTGATATACATCTAGGCCAGGGTTTTAGACAGAGGGCTGTGGGTCTGTGTTGCTTTTGAATGCCTTTCAGTTATTTTTTCCTGATAAACTCATAGCAGTAAAATTCCTAGCCTGAAGGGTGCACATGTTTTTCACTTAAAAGTATTATTCTTATTTACAATACCGTTAATCATTTTTCAGGGTATCGGAATGGACTCAATGGGAACAGATTTTGTTTTGATATACTTGATACCTCACCGCCACTGAAGTTCATTAGAAAAAAAAAAAAGGTTTTGCTAGTTTTCACAGGATTAAAATAATGTTTTAATTTCCTCTTATTTAGTTTGTCATACTGTGATGTCTGTGTTGCTGTGATGCTGGAAGCCATGCCACCAATATTTTTAATACCAGCTGGGTTCCCCATGGTAGGCAGGTTTCAGTGGAGCTTCCAGACAAAGACAGGCTAGGAAGAAAGACCTAGCAGTCTACTAGTGAAAAACCTGGTCAGTAAAAAGTTTATGAATAGCAGTGGAACATTTTCTGATGAATGGACTCAAACATAGCAACAATTATGAGGATGGCACAGGACCAGGCAGTGTTTTGTTCTGTTGTACATAGGGTCACTATGAGTTGGACTGACTTGATGGCACCTAACAACAACAAGGACAAAGTTAACCATTTTTCCAAAGGATAATTCAATAAAAATTATTTCCTGACATCAAGTGCTTAGAGTGGTAAGAAGGTTCATGTCACAGTTACTCTCTGCGGGGTATCTTTCAGTGTTTTAAACACGTTGGCACACAGGCTTTAATTATTTTTAGCTCTTCGTATGATGTACCATCACATTTACCAAAAATAATTCTCCAGGAGTGTTTTCTCTCAGCTGTGTGTAATTGTATTTTAGTACAGCGTTTAGTACAGGAATCAGGTCTTCTAATTAAGCTTTTACTGTGTAATCCTTTCAATTTCTCCGATTATCAGGTATTATCAGTTCTCAATAATCAGCTAATAGACATTCATAACTAATTAAAAATAATATCTTCGCTATTTTTTGACTTGAAAATATATAAAGTCATGACCTAGATATAATTAGAAAAGTTCATTTCCAGTAACCCACTAGTTCACCATGAATGTATCTAATTCATAATACAAAATTTAGTCAAATGATGTCAAAATTCACACCTGGTTTACTGACTACAAGCAGTATTGATCTGACTTTTTCCTAATTCCTTTCGTGAATATTTCCAAAGCTTTGAGGGTATTGCAAGCTCTCCCACCCAGCCTAGCACGAGCAGGCCAGATGTGTTTCCTTCTGTGTAAGGCATCCTGTTTTTGTGATTGCTTCACACCTCTAAGCACCAAGAGGTAGGAAAGAAGTCTTAGAGCTGAGCTTTGCACTGCAGTGTTTTGCAGTTTGCTTGGGAGGCCAGTCTATAGCTCAGGAAACACTGAAAGTCAGGACAGACTGTCCCAAGCACCAAAACAACTCCGAGGTCCCATTCAAAGGACAAGAGCAGGGTAGACTGTGCTAATTCGAGAGCTCTCTCCGCAGATCCACTCTCTAAATGTTGTTATCAAAAACCATTGTGTAAAACACTCAATAAGACACAACGAAATAAACACAAGAAGGAACAAGACCTTAGGATGTAAACTTCAGAATAAAAAATTAAAGCCAGGGACCATAATAGAAAACTGTTTTCTCTGCATCCAGAAAAGCAGCTAGACGACAAGGACATATTTGAGCTTCCCGGAAAAGGAGACCAGGAAGGCAACGGCACCAGACTCCCAAGTACGCACAAGGCCAAAAAAGCCGCTTGCTGCAAGAACCGAATTTTCTAGGCCTGAAAAAAAAAATTTTTTTTTTTTTGAAAAGTCGATAAAATTTCTCCCAGGTGTTCCAGTCTCACACCTGCTCTCAGTAGCAGCCTGAAGACACACAGGGCAGTGAGACTTCTCTCAAAGCCAGGCAACAATGCAACACTAGAGTGCAACCCACAGGGGAAACTCTACGAGGGTCAAAAGCCACCTGAGGGCTAGAAAGTCAAATTGCTGATCATTTAGCTTGATTCGAGCACAATGTTTAGAAGAGTTAAGGGGCTGAGAATAACTACATAAGCACCGAGGCATAATCACAGCCATTTGAAATGCTTATTAAACATGGCATTTTTAAAGTTTCTTTGTTAAATAAGCAGTGGGTTTTAAATTTTATAGAATGTCTTCTTGTGTCCATTAAGGTGATGATATAGTTTTTCTCCTTTAACCTGTTAATGTGGTAAAAAGTACATTAAACTACAAAGAGTCTAATGTTAAACCATCTGTGCAACTTGGTTATAAGTTTTTAAAAATTCAGCAGGATTCATTTGGCTATTTTTTTTTTTTAGATTTGGCTTATATGTTCCTAAGAGACATTGGCTTCTAACTTTCCTATTTCCTGCTGTCCTTGTCTTATATTTTATTTACCATCAGATATAACTCAGAGATGTCTATTATCACCAATTTTTTTTAGTATGTTACTGGAGGCAAGTGAAATAAATTATTTTAATAAGAATAGGAAAGGAAAATATAAAAGTCTCATAATTCACAGATAGTATTACTAACTCCGTAGAAAACCCAAATAAATAGAAAGACCAATTATTAGACTAAATTCATCAAGTTTGTTGGATAAAACACCAACTGTCTCCCTACAGCTAGCAATGACTGTTTAAGTAATAAATTGTTTTGATAAGACTACAGAGTAATTAGTACTACACCTCATAAAATATGTTCATTATCTTTAAGCAGAAAATCATAAACACACCATTGAAAAACATTAAATAAGACCTACATATATAGAGAGGTCACATCATAAAATGGGAAGGCTCATTATCCTAAAGATGCCAATTCTCCCAAATCAATCCGAAAAGTCTAAGCAATTCCAACATAATCTCAACAGGGTTTTTCTGAGAAGCTGACTCTAAAATTATTACAGAAAGGCAAAGGGCCAAAAACAGACAAGACCATTTTAAGGAATAAAGTTTGGGGTTGGGGCTTGCCCTTCCCAGTATCAAGACTTACTTTAAACTATGGAGAACAAGACCATGAGATAATTGTGCAGAAATGGGAGGCAGACCAAAGGGATAAGAGGCAGGACCTAGAAACCGACTCACCCTACCTATGAAAACTTAAAATAGGACGAATGTAGTATGCATTTCTCAATAAACAGTGCTTGGATAACTGGTTTTTCATTGTGAACAAAGTAATAAAATTGTCTCCGTACTTTGCATCATGCACAAAAATCAATTCAGGTGGGGGAAAAAAAAACCTCAATAAAAAAGAAAATCTTCAGTCCATTTAGAAGAAAATTTAGGGGACTATCTCTAGGATCTAAGAGCACAAACCCTAAAAATTGTGATTGATAAAAGTGAGAATTTTAAAGTGAAAAAATTTTAAAAAATAATAACTAAATTAAAATTAAATGATTAATTTTTAAAAAGACAAACAGAAAGAAGGTGCTTGTAATTCATATAATGAGGAAAGGATAAGCATCTAGAATATAAAAAAGAACTACAAATCAATAGACAACACACCAAAAACCCAATGGAAAAATGGACAAAAGAAATTAAAAAATATTTCACAGAAAAAAGTGAAAGTCTAATAAACACATGAAAATATGCTTAAACCCACTTGTAATAAAAAGTACCAACTAAGACCACTAAATAGTGTTTCTCCTGTAGCAAACTAGCAAAAATTAAAATGTGTATCAATATCAAATGATGGGAAGGGCAAGGTCCGTCTCTAAAGGGTTTAATGGCTTCAGGACGTGCAGCCAGCACCTGTCGCTCAGTGGAGGCTTGCGTGTTGCTAGGGTGCTGAACAGGTCTCCGTGGAGCTTCCCGACTGCGACAGACCACGAAGAAAAGCCTGGCCATCTACTTACAAAAATCGGTCAATGACAAACTTACGGATCACAACAGTCTGATCTCATTGTGCCTGGGGCCACCATGAGTAAGGGGCTGACTCAATGGCAGTTAACAATGACATGATGGGGGTGGGATTTTCGATTGGATTGGTATTTTTTATATCTTAAAGTTGGTGGTAGTTACAGGGACGTCCACTATACTGTTTATATCTTCTGTGTGTCTGAAATAACCGTGCTGAGGTACATGCATGCATTTTGTCATGCCCCACCCAGGTGAGTCTGTAAGCCTGGGGTGTTGTTAGTTGCTGCTGAGTCAATTCCAACTCACAGCGACCCCTTGCGTACAGAGCAGAATGCTCCTTAGGGTTTTCAAGACTGTGAAGTTTCAGAGGCAGATCGCCAGGCCTAGCTTCATAGGCACATCTGGGTCTGTTTGAACTATCGATTTTTTGCTTAGTAGTCAAGTGCTTAACCATTTGGGCCCCCCAGGGACTCCAAGTCTGGGGGAGATGCCAGGGTTCTCCAATTTTAATAAGCATCCTAGGAGCTGTAGCAAAGACTGATCTGAACGTACTGAATGTAATGAATAACAAACACAGTGTGTGTCCTTGAGGACTTTTGAGTCTATTAAGCAAGAACATATTAATTGTGACCAAAGCATATAAGTAGTATCATGAAAATACCCAAAGCAAATACAGCAACAGGCATGTGGTCAAGGTAGGGGGCAGTGTCTAGGCCTACATGGGGTGAGTGCATTTATTCACTCAAGTTTCCCTCAACACCTGGTTTTGTGAAGGCATTACAGAGTCCTGGGCATAAAGCATCGAACGGCATGGACAAAGTCACTGCCTGCTACATCTTCTATTCTTTTCTTCTATTGTGGTAAAATAGATATAATTCTCTCCTTTTTTTTCCCTCCATTTTAACCATTTTTTAGTGTATGATTCAGTGGCATTAATTACGTTCATCATATTGTGCATCCATCACCACTATCCATTTCCCAAATGTTTTCATCACCCCAAACTGAAGCTCAGTGTTCCTTAAGCAATGAGTCCCCGTTCTTCCCTCCCTCCAGCCCGTTACCCACTAATAAACTTCTGTCTCTAAGCCTTTATCTAGTCTGACATTTCATATAAGTGGGATTATGTAATATGTGTCCTTTTGTGTCCAGTTTACATCACTCAGCATGCTGTTCTCAAGGCCCATCCATGCGCTAGCGTATATGAGGACTTCATTTCTCTTCGTGGCTGAATAATAGTCCATTGTATGGCTCTTATGCTTTCTATTCTTACATGAGCAAGTATTCAAATAAATGAGGCATGGAAGAGCTTATTCCTGTGGACAGCACCACAGGCAGGGGTTGCTCCTCGCTAACCAAGTGTATCTCTTTGTTTGTTCAATGAATATGTATTAAGCGATGAGTGTATGTCAGGAGAACCAGGCAAGAGAGACAGGGTGATGCGCAGTAACAGCCCTAGCCCCCACTCATCCTGTGTCCCTGCGTAAGGAAGAACACGGAGGGGCTCAAACAGTGAACAGCCTCCAGTCGTGGTGGGTGATCAGGTCAGTGAAGCCATGAGGAACTAACTGGTGGGCTAGCCAACTTCTCCCCATTCCTGACTCTTCTTAACGTAAGAAAATTTAGGAACTTGTGGCAAGTTACCCACGCATGTAATTGCCATCTTTCCAAATAAGGACATATAAAGAATTAATGAGTTTTAGCAAATTTTAAGTTTTTGACATGTTCTTATTTTTTTTTTTAACCTTACTAGGAAATCTCTGAAAGCCCACATGATTCTGGGATACACAGTTAGTCCTCCACTTACGACGTATCCAAGTTACATCAAACTGCACATAAATGACTTTTTTTTAATATACATCTTATTACTAGTGATACTATATAAACGTTAAAATAGATCTGTAAGTGTATATGTAATGTTTCCAAGCCCCAAAGACAAAGAAAGATCAAATTTATAAAGATACTGATAATAAAAAGTATAAAGATACTGATAATGAAAACTAAAAAAAGATATTCAACATGTTAGAACCAACTTATGACAGAACTCATCTCAAAGGAATCCTGTCGAAAGTCAGGTACTACCTATATTGATACACTGCTTGCATGAATTTTACTTTCAAAGGTGCTTCTTAAAAATTATAGTGATTCTTTGCTGTTGTTAGGTGCTGTCAAGTCTGTTTTGACTCATAGTAACCCTATGAACAACAGAACGAAACACTGCCCGGTCCTGCGCCGTCCTTAACAATCGTTGTTATGCTTGAGCTCATTGTTGCAGCCACTGTGTCAATACACCTCACTGAGGGTCTTCCTCTTTTCCACTGACCCTGTACTCTGCCAAGCATGATGTCCTTCTCCAGGGACTGATCCCTCCTGTCAACATGTCCAAAATATGTAAGACACACTCTCGCCATGCTTGCTTCTAAGGAGCATTCTGATTGTACTTCTTCTAAGACAGATTTGTTCGTTCTTTTGGCAGTCCATGGTATATTCAATATTCTTCACCAACACCACAATTCAAAGGCATCAATTCTTCTTCAGTCTTCCTTATTCCTTGTCCAGCTTTCACATGCATATGATGCGATTGAAAATACCATGGCTTTGGTCAGGTGCACCTTAGTCTTCAAGGTGACATCTTTGCTTTTCAACACTTTAAAAGGTTAGTGATTCTTTAATAAATACTAAATGCAAAAAAAGTCTTTTTACTGTACTACAAATTTTGCTTTAAATATTTTCTATTTTTTTCTTTATGGTGAGAAAACGGTATATGTCAACCATATAAAACTTGGAAAAATCATAAAATTGTAAAGAAAAAAAAAATCACCTCACTCCCACAACCCAGAGAAAGTAGTTGATAGTTTTGTATAATTCCTTAGCTTCTTTTGCTCTAAAATTCATATCGTTTTCAAGTTATGAAAGGAACGTGGGCTTCCAATGGCAGATGTCTGGATAAGCGTGGTAGTCGTGGGCACTCCTTCATGAACTGCAGAAAAAGCGCTGGCTGTGATGGCTAATTTTATGTGTCCGCTTGGCTAGGCTGTGGTTCCCAGGTGTTGGGCCAAACACTAGTCTAGTTGCTGTTACGAAGTAGCTACATGTGATTAAGCCAATTGGCCTCAAGTAAAGAAAATCACTCTTCATAATGTGGGTGGGCCTCATCCAATCAGTTGAAAGTCCTAAGAGCAAAAAGAAAATTTCCCAGGGTGTGTTCTGGCTCCAGACTGTAAATAGTCATTTTACCAGAACTCCACTCCTCACTCTTCCCATCACCTGACCTATGGATTTTGGAAAATAAGTAGGAATTTCCAGGCTGTCATCTGACCTACGGATTTTGGACTTGGCAGACCCACAACTTTGTGAGCCAAATCCTTAAAGCAAAACTCTCTATCTCTCTATCTATAGATAGAGAGATAGTAGACTGATATATAAATGGATGGATGGATGGATAAATAGACAATAGAAAGAGAGATGATAGAAGGTAGACAGAGAGATTGATAGATTGATCAACTGATTGGCAGAGAGATAGAGAGATGATGAATAGATTATAAAAGGTAGATAGAGGGAGAAAGAGATCAACAGAGAAATTGATAGATTGACAGATCAACTGATCAATATAGAGATAGAGAGAAACAGATAGATTGATTGATAGATGATAGTAAATAGATAAATAAAACCGAAAAACCAAACTCATTGCCATCAAGTCAATTCCAACTCGTAGCGACACTATAGGACAGAGTAGAGCTGACCCACTGGGTTGCCAAGGAACGCCTGGTGGATTTGAACTGCCAGTCTTTTGGTTAGCAGCCCTCTCTCTTAACCACTACGCCACCAGGGTTTCCAGAGAGGTAGAAATAGGGAGAGAGAGATAGAGAGAGAGAAAGCCTCTCCAGAGAACCCTAAGACAATCGCAAACATTTATGCAGGGTACTCTAGGTGCAGAGAGTGTTCTAAATGCTTTTGTTTGCCTTACCTCAATCTTCACAATAATATGGAAAAGGTGGTATCATTAGTACTGTTATTCTCCCCATTTTACAGATGAGCAAGCTAAGTTCATACTGCTAGTTAGGAGAAGAGCTGATATTTGAACTCGGGCAACCTAGCTGAAGTCTCTGTTCAAAACAACAAAATAATAGTCAAGTAATCTTTTTTAACGTGTGGGGTGAATGAATCTATAACATCCAAAAGAATGGAAAGGGACCATTAACCGATGAGAGATTCCAGTAAATTTCTATAAGGCAGAAAGGAAATGAAGGCTGTCAGTGGATAAAACCCTAAAGGGTATAAGTGGCTCACAGGGGCAGGAGGAGGGGCAAGTTCTGAGGGGCTCTGGCCCAGAGGTAGGATGGAGGGACAAGGGAGGTGGGTTTATTGGCTGTTTGGTGAGTGCTGTGGATTGGCTCCCTCCAGTGCCTCCTGATCTCTCATCCCTGGAACAACAGAGCTCAGGTGACTTAGCACTTACCAAGGTGGAGGGTGTTTCTCTAAAATATCAGGGTTGCTAGAGCATTCCAGGAGCCCCCGAGTGGTGCAAAGGGTTCTCGCGCTCAGCTGCTAACCAGAAGGTTGGAGGTTCAGGTCCACCCAGGGACACCTTGGAAGAAAGGCCTGGTGATCTACTTCACAGAATCATTCATTGAAAACCCCAAGGAGCACAGTTCTGCTCTGATACACATGGGGTCGCCAGGAGTCGGAGTTGGCGCTGCAGCAACTGGTTTGTTTTTGTTTTGTTTTGTGTTGTTTTGGTTGAGAGCATCCCAGCACTCCAGGTTTAATCCCACTCCAACCAGTGGCCCAGCTGCTCCCTCACCTCCTCTCCAGTTAAGCTGTCGTCATGGGGCACCCTACCCACGTCCCCCGCCTTCCGCAGAACCATCTTGCTCTTGGCAGAGACCTGGCAGGGAAGCCCACCGACAAACCGAGACGTGGAAAATCCACCCCAGGTACCCAGGAAAAACACCCCAGGCCCTCTTCCTTAAGGGTAAATATTTTAGCCAAAAAAGGTCCCTTAGCATCAGTTGTTAATCCAGCTTTATTATTTGTGATGGTTCAGGACTTGGGGCATAAAAGCAGTGTGGAGGGCGTGCTTTCCCTGGAAATGGACATAGGTGGCCATTAGGAAACAGTAAGTGCTGAGCTACTGAAGGCTGCGGAAAAGGGAGCTTGTCGGGCTGGATTCTGGGCTTTGTTTTGCCGTGTGGCTTCCGACAGCACAACCTGAATGCACTGGGAAGCCCTCCTGGGACTGGCACTGTGATGTTTACGTTTTTCCCCTTGAACGTCTTTCCTTCCCATGTACCTCAGAGTTCCTGGTTCCGCTAACAGCACTGGTGCTCAATATCAAGCACATGATAGAAATATTTGTTTTCTTTCCTGTGCCAACAGAAATAGTTAAATATGTGGGCTGTAGAAGCAAGCTACTCAGAGAGAGAGAGGGAGCTACCAACCCGCATAGAGCACAGTGAGGGCGGTTCTCTGCAGAGGTGAACCGTGAGCCTCCCAGCAGACAGAAGTGTGAAGACAGAACACGGTGCACAGGGGTTCAAGATGCTGTGTTGTGTGTGTATGGTATGTGTGTTGTGTGTAGTGTGTGTGTTGTGTCAGGGTGTTTGTGTGGTGTGTGTGGTGTACATCTTTGTGTGGTGTATGTCTTTGTGTGGTGTGTGCAGTGTATGATATATGTGTGTTTGTAGTAGGTGTGGTGTGTTTGTAGTATGTGCATATGTGGGGTGTATGTGTGGTATATGTGGTGTGTGTAGTGCGTGGTGTGTGTGTGTAGCACGTGTGGTACGTGTGAGTGGTACGTGGGGTGTGTGTGTAAGTGCATTTGTGTGCTATGTGTGGTGTGTGTGAGTGGTATGTGTAGTGTGTGTGTGGTATGTGTGGTGTGTGGGGTATGTGTGGTATGTGGTATGTGTGTGTGGTATGCATGGTGTGTGGGGTGTGTGTGATATGTGTGTGTATGAGTGTGTCTTTGTGACATGCGTGGTGTGTGTGAGTGGTATGTGTAGTGTGTTTGTGTGGTAAGTGTAGTGTGTGTGTGTGGTATGTGTGGTGTGTGTGGTACTTGTGGTATATGGGGTATGTGTGGTATGTGTGTGTGGTATGTGTGGTGATATTACCCTGTGGACCCACTGGAGAGGCAGCAGAGTGTGGCTAAATTCATAGACTCCAAGTTAGAATTTCTAAGTTAGAATTTCTGAGGGTTACCTGAAGAATATCTGTGTTTAAATGAGCCTTTCCCAAAAGTCATTTCTCTGTAAATGTCATTCTACCATCACTCAAAAACATCACTATCAGAGTCGCTCTTTTCCTTCAAGCACAGCACAAAGAGCAAGTGTCTCGTCTTCATTATCAAATAAACTTCAAAGCTGTTCTTTACCTAGTAATTTGAAAGAGTGACTGACAAACAGTGATTTAAATCAAGGAACGATAGGGTTTAAAGTTTTGGAAAGATTGTAAAGGGGAGAACTGGGGATAATTGTAGGAAATGGAACAGGAAAGAGGAGAGTCCGGAGAATCAGGAAAAGAGGCAGGACCACCGGCCGCCAGAATCCAGAGCCAACCCCTCACTTGGTGGAATGACTTGTGATAACAAGGCAAGGTCAATCATCTGACGAAGTCTAGGAGACGTCAGTGTCGTCACTGGGCGGGGAGGTGGAAGGCAGGGGGTGCAGACCACACCAGGTGACACTGTCAGAGGGCATGACACAAAAATGACTGTCTATAAAATCTTCGCGCAGTGTTTTGCAGAAATTTATTATTTTCTATAAAAATCTCCCTGTGGTTAGTTATAAAAACAAAAACATTTTTCAAAAGCCCAGCTTAACATTTATGAATATACCTACAAGGCTAAAACTTCATGATAATCTACGTTCTGAATCTTCTAATGTGCCCTGGTCATGATTAGCATATTACCCAACTACAACGATGCTTCAAATCCTGGTTTCGTCTGCATGTGCTAAGCTGTTGTTTTTGTTGCTGCCAGTGTTTTTATAGCCGCTGATTTTGTCACATTTTCAGGTGTTTTAGCTACAGTATTGTGGTGATTAGTATTTGTGAACCTGTGTCAATAACTTCTTTGAGAATGAAGTAATAATTAAAGGAAAAGAAGGAGTGATATAGTGGAATTACTATTTATAAGTAACATTAGTACAAAAAACATTACTGAGGGCTCTGTATAGTCTGGTATGGTGTCGGTCCATGGGGGGGTGTCACCATGAGTTACCACACTGGGTGACACCAACCCTAGTGATGCCACTAGGAAAGGTAGCAGGAAAACGATATTCAAGGGGCCTAGAGCATTCTTCCCCAGCCTTTCTCTTTCTGCTACTTACTGTGAACATAGGGCTGGTTTTCCACAGAGGGTACCTTACTCTGTAGTGGCAAGTTTTGGGGCAGGCTGTTAACCCTTTCAGGCTCTGAGTGTGACTCAGAGCCCTAATGAAATAAAGCCCTGGTGGAACCCAAGTGATGCAAAAAACAGGTTAGGCTTTGAGAAAACCAAAACATATTACGGGGCATTATTTGACAACACGGCAATGGCAGAACTATTACATTAGTGTAAGTGTCAATTAGTAAAAGACTGAGAAAGCTCTTTGGGGACGAGAGGCGTCTCCAGAATTATTATTTTTTTCCTCCAGTTGATGCCTCTTTTTTAAAATGTTAGGTTATTTGAGAAAGGTATGCATTCACGTAGTTTGAGTTTTTATTTATTTATTAAAAAAAAGTTGTGTATGAATAATATTTTCCTGCTATTCATAAGGTTTTCATTGGCTAATTCTTTTCAGAAATACACTGCTGGCTACTTTTTCCTGGTCTGTCTGGACAATATGAAGAAGAACAGGGCATCAGGGTTGGAGGAAGGCTTATTAATAACCCGTGATATGCATATGACACAAGCTTGCTTGCTGAAAGTAAAGAGGACTTGAAGCACTTACTGATGAAGATCAAAGACCACAGCCTTCAGTATGGATTACACCTCAATATAAAGAAAACAAAAATCCTTATAATTGGACCGATAAGCAACATCATGATAAACGGAGAAAAGACTGAAGTTGCCAAGGATTTCATTTTACTTGGATCAACAATCAACAGCCATGGAAGCAGCAGTCAAGGAATCAAAAGACACATTGCACTGGGCAAATCTGCTGTAAAGGACCTCTTTAAAGTGTTGAAAAGCAAAGATGTCACCTTGAAGACTAAGTTGGGCCTGACCCGAGCCATGGTATTTTCAATCCCATCGTATGCATGCTTAAGCTGAGCAATGAATAAAGAAGACCAAAGAAGAATTGACACCTTTGAATTGTGGTGTTGGCAAAGAATATTGAATATATCATGGAGTGCCAAAAGAATAAGCAAATCTGTCCTGGAAGAAGTACAACCAGAATGCTCCTTAGAAACAAGGATGGCGAAACTGTGTCTTACGTACTTTGGACATGTTGTCAGGAGGGATCAGTCCCTGGAGAAGGACATCATACTTGGTAAAGTACAGGGTCAGAGGAAAAGAGGAAGACCTTCAACGAGGTGTATTGACACAGTGGCTGCAACAATGGGCTCAAGCATAACAAGGATTGTGAGGATGACACAGGATCGGGCAGTGTTTCATTCTGTGGTACACAGGGTCACTATGACTCGGAAACAACAGTATGAATAATTTCCCTCCCATCCATGCCCTTTATGTCAGTTGGATGGTGAGGAGATGAAAGGGCAAAAGGAAGCCAATATACACATCTAAAGACCAGGAAACAATTCTGCTTAATGCCTGTAGAGAGCTCCAGAGTCATTAGGAGAGCTGGCAATTCCAGCAGTTACCTTGAAACAAAGAGAAGCTTCTCTGGAATAGGACACAAAATACATTTTAAAAAGAAGGTGGCAGACAGAAGAAAGTTCCTGTGCAATTTTTGGGGGGTCTTTGCAGTAACCTCAGGTTTTGTAGAAGTCTCCAGAGTCATACCCTTTAGGGGTATGCTTGGGGACTTGTGACAAATGCAGCCCAAGGACAGAGTTGTGAGGACTTCCTAAACCTCGTGGTTAAGTTCTCATGGCAGGAGAAGGAGCTGGGCCAAGAGAGGGCCTCTTGCTTTCTGGAGGACTGGTGCCGCAGTGGGTAAGTGCTCTGCTGCTAACTGGAAGGTTGGCAGTTCAAACCCACCAGCGGCTCCACGGGAGACATAAGTGGCAGTCTGCTTTGGTAAAGACCTACAGCCTTGGAAACCCTATGGGGCAGTTCCACTCTGTCCTATGGAGCCGCTATGAGTCAGAATCATTTTGACAGCCATGAGTTTGGTTTTGGTTTTGATTATCAACCAACTGGAGCTGGGTACAGAGGGGGTGAACCACCGAAATTTACTTTGCTTTTCTCTAAAACAGAGAAATGATGGACTCTAAAGCCTCACACTTTGACTCCTTCCATTTAAACAAGCGTGGCTCCAAAGGTGCAATTCCATCCTCTATTTGGAGAAAGATATTAAGGGTCAACACACCACGAGGAATAGTCTCGTTGATGAGGTTCTGGGGACAATTGCCAACGAATGACATTCTTCCACCTACGTGACACAGCAACACCACAAGGGACTTTGCACAAAGGTGAGCACGTCCGATCTTCTCACTGAGAGCAAGTGGGGGATCCTGTCCCAAGTCGTTTGCAAGTATGCTCAGCTCACACAGGCCTCAGGCCTCTAGCCAAAAAAAACCAAACCCAGTGCCCTCGAGTCGATTCCGACTCATAACGACCCCATAGGACAGAGCAGAACTGCCCCATAGAGTTTCCAAGGAGCGCCTGGGGGATTCGAACTGCCGAAGCAGTTAACCACTACGCCGCCAGGGTTTCCCTCAGGCCTCTAAAAATAGCTGGGCTTAATTTTTTCTTTTTCTATTGTCATGCTTCCTCATTGTTTTTATTAAAAATGAGCTCCCTAACTCCTTGAGGCCGCAGCACTGATTTTTTTCCCTTGTACTTCCTCCCACGTACAGTGATTTTATCAACATACTGGCCTATGCTGGTATCAGATTTACAATTTTGCACATACAGTCAAATCTGACTCTGGAATAAAATGCATGGGATTTAATCCTATGACCTTTCTCCAGAAATGATTTTTTTTTTTTTTTTTTGGCAAAAGAGAAGACAGGACCTGCATTACTTCACATTCTTCTCTGACCACATACAGTTAATACAGCAGGAGAGTGCTCGGTCACAAAGCTTTTCGTCTTGAATTATAGCGGAATTGTGATTTAATTTATCCTTCCCACACTGTCTCACAGCCTGGAATTGAGTTATTGGAAGGCCGGCCCGCCTCTCCCGCCCGCTGCCCAGAGCATTTGCTGCGGCCCCTGAAAAAATAAACAGGCCACTGCCCGCCCAGTGGAGAGGACTGGGCCTGGGTTTTTAAACTCATTTCCCCCAGACGTGGCACTGGCTGCTCAGCAGATGCCGACACTGAAGAACACACGCACCTGAATGTTGCCTTTCTCTCCATCCTTCAGCTTCACCTTCTGACGACCCCACTAGCTCTGCAACCTACTAAGCAGGGCGTTAACTTATTTCTTTACTTTTTTGGCAGCCATTTTTCACCCAGTTTTGCATTGTCAAGTTCCAAGATTAAAAATCGGCAATATAACTATTTCCTATAAATATTACTTCCTAAACCTGGCTTTATTTCTGGCAGACGTCTTATCACAGGTGAAGGGGCAATTTACAACGCAGTGTCTTCTCCACGTCCCTGTATGTTTATTAACCAGGGTGGGATAGCAGCTGTGTGTCGCAGCCAGTCTAGGGACGCTAATGACGCTAATATAATTGCATTATTGTTATCAGAATGATCAGAGCCAAAATCTCTAGAGCACTCCCCGTGCGCCGGGTGCTTCCCCAGGCATGTTACACAGTGAGGCATGGGCCGCCGGTGGTGCCAAGCACCCACCAGCGCACCCATCACTCTGCCCTTCTCCAGGCTGTTCCTCTCAATTTCAAAGGGCGTTTACTTGCACCTTCATGGCTGTTCCCTTTGGAAAAACATTTTAATTTTTCCTTCCTTTATTTTGAGTTTCAAAATTTAACTGGGAAATGTACAGTTTTATAAGGATTAACTTTTTTGCTCCTATGATGCTGGATTAGAGGAACAAATGGTTTTTGTCTTTTTAGGACTCAGAGTTATAACAAAGGGTTTATGTTCACCTTGGCATTATTTTCTCCCCTCCTCCCTCTACCTCTAGCCTTTCCTTTCTCCTTTCCTGCCTCCTTCCTTTCTTTCTTTAAACAATTATGATTTAGGTCAACGGCTGCACCTTGAGAATGAGAATATCCAGGCCGGGCAAGTTAATGGCACTCCTAGTTCATAAACCTCTTTATTGGCAGGACTTGGATCAGATGTTTTGGTTTTCATGATTCTGCTGAGGTGGCTCAGTGGTGGCTCGGTGGTTAAGCATTCAGTTGCTAACTGAAAGGTTGGGGGTTTGGACCCAGCCAGCGGCTCCGAGGGAGAAAGACCTTGTGATCTGCTCCCAATTAACTCAAAATGGACCAAAGACCTAAATATATAAAACTCTTAAAAGAAAATGTACATGTAAATCTTCATGACTTTTGATAGGTAATGATTTCTTAGATATGACACCTAACACGCAAGCGACAAAAGAAAAATAGATAAATTGGACTTCACTAAAATTAGAAACTCCTGTGCTTCAAAGGACACTATCAAGAAGGTGGAAGGAAACCCACAGAATAGGAGGAACTATCTGCAAGTCATATGTTTGATAAGAGCCTAGTATCCAGAATATATAAAGAACCTTAGGATTCAACAATAAAAAGATGAATAATTTTAATACAGATAAAAGACTTGAATAGACATTTCTCCAAAGAAGACATGCAAATGGCCAATAAGCACATGAAAAGATGGTCAACATCATTAGTCATTAAAACCAAAAAAACCTGTTGCCGTTGAGTTGATTCCAACTCATAGCAACCCTATAGGACGAGCAGAACTGCCCCACAGAGTTTCCAAGGTGGATTTGAACTGCGGACATTTTGGTTAGCAGCCAAGTTCTTAACCGCTGTGCCGCCAGGGCTCCTCTAGGGAGATGCAAATGAAAACCACAACAAGACACCATTTCACATGATCTAAAATGGCTGTACTAGCAAATGCAGACAAAAAGTATTGGCACGGAGGTGGAGAAATTGAAACCCTCATACACTGCTGGTGAAATGCAAAACGGTGCTAACGCTGCGGAAAACAGTTTCACAGTTCCTCAAAAAGTTACACAGAGTTACCGTCATTGTTGAAGTGTGCCTAGAGGTGATTCTGACTCACAGCAACCCTATATGACAAAGTAAAACCGCCCTACAGGGCTTCCCAGGTTGTAATCTTTAGAGGAGCAGATCGCCAGGTCCGTTTTCCCGTGGCGCTGTTGGTGGGTTTGAATCTATGATCTTTTAATTAGCAGCAGAGTGCTTAGCCATTGAGTCATATGACCCAGTAATACCACTAAGTATACACCCAAGAGAATTGAAAACGTACATTCACACAAAAACTTGTACACAAATGATCACAGCAGTATTCTTTATAATAGCCAAAAAGTGGGGACAGCCTAAGTGTCCACAAACGGACAAATGGGTAAAGAAAATGTCACGTGTATCCATGTAAGGAAATATTATTTGGCCATAAAAAAGAATAAAGCTCTGATACATGCTACAACATGATGAACCTTGAAAACATCCTGCTAAGTGAAAGAAGCCAGTCACACACGACCTCATATTACATGGTCCCATTTATACGAAATGTCCAGAACAGGCAAATCCACAGGGACAGAAAGCAGAGCCATGCTGCCAGGGGCTGGAAGGCCAGAGACCAGGGAGAGGTTACTAACAGGTACACGGTTTCTCTTGGGGGTGATGGAAATGTTCTGGAATTAGCCCTTGTGAACATGCCCCAAATCAGTGAATTGTACACTTTAAAAGGATATATTTTATAGCATATTTAATAATGTATCAATAAAAGTTTTTTTATATAAAAAATGTGTGTTTATGTGAACATATACTTTGGATGCTCTTTTTAAGCACCTAATCTAATAAGTATTTTTTTTTTTTCAATGCCATTTGACCCCGTCTTTTGGGAAACTTCAAGCAAAAAAAAAAACAAAACGAAAATCTCATGAGGTCAAGCGCCGGTGTGCCAGGAGAATAATGAGATGTAGCAGCCTGAATTTGGGTAGAAGCGTAAGAAGGCATTGCTTTTCGCTAGTACTTGAAGTATAAATTCGAAGTGCAGCATCTTATTTGTGAGCCAGAAAACTCAATTATAGAACAATGGAAAGTTTGAAAGAACTCAAGCAGTTAACATCTTTTTGAGTCAAAATTGCTTCTTAGATAATCTTCTAAAAGCTATATAAAAAGAGCTTTGAAGCACACAGGATTTCCTCACGTCTCTAAAGTTCTAAATAAACGGGATGACCCGGAGAGCACTGGCAAACTATTAAGCATGTTTTATTTCAATTTATTTGTCACTATCTTTGTGTTTTTATTTAAATTTCTCTGGAATGCCTGCTCCTCAGGAAAGGGGCGCTGAGTCGCCCTGCCGCCTGAAGGCCCACTGACTTCATTTCCTGCCTTATGTAAAATCCGAACCTCTGGACACACTGCCTGCAGGAAGGGTTTTCCACATAGCTAACAAACAATAAAAGGGGAGGGGTCGAAAAAAACCAACGTCAGTAGCTCGCAGCAGCATCAGACAATCGCAGGGAGGACTGACCTCAATTTGCACAAAGCCTTTGGGCGCTGAGCAGCTAGCTAGTCTTCAATTCCTTGTCTAAACTTCGCTTGGAGCTTTCAGCTGGGCACTCAGCCTTGATTTCTGGGCCAAATTAGGAGCGAGGAGAAGACAAATTGGACTTTAGAATAAAATCTTTGCTCAGGCCTTATAGGTAACGTGTGCTAAGTAAGAGCATTATAGTAAGGATGCAGTCTTTTTTGATCAAGCATCTTGTTCTTCCTAGCCTAGACGTTATATTTAAGGTAAATATTGGTGAACAGCATTCCATACACGGGGTGTGCAAAAGCTACTGGAAATAAATCTCTTTCTCAGAGTTCTGATCATCGTAAGCCTCCAGGGACTGTTCAGTGATAGCTTTCTACACACACACACTCAAGCACACATGCCCGCACATTCACACAGACACACACACACACAACCAAACCAGTTGCCAGGGAGTCAGTTCCAACTCATGTAGACTCCACGTATGTCAGAGTAAACTGTGCTTCATAGGGCTTTCAATGGCCGACTTTTCAGAAGTAGATCACCAGGACTTTGTTCTGAGGTGCCTCTGGGTGGACTTGAACCTCCAACCTTTCAGTTAGTAGCTGAGCACACTAACTGTTTGCACCAAACAAAGTCTGTTTATCCCTCACACTGCACATTACTACCAGCGAGAAGTCGAGGAAACAGCAGAGCCCAGGAGAGGAAGAAGGCACTAGGAGTTAGGAAGCAAGAAAAGAGTTTGTTTCTTGCTGCTTCCCTATTTATATTTTACTGACTCCATCCTTAAAAATATTTTCCCAAGGTGTTAGAGAAATGTTTTTGGAAAATGCAGTACGTCACAAAAAGCTGAGAATGGAAAGCTTTCAACCAACTGCCTCATTGTTTAAATTGATCCCTAGAGAATATGACAAAAGCTGTCTCGGACTTTTTGCAGATTCTCTAACAGGGATAATAGCCAAGGTAGTATTGTCCCATCTACTCTGTGTTCGATTTTTTTTACAAACAGATTTTAACACTGGGATATATTAAAACCAGTGACAGACATTTTTCCAGCGTGTGATGACATAAAAAATATACTGAAATTTTTATAGAGCCATACTTATTTGAATTGTAATCATTATATATTTGCCTTTAAGTAGACTTCATTTGTAATACTGTGTTGCATTTCACAAAATATAAAATGTGATTATAAGATATAATTACAGGACAGGTCTGCAAAATTAGAAACTAGCAAATTTATGTTTCCCCTGTCACCGCATCTTTTCTTATTTTTTCTGATCCAGTAATCCAAAGATCTGATACTACCAACAGAGCGTGTTGTGAGGAACCTTTAAAAAGGCATTACTAAGAAAGACGCTTCAGTGGGTTTCCATTAAAAACCACCACAGGGATGACAACTAGCAGTCACATGGTTACTTCTAACAGAAAGTAGCTATATAGCAACACATAAAAACGTATTTTTAAATATTAATATTATAAATGTGCCTCTCACTCTACTTTGAAAAGTCTTATTTTAATGGTATAATAATTATAGTATAAAACCAACCAAACCCACTGCCTTCCAGTTGATTCTGACTCATAGTGACCCCATAGGGTTTCCAAGGCTGTAAATCTCTATGGAAGCAACTGCCACAACTTTCTCCTAAAAAGCTGATGGTATTTTCAAACTGCTGACTTTTCAGTTAGCAGTGCCAAGCCCCTTAACCACTGTGCTACCAGGGCTCCTGACCATTGTTGTCGTTAGGTGCCATCAAGTCGGTTTTGACTTATAGCAAACCTACGTACAACAGAATGAAACGCCGCCTAGTCCTGTGCCATCCTCATGATCGTTGTTATGCTTGAGCTCATTGTTGCAGTCGCTGTGTCAGTCCATCTCACTGAGAATCTTCCTCTTTTTCGCTGACCTTCTACTTTAGCAAGCACGATGTCCTTCTCCAGAGACTGATCCCTCTTGATAAAATGTCCAAAGTATGAGAGACAAAGTCTCTCCATCCTCACTTCTAAGCAGCATTCTGGCTGCACTTCTTCCAAGATAGATTTGTTTGTTCTTTTGGCAGTCCATGGTATATTCAATATTCTTTGCCATCACCATAATTCAAAGGCATCAATTCTTCTTTAATCTTCCTTATTCATTGCTCAGCTTTCACATGCATATGAGGCGACTGAAAACACCACGGCTTGGGTCAGGTGCACCTTAGTCTTCTAAGTGACATCTTTGCTTTACGACAACTGAAAGAGGTCTTTTGCAGCAGATTTGCCCAGTGCAATGCGTCCTATGGTTTCTTGACTCCTGCTTCCGTTGGCATTGACTGTGGTTCCAAGTGAAATGAAATCCTTAACAATTTCAATATTTTCTCCATTTATCTTGATGTTGTTTATTGGTCCAGTTGTGAGGATTTCTGTTTTCATTATGTTGAGGTGTAATCCATACTGAAGGGTGTGGTCTTTGATTTTCATCAGTAAGTGTCTGAAGTCCTCTTCACTTTCAGCAAGCAAGGTTGTGTCATCTGCGTAACGCAGGTTGTTAAAGATTCTTCCTCCAATCCTGATGCCCCATTCTTCTTCTTCGCATCGTCCAGCTTCTCGGATTATTTGTTCAGCGTACAGATTGAATAGGAATGGTGAAATGATACACCCTGATGCACACCTTTCCTGACTTTAAACCATGCGGGATCCCCTTGTTCTGTTTGCACGACTGCCTCTTGATCTACGTACAGGTTCCTCATGAGCACAATTACATGTTCTGGAATTCCCATTTCTCCAAATGTTAGACATAATTCTTTATGATCCACACAGTCCAATGCCTTTGCATAGTCAATAAAATGCAGGTAATTATAGTATACATAATAAATATTAATTTGAAAGATTGTAATTTATATGAATAGTTTGCATCAAAACACTAAGCTCTTTGTATTTTTCTATTTCAGTTAGAATTATAATTATTATAACTGGGCCCACTTTTTTTCTCTGCTATTTTTAAGTACCTATAAGAGGTATTAACCTCACATTCATCATTTTAGATTTTTCCTTTTAAAGGAAAACACAGACTTGTATTCAAGTAAAACTGAAGGGAAATGGAAGCATGTCTGTCTTAGTTATCTAGTGCTGCTATAACAGAAATACAACAAATGGGTGGCTTTAACAAAAAGAAATTTATCTTCTCACAGTTTAAGTGGCTAGAAGTCCGAATTCAGGGTGCAGGCTAAAGGGGAACGCTTTCTCTCGCTGTCAGCTCTGGAGAAAGGTCCTTTCTCTTCTGAGCTTCTGTCCCTAGGTGATCTTTATGCGGCTTGGCATTTGTTTTTCTCCATCTTGGCTTGCTCACTTGCTTGTTTCACCTCTTTTAAAATCTCAAAAGAGACTGTCTCAAAACACACTTCACACTAATCCTGCCTCATTAACAGAACAAAGAAAACCCATTCCCAAATGGGATTATAACCACAGGTATAGGGGCTAGGATTTACAACACAAGTTTGGGGAGACACAATTCAATCCTTAACAGAGTCCTTTTGAAAATACGTTGCGGGGCAGGTGAGAGGAACCCTGAGCTGAGAGAATCAAGGCTGCAGGACAGAAAGTTACCCGAAGGGGAGCCGCTGCTAGATGAGTGTCACAATACCCACCCTCACGCCCCAAGCGCCACACCCATGTTACTTTTGTGTGTCTCTGGGTCTCCATAGCAGTTTAGTCTCTATCAATAACAGGACATTTAATATCAGCTCATACTACCTTCTTACATTTTTAGTTGTATCTATTTTTTTTTTTTCACCAGTCAAGTGTAAGCTCTTTTTTGTTTTTTAAAAAAACTGTTCATTAAGGACATTTTCAGACATACACAAAGGAGAGAAAACAACCTAACGGGCTCCTCTCTGCCCTTCACACTGCTGCAACAATGGTCAACGTTCTTCCCTTTTCCTACGAACGTTTTCTCCCCCATCTGTTGCTTCTCTTCCTCCTTCTCCTTCTCTTCCTGGTCCTCTTCTTCCTAATCCTCTTCCTCCTCCTCTTCTCATCCTTTGCGGGAGCATTTAGAAGCAAATCCAGAACATCAGCACGTCTCTCTAATAAAAATGGACTTTAAGGAAAGTGCCAGCCGAATCATGATGCCCAGCCACATTAACACCAGTCATTGATGCTGTCTTCTGCCCTGCCCCGAGGCAGCGTTCACTCCTCCCAACTAGAAGAGTAAGCTCTCTTAGAGCAGAAGGGGACGAGGCTTTGAAGACAGACAGAGCTCTGATAAATCCCAAACCCATAACTTGAATTATTCTCTACCACCTGCCACCTGCGGGACCTGAAACAAGTCGCTTGATTACTATGAACTCAATTTTCTCATCTTTAAAACGAGACTATGTCCACTTCCTAGTACATTAATGGATTAAATAAGATGACTTCTGTAAAACACCAGTACAGTGTAAGAGTTCAGCAGGTGTTAGTTCTTAATCTTCTTCCACTCTAGATGGCAGGAACTCTGTATTTTATTTTTTTGAATGCCTCAAGTAAAATATTTAGCACATATAAGCCATTTGTTCATTCATTCATTTATTCAACAATTACTTGTTGAAAACATACAGCCTGATATAATGGAAAAAGCACTTCATTGAGTGGATTTTTGACTCATACTGACCCCATGTGACTCAGTACAACTGCCCTCATAGGGTTTTCTAGGCTGTAATCTTTTTTTTTTTTAAGGCTGTAATTACAGGAGCAGATCACCAGGTCTTGTCCCATAGAATGGCAGGTTGATTCAAATAGCTGAGCACTTACACATTGCAACCCCAGGGCTCCTTAATAGAAGGTTATTGAACACCATTAATGGCATTTGAACACCTAAAGAAAGAATTCTGTAGTGTAGTATTTAGAAGCGCTATTGAAGCTTTTTATTTTTTTTATTGAAGCTTACTATTTCATTATATTAAAAAAAAAAAATGATGATAATCTAGGGTTAGAGTACTGGGAAGAAAAGTCAAGAAGTCAAGACTTCCTGAAATCACTTTTCCCTGAATGTCAGTCAGGGCAATGGACTCCATAACTCCACCAGCAGCAGCACTGTATCTAAGCTTGAGTCAGGTCTTGCAAGAGTCAATCAGACACTGTGCCTGCCGTCATCTTTGTTACCCTCGAACTTCCCTTCCCCTGTCTAAAAGAAAGACAAACAAAACACACCAGAGCACTGAACTCCACAAAGTCAATTATGTTACATTACAGGTGAAAACAGCAAAAAGTTTGTCTGCTTTAAAAGTATTGACCCACATGTGTCTGTCTGTTTGTTGTACTTTGTGGACTTGCGTGTTGCTGTGATGCTGAAAGCTATGCCACCGGTATTCAGACACCAGCAGGGTCACCCATGGAGGACAGGTTTCAGCTGAGCTTCCAGACTAAGACAGACTAGGAAGAAGGACCCAGCAGTCTACTTCTGAAAAACATTAGCCAGTGAAATCCTTATAAATAGCAAAAGATATCAATTGAGATGTTTCAACAAACAGATGCAGCGCTGGAGGTGCTCACTCATCTATGCCAAGAAATATGGAAGACAGCTGCCTGACCAACTGACTGGAAGAGATCCATATTTATGCCTATTCCCAAGAAAGGTGATCCAAACGTGGAAATTATAGAACAATATCATTAATATCACATGCAAGCAAAATTTTGCTAAAGATCATTCAAAAACAGCTGCAGCAGTATATTGACAGGGAACTACCAAAAATTCAGGCCGGTTTCAGAAGAGGACGTGAAACCAGGGATATCATTGCTGATGTCAGATGGATCCTGGTTGAAAGCAGAGAATACCAGAAGGATGCTTCCCTGCGTTTTATTGACTATGCAAAGGCAACCAACTGTGTGGATCATAACAAATTATAGATAACATTGCAAAGAATGGGAATTCCAGAACACTTAACTCTGCTCGTGAAGAACCTTTACATAGATCAAGAGGCAGTTGTTCAGACAGGACAAGGTTTAAAGTCAGGAAAGGTGTGCATCAGGGTTGTCTTCTTTCACCATACCTATTCAATCTGAATGCTGAGCAAATAATCCAAGAAGCTGGACTGTAGGAAGAAGAGCAGGGCATCAGGATTGGAGGAAGAATCTTTAACAACCTGCGTTAGGCAGATGAAAGTGAAGAGGACTTGAAGCACTTACTAATGAAGATCAAAGACCACAGCCTTCAGTATGGATTACACCTCAACATAAAGAAAACAAAAATCCTCACAACTGGACCATTGAGCAACATCATGATAAACGGAGCAAAGATTGAAGTTGCCAAGGATTTCATTTTACTTGGATCCACAATGAACAGCCATGGAAGCAGCAGTCAAGAAATCAAAAGACGCATTGCATTGGGCAAATCTGCTGCAAAGGACCTCTTTAAAGTGTTGAAAAGCAAAGATGTCACCTTGAAGACTAAGGTGAGCCTGACCCAAGCTGTGGTATTTTCAATCGCTTCACATGCATGTGAAAGCTGGACAATGAATAAGGAAGACCAAAGAAGAACTGATGCCTTTGAATTGTGGTGTTGGTGAAGAATGTTGAATATACCGTAGACTGCCAAAAGAATGAACAAATCTGTCTTGGAAGAAGTACAACCAGAATGCTCCTTAGAAGCAAGGATGGTGGGACTGCGTCTTACATACTTTGGACATGTTGTCAGAAGGGATCAGTCTCTGGAAGAGGATATCATGCTTGGCAAAGTACAGGGTCAGCAGAAAAGAGGAAGACCTTCAACGAGGTGGACTGACACAGCGGCTGCAACAGTGGGCTCAAGCATAACAACAATTGTAAGGATTGCGCAGGACCAGGCAGTGTTTCGTTCTGTTGTGCATAGGGTCACTATGAGTTGGAACTAACTGGACGGCATCTAACAACAACAACAACAACAACTTTAAAAGTCTGAAGTGTTCTACTATGTAAAGAATAAACGGAACTGCATCCTTTCCTTCATCATGTTTTATAGATTACTACAGGTTTTCCATTTCAACTCTGTTCAGGAAATGTGTATATTCTAGACCAGTGAATGCTAGGAGCCCTGGTAGCACAAATGTTAAGCACTTGGCTGCTAACCACGAGTTGGCAGTTCAAACCCACCCGGCGGCTGTCAGGAGAAAGACCTGGCCTATCTGCTCCCCTAAAGATTACAGCCTAGAAAACCCCATGGTGCCATTCCATTCTGTCACATGGGGTCACTATGAGTTGGAATCTACTTGACAGCACCCAATGACAAGACCAATGCTGTCCACCTAGATGATGGAATGTTCTAGATCCATGCTGTCTAATATACCAGCCACAAGCTATATGTGCCTATTGAGCATATGAAATGTGTCTGGTAAGACCAACAAACTAAGATTTTAATGTATGTAGTTTTAATTAAGTTACACGTAAATAACCATACATGGTCACTGTTGTTGGACAGCGCAGCTTTGGATAATCACACCCACATCGTCTGGTAGCTAGTAATTGCTTGAGAAAATCCTGTGAATTTGAGAGTAGATAGGAGAGTCTATTGAGATTATCATCTGTCTCACACAAGTAAAAGCCTGTGCTGTGTCCCTGCAGTACTTTGTATTGGTTAATTTAAACAGGGGTACAGATTGCTAGAATCACTCCCTTCCTCCCTGCCAAGGAAAAGGCTACATGCAGACTTCTGGGAGAACACATCCTATGCTCTGCCAACTTGTAACTATAACTAAACAAGAGTTTAATTGTCCATAGTGTTTTCATATCCTGTGAAAATCATGGAAAGCGCATAATCATGGAAATGACAGATAGAAATGAAAAACATTAGCCAGTGTGTCTGCAAACAAAGACACAGTGTCTGGTATCTAAACAAAAATTACAAAATGTTTTGTAACACGACATTGAGAAAAGAAAGGGGTCACAGTGCTCTGTTTTTCAAACTAAAGCTTACTAGCTGTTCAGCTCTAGTCAGTTTGTGTGTATGGTACAAGTGTAACAAAAAATTTGCTTATGTGATACATGCTATCCTAGGAACTGAGAGGGGCTCCACAGACAGAAAGTCCTTATAGATATAAAGCACTGTTAATATACTATGTAATTTTTGTTTCCTATCATGTAATTTCAGAAAAAGGAACATTAACAGGTATGTCAACATCAAAAGAAAACATATTCTCTACTCAGAAGCGGATTCTGGCAAGACCCTATTTCCCACTCTATTTAGGAGTCCCCGGGTAGTGCAAATAATTGAAGCACTTGGCTGCTAACTGAAAGATTGGCCATTCGAGTCCACCCAGAGGTGCCTCAGAAGAACCGCCTGGTGATCTATTTCTCAAAAATCAGCCAGTGAAAACCCTATGAAGCACAGTTCTGCTCTGACACAGTGGGGTCATCATGAGTAAGGACTGACCCAACAGCAACAGGTTTACTGGCTTTATTCCTGAGTAAGGTCCAGAAACCCAGACATGACAACGGAAATATTACCAAATGAGAACAAGCGAGCAACAATAAATCTAAATGCAAAAGCACAAAATAAAACGAACAAAAAAGAGTTAGATCCTTTCCTCTCAGGACTGAAAAAAGGGTTCCAGAGGGTTCTCTGACAGAGAATCAAAAGCATCTAATCAAATGACATCTCATATTTTTAGTGTTCTGGGATTTAGGAATATGTTATTATATATATATATATACACACTCTATTTAAATAGAAATCAAATATGTAGAAAGATATTCAATGGAAAATACAAATCTCCCTATTAACCCCAACCTTCATAGCCACTGCCCAGATAAAAACAAGGTTAACATTTTTCCTTGTATTCTTCTAGAATGTTCTCTGTATATATAGTAATTTATATATAACTCAAGGAGTCCTGGTGGTGCAATGGTTAAGCACACAGCTGCCAACAGAAAAGTTGGTGGTTTGAACCCACCCAGTGGCTCTGAGGGAGAAAGACCTGGCCATCTGCTCCCGGAAAGATTACAGCCTAGAAAACCCTACGGGGCAGTTCTCCTCTGTCACATGGGGTCACCGTGTGTCGACACTGATACAACAGCACCTAACAACAACAATATGTAATAGGTTACCTTCAAGAAGTTACATAAGTTTCAAGAGCTAGAAGCTAGACCCTGAAATTCCACCCGAGAAACTCTGTAGTCGTTTTGGACTCCTCCTTCCTTTGTCGCCTTTGCAGGATACCACAGCCTGCTGGTTCTGCCTCAAGAACAACTGGAGAGTCTCCTTCCTCCTCCCGGGGGCAAGGGTCACGGCCATGTTCAGGTTCTTGTCACCTCTGCCCTTCAAATGTTTACTAACCTTCAAGCTAGTCTCTAAATCACCTTCTGCGTTCTCTCAGGAGTGAGCTTTCTAAACCCAGCGGAGATGGCTTTATTTCTGCTCATGAAATTGCAGTTGTCAACGATTTCATTCTACTTGGATCTACAATCAATGGCCATGGAAGCAGCAGTTAAGAAATCAAATGACATTTTGCACTGGGAAAAAGCCTGCTGCAAAAGACCTCTTTAAAGTGTTAAAAAGCAAAGATGCCACTTTGTGGACTAAGGTTCGCCTGACCCAGACCATGGTCCTTTCAGTTGCCTCATACGCATGTGAAAGCTGAACAACAAATAAGGAAGACTGAAGAAGAACTGATACATTTAAACCGTGATATCGTTGAAGAATATTGACTACACCATGGACTTCCAGAAGAATGAACAAACCAGTAGAAGAAATACAAGCAGAATGCTCCTTAGAAGCAAGGATGGTGAGAATTTGGCTTGCTTACTTTGGACATGACATCAGGAGAGACCAATTGCCAGAAAAGGACATCATGTTTGGTAAAGTAGAGGGTCAAAGAAAACAGAAACCTTCAGTGAGATGGATTGACACAACAGCTGCAATGATGGCTCAAATATACCAACGATCATGAAGACAAAGATGGCGCAGGTCTGGGCTCAAATATACCGACGATCATGAAGATAAAGATGGCGCAGGTCTGGGCTCAAATATACCGACGATCATGAAGATAAAGATGGCGCAGGTCTGGGCTCAAATACACCGTCGATCATGAAGACAAAGATGGCGCAGGTCTGGGCTCAAATATACCGACGATCATGAAGATAAAGATGGCGCAGGTCTGGGCTCAAATACACCGTCGATCATGAAGACAAAGATAGCGCAGGTCTGGGCTCAAATATACCATCGATCATGAAGACAAAGATGGCGCAGGTCTGGGCTCAAATACACCGACGATCATGAAGATAAAGATGGCGCAGGTCTGGGCTCAAATACACCGCCGATCATAAAGACAAAGATGGCGCAGGTCTGGGCTCAAATATACCGTCGATCATGAAGACAAAGATGGCGCAGGTCCCGGCCACGTCTCGTTCTGTGTGCGTGGGGTCGCCGTGAGTCAGAGCCCCCTCTACAGCAACTAACAGCAACGTAGATTTTATTGTGCTTGGAGTATTTTTAATCCACCTTAAATATTCATATTTCTGTGAAACTGAAGAAATGCTTAGCTCTGATAATATCTTGTTTAAACAACACACAGTGTTTTGAAGCCCAATGACAAATACAAAGAATAAAGCCTAGTGTTGTTTGAATAAAGTCTGACAAGGAATTCACAGTATTTACAAAAAACAAACTTAATAAGGATCATTTCCAGTGTTCAATGGAGATGCACTTCAGACATTAAATACCGCATAAACCAAAACCGAACCCACAGCCGCCGGGCCGACCCCGACGCAGAACCCACGGCCGCCGGGCCGACCCCGACGCAGAACCCACGGCCGCCGGGCCGACCCCGACGCAGAACCCACGGCCGCCGGGCCGACCCCGACGCAGAACCCACGGCCGCCGGGCCGACCCCGACGCAGAACCCACGGCCGCCGGGCCGACCCCGACGCAGAACCCACGGCCGCCGGGCCGACCCCGACGCAGAACCCACGGCCGCCGGGCCGACCCCGACGCAGAACCCACGGCCGCCGGGCCGACCCCGACGCAGAACCCACGGCCGCCGGGCCGACCCCGACGCAGAACCCACGGCCGCCGGGCCGACCCCGACGCAGAACCCACGGCCGCCGCGCCGACCCCGACGCAGAACCCACGGCCGCCGCGCCGACCCCGACGCAGAACCCACGGCCGCCGCGCCGACCCCGACGCAGAACCCACGGCCGCCGCGCCGACCCCGACGCAGAACCCACGGCCGCCGCGCCGACCCCGACGCAGAACCCACGGCCGCCGCGCCGACCCCGACGCAGAACCCACGGCCGCCGCGCCGACCCCGACGCAGAACCCACGGCCGCCGCGCCGACCCCGACGCAGAACCCACGGCCGCCGCGCCGACCCCGACGCAGAACCCACGGCCGCCGCGCCGACCCCGACGCAGAACCCACGGCCGCCGCGCCGACCCCGACGCAGAACCCACGGCCGCCGCGCCGACCCCGACGCAGAACCCACGGCTGCCGCGCCGACTCCGACGCAGAACGGGCCTACAGGACGGAGTAGAGCTGCCCCCCAGGGGTTCCGAGGCTGTCAGTCTTCACAGACGCAGGCTGCCACGTCTTTCTCCCACAGAGCGGCTGGTGGGCTCAAACCACCGACCTTTCAGTTAGCAGCCAGCACATTAACCACTGCTCCACCAGGGCTCCGATGCCATGTAGTTAGACTAAATGCCCTTTTTACGGTTTTCAATATTTATACTAATCTTTTTCTAATATAATCTGAGGAGATTTGGTAGTGCAATGGTTAAGCACTTGGCTGTTAACCAAAAGATTGGTGGTTTGAACTCACCCAACAGCTCCAAGGGAGGAAGACCAGGCGATCTGCTCCCATGAAGCTTACAGCCTAGAAAACACTATGGGGCAGTTCTACTGTGTCACATGGGGTCCCTATGAGTCAACTGTTTCAAAGCCCTATTGCTTCCTGGTGCCTGTGCGCAATATCACGCTCAGACTTCTCTTGATGGTACTCAAACCCTCCCTCTTCTTTCTGTTTCCACGTGTGTCTTTTGAGTCCCATCCTCCCTGGGTAAGCAGCAGGCTGTGCATTTGGGAGTAGCTTTACCTCAAGAGTCCCTTCCCGCTTCGGGTCTCGGTCACCTTCTCTATAGAAATAAGGGATTGGATGACCTTAAGGTCCCTTTCAAACTCTATGATTCTGTGATTATGATTGTTGCTTTATTACATATTTTAATTTGTACTTTATCTCCCAAGTGAACTTAACTGGGAAAACAAATTCTTCAGGGGCAGAAACTCTGGCTCTTTATTTTTTTTTTCAGTATAATGAAGAAAGCTTGATTTTTTTCTGGGAGGTGGGTGAGAGGACCTGTCATAGAGTGGAAAGCTGAATGACAGCATATTTTAGAAGAAGCGGTACCTCAGTATTTGGAGCTGCCCACTGTGAAACGGACCACAACTTCACAGCCCTGAAAAGTTCAGACGCTCCAGGGTTTGCGTTTGAACAAAAACCATGATGTGATAAAAATCAACTATTGGCAAGTTCTTTAAACATGGTCCTTCCGTAAGTGATTCTTTCAACTAACTCGCTTTTATCATTTCCCTGGCCCAAATCTGTTTTTTTTAATCGGTAAGGAGAACTTTCTGTGAAAGCATGTGCCCCTTGCATTTTCATCTCACTTTTCTTCAGGTTCAGATGAACCAGCTTTCATTTATTTCTCCTCCAACAGCACAAACGCTCACTTTAAAACATGCACGTCCATATCTTCTCTCTCCCAACTTAAGTGGAAGAAGTGATTGTTTCTCTTTCTTGAAAATATACTTTTTCTTGCTCATTTATTTGGGGAATACAGGTGGGCTCTGTGAATTCTCTTACCCATCTCGCCACCCCAAATAACAGTCACAGAAAGCCTGCTTCATATTTTGATGAGAGGTTACATTTGAAGGGTTGCTCTTACTTACATTTTATGATGATAACTTGTACCCTATTGATTCATTAATTTTCATATTTCAAATAAACATATAAACTTAAAAATAGAAGACTTCTCTAATTTCTGAATATGCATCCATTATTCTTACAAATTAAATTTCAGAAAAGCCCAGATCTCCAAGTTCAGTTATTTGAGCAGAACAGAGCCAAGAACAAAAAAAAAAAAAAAAGGAGAGAGAAAGGCCTCAGAGTCAAGTTTTTGCACTAAATGAGCTCATCACTGGTAAAGGATTAGCTTGGGCTAATTGGTTTATTATCCAACGCTCCAGGTTAATATATATTGGAATCAGCAAAGAGAAGGAAAGAGGAGTTTTCCGGAATCTTAACCACTGATGAGAGCAAAAAGAGACTCTGTCAGTGTGACAGTAAGTAAGTACACAGAAAAACTATAAAATCTGGATATAAAAACTCAAAACCACACGAGGTCATTTGAAGAGCCCTGGTGGCACAGTGATTAAAGCACTCAGCTGCTAACTGAAAGGTTGGCAGTTCGAACCCACTAGGCACTCTGGGAGGAAGATGTGGCAGTCTGCTTCGGTAAGAGTTACAGCCTTGGAAACCCTATGGGGCCACCATGAGTTGGAATCAACTCGAAGGCAGTGGGTTGGGTTTTTTTGTGTGTTTGTTTTTGGTGGCTTGGTGATTGAGCACTTGGCAGCTAACCAAATGTTTGTCGGTGGGAACCCACCAGCCACTCTATGGGAGAAAGATGTGGCAGTCCGCTTCAGTAAGATTTACAGCCTTGGTAACCCTACGGGGGAAAAAAGGAGCCCTCAACCCTGGATAATCTTAAAAGCAATATTGTATTACAGCCAAGAGTATAACTGGAGCAAGCGAGTTCAGCTTTTTTTTTTTTTTCTAGTTTGTTTTTTAAGGCTGAGATGCAATGAAGACATTATTTCAAAAACACTTTCATCAAAACTTCTCTATTAAAAAAAAAAATTGGGCATTTAAATTGTCTGGGAAATTCCCTTGTGTATAACACACCCATCTTCAAAATTCACCAATAATCACTGACTTTTCAGATTTAACCACTCACCCCCTTGAAAGTCAAACAGGAAAAAAAAATTAAAGTAAAAGAGTCATGGTAAAATGAGAAAACCTCTAAAAAATGTGCAGTTAAATGAATACCAGTTGGAAGTGATTAACTTTTGTGCCTTCTTTTCATGTCAGTTGCACTCTGACAATGACTATTAAAGAGCAAGATCCCCTAGGAATAGGTTTATAATAATAGAAATTGGTATCTTTCGTGATAATATTGAGGGAAGAAAACAAATTCAGGACGTACAGAAAAGAATATGTATTTTATGTGTACTTTTAAAATATACATAAAATACTATATTGTTTTTGAAAAAAATACATAGATGTAAAAGTTTAATAAATGGTCTGGAAAGAAATATTTCAAACCCCTGAGAGTCAATGCTTCCAGTGGATGAGGTTGAGGAGGAGAATGCAACTGAAGATCAAAGTGATCTTCAAGGTTACCTACAACTTTTCTTTACCTGAAAAGAGTCAAAGCTAAGAGAACCAAATGAAGCTCTCAATTCTGGATGGTTGGGATACAGCTGTGTGTTTTACTACTTTATATCTCAGTTTTTGTTTTCTTTTGTTTCTTTAGAAGTTCTCAAAAAACAAACAAGAACTCCCAAAGAACTCACCAATATAATAAAAAGTACTAGCTCTGGGCAAAGATATATTTATTTCTGCCTAATATAAAGAGACAACAATTTTTTTTCAGAATTTTTGGAAACTAGTAACTTTACACCCAGCATCTTTCTTTTAGAAAAGATTTGGAGCATCATCACTTTGAAAAGAAAAATGAAGACACTCTACAAGAATCTTGTGAAATCCTGTTAAACTCAGTGATATGAAAGCTGATGTCCATTACTGCTAACCTTTGGAAGCAATATATTCCAAAAAATAGAAATATGAATATTTCCAGCTGACCAAATGAGGTATTTTTTCCCTAGCTCCTCCCAGCAATATTATCAAAAATATGGTCAATAGAGAAAACAAAAGCAAACCATCCAAAATCATTTTGGAGGCTTGGCTCGTTGCTACAACAAGAATGGGGACATCATAGTCACCACAGCGGACCGGATGCCAGGTAGAGTTAATTACCAACCTTTTCAGAGTAATTGACGTTTTCTAACACGTAGAATGACCGTAACAACCACTTTGACTGCACAATAGCGTCCACTATAACACTTCCTTAGCAACCCGCCTAGCACCCTGACTTTGAAATCATCCATTATTTTGGCAACAGGAGGAATATTTGCAGTTCATGAACTTTTAAAAGGTTATCAGATGCAAACAAGCTTGCTTTGCTTTTCTTGGCTCACTCCCACATTTGTGCATTGTATGTATCACTTTATAAGACAAAAAGACCAATTTGTCAAGGCCAAAATAATGTTCTTTTTACATTTTTCTAATGTGGAAATGACACTTTATTTGGGGGATGTTAGAAGGGAAAATATCCTAGTGTTACTTGGCCATATTTATTACTCTTGTACTAATTAATAGAAAGAATGAAACTCATTGAAAATAAATTGTTCAGTTTAAGCAAGGTTGAACTTTTGGGGTTTATCTTTTAAAGCCAGCTATTAAATTAGATCTGTAAAGCTCATATTTATCAAAAATAAAAAATGAGTTGATGTTCAATTTTTATCTAGTATTAGGTTTTAAAATGTATCCTTAATTTGCAGTGACAAAAAAATGACCAATGATTGTATCACTTTCACAAAGAGGTTTCTTCATACTCTTGTAACACTCACTTGAATAATAAATTTAATCAGCTTTCACACTGCCAAGTCTCCAAGTAATTTTACTAGATTGGAATATTTGAAAAGAAATAGAAGAAAATTTAAGCTGCTTTTATTAATTATTTTCAAAACATCTCACTTGATGAGAAAAAAAACAGGCTGTTCCTTCACAAAGATTTTTAACTGTACGTTCACACGAACTAATTAAGATGAACTTGTTTTTAGATGGATCCTTGTTTTTTCTATAGATCAAGTAGGTTTTTTCTATTAATCATGCATACATATAACACACATATAAATTTTTCTAAAGTACAGTGGGCTACAAATATAAGAAAAGTTGAGAACGCCCGAAGTCTTTCTGCTTGCCTTACCCCTAGTGAATTGTATGGTAATGTTCAAAAAGACTCCGAAGTCCAGAAGCTGATACGATCATTGGCTGTTATTCTTTATGTCTGTGAAATCAAAACTATTTCAATAAAATATAAAAAGCAAACAAATATTTGGTAAATACAAAAGAACTGCTTTCACCTAATGCCTTATGACACAGTGAGCTATTTTTTTTTAACACATAATAATCATTACCAGCAATTGAACTTTATAATGACATTTATTCCTTCAAATTTGTATAAAACTTGAAGTGACCCCCTGCTGCAACCAGATACTGGTACCTACATCAATCAGCCCTGCCCCTCTAAAGCTATTGGACAGAGCCTGTACTACATACTTCATGATCAGCTACCTAGACACCTGAGCTGAATTCATACAAGAAAAGTGAATGGACTCCTAGACTGCTATACCTGATAACAGCTCTAGCCATCTGGGGACAGGACATCAGAGCTCCAAAGGAGAAAATAATCAAGCTAGCTCACTCAAGCTACCCATTCGGGCATATCAAAACAAAACCAAGCAAGAAGCTACGACACAGTAAGCAAACATAAAGTAAACTAATACAATAACTTATAGATGGCTCCAAGATAGTAGTCAATATCAAGTCACATAAGGAAACAGACATGACAGCTTCAAAAAACTCTGAAAACAAAGAATCAAGGGATCTTCTAGATGAAAGTGCTTTCCTCGAATTACCAGAAGCAGAATACAAAAGATTAATATAAAGGACCCTTCAAGACATCAGGAAGGAAATGAGGCAAAATGCAGACCAAGCCAAGGAACACACAGATAAAGTATTTGAAGAAATTAAAAAGATTATTCAGCAACATAATTAAAAATTTAATAAGCTGGAAGAATCCATAGACAGCAATCAGAAATTCAGAAGATTAACAATAAAATTAAAGAAGTAGACAACTCAATAGAAAGTAAGAGGAGCAGAGCTGAACAAGTGGAAGGCAGAATTTCTGAACCTGAAGATGAAGCACTTGGCACTAATATATCTGAAGAAAAATCAGAAAAAAGAATTAAAAAAAAATGAAGAAACCTTCAGAATCATGTGGGACTGTATCAAGAGAAATAACTTATGAGTGATTGCAGTACCAGAACAGGGAGGGATAACAGAAAATACAAAGAGAATTGTTGAAGATTTGTTGGCAGAAAACTTCCCTGATATCATGAAAGATGAGAAGATACCCAAGATGCTCATTGAACTCCACATAAGGTAGATTTTGAAGGAACATTACCAAGACATATTACAATCAAACTGGCCAAAAGCAAAGATAAAGAGAGAATTTTAAGAGCAGCAAGGGACAAATGAAAATTCACCTACAAAGAGAGTCAATAAGAATAAGCTAGGACTACATGGCAGAAACCATGCAGGCAAGAAGGCAATGGGATGACTTTTATAAAACACTGAAGGAAAAAAATTGCCAGCCAAGAATCTTATATCCAGCAAAGCTGTCTCTCAAATATGAAGGTGAAATTAGGGCATATCCAGAAAAACAGAAATTTAGGGAATTAGTAAAAGCCAAACCAAAACTACAAGAAATAATAAATGGGGTTCTTTGGTTAGAAAATCAATAATATCAGGTTTCATCTCAAGACTAGGACACTGGGCAGAGCAATCAGAAGTCAACCCAGACAGGGAAATCACAAAAATAAATCAAGATTAAAAAATGCTCAAAACAGGGAAACAGCAATGTCATTATGGAAATGAAGACAACACTAAAATAATAAAGAGGGACTAAGAAATGTAGTCATAGATCTTCCATATGGAGAAGAAGACAAGGTGATACAAAGAAATAAAAGTTAGGTTTAAATTTAGAAAAACAGGGGTAAATAATAAGGTAACTAAAAAGGAGACAAATTATCCTACATGTCAAAATAAAATACAAGACAAAAATAGAGACTCAGCAGAAACAAAATTAACAACAACAAATGTGAGGAAAGGGCAATATATAGAAATAATCTACACAGCACATAAAATTAAGTGGGAAAAAGAAACTGTCAACAACACACAAAAAAAAGACATCGAAATGATAGCACTAAGTTCATACCTTTCCATAATTATGCGGAATGTAAATGGAGTAAATGCACCAATAAAGAGACAGACAGTGGCAGAATGAATTAAAAAACATGATCTATCTATATGCTACCTTCAAGAGACACACCTTAGACTTTGAGATAAAAACAAACTAAAACTCAAAGGATGGAAAAAATATATCAAGCAAACAACAATCAAAAAGAGCAGGAATGGCAATATTAATTTCTGACAAAATAGACTTTAAAGTTAAATCCATCAGAAAGGATAAGGAAGGACACTATATAATGATTAAAGGAACAATATACCAAGAAGATATAGCCATATTAAATATTTATGCACCCAATGAGAGGGCTGCAAGATACATAAAACAAACTCTATCAGCACTGAAAAGTGAGATAGACAGCTCCACAATAATAGCAGGAGAGTTCAACACACCACTTTCGGTGAAGGACAGGGCATCCAGAAAGAAGCTCAGTAAAAACATGGAAGATCTAAATGGCACAATCAACTGACTTAAACTCATAGGCATATACAGAACACTCCACCCAGAAGCAGCCAAGTATACTTTCTCTTCTAGTGCACATGGAACATTCTCTAGAAGAGACCACATATTAGGTCATAAAGCAAGCCTTAGCAGAATCCAAAACATTGAAATATTACAAAGCATCTTCTCTGAGCATAAGGCCATAAAGGTGGAAATCAATAACAGGAAAAGCAGGGAAAAGAAACAAAACACTTGGAAACTGAACAATACCCTACTAAAAAAAGACTGAATTATAGAAGACATTAAGGATGGAATAAAGAAATTCATAAAATCCAATGAGAATGAAAACACTTCCTATCAGAACCTTTGGGACACAGTAAAAGTGGTGCTCAGAGGCCTATTTATATCAATAAATGCACATATACAAAAAGAAGAAAGGGCCAAAATCAAAGAATTATGTCTACAACTTGAACAAATAGAAAGAGAACAACAGGAGAAATCCTCAGGCACCAGAAGAAAACAAATAACAAAAATTAGAACAGAACTAAATGAAATAGAAAACAGAAAAAGAATTGAAAGAATTAACAAGACCAAAAGCTGCTTCTTTGAAAAAAATCAACAAATTCGATAAACCATTGGCCAAACTGAAAAAGAAAAACAGGAGAGGAAGCAAATAACCTGAATAAGAAATAAGATGGGCGGGTGATATTACAACAGACCCAACTGAAATTAAAAGAATCATATCAGATTACTATGAAAATTTGTACTCTAACAAATTTGAAAACCTAGAAGAAATGGATGAATTCCTAGAAACACACTACCTACCTAAACTAACACAAACAGAGGTAGAACAACTAAATAGACCCATAACAAAAGAAGAAATTGAAAAGGTAATCAAAAAACTCCCAACAACAACAACAAAAAAAAAGCCCTTATCCAGAGGGCTTCACTGCAGAGTTCTACCAAACTTTCAGAGAAGAGTTAACATTGCTACAACTAAAGGTATTTCAGAGCATAGAAAAGGGTGGAATACTACCAAACTCATTCTATGAAGCCAGCATATCCCTGATACCAAAACCAGGTAAAGACACCACAAGAAAAGAAAATTACAGACCTATTTATATCCCTCATGAACTTAGATGCAAAAATCCTCAACAAAATTCTAGCCAATAGAATTCAACAACATATCAAAAAAATAATTCACCATGAACAAGTGGGATTCATACCAGGTATGCAGGGGTGGTTCAACATTAGAAAAACAATTAATGTAATCCACCACATAAATAAAACAAAAGATAAGAATCACATGATTTTATCAATTGATGCAGAAAAGGCATTTGACAAAGTTCAACACACATTCATGATAAAAACTCTCAGCAAAATAGGAATAGAAGGAAAATTCCTTAACATAATAAAGAGCATTTATACAAAGCCAACAGGCAATATCATCCTAAATGGAGAGAACCTGAAAGCATTTCCTTTGAAAACAGAAACCAGACAAGGATGCCCTTTATCACCGCACTTATTCAGTATTGTGCTGGAGGTCCTAGTCAGAGCAATTAGGTTAGACAAAGAAATAAAGGGCATCCGGATTGGCAAGGAAGAAGTAAAATTATCTCTGTTTGCAGACGACATGATCTTATACATAGAAAATCCTAAGAAATCCTCAAGAAAACTACTGGAACTAATAGAAGAGTTCAGGAGAATATCAGGATACAAGATAAACATACAAAAATTAGTTAGATTCCTCTTCACCAACAAAAAGAACATCGAAGAGGAAATCACCAAATCAATACATTTTACAGTAGCCCCCAAGAAGATAAAATACTTAGGAATAAATCTCATCAGAGATGTAAAAGACTTATACAAAGAAAACTACAAAACACTTCTGCAAGAAGCAAAAAGAGACCTACATAAGTGGAAAAACATACCTTGCTCATGGATAGGGAGACTTAACATTATAAAAATGTCTGTTCTACCAACAGCAATCTATAGATTTAATGCAATTCCGATCCAAATTCCAAAGACATTTTTTAATGAGCTGGAGAAGCAAATCACCAGCTTCATATAGAAGGGAAAGAGGCCCCAGATAAGTAAAGCATTACTGAAAAAGAACAAAGTGGGAGGCTTTACTCTACCTGATTTTAGAACCTATTATATCGCCACAGTAGTCAAAACAGCCTGGTACTGGTACAACAACGGATACATAGACCAATGGAACAGAATTGAGAATCCAGACATAAATCCACCCACATATGAGCAGTTGATATTTGACAAAGGCCCCAAAGCAATTAGATGGGGAAAAGACAGTCTTTTTAACAAAAGATCCTGGAATAACTAGATATCCATCTACAAAAAAATGAAACAAGACCCGTACCTCACACCATGCACAAAAACTAATGCAAAATGGATCAAAGACCTAAATATAAAATCTAAAACCATAAAGATCATGGAAGACAAAATGGGGGCAACGTTAGGAGCCCTAATACATGGCATAAACAGTATACGAAACATTACTAACAATGCAGAAGGAAAACTAGATAACTGGGAGCTCCTAAAAATCAAACACCAATGCTCAACCAAAGACTTCATCAAAAGAGTAAAAAGACTACCTACAGACTGGGAAAAAGTTTTTAGCTATGACATTTCCAATCAGCACCTGATCTCTAAAATCTACATGATACTGCGAAAACTCAACTACAAAAAGACAAATAACCCAATTTAAAAAAAGGGCAAAAAATATGAACAAACACTTCACTAAAGAAGACATTTGGGTAGCTAACAGATACATGAGGATATGCTCAGGATCATCAGCCATTAAAACCCCATTAGCCATTAGATAAATGCAAATCAAAAGTACAATGAGACTCCATCTCACTCCAACAAGGCTGGCACTAATCCAAAAAACACAAAATAATAAATGTTGGAGAGGTTGTGGAGAAACTGAAACATTTATACACTGCTGGTGGGAATGTAAAATGGTACAACCACTTTGGAAATCGTTGGGGGCCTTCCTTAGAAAACTAGAAATAGAACTACCATACGATCTGGGAATCCCAGTCCTTGGAATAAGAGCCTTGGAAATAAGAGCCTTTACATGAACCGATATATGTACACCCTTGTTCATTGCAGCACTGTTTACAATAGCAAAAAGATGGAAGCATCCAAGGTGCCCATCAATGGATGAATGGATAATTAAATTATGGTATATTCACACAATGGAATACTACGCATCAATAAAGAATAGTGATGAATCTGTGAAACATTTCATAATGTGGAGGAACCTGTAAGGCATTATGCTGAGTGAAATTAGTCATTTGCAAAAGGACAAATTTTGTATAAGACCACTAATATAAGAACTCGAGAAATAGTTTAAACAGAGAAGAAAATATTCTTTGATGGTTACGAGAGGGGGGAGGGAGAGAGGGTAGGAGAGGAGTATTCACTAATTAGACAGTAGATAAGAACACACTAGGTGACCGGAAAGACAACACATAATATAGGCGAGGTCAGCACAACTGGACTAAACCCAAACCAAAGAAGTTTCCTGAATAAACTGAACCCTTCGAAGGCCAGGGTAGCAAGGGTGGGGGTTTGGGGACCCTGGTTTCAGGACACATCTAAGTCAATTGGTATAATAAAATCTATTAAGAAAACAGTCTGCATACCACTTTGGAGAGTGGCTTCTGGGGTCTTAAATGCTAGCAAGCGGCCATCTAAGATGCATCAATTGGTCTCAACCCACCTGGACCAAAGGAGAATGAAGAACACCAAGGTAATTATGAACCCAAGAGGCAGAAAGGGCCACATAAACCAGAGACTACATCAGCCTGAGACCAGAAGAACTAGATGGCGCCCAGCTACAACCGATGACTGGCCTGAGAGGGAACCCAAAAGAGAACCCCTGAAGGATCAGGAGAGCATTGGGATGCAGACCCCAAATTCTCCTAAAAAAACCAGACTTAATGGTCTGATTGAGACTAGGAGGACCCTCGTGGTCATGCCCCCCAGACCTTCTGTTGGCCCAGGACAGGAACCATTCCCAAAGCCAGCTCTTCAGACAGGGATTGGACTGGACAATGGGTTGGAGAGGGATGCTGGTGAGGAGTGAACTTCTTGGATCAGGTGGACACTTGAGACTATGTTGGCATCTCCTGCCTAGAGGTGAGATAAGAGGGTTAGAAGCTGGTGAAATGGACAGGAAAAGAGAGAGTGGAGGGAGGGAGTGGGCTGTCTCATCAGGGGGAGAGCAATTGGGAGTATGTAGCAAGGTGTAAATGGGTTTTTGTGTGAGAGACTGACTTGATTTGTAAACTTTCACTTAAAGCACAATAAAAATTAAAAAAAAAAAATTGTATAGTACTCAAAGAGTTCCTAGAACTCTTGGCAGCCAAAACTGTTTGCCCATGACTGCTAACATAAAAGCTGGTCGTTCAAACCCAGCCATGGATGAAAAGGCCTTGCAATCTTCTTCCGTTAATATTACAGCCAGAAAAACCCTATGGAGCAGTTCTTCTCTGTAACACGTGGGGCCATCATGAGTTGGAATCAACTCAATGGCAACTAACAACAACAACAAAAGAGTTCACAGAGCCTTTTCATGTACTATAGTATTTGACATCATGCTGTGGTTGAGCTGCCTCCCTTCCTCCCTCTATTCCTCTATCCTTCCTTTCTTCCATCCTTTCCTTCCAAACTACCATTGGTGTTGTTGATTCTATTGACTCCATTTTGACTCCCAGTGATCCCATGTGACAGAGTAGAACTGCCCTATAGGATCTTCTCGGCTGTAATCTTTACAGAAAGGAGCCCTGGTGGTGCCTCTGAATTGTGGTGTTGGTGAAGAATATTGAATATACCATAGACTGCTAGAAGAACGAACAAATCTGCCTTGGAAGAAGTACAGCCAGAGTGCTCCTTAGAAGCAAGGATGGCAAGACTTCATCTCATATACTTTGGACATAATATCAGGAGGGACCAGTCCCTAGAGCAGGACATCAGGCTTGGATAGAGGATCAGTGAAAAAGAGGAAGATCCTCAAAAGACGGATTGACACAGTGGCTGCAACAATGGGCCCAAGCATAACAATGATTGTGAGGATGGCACAAGACTGGGAAGTGTTTTGTTCTGTTGTACATAGGGTTGCTATGAGTCGGAACTGACTTGACAGCATCTAACAATAACAAGATAGATGAGTTCAGTAGCAGACTGAAGATGACAGAGAAAAAAGTCAGTGAACTTGAAAATAGATCAATAGAAATTATCCAATCTGAATGACAGTGAGAAAAAAGAGTTTTAAAAATTTACAGAACCTCAGGGGTCTGCAGGATAATAAAATATCTAACACTCATGTTGTTAAGAGTCCCCGAAGGAGAAAGAGTACGGTGCTGAAAATACATTCCAAGAACAAATGACTGAAAACTTCCCAAGTTTGGCAACATAAATAAAAGATCAAGGTGCAAGTATTAGCTCCAATAAAATTTAAAAAAAAATTGCCATGGAGTTAATTCCAACTCATGGAGACCCCATGGCAACCCCATGCTGGATACTAACTGTGCTATCTTTGGGTAAATGTCCTTACTGGTAAATGAAGACAATCATGTCTATCTTACAATGATGTTTGAAGGTTAAATGAGGAAGTGTATACATCTTGCAATCATTTCTACATCGTAAGATATCTGGGAATTGTCTGTTTCTTGCTGCACTTGGTGGTCAGGACAGGATCTGGCACCATTAAAAAAAAAAAAAAAACCATTACCGTCAAGCCAGTTGTGACTCATAGTGACCCTCTGGAACTACAGTTGGGAGTAAATGGCAGTTAATTGGATGGACGAGAACCTCAGATAAGGTTCATTATCTAAACTAAAATAGTCCACAATGTAATTCAAGAAACTGCATATTTTTTGGCAGACTATCAATACTTTAGATAAGTGTATCAAATTCTTGCATGCATGAGAATCTGCGTGAGAAACTTGCTAAAATTCAAGTTCCCAGGCTTAATACCCTAGAGAGTCAGTGGAGCTGGGGGGTGTGAGTGGGGCGAATAAGAAGACACATTTGTTGACAAGTGCCCAAGATGACTCTCGTACAGGGAACACCTGAGTCACACTTTGAAACCTGACCTATAAGCTTCTTTTCTTTCTTGGAGCATCCTCCAGTCCTCTGAGATGGAACTGAATTTTGGCTTAGGATACTAAACGTCATGGAGAGCTTCTCACAGTGAACTTTACACGGGATCCTCTCCACTCACTAGAAAATGCCAAAAACCAATACTAAGCCATTGAAATGAAGATCTTGTCACTTACACACAATGCTGACCGGCTAAGGCTCAGGTGCCCTCCCCTACACCCTGGGTTTCTGACAAAGCAGCCGACGAACCCTCACATGTGCTCTGGCGGTCTTGAACCGGTTTCTGTCAAGCTGACTCCAACTCACAGCGACCCTACAAGACAGAGGAGAACTGTCCCATAGGGCTTTCTAGGCTTAATCTTTGTGGGAGAAGATCTCTAGGTCTTTCTCTTGTGGAGCCTCTGGTGGGTTAAAACTGGCAAACCTTCAGTTAGCAGCCAAGTGCTTAACCAGTTATACCACCAGAGCTACCAAGCATCAAATGAGGATATAAACAGGATATTTTTCTAGGTAAAAGTAGCATTTTATTTATATGTCTCACATTGATGTATTTTTCCTAAATCCTCCTTTGGAATGAAAAAAAAAAAAAAAAAAAACTAGAGCTCAAGAAAATTTATTTACCATATCACAACATCTGTGTAATTGAGTCCTGAGGAATCTTGCTTTGGGACGACTGCGTAAGTGAGAACCACTTATCCTGTGGTCCTTGAACATCTACCATGTGAGTCCCACTGTTCTAGGTATTGAGCCGTCCTGTGAGGGAAACACAGGACACGGTGCTAGCAGTCAAGTCACAGGGGACTCCGGATCAGAGGCAGGGACACAAGTTGAGAACCATCAAGTAAAGCGCTACTTATGTAATACTTCTTGAGAAAAGTACGTTGAGGTGGGCTGAGACATTCAGGGAACAAACATTTCATGGGTCTTGTTGAAGTAGCTGTTGGAAGATAAAATTGGATAAGAGAACAGTTCTGGAGGGTGCAGAGGAAGGTAATTCCAGGGAATGTTCATAACATACGTGGGGGATTTTGAATATTAATAGTTACATTTTAGCATTTCCTTTCAAATGTTATGTTCCTGGAAGTAAGAAAGGAGAACAACTAAGCTTAAATTCTGATTTACTAACGAACAATTACCAGCAATGTGTTGTTCAAAAGGTTCAAATGTGTACACTCTGACACAATATTGTTGCATGAAGCATTTATATTTTTGATTTCATGAAATAACACAATATCTGTTCCTCCTTTTTTTTCCAGTGAAGCTCCAACATGCTTTGAACTTATACATCATCCCTTTTTTTTCCTAATTTTTATTTTGTTGTTGTTGTTGTTGAGAATATACACAGCAAAACATACACCAATTCAACCATTTCTACATGTACAATTCAGTGACGTTGATAACATTCTTTGAGTTGTGCAACGATTCTCACCCTCCTTTTCTGAGTCATTCCTCCTCCATTAACATAAACTCCCTGCCCCCTAAGCTTCCCATCTAATCTTTTGAATTGCTGTTGTCAATTTGATCCCATATATATTATCCTGTATAGATAGCTCTTAAAAGAGTGTAATGCTCAAGGCAGACATTCTTTACTAGTTAAGCTAGACTATTGCTCAGTTTTAAGATGACTTACAGTGGATTTTTTTTTTTAGATGTAAAGATTATCTCAGGGCAATAGTTTCAAGGGTACACATCAGTTCTAATAGAGGTACCAGACACAATACATCAGTATCATTCTTTAAGATGAAGATCTAGAAGACCATGGGGAATTTAAAATTGATCTCATATGAGAGATTCCACACTGGTTGGAATAGTTTCCCTTTCTCCAGACAAAGACACCACTCTTCACCTCATTCTTTCTTGCCTTGTATAGCTTCTCACTTTCGGTATTTTCTTTTTTTCTCCTCGGATTATTAAAATTTCTATTTTTAAGTGGAATTCAATTGTAAAGTGGTGTGGGGTCTTCTGAGGAAACTGAAATTTAACAAATAATAAAAATGATACATTTTTTACCTAAACATTTGACTGGAAAACTCAATAAAACAGGTTACTCTTTACTATTCAAAAAGGCCAGTCATTTTCTTTCAAAACGTCATTGAAAGTGTTCCTGCTTAATGAAGTCCCAATATATAATCAATAAAACCCACTGCCATCTAGTCGATTCTGATTTAGTGACCTGTTTTTATAGGACAGAGTAGAACTGCCCCATAGGCTTCCCAAGGCTGTAATTTTTACGGAAGCAGATTCCCACATCTTTCTCTCTCAGAGAAGCTGGTGGGTTCCAACTGTCAACCTTTCAGTTAGCAGCCAAGGACTTAACCGCTATGCCACGTGGGTTCCAAAAAGTAATCAATAAAGCAAAAAACCAAACCCATTGCCATCAAGTCAATTCCAACTCATAGCGACCTTATAGGACAGAATAGAACTGCCCCATAAGATTTCCAAGGAGTACCTGGTGGATTTGAACTGCCGACCTTTTGGTTAGCTCTTAACCACTACGCCACCAGGGTTTCCAAGTAATCAATAAAAAAAAAATAGAGATACTAAATCAAGTAAAATGGCAAATATGAGTTCATAATAATTATCTTCTACACCAAGCTGTCATGTAAGAGAACAGTTAATAAATCCTTAATGTCATAAATTTGTAAATTCTGCATTTTCCAAATGAGACATTAGAGCCTGTCCTATATAGAATAAAGACACTTATAAAAGTGACACGAAAATGAGAAAATAAAAAAGCAAATTCCTGCATACAGTCAACAAGTGCCCTGCTGAGAGCAAGCTTGACCAGCCTGGAAGGGGAGTCTTCACAGTGTTCAACAAAATCCACCTTTGAGGACCACCATCTGGCTGTCGGTTTGTCGCACTGTGGTGGCCTACATGTTGCTGTGATGCTAGAAGCTAAGCCACAACTGGTATTTTAAATACCAGAAGGGTCACCCATGGCGAACCTGTTTCAGCAGAGCTTTCCCACTAAGACAGACTGGGAAGAAAGGCTTGGTGATCTACTTCTAAAAATTGGCCAGTGAAAATCCTATAGATCACAACAGAACATTGTCTGATACAGTGCTGGAAGATGAGTCCCCTCGGTTAGAAGGCACTCAGAATATACAGATTTTTTTTTTTCAACAATGGACAAACATACCAAAGAGCATAAAGATGGTGCAGGACTGGGCAACATTTTGTTCTGTTGTACATGGGGCCACCATAAGTCAGCACTACTCGATGGCAGCTAATACCACCACCAACAACACTTGAAGAAAGCATCATCTATGCACATTTATTTGGACCAACTATGTTGTCTTTCTAGCGACCAAATTCTCAGACAACAAATAATTATCGAGCACATCACCTTCCTCAGCTGGCGTCAGCTGTTGGCCTTGAATTTGCCTAAGAGCTCTGTCTTAGTCATCTAGTGCTGTTCTAACAGAAATACCACAAGTGGATGGCTTCAACAAACAGAAGTTTATTCTCTCACAGTCCAGTAGGCTAGAAGTCCAATTTTAGAGTGCCAGCTCCAGGGGAGGCTTTCTCTCTCTGTCAGCTCTGGAGGAAGGTCCTTCTCATCAATCTTCCCCTGGCGTAGGCACTTCTCTGCACAGGGATGCTGGGTCCAAAGGACGGGGTCTTCTCCTGGCACTACTTTCTTGGTGGTATGAAATCCCCATCTCTCTGCTGTCTTTTATATCTCCAAAGAGATTGACTCAAGGTACAACTTAATCTTGCAGGTTGAGTCATTCCTCCTTAACATAACTGCCTATAATCCTGCCTCATTAACAATGTAGAGGTGGGATTTAAAACACAGAGGAAAATCACATTGCATGACAAAATGGTGGACAATTACACAATACTAGGAATCATGGCCTAACCAAGTGGACATACATTTTGGGGGGACACATTTCAATCCATGGCAGGTTCTGACTCTCTCAATTCTTCTTCTGTGCTTAATGTAGTGTCTAACTTTGACTGTGTTCCTCAACCCAAACTTCGCTTTGTTCTTTAACTTCTGACCACTGGCTGGTTCAACTCCAGTTTGGGTTTGAATGTTCTTGAGAAGCAAAGCTGGTGAGACTTTGTCTTGCTTACTTTGGACATGTCATCAAAAAAGACCAATCACTAGACAAGGGCATCCTGCTTGTTAAAGTAGAAGGTAAGCAAAAATGAGGGAAACCCTCAATGAGATGGACTTACAGTAGCCACAATAAGGACTCAATCATACCAGTGAACATGAAGATGGAGCAGAGCTAGGAAATTTTTTTTTTCTGCTATACATAAGATTGCCATGGGTCCCAGACGATTGAACACCAACTAATAACAACATTCTTTATCTCCTGCATTCAGCTTCAAGGCTGGTGTCAGAGTAAATGGGCTAAAATGGGTGAGAGGAGATGTTAAGGTAAGAAATGTTATCCATCCAGGAGTTTATCAGGCAGAGAAAGTGAAGTGGACAAACACTAAACATCACATCAGTGTGGATGCTAGAGGAATGCGTGTGGTCGGCAGAAGCATGGCCCCCAAAGATCTCCATGTTCTAATCCCTGGAACCTGTGAATATGGTCCCTTACATGGCAAAGGGGACCTTGGGGATGTGATTAAAGTAAGGATCCTGAGATGGGGATATCATCCTAAATTATCAGGGTGGGCTCAATGTAATCAAAAAGGTTCCTAAAAGTGGCAGTGGGAGATTTGATGAGAGAAGAGACGGTCAGAGTGACACGGACTGGACCCACTGTTGCTTGCTTTGAAGATGGAGGAAGGAGCCAAGAGCCACAGAATGTGGGCTCCTTCTAGGAAGTGGGAGAAGCAAGGGCACAGATTCTCCCCTACATCCTCCAGAAGGAACGCAGCTCCACCAACACCTTGATTTTAGCCCCGTGAGACCTGTGCAGGGCTTTAACCTACATAACTGTAAGATAACCCAGCGATGTTGCTCTACACCACTCAAGCTGTTAGAGCAGCCGCAGAGCACTAATACAATGCCCCAGGGCAAAAGGGCCAGGAAAGAAGAAATACCCAAGAATGCGAAAATGAAGATAGTTGTTTTACTGCCTGAGGTAAACGTAACCTGGAAGTTCCAATTAAAGTATGTTCACCTTGAATTCCTTAAATCGAAAGTTTCTTAATAATTCAAAATTTAATCACCAAGTTACCCTATAGCTCAGTAAAAGGACTAAGTCATGTGAATCACTGACAAGTTAATTGTCCTCTGGGATTTTACTGTCATCCCCCTCATGAATTTGATTTATTGCTCTAGAGAAATCCTATTACTAATTTAAGGCTGCTGTACCGCCACAGGCACCCCGCCTTACTGAGATGGGCAGAAATTTATTTGGCCATCTTAACTGAAGATCACTCTATAATCTAGTCAGAGGGTCCAAAGCAGGGCCAAAGTGTGGGAAATCTGATTAGGTGTATTACAAGCTGCCTAAAAAATACGGTGAGCCCGGGGCAGTCCTGTTGTGTTCACTGGCTACATCCAGGCTTAGAGATCAATGTTTCTGTCTTTCTCATTTGGCCTTCAGAGACACACATTGAACTTAATTATCCAACACTCCTTTGACATTTCCTGTGGAATTTGGAACTCTGCTAACTCCATTCATCATATTTCCCTTGGGTCCACATGTAATGTAGTATCCATTATAAAATGATTCTAAAACTAAAACGCCTATTCAGAAAAACATCGAGAACCACATCTGACTGCGTGCCCGGTGACGCACTCGCTGGTTTGACAGACTGGCGCCTGCAGACGCAGCTTGACTTCACTGATTCAGTGTGGAGTTGGAAGTCATTCAGCCAGGTCTATAATCCAAAAAGCTCCCTTCTTGGGTGTGAATTGGAGAACTGTAATTTTGTAAATGCTCTTGAATGTAAAGGGAAGAAGAAAGCCAGCCGGTAGGAACATGGCCTTGGCATGTTATTGGCATACTCCTGCCATCTACGACACTGTGGTGTTCCTGGGTGCTCCACACCTACTTCCTGCCTCATAAATTAATGACTAGTGACTTATATGCCCTATAAAAGTATATGATCCTTGAAAGCAGTAATCATTTTGTGGGTATTTAGGGATCTGAAATGGTGTTTAAAATATTTTATCCAATTAGCAAGTGTTTATTGAGAGTATTGGTGGCTCAGTGGTAGAATTCCCGCCTTCCATGTGGGAGACCCTGGTTCAATTCCAGCCAGTGCACCGCATGTGTAGCCACCACTTGTCTGTCAGTGGAGGCTTGCATGCTGCTATGACACTGAACAGGTTTCAGTGGAGCCCTCCAGACTAAGACAGACTAGGAAGAAAGGCCTGGTGATATACATAGGAAAATCAGCCAGTGAAACCCCTGTGGATCACAGCAGACCAGCTCCATTGTATGGCGATTTGGGGGCTGACTCAACAGCAGCTAACAACAACACTGAGTAGAAAATACATCTAAAAACCTTTACTGGAACAATTAAAGTTCTAAAGGAGAGGACCGTCTTAGCACCTTTGTCTGGCTGCACGTACCCAAGTAAATAAAAAAAAAAAAATAGCTGTTACAAAATATAATGCACATTACCATCACAGTCTTACCTATAATTTGTGACTAAGTAGAGTGTGTGTTCTCCTAGGGCACATGCTCTTTAAAGGCTAGGGCCAGGTCTGGGTCTACATCCCCCACAATGGCATGCAGCACGGCCCATTTGACTCATTCAGACCATCCCTGCAGAATGAATGAATAGGATAGCGAAATGTGTACGCTAAAAAAGAGAGTACTTCTTGTGACTGAGGATTTTTAGACATTTAATTGTTCTGTTTTCAGACTGATTTTAAAAGTAGTGGTGGATATTAATCATAGAGAACATTCCTTCTGAGAGGAAACTAATCAGAAGCAGAGAAGGAAAACTTGAGGGTATGGTAAGACTAGTGTAGAAAAGTGTCATGGTAAGAACTCAAGTACAGCAGAATGGGTGCTTTGCAAACCCTTGATTAGCACTGAGAGGCCTGCTCAAGGACTCTGAAGAAACTGGACAGGAGTTCTAGAAGGGGCAGCAGACTTCATCTAATTGGACCCCTCTCATGTCAAACCCAAAAGCCCGCTGCTGTCGAGTCTATTCCGACTTGTAGTGAACCTGGAGGACAGTAGACCTGCCCCACAGGATTTCCAAAGCTGTAAATCTTTACAGTACTTCCACATCTTTCTCCCAGAGAGTGAATGGTGGGTTCGAACTGACAACCACTGTGCCACCAGGGCTCCTTCCATTCGTGTTGGAGAAGAGGGAATTAAAGCAGAAGAGGTCTCATGACTTTTCAAGCACATATTCCTAGTTACTCTGAAAGCCAGGACTAACACAGGTCTGTTCATACAGAATATATGAGCTGGTGTCAAAAGAGAAAGTAGGAGGAGGCTATTGAATTTTAATTTATTTTGACTTGCAGTGGCCCGCTTTATTGAGCATTCAGTAAAACTCAACGTATTGGTCCTCTTGGCTACTTAGCAACCAATCCTCTTAAAATATGTACTTTGTTTGCATTTCCCTTCTCATTTCTTCTTTTCATGTTAACTTTCTGCTTGCTTCCTATATTGCTTGCTCATATTTGACAATTAAACTCTGTCATCTTTTTCCTATATTTACCCCTTTCAACTAAGAAAAGGTTGTTAGGACAAATGAAGAAATTTAAATAACTCTAATTCAAACCTTGAGTGTGGTAGAAAATAGAATAATAGACAAAACAACTTACAATATTTCTATTTTTACTAAGAGCTAAATAAACGTAAGCAATGTGCACCTGAAAATTGGCACTCAAACAGCAATCTTCTAAGCCCAGCTGCTTCCAATAATTTTTGCTTTTATTTCATTCCTTTCCATGGAGGCTAAGTGACAGTGGGCTGGTCAGAGGGTAGAAAATATGATGGGAATTAAGATGGCCAAAGACATGGGGACAAGGTGGATTGAACTCCAGTGGCCATAACCATAAACTGGATATAGAAGGGAAATTGTGCACAGAAGAGCTGGAGTAAAGACAAGTACTGGTAGCTTGTGCGTATAATTGCATTAGTCACTAAGACAAGATCAAAAACATGAGATAGAGTTGGATTTGGGCACCCAACCCACTTTTCAGTACCAGGGAGAGCTCCTGGCACACTGGTTACTATGGAGAGAGCTGGAATCAGACATTACCCTTTTACACCCCTAAGTCTCAAAGGTCTCTCTGTTAATGGTTTCAACAACCTTGGAGGCATACGCATGTTTCTCTCCCTCTTTCCGGATGAGAAAATAGTGTCCCGTTGGGGTCAGTCATATGTCCAGTCAACATCACCCAGCTGGTAGCTTCTTTTCAAAGAAGGAAACCAGTTATGAGAACGGGGTCACACCCTGGATCACGCCACAGCATAAAGAGCCAGAAGCCAGACCTCCAAGTTATGGTGCCATGCCCTTTCTACTCCATCACTGCGTCAATAAAGAGAGGGGTCACTGTGGCTGAGGCCCCTGTGCACCGACTCCAGATGGAACGTGGACTCCATCAGGCCCTGGACTGGTGAGCATTAAACACACAGGAAGCCATAAAGGCAAACAAAGGCAGCACCAGTGGAGACCATTCCCACTCAGCAATGTTTTCATCTTGAAGGCCATTGTGCACAGAGATCTGGCTCATTAGGATATAAAATGGTTACCAAATATTTCTGGGAATTTGTCCTAATTGTCTGTCTTCATATCGGATATGTTGTTTGCTGTCATCAAGTCAGCCCCTGACTCGTGGTGACCCCACACGTAATGGAACGAAACACCTCCCAGTCCCATGCCATCCCCAAGATTTTTTGTGAATCCGACTATTAGGGTTTTCATTGGCTGATTTTTTGAAAGTAGATCTTCAGGCCTTTCTTCCTAGTCTTAGTCTGGAAGCTCTGGTGAAACCTGTTTAGCATCATGGCAACCTGCGAGCCTCTACTAACAGATGGGTGGTGGCTGTGTATAAGGTGCACTGGCAGAGAACCGAACCTGCTCTCCCTCCCACATGGGAGGCGAAAATTCTACCACTGAACCAGCACTGCCCTCATATCTGATATAGAATCATCTTTACTTGGAGTTTTTTGCTTCTTGGTTTTTGTTTCTTGCTGTTATTCTTGTGGGGATTTGCCTTTGTCACATCCCAGTAATACTTTCAATATGATGGGTCATGATCCAACACACTGAGTCCTGCAGTGTGTCTGGAACAGGACTTGAATTTATGCCCTCCTCTGACTTATTTTGACGTATATTTTCTTTGGCGTGATTCTCTGTGTTTTCCAGCCTCACCACGTCCTGTTCTAACTTTCTGAGCTTGGTGCCTATGGTGACACTGATGAGTGTTCTGATGTAACAAGTTCCCCACTGAGGCTTAGGAGGACACCACAAATTTCTAAGCAAGGATTAGTACAATTTTACAACTGCTTAGTGTCTGGATCCTTGCCAACTTCGCTGTATTTCATGCTGTAAGACTGAGATATTCCAGCTGCAGCTCAATGAGGTTTCCTCCCCAGTCTGTTCTCAAGGATTAGGTAGAGCACTCTTCCTTCTTGGGCTTTGCTAGCGAGCAGGACAGGGAGCAGAATCTCTGTAACTGCACTTCAGTGAAATAAGCTTTCTAAAGGACTTGTTATTTTGGACCTCCATATGATACCCACGGAGTCCCTGGGTGGTGCAGTTAATGCCCTTAGCTACTAACCAAAAGGCTGGAGGCTCAAGTCCACCCAGAGGTGCCTTGGAAGACAGTCTGGTGATCTACTTTTGAGAACAGACATCTCCTGTACACAATCACACTTGAAAAAGCAGGTCTAAAATGAAATGACAATTCTATCATGGAATTTTATAAGTAATCGGGAGTAAGTGAAACTTTCTCAAATAAGGAACTTATAATGGTACTGATGAAAAAGATCTAGAAAATTATTAATGAATAAACATGAGAGCGCCTATTGTTTTGTGCCGCACATACTCCTATAATAGAAAAAAATTAAAATTATATAGATACTCTGTTATAAAAGAAAACTGTACGTGACATAGCTTATTTTAGAGCTCTGTCAAAACAGAGCTGTCATCTCAACGTCAAAAAGCAAGTTGATTTTTCTCCAGTTCCATTCCCCCCTCTCCCCAGCTATTGTTCCCGACGTCGCCAAGTACCTGGATTGACTTTTCTGGAGGTGGTTCTCAACAGACTCAAACAAGCCACCACCTCTGGGGGAATAACTTGCCAACACCTTTGTCTTTCTTGTTTTCTCTTCTCTACTTTTTTTCCTATTCTTTCTCCTGAAAATTCTCCAGCGCCTTTCTTATCTGTTTCACAATCAGTTTACAATCAATACACCTGAGGTCGATTCCATTTCTAGAGTGGCTTTATTTTCTCATCTTCCGTCCGTTAAGTGCACAGTGTGGGTTATGCTGCAATTCAAGGTCCTCTGTGAATGGGGCTTTGGTCTGGCTTCTTGGGATAACGATGGGCCGCTGCCCTCAGCTTAGTCAGGTAGCAGGAGTCTACCTACATTCACCACTCTGCCTCCTGGGTGGACATTTCATTACTGACAGTGCCCTGGATATATGGATACGGTCAAAACCATGTCAGCTTGCAATCCTCTCCACCCTCACAAAGTACAAGATTGTACTTTGTGTTAGGCCTTCAACTTCAATATGCATTTTGGGGTTTTTTTTAGCTTTTATTTTCTCAGTGTTTATCTGAAGCTTTGCACATTAAAAAAGTCACTGGATTCAACACAATTAAAACAGAACTTCTGGCCAGGGAGATTCTGCCTCTAGATTATATTTTGACACCTCTCCTTAATGTATCCTTAATTTGGAAAAGAGATTTTCTCATGTCTTGTGATCCATCTGCTTATCCATCTGGGCCAATGAAGCTTTCCCCCAAAAGTAAAACCAAGACATGGCCAGCAGTCTTTCCCAGGGTGTGTAATATTTAGGTGGTATATATAAACAAATGTGAACAAGTCTGAAAATCAAGGAAATAATGACCACTGCAGAGGTTAATATAATACTTTCTCCCTTTCACATATATTTCACAAAAGAATAAAAATAATCCCATAATTTCATCCAAGGAGCCCTGGTGGTACAGCGGTTAAGGACTCAGCTGCTAACTGAAAGGTCGGCAGTTCAAACCCACAGGAGAAAAATGTGGCAGTCTGTTTCCATAAAGATTACAGCCTAGGAAACCATATGGGGCAGTTCTACTCTGTTCTACAGGGTCACTATGAGTCCAAATTGACTCGATGGCAACCGGTTAACGTAGCAGTTAAGAGCTACTGCTGCTAACCAAAAGGTCAGCAATTTGAATCCACCAGGAGCTCCTTGGAAACCTTATGGGACAGTTCTACTCTGTCTTACAAGGTTGTTATGAGTCAGAATGGACCTGAAGGCAATGGGTTTGGGTTTGGGTTTGGTTAGGGAGTCCCCAGGTGGTGCAAACAATTAATATGCTCAGCTGCTCATCAAAAGATTGGAGGTTCAAATCCACCCAGAGATGCCTCTGAAGAAAGACCTGATGACCTACTTCTGAAAAGTCAGCTATTGAAAACCCTACCGAGCATGGTTCTCCACTGATACACACGGCTTTCCGAGCGGGGCCAACCCGACAGCAGCCAACAACAAAAACAGCTGTCATCCAGCATCGAATTTCCCCAGTTATTCCAAAATGTCTTTTCATTAAAGCTTTTATTGTTCCAAACCATAATCCAATCAAAATTCATGCATTGCAGTTTGGGTGTTATGTGCCTTTAGTCTTACTTAATCTTTAACAGCGTCGCCTGTCTCCTCTTTTCACCTCTCTTTTTTTTATGATTTTTAGGCTGTGGAGAAACCAGGTCAGTCATGTTGCAGAATGTTCTGCTTTCTGGATTTTACCAATGGTTTCCTCAGGGTGTCATTTGGCTTATTCTTCTATTCTCTGTCATTCCTGTACACTAGAAATTAGGTTTAAATAAGGCAACTATACAACATCATCCAAACTGGAATACTTCTGAGAGTGAAAGAGGACCTGGACGACAGGCATAATGCAGGACTATCTTAACAGATGGATGCATAGTGATCTTCGGTCTAAAGGCTTGATCAACCTCAGGAGAAAAGTGAAGGCAAGGAGCCTCAGTTAGAGCGCACAATATTAGTGCTGCTAAACTGATTGTTTGGCTAAGTGGTGATCTCTTTATTGTAAAAGTATGGTTTTGCCATTAATTAAAAGGTAGGAATTTATGGGATGACTTATTTGGGGGGGTGCCCTGAGATTATTTTGTCCTCCCACAGTTTTCAGATAGATACCTAGAACATTGTTTTAGAACCCACTGGTGATCCTTGTCTGAATCTATTATTTTCTTGGGAGTTGCAAAATCATAATTTTCTAATCTATCATTTATTCTATATTTATTAACCTGCACTTTTCCATAGTGAAATCTTTACATCGTCATCCAGGGAAAATGACCGTCACTTTTACAAAGGGAGGAGGACAAATGCTTCATTCTCTCCCTTTTCATTTCCCGACTTCAGAGGGAGGACTTGGAGTAATGGCCATCTGAAATGGGGGAGCAATGGGGTTTCTGTCTTTGTCTTTTTAGTACAGGTTGTTGTTGTTAGGTGCCATCAAGGCACTTCCTACTCATAGCGACCCTACGTACAATAGAATGAAATGCTGCCCGGTCCTGCACTATCCCCACAGTCCTTGCTATGTTTTAGCCCATTTTTGCAGCCACTGTGTCAACCCATCTCATTGAGGGTCTTTCTTTTTCACTGACGCTCTACTTTGCCAAGTATGATGTCCTTCTCCAGGGACTGGTCCTTCCTGATAATATGTTCAAAGTACGTAAGACAAATTCTCCCCATTCTTGCTTCTAAGGAGAATTCTGGCTATACTTCTTCTAAGACAGATTTGTTTGTTCTTCTGGCCATCCATGGCATATACAGGTAATCCCTGACTTAAGACATATTTGAGTTACGATGAACTGCACTTTTGACCTTTTTTTTTTTTTTTACATCTTATCATTAGTAATATGTACTACATACAATGTTGCAGTAGGTAGTTTGCTGATGTCATCATTCTCAGATATTCACTCGCAGATGTCCAAAGATCGGATTCATAAAGACACTGATGACAAAAGGCAATAATAATGAAAACTAAAAAAGAAAAAGTTATTCAACTTATGTTGAGCCGACTTACGAGGGAGTCAATGGAACGGAAGTCCATTGTTAGCAGTGGACTACCTTATTAACACCACCTCAAGAGTTTTCATTGATTTAATATTTTGCAATGATTTACAATAATCATTCTTTCTGATTGCAAGAAAAATTTTTAATTGATTACATGTTTAGGTAGATTATAGTCTGAAAATTTATCTAATGACTAAATAGTGGTAGACAGATTTAAAACAAAAGTAGGTAAATTTTCCTAAACCTTGATCGTGGGATCATGGAGAACAAACGTTACATTTACACACCAAATGCCTCTTGTTTCTGAGTGGAGAGCAGGCAGCATGCTCCAAAGGCCAGGACTCAGCTCTTTTCTTGAGTTTTTTTTTTTTTCCTACTCCACCTGAGAGCCTGTAATCTGATTACTCTGAGAGACACCCGATCAGGTAGGGCTATGCTGCCTGTGACTGCAGGTCGCACTCATTCACTGGGCAAAGCTTGAAGGTAAAGGCTTATAGAATTAGTGATTTTGTTCCTCTGCTTCCATTCCATTGAAGACATGCTTATTGATATTCTGCCATGTGCCAGATATTATGCTACTCTTTTTTTTGGCGCAGTGGTTAAGCACTCAACAGGTAACCAAAAGGTCAGTGGTTCGAACACATCAGCTGCTCGAGAGCAAATGATGTACCAGTCTGTTTCCTTGAAGATTACAGCCTTGGAAACCCAACGGGGCAGTTCTACTCTGTCCTACAGGGTTGCCGTGGATGGCAATGGGTTTGGTTTTGGGGGCGCTGTTTATTTTGTTGTTGTTGAGAATATACACAGCAAAGTGTACACCAATTCAGCCATTTCTACATGTACAATTCAGTGATACTGATTACAACTTTCAAGTTGTGCAACCATCCTCTCCCTCCTTTTCCAATTTGTTTCCCCATTAACAGAAATTCACTGCCCCCTAAGATTCCTATCTAATCTTTTGAGTTACTACTGTCGATTCGATACCCTATGAAAAATTAAATCTTAAACCAGAAATGTCATCCTCTTTAATACCATGCTTGAAATACATGAAATGAAATAGGACGCAGCCACACTTTGTTGACAAATGAGGTCACTCTGAAAGTTTAAGATTTTATTAACATTATATTTCTCAAAAATATTTTAATCATAAAAACCACTCATAAATACATGGTAAAGTTTCTAATTACATTCTGCCCTTTTGCTTCATCGAGAAGGGAATAAAAGTAGATTTTGTGAAACCTGAACCTTGTGGCAGGAAATCAGAGTGAAAGCTCTGACACACACATTACGGGAAACAAAGAAACTCCACAGGGCATTTTAAATGTCTGATATGTTCCTGTTGCCCGGCCCCAAGCACCCCATGTTTAGACATTCTGCCTTGATTCTGATCCTTTCTAGACCTCACCAGAAGACAAAACCCAAAGAGTCCTGTGTTTGCAGAACCCGCGACCATTGTCCAAAGCTTCAAAATAGCGCTTGTCCCTCTAAATGTGGTTATGAGGCCTTGGAAGAAATGTCTGATGATCTACTTCTGAAAAACTGGAAACTGAAAGCCCTACGGAGCACAGTTCTTCTCTGACACACATGGGACCTCCCGGAGGCAGAGTCGGCTTGATGACAGCTGGCTTGGTTTCAACGAAGGGTATGGTAACAAAGAGAATAACCTGGAACCCACCACCAAATGTGAAACTGCCTCATCACTAACAGAAAATTTGAAACTATTCACATGAAAACATGTTTCGATGATAGCAATCATCACAGTTAAATTTAAACTAAGAGGTGTTTAATGGGTTTCAGTTAGGAAGTGATTATTAATTAGATTATACGATTAAAATTAATGACAACAAACTCCATGGAAACATTGTGGTTAGGGGCCAACGAGTTGATTTCGACTCACAGCGACCACTCGTTACAGAGTAGAACTTGCCCATAGGTTTCCCTAGGCTGTAATCTTTACCAGAGCAGATCAACAGGTCTTTCTCCCAGGCAGCAACTGCGTGGGTCCGAACCCCCCACCTTTTGGTTAGCAGCAAAGGGTTGAACCATTGTGCCATGAGGGCTTCATATATTAGCTGTTCCAATTTACATTTTGCCCCCCTCTCAAAAAAAAAAAAAAAGATTCCAGTGCTGGAATTCATGGTGCCTGCGAAGCCTCTTTCCACTTGGAGCTCAGGACTAGTGCCTGGAGTAAATGAAGAAGTGCAAACCACAGAGTTGTCACCTTTCCTCTGCCGCCTTCTACATTTCTTTGTTTCCTTTTTTTGGTAGGCTGTTTAGAGTCTCACAAAATGAGTGACTGTCTGGGTAGGATCTCTAAGCTGGATAGAGGTTAGAGATAATTGTCCCTTTAAATTTCTTTTTTTAAAATATGTTTTTAAAAGTAATTTTTTAGCTAGAAATAGAACTACCATATGACCCAGAAATCCCACTCCTCGGAATATATCCTAGAGAAATAAGAGCCTTTACACGAACAGATATATGCACACCCATGTTTATTGCAGCACTGTTTACAATAGCAAAAAGATGGAAGCAACCAAGGTGTCCATCAAAGGACAAATGGACAAATTAAGGTATATTCATACAGTGGAATACTACGCATTGATAAAGAACAGTGATGAACTTGTGAGACATTTCATAACATGGAGGAGCCTGGAAGGCATTATGCTGAGTGAAATTAAAAAACCATGAGTGAAATTAGTCAGTTGCAAATGGACAAATGTTGTATAAGACCACTATTAAAAGATCTTGAGAAATAGTTTAAAATGAGAAGAACACATTTGTGGTTATGAGACGGGGGAGGGAGGGAGGGTGGGAAAGGGTTATTTACTGATTAAATAGTAGAAAAGAACTACTTTAGGTGAAGGGGAGGACAACACTCAATACAGGGGAGGTCAGCTCAACTGGACTGGACCAAAAGCAAAGAAGTTTCCTGAATAAACTGAATGCTTCGAAGGTCAGTGGAGCAAGGGCGGGTGTTTGGGGACTATGGCTTAAGGGGACATCTAAGTCAATTGGCAAAACAAATTCTATTAAGAAAACATTCTAGGGGCGGAGCCAAGATGGCAGACTAGGCAGACGCTACCTCGGATCCCTCTTACAACAAAGACATGGAAAAACAAGTGAATCGATCACATACATAACAATCTACGAACCTGAACAACAATCACAGATTTAGAGACGGAGAACGAACTAATACGGGGAAGCAGCGATTGTTTCCAGAGCCTGGAGCCAGCGTACCAGTCAGGTACGGCACAAGCACAGAGACCTGCTCCACCCCCCTGAACTAACCCTGGGAGGGGGACCAGCCGGTTCCACGGGCGGCGTGGGACGCATCCGGTAGGAGAAGTCCCCGGGAGGCAGTGACTGGTCTTGGAGCAGAAAGAGCAGCATCCGAGCCAGGGAACCGTCCCGCAGGGATTTGGACTGGACGCAGTGGATTTTCTGGAAAAACTAGTTTCCCAGTGATGGGTCAGAGACAACAATCCATACCAAACCACTTAAAGAAGCAGACCGTGACAGCTTCTCCAACCCCCCAAACAAAAGAATCAAAACCTTTCCCAAATGAAGATACAATCTTGGAATTATCAGATACAGAATATAAAAAACTAATTTACAGAATGCTTAATGATATCACAAATGAAATTAGGATAACTGCAGAAAAAGCCAAGGAACACACTGATAAAACTGTTGAAGAACTCAAAAAGAGTATTCAAGAACATACTGGAAAAATTAATAAGTTGCAAGAATCCATACAGAGACAACATGTAGAAATCCAAAAGATTAACAATAAAATAACAGAATTAGACAACGCACTAGGAAGTCAGAGGAGCAGACTCGAGCAATTAGAATGCAGACTGGGACATCTGGAGGACCAGGGAATCAACACCAACATAGCTGAAAAAAAATCAGATAAAAGAATTTAAAAAAATGAAGAAACCCTAAGAATTATGTGGGACTCTATCAAGAAGGATAACCTGCGGGTGATTGGAGTCCCAGAACAGGGAGGGGGGACAGAAAACACAGAGAAAATAGTTGAAGAACTCCTGACAGAAAACTTCCCTGACATCATGAAAGACGAAAGGATAGCTATCCAAGATGCTCATCGAACCCCATTTAAGATTGATACAAAAAGAAAAACACCAAGACATATTATCATCAAACTCACCAAAACCAAAGATAAACAGAAAATTTTAAAAGCAGCCAGGGAGAAAAGAAAGGTTTCCTTCAAGGGAGAATCAATAAGAATATGTTCTGACTACTCAGCAGAAACCATGCAGGCAAGAAGGGAATGGGACGACATATACAAAACACTGAAGGAGAAAAACTGCCAGCCAAGGATCATATATCCAGCAAAACTCTCTCTGAAATATGAAGGCGAAATTAAGATATTTACAGACAAACACAAGTTTAGAGAATTTGCAAAAACCAAACCAAAGCTACAAGAAATAATAAAGGATATTGTTTGGTCAGAGAACCAATAATATCAGATATCAGCACAACACAAGGTCACAAAACAGAACGTCCTGATATCAACTCAAATAGGGAAATCACAAAAACAAATAAATTAAGATTAATTAAAAAAAAAAATACACATAACAGGGAATCATGGAAGTCAATAGGTAAAAGATCACAATAATCAAAAAGAGGGACTAAATACAGGAGGCATTGAACTGCCATATGGAGAGTGATACAAGGCGATATAGAACAATACAAGTTAGGTTTTTACTTAGAAAAATAGGGGTAAACAATATTGATTAATCAGTAGATAAGAACTGCTTTAGGTGAAGGGAAAGACAACACTCAATACATGGAAGGTCAGCTCAATTGGACTGGACCAAAAGCAAAGAAGTTTCCGGGATAAAATGAATGCTTCAAAGGTCAGCGGAGCAAGCGCGGGGGTCTGGGGAACATGGTTTGCGGGGACTTCTAAGTCAATTGGCAAAATAATTCTATTATGAAATCATTCTGCATCCCACTTTGAAATGTGGCGTCTGGGGTATTAAACACTAACAAGCAGCCATCTAAGATGCAGCAATTGGTCTCAACCCACCTGGAGCAAAGGAAAATGAAGAACACCAAGGCCACACGACAACTAAGAGCCCAAGAGACAGAAAGGGCCACATGAACCAGAGACCTACATCATCCTGAGACCAGAAGAACTAGTTGGTGCCCGGCCACAATCGATGACTGCCCTGACAGGGAGCACAGCAGAGGACCCCTGAGGGAGCAGGAGATCAGTGGGATGCAGACCCCAAATTCTCATAAAAAGACCAAACTTAATGGTCTGACTGAGACTGGAGGAATCCCGGCGGCCATGCTCCCCAGACCTTCAGTTGACACAGGACAGGAACCATCCCCGAAGACAACTCATCAGAAATGAAAGGGACTGGTCAGCGGGTGGGAGAGAGACGCTGATGAAGAGTGAGCTAATTATATCAGGTGGACACTTGAGATTGTGTTGGCAACACTTGTCTGGAGGGGGGATGGGAGGATAGAGAGAGAGGGAAGCCGGCAAAATTGTCAAGAAAGGAGAGACTGAAAGGGCTGACTCAAGAGGGGGAGAGTAAGTGGGAGTAGGGAGTGAGATGTATGTAAACTTATATGTGACAGACTGATTGAATTTGTAAACGTTCACTTGAAGTTTAATAAAAGTTATTAAAAAAAAAAAAACATTCTACATCCCACTTTGAAGTGTGGCATCTGGGGTCTTAAACACTAACAAGCAGCCATCTAAGATGCATCGATTGGTCTCAACCCACCTGGATCAAAGGAGAATGAAAAACACCAAGGTCACACGATAACTATGAGCCCAAGAGTCAGAAAGGGCCACATGAACTAAAGACTACATCGTCCTGAGACCAGAAGAACTAGATGGTGTCCAGCCACAACCAATGACTGCCCTGACACAGAGCACAATAGAGAACCCCTGAGGGAGCAGGAGAACAGTGGGATGCAGACCCCAAATTCTCATAAAAAGACCAGACTTAATGGTCTGACTGAGACTAGAAGAATCCCAGCAGTCATGGTCCCCAAACCTTCTGTTGGTCCAGGACAGGAACCATTCCTGAAGACTACTCATCAGACATGGAAGGGACTGGACAATGGGTTGGAGAGAGATGCTGATTAAGAGTGAGCTACTTGTATCGGGTGGACACTTGAGACTGTATTGGCGTCTCCTGTCTGGAGGGGAGACGGGAGGGTAGAGAGGGTTAGAAACTGGCAAAACGGTCACGAAAGGAGAGACTGGAAGGAGGGAGCGGGCTGACTCATCAGGGGGAGAGTAAGTGGGAGTGTGTAGTAAGGTGTATATACGTTTATATGTGAGAGACTGACTTGATTTGTAAACTTTCACTTAAAGCACAAGAGAAATTATTTTTTTTAAGTATTTTTTTTTTTTGTCCTGCTTCTCAGCTGCAGCTTCTCTCTTCTCCTTTCCTCCTCATCTAAAAAGCAAGTCACACTCCATTAGACCAAAGAATAAGTGACACCTTTGAATTATGGTGTTGGGGACTTCCAGAAGAACAAACAAATCTGTCTCGGAAGAACGGCCAGAAAGCTCCTTAGAAGCAAGGATGGCAAAACTTTGTTTTGCTTACTTTGAACATGTTATCAGGAGGGACCAGTCCCCGGAGAAGGACACCATGCTTGATAAAGTAGAGGGTAAGCAAAAGAGAGGGAGACCCTCAATGAGATGGACTGACACAGAGGCTGCAGCGCCGGGCTCAAGCATAACAGCTATTGTGAGGATAGTGCAGGACCGGGCAGTGTTTTATTCTGTTGTATGCAGGGTCGCTTTGAGTTGGAACTGACTCAACAGCATCTGATAATAACAAGCTTTGTTCAATACAGAGGGAATTCCCCCAGAAAGGGCTGAAAAGACACCTTCTGTTTTACTTGTCTATGCTGTGGAATTTACTGGACCTCTGTCCACAAAGCATAGTTCCATCCAGTCAATTATTTCATTTGTTTGTTCAATCAGTACGCATCTACGTGCATAGAACCAGGCCAGATCTTAGCAGTTTTCCCCAGTAGTCCTCTCACCTAGGAGATTAGCCACTCAGTCTTTAGCCATCTAAAAAAACAAATGCTGGTTTTATTTTTAGACCCAACAAATGAAATTCATAAACTCACCTGAGCCTGAACACCCCTGTCCCTCATTTATGGATGTTATTTTTATGACTCTGGCAGATCATCACTCTGGGGAATATAAGTATTAAGATTCTCTACATCTGAAAGCATACAAAACAGCATGGCGCTTTTATTCCTCCCTGCTGGGGCTATGCCTAATCTGTTAACCAGGTCTCCCGGACAGCTTGCTTTGGCACACTTGATGAAGGTCTCCTGGGACATCCGCCAGGCTAGCCCTGCTTTCCTCCCGGTGAGCTCATATAAAGACAACAGTGCCAGCACAGGCATGTTCAGTTTCCCCAGGAGTACATTTCTGTGGCTTCTTGTTCGAGAGGGAGAGCCCTGGTGCGTTCTTTCTGAGCAGCTGTGCTCAGAATCATGGAGGAGTCAGAGTCATAGAACTAGGCTATGGGACTTTTAGAAAGCCTTTTGGATGTATTCTTGTGATTCCTCAGCAGAAATATCTCACTCTGCAGGGCCCTCCTCAAGAGCAGCAGAAAAGAGAGTACTCTGCTTTTCTGGCATTTGTCAGCAGCTGAGAGACCAATGGAGCCCTGGTGGTGCACTGTTAAGAGCTCGACTCCTAAACAAAAGGCTGGGAGTTCAAAACCACCAGCCGCTCCTTGGAGAGCCTTGAGGCAGTCGCTACAAGTCAGAATCGACTGGACAGCTATAGGTTAAAGCAATACATCAGAAAGGGGGTGGTGATCATGACTCCTCCACCTGTGGAACACACTGCCACTTTCGATCCATTTATAAAGCATTACCACCATGGAGGACACAGGCGAGATGCTAGTGTTCTTGTGGTGATAATGAGGTGACTAGGGACAGAGCTGGGAGAAGAACCTCTACTACCCGGCTCCTGGTTTACAGCTACACACCAGACCCAAGAATGGGACTACAAATGCAGGGATTCCCGGCAGCCGGCTGGTCTACCTAGGTCTTGCACACTACTCTGTACCATCAGTGCCTACCAAATTATTCTCTGGAATCCTTCCACCACAGAACTTACTGGTATAGGCACCCCTAGTAGAGACTATGCATGGCTCTGTATACTAATATCACTGAAGCCAACAGCATTGCAAAAGCATTGTCTTCTTTTTCAGTGGTTCACTGGTTTGCTCCTACTTGGCTAAGGAACTCTGGGTAAGGCAAAAGTTTGCCTTGAGATAAAGGAATTGGTAAATTATTCCTGTAAAGCCAGTTGCTGTCCAATTCATGGTGCCTCCATCTGTGTCAGAGTAGAACTGTGCTCCAGAGGGTTTTCAATGGCTGATTTTTTGGAAGCTGAGCTATATGAAGAAGTACGTGGCCTCAGGATTGGAGGAAGAGTCATTAACAACCTGTAATATGCAGATGACACAACCTTAATGCTGAAAGCCGAGAGGACTTGAACCACTTACTGATGAAGATCAGAGACTACACCCTTCAGTATGGATTGTATCTCAACATAAAGAAAACAAAAATCCTCACAATTGGACAAATAAGCACCACCATGATAAACAGAGAAAAGGCTGAAGTTGTCAAGGATTTCACTTTACTTGGATCCACAATCAATGCCCACGGAAGCAGCAGTCAAGAAATCAAATGACCCATCACATTGGGCAAATCTGCTGCAAAAGAACTCTTTAAAGTGTTCAAAAGCAAAGATGTCTCTTTGAGGACTAAGGTGTGCCTGACCCAAGCCATGGTGTTTTCAATTGCCTCATATGCATGCGAAAGCTGGACAATGAATAAGGGAGGCCAAAGAATTGATGCTTTTGAATTATGGCATTGGTGAAGAATATTGTATATACCATGGAGACTGTCAGAAGAATGAACTAATCTGTCTTGGAAGAAGTACAGCCGAAATGCTCCGTAGAAGCAAGGATGGCAAGGCTTCATCTCACTTACTTTGGGCATGTTGTCAGGAGGGATCAGTCCCTGGAGAAGGACACCATGCCTGGTAAAGTAAAGGGTCAACAAAAAAGAGGGAGACCCTCAACAAGATGGATTGACACAGTGGCTGCAACAATTGGCTCAAACATAGCAACTGTTGTGAGGTTGGCACAGGACCAGGCAGTGTTTTGTTCTGTTGTACATAGAGTCACTATGAGTTGGAACTGACCCAACAGTACCTAACAACAACAACAACAAATCATCAGGCCTTTCTTCCGAGGTGCCTCTGAGTGGTCTCCAACTTCCAGCCTTTCAGGTAGTTGTCAAAAGCATTAACATTTTGTACCCACCTGAGGCATATTAATTGTCCTGATTTAAAGACGTAAGCAGCCACAAGTGTCAGCCCATTTTACAGCAAATCAATACCATGTTTCTAGTAAATTCTTGGTATATATTTCATTATAAAGCTATAGGGAAAACTTATCAGGATTGCATGTGTGGTCTAAGACATAAAGCAATTCCTAATTTTCAATGACCACTTAATGTCCTCGTGTGTGCTACAAGGTCTTCGATACAATGGCCTCTTTCACAAGTAACCCAATATGTACTAAAGGTGGGTGGTTATTGTACCCACAATGAGAAGGGCAGGCATACCAGCATAAAGCAATAATTTTTTTTAAGACAAATCGCAAGAACAGGGGATTTCTGTAGTAAAGCAAGAAGGGATAGATGAAGGTGGTTCTCATGGTCGCTGAATTATGTTGAGCTGAGTTCAAAAGTTTTAACAGTGACAGGTGTCACAGGGTGATCACCGCCCTGGTTGAGCCTCTCCTCCCCTGCCACCATGATTGTTGCACTGGTCTAGAAGTCCAGTTAACAGTTATGTGCCACAGTTAAGTGCTCTATTCCTAACTGAAGGGTCGGGTGGTGTGAACCCCTCCAGCAACTCAGAAGGAAAAAGACCAGGTGATCCTCTTCTGTAAATATTGCATCCAAGAAAACCCTATGGGGCTGTTCTATTCTGTCTCATCCTGTTGTTATGAGTCAAAAATCAAGTCAACAGCACCCAACAACAACCATGAAGTCTCCCTGCCCTAGTCTCTTCCTTCTGGAATCCATTTGCACACTGCCGAGACATTCATTTCTCCCCCATGACTTCCACTCTAGACTCAGCAATTCAACTCCAGCCCACATCATCAGACTTGACCCCCCAGCCCAAAGTTACACTAATTTCCATCCTCATTTTTCAACTTACAATTTGAACCTACCTCTGTGGTTGGACCCATGCCATCCAGTTCAAAATACGTATTTTCTGAACTCTACAACATGTCCATACTAGGGATACTAAGATGATGAAGCAAAAATCTCTGCCTTGTAAACTACAGATAAACTACAATTCAGTTCAGTAAAGGCTATGACAAGGGGTGGTCAGAGGCAGTCTAGGTTGTGTGGGACCAGAAGCTTATACAATCAAGAGGGTGCTCTTTAAGGAAAAAATTAGAAAATTACAAACACAAAATTAGGCCCAGGGCCTAAAAAGAGGCCCATGTAGTTGAATGGCCCTCCAGCATGAGTTTTGTTAGCTTTCTAGACAAGCTGCCTGTGTGATTCAAAAGTGGGAACTGGAGGGCAGGCGTCCTCACTGGCCACCACTGTTTCTTTTACTCAAAAAAGTTTGACCCAAAAGGGAGAAGAATATAAAACAGAATTTAAAATTCTCAGTGGAATCCAGATTTTCTGGAGCCATTGAGGCTGGATGAACCCCCAAAAGGTTTATCTTAATTAGTAAAGTATGTCTGCCTTGAGCATTACGCTCTTTTAAAGAATTGTCTATGTGCAATCAAATTGGCAATAGCAACTTGAAAGATTAGATGAAAAGCTTAGAGGGTAGTGAGTTGAAGTTAATGGTAGTGGAACAATTTACAGAAGGACAGCAAGAGTGTTTGCACAAGTCAAAGAATATAATCAATGTTACTGAGTTGTATCTGTAGAGATTGTTGAAATCGTGTATGACTGTGTATATTTTTACCAAAAAAAAAAAGCTTGATTCAGTATGTTCTGCTTAAAGTGCCCTCTCCCTACCCAAATTCTGCCAACTCAACCTGACCACATTTGTCCAAATTTTTCCGTAAAGATATTCCTAATTGCATGATTCTCACTTAATTCTCTCTTTAGTGCATGCTGTAGTGCTTATGATGATCTTACACCATAGATAGTAACTCGTACAATTTTTCGATTGTTTCAAGTTAGATTTATTCCTGCACATAAATTATAAGCTCCAAGAGGGCAGGGCTTTGGTTTATGGTCTAGATACCATGGTATCAACAAAATGTTGGATATAGCCTGGATACTTAAAATTTGCTTGAGTCATAGATGGAGAATAATTAAACTCAATAATTCCACCCTTGAAACCAATGTTTAGCACCATCAAGTGGCATATTTTTTATGGTGTGGCCAGTTGTACCAGATGAGTCCCCTCTGAGTATAAACTGGTGTCCTGCCAAAATTCATCTTTCAGATACTTAAAATTCTCTGGCGTTTCATCTTCATTCTCTTCTCTTGCCTTTCTACATATTCTCACTGGGCGATGTCAATTCCTCCCACAATTCCAACTTTTTCCTACATGCCAGGGACCCTCAAAGGTATAGAGCTGTCCCTCAGTATACGTTGGTCTTGGAACCAATCCCCCATGGATACCAAAATCCGAGGATGCTCAAGTCTCTTATGTAAAATGGTATAGTATTTGCATATAACCTACACAATCCTCCCATCTACTTCAAATCATCTCTAGATTTCTTAAAATACGTAATAAAATGTAAATGCTATATAGTTGTCTCATCACAATTGCAGACTTGCTCTGGAAGATAGCCTTTCTCTTCTTTGAGTTTCTTGAGCTCTTCTGGGAAGGCTGATGCTTCCTGGGCCAGTGATCTTGAAGTTCTGGAGGCTATGGCACTTTCCAGAGCTAGCCAGCCAGCCTTGTTAGCCTGAAACTCATTCCTCTCGCTCTCCTCAACCCCTTCACGCTTAGCCTTGGGGAAACTGCTTTGACCACTGGATTGCTTTTTAGGAGGCTTTTTTTTTTTTCACAGAAACAAAGAGTACACACAACACAAGCAGCTTAGGCAGGACACCTGAGGCAAAGGATGCTCAAACAAGGAGTACTGGAGAGAGACTGAGGACTGAAACGGTGGGAGGCTACAGCAGGGGAGGACTGCACATCACTTCATTTGAGTGGATTCAACCCAATACTTGGTGAGCAGCAAATTCAGGTTTTGCTTTTTGGAACTTTCTCCTTCCCCTTCACCCCCAAATATTTTAATCCACAGTTGGCTGAATCCATGGATATGGAACCCACAGATACGGAGGGCCAACTATATTTCGGGACCAGAGCTTCCCCCAAGTTCCCATTCCATTTATCTAACTACATCTTCATGCTCCTGAGGACACTAAATACAGAAGGGCAGCTGTGTGAAAGAACAAATCAAAATAAAAAAATATGTTTGACTGTTGCCATGTCTGTGTTCCTCTACCAGATGATAAGCTCCTTGAAGGCAGAAATGGCAGCTGTCCATCTTTGTATCACCAACACCAAATGCAATCCAGAACAATGTAGGAATTTATTTTGTGTTTGATTAAATAAGTAAATAATGTGCAAAAAATGTGAGATATTTGTTGTAGCGAATTGTTAAAAATGGACACAATATTTAAAAAGTGTATATCATGGATTAAACTATGTTCCCCCCCAAAATCTGTGTATCACTTTGGCTGGGCCATGATTTCCAGTATTGTGTGGTTGTCATCTAGTTTGTGATTGTAATTTTATGTTAAAGAGGGTTAGGTTGGGATTCTAACACCCTTACCCAGATCACATCCCTGATCCAATGTAAAGGGAGCTCCCCTGGCGTGTGGCCTGCTCCACCTTTTATCTCACAAGAGATAAAAAGGAAAGGGAAGTGAGCAGAGAGAGCAGACATCACTCATACCACCAAGAAAGCAGTGCTGGGAGCAGAGCATGTCCTTTGGACGTGTGGCCCCTGCACGGAGAAGTTCCTAGTCCAGGGAAAGATTGATGAGAAGGCGGACAGAAGGAGAACACCTTCCCTTGAAGCTGACACCCTGAATTTGGACTTTTAGCTTACTTTGCCATGAAGAAATAAATTTCTCTTTGTTAAAGCCAGCCACTTGTGGTATTTCTGTTATAGCAGCACTAGATAACCAACACAGTGTGCATCCTTTCTCCCTGGTCCATATGCTCTGTTGCGCTCCAGTCACAAGATCTCTTTGAGTGGACGCTTACCCCCTGCCCTCCCACTGAAGACTTTTCCATACCTGCTGGCACAGTCGCTGGAATGAATAAAATCTCTCATCTTCCTACCTAGAAATGACTTTCTTCAGACAGAGAAAAGCATGCTTGGATTTGGTTTCCCTCTTCCCTCCCCACTCCCATCCATTGAGCGGGTCTTCCCAGCCTACTCAGCACTTGCCTCCCGTGTAACAAATCTCCTGGTCTCTATTTTCCTCTTCTTTTCTTAATGAAAGAGTCATAGTTCTTGATGCCAAGTTCTTGGTGTTTAGTAGTCTCTTGGGGCCACTGTAGCAAAGTACCACAAAAGGAGTGGCTTATAAGAACAGAAATTTATTCTCTGACAGTCCTGGAGGCCAAAAGACCAAATTCAGGGTGTCAGCAGGGCCATGCTCTCTCCAAAGGCTCTAGGGACGGAGCCTTCCTTGTCTCTTCCAGCTTCCTGTGGTTCTAGGTGTTCCTTGGCTTGTGGCAGTGTCACCCCAATCTCTGCTCCATCGTCACCTGGCTGTTTTCCCTCTGTGCCTCTGTGTCTCTTCTCTTTTACAGGGACACCACTCAGATTGGATGAGGACACACCCTACTCCAGTATGGCCTCATGTTAACTGGTAAAATCTTCAAAGACCCTACTTCCGAACAAGGTCACAATCACAGGTACAGGGGCTAAAACTTCAGCGTGAGTGACTTTATGGGGGACACAAGTCAATCTGTAACATGCCTTGAAAGAAACTAAAGGATGGAGGGAGAAATGAACTTTAGTTTAACCCAAAACTGCTCTTCTATGTCATTTCTACTTAGTGAGTGAAAACATTGATTTAAAGAGTTAAATACTAAGAGACTATGGAAATAGGTGTGTTGGAAGGTGGGCTGATGGGCAGATTGATAGGAAAGATTTAATGGGAACTATTTTATCAAAACAATGACTCATCCTGTATTCAAAGGTCCTCAGATTCTAATATCTTCTTCCAAATCCATGTTAATGTTGACAGCTGCTCCAGGAATGCGCTTCAGGCTCCTTTCTGATATTGTAATTTTCCCGTTTTCAATCATTCATTCTCGTTCATTTTCTTTCTTTCTTTTTTGTGTTGGTGCTTACTAAGAAAACAAGATGTTAGTGTTGTTATATCAATGGGTGTGCATAGTTTAAAGCCGAGTCGAGTAAAGGGAGCCCACAGCTGGAGCACCACGCTGAGGAGAAAGGGGTCCTTGGAGTGTGTCAAAGGGAATTCCTCCCCCCCAACCCCCAATAGTCAGGAAGCTAGAAAACAGCCCAGTTTTTAAAACCCAGGATGCACCGAAAGGCGGGCTGCCGGTAAGTGACTTCAAAGTGCAGGAGCTGGAGGCGTGGGAGGAAGAAGCTAGAAGCACTAAAGGCTCCCAGTGGAAGGAGGGTCGGTGAAGGGTGAGCGCGAGGCTGACAGCGGGGCGTGGGCGCGGGGGCGGAGAGTGACAGCTGGCGGGTGGGCGCGCGATTCCCCTGGGGCGCATCACCCGCGAGGGGGGCACAGGGCGAACAGCGGGTCAGGGCAGAGGCAGGTCAAGGTAGCAACGCGCGGTGGTCCTTTCTCCTACAAGCGAGCGAGCTCCCACCGCCCCGCATCTGCCGGGGCCTCCAGGGGAAAGTTCCAAAGGAGGAGAGGAGGTCATGCGCACCGCACCTGCCCTGCGCTAAGGGACAGCTCCTCTGCCCTGGTCACATGGTCCCGCTGCAAGTGTCCCGTCAGCGCGAGACTCAGCCTCCTGTTCTGGTGTAGAGGAGGCAAGCCTGGACTCGGAGCTTCAGGGACTTGGTCTCTTGCCAGGGAAGCTCAAGGGAGGTGGGTGAGAAGCGAGTGGCCAGCAACCCAAAACCAAAGTAAATGAATGATTGCAAGCGGGGCAGCCTCCTTGGAGGGCCTGCCCGCCTCAAAGGGCTTACCGGCCTTTCCAGAGGGAATCCCATCCTCACCATTCCTTGCCCTTCCACTTCCGACAACTGTATAAAACACATAAATAAAGGTGCGCAGGGAGGGGAGAGCATCCCTAGTTAAGTGCTTGGTTGCTAACCTAAAGGTTGGTGGTTGCAACATACCAGCCGCTCCCTGCGCAGGCAAAAGACCTAGTGATCCCCTCCCACAAAGATCACACCCTAGGAAACGCTATGGGGCAGTTCTCTGTCATATGAGGTCCCTATGCGTGCAAATCAACTGGAAGGTAAACAACAACAACAGCAAGAAGACAAAACCAAAAACCTGTTGCCATCTAGTTGATTCTGACTCATAGCAAGACCTTCTAGGACTGAGTAAAACTGCCCCATAGGATTCCCACGGCTGTAGGAGCGCTAAAATGGAGACGGCATGAGAACCTCCATGTTTTGGGTCACTTCCCTAGGCTTTGACTCTTCCTCAATTCATTGGGAAACCTGCTCCTTGGAAACTCTATGGCACAGTTCTACTCTGTCTCATAGGGTTGCAATGAGTCAGAAAAATGTTTGAGCGGCTAAGAGTTGCCAGGTGCTCCTTGGAAACTCTATGGCGCAGTTCTACTCTGTCTCATAGGGTTGCAATGAGTCAGAATCATGTTTGTTTGTTTTTTGGTTTTCAATTCATCCATGTGAACTTTCAGGGGTGAATGAACAATATCTGTGTATTATTTCTATTCACTTACTATTTGGCAAAGATAATATTGTGGTTTTTGGAATGTTCTGTCATTAAAATACTTGAACATTCTAATAATTTCATTAAGCACGAGTCTGTGAAGCAACAGAGATTAAAGAAGGAACGTGAGGTCGGTGTTTCTGTACCCAGTCAGAGAGCAAATGAATGATGGCTGTGGGATCTGAGCAGTGTGGGTCGGAATCCTGACGCAAGTTTTTGACATTTGTATGAACCCCACGTAGAACTTAATCTCTCTGAGCCTAATCCTTTGTCTAAAGAAAAAGAATAATAATGTATAGTTCAGGCTTCCTAAAGGAGTGACGTGAAAAAGCATCTTCCACGTGTTCAGCAGGGAGTCTAATCTATACTGCAGTCAATAACCTTAGCTCTCTCCTCTGCTCCCTCCAGCCCCGACCACTGTGTGGGGCTGCGGTTGACTGCCCGGCAATAGGAGACAACAGACTTACCTTCAACAGCGGGAAATCTTTGAAACATTCACTGTGCTGAACTTTACCTAGTTCCATGAGTTTACGACCCAAAACTGCATGAAACCATGTTCAACTTAAGGAGCTCTGGTGGTGCTATGGTTAAGAGGTCAGTGGCTAACCTGAAGGTTGGGGGTTCGAACCCACCCAGCAGCTCCATGATAGAAAAGACCGGTGATCTTCTCTTGTGAAGATTTCAGCCTAGGAAACCCTGTGGGGAAGTTTTACTCTGTCACATGGGATCTGTATGAGTCAGACTTGACTAGATGACACACAAGAACATGTCGAACTTGAAAGGTTTCAGTCTACTTTCAGAACTCTGAGGTTGGATGAAAAGAAGACCCACTATCTACCTATGGAAGCATGAATCATCAGCCTGTCATCATCCCAGACTGAAGCCCTCTCTTACTCAAACCCAGTGTGGGAGTCCCTCCCTCTCTTTGATCTTCTTAGGTCCCCTTTTCTACTATTGGGTCTTTCTTGAGACACAATAACTGTATACTAATAAATCCAAAAAGATGTAAAAGGGTAAGACAGTACTGCCATTCTTGCTTGCCCCTCCTGGAGTTGCTAGATCCTTCCCCAAGGTCACCACTGACAGAAAGGAGACACAAATTTCTACGTATAGCACATAGCTCATCTCCCTAACGGTCTGCCCACACTGAAGCTCACCACGTATTTCTTTGCCCATACTTTATCTCAGGATATCACTGTTCATTATATACCCCATGTGTTGGAAGACTGGTGTCCCTGGGTGGTGCAAACAGTTAACTCACTTGGCCACTAACTGAAAGGTTGGCAGTTTGAAGCCATCCAGAGGCATCTCAGAAGAAAAGCCTGATGACCTACTTCTGAAAAATCAGCCATTGAAAATCCTGTGGAGCCCAGTTCTACTCTGACACACACGGAGCCACCATGAGTTGGAATCACCTCCGTGGCAGCTGGTCGTGGTCATATTGAAAGATTAGAATGCGTTTATGTTGACACATCCATTGTCAGTCAAATGACCTCCTTACCCTTCTCATTCGGTTCCATTGGCTATTGGAGCCATGTTTATTAACTTGGAAGTTTTATCAACATATTTGTTTTTATTTTTTTGATCCAAAAATGAATTTTAGGAATTTTTTAGGTCTTCAAATATCTTCAGTGGTCAGCAGCCATTACTAAGAGACATGCTATTTTAAAATATAAGTGTCAACATGGACCTAATTAACTAGCTGGTTTTTGCCAGCTTACAGAGTTTAGTCACCAGTTACATATGGTGACCCTTTGCCAACCCCTGGGGTCACATTCTTGAAATGTTCCATGGCTGAAGACTCCAGATCTCTGAGACCATAGGCTCATAAAAAATAAAGCATTAGAGAAAAATAATGAAAATAGCATCGAGCATATTTTTATTTAAGGCAAATCATATTTCTAAAGACGCCTACAGCTGATTCTTGTTATGGTCTAGAAAGTTGCTTTGAGCACAGAATTAAGGGATTCCAAACCATTGCTCCTGAAGAAATACAGGGTTAGGTTCCTGCAAGCCTCTGGTCACAACATTTTTGTCACTGATCAATGCATAACCTTGTTTTATGTGTGTTTCTGTTTAAGGACACCTTATTTAATATACATATTGTTAATTCATTAGTATTGGACTCACAGCCAACAGTGCTATAATTCGTGCCTGAATGAGGCTCGTCTAATACATGTATTTTCTCCATAAGGCACATCACAACTTTGTTGCGCTTAGGAAAGCTAGACAGCACTTCAGCACTACTCTTGGGCGGGGGGGGCATTTAAACAGTGAAATCACCAACAAAAAGCACAAAACTTTGAAAAAATGTATCACTAAATAGACCATGAAGAGCACACTTGTCGGCACTATGAGAGCTAAAGTAAGAAGGCAGCGTCACATTGTTGGAGGTCAGCTGGGAACGTGTGTACCGGGGAAGTCACATTTTTTTACCACTGTGTGCATGCCCACAAAGGCACTGCAAGTATTGATTTTGAGGTTGCAAATAAATTTTAGCTAGTAGGCAAATTCACAAATACGGAATCTGCAAATGAGATTTGACTGAATTTCCAAAATAAAGATTCTTTTTCAGTCTTAAAAACTGACTCTGGTGAGTAGCCTTTCTCCTGCCTCCATTATGGTTGTTTGAAGTTGATCCTCTCCCCAAACCCTATGTTAAACAGAGTGCATTTGATTTAGCCATTACTGGGTTGAAATGTAATGTCTTTTTCATTTTCAGTATTCTCTGTCACATAGTTAAAGTCTTGGCAAAACGACTGTGTGACTGCTTGGTCTTTTACAAAAGGACCCCGGATAAAGAGCAGCCCTTTGTGGCTAAGTCTTCTCTCTGTGTACTACAGGGTGGTAATGTCATCAGACAGGTAGTTCTAAGCCACCTCACAGACTTCTCCACATGGTCTCCCAGTAACAGCAGTGAATGGGGTTCTTTTGCATAAGGCAAATTCCAATCTTGGGTGTATTGTTATTACGAGCCCTGGTAGGATGGTGGGTCAGAGCTCAACTGTTAACCAGAAGGTTGGCAGTTTGAATCTACCAGCCACTCCTTGAAAACCCTATGGGGCACTTCTACTCTGTCCTATAGTGTCACTATTAGTTGGAATCAACTCGAAGAGAGTGAGTTTTATTTTTTATTTTTTCACATTGTTATTGATAGTTGCTAACGAGGTGACTCCAGCTCATGGTGACTTCATGTGTAACAGAACGAAATATTGCCCAGTCCTTCACCATCTCCGTGATGGGTGGTATGTTTGAGTTCATTGTTTTGGCCATTGTGTCAACCCGTCTCATTGAGCGTTTTCCTCATTTTTGCTGACCCTCTACTTGACCAATCATGATATGCTTTTCTAGTGATTGGTTTTTCCTGATGACGTGTCCAAAGTAAGCAAGTAGGAGTCTTGCCATGCTCCATCCTCCCTTTCAAAGAGTGTTCTGGCTGTATTTCTTCTAAGACTGACTTGTTCTTTCTTCTGGCAAAACCACATATGATGAGCAGCTGCTCTGGGGGGTTAGTGGGCCATTTTATGTGAACACCATACCTTTGTTAGGGGACGCATGTCATTCTTGCCCTGCACTGCTCTCCCATCCAGACAGCCCCATGCCATGTGCTGGCACCAGTGGGTCTCACATCCTCGCATGGTTTGGGCCCCAGCTTCACACCGCCCATCCTGACCCATTTCACACTCTGCTTCCCAACCAGCTCCAGGTCTCCCAGCTTCTGCCTGGGTGGCTGCTTTCTTATTTCTGGACTTGCCTCCTTCTTGAGGTTCCTCTTCGGGAAGCTTCCTGGACCAGGCTGTCCTCTTTATGTCTCTCCAGCCACTTTGTGGAAGTGCCCTCATGGTCATCTGAGCCCAGGACCTCACTTAGATTTCAGGGCGGGCCCTCATCATGGATGCCTCCTTGAGATTTCCCCCAATCTCTCAGGGAACCCTGGCCCTTGCTTTAAACACGATGACCCACAGCTTTCTAGGGTGTCATCCCCTTCTCTGACATGAACCTTTGGAACCAGAATCAGCCACTTTAGATGCTGGTCCTAAAGCAACAGGAATCCTTGTAAGTGAAGGGCTTAAAATGTCCCCTTATAATCTAATTTCTTTGCAAGCAATAATTTCATCTGGATGGTGTATCATATGCTTTCTGAGGCCCATTTTCAAATGGCTAAAAGCAGTAATGATGGTATATTTAGCAAGCTCCAAGTCACTTCGTCACCTAGAGTTCTTCAGGACCTGCATGTGGTCCTGTAGACATGTCACTGAAGCCCTATTCCAGTCCTCATGTAAGATGTCACTGAAGCCCTATCCCAGCCCTCATGTAAGATGTCACTGAAGCCCTATCCCAGTCCTCATGTAAGATGTCACTGAAGCCCTATCCCAGCCCTCATGTAAGATGTCACTGAAGCCCTGTCCCAGCCCTCATGTAAGATGTCACTGAAGCCCTGTCCCAGCCCTCATGTAAGATGTCACTGAAGCCCTATCCCAGCCCTCATGTAAGATGTCACTGAAGCCCTATTCCAGCCCTCATGTAAGATGTCACTGAAGCCCTATCCCAGCCCTCATGTAAGATGTCACTGAAGCCCTATCCCAGTCCTCATGTAAGATGTCACTGAAGCCCTATCCCAGCCCTCATGTAAGATGTCACTGAAGCCCTGTCCCAACCCTCATGTAAGATGTCACTGAAGCCCTGTCCCAGCCCTCATGTAAGATGTCACTGAAGCCCTATCCCAGCCCTCATGTAAGATGTCACTGAAGCCCTATTCCAGCCCTCATGTAAGATGTCACTGAAGCCCTGTCCCAGCCCAAATGTCAGATATGACTAAAGCCCTATCCCAGCCCTAATGTAAGATGCAACTGAAGCCCTGTTCCAGCCTTAATGTAAGACGTTACTTAAGCCCTATCCCAGCCCTAATGTATGATGTGACTGAGGCCCTGTCCCAGCCCTACACATAAGTGAAAGCTTGGGAGGAAGAGCTAGGAAGGGCATCTCTCCAGTTCGCTAAGATTTTTTTTTTAAGAATTTTTTTTAACTCATGCATTTGATTCTAGCGCAAAAAGAAAAATCACCCATGGTATTCCGAAGTCCAATATACAGCTGGGGCATGCAGCATGCTCTTATCGTTATTTATTTGGTTTTTGATACTAGCAGCACGTCTCCTCTTCACTAAGGTCCTCAGGCAGCGGTCACTCTCTCTACTTGCTGTCGTTGCTAGTTGCCTTGGAGCTGATCCTGACTCATAGCGACCCCATGAGTGCAGAGTAGAACTGCTCCTGAAATGTTAACCCCAGAAAAAATCAGCAGGTTCCACGACTGCTCCTTATTTCAGCTCGCACCAGCGGCTCTCTGCCCTGCCCGCAGCACAGGCTGCCTTACGACCTGCTTTTTGGGCAGGGATGCAGTGAGGGCAGCCCGCTGGAGGGGCCGTGAAAAGGGAAGTTTGGAGAAAGGGCCTTGAGGTCGAGGTGAGAGAGCCAGCTGAGACGGCGTTCGGCAGAGAGGGTGCGTGGCTCATGGAAAGGCTGACCGTCCGCTGGAAAGGAGGAAAGGGCAAGTTCAGCGTCAAGCTCCAGTTTATTTTTGAGCTTCAGAAGCATTGGGAAAGAACATACTTTAACTCCCAGAAGTCTCCTTAGGACTCCAGATTGAGGCTGAAGACACAGGAATGATTGCAGCGCTGGCCGCAGCGGCCGTTCACCTAATGGGAAGGTCAGCACCCACTGCTGCGGAGGCAGGGATGGTCCTGCTCTTTTGGCCCAAGCGCCACTGTTTTTGGAGTTCGGTGAGCCGCCTGCCTATTTCCATACGTGTCGGTAGAGCTGCAGTGCCATTTCTCCTGCCTCTAAATCCCAGATGTCAGTGTGTTGGGAACTGAGGCTTTCTGCAGGATTGAGAGAGGAAGGTCCCAGTGAAGGCCAGGCTTTCTGTCTCAAAAGCTGCTGGGGAAGCCTCTCAGGGAAGGCTTGGGGCATCTGCTGTGCGCAGCCACGTGTCACCGCCTTTGTTTGCTGCGTTGTTGAGTTGCTGGAGCGTTTCGGGGCTCCTCTCTGCCTCTCTCTTCCTGGAAGGGCTTTCAGGAAGTGATCGTTTTGGATGGCGCTGGACCATCTGAGCGGGTCACCACGGAGCAGGACGGTGTGTGCGAGACATAACCTGGAACATGGTGATGAATTGTGTCTCTAAGTGTTGCCAGGTGTTCTGCCTCCACCCAGGAGCTGCGCACATCTGCTGAAACGCCTCCCTGTCCTCTGGGTTCCACAAGTCATGGTGGAACAAATCACATAGACCCAGTGTGATGTGGCAGGAAATGCTGGTCCCTGGCCCTGTTTCCACCTCTACCTGGGCAACTTCATACAAGACTTTGAAAGGTTCTGGGCTCCAGTTTTGGGCAACGTTGATTAGATGTTCCGTCTTTTCCAGCCTGTGGTGCTGTCCTGTTTTCCCTCCTCCTGGCAGTATGTACAGTGGGCTCTGAGGAATTATGCAAGTTACTTTTCAGGATGTTCATTTTTGGAACTCACCAGGATGGACAGCTCTCGATGAATGTTGTTGTTGTTGTTAGGTGCCATCAAGTTGGCTCCAACTGATAGCAACCCTATGCGCAACAGAAGGAAACACTGCCTAGTCCGGCGCCATCCTTACAATTGTTATGCTTGAGCCCGTTGTTGCAGCCACTGTGTCAATCAACCCCGTTAAGGGTCTTCCTCTTTTCCGCTGACCCTGTACTTTTCCAAGCATGATGTCCTTCTCCAGGGACTCATCCCTCCTGACAACATGTCCAAAGTATGTAAGACGCAGTCTCACCATCCTTGCTTCTAAGGAGCGTTGTAGTTGTACTTCTTCCAAGACAGATTTGTTCATTCTTTTGGCAGTCCATAGTATATTCAATGTCCTTCAACAACACCACAATTCAAAGGCGTCAACTCTTCTTCGGTCTTCCTTATTCATTGTCCAGCTTTCACATGCATATGATGCAATTGAAAATACCATGGCTTGGGTCAGGCACACCTTCAAGGTGACATCTTTGCTCTTCTACACTTTAAAGAGGTCCTTTGCAGCAGATTTGCCCAATGCAGTGTGTCTTTTGATTTCTTGACTGCTGCTTCCATGGCTGTTGATTGTGGATCCAAGTAGAATGAAATCCTTCACAACTTCAATCTTTTCTCCATTTATCATGATGTTGCTCATTGGTCCAGTTGTGAGGATTTTTGTTTTCTTTATGTTGAGGTGTAATCCATGCTGAAGGCTGTGGTCTCTTTGATCTTCATTAGTAAGTGCTTCAAGTCCTTTTCATTCTCGATGAATACAAATACTCAAATCTCCTGACCTGGCAGAGATCCCTTCCGTAGCTCCTTGCTGAAAGCAATCAAAACATGAAGCCATCCCCATGTCAGTGGGCCTTGTCCTACAGCATCTGCAGTTGCCCACATGGGAAGTATCCTTTGCAGCCACTTGAAAACAAAATGGCAGGCTGCAATTTTTATTTCACAGAAGTAAGAGGTATCCCGGCTTGTTTGTAATCTTTGACACGTTACTGGCAGTGTGGACGTTAAACAGAATTAGAGCATTCTACATCAAACGTTCTAGTGAGGTTGGGCGCTCTTAAAGAGGTAAATAACCCCTATCAGTAAATCACCCTGAGCTTCCGCACACCATGAACTTTTAAAACGAGTTATTTCACCCCATGCATTATTCAGGATCCCTGGTGATGCCGTGCTTAACTGCTCAGCTGTTAACTGAAAGGCTGGCGGTTCAAACCCACCAGCCACTCTCTGGGAGAAAGATGTGGGGGTCTGCTTCTGTAAGGATTTACAGCCTTGGAAACCCTATGGGGCAGCTGTACTCTGTCCTATAGGGTCGCTATGAGTCGGAATTTGACTGAACAGCAACAGGTTTGGTTTGGTTTGGCTTAAGTATTATTTAGGAACTTTAGTAGCACAACGGTTAAGCGCTCAGTTGCTAACCGAAAGGTTGATGGTTCAAACCCACCAGTAGCTCTGGGGGAGAAAATATCTGATGATCTACTCCCATAAAGATTATATCTAGAAAACCCTTTTGGGGCAGTTCTACTCTGTCACGTGGGGTCACTATGAATCAGAATCAACTGGATGGCACCTAACAACAATTTTCTGCTTCAAGTTCAATTCTCCAAGTATCAGGAACAAGGCCCCCAGAGCTGGCCTTTGCAGTCCCGTTGGCTCCTCCTGGGGTGCCCCTGCATACACCTCTTCACTGCTGCTCCCTCTCTGGGGACCGCACCAGCTGATCCCAGCAGACTCGTGCCAACATGCCCACCGCAGGGCCTGCCTTAGACTCTCAGTGCTCTGCACACCCCTCCCATCACAGTCCCTCGTGCTCTACAGTACAACGGCTGACTCAGTTGCTCCTTTTGCCACTAAGCTCCCAGAGGGAGACTGGGAGTTTTCTGACTCCTACATGCAGGGCCCAACACCACTTCTGCTCACCATCAGCCCAGTGGGTGCTCCGTGAAGTTTCCTGGGATGGACGATGCCTTTCGACCACTTTTCAACATTTTCAAGAAAAGAAGTCCACCCTGCTTGGTTCCCACCCAACACTCCTCACTGGTGAAATGCCAAAAGTACTCCCAAGTGTCAACCCCAGACATCCCTGAGTAGAGCAAACAGTTTGCGACTGTTAACCAAAAAGTTGGAGCATCAAATCCACTAGCAGCACTGTGGAAGAAGGGCCTGGCAGTCTGCTTCCATAAAGATTACAGCCAAGAAAACCCTATGGAGTACAATTCTACTCTGTAAAACAACATGGGGTCACCATGAGTCAGAATGGAATCAATGGCAACAGGTTTGCTTTGGTTTTTGGCCCAGCCCTATAACAAAGGGACAAGGGGTCTCTTCATAAAGAACTAATGACACGACTATGAAATGAATATCCCAAGTCAGCCGAAAGCCAAAATATCTCCAAAAACCCCAGACTTGATTTTTGTTCCTCAAACAATAAGTAAATTCACTCTGTGAAACGTGATGGAATATGCTGGCGGAACATGAAAAATGCTTGGCAGGCAACCCTTCCTATGGGGTCTCAGAAGGCGCCTCTCGGGGGCAGCTCCCCTCCTTCCTGGACCAAGAGGAACGGCTGTCACCACCGGCTGAGGGTGGAGATTTCTACGTCAACAGCTTCTGCCTAGGACTTGGCAAGGCAGGTGGTTCAGCAGAGGTGAACAGGCGCTGCTCGCCTTTGAGCTGTCTATTTTAAAACATGAAGTTGTTACCGAGGAGAGAAGGGAGTACAGGATGATGCCAGAATCAGCGCCCAACTATTCCGAGTTGTCGGTTTGCCTGACATTTCTTCTTTCATCTCTGCACAAAAGGTCCAAAGTTCACTCTGATATGGTGGAGTGGTTTGCTATGTGATAACCTGCTGGATGTCCTGTGAACTTGTCTCTCCTTTACAAAAGGAGAGGGGAGAGAGGCTTTTAACTCTTCCATGGCTGGCTTCTCTTTCTCCCCATGGTCTCTGTTACACGTGTTCCCAAAGTGTGGTGTTTTGGCCAACTTTCTTCACTCTATAATTTCTTCCTCATAGGACTCAACTCACCTTAATTAAAAAAAAAAAAGTTGCCCTAGTGTCGATTCTCACTCCTGGCGACCCCACGTGTGCAGAGTAGAACTGCTCTGTAGGACTTTCATGGCTGTGACCTTCTGAAAGCAGATTTCCAGGCCCTTCTTCTTTTTTTTTTTTTAATTTTTATTGTGCTATAAGTGAAAGGTTACAAATCAAGTCGGACTCTCATACAAAAATTTATAAACACCTTGCTATATACTCCTAAACACTCTCCCTCTAATGAGCAGCACACTCCTTCCCTCCACTCTCTCTTTTCATGTCCATTCGGCCAGCTTCTGACCCCCTCTACACTATCATCTCCCCTTCAGACAGGAGATGCCAACATAGTCTCATGTGTCTACTTGATCCAAGAAGCTCACTCCTCACCAATATCATTTTCTATCCCATAGTCCAGTCCAATCCCTGTCTGAAGAGTTGGCTTTGGGAATGGTTCCTGTCTTGGGCTAACAGAAGGTCTGGGAACCATGACCTCTGGGGCCCTTCTAGTCTCAGTCAGACCATTAAGTCTGGTCTTCTTATGAGAATTTGGGGTCTGCATCCCACTGCTCTCCTGCTCCATCAGGTGCTCTCTGCTGTGTTCCCTGTCAGGGCAGTCATTGGTTGTAGCCAGGCACCGTCTAGCTCTTCTGGTCTCAGGATGATGTAGTCCCTACTTTATGTGGCCCTTTCTGCCTCTTGGGCTCATAATTACCTTGTGTCTTTGGTGTTCTTCATTCTCCTTTGCTCCACGTGGGTTGAAACCAATTGATGCATCTTAGATGGCCGCTTGCTAGTGTTTAAGACCCCAGACGCCACTCTCCAAAGTGGGGTGCAGAATGTTTTCTTAATAGATTTTATTATGCCAACTGACTTAGATGTGTCCTGAAACCACGGTCCCCAAACCCCTGCCCCTGCTACGCTGCCCTTTGAAGCATTCAGTTTATTCAGGAAACTTCTTTGCTTTTGGTTTAGTCCAGTTGTGCTGACCTCTCCTGTATTGTGTGTTGTCTTTCCCTTCACCTAAAAGAGTTCTTATCTATTATCTAACTAGTGAAAACCTTTTCTCTCCCTACCTCCCTCCCCTCTCTCGTAACCATCAAAGAATATTTTCTTCTCTGTTTAAACCATTTCTCGAGTTCTTATAATAGTGGTCTTATACAATATTTGTCCTTTTGCAAATGACTAATTTCACTCAGCATAATGCCTTCCAGATTCCTCCATGCTATGATATGTTTCACGGATTCATCATTGTTCTTTATTGATGTGTAATATTCCATTGTGTGAATACCATAATTTAATTATCCATTCATCCATTGATGGGCACCTTGGTTGCTTTTATCTTTTTGCTGTTGTAAACAGGGCTGCAATGAACATGGCTGTGCATATATCTGTTCGTGTAAAGGCTCTTATTTCTCTAGGGTATATTCCAAGGAGTGGGATTGCTGGATCGTCTAACCAAAGGGTCGGCAGTTCGAATCCGCCAGGCGCTCCTTGGAAACTCTATGGGGCAGTTCTACTCCGTCCTATAGGGTCGCTATGAGTCAGAATCAACTTGAAGGCACTGGGTTTTGGGGGTTATGGTAGCTCTATTTCTAGCTTTTTAAGGAAACGCCAAATCGATTTCCAAAGTGGTTGTATGGTTTTACATTCCCACCAGTTTGTCCACAACCTCTCCAACGTTTATTATTTTGTGTTTTTTGGGTTAATGCCAGCCTTGTTGGAGTGAGATGGAATCTCCTTGTTGTTTTGATTTGCATTTCTCTAATGGCTAAGGATCCTGAGCATTTCCTCATGTATCTCTTAGCTACCACAATGTCTTCTTCAGTGAAGTGTCTGTTCATATCCTTTGCCCATTTTTTGGTTGGATTGTTTGTCTTTTTGTGGTTGATTTTTGCTGTATCATGTAGATTTTAGAGACAAGACCCTGACTGGAAATGTCATAGCTAAAAACTTTTTCCCGGTCTGTAGGTAATCTTTTTACTCTTTTGGTGAAGTTGTTAGATGAGCATAGGTTTCTGATTTTTAGGAGCTCCCAGTTATGTGGTTTCTTTTCTGCATTGTTAGTAATATTTTGTATAATGTTTATGCCATGTGTTAGGGCTTTTAGCATTGTCCTTATTTTTTCTTCCATGATCTCTATTGTTTTAGATTTTATATTTAGGTCTTTGATCCATTTTGCATTAGTTTTTGTGCATGGTGTAAGGTATGCATCTTGTTTCATTTTTTTTTTTTTTTTTCCGATGGATGTTCAGTTATGCCAGCAGCATTTGTTAAAAAGACTGTCTTTTCCGCATTTAACTGACTTTGGGCCTTTGTCAAATATCAGCTGCTCATATGCACTGGGTTTTTTTTTTTTTTTTTTTTCACTTCTGGATGGATTTATGTCTGGATTCTCAATTCTGTTCCATTGGTCTATGTACCTGTTGTTGTACCAGTACCAGGCTGTTTTGACTACTGTGGCGGTGTAATAGGTTCTACAATCAGGAAGAGTGAGGCCTCCCACTTTGTTCTTCTTTTTCAGTAATGCTTTACTTATCCAGAGCCTCTTGCCCTTCCATATGAAGTTGATAATTTGTTTCTCCATCTCATTAAAAAACATCATTGGAATTTGGATTGGAACTTCATTGTATCTATAGATCACTTTTGGTAGAATAAACATTTTTACAATGTTAAGTCTTCCTATCAATGAGCAAGGTATATTTTTCCACTTATGTAGGTCTCTTTTGGTTTCTTGAAGTAGTGTCTTGTAGTTTTCTATGTATAGTCTTTTACATCTCTGGTAAGGTTTATTCCTAAGTATTTTATCTTCTTATGGGCTACTGTAAACAGTATTGATTTGGTGATTTCCTCTTCGATGTTCTTTTTGTTGGTGTAGAGGAATCCAACTGATTTTCGTATGTTTATCTTGTATCCTGATACTCCCCTGAACTCTTCCATTACTTTCAGTAGTTTTCTTGAGGATTCCTTAGGGTTTTCTGTGTACAAGATCATGTCCTCTGCAAATAGAGATAATTTTACTTCTTCTTTACCAATTTGGATGCCCTCTATTTCTTTATCTAGCCTAATTACTCTAGCTAGGACCTCCAGCACAATGTCGAATAAGAGTGTTGATAAAGGGCGTCCTTGTCTGGTTCCCAACCTCAAAGGGGATACATTCAGGCTCTCTCCATTTAGGATGATGTTGGCTGTTGGCTTTGTATAAATGCCCTTTATTATGTCGAGGAATTTTCCTTCTATTCCAATTTTGCTGAAAGTTTTTATCATGAATTGGTGTTGAACTTTGTCAAATGCCTTTTCTGCATCGATTGATAAAATCATGTGGTTCTTGTCTTTTGTTTTATTTCTATGATGGATTCCATTAATTGCTTTTCTAATGTCGATCCATCCCTGCATAAAAAAAAATGTTGAACCATCCCTGCATACCTGGTATGAATCCCACTTGGTCATGGTGAATTATTTTCTTGATACGTTGTTGAATTCTATTGGCTAGAATTTTGTTGAGGATTTTTGCATCTGAGTTCATGAGGGATATAGGTCTGTAATTTTCTTTTTTTGTGGCGTCTTTACCTGGTTTTGATATCAGGGATATACTGCCTTTATAGAATGCATTTGGGAGTATTCTGTCCTTTTCTATCTTCTGAAATACCTTTAGTTGTAGTGGTGTTAACTCTTCTCTGATTGTTTGGTAGAACTCTCCAGCGAAGCCATCTGGGCCAGGGCTTTTTTTATTGGAAGATTTTTTATTACCTTTCCAATCTCTTCTTTTGTTATGTGTCTATTTAGTTGTCCTACCTCTGTTTGTGTTAGTTTAGGTAGGTAGTGTGTTTCTAGGAATTCATACATTTCTTCTAGGTTTTCAAATTTGTTAGAGGACAAATTTTCATAGTAATCTGATATGATTCTTTTAAATTCAGTTGGATCTGTTGTAATATTGCCCATCTCATTTCTTATTCAGGTTATTTGCTTCCTCTCCTGTTTTTCTTCTGTCAGTTTGGCCAATAGCTTATCAATTTTATTGATTTTTTTTTTCAAAGAATCAGCTTTTGATCTTGTTAACTCTTCCAAATTTTTCTGTTTTATTTAGTTCTGCTCTAATTTTTATTATTTCCTTTCTTCTAGTGCCTGAGGGTTTCTTTTGTTGTTCTCTTTCTTTTTGTTCAAGTTGTAGAGATAATTCTTTGATTTTGGCCCTTTCTTCTTTTTGTATGTGTGCATTTATTGAAATAAATTGACACCTGAAAACTGCTTTTGCTGTGTCCCAAAGGACCTGATAGGAAGCGTTTTCATTCTTGTTGGATTCTATGAATTTCTTTACTCCATCCTTAATGTCTTCTATAACCCAGTCTTTTTTGAGCAGAGTACTGTTCAGTTTCTAAGTGTTTAATTTCTTTTCCCTGCTTTTTCAGTTATCAATTTCTACTTTTATGGCCTTATGATCAGAGAAGATGCTTTGTAATATTTCATTGTTTTGGATTCTGTTAAGGCTTGCTTTATGACCTAAAAATGTGGTCTATTCTAAAGAATCTTCCACGTGGGTTGGAAAAGGAAGTATACTTGGTCGCTTTTGGGTGGGGTGTTCTGTATATGCCTATGAGGTCGAGTTGGTTGATTGTGGCATTTAGATCTTCTGTGTATTGAGTTTCTTTCTGGGTGTTCTGTCCTTCACCGAAAGTGGTATGGTGAAGTATCCTACTATTATTGTCAAGCTGTCTCACTTTTCAATGCTGATAGATTTGTTTTATGTATCTTGCAGCCCTGACATTGGGTGCATAACTGTTTAATATGGTAATATCCTTCTGGTATATTGTCCCTTTAATCATTATATAGTGTCTTTTCTTATCCTTTGTGGTCAATTTAACTTTGAAGTCTATTTTGTCAGAAATTAATTTTGTCACTCCTGCTCTTTTTTGATTGTTGTTTGCTTGATATATTTTTTCCATACTTTGAGTTTTAGTTTGTTTGTGTCTCTAAGTCTAAGGTGTGTCTCGTAGGCAACATATAGACAGATTTTTTTTTTTAATCTATTCTGCCGCTCTCTTTCTCTTTATGGGTGCATTTAGTCCATTATCATTCAGCATAATTATGGATAGGTATGAGTTTAGTGCTGTCATTTTGATGTCATCTTTTGTGTGTTGTTGACAGTTTCTTTTTCCCACTTAATTTTTGTGCTGAGTAGTTTTTCTTTTTATATTGTCTTTTCCTCTTATTTGTTGTTGTTGATTTTGTTTCTACTGAGTCTCTATTTTTTTCTTACATTTTATTTTGATGAGTAGGATAGTTAGTCTCCTTTGTGGTTACCTTAATATTTACCACTGTATTTCTAAGTTTAAACCTAACTTTTACTTCTTTATATTGCCTTGTCTTCTTCTCCATATGAAAGATCTATGACTACATTTCTTAACTTAGTCCCTCTTTATTATTTTAATGTTGTCTTCTTCTGCATAATGACATTGCTGTTTTCCTGTTTTGAGCATTTTTTAGTCTTGATTTATTTTTGTGATTTCCCTGCTTGGGTTGACTTCTGATTGCTCTGTCCAGTGTTCTCGTCTTGGGTAGATACCTGATATTATTGATTTTCTAACCAAAGAACTCCCTTTAGTATTTCTTATAGTTTTGGTTTGGTTTTTACGAATTCCCAAAACTTCTGTTTATCTGGAAATGTCCCAATTTTACCTTTGTATTTGAGAGACAGTTTTGCTGGATATATGATTCTTGGCTGGCAATTTTTTTCCTTCAGTGCTTTATGTAAGTCATCCCATTGCCTTCTTGCCTGCATGGTTTCTGCCAAGTAGTCTGAGCTTATTCTTATTGACACTCCATTGTAGGTGACTTTTTGTTTATCCCTAGGAGCTCTTAAAAGTCTCTTTTTATCTTTGGTTTTGGCAAGTTTGGTTATAATACATCTTGGTGACTTTCTTTGAAAATCTACCTCATGTGGAGTTCGATGAGCATCTTGGATAGATATCTTCTCATCTTTCATGATATCAAGGAAGTTTTCTGCCAACAAATCTTCAACAATTCTCTCTGTATTTTCTGTTATCCCTCCCTGTTCTGGTACTCCAATCACTCATGGGTTATTTGTCTTGATAGAGCCCCACATGATTCTTAAGATTTCTTCTTCTTTTTTAATTCTTTTATCTGATTTTTCTTCAAATATATTGGTGCCAAGTGCTTTATCTTCAAGTTCACCAATTCTCCCTTTCACTTGCTCAATTCTGCTCCTCTGACTTTCAGCTGAGTTGTCTACTTCTGTAATTTTATTATTAATCTTCTGAATTTCTGATTGCTGTCTGTCTATGGATTCTTCCAGCTAATTTAATTTTTCCTTATGTTCTTGAATAACATTTTTAATTGCTTCAGATACTTAATCTGCATGTTCCTTGGCTTGTTCTGCATGTTGTCTGATCTCCTTTCTGATGTCTTGAAGAGTTCTGTATCTTAATCTTTTGTATTCTGCATCCAGCAATTCCAGAAAGGCACCTTCATCCAGAAGATCCTTTGATTCTCTGTTTAGAGAGGTTTTTGAAGCGATCATGGTCTGTTTCTTTATGTGGTTTGATATTGACTGTTGTCTCCGAGCCATCTATAAGTTATTATATTCATTTATTTTATGTTTGCTTACTGTATCCTAGTTTCTTGCTTTGTTTTGTTTTGATTTGCCCAAATGGGTTGCTTGAGTGAGCCAGCTTGATTATTTTCACTTTTGGAGCTCTGACATCCTGTCACCAGGTGGCTAGAGCTGTTATTAGGTATATGAGCTTATGAGTTCATTCACTTTTCTTGTATGGATTCAGCTCAGGTGTCCAGGTAGCTGGTCATCATGTGTGTGATACGGTCTCTGTCCGACAGTCTTAGAGGGGCAGAGGTGATTGGGGTAGGTACAGGTATCTGATTGCAGCAGGGGATCATGCTGTGAATAAAGCAGTGTGCTGAGAACCATCCCCTGGGTGTCTCTGAGGAGCGCAAGTCCCTGTTCTCTACAGCGTACAGGTGGGTGGGTTCTGCAGATAGACCATAGGCACCCAATGCTTTTGGTTGTTAGGGCTGGGAGGTACCATTTTTCCTTGGACCCCTGTTACAGGTGGCTGGGTGACCTGAATGAAGCCACCAGTCCTTAGGCCCCTGATGTGGGTAGGTGAGGACTCTGTTTAATAGCCAAAGTGGCGTTCAAATACCAAACACCCACCTCTCCACCACACAGCTTAAACAGTAACCGTCTGCCAGCAAGGGCCTATTCTCCTGAAATAGGCCCACACAGATCCATGTGGGGAGGAAAGGTATTCAGAGTCTATGGACCCTTTATGCCTGAACAGGATTCACTTCTGTCCTGAGCTCCCCCAGTTAGTGGAGCTGACAAATTATCTTTTCCCCCGATGTGAATTTATTCCTTCTCCAAGGCAGGGAGGATGGCTCCAATTCTCAACAGAGCCTATCTCAGGCCCAGGAATATGAACAGCCACTGTAGCTGGCTTGAAGGAAAGAAAGTGCGGTAAAATATATGCAAGTACTTAGCTTTTACCTAGAGTGCCGTTCTTCTCTGGTTCCAGAAGCGTGAGCAGGCTGTGCGGCTGGCTGCTTCTCCCTGTGGAAACTGTGCCCAAAAGCTACTACCAGCCTGCCACAGCCCCTCCTGGGAATGGTGCCTGAGGGATCCCAGTGATTCAAGTCCGGCAACTCCTCTCTGCTTCTGAACTGCCTGTCTCGCCCCCTGCCTCTCAGTCCATTTTCTAACTTTGCCTTTGATGTTCAGGGCTTCTAGCTTGTCATAAACATAATCATTTCACTTGATTTTTTGGGTCTTTGTTGTAAGAGGGATCTCTGGAAGCACCTGGCTGTTCTGCCATCTTGGCCCTGCATCTCCAGGGCTTTCTTCTGAGGTACCTCTGGGTGGGCTCAAACTGCCCAAGTTTTGGTTGGTGGTGCAAACAGTTAAGCCCTTGTCTGCAAACTGAAAAGTTGGCAGTTTGAATCCAGCCAGATCAGAATAGACATGAGGATGCCGAAGGCCTAATGAACTGTATGGTAAATTTATTATCTTTGAAGAATCCAGGGAATTCTGAACTTGGAAACACATGGCTCCCAGGGTTTTGGATAAAGTGTTATTGACCTGTGGAAGTGGTGATATGACTCAGTGGTGTAAGGAACAAGGCCAGGCTGTCGAGTTAGCTGGTTCTCCTGCATGTTGTGCCACTTCCTACCTACAGGACTTGTCAGGTCACCAGTCTCTTTCCACTGGCCATAAAATGGGATGAACTGATCCAGCATTTTTGTCACATGGTATTATTATGACTCCACCATCCATCTCTCTGTCATACTGTGGTGGATTGTGTGTTGCTGTGATGCTGGAAGCTATGCTAGTAGTATTTCAAATCCCAGCAGGGTCACCCATGGTGGACAGGTTTCAGCAGAGCTTCTAGACTAAGACAAGCTGGGAAGAAAGGCCTGGGAATTTACTTCTGAAAATTAGCCAGTGAAGACCATATGGATCACAACAGAACACTGGCCAACTCACTTCCTTTGGCTACATCATCAGAAGGGATCAATTGCTGGAAGAGGACATTATATTTGATGAAATAGAGGGCCAGCAAGGGCAAGGGAGACCCTCATTGAGATGAGCTGGCACAATAGCTACAAACATGCCAGAGGATGTAAGGATGATGCAGGGCCAGGCAATGTTTTGTTCTGTTGTGCATAAGGTCACCATGAGGTGACCTCAACTTGATAGCAGCTCTCTATCTATTATGAATACCAAAGAACATGGTAGATACTACAGCCTGTAAAGTGATGCATAATTATTTTTAATACAATTTCATACTAAAGTTAAAATTTTGGACCAGGCTAGAAAAACAGCAGTCATATATCCTTTTGATAAATTATTTCATGATCGTTTCCCTGAGGATTTCTACATTCTTCAAATTCTGATTTATTAACTGTAATTTAAAAATTCTGAACTTCTTCTAATAGAGATACAATAAAGTAGTAAGAAACAGAGTTTAAATCTCCTAAAATTCAGATTTCTAGGTTCCATGGAGGTTGAAGCAAAGAGGTCACCTTGAAGACTAAGGTGCTCCTGACCCAAGCCACGGTGTTTTCAATTGCCTCATACACATGCGAAAGCTGGACAATGAATAAGAAGGCCAAAGAAGAGCTAACATCTTTGAAATACGATGCTGACGAAGAACATTGAATATACGATGGACTGCCAGAAGAACAAACCTGTCTTGGAAGAAGCATAGCCACAATGCTCCTTAGCAGCAAGGATGGGGGGACTTCATCTCACACACTTTGGACATGTTATCATGAAGGATCAGTCCCTTGAGGACATCATCCTTGGTAAAGCATAGGGTCAGCAAAAAGGAGGAAGACCTTCAATGAGATGGATTGACACAGTGGCTGCAACAATGGGCTCAAGCATAATAATGACTATGAGGATGGTGCAGAACCAGGCAGTGTTTTGTTCTGTTGTACACAGGGCGCTATGAGTCAGAACTGACTCGACAGTATCTGACAACAACAACACCACGGAGGTTGAGGTGACCCACCGAGGCCACAGCCCTGAGATGATCTTCTGAAACTTGAGTCTTGAAAACTGGTCTCCTGAAAGTCATCTTTAAGGCAAACGATAGTTTTGCCCAATCAGTAAAGAACATCTGCCATGGGCGTTGTGATCTTTTAAAGGATTATCTATGTGCAGTCAGTTTTGAGAAACAGAAACTTCGAAGGTGAGACTAGAGCTATGTTTTGGGGTAAATCAGTCATTATTGCTCTTTAGGACAATGCTGTATGAAATTCTTCCTGACCACGAGTTATTTTTTATCAGTTCTGTTCCAGCCTTTTCCACAGCAATGTCAATAAGATGGGGGTATAAGAATCTTTGGAAGTTCTTTTCTCTTCAGTGAAAATGTTATACCGATTTGCAAATCATATATTAAGTAAACTTCAATCTCAGTACAACTTGAACAAGGCAAAGTCACAGAAGCTTCCTAGACACATTCAAACACCTTGAGGGACTAAGTTACTGGAGCTCAGGGCTGGGGACCATGGTCACGGGGGACAGCTAGGTCAATTGGCATAACATAGTTCATAAAGAAAATGTTCTACATCCTACTTTGTTGAATAGCATCTGAGGTCTTAAAAGCTTGTGAGCGGCCGTCTAAGATACATCTATTGTTCCCATCCTACTCGGAGCAAAGGGGCATCAAGAAAACCAAAGGGGAAAGGAAAATATTAGTCCAAAGGACTAATTGACTACATAAACCACAGCCTCCACCAGCCCATGCCCAGAAGAAATGAATGGTGCCCGGCTACCACCACCGACAGCCCTGACAGGATCCCAATAGAAGGTCCCAGACAGAACAGGAGAAAAATGTAGAACAAAATTCAAATTCCCTAAAAAAGATCAGGCTTGCTGGTCTGACAGAGACTGGACGAACCCCCGAAACTATGGTCCCTGGACACCCTGCTAACTCAGAACTGAAGCCACTACTGAAGTCCACATTTCAGCTAAAGATTAGGCAGCACTATAAAACAAATAATAACACACCTGAGGAACGTACTTCTTAGTTCAATCAATTATAAGAAACTAAATGGACGGCACCTCCCCAAAAGCAAAGGAGAAGGCAGGAAGGGAGAGGAAAACTGGACAAATGGACATGAAGAACCCAGGGTAGAAAGGGAAAGGCGGAGAGTGCTGACATATTGCAGGGATTGCAACCAATGTCAGAAAACAATTTCTGTATAAATTTTTTAATGAAAAGCTAAGTTGTGCTATAAACTTTCACTGAAAACACAATTAAATAAAATAAATAAACAAAGCGATCAATTTCTATTACTAGCTTAACATGATTTTTATTTTAACAGTAGAAATCAAAACCTTAAAATTCTAAGATACATCTCTTGGTCTCTTTGTATAAGCATACTCTTCAGTTTGGTGTTCTTATTTGCTGCAACCAGAGAAGAAAACAGACCAGCCAGACCCCTCGGGAAAATTATTGTAGTTGGATGAACAATAGTTCAGTTCATGACAAACAGAAAGTAGACACAGATTTTTAATCCCCTGGGTCCCAAAGACGTCATTCTGTAGCATAGTCAAGGGCCAGCTACGGTATCAGCCTGTTCCTCTGCTTCAACCCCAGGAAATCTGGCAGGGTTGCCACTGATAAATCAAATCTTAGGACTCATTGGGCCATTTCTGCAGATGATTCTTGGCACTGAGAAGATGGATGAATCACAAGATGAAAATGGATTCTCTGCTGCGTATATAGAAAGTCCCTGGTGGTGGAACAGCTCAAACGCATCCAGTGATGCCTCAGGAAAAGGCTTAGTGATCTGCTTCCGTGGATTTCCTAACTCATGGGCTCATCATGAGTGGGTATCAACTCAAAGGCAACAGGCTGGGTTTCTGGTATATGCATAAATGATTCTAAAAGGAGACTAAAGTGTTCGAAAAATGCATATGGTTTTATCTCTGGCTGCCTGTTCAAACAAAAGAACAGTACTTGCAGATCTAGACAAAAAGAAGAGGAATGAGTCTTTCTTGTCATGGTGTGCTCCCGTCCCAGCACCCAGATCCTCAAACATGGAATACGTTCAGTGGATGTTTGGTAACTAAGTCAATCAGTCAACAATTTCGAATTCTTATGCACTCCAGACTTTCTGGAACCATGGAGGCTGGATGAACCCCTGAAACTGCTGCCCTGAGATAGTTTTTAAAACTTAAACCAAAAATAGCCCCTGAAGTCATGTTAAAACCAAACAATTGTTTAACTTAACTAGTAAAAAATGTCTGCCTTGAGCACTGTGCTCTTTTAAGAACTATCTATATAGGATCAAAGGAGCCCTGCTGGTGCAGTGGTTAAGCATTTGGCTGCTAAACAAAAGGTCTGTGGTTCAAAACCACCAGCTTCTCCATGGGAGAAATATGTGGTAGTCTGTTTCCATGAAGATTTACAGCCTTGGAAACTCTATGGGGAAGCTTTACTCTGTCATATAGGGTCGCTATAGGCCGGAATCGACTCGACGGGAATGGGTATATGGGATCAAATTGACAACAGCAACTCGAAAGGTTAGATAGGAACCTTAGGGGGCAGTGACTTTACGCTAAGGGAGGGGAGCAACTCAGAAAAGGAGGGTGAGAATGGTTGCACAATTCAAAGAATGTAGCCAGTGTCACTGGACTATACATGTAGAAACCGCTGGATTGGTATATGTTTCACTGTGTATATTCTCAACAAAAACAACACAATAAGAAAATTAAAAAAAAAAAAAAAAAAACTTCCCCATTGTTCTGCCACAAAGCATGAAATTCCCAGCACTCTTTCTCCTGAAGGGACCAGGCACTTGTTCTGGGTTTTGAGATCTTGTTATAGAAATCCAGGTCTTGGGTTTGGCCAAGGTCAAGAAAAATGGTTTAGGTACGGATGAATCCGTCATCAGCATTGGTGTGTAGAACGGGGCCCAGAGAGAAGAGATTACAAGGTCAATCATGTTTGGCAGGGAGGGATAGGTGGCAAGGAGACAACTAGCTTGGGGCTTGGATATCCTGGCAGTATTCAACTGGAGTGAAGAGGCAGAACAGCATGGCATGGGGGACATCCAAAGAAGAAGGTGCTTGCTCCTGCTGAGTGGTCTCATCTAGGGAGGGGTCTTCTTTGAACATTGCATTTGGCTTTCCAGCAGGAAGATCTATGTTCCTTTGATTTCAGACTGATGGAGCCAAAAAACCCATTGCCATCAAGTCAATTCAGACTCATAGCAACCCTATAGTACTGAGTAGAACTCTTCCATAGGGTTTCCTAGGAGCAGCAGGTAGATTCTAACTGCCAACCTTTTGGTTATCAACCAAGCTTTTAACCGCTGCATCACCAGAGTTCCTTCTCAGCCTGAGAGAGGTACTTTTTTCTGTAGTCGCTTTAATAACCCATTCTGTTCCCTCTCATAGTCTGTTGGGAGCAGCTATAGTCCACGGGGTAGGCAGGATGACTCATCTGGGGCAGCTGACACCCCATTGACAACTAAGCTCATGCAGCGGAGCTGCCCATGACACCAGTCCCCTCCAGGCTCATCCCCTCAGTGCTGCCTGTCCATGGAGGAGGGCCAGCCCTTGACACAGAATTCAGTTTAATATTTATTGATGGATTACTTGCTACACGCTCTCTCTGCTAGTTCCCACAGGGATCTTATTTAAAGCTGCTGATGGAGACCCTGGGCTTATGATGCCTACAACTGTTTACAAGAGAGGGGGCACACAGTAGTAGTTAGGAGCCTAAGCTGTGGAGCCAGACTGCTGGGTTTACAGGAGGTACTACATATGGAATTAAAAATTGCATTTGAATTTCGTTATTTGCAAGATGAGCAAGAGACTAAGCCTATCAGCCCATATCCTCCTCCCATCCTTGGAATAACATCTCCCTGCTGCTGCTCACCTGCCAGCCACTGACATCCATGCTTCACCAGTCGGTTTCCTTCTGTTCTCACACCTGCTCTCTGCAGGTGGCATTCGTAGTCCCAGTGCCACAAACAAACAAACAAAAAAAAAAAAACCTTGCCATCGAGTTGATTCCGACTCATAATGTCCCTATAGGACAGAGTAGAACTGCCCCACAGGGTTTCCACAGAGCTGCTGATGGATTCAGACTGCTGACCTTTTAGTTAGCAGCCGAGCCCTTAACCACTGTGCTACCAGGACTCCTCAGCCCCATCGTACAGCTAAGGAAACAAGAGTAGGCCATCGAGTCACTTGCTCAAGACGGGGTCAGTGTCCTGCCTTTACCGTGCCCCCTCGCGTACAAAAGCTTTTATTTGCTCACTCAGTTGCTAATCTACATGCCTTCAATTCCATCTTCTCCGCTCGTCTACAAGGAGCCCTGGTGGTGCAAGAGGTAGGTGTTTGGCTGCTAACCGAAAGGTTGGCAGTGGAACCCCTCAACGCCCCGCCAGCAGCTCTACAGGAGAAAGACCTGATGCTCTGCTCCCGTAAAGATTACAGCCTAGGAAACCCTATTGGGCGGTTCTACTCTGTTACATGGGGTCACTGTGAGTTGGAATCACCTCAACGGCACCTAACAACAACAACGATAACCTCCCATTTATGGCCACTTTTCTCCCAGCCTCCCCCCTCCAAACAAGAGACAAAAGGGGGACATGGAAAAGCAGGAGAAGAAGAAAAAGCAAGACAACACTAAACTTAAACAAAATCCTGGTCTGTATTTGCAAATCTGGTTCCTGAGGTGCATTTCCTTGTGTTAACTGGTTGGCAAATGGTAAGATGAAGCCTTCTCTTCGGGGAATCGTGAAGAACGTCAAAGCTAAGGTCCTTAAACTCAAGGATCTTTCAGTTCCTGGGGAAAGCTGGGCAAACACAAATACTACAAGGTTGTTCTGTTCACTCAGTCTGCTAATTAACGTAGAAAAAAATTCACAACCTTATCAATGTTGGTTTCCCTCCAGGTTGAAGGTACGAAGTTGATCCTGTTCACCCACTCTGCTAATTAATGTAGAAAAGATGTACAACCTTATCCATGGTGGTTTTCCTCTAGGTTGGGGGTACAAAGTTGGTCCTGTTCGCTCAGTCTGCCTGTGGGAGATGTGAGAGTGAAGTTCAAGTACTTAAAGTAAAAGCAAAAATTGTATTATTTTATGAATTGACGTTTCAAACTCAGAAATGGAGCCGACTTCTTGTAGATTGGTTCTTTTAATAACAGGCAAGCAAATCTGAAGGGCTCTCAAATATGGTTGACAAATGTTCTTGCTAATTTACTTGGAGCAAGTCCATAGCAAATGAGATTATGGAAACTTCTTTTAAAGTGGTAAATAGAAGAGGTGCAGTGGTTAAAAGCTGGAATCCACCACCCACTCCTTGGAAACCCTATGGGGCAGTTCTGCTCTGTCCTATAGGGTCGCGGTGAGTTGGAATCGACTCCACCGCAACAGGTTTAGTTTTTTTTGTTTGTTTGTTCTTTTAATTCTGCTTACTTCAGCTCTGTTGGGTGGTATTAATGCATGTCTATTGAGTATTGAGTTTCAAACTATTCCAAACTTTTGAGAAAAGGTCCATTTTATGATTTCTAGGTTCAAAATGTCAATTATATATATATATGAGATGTTTGGGGCTAAAAAAAGTATATTTTTTAATGTACATTTATGAAGCCTCCATTCTTCCTCTAAGCTTGAGTCCTGCACTCCCACCGGCTATTAGATGTCCTGCAGGCATCTCAAGCTCAGCACTGCCAAATCCCAGTTCACTTCCTCTCCACTGCTCTTTCTCCCTAATTCTTATGGCTGTCTGCCCAGTCAGCGCACCTGGGGACCTTGGTAGAATCTGTGACTCCCCCCCCAATCTAGCTGTCCACATTTAATCAATCATCAAGTCTCGTTACTTCTGTCTCTGAAGTATTTCTTGAGCACCGTGCTTCTTTGAAACACTATTTCCACTGTGAACTTCGGCCCACGTTGTCAGTTGTCAGCTCCCTCGGCTACTGGCTACTGTGGTGCTCTCTCTTCCCCTCCCCCAAGGTTTCTCCTGCATCCAGTTTCTATCACATCCCTTCTGTCATGGGCTAAATTATGTCCCCCAAAAGATACGTCGAAGCCTTAATCCCTGTACCTGTAAACACGACTTTGTTGAGAAACAGGGTTTTTCTCTGCTGAGGTCACCAGTTAGGCTAACAAGGTCATGCTGGGTGGATCCTAATCCCAGTCCTTCTGAGTTGGGTCTTATAAAAAGAGTCACACACTGGGGAAGACAACAGGTCAGGATCTGTCTACAAGCCAAGGAACACCTGAGACCCCCAGAAGCTGCAAGAGACAAGGAAGGATCTTCCTATAGAGACTTTAGAGGGGGCATGGCCCTGGTGACGTCCTGAATTCAGACTGCAGCCTCCAAACCAGTGAGACAGGGCATCTCAGTGTTCTACCGCTGCCATGACAAAATACTGCAAAGTGTCACTGAATGTCTCATTTGCACAAGAAATCACTTCAGTAAAAGCAAAAAAAAAAAAAAATTACTATTTAATGTAAAGGAAGCTAAATGACCAACTCATGAGCCTGTTCTTCCACTAATCAATCGGCTCGCATTTTCAGACGGACTCCCTGAAAACATTCTCTCCTAGTTATGCTACACGGTCAGAAGCCATCCCTCTAATGTTCACAATATTCCTATTCATTCCAGTAGCATTCGATAGCCTTAACATGCGGGTAAATATTTAACATATGGGGAGTTGAGAAAATAAACTTAACACGGGCTATCATAATTTGAAATCAGTACACATTATAACATTCTTCCATTAGACTGAAATCACATTCATTGTACTGTCAACATTTTGACCTCAGAGACCACTCAAAGATGGCTAAAAGCCATTTATTAAGTGCTAATCGACCTGACCAGATTAAAACCGTATATTTACCACACATGGCATTATAAATCTATTCATGCATTTGACAACTGGCGAGTCATTCAGGGTACATGCCCTCAGATGGCAGTGCGCTATACCACTGCAGCTTAAGAAAACAGTTAACCAGTGGCTTTTGTTCACAACAAAATCGTAGAGCCATCTTTTTGAAGAGAGTAAAGTTTCTTTAGCGTTGGAAGGAAAATGCTTAACTTATAACTGCATATATTAGAAGTCATCACCTTAGGAACAAAGCTCAGCCCTACGTTAACTCATAAAACTTTCACCCAATTACCAGGAGGTTTATTAAATAATGTTTATAATAAAGCCAGCTGCTCCAAAATGATTACAAGCAAACTCATGTGAAACACAATTGTTTGGCCACATCCGACAAAACTGCAATGAGGTCATCTGAAAAGGGACTTTGTGTTTCACTGATGGTATTGACCTTTAATTAGTAACCTAGAAGACACCTAAATTTGGTTGGTGTTTCTTCTCTGTTTGTCTTCTTCCCCCTGTCCCCCCATGGGGTAAGATCCCTCAAGAAGGGTCTAGGTCTTATTTGGCATTGTATCCCCAGCACCTCTGTACAGTAAATGGTTGAATAAATGGAGCACGGGAAAGTATTTTTTAAAAGAATACAGTGTCTTAGCCTTCAGGCAACTGATGCATATGAGAACCTTCCACAATGTCTTTGTTGTGTTTTCTATTTACACGGTGGAAATCTCCCACGAGGGGCTGGCATCTTCCTTACGTCACAGATGTTCTGACCCACATGGAGTCCTGGTGGTGCAGCGGTTAAGAGTTTAGGCTGCTGACCAAAAGGTCAGCAGTTGGAATCCACCAGCCTCTCCTTGGGAGCCCTGTGGGGCAGTTCTACTCTGTCCTATCGGGTTGCTATGACTCAGAATCGACTCAATGGCATTTTTTTTTTTTTTATGACCCATAGACTATCATTTATCAGCTCCCCATTGCTCTGCTGAAGGACGCATTCGCAGTAAGACCTTTCGAAGGGTGAGGTGTAGCCACACCTGGAGTGAAGACAAGCACTCCTTCTACCTCAGAAACCACAGAACAAGCAAAAAAATCTTCAAAAACTGGGGAATGTTCTTGCTATATTTACTAATCTGCTCTCGATAAAATAAGACAGGAGCTCTGCTTCACACATTCTAGGTGAAGTCTTTTGCTGTTGTTGTTGGCTTCCATCAAGTCCACCACTGAGCCATGGAGATCCCGTGCACTAGTGAACCAAACGCTGCCCCGTCCCACACCCCCCATGATCAGGTATGAACTGGGCCACTGTGGCTTCTAGGGTTTTCATGGGCTGATTTTCAGGAATAGGTCACCAGGCCTTTCTTCCTGGTCTGGCTCAGTCCAGAAGTTCCTCTGAAACCTGGTCAGCACCATAGCAACACGCAAGCCTCCATGGACAGACGGGCAGTGGCTTCTCGTAAGGAACACTGGCCAGAAATTGAAGCCAGGTCTCCCGTGTAAACCAAAAAACCCACTGCCTTCAAGTCGATTCCAATTCATAGCGACCCTATAGGACAGAGTAGAACTGCCCCATAGAGTTTCCAAGGAGTGGCTGGTGGGTTCAAACTGTCGACCTTTTGGTTAGCAGCCACAGCACTTCACCACTACACCGCCAGGTTTCCATTTCCTGCATGGAAGGCGGGAGATCTACCACTGAACCACCCTGCCCCTACGTATCTAGAGTGGTACACATTGTTACAAGTTCAGTGAGAAGACCTAGTAGAGAATGCAGCAGGGAGTAAGTGCTCAGTACATGCTTGTTGAAGGATGAGTGGATGTCGAGGCTCTAGACAGCTTGGTTTAATGCTCCGTCTTACAAACTCACAACTATTGCCCCATCCTTCTCTCTCTTCCTCAAAACTGTGAATCAGTGGTTGATGAAAGGAAGGAAATTGTGGGGAAACTGAGGTGGTGGTGGGGGTTGCTGCCAGTGAAAGCTATTTAGCAAATACAAGATGGAGTAGCTGCTCCCTGCTCATCGGTGCCCAGAATGGAAGGGAAGGGGCAGAAAGCAGCAGCAGCAGCTAATGACAGGCTAATCCGCCTCTGATTAGGTCAGACCTACCAAGAGTAGGTCCGACCAGGGCCCGCTGACCCAGTGCTTAAATGATGTTGAATTAGCCCCTCCCAGTTCAGCCACCACGTTCAATTTCCTTCCACGCTCCTTGTCACCATGTCCCTTCCTCCCCTTTTCCCTTCAGAATAAAAACTAAAAATCATCATCTTGACAACATAGAGAAAAAAGAAAATCCCCTCCAGGATGAAGTCTTTAACAATGTAATTACCGATGATGGTGATGCTAGAGAAGGACAGAGGTAGCGTTACCCAAAGGTAGGGCCTGAGTTTAAACTGTGAAACCCTGGTGGCATAGTGGTGAGCTCGGCTGCTAACCAAAAGGTCAGCAGTTTGGATCCACTAGGTCCTCCTTGGAAACCATATGAGGCAGCTCTCCTCTGTCCTATAGGGTCACCGTGAGTTGGAATCAACTTGATGGCAGTGGGTTTGGTTTGGGTTTTAATGTGTTTTAACTTGTCTATAATTTTTTTTTTTTTTGACGTAGTATAAAAATTCGGAGTCAGTTGATAAATGGAGTAAGTTGCTGGAGTTTTCCTTTGCCTTGGAATTTGAAAAGATTACATTCTGGTCTGGGAGGAAAGGAAGTCGTTATCAGCCAGGCAGCACTGAGACCTCAGAAAGGTCAACTGGAAGCCTCGGCAGACCTGAAGGTCTTCTCAGCTTGAAGTTTCCGAACTCGGCAAATACTTCGCCTGTTAATCACTCCCCTCAAAACTTAAATATTTATGTTTTCAAAGATATAATTGCACTCCGTTATGTCCAGATTTGCAGCTGGGGAGCTGTCTTACCGCTGCATGAAGTTCTTGTTGATTTGCCTGGTTGAAAAGTCCCCTGGGACTTGGGTTCAGACAGGCCTGGGTTCAATCTGTGATTCCGCTTCTCCAGTGCCTCCTCACCGCGGTATTTAAACCCCTGGTGGCTCAGTAAAATGCCTCCCTCACCAGGCTGTCTTGAGGCTTCAGGAGAGCACCTAGAGAGAGGGCCTGACACACGATAGGTGTTCAATAAGCGGTAGCTATCTTCCCAGTAATTATTTTCATTAAAACTGGTTTTTTGACACTCAAGTTCTAAGACATCTGAGACTTTCCCCAGAAAATCACAAACTTCAGTTTGGTAAAGATGAAACAACAACAATAACAAAGAATCACTTGCAAGAATAATTTTTTTTTAAATGAATAAATTGTTGCCATCAAGTAGGTTCCAACTCATGGCAACCTCATGTACGTCGGAGGAGAGCTTTGCTCCACAGAGTTCTCCATGGCTGATTTCTGGGAAGTAGGTTGCCAGATTTTTCTTCTGAGGTGCCTCTGGATGGGCTGGAACCTCCAGCCGTTCAGTTAATAGCTGAGCACTTAGCTATTTGAATCTTAAAATATCAGCTATCATGACAAAAATTTTAATGAGCTTTTGATTAGGGTAATATGGATTTGAGAAGCTTTTATTTTTGTCAAAAATATAGAATAATTATATAATTCATATGTGCAAACATTAACAAATGCATTTTCTCATGACCTATGTGTATCTCATCACCATCTTCTTTGTCCCAATCTTCCATTGCTTTACGAGTCTAATCTACCAGACACTGACGGCCCTGATGTGGCACAAGCTACCTTATCCACATCTCACATACTTCAGACATGTTGTCTGGAGGGACCCATTCCCGGAGAAGGACATCATGCTTGGTAAAGTGGAGGGTCAGCCAAAAAGAGGAAGACCCTCAATGAGATGGATTGACACATCGGCTGTAACAACGGGCTCAAGCATAACAATGATCGTAAGGATGGTGAAGGACCAGGCAGCGCTTCATTCTGATGTACACGGGGTTGCTACAAGTCTGAAGCGACTTGATGGCACCTAACAACAACACCACCGCCTTATCTTAATTAGTCTTCAACTCAGACAGGAGAAATGTGCTATTATTTGTATTTGAAGATAACAAACCGGCCCCAGAAACATTCATTGACCTGTTAACATCACAAAGTGGTAGGTGCCATCTTGGTTTCTCTTGGAAGAAGTTTTTCGGCAGCTTCACATCTTGATTTTTTTCAGGGCAATCTGCTGTCTTCCACTTCTTGCAGAAAATTTTAACATTGTTCCCATCCACTTATTGTAGAGCCTATCAGTGTATTACCATCAAAAGGTGTTTATTTTAAAGTGCATGTATTAAATCCAGGAGCCCTGGTGGTGAAGTGGTTAAGAACTACAGTGAGCTCTGGCTACTAAACAAAAGGTCGGCAGTTGGAATCCATCAGATGCTCCTTGGAAACCCTACGGGGCAGTTTTACTCTGTCCTGTAGGGCTGCTAAGAGTCAGAATCAACTCAACAGCAACGGATCTGGCTTTGATTTTTGGGTATATTAGATCTATCAAGGCCCTGAGTTGCTGACTGCAGTACTCAGACATTTTTTCAAATCATGGGTGGAGGCTTTCTGATGCCCTCTGTCTTAGTCTCCTAGTGCAGCTGTAACAGAAATAACACAAGTGGGAGGCTCTGAAGAACAGCAAATTATTTCCTCATAGTTTAGGAGGCTAGAGGTCTGAATTCAGAGCACCGGCTCTAGGGGTAGGCTCTCTGTTGTTTCTCGGGGAAGACCCTTACTTCTTTCAGCTTCTGTAGCCCCAGCATTCCTTGGTGATCTCCATGTGACATCTGTCTTCCCCCTGTTTGTGCCTGCCTGTCTGTGTCTATGCTGCTCCTTATAACTAAGAAGTGATTAGGCTTAGGACTCACCCTATGCCAATGTGGCCAGGCACGTGGCAAGTGTCTACTTACTCTACCTCACTTACTCTTCATGGCCCACCTATGAGACAGGCATGATTCCTATTGTTGTTAGTTGCCACTGAGTTGACCACAACTCATGGCGACCCCAAGTGTGCAGAGTAGAACTGCTCTACATGGTTTTCAATGCCCTGGACCTTTCAGAAGCAGATCACAGGCCTGTCTTCCAAGGGTGAGTTCTCACTGCCAACTTTTCAAAAGCTGGTTGTAGAGTGCTTAACTGTTTGTGTCACCTAGCGATCCTAGGTATGACTGTTGCTGCTGTGTGCCATGGATTTGATGCTGACTCATGGTGACCCCATGTGACAGAATAGAACTGGACCACAGAGTTTCCTATTCTGTAATCTTTACAGGAACAGATCACCAGGTCTTTGTCCCTTGGATCCACCAGTTGGGTTCAAATCATGAAATGTTGGGTAACAACCAAGTGCTCAACCATTGCACCACCAGGACTATTTCTACCAAACCAAAACCAAATCCCTTGCCGTTGAGTCAATTCCAACTCATAGCAACCCTATAGAATAGAACTGCATCATAGGGTTTCCAATGAGCAGCTGGGGAATACAAACGCCAACCTTTTGGTTAGCAGCCAAGTTCTTAACCACTGTGCCACCAAATCTCCAGGGCTCCTTCTGTTGCTATTAGGTGCTGTCAAGTCGGTTGCCACTCATAACCACCCTGCGTAAAACAGAACGAAACACTGTCCAGTCCTACATCATCCTCACAATCATTGTGATACGTAAGCCCATTGTTGCAGCCGCTGTGTCAACCCATCTCTTTGAGGATCTTTCTCTTTTTTGCTCACCCTCTACTTTACCAACCATGATGTCCTTCTCCAGGGACTGATCATTCCTGATAACATGTTCAAAAGAAGTCACGCAATCCTGGCTTTTAAGGAGAATTCTGGTTGTATTTCTTCCAAAACAAGATTTGTTCATTCTTTTGGCAGCCCATGGTAAATTCAATATTCTTCTCCAACACCATAATTCAAAGGTGTCAATTCTTCTTCAGTCTTCCTTATTCATTGCCCAGGTTTTGCATGCATAGAAGGCAATTGAAAACACCATGGCTGGGGTCAGGCCCACCTTAGTCTTCAAGGTGACATCTTTGCTTTTCGACACTTTAAAGAGATTGTTTGTAGCAGATTCGCCCAATGCAATGTGTCTTTTGATTTCTTGACTGCTGTTGCCATGGGTGTTGATTGTGGATCCAAGTAAATGAGATCCTTGACAACTTCAATCTTTTCTCCATTTATCATGATGTTGCTTATCGGTCCAGTTGGGAGGATTTTTGTTTTCTTTATGTTGAGGTGTAATCCGTACTGAAGGCTGTGTTCTTTGATCTTCATCAGCAAGGGCTTCAAGTCCTCTTCACTTTCAGCAAGCAAGCTTGTGTCATCTGCATAATGCAGGCTGTAAATGAGTCTTCCTCTAACCCTGATGCCCCACTCTTCTTCATACAGTCCAGCTTCTCGGATTATTTGTTCAGCATACAGATTGAATAAGTATGGTGAAAAATACAACCCTGACGCACACCTTTCTTGAATTTGAGCTACTCAGTATCCCTTTATTCCATTCGAAAGACTGCCCCTATATCCATTTACAGGTTCCTCATGAGCACAATTAATTGTTCTGAAATTCCCATTCTTCTCAATGTTATCCATAATTTGTTATGATCCACACAGTTGAATGTCTTTGCATAGTCAGTAAAACACAGGTAAACATCTTTCTGGTATTCTCTGCTTTCAGCCAGGATCCATCTGACATCAGCAGTGATATCCCCGGTTCCACATCCTCTTCTGAATCTGACTTGAATTTCTGGCAGCTCCCTGTTGATATACTGCTGCAGCCTGAATGATTTTCAGGATAATTTTACCTGCCTGTGATATTAATGATATTTTTCGATAACTTCCACATTCAGTTACGGTCACCTTTCTTTGGAATAAGCATAAATATGAACTCTTCCAGTTGGTAGGCCAGGTAGCTGTCTTCCAAATTTTTGGCATAAATAAGGTGAGTGCTTCCAGCACTACATCCGTTTGTTGAAGCATCTCAACTGGTATTCCGTCAATTCCTGGGGACTTGTTTTTTGCCAGTGCCTTTAGTGCAGCTTGGATCTCTTCCTTCAGCACTGTCTTGATCATATGGTACCTCTTGAAATGGTTCTGAGTGGCTGGTGGATTCAAACTGCTGACATTTTGATTAGCGGCCAAGTTCTTAACCACAGTACTACCAGGGCTCCGGGGCTCCTTCGAGGTATAACTGAACCAAAAAAAAAAAAAAAAAGAAGAAGCCTGTTGCCATCAAGTAGATTCCAACTCATAGTAATCCTTTAGGACAGACCACCTCCCTTTAAAAGAGAAGAAAACTGAGGTTCAGAATATCGAAGTCACTAGCTCAAGGTCACTCTGCCAGGAGGTAGCGTTGTAACTCAAATCCACAGGTTTGGGTGGAATTTCCGGTTGCCAAGAGAAGAAACCTGCTTTGCCCAAGCTTCAGTGATGCTGACAAGCACCATGAGACATCCTAAAAAGAAAACTGAGACCTAGAGCAGCCAAGTAGCTCTCCCTCCTTTCTAATGGTTGCATGATTTTTAAACTCACGAAGAAGGAGAAATGGGCTGAGGCATCTGTAAGTCCCACTCATGCAATGGGCCCCAAGCTGTTGGTCCCAGACTCAATTTAGGCCAAGGGAAACCATCCAGCCACATTGCAGGTCCTCGTGATCGGTGGGGGGCACATAACACTGGGCCCCCAGAGCCCATCCCTCCCATCTCAAGAAGATTCCATCTGGGTTCCCCTGGCCATCTGTGCAGCCACAGACCAAAGACCAACAGAAACAAACTGCCCCAAATGTTGGCCTGGAGCCATGGTGAAAATAGCAAGGCCACAGCTTGACCCCAGGCTGGTCTCCTGCTGGGCTCATGAGTTGAGCAGGCCTCCCAGGAGACCAGTGAGCAATGTCTTGGCGGAGGGTTCTGGTGACGCGGGCATCCACGGTGGAGGCAGCTATTCCCCAAGGAGACAACAGCGTGACAGGAAGCTGAGGCTGCCTCTCCAGCCTCTAGTCAATTGTCATCTGAGAAAAATGTCCTCAAACACCAGGGCTTAAATTACACCTGAATCCACAAGTTAAATCCAGCCTTCAGCCAATCTCAACTTTTCAGTTTTCTTATCACCTCTTATTTGTCTTTGGAGCCCTGATGGCATAGTGGTAAAGAGTTCGGCTGCTAACCAAAAAGTCAGCAGCTTGAATCCACCAGTCACTCCTTGGAAACCCTATGGGGCAGTTCTACTCTATCTTATAAGATCGCTACAGGTCAGTATTGACTTGATGGCAATGGGGCTAGTTTTCCTAGTTTTATTTGTTTTTAGGAGCTCTGGTGGTGCAGTGGTTAAGCATTTGGCTTAACCAAGTGGTTCAAACCCAGCTGCTCCACGGGAAAAGGATGTGGCAGTCTGCTCCACAGGAAAAGGATGTGGCAGTCTGCTTCGGTAAGGATTTACGGCCTTGGAAACCCCATTGGGCAGGTCTGCTCTGTCCTATAGGGTAGTTATGGGTCAGAATTGGCAAAAGGTTTATTTGTCCTTGGAGTCCTGGGGTGGTGCAAAGGGTTAAGTGCTGGGCTACTAACGGAAAGGTTGCTGGTTTGAATTTACCCAATGGAGCCTTGAAATAAAGGCCTGGCAATCTGCTTCCAAAAGGCTGCAGCCTGGAAAACCCTATGGAGCAGTTCTGCTCTGCACACATGAGGTCACTGGGTTGGGATCAACTAGATGGAAACTAAGAGCAACAAAAATTACCTTTTCAGGAGTCCCTTGGTGGGACAATGGGTTAACACACTCAGCTACTAACTGAAAAGTTGGTGATTTAAGTCCACCCAGAGGCACCTTGAAAAAAGGCCTGGCAGTCTCCTGCCTAAAATCAGTCATTGAAAACGCTGTGGAACACAGTTCTGCTCTGACACAGTGAAGGCACCATGAGTCAGAGTTTTCTCCACAGCGACTGGTTCGGTTATCGTCTTTACACTTTGCTTGTTAGGACTGTGCTTTAATGATAACAAGGAACTCTTTTCTTCAGAAGTCCTAAAATACGAGAGTCAGAATTTTGATCAGTGGTATAGTTTCAAAAGAAGAAAGCAGCATTCTAAAAGCAATCTCCTCAAGCTTCCCAGGAATGAACCCCACACCACCTCAATTCCAATTCCCTATTATCACAGGATTTCAAAGGAATAGTTGTCCAGGGTGTCAGCCTGGGAAACACCGTGTTTTCCTCCTGATCTTGCTCATGGGTTGTATTCCTTTATTCAAGGGTTGATGAAACATCCTTGCCTTCTAATTTGTCCTCAAAACAAAACGCATTATTGTGGATTCCTAACGCACCGAGGACATAACCGCGCGCAGCTGTACCCGGCTAGCACGCCCTGTCCCTTTGCCGCCCAGCACTGCCATGATGTCCTGGGGTCCCAGCTCTCTCCTCTCTGCCAGGCTGCGGTCCCCGCGTGGCGCGTGCCTGAGTGCACAGGTGTGGCCCCCACTCCTGGCCTCGCCCAGCGGGAAGGGCAGGGGATGCGGCGTAGCCCCCAGCTCTGACGTCCAGCCGCAAAAGAAACGTCACCTGGTCCATTGTCTGAGTTACTCCCGCTTCGCTGGGGAAGAGCTGGGCAGCCTGGGGTCTCCCCACATCACAGGGGGTGAGGGCAAGGTATGGGGAGAACAGGGCGGGGGTAAGGAGGGGGGTGGGGACACGGAGGGAGCAGGTGAGAAGGAGGAGGCAACCGGGTGGCAGGGAGGAGGAGGATGAAGGGGCGTGAAGGGAAGGAGGCTGGAGGAAGGCTGGGGAGTCGGGAGGGGCTGGAGAGAGGAGGCAGAGGAGAGGGGCAGGGACGGCCTGTGTCCCAGCCGTCCCACGCCTCTCCCATCCCCAGTCACGTGGCCCCTAGCCTGTTTCTTGAGGGAGAAACCTAAGGACCTGAGGGCTGAGCACGTGGGGCTGGAGATCCCCTGCGAGCACCCCCGGGCTCAGCCCTTGTCCCCTCCCCGTGGTGTCGGTGTGCCAGCTTTCCCTGCCCAGCTCAGTGATGGCGCATCAGACTCGGGAAACGCCAGTGCAAAACCCAAGGGAGGGTTAACGCCTTTGGCCCCCCCCAGGCCCCCCAGCTAGGCACCGAGCGCGCCCTAGCCAGGGCCGGCACTAAAGTGGTCCCCAAGGCTCTCTTTCTAATGCCAGGGGACACACTGATGGACGATATTCTAAGGTGAGCCTCCAGCTTGGAGACCCACGTCCTCACAGCTGTGCAAAGGGACTTGCTGGGACATGCCTCCATTTGGGGGCCGGAAACTCTAGCGTTAGTATAAACCTGCACCCGGAATTCCTCCCTGGAAGAGGCGTTCCAGGGAATCCTGTAGGAGTGTTTCTCCTCTGTTCTCCCCTCCCCCCGCCACCCTGTCCCCTAAAACAAGAGTGACTAAACCGAAACCAACCAGGTACAGATAACGCGACGTTAGAGGCAGGTTCTCAGTATTAAACCATCCAAGTGTTTCAGTTGTTGCTAGAAATTGAGATAATACTACTAAACACACCTTACTTATTTTGGTGATGGCTTTAAATCTATTTTCTTTCTAATGCATTTTAAAGATTGATTGGAAAAATTGATTACTCGGGAACCCCACATCTGGCCCAGGCTAGCAAATAAATAAATAAAGGAAGGGGGAAAATCTCCTCTCAATATTAAGATGCTTTGGTGGGTGAATTCAGTTGTAACCTCTGGGCTCACCTATTCGCAGAAGAGAAATTACCAAATCAATACTAAGATGCAGAACCCTAACAAAAGGGCAGTAATTCTGTTTAGAGAACGTGATTTCTTCTAAGGCTTATTCCTTTGTTAGAAGCACTGTAATTAGAAGTCAGTGTCAATCTTACACTGACTGAACACCTACTCTATGTGCTGGCCGGTGCAGCAGGGATATAAACAAGAGTAAACTCCTGGCTGAGAAGAATTTCAAAGTCCAGGGATAGAAAGCCATTCGATACCAACCTGAAAACAGGTTATGTCTGAAAAATAAATATATTATCTGGGAATCGACTCGACGGCACTGGGTGGGTTTTTATCTGGGAGTCTTGGGACAAAAGTTAAATAAGGTAAAAAAAAAATTGTGAAAATCACAATATGTGTCTAGATATATATATATATATCTATCTAGACACATATATACATACATACATATACACATATTTATATACCAAAAACCAAACCCGCTGCCGTGAAGTCCATTCCAACTTCTAGCGACCCTAGAGGACAGAGTAGAACTGCCCCATAGGGCTTCCAAGGAGTACCTGGTGGATTCGAACTGCTGACCTTTTGATTAGCAGCCACAGATCTTAACCACTACGCCACCAGGGTTTCCACATACCTATGTGTGTGTGTGCGCGTATGTGTATATATGTATATATATAGTCATGTACCACATGATGTCTGTTCGGGCAATGTCTGACTGCATATACATTGTGGTCCCATAAGGTTATAACAGAGTTCAGAAATCCTTATTGGAGAAACGGACATAGCGAAGAAACCAGATGTATCGAACAGAACAACTTCCCACCAGATGTATGATGGTGCGGTACATATGTAACCTGTTACTTATGTCTTGATAGTCATAATAAACACCTATGTTACTGCCTTTGTATGTGCCTTACTGTACTTTCTATCATTATTTTAATGTGCACTTTCCCTACTTACAAGGAAAAAGTTTACCAGGTAACAGCGTTGCTTCGACTCACAGGCAGCAGCGACTAATCTAGCGTACCACGCGTCTCCTGAGTGTTGTAGTGTTACAGCTGTGTTTGTCTCTCAGACATATTACTATGAAGCGCATCACGTCTCCCAAACACAGCGAAACCAGTGATACCAGCAGCAACAGGCGAAGGAGAAGCGAAACAAAGCGTACCCCACACAGCTTTGTTAAGTATATAGGACAGTGTTCGCACAACGTCCAAATCGCTGAATGTCCCGTTTCACAGAACATATTGTTGGATGTTAAGTGATGCACGACTCTGTGTGTGTATATATGTGTGTGTAAAATTATGTGTAAATATATGCATCCATTTATAATTGTGTTTATTCGTGTGTGTGTGTGTATTCTCACATTAACTCTGAACAGTAGATGTTAATATTCCCAGACAAAGACATTTACAGACAAAGAGGCTGAAGTTCAGAGGTGTTAAGTAAAATGTGCAAAGTTGCACAGATGCAAAAGCTGCAATTTGAAAATTTGAACATGTTTGCCAGTTCCTTAAAACCGTTCTTTCTTAAGGAACCCTTGCTGAAGCCTGAACTAAATCCTCAGTAGCCATGACTAGCATCCCATAAGTGGCATCCTACAGAAGCAGGGCCCATGGGGGCACAATTTTTGGCAACGCTTGCAATGTTCAAATGTTACATCACTCCACATGCTGGATCCGTTTTCTATCCAGGGCCAGATGAACAGTCCAGCCCAGACCACCCCCTACCCTCCCAAACATCTCTGTACATGCTGACGCCTGACATTTCTGTGACAAAGAGAAAAGCTTTTCATCCTGCAGGGAGATGAAAGGCTTACTTAAGGTAACATATGAACGTTAATGAGTTCAGCTCCGTCAATCAATCAGTGATATTGTAAAAGGAGCAGTTACTTCAGATCCTGAGCCTGTCAGGCTTCGACTGGGAGGAGGTAAGGGAACTGTCATGGCTGTAGTACCCACCCAGAAAGAAAAGGTACAGAAAGAAAAAAAGACTGAGGACTGAGGGAAGTGTCCTGGGCTTCCTACACCAGGATAGCAGCTGGGACAGGCCACATGGAAACCCCCGCAGCTGCCAAGAGCCCCAGGAGGGAGGGCAGCTCTGCTCCCCTCCAGCTGCTGCAGGCAGGTCTGCATCTGCCAGGATTCAGGTCCCCAGAGCTGTGTCTTCCTTTGTGTATCACTGATAACCATGGCAGTGAGTGCTTTCTTCAGACGCACAGCCACGCTGTAAAGTCGAGGACTACGCCACCGTATGCAAAAAAAATTATTTAAAAAACTCAATAATTAAAAAAAAAAAAACTAGCTGCCACCAAGTGGACCCTGACTGACGGCAACCCCACATGTGTCAGAGTGAAACCATTACAAAGGGTTTTCAGTGGCTGATTTTCAGAAATAGATTGCCAGGCCTTTCTTCCCAGGCACCTCTGAGTGGGCTCAAGCCTTCAAACTTTCAGTTAGCCACCGAGCACGTTAACCACCTGCACCACCCAGGGATGCCAAAAGTGTCTTATTTTATATTCTCACAGTGAAAGGATACCCACAGCGGGCATCAGATCGGTCGCAGGCTGTGCAGTGGGAGGAGTCCTTAGTTGCCTGAACTGCTCAGGGGCACCCTCCTGATGATTCCCTAAGCTCAGGGACCCCTGCCCCCCTCCCCCACCCCCGTGCCCAGGAGCAGTCTGAAACTTTTAGAAACAGGAGAAATGAAGTGGGTACAGGAAACCAGATACATAAATCAGAGAACGGCCCCGCAGGCTTGCTCCTTGGTTGTGCAACACGGCTATTGTCTTTTTTTTCAACAAGGTAGTCACCGACATCAAAGGTAAACAGCCTTATCTCACAGAGGATGCTACAGTAACTTACACTAACACTTCCAAACCTTTTAGCCCCCCAAACACCGCTTTCACCCCCACGCACTGCTCTTGTTGGCACACTGGATGCACCATTTATATGGCTATTTACTATGAAAGGGATATTCTTCTTGGTTCCAGCAGAAGAATAATCGTCCGTACCCAGCATTCGTGGACGCTCTGTGGAAGCAACAGAGAGGTCTCTACCCTTATACCTGGGGCCTCAAGGAAGCGGCATGAGAAAAAACCCAAAAAGTCAGTGGCCGTGAAGTCTACTCCCACTCAGGGAGAACCCATGCGTGTCAGGGCAGAACTGTGCTCCTCGGGGCTTTCAATGGCCCATCTTCTGAAGTAGATTGCCAGGCCTTTCTAGTGAGGCACCACTGGGCTGGACTCAAACCTCCAACCTTCTGTTAGCAACCAAACACATTAACCATTTTCACCGCCTGAGGGCCCCTCCGCCCTGACCTGTCCCCTCCTAATGCCAGAGTGCACAGTGTGAGCAGCGATCCGTGTGCACTACTCCAAACCGAATTAAAAATAATTAACACCATCAATCATAATACCAAAAAAAAAAAAAAATCCAAGCCCGTTGCCCTTGAGTCGATTCTGACTCATAGCAACCCTATAATTTTATCTTTCATAAAAAAAAATTTTTTTTTCATAAAAGACAATATAAATTATCACTTGCTCTGATTTTCATAGATCATCTTTTTCTTCTATTTTGTTATAAAATTCACGATTTGTAAAATGGCATTAACCGATGACCCTTTGGCTCCTCTTCTCAGGGTGGTCAGCAACAGATTTCAAGTCACAGAAACACGAGACTTGTTTCCGCTGACTGTGTGGGGCTCAATGGTCTTTGAAAGGAGCAAGGGGATACTTGTTGAGCCTTCACTGGGATTCAGGAACCCATGCAGACTGTAACACGCTGTAACAAAAAGATATGCTCAAGGTCTGATGCCTGGTGCCTGTGAACGCGACCTTATTTGGAAATAGCATCTCCGTAGATGTGATTAGTTGAGTTAACATGAGGTCATACTGGAATAGGGTGGGTCCTAACGTCCTTATAAGAAGAGAAGAGACACAGATGCAGGGACGCCCAGGGAAGATGGACTCAAGAAGAGGGAGGCAGAGATTGGAGAGCTGCATCTGCAAGCCAAGGGACGCCAAGGATTGCTGAAAACCACCAGACACTGGGAGAGGGGCAAGGAGCAGAGTCTCCCTCAGAATCCAAAAGGAACCAAGCCTGCTGATATTTTGATTTCAGACTTCGGGCTCCAGAGCTGGGAGATGGTAAATTTCTGTTGTCACAAGTTTTTATGACAATCCTGGGAAACTAATGCACACACGAATGTGAGATTATTTATCGCCATTAAGTCCCCAGTGTTCTAAGTGCAGTGGGGCGGGTGAGAAGGGAGGAGAAATTAAACCCGTGTCCTGGATGAGATACACGGAACTGCCTCAGAGAAAAGCAGGGAAGCTGTGGGAAGACGCACTCCTTACAGGCAGGAGGGACACTTGGGTCCTTCCAGGGCGTGCGGCAGACCAGCCTCTGAGCAAGCATGACACCATGGAGTGGCCCAGGACACATGCAGGTCAGCCTGACTCCTGGGATTCTAGCTCAAGGGGGCAGCAGCGCTGTAGCCACTGGATGGGGGGCTCCGTGTCTGTGGCAGGCCACCAGGTGGGGCCACGGGTATACAGGGAAGGGGTGGACCACTGTTCTGCCAGCTGCTCTCACCCAGCCAGGGTTCAGAAGTTACTCTTGACCAGAGTGTTCTTCATTAAATGTCATCACACATGTCTTACTTGGTGATGGCATGAAGGGCCAGCCCAGTGGAGGCTGTGATTTCCATTCCAGGAAGAGCCTGTGAAGGTGAGCCTCAGAACCCTGGGAGCAAGAGTTCATTCTTCTGGGAAAGGCACAGACAAAGAGGGTGGGTTCAACCTAGGCGCCTAGGGTGTGCAGAGAAGATGGCAGGAGGGGGCTGCCAGCCAAAGGTTTGAACTAGATTAAGCTCCATTTGTGGTCCTGCAGAGGTCAGAGGATTTGCAGCAAACTCAGAGACGGGCACTTTGTAGGACAGAAGTCCTGCGGGCAGCCAGGAGGGCCAAGCAGCAGGTACCGGAGGCAGGTACCGGAGGTTCCCTCTCGAGAGCAACTAGAGTGGGATAGGTCACCTGGGACAAGGGAGGAGGCAGCAGGACCATCAACAAATCAGGCGGCATCAGTGGGGCCCGCCCACTTCCAGGGGCTCCATCGCTGGCTGGAGGGTGAGACTTAGGCGGATGCTGCTGGAAACCTGCCAGCCATTCCCCAGTTACTGGGGCAGAGGACCTGGGTGCAGCCCAAAGCCTCCATCATCGGGGTCAACCCCACCTCAGAACCTATATATATACTGTCTCCTGTGCACCACCGCCTGAACGCTATCACCTGTGCACTGTCACCTGTGTACCAACACCTGTGCACTGTCACCTGTGTGCTGTTACCTGTGCACCATCACCTGTGTAACATCACCTGTGCACTGTCACCTGTGTGCTGTGCACACTCACCTGTGCACTGTCAGCTATGTAACATCACATACGTACTGTCACCTGTGCACTGTCAGCTGTGTAACATTATATATGTACTGTCACCTGTGCACTGTCACCCATGAACCATCACCTGTGAATCATCACCGATGCACCGTCACCTGTGCACTGTCAGCTGTGTAACACCACGTATGTACTGTCACCTGTGCACCATCACCTGTGCACCATTCCCTGCAGGTAACTGATGCCCAGAAGGTGCAGTGGTTCAGCACAGATTGCTGGTCGCCAGCTGCCAGGACTGGAAGCTGGACAGTCATGGTTCTCCCTCCTTTACCCAGTGCCCCCACAGCAATGCCAGGGAGGGAAGGTGGGGCCTCCAGGCAGGAACACGCCACGGCAGTGTCCACTCAGCAGGGCGTGGGGAGCAGTGGGAACCCGTGGTTAATCATTGAGCTGGTGTCCTGGTCTCCCCGACCCTTCCCACCCAGGACTGTAGACAGACCCCACTTCTGTTCAGTTTGGTTGAACAAAAATTTACTGAGAAGCAACTCCATATAGAATATGGGGTATTGGTGGTTCAGTGGCAGGATTCTCCCCTTCCACAGGGGAGACCAGGGTTTGAATCCCAGCCACTGCACCTTGTGCACAGCCACCACCCGTCTGTCTGTGGAGGCTTGTGTGTTGCTGTGATGTTGAACAGGTCACAGCAGAGCTTCCAGACTAAGATGGACTAGGAACAAAGGCCTGGCAATCCACCTCCAAAAATCAGCCAGTGAAAACTCTATGTGCAATGGATCATGGGGATGGTGCAGAACTGGGCAGCTTTTGGTTCCGTTGCGCACTGGCCTGGCATGAGTCAGGGGCCAACTCAACAGCAGCTAACAACAACAAGTAATAAAATGAACACACTTCAAGCTGATTTGGAAGTGATCTGTGATTCTGAGATTTTATTTATATATAAATAACATATAGCCGTGTACAGCCAGAGTTAACTGGTACATCGCTTTGTATCTACTTTTCCTTTTTATTTATTATTTTTCTTACTTCCTCCGCTTTCAAACATCCTTCGCCTGTTCCATCATAAACCATGTTGGTTCCCTCTTTCATCTTGGGTTCAAGTTTTCCATTTGGAAATGTAAGTAAATGCTTGCAGCCAAAGGTTTCAGAAAAATAAATGGATCAAGGTCACCTTACTAGTTGTAAGGTTGAACTCACGCAGCCCTGGGGGTCCTCTAAATAACTGACTGGTTTGAGTGTCTCTTACATCACTCCTTTTTTTAAAAGCAGTGCAGAGCCAGTAATCCAGAGAGAAGAAGGAGACTAAAAACTTCCAAATGTGCAAGCTTCCCTCTGCCTGTGAACTACAAAGACGAACCAGTAATTTAACCCATGTTTAATTGTAGGGTCCAAGTAACATCATAAAACAATTCAGTTCCCTTCCCACAGTTGATGCCCTCACTTAAACCCATGGGGCAATAACTTTTCCCTTTAAAACCATTCCATCCCACCCATCGTTTCCTGTAGTTACTGCAAAACCCACATGAATGGACTGCCTTTGGCCCAAATAAAATTAAGCCAGGAAATGATGAGTATAAACTAGCGTCTTCTAAGATTTGTTTTTGTGACCTTTGCTATTCTTTATGTAGGACGATTTGTTGGTTTGGGCTTTTTTTTTTGGACATAATATTTCTTCCACTTTTTATTGAGATATAATTTACTACCATGAAATTCACCCCTTTAAAGTGTACAATTCGGCAGGTTTTCATATATTCACAAGGTTGTGTAGCCATTACTGCTATCTAATTCCAGAACATTCTCATCCGCCCCAAAAGAAACCCCCTGCCCATCTGCAGTCCCCCCCTTCCCGTCTCCCCTCCCCCCAGCCCTGGCACCCACCACGCTCAGGACAATCTTTTTCCACGCGGTAAGTATTTCTTCAGGAATATTTCAGCTGCTGTGGATGACATGTGGGGCTGTACCATGAGTACATGAATGAGTTTAGAGGATTTGGGTTCATGCTCCAGCCACGTCACCTCCCACCTCTGTGATCTTGGACAGGTCACTCACACTTCCTCCTTCTCCGTCCCCTCACCTGCAGGCTGGGGGTTATCTCACCACTGAAGTAGGGTGGCTGTGAGGATTCAGTGAGAAGGTGTGAGCCAAAGTGCCCAGCGCATAGTAGACACCGTATGCAATACCAAAGAGTAAAACAAGATCCTCCTCTCAAAGGGAGGAAGTCCCCACAAAGGCTACTCAAATGCCCACTGTGACAGGGAAAAAGGGGGACGCGGTCCATTGCTGGTTCCTCCTGTGTAGCAGCCCCGGAGTCAGGAGGAGGCACGTGCCCTCCACCCTGGATTGTGGACTCTGTTGGGAGGTGGGGGAGGCTCCCTATTGCTCTGGACTGTGGCCGGAGCATCTTCAGCCACATGGGCAGCAAAGCTGACGTCAGTTCTACCGAGGAAAGTGGGAAGGCCTGGGGTTAACTGCAGAGAAATGGAGCTGGAGCCACGATCAAACTACGTGGAGGCTGAAACAACTTCTGGGTTTTTCCCTTTGTGAGCCAATAAAAATCCCGCTGCCATCGAGTCGATTCCGACTCATAGCGACCCTATAGGACACAGTGGAGCTGCCCCACAGGGTTTCCAAGGAGCGGCTGGTAGATTCGGACTGCCGACCTTTTGGTTAGCGGCTGAACTCTGTGTGAGCCAATGCATCCCTTTCACTGTTAAAACCAGTCTGAGATGGTGTGATGGCTTTGAATGTGTCACCTTGGCCGGCCTGAACATCAGCCTCCAGTTACTGAGCCAAATACTCTTCTAGGTGTTGAGTTGGAGGGCTTTCGTAGATGCGATTAAAGGCCAGTCAGCTGACTTGCAGTTAATAGAAAAAGAGATTATCCTGGGTGGGCCTGACCTAACCAGGTGAGCCCTCTAGACCAAGGTGGAGGCATTCCCTGGGCTCAGAGACTCCAAAACCTTGTGCCTGTGGTTCCAGTGGGCTCATAATCTTCCTTTCCTGACCACCTACCCAGTGGACTCAGGACTTGCTTGGTCAGCACTCACAATTGCGCAAGCCAGTCAATATTATTGTGTGCTGTCAGATCGATTCCAACTCATAAGAACCCTATATGACAGAGTAGAACTGCTCCACAGGGCTTCTAGGCTATAGTCATTATAGAAGCAGACTGTCACATCTTTCTCCCACCTGATGATACTCCTCCGCCATCCCGTGATGATACTCTTCCCCCATCACCTGACAGTACTCCTCCACCATCACCTGACAATACTCCTCCACCACCACCTGACAGTACTCCTCCACCATCACCTGAGAGTACTCTTCCACCACAACCTGTCAGTACTCCTCCACCATCATCTGACAGCACTCTTCCACCGCCACCTGACAATGTTCCTCCACTGTCACCTGACAATATTCCTCCACCATCACCTGATGGTACTCCTCCACCGTCACCTGACAGTACTCCCCCACCATCACCTGACAGTACTCCTCCACCATCACCTGACATTACTCCTCCACCATCACCGGATTGTACTCCTCTACCATCACCTGACAATACTCCTCCACCGTCACCTGACAATACTCCTCCACCGTCACCTGACAATACTCCTCCACCATTACCTGACAGTACTCCTCCACCATCACGTGACATTACTCCTCCACCATCACCTGACAGTAGTCCTCCACTGTCACCTGACATTACTCCTCCGCCATCGTCTGACATTACTTTTCCACCACCACCTGTCATTACTCCTCCACCATCACCTGACAGTACTCCTCCACCACCCCCTGACAATACTCCTCCACCACCACCTGACGATACTCCTCCACCGTTACCTGACAATACTCCACCATCACCAGATTGTACTCCTCCACCATCACATGACGATACTCCTCCACCACCACCTGACAGTACTCCTCCACCATCACCTGACAGTACTCCCCTACCATCACCTGACAGTACTCCTCCACCATCACCTGACAGCACCCCTCCACCATCACCTGACAGTACTCCTCCACCATCACCCGAGAGTACTCTTCCACCATCACCTGAGAAAGCCTACAGAACATGCCAAGGCCACTGAGTTAAGACAAAGCAGCGGAGAGAGCTGAAGCTTCCCCAACGTTGATCTGAGTACAGATGACAAGGAAGGACCAGATCAGAAACCTAAGAAAAATAGTTAAGTGACAACTCAAAGAGAAATGGGGGGACACTATATCAGGCTTCCAGAATCACTGGACCATTACACTGATGTGGTCAGACTACCTGAGCCACGCATGTCAGTTTTCATAATGAAAACTGGGTAGTACACATTTGTTTTTCTAAAAAATTACAGCTTTTGAAAATGACTACTGTCCATTAAAGGCCTAATTTATAAAACAACCTGCAGCTTCAGTGTTTATCTTGTTTAATGGAATAAAATGTGTTTGTACATTTGAAAAAGAGCTAGTCCTTACGGAAAAACAAGTCAGTGACATTGTTCTCTTGAATATAAAGGTTTTCGTGAGTCCAGTGGAAGAGGTAAGGGAGGGCAGCCACCTCTGTAGACGCGGCTGGCAGAGTCGGAAGTCTGGAGAAGTAGGGCTGCGGACCTGCTCCGCCTCGGTGGCGGCGCCACAGAATAAGGACAGTGTTTAACTGTGTGCCCCAAAAAGGGGTGCTGTGGTCCTAGCCTTTGACAGTTAAAGCCCATCCAGCCTTGCATCAGAAGAAAGGCCTGGTAATCCACTGCAGAAAAACCAGCCACTGGACACCCTGCGGACACACACAGGTCCACTCTGTCCGACACCCGGGTACTGACGGTCCTCGGCGCCCGCGTCCGACACCCGGGGACTGACGGCCCTCGGCGCCCACGTCCGACACCCGGGGACTGACGGCCCTCGGCGCCCGCGTCCGACACCCGGGGACTGACAATCCTTGGCGCCTGCGGACACGGCCGTGTTTGGAAACAGGGTCTTTGAAGATGTCACCAGCTAGCATGAGGCTGTGCTGGAGCAGGGGGGTCCTGACCCCATCTCAGTAGTGTCTTAAAAAAAGAAGACCAGACGCAGAGACAGATACAGACAGAGGAGGACAGCCATGTGAGTATGGAGGCGTATGCACCAAGTGACCACCAAAAGCTAGGAGAGAGGCGTGGGACAGATCTTCACGGGAGCCTCAGAAGGAACGACAGCTAGGAGAGAGGCGTGGGACAGGTCTTCACGGGAGCCTCAGAAGGAACGACAGGGCTGACACCCTGATCTCAGAGTGCTGGCCTCCAGAACTGGGAGACAGGAACGTCTGTTCTTCAAAGACAACCTCTTTGTGGTATTGTGGGAAGCCAGCCTTAGCTTCCTAGACTAAGACAGAGGACCACGCTGAGCGCAAGGACGTCCACAGGGGAATTTGAGTCACCGCAGTTCTGAATGTTGAGCTTGCCAAAACTTGTGACTTAACACTGATTTTTCGCTTAAGTCAAGGTTCAAGAGGAGAGGCTAGGAGATTCAAAATCCAGTTACTGAGTTGAATTAGGACCTGTGCATTATCGAGCTCAGTGAGGACCTTACATTTTTGGTTCTTCTTTTCCCTACTTCATATTGTAAGAAAATTCATTCCTTTACTTAACGACCATCCGTTAAGTCTGTGCTAAGGCCTGAGCGTTAGGCTGGGCAGAAAGAAGTGGTACAACCCTCTCCCTCAATTCACTTCCGACCTAACTGCTTCATGTCTTGCAGCTAGGGCTGCTCCACACCCTCCCTCTCTCCTGCGCGGACACCAGGGAAGCCGGCACAACACTCTGGACTTGAGGAAGGAGGGGCTCCGCCAGTCCTCGTGATTGCTCTGATTCTCAGTCCAAACTTCCACATGGCCCTCAAAGATCCCTTAAGAAACTCTATCAAATTCTTTGCTGCACTAGCCTTTTACAGCCCCCAATTCCTAGGAAGAGGGCAACGGTGATTCAGTGGTAGAATTCTCACCTTCCATGTGGAGACCCAAGTTTGACTCCCAGCCAATGCACCTCATGAGTAGCCACCACCCGTCTGTCAGTGGAGGCTTGCATGTTGCTGTGATGTCGAACAGGTTCCAACAGAGCTTCCAGGCTAAGATGGACTAGGAAGAAAGGCCCGGAGATCTACTTCCAAAAATCAGCCAATGGAAAAAAACCTATGGATCACAACAGTCCAATCTGCAACCAATCATGAGGATGGCACGGGACAGGGCAGGGTTTGGTTCCCTTGTCCACAGGGGTCGCCATGAGTCAAGGGCCAACTTGACAGCAACTAACGACAATAACGATTCCTAGGAAGGATCCTAAGTCCTTGGCACCACTTACAGGGCCTTCACACTGTTTCTGGCTCACCTCTTTCACCTACCCTGTGTACTACACTCAGTTGCACAGTCAAGCCCACCTGTTCCTGTGTTACCTGGGTCCCTGAGCCTACCGTTCCTTCCACTCTTCCTCCCCTGCAGCCCCGCATTGTAGAGTGTCTCTGTCAAGACCTAAGTTCAATCTCACCTCCTCAGGGAAGCCTTCCCTGGCTCCACCCACCCAACATCCTGTCTCTCCCCTTCTGAGGGCCTGAATACTCACACCTCTGTTTCCTCCATGTTTGCCTTCTTCCTTGGAATCTGAGCTGTGGACACCCAGCCTTCATCTTCCTTGCTGGCACATCCACTATGTACCGTCCATACGGCACATTGGAGGTGCTTCACGTTTTTCCAATTTTGTCTGTTGTTGTGTTTTGTTTTGCAAACCCACTAAAATCAAACCCACTGCCGTGGAGTCAATTCCAACTTACAGCAACTCCATAGGGTTTCCAAGGCTTTAAATCTCTACAGAAGCAGGCTGCCACATCTTTCTCCTGTGGAGCTGCTAGTGGTTTCGAACTGCCGACCTTTTTGTTAGCAGTCAACCCCAGTATTATGTAAGCTCAGTCAACTGGACATTTCCGCCGGAACCTTGCAGACAGTTCTGGATTTACCCATCGCCATCCAGGGTTCCTGAGATTCACACTGGACCTTGCCGCATCCAAGAAGCCCAGCTCCCCACTGTCCCCTATTCTCTGGGCCTGGGTCCCAAGATTCCCCATGATACCATGTCCTTCCTGTAAGTCTTTTTCTGCTTAAAATAGTTGGAGTGGGTTTCTACTGTTTGCAAACAAGTGCCCAGAATAGAGCAGGAAGGAGTGAAAATAGGTAAGATCTGCAGCCCTTTAGGTCCCTGGGTGCTGTAAACGGCTTGCACTAGACTACCAACCAAAAGGTTGGCAGTTTGAGCCCACCCAGACCACACTGGAAGAAAGGCCTGGTGATCTGCTTCTGTAAAGATTACAGCCTAGAAAATCCCATGGAGACCAGCTCTACTCTGTAATACACAGGGTTGTCATAAGCTGGAATCGACAGCAACAGATTTAGTTGTTTGTTTGCTTTAAATGAGTTTTGTATGCGTTTTTTTTTTGTGTGTGTGTGTGTGTGTGTGTGTCTGTGGCCTTCCACTGGCTTTCCAGCCTGCCAACCCTCTCATAGCTTGATATGACTAGCCCAGAAACTTCTTCCACATGCCAAGCTCCATCGCCAACTCATCAATGTGACCTTGACTGAGTCATTCTGCCACCTACCTTCCCCACAAAAGTGTCATCAGAATTAATGAGTTAATATTCAAAAGTGCTTTGTGTTTTAAATAGTGCCTTTCAGCAGAGTCGCTCAAAGAATTATAATCACTACAGCTGTGCAGGAAATTAGAGAGACTGATTAAGATTTATCATATTTATCTCAAACTTTTAATGAGAAATTGACTACAATTCAAAAGTTTCCCTTCAACAAGTGGTTAAGACATTTTAAGTGTAAAATATTGGGGGGCAAAGCTTATGTAAAAATGTAATTTAGGTGTTTTTTTCCCAACCCTATTCTCAATAGAGCACCAGAGGGGTGCAAAAGGTTAACATGCTAGGCTGCTGATCGAAAGGTTGGAAGTTCGAGTCCACCCGGAGGCACCTGGAAGAAAGTGCTGATGGTTTGCTTCTGAGAAATCAGCCGTTGAAAACCCGAGAATATATGGAGATGTTCTAAGGTGTTCTTGTCACACCCCCACGAGCATTCTAGGACACCCCGAGCGGTTGAGAGCAGCCCCTTTGGATATGGAGATGTTCTAAGGTGCTCTTGTCACACCCCCACGAGCATTCTAGGACACCCCGAGCGGTTGAGAGCAGCCCCTTTGGATATGGAGATGTTCTAAGGTGTTCTTGTCACACCCCCACGAGCATTCTAGGGCACCCCGAGCGGTTGAGAGCAGCCCCTTTGGATATGGAGATGTTCTAAGGTGTTCTTGTCACACCCCCACGAGCGTTCTAGGACACCCCGAGCGGTTGAGAGCAGCCCCTTTGGAGACCACCTTTCTAGACCTGAGTTTGGAGAACATCCGTCTTCACGCTTCCTCCTGGCACCAGGCTTTATTCCCACTCGTACAGCGTGGATCTCAGCATGGCACACTGCCAATGGTAGGGCTCAGCCGATGAATTTAATTAAAACCAAGAAAGACCAAACCTGTTGCAGTCAAGTTGATTCCAGCTCGTGGAACCCCGTGTACTACAGTGTCGAATTGTCCCCCACAGGGTTTTCTCGGCTGTAATCTTTATGGAAGCAGATCACCAGGGCTTTCTTCCAAGGTGTGGATGGGTGGGTTCCAACCACCAACCCTTAGGGTCGGTAGCCAAGCGCAAACCAGCTGCACCACCGTCCGTCAGCCTCTGTGCCCCCAGGCTGGCCCTTCTCCTCGAGCCTGTGGGCACCAGCTGCCCCTGCAGGGAGCACGTAGGCACTTAGCCAGCTCTCAAGGACGAGGATTCAGGGTGGTCAGCCAGGCTCTGCCAACTGTTACAGCCGCTAGGTGGGGTCGCTGTCCCTCCCACGCCCAGGGTCAGCAACAAGCCCTACGCTGCCCCTTTGGTTTGTAAACATCTACACACGCATGCAGAACAAAATACCAGTTGCCATGGAGTTGATTCCAAATCACAGGTGCCGTACGTGTGTCAGAGCAGAACTGTTGTTGTTAGGTGCTCTCAAGTTGATTTCAACACATACGGGCCCCACGTGACAGAGCAGAACTGCCCCAGGGGGTGTTTTAGGCTGTAATTGTCACAGAAGCAAGTCTTTCTCCTGCGGAGCCGCTGGGTGGGCTCGAACCCCCAGTCACCTGGTCAGCAGCAGAGCGCTTAGCCATCGCGCCACCAGGGTTCCCGAAAGCAGAGCTGTGGGTCACAGGCTTTGCGGTGACTGGTTTTTCAGAAGTAGATCGTCAGATCTTTCTTCAGAGGAGCCCGTGGGTAGACTCAAACCTCTAACCTTTGGGTTAGCATCTGAGTGTGTTAACCATTTGTACCACCCAAGGATCTTTCCCCAGTGTCCTCTGGTGTGGAGGAAAATACTCATTGCCATCGAGTCAATTCCAACGCATGGAGACCCTACAGGACAGAGTAGAACTGCCCTTGTGGGGCGTGGAAGAAGAACACCCTATAAGGCAGAAATCTGCTCCTATGGTACATAAGAGGAAACTTTCAGTAACCAAAATTATTGTCGAATGAGTGATTTGGCACTCAAAGCCTGACGTCTAGAGAGTGCATTCATCTCTGTATTTTAATGGTCGGGGCAGAGCAAGGCCTCGTTTAACATTTGCTGAAAAAAGACATAAACATATCCTTGTTTATTTTAATATGAAGGAAATTGAGACATAGAACAAAAATAAACTGAGAAAAGATTGAGGTTGTCCAGGATTTCATTTTAGTTGGATTCACAATCAATGCCCATGGAAGCAGCAGTCAAGATATCAAATGACGCATTGCAGAGGGCAAATCTGCTGCAAAAGGCCTCTTTAAACCGTTGAAAAGCAAAGATGTCACTTTAAGGACTAAGGTCCACCTAACCCGAGCCATGGTGTTCTCAATCGCATCATACACATGTGAAAGCTGGACAAGGAATAAGGAAGACCGGAGAAGAATTGACGCCTTTGAATTGTGGTGTTGGCGAAGAATATTGACTATACCAGGGACTGCCAGAAGAGCAAACAAATCTGTCTTAGAAGAAGTACGACCAGAATGGTCTTGAGAAGCGAGGATGGTGAGACTGCGTCTCACATACTTTGGTCATGTTATCAGGAGAGATCAGTCCCTGGAGAAGGACATCATGCTTGGTAAAGTAGAGGGTCAGCGAAAAGAGGAGACCCTCTATGAGATGGATTGATGCAGGGGCTGCAACAATGGGCTCGAGCACAGCAACAACTGTGAGGATGGCGCAGGACTGCTTTGTTCTGTTGTGCACAGGGTCACTATGAGTCAGAACTGACGCGACAGCACCTAACCACAACATGAATGATGTAAATTGGGCCAAGGGTTCTTCATCTATACTTTGACTTATGCAACCTGAATTGCTAAACAATATTGTTGCTTTACAATATTCCTCACTTCCACATACCTACTTTAGAAACACTTTGGTAGAAAAATATATGTACATATATATATTTACATGTATATATGGAAACCCTGGTGGAATAGTGTTTCAGAGCTACAGCTACTAACCAAAAGGTCGGCAGTTCAAATCTATCAGGCACTCCTTGGAAACTCTATGGGGCAGTTCTACTCTGTCCCATAGGGTCGCTGTGAGTCAGTAATCAACAGCAGTGGGTTTATATGTATATATGTGCACAATTTGGAAAGCATATTGTAGATGTGCTTAACAAAATGAACTTGTATAACATAATAGCCGTCCTTTTCCCCCTGAAATTACATATATTTGATAGCCTAATCTAAACAAAATTTTAACATGCTAGCTTTTGACACGTTAGAAACTTGAAAGATAGCGTACGCATTTTTTTTAACTGTTAAGATTGTCACAGTCAATCAGCCAGACAAAAAGCAGGTAGCTCAGAGCTCAAGATGACAAGGCTGAGCTGCTGTTTTCACCCAGTGTGGTGATGCAACTGCGTGGCTTCCATTAATGAGCCACTTAGTGCCACAAATGTACCCATGAGGATCCCTCGGCGGCTGAGTAATTACTGCTGTGAGGAGTTTGGTGGGTAAGCCTCCACATATGCTGAGGATGTAGGCATTCGTATTCAAATCCAACTCCTGTGCAGAACATTAAAACAGCCCAGCATACGTCCACCTACTTTAACTCTCCGAGGGAGTTACAATGAGTAACAAAGAATGTGTCTTTTGGAATTTGTTAAGGCTTCCTCAGGGTAGGGTATGGGACAGTTAATGATTTTGATTTAAATAATAGGAGTATTAGCTTGTCGTATACAGTGGCTTCTGTGTTGCTATGTTGCTGGAAGCTGTGCCACCAGTATTTCGAATACCAGGAGGGTCATCCGTGGTGGACAGGTTTCAGTGGAGCTTCCAGACTGAGACGGACTAGGAGGAAAGGCCTGGAGATCTCCTTCCGGAAATCAGCGAGACAGACTAGGAAAAAAGGCTGGTGATCTCCTTCCAGAAATCAGCCAGAGAAAATCACATGGATCACAAAGAACATTGTCCTACTTTAAACATTGTCCTTGCTTCAAACATCAGGAGGGATCAACTGCTAGAGGAAGACACCATATCTGGTGAGCGAGGGGGCCAGAAGGATGATGGAGACCCTTGGGGAGAGGGACTGACACAACATGACTCAAACATGCCAGTGATCATGAGGATGACACAGGACAGGACGATGTTTTGCTCTGTTGTGTGTAAGGTTGCCATGAGTTGGAATTGAGTTGACTGGACAGCAGCCCTATCTATCTCTCTATCATCCATCCATCTATCTATCTATCTATCTATCTATCTATCTATCTATCTATCTATCTATCTATCTATCTATCTATCTATCTATCTATCTATCTATCTATCATCTATCTATCTACCTACCTACCTACCTATCTATCATGTATCTATCTATCCATCTACCTAATGTTAGCTCAAATGTATCCAGCGTTTACTGTGGGTCAAGGACTATAGGAAGCACTAGCCTGGATCTTTCTTTTTTTATCCTCAGTACAATATCACACGGCACAGTGAGGTGAAATGACTTGTCCGTGGTCACATAGCAAGTACGCGGTGGAAGAAGCCAGATTCAAGCCTCGGAAGTTAGGTGAGCCCATGGAACCACCATGCGGACCTGTACTGGCACAGAACAAGGATGCAGTACTGGCATGGGAGAACTGGGCTTGGGATCAGAGCCTACCTTCCCCTGGCTTTTACTCCAGCACTCATCAGCCTTGGGACTAACCTTACATGCTTCACTTCACTTCTCTGAGGCAGTACACTTCCTCAACACAACTGGAGTCAAACCTCTGCCCTTTCTGCCTGAGAGGGTGCTAGGAAGACTGAAGAGGATTTGGAAGGGAGATGTCAGCACGGCCGGCCATGGACAGATGGTGAGGGGAATGAATAAATCCAGACAGGATCATGGGAACTCTGCTGTAGGGGACGGAGGAGTTGTTGATGGCTTTAGCAAGGGACAGAAATGTCCACTTAGGGCTGAAAGAGCCCCGCCCTGGTGCATTGAGCTATATGGTTTAAAGAGGCAGCAAAGAGAGTGCTAATGAGGGCCTCTTCCAGGGTGGCATTGGATTCAGACCCAGAGGCAGATCTGAACATGGTCACCCGGAATGCCTGGCCAGGCCTCCGCCGTGCACTACACAGAAGGCCATGAAATACCAGGCTGAGTGAGAAACTAGGGAGGAGGCCCACCAGGTAGGGGGATGAGTGAGAAACTAGGGAGGAGGCCCACCAGGTAGGGGAGAATGGGAGGACATGTGCTGGGAGACATGTTGTCGGGGGAGAACAAAAGCTGTTTCGTTTTAGTGTGAGTTTGAGTTTCTCAAACTAGGACATCCAGGTGGAAGATGCCAACAGGCCATTTGTACCAGGGCCTGGGCCTGGAGCATTGGACGCCAGGGTTTCTGCTGCAAGTGGACTGTCATTCAAATCAAGGTCAAAACCAGAGTCAGAGCCTGGGGACACAGAGAAGATGAAGGGCAGAGCTGAGACTGCAAGAAACCACCTTAAGTTCTGGGAGCAGTGCTTGGTGCCAGCCTTGCTCAGGAGAGCTTGTCGTTAGGGCTTTGGGAAAAGCACGCTGCCTAACAGGTGAATTTCTAGTTGGGGAAATTCGACGGTAGCGATTAAGGCTCCAAGTCACACCGCTCTCCATGTTCAAAAAGGAACACACGCTCTCTAACACGCTGTACTTGAACCTGACTTTCGGAGATGCCTTATGAGTTAACATAAATCTAGACTTTTAAGTTCCTTATGTAAAGGGTAACCTATAAGTTCAGTATGTCTGAAAACCATAAGACAGGAGAGTAATAGCTTTTAAGCTGTTTCTTTTGAACTAATCAATCTCATTCTAGCTTTCATGACTACCCCCAATTCTTGTTTTCACTCTTTAGTCATAACTTGAGAACTAGTTGCTGTCAACCCCACTATGGAGACCCCATGTGTGTCAGAGTAGAACTGTGCCCCATAGGGTTGTCAATGGTTGGTTTTCTTCTGCAGTGCCTCTGGGTGGACTTGAACCTCCGATCTTTGAGTTAGCAGCCAAGCATGGTAACTGTTTGCACCATTCAGGGCCCACAATGATAGTTTAAGGAGGTTGAAAGGAGTATCAAAGACTTAGCAGTATGATAATGCCAGCATCCTCGGGTAGCACAGAAATCCTAAGCTTCAAGACAAAATTCCCTGGGGAGCTTGTAAAACACTGACTCATGGGTCCCACTACCCATATAACAAGTTAGGACGCCTGGGCTGTGGCCGACAATGTTGGATTTCGCTGAACCCCGTGATCCTGGAAAAGAGCCGTGGTTAAAGAAATCACCCTTCCTGTTCTGGAAAACAGCTTACTGCAAATAATCCCACTTCCCACGTGACCATATGACTTAGATAAGACTCACAAATGCCCTCTTGTCTACCTATGACAAGGCCAGATGCAAAAAAAAAAAAAAACCCACTCCCATCTATCAGATTCCGGTTCATGGTGACCCCCATGTGTTTCAGAGTAGAACTGAGCGCTGTAGGGTTCCCTTGGCTGTAATCTCTAGGGAAGCAGACTGCCATGTCTTTCTCCCTCACAGTGGCTGGTGGGTTCGAACCACCAACATTTCTGTTAACAGTTGAGCACTTAACCACTGCACCACCAGGGCTCCTTAGACCAGACAATGGCCCTCCAAATTCCCATTCTTTGCCTCATAAATGATTAGCTGAACTGCTTGTGCCCACTGATCTATCAGAACAAAATGCTTGTTAATCAAATTCTGGTGACATTTCCCTTCCTCTAGGCCCCTTGGCTTCAGCCCGCCCTCAGCCTGAGCCAGCGCACAGCCCCTCCTTAAAGGTCCCCCTGAGAACAGGCTGCCTCAGCATGAAACCTTCTCTGATCTGCTGTCTGGTCACCCACCCGCACCCCACTTCCCCAAGCCTGTTTTTCTCCAGTCTTGTTTATACTCATCTCTTTAAAAAATATCTCCTTTTGCCTAACTCTTGAGAATCTTGCAGATTTCTGAGATTGGGGCGTTCTCCCTGTTGCAATATTCTTTCTTTCTGAAGAAAGCTTCTCCCCATCTCAGTCCAGATTTGGGTTTCATTTGACCTGGCAAAGGAAGCTTCTTAGAAAAATACGAAAGGTGGTTCTCATCCATTCGTCCTTGGACGGCCTTTCTGGCAGGCCCCTGTACATGGCGGCTTCGTACTGATAGGAGTATTAGCTGTTATGTTTACTAACATCCCGGCAGCTTATTTAAGAGTTGCATAAAATATAAACAAATGATATAACTGTCAACATAAAAGCTGCAGCAGGTTTTGAAGCATTGCTGTGACTCACTCACCAGGCTGTGTCATATCTTGGAGTGTCGTGTTATTATGCTGTAAACAGACCTTCCTTCTGAGATCAGAGCCTGTGATGAGAAGTGACTGAAATATCACAGGACCTGATCCACAAGGCCCCAGGGTGCTGCAGGGACAAAGGTGGGAGACACGGCTGGGCAAATTTAAGTGTCGTGTGACGTAATATCAACGACAAATTTTTATACTGAAAAATGTCTCACAAAGGGCAGTCCCACCTACACCGTTTGCACTGAAAGTCATTCAAGGGGAGAAAAGAAAAAGCAGCAAGTTACACGTTTTTCTATCACTTGCAGCACCATGACAAAAATCCAGGTTCTGGGTGCTGTGTTCATGAAATTCTACACAAGGCCACCTTTGTAGGAGAGTTAACAAAGCATTCTCCAAAAAAATAAAATAAAATGTGAGCAGCTAGGAGAACGGACTGAGAGGAGATAAACTGCAGATAATGAAACACAAGAAGAAGTCAGTGTCCAACCCCGTCCCTGAACACAACGCTCACCCCACGCCCTGTGGTCACCCAAGCCCAGCTGGAAGCAGAAAAACCTGTCAGAAACAACCCATCTTTACCTGGTTCCACGCATGATTGCTGGGCAAGCCATTTAACCCACTATTTGGAAAAATAGTACTAGGGCTTACTGGTTGCGTCAGCATCTACAAAATATGTTTTGAGCAGCCACGGTCAGCTCACCAGGGTGTGTTTCTTTTTAAAGCTGGAGGTTGCTTGTAGGATATTATTGCTGTGCTGTTAAGCCTCATCAGGAAAATATTAAAGCTAACCTGGAATCAACTGAACCCATGAAACAAGCACTGGATTGTACCATTTGACACACAACTTCCTGTGGTGTGTAAATCTGCCAACTTCTGCTGAACGTGCAAGGGATTTAGTGTATCCTCTTTGGTGTGTTTAAGAAGGAGACGGTAAACTCCAGCGAAGAGTAGAAATGAGACCCCTGAGTGTCACTGATTCACTAAAGAGGAAGGTCTCAAGACAAATATATATGCGTGTATGTGTATAATATATATTTGATACCAAAAAAAGCCAAACCCATTGCCGTGGAGTTGATTCCAACTCACAGCAACCCTAAAGCACAGAGCTAAAACTGCCTTATAGGGTTCCCAAGGCTGTAAATCTTTATGGAAGCAGGCTGTTACATCTTTCTCCCTCTGCACGGCTCGTGGATTCAAACTGTCAAGCTTTCAGTTAGCAGCCAGGTGCCCTTAACCACTGTGCCACCTAGTAAGTAGCCCTGGTAGCACAGTAGTTAAGAGCTCAGGCTGATAATCAAAAGGTTGGCAGTTTGAATCCACCAGCCTCTCCTTGGAAACCCTATGGGGCAGTTCTCCTCTGTCCTACAGGGATGCTATGAGTTGGAATCGACTTGACAGCAATGGGGGATGTATATATATTTATTCCTACTGGTGTTGTCTGTAGAAAGTAGTGATTCTAATGGTGGGTAAAGAAGCAGAAAGAGGTGTCCGAATTTGGGGAGTAAATCTGGGGGAAGGCTAATCCTTTGGAGCAATTTCCAGAAGGCACGCTAGCCCTTACTCGGTCTTTGTCCTATTTTGACTGGGCATGTGGCACCTAACAGAAAATGGGCTCTTTGTCCCTGGCTGACTGTGAGCTAGCTGTGAATGCCCCTGCTGGAGCTGAGGTGTTAAAGGAAATTCCATCATTTCATTCAGGAGCCCGGGGGAATCTGTGCTCTGCAGAGCAGGGGTCCTGAGACACACCCTGTTTTATAAATCTAGGAAGCACTGTCAGATTTTGAGAGAAGCCTGTGACTCCTGTGTGATCCTTCCATCAGAAATGCTGAGGAGTGGGTACGTGTGCAATCAGTAAATAAAGTGCCAGCTAAGGAAATTGTCCTGGAAAGAGAAATCCTCCCAAGAGACAAACTGTCATGTTGGCAACAGCCAGAAGCTTTGACTTACCTTGCCCCGTGTTGGGCAGGTGTGAGCCAGGTCAGACCTGCTCTGCCCAAGAAGGCAGACGGGCTCATTTTCATAGCAGCCCCTCTACCCTTTCTGACCCAGGGGGCAGCATCAGTCCACAGGGCTTTGCCAAATCTCACTTCAATTCCAAAACTTATCCTTTGCCCGTTGAGTCAATTAGACCCAGAGCGACTCTGGAGAACTCCCCCATTCAATCTTCTAGGCTGTAATCTTTATGAGAGCAGATTGCCTGGTCTTTCTCCCATGGAGCCACTGGTGGATTCAAACTACCAACCTTTCAGTTAACAGCCAAGCACTTAACCACTGCAACACCTGGGGAAACAGAATTCTCTGAGGGATTCCAAAGAAGAAAGCTCCTTCTCCTTTAAGCAGTTTGTGGGAAGGAGAATACGAGCAACTGAGATGAACAATTTGAAAACCAAAAAAAAAGCAAGAACAGATGAGAAAAGAATGCCAGGAGCCCTGGGGAGTGAAGCGAAGCTGTGCCTCCCGCTGTCTTCCTCCACCAGGGAAGGATTCCCGACGCTGGAAAATCTGCTGTCTGAGCCTGAGACATGACAGCCCTCTCACAATGTTCTAAGTATTCCCCAGGTACAGTGAGTGCTGTTACTAGTTTTGAATGGTCTTCCAACCAGGTACAAGTGGAAAATGCTGGGGTTGGCTTCACTAGCTCTTTGGTGCAGGACGAACCCCCTGAGACACACACACCAGACTTGTTTATTTTCAGAAGGAACATTGTACTTTGCCAAAACCAGTTCTCCTTGTTTCGGCTGGATCTTCCCAATAAGTCATTATTTTCCTATTCTAACACATAAACCTCCACCACCCGTCTTTCGGTGCGTAACACTGTGGGGGCTGGCGTGTTGCTGTGATGCTGGAAGCTAGGCCACCGGTATTTCAAATACAAGCAGGGCTACTCCTAGTGGACAGGTTTCACAGAGCTTCCAGGCTAAGACAAACTGGGAAGAAAGGCCCTGTGATCACTTCGGAAAATTAGACAATGAAAACATTATGGGTCACCACAGAATATTGTCCAACTCACTTGCTTTGGACTGATCCATCGATCCATCAGGACAGATCAATTCCTACAGGTCACTGTGCTCGGTGAAGTAGAGAGCCAGTGAGGACGAGGGGGACACTCGGTGAGATGGGCAGACACGATAGGTGCAACAATGGACTCAAACATAGCAACGATCGTGAAGATGACACAGGACCAAGAAACTTTTCGTTCTGTTATAATAAGGTCTCCAGGAGTCAAAGTCAACTGGACGGCAGCTGACAGCCACCACCGTGTAAATCCAATCATTGCAGCTAGAGCCCAGATACACTTAAATTCACTTCCTGACCTTTAGCTCCTCTGAAGTACGTGTGCAGGCTCCAGAGAACTGTCATTTACACAAAGGCAATGGGCCACACGTGAGCCAGTAACTGCAGCAGCTGCTAGTAGCTGGTGAGGCACCCAGAGAAACGTCTCTGCAACGATCAGGGCTCCTACGCGGGCGGAGACACTCTTTCAGCTGACTTAGCAGCTGCCACTAAGAGGACACAAGTAGCCACAAATTATTAAAAGCTATCTTCTGATTTATTAGCCATACTTTTCAATTATTAAGAATATTACTCTAGCATGGTTATAATGCACACTACAAACAACATTTACAACAGCACAAAAGTATGGCAAAACCAAATCAAAACTACAATGAGATTCCACCTCAGTGCAACAAGGCCGACATTAATCCAAAAAACACAAAATAATAAATGTTGGAGAGGCTGTGGAGAGACTGGAACACCTATACATTGCTGGTGGGAATGTAAAATGGTACAACCACTTTGGAAAACAATTTGGCGCTTCCTTAAAAAGCTAGAAATAGAACTACCATATGACCCAGCAATCCCACTCCTTGGAATATATCCTAGAGAAATAAGAGCCTTTACACGAACAGATATATGCACAGCCGTGTTCATTGCAGCACTGTTTACAATAGCAAAATGATGGAAGCAACCAAGGTGCCCATCAATGGTGATGAATGGATAAATAAGTTATGGTATATTCACACAATGGAATACTAGGCATCGATAAAGAACGATGATGAACCTGTGAAACATTTGATAACATGGAGGAATCTGGAAGGCACTATGCTAAATGAAATTAGTCAGTTGCAAAAGGACAAATATTATATGAGACCACTATTATAAGAACTCAAGAAATGGTTTAAACAGAGAAGAAAATATTCTTTGATGGTTACAAAAGTGGGGAGGGAGGGAGAGGGGTATTCACTAATTAGATAGTAGACAAGAACTATTTTAGGTGAAGGGAAAGACAACACATAATACAGGAAAGGTCAGCACAACTGGACTAAACCAAAAGCAAAGAAGTTTCCTGAATAGACCAAATGCTTCAAAGGCCAGAGTAGCAGGGACAGGGGTTTGGGGATCATGGTTTCAGGGGACATCTAAGTCAACTGGCATAATAAAAACTATTAAGAAAACATTCTGCATCCCACTTTGGAGAGTGGAGTCTGGGGTCTTAAACGCTAGCAAGCTGCCATCTAAGATGTAACAACTGGTCTCAACCCATCTGGAGCAAAGGAGAATGAAGAACACCAAAGATACAAGGTAATTTTGAGCCCAAGAGACAGAAAGGGCCACATAAAGTAGAGGCTACATCAGCCTGAGACCAGAAGAACTAGAAGGTACCCGGCTACAACTGATGACTGCCCTGACAGGGAACACAACAGAGAACCCCTGAGGAAGCAGGATAGCAGTGTGATACAGACCCCAAATTCTCATAAAAAGACCAGACTTAATGGTCTGACTGAGACTAGAAGGACCCCAGAGGTCATGGTCCCCAGACTTCTGTTAGCTCAAGACAGGAACCATTTCCAAAGCCAACTCTTCAGACAGGGATTGGATTGGACTATGGGATAGAAAATGATATTGGTGAGGAGTGAGCTTCTTGGATCAAGTAGACACATGAGACTACGTGGGCAGCTCCTGTCTGGATGGGAGATGAGAGGGCAGAGCGGGGCAGAAGCTGGCTGAATGGACATGGAAATAGAGAGTAGAGAGAAGGAGTGTGCTGTCTCATTAGGGGAAGAGCAACTAGGAGTATATGGCAAGGTGTACACAAAACTTTGTATAAGAGACTAACTTGGTTTGTAAACTTTCACTTGAAGCACAATAAATAAAGAAGTATGGCAAAATTGCTGGCTTATATAGAAACAATTTGATGCATGCAAAGGCATTCGACTATGTGGGTCATAACAAATCAAGGATAACATTGCAAAGAATGGGAACTCCACAACACTTAATCGTGCTTACGTGGAATCTGTACATAGACCGAGAGGCAGTCTTTCGAACAGAAAAAGGGGATACTGCATGGTTTAAAATCAGGAAAGGTGTGTGTCAGAGTTGTGTCCTTTCACCATACTTATGCAGTCCGTGTGCTGAACGAGTAATCCGAGAAGCTGGTCTATATGAAGAAGAACGGGGCATCAGGATTGGAGGAAGACTCATTAACAATCTGCGTTATGCAGGTGACACAACCTTGCTTGCTGAAAGTGAAGAGGACTTGAAGCACTTACTAAAGAAGATCAAAGACCACAGCCTTCAGTATGGACTGCACCTCAACATAAAGACAACAAAAATCCTCACAACTGGACCAATGAGCAAGATCATGATAAACGGAGAAAAGACTGAAGTTGTCAAGGATTTCATTTTACTTGGATCCACAATCTCTGCTGCCTATAGAAGCAGCAGTCAAGAAATCAAACGACACATTGCATTGGGCAAATCTGCTGCAAAGGACCTCTTTAAAGTGTTATTTAAAAAAAAAAAAAAAAAGCAGAGATACCACCTTGAGGACTAAGGTGCACCTGACCCAAGCCATATTGTTTTCAATCGCCTCATATGCATGTGAAAGCTGGACAACGAACAAGGAAAACTGAAGGAGAATTGATGCCTTCGAATTATGGTATTGGTGAACATACCCTGGACTGCCAGAAGAAGGAACAAATCTGTCTCGGAAGAAAATACAGCCTGAATGCTCCTTAGAAGCGAGGATGGTTCTTTGTCTCACATACTTTGGACATGTCATCAGGAAGGACCAGTCCCTCAGTAAAGTAGAGGTCGGTGAAAAAGAGGAAGACCCCCAATGAGATGGATTGACACAGTGACTTCAACAACAACCTCAAACATAGCAACGATTGCAAGGATGGCACAGGACCCAGCAGTGTTCCGTTCTGTTGTGCATAGGGTCACTATGAGTAAGAACCAACTCAGTGGGAACTAACGACAACGAACAAGTCAGCACTAGAATCTGTGATCAGATAGAAGGCATGCACGTAGTCTAAATAAAAGTTTAGAAACTCTCAAACGCAAATTAGCTGGTTTCCTCAAATACCAACTCCAAGGCAACCAAGAACAGCAAACGTCTCATGTCGTTTCTGATGTAAGTGCCTCCCTTTGAAGCAACCAGACTTCTATACTGTGAGTTAACATCGTCGTTTTTGTTTTTTGGCAGCAGTTAAGAAGAAAAACAGCCAGTTGATTTCTATTGTTTCCAAAAAAGATGAGAACAAAGTTAACTTGAGCTTGCACCAGTACGATGCACATCACCCTGTTTTCTGAACCGAAACAAATTTATCTGAAGCTAAATCTTAATTTCCCGTTTACTGAGTCTTTTGGTTACGATATTATATTCGATAAAAATGTGTTTTTCAAAAGTATAGGTCAAGTTTGTTCGTGTCTCATGGGTCTTTCAGAAGAAGTAGGCGATACCACTTTTCAAAATATTTCTTTTTATTTCACCCACCAACAACAAGTTCCATACACTGGCTGTTTTACTATCTTTTCTCAGGTTCACACTTGAGAAGTAAATGATTCACACTGGGGCACTGTGGAATCTGAAGCCATGTGAGTGACATTTTTCACTTGGCCCCATTAAAGTCCTGGGGTCGGTTTTACACACTGGAGTCCCTGGGTGGCACAAACAGCATGCTCAGGTGCTAACTGAAAGGTTGGAGGTTTGAGTCCACCCAGAGGTGCCTGCATCTAAAAAATCAACCATCGAAAGCCCTACGGAGCACAGTTCTACTCTGACACACATGAGGTCCCCTGAATCACAGTCAACACAAAGGCGACTGGTTTGTCATGCGCTTCAATGGACCTCTGACCCTCCTGATCTGTGGCATCATTCCTTGGTCATTTGGAGAACACTGGTTCACTGAGTTATATGATGTAAGAAGTTCACTTCAGGAATACGGCTACCAATCTTATCAGAAAAGCCTTTGAGCAGCGGGGGTTCCAAGCTCATGGTGGCTGATACGAACTTGTAAAGTTCTGATTTTCACTAGAAGTCTTGAATTTTGTCATTGGCAACAAATACTGTAATTTTGAAGTGACAGCTCACTTCGTTCTTCCTCGAGAAGTTGTCTACCAAATACCTGCTTCTGAGTGACTCTCGTTTGTCTGTCAGTTGTTCCTTCATGAAAACAGTGGCTGGCTCAACTCACTTTCCACCGTTGCCCAGGTGCCTTTCTTGGGGACAACCATCAGGACTCGGCGAGTGGCAGAGTTTCAGGTGTGCTTCCTCCTTCATCACAGGGGGTGTTAAAAAGGTGAACACAAACAACCATTTCAACTGCTTCCTCAAGAACGTTCTTATGACAAACACTGGGGGCTTTGTTTTGTTTGCTCTGGGCGGGCGGTGGTAACAGGGCAGCGGTGTTCAGTGGGAGAAGCCTCACCTTCCATGCAGGAGACCTGGGTTCGATTCCCGGCCAATGCACCTCAGGCACAGCCTCCACCCATCTGTCGGTGGAGGCCTGCGTGTTGCTGTGATGCTGAACAGGTTTCAGCAGAGCTTGCAGACTAAGCTGGACTATGAAGAGGGGCCTGGGGACCTACTTCTAAAAATCAGTCAATGAAAACCCTATCACATGTGTACAATGTTCACTGCCGCACTGGTCACAATAGCCAAAAGGTGGAAACAACCAAAATGTCCATCAACTGAAGAATAGATACACAAAATGTTGTGTGTACACACACCAGAATGTGACTCAGTCATAAAGAGGAATGAAGTCCCGATGCCTGCCACCACATAGATGAACCTTGAAAACATCATGCTGAGCAAATAAGCCAGTCACAAAAGGACAAACACCGTGTGACCTCACATATGTGAAATAAGCAAATACATAAAAACCCATTGCCATTGAGTTGATTCTCACTCATAGCAACCCCACAGGACAGAGTAGAACTGCCTCCTACGGTTTCCAAGAAGCGCCTGGTGGATTCGAACTGCCAGTCTTCCATTTAGCAGCCAATAACTTAACCGATGTACCACCAGGGCTCCTTGAGCAAATATATAGAATCCAAAAATTATTAGTGGTTACCAGGGATGGGAGGGAGGGGGAAAGAGAGTGTTTTTACCTAGGGGGCAGTGGGTTTAAATTCAGGGTGGTGGGACAGCAAAAATGGCAGCACAACTTGAAGATGTAATCAAAGTCCCTGAATTGAACATGTAGAAATCGTTGAATTGCCGTTTGTTCCGTTGTGTATATTTTCATCACAATAATAATAATAAACCTAGGATGCCAACGGTCCGATCCCATTGTGCATGGGGTCACCGCGAGTCTGGGGCCAACTTGCTGGCAGCCAACAACACCCACATGGCAGTGAAGAACGGCAAGATGACAACCCCTGAGGAGCTGCTGCCTGGACTCCTTCTCAGGCATCAGCAGTCTCACCCTCCATTGCGTCTACGCTATCAGTGCAAATGTCAACCCGTGCAAAAGGCGAATAATGCCTTCGCATCTTTCACGAGAAGACACTTGACCTTACAAACCCCTGGAAGTGTGCTGGAACCCCTCTGGGGTCCGCAGACCAAGTCTGCAGAACTGCCGGCCTGCACAGGCTCCATTCCACCCTGCCGCAGGTACTCTCCCCTTTACGTTGCGCTGCAAGCCTGTGTTTGCTCCACCTTCCTACCCTCTGCACTCAGCACAGTGCCTGGCACTAAGGGGGCTCAGCAAATACACAACAATCGTTTCAGCCGGACAAAGAAGGCCTGGGCCTCCTATAAGGAGCCCTGGTGGCTCAGTGGTTAAGCACTGGATTGATAACTGAAGGTTGGATGTTCGAACCCACCAGCCTCACTGTGGGAGAAAGCTGTGGCAGTCAGTTTCTCTAAATATGACAGCCTTGGAAACCCTATGGGACAGTTCTACCCTGTCCTATAAAGTCGCTATGAGTCAGAGCAACTAGAGAGCAGTGGGTTAGGTTTTTGGCTTGGGCAGTGGGCTTGGTTTTTGGCTTGGGCTTCTACGCTGAGCCTTTACGCTCTTGCTCTCATCTGAACTTTCCACCCTCAGCTCCCTCTCACCGTGGTGTTGTTCCCTTGATTACTTTTGAGAGCAGCTCACCATTCTTCTAGAAACTAGAAACTGGTGACTGGGCCCCAGACATGAGGTCTGATCAGTCCAAATAGAACTGCGCGTCGAGGCTGCCTGTGATTGAAAACTTCAAGACAAGAGCAGGAATGAAGCAAGGTGCTGAGTCGGAAGGGAGGAGAGACAGTGCTTGTCTTGTTAAAGAGATGGAAACCACGTGAGTCAAGACGATAACTATTCCAGAAACAGCATCTGAACACCACTGCCTAAATGCCAGCAATCAGCCTGGAAACCCCAGTGGACTATCAGATAGGTGTTCTGTTGGAAGGTGAGTGATTTATGGACCTAAAAACACATGTTTATCTCTCAGCCAGTGCCATTAGCCAGTCACCTAGGAGGCATGGTGACAGCAAAGGGGTCAGTCCTTGAGAAAAATTAAGGCAATGTGGGGTAAACCTGGCAGGCTTTTAAAGAAAACAATGGAAAGACAAAGTTGAATCAAAGCAGGAGATACTATACAGTGAGAATTAATATCAGCAATGCAAAGAGCTGAATAATTAAGACCTAAATATGGAAATATTTCAGAGTTCATTTTCCAAAACAAAAGCAGAAAATCAAGAAAGCTGTGGCCTCTTATTTCCCAGGAATTCTTTGAAGAGTTTCTTATCCTCGACAGCTGAGATGTCTGTTATATCCCTCACATACTGTAAAGCCCTGTCAAAGTTAACTAACTTTAGTTATATGCTCTGTCCTATAAATAATGATAAAATATGTTCTCAAAATCATTTTCTTTACTCCGGTTTGGACGAGTGAAAAAAAACGCCTGGGCCTGGAGGACGAGCGCCCTCTGCCGGCCCGCCTAGGGAAAGAGCGGTTCAGAACGCACCGAGCTGCGTTAGCATGCTAGGTGATAGTCACCTGAACTAAGCTTAGCTGCACTACGTAATTAGCTACACTTCCTAAGCTTAACTACACTAGGTTATTAGTTACTTCAGTGGTCCAGCTCCTTTAATAAAGTATCTCCTTACGAGGCAGAAGCAGATCCATGTTATTCAAGCTTTTTCAACTACATTTTTTGGTTTGCATTCAATAATTAAAATATCAGAATCAAATGTGATTAAAAATATCTGGTGGCATTCAGTTCTCTGTAGCACGGCCAGTCATCTCATTCAGTTATTTACGAGCAAAACCCAAAAGGACTGCTACTCTCCTTGATCATCTTCAGGAGCCCCTGGAGTTAGGATTAAGCACCTGTTTTGATCAGTCAGCCCGAATGTGCTGTGGGAGCATAGACTGTGAATGTCTGTGTGTATATGTGTGTGTGTGCATGTGCATCTGTGTGTGCACGTGTGTGCCTTGTGCATGTGCATGCATGTATGTACTGTGTGCATACGCATCTGTATGTGTGTATACTGTGTGTGCATGCCTATGTGTGCATACTGTGTGTTTGCATGGATGTCTATGTGTGTATAATGTGTGTGTGCATGTCTATGTGTGTATACTGTGTGTGCATGTCTCTATGTGTGTATACTGTGTGTGCATGTCTCTGTGTGTATACCGTGTGTATGCATGTATGTCTGTATGCATGTATACTGTGTGTATGCACGCATGTCTATGTGTGTATACTGTGTGTATGCATGGATGTCTATGTGTGTATACTGTGTGTATGTCTGTGTGTATACTGTGTGTGTATGTCTGTATGTGTGTATACTGTGTGTGCATGTCTGTATGTGTGTATACTGTGTGTGCATGGATGTCTATGTGTGTATAGTGTGTGTATGCATGTATGTCTGTATGTGTGTATACTGTGTGTGCATCTCTCTATGTGTGTATACTGTGTACATGCATGCATGTCTGTGTGTATACTATGTGTATGTATGGATGTCTGTATGTGTGTATACTGTGTATATGCATGCATGTCTGGATGTGAGTATACTGTGTGTATGCATGTATGTCTGTATGTGTGTATACTGTGTGTATGCATGCATGTCTGGATGTGAGTATACTGTGTGTATGCATGTATGTCTGTATGTGTGTATACTGTGTGTATGCATGCATGTCTGGATGTGAGTATACTGTGTGTATGCATGTATGTCTGTATGTGTGTATACTGTGTGTATGCATGCAAGTCTCTATGTGTGTGTACTGTGTGTATGCATGCATGTCTCTATGTGTGTGTACTGTGTGTGCATGTCTCTATGTTGTATACTGTGTGTGCATGTCTCTATGTGTGTATACTGTGTGTGCATGTCTCTATGTGTGTATACTGTGTACATGCATGCATGTCCGTGTGTATACTGTGTGTGTGCATGTCTGTATGTGTGTATACTTGTATATGCATGCATGTCTGTGTGTATACTGTGTGCATGCATGTCTGTATGTGTGTATACTTGTATATGCATGCATGTCTGTATGTGAGTATACTGTGTGTGTGCATGTTTCTAAGTGTGTATACTGTGTGCGTGCATGTCTCTAAGTGTGTATACTGTGTGTGTGCATGTCTCTATGTGTATATACTGTGTGCATGCATGCATGTCTGTATGTGTATACTGTGTGCATGCATGCATGTCTGTATGTGTGTATACTGTGTGTTCATGCATGTCTTATGTGTGTATACTGTGTATATGCATGTGTGTGTTTCACTGTCCATGTATGTGCTGTGCATATGCATGCATTGTGTATGTGTGTATACATACGTATATGCATGCATATGTGTGTGTGTGATGTATACAAAGGGAGACAAAGAAAGTAGACAACTATATTCAAGTAAGATAAAATGGACTGATGAAAGAAAATTTTTTGTATATACACCTATATAAAAAACCATTTGCACCAACCAGGAGCCTTATACCTACCTACACCTCTACCCTAGTGGACATAAATATTACCATCACACATTCAAAGATGTTTATGGCAATGCAAATGTCACATTAGTATTAGAATACTTTTCAGAGTTATTCAGGCTTTGGATAAATTTGCATTGACCCCCTCCACCTCATGAAATAGACCTAAGAAGTTGGACTGTTATTTCACAGGGACTGACTGGGCTCCATCAGATGTCAATGGATATGAACGGCTTGGATGGTTTTGAATGTTCCCCACTCCAGGAAGGTACATTTGGCCGTTTTCTGATCAGTTAGCCTTCTCTACACACTTTATACATGGGTGTATTGCAGCACACACTGGCTGAGCACTATCATGAGCCAGGCTTTGGGAAGGATTACAGATCATAAGGTATCTTTCCAGCTTGAATCACTCTTTACAATCCAGTAATCCCCACGAGGAGCTCTGATGGTGCAATGGTAACACACTCAGCTGCTAACAGAAAGGTTGGTGGTTCAAATCCACTCAGCAGCTCTGCGGGAGAAAGCCCTGGCAATCCGCTTCTGTAAAGAGTACATCCTAGGAAACCCCACCGGGCAGTTCTGCTCCGTCACGCGGGGTTGCCACGAGTCAAAATCGATTAGAAGGCACCTAACAACAACCACAGTCCCCCTGCGGGGCTGGCACAAGGTGGGTTTATCACCGACCTCGGGGCTCCAACACCTGAAGAGGTCAAGTCCAACACTGAGAAAGGGCACAGTTTCCCCATGAGGAGCGAGGGTCGAGCTGGTTCGCACAGAACTGTTGTGATCATAAGAGGCAGAAATGCCAGGGGACGTGTTTCAGGCTGAGAAAGGACATAAACAAAATCCTTAAGCTGCAATGTTCTGTGTGCGTTCTGAATGAGAATAATAACCCACAAAATATGCAACAAGAACTGAGAAGTAACAGTTTCCTTTTAATACGAGACTGAGAACATCGGCAGTATTTCCCCAAAGTGCCTAAATCCAGTTCAGTGACGGACACTCAGGCCACAGGGCGGTTCTCGCAAATGACCTTGGCTTTCCTTCCTCTTCATTCTGCTGAAGAGGAAAGCCCCACTTCATGAGCAGGGTTCTTTGGTAAGGGCAGCTGGGAGCTCTCTTCAGTGCCTCTGGGGTTGGAGCTTGACGTGGACCCAGAAACCATGGGACAATTTCTCAATAAGGGTGCCTTTCCTGGCCTTTGTGGGCTAAGCCATTCAGCAGTGCTTGAAGTCAGAGGGGTCAACTTAGAGAGAGTGGAAAACTGACCCTCATCCAACTTTGTAAAAGTGCATCTTAAAGCTTGTTACAGCATATGGATATGGTTTAAAAATACACCCAGTAGTACATCATCAACTCTGATAAGTAAGAAAACCATTTAATCTCTGGGTCAGGGCATTTGCACACAAGTTGGCCTCATTGAAGAGCTCTGACACCTTAACTTCAATGTGAAAAGCCACGTGATTTTATGTTATTTCATCCTCAACAGGTTTAAGTCAGTCAACACACTCAATGTATTACTGAGATAAATCACTAAAGTCATAAAAATAGTCTTTTCTAGCATTATCTGTGCCATCAAAAAATATATAAATATAATATAAAAATATAAAAAATATATAAATCTCTTCCCTGTTTAAAAAACTTGTAGGGTCACCTTTTCCAGTGATGGCAGCCTGTCAATGTTTGGAAACTGAGTGATGCATTGAACACTCATTTCTTCACAGGGAATGCTGAAAAGATGCCTCCTTGGCTGAATTCGCCATCTGTATTTGCTTCTCAGGGCTGCCGTAACAAAATACCCCAAATGCAGTGACCTGAAATAGTAGAAATTCATTCCCTCACAGTTCTGGAAGCTAGGTTTCCGAATTCAGGCTATCAGCAGGGTGGCAGTTCTAGAGGAGGACCCTCCTTGCCTCTTCCAGCTGCTGCTGGATCCTGTCAATCCTTGGTGTTCCTTGGATCATAGACACATTTCTCCAACCACTACCTCCATCTTCTCTCTGTCTCCCTGTCTCTGTGTCTCTTCTCTTTTATAAGGATGGTCTTCAGATGGGATTAGGACCCACCCTACTCCAGTATGATCTCATGTTAACTGATAACACCTTCAAAGACCCTATTTCCAAACAAGGTCATGCTCACAGGTTCCGGGGGTTAGGACTTCAACATGTCTTTTGGCAGATATAATTCGACCCCTAACACAATCTTTGTCCTTTCATTCACAATCAGATTATGACCAGGAAGCATACTGTTGAGCTCCATTTGCTCTCTACGAATCATACTATGTGCAGGTTGGTATGCAGAAGCATTCACCAATTCCCACAGCAAATCCTCTCTCTTTGCACCATAGCTGGTCTTGGCCCAATTCTGTCCTAACATAACTTTTCTAGGCCCCATCATAACTCATGGCTCATGAATTAAATCTGAAAGCCTCTTTTCCTGGAGCATGGATATACGGTCACAGAAGGACAAACAGCTGTACAGAAGTCTCCCTCATATGTGTACCGTGCTGCCTTACTCTCTGCACATCAGTGATTTCATCCAGATACTTGCTAGTGCACCCTCAATGCTGTTGTTATTGTTTTCAGTTGCCATCGAGTTGAATCCAACTCATGGTGACCTCAAGTGTGCAGAATAGAACTGCTCCACAGCTGTAATCTTTTGGAAGCAGATCCAAGGCTCTTCTGGGTGGGTTCAAACCACCAACATTTTTGACTAGTAATCAAGTACCCAACTGTGCCACCCAGGGGCTCCACATCCTCAATAGCTCCTGCTTTGCCACCTTCTGTGCACTGATATTGTGTAACACTCAACAGAACCGCATGATGAAGATTTCTTCCAAGAGCTCATTCTGGTCTCTGAACATGCTGTCTGCCATTTACTCAAGGTTATGTTCACAGACTCCTTCCCGATGCTGAACTAGAAGCTCTTCCTGCTACGGACACAACTTTAAATGAAGACTCTGTTGTTTTAGCAGTTCCTTTACCTTAAGTGAAAACACAAGCAATTTCACAATGTAGAAGAATAATTTTGTGTTTGTTCTAGAAACGTTCATTTGCTTTATCTGAAGGGTCACCATGTTTGGATAAAATTATATGAAGGATTTGATAATTACGTAAAGGATTAATGCTAACAGATAGTCTCAGAACTGTTGCTGTTAGCTGCCATGGAGTTGGTCCTCAGCTCCTGGTAATTCCACGCACAACAGAATGAAATGCTGCCTGAGCCTGCGTCATCTCTAGGATCAGTTGTAGGTTGGATCGTTGTGATCCATAGGGTTTTTGCTGGTTGATTTTTTGGAAGTAGATCACCAGGCCTTTCTTCCTAGTCTATCTTAGTTTGGAAGCTCCATTGAAACTGTTCAGGGTCACAGCAACACATATGCTTCCACTCACAGACAGGTGATGGCTACGCATGAGGTGCGTTGGCCAAGAATGGAACCCGGGTCCCCTGCATGGAAGGTGAGAATTCTACCACTGAGCCACCAATGCACCCCTTAAAGTCTCAGAATAGAAGTGCCTTGTTGTTGTGGTTGCTGTTAAGTGCTGTTGAGTCAGTTCCAACTCAGCAACCCAATGTACAACAGAACGAAACACTGTCTGGTCCTGCGCCATCCTCACAAGCATTGCTATGCTTGAGCTCATTGTTGTAGCCACTGTGTCAACCCATCTCGTTGAGGATCTTCCTCTTTTTTGCTGAGCCTCTATTTTACTACGCATGATGTCGTTCTCCAGGGACTGATCCCTCCTGACAACATGTGCAAAGTATATACGAGACGTAGTCTCACCATCCTTGCTTCTAAGGAGCATTCTGGTTGTACTTCTTCCAAGACAGATTTGTTTGTTCTTTTGACAGTCCATGGTATAGTCAATATTCTTCTCCAACACCACATTCAAAGGCTTCAATTCTTCTTCGGCCTTCCTTATTTGTCATCCAGCTTTCGTATGCTTATGAGGTGATCGAAAACACCACGGCTTGGGTCAGGCTCACCTTAGTCCTTAAAGTGACATCTTTGCGTTTCAACACTTTTAAGAGGATTTTGCAGTAGATTTGCCCAAATCCAATACATTGTTTGATTTCTTAACGGCTGCTTCCATGGGTGTCGATTGCGGATCCAAGTAAAATGAAATCCTTGACAACTTCAATCTTTTCTCCGTTTATCATGATATTGCTTATTGGCCCAGTTGTAAGGATTTTTGTTTCTTTGTGTTGAGGTGTAATCCATACTGAAGGCTGTGGTCTTTGATCTTCACCAGTAGGTGTTTCAAGTCCTCTTCACTTTCACCAAGCAAGGTTATATCATCTGAATAATGCAGGTTGTTAATGAGTATTAGGGACTAGCAATTAACAGATAATTGAGAAAATACAAGTTGCAGAAATTCATTAATTATCTTATTTCCTACCAAAAGTTTTCTATTTTTAGCTGCTTGTCTAATACCACCCCACATACAGACCCCCATTCATGCTTCCATTGGAGCACCCAGTCAAGCAAACAAACAGGCTCAAACTCTTCCTATGTGGTCATCAAGGTCTTCTCAACCAATGCTGGAAAGGTTGGCTCCTTGGCTTTGTGCTTGTGTGAAGAAAGCACTCAGCAAAGAGGGACAGGGTCCTCCTCACAGAAGCATCCAGAGTTCCTGAGCTCAAGAATGTATTTAATGAAATGAACGCTCGGGAAAGATTATGTCAAAACAATCTCCTTTGCTTAAAATCTCTTTACCTCAACCGCTCAGCACATTCAAAAACAAAACAAAAACAAAATACTGCTAGATCATTTCTGGATGGACAAAAGGCTGCCAGGCGGCAGGGAGGTTTGGTTTGTCTGGTTTCTGGCTCTTCTGTTGGATTGCTCTTGGGAAGAGTCCATTAACCTCTGTTTTCTGCAAAAGAGTGATAATTTATCATTTCATATTATGAATTCACAGTGTGCAAAGCGATGGTTTTCTTTAATTCAGTCTCCTCCCAAGAGAGCAAACATCTGCTGATCTCATTTTTCAAATTCCTCTCTGTGTTACAGATAGTTACTACTTTAAGGCTTTTAAAGAATTTCCTTAACTCGACAAATAAATGTATCTGGGATTAAGGTCACTATTTGAACTTCACATAAAATTCTTCCTGTCAACTTCGTGGTGACATATGTTTTCAGAGAAGATGGGAAAGATGCATTTTAAAACTTAAATTAGATGCAAAAAACAATTGTTCTTAATTTGGATGATGAAGGACAATGTATAAATGCATGAATACCTATATGTATAATATCTAAAAATAAATTATTCATTAACTACTGGACTTTTTTAATGATTACTTAGGAATACAAAGTGTGTATGTGCGTTTTAAGTGAGCTCTGTCGCACAGTTGTTAAGCACTCAGCTGTTAACTAAAAGCTTGGTGGTTCGAACCCAAGCAGCAACTCTGAAGAAGAAAGACCTGATTACAGTCTGGAAAACCCCACGGGGTCGCAGCGCCTGGGGTTGCTGTGAGTCAAATGCCCTCGACAGCACTCAGTGACAATGTGTGCGTTTTGAGAAAATCTGTTAAGAATTATGATGCAAATCTGCTCCTTCTTTGATAAATGGAAAACACAATGCAAATATAGGTTCCTATTATTACCACCCTTCCCAATGGGAAGAGAGTGAAGCTTTGCCCTATAAGTTCCAGCAAACAACACTTGAGAAAATGAAGCATTACAGGGCTTTACTGTCACAGCAAAAGAATCAGAACATAAAACCAGAACAGCCCAAACCGATCGCTGCTCAGCAGAAGAGGAGGAGGAATTCCTAAAAGATTTATGAAAATTGTATCAATCAACATACCTCACATAGACATATCCACCTTACATTTCACATTCTCTCATGCATCTGCCGGTTTGTGGTACTCTGGGGGCTGGTGTGTTGCTGTGAGGCTGGAAGCTATGCCACCAGTATTCAAATACCAGTAGGGTCACCCATGGTGGACAGGTTTCAGCTGAGCTTCCAGACTAGGAAGAAGGACCTGGTGGTCTACTAGGAAGAGCCAGTGAAAACCCTGGGAATAGCAGTGGGACATTGTCTGGTACAGTGCTGGAAGATGAGCTCCTCAGGTGGGAAGGCACTCAAAAAACGACTGGGGAAAAGCCGCTTCCTCAAATTAGAGTCCACCTTAACAACATGAATGGAGTCCATCTTTCAGGACTTTCATTTGCTGCTGTGGCACGACTCAAAATGAAAAGAAACAACTACAAACATCCATTAATAACTGAAACGTGGAGTGTATGAAGTATGGATCCAGGAAAATGGGAAATTGTCAAAAATAAGATGGAAGACATAAACATTGATATCCTAGGCATTAGTGAGCTGAAATGGACTGGTATTGGCCATTTTGAATCAGGCAGTCATAATGTCTACTATGTCAGGAATGACAACTTGAAGAGGAATAGCATTGCATTCATTGTCAAAAAGAACATTTCAAGATCTATCCTGAAGTACAATGCTGTCAGTGATAAGACAATATCCATATGCCTACAAGAAGACCAGATAATACGACTATTACCAAATTTATGCACCAACTACTAAGCCCAAAGATGAAGAAATTGAGGATTTTTACCAAATTCTGCAGTCTGAAATTGATCAAACATGCTAACAAGATGCACTGATAATTACTGGTCACTGGAACATGAAAATGGGAGAAGGATCTGTAGTTGGAAAATATGGACTTGGTGACAGAAACAATGCTGGAGATCACATGATAGAATTTTGCAAGACTAATGACTTCTTCATTGCAAACACCTGTTTTCACCAACATAAATGGCGACTATACGCATGGACCCCACCAGGTGGAACACACAAGAATCAAATTGACTACATCTGTTGAAAGAGACGATGGAAAAGCTCAATATCATCAGTCAGAACAAGATTAGGGGCCGACTGTAGAACAGACCATCAATTATTCACGTGCAAGTTCAATGTGAAACTGAAGAAAACTAGAACAAGTCCACGAGAGCCAAGGTGTGACCCTTGAGCTTATTCCACTTGAATTTAGGGAGCATCTCAAGAAGAGATTGGACACCTTGAACACTAATGACGGAAGACCAGATGAGTTGTGGAATGACATCAAGGACATCATACATGAAGAAAGCAAGAGGTCATTAAAAAGACAGGAAAGAAACAAAAGACCAAAACGATGTCAGAAGAGACTCTGAAATTTGCTCTTGAAGGCTGAGCAGCTAAAGCGAAAGGAAGAAATGATGAAGTAAAGGAGCTGAACAGAAGATTTCAAAGGGTGCCTCTTGAGAAGACAAAGTAGTATGAAGAAGTGTGCAAAGACCTGGAGGTAGAAAACCAAAAGGGAAGAGCAAGCTCAGCATTTCTTGAGCTGAAAGAACTGAAGAAAAATTCAAGCCTCGAGTTGCAATAGTGAAGGATTCTATGGGGAAAATATTAAAGGACACAGGAAATGTCAAAAGAAGATGGAAGGAATACACAGAGTCACTATACCAAAAAGAACTGGCCAATATTCAACCATTTCAGGAGGTAGTATATGATCAGGAAGTGATAGTACTCAAGGAAGAAGTCCAAGCTGCACTGAAGGTATTGGCAAAAAAAAAAAAAAAAAGTCTCCAGGAATGGACGGAATACCAATTGAGATGTTTCAACAAATGGATGCAGCACTGGAAGTGCTCACTAGTCTATGCCAAGGAATTAAGAAGGCAGCTACCTGGCCAGCCGGACTGGAAGAGATCTGTATTTATGCCTATTCCCAAGAAAGGTGACCCAAGTGAGTGCGGAAATTGTCAAACAATATCATTAATATCACATGCAAGTAAAATTTTGCTGAAGATATTCAACAGTGGCTGCAGCAGTATATTGACAGGGAACTGCCAGAAATTCATGCCAGTTCAGAAGAGGACGTGGAACCAGGGATATCATTGCTGATGTCAGATGGATCCTGGCTGAAGGAGAGAATATAAGAAGGATGTTTACCTGTGTTTTATTGACTATGCAAAGGCATTCGACTGTGTGGATCATAACAAATTATGGATAACATTGCAAAGAATGGGAATTCCAAAACAATTGTGCTCATGAGGAACCTATACATAGATCAAGAGGCAGTCATTCGAACAGAACAAGGGAATACAGCGTGGTTTAAAGTCAGGAGAGGTGTGCATCAAGGTTGTATCCTTTCACCATGCCTATTCAATCTGTATGCTGAGCAAATAATCCAGGAAGCTGGACTATATGAAGAAGAACAGGGCATCAGGATTGGAGGAAGACTCATTAACAACCTTCGATATGCAGATGACACAACCTCCCTTGCTGACAGTGAAGACGACTTGAAGCACTTACTGATGGAGATCAAAGACCACAGCCTTCAGTATGGATTACACCTCAACATTAAAAAAAAAACAAAAATCCTCACAACTGGACCAATAAGCACCATCATGATAAACGGAGAAAAGACTGAGGTTGTCAAGGATTTCATTTTACTTGGATCCACCATCCACAGCCATGGAAGCAGCAGCCAAGAAATCAAAAGACCCATTGCATTGGGCAAATCTGCTACAAAAGACTTCTTTAAAGTGTTTAAAAGCAAAGATGTCACCTTTAAGACTAAGGTGCACCTGACCGAAGCCATAGTGTTTTCAATCTCCTCATATGCATTCGAAAGCTGGACAATGAATAAGGAAGACCACAGGATTGACGCCTTTGAGTTATGGTGCTTTTGAAGAATATTGAATATACCACGAACTGCCAAAGAACAAACAAATCTGTCCTGGAAGAGGTACAACCAGAATGCTCCTTAGAAACAAGGATGGAGAGACTACGTCTCACATACTTCAGACTTGTTGTCAGGAGGGATCAGTCCCTGGAGGACATCATGCTGGGTAAAGTAGAGGGCCAGGGAAAAAGAGGAAGACCCCGAATGAGATGGATTAACACAGTGGCTGCAACAATAAAAAAAAAAATAGGCTCAGGCATAACAATGATTGGGAGGATGGTGCAGGACCAGGCGGCGTTTCATTTCTGTTCTCATAGGATCTCTATCAGTCTGAAGCTACCGGATGGCACCTAACAACGAGAGCATTCCACATTATTCTAACTCATGGCAACCCCATGTGGGTCACTGTAGAACTGTGCTCCACAAGGTTTTCAGTGGCTGATTTTTCGGACGCTGATTGCTGCCAGACCTTTCTTCCAAGGCACCTCTGAGTGAATGGGAACCTCCAACCTTCAGTTAGCAGCAAAGCACATAATCACTTGCACTGCTCAGGGACTCTTACGGTCCAATGGTGTTCATTTTATCTTTACAAAGTTCCATTCTACAAATACGGAAACCAAGATGCAACGTTGGGAGCTACAGCTAACAAGCCTACTTGCTTGTGTAGTCATTTCCTCGGCAGCATGTTTACCCAGACGGTAGAAGAAGAAGTAGCCTGCAGTTGAAAACCAAACTGTATGCAGCAAGAATAAGAAGGGTGCCCTGGACTGATTCTCAGATCTGAGGCTCAGGTCCTGAGACGCCCTAACTCTGACACGAAGTTGTCCTGTGAACTTGTTTCTTCTTTTGTACAACATATGAAAAATGGCATTACTAGACTTGCTCCAAATAGTATCAGCAGTAATCATCCTCAGATGGCTACAAAACAGTTAAAAAATCAATATACTTTATACAGATTGTCATGCCGGTGACAAAGTTAAACCTTATACATTTTTATATGTGCTTCCTTTATTTTTTCACAAATGACCACACAGTGCAAAGTATTTGCAATTGAAATTAGGAAGTGGAAGAGAAACTTAAAACATATTTCAAACTCAAAAAATCCATGGAATTCTCAGTGTGTATCCAAGATCCAGTCTGACGTACTTGACCCCCTCTGGGAAGCCAAAATTTCTGGTGCCCCAAATCCCCAGAGGTAATTTATAACCCCGTTGGTGTCCTCACCTCCCCAGGGTTCAAAACTCGAGAAGGGATGTGATCCAAGAAAAGACACTGGTCACGTCAGAAGGGGCATCAGTCTTTTAGTTAATATCACACCAGTAGTCAGTTTTCCAGAGAGGAGTAGGGAGCAGAGAAAATAGCTTTGAAGCAAAGAACTGCGTGTGCGTTTTAAAAAGAATACAAAAAGCTAAGGGCATGCAATCAGTAACAAATGTTTGGGGAAGTAGTGACCTGGGCTGGGGGCAGCTGTCTGGGGCCAAGTCCTAACACTGCCACTCACTGGCCATGGGACATGAGGTGGGCCATCTGTGTGTCGTCATTTGAGACTTTCCTGGTTGGCTTTGTGGGTTTGTTCTGTGAATAGTCAGCCATGACAGCCATAGTGTCAAATATTAAAAAAAAAAAAAAAAAAAGCACAGTTACCTTGGAGTCAGTGCCGGCTCAGGGCGCCCCCATGTGTGTCAGAGTGGAACTGCGCTCCTTAAGATGGTCAATGGCTGCCGTTTTGGAAGGCAGAGACCAGGCCTTTTTTCCTAGGCACCTCTGGACTCAAACCTCCAACCTGATTTGGTTCCTGTTTGCAACTCCAGCCCCCTCCACACTTCCTCTGTTCACACCTCACCCTTCATACTGCCGCTGCCTCCCATGAAATGCTTTTCCTTTTCCAGCTCCTAGTAACCCCACCTACACACTAGCCCCCACTAGCCTTCCTGAGCCCCTCGCCCTTCTCGCCCTTCTCACAGACGCCAGCAAGTCCCCAGCAGCGCCTGGGCGGGTTGTCAGCAGGATCTGGGGTGTGGATGGGGGCACGCCTCTCCTGCACTGGCCGTAGCTCCCTGGCGTCCGGACCCGTGTCTGTCTGTCCCTCCCGCAAACCCAGCCCCTAGCACAGGGTCTGACGTGGGGCTCAGCCAGTATCAGCTGAATGAAAAAGTAGGTAAGCAGACTGTTTGCGAACCAACTGACCAGAACAAACCAGGAGGAGGGGGCAGTTTCGGAGACACCTTGGGTTTCCTTGCTCCAAATCGGAGTCAGGAGTTGGGGTGACATCTGCTCTGGCCAGTTTAACCTCCCCATCTAAAGCTCACTTCCTTCTGCAGCACCTGGGAGTCCTGCATCAGGGAAGCTCCTGGCTCGGGAAGCCTGGGTTGGGCAGGCTCAGGGTGGGGCTCACCCCGGTCCTTGTGGGGGAGGCTCCGTGGGTGTGCTGCGTGCTGCTCTGCTGTGGTGAAAACGACTTTCAGAGTTTAAAAAGACATGGGCATCAAGTTCTTCCAAGTGTATGCGTACAACTGGTGGACTTCACTGGGTGTAAATTGTACAAAAAAAAAAAATTTTTTTTTTAGACACTGAATAGAATGAGCTGAAGAAAAGGCATATTGATTCTCACAAATACCAGGTCACACAGCTTTTCTTTCTGAAGTGACAGGACCGATTCTCTGCCATTCTGTAACAAGCCCTTGGAGGATAGTGAAAGTGGCCATTTAAGATTTAATGTATTTTTATCTATCATGCTCCTAGAGATCTGTCCAGCATTTTGCAGAAATTCACTTTGTTAAACCAATGACCAGGTTTACTTTTTCTGTTTTCAGGATCATTGAAAAAACTTACTGAAGTCTACAAGGAAAAAAAAGAAAAAAAGTCAAAGAGAGGGTCATTTTTTTTTCTTTCAGAGAATTTTTTTTTTAATGAGAGTAAGTATATTTGCATTCAAAAGCTCTTAACTTCTCCAATTCTTCCAGTGTAACTTGTTTCAGACATACTCATGAGGGCAGCTCTCAGCAGTAAGAATCGAACATCACTTAAAGAAAAAATAGCTGAAATAATTAGGTTATGGCACAATGAAACTGTTTTAATTCCCCTAACAACTAAATGAGACCTCTGTATAGAACACTAGAAAAATTCACAGAAATACCCCACTGGCTAACTTCTTTGTTACCTTTCCTGGCCAGCTCTGCCAAACCGTACAGATTTATGCCTGGAATGTAATAGGTACTCAACAGTTTACATTGCTGTTTAGCTTCATGCAGGGGTATTGACAGCTACCAGGGGTGATTTAAGGGCCTTAGAGGGAGTTACCTTACAGCCCCCAAAGAATTAAAATACTAAGTGCCTATTGGTCAACACAAAATGAGGCACTAACTTCAGAAGTTTTTAGTCAGAGAAACACTCAGGTCACTGAGATTGGCACGTGCCCTGATTTTCAGCCCTCAGCCCTAGTGAAGCACTGATATTTGGTTCTCCTTTCTCTACCTGAGGTCACTAGAACCAGGCCAGGTCACTGTGGCTTTGTTTGTTTTTCAGTTTCTAGAAAGATCTCTGTTCTTTTGCTGCTTTTTTTGGTTGCCATCCACCCTGAGTTCCTACAGAGAGTCAGTCTTTCCTTCGTAATGACTCTGTCTGCTTCCTCTATTGCGCTTTTTTTTTGGGGGGGGGGGGGGAGTGATAGGGCCAAAGAGAACATTTATTTATTTATCTTTCTTCCCCTTTTTTCTTTACATTTTATTGTGGTAAAATACATGTAACAAGACATTTGCCATTTTAACCATTTCTAAGTGTACAACCAGAGACAAACCATCACCACCATTTCCAAAAGTTTGTCTTCATCCCAAACTGACACTCAGCACCAAGCCTTAAGGAATAGCCCCCGTTCCTCCCTCCCTCCAGCCCTGGTAACCACTAACACACTTTGGTCTCTATGTGTTTGCCTCTATTGGGCTTTAACTGTGGAAAAATTAAGTGACTGGTTTATGCTCAAATAAAGGGTCGCAGAGCAGGGACTGGGGCAGGGTATTCCTGATAACCAGCCCAAGCCCATTTCTAGGACATCAACGTTGTGTAAAGTGGATTTTTAGATGAGCATTTATAGGCAGCAGCAGGTAGGTCTATAGGATTGGCAGCTACAATCATAATTTTAAACGGCTCTCACGCATTTGAACGTCGTTCAGGCTCTCATGAATTCATTAATATCACCAATCCTTATTATCTGCCTACATGCCAAGATTCATGAAACATCTTGGGACTTCTGAGACTAGGCAATCAAAACTTGCCTTCCCTGGTCTTGGGGGACTCAGATTTGGCCAGGACATGGAGGTGGCACAAGAGAGAGTGGGCTACTTGGAAATAAACACACTCCTTCACTAACCAGACAGTAGACAAGCTAACTTTGGTGAAGGAAAAAAGACAACACACGATATAGGGGCAGCCAGCACAACTTGACCCAGGCAAAGTCATAGAAGATTCCTAGACACATCCAAACACCTTGAGGGACCGAGTTACTGGGGCTGAGGGCTGGGGACCATGATCTCAGGGGACACCTAGGTCATTTGGCATGACATAGTTCATAAAGAAAATGTTCTATATCCTACTTTGTTGAGTACTGGCTGGAGTCTTAAAAGCTTGTGAGTGGTTACCTAGGATACGTCTATTGGTCCCATCACATTCAGAGCAAAGGAGGATGAGGAAAACCAAAGGTACAAGAGAAATATAAGGTCCAAAGGACTAATGGCCCACGTGAACCACAGCTTCCACCAGACGGAGCCCAGAAGAGCTAAGTGCTATCCAGCTACCACAGCTAACCGCTCTGACAGGGATCACAATAGAGGGTCCCAGACAGGGTGGGAGAAAAAATGTAGAGTAAAATTCAAATCCACTAAAAAAGATCAGACTTACTGGTCTGACAGAGACTGGAGGAACCCTGAGAGTATAGCCCCCAGACACCCTGTTAACTCAGAACTGAAGCCACTCCCAAAGTTGAGATTTCAGCCAAAGATTAGACAACCCCATGAAACAACCAAAATGTGAGGAGCATGCTCTTAGTTCAATCAAGTATAGGAGACCAAACGGACAACACCTGCCCAAAAGCAAAGACAAGAAGGCAGGAAGGGACAGGAGAGTTGGACAAATGGACACCAGGAACTCAGGGTAGAAAGGGAAAGCAGGAACATGCTGACACACTGTGGGATTTACAACCAATGTCACAAAACTATTTGTGTATAAATTTTTTAATGAAAAACTAACCAAAAAAAGAAACACATTCTATGTAAAAAAAAAAAAAAAAAACTTGCAACAAACCCAGTAACTCATCACGTTGTCAAATGGGAAAGAAAAGAAAATCTAAACTTTGCTTAATTCAAGAGACTAGGATGTTTAACATGAAAAGGCATGCCATCCTGAGGTCAAGACCAGTCCATCCGAGTTAATCAAAGGAAGCGTAAGGCAGGGAATTAAATACTCCAAATGTAGCCTCAAACAGCGCTGCGCGGTAGGCACTTGAGAAAACAAACAGAAATGGGGAAAAGGTTCTGTGGAAAGGCTTTTTCTGTCACAAACTGAAAACCGGTGTTCAGTTCTGCGAGCCAAAGAAAAGAAGATGTCATTCCCAAATAATTCACATTAGATTCCTTTGTCCCCCAAAGCTCGGAGTTGCCCCCGCACAGATATTCACAATTCAGGATTGTCAATGGTTAAAAACCAGCAGCCACCCAGTTGTCCCTGAGAGTCCTGCCAAACCTCTGTGCGTCATGGAGCAGAGTGGCTGCAAACGGTCAGAACGTCCCGGGGAGGGTCATTTGGAGACTGGACTCCACACTGCAATTTGTCTGCCCGCCCTTCAGACACACAGTGTGAGAGAGTGAGCCTGCTGTCTAGCTGATGTCCTGGACCAGGAAAAGGACAGAGAGAGAAGCCAGGAGAAAGCAAGCCCAGGCAACCACTTACCGAGTGCACGTTTCTCACCAGTGTGCAGAAAGCCCCCAGGGAGCTCCCCATCTCAGCCCGCAGATGGAAATTTACATCTGGGATACCCGACACGGGGTCTGTTGCTCGCAGGCCTTGTAGTTTCAGCTAGAGGAAATTATTTTAAAAAACCATGACTTTTGTTTCTTCCCGAAGGTACTGTCTGCTTTTGAAATAAGTGATTGTTTGACCCATGTGTGGTTCTCAAAACTTGGCGCCCAATGACAGGCCATCACTGAGTCTGCTCTTAGGAATGATACATTGTTTCCTGTTCTGCTTTAGCCTTCACTGTAAATTCCACAGGGAGTGTGTTCACTAGGATGCTGTAAGCTTTTTTGGCTCATTCCTTCCTCCTGTCCCTCCAAGAGGGATTATATTTAAAATGCAAGAGAACCCCGTTACACCTCCTCCCCGCTGTCCTGTCCACTGCAATTTACCCGTGGGTTCACTCCGTGGAAAACGCAAACACGGGGTGTAGGTCAGTCCGTCCCATTCAGCTGCTCCCGAAACCCTCTTCTCATTTCCAGATATCTTAATGTGATTCTTTAAGAACAGCACATTTGAAATTGGAATCTTTTTCAGTGCCCAAATGAAAATCCTATTTATCTTACCTTTGAAAAACATATAATAGGCTTTATATTTTACAGCAGTTGTAGTTTTACAGAAAAACTGTACAGAAAGTATGGAGAGTTCCCATATATCTGGTCTCCCCCCACACGCAGTTTCCTCTGTTAGGAGCATCTCGCATCCCTGTGGTACATTTGTTACAAGGGATAAACCAATGTTGGTACTTTATTATTAACTAACTTTTTATAGTTTACATTAGGGCTCACTCTGCGTGTTGTGCAGTCCTGTGGGTTTGGACAAATGCATAATGGGGTGTGTCCACCATTGCAGTATCATGCAGAAGAGTGTCACCGCTCTAAAAATCCTCCGGGCTCCACCTATCCATCCCTCCCCTCCCCTGGGATCCCTGGCAACCACTAATCTTTCATTGTATCCATGGTTCTGCCTTTTCCAGAATGACATACAGTTGAAATCATACAGTGTGTAGCCATTTAAGAGGAAGAGCTAAACCACTGAAAAGCAGACATCATCAAGGATTTTCTTGAACACCACGGTGTATAAGGTCAGTGACAAACTGACTCAACTGCTAACCTAAAGGTTGGCAGTTCAAACACACCTTATGGTACCATAGAACAAAAGGCCTGCCTATCTGCTCCCATTAAGATCACAGCCAAGAAAGCACCATGGAGCAGTTCTACTCCGTAACACACGGGGTTGCCACGCGTTAGAATCAACTCAGTGGCAACTAACGACAATAAAAGGATCACAAGAGTGGGATCTGCCACCTAACACGATATTGCACAGGTCCAGGCAGCATTTTGTTCTGTTGTATGTGGGGTCGCCATGAGTTGGGGGTCGACTTCACAGCAGCCAACAACAGCAACAACAAATAAGTAAAGCAGTTCAAAGCATCAATCACTTTCGTTGTATCAAATGGCCACCACACCACTCAGGACAATGTTCTTAAAAAGGTATAGAAATATCAGTCTTCAAGGGTAAAGACGAGGAATTCAGAGGAGGCATAGTCAGAAATTTTAAAGAAATAGTGAGGGTTTTTTTTCCCCCCTCTAGTTTAAAAAGATGTTGTGGTGGAGAGAATAATAGCCTCCCAAAGACGTCTACATCCTAATCTCTGAAACCTGTAAATACATTACCTTACATGGTAAAAGGGACTCTGCAAATGTAATTAAGAATTGTGAGCTAGAGAAATTATCCTGGATTATCTGAACAGGTCCAGTGTAGTCACAAGGGTACTTACAAGAGGGAAGCAAAAGGGTCAAAGACAGAAAAAGGGGGTGTGGTGATAGAAGCAGAGGGGGAAGTGCTGTGCTTTGAAGATGGGGTAGGGAGCCACCAGGCAAGGAATGTGGGTGCATCTAGAAGCTGGAAAAAGCAAGAAAACAGATTCTCCCGCAGAGCATCCAGAAGAAACACAGCCTTTCCAACACCTTGATTTTAGCCCTGTAAGACCCATTTCTGCATGTGAAAGCTGGACAATGAATAAGGAAGACTGAAGAAGAATTGATGCCTTTGAATTGTGGTGTTGGTGAAGAATATTGAATATACCATGGACTGCCAGAAGAACAAATAAATCTGTCTTGGAGGAAGTACAACCAGAATGCTCCTTAGAAGCAAGGATGGTGAGACTGCATCTTACATACTTTGGACATGTTGTCAGGAGGGGTCAGTCGCTGGAGAAGGACATCATGCTTGGCAGAGTACAGGGTCAGCAGAAAAGAGGAAGGCCCTCGACAAGGTGGATTGACACAGTGGCTGCAACAATGGGCTCAAGCACAATGATTGTAAGGATGGCGCAGGACCGGGCAGTGTTTCATTCTGTTGTGCGTAGGGTCGCTATGAGTCGGAGCCAACTCAGCGGCACCTAACAACAACAACAAGATCCATTTCAGATGTCTGTCTTCCAAAACTGTAAGATAATAAATTTGTGTTGTTTTGATCTGCTAAGTTTGTGGTAATTTTAAAAATAGAAACTTACGGGAATAGGAAACTAATACAGACGTCAACTTGAAATTTATGGATGAAACTGAACTGGGTAAATGCCCCTCTTAGCATCTTTATAAAGTCCCTCGTTAATTAAAGAACGGAAAATTATATTGTATGTAATTCGGCTCACAGAGTGGACAGAAAGAGAGCCTTCTCCTAGAGCTAGCACCTTGAATTCAGACTTCTAGCCTCTTAAAATGGGAAAAAATAAATTTCTGTTGGTTAAAGCCATCCGCTGTGATATTTCTGTTATAGCAGCACTGGGAACCTAAGACACCATCACGACATCTCAGCAAGTTGAGTGTAATCATTACCCCCATTTACTCTCAGGTCTCATTCTAGTGAGTGGCTGTGAGCCCAGGCTGATGAATCTTGGGGCAATTCTCCTAACCACTATGTCATATGACATCTTTGGGCCATTTTCTTTCCTGATATTCCTTCTTTGGAAGCAGGAGTGGAGTTAGTTACCAGCAAATTGTCTACATTCTTTCATGCTCAATAAGGCAGTATGTGAATTAGATCTTTAAAATGTTGCTGTGGCTTGAATTTTCCCCATTCAAATGACTGTATGGCTTCCCTTGCCTGATTGCACCCAGGCTGATAAAGAATTGGTACCAGGAGTGGGGTGTGAATCTACATGGATATGTCCATATTCATGCTGAGGTGTATCTGTTTTCAGACTTCAAAATGCCATGGTTATACCACCTGCTGGGCTCCTTCTTTTGTCAATGAGACTGCTAACTTAAAGACTCTGTTCCTAACCATGCACATTTCTACCCAAATGAGTCTTCTTACATTTCTGAAACTTTAGCATCCTCCATGTCTTCCTCTACTGCTACCCCTAAGTTTCTCTGCCTCAAACTCATTCAAGGCCTCTCAATGTGTTGTGGTGCCATTTTTCTCTGGTGTTAAGCGTTATTATTTTCCAATCATAAAGTCACACCACAAAATTGGACTTGAAGACTTTTTCATTGGGAACAGTTTCAGCTGGCAGCGGGGTTAAGCTTGGCAAAATCCAACAAGTCATCTATCAAATCTTCTGGGCCCAGGAAAACCTGAAGCACATTTTGCCAAGGACTTTTTCCTAATTTTTAAATCCATGTGCATTTCAAGGGAAATGCAGTCCATATGTTTCTCATTCATTCACACTTAACTCACCATTTTGTCATTTCCTAAGAGCTTTTGCTGTTTAAGAAGCCTTCTGTGTAGTTTCATAAGTCTTTCTTTTTGTTCTTTAAACCACAAAAGCCACACTTTTTTGAACAAAAGAAGAAAAACAGCAAACAAAAGCCAGAGTTTTGAAACACTCAAGACTGGCTGTGTATTCAGAATATGTAAGACACTCGAAAGGCCCAAGCTTACCCAACGTGCTTTACCTTTGTTACCAAAATATTGAGAAATGCTCTGGCTGACAGGGATGGAAACGTTCAATTCAACTCAAAAAAGCCAGCCCTCAAACCAGAAATGTTTCAGTAAATAACAGTCTGAAGCCCGTCCAGCAAGACAGTCAAACGCTCTCTAAATACAAACAAGACACATCCTTCGGAAATAGTTTCCTGGCTGAGGGCAGAGCGACAAGCAATTTCTTTAGGTCCAACTCTCCCCGGGTGGCTGAAATGCGATTTGACTAAAAACACTATGTAAGAGAAATAACGAGTGCATTAATCCAAGCAGCCATAAATGCCCCCATCTCACACGTACACAATGTTTCTCACCGTTGCAAACATGCAAGTCATTTGGAAAAATACTGACCAACGATATTACCCGTTAGAACGGTTGCGCTCAAGTTGGTTCTGACTTATGACAACCCCGTGTGTGTCCCCGTAAAACTGTGTTCTGCATGGTTTTCAATGGTTGACTTTTTGGAAGTAGATTTCCAGGTCTTTCTTTTGAGGTGCCTCTGAGTGGACTTGAACCTCCAACCTTTTGGTTAGCAGCTGAGAGTGAGTGTTAACTGTCTGCACCACCCAGGGACTCCTGATATTATCTGTAACCCTTGCAAAATATACCCTACAGGCGGCGTCGGCTGCGCAGTAATCCCTTGGCCTTTGGTTTTGAATACTCAGTGTTGCCATCCACCTCCTGGTGGGCCTCGGAGTAAGGACCTGAGTACCCACGGAAACCTTCACTTGATGCTTAGTGCAACCAGCTTGAGAAAAGGGTTATCTTCTGTGAGCAATTAATTAACAGCCCAAACAGTGGACTCAAACATACTAATAATCATAAAGATGGCACAGGACCCAGGCAGTGTTTTGTTCTGTTGTACACAGGGTCACCATGTGTTGGACTGACTCAATGGCAGCTGACAACAACATGTGGGAAATGAAAGAATATGATCGGCACCCCTGTCCCTGGTCAAGCCGGTTGTCATTGAGTCAACTCCAACTCACAGTGACCCCATGTTTGTCAGGGTAGGACTGTGCTCCACAGGGTTTTTAGCAGCTGATTTTCAGAAGTAGATCTCCAGGCCTTTCTTCAGAGGTACCTCTGGGTGCATTTGAACTGCCAAAACCTTTCAGTTAGCAATTGTGCACTTAATCGTTTATGCCACCCAAGGATTCCTAACCCCCATCAGAACACACTAAGCGGTATCAGGTTTGAAAGGCCCCAGCCTAGAAGAGAGGGCAAACCCACTCACTGCATTGCTCTGATGGGCTCCAGCACAATGTCTCACTCGGTTTGTTAGCCTTCAAGGGGAGGCTCCAGAAAACAGGGATGCAGACCACAGCGGGAACACTGACTAGCCGAGACCACACATGCATCTAAACGAAGCCCCCCGTCCACTCAAACACAAGAAGCCATCCAGCGTGGTGAAAAGGAGGTCAGAGAGGGCATGGGGAGGAGGAGCGGTGGGCACACACGGAACTGCACACGTGGCCGGACACCATGGTCAGGAGGGCCCAGGCAGAAGACAGAAACAGTCACCCAGAGAAAGCCCAGTTGCCCAAGGAATAACTGCCTCCCAGCACATGCGGCCTCTGTGCGCTGAGAGGACATCAAAGGCAGGGGCCGGGAGAGACAGGGAGAAAGAGAGGGAAACTCTTGGGCATACTGTTTAAAATTGTGTGCCTTCCCAGAAGTTCCGTAAACTTTGAAAAAAAACTTCGTCCATTGAGATTTGACTCCTATCTTAGTTACTCCTTAAAAAAACCACAGGAATGGGATCGTCCAGGTCCTGGAGATGATCAACCACAAGCACCCTGTTGGAGAGACAGTTCCAGTGACCTTCGAGTCATGCGCAACTCAGGGCGAACCTGACTCCCTGCATCAGAGTAGAACTGTGCTCCGCAGGGTTTTCAATGGCTGATTTGGGGGAAGTAGATCACCAGGCCTCTCTTCCGAGGCACTTCTGGGTGAGTTGGAACCTGGAACCCTTTGGCTAGCAGCCAAGCACAATGATTGTTTGCACCACCCAGCAATTCCATTTGAGAGACACAGAATGGTTAAGCAACTTGCCCAAGTCACAGAGCTGGTTCATGGAGAGCAAGAATCACAAAGCGGGAATCCTTTATTTTTCCACCTCCTAGATTATGTCTTCCCTTGGAAATTTTCAACAATATTGTTTTTTTTAATATCATATCACACATGTAATTTCAATCAATTTGATCTCACATATTTGGTTGGATCACACAAAGAAACCTAAAGTTGATATAAACAATCTGGTCTTGATATTACCAAAATGAATTCTATGTAAAATATCTTTTTTAAACATTTGGAGAGGAACACAGAAATTAACTCAAATCAAGGGTCTGATCTCTTTTTGATAACCACCACAGGAAGGAAGCTGATTAATGGAACACTAACAATGGCACAGTGGTTAAGAGTTTGGCTGCTAACCAAAACGTCGGCAGTTTGAATCCACCAGGCACTCCTTGGAAACCCTATGGGGCAGTTCTACTGTCCTATGGGGTCACCATGAGTCGGAATCAACTCGACAGCAATGGGTTTTCTTTTTCTTTTTTTGGTTTTAACAATGTGCTAGACTTTGTTTAAGGAAAGTATTGTAAATGTCTTCAACTGTGGGGACTTGGAAATAATTGGGCACGACACTGTGAAGAACCAAGGGGAAGGATATAAATGCAGAGGGAGGGAAGGTGGTGACAGATAGGACATGCATAATTGCAAGGCTTATCCTCATTGTTGCATGTGGGTATAATTACCAAATTCAGCGGAGACTCTGTAATTTGTAAGCAAAAGCAGCTAAGGACCACTAGCTGGCAGTATACACCAAACAAAGAAGGCAGACCAGAAAGGGAACTTGAAGCTTTAAGGACTTTTCAGACTTATTCAGATTCCAACACCATATTAATACCTGTTTTTGAACTCCACAAAAATGTAGGTGAGGATGGGGTGGGGCCCTCAGCAAAGGAAGGTGGAGAGCATCGCCAGGTTGTCAGCAACAGGGATCTGCCAACGGACCGGAGATGTGCTTCTGACCTCTCTGTTTCCCACCCTCTTGGCAGGGCCCTTTTTCTATACCTCACTCAGAAGCATGCATAGCGGTTTGAATAGTGGGGCTGAGGGGGAGGGTGGAAGACCCCTGGAATGAAAAGGAGGTCAGATACAAATTACAGAGACCCAATGCAGGGGTCTGAAGGGGTGAGTGGTAACAGCTACAGTTTTAGAAATCTCTCTGAGTTATTCCAGTCCTCCCTCGGCTCTTACATTGTATGGCTTTAGCAGAGAGGAGATGCCAAATGAACCCTTACAATCTATTCTTCTCTTGTAGACCTGTGTTGTTGCATATGGTTGGTGCCAACTCGTAGCAACTTTTATGTGTAACAGACACAGCATTGTCCACTCTTTTAGACCTATATCAAACAAGAACAACAACAAAAACCATGCATGCATATATATGTTGGAAGGGAAAGAGGACAGAGGGACTAAATGAAATAACCCATACAGATGACTAATACCAATAACCAAGTGTAAATATGAGAGTTTACACATCTTATAAACTTTGTTGCAAAAGACCTCTTTAAGGTGTTGAAAAGCAAAGACATCACTTTGAGGACTAAGGTGCACCTGACCCAAACCATGGTGTTTTCAATCACCTCATATGCTTAGGAAAGCTGGATAATGAGTAAGGAAGCCCAAAGAAAAACCGAGGCCTTTGAATTATGGTGCTGGCAAAGATTATTGGATATACCATGGACTGCCGGAAGAATGAATAAATCTGTTTTGGAAGTACAGCCAGAATGCTCCTTGGAAGCGAGGATGGCAAGACTTCTTCTCGTGTACTTTGGACATGTTATCAGGAGAGACCAGTCCCTGGAGAAGAACATCATGCTTGGTAAGGCAGAGAGTCAGTGAAAGAGAGGAAGGTCCCCAGTGAGATGGACTGACGCGGTGGCTGAAACAACGGGCTCAAACAGCAACAATTGAGAGGGCGGCACAGGATTGGGCAGCGTTTCTCTGTACACAGAGTCACTGTGAGCTGGAACCAACTCGACGGCACACAACAACAACATGTGTGTATTTATTTATTTTTTCTTTATCCCCTCAATAAATATTTATTGAGTGCTATAATAAGTGTCATACTATTCCAAGGAAACTGTAATGATAGATAAAACTGCATTCATTTCTGGCCACAATTGTAGTGTAGCCTGAAAACCTTCCTTCCACAAAAATAAACTAAAAATGTTAGATAAAATGTTGTAAAAATTCTCTTAAATGCATAGCTGAGTTCATGAATACAGAATCCTAAGTGGGAGGGTGGGACCCTGGCAGACCCTGGAGCTAGCGGCAGCTCCAAGGGTGTTCGCAGATTCTGGTGTGTTTAATATCCACACAGGGGTCAGGAGACAGGCCGTGGAACCGCTTACTCAAAGTGAGGGGAGAAACAGAGGCCCCTGTGTAAAGCCAGAATCCAGAAGAGGCTCAGTAGGAATGTGAACAAGAAAAAAATCAGACCCACAAAAGCTGAGAACATAGAGACGAAATGGAAACTTCTCTATCTTGGCCTCGTCTCTGGGAGGGAAAAAATACGTCTCCACTGAGAACTTGTAATCACAGGCTGACCCTGTTTGGGGTTCAAATTTATACTCTGAGTTCAGCCTGGGAAAACTGAACAAGGGAATTTTTTCAAAGTGTCCCAAGACTGGTGGCACCAACAAGATTCTCTAAAAATCAAATAAATATCCTTTCTGGAGGAATACATTTTTAACATGAATTTCGTGGAATTCCCACAGATAAAATCTGACACCCCAATACTTCAGATAATGGAATTACCACATACAGAATACAATGGACTTTTAAATAAACATATGCTTGATATATTTAAAGAAATACAGGAGAGGTATGAAAACATGAACAAGGCACAGAAACTGTTTTAAAAGGTCAGTGAGATTTAAAAACAAATCAAATAAACTTTTTAAAAAGAAAACAATAATCAAGGGAGGGATTGACCAGCAAATCAGACTAGCTGAAGAGAGAATTTGTGAACTGAAAGGTGGATGGGAAGAAAGAGGAGGTCTGCATACTGGGACTGAGATTATGCTACCCTGGACCTTCTTTTCCCACCATCTGGGAGAGGATGGATCTCCACGATCCCACCCTTTCCTATCCTTAACACTTACAGCCTCACCAATGCAACCTGCCTTGAACCTACTAGGACAAATCCCATTTTGCTTTTATCTGTGTTTATGTCAGTCACCAGGAGAATTCTTAGACCCTCAAGTCACTCTCTGTCTTTTGCACTCTAATCCTCATAAAGGTTCTATATATTCCCTGCTTTGTCCTCTATTACAAACCCTCCCCAATTCTTGAAACCATTCCATTTCGTAATCCAGAATTTGCAGATAGGCACGTCTCCACTATTAACCTCTTCTTTGAACCTTCCCTTCATTTTTATGCTATGGATGAACCAGTCTCTTCACTGAGGGACAGGGTTACCTCTATGGCCTTCTCTATCATTGTCTTTTTCTAGACCCTCTTCTCCTACATATCTTCCTAGCTGTTAAGAATAGAAGGCTTGAAGTGATCTTGGCTAACTCTTTCTTAACTCATATCCACTCTATTAGCAAATCATGTTGGTTTTATCATCAAGATACACCCAGAACCTGATAGCTTCTCACCACTTGCACTTTTACCTTTGCTGTACCAGCCACCTCCAATGCTCGCCTTGATTACAAGTCATAGCCTTCTGATTTGTCTCCCCGCTGCTACGCTCACCCCTTTATGCTCATGGCAGCCAGAGTGATCCTCTCAAAATGCAAACCAAGTCATGTTACTCCTCTGCTCAAAACCCTCCAATGGCAAAAAAAAATTGTAATCAGAGGAAGAGACAAAGTTGTTACAATGGGCCACAGGATCCTACTTGACCTGCTTGTCCTTTAGCTCTCTAACATCACCTTCTTCCATCCTTCTCCTCACTGATTTCACTTCAGCCACATTGTCCTCCTAGTTTTGCAGACAGACTAGGCATGCTCACTCCTCTCACCCTTTGCACTAGCGGTTCCCTCTGCCCAGAACACTTTTCCACCGGACATTCACTAGCTAATTCACTCACCCCATTAAAACCCTGACTCAAACTTACCTTCTCAAAAAGGTTACCTTGACCATCTCTGCATGCTTCATTACCATCCACCCATCTTAGAATTGCCAACTCACACATTTGGCTCTATCTTATCTACTTTCCATAGCACTCATTACCTTCCAAAATTCCATATAGCTTACGTATGTTGTTGTTTTTTAATTATGATTTCCTACCTTCTTCTGCTGGGATGTGAGCTCTACAAGGGCTGGGATTTTTGTGTGCTTGGCCCATTGATATTTCCCAAGTATCCTGAACAGTGCCTGGCCCAGAGCAATCACACAATAAACCTATGAGACTAAAAGATGAAAACATTAGGAGATAAGTTAACAGTTACAGAGGACAGAGTGAAAGGTTTAATACACATTTCATTGGAGTTCCAGAGGAGACAGACACTATTTAAAGACCAACCAGTTGAGTATTTGAAAGGTACCAGTCCTCAGATTTAGGAAATATGATGAACCTCAGGCAGAATAAATGAAAAGTAAAAACATCGACACCTGTAACTTGGCAGAGATCAAGCAATCAATCAAAAGTCCTCCAATCACAGGCATCTATTCACTATCTTTGGAAACTCTGATCTTGCATGTGTTTCGTGAACTCAATATCATCACTGCTCATGTGATAGCCAAGAAAATTCAATGACAGAAATTAAATACATGGGATAAGATTTCACTGGGTAGGACTGAGTTTTGGAGGCCCACAAACTACCACGATATCTAAGACTTTCACCCTCCTCTCCGAAGAAACAAATTTGGTTCCTTAGGGTTGCTATCATTCCCATTGAGAAAGCATCTATGGTGTAAACCACTGTGCTACACTGCCTATTAAGAAGTATGGACCATGGGCACCACTGCTGGATAATTGTTTGCACAAATTGTTAACAGTAATAAAGCACACTGTTGCTACCTGTTTCCTAACATGTACATTCATGTGTCACAGATCCGTAAGCAAAAATACTTCCACATCTTCTGGGTTAAATACACCAGTCACCACATCAGAGAAACAAACGGTACTACCATAGCGTCGGGCTTACATCGGCTATATATTTGAACCGAGAAGGTCACCAAGCCTTCTGGCCTGAGTTACTTTAGTTCATGAGGCATTGAGTTGATAACCCCATCACGGCACTCATTCGGAGATACAGATAAAACTGGCACTTTGCTACCCTTCTCTCACTGTGGTTGTTACTTGTTGTCGAGTCAACTCCAACTCATCGTGACCCCATGTACAACAGAACAAGATGCTGTCTGGCCCTGTGCACCCTCCTCAGGATTGCTGGTGTACTCAAGGTCACTGTTGCAGCCATTGTGTATTTTGAGTGCCTTCCAACCTTGGGGGCTCATCGCTGAGCACTAGAGCGGACGGTATTCTGTTGTGATTCGTGGGGTTGTCACTGGCTAACTTTTGGAAGTAGATCACCAGGCCTTTCTTCCTAGTCTGTCTTCACCTGGAAGTGCCACTGAAACCTGTCCACTATGAGTGACTCTGCTGGCATGTGACATACCAGTAGCATAGTTTCCAGCATCACAGCAACACACAAGCCACCACAGTGCAACAAACTGATAGGTGGTGGCTCCCAATCTTACCACCAGTAAATGACAACCTCAGGAACTCTCATTGCCTGAAACAATTGCCCAAGTGCCCTCCACATCAGGACTATGTCAGGTTTTTGAGAAATTCCAAGGGCCCTCTAGACCCAAAACCCAGGAACCTTTCCTCACAAGGGCTCCAAGAGGCATAGGATTCCTGATACTCATTATTCACTCACATACTCACTCGAGAAGCTTTGCCCCAGCTCCTGCTCTGTGCTGGGATCCAGTGGTCTACCCTGAGATGTTGGCAGCAGGGTGGGACGATGTCTCCTCCAGGTGGCAGATCCAAACCACAGCTTCCTTTGACTCTGACTGAATGTACATGAAGGGAGTCGTCTGCACAGAAGCTGGAGGGGCTCTACATTGTCATCATGCAAATAATATATCAGCCCACAGATTTTCAATCCAGCAAAGCACAAAAACTGAGGTCTCTTTCTTTTCCACTGGATGGCAGCAGACACTGGAAAGCTGTGAGGTTATCCAATTACTGTCCAGTAAAGTCAGCATGAAGATCCTGGCTTGTCAATGGCATTTACCTTTTTTAAAAAATTGTGGTAAGTATATATGCAACAAAACATCTGCCATTGCCACATTCTTCTCATGTACAATTCAGTGACATTAATTGTGTTCACCATGTTGTTCAACCATCACCATTGCTGTTGTGGGTGCTGTCGCGTCAGTTCCGACTCCTAGCGACCATGTGTACAACAGAGTAAAACACTGCCCGGTCCTGTGCCATTCTCACAATTGTTGCTATGCTTGAGCCCATCGTTGCAGCCACTGTGTCAGTCCATCTCATTGAGGGTCTTCCTCTTTTTCACTGACCCTCTACTTTATCAAGCATGACCACCATTATCAGTTTTCATGTTTTTTTTTTTTTTTTTACTTTTTAAATGGGAAATTTTTTTAGATGGAGGAAGGAGAGAGGGCAAATTATAAATGAGCAGCCTCTGAGATGATGGCTTTGGCTATTTAACTCAGGGCCTAAATCCTCAATGTTTTATTCTGTAGACTATATTTAGACCTCATTAGAAGTTAATAAACTTTGTCGGTAACCATTTAACCCTCCCTCTTAGCGCAAAAACTGAAAACCACGGTTACCAGTTATTCCTTTCTTCAAGGTAGAGAGTGTGAGTCCCTACTGTGCTCCCACTTTGCTCAGGGGGCCCCTGAAAGGTACATAAGAATGTTCCTGTTGTTCACTTAGAAATTATAATATTGTAAAGGTAAGCCAGAATAGGCTCCCAGTGAAAAACGGTAAAGGCTAAATGAGGGCTGTGAGTCATGAGATGATATTAGACCTCTGTTCCTTTAGACATAACTCCATCTAAAACTGGAGAGCTGTCACCATTTTCAAGCTAAGAAAGACACAAGGGGTCCACTTTTGAGTGTTGTTGGAGGGATACTGTGCTGGTACCAATGAGGACAGGTCTCAATTTTTCAGGTTTATTCATTTCTACCCCTCTCAAAAAAAAAAAAAAAAAAAAAAAACTTTTTCTTTTCCCCTACCCTGGACTGGTCTTACCGCCTTTCAAATTTTAGAAGAAAACAGAAAACTCCCCACCACCACCACCTGGCATCATTTCCTTTAGTGGACTGTATTTTTAAAAGAGCAAAATTGTCAAATCTTAACACTATTATATTGTAGAACTCAAGACGGAGGCTGTAATGTAGATGGAGCCCTCAGCCCCTTTGCACATTCTGATTGTCGACCATCCGCCAAGGGGTGTCATCTTCTGTCCCATTTCAAAGAGGGTCAAAAGGGCTTTTGCAAATAATTTGAAAGTAGCTTTAAAAAGTCACAGCAATTCTCCATGTAAAGTGTTGTTTCTCTTTTTTCCTTATCTTGTAGTTCTTTTTAGAGGAAGTGGCTCCTGAAACTGCTAACTTCATGGTTTGAGTTTCAGACATGGGTCGACCTGCCCAGAAAGTGTCACCAGGATCCAGGTGAACTTTGACTCTCTGCTCTGTGCCCATACTGTTCTCATTTGGGGCAGACTCTCCTGGTGACTATGAGATGGCTGTCACAGCCCCAGGCCACCCAGTCTTTCAGGCTCAGCCAGGAGAACAAGCCTGCCTTAGTCCTAGAAGACCAAGCAAAGGGCACATGGTATAGGAGTCCTTCACATATTCTGGATATTAAACCCTTATCTGATACGTGGTTTCCAAACACTTTAACCCGTTCTTTCTACTTGCTTGTTAAAGTCCTTTGATATACAAATGTTTTACATGTTGATGACGTTCATTTCCCCTACCATTACACTTCAGGAGATGAGATGGAGAGTAGACAGCAGGAAAGCATGGCTTTGTGCTATTCTCATTTCTCCTTATTTTGTTTTCTTCTCCTTAGTTGCATGAAAATAAAATTCAAATAATCTCTAATATAATCCTAGGCTAATTAATGTTGTTTTTTGTTGTTGTTAGGTGCCCTTGAGTTGGTTCTGGCTCAGAGCAACGACATTATATATAACAGAATGAAACGTTGCCCAGCCTTGGGCCATCCTCACAATTGTTGCTATGTTTAAGTCCATTGTTGCAACCACTGTGTCAATTCATTTCATTGAACAAGGGTCTCCCTCTTTTTTGCTGACCCTCTGCTTTACCAAGCATGATGTTCTTCTCCAGCAATTGGGGCTTGGGTCAGGCACACCTTACTCCTCAAAGTGATATCTTTGCTTTTCAACATTTTGAAGAGGTTTTTTGCTGCAGGTTTGCCCAATGCAATATGTCTACTTAATAAGTGGTCAGTATGGAGAACATAAAAATAACTCCTACAACTCAACAACAGAAACACAAACAACCAAAAAAGAAAAGTGGGCAAAGGACTTGAATAGATATTTCATCACAGAAGAAACACAGGTGGCCAGCAAGCATGTAAGAAGGAGTTTAATGTCATTAGTCAGTAAGGAAATGCAAATCAAAACCACAATGAGATATCAGTTCATCCTCACTAAGTTGGCTATGATTAAAAAACAAAACAACAAGTGTTGGCCAGAATGAGGAGAAATTGGAGCCCTTATCCATTGCTGGTGAGATTATAAAATGATACAGCCACTGTGGAAACCAGTCTGGCGGTTTCTCAAAAAGTTAAACATAGAACTATACCATGTTGTTGTCATTGTTAGTTGCAATGAAGTTGATTCCAATTCATGGTGATCCAGTCTGTTACAGAGTAGAACTGTGCTCCCTAGAGTTTTTAAGGCTGTGATCTTTCAGAAGTAGGTCACCAAGCCTGTCTTCCAAGGTGCCTCCGCGTGGGGTCAAATCACCAATCTTTTGGCGGTAGTTGAGGGCTCAACCATTTGTACCACCCATTATCCACTCCGAGGTATATACCCAAAATAACTGAAAGCAGGAACACAAACAAATATTTGTACACCAATGTTCACCGTAATGCTATTCATGATAGCCAAAAGGTGAAAAGTCTGAATGTCCATCAACAGATGTATGGGTAAGCAAAACGTGGTATATCCATACAATGGAATAGTACTCAGCAGTAGTGAGAAATGAAGTCCCGATCATGTATGCTTCAACACAAATGAGCTTCAAAAACATTATGTTGAGTGAAATGAGTCAGTCACAAAGGGGCAAATATTGTATGATCCCACTTATCTGAAATAGGCAAATGTAGAGAGACCAAAGTTTATTAGCAGTTACCAGGGGCAGGCAGGAGGCAGGACAGGAAGACTTACTGCTTAGGGGACACTGTTAAGGGTGATGGATACATTTGGAAATGGATAGTGGTGAAGGTTGAACGACCTGAATTGTACATGTAAAAAATGTTGAAATGTCAAATATTCTGTTATATATATTTTTATCAAAATAAATTTTTTTAATTAAAAATGAGCGCTCAAATATCTGAAATAATAATCAGAGGGCACCTTGGTTCTAGTCAACAGAGAACATAATCCTTGTTCCTGGTCTCCCAGTAATCACGGACATCCCAAAGGGAATCACCGGTGCATATAAGGAGAAACTCCAGCCTTTCTTTCTTGGTGTTGCAGCTGACAATATTCACCAACTAAAGTCCTACCAAAACACAATTCTCCATGGACCCGCATGTCCCAGGCACAAAACAGATGAAAAAAATTAAAACAAGGACTATAATAGAGGAAAAAAATGTTTGTATGTGTTTTGAACAAAAGCTGCTGGACCTGTGCTCACTGTGAGTTCTAGACCCAAGTGTTTTGATGGTGTGAGGGGGTGACCACGGAGAAAGGAGGTGGCCTGTGTGGCCAACAGGTGGAGGTTAGGAGCACAAGAGGCACCTCTCTCCAAAGTGAGTTCCTGGGCCTCTAATCTCCTGGAACGCTCTGACCGATGTGGAGATGGCTCTACTTCTTCCATCCTGGCAGTACTTTATTCCTGGCTGTACTTCTTCCAAGACAGATTTGTTCGTTCTTTTGGCAGTCCCTGATATATTCAGTACTCTTCACCGACACCATAATTCAAAGCCATCAATTCTTCTTTGGTCTTCCTTTTTCATTGCCCAGCTCTCCCATGAATATGAGGCAATTGAAAACACCCTGGCTTGGGTCAGGCACACCTTAGTCCTCAAGGTAACATTTTTGCTTTTTAACACCTTAAAGAGGTGTTTTGCAGCAGATTTGCCCGATGCAATGCGTCTTTTGATTTCTTGACTGCTGCTTCCATGAGTGTTGATTGTGGATCCAAGTCAAATGAAATCCGTGACAACTTCAATCTTTTCTCCATTTATCATGATGTTGCTCATTGGTCCAGTCGTGAGGGTTTTTGTTTTCTTTGTGTTGAGGTGCAATCCATACTGAAGGCTGTGGTCTTTGATCTTCATCAGTAAGTACTTCAAGTTCTCTTCACTTCCAGCAAGCAAGATTGTGTCATCTGTATAACGCAGGTTGTTAATGAGCCTGCCTGTCCAATCCTGATGCTACTTTCTTCTTCAGACAGCCCAGCTTCTGAAATTGTTTGCTCAGCATGCGGATTGAATAAGTATAGTGAAAGGATACAACTCTGATGCACATCTTTCATGATTTTAAACCACACAGTATCCCATTGTTATGTTCAAATGACTGCCTCTTGGTCTATATACAGGTTTTGCATGAGTACAATTAAGTATTCTGGAATTCCCAGTCTTTGCAATGTTATCCAGTTTGTTATGACCCACAGAGTCAAATGCCTTTGCATAGTCAATAAAACACAGGTAAACATCCTTCTGGTATTCTCTGCTTTCAGCCAGGATCCATCTGACATCAGCAATGATATGCCTGGTTTCATGTCCTCTTTTGAATCCAGCTTGAACTTCTGGCAGTTCCCTGTCGATATACTGCTGCAATCGCTTTTGAATGATCTTCAGCAAAATTTTACTTGCCTGTGATATTAATGGTATTATTTGATAATTTCTGCATTCTGTTGGATCACCTTTTTTTGGAATGAGCACAAATATGGATCTCTTCCAGTCAGTTGGCCAGGAAACTGTCTTCTAAATGTCTTGACACAGACAAGTGAGCACTTCTAGTGCTGCATCCATTTGTTGAAACATCTCAATTGATATTCTCTCAATTCTTGGAAACTTGTTTTTCACCAATACCTTCAGTGCAGCTTGGACTTCTTCCTTCGATACCATCAGTTCTTGATCATATGCTACCTCCTAAGATGGTTGAATGTCGTCCAATTCTTTTTAGTACAATGACTCTGTATTCCTTCCATCCTCTTTTGATACTTCCTGGTTTGTTTAATATTTTGCCCAGAGAATCCTTCAATACTGCAACTCGAGGCTTGAATTTTCTCTCCGGTTCTTTCAGCTTGAAAAATGCTGAATATCTTCTTTTCTTTTGGTTTTCTATCTCCAGGTCTTTGTACATTTCATTACAATACTTTCCTTTGTCATCTCGAGCTGCCCTTTGAAATCTTCTGTTCAGGTGTTTTACTTAATCATTGCTTTCTTTCCTTTAGCTACTTTAAGTTCAAGAGCAAGTTTCAGCATCTCTTCTGACATCCATTAGGTATTTTCCTTCTTTCCTGTCTTCTTAATGACTTTTTGCTCTCTTTATGTATGATGTCCTTGATGTCATCCCACAACTCCTCTAGTCTTTGGTCATCAGTGTTCAGTGTGTTAAGTCCTATTCTTGAGATGGTCTCTAAATTCAGGTGGGATATGCTCAAGTCCATATTTTGGCCTTGTGGAGTTGTTTTAATTTTCTTCAGCCTGTATTTAAACCTACAAATGAGCAATTGATGGTCTGTTCTGAAGTTGGTCCCTGGCCTCTTCCAACTGTTGAGATTAAGTTTCTCCATTGTCTCTGTCCACAGATGTAGTTGATTTGATTCCTGTGTATTCCATCTGGTGAGGCCTACGTGTATAGTCACCATTTATGTTGTTGAAAAAAGGTATTTCTAATGAATAGGTCATTGGTTGGTCTTGCAAAATTCTATCATGGGATCTCCAGCATTGTTTCTGTCACCAAGGCCATATTTTCCAACTACTGACCCTCCTTTATTTCCAAATTTTGTTTCCCAATCACCAGTAATTATCAACGCATCTTGATTGCATGTTTGGTAAATTTCAGACTGCAGAAGTTAGTAAAAATCTTCAATTTCTTCATTTTTTGCATTAGTGGTTGGTGGGTAAATTTGAATAACAGTCTTATTAACTGGTCTTCCTTGTAGGGGTATGGATGTTTTCCTATCACCGGCAGCAGTTTACTTCAGGACAGATCTTGAAATGTTCTTTTTAACAATGAAGGTGACACCATCCCTCTTCAATTTGTCATTCCCAGCATAGTAGACCATATGATTGTCTGATTCAAAATGGCCAATACCAACCCATTTCAGCTCACTAATGCCTAGGACATTTATCTTCAAATGTTCCATTTCATTTTTGACAACTTTCAATTTTCCTAGGTTCATACCATCACTTGTCTGTCAGTTTGTTGTACTGTGGTGTCTTGCGTGTTGCTCTGATGCTAGAAGCTATGCCACGTGTATTTCAAATACCAGCAGAATCACCCTTGGTAGACAGGTTTCATTGGAGCTTCCAGAGTAAGACACTCTAGGAAGAAGGGCCTGGTGACCCACTTCTGTAAAAATTGGCCAGTGAAAATTTTATGAAAAGAAATGCATAGTAGGAGTTCAACAAAGATTTTCTGAATGGAATTAAACATTCTAGGTTTTTTATAGAGCTTAACCCACTCCCCACTTGGAATTGCAGGAACACTAACACCTTGCCTCAGCTTCAAAGATCATGCTATGTTGGCCCTTAGAATTTTTCTTCTCAGTATTAAGTCACCTGGTGTTCATTTGGTCCACTGATTGCCTTCAGTTCAAGGTTGACAATGAAAATTCTTTGCAGCTCATGATTCCTTGGTCAGGACAATTGATGTGTTGAGGATCCTGGTCAACCTGATCTGCCTTTCTCTGTCCCCTTGTCATGCACTTCATGAACACAATTATGAATCTGCAGCAACTCCCAGATGACTAATATTTCAAATTTGCTGATGGAGGGCTGCCTCTGGAGACATAGCATAATTCCTGTCCTTGACCTCATTTTTTTTAATGTGTTTTCCAGGAATTTGGGTAAAGCCAGAAAACCTATGCTTATCAAATCTGCAGACAACAAACTGATGAGATAGAGCTAGTATGATAAATGGTGACACCAACTACAGAGGCCTCCGCAGACTGGAACACTTGATGAAAGCCACAAAATGAAGTGAAATGGAGAGGTGGGTCAAAGCCTGCACTTGGGTTCCAAAAATCAATTGCACAAGAACTGGAGAGGGAAAACCTGGGTTTATAGTGGCCCATGTGGAAGAGATGTAGGAAGCACGTTGGCAGACCACATATGCAATATGGAGCCCAGGGGGAATCCAGCTGCCACAAGAAGGACCACATCCCATAGTACAACTGAAGAAGAATCAAAAATCAGTTGCCATTGAATCAATTCGAATTCAAGGTGACCCCATGTATGTTACAGTAGAACTGTGCGCCATAGGATTTTCAGTGGCTGTGATCTTTTGGAAGTAGATCACAGTAGATCTTCTGAGTGCCTGATGGGTGTACTGGAACATCCACCCTTGTGGTTAGCAGCCATAACACCAAATGGTGTTAACCATTTGCATCACACAGGAACTCCAGAAGAAAAATAAGTGAAACACATTAAGCAGTGGTCCCACTAGGTTTGGGGCTGGCCATCAGAATCTTCAGAATTGTGCTTGATTTGGAGTGCCATGTCTTAGCAGAGAAACACTAGAAAACACTCATATATGACCAGTAAAGGCTGCAGGTGGGTGTCTAAAATCAGCATCGTAAGAAAAAAAAAAAAGTCCTCCTTAACCAGAACAGGGGCTCTTAACTTGGGCTAAGTCTCAGAAACACCTGAAGAGCTTAAAAATTTCATATCCCAGGATGATGTGACTCAGTGAGTTTGGTGTGGAGTCTGGATGTCTGCATTTGTAAAAGATTTCCAGATGGTTTTTTTTTTTCTGATGAATAGCCAGAACTAGGAGCCACTGGCTTAAGGAATAAAGTTTGGATTCCTTAGCCTGGCGTTCAAAGAAATACAGGTTTGGCTCCTGACCATCCTTCCTAATTTCCACTACCCACTTTTTAATCTAGTCCTCATTCCACAAAATGGAACCACTTGTGTTGCCCGGCCATGCCCTGCAAGTCTACCTCTGCCCGTCCTGTCCTCACAGCCTTCCAGAGCCTCACGTGTCCGAGTCCTGCTGATCCTTCACGTTCCTGCTCAAGTTTAAACAACTTCTGTTTCCACTGGTCCATACGGTTTTGCCTCTACAGATCTTAGAGTATGTACCACTTCCATTCTGGCCTTGTATTGCATTCCATCTAGTGGGAGAGTTCTAAGTCCACCAAGGTCATCTTTCTGGATACACACAGACCACACCTGACAGCCCCCTGGAAGTTGGGTGTGGCTGTGTGACTAAGTTTCCACCAAAGGAATGAAAGTAAAAATGACGTGGGCCACATCTGGACCTAACCGTCCCCAGCCCTCTGGTTCTGATTTCTACAGAATGGATCTCTGATGTAGCAGAGACCCAGATTCACCCGTACCGGTGAGGACAGCACCCTATCTAGCCAATGGCAGAGCATAGGGTGGAAAGGACTTGAGTCTTTGAGCACAGCCAACTGCTGACCTGAATCACACCCCCTTCACTACCATTCTAACTTGCAGCCATTGTATTTAGGGCCTCTTCATTGCATCAGTTTAACCTTATTGTTCTTGTTGGATGCTGAAAGTTAACTCTGACTCACAACGACCTCATCCACAGCCAGCACCGGTCTGTCGAAGGGGGCTTGAGCGTTGCTGTGATGCTGAACAGGTTTCAGCAGAGCTTCAAGACTAAGACAGACTGGGAAGAAAGACCTGGCTACCCACTTCCACAAAGCAACCAATGAAAATCCTGTGGATTATAACAGCCCAATCTACAACTGATCATGGGAATGGCACAGGATCCACAGTGTTTTTTCCGTTGTGCATCAGGTCACCATGAGTCAGGAGCCAACTCCATGACAGTTAACAATGACAACAACAAATATGTATTAAATGCCTGAAAAATCGTGTTTATAGAGGAGATAACTGATGAGAGATATAACGGTTGTCTTGAAATATTTAGCCATCAGTTGGACAAGAAAGCGTGCATTTTGCATGATTCCAGGACCAAAGAAACATGGAGAAGAAAAATGAGCTTCCGCACAATTCCTGGTGTCCAAGAATCAACCAAGTTTCCTAAGAGAATGACGCACCCTCTCTCTTTGGGGGTGTTTAAGCAGACGTTCGACATTTGGCCAGGGCTTCTGGCAGTTGTGTTTAGAAGCTGAGCTGAGAGAAGAGTTCCAGAATGATAATATAAATCTGGCAGATGCTAGTGTACTCAAAGATGTAAGGCTGGAGGAAATTACCCAGAAAGGGACTCGGTTTATCAGCAAAAGACAAGAGAGAAAACTATCAGAGTTCTGAGCCCAGGGTCAGAAAGGTAGGGAGGATCCAGCCAAGGACAGTGAGAAGTGTCCAGTCGTGGAGGACAACTCAGAGAGTAGGTCCCAAGGAGGGAGTGGGTGGTCAACTGGGTAGGATGCTGCTGGAGATTGATGATGGATTTGACAACATAGTGGTCTACTGAATAAAAGCCCTTCGATGGAGTGGTAGGGACCATGTTAGTGAAAGAGTAGCCAGGGCTTTGATCTACCCATTTCTTTTCATTCTGTTCCGTGGCTACTCACCACATAAGTTCCCACCCCTTCTCCTTTCTGCCTCTGTTCTCAAATGCATCAGACAAGCAGTACCTGGGGCCTGCATGACCTAAAGCACCCTGTTTGCTTTGGAATCCCTGTGTGTGCTTGCTGCTGTACTGAATTGTAGGTTAACCTGCCATGTGCACGTGTGTGAGTGTGTGTGCGTGTTTGCTGCTGTCCTGCATTATAGGTTAGCCTGCTGTGTGTGTGTGTGTGTGTGTGTGTCTTCTTCCCTCTGCGAGACTGACATTGGAGGTGAGGGATGATGTCTTTCTTACGTATCTACAGAAATGCCACTGTGGCTTCCAGAGTGCTTCATCTCAGTAAATGCTTCTCTCTCCTTCGCAGTGCTCAGGCTGAGAACCTTGCAGTCTTCCTTGACTCCTCCCTGGCACCCATGCTCAGTTCAGGAGCAGGACCTGTGCGCTCTAAGTCTGGATGACCCTAGTGCTCGGCTCACCACTCCATCAGTCCACGCCCCCTCCATACAGCCTCTTATGAGCCACTGTCTCTATGCTCCCAAGTTACTACAAAAGCTTTGCAAAGGTCTGCCTGCTTCCACAAGCATACAGTCTACTCTTCAGAGTGAACCTCTTCAGAGTAGAGCCAAAGTCCAAACAACAGCCTTCAAGACCTTCAAGACCTTCAGGACCTTCCTTGACCTGCCTCTACCTCCCTCCACCTTCCCCCTGCCCTGGTCCTGCCCCTCCCCCTCCCTCCTGCACTGCTCCAGCCCCCTCCACCCTCACCTCTACCCTGCTTCAACCACACTCTCTGTAAGGGTGTCCTGGAGCAGTCTTAACAGAATGCTACACATTATGTAGCTTTAAACAGCAGATTGATTCTCTTGCAGTTCTGGAAGCCAAAAGTCCAAATTTGAGGTGTCAGCAGGGCCATGCTCTCTCTGAAGTCTCCTGGAGAGGCCCCTTCCTTGTGTCTCCCAGCTCCTGGGGGCCCCGGGCCTTCCTTGGCTTGTGGTGACATCACTCCTGGTTCTGCCTTCTTCGTCCTATGATGTCCATCCTATGTCTGTATCTGTGTCTCTTCTTCTTTGTAAGGACACCCCTCAGATGGAATCAGGGCCCACCCTGCTCCAGTATGACCTCATGTGAATTTAACTAATTACATCTCCAAAGACCCTATTTCCAAACAAGGTCATGTTCACAGGTACAGGGGTCAGGCCTTGAACATATCTTTTTGGGGGACACAATTCAGTCTGTAACACTGGCCTGCACCCTGCCACCCCCTAACAGCCAGGCTTGCTGGTGCAGGGCCCCTACCCTTCCTGTGCCCTCCAGTCCAAGGGCACAGGCATCTGCAGGGAACATTCCCCCACTCCCCTCAGGTCTCCTCGCAGGAGCCGTGGATCAGAGCAGCCCCCCGGAGCACACCAGGCAGGAAGCACACCCAGCCCCTCTACCTACTTTATCTTTCTGTGCAGGCTCAGACTGAGCCCCTCGGGACAGGAGCTGCCCATGTGTGCACACACCCCCATGTCCGCAGCAATGCTGTGGATACACTGGGTAGTGTTTCGTTCTGTTGTACCCAGGGCTGCTGAGTCGAAACTGACTGGACGGCACCTAACAACAATACACTTTTGTGATGGGAATGCAAGAATACCGGTTAATTTGGGGGAAGACACTCAATGAGCAGCTGCCAGAATCTAAGCATTTTTTTGCTGAAAAATATTTCTGTTAGCACCTTAAAGAAAACCTGTTGGGGTCATGGTGTTGTCTCCCACATTCTGGCGGGAGCTGGCAGTTAACAATGATGCAATCCAATACGCTCACATTCATTCATAGTTTTCATTCATTCACTTGTTGGTTCTGCATGTACTTACTGAGACCTGCAGGGGTAGGTAGCGGCAGACCCTGCTCCTAGCCTCAGGGCATACAGCCTAGTGGGGAAAGAAGTGCTCTTTAAAACCACAAACACGCAGCTGTAATCACGCGTTTGGATGTGTGCTGTGCAGGAAACATGCAGGATGCTCTGAAGGGCATGGTTGAACGCAGCATCGTGTCTGAAGCTGTGTCATTTGACCTGCCACCTAAAGAATGGGACCTGGGTCTGGACACCTGGGACCTGGAGATGGGCCATCTCCCAGGGAAGGCCAGGTCTGGCAGATGAGCCTCACTCTCGGGCCTTGAGACCGTCACCCATGGGCTCTGAACGGTGACTTTGCTACAAAGTGCACTGCAGCCACCTTCTCGGAGCAAAAATAGCATCTCCCTCTGCTTACGCAGTTGGGTTACTCAGCAACCTGTGTTTTTTTTCTTTTTGAATCTGCTCATACACTAATATCTCATTGGCCCTTCTGGTAGTGAGTCCGGAGAGTCTGATTGGTCGGGACAATCTGGTAAGTCATGCTGGCAACAAGCCTGTGATGCCATCCGGGAAGTAAGCAGGCTCTTACAGCTCCCCAGGGATGCTGCCAGCCACACTGCGTGGGGCAGGGGTTTCCTGCTGACACCTCCAGGGGAAAGGTAGAGGGGACAGGAAGGTGTGCTTCCAGGTGGATCAGTCAACATACAGATACCTACCAGTGAGCATAAAACCATCTGTCTTTCTCTCTCCTTTTTCTCTCCCTTTTCTCCCTCCCTCCTTCTCACTCACTCTCTCTGGTCTCCTTTCTCTTTCTTTTCTCTCTCTGTTTCTCTCTCCTCACATCTCCTCCCTCTCCCTCTTTCTCTCCATCTTCTTTCTCCTCTCTTTGTATCTCTCTCTCTCCCTTTTATCTCTGTCTGTCTTTCTGTCTCTGCCATGCTAGCACGCACACCTGACTCGAAAGGACGAGAGACTGAGGTTGAAGACTTACTTTCCAAACCCAGGCAGTGCTGGTTGTTAACAGGAGAAATCAGTGACAAAATTCACTTCCCTCTCCTCAAATTCCATTCTCAAGGCCGAATTCAACAACAGATCTGCAAAGAAAAGCTGTGAACTCTGCCTGTATGCTGCACGCTTTCAGCACATACAGTTGGTCACTGGGTAACACAGTGAATATGACATGGAGTGAAACACATGACATTCCCTGGGCTGGCCAGTATGTTGATAGCAGGGTTCTGAGTTGGCAAGTTAACGATGAAAACCCGGGTCCTCACTTGTGTTCATGGTGGAGAGGCTCCATTGCAGGGCACAGTCATTGTGCACAACCAGTGACAGAAGTGGGAAAGCCTGGCTGTGTGAGAGCTAAACCCTAAAACAAACCCATACGGTCGAGTTGAATCCTGACTCATAGTGGTTGACCATATAGGACAGAGTAGAACAGCCCCACAGTGCTTCCAAGGCTGTATGTAATCTTTACAGGAACAGACTGCCACAGCTTTCTCCCTTGGAACAGCTGGGGGGTTCAAACCATCTAACTTGCGGTTAGCAGGCAAGCACTTCACCACAGTGCCACCAGGGATCCTCTAGAAATCAGTAGGGAGGCTAATTTGGATGGAAGCTGAAGTAGGGTAATGGGAGTGGAAACGAGAGAAGTAGCTTCTAATCTAAGTGATGTCCTCATAAAAAAGAGGCAAAGAGACAAGGAGCAAAGGGAAGATGGCCATGTGAAGACGGAGGTAGAGATTGGAGTGATGCTGCCACAAGCCAAGGAACGGCAAAGATCTCCAGAAAACACTGGATGCTGGGAGAGAGGCCTGGAACAGAGCCTCTCTCAGGCTCTGCAGAAGGAATCGACATGACTGACATCTTGATTTTGGACTCCCTGCCTCCAGAGCTGTGTGACAATGGATTCTGATCTTATAAATCTGCTATTCTGTGATACTTTGTTACAGCAGGCCTAAGAACTAATACGATGGGTAACAAAGTAGTCAACGTGGCCAGGAAGCTCTGCAAGCCAGGGAATGGTGCCCAGGAGCTTAACAGTGGGGACTGTGTGTTTACACTCAAACTCTCTCCCTGACGAACAGATGGGAACATTCGATTGCTCATCAGATAATCAAACTGCATCCAAATAAATTGCTGACAAATTTACTAAGAACAGCGCTTTCTGCTTGGAAGACTCACAAGACAACATATGTGTGTGTGTGTGTGTGTGTGTGTGTATGTCAGAATAAACACTATATTTGAAAGTTTCTTTTAATAACCTCCTAGGGGTGTTGAAGCTAAAGATTCTGTTGGAAGCCTAATTTGGTTCTGCAATGGAGATGAAGTTTCAGTTCTCAGTAAAATAAATTCATTCCTTCAATTTCCTTTTTCCCACCCCACTCCCAGTAACTCGAAGATTCTACAGCTATGCTGGAGTTCAAAATTGCAAAAATAAAATCCAAGTTGTATGAATAACATCTAACATAAGTTTAGAGATTCACGCTTTTAAAGCCAAATACAAAGAGCAAAGATTTTGGAATCTGACACTCCTGGACTTGAATTGCTGGTTAGACACAACCGTTGCCTTGATGGCAACTGGTTTTTATGTGTATGTTATGTGTGTGCATGTATGTATGTACATGTGAATGTATGCATGTACGTGTGTGTATGCATGTATACGCATGTATGTATGAATGTGCTCATGCATGTTTATGTAAGCAGGCATGGAAGGATAGGTAAATGTCAGGTCATGGTATCATAAATGGAGATTCTCAGGATTCAATAACTATCTTAGTTCTCCAGTACTTACAACAGAAATGCCACAAGTGGATGGTTTTAACAAACAGATTTATTCTTTCACAGTTTAGGAGGCTAGAAGTTCCAATTCAGCTCCAGGGGAAGGCTTTCTCTCTCTGTTGACTCTGGGGGAAGGTGCTTGTCATCAATCTTCCCCAGTCTAGAAGCTTCTCAGCACAGGGACCCCGGGTCCAAAAGGTGAGCTCTGCTGCTTACTCTTCTTTCTTGGTGGTAAAGAAGTCCCTCTCCTCTCTGCTTGCTGCTCTCTTTTATGCCTCAAAAGAGATCGACTCAAGATACAACTTAATCCTGTAGATTGAGTTCTGCATTATTAACATAACTGCCTCCAATCCTGCCTCATTAACATCATAGAGGTTGGGACTAACAACAGATAGGATAGTCAAATCAGATCACAAAATGGAGGACAACCACACAATACTGGGAATCATGGCCTAGCCAACTTGACATACTTTTTTTTAGCGGGGGAGGGGACAAAATTCAATCCATAACCTGTAGAGTAAAACCAAGAAGTCTCAGAGGACAGGAAAGGAAAGCTAAAAGGAATGCATCAGATGTCTGTGTGTCAACCACTCACAAGTGCCCCAACGTCAAGAGAAGATGTGCCCAAGCCAACCTACATGTCTACGGGTCTTGCGGCTTTGCACAGAGGCGTTTCTGTCTTTCTCTTGACAACTCTGATTCCATCAGGCCTTTGAGAGCACAGCACACAGGGCTTCTTTTACTGCAGCTGAACGGCAATAATTTCCCCCAAACCCCAATATTCTAAATTGTTTAAGTGTCTCAAGCTATTTATCTCCAAGTAATTTATATTAACGGTCTTTAAATGCTGGTATTTTAAACAGCACACCCAGCCCCTGTTGACATGCAGCATGGAGAAAAAGGGGGCCTTTTCCAACTGTCAACTTTTTTTAAGCTGTGCTATAATGCAGCCCAGAGGTTCCCATAGCAACAGGTCCCATCGCCTAGGTGACAGTGATCGCATGATGTCACCCATGAGCTACACCAACTTTGAAAACAAATGGACATTTCCTCCTGGGTGCACCCACATCTTAAAGCTGCTCTCCAAGTTCTACAGGGTCAACGTACCAAGAGCCACACAGACAGTGGTGAGGGCACCTCATAAACAGAGCTCCAGGAGCTCGCTTTGTAAAATCACTTTCGGCTTGAAGGGGTTCACAAGCACTACTGAGTTGCGCCCTGTGTTAGCCCACCAAGATGTTCCACAGCTGCATAACAGGTGCCAAAACAAAGACACAACAGCTGTACCCAAGCATCCCGGGGAAGGACAGAAATGGCACAGGTCCAGGGACACTGTCATCAGCTCAGACAGCTGGGGCCACTCTGGGAAAAGTTGATGAGATCAGCGAGCCACCCCAGGCCAGCTCTTCTTCTCTCAAACCAAGTGGTTGCCCAAATGCAGAAAGACACCCTCGTGGCAGTGTCATTTTGCTCACATTCCCATGAGCTGCCAATGCCATCTGCGAAGGCATCTCACACATGGACAGATGCACAGAGGAGACGGTGATACAAGGGTGGGACTCTTACAAAGTAAATTTAAGACCAGAAACTGAGAACTGGAGAGGGATGTCAGGCCCTTTGTCGATTCCCCTCACAGCTGGTTTGTTTGCGTGACAGATGTGATACAGGATACTTCTAGAACGAAGTAAAATTTAGACTGGAATGTTATTCAGCTGACTGCAAGGCACAGAAACACTGTCCTGATGCATAATTTTGCTTCCAAAATAATCAAATAAATATCACATAGGCACTTTATAATTGCCGCGAAAGGCCTTTTAACACAACACAGAGCTCTAACTTGAAAATGTACAGTCCAGAGCACGTCCAAACCAAGTTTCTTTAGCAAAAGAAAAATGTGTCATCCAACTGCTTGTCTACCCCTCAAAGTGCAGGACTCCAGGAGGCCTGGCTCATCGAGCCCTGTCTGAATAAGAGGTGGGACAAGAACACAGCTGAGTGAGGAGGAAGAAGACCAAAGAAGTCCATGCCAGGGTGCTTTCTCTCAAATTATAATAGTTAAAAATATCAATAGATTTTTTTTAAATTACAATGATAAAATGAAAAATAATTTGAGGATAAGACAAGAAATTATGCTGAAATCTTACCACCTAAAACTGACCATATATCCCACCTGAAGGCTACAATGAATAGTTAGAAATCACAGAGGACAAGAGAAGAAAGGCGCTCTTCCACACTTGCTATAATTTGACACCGTTCAGCCCAGAGTTTCTCTACACAGCCGGAGAGAGAAAGCAGGGAGGCTCCTCACGTGCCCAGCAAGGTGGGCATCTTGGAACTGCTCTCTCCCATTGCTTCCTGTCTCGAGAGACCAGAACCTCCCGAGAAGTTCTCCAGCATGTGGCACGCTCACGGCACTGCACACAAAGCCAGGACCACACAGCCCTGCTTCGTTTCACCCCCTGGTCCGGAGGGCTCTGCTGTTGTTTCCGAAAACCAGGATCATCGCTACAGGTTGAAGTCACCACCACACGCACCCTTTGGAGCTTTTGTTGTTGTCGTTAGTTCCTGTTGAGTCAGCTTCCACACGTGGCGACCCATGTACAATTGAACAAAACGTTGCCCAGTCCTGAGCCATCTTCACAATCGTTGGTGTTTGAGTCCATTGTTGCAGCCACTGTGTATTTTGAGTGTCTTCCAACCTTGGGGGCTCATCTTCCAGCAATATATCAGACAATATTCTGTTGTGATCCACTGGGCTTTCATTGGCTGATTTTTGGTAGTACAGGTAGACCCTAAATTACAAGGTATTTTAGTTATGAGGAACCGCACTTCCGACCATCCATTTTTATTTTTCATCTTATCATATGTCAAATGTACTACATACAAGGTTGTAGCACATGATTTGCTGACGTTATAATTCTCATGTCAACCTTCAAAGGCAAAGATCAGATTTATAAAGGTACTGATAACAAAAGGCAACAACAATGAGAACAAAAAAATGAGGTATTTGACTAATGCCAGAACTGACTTACACAGAGTCGTCGGAACAGAGCCCCGTTGTAAGTCAGCGATTACCCGTAGATTGCCAGGCCTTCCTTCCTGGTGTGTCTTAGTCTGGAAGTTATGCTGAAACCTGTCCACCATGGGTGACCCTGTTGACATTTGAAATACTGGTAGCCTAGCTTCCAGTATCATAACAACACACAAGCCACCACAGTATGACAGACTAACAGACGGGGGGTGGCAAGCTAATTTCTCCTATTTCTCCTGACACATTGCTCAGTGTGTTCAGCCTCTGGGGCTGGGATACACGAGCATCTTGGAAGTTCTGATGATTGCTGCTTTTAATTCCTATTTTGGGTTGTATTTTTGAAAAATCCAAAGTCTAAGATCTGCAGAGGTTAAAATGTCATGAGTCCACAAGAAAGAGGCATCTCGATGCAAAGGTGTTCCTAAAAATACTAAAGTCAGCCACGTAATGAGCTTCAGATACTGAACTTTACATCAAGACATCAACAATAATGATCAATGAGCAATTGCATCTGTACAACATGGCTGCGTCAACATTGCCATGGGAATATTACTTTCGGAATGTATGATTACTGCACTTTAAAAATCCTTTAAAAAAAAAAAAAAAAAAGGTTATCAGCGATTGTCTGAAGGAATGCCAGTTCCTAATTTGCAATCTGTTGATCCAAACAAGTTTCTGCAAAACCTGCCTGGACCCAAAAGGTGAAATGCCTGCTGACAGCATGACGCTCCATGGCCTAATTCCAAGCTTGGTTTCCAAATGTGTTTTTCTGCTATAACTGGGTCAGTTAGTGCTCATGTTCAAAACTGGAATTTATGCTCAAGCCTTAGTGCTGGCTGCATCCTACGTGGCAACAGCACAGCAGCCAAGGCTAATGATGAAGGAGAAAAGGAACCAATAGCGTCGTTCCTGGCCTTCTGCTGTCTCTCTCCCAGTCTGTACCAGCTCTGTAGCCGCACTAAACTTTCATTGGCATTGATTCTGACTCTGCATGGAGCTGGGTTAAACAATTGTAAAAACAAATAAAACACTGATAACTTTTGGTCTTCAGTGATTGCTAACAATTTACTCTCTTCTACGAGGCTGTCCTATTAAATTTTAACATGCTTTATGGGCTGTGGACCAACTATGTTACCATTATAATAAATTCAAACACAAAGCCCTCTTCAAACTGACACTGTCCGCTGTTCTCCCCATCATCTGCGGATCTTCCAAGCATTATCTTCCTTGTCTAACTTCCATGTTGGTTGAATATTTTCAGTTGCAGGCTGCAGAATACTTAGTGAAAAGTGGTTTAAGAAACTAGAATTTAGCGTTACGCATTTAGAATTTAGGGTCCCAGTATCCAGGTTAATTTAGGAGCTCAAAAATGTTGGGGATCCAGGCTGGTTTTTCTGAAATTCCCTTGGATTTCCTTCAACAGTGGCAAGATGGCAGCAGGAATCTCCAGCTTCTAATGGAGACACTACACTCAGACACAGTGAGGAAAAGGCTCGCCCCCTCCACCCTGCATCCCTTTATTTTGGAGAAAAGCCTTCTCCTGAAGCCCCCAGCTGACTTCCCCTCCTGCCTCAGAGCCAGAATTGGATGATGTATCTTAGATCAATTGTGATTTGACCACGGACCAGAAGGACCACTGTCCCAGGACATGTGGGAGGATGAGAACTTGGACACAGTTGGGATTCTGCCAGCCATGAAGAGTCAGGGGAGATAGTCTCGTGAGCAGCATCTGCACACGCCCCTGGCCCAATGTCTACATCTAAGCCATGCTCAACTTTATCACATAGTTCTAAGTCAGAATCAGGGCCAACATGGGAAGAAGACCTTGACCACTACAATTATAGATCTATGTGCTAGTTTCCCAAGCCAGTTGTTGGTGCCTTGTGCTGGCGAGTCCATTCCGATCCATGGTGACCCCATGTGTATCAGAGTAGGACTGTGCTCCATAGGGTTTTCAATGGCTGGTTTTTTGGAATTAGATCACCAAGCCTTTCTTCCAAGGCACCTCTGAGTGGACTCCAACAGCCAACCTTTCAGTTAGCAGCTGAGCACATTAACTGTCTGCACCACCCAGGGACTCCCTTGGTGTCTACCCAGGGCCTTATGCTCATCATTCCCCAATCAATGCAGAACACCCACTGAAAGACATTTATTTAATACTCCAACAAGGAAAGTAATCTAATAATCCAACAAACCCTGGAGGTATAAGAAAATACAGAGTAACAAGTAAATTCAAATACCACATATTAGAAGCTCTAGAAATTTTTAAGCCATGACGGTCTTATTATGTATAGAATTATCTGGAATGTTGGCTCAAATATGAGTGTATTCTTAAATTACCTATAGTGCTTGAATAAATGGAAAATTAAAGTATAATATATACTTTCAGGGTAAAAAGAGTGAGTAGAAGGCTTTAGCTTACTTTTCATTCAGAATATGCCTCAAACCACCATTAATCTCTCTGGAAATGAGATCTAACACTACTGGTATTTAAACGGTACTTTTTTATGGTTCATTAGGATGGGTACCAGACTTCCTCTTTCCAAACAATAATTATTTTAGTGGCCAACTGTTCAATTGAGGTTTATAACTTATTTCTTCATGGAATTTTTTGAATGAAAAGTTGATTATTGCACTTAAAACATTTGCCTTTTGAAAACAGATTTGAATGTTGGTTTTTATGTGTGAACCTATAGTAACACACAAAGTGTATTAGTTTAATTTTTTTCCTACTAATTTGGCTGTGCACTTCAATATTAGAAACACATCCTTGAAAAAAAAAAAAATGCCTAATTCTTCTCTGCAGGTTTTGCCATATGTGTGAACCCCTCCCTGGGGGTGTCAACGTAGACACCTGGGAAATGGATGACAGCGATGAAGAACAGGCTTTCAGACTCACCTCACGGATGTGCTCGAAACCTGCGGTAAGTTAAGGGAAGTTGCTGTTAATGAAAAAAAATGGGAGATTGCTCGTACCAATTGGCAAAAGCATGAATTTAGTCGTGTTCCTCAAGGAAGTGCTTTGCACCCACAGACATGGCAAATTGTCAAGGTTTTAAAAAAAGACTCTATCCTAGAATAAACACAGAAAGATAAGGGAGTTCCTGAACCTTCCATAATTGCCCGTTGTAATGGTTAAAATCCTTCCCTTCTTTATGGGTTTGTTAATACGCGAAGCTGGTTTGACACCTTCACTGAATTGTCTGGGTTCCTTAGTGATGGAAAATGGACAGCTAGGTCCTGTTACCACCACCATTCCCCTTGGTAAGCGTGGTGTCTACCCATGGAGGCTAGGAACACCTGCCCCTCCCTTGGGAAGCTGATGGGGCAGCCAACCAGAGTCCCACACAGGGGTGGGAGTGCAGGGTGTGGGATCTTATGTTGTATGTGTAACCTTGGCAGAGCTGCCCCAGGCCCACACTCTCCTAGGGATGGCCTTGCACCATCATTATTAAAAGAGGGCTTCGAAGTCCCACAGGTCAAGTTTCCTCTGTCCACCCATGCTGGCCATTCTTTAAGCAGGGGCTAGCAAGCTTTCTGTGTAAATGCCAGATAGTAAGCAGTTCAGACTTCGCAAGCCAAATACATTCTCTGTTGCAGATGTTCCTTCTCCTTCTTTTCTTTCCCCTTTCTCTCTCTCTTTTCCCTCTCTTTCTGCTCCCCCTTCTGTTTAAAACCTTTGAAAAAGTAAAAGAAGCCATAGTGGTGCAGTGGTTAAGCGCTTGGCTGCTAGCTGAAAGGTCAACAGTTCAAACCCACCAGCCGCTCCACAGGAGAAAAGACGTGGCGATCTGCTCCCGTAAAGATTACAGCCTAGAAAACCCTATGGGGCAGCTCTACTCTGTCACGTAGGATTGCTATGAGTCAGATTCAATTCAATGGCCCACAACAACAACAACAGAATTGTAAAAGCCATTCTTGACTGGCCAAGCCTTACAAAAAGGCCACAGCCAGGTTGGCCTGCTTCCCTGGTTTACTGCATCCTAACTCATCTTAGACAACCCTATTGTTAAGAACTATGATCAGTTACTTGCTTTTTGTTTTGTAAGACTGCCTAACCAAATACCACAACTGGGTGGCTTTAAAGAACTTCCCTCGTGGAACTTACATCTTAGAGAATGAGGGTTAAGTCAGATAATAATCAACAAACATAGTAAAGAAATAAATTATTTGGTGTGTTAAAAGGTAATAAGTGCTCTAGATAAAAGAAGACTTGGATAAGAAAGATCAGAAGTGCTGGGGGTGGGTGGGTACAGGTTGAGGTGTAAATAGGGTAGTTGGGGTAAGTCTCATTAAGAACATAACATTTGAGCAAAGATTTGAAGGGAGTAAAGGAATGAGACATGGGGATACCCGGGGAAAGAATGTCCCAGGCCAAGAGAATAGCCAGTGCAAAGGCTCAAAGACAAGAGAGGGCTCGGTGTGCTCAAATAGCAGCACACAGACCGGTTGGCCAGCATAGTAAGCCAGAGAGAATTGGAAGAGGTAAGGACAAAGAGGCAGGGGACAGACCATACAGGGCCTTGATGGCCATTTTAGGACCCTTGAAGGACTTTGAGTTCTATTTTGGGATGGTGAGCATGGACATGCTTTGAGCTAAGGAGCGAGATCTGACTTATGTTCTAACAGAATGGCTCTTGCTGCTATGTTGAGATTAGACTGTAGGGAAGCAAGGGTAGAAAAAAGGAGACCAAGTAAGAGGTTATGAGAGCAAGTCAGAGGCAAGATGGCAGCAGCACGGACCAGGGTAGAAGCAGGGGAAATAGTGAGAAGTTGGAAGAATCTAGATATACTTTTCAATGGAGAGTCAATAGGATTTTCTGAATGGATCAGGTATGGACGTGACAGAAAGAAAGGAGTCAAGGATGACTTCAAGATTTTTGGCCTGAACAATAGAAAGAATGGAATTGCTATTAGCTGAGATGGGGAATGAAGAAATGGGGCTTGGAGGAAGTAAAGCCAGAGCGCTCTTTGGAGGCGAGGATGGGGAGACTTTGTCTCAGTTACTTTGGACATACCATCAGGAGGAATCAGACTCTAGAGAAGGGCATCATGCTTGGTAAAGTAGAGGGTCAGCAAAAAGAGCAAGATCCTCTATAAAATGGATTGTCCCAGTGGCTGCAGCAATGGGTTCCAACATACCTACTATTGTGAGGATGGGGCAGGACAGGACAACATTTCATTCTGTTATAAACAGGGTCTATGAGTCAGAGCTGACGACAGCACCTAACAACAATAACAATGAGGTAGGGAGACATGAAGTAGGCAGATATACAAGGCTGGTGATCAGAACAGAAAACTAGATGAGATGTAAACTTGACAATTATTGCCATATAGATATTACTTAATGTCATGAGTTTGGATAAGACCATTCAAGGTATTGAGTGTAGGTTGAGAAGAAAATAGAGGAGTGACCCTGGGGCATTCCTGTATTAGGAGATCTGGGGTTCAGGAGGAACCAGCAAGGAGTCAGAGAAGACAGCAAGTTTGGAGGGAAAGCATGAAAGTGTGGTGTCCTGGGACCAAGTAGAGAAGGTATTGCACATCAAGGAGGAGGATGGGTTGACCAGTTGTCAAATATGCCAAGAGATCAAAAAAGATGAGGTCTGAAGGTCAACAGGAAGATTTAGAGACACGGAGGTCATGCTGATCTTGACAAGAGTAGCTTCTGTGGAGCGACAGGCAACAGACTGAGTGGGGTGGGTTCCAGAGAGATGCAACAGACTGACAGAAATGGGAGTTAGTGAGCACAGACAACACCTTATCGGGGTTTTGCTGCAAAAGGAAAACAGTGCAGAGGTGGTGGGCAAGTGAGGTCAAGAGAAAGTTTAAGGAGTGAGAAATACCAGCATCTCCTTATGCTGATGGGACAATCCAGCTCACACACACACACACACAAAGGATGATGTTGTAGAAAGGGGAGAACGGTTGTGGTGATATCCTAGAGTAGGTAAAAGAGGACTGGACCATGCACAAGAGGAAGGCCTAGTGCATTAAATGCTGGAGGGATTAGTGTGTTGGTGGGAGCTCGTGACAGTGCTCTTCAGATGAGCTGCATCTTCTCAGTGTAGAGAGGAGCAAGGTCACCAGCTGAGAGTGCAGATGGAGAAGGAAGTGTGTAGACTGGAGAACTAGGAAAGTGGAAACTGAGTGGACTTGGGGGTTACTATATCGAGGTTTGTGGTCAAGACTTTAAAGTGTGACCAAGCTGTGTGTATGTGTGCTATGTATGCATTGTGTGTGTGCATTGTGGATGCATGTGAGTGGTGTGTGTAAGTGCATGTGTGTGCGTATGTGTTTGCATGTGGACATGTATGCATGTGTGTGGTGTGTGCACATGTGTACGTGGGTGTGCCATGTGCATAGGTACTCATGTGTACATATACATATATGTGAGCATGTCTGTACACATGTGTATACGTGTGTGATGTGTGCACATGTGTACATGGGTGTGCCGTGTTCAAGGGTGTGCATGTGTGCGTGCATGTGTACATGTACATACATGTGAGCATGTGTGTACACAGTGTACATGTGTGCTGCATATGCATGTGTGTGCACACATGTGTGTGTATGCACATGTCTTCTCCAGCCACCTTCAGCTGCTTGCATGCAGAGAGGAGATTTGGATTTAATTACACTCCTGGTTCTGCTAAGCGAATACAGTGACGCAAAATGAACAGCGTAGTCAAGGGTGCAAGCAAGGAAGTTGTAATAATGACGGACAGTGGAACTTAAGCTGGTGAGGAGCCAAGACAGAGCTAGAGAGGGGGGAAGTCCAGTAGCAAAATCACTGGATTGAGGGTGCCGGTGTAACTGAAGTATTGTTGGGGCTGGACAACTACAGAGAGCAATCTAGAATGATGGGAGTTGCTGTTCTGATTTTAAAATATTTTTTCAAAAGTCTGGAGAAGTTTTTTAAATTTTGAGATGAGTTTGCTGCCACAAAGTTAGAAGAGCTATGTTATTTTTCATTTACATGTTTATGTGTATAGAAAGAAAAATTAAACTTCTGAGTTCTTCTGTATTTTTACTCTCTCTTGGCTGGAGGTCAGACTCAGTCAAGCCATCCACACAGAAAAATATAGACACAACTTTATTTTCTAGCCTTGAAATACATAAACCCTTGAAAGAGACAAATTCTAAATGTCAGCATTTACTAAGTTGATATGACATTGCAGTTATAACAATGAAAGGAAATTCTATGTTCTATTCCTATCCCTGTGGGGCTAAACACCTGATTGCTAACCAGAAAAAAGATATAGCTGGCAGATGAAATCACTGTTATCGAACACACAGAATTTCTGTCATCAGGGAAGCTTCACTTGATTGCCTTCGGAGAGCCCCCAAGGCAGCGGGAATAATGTGATCAAGCCTTATCAAAACAGGTTGCTAATTAGTCATCAGGGTCCTCCCTTTGAGGTCTGACCTTCCCTTGTCAGTTTCTCGTAGACAAAGTAACTGCTGACACAAGGGAGGAACGCTGTAGACAATTCTTGTCAATGTATATCTTTAATATTTGATAGTTCAGATATACATACTGGAAGTGACCCATTTTCTATGTCTTTTTTTGTAACTAGGGCAAAATCTTTGCTCTCAACTGGACCAGCAATGACTCTGATTTTCACAAATAGCAAAATCCTCTAGGGTGGCATTGTAAAAAAAGCACGAGAGAAATTATGAAACTGTCAGGATCAACCTCAAGCAACCAGGCCATTGAACAAGGCCACTGATTGCATCATTGCCAATAAATATAGGTCTGTATTGAAGTTGTCAAGGATTTCATTTTACTTGGATCCAAAATCAACACCCATGGAAACAGCAGTCAAGAAATCAAAAGATGCATTGCATTGGGCAAATCAGCTGCAAAAGGCCTCTTTAAAGTGTTAAAAAGCAAATATGCTACCTAAAGGACTAAGGTGTGCCTAACCTAAGCCACGGTGTTTTCAGTTGCCTCATGGGCACATGAAGGATGGACAAAGAATAAGGAAGACCGAAGTATCGATACCTTTAAATCATGGTGTTGGTGAAGAATATTGAATATTCCGTGGACTGCTGGAAGAGCGAATAAATCTGTCTCGGAACAAGTGCAGCCAGAATGCTCCTTGGAAGCAAGGATGGCAAGACTTCGTCTCACATACTTTGGACATGTTGTCAGGAGGCATCAGTCCCCAGAGAAGGACATTATGCTTAGTAAAGTAGAGGGTCAGTGAAAAAGAGGAAGACCCTCAAGGAGATGGATTAACACAGTGGCTGCAAAAATGGGCTCAAACATAACAACGATCACAAGGATGGCGCAGGACCAGGCAGTGTTTTCTTCTGTTTTACATGGGATCGCTATGAGTCGGAACCCACTGGACAGCACTTAACAACAACATAGGTCTGCCCATAAAATGTCCTTAATCTTGGAAACATTTTGGTCAAATTTAGCGAATGGATAGTAAAAAGTGTCTTTGGCCAAAAAGATTCAGCCCATGGCTCTGTGCAAAGACAGCTTTAACTCACAACATTGGAGAATACTAGAATGTTCCATCCACTCCATTACGCATGGCTTACCTACCCATATTGTGAATGAGGTTCCCAGGAAATCAGATAGTCCAAATATTAGGACTGGACTTTACATACCAGCCTTTGTGATTAACACAGGGAAAGCAGAAAACTCACAAAGGAAAATGTAAAGATAATCAGAACCCACGGAAACAGTTAATATAAAAATTGCCTCCAAGGTGAAGAAGGGAAACTAAGATATTACCCTAAAGCTGGGTGCTATGTATTGAATTGTGTCCCCCAAAAAGGCATGTCCAAGTCCTAATCCCCAAACCTGTAAATATGATTCTGTTTGGGCATAGGGTCTTTAAAGATGTTATCAGTTAAATTAGCATACTGGAGAACAGCAGGTTCTAATCCCATGTGAGTGGTTCCTTATAAAGAGAAGAAGAGACACAGAGAGGTGGACAGAGGGAAGACAGCCACGTGAGGATGCATCTACAAGCCAAGGAGGGCCTGGAGCTCCAGAAGCGGGAGAGGCAAGAAAGGATCTTCCCCTGGAGCATTCAGAGAGAACATAGTATTGCCCATGCCCTGAATTCAGACTATTGGCATCTAAAACAATGACAGAATAAATTTCTGTTCTTGTAGGTCACCTACTTTGTGGTACTTTGCTGCAGAGCTAGAGGAAATTCATATACTTGGTGTCTTAATTATTTAGTGCTGCTACAACAGAAAAACCAAAAGTGGATGGCTTTAGCAAACAGAAATGTATTCTCTCACAATCTAGGGGACTAAAAGTCCGAATTCAGGGTGCCAGCTCCAGGGGAAAGCTTTCTCTCTCTGTTCGTTCTGGGTGAAGGTCCTTGTCATCAATCTTCCGCTGGAGTAGGAGCTTCTCAGCACAGGAGCCCCAGGTCCAAAGGATGCACTATTCTGTCTCTTGTTTCTTGGCGGAATGAGATCCCCATGTTTCTCTGCTGGCTTCTCTCTTTTATAACTAAAAAGAGACTGGCTTAAGACACAACCTAATTTGTAGATTGAGTCCTGCCTCCTTAACATAACTGCCACTGATCTCACTTCATTAACATCATAGAGGTAGGATTTACAACATACAAGAAAATCACATCAGATGACAAAATGGTATGCTGGGAATCATGGCCTAGCCAAGTTGACACATATTTTTGGGGGGACACAGTTCAATCCATAACACATGGTGACAGGGGCGAGTAAAGAATAACAAAAGTAAAAATTGTTCTTGCCTTTAATTACGATGTAATAAGCAACCCATGTGGCAAAGTGGTTAAGGGCTCAGCTACTAATCAAAAGGTTGGTGGTTCTAACCCACCAGACCCTCCACAAGAGAAAGACATGGCAGTCTACTTCCATAAAAATTACAGCCCAGGAAACCCTATGGGGTCGTTCTATTCTGTCCTATAAGGCCACTATGAGATGCAGTCAACTCAGCTAAGACAGGCTTTGGTTTGGTTTATAATGTCACAAAATAACAGCTTGGTTTTATATTGCAGTAGCTTGCTCGCCTTGCTCCCTTCAGGGGTAAGAAGAGTCCATCCCAGCAGTCCCGGAAGTCCTAAGGCTCTCTGACTGGCCTGACTTAGGCCAGATGCTAACCCCTGACCCAATCACTGCTGTTATCAATGGACTCACCACCAATCAAGATTGACTTAACTTCCCCTTGACAACAGACTTTTCAAAGTACAGAAGGCGTCTTAAAACAAAAGTCTGCTAGGAAAGGATCTAGTCTTATCCCAGCTATTCAGAGTAACAACCACATAATCGTTGGTGGCAAAGGCCTGTTACAGAGACCCACACAGAGCCCAGGGCCCAAAAGAGCAGGGCCACCCCAGTAGGCACTGTCTCCTGGGTCTTCCAGCAAGCAGGGAAGGTTCTGGAGCTCATGGCCCTTCACGTAGTGCGTCCCTTGGAGGCTTCCTTTTAACAAAGTGTTCAGTAGCTGATTACGCCGCTTTTGCAAAATTGTTGTTGTTAGGTGCCATCCAGTCAGTTCTGACTCATAGCAACCATATGTACAACAAAGTGAAACACTGCCTGGTCCTGCACTATCCTCACAATCATTGCTATGTTTGAGCCCATTGTTACAGCCATTGTGTCAATACTTTCCTTTGAGGATCTCCATCTTTTTCACTGACTCTCTGCTTTACCAAGCATGGTATCCTTCTCCAGAGACTAGTTCCTCCTGATAACAGGTCCAAAATATATGAGACAAAGTCTCACCATGTTAGCTTCTAAGGAATGTTCTGGCTGTACTTCTTCCAAGACAGATTTGTTCATTCTTCTGAAGAATATATTCAATATTCTTCACCAACACCATAATTCAAAGGCATCAGCTGTTCTTCCATCTTCCTTAATCATTGTCTAGCTTTCACATGCATATGAGGCAATGGAAAACACCATGGCTTGGGTCAGGTGCACCTTGGTCCTTAAAGTGACACCTTTGCTTTTCAAATCTGTTGCCCAATGCAATGAATCATTTGATTCTTAACTGCTGCTTCCATGGATGTTGATTGTGAATACAAGCAAAATGAAATCCTTGACAACTTCAGTCTTTGCTCCATTTATCATGATGTTGTTTATTGGTCCAGTTGTGAAGATTTTTGTTTTCTTTATGTTGAGGTGTAATCCGTACTGAAGACTGTGGTTTTTGATCTTCATCAGTGCTTCAAGTCCTCTTCTCTTACAGCAAACAAGGTTGTGTCATCTGCATATCACAGGTTGTTAGAATCTTCCTCCAATCCTGATGACTTCTTCATGTGGTCCAGCTTCTCAGCTTATTTCCTTAACATGTTGTTGTTAGGTGCCGTCAAGTTGGTTCCGACTCATAGCAACCCTATGCACAACAGAACGAAACACTGCCCAGTCCTGAGCCATCCTTGCAATCATTGTTATGCTTGAGCTCATTGTTGCAGCCACTGGGTCAATACACCTCGTTGAGGGTCTTCCTCTTTTTGGCTGACCCTGTACTCTGCCAAGCATGATGTCCTTCTTTAGGGACTGATACCTCCTGACAACATGTCCGAAGTACGTAAGACACAGTCTCGCCATCCTTGCCTCTAAGGAGCATTCTGGCTGTATTTCTTCTAAGACAGATTTATTTGTTCTTTTGGCAGTCCATGGCATATTCAATATTCTTCACCAGCACCACAATTTAGAGGCATCAATTCTTCTTCAGTCTTCCTTATTCATTGCCCAGCTTCAACATGCATATGATGCTGTTGAAAATACCATGGCTTGGGTCAGGTGCACCTTAGTCTTCAAGGTGACATCTTTGCTCTTCAACACTTTAAAGAGGTCCTTTGCAACAGATTTACCCAATGCAATGCGTCTTTTGATTTCTTGACTGCTGCTTCCATGGCTGTTGATTGTGGATCCAGGTAAAATGAAATCCTTGACAACTTTCATCTTTTCTCTGTTTATCATGATGTTGCTCATTGGTCCAGTTGTGAGGATTTTTGTTTTCTTTATGTTGAGGTGCAATCCATACTGAAGGCTGTGGTCCTTGATCTTCATTAGTAAGTGCTTCAGGTCCTCTTCACTTTCAGCAAGCAAGGTTGTGTCATCTGCATAATGCAGGTTGTTAATGAGTCTTCCTCCAATCCTGATGCCCCATCCTTCTTCATATAGTCCAGATTCTCAGATTATTTGCTCAGCGTACAGACTGAATAGGTATGGTGAAAGAATACAACCCTGGTGCACACCTGTCCTGACTTTAAGCCAATCAGTATCCCCTTGTTCTGTCTGAACAACTGCCTCTTGATCTATGGAAAAGTTCCTCATGAGCACAATTAAGTGTTCTGGAATTCCCAGTCTTCACCATGTTATCCATAATTTGTTATGATCCACACAGTCGAATGGCTTTGCATAGTCCATAAAACACAGGTAAACATCCTTCTGGTATTCTCGGCTTTCAGCCAGGATCCATATGACATCAGCAATGATATCCCTGGTTCCATGTCCTCTTCTGAAACTGGCATGAATTTCTGACAGTTCCCTGTCGATATATACTGCTGTAGCCATTTTTGAAAGATCTTCAGCAGAATTTTGCTTGTGTGCGATATTAATGATATTGTTCTATAATTTCCACATTTGTTTGGATCACCTTTCTTGGGAATAGGCATAAATATGGACCTCTTCCAGTCAGTTGGCCAGAAAGCTGTCATCCATATTTCTTGGCATCGACGAGTGAGCAACTCCAGCACTGTATCTGTTTGTTGAAACATCTCAATTGCTCAGCACACCAATCATATAAGTATAGTGGAAGGATACAACCCTGATGCATACCTTTCCTGATTTTAAACTGCGTAGTATCCCCTTGGTGGTGTAGTGGTTAAGTGCTACGGCTGCTAACCAAGAGGTCAGCAGTTCAAATCTGCAAGGCGCTCCTTGGAAACTCTATGAGGCAGTTCTACTCTGTCCTTTAGGGTCGCTATGAGTCGGAATCAACTCGACGGCAGTGGGTTTAGTATCCCGTTGTTCTTGGTCTGTACTGCCTCTTGGTCTAAGTACAAGTTCCTCATGAGCACAACTAAGTGTTCTGGAATTCCCATTCTTCGCAATATTACCCATAATCTGTTATGCACAGTCGAATGCCTTTGCATAGTCAATAAAACACAGGTAAGCATCTTCCAGGCATTCTCTGCTTTCAGCCAAGATCCATCTGACATCAGCAATGATATCCCTTGTTCCATGCCCTCTTTTGAATTCTTTTGAACTTTTGGAAGCTCCCTGTTTATACACTGTTGTAACCACTTTTGAATGATCTTCAACAAAATTTTACCTGTGTGTGATATTAATGATATTGTCCAATAATTTCCAGATTCTGTTGAATCCCCTTTCTTTGAAATGGGTATAAATATGGATCTCTTCCAGTCAGTTGACCAGATTTATCTTCCAGTTGGTTGACAAAATTATGTTAGTGAATGTGGGAAAAGGTTCAGGAAACAGTTAAAAAACTTGAGATAAAATCATAATCCACAACTAACTTAAAATGAACAGTTTATTAAACAAAGATAATTGCATACATTTAACCAGAGATGTGTGCCAATTTCTTTTTCAGAGAAAATATACAATACTGTCTACAGTTGAGGACGGTGTTCATATCTGTAACATGATTTTCTCTTCACAACCTGCCTTTCAGAGAGGTAGGGCAGATATCTGACTCCCGATTTCACAAATGGTAGATGGTATTGAAGAGCTGAAGTCACTTGCTCAGCTCAGTCAAGGTACTGGTATTAGATAGGCCAGTGTTTCCTTCCTGGCATGAGGGAATGGGCCCCCTGGTTGGCAGGAAAGAGGTAGGCCAGAGTCCGGAAGGTGAGAAACAAAATTCTTCTTACATAAAAATCATATCCTGAACATCCACAGGTAAAAAAAAAAAAAATGAACCTCAACGTAAACCTCACACCTCATAAAACTGAAAATTGATAGTGTGCTTAAATGTAAAACATAAAATTATAAAACTTTTAGAAAGAAACTTAAAATTTTGGAAGCTAGGGCTAGGCAAAGAGTTCTTAGACTTGACACCAAAAGCAAGATCCAGAAAAGGGGAAAACTGATAAACTGGGCCTCATCAGAATTAAAAACTTTTGCTCTTAAAAGAACTTCTGCAGAGAAGGAAAATAGAAGCTATAGACTTGGAAAGGATATTTGCAAACCACCCTCAAAACTCCACATTAAAATAAAAACACTCCAACTAGAAAATGGGCAGAAGACATGAACAGCCATTTCAGTGAAGAGCGTGTACTGATGCAAACAAGCACACGGGAAGATGTTCAACACCATCAGCCATTAGAGAAGTGCAATCTAAACCCACACACACTTATCCAAAGAGCTAAATATATATATATATATATAGTACTAATACCAAACACTGGCAAAGATGTGGAGAAACCGGATCTCCCATCCACTGCTGGGAGGACTGTAAATTGGCACAGCCACTAAGGAAAAGGGTACAGCAGCTTTTACAAAACAAACCATGCACTTACCATACGGCCCAGCAATTGCCCTCTTGGGCATCTATCCCGGAGAAATGAAAACTTATATTCACATAAAAACCCATGCATGAGTGTTCATAGTACCCTTATGTGTTAAAAAAAAAAAAAAAAAAAAAAACTGGAAATAACTCAAATGCGCCTCAACCCGTGGATGGTTAAACAAACTGTGGTACACCCATACAGCCATATCAGGGAATACAACTCAGCAATAAACACGCAACAACCTGAATGAATCTCATGGGAGGTATGTTGAGTGAAAAAAGCCAACCCCAAAACATTGCGTACTATATGATTCCACTTATACGACATTCTTGAAATGACAAAACTCCAGAGATGTAGAACAGAGGAACAGGTTAGGGGTTATTGAGGAAGGAGGGAGACAGAAGAAAGGGAGTTGACTGTGCTTGTTAACAGTAACGGGAGTTGTCTTTGCAACGGGGCTGTCCTGTAGATTGGTTACGATGGTTAACAAAGAGTTCGACACAGGATAACATTGCATACAACTGAAAACACACACGCACAAACACACACATGAATACAAGTAACACTGTAAAAGTCTGAGGGAAAGTGAATGGATTATATCAATGTCAGTTTCCTGGCTGTGACATTGTACTGTAGTTATCAAGGTGTTGCCACTGAGAGAAACTGAGGAAAGAGTGTACCGGATCCCCCTGTACTATTTCTTACAACTGCGTGAAAATCTACCACTATCTCCAAATAAAAGGTTTTTAACAGTCTCATCCAACAGACACTGTGTAGCGTGTGTGTTCGCCTGGGAAGGGACATCTCATGGGACACTACTTCCAGATGCGTCTGCCCTGGGTCCTGCCTGGAGCACTCACTTCCTGCTTCAGTGAGGTCTGTGAGGGGCTTGATACGTGGCTCATAGCAGTCCTGGACTTCCTCTGTGGGTGAGGCTGGGACCCAAGACAGGACTGATGTTCAGACCGATGGAGCCAGGTATGATAAGAAATCACTCAGCTCTTGCTTGGAGCTGTAAACCCACCCCTTCACATCTGGCTAAGAAATTCTTCAACCTCTTTAATCTGGAACTAAATATGCATGTGTCCTTAGTGCACCATCTTATCCTAATTTCTCCCATCATATTGTGTCAATGTCTACATTCTTTTCAAAGACAAACCTATTTGCAATGGAAAAGTCAAATATAAAAGTTAGGTTGACCTTTAAAAACCCTGAGTTAACAGTTAATTTGGAAGACTGGCTGTTGGACTGGACACGCCCTGTGTTCACACTCTCCCTGCCTGTCCCTGATCTGTGCGTAGAAAAGAGAAAAACAACCCAGGCTTCCAGCCACTGGCAATTAGAATGCAGCACCCAACCCGAGAATATCAGACTTTCCACCCAATTCCACCCGGTGTTAAACATCCTCGATGTGTCAGACAGAGTCGCACCGTTATCCTTGAATGACTTCTTGGGCCATCACAAAGATCTTTAAGCCTCAGCTGGCTCAGAATGATCCTCGTTTCTAACGAAGAGAGTTTACTTAATATTTTCTAATAGAAATATTCTGCGTTTTTACAGATTTTGTAGTTACACACAAAGGCTTGAGCAGAGTGGGGGAAAAGACTGTGGTATTTCTTTCTCTAACTATTGGCTATAGGGAGTCCCCGGATGCTGCAAATGGTTGACATGCTCAGCTGCTATCATAAAGGTCGAAGATTTGAGTCCACTCAGGGGAACCTTGGTAGAAAGGCCTGGCAAACTGCTTCTAAAAATTCAGCCACTGAAAACCCTAGGGAACACGACTCTACTCTGACACACATGGGGTCACCATGGATGATGTGAATCAACTCAAAAGCAACTATAAAAATTTGGATGCATAGCAACCCTGTAGTACAGAGTAGAACTGCCCCATAGGGTTTCCAAGGAGCTGCTGGTGGATTTGAACTGCTGACCTTTTGGTTAGCAACCAAGCTGTTAACCACTGTGCCTATAGTAACCACATGAGCAAACTTATTGGAAGTATACTAAGGTTCTTCCAAATGTGCATGTTATCACTTGAACTATCAGGAATTCATCCTAAGTACATAATCAAGGATGCACCCTAAAGATTCAGCTATAAGAACATTCATTGCACTGCTGTCAGAAACAGCCTATAAGGCAACAACAGAAGGCTGGTGAAATAAATTACTTACATTTATATATTAAAATGATAATATAAAGGTTTATTGTTGACACAGAGATAATCATAACATAGTAAGTTTTAAAAGGTAGTTTGCGAACAGTAATACAATAAAACATTATTTTTGGAAAAATTATAAACACGTGAATGACTATGCAGAAGGCTTGGAAGAAATACAAAGAGGTGTTAAATACATTGGTCTGTGGATAGAATTGGGTAGACTTTGTATCTTGTCGTTGTTTGTGTATTTTCTCATTTTCCTTTGATGAACATTATTAACTTAAGGAGAAAAAAATATGTATTTTAAAGTAATTATCTGAAAGCTCCAGGATCACTACACTCAGAAATAGGTAGAATGGGGGAAAGCAGAGCACATTTCTATGACATTCACATAGACACCTACTTGGGTGTCTTCATTTGAGTTAGAAATGGAGAGTCATAAGTGAAATTTTAAAGTTATGCTATATGAGAATAATTATTTACACTATGTGGACTTTGGCTGGAGGATGAGACTAAAGTAGAGTTCAAGGTACCCAACAGAGGCCAAGAGAAGAGGGGGTTACACATGGCTGACACAGAACCTCTTGGGATCACTCTGCAGAATCTGAGGTTGGGCCACCACCATCTACCTGGCCAAACCTGGCCAACATCACCCACCACAGAGCAGTCAACTCTTCCAACTCATCAATCTCAACTTATTGTTGGTCCCCAAGCTTTTTTACTGCACTAGAATTAATGAACATAGGCGCTTTAAGCATGGCAATGATGAAGCAAAGGAGAATTCTTCCAAAAAACATTTACTCTACAGAGGAATGGAAGCAAGGCTGTCTTCATTTTCAAAAGTTCAGGTGGTCTTGGCATCCCTAGAGGTTAGTCATCAAGGTCTGGCCATCTGTGCCTCTCTCACATTCACTCTAAACTGAACAAATGTTTGTTTACACCTTCTTCTAAGTGTCAGGAACTGTGGTTGGCTCTGGGACAACAGAAAAGGATGCAGTTTATCCTCAACAAGCAACTACCCAGCCCCTACTACCCTGAGTGGAAAGGTGTAACATATGGTCCTTCTGACGGAGACGCCTCCAGTCCAGTCTTGTTGGGATGACAGATGAAGAGTTAAGTAGTGGGAAGAATGCACACTGAAGCCTTAAAGATCTTGCTTCAAGTCCAAGCTCTTCCCCTTGGAAGCTGTGTGTTCTTGGCCAAGTGAGCTTCCAATGCCCCATCTGTAAAGTGAGGGAAATAATCTCTCCCTCATATAGGATTGTTGGGAGGACAAAATCAAATCATGTGGGTAAAGTCCAGGCACACAATAGTCATTTGCCAGTAAATTAATTCAATGCACAGCACTGTTTATTATAGGCATTCAATAACTAACAGTTAATAAAGAGATCGATACAGGAAACCAAATTAAATTAAATGAGATGTTTGTAAAACACTAAGCAGCTTTGTCTGTAGATTAAATTGGTGAAGGCATAATGAGAGGCTGGAAAATGGGAAAAATTAAGGGTGGGGAAAATGTGTCTTCCCTCCCCACGTGTTTGTTTGTTTGTTTGTTTGTTTGTTTGTTTGTTTCTGGGAAGAGCAGAATTGATGCTACTCCAAAGGATATTATTTCTCGTGCCGTGGTATCCCGGATGAGCTACATATTTTTCCATGGAATTATGAAGACATTTCTGTGAAATGCTACCAGAAATGTTCCAATATCTCATGTTAAAACAGGCTACTGGTGGAAACAACCCCAATACCCATTAACAGATGAAAGGAAGAACAAAAATGAATGGAAAAAAAAAAAAAAGAGAACAGATGAATGGAAAAACATACTTTGGAATATCACTCTGCCATAAAGAGAAATGAAATACTGATAATGTCACAATATGGATGAACCTTGAATGCATTATGCTGAGTGAAATAAATCAATCTCAAAAGACAAATATTGTATGATTTCATTAATATGAAGTACCTAGAATAAGACAATAGAAGCTGGACAATGAGTAAGAAAGACTAAAGAAAAATTGATGCTTTCGAATTAAGGTGTTTGTGAAGAATATCAAATATACCATGGAATGCCAAAAGAACAAACAAATCTGTCCTGGAAGAAGTACAGCCAGAATGCTCCTTAGAAGCAAGGATGGTGAGACTACATCTCACATACTTTGGACCTGTTATCAGGAGGGACCAATCCCTGGAGAAGGACGTTATGCTTGGTAAAGTAGAGGGTCAGCAAAAAAGAGGAAGACCCTCAAGGAGATGGACTGACACAGTGGCTACAACAATGGGATCAAGCATAAGAACAATTGTGAGGATGGCACTAGGCAGTGTTTCATTCTGTTTTACACAGGTTTGCTGTGAGTCAGAACTGACTCAACAGCACCTAACAATAACAACAATAGCAGGACAGGCAAATATAGAGAGATCAGAGTTTAATAGTGGTTACTAGGAGAGGGAGGGAGAGGAAATAGGGGACTCATTGGTCAGGAAGCACTGACTTTTTGTTTACGGTAATGGAAAATCTGGCAAAGGATATTAGTGATGGTTACACTTGATTGATGTAATTGATATCAATGAACTGTATATGTTAAAAATATTGAATTGGCAAATATTGTATTATCTATATTTTTGCAATAATTGAAAAAATGACTATAAGAGGAAAAAAAACAGGCTGCTAATAGCACATGAAGGAACCACTTTGTGAGACTAGAGCACCTTGACACACGTTCAGTGTGGCAGTCCACCCATGAACAGGTAAGTGGGCACGTGCCTTGAATTAGCTACTACTAGAAAATCAGGAAATCAAAATTTCTTTTTTAGCTGGATCCATTACTACTATATTTGGATAAATAGATGTAATTTCCCAGTCTGTAGCCCCATCCCAGTGACCACATCTGCTCACAGGAGACATCTGATATAACACAGTTGGTACAGTTGGCATGAGAAGGTGAAGTTGGCCCTGTCACCTACTGCCAAGCTGGGAAAAGGGTGTCATTGCAGAGGCAGGAAGAAATATCTTCTTACAAGTTTGAGAAACCACCTTAATCTAAGCATGAAGGTGAGGAGTGGGGAAGCTCACAAGTCCATGAGTCACTAGTTAATGAAACAAGTGGTTTCTCTTCTCTGTGCTCTCCAGGAACCCTAGTGATTTAGGAGAAGGAAGAGCATCCATTGCTCCCTTCACATCATAGAGCTGCCAAGGATGTCAGCAGATAGTCTTCATGAAGAAAAAGGAAGTTCAGGACAAGTGGTGTAAGAGAAGAGAGAGGAGTGGTAGCCACCAAGCATTGAGGAAGGAACATTTTCTGAAAAGTTACCTTTTTCTGAATGTGTCGTTTGGGACTACTGGCATAACCAATCTGATTATAGGAGGAAAAGGGGAGGAATAAGGAGAGGTGAGTAGTGGTGTATTTTCCCTCAATTCACCTGTCACAGAGTTGCCTCAGAGCTTCATTAATCATGTTTTCTTTTTCTTCAAAGAAATTATTTCATCAAATGATACATATTCCAGATTTGCTTTTTTTCAATATTCTACTAAGATCAAGCCAAGCACTTCTTATCCAAATACTGTTGGAAAAAAATGAACACTGTACATCGATGCCGTGGCAGAAAGAGTCTCCTATTATTTTAAAAAGTAATCTGGCTGCATACAGGGAATTTCAAGGGGAAAATCCTGAGCACTTTAATTGCCTGTCATAATAACTGCTGTTGCTCCTTAGAGGTGGAGCCATGGTGAGATATGAAAAAGAGCTCACACAGATCACTTACAAAGATGGTTTCCTGGTTTTTCCTGGGGCAGAAACGGGTGTTTATGCCTGATCCAGCCCAGGGCATTAGAATCAACCCTGGTGCTGATGTCACAGTGGGAATGGAAGGGAAGACCAGACCAGCTTCACCAAAAGTGACAGACACAGCATGGGTCCTTGATCATGTATATTCTGAATCATTCTGCATAACCACGGAGGAAATGCTGCAGCCAGGCAGCATATTAGATGGTTATCTCATACACTGTAGATATGATCTGACCCTACAAAACAACTGACTTATACCCTGTTCCCCCCAATCCTCCCATGACCACCTCCCCTTCACCCAGGTCTCAGTTCAAATGTCCCTACCTCAGAGGGGTCTTCCTCGACCATCTTAGCTAGGGCCACACCTGGCCCAGTCCTTTATTTCGTTATGTTTCCTTTGTTGTCCTTTTCGCTATTTGACATCATCTTCTTTGTTCATTTGTTTATGTGTTTATTGTCTGTCCACCAGAGTAGATAACTGTGTCTGTCTAGAACAGGAACTGGCAAGTAGTAGGTATTCAATTCATATTTATTGAAAGAAAGGAATAAATATCTGTGTAAAAAATGGATTATATCAGGTACGTGTGCAGTTGTATACCGCTCACATCTCACTCCACAAAGGATTTGAGGAAAATATAATCATATCATTTATTGTAAAATTTTATTACCAAAAAAAAAAAAAAAAACCCGTCGAGTCGATTCTGACTTATAGTGACCCTATAGGACAGAGTAGAACTGCTCTATAGAGTTTCCAAGGAGTGCCTGGTGGATTTGAACTGCCAACCGTTTGGTTAGCAGCTGTAGTTCTTAACCACTACACCACAAGGGTCTCCAAAATTTTATTAAGTACCTATTATTTGCAGACGTGAACATAAAAGAAGGTGAGGGATACTTAGGATGTTCAAATGTCTAAAAGTGTTTTTCTGCTAACACAGCGGTAGTGCCTTGCAACCTTCAGGCTCTGGAGCTGATATTTGTATTCCTCGTCTTATAGCTGTGAGAGGGAGGAAAAAGCACCAGTTGTCATCAAGTTGATCCTGACTCATGGTGATCCCATGTATATCAGAGTAGAACTGCACTTCTTAGGGCTTTCAATGGCTGATTTAGCAGAAGTAGATCTCCAGGCCTTTCTTCTGAGGTGCCTTGGGATGAGCTTGAATCTCCAACCTTTCAGTTAGAAGCAGAGCACATTAGCCATTTGCACCACCCAGGGACTCCAAGAAAAGGGACCAAAAAAAAAAAAAAAACAAAAAACCCATTGCCATCAAGTCCATTCTGACTCCAAAATCATACATAATATGTTTTGCTGTTTCTAAAAACAAAGAAACAAAAAGCCAGCTCTCCTAGTGATCCTTTTTCCACCAGCCATTTCCTCTTTTCCCAAACCGTGGGTAGCATATACTAGATACGGCCTTCCTTTGGTACCTAGAAGCTTTTAACTAGAGGAATGAGACCTGAGAGGTTGTTAAAAACCTGAAATGAGAGAGAATGGAAGGATAAGATAGTCAAGGGTGAGCTGGGCCACGAGGAGGCTAAGCCACTTCCTGTGTGTACAGGCTTTGCTGACAGACAGAGGGCAGACAGCATCTGTGCCTGGCAAGTGAGCAGCGACAGAGCATTCTGGCAGTGAACAGTCACCAGGAGGAAACCATCTGAGCTTGTGATGGTCCCAGGAAGTGTAGCACTGCCCAGATGGTAACATACCTCATGGTGAGATGACCCTCAAAGCATGGTCTAAGGATCAAAGATGTGGAGAGATTCCCCCTGCCCACCTCTCCACTGAAGAGTCACAATACACAGTAGCCCATGAAAGGTTCCAGCAAGTCCCGAGGAAAATAGGGCTTTTTCAGCTTTTAGTCAGGGCAGGATTGTAGCGCCCAAAGCCAATGTTTTTGTTTTTGTTTTTTGTTTGGTTGTTAGTGGTGGTGGAGAAATGGTTTTGAGTTTCAAAAGGGCTCAGTCTTCAGGGAATCGAGGAATTGGAACAAAATCAGGGGAAATGGCAGCTTGCCCTGCCCTGCCCTGCCTTCCCTCCTTTCTCCTGCCCATGCTCATGCTCAGGCTGACTTGGACTCCAAGAAAACCAGAGAAAGTTCTCCCAGAGCTGGGGGAGAGAGAGAAGGAAGAGATGAGCTGCAGTGAATTCCTGAGCCAGGCCTCTTCCTCCGGGCAAGTTCTGGTCTGGGAGGCTCCAGAAGGTGCAAGAACCCCTTCAATCCTGCATGTGATGGTTAAGGTTGTGAGTCAACTTGGCTGGGTCATGATTTTCAGTGTTTTTGCAGTCATATGATGGTGTGATCACTTGATGAGATTTGATATAATATGATCACCTCCATGATGGGATCTGCTGTGAGGAGCCAATCAGTTGAAAGGGAGTTTCCTTGGGCACTTGGCCTGCATCGAATATAAGTGAACATTCTGGCAAGGCTTGTGGCTATTTGCTTGCTCTGGATCCCGCAGCTGACTCCTGTTCATCTAACCTCCAGTTCTTGGGACTTGAGCTAGCAGCTTATCTATGGTCTTGTCTGCTGATCTTGAGATTCGCCAATCTTTGCAGCCTGTGAGCAAGAGCTCTGCTCACTGACCTGCTGATCTTGGGTTCGCCAGCCCCTGCAGCTATGTGAATCACGAGAAGCCTCTATTATGACCCACGAACTTGGGACATTCCAGCCTGTGCAACTGTGTGAGCCATTTCCTTGATATAGATCTTAAGCTTTGCTGGTTTTGCTTCTCTAGAGAACCCAGCCTAAGACACTATTCCCTGGTGAAGATTTAGACGGTGGCAAGGTGTAGGTGAAGCCTCTATTGTTACCATGGTTTGGTAACAATAAAAAAAAAAAAAAAAGAATTGTTTCTGGTATATCTACACATGAGAGGGCCTACTGCAGTTCCCACGTTGTCAGGGGGTCCAAGCAAAGCAGAGCAAGTAAAGGTTCTGATCCCCAGGAAGAGCACAGAATCAGCTGAGGAAAACTTGGTAGGCTCAGACGGGACAGAGTGATCCACACAGATCCCATACCCTGAAGCCACGGGGAGCTGAGGGCAGTGGGGATAGGGTCTGAGAGTCAAAGGCCAGCAAGGAAGGATAACTGGGCACCTCAGTGACCACAGATGAGAACATTTGTCCAGTGTCATAGTGCCTTGTAATACCCATGGAACATGCCACCCAGGAGAAAGAGACAGGGAAAGCCCTGCCTTTGGCTGAGGTTAAATCTGTGATGACTGAAGATTGGTTGGAGCTTCTCTGACCCACTGCCATCCAGTCAATTCTGACTCATAGCAACCCTATAGGACACAGTCTAACTGCCCCATAGGGTTTCCTGGAGGAGGCCATACTAAGTTTTTTGGTTATCGGGTGGAAATGAGGACTCAAGATAATCATCAAGTTCAGTTATAGAAAAAGTTATAATTTTTGCACTCCAGAGTTTTGGGAAATTCCAGCCCATGACACATCTCTTCATAGCCTGTGAATATAGAGCTTGGTGAAATATGGTTTTAGAAATGCTGCCTTAGCATTTTCATACATTGTCTTATTCCATGCTAGCACAATCCTACCTACTAGCAAAACAAGGGTTAGTATTTCCAGATTCAGAAGATAAGAGAGTATCTCAAGAACAAAGCACAACAAATAAAGGGTCATTTTCCTAATTAAACAGAGAGATGTAGCTTGCACCCAATAATGTATCCCAATACACCAATTTGCAGAATGCAAAGGGACTGAGATGAAGGCAAAGAGAAGCAAAAATATCAATGGCCACAGTTAGTGCATAGAGTCATTTGTTCTATTTCCGTGCCAAGCTTGTCCTGCCTCATGGCTTTATACTTTCTATTGTCTTTGCAGGAGTCCTTTGGTGGCCCGAACAGTTAAATGTTCAACTACATACCAAAAGGTTGGCAGTTCAAAATCACCCAGAGGTGCCTCAGAAGACAGGCCTCGCAATCTGCTTCCAGAAAGTTATAGCCTTGAAAAATCTATGGAGTAATTCTACTCTACAGATATAGGGTGCTATGAGTTGGAATTGACTGAATAGCAACTAAGAACGGCAACATTACCTTTATATGTTATTTAGGGTAAGTTAATCTGCTGCAACAAATAGACCCCAATATATAATGGATGAACATAAACAGACATTATTTCTTGCTCACTTAACAGCCCTAGGCGCTGTCCTCCATGTAGTCACTCAGGAACCCTGGCCCCTTCCATATCCCAATTGTGTCATGCCCAAGAGTGTCTCCAAGCCCTGGTGGAAGAGAAGGAAGCTTGTCCAAGGATGTAGTGGGAGGTTTTGTACGTCAGACATGAATGTAGCTCAAATCACTTCCACTCTCATTCCACTGGCTAGAGCTTGGCCATATGCCAGATCAAACTGGTGTCTGGGAACTGCTGTCCAGCTTTGTGCCTGAAGAATGAGAAAATGGATGCTATTGGACAGCCAGGGGTCTCTGCCCAACTTAGCAAATCCTCTTAGTCTCCTGATATTTCCATAACACAAATACTACAAGGGGGTGGCTTTAAAGAACAGAAATTTATTTTAGCACAGTTCTGAAGGCTAAAAGTCCACATCAGGGTCTCATTCTCGTCGGTCCCTTCTGTGAGTCTCTGTCCTAGTTTCTGTTGTCTGTCAGCATTCCTTGGTGTCCCTTTGCTTGTAGACAATCCTCACATGTCATCTATCTTGCTATGTGCACGTGTGTGTGTGTGTGTGTGTCCATGCTGATCATTTTATAACTCAGAAATGATTAGGTTTAGAATCCTCCTACACATGACCTCAACTGATCGATTGATTACATCATATTAGATTGCATCAGGATTGGAGGAAAACTCATTAACAACCTATGTTATGCAGATGATACAACCTTGCCTGCTGAAAGTGAGGAGGACTTGAAACACTTACTGATGAAGATCAGAGACCACAGCCTTCAGTATGGATTACACCTCAAAGAAAACAAAAATCCTTACAACTGGACCAATGAGCAACACCATGATAAACGAAGAAAAGATTGAAGTTGTCAAGGATTTCATTGTACTTGGATCCACAATCAACACCCATGGAAGCAGCAGTTAAGAAATCAAATGATGCATTGCATTGGGCAAATATGCTGCAAAAGACCTCTTGAAAGTGTTAAAAAGCAAAGATGTCACCCTGAAGACTAAGGTGAGCCAGACCCAAGCCATGGTGTTTTCAATCGCCTCATATGCATGCAAAAGCTGGACAATGAATAAGGAAGACAAAAAAGAATTGATGCCTTTGAGTTATGGTGTTGGCAAAGAATATTGAATATACCACGGAATGCCAAAAGAACAAATGAATCTGTCATGGAAAAAGTACAGCTGGCATGGAAGAAAGGATGGCAAGACTTCGTCTTACATACTTTGGACATGTTATCAGGAGGGATCAGTCCCTGGAAGGACATCTTGCTTGGTATAGCAGAGCGTCATCAAAAAAGAAGAAGACCCTCAAGGAGATGGACTCGACACAGTGGCTGCAACAATAGGCTCAAGCATAACAATGACTGCGAGGATGGCACAGGGCCAGACACTGTTTCATTCTGTCGTACACACATGGGATTGCTATGAGTTGGAACCAACTCAATGGCAACTAACAACAACTACACTGTTCAATGGTCTTTAGCAGCACTAAAATGGTGAAGATCTAATATCTATTTCTTTGAGTTTGACTTTGATATTTTGTCTGAAATTGCTGTTCTGCTACCCAACTTGTCTATACCAACAATTTTTACAACTAGTGGCAAAAAAAAAGAAAGACACAGAATCCATCTTTCTCAATAATCTTCATTTTCCCTTTTCCCAACTTTTCTGATTCATTCTGCATTTGTTACATCTTGCCTTACTGTATGCCTCTCTGAAAGCTGTCATAAACAAGTGGCTGCTGACACACATACTTAAATGAAAACAAATAAGGTACCCTGCTTGCCCTGAATACTTGGCCAGTTCTCAGGAACCCTGGTCTTTCAGGCAAGGCCTTCGTTCTACCCAATCCCTTTCTGCAATGCCACGAATGTCTCCCAACTTGGTTTTGGATCCAAAACCAGTAGTAGGATTGAACAAGACTAATATTGATAATAGAGTCCCTACATGGCACAAAGGGTTAATCATCTGACTACTAGCCAAAAGGCTGGCAGTTCAAACCCACCCAGAGGCACCAGGGAAGACAGGCCTGGCAATCTGCTCCCAAAAGGTCACAAACTTGAAAACCCTATGCAGCACTTCTACTGTGCACACATGGGGTCACCACAAGTTGGAATCGACTTGACAACATCACCACCAAACAATATTAGTATCTTGCTTTTGGAAAAAAGCTTCAGTTTGGGAAACGTTTTCATACACATAATTACATTTTAGGATCACGGGGTAGACAGGACGAGCAATGTTGTCTTCATCAAAGATCCAAACTAGTGGCTGTCCAGTCAATTCTGACTCATGGTGACCCCATGTATGTCAGAGGAGAACTATGCTCCATAAAGTTCTCAATGGCTGGGGCCTTTTGGAAATAGATCACCAGCTCTTTCTTCTGAGGTGCCTCTGGATGGATTTAAATTAACAACCTTTCAGTTAGTAGCAGAGTGCTTAACTATTTGTGCCACCAAGGACTCCCTTACACAGTGTCTCCATTACACATCCAAGACACATGCCCCAATGACCTGCCCAAGATAAAACATCCAAGAAGGTGGCAAACTTGGAGATCAGAAAGATTCTAATGTGTCAGGCGCTTCTTCCATGAAACTACAAAGATGGATAAGACATACTGGTAGCCCCTTTCTTTAGGTCTAGTGAAAGATACAGACACGAAAACCAATAAGTGCAGCACAGCATCGAAAGAGTCCCAAAGGCATGTACAAGGTTGTCCCAAGAAAAGAGCCACTAACTGCCAGCAAAGAGGCATGTGAAAGCCTCACATGAGCAAGGCCATATGTGGGTGGAGTCTTTGAAGAGTCGAAGACCCTAGGCAGACTAGGGAAGAAAGGTAGCATGGGAGGAAGCAATACCCAAAGGAGAAAACCATGAGCACAGGACAGACACACAAAGAACTTCACGTCTGTGGGGGGGGGGGGTGCAGGAGGCAGGCTAGGTGGAAACAGGCATATCATACCACTCTGTGCTTGGCTTTCTCTTACAGCCAATGGGGAGCTGCCAAAAGTTTGAGTCTAGAGAATGTTTAATCAAGATCAAATGTGAATTGGGAAGCTTTTGAAAGTAGAGTGGAGGATGAATTTCTAAGGAAGAGGGTTGGTGGCAAGAAGCCCAATGAAGAGAAGATTATAACCCAATGTAAGGCAGGGGTATGGGGATAGAGGAGAACAGATGTGTCTGAGAGATCTTTCTATGGTAGAAAAAAACAGAGCTTGGTAATTATTTTGATATAGGTGATGAGTGAGGGGAAGAAATGCGGATGGTTTCCAGATTTCCAACTCGTAAAGTTGGAGGATGGTAATACCTTGAGTATAAGACAAAAAGAAACAGACGGGGCAGGGAAGTGGGGAAGCAGAGGAATTGAAGAATGAGGTGATACACTGTTTTGAATAATCCAAGTGTATTGGGCCTTTGCCATACTCCAGTGGAGGTGGGGTTTGAGCTGCGAATCTAGGATTGGGGTTAATTAAAGCCAGAAGAGTGGATGCCATCAACCATGGACAGAATACAGAGTAAGAGGTAATAGACGGTAAAGGATCTTGGATACCACCTTCATCTGAAGAATGGGTAGCTACAAGAAAGCTAATGAACCACCCACCTGTCAGTCTGCCCTTCTGCAGTAGCTTGGTGTAATGCTGGAAGGTATGCCACCAGTATTTCAAATACTGGCAGAGTCACCCATGGTGGACAGGTTTCAGCAGAGCTTCCAGGCTAAGACAGACTAGGACAGAAGGGCTGATGAGCTACTTCTGAAAAATCAGTCAATGAAAACCCTATGGATCACAACAGAAGATTGTCAGATACAGTGCTAGAAAATGAGCCACCCCCTACCCCCCAGATTGGAGACACTTTCATTCTGTTGTACCTGGGGTCACCATAAGTCAGAGGCAACTCAATGGCAACTAATAGCAATGCCAATGAACTGCTGAGAAGGAGAACAAGAACAGGAGGAGGGAGGTGAAGGACTCTAAGGTATTGAGAAGAATGAAGGAGAAACTGGTGGTCATGAGGCTCCAAGGCGGCCACACCGAGAATAGAAGCACATAAGTGACAGCTAGAAGCTGCCATGTCCTCAGTGACAGCCATAATGGAGCCATGAAACAGTGTAGGGGGAGGGCAAGGTGTGTCTAGGAATCAGCGCACGTCGCTGGAGACAAGGGGAACGTGGCTGTGAAAGAACGGAAACATGGACGCCATCAGGGAGAATGAGCTAAAATCTGCTGTAAGAGAGACATGACTGCCCATGTTTAGGGGCTGAGGAAAAGCAGGTGACAGCGACCAAGAATGGGGAGAGGCTGCTGAGCCAGGTTCTCCCAGGGAACCCACCCCCCTCCTCTTTTTCAACCCAGCAATGCTAATCAGCACCACTCTTCTAAGTGTCTTCATTCAGTCCTTTCCTCCCAGGGCTGAAAAAGAGATGCCTGTGCTTCAGATGGAATAAAACCAACCAACCAAACAAACCTGTTGTGCGGAGTCAACTCCAATGCAGCAACCCTGTAGGACAGAGTAGAACTGCCCCATAAGGTTTCCAAGGCTGTAATATTTACGGAAGCAGGCTGTCTTTCTCCCTTGGAGCGGCTGGTGGAGTTCAAACCACCCGTCTTTTGGTTAGCAGCAGAGCGCAAGCCGTGGATTATCCAATAGGCAGGTAAACCTGGCATTTACCTTGCTTACCAGATCATCTGTAGTGAACACTTTCACATTTTTTCACCACGTCAGAGATTGCCCTTCTAGGTATGGCTGGCATCTGACTCTCTCCCAACCTCAGAGCACCTTCCTACAGAATCAAAGCCTCTTTTCAAATCTACAATCCCGGACAGGGATGGATTACCAAATTTTCCCTACAGATAGGAAATAAACCTGTGCTTACCTTGCTTACTGGGTAATCCACCCCTGCCAACTGCTTAACCACTGCACCACCAGGGTTCCTCACAGGGGGAACGTTGTTGTTGTTAGGTGCTGTCGAGTCAGTTCCGGCCCATAGCGACCCTATGCACAACGGAACAAAACACTGCCTGGTCCTGAGCCATCCTTACAACCACTGTTATGCTTGAGCTCATTGTCACAGCTACTGTGTCAATCCAACTTGTTGAGGGTCCTCCTCTTTTCCACTGATCCTGTACTCTGCCAAGCATGATGTCCTTCTCCAGGGACTCATCCCTCTTGACAACATGTCCAAAGTATGTAAGATGCAGTCTCGCCATACTTGCCTCTATGGAGCATTCTGGTTGTACTTCTTCCAAGACAGATTTGTTCATTCTTTTGGCAGTCCATGGTATATTCAATATCCTTCGCCAACACCAAAATTCAAAGCCGTCAACTCTTCTTCGGTCTTCCTTATTCATTGTCCAGCTTTCACATGCATATGAAGCAACTGAAAATACCAGGCTTGGGTCAGGCACACCTTAGTCTTCAAGGTGACATCTTTGCTCTTCAACACTTTAACGAGGTCCTTTGCAGCAGATTTGGCCAATGCAACGCGTCTTTTGATTTCTTGACTGCTGCTTCTATGGCTGTTAATTATGGATCCAAGTAAAATGAAATCCTTGACAACTTCAATCTTTTCTCCATTTATCATGATGTTGCTCATTGGTCCAGTTGTGAGGATTTTTGTTTTCTTTATGTTGAGGTGTAATCCATACTGAAAGCTGTGGTCTTTGATCTTCATTAGTAAGTGCTTCAAGTCCTCTTCACTTTCAGCAAGCAAGATTGTGGCATCTGCATAACGCAGGTTGTTAATGAGTCTTCCTCCAATCCTGATGCCCCATTCTTCTTCATATAGTCCAGCTTCTCAGATTATTTGCTCAGCATACAGACTGAATTGGTATGTTGAAAGAATACAACCCTGACGCACACCTTTCATGACTTTAAACCTATCAGTATCCCCTTGTTCTCTCCAAACAACTGCCTCTTTCTATGTAAAGGTTCCTCATGAGCACAATTAAGTGTTCTGGAATTCCCAGTCTTTGCAGTATTATCCATAGTTTGTTATGATCCACACAGTTGAATGGCTTTGCATAGTCAATAAAACACAGGTAAATATCCTTCTGGTATTCTCTTCTTTCAGCCAGGATCCATCTGACGTCAGCAATGATAGCCCTTGTTCCACGTCCTCTTCTGAAACCAGCCTGAATTTTTGGCAGTTCCCTGTCAATATACTGCTGTAGCCATTTTTGAATGATCTTCAGCAAAATTTTGCTGGTGTGTCATATTAATGATATTGTTCTGTAATTTCCACATTCAGTTGGATCACCTTTCTTTGGAATAGGCATAAATATGGATCTCTTCCAGTCAGTTGGCCAGGAAGCTGTCTTCCATATTTCTTGGCATAGATGAGTGAGCACCTCCAGCGCTGCATCTGTTTGTTGAAACATCTCAATTGATATTCCATCAATTCCTGGAAACTTGTTTTTCGCCAAAACCTTCAGAGCAGCTTAGACTTCTTCCTTCAGTACCATCGGTTCCTGATCATATGCCACCTCTTGAAATGGTTGAATATGGACTAATTCTTTTTGGTATAATGACTCTGTGTAGTCCTTCCATCTTCTTTAGATGCTTCCTGCGTCATTTAATATTTTCCCCGTGGAATACTTCACTATTGCAACTCGAGACTTGAATTTTTTCTTCAGTTCTTTCAGCTTGAGAAATGCCGAGCGTGTTCTTCCCTTTTGGTTTTCCATCTCCAGCTCTTTGCACATGTCATTATAATACTTTACTTTGTCTTCTTGAGAGGCCCTTTGAAATCTTCTGTTCAGTTCTTTTACTTCATCAATTCTTCCTTTTGCTTTAGCTGCTCGATGCTCAAGAGCAAGTTTCAGAGTCTCCTCTGACATCCATATTGGTCTTTTCTTTCTTTCCTGTCTTTCAGTGACCTCTTGCTTTCTTCACGTATGATGTCCTTGATGTCATTCCACAACTTGTCTGGTTTTTGGTCACTAGTGTTCAAAGGGTCAAATCTATTCTTGAGATGATCTCTAAATTCAGGTGGGATATACTCAAGGTCATATTTTGGCTCTCGTGGACTTGCTCTGACTTTCTTCAGTTTCAGCTTGAACTTGCATATGAGCAACTGATGGTCTATTCCACAGTCGGGCCCTGGCCTTGCTCTGACTGATGATATTGAGCTTTTCCATCGTCTCTTTCCACAGATGTAGTCAATTTGATTTCTGTGTGTTCCATCTGGCGAGGTCCATGTGTGTAGTCGCCATTTATGTTGGTGAAAGAAGGTATTTGCAATGAAGAAGTTGTTGGGCTTGCAAAATTCTATCATTCGATCTCTGGCATTGTTTCTATCACCAAGGCCATATTTTCCAAGTACTGATCCTTCTTCTTTGTTTCCAACTTTCGCATTCCAATCGCCAGTAATTATCCATGCATCTTGATTGCATGTTCGATCAATTTCAGACTGCAGCAGCTGATAAAAGTCTTCTATTTCTTCATCTTTGGCCCTAGTGGTTGCTGCATAAATTTGAATAATAGTCGTATTAAGTGTTCTTCCTTGTAGGCGTATGGATATTATCCTATCACTGACAGCATTGTACTTCAGGATAGATCTCGAAATGTTCTTTTTGACGATGAATGCAACACCATTCCTCTTCAAGTTGTCATTCTCAGCATAGTAGAGTATATGATTGTCCGATTCAAAATGGCCAATACCAGCCCATTTCAGCTCACTAATGCCTAGGATATTGATGTTTATGCATTCCATTTCCTTTTTGACAATTTCCAATTTTCCTAGATTCCAGGTTCCGATTATTATTGGATGTTTGTAGCTGTTACTTCTCATTTTGAGTCATGCAACATCAGCAAATGAAGGTCCCGAAAGCTTTACTCCATCCACGTCATTATGGTCGACTCTACTTTCAGGAGGCAGATCTTCCTCCATCATCCTTTGAGTGCCTTCATACCTGGGGGGCTCATCTTCCAGCACTATATCAGACAATGTTTTGCTGCTATTCATAAGGTTTTCACTGGCTAACGCTTTTCAGAAGTAGACTTTCGGGTCCTTCTTCCTAGTCTGTCTTAGTCTGGAAGCTTAGCTGAAACCCGTCCTCCATGGGTGACCCTGCTGGTATGTAATACCGGTGGCATATAGCTTCCAGCATCACAGCAACACACAAGCCCCCACAGTACGACAGACTGACATACATAACACAAAAGCTATGCATCATAGTATCTTAGTTTCTTACTGCAGATGTAACAAAAATACCACAAGAGAGTGGCTTTAACAAATGAAAATTTATTTTCTCACAGTTTAGGAGGCCAGAAGTTTGAATTCAGGGCACCGGCTCTAGGGGAGGGCTCTCTCTGTCCGCTCTGAGAGAAGGTCCTCGTTTAGGTTCCTCTGGTGGTCTTCTCAGCATTCCTTGGAGATCAACACATGACATCTATCTTCCCTTGTGCTTGCTTCTGTGCCTAATCTGCTCTTTTTATATCTCAAAAGTGAATAGATTGAAGACACACACCCCCACCGATACGACCTCATTTACATAGCAAAGAAAATCCTATTCCCAAATGGGATCACTTGCATGGGTGCAGGCTTAGGATTCCAACACTTATTTTGGGGAGACAAAATTCAATCCATAAAACTTAGTTATATACAAGTATTCTTTCCTCTGCAAATTCTCGTTCTTTTTTTTTTCTTTCTTTAATTTCTTGAGTTCAGATAGCAAGTTCGGATAATGAGATTCCATATAGTGAGGGATACCTGCATATGTATATGTTTATGTATTTATATCTGTAAATCAATAAACAGTATTATGATTTCTCACATTTTTACATTTACAACAATATCTGTGCAAATACCTACAACATATTTTCATATAAAATTTTAGAAAAGGAGAAACAGGTGAGGTTGTAAATTTGTGTCACTTGGTTTCTGGTATTTTTATTCCTTTGCAGGTTGTGTATTAGATAAAGTGTTTGAAACCTTGCATGTATTTCATTGTCCTGGGAATAACCATCAGGAGGAATGGAGGCAAGGAAGGTAATGCTTCTTGAGGCTGAGTCTCCCACTTGAGCTTTCCTAACGCGTTACCCGCAGGACTGAATTTGTGCCGAGTCCGGCAAATTCCACATCCCTTTGTACTACTCGCAGGAGCCCTGATGGCACAGCGGTTAAGCCTACGACTGCTAATCATAAGGTCAGCAGTTCAAATGTGCCAGGCACTCCTTGGAAATCCTATGGGGCAGTTCTATTCTGTCCCATAGGGTTGCTATGAGTCGGAATTGACTGGGGGGCAAATGATTTCTTTTGTCCTACACAGGGGTCTCTGGAAGTCCTCGCTTGTCCTACGGCACAGACCGCTGTGGGGAGTCGGACGGAATCAGGCTCCAACAATGCAATGTTCACTGCAGCTGAGCTGTTTGGTTCCTCCAGTCACCCCAGAAGAGAGGAGGTCGCGGGATCCCCAACAAACCCACAGCTGTGCAGTGCAGGCGACTGGTAAACCCTGCACACTGACAACAGCTAAGTCTCTCAGCGGGAGGATCCCCAAAACTCAGCACACAAGCATGGCCTGTTTTATGACTCAAGAGCTATTCACCAGGTGTCTACCTTGCACTCAGGAAAAAGGCTCTTTCAGCAATGGGTTGGTGCCTCTAGTACATTTCCAGTCTACGGCACCCAGACTCAAACTTTTATTCAACTAGCTCTTTGCAGACAGGGCTGCCCTAAATAAATGTGGAAAAAGGAACACTGTATTAAAACACAGGCAGTTAGAAGCAGCCACTTGCCAACAGCCAGGCCAAGTATAAATCATCATCAGAGAAAACCACCCCAAACTTTCATACTGGAAGGTGGAGCCGACAGGAAACAGCAGCCCTGCCTCTTATACCTTCGCTCCCGAAAAGTTCAGGTGAGGCTCCCGTGAGTTTCCTGCGGCGGTGACTCTGCTGGACGCTGGATCAGGCGCGCTGCTGGTTACACAGCCAACATTTTTACATCTGGGTGCGCAGTCTGAGCATTCGCATCAGCACTTTCTGCGGCCTTCAAACATACTGCATGGAGGGCTCCTTTCTGGGGATTTGATCCTCTTTCTTGAGAACCTTCTAGCCTGTACTCCCTGTGGGTTTTCCCTAGAGCCCCTACCCCTTCCATCCTCAGCCTAGATGCAAGTGCTTAAAGTGTTCGGCTGCTAACTGAAAGGTTGGAGGTTCAAGTCTACCCAGAGGTGCTTTGGAAGAAAGGCCCGTGGTCTACTTCCGAAGCATCAGCCTTTGAAAAGCCTGTGGAGCACAGTTCTTCTCTGACACGCATGGGGTTGTCATGAATCGGAATTGACTCGATGGTGGCTGGTTTTTGGTTGGGTCAGTTATAGGGAATGAACTAGTGGTATGCACAGTTCAGTAAACTTCATCATTAACTAAATATAGGAATAAAGGTAATTTTCTCCAAATTTTTGGTACAATAATAGCTCCTTTTTCTAGAAAAAAAAATCAAACTTAAAATTGTGCCATCTTCATGGTGTCTTTTCAAGAAGCATGTTGTTGTTGTGTGCTGTCAAGTCAGTTTTTGACTCGTAGCGACTCCAATGTGACAAAGCAGAACTGTCCCACAGGGTTTTCTGGGCTATAATCTTTATGGGAGCAGATCGCCAAATCCTTCTCCCACAGAGCTGCTGGGTTAGTTCAAACTGCCAATCTTTCAGCTAGCAGCCGAGCACTTAATCTTTGCACCAGAAACATAAAAAAATAGTCCACTGCAAATTGGTGGCCTTCATGCACACCTCAATGCTGCTTTGTATAAACACGGTGAGGAAGGCAGTGGAGTGAAGCCTATAAAGTCTCTCTGGGATTTGTATCCACACTTGAGAATGAGTAGTTGTGTGACCTTGAGCAAGTTACTTAATCTCTCCTGGCTTCAGCTTCCTCCTATAAAACAGAGATGGTGATATTACCTACCTCGTAGGGTTTCTGTAAGGATTAAATGAGGTGTCACCTGTAAGACACTTAGAATGATGATCACTAACTGAGAGCTGTTAATAATTCATTAATAGTAAGCCTGCAACATGGAAATTGACCAGCACCCAGCTGTCAGTTCATATTGCTATGATGCTGGAAACTATACCACCGGTATTTGAAAATATCAGCAAGGTTAGCCATGGTGGACAGGTTTCTGTGGATCTTTCAGGCTAAGACAGAAGTAGATAGACAGGAAGAAAGGCTTGGCAATCTCCTTCCAAAACTCAGGCAACGTAAAACCTGTGGATCACAACAGAACACTGTCTGATTCAGCGCTGGAAGATGAGCCCACCGGGTTGGAAGACACTCGAAATACACAGTAGCAGCAACAATGGACTTGAGCATACCAACAGACAACGTTTCATCAGGCCGTACACGAGGTTTCCAACTACGACAGCAACTAACAACAAGGAAATTCAAACAAGACTCTGAAACCAATAGAAATCTCCCTGTTGATACAGCAATTAAAGAGCTATCTTCCAAGAGGTAGACTGATATCCCTTCATAAGCTCTCTGACCCAACCAAGCTCCTTCCACCAGTCCTTTGAAGATGTGCCATTCTTTTCTGCCCTTGCATACTCAGGCAGTCTGTCAGCTGCCAAGCTTCACGCACAGACATCTCTGGAAATCCCACTCCGATACCACCTCATCAGTGATGCCTTCTCTCCGCACCTGAAGGGCCTCTCCTACCTCACAGGGCCTTATCACCTCTCCATTCATGTACCTTCATCTCACAGTGTGAGTGCACAGTGATTTATGGATACGCTCTGACCCTCGTGCCTGACTGCCAGCACTTTGAAAACATGTGCATTTTGGTTTCCCTTATAAAAACTGTGTTTAATAAATGTCTGTATTGCCTATTTGTTAAATACCCTATTCTGGCCCGCCAACAGCCATGTTGTAGTATAGCATTAATGTACTGGAGGTCATCAGGGTAGTTAAAAATACCAACTTATAAGAAAAAATATATATAAACTTTCACAAAACAAAGTCTCACTGGAGCTTATGTTCTCTCCCTGTTTTGTTTCCACCTTGGAAAGAACTCCAAAATGCGCTAAGTATGTGTGACAAGTTCTCCTATGGGGTCTGCTCCACAGAAGGGGATGGTGGAGGTAGGCGTGCTCCAGAAGTTCCTGTGTTCCCTCTCTGTCCACAATGGAGCCCACACTTGCCTGCTGACCCCCTGCTGGCCGTTCTGCTCCCACTGTTGGGCCTTGTCTGCTTGTAAAACAACCTGACTGCTTTAGAATTGACTCCTACTCTTGGTGATCCACGAGTGTCAGAGTAGGACTGTGCACCACAGGGTTTTCAGTGGCTGATTTTTCAGAAGCGGATCACCAGGTCTTTTTTTCAAGGCAACTTTGGATGGGCTCAAACCTCCACCCTTCGGTGACCAGCTGAGTGTGCTAACCCTTTGCACTACCCAGAGACTCCAGAGTGCAAGACGAACCTCTGGATTTTAACGTTACCAAGTGAAAAATGTCATTCATACGATTTCGGATTCCACAGTGCCCCTAACTTTTAAGAAGCTACCACTTTTCAAGTTTTTGGCATAGTATCAAAGGAGAATTCTCACAATTTTCTGAAAAGGCTATTAAAATACTCTTCCCTTTCCAACTACATATCTATGTGGGGAGAGATTTCTTCCTGAACTTCCATCAAAGCACCACACAGGAACTGTCCGCTTCTAGCTTCTGCTTTGCTCCATTCTCCACTTGACTTCCACCTGGGAGAAGTGCTCTTTCTACTGACCACTTACCAGGCACTGTGTATGTACCAAGGATGGCATAAAAGGCTTTAGCCTTAGCAGTGTGCTGGTGAGGATTTAACAATTGGCTGTGTTTGCCGATTTCCACGGTGCAAACACAGCCCTTCCTGCTGTAACACTTATTGTAAAGATGAGACTGTGTTCCAACATGATTGATGTATTAGGGAACAATTTGAGCTTAATGTGAATTTCCGTTTGCAGAAAATTGTACCCACTGAACCGAGCCGTGTGGGAGACCATAACTCACCACACACACACCCCTTCCTGGGGCAACAACCACATCCTTCCGCACCCGGTGCTACAGCATTGTGGGGTCTGGATGACCCTCCTTCTCACACTTCAACATGAGCAAGCTGCAGCCCTCTCAGGGGCCGCTTGGGCTGCACGGCCCTGGGCCCCACTGTCCCTTCCACTTCTGCCTCTGTCCTTTCAGCCTGTTTTGCACTTACCCATTTCCTGTGTGCCTTCTCTCAGTAGCTCGCCTTCCTCTGCTCTGTTTCCATCTCTCTTTTGCTCTCTTCCTCTTGCACACATGGTAGTGGGTGTGATGGGTAGGCAGGAATGCCAGCGTCCACTTCCACAAGCAAACAGGGTCTTCTTCAAGAGATTTTTCCCAAGTGACATATTTATTGTGATGCTCATTTCTTAACCAATTGGCATGGATGAAACTGCTACATTTTTATCAAGTTTTTATCTTTTTTTACGTGTGACTGATGAAGGTGTTGAGTGTTGCGTACCTAACCCCATTTTCCCATAGGCCCTGTAGTTTTAATGCACGGTTTTGCACGATGTGTTGAATTTTAGGAACTCGTTCATCGCACTGCAGCAGAAGCACCGGTGCCGGCGGCGGGACACTGGAGGCAGCTCGGCTCTCCTGAAAGACCCACTTGTGTATCCACTCCCCAGATCTGTCCTTAGTGCCATCACATTAGTAGCTTGGAATGTGAGAGTGTTTCTGGGGTGGAACCGGAGAATTTGCCTTTGAAGATACCTTTAAATGGAATGTTGTTGTTAGTTCTCCTCGAGTGGATTCCGACTTGTGGCAATTCCATGTGTCCAGAGTAGAACTGCTCTCAAGGGTTTCCTTTCAGAAGCAGAGCACAAGGCCTGTCTTCTGAGGCACCTTTGGGTGGGTTCAAACCACCAACCTTTCATCTGGTTAGAAGTCAAGCATGTTAACCATTTGCCCCACCCAGGGACCTACATTATATTTGCCGGGTGCTTTACAATGCTAAAACAGTCTAGCCAGGCTTTCCGCACAAAGTGCTTTCTCCAAGTGAGCATTTGAGGGACTCTCTCCACCCCAGTGAACCCCAGGTCCACCAGGGAGGCAACAGGGTGCCTTCTGAGTCAGGAAACAAGCAACCAGCCTGGGGAAGCTCACCAATGGGTAGGAGAGCAGATTTAAATCACATCAGTCTTCAGCAGAACCTCATTTTTAAGGGAAATAATATCACAACAAAAATAAGGAAGTTCAGCTCAACAAGGATAAAGGAAACACAAGAGACTGGACAAAATTCACGCAAAACTCTCCAACCGACATTTTATTGTACACAAGCTTTAACAGTCCAAGCGCTAAAGAAAAAGAAATCCACATTAAGGGATGCTTTGTGCACTGATCTAGTTAGATCTGCAGACACATATATACAGCTGATGGCAAAAATTCAACAAAATAGTGTAAAACTGGAGTGCCAGTTGGAAGCGTGGATCTCCAGCGCTGACTTAGTATGTGTGTGCTCTTTGGAATGCTGCTGATTCCTTTGGACGTTGTTCTCTCACACAGGTGGGAACAATGTATAATTGAGTTATCTTTGGCTCCGACATTCATATCATTGCCTGTCCTTTCAAGCTGTAAACATCAGTGAGTTCACAGGGCAGCCAAAGGCTCTAAAGGCCTTTCTCCAGGCTGAGGTGAACAACATTCGCAGGTTAGGATGTCCAGTTGGTTGGGCAAGGACCTTAAAAACCACCTCCTGGACGGACCCAAAATCATACTGGATTCACCCACTCTGTAAAGTGACTAATTAGATCACAGGAGACATAGCCAATGTTGACATGTTAGCTCTACTTCCCAATTTATTTCAAGTCTTCTGCCAGAGTATTACCTCTGTATTTTTTTGTCCCTTTTAAGTTTTGCAGAACGTCACCTTGGGTTGATCAGCTCCATTGAACTTTGTTTTATCCAACCTGAGACCCATGTACAGGCTATTTTCTGAGCTACTGTTCAACCACCTTCATTTACATCTTCAATGTCTCATAGCTGAATTGCCACCACTTCTTGTAGGCTTCCCTACCAACACTTGATTGTCCTTCTGATAGGTTGTCTTTCCAATAGGTTGTCCTTCCAATAGGTTTCCTTCCTATAAATTGGTTGTCCTTCCAACTGACTGTCATTGGCAATGCAGGTTCATTAAGTCTGGTATTTTTTATTAGAATTTTAGTTCTGCATTCCACATTTCTCCTGCTCCATCAGGGACTCTCTGTTGTGTTCCCTGTCAGCGTGGTCATTGGTGGTAGCTGGGCATCATCTAGTTCTTCTGGTCTCAGGCTGATCGAGTCTCTGGTTTATGTGGCCCTTTTCATCTCTTGGGCTAATATTTTCCTCATGTCTTTGGTGTTCTTCATTCTCCTTTGCTCCAAGTGGGTAGGGACCAATTGATGTATCTTAGATGGCCGCTCGCTAGCTTTTAACACTCCAGATGCCACTCACCAAAATGGGATGCAGAACATTTTCTTAATAAAATTTCATAACTTTATTTTTAAGGGAAATAATATCACAACAAAAATACGGGAAGTCCAGCTTAATAAGGATAAAGGAAACACAAGAGACTGGATAAAATTCACACAAAACTCTCCAATTGACATTTTATTATATACGTGCTTTAATTGTTTATAATAAATAGTTAACAGTCATCAAGAATTTATTATACTAAGCACTGTTGTAAGAACTTTCCAAAATGTGTTATTTCATCCTCCCAATAACCTTCTGAAGTTGTTGTTGTTAAGTGCTGTTGAGTTGGTACCAACTCATAACAACCCTATATGCAACTGAACAAAATACTGCCACAACGTGGCCATCCTCACAACTGTGGTTATGCTTGAGCCCATCATTGCAGCCACTGTCAATCCATTTCATCAAGGGTCTTCCACTTTTTTGCTGACCATCTACTCTACAAAGCACCATGTTCTTCTCCGGGAACTGATCCTTCCTGCTAACATGTCTAAAATATGTGAGACCAAATCTCGCCATCCTTGCTTCTAATGAGCATTCTGGTTGTACTTCATCCAAGACAGACTCTTTCATTCTTCTGGCAGCCCAAAGTATATTCTTCTCCACCAACACCATAATTCAAAGGCATCAATTCTTCTTCAGTCTTCCTTACTCAACGTCCAGCTTTCACATGCATATGAGAAAATTGAAACCACTATGGCTTGGGTCACGCTCACCTTAGTCCTTAAAGTGACATCTTTGCTTTTCAACACTTTAAAGAGCTCTTTTGCAGTAGATTAGCCCAATGTAATGTGTCCTTTGATTTCTTCTTGACTGCTACTTCCATGGGCCTTGACTGTGGATCCAGATAAAATGAAATCCTTAACATCAATCTTTTCTCCATTTCCTGACTTTAAAACCACACAATATCCCCTTGTTCTCTGCAAACTACTGCCTGTGGGTCTAAGTACAGGTTCCTCATGAGCACAATTAAGTGTTCTAGAATTCCCATTCTTCCCAATGTTCTCCATAATTTGTTACGATCCACACAGTCGAATGCCTTTGCATAGTCAATAAAACACAGGTAAACATCTCTGTGATATCTCTGCTTTCAGCCAAGATCCATCTGGCATCAGCAATGGTATATACCTTGTTCCATTACCTCTTCTGAATCTGGCTTGAATTTCTGACAGTTTCCTGTCAATGTACTGCTGCAACTGCTTTTCAATGATCTTCAGTAAAGATTTACTTGCATGTAATATTAATGACATTGTTTGATTATTTCAGAATTCTACTGGATCACCTTTCTTTGGAATGGGGAAAACTATGAATCTCTTCCGGTAGTTTAGCCAGGTAGCTGTCTTCCAAATTTCTTGGCATAGGCGAGTGAACGCTTCTAGCTCTGCATTCCTTTGCTGAAACATCTCAACTGAGTTTTCCGTTAATTCCTGGAACCTTGTTTTTCAACAATGCTTTCAATGAAGCTTGATCCTCTTCCTTCCGTACCATCCATTTTTGATTATATGCTACTTCCTGAAATGGTTGAATGTCAACCAATTCTTCTTGGTACAGTGACTGTGTGTGTTCCTTACATCTTCTTTTGATGCTTCCTGCATCTTTTAGTATTCTCCCAGTAAAATCTTTCAATATTGCAACTCGAGGCTGGAATTTTTTCTTCAGTTCTTTCAGCTTGAGAAATGCCAAGCGTGTTCTTCCTTTTTGGTTTTCTAACTCCAAATCTTTTCACATTTCATTATAACACTTGCTGTCTTCTGGACCTGACCTTTGAAATCTTCTGTTTTCAGCTCTTTTACTTCATCATTTCTTCCTTTCACTTTAGCTACTCTACATTAAAGAGTAAGTTTCAGAGTTTCTTCTGACATCCATTTTGATCTTGGCTTTCTTTCTTGTCTTTTTAATGACCTCTTTCTTTCTTTATATATGATATCCTTGATGTCATTCCACAACTCATCTAGTCTTCCATCATTAATGTTCAATGCGTCAAATATATTCTTGAGATGGTTTCTAAATTCATGTGGGATATACTCAAGGTTGTACTTTGACTCTAGGGGACTTGTTCTAAATTTCTTCAACTTGAACTTGTATATGAGCAATTGATGGTCTGTTCCACAGTCAGCCCTAGCCTTGTTCTGACTGATGATATTGAGCTTTTCCATCATCTCTTTCCACAGATGTAGTCGATGTGATCCCCGTGTATTTCATCTGGCGATGTCCATGTGTATAGTCGCCTTTTATGTTGGTGAAAAAAAGGTATTTGCAGTGAAGAAGTAGTTGGTCTTGCAAAATTCCATCGTGCGATCTCCAGCTTTATTTCTGTCACCAAGGCCATATTTTCCAACTATCAATCCTTCTTCTTTATTTCCAGCCTTCATATTTCAATTGCCAGTAATTATCAATGCATCTTGATTGCATGTTTGATCAATTTCAGACTGCAGAAGTTGGTAAAAATCTTCAACTTCATCTTTGGCTTTAGTGGTTGGTAGGTAAATTTGAATAATAGTCATATTAACTGGTTTCCCTTGTAGGTGTATGGATATTATCCTATCACTGACAGCATTGTACTTCAGGATAGATCTTAAAATGTTCTTTTTGACGAAAAATGTGATCCCATTCCTCTTCAATTTTTCATTACCAGCATAGTAAACCACATGATTGTCTGATTCAAAGTGGCCAATACCAGTCCATTTCAGCTCACTAATGCCTAGGGTTTCAATGTTTATGCAATCCATTTCATTTTTGACAATTTCCAATTTTCCCGGATTCATACTTCGTACATTCCAGGTTCCGATTATTAATGGATGTTTGCAGCTGTTTCTTCTCATTTTGAGTCATGCCACATCAGCAGATGAAGGTCCCAAAACCTTGACTCCATCCATGTCCTTAAGGTTGACTCAACTTTGAGGAGGCAGCTCTTCCCTAGTAATATTTTGAGTGGCTTCCAACCTGGGGGGCTCATCTTCCCACACTATATCAGACAGTGTTCCACTGCTATTCATAAGGTTGTCCCTGGCTAATTCTTTTCAGAAATAGACCACCATGTCCTTCTTCCTAGTTTCCCTTAGTCTGGAAGCTCAGCTGAAACCTGTCTGCCATGGGTGACCCTGCTGTTATTTGAATACCGGTGGCATATCTTCCAGCATCACAGCAACACACAAGCCCCCACAGTATGACAAACTGGCAGACTTGTGGGAGACCTTCTTACATAGTTACTATTATTACCCTCACTTTTTCATACTAGGTCATTGAGGCACAGAGAAATTAAATGAATCTCCAAGGTCATGCATCCAGTAAGCACCTTGCCAGGATTCAGACCCTGGCATTCTGGTTCCAGAAGCCACCATTTTCGCCACAAGACTGCTTTGCCTGACACTGTGGCCCCATTGCCTCCCACCCTGATGGTTCTTCACTTTGCTAGATTTTCACACATGTGCGTGCTCTGCCCCCCAACGTTATCACACTATATTCCATATCTCTCGTTGAGCATAGCTCTGCAGCTCCTACTGAAATTATTTTTACATTTAGTGTTATCCTTATTAGATTTTAATATAATTAAATGTTAGAACCATGGCATATTGGTTTCCAAGGGCTGCTGTTAACTAAGGACCTCAAGCACAGTGGCTTACAAAGAAGAGAAATTTATTGTCTCACAGTTCTGGAGGCTACTGTCTGAAATCAGGGTGTGGGCAGTGCCATGTCATCTCTGATGGCTCTAAGGGAAGATCCTTCCAGGTCTCTTCCAGGTTCTGGCAGCCCCAGGCATTGCTGGGCTTGTAGATGCATTGGTCCAGTCTCTGTCTCTGGTTTTACATGACATTCTCTATCTGTCGGTTCCTGTGCCTCTTCTCCTCTTCTATAAGGACACCACTCGTGTCGGATTAGGACCCACCCTACTCCACCAAGGCATCATGTCAACTCAACTGGTAACATCTTCATAGACCCTATTTCCAAACGAGGTCATGTTCACAGGTACCAAGGGTTAGGACTTCAGCATAAATATGTGGGGGACACAATTCGATCCATAACACATGATAACAAGGCTATGGGCATATACTTGTCATGTTCTATAGTACATAAGAAACACACTGGAAAAGAATAAAACTCATCAGTTTTACACATACATGCTTCCAAAGTGAGTCCTGAAACTTCCCAACTTCACTGGGATTGATTCTTAAGTATTCCTATTGCAGTAAAATTTCCTCGGTTTTTCCCTTAGGTTTTAATTTTGTTTTCTTAAGAAATGGAGGAAAAACACACCAGAAGCCAAAGACATTTGGGAGAGGCAGGAAACTACACCCTTTTAACTCTCTGCCTCAGCAAAACCACCTTCACCTGGTGAGGTTAACTGCTGCTGCCGAACCAGCCTCACCTCACAGCCCATTAATCTACCACAATCTCCAGCCATAAGGTTTCAAATAGTCTTGCTTTTTCTTCACACTTGGCCTCAGTTCACTTCCCTAAGTAAATCTTTTAAGTGTATTTCCTCAGCCACTTTGTATTTTTATAAGAGCTGAAAATGGCCACCATGCATTCTTATCCAATAGTTGTGGTTTTTCCACCTTCTCGGGGCTGGGAAATGTCTGAGCAGCTTCATTCCCATGCTGCTTCCCCTACCGCCAAATTACGCTTCAAATCCAGCGTTCGCTGAAATCAACAACTAAAGCACAGACACTTGGAAAAACGGAAACGAGTTTTTTGAGCTTGCCCTAAACTGCCGTCTTTGCATTGACTGAAACATTATAATGAAAATGTGTATATTAGATCTTACTCCTACGACTTAGCCTAACATCCAGCATCTTCCGTGATCTGCCTTCTATCTCGCAATTCCCGTTTCTGACTATATGCCCAGCTTCTGAGCATTTGCTCATGTCGTTTCCCCGCCTACAACGTATTTTTTCCTTTTATGTTGTTGCTAGCTGCCATGGAGTCAGGCCCCACCTCATGGTGATCCCATGCACAACGGGATCGGGCCATTGTGATCCGTGAGGTTTTCACTGGCTGATTTTTTGGAAGTAGATTGCCAAACCTTTCTTCCTAGTCTATCATAGTCTGGAAGCTCCACAGACACCTGTTAAGCATCATAGTACCACACAATCCTCCACTGACAGACAGGTGGTAGCTGCGCTTGAGGTGCCAGGGGTCAAACCCAGGTCTCCCACACAGAAGATGAGAATTGTCAACTGAACCACCATTGCACGCATTCTTATGAAAGCCCAGTATTTCAAGTACAAAACCAGAGGCAAATTCACACTAGAAAGTTTTAATACTGGGCACATACAAGCATATTCCTTAATCTCCTTTTGGGCCTCAACTGGGCAGATTCATAAGCTGACTAAACAGTGCAGAGAAAGACTGGAAAAACTATTGGCCTTTCTGACTCTAAAATGTCTGATCTTATTAGATTTTTAAAAGCAAAATAAAATAATGTTTTAAAAATCGTTTAATCACACCATATGTGAAAATTAACTCAAAATGGATCAATAACCTAAATATAAGAACTAAAACCATAAAATTCTTAGAAGAAAACATAGGCGTAAAACTTTAAGACCTTGTTTTTGACAATGCATTCTTAGATATGACACCAAAAGCACAATAGACAAAAGAGAAAAAAATGATAAACTGGAATTTCATCAAAATGAAAAATTTTGTGCATCAAAGGACTTTATTAAGAAAATGAAGGGGCAGGCTACAGAATGGGAGGAATTATATATCTGATAAGGGTTTAATATCCAGAACATACAGAATGGGAGGAATTATATATCTGATAAGGGTTTAATATCCAGAACATACAGAATGGGAGGAATTATATATCTGATAAGGGTTTAATATCCAGAACATACAAAGAACTCCTACAAGTCAACAACAAAAAGGCAAAAATTCCAATTTAAAAAAAAATGGTTAAAGGGCATGTCACCAAAGAAGATTTACAAACGGCCAAAAACACACGAATTGATGCTCAAAACCATTAGGTTATCAGAGAAGTGCAAATCAAAACCACAATGAGATGACACTTCACACCCACTAACTCCAAAACCTGTTGCAATCAAAAATTCTCACAACTGGACCAACGAGCAACATCATGATGAACGGAGAAAAGATTGAAGTTGTCAAGGATTTCATTTTACTTTGATCCACAATCAACAACCATGGAAGCAGCAGTCAAGAAATCAAAAGACACATTGCATTGGGCAAATCTGCTGAAAAGAACCTCTTTAAAATGTTAAAGAGCAAAGATATCACCTTGAGGACTAAGGTGCGCCTGACCCAAGCCATGGTATTTTCAATTGCATCATATGCATGTGAAAGCTGGACAATGAATAAGGAAGGCTGAAGAAGAATTGACGCCTTTGAATTGCAGTGCTGGAGAAGAATATTGAATATACCATGGACTGCCAAAAGAATGAACAAATCTGTCTCAGAAGAAGTACAACCAGAATGCTTCTTAGAAACAAGGATGGCTAGACTACATCTCACATACTTTGGACATGTTATCAGGAGGGATCAGCCCCTGGAGAAGGACATCATGTGTGGTAAAGTAGAGGGCCAGCAAAAAAGAGGAAGACCCTCAACAAGATGGATTAGTACAGTGGCTGAAACAATGGGCTCAAGCATAAAAATAATTGTGAGGAGGGCACAGGACCAGGCAGTGTTTCATTCTGTTGTGCATAGGATCGCTGTGAGTCTGAACTGACTTGACGGCACCTAACAACTCAACAACAACATCAAGTCGATTCTGACTCACGGTGACCCTATAGGACAGAGTAGAACTGTCCTATAGGGTTTTCAAAGAGCAGCTGGTGACTTTGAACTGCGGACCTTTTGGTTAACAGCCAGCTCTTAACCATTGCACCACTCCACTAAAACCAAAACCAAACCCAGTGCCGTCGAGTTCATTCTGACTCATAGCGACCCTATAGGACAGAGTAGAACTGCCCCATAGAGTTTCTGAGGAGTGCCTGGCAGATTCGAACTGCTGACCCTTTGGTTGGCAGCCGTAGCACTTAACCACTATACCACCAGGGTTTCCACCACTCCACTAGGAAGGCTATTATCAGAAAAAAGTAAAATAATAAGTGTTGGCAAGGATGTGGAGAAATCAGAACACTTGTGTATTGCTGGTAGGAATGCAAAATGGTGCAGCTACTATGAAAGACAGTTTGATGGTTCCTCAAAAAGTTAAACATAAAATTATCATATTACCCAGCAACTCCACTCCTAGGTACATACCCAAGAGACCTGAAAGCAGGAACTCAAGTAGGTATTTGTACACCAACGTTCACTGCAGCATTATTCACAATAGCCAAAAGGGGTTAAAAAACAAACAAACAAACAAACCCAAGTCTCTATCAACAGATGAATGGATAGACAAAATGTAGTCTATACGTACAATGCAATATTACTCACCCATAAAGAGAAACGAAGTCCCGATACAAGCTGTGACATGGGTGAACCTTGAAAACATCATGCTGGGTGAAATAAGTGAGACACAAAAGGACAGACGCCGTTTAATCACACCTATGTAAAATATCTAGACTAGGCAAATGCATAGAGACCAAAGTACCTTAGGGGTTACTAGGGGTGGGTGGAAGGCGGGAAGTGGAAGCTATTGCTGAAAGGGCACTGAGTTTCCATTTAGGGTGAGGAAAATGTTTGGGAAATGAATAGTGGTGATGGTAGCACAATATGGTGAAAATAATCAATGTCACTGAATTACACATTTAAAAACTGTTAAGATGGCAAACTTTGTGTTATGTGTACTTTACCACAACATTTTTTAAAATTCATTTCACAGCAGTAGTATCTTATTTTCAACAATCTCTTCCTAACTTGTATAAACACATGAGTAACACACATTAAGGCAGATTTACACCACTCATCATATTTTACCAAACAGGAACCACACAGCCGTGGTTCTACTGCCATTATGGAAGACATAGCACTATTGGTAGAAAAGTCATCACCTGGGATGCAAAACTCTCCCACTGCAGATAAGGACAAGAGTTGGCATTTATTGAGCTCTGGCTGAATGCTAGATGTCATGACAAGTGCTTCACAGGTACTATTTCTCGTAATTATCAACACAACCCTGTGAGGTAGGTACTGTTGTCATCCCCATTTTGCAGATAAAGCAAATGAGGCTGAGAGAGATTAAATTCCTTACAGTCACATAGCAACTAGTTGGTGCAAGTGGGACCTAAATTCAAGACCTAACTCCTAGGGCCATGCTATTAACCACCACGCTATACTGATCAATTTGTCTTATAACATTTCTTCTTACAAATTACCGAAGGAATTTTGCTTCTTAGATACCACATTTTTATGCATATTCATTCATTAAGCATTTAGTGCTTGTGATGAATTGAGTTATGTCCCCAAAGAAGATATATTGATGTCCTAACCACTGGACTTAGAAATATGACTTTGTTTGGAATAAAGTTTTGGAAGATGTTAACATGAGGTCATACTGGAGTAGGGTGGATCCTAATCCATCTGACTGATGTCCTTATAAAAGAGGAGAAGAGACACAGAAGGGGGGCAGCCATGTGAAGATGGAAGCAGAGATGGGGTTAAGCAGCAGCTGCAACCCAAGAAATGTCTGGAGCTACCAGAACCAAGGAAGAATATTCCCCTAGAGACTTTTGAGAGAACATGGCCTTGCTGACTCCCTGAATTTGAACTTCTGGCCTCCAGAACTGTAGGAGAATAAATTTCTGTCACTTTTAAGCAACCTACTTTGTAGTACTTTGTAAGGCCACCCTAGGAAACTAACACAGTGATCATACTTACGATTCAGCAGATGGTAGAAAAGAGAAACAGAGTTGTTCCTGGTCCAACTCACAGGAATATTGGCGCTCCCCCAGGAATGATTTTGATGTATCAATTGACCCCTGGGTCAACCTTCACTAGTCAAATGCTCTGCAATGAGGGAGATGGAACATGACTCATGAAACTAATGGCTGCTTAGGATGGGATACGTTTTAACCCTTTCAAGACCCGTGGGACATATGGTATCCCACCCACTTTTTATGCCTCTGGAGTTCTTGGGAAAGGAAGTAGCCCGACTTTAACACATTTAGCCTCAAGGTGGGAGCCTTTTGAAATGCATGAAACTCAGAAATCCTGAGTGGGAGCCTCATTTTTGTGTACATTGAACATTGTCTTAGGTGATGCCTCTCAGATGTGTGAATTTTCCAAACTTTTGGCAGGTTTGCCTTTATTTCTGTGAGATAAGCCTCCTCACTGTGTTTCCCAGTTACTACGTTCTCGTGAGAATGTACTTATCATGAGAATAAGCTGTTCCCAGTCTTCATTCAGTCATAGTGGCCATCTTCTCCTTGATGCCATTCATTGTTTCCAGGTGTTACCGGCTCCCTGCTTTTCTAGCTTCTGAACAGTAAATAATACCTTCCCAATAAGGAATAACGCCATTGCAGTGGTAGTTTTCAAGAGATTAGAGCTCCTACAAATTATTCTTACCCTGAATTCAATCTTAGGGGCCAGTCATTGCTTCCATGGGTAGCAGGTGGAATGCACCACTCTGGGCGGTTCTGCAGTGTTCCAGGGCAGCTGTTTCTGCTTCTTAGCTGTTAGTACTGCTTTTCTTATAACAAAGAATACATAGTAGTGGTAATTTTCCTGAGATTCAAATTCCTTTAGTTTTATTTATTTTGCCTCTAAGTACTCTTTTTTGCAGTAATGAAGAAATTATTGTAGCGGTAATTTTCCTGAGATAAAAAAAAATTCCTTAGCTTTATTTATTTGGGCTGTAAGTACCGTTTTTGCAGTAAGGAGAATGCATTATACCATGTTTTGAAAAGTTTCATGAAAAAATAATAAAAAGGCTAAGAAGAAGGAGACTAGAATAAAATGTATGTGCGGTCATTGCCAGGTGCCTTCGTGCTTTACCTCATGTTTTGCAAATTTTTAAGAAATAAAATTTTTTAAAAAATGACTTTATCATGAACTCATATGGGCAGGATTTACATCATCCACAGGCCACTGGGACTCACGTGATCCCATGTAATGGGTATCAAAGTCTATGGCTCATAACAAAAATTCTGAATTGGTCCTTTAATCAGCATGCCTTCCTTAGTGAAATCATACAGTATCAACAAAAAATTCAAAGAAGAAAACAACTGGGTCTTGAAAGGGAACCATTATGTCCTATTGCACATTCCTAAGATCCTGCTAGCCCTTTAATTCCAAGGATGATTTAAATTTCATACCACAGCAGTAGACATGTGTGTTCATGTGCTCCATGGTAACAAAAAGGTGGAAAGGAGAAAATCCTATAGTTCACTAATTGTTTCCATGTAAAAACAGTTATCTTTTCAAAATCAAGTGGGAACCATAGGAAGAGGTCAAATTCGGTGAATCTTGCCAAAAGTTTAAGTTGTTGTTGTTAGGTGCCGTCGAGTCGGTTCCTACTCATAGCAACCCTATGCACAACAGAACGAAACACTGCCAGGTCCTGAGCCATCCTTACAATCGTTGTTATGCTTGAGCTCATTGTTGCAGCCACTGTGTCAGTCCACCTCGTTGAGGGTCTTCCTCTTTTCCGTTGACCCTGTACTCTGCCAAGCATGAAGTTCTTCTCCAGGGACTGATCCCTTCCGACAGCATGTCCAAAGTATGTAAGACGTAGTCTCACCATCCTTCCTTCTAAGGAGCATTCTGGTTGTACTTCTTCCAAGACAGATTTGTTCATTCTTTTGGTACTCTATGGTATATTCAATATTCTTCGCCAACACCAAAATTCAAAGGCATCAATTCTTCTTCGGTCTTCCTTATTCATTGTCCAGCTTTCACATGCATATGATGCAATTGAAAATACCATGGCTTGGGTCAGGAACACCTTAGTCTTCAAGGTGACATCTTTGCTCTTCAACACTTTAAGAGGTCCTTTGCAGCAGATTTGCCCAATGCAATGTGTCTTTTGATTTCTTGACTGCTGCTTCCATGGCTGTTGATTGTGGATCCAAGTAAAATGAAATCCTTGAAAACTTCAATCTTTTCTCCATTTATCATGATGTGCTCGTTGGTCCAGTTGTGAGGATTTTTGCTTTCTTTATGCTGATGTGCAATCCATACTGAAGGCTGTGGTCTTTGATCTTTATTAGTAAGTTCTTCCAGTCCTGTTCACTTTCAGCAAGCAAGGTTGTGTCATCTGCATAATGCAGGTTGTTAATGAGTCTTCCTCCAATCCTGATGCCCTGTTCTTCTTCATATAGTCCAGGTTCTCAGATTATTTGCTCAGCATACAGATTGAATACATACATTGAAAGAATACAACCCTGACGCACACCTTTCCTGACTTTAAACCAATCAGTATCCCCTCGTTCTGTCCGAACAACTGCCTCTTGATCTATGTAAAGGTTCTAGGAAGATCCAGAAAAGGTTCTAGAAAAGGATCTAGAAAGATTTAAAATATTCCTCACATTGGGTTTAACGATAAGTCTCCTTCATCACAGAAACAAGGAAAAAATCCCCCAGAATCTTCAAGTGAATATCAAAATTTTTCAAGTTAACCATGTCAAAATTCCCTAAGAATTGGTTTTCTTGTGTGACTTTCATCATTTCTGGTATGTTTCTAGAGGTACTAGTAAATGGAGCCTGTTAGAACCACTTAAAAGTATTAAAACCCAAGAACACAGGATCAAGTCACCCAAATTGGGATTTTAGAAAAGGACTCAGCGAAATGGAAAGAAATTGCCATGGGTATCGACTCTTTGTCTTGAACCTCTTAAAAAATGTTGAGAAACAATACTAATTGGGATTTTCTCATGATAATGTGGTACGTCTCCCTCACATTTGTTGTTGCTAGCTGCTGTTGAGTCAGCTCTGACTCATGGTGACCCTATGTATAACAGAACAAAACATTGCCCACTCCTGTGCCATCTTCACGATCCTTGGTATGTTTCAGTCCATTGTTGAGGTCATTGTGTCAATCCATCTCATTGAAGGTTTCCCTTGTTTTCACTAACCGTCTACTTTACTAAACATGATGTCCTTTTCTAACAACTGGTTTTTCTTGTTGCTGTGTCTAAGGTGAGTAGAAGTCTTGCCATCCTTGCTTTTAAGGAGCATTCTGGTTCCAGACACTAGTGGCATGTAAACAAATACTAGGAAGTAAGAACAAGGTAGTGCTTGCCCAGCCCTACATCCAGGAGAGGAGTGTTTGCAGAAACATCTCAGGGTGCCAGGGGACCTGCCCTGCTCAGAGATGAACTCAATAGGATCCCAGACATGGGCCGAGGGAGAAATTATCCCTAACATCCTTACCCTAAAAACTTTCTAACAGGCTTATTCAAGGAGTATGTAGTATTAATAATAATTATAACACATGTGCCCTTTGCCAGCAACTGTGCCGAGCTCTTCACATGAATTACTTCATTTAAGACAGCTTGACTCAAGAACCCACTGGAGACCAGCTCCAAACCACTTTGATTTAGGATCTCCCTATTAATTAAGCACTTATGAAGCTCAAGATGCCGGGTTTGGAAACTGTGAGAATACAATGCATAATGTATATAAGATACAGCCCTTAGTCTCTAAGAGGTTTTGAAGGAAGCAGAAATGTACAGAGAAAAATTATAAAACAAATGTGGCAAACATCTTGGAGACATAAATTTGTTTTATCTTAGTTTGAAATAAGTTTATTTGGGAGAGTCTGCCATCATGGAGCCCTGATCTTCAAATCCAATTCTGTATTTCAGTATTGATCTGCCCAGGGGCAGGAGTGCAAAGTCACCAAAGTGGGGTGGGGGAGGGCAATGATGTGGCAGGGGATGGCAGTGGATTGCACTCCAAGTCCGGTATTAAAGGTTTTCTTTCTCAACTCAGCTTAACCTAGCACCAGCTTTGGACCAGTAAAAAAAACCACTGAAACTTGAATTTCTCTTCCCAGAAGTCAGAACTTCAAATATAAGGCCTTCCACTTAGCAAGGGAGACCAAGAGCTCCACGCACTGGTTTAATGACTCAACACCTCCAGGATGGTCTCTTCTACGCATCTCTCTGAGCTTCGACCACCCATGCTCCTCCACCTCCCCAAGCAAGTAGGACTGTGTGGGCAGGCAGCTGAGAGTCCCCATGCCACAAGCAAAGAAAAGCATGGCCCAAGGTGGAAAAGGAACACCACAGAAACACTTGTTCTGCAGAAACAGTGGCAGATAATTGCCCTTTTGGCCTATAATTTTAAAAGAATGTGTTTTGTTTTCTAGTGCTTCTCTCATCACTTTCAATTTTCCAGTTGAACCATGTTACAGGTTGAATTGTGTTCCCCAAAAATACATTGTAGTTCTACCCCATGTGTCATGGATTGAATTATGTCCCCCCAAAAATGTGTGTATTAACTTGATTAGGCCATGATTCCCAGTAGTCTGTGGTTGTCCTCCATTTTGTGATTATAATTTTAGGTTAGAGGATCAGGTGGGATTGTAACACTCTTACCAGGTCACATCCCTGGGGCGTGGCCTGCACCACCTTTTATCTCAAGAGATAAAATGAAAGGGAAGCAAGTAGAGAGTTGGGAACTACATACCACCAAGAAAGCAGTGCCCAGAGCAGAGTGCATCCTTTGGACCCCTGGTCCCTGCTCCTGAGAATCTCCTAATCCGGGGGAAGATTGATGAGAAAGCCGACAGAGAGAGAAAGCCCTCCCCAGGATCTGATACCCTCAGTTTGGGCTTTTAGCCTACCTTACTGTGATAAAATAAATTTCTCTTTGTTAAAACCATCCACTTGTGGTATTTCTGTTACAGCAGCACTAGATGACTAAGACACCACGCATTGTGAATTTGACCTTGTTTGAAAATAGGGTTTTCTTCTGTTATCAGTTAAATTAATGAATAGGGTGGATCGTAATCCTAATCTCTGGAGTCCCTGGGTGGTGCAAATAGTTAACATAATCGGCTGCTAACCCAAAGGCCTGGTGATCCACCTCTGAAAAATCAACCACTGAAATCCCTAAGAGAACAGTTATCTTGGGAAAGAGGAGACCAGACATGGAAACAGTGACACACCAGGGGAACTAGATGCCGTGTGACAAGAGAGGCAGGTGCACGTATAAGCAGCAAAGGATTGCCACTAGCCTAGGAACTAGGAGAAGCTCATGCAACGGCTCCTGTCTCAGAGCCCACGGAAAGAACTGACACAGCCAAGATCCTGTGAGGTTATAAATTTATGTTATTGAAAGCTGCTCCCTTTGTGGTATTTTTTTATGGCAGTTCTAGGGGACAAACTGGAAAAACAAGAAGCTGCAGCATTTATAGAATAGAAAAGAGGAGAAGCTGAGCATGCAAGTCCTCAGCAACAGGGTCTCTTAAACCAGGCTGAAACAAGTGGCCGTCTAGTGGATTCTGACTCATAGTAAACCATGGCAAGCATCACCCGTACATAACAGAGGAAAAAGTCTACAATATGTTCAGTGGGGTAGGGAGCCAAGGTGAGGCCATCCTCAAAAAATGTGCAGCCCCTCCATTTCAATCGATGGTTTCCATATTGGCATGTGAGAGGGATTTTCTTTTGGAGCTGGGTGGGGTGGGGATGAGAGAAGGTAAGCGGGGCATGAGTGTGGAGGACAGGAGAGGGGTCATTTTAAAGTTCTTGACCATTCTTTCCTCTCTAATGATGTTGTTAAGGTATAGGAAAGATGATGAGTGCTTTGCCACGGAAATGTAAAAAGCTATTTATCCACTGCTATCCCTGTGAAGACATTCTGTGTGAATTATATCTGGACCAAATCAGAGACGCTTGCACCTCGTTTTTGTGTTTACTTCAGGGGATCAGCTATCTTTCAGGATTCATGAAAGTCAGCCTAGAAAATTGATTCAGGCCCTCCCTGTTTGAGGTTTTCCTGGTGGCTGCCTCTTTTAACCTTAAACATTTCAGTTAATGGCAATCATCACAAAGAAAAGTAACCAGATTTGTAGGTGTCCCCAGGGTACAACTTTTAATCAAGACCCAGGCTGGAAGACATAGGAGCAACAATGTAAGTGTTAGCCCTGGACTTGGATTGTCCAAATCTAATCTGTGAGCAGAGCATGTGGGTGTCTTAGTTACCTAGTGCTGCTATAACAGAAATACCACAAGTGGATGGCGTTAACAAACAGAAATTTATTCTCTTACAGTCTAGGAGGCCATAAGTCCCAATACAGGGCACCAGCTCCAGGGGAAGGCTTTCTCTCTCTGTCAGCGGATCCCTGGTCCAAAGGATTCACTCTGCTCCCAGCTCTTGTTTCTTGAGGTCCCTCTCCTCTCTGCTTCCTTCTCTCTTTTATATCTCAAGAGATTGACTCAAGATACAACCTAATCCTGTAGATTACGTCCTGCCTCATTAACATGGCTGCCACTAATCCCGCCTCATTAACATCATAGAGTTTAGGATTTACAACACATAGGATAATTTCATCAGCTCACAAAATGGAGACTACCACAGAATACTAGGGATCATGGCCTAGCCAAGGTGACACACATTTTGAGGGAACAAAATTCAACCCCTAACAGTGGGGGTACAAGTAGCACCCACATTTGGGGGGTCTCACATGGCCATATACAAGCTGCAGCACCACTGACAGCTACGCATTTTGTCTGAGGACTTGGACAGCCCCTGCGGAATTGTTTCTTATCACTTGGCTCTGCACTGGGTTTGGCTCCACTGTAGAATTCAGATGGGAATGCATATTCAGACAAAATTGTGGAGAAATATGTTTGCCATGGAGTCTTGGGAGAGGATGTAATAAGGCCTAAGTTTCTGTTTTCCAGACTCCAACCACCTGCTGCAGCCATCAACCGTGCACATTTGGTCATTTTATATTGCACCTGGAGGACACCAGTCAGAAGGCATGCTCTTGATGGGCTGTGGGTGACGCCATAACTAGTCTCAACCTAGCCAGTAAGTGCACAAGATTAACCGCCTTTATTAGTGTTTTTATAAATTCAGGCTCATAAAACCAATAAGACACATGGAACAGGGAATATAAAGACATTACCCCACTCCTAGGATGAATAAAGACCCTCTGCTTTTGGCCAAGCCTTTACATCTTCGCCAGAGGCACGTTTAAACGATCAGCAAATTAACTGCCCACTTTGCCACCAGGCTTGGGCAGGTTCTGTACATTAAACCTTTGGGACACAGCAAAGGCAGTCCTCAGAGGTCAATTTATAGCAATAGATGCATGCATCAGAAAGGAAGAAAGGGACAAAATCAAAACATCAGCTACACAACTTGAACAAACAGAAAGAGAACAGCAAAACAATCCTATAGCTACCAGAAGAAAGGAAATTATAAAGATCAGAGCAGAAATAAATGAAATAGGGAATAGAAAAACAATAGAAAGAATCAACAAAACCAAAAGGTGGTTCTCTGAAAAGGTCAACAAAATTTATAAACCACTGGTCAAATTGACAAAAGAAAAACAGGAGAGGGTGCAAATAGCCCAAATAAGAAATAAAATGGGGGACATTACAACAGACCCAATTGAAATAAAAAGGATCATAACAGAGTATTATGAAAAACTATACTCCAACAAATTTGAAAACCTAGAGGAAATGGACAAATTTCTAGAAAACACTACCTACCCAAACTAACACAAAATGATGTTGAAAATCTGAACAGACCCATAACAAGAGAAGTGATTAAAAGGTAATAATAAAAAACTCCCAACCAAAAAAAAAGCACTGACCCAGATGGCTTCACTGGAGAATTTTACCAAACATTCCGAGAAGAGCTTATGCCAGTACTACTCAAACTATTTCAGAATATAGAAAAGGAAGTGATACTGTTGAATTCATTCTATGCAGCCAACATAACCCTGATACCAAAACCAGGAAAAGACACCAAAAAAAAAGAAAATTACAAATCAATACCTCTCATGAATATAGATGCAAAAATTCTCAACACAATTCTAATAGAATTCAGCATCATATCAAAAAAAGAAAACACCACGACCAAGTAGGATTCATCCCAGGTATGCAAGGATGGTTCAACATTAGAAAATAGATCAATGTAATACACCATATAAATAAAAGGAAAGAAAAGAATCACATGATCATCTCAATCATTGCAGAAAAGGCATTCAATAAAGTCCAATCCTCGTTCCTGATAAAAACTCTCAATAAAATAGGTATAGAAGGGAAATTTCTCAACATAATAAAGGTCTTCTATGCAAAACCAATGGCCAACATCATTCTTAAAGGAGAGAGGCTGAAAACATTCCCTTTGAGAACAGGAACAAGACAAGGATGTTGTCTTAGTCATCTAGTGCTGCCATAACAGAAATACCACAAGTGGATGGCTTTAACAAACAGAAATTTATTTTCTCACAGTCTAGTAGGTTACAAGTCTAAATTCAGGGCATTGGCTCCAGGCAAAGGCTTTCTCTCTCTGTTGGCTTTAGAGGACATTCCACCCTTTGGCCCCCCAAAAATCACATCCTTGCAACATGCAAAACATATTCATCCCATCATATCATAGCAAAAGTCTTAACTCCAAGTTCAAAATCCAAAAATACCTCTTCATCTGTGAAATCTAGAATACAAGTTATCTGCTTCCAAGGCTACAACGGCAGAACAGGCACAAGCTAGACGTTCCCATTACAAATGGGAGAAACTGAAGAGAAAGAAGGCATAACAGGCACCAAGCAAGTTAGCAGAACATATTACATTAGCCCTCAAAGATTTGAAAATAATCCTTTGTTCTCTGAGACAATGACGCTGCCCTCCTAACTCTAGGAATTGGTCACTCTCTCCAGATTCTGAGTGGAGTCCCCTTAGCCCCGGGCTTCAGCTCTGCCTTCCAGGCACACTGGGACCGCAACTCTGCTCCCTCGGCTTTAGCCACACCATTCTCCTAGTCCATCTGAGTGGAAACTCCACCCTTAGAAACACCAGAGGCCATGGTTCCACCCTTTGAAACCCCTGAGGCCATGGCCATACCTTTTGAGACAGAGGCAGCTCAGCTTGTTGTGTTTCTTGTCTCTTTAGCTTCTGTTTCCTGGTTTCTTGGTCTCTTGGCTCCTCGGGCCTCATGCCCACATCTGCCCTGCTAGGATAAGTGTCCCAAAGGTCTGTAGCTCACCGATAAGTGCCTGGAGGTACCCCACTCCTCCAGGAAGCCTCCTGCACACAGGCACTCAGCTCTCTTGCTCCTTGGATTGGCTTCAGCACCATCTCATGCTGGTCTCCCGGTTCTGCTGCTGGTGGTTCTCTACTGCTGCTGCTTTTCTGCCGCTGTTGTACTTCTTTCCATTCACAGTTGAAAACCACTTTTGCTTTTTAGGTATCTGTTAGAGCAACACCCCACTCTCTTCGTACCAAATTCTGTCTTAGTCATCTAGTGCTGCCATAACAAAAATACCACAAGTGGATGGCTTTAACAAATAGAAATTTATTTTCTCACAATCTGTTGTTGTTGTTGTTCGGTGCCGTCGAGTCGGTTCTGACTCATAGCAACCCTATGCACAACAGAACAAAACACTGCCCAGTCCTGCGCCATCCTTACAATCATTGTTATGCTTGAGCTCATTGTTGCAGCCACCATGTCAATTCACCTTGTTAAGGGTCTTCCTCTTTTCCGCTGACCCTGTACTCTGCCAAGCATGATGTCCTTCTCCAGGGATTCATCCCTCCTGACAACATGTCCAAAGTATGTAAGATGCAGTCTCACCATCCTTGCCTCTAAGGAGCTCTCACAGTCTAGTAGGTAACAAGTCCAAATTCAGGGTGTCAGCTCCAGGGGAAGGCTTTCTCTCTCTGTCAGCTCTGGAGGAAGGTCCTTGTCCTCAATCTCCCCTGGTCAAGGGGCTTCTCAGGCACAGGGATCCTAGGTCCAAAGGATGTGCTCTGCTCCTGGTGCTGTTTTCTTGGTGGTACGATGTCCCTAACTCTCTGCTAGCTTCCCTTTCCTTTATCTCTTAAGAGATAAAAGGTGGTGCAGGCCACACCCCAGGGAAACTCCCTTTACCTTGGATTAGGGAGGTGACCTGGGTAAGGGTGGTGTTACAATCCCACCCTAATCCTTTTAACCCCATGCAGAGATTGTGATTTATAACACATATGAAAATCACAAAATGGAGGACAACCACACATGGACTATCCAAGCTGATACATTTTAGGGGGGACATAATTCAACCCATGACAGATGCCCTTTATCACCACTCGTATTTAACATTGTGTTGGAACTCCTAGCTAGAGCAATAAGGTAAGAAACAGAAATAAAGGGCATCCAAATTGGTAATGAAGAAGTTAAACTCTTCCTATTTGTGGATGATATGATACCATACATAGAAAACCCAAAAGACTCTATGAGAAAACTACTGGAACTAATAGAAAGATTCAATAGAGTAGCAGGATACAAGATAAACATTAAAAAATCAGTTGGATTCCTATACACCGATAAAGAGAACAAAGAAAAGGAAATCAAGAAAACAATATCATATACAATAGACCCTAAAAAAATAAAATACTTAGGAGTAAATCTAACCAGGGATGTAAAAGACCCATACAAAGAAAACTACAAAACACTACTGCAAGAAACCAAAAGACATCTACATAAATGGAAAAACATACTATGTTCGTGGATACATAGACTCAACATTGTGAAAATGACAGTTCTACCCAAAGAGATCTACAAATATAATGCAATATCCATCCAAATGCCAACAACAGAGATGGAAAAACTTATCATTAACTTTATATGGAAAGGGAAGAAGCCCCAGATAGGTAAAGCACTATTGAAGAAGAGTAAAGTAGGAGGACTCGCACTACCTGACCTCAGAACCTACTATACAGCTCCAGTAGTTAAAACAGCCAGTACTGGTACAATAACAGATACATTGACCAGTGGAACAGAATTGAGAACCCAGATGTAAATCCTTTCACCCGATCTTCAACAAGGGTCCAAAGTCTATCAAATGGGGAAAAGACAGTCTTTTTAATAAATGGTACTGGCAAAACTGGATGTCCATCTGCAAAAAAATGAAACAGGACCCATACCTCACACCATATACAAAAACTAACTCAAAATGGATCAAAGACCTAAATATAAAGTCAAAAACTATGAAGTTCATAGAAGAAAAAAATAGGATACAGTCCTAGAGGCCCTAATACAAGGCATTACCAGGATACAAACCACAACTAACAACACACAAGCTCCAGAGGGTAAGCTAGATAACTGGGATCTTCTAAAAATTAAACACTTAGGCTCATCAAAAGACTTCACCAAAAGAATAGAAAGAACTTACAGACTGGGAAAAAAAAATTTGTCTTTACAAATCAAATAAAGGTCTAATCTCCAAAATCTACAAGAAAATCCAACACCTCTACAACAAAAGGACAAATAATCCAATTTAAAAAATGGCCAAAAGATATGAACAGACACTTCAACAAAGAAGACCAACAGACACATGAGGAAATGCTCGCGATCACTAGCCATTAAAAAAAAAAGAGAAATACAAATCAAAACCACTACGAGATACCATCTCACCCCCGCATTACTAGCAGGAATCAAAAAAACAGGAAATAGCAAATGCTGGAGAGGCTGCAGGGAGATGGGAACTCTTATGCACTGGTGCTGGGAATGCAAAATGATACAACCATTTTGGAAAAAGATATGGTGCTTCTTTAGAAAGCTAGAAATAGAAGTACCATACGATCCAGCAATTCCACTCCCAGGAATATATCCTAGGGAAATAAGAGTCGTCACATGAATAGATATATGCACACCTATGTTCATTTCTGTATTGTTCACAATAGCAAAAAGATGGAAACAACCTAGGTGCTCATCAACAGATGAAAGGATAAACAAACTGTGGTACATACACACAATGGACTATTACCCAACGCTAAAGAACAACGATGAATCTGTGAAGCATCTCATAACATGGATGAATCTGGAGGACATTATGCTGAGTGAAATAAGTCAATCACAAAAGGACAAATATTGTATGAGACCACTACTGTAAAAACTCATGAAAAGGTTTACATACAAAAAGGAATAATCTTTGATGGTTATGAGGGAAGGGAGAGGTGGGGATGGAAAAACATTTGGTAGACAATAGGTAAGTGGAAACTTTGGTGAAGGGTGAGACAATACACAATACTGGGGAAGCCAGCACAACCTGTACAAGGCAAGGTCATGGTAGCTCCATAAAAAAAAAAAAAAAAAAAAAAATTTTTTTTTTTTTTTTTTTTTTTTAGCTCCATAGCCACATCCAAACTCCCTGAGGGACCGAATCGCTGGGCCAAGGGCTGTGAGGACCATGGTCGTCAGGAACATCTTCCTCTATCGGCATAACATAGCTTATAAAGAAAATGTACATTCTACTTTGGTGAGTAGTGTCTGGGGTCTTAAAAGCCTGTGAGTGACCATCTAGGGTACTCCACTGGTCTCACCCCTTCCAGAACAGGGAAGGATGAAGAAAACTAAATATGCTAGGGAAAGATTAGTCCAAAGGACTAATGGACCACATTTACCATGGCCTCCACCATACTGAGGCCAGTACAACTAGGTGGTGCCAGGCTACCACCACTGACTGCTCCGACAGGGATCACAATAGAGGGTCCCGGATGGAGGCTGAGAAAAACTTAGAACAAAATTCTAACTCAAAAAGAAAGAACAGACCTGCTGGCCTGACAGAGACTGGAGAAACCCTGAGAGTATGGCCCCCGAACACCATTTCAGCTCTGTAATGAAGTCACTCCAGAGCTTCACCCTTCAGCCAAAGATTGAACAGGCCCATGGAACAAAAGTGGTCTTTAAAGTATTGAAAAGTAAAGATGTCACCTTGAGGACTAAGATGCGCCTGACCCAAGCCATGGTATTTTCAATCGCATCATATGCATGTGAAAGCTGGACAATGAATAAGGAAGACCAAAGAATTGACGCCTTTGAATTGTGGTGTTGGCAAAGAATATTGAATATACCATGGACTACGTTTTTTTACCAAAAGCACGAACAAATCTGTCTTGGAAGAAGTACAACCAGAATGGTCCTTAGAAGCAAGATGGAGAGACTGTATCTTAACAGATTTTGGATATGTTGTCAGGAGGGATCAGTCCCTGGAGAGGGACATCATGCTTGGCCAAGTACAGGGTCAGTGGAAAAGAGGAAGACCTTCAATGAGGTGGATTGACACAGCAGTTGCGACAATGAGCTCAAGCATAACAACGATTGTGAAGATGGTGCAGGACTGGGCAACGTTTCATTCTGTTGTACGTAGGGTCATTATGAGTCAGAACCAACTCGACGGCACCTAACAACATGGAACAAAACAAGACTGAAGAGGTGCACCAGCCCTGGGGCAGAGACTGGAAGGCAGGAAGGAACAGGAAAGCTAATAATAGGGAACCTAGGGTTGAGAAGGAAGAGTGTGGACATGAAGTGGAATTGTTAACCTATGTCGTAGAACAGTGTGTGTACTGTCTGATAAGAAACTAGTTTGTTCTGTAAACCTTCATTAAAATACAATAAAAAAAAAAAAATCTTCTCAGACATTCTCTCATTTGGTACTTAACAGGCCTCATGTTTTTCTATTCTCTTCTTGTTCATAGAGGACAAGTAGGTATTTAAAAAAATTAAAACATGAGCTAAACAGTTCCAGGTTCCAATCCCAGCTCTGCCACCTCCTAGCTGCAGGCCTTTAACACGCTAGTCAACATCACTGAATCGTAATTTCCTCATCTAAAATGGGAGTGTTACCCATTTGCACCACCCTGCGTCTCCCATGCACTAGGAAGAAAGGTGTGGTAGGTAGACTGGTAGTATGTAGAAGGGAGTTAGAACCTCTGCTTGGGAAATCCAAGGAGCATTTTATAAAGGAGAAGACACTCTGGTGGCTATTCAAGGAAGAGTAAAAGTCCACCAGACAAAGAAGGAAAGAGGAGAGCAGTGTCAAGAAGAGGTGTGAATACCCAGGTTGGGGAAGGAGGTGGTCAGTGACTGACGAGGTTGGGTGGGGACAAATAAAGGACCCTCTTCGTCAAACTTGACCCTGAAGGGCATCATATACTCAAGTGTTTACAAGGGCATCCTATGGATGTGTTACACTTTAGAAAGCTCTCTCTGGTAGCAGTACAGAGATTGAATGATAAGTATGTGAAAGCAAACTGGGAACCAATCTTCCAAGTGAGAAAGGACGGGAACAGGCACCAGCCAAAGGGAAGGCATGACCAGAGGAGCCATGTAAGGAGGCATAGCTTACACAGCTGTTAGGAAAAGGGTGGGCCCATGTTTCTGGCTTGGGTGACATGGTGACCGTTGTGGCCATCTCCTGGGATGGAGAGTTCAGCAGGAGATGCTGATCTGAGCAGACACAAGACCAATTGTGCTTTCAATGAGTCTTAGGGGTAAGTCTAGGTGGAGGTATACAACACAATATTGAATGCTGAAATGCAGAGCTCAAGAGTGAATCCCACAGTTCCATCAAAATGAGAATATGGCTGTATTCTAGCCTAGATCCTAGCCTTTCTCTGGGATGTGACAGCTTGTGACATTATGCTCATACAAGTACCCTATTGTCAGAGCCCTCAACTTTGTATTTCTTTGTCATTTCACATACTTCCAGACATTATGCTGCTTAGGAAAAAGAGTTTAGTGGTGGGTGTTGGGTTTGTGCTCTCAACTAAAAAAAAATGTGTGTCTACATATAGAAGTGTTCGGACCAGGCCCAGGCTGAATTTGCTCATAAACACTAATCTAGAGCTGTGACCGGACTTTGTAAAGCTATCCACAATTGAATGCAGAGCTGGGGCTCTACAAACACGAGAGTCATGGGCTTCAAAGCGTTCCTCAGTAGCTAGCTAAGTGAACTAGGATGAGGACAGATGAGAATGCTAACAACGGGCCCTGGGTCCTTTTGTGAGTTTGGTAATAATTACTCAAACTTTTCAGTGAACTGTATGCTATGGTTACAAACATGAGTTATGAACCCTGCTTTGTCCTATTTGATAAATGTATTTAGGGGTACTGTGGTCATCAGAAAACATTGCTAAGCACCTACATGCCCACATTACTTCATCTTACCAGCCAAGAAAACTGAAAAGATAGGCCCTTGTCTTCTAACTCTTTCAAGACCCAATTATTTTCTGTCTTGATTTTTTTGTTAACAATGTGTTTTCATTAATTGAGTGCCTCCTGAATCATTGAGTCTGTTTGAATTTTTGGTAGGTATTATGGATTTTTTTTTTCTTGCCTCAACCCAACAATCCTACCCTTGGAGTCCAGAGGGACACAGGTATCCCACTAATTATACCCTCCCAAGAGTTCAGTGAGACATATGTGTCCAAAAAAACTTCTTATCAAAATCCATATTTTTCATACCAAAATCATTGATTCAGCACTACCTTGTATAACCCATTGCTGTCAAGTTGATTCAGACTTTTAGCAACCCTATAGGACAAACCCATGGGGTTTCCAAGGAGCAGCTGGTGGATTTGAACTGTCGACATTTTTTAATTTGCAACCGAGCTCTTAACCACTGAGCCACCAGGGCTCCACCTCATATAAAAAAAAAAACAACAGTAATTTGTGGCACATGCCCATGTTTTCTATTGCAAACTGTCACACAGGTCTCCTCCACCTGCTGGTGGCATGCACTGTCAGTAGGAAAGCAACTTACCAATAAACCTCAGAAGCAGAAAATGTAGGTGGGCAACATGTATCCCAATGGCCATGAAAATGCTAAGAGATCATCATCAAAGACACTTGAACTTAATGACACCTCTCAGAATCTGGCAAGCTCTTGGTGAGGAAGGGGTGGAGGATGTGCAAATGCAGTGCAAAGTTACCTCCCACTGCGGTTCTAGATGGAGGCTTAAAACAATCAGGGTCACTGTGAGTTAGCTATAATACAGCATAGACCCCTGGATTCCTACATATTTCATAGGAAGGGCATTCAGATGGAGGAGGAGAGGTCTTTCCAGCCCAGCTGGAACTAAAATTGCCCCACCCATTCTTTCCATTGCATTTTACATCCATACTCTCTTTCCCACTGTGGGCTGCCATAGTTTGTGACCCTTGCTAGGCTGTGGAGCCCTAGATCCAGGGCCAGCAAGCATACATCACTAGCCCATAGAAGACACATAAGACCTAAATTATGTTTGAATCCCACTCACTTTTCTGCCACCATGTGGCAAACTGCAAGTCTGCTGCTTTGTCATGTTGACTATAACTCCAGGAACAACCTTTTAATAGTCAACATTTATTGAGCCCTTGGTACAACTTTTACAAGGCATTGTAGCCATAAGAAGATACTAAGAAAAAGTTAAAAAAATCGTGGTCCCTAACATCAAGGGCATGCAACTGAGCAAAGGATATAGACCATGTGCCCAAATAATGTTTCATTGTAGTTATTCATGTTTTCATACTCTAATTTTATTCCAAAAAGGACCTAGGAGTCCACAGCCTAGCAAGGGTCGCAAACACAGGAAACTATGGGAGCATACAATGGGCAAGAGAGTATGGACGCAAAATACAATGAAAAGTAGCTTACAAAAATACGCACAACAGCCAAAAAGAAATTACTATGTAAAATACATAAAAAAAAAAAAGATGAGAAAAACTCAAAAGTGGAGAATAAGGAAGGAAAGATAACATGAAATCAGAAGAGAGAGTTGCCAAGTTGTTGCCATGTTGTTGTTGTTTGTTACCATTGAGTTGGCTCCCACTTACGGCAACCTTATGTATAACAATGTATTGCATGGGACAAATCTGCTGAGAAAGACGTCTTAAAAGTTTTCACATGCAACGATGTCACTGTGATGACTAAGGTGCACCTGACTCAAGCCATGGTATTTTCAATTGCCTGATATGCTCGTGAAAGCTGGACAATGAAAAAGAACGAACACGTCAGTCTTAGAAAAAAACCGGAATGGTCCTTAAAAGTGAGGATGAACTCACTGATTTTGGGAACATCATCAAGAAAAACCAATCACTAGAAAAGGTCATCAAGATTGGTAAAGTAGAGGATCATCAAAAACTAGGAAAAACCTCTACGAGATGGACTGACACAATAGTCACACAATGGACTCAAACAGACCAATGACTGTGGAGACGGTGCAGGACCAGGCAACGTTTGGTTCTGTTTACATAAAGTCACCAGTGGTTGCCCTAAGATCCTCTAAATCTCTCAGAGAAGAGTCGTAAATTTGGCTTCTAAGGTTTTAGAAATTAATGAGAAGAGGAATCAGAATTAGTAGGGGTCCAAAATACTAGCTGTACACCAAGTGTTCAAACCGTTCCCGGAATGTGCCCTGGCCTTAGAAACTCATGCATGCCTGGCTATGTCACAAGCTTCACCATATAAGAGAAAAGGAATCTTAACTCAAAAAATGAAGAAGAGTTAGCTCTGTCCAGTAAGAGGGCCTGGTAGCAGGGATAGCTCTTGTACCAGTTTCATGTGGCTTTTAACAAAATGCCAAAAACTTGGTGGATTAAAACAACAAAAATTTGTCTCACAGCTCTGGAGGCCAGAAGTCCAAAATCAAGATGTTAAGAGGGTTGGTTCCCTCTGGAAGCTTCAAATGAGAATCTGTTTCATGCCTTTCTCCTAGCTTCTGGTAACAGTTGTTCCTTGATGTTCCTCGGTTTAGGGCCACATAACTCCAATCTCTGCCTCCTTCTTCACATGGCTGTCTATTCTCTGTATCTCTCTGTGTCTGTTCTCTTTCATAAGGTCACAACTCAAGATGGATTAGGACCCACCCTACTCTAGTATGAACTCATGTTAACTGATATCATCAAAGAAAGACCCTATTTCTAAACAAGGCCATGTTCATAGGTACAGAGGTTAGGACTTCATATCTTTTTAGAGGACACAGTCAATCTATAAAATTCATATAGCAATGAGCATACCCAGTGCCCAGATCTTGGCCTCTAAACACCATTCTCTACTCTCTAGAAAAATGGCTGACTCCAGGGCTAGGGCAAGAAAAGTACACCTGAGCCTGAAACATCCTGTTTTGCCAAGAAGGTAAGGAAGAGCTCAGAGAAAGATGGGGAATGTCCAAAGAGAGAGAAGCCACCTGGAAGGGGCTCCCACTGGCCAAATCTGGGACAAGTTGAGCTTCAAAATAAGCAATGGTAACAATGTGTTATAACCCACTGAATAAAATAGGAAACCATGAGCCCATACTAACATAAATAAATGATTTGTTAATTAATTTGAGGGGAAAGGAATATTTACATAGCTTCAAAGTACCTTCCCACAAATTACTTACGAATTATAAGGGGGAAGAATAACTCTACAATGAAGACAACTGGAAGACGCTACCCGAATCAAGCAATCAAATAATCCAGATGAACATCATCAGGAATGAAGAAACCCCAGAAACACTCCTGAATGACACAAAAGATGACCCTTTTTTATTACATACCCTTTGGTAACTTTGGAATTGCATTTGCATTTCCAATTGCATTTATTTTTTTTCCAAGAATAAATGAATATACACCAATGTTCACAATCAGCAAAACGTGGAAACAACCCAAGGGTCCAGCAACAGATGAACGAATAGACAAAATGTGCTCCATCCATACAATGGAATATTACTCAGCCCTAAAGAATAATAGAGTTCTGATACATGCTATGACATGGATGAACCTTGAAAACATGATGCCAGACACAAAAGGGCAAATATTGTATGATCCCACTTATATAAAACATCTAGAGTAGGCAAATGCATAGAGACCTAAGAGGATTAGTGGCCACCAGGGGCAGGTGGGAGGGGGGAGAAGGAGCTTAAGGCTCACTGGGTTTCTGTTAAGGGTGATGAAAAACTTCGGCAATGGATAGCAACGATGGTTGTACAACATGGTGAATATAACTAACGTCACTGAATTGTACACGTAAAAATGACTGAAATGGCAAATGGTTTGTTACATATTTTTTACCACAATAAAAAAGAATAAATAAATAAAATTACAACAAAAACAGTGCATTGACAACAGAGATCCCCTGAGGGAGCAGGAGAACAGTGAGATGCAGACCCCAAATTCTCATAAATAGACCAGACTTAATGGTCTGACTGAGACTAGAAGAATCCAGGCGGTCATGGTCCCCAAACCTTCTGTTGGTCCAGGACAGGAACCATTCCCAAAGACAACTCATCAGACATGGAAGGGACTGGACAGTGGGTTGGAGAGAGATGCTGATGAAGAGTGAGCTACTTGTATCAGGTGGACACTTGAGACTGTGTTGGTGTCTCCTGTCTGGAGGGGAGATGGGAGGGTAGAGAGGGTTAGAAACTGGCAAAACGGTCACAAAAGGAGAGACTGGAAGGAGGGAGTGGGCTGACTCATTGAGGGGAGAGTAAGTGGGAGTATGGAGTAAGGTGTATAGAAGTTTATATGTGAGAGACTGACTTGATTTGTAAACTTTCACTTAAAGCACAATAAAAATTATTTTTTTAAAAAAACAGTTCATTGAAGGAAGCATTATCAGAACATGGATTAGACCCCACGAAAGGGGACTTCCAGTGAACTTTATTAAATCTAGTCCAAATTGGCTATGAAGAAATCTCTTTTAAATAAAGAAAATAACACTGGACAGACATGGAATCTTGGATTGTTAGATCAAACCTGGTTAAAATGACAAATGCCCAATGAGCACCTCCATTGGAGAGTGAGGACCATCCATGATATAACTCAGCCAAGCCTGGGACAAAGAGAGGAATGGATCACTCACTTCTAGAACCTTCCATTATACTTTGTACAACTTGCATAAATCTGCTCATTTAATGGCTTATGAAACACACTCTTATCTTCCTTTTAAAAAGCCAGTAGCTCTGCAGTTGATTCCAACTCATGGCAATTCCATGTGTGTCAGAGCAGAGCTGTGCTCTATAGGATTTTCAATAGCTGATTATTTGAAAGTAGCTTGCCAGGTCTTTCTTCAAAGATACTTCTGGATGGACTTGAACTTCCAAGCTTTTCATTAGCAGCCCAGCATGTTAATCATTTGCACCATCTGGGGACTTCTGATATTATCTGTAACCCAGGCAAAAAGCCCTGGTGGCACAATGGTTAAGTGCTTGGCTGCTAACCAAAAGATCTGTGGTTCAAACCCACCAGCTGCTACTCAGGAAAAAGGTGTGACAACACACTTCTGTAAAGATTACAGCCTTGGAAACACTATAGAGCAGTTCTACCCTGTTCTATAGGGTCGCTATGATTTGGAATTGACTCGGCAAGGGGTTTGGTTTTTTGTTTCTGTTTTTGTTTTGGGGACTTTTATCTTCCTGTACAGACTGAACATTGCTTGAGGGCTGGGAAAATAACCTACTGCTCCACCCACTGCTGTTCTCTCAGGCTTTCTGCAGAGTAAACGTGGTAGACGTGTGTGTGCCCATGAAGCTTGCAGAGTAAATGTGGCAAACATGTGTGTGCCCATGAAGCTTGCACAGAGTAAACATGGTAAACGTGTGTGTGCCCATGAAGCTTGCATAGAGTAAACGTGGTAGACGTGTGTGTGCCCATGAAGCTTGCACACAGTAAATGTGGTAAACATGTGTGTGCCCATGAAGCTTGCACAGAGTAAACGTGGTAGACGTGTGTGCCCATGAAGCTTGCACAGAGTAAACGTCGTAGACATGTGTGTGCCTATGAAGCTTGCATAGAGTAAATGTGGTAGACATGTGTGTGCCCATGAAGCCTGCAGAGAATAAACATGGTAAATGTGTGTGTGCCCATGAAGCTCTGCACAGAGTAAATGTGGTAAACATGTGCATGCCCATGAAGCTTGCAGAGAGTAAACATGGTAAACGTGTGTGTGCCCATGAAGCTCTGCACAGAGTAAATGCAGTAAACATATGCGTGCCCATGAAGCTTGCAGAGAGTAAATGTGGTAAACGTGTGTGTGCCCATGAAGCTCTGCACAGAGTAAATGTGGTAAACGTGTGTGTGCCCATGAAGCTTGCACAGAGTGAACGTGGTAGACGTGTGTGCCCATGAAGCTTGCACAGAGTAAATGTGGTAAACGTGTGTGTGCCCAGGAAGCTTACACAGAGTAAACGTGGTAGACGTGTGTGTGCCCATGAAGCTTGCAGAGAGTAAATGTGGTAAACGTGTGTGTGCCCATGAAGCTCTGCACAGAGTAAACGTGGTAGACGTGTGTGTGCCCATGAAGCTTGCACAGAGTAAATGTGGTAAACGTGTGTGTGCCCATGAAGCTTGCACAGACTAAACGTGGTAGATGTGTGTGTGCCCATGAAGCTTGCACAGAGTGAACGTGGTAGACGTGTGTGTGCCCATGAAGCTTGCACAGAGTAAACGTGGTAAACGTGTGTGTGCCCATGAAGCTTGCACAGAGTAAACGTGGTAAACGTGTGTGTGCCCATGAAGCTTGCACAGAGTAAACATGGTAATCGTGTGTGTCCAAGAAGTTTTGATTTTCTTCTCTCTTGATCCAAACTCAGACCCACATTGTTCAAGGTGCTTTGCCAATTAAGAACCAAGTTTTCCACACATATTTCACTGAAGAAGGAAGCAGAGGATTCAAAGCAATAGTAATTTACCACTTCTAGTTTCTAAAAAAAAGGAGCCCTGTGGTGCAGTGGTTAAGGCACTCGACTGCTAACCAAAATGTCGGTGGTTTGAAACCACCAGGAGCTCCGCAGGGGGAAAGATGTGGCAGTCTGCTTCTGCATAGATTTACAGCCTTGGAAACCCTATGGGGTTGCTATGAGTTGGAATCGACTCCATGGCAGTGGGTTCGGTGTTCTGGTTTTTTAGTTTCTAAACAAGAACACTTCCAAAGGTATTCTGGCATTAATGTTTTTGCACATTGGGACTGGGCGCCCACAAAGCTCTTATTTATTTATTTAATTATTCTCCGTCTCTACCTATCCAATCCAGACTAGGCAAATTTTGCATGTAAAGGGAAAAATAAAGAACTCTATGTACCCACGGCGTTGATTCCAATTCAACTTCAAACGTTTTAAAGTATAAAATAACAAGCGATACCTGACAAGGTAGCAATCAAAGCAAAGTCCAGCCCCCCAGGGTGTGAGGGGGTGAGAAGAAAAGGTACACTGTCTCAAAGGGAACCTACAAGAATCCCACTGAAGGCAAAAACAGACAATTACTCCCCAAGCACACTGGAATACAGATTGTGAATTGGCGTGAAAAGATTTCAGGAGAGTACACAGTCTAGAAAGGAGAGTGCTAGAAGGTGGGACACAGTCTGCTCTGCTCACTGGGCTGGAGCTAAAGGGAAAGAAGAATTGGGGTTATTGATGGGGCCTAGCACCTGTGGATGGGAAGAGGGTCCTACTCCAGGTAGCTGAGTCCCTGGAGTCCTGGGGGTTTCTCCAAGCTGGCCCAGCCTCTCTGGAAGGGCCATCTCCATTTGCCTTCAGCGTGGACTGTCCTGACTTGTAGGTCCATTTTCCTTCTCTCTGCCCCTCCCCATCCTGCCTGTTCCACTGCCAAACTGTGTTCCACTCTCTCAGTCCTTCTTCTTGTTGTTGTTGTTAGGTGCCATTGAGTCGGTTCCAACTCATAGCAACCCTATGTACAACAGAACGGAACACTGCCCGGTTCTGCGCCATGCTCACAACCCTTGCCATGCTTGAGCCCGTTGTTGTAGCCACTGTGTCAATCCATCTTGTTAAGGGTCTTCTTTTCATTACTGGAAGAATGCTGGCAACAGAAGTCTTGATGGTGCTTGTAAGTTCTGTCCAGTCCAGCTGGGGCACCAAGGTTCACCAGAGGAGGGCACACCAGCACACACTCAGGGCTCATCTCCAAGGGCAACCAGCTCTAGGAGGGGACTGGTGGTGCCAGACAAAGGACCTAAAAAGCTGCTGGAGAGAAGGCTGTGCAGGTACTGGGATTGAAGGTCTTCCTCTCTCCAACAACAAGTTTAGTTTAGAGTCCTTGAGAGGCAGTCCTTAACCCAAAGAGATGTGCCTTAATTTATTTAATACCAAAAAAAAAACCCATTGTGGTCCAGTTGATTCTGACTCATAGAAACCCTATTGGACAGAGTAGAACTGCCCCATAGGGTTTCCAAGGAGAACCTGGTGGATTTGAACTGTGGACCTTTTAGTTAGCAGCCAAACTCCTAACTACTATGCCACCAGGATTTCCAAATTTATTTAAACAAATGTGTACATAAAGAAATATATTTAAATAATTTGTTGATGAATTATTTTTCATCGAGAGGCCATAACAGTTCTGGCCTTGTGGGCTATCCATTATGGCCAAGATAACTGCAAGTGTGGACTAGACCAGGGCTTTCATACCTTTTTCAACTCTCGGTAACAAATTTATTTTACAATAGGACCAAATACACACACACATAAGAGATTCACTAAACAGAATCTGCCCATTCTACTGGATTCACTTTGACATCCTTCTCTCCCCCTCCCCTCCTCCTCTCCTTTCCCCTCTCTCCTCCTCCCCTCCCTTACCTTCTCCTCTCCTCTCCCTCCCCTCTCCTCTCCCCCCTCTCATCTCCCCTCTCTCCTCTCCCCCCTCTCCTCTCCCCTTCTCCCTCCTCTCCCCTCTCTTCCCTCTTTTTCCTCCACTCCCTCCTCTCCTCTTCTATTCCATTCCATTTTGAAAAAATACGGTTAGGACTCACTAAAAATAATTGATTTCATAGTTCACAAATAGATTACTACCCACAGTTTGAGAAACACTGGTTGAGACCATTCCAAACTTAGAGGACTGAGGTCTCAAATGATTCTTGCATACGTTTGTGAGTGAAGATAAAAGGGCATTTCACTGGAGTTAGTTGAGGTTGACTAAGGAATGTATTACATTAGCAAAAGCTTAAAATCTCTTCAAAACCCAAACATTCTGAAGAAACAGCTCAGCACTTCTCACCAGTGGAAGGATGCACTGGGGCACTAAAGAGGACACTGGGAAGATGGAGACATAGAGCCACCTCGTGGTCCAAGACCAGCCAGTGCCAGGAGAGGCACGAGACAGGACGTCCGCAGCATGTCTGAATTAAGATGGGATGCCTGGGCATTAGCCCTTTTAGTGTATAAACGCAGTAAAACCATTTTCCATGTAAATCTTCTTTCCTTTATCTCAATTCATCCTTTTTGATATCTGGGCAATTCTCTGCTTCAACAACATGACAGAATTTCTTAACAAAAATAAAACATTTTTGTCTATAAATTATCCACCCTGTAAACCAGTCATTCTCCAAGGCAAAAATAGTTTAACCCTTTTATTTTCTATCACCCACAAAACACCATTTGAGTCAATCTGTTAGATCTTTAAATAATTTTAAATAATGCTAAAAAATGATTACAGCACTCAATATTATATGTCATTATGAGATTTCAAATTAAAACAACAATGAGATACCACTATACATCTGTTAATGGCTACAGTTCCAAACACTGATAACACCAAATGCTGACTGGGGCGCAGAGCGACAGGACTCTCACTCGCTGCTGGTGGGAGGCAAAATCGAACAGCCACTTTGGAAAATGGTCTGGCAGTTTCTTACAAAGCTGAACGTAATTGTACCATACGATCCAGCATCTGTGCTCCTGGTATCTACCCAAATGAATTGAAAACTTTGGTCCACACAAAAGTTCACAGCAGCTTTATTTATAATTTGCCAAAAATTAGAAGCAACCAAGATGGCACATCCCTACAACGGATTCAGCAATAAAAATGACATGTGCTATCAAGCTATGAAAAGACGTGGAAGGACATTAAGTGCGTATTGCAGAGTGAAAGAAGTCAGTCTAAAAGGTTACATACTGTATGATTCTAACTACATGACATTCTGGGAAAGGCCAAGCTATGGAGGCAGTAAAAAGACCTGTGGTTGCCAGGGGCTGGGGGAGGAAGTGATGAGCAGGTGAAGTACAGGGGATTCCTAGGGCAGTGAAACTATCCTGCAGGATGCTGTAACGTTGGACGCATGTATTATGCAGTTGTCAAAACCTGTAGGACTGTACAACACGGACAGTGAACCTTAATGTAAATGACAGTGTATCAATATTGGTTCATCAGTTGTAACAAATGTATATTGCAATGTTGTCAGATATTAATAATAGGGGAAATTGTATGGGGGATTGTATGGGAACTCTCTGTACTTTCTGTACAATTTTTCTGTAAACCTAAAGCTGCTCTAAAAAAATAAAATGTATTTAAAAAAGAAAGACTATAGTGATTCTAAAATTGCTTTTCCAGGCCATGTGTAGAATATCACTACTAATTGGTGCAAAGTTTATTATCATTGCAAACGCGTGTGATTTATTTCTTCACAATCTTTCCTTCTCCTTTGTCCGTACATTTTTTACAAGTGACAACTTTCAAAAATTTATTCCTGTGTTCCATTTTAAAAAAATAATAAATGAACACAGGACTGCCTATGCAAATTATAACTAATCGCTGTAAGAATGTGTAGGAAACAGACACTTCTCTAGAATCTTTCAAGCTAATGGGAGAAAGAGGGCACCAAAACTATTCAAATGATCCTATGCCATAGGGAATGTGGGAAGTGTCTAACTCACCACCGAGAATCTCTAGACTCAAGGAGACCCGTGGAGGAAGATCATGCCCCCTGGTGGAGAATGGCAGTGGCTTCATGGAGAAGGTAGAAATTCAGAGGGCCTCCAAGGATGCTTAATATATTTCAATCAAGAAAGACTGAATAGAGAATATAAGTTCTGGGAAGAGGAAACATCATAAGCAATAATAAAAAGTAAGTGTCCATTTATCTGAATGAACAGGAAAGCACAGGTAGTAAGCGTTCCCTTTGTGTTGCTATGTTTAGTGTACAAAGCTCTTGCACCTCTTTTCTCACATTGACATCTCACTTGGTACTACAGTGCCGCAGACTTTAACGCTGAAGCCACATGTCTGTGCTTAATTACCAGAAAATATTAAGAGCATTGGTAATTTTCCTTCAGTGAGGAAGACAGTAGTGGAGTTGTTTTCTATTCCGTGGATGGATCTGGCAATGGCGGACAAAGCAGATGGATGGATGGCTGTTGTGTTTGACTGCATAGCCCATCTCCAACCTTCTTCTAGACACAGACCCTTCCCCCATCCTCAAGAAGGAGCAAGTCTGGCCTTAGGACATGTTGGCCTGACCAGCAGGGAAAAGTCTGTCTTCCCTCACTGTTCACGGGTTGTAAGAGTTGGATGTAGAACTGCCAGGAGTGAAGTTATCTGAGAGAAGAGGGAAGACGGGAGCAGGGGGTAGGGAGGGAGTCCCAGTTCAAGCCCTGGAGGCCTCAACAATACTATGATTCTGTGACCACCCCCCACCAGGACTTTCTGATAAACCACCTTTCCCTCAAGTTTATTCTCTTTGGATTTCGCCTCACAACACAGATTGGCTGACACGGTGGAGTCGGGAGGCACTGAGTCTAAAAGGCTATTGTGAAAGTTTATCATACATTCTCTGCAACCCATGTCTAGAGAGACGTTCCATTAAAAGAGGAGTTTAATCACTCCTTCAGACATTCATTCAACAAGTATTTACTCAGCACTTAGTATTGGCTCTTTTCTAACTGCTGAAGGCAGCGATGATTGGATGGTAGAATCCTCATCTTCCTTGCAGGAGACCTGAGTTCAATTCTCCACCAGTGCCTGTCAATGACAGCTAACACCGTCTGTCAGTGGAGGCTTGACTGCTGCTATGATGCTGAACAAGTTTCAGCAGGGCTTCCAAGCTAAGACAGACTAGGAAGAAAGGCCTGGTGATCTATTTCTGAAAATTAGCCAATGAAAATGTTGTGGATCACAACACTCGAATTCCATTGTGCTTGGGGTCACCATGAGTTGGGGGACCAGCTGGACAGCAGCTAACAACAACAAAATTCTAATTCCTAGAGCTACAATGAAAAACAAAGAGAAAGCAATGTCTGCTTTTAATGAGAATATATACTCTCATGCGGAAAGGAAAACTATAACAAAGTAAATAAAATAAAAATACAAGAAAGTATTGGATGTTGATTTATCCCGTGAGTTAAAGAACACATTCTCATTGTGAGCTTCAAGGCCATAGCCAACGTTGCTTACGCTGTGTCCCCAGCACTCACCACAGGTCAGGTGTTTAGTAAACCCAAAAACCAAACCCGTTGCCATCAAGTTGATTCATAGCGACCCTATAGGGTAGAGTAGAACTGCCCCATAGGGTTTCCAAGGAGCGGCTGGTGGATTCCAAATGCCGACATTTTGGTTAGCAGCTGAGCTCTTAACCTCTGCACCACCAGGTGCTTACTAGATACAGTAAATGCTTGATGAGAAGAAGAGAGTGAAATGCAAACACATAGTTACAGGGACACTGGGTGATCTTCATTGATTTCCTTCTTCAACTGAAATTCTCACTCATCTGTCAATGGCTTAGCACATCAGTGGAGCTGTTCCCAGCATCACTTTCGTGGACTTGGAAAAATGCTGTAGTTGGCAAAATTTCAGCTCCACTTGGCAATTCCTTTGCATTGCGTTTGAGACAATCAAATAATGGATGAACTTAGAAGGCTGACAATCAGATGGAGACCAGACAGCAAAAACTTCGAGGGAGCAGGCAAGAAAGGAACTGAATAGTAAGCAGAGAGGCATACCTGAGTAGGGATTAAATGAATACATCATCAAACTTTTCTGTGTGTTATGTATGACAAGTCATTTTTCCTCATGAATATGTGGACATTTGCAAAGACACTAAATAAAACTCCTTATAATTTATTAAGTATTAAGTTACTTACGAATGTTAGCTATTATTTTTATCATTTAGGATACACTGCTGATTTGGACCCAACCCCAGTGATTTTAGACTGGGTCACTGAGAGCTGCAGGACCCTGAGTAAAACTGTATATGATAGTGCCTTGCAGTCTTCACCTAAATCTTCAACCCCATCTGTTGCCAGGTTAGAGACAGGCTAGGTTGTGATGACGATCAAGTATTCCAATTAACATCAGGTCAGAAGGAGAAAATATGACTTCTATACAGCTCAAAGTCAGGGTTTTGCCAGCCCTTGAGATTTCAAAATTTCCCTTGAACAGAACAATATTGAGCCTGGAGATACCCAAAGCCCTTATCAATATTTCTAAGGGTGTCCTAGGACCAAGTCCTCATGGACTTCCCTGACTCTGGCTCCTACTTCCACCCCTGCTGTCTCAGGTCTTTCCCTGACTCTGGTTCCTACTTCTACCCCTACTGTCTCAGGTCTGTTTTGCTTCAACCCAGACAAAAGGTAGACTCTGCAGTGGTTTTCATTGAAGAACCCCACTTCGAAACATTTGTGGATTTGATAGACTTACCAAAGAACTGGAGTGACATAGAGGGTCACATCTTGTGCCACACACCAAATTAACAGAGGAAATCATAGACATTTCTGGGGTCTGAAGTCCTTCTCAACCACACAGCCAGTAGGGGTTCCCCCTTCACTCTGCCCTGACACCCTCCTCCCTCCTGCTTCTCCTCCTCTTCTTCCTGTTCTTCCCAACATACATGGTTTATCCATTTCTTCACACAATCATAACCAAAGTCCTAGAAATCTGACCACCATCTTCGCCTAAGTCTACCTTTTGATTTTAAAGATGAAGACACTGGCACAAAGGGGTTCCTTTAGTATTGTAGATACACGTGACTTCCTTTCTAGTTCGAATCAGAAAGGGGCACAGAGGTCCAAGTGTGAGCAGCAGTCCCCGGATTCCATGGGGTATTTGTTCACGTCTTTCTCCTGAACCCTCCTATACGTCCCTTGGCTCTCCTGTGACAACGGCCTTTCTGGTGGGGAGTCAGAGAGATGAACGTGAAAAGTAAAAAAAAAAAAAATCGGAATGCAACTCTCTTTGCCATCAAACTTCTGTAGAATGTGTGCTTGTGGGATTATTTTTTAACATCAATTTCTCCTGAATTATGTTCACTCTTTTATATTAATGATTAAAAATCACGCTTTAAGTAGTTTTTCTTTACAATTTTTTTTAAAAAGTTGATTGGACCAATTCTACTCAAAAAAACAGTAATCTGTTGGAAAAAAAATCTATTCAGCTGATTTTAAGGGGTCATGTAGATATGGGCCAGTTAACCCAGATGTTCACTTTCAACTATGTTTGTTATTGTTGGTTGCCGTCAAGTTGATCCAACTCATGGCAACACCACGTGTCAGAGTAGAGCTGCTGCGTAAGGTTTTCAAGGCTGTGACCTTTCAGAACCAGACTGCCAGCAGACCTGTTTTCATGTTCAACCCCCTCAGATTCACTCAAAGCCAGGGGTCCCTCTTTAGGTGAGTCAGAACCCAGAAACTGGGCTGGTGGGATCTTTACCAATTTCATCAAAAATAGAAACAATTATTTTTAAAACACTCACGTGGTAATATACAACTGCCATTTTTTCACACACAAAGACCATCGTAAAAGAAATTAGGGGTAAAACCAGAAAACAGAGCAATATAGAACAATTAGGATGCGGTGCGATGGGGAAAAGCAGAATCGAGGTGGATTCCAGAGGAAGCACTGGGACCGAGGAAGGACCCCTGGTGGCCCGATGGTTAAGTGCTTGGCTGCTCACCAAAAGGCCTACAGTTCAAACCCACCAGCCACTACTTAGGAGAAAGACATGACAATCTATTTCCATTAATATTATAGCCTTTGAAACCCTATGGGTCAGTTCTACTCTGTCCTGTAGGGCTACAGGATCACTATGAGTTGGAATGGCAACGAGTTTTGTTTGTTCATTTGTTTGTTTGTTTTTGGTTTTACTAGGACCAACAGAATAGGTTTCTAACCAGAATATAACTGCAGGAAAATAGAGTTTGTTACATCTCAGTTTAGAGCAATTAATAAGCTATCTTGTGATTAAACAAAAGTTTCTGGGTGAAAAATAATTCCTTGAAATAAAACTAATATGAAAAGAATAGAAAAAAAATACTGAAGTATTGTCTTATGTCATAAGATGAATAAATACAATTCTTCAGTGCTTCCACTCCTCCCTATAATCTCGGACATAGCCATCTTCACTCCTCCCTATAATCTTGGACATAGCCATCATCTTCACAGCTTCCGGAATATTGGAACATGCTCTTACATCCAAGTTCAAAGCAAAGAAGAAAAGCAGATACAAAACAAAACAAAAACTGTGACTAGCATTGTCCGTTTGCAAACAAAATCTAAGTTGTACAGGCAAAATCCTTATAATTTAAACTTTTATGCAAATATCTTCATGCACGTGGGACAATAGAACCAGTGAGGGTCCACTAGATCCATGATCTGACCATGATTTTACACACTCACACCCCCATGCACACGTACATCAAACAACTTCAATGAACATCCAGAGAAATTCTCAGCTGAAGCAATGAAAAAGGCTTCATTTTCCCCTTTCACCCCGGTAAATAAAATGGGCTAGAGATACTGAGGTCATGGAGAAAAGCAAAATCATCCATGAGTGTCCACGATGACCCATGCCGAATCCTACTTTCATCTCCATAAGGAGTTTCCTGAAGAGAAACTATGATAATAGAGACAGGTGCCATCACAATCCATAACCAGGAACACCAGCATGGGATCTGAAATGAACACTGAGCAGCCATTTCCAGGAACCATATGCTCCCTGGCATAGATTGGTGGTAAGAGAGGGTATGAAAAGGAGCCATTGGTTTTCATTCTTGTGTTCAAAGCCCCTACCACACTCTCTCCATGTATCCTCTGTGCTTATCCTTAGCTCCAAGCTACTTAAAACTTTAAATCTAATCAACTCGCTGATGGACGGTCTTCCTTAATGACTTACTTTTCAGTCGCCTTCGTTTAATACATGCTACAGTATACTTTCGATGGTTGAAATGAGTGAACACGACGGCCTTCCAAATTATTAGAACTTAAAAGAAGCCCCTTCTGATATTCAAGACCAGCAGCAAGAGTGATGAATAGACTTTGCTTTATTACCCAGGGGACATATCTTCAAATTTGGCTTAGAGATCTGAAGGAAAAACAAAATAACCTTGAATCTGAGAGGCAGAGGAAACCCAGTTTCTTGAACATGTGTGAGGGTTTTTTCCACATATCAGGGTACGTGTCATATCCACCTGTCACTCCAACACTGGTCCCTACTGTCAGCGTGTGCTCAGCTATATCTTCCACCACACACTTGTAGATGTGTTTCTACTACGTCAGGTATGTGCCGCGGCTCCCACTTGCCAAAGAAATACACTCAACAATATGGCGGTTGAGTGCACACGCCCTTAATGGTGTCTTCAGGTACGTGTTCATTCACAGACAAATATCAAGCAGCTTTTTTATTTGCCAAATACAGAGGACACAATGGAGTCATTAGACATTTTTAAGCCCTAAAGCTAAACTAATTTGTACTAATAAATCATTTTAAAATTATGATAATCTCCAAATAATATGGAGGTAGGTACTTGCAGCTGCCTATTCTAACTTGCAAAATGTCCTCTGCAGAATCCTGTTACACCAGGAATGCAGAAGTTATTTGCTACTAGTAGTACAGGACCTCCACGTCATAGCTTCTTTCATTCTAATGCCACACACGCCCACCAAAAGGACAAGAAATGTTTGCTAAAACACAGTTCTTTCTTCTTTTTAAAACTGCCATCTACACATTCATCATTTATTAAAATAGTGCATAATGTGTCCGGCCTTATTATTTACCATAATCATGGTGTCAGCTCCCACAGGCTTCACTAGTTGCCTAACCAAAAGAAAATGGCATCAGGTCAAAACCCAACACTCTGTGTAGAGGTGAGGAATTTGTCTGACACTCATGGAAAAGTCAGATCCTTCCCACCAGAGATGGAAAAATACCAACTGTGCACATAAAGTCATTTGCAATATTTGAATCTCTTACCAATACCTTTTTTCTCCCCAGTAAAATTAATTTCAGTAACGTACTGACTTTTACTTTAACATCAGAGCTGAACAAAGAAAGTCAAACCATGGACAATCACTAGAACACAACCGGCCAAGGTAAGCAGGCAACATTGCCCTCACACATTGCCCTCACCTGTTTCTATTAAAACCAAATGACACTGTTCCAGGATACCCAGAACCAAATCCTTGGTCTTGGTATGCATACGAGCCAAGCGAAAGGTTCAAGTGGACACAGAAATGCAAGTTTATGTGCAGGAGGGAACTTGTGGCTTCCTGTTTCTTGTGACGTCCAAGGAATAAGACCATTGACTCCATCTTGGAAACACACGCTGTCCCTCTCAGTCTCTGCTCAGCTCTGCACCTGCCAGGAGACCCAAGGCCACAAGGCCCCATGCCGGAAAGGAAACCAGCCACACAGGACATCTCCTCTCCCTGCCTGGGTTAGATCATCCCCTGACATGCCCTTCCACCTAATTCCCCACAGCTTAACCAATAACAAAACATTTGCATGGAGCTCCTTTCCCTGTGCACCTTCACGGCAGCTCAGAAGCAGCATGGCTGGTTCATGTGGGCCTACTTGTAAGCAAATCCAGCAAGCTTTAAGTGAGAGAGAAGGTGTCTGTCTGGGTTTCTTTTCTGTGGAAAGCAGATCTCCAAATATCATTTTTGTTTCCATAGGAAATTTTCTATCTCCACTCTTTCATTGGCATTATTCTCGGCAAAGAAGTGCCCAACTGCTTCACCACTCGGCCCCTCCGTGAAATCACATCACAGCCCTGGATTTGCTTCCAGCCTCACCACCAACTTCAGTTGGCTGTAAGGTTGCAAGGCGCCCTGCCTGTGCAGGGGCTGAAGCACCCCATGACGCAACTGCAGCATCTCTGGGCTGGAGAGACGTGGAAGAAGGCTGTGACCCTCCCCATGTCCCTTCACCAGCAACAAGCACCAGGTGGACATCACTGGCACCCCCACCCTCCAGCACAGGTGTCCTGCACACAGACATTGATACAGGCTATCAATCAATAGGACAGTTTGCCCACACCAATGCAAATGACAAGGCCAGCAGAAGAAGGGTCCCTCCTGGCCTCTGCCTGCCACCTCTCCATCCCACCCACACTTCCCTTCTCCCCACATGCCCTCAAGTTCCGAGATGAGATTCTCCAGCATAGGCCTTATCAACTCAGTCCCACCCCACCCCCAGTTCCCGGGAGACGCCCATAAAATCCCATTTGTGGGGGGAAAAGTCTACTCCAGTTGCCTTGATATCTAGGGCTGTGACGGAGACTTGCTGTGCATGTCTGTGGCGGCATCTCAACTCCCAAACGTTTGCCTGTGCGTGTGCCTTTTCCTTTTTCTCCTCCCCCCCTCCTCCCCCTACCTTGCTCCTCGCTGCTGCCCCCAAACCAGGCAGTGGGTTCCTCCTCCTCGGGGAGCGGGGATTCTCCTCCACCGCCTCCACCCTCCAGGGCTTTGCGTTTCTTCGACATCTCTGGCGGGGCTGGGACTTTGGGGCTTTCTTTCCCCACCCCCAGCCCCTCCCCCCTCGGAGATGTAAGTGAAGGTGGGGTTAGGTGGAAGGAGAGCGAGAGGCTGAGGGAAGGGGTGGGGAGGAGAGGCCAGGGAGGGAGACGGTAAGAAATTGCTGCTGAAACAGGGGACGGGACTTTGGAGTAGGGGGGAAGGGCAGCAATCCTACAATCAGCTCCATCTATGTGGCCCTACTCCAGGGGGCTGTTTCTCCTATTCTCTCTCTCTCCCTTTCTCTCTCTTCCTCCCTTCCTCCCTCCCTCTCCTTCCTCCTTCCTCTTTTTCCCTCCAGTAGAAGGGGATGCAGAGAGGGGGAATAGAAAAACCGGAGAGGGTAGGTCCTTTGGGGTCCCAGCTAATCTCTTTCTGACCAGGGAGAGGGTAGCACGGGGCACCGTAGATTAGGGCCCCTGCTCCTGCTTATTTGAGAAAGAGTGGTGCCTTCTGGGCGGAGGGGCAGCGTTTGGGCTGTTTGATGGGGGGGGGGTTCGATGGATTGCAAGGAAATTTTGGTGGAATGAAGAAAATAAAATGCTGCAGAAGGCAATTGAGTGGTGCCTCCAGGAGCTGGGGGCTAGCACCCCTTCCTCCTCTATGACATCATAGAAGCTTTTGCAAAAGAGGCTGGGGTAGGGGGCGGGGGGGGGGAGCGGGCTGCAGCCCACAGCTGAGGGGTGGAAAGCGGAGGAGAGGTATCCTCGTCCCCATTCAGAAGTGGAGAAGGGAGGAGAGAGGAGCGAGGAAGAAAGGCCAGGCGCACACCAGCAGCTTCCCCAGTGGGGCTGGTACTGCAATAGCTCCGGCGCCTTCCCCGAGAGCTCTTCCCAACTCCGCGTCCAAGCCCCAGGCGCTACTCGGGCGCAGGCTCTCTGGCCTCCTCTGCAGCCCCTGAGTCTTCTGGCTCCTCAACTCTGTTTGCTAGGTTCTCCCTTCCTCTCCTCGCCCCTCCCCAAAACTGCCCCGTCCCCCCACGCAACACAACACAACACACACACCTTTTCTTTTTGCCAAAAATAATGGAGGGAAATAGTGGGGAGTAAAAAAAGAAAAAGTAAAGGCTGGGATTAAGTTTCTCTGGGCTCTCATGGGTTAAATATTAGGTAAAAGGAACTCTCAACTTACCCGCCAAAGTCTGCTGAAGCGCGTAGCTGCTTTCCGCTTCATTTCAAGTTCTTCAAGTTCACACAGTAAGAACACAGGCAGCCCTCGCCGGGAGCGCGGGGCCGGCTCGGGCAGGTGCGGGGAGCGCGCAAGGGGCCAGCCGGGCCAGCCCTTCGGACCCGCGGGCTTCGGCGGCGGCACCGCCACAGGCGCGACCCCCAGCTCTCGCGCTGGTCTTCTCGCCCAAGGGGCGACCACCTCGCCTGGAGCGCACTCGTCCTCCTTGCTCCTCTCGGCCAGGGGCTGGACCCCGAGGGAGACGGGCCATTTCACCTCAGCCTCCGGCCGCTCAACTTTGCACCCACGCCGTGCATATAGGACACGTGTGAATGTGTACATGCGTGTGCATGTGTGCGCGCCGTGTGTTCGCACACTTAGTATCGGGGTGTATGTGCTCCTCGGACGCCGCTCCGGCTGCTGCAACTTGGAGAGTTTTCCTGCAAGCCGGAGCCGCTGCGCCCCCCTCCCCCCTTGCCCGCTCCAACAGGAGGCGATGACGTCCGTAGCCTCGTTGCCACCAGCTCCCGGGCAGCCGGCTCATTGACAGCCGACGTCAGCACAGGCCCCGCGCGGCCCCCGCGGCTCCCGCCCCCGCACCGCCCCGCATGATGAAATTAAAGCCGCTGGGGGGGGGGCCCTGCATGGCACTAGGGGGCTGTACAGGGGGCTGGGGGAGGCCTACGCATTGGGTTGGGGGGCTGCGCATGGGGCTAGGAGTAGCGCATGGGGCTGGGGGCTGTGCAAGGCGCTGGGGGGCTGCTCATGGGGCGGGGGGCTGTGCATGGGGCTGAGGGGCTGCTCATGGGGGGGCTCTGCGTGGGGCTGGGGGGCTGTTCATGGGGCTGGAGGTAGCTGCGCATGGGGCTGGGGGTAGCTGCGCATGGGGCGCGGGGGCTGCCCATGGGGCTGGGGGGCTGCGCATGGGGCTGGGGGGCTGTGCTGGGCTAGGTGTCTCTGACTGACTCCCCCCCAGCAGGCCGGCGCGTGGAGCTCTATAAATAGAGCAGCCTCTGCCCCCCACCCCAGGCTGCTGTCGCGCTCGCAGGTGGGGGCCCGGTGGAGGGACGGAGCCGCACGTCCCCTCCCTGTCCCCATTCATAGATTCAGTGGATGCGTGGGAGCCGAGGCGCGGGCGGAGCGGGGCGGGGGGAAGCCGCAGAGGCTCCCTGTCTGCGGCTGAGGCCAGAGCTCTTTCTCCAGTGCCAGGGGTGGGTGGGGACCCCGAACGATCACCCTTAAAAAGCCCAGGTGCCGGCTCCCTGCAGCCCTGTCCGGCCCCCCTGCAGTCCTGCCTCAGCCACTCTGCGTGGGCAGAGGGGACGAGTGCGGCGACCTGGAGCCTGGCTGCAGCCCAGACAGTGGCCACAGCAGGGGTGTCGCCACCTCCTGACACAGGTGATGGCCAGGGCCCCGCGCTTTCCCGAGGTGCACCAGTCGAGAGGTGGGGGACACGGGAGGGCTGAGAGCCAATCCCCATCCCGCTTGCCCCTGTGCCAGGTGTTGCTTCCCCGCCCGTGTTTAAAGACAGCGAGCCGAGGCCCCTCTAAGGACTGCCTCCGAGGGTCGCACGCCACGGGAACCCCCAGAGGCATCAGAAGGCTCCTGGGGACACCGAGCACCGCGCTGCTTCCCTGACCAGAGAGCTGAGGCGGCAGCCTGACGGGTAGCAGCTCACGTGGAGCACACAGGCACCACCTAGCATCACCGCGGGGCAGGTGTAAGCAGGTGCTCCCTGCCTTCCCTCTGGGGGCTCCTGTCCAGAGAGGCCCCCTCCACTTGTGCGGTGCGCCCACCCCGCTGGAGCCCCAGGAAAATTCCTGCAGTGATTCCCCGGGCTTTCGCTCCTCAGGCATCTCCTGGAGCCTTCCCACCACTTATGCACATGCTGCCATTTCTCCCACCAAAAAAGAAACAAATCCAGACTCCACTTCCTCCTTTATCCCAGCATTCTCTCCACCTCTCTGTACAGCCACACACCATGCCAGTGCAGCTTGCCCACTGTCTCTCCTCCCTTTGTTCCTGAACCCATTCCAAGAAGACTTTCCTCTCCACTGCTCTGCAAAAAGCCTGCTATTAAGGAGGTTACCTGTCATCCACATGGGGACAGATCCAATGGCCTACTCTTTTTCTTCATCCTGTTTGACTTAGCAGCCAAGCTAATCCATCTTTCATCTTTTAAACACATCCTTCACTTGGCTTTCAAGACACCACACTCTCCAGATTTCTCTCCTGTCTTTTTAGCCATTCCTTCTTGGTCGAATTAGCTGAATACCTCACCCCCTCAACTTCTTGATGTTGGGGTGTGCCAGGGCTCAGTTCACAGTCCTCTTTATTTTTGATCTCTGCTCATGATGGAGGACATCATGCTTGGTAAAGAAGAGGGTCAGGGAAAATGAGGAAGACCTCAGTGAGATGGATTGACACAGTGGCTGCAACAATGGGCTCAAGCATAACAACAATTGTGAGGATGGAGCAGGACGGGGAAGTGTTTCGTCCTGTTGTACATATAGGATCACTATGAATCAGAACCTACTCAACGATACCTAACAACTACAACAACAGCTCATTCCCTTGGCCTCCTGATTTCAAGTACTATCTGTATATCATCGTTGTTAATTGCCATCAAGTCAGCTCCAACTCATGGAGACCCCACATGAACTAAACATTGCCAGATCCTGCCCCATTTTCACAGTTGTTGGTGTGTCTGAGTCCATTGTTGCAGCCACTGTGTATTTTGAGTGACTTCCAACCTAGGGGGGCTCATCTTCCAGTATTATATCAGATAATGTTCTGATGTGATCCGTAGGGTTTTCAATGGCTTTCATCAAGCCTCTCTTCCCAGTCTGTCTTAGTCTAGAAGCTCCGTTGAATCCTGTCCACCATGGGTGAGCCTGCTGGTATTTAAAACACTGGCGACTTAGTTTCCAGCATCAAAGCAGCACAGAACCCATCACAGCATGATAAACTGACAGATGGGTGGTCGTATTGCTTCTTGTTGTTGTTAGGTGCCGTCAAGTCAGTTCTGACTCATGGTGACCCCATGCACAGCAGAACAAAACACTGTCAGGTCCTGCTCCATCCTCACAATTGTTATTATGCTTAAGCCCATTGTTGCAGCCACTGTGTCAATCCATCTCGTTGAGGGTCTCCCTCCAGTTTACCAAGATGATGTCCTTCTCCAGGGACTGATCCCTTCTGCCAACATGTCCAAAGTATGTGAGAAGTAGTCTCGCCATCCATGCTTCTAAGAAGCATTCTGGTCGTACTTCTTCCAAGATAGACTTGTTCCTTCTTTTGGCATTCCATAGTATATTCAATATTCTTCTCCAACACCACAATTCAAAGGCCTCAGTTCTTCTTTGGTCTTCCTTATTCATCATTCAACTTTCACATGCATAGGAGGTGATTGAAAACATCCTGGCTTGGGTGAGGTGCACCTTAGCCTTCAAGGTGACATCTTTGCTTTTCAACACTTTAAAGAGGCCTTTTGCAGCAGATTTGTGCAATGCAATGTGTCATTTGATTTCTTGACTGCTGCTTCCATGCATGTTGATTATGGATCCAAGTAAAATGAAATCCTGACAACTTCAATCTTTTCTCTTTTTATCATGATGTTGCATATTGATCCAGTTGCCAGGATTTTTGTTTTCTTTATGTTGAGGTGCAATCCATACTGAAGACTGTGGTCTTTGATCTTCATCAGTAAGAGCTTCAAGTTCTCTTCATTTTCAGCAAGCTAGGTTGTGCCACCTGTATAAAGCAGGTTGTTAATGAGCCTTCCTCCAACGCTGATGCCCTGTTCTTCTTCATATAGTCCAGCTTCTGGAATTATTTGCTCAGCATTACAGACTGAATAGATATGGTGAAAGGATACAACCCAGATGCACACTTTTCCTGACTTTAAACCACGCAGTATCCCCTTGTTCTTGTTGGAACAACTGCCTCTTGATCTACGTACAGGTTCCTTACGAGCACAATTCAGTGTTCTGGAATTCCCGTTCTCTGCAATGTTATCCAAAATTTGTTATGATTCACACAGTCAAATGCCTTTGCATAGTCAATAAAACACAGGTAAACATCTTTCTGTTATTCTCTGCTTTCAGCTAGGATCCGTGTGATATTGCTCATTCCATGTCCTCTTCTGAATCTGGCTTGAATTTCTGCCAGTTCCCTGTCAATATACCGCTGCAGCCGCTTTTCAATGATCTTCAGCAAGATTTTACTTGTGTGTGATATTAATAATTGTCTTACGCTGGGTTCTTTAGAGAATCAAAACCAGTAATGCTTATAAATATACACAGAGAAATTTATATTAAGGAAACAGCTCATGCGATTGATTGTAGGGGTTTAGAACGTCCCAAGTCCTTGGATCAGGATAGAGTCCTTTCCCAGTTCATGGAGCTGCAGAAGCTGGTGAACCCAAGATGAGCAGGTTGGAGAGCAGGGATCCTGCTCACAGGTTGTGACGGTCGAGGAATCCCCAAGGTCTGCAGGCAAGGCCACAAGGTTTCTCCTGAGTCACTTAGCTACAGGGTCAGGTGAACCCAAGATAGACGGGTCGGGGGAGCAGGACTCTTGTTCACAGGCCATGAAGATTGGCAAAGCCCAAGATGGACGGGTAAGCTGCTAGCTCAAGTCCCAAGAATCAGAGGTCAGACAAGGGACAGCTGTTGAATCCAGAACAAGCCAACAACCTTTGCAAGGTGAGCAGAAAGGAAGTAGGCAATGGAAAGCAGAGAGATGAAGGCTGAGGGGGCGGTGAGCCACCACAGGCCCCACCCCTGCCAGTACCGCTCAGCAGATTCCATCATGAGGGTGTTCACATATCATATTTCAACAGGAAAGTGATCACAACATTGTACAACTGCCAGAACACTGAGAAGCATGGCCCAGCCAAGTTGACACAATCTTAACCATCACAGTGATATTGTTCGATAATTTTTACATTCAGTAGGCTCATCTTTCTTGGGAATAGGTAGAAATATGGATCTCTTTCAGTCAGTTGGCCAGGCAGCTGTCTTCCAAATTTCTTGGCATAGATGAGTGAGTATTTTCAGCGTGGCTTCCATTTGTTGAAACATCTCAATTGGTGTCTGTCAATTTCTGGAGCCTTGTTTTTTGCCAATGCCTTCAGTGCAGCTTGGATTTCTTCCCTCAGTACCGTTGGTTCCTGGTCGTATGCTACCTTCTGAAATGGTTGAGTGCCAACCAATTCTTTTTGGTATAATGATTTTGTGTATTCCTTCTACCTTCTTTGATGCTTCCTACACCATTTAATATTTTCCCTGCAGAGTCCTTCAATATTGCAACTCAAGGCTTGAATTTTTTCTTCAGTTCTTTCAGCTTGAGAAATGCTGAGCGTGTTCTCCCCTTTTGGCTTTCCGTCTCCAGATCTTGCATATGTCATTAAAATACTTTACTTTGTGTTTTCAAGTTGCCTTTGAAATCTTCTGTTCAGCTCTTTAACTTCATCATTTTTCCCCTTGCTTTAGCTACTCAACATTCAAGAGGAAGTCTCAGAATCTTTTGACATCCGTTTAGGTCTTTTCTTTCTCTCTTGTCTTTTTAATGACCTCTGCTTTCTTCATGTATGATGTCCTTGATGTCATTCCAGAACTCATCTGGTCTTCATTCATTAGTGTTCAAGGGGCCAAATCTATTCTTGAGATGGCCTCTGAATTCAGGTGGGATATACTCAAGGTTGTAGTTTGGCTCTCGTGGACTTGTTCTAATTTTCTTCAGTTTCAACTTGAACTTGCATATAAGCAATTGATTGTCGGTTCCACAGTCAGTCCCTGGCTTTGTTTTGACTGGTTATATTGAGTATTTCGTTGGTCTGTTCCCACAGATGTAATCAATTTGATTCCTGTGTATTTCATCTGGCTAGGTCCACATGTAGAGTCACCGTTTATGTTGGTGAAAGAAGGTATTTGCAGTGAAGAAGTCGCTGGTCTTGCAAAATTCTATCATGTGATCTCCGGCATCTTTTCTATCACCAAGGCTATATTTTCCGGCAACTGATCCTTCTTCTTTGTTTCCAGCTTTTGCACTCCAATCACCAGTTATTATCAGTGCATCCTGATTGCATGTTCGATCAATTTCAGACTGCAGAAGTTGGTAAAAATCTTCACTTTCTTCATCTTTGGCCTTAGTTATTGGTGCGTAAATTTGAATAGTAGTCGTATTAAGTGGTCTTCCTTGTAGGAATATGGATATTATTCCATCACTGACAGCATTGTACTTCTAGATATATCTCGAAATGTTCTTTTTGGCAGTGAATGCAACGTCTTCCTCTTCAAGTTGTCATTCCCAGCATAGTAGACCATATGATTATCTGATTCAAAATGACCAATACCAGTCCATTTCAGCTCACTAATGCCTAGGGTATCGATGTTTATGCATCCCATTTCATTTTTGATGACTTCTAACTTTCCCATATTCATACTTCATACATTCCATGTTCCAATTATTAATGGATATTTGCAGCTATTTCTTCTCATTTTGAGTCGTGCCACATCAGCAAATAAAGGCCCCAAAAGCTTGACTCCATCCACATCATTAAGATCGACTCTACTTTGAGGAGGCAGCTCTTCCACAGTAGTATTTTGAGTGCCTTCCAACCTGAGGGACTCATCTTCCAGCACTGTATCAGACAATGTTCCCCTGCTATTCATAAGGTCTTCACTGGCTAATGCTTTTCAGAAGTAGACCGCCAGGTCCTTCTTCCTAGCCTGTCTTAGTGTGGAAGTTCAGCTGAAACCTGTTCGCCATGGGTGACCCTGCTGGTATTTGAATACCAGCGACATAACTTCCAGCATTACAGCAATACGGAAGTTCCCACAGTATAACTGACAGACGCACAGGGGGTACTTGCTTAGACCTTGTTTTTCTGCCTTCTTGAGTGTCTACCTCCCCACTAACATGTATGCCTTGTGATGGCAAGGTCTTTGTCTTCATTTACAATAAATGCATAAAAGCCAGGTTTAACTTCATCAATAATCCTGGACTCTCGTGCATTCAGGAAATGCTTGATGTGTTGAATTGCAAAGAGAAAGTGAGCTCCCTGGCTAGGGGCAGCTTCTTCTCTGCCACAGTCCCCTCCTCGCAAAAAGTGTGAGAGACTCTGCCTGAGACCACTGCTAAGTCTCTGGTGACACCTGAGACATGGAGGACTGTTCCCGCCAGTTGCTCACTTTCTTCTCAGGCCTCCCTCTCTCCCCTTTCTTGCTTTCTCCCTAGTAGTCTTCTTTTCTGCGTGTCTTAGTCCTCCAGGGTGCTGTAGCAAAGTACCACAGACTAAGTGGCTTAAAACCACATAGATTTATTCTCTCTCAATTATGGAGGCTAGGAATTCCAATTTAGGGAGTCAGCAGGGCTGTGTTCTCTCTGAAGGCTCTAGGGAAAGATCCGTCCTAGCCTCTTCCAGCTTCTGGTGGTCCCAGGCATTCCATTGCATCCTTTGGCTTGTAGATGCATCACTCTAATGTCTGCCTCAATCATCACATAGCTGTCTTCCCTGTGTGTCTCTCTGTGTCCCTCCTCTTCTATATGGACACCACTCAGAGGGGATTAGGATGCATCCTACTCCAGTATGACCTCAAGTTAACTTAGCCGAGACATCTTCAAAGACCCTATTTCCAAACAAGGTCATATTCATAGGTTATAAGCTGTAGGACTTGAGCATATCTTCATGGTGGGCAGGATTCAATCCATAGCACTTAATGTCCAGCAAGTCAATAATTCAGTTCCCTGATGTGCTGAAGTGCCCATGCTGTGCATCCAACACTTTTGTTCGTTCCACAATTCCTGAGCTCCAGGACTTCCAAGATGTATCTGTATTAAGAGTACTGCTATTTCCCCTTGAGAATCTCATAACCGGGCGGAGCAGAGAAACAGTACACAGAAAAGGACACTGCAATGTGGAGAGTGTGACAGTGAAGAGAGGGAGGGGGCCACAAGAGTACCTCCCAATGCATCAGCCACAAAGAGGGGGGAGGTGAGCCAGGGCCAACATCTGAGGGAGCAAGCTTCTGCGCTGGACTCTGCAGGCTCGTAGGAGTTCCACTGTGGGGTGTGGTGCAGGGGCTGAGGGGCCTGAGAGTGGGGCAATTCTGAACAACTCTAGGAGTTCAAGTCAGGCTACAGGGTGATCGAGGGTGAAGGGCCTTGTGACCAAGCTGAGGAGCTGGGACTGTGTCCAGAAGGCCTTGATGGGCTTTGAGAAGAAGAGCTGGTATCCTACATGTTTTAGAGAAGCACTCAGGTTGGTGACTCACCAGAGGAGGTGAGACAAGAGGCAGAGGGGCAGCCAGGGGCCTGGAACACAGATGAGGAGCTGAAGGAGGGAGGAGAGGTGGCCCTGCTGTTGGGATATGGCAGGTAGGAAGATGGACTACCTCTAAAATGCATTCTGTGGTTGCTCATCTTCTTAAGTAGGATCTGACATAATTTAACCTTTCTAGAAGATTACAGGATGGGTAGGAGTCCCTGGGTGGTACAAACAGTTAACACACTCGGCTGCTAAAAGGCTCCAAAAGGTTGGAGGTTCTAGTCCACCCAGAGGTACCTCAGAAGAAAGGCTCGGCAATCTACTTCCAAAAAATTGCCATTAAAAACCCTATGGAGCACAGCTCTACTCTGACACACATGGGGGCGCCATGAGTCAGAGTCTACTCAATGGCAACTGACTCCAGGATTGGTCATTGAGATGTTAGAAGCAGACCAGCCACTTCCAGCAGACTCTCTTAGCTGGGCCACTTTGGTGGTGTAACTGTAGTTTAAGATCTGTTCTCAGCCTGGCATGTCTGGAAATTCCAGGTTTTGAACCTAGCCTGAGCAGGTGAGGGTCAGAGGAGCTGAGATGAAGACTCACAAGAGGCTGATGTATAAGCCCGAGAGCCACCTTGTGAACTTGCAGTAGGTGATATGTCTTGTGATGACTAGAACATTCTTTTCCTTTATTCAGGCCACCCCTTCCTGCATCAGAGTAAAAAACAAATCAAGTTACAGGACACTGACTGGGCTTAAGGGTGACTTCACCTAAGCTATGAAAAAGGATAGTGAATTAGTCAGAAGGCGGTTCAGTAGTAGAGTTCTTGCCCTCGATGTGGGAGACTCGGATTCAATTCCGAGCCAACGCACCCCATGTGCAGCCACCACCCGTCTTTCACTGGTGCTTTTCAGGCTCCTAAGGCTCATGGAGGCCCTGGGCAGTAACAGTGGTTAAGCACTCGATTGCTAATTGAAAGGCTGGATGTTCAAGTCCAGCCAGAGGCACCTTGGAAGAAAGGCCTTGTGATCTACTTCTGAAAAATCGGCCATTGAAAACTCTATGGAGCACAGTTCTACTCTGACACGCATGGGGTCACTAAATCGGAATCAACTCGACAGCAACTGGTTTGGTGGTGTTCATTCTGATCAAGGTGCTGTCTGACGTCTCCATTGCATAATTACTCTTTTTGTTTAGCCTGGAACAAATAAGCAGTCTTATGCAGAGACACTTTAAGATCAGGCAAACCCCACTCCCTCCCCCCCAACCCCCGACAAGAGATAGCATCTGGGATGGTTCTTGCTTTACCTTTTCCTGCCACAATGATTGCATAGTGACAATTTCCCAGCCCCAGCACCCTCCTCACTTACTAATGCGTGCTCGTGTACCCAGAGCCCTCCATCCCTCATATGCTAACATTTATCTATGTATTGGTAGTACTATTGCCATGAGGCTCGTTAACAACCTTCATTATGCAGATAACACAACTTTGCTCACTGAAAGGGAAGAGGACTTGAAGCACTAACTGATGAAGACCGAAGACCACAGCCTTCAGTATAGATTACACCTCAACATAAAGAAAACAAAAATCATCAAAACTGGATCTGAGGACCCCGTGATAAACAGAAAAGATTGAGGTTGTCGAGGGTTTCATTTTACTTGGATCCACAATCAACAGCCATGGAAGCAGCAGTCAAGAAATCAGAAGATGCATTGCATTGGGCAAATCAGCTGCAAAAGACCTCTTTAAAGTATTGAAAAGCAAAGCTGTCACCTTGAGGACTAAGGCGCACCTGACCCAAGCAAGGGTGTTTCCAATCATATCAAATGCATGTAAAAGCTGGACAATGAATAAGGAAGGCTGAAGACTAATTGACGCCTTACAATTGTGGTGTTGGCGAAGAATATTAAATATACCTTGGACGGCCAAAAGAGCAAACAAATCTGTCTTGGAAGAAGTGCAGCCAAAATGCTCCTTAGCAGCAAGGATGGTGAGACTACGTATCACATACTTGGGACATGTTATCAGGAGAGACCAGTCCCTGGAGAAGGACATCATGCTTCGTAAAGTAGAAGGTCATCGAAAAAGAGGAAGACCCTCAACGAGATGGATTGACACAGTGGCTACAACAACGGGCTGAAGCACAGCAACAATTGTGAGGATGGCACCGATCGTGTAGTGTTTCGTTCTGTTGTGCGTAGGATCGCTTTGAGTCAGAACTGACTAGATGGCACCTAACAATATTGGTATGAACTCAAGCATCCCTATTTTAATGGCTTATAATTCATCTTGTATGTAATTATTTTGGTGCTCAGATTTAACCTATTTTTCATGGATTGGATTGAATTGTGTCCTCCAAAAATATGTGTATCAAATTGGTGAGGCCATGATTCCCAGTATTGTGTGATTGTCCTCCATTTCATGATTGATGTGATTTTCCTGTGGCTAATGAGGCAAGATTAGATTATGTTAAAGAGGATTAGGGTGGGATGCATCACCCTTACTCAGGTCACATCCCTGATCCAGTGTAAAGGCAGTTTTTCCGGGGTATGGCCTGCATCACCTTTTATCTTACAAGACATGAAAAGAAAGCGAGCAGAGAAGGGGGGACCTCATACCACCAAGAAAGCAAAGCAAGGAGCAGAGCATGCCCTTTGGACCTGAAGTCCCTGGGCAGAGAAACTCCAAGACCACGGGAAGATTGGCGATAAGGACCTTCCTCCAGAGCCAACGGGGAGAAAGGCTTCCCCTGGAGCTGGCACCCTGAATTCGGAGTTCTAACCTACTAGACTGTGAGAGAATAAAGTTTTTGTTGAAGCCATTTGTCATAGACTGAATTCTGTCCCCCCAAAATATCTGCCAACTTGGCTAGGTCACGATTCCCTTGCAAGATTGTATGGTTGTCCACCATTTTATCTTCTGATGTGATTTCTCCATGTGTTGTAAATCCTATCACTATGATGTAATAAGATGGATTAGTGGCAATTATACTGAATAGGTCTACAAGATTAGGTAGTGTCTTAAGCCAATCCATTTTGAGATATAAAAGAGAGAAGTTAGCAGAGAGACATGGGGACCTCATACCACCAAGAGAGCAGTGCCGGGAGCAGAGCACATCCCTTGGGCCTGAGGTTCCTGAGATACTCCCAGACCAAGGGAAGACTGATGCATCACAAGGACCTTCGTCCAGAGCTGACAGAGACAGAAAGACTTCCCCTGGAGCTGACACCCTGAATTTGGACTTGTAGCCTACTCAACTGTGAGAAAATAAACTTCTCTTTGTTAAAGCCATCCACTTGCGGTATTTCTGTTATAGCAGCACAAGATGACCACGACACCAACCACTTTTGGTATTTCTGTTATAGCAGCACTGGATAACTAAGACACCATTAAAGGGGACTGTGAGAGCCTGTGTCCTTAGGAAAAGCCCCCATCATTTCTTGAGCAGGTCTTTACTTTATGGTATAACAAGATGCTTCAGGCTCATCTTGTGCCTAGCCTGCCTCAGCCCTGGAATCAGCCATTTCTTCAAAGAACACTAGTTCCTTTTAATGGTATTAGAGACTAAGATCCGGGTGCCAGGTGTGCTCATTGCTACTGGGATGCCTTTTCTTCTTGGCTCTTTCAGCACACATATCTAGGCAATAAATGAACATATATACACATAAACCTACACACATGCACATAGGCACACACACATACATATACGTGTGCATATACACATATGCGTATATTCACATTTTTTAGAAATCAGGGGTTCTTTCTATGCTTGAATTTTAGGCACTTTCCAACATTTTGCAATTACAAATAATACTGAATGAATTACTTTCTGTGTTTATACTTTTATCTTACTAGAGGCGTAACTTGAAGGTAAATTCTTAGAAGTGGAATTTCTGTGACACGAGGTAAATGCAACATAGCTTTATTGGATATTGTCAAATTCTTCTCTAAAGGGTTTGTACCATTTTATAATGCAACAATCACTTTTTTTTAAAAGAACTTTAAATAAAATTTCCCAAGCATAAATATATCTGTATTAATGAAAAAATATTTGTTGAGTTTTCAGGAAGTAATTTGGTTCACCCAACTGGAATTGGGTTTTTTTTTTTGCCTCTAGGTGCTGCTTTCCCCTCAGGTGATGAACTTGGCAATATATAATATCTAATTATGCTTCTATAGTCTTGTCTCCTAAATTGAGTATGTAAATTTTGAACCCAGTATTTGTCTACATTAGGTGATAAAATATACAGGAAAGAAATCAGTCAAAAGCACACATGGTTTCTATTCTCAATTCTATCTTGTTCTTGCTCTGTGAATTTGAGAAAGTCGTTCAATATTACTAAGCTTCTGCTTCCTCATCTGTAAAATGGGGACAAAAATATTTGCCTGACAATAGGTTTGTTTTAAGGGTCAAATGTGTGTGTCTTTTACAGGCATAAATGTCAAATTGTTTTCAACCCAACCAACCCAGTGCTGTTGAGTCGATTCTGACTCATAGCGATCCCTATAGGACAGAGCAGAACTGCCCCATGGACTTTCCAAGGGGCGCCTAGTGGATTTGAGCTGCTGACTTTTTGGTTAGCAGTGGTAGCTTTTAACCACTACGCCACCAGGGTTTCCCAAATTGCTATGTGTTTGTATAAATGTATTCATCTTTTTATATATCATCTCTATAAGTCTATAGTTTGTGAAACATCACCCTTCCAAGACATTAAGAGGAAAGAACATTTAACTGAAATTTAGGAAGCCTGCATTTTTTTTTTTTTTTTTTTCATTTTTAGCCTCACACTGTTAACGCCTTGTTTAACTCTAGTAATGCTATTTCACCTCCCTGGATTTTCCACTTTTATAAAATGAGAGTACTGAAGTAGTACACCTGTAAGATTCTTCTTGACTCTAAAAAGTTCTACGATTCTTCAAGCAACTTATTTTAAGCAGACAGTGAGTGTACTATAAGGTTTTAGAGAAATTCCAAGCCCCCTCTTAAAGGTCTCTAGTAAGAAATAAATTATTTGAAAATGGAGCTTTTAACAAAGAGAGCTCCTATACTTCCTTAAAGTCTAAGAACATTTTTCCACTTAGGAGGTATGGGGACAGATATCTTTGATCTAGTGTAAAGTACTTAGGATTTTTTCTTGCCTCTCCATAAGATCTAGAATAATTATTTTGAGCCGAGTTGGTTATTCCTTTAAAGAGAGAGAGAAGTCTACTTTGTTTTGTAAGACTATACTGTTAAACCTACTCCTGTCACTGTCCCACACTCAACTCAGGTGACCAAGAAAAGGATGAAACTCCTCATTTGGTAGAACTGGAAAGTAAAGAATGGAGTGCGGAAAAAGGAGCAAAGATATCAATGCTGCTAACATCATTTTTAAATTCTTTTTCCTCAAAGTTGTGACACTCTGTTCCTAAAAAGGGAAACTCTTCTGGAATAGGATTCACCTGGCTGGGTAGACCAAGCTACTACCTGCTATGAATTCCATGAAATAGCACACAGCTCTCTCTGATTTTGTTATTGTTCTTTGCCTTTGAGTTGGCTCCAACTCATGGCCACCCCATGTACAACAGAATGAAATGTTGCCTGGTTCTGTGCCATCTTCATGATCATTGGTATTTTGAGTCTGTTGTTATGGCTATTGTGTTAATTCTTCTCATTGAGTGTTTTCCTTGTTTTCACTGATCCTCTACCTTACTATAGGGTCGCCATGAGTCGGAATCAACTTGATGGCAGTGGGTTCTACTTTACCAAATATGATGTTCTTTTCTAGCAACTGGTCTTTCCTGATGACTTGTCTAAAGTAAGTGAGCCGAAGTCTCGCCATCCTCACTACTAAGGAACATTCTGGTGGTATTTCTTCAAAGACTGATTTGTTCATTCTTCTGGCCATCCACGGTATATTCAACATTTTTTGCCCTTGTGAGTAAAGATGAGTTAAGAACCTTCAACCCTAGCCAGGTCTACCATGCAATCCTTCTACATGTCTCTTGCATTCTCCCAGTGGCTCATAAAAACCTCTCTACTCTTTGCAACGCTTAACCCCACCTGGCCCCCACACTGCAACTGGGAAGCCAGCAGTACCGCAGGGAGCTCCTTCCTCTTTCCACCTATACGCAGTCAAACACGAGGCCATGGAATGTCTGTGCCCAACTCTCACCCAAATGAGTCTTCCCCTTACGGTCCCCATTGACTTGATGTCAGCCCACATCATTTTCAAGTGAGACCTTTATGTCTCCCTTCTTCAGTATTGCTCTCCCGCTCACACCCAGGTATATTTTTACAAAATGGAGATCTGACCATATCAGCTTAGCATCACTCAATAACTCCCATAAGACAAAGTCAAACCACATGTGAACCACAAAGCCTTTAGTGCCAGCTCTGGCTGACCTCTCCAGCCTTGTCCTCCTCCACCTGCCTTGTGCTCCTGTTCTCACCTACACTGACACCCGGAGTTCCCCAAACAGGTCATGTTCTCTCACGTCATCCTACCTTTACCACACGCTTGCCTCTGCCTGGACATCCTGTGGAAGCTATGCCAGAAGAAAATCGCCTGGCCGATTGATTCCCTCATCAGAGTGCAGCTTGGGGACACCACTTCATGGATGTTCCCCTCAGTCTGTCCTCCTCATGGGATGCCATTAGGTTCTGTCCTCTGATCCTGTAGCAGCACACACCTATGCCCAGGCATACTTTATCCCTTGGCATTATGCACTTGTGTTTTTGTGAGGGTCTATGTATGTGAATCCATAAGTAATGGGTTCTGGTAGAAGACCCTGAACACCCAACTTCCTGTTCTCACAGGACAGTGAGTCCAAGCTGCCTGTCAAGGGCTCAGCAATGCCAGGTCCAGGGCCTCTTCTATCTCTTGGCCTTTTCCTCTTACTCACCCCTTTGTGGACAGGAGATCCAGGTACCATCTTGTGTTCAAGGTATGATGATGAAGGAAGAAAAGCTGGTATCAATCAACATGTTTTCCTCTTATCAGGAACAACAAAGCCTTTCTCAGAAACCTTCAGCAGATTGCTTACAGCTCGTTGATTACTTACAGAGATGTACTGCTGCCTCACCTAGCTGAAAGAACAGTCAGTAAAATGCCTCTCTCACCTGGGGCTCCACACATTGCCTCCCGAAAAAAGTCAGGGCTCTGTTGGAAAGGGAGAGGGAGAAGGGCACTTGGAAATGTCACTAGCAGTGTCTGAATGCAAGAGCAAGACAAGGTCTCTTGACCTCTGTCTCCAGCACCCAACACACTGGCTCACACAGATGTACAATCACCATTTGTCAGCCCTCAGAAAAACCTAAAGAATCCTCAAGAAAACTGCTGAAACTAATAGAAGAGTTTAGCAGAGTATCAGGATACAAGATAAACATACATAAATGAGTTGGAGTCCTCTACAACAACAAAGAGAGCACTGAAGAGGAAATCGCCAAATCAATACCATTTACAATAGCCCCCAAGAGGATAAGATACTTAGGAATAAATCTAACCAGAGGTATAAAACACCTATACAAGGAAAACCATAAGACACTACTGCAAGAAACCAAAAGAGACCTACATAAGTGGAAAGCATACCTTGCTCATGGATAGGAAGACTCAACATTGTAAAAATGTCTATTCTACCCAAAGCGATCTATAGATACAATGCAATCCCAATCCAAATACCACTGACATTTTTTAATGAGATGGAGAAACAAATCACCAACTTCATATAGAAGGAAAAGAGGCCCAGGATAAGTAGAGCATTACTGAAAAAGAAGAACAAAGTGGGAGGCCTCACGCTACCTGATTTTACAGCATATTATGCTGCCATAGTAGTCAAAACAGCCTAGTACTGGTACAACAACAGATACATAGACCAATGGAACAGAATTGAGAATCCAGACATAAATCCATCCACATATGAGCAGCTAATACTTGACAAAGGCCCAAAGTCAGTTAAATGGGGAAAAGACAGTCTTTTTAACAAATGGTGCTGGCATAACTGGATATCCATCTGCAAAAAAATAAAACAAGACCCATACCTCACACCATGCACAAAAATCAACTCAAAATGGATCAAAGACCTAAATATAAAATCTAAAATGATAAAGATCATGGAAGAAAAAATAGGTACAACACTAGGAGCCCTAATATATGGCATAAAAAAAACCATAAGCAGTACACAAAGCATTACTAGAAATGTACAAACACCAAAACAGAAGTTAGATAACTGGGAGTTCCTAAAAATCAAACACCTATACTCATCAAAAGACTTCACCAAAAGAGTAAAACGACTGCCTACAGACTGGGAAAAAGTTTTTAGCTATGACATTTCCCATCAGCGTCTGATCTCTAAAATCTACGTTACTGCAAAAACTCAACTACAAAAAGACAAATAACCCAATTAAAAAATCTGCAAAGGATATTAACAGGCACTTCACTAAAGACATTCAGGTAGCTAACAGATACATGAGGAAATGCTCACGATCACTAGCCATTAGAGAAATGCAAATCAAAACTACAATGAGATTCCATCTCACTCCAACAAGGCTGGTGTTAATCCAAAAAACACAAAATAATAAATGTTGGAGAGATTGTGGAGAGACTGGAACACTTACATATTGCTGGTGGGAATGTAAAATGGTACAACTACTTTGGAAATCAATTTGGCGCTTCCTTGAAAAGCTAGAAATAGAACTACCATAGGATCCAGCAATCTCACTCCTTGGAATATATCCTAGAGAAATAGGAGCCTTTACACGAACAGGTATATGTTTACTGCAGCACTGTTTACAATAGCAAAAAGATAGAAGCAACCAAGGTGCCCATCAATGGATGAATGGATAAATAAATTATGGTATATTCACACAATGGAATACTATGCATCAATAAAGAACAGTGATGAATCTGTGAAACATTTCATAATATGGAGAAATCTGTAAGGCATTATGCTGAGTGAAATTAGTCAGTTGCAAAAGGACAAATATTGTATGAGACCACTACTGTAAGAACTCAAGAAAGAGTTTAAACACAGAAGAAAATATTCTTTGATGGTTACGAGAAGGGGGAGGGACGGAGGGAGCGAGAGGAGTTTTCACTAATTAGATAGTAGATGAGAACCATTTTAGGTGAAGGGAAAGACAACACACAATAGAGACGAGGTCAGCACAACTGACTAAACCAAAAGCAAAGAAGTTTCCTAAATAAATTGAACACTTCAAAGGCCAGCATAGCAGGGGCAGGGGTTTGGTGACCATGGTTTCAGGAGATATCTAGGTCAACTGGCATAATAAAATCTCTAAAGAAAACATTGTGCATCCCGTTTTGGAGAGTGGTATCTGGAGTCTTAAATGCTAGCAAGCAGCTGTCTAAGATGTGCCAATTGGTCTCAACCCACCTGCAGCAAAGAAGAATGAAGAACACCAAAGACACAGGGTAATTATGAACCCAAGAGACAGAAAGGGCCACATAAATCAGAGATTACATAAGCCTGAGACCAGAAGAACTAGATGGTGCCTGGCTACAACTGATGACTGCCTTGACAGGGAGCATAACAGAGAATCCCTGATGGAGCAGGAGAACAGTGGGACAGAGACCTCAAATTCTCGTAAGAAGACCAGACTTAATGGTCTGACTGAGACTAGAAGGACCCCAGAGGTCATGGTCCCCAGACCTTCTATTAGCCCAAGACAGGAACCATTCCCAAAGCCAACTCTTCACCCAGGGATTGGACTGGACTATAAAATAGAAAATGATACTGGTGCGGAGTGAGCTCCTTGGATCAAGTAGACACATGAGTCTATGTGGGCAGCTCCTGTCTGGAGGGGAGATATGAAGGCCAAGGGGGACAGAAGCTGGCTGAATGGACACAGAAATACAGGGTAGAGGGAAGGAATGTGCTGTCTCATTAAGGGGAGAGCAACTAAGGGTATATAGCAAGGTGTATGTAAGTTTTTGCATGAGAGACTGACTTGATTTCTAAACTTTCACTTAAAGCACAATGAAAATTAAAAATAAATAAATAAATATTTGTCAGCCCTCATCCATTGCTGGTGGGAATGTAAAAAATGATACAGTCGCTGTGGAAAACAGTTTGGCGTTCCTCAGGAAGTTAAACGTAGAACCACCAGATGACCCAGCAATCCCAATCCTAGGTAGGCACCCAGAAGAAGTGAAAGCAGGAGTGAAAACAGAAATTTATACACCAACGTTTATTGCAGCGCTTTTCACAATAACCGAAAGGTGGAAACAACGGACGTGCCCATCAACAGATGAATGGGCACGCACAATGTGGTCTATACATACAATGGAATGCCACTCAGCCATACAGAGAAACGAAGTCCTGATGGCTGCCACACCATGATGAACCTTGAAAACATCATGCCGAGCAAAATAAGTCAGTCTCAAAAGGACAAACACTGTGATCTCACTTATATGAAATAAGCAAATATATAGAAACCAAAAATTATTAGCAGTTATCAGGGATGGGGGGAGGGGGAGAGGGAGAGTTTTGGCTTAGGGGCAGTGAGTTTGTTCCTGATGGTGAAATAACTGGGAAAAGGGTAACTTTGTACAACTTAAGGAGTGGAATCAATGTCGCTGAATTATACATGGAGAAATTGCCGAAACAGCCTATGTTTTGTTGTGTATATTTTCACCATGATAAAAAAAAATTGTCAGATCAAAGTAAAAGGGACTTCTGGTTTTACCACTTAAATTGTCATCCCTCATAGAATAAAGTTATTTTCTAATGGCCACCAGGCAGGAGTTAAATATAGTAGACATTGCTGTGGTCATACTGAACACGTTTTAATTTGGTGTAAAGTTTTTGTTTGTTTGTTTTCCCAATGACTTCAATTTCATCATAAGATTTCACTCTTAGTTCCACATTAATGACTAAATTTTGGTCACTTTAGGCAAAAAGAGTTATTACATATCAAAATATCGGAATTTTAAAACAACAACTGATGTGCTATTACAAAAACAGTACTGGAGATTAGAGGCTAACGCTTTTATGTAATACAGGCAAGAGTTGTCCAAAAAAAAAAAAAGAAAGAAAAAATTGTTAGACCTAATCAAAAGCCAAAATAAAAAATTGTCCCTTCCTGTGGATAATGAAAGATAGGATTTTCCCCCAAGTTAAAATGGATTACCTGGTGAGCAACTATGTACCTTTGGAAAGACGTGAGTGTCTTATAACATGTAAGGAGAGCATACCATGGAATTGTGCTAAAAAGCAGAGATCTTTGAGAATGTGCCTGGCATTCTGTTGCTTTACTAAGGGTTGGAAGTCTTCCGACTCCTCTTCCCCGGTGCTATCTGTAACAACTTAACACAAAGTTTGTGTTACAAGTGAAAACTAAATAAATAAACATGTCATTGAAATTTGTGGAGTTGCTCCTTTCAGATTTGAGATCATTCTCAACGCCCTTGCTAGGGCTGGAAATGTTAAAGACTCTCTTGGGAATCCAGAATTTTCCATTGAGAATTATGAAGACTTGCACAGACGTACGATTAAAAGAACATGCTGTCACAACGGGTAAACTGTTCATGATTTGATCTTTGATCAAAAAATTTTTTCAATTACTTCTTTTGTTAACCATAGCACTATTAAAATAAAGATGAATGTATACAGTGAGTGTTGTAAGAAGTTTATGGTGGTATGTATGTGCACATGTTCAACTTGGTCAAAGAACAAAGATGGAAAATGTTATCCAAATGCGTATCTGAGGAAATTCTATACAAATCGAGGAAAGGTGGTAATAAACATTTTTAATTCATTTCAAACGTCTCTTAGTCCCTTTTATAAAAAATAAAGCTGCTCATGTCTACCCATTGTCTTTAATATCTTAAGACAAATTTATCTTAAAATATGCTGAAGGTATAGTGGCCTGGGGACCATAGTTTCAGGGGCCAGCTAGGTCAATGGGCATAACAAAATGTATTAATAAAACATTCTGCATCCCACTTTGGTGAGAGGTGTCTGGGGCCTTGAATGCTACCAAGTGGCCATCTAAGGTGCATAAATTGGTCTCAACCTACCTGGAGCAAAGGATAATGAAGAACACCAAAGAAGTATGATAAAGATGAGCCCAAGAAACAGAAAAGGCCACATAAACCAGAGACTACAGCAGCCTGAGACCAGAAGAACTAGATGGTGCCCGGCTACCACCGATCACTGACCTGACAGGGAACACAATAGGGAATCCCTGACAGAGCAGGAGAACAGTGGGATGCAGATCTCAAATTCTTGTAAAAAGACCAGGCTTAGTGGCCTGACTGAGACCAGAGGGACCCCGAGAGTCATGGTCCCTGGACGCTTTTAGCCCAAGACCGGAACCATTCCTGAAGCCAACCCTTCAAACAGATATTAGACTGGACTATAAGACAGTAAATGATACTGGTGAGGAATGAGCTTCTTGGTTCAAGCAGACAACATGAAACCATGCAGGCAGTTCCTGTCTGGAGGCCAGATGAGAAGGCAGAGGGGGGCAAGAGCTGGTTGAATGGTCACAGGGAATACAGGGTGGAGAGGAGACATGTACTGTCTCATTACGGGGAGAGCAGCTAACGGTACATAGCAAGGTGTGTATAACTTTTTGTATGAGAGACTGACTTGATTTGTAAACTTTCACCTAAAGCACACACACAAAAAAAATGCTGAAAATAGCTAATAAAATATTTCAACTGCAAGAATTGTAAAAGGAAACTGTATAAACAGCAGAGTTAATAGGTGACAGGAAATGGGAAAGATGCAACAATATGGGAAGAAAAATTAGGAAGAAAAAAGAAAATCAGAAGTATGGCCAGAGGTTATATCAGCCCATATGAAAATATTGTTGTTGATGTTAATTGCCATCGAGTCGGCTCTGACTCTTGGTGACCCCACTTACAACAGAGTGAAATGTCGCCTGGGCCTGGGCCATCTTCACAATCGTTGGTATGCTCGAGTTTATTGTGGAGGCCACTGTGTATTTTGAGTGTCTTCCAACCTAGGGGACTCATCTTCCAGCATTGTATGGGTACAATGCTCGTTGTGATCCATAGATAATACATGGGCTAATTTTCAGAAGAAAATCACCAGGCCTTTCTTTCCAGTCTGTCTTTATCTGGAAGCTCCACTGAAACCTGTCTACCATGGGTGACCCTGATGGTATTTGAAATACCGGTGACATAAGCTCCCAGCATCATAGCAACACACAAGCCATCACAGTACAACAAACTGACAGATGAGTAGAGAATGTGAAAATGTATGTAAGGTAAATTCTTCCCACAGTCTCCAACCATCCAATCGCCACCGCTGGTTATGAAGAGTTAGAATGTGAAGATCAGACTTACAAGCAAACACTCTCCTGTTATCTGTGTTCTGCCTCATCCTAGTCACCTATGGATCTTTCTCTCGTTTGCTTAGTCATCCCAGACATATTCACTGAGCTCTGCCCATGTCCCAGGCACCAAGCTGAACACACTGGAAGATACACAGGCCTGGCCAACGACCCTGAGGAGCTCACGTTGTTGGGGGTGGAGAGATGGAAGACAACGAGAAGGGTAGTATACTCAAGTCAACACATAATTACCAGTTGCAATATGGGCTCTGGAGGGAAATTGCATGGTGCCATCATAGGTCATAGTAAGGCTGTGTGTGTTGGGTTGTGGTGGAAATGGTAAGAGAAGAGTTCTTTGCGCAAGTGGCATTTCTGGCAGGACCTAGAAAAAGAGTATTGGCTTAAGCAGGAGAGAAGAAAGAGAGCAGAAGATGGCTCCAGGTGGAGGGAGCAGCGTGTGAGGCTGCTCAAGAGAGAAAGAGCTTGGTGCTTTCTAGAGACTGAGAGGAGGTGTGCAATGGGCAAGGCAGGCTGTGGAGAAGCTGAGGCTGAAGGGACGGAAAAAATCAGACAATATAATGTCTGGTAATCTGTCTGTCATACTCTGGTAGCTCGTGTGTTGCTGTGATGCTGAAAGCTATGCCACTGGCATTTCAAATACCAGCAGGGTCACTCATGGTGGACAGGTCTCAGCAGTGCTTCCAGACTAAGAAGAAAGGCCTGGTGATCTATCTCCAAAAATCAGCCAGTAGAAACCCTGTGGATCACAACATAACACGGTCTGATACAGAGCTGGAAGGTGAGCCCCACGCAGCGGACAGGAGATGAGCCCCACAGGGCGGACCGCGCTCAAAACGCACCGTGGCTCCTACAGTGGACTCAAGCGTGCCAATGGTCATGAAGACGGCACAGGACTGGGCAACCTTTTGTTCTGTTCGTACATGGGGTTGCCAGGAGTCACAGCCACCGGAAGGCAGCTAATAACAAATCTGTGCTCAAGATTTGGCTTACCCTAGGGCAGCAGGTGACTGTCATAGGGCTTTAAGCAGTAAGGTGACACAGACAGATGTGCTTTCTTTCCCCAAAGGCCGAGCAGTTTCAGCTGCTCCTATCCATGCAGTCAGTCCAACATTACCTGTGCAAGTTTTAGATAGCAAACGGAGAGTGTGCTAGACACCGTGCCTTGCTCCAAGACTTAGGACACAAAAGAACAGGCTCTTGAAAACAAATTAACTGTGGCTCACTCAGAAGAAGAGACTGTTGGGGTTCCTAAGGGGCCAAGCAAATGGGAATGAGAAGGGACTGAGGAACACAAGCCCAAAGAGGCAAATGTGGATCCAGGGGAGGTTGGAGAACCCACAAGGAACCAATGTTGTGGCTGAAATCATGGCCAAATCCATCCCCTTCCTTCCCAGTGAAAGAACTATGGCCAGACGTAGCTGTACATTCCCCACCTCCCTCACAGCTGGATATGGTCTCTTGCCAAGTTCTCAGCAGTCACAGTCATGTGAGCAGAAGAAGTAGATGCTCCTGGCCCAACAAGGCAGAAAGCACCTAGGTATGTCTGCCACACCTCTCATCTTTCCTGCAAACTATGTGTCTGTGAGTAGGCCTGCCTCAGTAGCCACGAGCTGCCCACCTGAAATACGCACTTCAGAGAGAAGGATGAGTCCCATCTTTGTACCACTTTATTGCGGCATCAACAAATCCTTTCACACTCTCGGATGGGGGCAGAGGACTTGCACCCAAGCCAAGACCTGTGGACAGTGGGGTCTGACCCCAGGCCCAGGGTGGGCTTGGGCAGAGAGGGGCACAGTGCTCTGGTCATTAGTGATGTGAAGATGATGCAGGACTGGACAACATTTCATTCAGTTGTACATAAAGTCACATGAGTCAGAGCTGAGGATAGAGAATACCAGGTCACTGGCCAGACGTTACCGGTCCAAGGTTACAGGAAGGTCTAGACGCCAGACTGCAACAGAGAATAACAAGGTCTTCATCTTTTTAGCCACCAACCATCTGTCCGTCTGCTGTAGTGTGGTTGCTTGTATGTTGCTGTGATGCTAAAAGCTAAGCCACTGGTATTTCAAATACCAGCAGGGTCACCCATGGTGGTCAGGTTTCAGCAGAGCTTCCAGACTAAGACAGACTAGGAAGAAAGACCTGGTGATCTACTTCGGAAAATCAGCCAGTGAAAACCCCGCCGATCACAACAGAATATTGTCCAATATAGTGCTGGAGCATAAGTCCCCCAGGTTGGAAGGCACTCACAACACATAGCGGCCACAACAACGGACTCCAGCTCACCAACCATCTTCAAGATGGCGCGGGACCAATGTTGCATTCATTCTGCTGTACTTGGGGTCACCAGGAGTTGGAAGGTGTAACAACAGGAGGTCCTGCCAAAGCTCCCCCACCACCAGGGGTGCCGCAGCGCTGCAGATGAGCGGCAATGTCCCTGCCACAGGCGATCACGATCCACCATCTGCCACGCTGAGACGTAAGCAGCTAAGGAGAGAGGCTAAGCAATGGCTGCCACGTCGTTCAGTCCTATCCCACAGGATGGCTTTCTAGCCCATTCAGAAATGAGTAAATGACAGGCTTCTCAACCAGCCGGATGGATTCAGGGAGGGTGGGTCCCGGCTGGTCTGGGGATCCAAGTGCGGTGGTGGTCTGGGCTGTCTGTCCCCACTCTGGCTGCATGGGGCCTCTGACCATCCAGACTCTCCACTGGCCAGTCCAGGTGCCTCCTCCCAGAGCCCCGAGTTGGGTGGGGGACCCTGTGGACGCGCAGAGGACACACTGCAGAGGCCCTGGGTCTTGTGCACATGGAGACCCTCATACCTCTTTCCATTCTCCCGAAGAGTTCTTAACAGAAAACCCTCTTGCTCTAGAATGTTCTGAGTTGGGGACCTGGAGAGCTGCAGGGGTTAACGCGCCCTCCCTGGTCCCACCCTGCTTGTTGGGCCCCATCTCCCAAAGCGGGGGGGGGAGGGCGGCTGAGCTCTGTATCAATGCAGCCTGGGTGCCCCGGCCAGGATGGGTAGGAGGACGCAGAGGCGGGACGGGGAGCGCTGGGGGAGGAGAAGAGGGAGAATTGAGAGGGAGGCGGGGAAGTGCGGGGGTGCGAGGCGCGGGGGGGACCGAGAGGACGCAGGGGAGGTGCGGGGGCGAAGCTGGAGGATGCTAAGAGCGGCTGGAGAGGCGAAGAGGCGCTGGGGGCGGCAGGGACGCGGGGGAGCACAGGGGGACAGGGGCGCGCAGGGAGTGGAGGGTTTCGTGGGGCGCACCAGGGGGACGCGGGCGCGCCGAGGGCGGCTGGGCGCTGCGCCCGGGAGTCGGGCGGCGCGGCTCCCCCGGAGTCCCCCTACCTCCCCCTTCTAGCTCCCCCGTGCTGACGTCAGCGCCGCTTGCGTCAATGCCCCGCTGACACAAGGCTTTTTTTTTTCTTTCTCGCTGCTTTTTCTCAATGAGCGCATCCGGGCGGGGCTATCATCAGACTCAGAGACCCGCGGGGGCGCCGGCACGTGGACGCACCCCCGCAGAGAGGAGGGGGCCGCAGGGCCTTCGTTCCCCCGGGAAAGTGCCGGTTCATCTCTGCATTTGGGGACGCGGGTGTGAGCAGGGCAGGGGTGCTGTGCGTCTGCCCTTGGAGTGCAGCGCAGAGCCTTCTCCATTCAGGGGCCATCTCGGCGGTGCTTCTCGGCCAGCGCCCCCAACACCACACATAACACTAAAAGACGGAATTTTGCGGCAAATCGGGCAGCCAGGAGGGTCTGACAGCTCTGCCCAGCTGCTTCGACCCAAATCGATGCTGGAGGTGCCGGTCTATCTTTGGTTGCATCTCCTACCTGGGTTTCCATTTGTGTTCTTGACACAAAACACCACACTAGCTATGAGTGCAAATCGCGGGGCAAGCGCGTCAGCAGGAAAGGGGCCTGCGGTGGGGAATCCGGAAGGCGTTCGCACAGCTCGCCCCCTCCCCACCCCCGACCCTGGGCGTGCAGATTCCCCAGGAGATAAAAGCCCTCGGACAAATGTCCCTGTGGGCGTCCTTGGTCTCCACCACCCAGGCGGGTTGTCCTGTCGCCACTGGGAGCAGAGAAACTAGGTGAACTAGGGTGGGGGAGGGAGTCTCACACCCTTTATAAGGGGTTCACCACAGCGTGCACGCAGGTTTTTCATGGGTGCTGAGCACTAAGGCGATGGGTAGGCTCCCTTTGGGAGGGAGGCACCCAGCTTAGAGACGGGACACAGTGGACATGCGGTCCACCTCTCTGGGAACCACCCTTCTGCAGCTGCCACATATTTCGGACTGGTCAGCCACTCTGAGTGGTGATAAACCCACTGCCAACTCGTTGATTCAGCTCATAATGACAGCATAGGACAGAGTAGCACGGCCCTACAGGGTTTTCAAGGCTATGAGTTGGAATCTACTCCACAGCAACGGGTTTGGTTTGTTTGTTTTTTAATCTTCACGGAAGCAGGTTGTTATTAGCTGCCATTGAGTCGTTTCCAACTCAAGGCAACCCTCTGTACGACAGAAGGAAACACTGCCTGGTCCTGCACTATCCTCACAATCATTATGCTTGAGCCCATCATTGCAGCCCCTGTGCCAATCTATCTAGTTGAGGGTCTTCCTCTCTTGCCGACCCTCAGCTTTAGCAAGCATAATGTCCCTCTCCAGGGATTGATCCCTCCTGACAACATGTCTAAAGTATGTGAGACGAAGCCTCGCCATCCTTGCTGCTAAGGAGCATTCTGGCTGTACTTCTTCCAAGGCAGCTTTGTTCTTCCTTCTGGCAGTCCATGGTCTATTCAATATTCTTTGACAATACCACAATTCAAAGGCATTGATTCTTCTTCGGGCTTCCTTATAATGGAAGCAGGTGGCCAGGTCTTTGCTCCTGTGGAGCTACTAGTAGGTTGGAACCTCGCCCTTTCAGTTAGCAGCCAGGCGCTTAACCTCTGCGCCACCAGGGCTTCTCCCAGTGATAGAAAGCTCTGCAAGTCCGTCATCTGGTCACTCTCAAGGCAGGTCTCCAAGAGCCACCCTGCGTGTGGTCCCACAGCCTCTGCAGGCTCAGGACAAAGTGTCAGAGCACAAAGCATCACCTGATTAAAAGCACGGGCTTGCCAGGAACACAGCAGCCTCACAATACAGTGCTAACGAACTGTGGCCTGATTTCTGGTAAATTCATAATAATTTTAATCCCCTTTTCCCTGTCTGTGGCCTCCATTAACCCAAACTTCTTTAAAGGCCATAAAAGATACCCTGGGGCAGAGTATGTATTTTGTTCTTGCAAATTTCAGACCTTGTCCAGTCTTGAGTCAGGGTTTTCTCTGCTGCCAATCGCAACAGCAAAGTTTCCAGGTCTGGAGACCCAGGCGTGTGAACTGCCATAGACAGGGGAGGGGACCCAACCGTCTGTTTTCCTGCCACAGCCGCCTGGGATCCATGCTGATTTCAGCTGGAGGGACATAACCCTGTCATCTCCGCTCTCAGTGCATTTGAACAGCAGGAGCGCACTCTGGGTTTGCGTGAACTTCTTGCAGTAGCTCTTAAGTAAGCTATTGCCAGTTAAGGGAGGCAGGCTCTGTGTCTGAAGGAATGATAACATCAAAACAAAAAAAAAATCAACTTCCCACCAATTCCCACATTTTTTCACTCCAGTGAGTTAGGGGAGAGGAGAGACCTGGAGAGGGGGCTCTGGAGATGCTGAAAAAGGAAGTTGGAAAAAAAAAAAACTGAGTATCTGCATATCGTTTGTTTGTATCATTAGAATGTGACCTCGATGCCAAGCGGGAGGGAAGTCTTTTCTATTCAAGCTGGTACCTAGAAATGTTGGGGGTGCTCAATGAACAAGGAACTGGCATGAGGACCCTGCAGACTTAGGGCAGTGTGGCAAATACCCCCTCCATCACTCCATGTTGGAGCCCATATTCCCATGGGAATGATAGCTGACTGAGCCCAGCAGAAGTCCATGAGGTGACATAGGTATAAATCCTGTATTCAAATGGTGATTGCTGCATTGCAAGGCGCCATCTGGGCTATCAGCATATGGCATAAAATAAGTTAAAATTGGTCCGAATGCAAAATGATTTCCATACAAAATTACAGCGGCTTTCAGAAGTAGGGCTACCAGAGAGTTTTGGGCTCCTGAATTGCTCCTAAGGAAGGGGGGAAGGATGCATTTTGCAAACCTGTAAAGATACAGATGTGCGGGAAGGGGAGCAGGTACCTGCTCTGGGGGAAGGAGATGGGCCTGGGCAGAGCAGAGCAGAGCACTGACATTTGTCAAGAACGAGATGGAGCAGCAGATGCCTGGGGAGGGGGGGGGTGGCACCGCATCAGAGGGCAGGGCCCCTGATCCCGGCCAGGTGAGGCACAGACACACAGTGCTCTCTAAAGAGCTCAACAGGAGGGCACAGCCACCTTCACGGAGAGACAGGACAGTCAGTGCCCAGGCTGGAACACCTCCTCCCTCAGAGAAGTGAGCTGCTGGAGCAGAGAGCTGAGACACTGAGGATGCGGAGGCTGGCTCGGCAGCCGCCTGCTCCTGACTCTCCAGCCAGTGGAGGCACAGTAAACAAGACACGTCACTGATAGCACTGCCAGCAGGGGGGAGCGCCGTCACTGAGGACTGGCCATGCTTGGTCTGCAATGGAAAGTGAACTCTTATGTCCTTTCCTGTCCTTGGCCTCTAGGAGAAGGACTCTACACTGTATTGTGCTCATGTGTGTGTGCGTGTGTGGATATGTGCGTGTGTGCATGTGTGCGCTTGTGTGTGTGCTTGTGTGTGCATGTGTGTATGCATACGTGTGCATGAGTGTGCTTGTGTGTGTGCGCTTGTGTGTGCATGTGTGTGTATGCATATGTGTGCATGAGTGTGCTTGTGTGTGTGTCCAGGTGTGTGTGCATGTGTGCATTTATGTGTGTACGTATGCACTTAGGTGTGCAGGTGCGCACAGGCATGGGTGTGTGTGCATGTGTAAGCAAATCCTCCACACACATACATTCACAGAAACACCATGTGATCTTATATGAGGATTATGAGTCTAGAAATCATGTCTCCTGCAGTACATCTGTATCTTTGATATCCATCAGTGTACACTGCACTCTTGCTATCAGACTCCTCGGCGTGTGGAAGGAGGGAACACAGGAGCAAAGACGTAATTGGTGCCTCAGGAAGCCTGTTGCCGTTCCAGTGACGTCTGCACCTCGTGCTTTGTTCTGCTGCAGTGTATCAGCACGCCGGCCTCCGCCCAGCCTCTCACTTACGTGCTGGTCCCACTGGTCAGGAAACTCTCAACCCAGCAGCGCAAAGGGAGACAATCTGGATAGATTTTAATTGCGTTAATTGAAAGGAAGGGCTAAGGAGGAGAAAAGAGCAAAATAAACATGAAAAGATTTTATAATTTTTTTAATATGCCTTTTCCCATATGGCAAGTTGAGACAGTAAGATTAGAGAGATTTCATGGCTGCAGACATTGATGGTTTTCCTAAGAGTTAAATTTAGTTCCATGGAATTGTCAGTATTTCTCCCTGAGACAACATAAATCCCTCAATGGTAATTCATCTCTTCTTTTTGTATATCATTTTTGTTTAAAATGTTGAGGAAATTTTTCTTTACAATGTGATGTCCATCCTCTCAACTATTTTTTGCAGGGCATCACCACTTAACTCTAACTATGATGACCTCTGCCTTCAGTGCACTCAACGGTGTAAAGATGATGGCGGATAGGAATCACACACAGAAATAGTCATGAACGAACCGTGATGAGTACCCACATCGTCGTCACAGGTTGTGAGGCGACCACCTTAGCAGCTCTGGGACCAAGGCTGGTGTCTCCCAGCAGGGCCACATAGAACTTCTAAAGCCAAAACCAAACCAAACCCGCTGCCATCGAGTCGATTCCGACTCATGGCGACCCTATAAGACAGAGTAGGACTGTCCCATAGGGTTTCCAAGCAGCGTCTGGTGGATTCGAACTGCCAACCTTTTGGTTAGTAGCCGTAGCTCTTAACCACTGCACCACCAGGGGTCCAGAGCTGCTAAAAGTCATCATCAATTCTACTTTGAGAGTAGGTCCTTGGAGATGAGCACTCCAGAGCTGATGCTCTTGAATAAGTCCAGGCACCAGACGTTCCCTGGAACCTCTAGGCAGCGTGTAGGGTAGAAATGGTTCCTTAGCTTCTTGGTGCTGCTTAACAGAAACACCACAAGTGGGTGGCCTTAAAAAACAGGCATTCATTTGCTCACAATTCAGGAGGCTAAAAGTCGGAAGTCTGCTTGTGACTTTACGGAGAGGGTCTTTCTTGTCAATTTCGGCTTCTAGTAGCCTGCGGTCCTTGGAGTTCCTGGGCTTGTGGAAGCATCTGCCTCCATCATCATGAATGAGTCTGTCTTCCCCCATATGTGTCTAATCTGGGTCGGATCTGCCTTTTTATAACTCAGAAATGATTAGGTTTAGGGCACACCCTACAATGATATGTCCTTATTATCATAAAGAAAACCCTATTTCCTAACAGGATTGCATCCACAGGTATAGGAGTTAGGATTCCAACACATATCATGGGGGGGAACACAATTCAGTCCATAACAGATGGCAAGGTGGGGCAGTCACTATGCAGAAAGAGAAGCCAAGCGTTTGGCTGTTTCTTGGGCACCATTAATACACGGCTGGGAAAGAACGCTTTGGGTCTGTACCATTTGGATCGCCCATGAGGAACTTCCTCAAAAGAGGGGACTAACAGTAAGAGACTAGGCTAGAGGTTTCACACTGTTTAGCATTACAGTGGTACGTGCCTAATGGCCTTAGCCACTTGGAAAAAGACTAGGTCAGCATCAGCAACTATGGGGAATACACTAATGTGGCAAGGACTGAAGGGGTGTGGACAGACACAGCTGCTGGCTGCCCTGGAGGCCAGCCTCTCAGCACTGCCAAGGAAAATACTGGGAACAGCTGGGCCTACGCTAGGAAGAGGGGGATCTAGCGGGCCTTTAGGGCCTAGACATTCCACCAGACAGGACGCAGAGCCAACCATTTTTATTGTCATTGTCTGCACTTCTTCTGTCTGCTGAGGTCTGGGGAAGCAAGAATTAAAATTCGTATACTGAGCATCAAGTTAACCAGACACTCAGAGAACTGACGGAATCTTTTATTTCATCCTGATGGATGACCCATTGCGTAAACACTTTCCCGGGTGGCTAAGATTTGTGTTTGTTTATAAAAGTTACTCCAAGCTTGAATACATTCAGGCTCAGTGTCTTCCAAGTGTATTCTGCAGAATCCTAGGCTTCCAAAGAGCTACCTCTGAGGAACAGGGCAAGAACAGAGGAAAAGCAGAAAGGGTAGGGGCTGAACCTCCCAATTCCCGTGCAAAAACAGCCTCTTCCCTTTTTTTGGTTCTCTATACTGACTATGTACATGAATTTTGTAAAGGGCTTTATTTGGAGAAACAGTTGAACAAATTAAATGACTAATTAATGCATTTATTCAACAAATATGTAGAGTACTTACTATGTTTCAGACACTGTTCAAGGTGTGTGAAATATACCCATGAACGAAATAAACAATCCCTACCCTATTTTTTTTTACCCTATTGGAAACTCTATGGGGCAGTTCCGCTCCGTCCTATAGGGTCGCTGTGAGTCGGAATTGACTCGACAGCACTGAGTTGGAAACGACTAGAAGACAACATGTTTGTTTTTTGTTTGTTTGTTTGTTTACCCTTCTAGGAGTTCCTAAGTGGCACGAATGGTTGAGCACATGGCTGCTGAAAGCTTGGCAGTTCAGATCCACTCACAGGTGCCTTTGAAGAAAGATCTAGTGATCTAATTCCAAAAATATCACAGTCATTAAAAACCCTGCAGAGCACAGTTCTGCTCTGACACGCGTGGGATTGCCATGAGTCAGAATCTACCCAACAGCAGCTGGTCTGGTTTTCCTTTACTTTGTAGAACCATCATTCTGTTGGAGGTGGGAGGCATACAAGTGAACGTAGTAAATGAGAAAAATAGGTATTATGATAGGAGGTGATTCTTGCTCTGGGAAGATGCAAATATAGCAGGATAATGGGATATCTTAGTCATATGTGCTACTGTAACAGCAATACCACAAGAGGGGGACTTTAAAGATCAGAAATTTATTTTCTCATTCTAGAAGTCCAAATCCAGGCAACTGGCTTGAGGGGAAGGCTCTCGCTCTGACGGCTCTGGGGGAGAGTGCTTGCTTGTCTCAGCCTCTGTAGCCCCAGCGCTCCTCATCAGTAAGGCAATGGATGAACTGGAAGTTTGCAGTCAATGAGTAGACAGAGCTGCAGAGAAATTATTAAACCGAAAGATGCCTCAAGAGAAACTATCCAGAATGCAACACATAGTGATACCATATGGGAAAACCAGAAAAGGATAAGATATAGTAAAGAGATTTAAGATTGGTTTGTTTTAAATTCAGGAAGATTGTTGTTGTTAGATGCTCTGGAGTTGGTTCTCACACATAGTGACCCCCTGTACAATTGAAGGAAACCCTGTTCTGTCCTGCACCATCCTCACAATTGTTGCTAGGTTTGAGCCCATTGTTGCAGCCACTGTGTCAATCCGTTTTGTTGAGAGTCTTCCTCCTTTTCGCTGACCCTCCAATTTACCAAACATGATGTCCTTCTCTAGGGACTGACCCCTCCTGATAACATGTCCAAAGTATGTGGGACCAAATCTTGCTATCCTCTCTTCTAAGGACTATCCTGTATGTACTTCTTCCAAGACAGGTTTGTTCCTTCTTCTGTCAGTCCATGGTATATTCAATGTTCTTTGCCAACACCATAATTCAAAGGCATCAAGTCTTCTTCACTCTTCCTATTCATTGTCCAGCTTTCAAATTCATATGAGCAATTGAAAGTGCCGTGGCTGGGTCAGGCACACCTTAGTCCTCAAAGTGATATCTTTGCTCTTCAACACTTCAGAGAGATCTTTTGCAGCAGATTTGCCCAATGCAGTGGGTCATTTGATTTCTTGACTGCTGCTTCCACGGGTGTTGATTATGGACCCAAGTAAAATGAAATCCTCGACAACTTCAATCTTTTCTCCATTTATCATGATGTGGTTTATTGGTCTAGTTGTGAGGATTTTTATTTTCTTTATCTTGAGGTGTAATCCATGCTGAAGGCTGTAGTCTTTGACCTTCATTAGTAAGTGTTTGAAGTCCTCTTCACTTTCGGCAAGCAACGTTGTGTCATCTGCATAATGCAGGTTGTTAATGAGTCTTCCTCCAATCCTGATGTCCCATTCTTCTTCATATAGTCCAGCTTCTCAGATTATTTGTTCAGAATACAGATCGAATGAGTATGGTGAAAGGATACAACCCTGATGTGCACCTTTCCTGATTTTATACCACACAGTATCCCCTTGTTCTGTCTGAACAACTGCCTCTTGATCTATGTAAAGGTTCCTCATGAGCACAATTAAATGTTCTGGAATTCCCATTCTTTGCAGTGTTATCCATAGTTGTTATGATCCACACAGTCGAATGCTTTTGCATAGCCAATAAAACACAGGTAAACATCCTTCTGGTATTCTCTGCTTTCAGCCAGGATCCATCTGACATCAACAATGATATTCCTGGTTCCATGTCCTCTTCTGAATCTGGCTTGAATTTCTGGAAGTTCCCTATGGATGTACTGCTGCAACCATTTCTGAATGATCTTCAGCAAAATTTTACTTGTGTGTGATATTAATAAAATTATTTGATTCTCGTAAAAAGACCAGACTTAACGATCTGACTGAGACTAGAAGGGCCCCAGAGGTCATGGACCCCAGACCTTCTGTTAGCCCAAGACAGGAATCATTCCTAAAGCCAACTCTTCACACAGGGATTGGACTGGACTATAAGATAGAAAATGATACTGGCAAGGACTGAGCTCCTTGAATCAATTAGGCACATGACTATGTGGGCAGCTCCTGTCTGGAGGGGAGATGTGAAGGCCAAGGGGGACAGAAGCTGGCTGAATGGACATGGAAATACAGGGTGGAGAGAGGGAGTGTGCTGTCTCACTAGGCGGGAAGAAACTAGGAGTATACAGCAAGGTGTATATTAGTTTTTGTATGAGAGACTGACTTGATTTATAAACTTCTACTTAAATCACAATAAAAACTTTTAAAAAATAAAATAATTTGATAATTTCTGCCTTCAGTTGGATCACCTTTCTCTGGAAGGAATGGGCACAAACATGGATCGCTTCCAGTTGGTTGACCAGGAAGCTCCCTTTCAAATTTCTTGGCGTAGATGGATGAGTGTTTCTGGCCTTGCATCCATTAGTTGGGACTTCTCAGTTGGTATTCTGTCAATTCCTGGAGACTTGTTTTTCACCAGGATAGAAATGATATATCTCCTATTGGTTCTGTTTCTCTAGAGAACTCTGGCTGATTTAACCCCCAAGCAAAGGTAATTTTGAGACACTTCCCAGTGGTTCCAGTGTGACAGCAGATCTACAAGGACTGCATTTTAGCTAGAGTATCATTGATGGATGTCCCCAGAGTGTTTGTCACCATCCTCAGTGCTCTGGCATCCTTGAGGTTGCCACATGGTGCAGACAGGTTGCAGATGTGGGCATCACAGCTCCCTTAGGGCGCTGCAGCCACACCCAGGTCCCTGCAGATGGAGCTCCAGGTTTCAGCGGGAGGAGGCGCCCCCTGGCTCTTGTAATACACTTGCCCAAGCAGAGCCCTTGCGTCCCTACATCTTACAGAGCATTTTTCCAACACTTTTTTTGGTTTTACATCACCCCCAGCCTGTGGGCAGATGTGATCCTGGGGTGGGATGGGACAGTGGAGGTCTGAGTGACATGTTCTCCATAAATGCCAGGCAGGATCTCCCTGGAGACCGCTTGCTCCCTCATGTAGATAAACAGGCAGTGCTTCCAGCCAGTTTGCCAGACACCCGAGACAGACAGTCACTCAAGCCAGCAAGGAAAACCCAGACAATCCGGTTCCTTGTTCTGGCTCAGGAAGTGACTACCAGTAAATCTCTCATCTTTCTCCGTCTCCTGTTTTTCACCAGAAAGAACAGCTTCATGGAACACATCCAGTGTTAATCGTGGTTGTTTCTGGGGTTTTTTGCATGTGTGTGTGTGTGTTTTCTTTTCCCTTTACACTTTTCCCAGCTCTCCAAATTGTCTGTTACGAAAGGAAGAGACCTTCTCTGTGACCGACTGTGGATAATGATAAAGAGGCTCTAACCACAAGGCTAAGAGAGCATAAGTCCACATGAGGCACTTACTGACACTCACATGAGGTGTCTGCAAGACCCCTCTTATGAATGATCTCACCCTGAGGTTCTCCCCTGAGTATGAATGGAAAGTAACAGCCAGGGCAATAGCAGGTCTTGTAAAAATTGTTTTTCCATATTCAGCCCTCTACATTTGCTAGAAAACCTGGGATGTTAAAAAAAAAGGGGAGGGGGATGTTAGATGCTTTTAATTTGCAATTATCACCCTAAAAGGAGAAGTCTTGTGTGATAGCAATTGTTTGTCGTATTGCTGAATATCCCAGAAGCTATATGTGATTTCTTCAGACTTTCCTAGGAGAAAGACCAAAAAAGGCAAAGCAGGTATTGGTTTCATGTGTTTTCCAAATTACTACAAAACCCTAGAGCTGTGTTAGATGTCGTAGTAAGTCAGTGTGAAGGTCTATGTTCACAGGTGGATAATATCAGCACGTGAAGCAACAAGATGAGAACTGGAGATTCAACTCATCAATTTCATCCATATAGACACCAAGTTTGACGTTTAAGGTTTTAAAAAAAAACCTAGAATTTGTAGTTTAGCCATCTTCACCGATCGGCTGGGAGGATAGTGAATAAGAGTCTACCAGTCCTTGGTGGACAGGATAAGCTCAGTGAATGTTGCTCTCATGTAGTACAAAGTATCTTCTGTTACCACCTATAAAAGAGGCCACAGAGTGTAAGGGAAGGAAGACTAAGTGAAACGACCCTGGATTTCTGCTCTCCACTATCACTGACTTGCGCAAGTTGCACCATCATTGGATGGGGGTGTCCAGACAAACTGTGAGTGCCCTGTCCACTTGCAATATTCTAGGACGCTCTTATCTGGAGAATGTGGCTTATTGAAGACAAATCTAAAATGCATTTCAACTGAAAAGGACAGAGTTTTATAGAAGCAGGCAACTGTAACAAATGTAGAAATAAAACATAATACCCAACTCATCTGGACCCTTTCCTTGACTACTTTTAAACCCCAGGACAGATTCCTACAATATGTAAACCATCCAGCATTTGCACAGAGAATAGGCCTGGAAAGTGTAAGCATGAAAATATTTCAATCTCTGAGATGCATTCAATTTTTTAACAGCAGATGTCAGGAGGCAGCTCTCCATGGGTCTTTCGTGTCTGTGGGTGTCTGGCACATGAGGCTTTGACTGCGCTAGTTCTGGACCGTCTTGGCAGCAAGGATGTTTGTATAGCACACAGCCTTGGAGGACCGAGGTAGTGCCTCCCTCTGGAGCAAAGCACAGGCGTGCTTCCCGTCCAGTATAATAAAGATACGGTCTCCCTCCTAATCAAATGGTGCTTGCTGTGATGGTTTAGGTTGTGTGTCAGCTTGGCTGGGCCGTGATTCTCAGTGGTTTGGCAGTTATGATATAGTTTGGCAGCTAGGTAATGATGTAATTACTTCCATAATGAGATCTGATATAATGTAATTACCTCCATGATGAGATCTGCTATGAGCAGCAAATCAGTTGAAAAGGAGTTGCCTTGGGGGTATGGCCTGCATCCAATACGTGTGGACTTTCTGGGAAAGCTCACGGGCTTTTGCTCAGTCTGGATCCTGCATCTGGTTTGTCATTCGACATCTGGTTCTTGGGACTTGGGCTAGCAGCTTACCTGCCAATCTTAGGATCCATCAGTCTCAGCAGCCTGTGATCCCGAGGGCTGCCATCTGACCTGCCAGTCTTGGGTTCATCAGCCCCTGCAGCTATGTGAGACAAGAGAAGCCTCCAGCCTGACCCACGGACTTGGAACCTTCCAGCTTTTGCAACAGCGTGAGCCATTTCCTTGAGAGGTATGTATACTTCACTGCCTCTGTTTTTCTGGAGAATCCAGCCTAAGACATTTGCCTACTGCTCATGAAAGAGTTCTGGGTCTCCTAAGCTTAGGACTCTTCTTCCATATTCAATTATTCAAATGATTGCAAATTAAAATATCCTATTTGTGTTGCCCTATGGGAACTGAGACTTGGTGAAAGGAGCCACCAGGCTACTGCCAATTCTGTGAGCAATAAACAGCCCTCACCTGCATCACCATCCATGGAATTGTGGCAGGCAGGCTAGCTTGTTAGCTTGCAGGTAGGGACAATCTCAGACTTTTCACTCTTCTTGACACTGGACTTAGTTGATTCCACAGCACACCTCTTTGTTGTTGTTACGTGCTGTGGAATCAGCTCCAACTCATGTTGACCCCATGTACAACCGATCAAAGCATTGCCCAGTTCTGCAAAATCTTCATGACATTGTTGCGGCTATTGTGTTAATCCGTCTCATGAAGGGTTTCCTCCATTTTTACTGACTCTCTACCAAAAATTATGTCCTTTTCTAGTAACTGGTCTTTCCTCTTGATGTGTCCAAATCGTGGGATTTGGTTCCTTGGTTTAGAAGTTTAGGGTCATGGCTTCATGGACCATCCCAGTTAACTGGCTTGATAAAGTATCTAGTGCTTCTGTTTTGCCTCCTAGTTAATTATGTAGTGCCTGGGGTCATAAAGGCTTGCAGGTGGCCATTCAAGGCACAACAATTGGTCTCTATTCATCCGGAGTAACAGAGGAAGAAGGAGAATCAGGAATAGGAGGAGGAAATGGAATGTGTGGCTAATTGCCTTAACTGCCTCCATAAACAACTGCCTCCTTGCTGTGAGACCAGAAGAACTGGATGGAGCCATGGCTACCATCACTGAACTTTTTGATCAAAGATTCTATAGAAGAATCCTGATCAAAAGGGGGGAAATATAGAACAGAATTTTAAATTCTTATTGACTCCAGGCTTTCTGGAGCCATGGAGGGTGGATGAACCCCTGACACTATCACCCTGAGAATCTTTAGACATTAAACCAAAAATACCCCCTGAAGTTTTCTTAAAACCAAAAAATAGTTTAGCTTAACTAGTAAAAAAAAAAAGTCTGCCTTGAGCATTGTGCTCTTTTAAGATCTATCTATATTTGATCAAATTGACAACAGCAACTCGAAAGATTAGACATGAAACTTAGGGGGCAGTATGTTTATGTTAATGAGGGAAGGACAAATCAGAAACGGTGGGTGAGAATGGTTGTACAACTTGAAGAATGCAATCAGTGTCATTGAATTATACATGTAGAAATTGTTGGGACTGATGTATGTTCTGGGGTGTATATTCTCAACAACAACAACAAAAATAAAATGAATTATATAAAATAGTTATGACTGTTTAGGGCAAAAAGAATGAAAATATATTGTGGTGTTTACAATACATGTAGAAGAAAAATGTATGAGAACAGGAGTAAAAAGGGCCAGAGTGGGAAAAGGGAAAAAAGTGTCTTACACTGTGTATAATAGTTTACTCTAAGTAGTAAAATATTATTTGAAGGTAGACTGATACATTTACAATTGGTTTTTAAAATAGCTATTTCTCATAGATGGCAAACTCTTAACTTGTTAAAAACAGAAGAACAAGAGATATCCTGTATTTTTATGCAATCTGACTGGCATGTCCTTGCATTGAAGCCAGGCTTGGTACACAGCTATTCAAACAAACATCAGTCACACAACCATAAAAGATGAAAAAATATTTTCATGTAATCTAACCGGCATACCCTTCCTTGCATTGAAGCCAGGCTTGATACAGAGCTCATTCAAAGAAACATCAGCACGTGAAGTTTTTCAAGCACCTCTCAAGCAATAACAAAGACGGATCTCACTCATAATGTGGAGATGAACTTTTTGACATGTGCTGTTCACATTTCTCCATGAACACCTGAAAATCTCTGTCTTCCTTATCTTCAAGCACCCAAGAAATTTTGTCAAGCTTAAGTCTTCAGAATCTTTCCAAAAATAATGAAATTTTGCAAGATTCCCAGAGAACGAAAAATGTACAACTCTTTAGAAAGTTATCATGATAATTAAAATAATCACAATGATAATAATAATACCTTGCGGTTGGAACGTCTTGTCTCCAAGTAATGGCCTCACACTGATTTTGAGTCTTACTTCAAGTTTTTTAACATCATTATTTTGAATTTTCCACAGGAAACTAGACACCCAAATTCCCACAAGGTATATATTTTCCAAATTACACCAAATGAGTAGAGATTTAAATTTCATTTTGAGTGTATTTACCAGGTTTATATCTAGGGGAGAATGAAATAAAAATTCTTGGCAATTAGAAAATATGTACAAAATTGCTGTGATATGTGAATTGGTTTCCAAATGTATACCCTTACCAGCAATGTATAAGAGAATCTGTTGATCTGATTGACTCTGTCAGTCACATGGATATAAAGCTGTCTCTTATTGTGCCCTTGATTTGCTCTTCCCTGATTTCTAGTGGAGTGGAATGTCTGTTCATATGTTTATTAGCCTCTGTGTGTCTCCTCCTGGAAACGCCTGCTCATGTATTGCTGCCTAGTTATCTATCGGTTTTCTTGCATTTGTCTTAATTGATTAGTATGAGTCCTTAAATACTCTTCGTACTAATTCTTTGTATTTTATACCGATACTGTCCCTCACAGAATTGTGCAAATATAGAAAGCATTCATTTTTGTAAAAAAGAGATTTAAGAAAAAAGAAAAAAAAAACACTACACTCCCTAGATGAGTTTTGCCCCGTGGAAAGGTCTGTTCAGCCTAATCTCCTCGGTCCTCGTAACATAGCTTCTCCTTAGGAGGTTGTGTTGTTTCATGGTTTAGACCAGTTGTTGTTGTTTTAACCAACCTCCAAGGATCAAGGATTCAGAACAGGAGAGAAGCCAGAGGGGGCAGCAATCTATGGCACAGGAGTATGGGCACCTGCTCTGGGGAGTCTGCTTGGCAGGTGGGGTCTTGACTTCATTGCTGGACCCAGAGCCTGAGGACATCTGTTTTCAGTCTTTTAAAGTCCTTTTTCTAGAAAATTTCTTAAGTGTCCAGGTTTGTTCTATGAAGCAAATACAATACCAGAGCTATTACTCCTTGTATTTGTGTCTTTGAATAAAATAGAAGTCTTCCCATTTGTCCTTTTTTTTTCCATTTCTTTGTGGTCTGAGAGAAAGGAACATATTCATTAAGAATTAGATTTAAAAAAATGATAATAAAAAACTCAAAAGCACTGTAGTATTCTCAAGAGAGAAAAACTTCTCACTCTTACATTCGAAAGTCACATGGTCTTGCTATACAACTTAAAAGTTTTATATAAGACTTTTTGCGGCATAGGTCTCAGAAATCACTTTTAGGTGTGAGAAAACACCTAGCCATTTACCTAATAATCACAAAGTAACTACTGCATGATTGATGAGGGAAACGGTGTTCAGTGGTAGAATTCTCGCCTTGCCTGCAGGAAACCTGGGTTCAATTCCCGGCCAGCGCACCCCATGCACAGCCTCCACGGAAGGCCACCACCCGCCTGTGCTGTGTGTTGCTATGATGCTGAACCGGTATCAGGGGAGCTTCCAGACTAAGACGGACGAGGAAGAAAGCCCAGGGATCTACTTCTGAAAACCATCCAGCAGAAGTCCTGTGGATCACAAGATCTGATCCCACCGTTATTGGGGTCTCCTTGAGTCGAGGGCTGACTCCGTGGCAGCTAACAATAGCAAAACATGCTTGATACTTCGCCAAGGTTTGGAAGGATCAAAACAAGTACAATATGTGTGGTATATTAAAATGCTATTTTATTCAGTTTTCTTAAAATCTAATTTTTTTTAAACTTTCATCAGATCCAAAATCTACCCACCCAACTTTCCCTTTTCCCATGCTTTTCAAACTCTGAAAAGTCAATGGCCCCAGATTACTGTTATTTTCATGTAGAAACTCAGGGCCTCTTCAGTCAGCTGTGGCTTCTCCAAGAGTTCATTGGGTAGCCAGCATTATATTGGACATTCCATCCATTTCATCTTTCAAATTAGTATGGACTGTTTTGATGATTTTCCTGTTAATTTGTAATAGGAACCTTCTTGAATATATGAAGTATATTTACAATAACTGGTATTTTTTGTTTGTTTATTTTTTGTATTTTTATGTCCTTCTCTCTGATTCTATCTTCTGTATGATTTCTTGGTCAATTTCTATTGATTGATTTTTCTCTTGATTATGGGTCTTATGCTTCTGCCTCTTTGCATGACCAGCAATTCTTTAATTGGATGGTGAATTATATATGTTGGACTCCTGGATTTTGTTGTATTTCTTTGTTGCCCTTTGTTCTAGGATACATTTTAATTCATTGATATCAGTTTATCCTTTTGAAGCATGATTTTATAGGCTTTGTTAGAACAATCTTTGGCCTAGGTCTAATTTGTCCTTACTGCTTGGGTAATACTATTCTGAAAGCTCTATGCAATGCCTCCATATACTAGGCATTCTTTCCACCCTGGCTGGTGGGAACCCAAACTAGTCCCAGCCTTGTGGATTGTGCCACCTTCCACTTCCTAACACTCAGCTAAAGACTCAAGGGGACTCCTTTAAAGAACGCCAGAGCTCGCTCTCTCTATGACAGTCTCTCCTTTCCAGTGTTTTGCCCTGAAAAGTCAAAATGCCTTGGCTTTCCTGAACTCCAGACTCTGACTTCAGAGTTCAGCAAGGCCACTGGACACTAACCGAGCTGTCCCTCCCTGTGCACCAGGCTGGAGGTACTCTGTGTGGCACATGGCACTTTTAGGACTCACCACATTTGATTTCCTTCTCTTACGCAGGAATCACTGTCCTGTGTTGCCCTTTGTCCAATACCTGGAAGAAAAAAAAAAAAAAGCACATGCATAAATCCATCCACATATGAGCAGCTAATACTTGACAAAGGCCCAAAGTCAGTTAAACGGGGAAAAGACAGTCTTTTTAACAAATGGTGCTGGCATACCTGGATATCCATCAGCAAAAAAAAAAAAATTAAACAAGGCCCACATACCTCACACCATGCACAAAAACTAACTCAAAATGGATCAAAGACCTAAATATAAAATCTAAAATGATAAAGATTACTGAAGAAAAAATAGGGACAATGCCAGGAGCCCTAAAACCTGGCGTAAACAGTATACAAAACATTACTAACAGTGCAGAAGAGAAACTAGGTAACTGGGAGCTCCTAAAAATCAAACGTGCTCACCCAAAGACTTCACCAAAACAGTAAAAAGATTACCTACAGACTGGGAAAAAGCTTTTAGCTATGACATTTCCCATCAGCATCTGATCTCTAAAATCTACATGATGCTGCAAAAACTCAACTACAAAAAGTCAAATAACCCAATTAAAAAATGGGCAAAGGATATGAACAGGCATTTCACCAAAGAAGACATTCAGGCAGCTAACAGATACATGAGGAAATGCTCACAATCATTAGCCATTAGAGAAATGCAGATCAAAACTACACTGAGATTTCATCTCACTCCAACAAGGCTGGCATTAATCCAAAAAACACAAAATCATAAATGTTGGAGAGGCTGTGGAGAGATTGGAACACTTATACACTGCTGGTGGGAATGTAAAATGGTACGACCACTTCAGAAATTGATTTGGCGCTTCCTTACAAATCTAGAAATAGAACTACCATACGATCCAGCAATCCCACTCCTTGGAATATATCCTAGAGAAATAAGAGCCTTTACACGAACAGATATATGTACACCCATGTTCATTGCAGCACGGTTTACAATAGCAAAAAGATGGAAGCAACAAAGGTGCCCATCAATGGATGAATGGATAAATGAATTGTGGTATATTCACACAATTGAATATTACGCATCAGTAAAGAACAATGATGAATCTGTGAAACATTTCATAACATGGAGGAATCTGGAAGGCATTATGCTGAGTGAAATTAGTCAGCTGCAAAAGGACAAATATTGTATAAGACCACTATTATAAGAGCTTGAGAAATAGTTTAAACAGAGAAGAGACTATTCTTTGATGGTTATGAGAGAGGGAAGGGAGGGAGGGAGAGGGGTTTTCACTAATTAGATAGTAGGTAAGTTTTATTTTAGGTGAAAGGAAAGGTAACACACAATACAGGAGAGGCCAGCACAACTGGACTAAACCAAAAGCAAAGAAGTTTCCTGAATAAACTGAACACTTTGAAGGCCAGCGTAGCAGGGGCAAGGGGCTTGGGGACCATGGTTTCAGGGGACATCTAAGTCAATTGGCATAATAAAATCTATTAAGAAAACATTCTGCATCCCACTTTGGAGAGTGGCGTCTGGGGTCTTAAACGCAAGCAAGTGGCCATCTAAGATGCATTAATTGGTCTCAACCCACCTGGAGCAAAGGAGAATGAAGAACACCAAAGACACAAGGTAATTATGAGCCCAAGAGACAGAAAGGGCCACGTAAACCAGAGACTACATCAGCCTGAGACCAGAAGAACTAGATGGTGTCCAGCTGCAACCTATGACTGCCCTGATGGGGAGAACACAACAAAGAACCCCTGATGGAGCAGGACAGCAGTGGAATGCAGGCCCCAAATCCTTGTAAAAAGACCAGACTTAATGTCTGACTGAGACTAGAAGGACCCCGGAGGTCATGGTCCCCAGACCTTCAATTAGCCCAAGACAGGAACCATTCCCAAAGCCAACTCTTCAGACAGGGATTGGACAAGACTGTGGCATAGACAATGATACTGGTGAAGAATGAGCTTCTTGCATCAAGGAGACACATGAGACTATGTTGGCATCTCCTGTCTGAAGGGGAGATGAGAGGGTAGAGAGGGTCAGAAGCTGGCTGAATGGACACGAAAAGAAATAGAGGAGGGAAGGAGTGTGTTGTCTCATTAGGGGGAGAGCAATTAGGAGTATATAGCAAGGTATTTATAAATTTTTATATGAGTCTGACTTGATTTGTAAACTTTCACTTAAAGCACAATAAAAAAATTTTTAAAAACACATGTTTTCCACATATTTTGTCTGCCTTCCCACTTATTTAAATGGGAAATTAAATACAGTCCTTGCTATTTCATCATGGCTACAAGCTAGCCAAGAGTTGACCTGGGTTTAGGTTTTGTTGTTGCCATTATTCTCCATGCACCACAGGCTTCTAATCCCTCTAGAGATGGGCAGTGTTACCTTGTCTTTGGGTTTGGGATGCTCACCTTGGGGTTTTTCTGTGTTCCTGCCCCACCCCTCCAGTTTTCAGCTTCCCTCTGCATACCTGCTCCACAGGTGACACTCTCCTCCTCCCTCAGGTAGTCAACCTGGTGCCAGTGCTCATTACCTGTTGCCAGGCTCACAGCCAGGCAATGCGTTTCCCTCTTTGTCCTGGTCAAGCTTCAGTGTTAGATAAGGCCTGTATGCCTGGGCCAGGGAATGGCATTTCCTCAGCATTCCTGACTCTTCTCCTATTGCAGCTAAATCTGCCTTGTATCTGTGGAAAATCTTGGGTGGGAGTGATCTGCCCCACCCCCAGGGGTAGCACATCTCCTCCTGGTATTGGTGTAGGATCCTGGGTCTAAGACAGCTTTCTGTCTCTTACTCAATTTTCTTTTCCCTTCTGCAAGCCGTAATAGATCTTTGCTTGTCCCCTGAAGCTGGCAAGTTGGCTGATACTCTTCCAGGGGCTTAAGGTGTTAGCTTAAGAGAAAAGGATCAGAGGAGTAGGCAGGGCTTTGTCCCTTTGGCTTAGCAGCTGCTGATCACCTCCTGCATGACCGCATATCTTCACTGAGAGAGGCTCTTACTGGTCTCCTGCCCCACCCCCAATCTTTTTTGTGAGCACCCAGGGCAGGCCCATGCCCAAGACTTGAGAGTGAGTGCCAGCTCTCCTTGTGGCTCGGACCCCCAGCTATTCCAAACTGTCCAGCTATTCCAGCTACACTTGGCCTACAAGAATTTGTTGAACGTTTAGGTGATTTCTTCCTAATTTTTTTTTTTTTTTATACATAGAGCAATCGCCTTTTCATCCCCTACTCTGCTAAAGTGGGACAGTCACGTGTCTGTCTCTCCTTGGAGGACTTTGTTCCTTTTTGGAATTCAAGTTACCCAGTTGCCTCACAAACTCAGTTTAATTTAAGCTCAAGAAACATTATGACTTTGTAAATTATCAGCTTTTTCTTATTATTAAGAGTGGCATTCTTTTCAACTTCCTACATCCTGCGTGGAAGTGTGTCTCTAGGGTAGATATCAAAGAGTAGAATAACTGGGTCATATGATATGCAAAGCTTAATACATAGAGGCAAACTTATGATTTCAATGTCTATGTATATTTTTCCACAATAATGCACCCTTACTGAAAACTTACCAAGGCTGTTGTTACCTCACTCACGTACCGAGGGACTTTTGTTTTCTGGGGCACACAGAGGACGCTGTCATGAGTGAGGCTGAGGAACTGACTGTTCTGACAGGAGAGAAGCTCAGCACCAAAGGAGAAGAGGGTGCTTTTCAGGAGAAACAACAGTCTGCCGGTGACTGGCCTACACACTTGGCCCACAACAATTTGCTGAACGTTTAGGTGATCTCTTAAGTCCTCGGTGAAGTACTGAACTGAGGACTTTTTTGCTGAAAGGTGTAAGGATTTTTATTTCCTGGGCTCCTTGTAAGGATTGTCCTGGGACTTCCATATACTATGGCTCAGCTGTAATTGAGGCAGCCCCTTCCAATTGTTTCTAATTAAACTACTGCAGGAAGACTGATGGATGTGGAACTAAAGACATGGGAAGCCTTTACACTGCTTCAGAAGTCAGGGTAAAAAGCAATGGGTTCTAAGTGTCCTGATCCTTGTCTAGCGCTCCATGAGCAAAGGGCTGGGGCTCTCTGAGCACTCAGGGCAGGGTCGTCGCTTGGAAGGGAAGCACGTCCTGGCCAGAGAGTCTCAGACCTACGGCTTGCTTTGGTGCCTTCGGAGAAAAGACCAGGGATGCAAATTTAACGTAAAAATGAGGAGGGTTTAGGGTAGGACTTTCTCAATACACAGGCTGCTTAGCTGCTGTCAAGGGGTGATGACAGGAGTGAGACACAGCAACATTATATGTGGGAAAACCCTAAAATCATGCATGTCTTCCACAGGAAGTTTTTTTGTGGTACAACTTGGTTCCACTTGTGAAACCAAGAGATATAAATCAAAACCCAAAAACCAAACCCACTGCTGTCAAGTCGATTCCGACTCATAAAGACCCCATATAAATAAGGAGGGGTAAAAGCTAGGGAGTCAGAGTAGAGGGAAGGGCAGGGAAGAAGAAAGGAGGGGCGTCGAACATAGCAGAGAGGAGTTACTTGTTTTCTTTGGGCTCTGCTTTCATGATTTGCAAAATGAAACAGCTGAACCATATCATATGTAAGATTCTTCCCTCCTTTAGGAAACCCTGATGGCATAGTGGTTAAGTGCTACAGCTGCTGACCAAAAGGTCGACAGTTCGAATCCACCAGGTGCTCCTTGGAAACTCTATGGTGAAGTTCTACCTCTGCCTATAGGGTTGCTATGAGTCAGAATCAACTCGACAGCAATGGGTTTGGGTTTTTTTTTTGTTTGTTTTTTCCTCCTTTAAGATTCTATTTCTTCCTTATTTTAGACTAAGCTAAAGTAAGACCGAGGAGCCCTGGTGGTACAGTGGTTATGCACTTGGCTAACAAAAAGGTCGGCGGTTTGAACCCCCAGCTACTCTGTGGGAGAAAGATGTGGCAGTCTGCTCCTGTAAAGATTTATAACCTTGGAAACCCTGCAGGGCAGTTCTACTCTGTCCTACAGGGTAGCTGTGAGTCAGAATCAACTCAACGGCAGTGGGTAAAGTGAGACCACGTTGTTTTGTTCCAAAGATTTAATGTTCTGGAAATCTGGTCTCAGGCACTGGGCACAGTTTAATGAACCAAGAATCTGTAGTCCTGGTCAGTGATACTTGGAGGAATGTCAGGTACACTTCCATTTGAATTCAGTAAAATGCTGAAAGGTTGGTACAATGGTTGTACCATCAGCTCTAACCTTAAGGTTGCTGGTTCATACCCACCTAGCTGCTCCATGGGAGAAAGACCTGGCAATCTGCTCCCATAAAGATTACTACCTAGAAAACCCTGTGGAGCCCTTCTATTCTGTCATCTGTCACGATGAGTCAAAAATTGACTCGACAGCATCCAACAACAACAAAATGTTGAAACTTATACTGGAAACTCCGAGGCAAGATCTTATTTTTCTTCAGAACAACAACAAGAAAGAACAGCACAGTCTCCATCATCCAGAGAACCACATTCAACGTCCCAGGACTCCCCCTGCTTTGCACGTGCCCCGGGACCCTGCCAGTAGACATGTGCTAGATGCTGCAGCCCCTTCCATGCACATATGGACCTCCAATTTTCTTGGCAAGCCCAGCATATCCTCAGCTGGACTCTGTTGGGATTTGATCCTTGCTGTGTGGAAGACAGAGGAAGAGGAAGATGGAACTCTTCTTCCCTGAGGATCAGACAACGCTGTGAGGAGGCCTGGGATGGGTTGATACTTATGCTCACCAAATTGAAGACAAGATGCCAGGCACTTGTGTCTTCAGATCGGCCAGTCACTGGCTAGGCACCCCTCCCAGGGCAGGGCAGTGCCCTGTGGTGATGGGCATCACCGTATGTGGGCTGCAGCTGTAAGCCGACAGTAGCTGATACCCACAACACCCTCTAGGTGCACTGGTGGAGCACCAAAGTATCCACAACAGCATTCTATTTGATGTTTAAAATGCTAGTTGAGAGTAACTGAACTGCAACTGCCTAATTGGCTATGCCCCAAAGATGGAGATATGCTGACCTACCTCATGCTCAAGGAGGGCCAAGCCAATGGTGCAGTGGTTAAGGACTTGGCTACTAACGAAAAGGTCAGCAGTCTGTCTGTTTCCATAAAGATTGTTCTTGTTATTGTTAGGTGCCGTCAAGTTGGTTTCGACTCATAGCAACCCTATGCACAAGAGAAGGAAACACTGCCTGGTCCTGCACCATCCACTCAATCGTTGTTATGCTTCAGCCCACTGTTGCAGCCACTGGTCATTCCATCTCACTGAGGGTCTTCCTCTCTTTTGCTGGCCCTCTATTTACCAAGCATGACGTTCTTCTCCAGAGACTGGTCTCTCCTGATAATATGTCCAAAGTCCATGAGGCATAGTTTCACCATCCTTGCTTCTAAGGAACATTCTGGCTGTAATTCTTCAAGACAGCTTCGTTCATTCTCCTGGCAGTCCATTGTGTTTTCAATATTCTTCACCAACACCAATAATTCAAAGGCATCAACTGCCCAGCTTTCACATGCTTACGAGGCGATTGAAAATGGCATGGCTTGGGTCAGGGTCACTTTAGTCCTCCAAGTGACATCTTTGCTTTTTTAACACTTTAAAGAGGTCTTTTGCAGCAGATTTGCCCAATGCAATACATTGTTTGATTTCCTGACTGCTGCTCCCACAGGCATTGATTGTGGATTCAAGTAGGATGAAATCCTTGACAACTTCAATCTTTTCTCTGTTTATCATGATGTTGTTTACTGGTTTGGTTGTGATAATTTTTGTTTTCTTTATGTTGAGGTGCAATCCATACTGAAGGCTGTGGTCTTTGATCTTTATCAGTAAGATTACAGCCTTGGAAACCCTGTGGGGCAGCTCTACTCTGCCCTATAGTGTTGCTATGAGCTGGAATTGACTCAACGGCAATGGGTTTGGTTTTTGTGGCTCCCATGCTCAGGGAGTTAGCACCTGGCCCTGTGCTTAACACATAGGAGGTGACAGACATCACTCCAATCCCCATCTCAGCTGATGGAAAATCCTCTCTCTAGTAGCTGAGGCCCGAAACTTGAAGTTATGCTAGACTCATCTTTCTTGTCCCACCTCCATTCCCCTACCTTACCTGGTTGGCTTCACCTTCAAATTACAATATATCTGGAATCTGAACTCAACTTTCCTCTTCACTGCCACCACCCTGGGATGAAGTCATGGCCTGTCACCCAGATTAATGCCTCCTCTCCAAACTCTGCCAGAACAACCCTCTAACAATGTAACTCAGAAAACATCTGTCTCTCACCTCTGCTCAAAGTTTTCTAGTGCTTCTCCATTTTCCTCAGAGTAAGGATTAAGGGTTTACAATGCCTTGTAAGTCTATGGGGAGCCTTGGTGGCACAGTGGTTAAGAGTTACCAAAAGGTCAGCTGTTCGAATCCACCAGTCACTCCTTGGAAACCCTATTTGGCAGTTCTATTTTGTCCTACAGGGTCACTATGAGTTGGAATTGACTCGACAGCAATGGGTAAGTCCCTGAGCGGTCTCCCCAGCACCATCTCTGATTACTTATCCTGCGAATCTCCCCCGGCTCACTCTGTTCCTGAAGCACTAGCTTTTCACTCTTGCTCCATGAACGTACTAGTGTGGCTCCCTCTTAGGAACTTTGCAGTGGCTGTTCCCTATTCTGGAATGCTCTTCCCGTAGATATCTACATGGCTCACTCCTTCATCTTCCTCTAGTTGCTGCTCAAATAACTCTCTATCAGTGAGGCCTACACTGACCACTCTATTAAATATCGCATCCTGCTCCCAACCACTTACTAACACCGCTTCCAAATCCCCTTACTCAGCTCTATTTCTTTCATAGCACTTTTACCTTTCAATATAAACAATTTACTTATGTCATGGTTTTTTTTTCTTTCTTTCTTTCTTTATCTTCTCTACTGGACTGTCAGTTTCATGCATACACAGAGTTTTCTCTGTTTTGTTCACTGATATATGTCGAGTGCCTAGAACACTGCTTGGCCCAAGTTGGTGCTCAGTAATAATTGGTTGAAGACATGAATGGCTGACTTAGAGACCCTGGCAGACTGAGCTTGGAGTTCCCTTTTCTCTAAATGTTACTCTCAGTTTTAAAACTCTCCTGATTCTCGTGGACATAGTAGACTGTCACATTCTTGAGTCCTAAAATATGAATTTACAAGATGATTTGTTTTCAAAAGCTGTGAACTCATTGATCTAAATGCTAAATTCAAGACTGATTTGAAGCTATAGCACTAGTTATCAATGCTGCTGGCTTACATCACTGACAAAAATGAATTCAGGAGAATATCCTTTCTCAGAGGAACTTAGTCTCTAAGGTTCCTGCTAGCACTGGAAACAGCCTGTGATTCTAAGAGTCGTTCACTCTTCATGGCCATTTCCCAGTGTTTCAGCACCCATCGCTCATCTGCACAGTTGGCCAGCCCAGCTGGTCTGCAGTATCTGGGGGAGGCTCATGGTGGCTGACGTCAATTGGCAGAGCCCACAGGAAGAAGCTCACACTTAGCCTGCCTCCCACACGCTTCTCTCTCTTCCATCCATTCTTATCAGCTAACTCGTGCATCTCAGTATTCAAATTCTCCTTCTAGAACTTTTTAAACAAGGAGATCTACTGCCTTTACAGACTCTTTGGTCATCTTATTCTTGACCTATAACTCTGCCAATGAAAAAAAAAGGAATTAAGTGTCAATTATTCCAATTAAGGATACTTTTAGTTACACATTTATTTCTCAAGATGGCAATGCTAATTTTTTTTAAATGTCTGAACCCACTCTGTTATAGCTCTACATTTTTTGTCTGAAAGGAGGGTAAACATTTCTTTAGAGAATAGCTGTCAAGCAGTGCAAACCAGTTGATTACAGACATTACGGCAACTGATTTATCTACTTTCTTTACTTACATGAGAAAGTTTATGAATCTATATTTTGTTTTTCAGTTTTTGAGCAAAAACTAATAGTTACCTCAACTAGGCTTATTAAACACTACACCTCTTTGCGAATGTGGCATGCAAATAAATCAAATAGAAATATCATATTGCAAACTCATGATATTTTAGTGTATGATTGGGTGGAAAAAAACAAAACTAATACAATTCATGATATAAATAGAATGTTTTTTCTTAAAATAAGGAACCTCATTTATGCTAGTATTTATTTTAATCTGACATTTCCTTTGTTACTTTGGCAATCTGATTTAATTATAGGATATGAGTGCCTAAGTGTCCAAAAATAGAAAAGGACAAGTTAAGCCAGCCCTGTGGAAAAGCCACTTCGTGGCCAGCCCTGTGGAAAAGCCACTTTGCGGACCTCCTGGGTTCTGTATCCCCAGCATTCTCTACTGATAAGACATGAAATAGTTCTCCTTTGGAACTGCTGCTGCTCATATTCCCGCACAGTATAATCTCTCCCTGGATTTCATGGTCTTCCTCTCCTGCTCTCACCTTATTATGGGAATCTAAGAAGCACCTACTAACCTATTTTTCAGTTGGATAGTAAAATGAATGTCCCCCCTAGTTTCATCTGCCTTCTTGATTTCTATATGTCATTACAAGCTCACCTTGCACTCAGCTCCTCCACTTGCCTTTCCAATCCCTTCGTGTTCTCAACTTCTGAGACCACTTCCACCAACCTTCCTTTCTTTAAATAAAATACCTCCATTAATCTGCTCACATTGGTCTATTCCCAAGCTATATTCAGTGGAAAGAGGAGTTGGAGAAAGGACACCACTTGGAACATTGGTTTGAATACCCTTTAGTAGGTGTAAAGGGTGCAGAATAATGAAGCAGGTCTTCCTTTTATTCACATCAAAACTGACCAACTATACTTTCCTTCTTTAATTCATTCCTCCTGCTGCTCTTGGGCTTTCTAATTCTGACTTTTATTTAACCCTTTCATAGGAACTGCTCTTCAGTGTCCACCAGCCTCCCCACATCTAAATCTTGTCTGTACATCTTCATGTGGCTTTGTCACAGGTCACTCCAGAGTGTTGCTGTTAGTCCAAGTTTATACATTGAGTCTTATTTTCTCATTGGTTTGCATTATAACTTCAGAGATACTCTCCTACAGAAGGAAAAATTACCTAAGGTGTAATAAAAATCTCATTACATGCACTTGAGTGCACTAAGCTGGTTTATTAGTTGAAAACCATTTCTATGTAGGTTGGATGATTGTAGGATCGGGTGGACCCATACATGGCAAGTTCTGTGTGCTCATTAATGGAATAAAGCCACCAAGGAAAAGGTCCCTAGTGGAATTCCGCAGGGCTTCCAACACAGTCTTAGAGACAAGTTTGAAAAAGGATGGTCTGCTTGTCACGTTCATTCAAGACAGAAAGCTGCACTGGAAAATAAATGAGTGAGTTGCCTTCGAAATATAAAACCACCTTAGCAGTCAGAAATGATGGTCCAATACCAAGATACTGAAATGCAATAAGTGCCATATGAAGTTTTGCATTTGAATTCTGCTCCAGATAGCACCACTTACAACAGTTCATAAAGAATTTTAGAATTTAGAGACGCAGCACTGGGTTTAAAGCTCCAAAGGAAACCCTGATGGCCTACTGGTTTAGAGATATGGCTGCTTACCAAAAGGTTGGCAGTTCGAATCCACCAGGCACTCCTTGGGAACCCTATGGGGAACTTCTACTCTGTCCTATAGGGTTGCTATGAGTTGGAATCGACTCAATAGCAATGGGTTAATGTTTGAAGGAGTTTGTAGCATACCTCAATAGCCAAAAATGTAAGTGAGTATGCTGTTGGGTCACCATAAAAGACGTTCAAGAAGAAAAGGAGTTGTTAATCCTAAGGTACTCCACTTTGGGTCCACCACCCTAGAACTGAAGTAGAGTCCCTGCCTGCTTTTAGAGGGACATTTGCAAACCTGAGTCCAGGTGAGAGCAGCCAGAATTCAGTAGAAAGGGAGTGAAGAAACCATTGTCTACTGTGAAAGTTTAAAGGAACTGGCGGTGTTCCACTTAAGGAAGATAAAGGGCAACATAACAGCTGTCTTCAACCATGCAGAGACTGATTGCAATAAAGGGAATAGGTGTTTATTTCCAATGTCAGTGCAATCTGATACAACTGTCCCCAGGCTATTATTTTCCTGGAATATGCAACCACATGGGCTCACCCCCCACCCAACACAGCAGCACCCACTTCCCTGCTACTTCTGAGAATATCTAAAACGTTAAGCAAGTACTCTCTCTGCCTAATGGGACTATTAAATATAATTAACATTTTTACACATCATTACCTCACATGTGTCAGTCTGTCAAACTGTGGAGACTTGTGTGTTGCTGTGAAACTGGAAGCTATGCCACCAGTATTCAAAGACCAGCAGGGTCACCCATGGTGGAAAAGTTTCAGCTGAGCTTCCAGACTAAGACAGACGAGGAAGAAGGACCCAGCTGTCTACTTCTGAAAAGAATTAGCCAGTGAAAACCTTATGAATAGCAGAGAACACTGTCTGATACACTGCCGGAAGATGAGTCCCTCAGGTTGGAAGGCATTCAAAATATGACCAAAGAAGAGCTGCCTCCTCAAAGTAGAGTCAACCTTAATGATGTGGATGGAGTAAAGCTTTTGGGACCTTCATTTGCTGACGTGGCACCACTCAAAATGAGAAAAAAAACAGCTGCAAACACCCATTAATAATCAGAGCATGGAATGTACAAAGTATGAATCTACGAAAATTGGAAATGATCAAAAATGAAATGAAACACATAAAGATTGATATCCTAGGCATTAGTGAGCTGAGATGGACTGGTATTGGCCATTTTGAATCAGACAATCATATGGTCTACCATGCCAGGGATGACAGCTTGAAGAGGGATGGTGTTGCATTCATCATCAGAAAGAACATTTCAAGACCTATCCTGAAGTACAACGCTGTCAGTGATAGGATAATATCTGTACACCTACAAGGAAGACCAGTTAATACGACTATTATTCAAATTTACACACTAACCACTAAGCCCAAAGATGAAGAAATTGAAGATTTTTACCAACTTATACAGTCTGAAATTGATTAAGAACAAAGATGAATCCGTGAAACATCTTATAACATGGAGGAATCCAGAAGACATTATGCTGAGTGAAATTAGTCAGTTGCAAAAGGACAAATATTGTATGAGACTATTATAAGAACTCAAGAAATAGTTTAAACACAGAAGAAAATATTCTTTGATGGTTACAAGGGTGAGGAGAGAGGGAAAGGGGTATTCTCTAATTAGTTAGTAGACAAGAACTATTTTAGGTGAAGGGAAGGACAACACACAATATAGGAGAGGTCAGCACAACTGGACTAAACCAAAAGCTAAGAAGTTTCCTGAATACAAGTGAACACTTTGAAGGCCAGAGTAGCAGGTATGGGGTTCTGGGGACCATGGTTTTCGGACATCTAAGTCAATTGGCATAACAAAATGTATTAAGAAAACATTCTGCATCCCGCTTTGGTAAGTGGTGTCTGGGGTCTCAAATGCTAGCAAGTGGCCATCTAAGATACATCAATTGGCCTCAGCCCACCTGGAGCAAAGGAGGATGAAGAACACCAAAGACACAAGGAAAATATGAACCCAAGAGACAGAAAGGGACACATGAACCAGAGACTCCATCAGCCTGAGACCGGAAAAGCTAGATAGTGTCCAGCTACAACCCATGACTGCCTTGACAGGGAACACATCAGAGAATCCCTGATGGAGTAGGAGAACAGTGGGATGCAGAATTCAAATTCTCATAAAAAGACCAGACTTAATGGTCTGAGATTAGAGGAACCCCAGAGGTCATGGTCCCCAGATCTTCTGTTAGCCCAAAACTGGAACCATTCCCAAAGCCAACTGTTCACACAGGGATTGGACTGGACTATAAGACAAAAAATGATACTGATGAGGAGTGAGCTTCTTGGCTCAAGCAGACACATGAGACTATGTGGCCAGGTCCTGTCTGGAAGCAAGATGTGAAGGCAGAGGGGGATAGGAGCTGGTTGAATGGACACAGGGAATACAGGGTGGAGAGGAGGAGTATACTGTCTCATTAGGGAGAGAGCAACAAGGAGTATACATCAAGGTGTATATAAATTTTTGTATGACAGGAGGCGGGGCAAAGATGACGGAATAGACAGACTTTTCCGGCAAGCCTGCTTACAACAAAGACCTGAAAAAACGAATGAAACTAGTATATTTATGACAAGCTAGGAGCCCTGAACATCAAAGGCAAGGTTAGAAAATGAACTGAGGGGCAGGAGGAGGAAGAGACAGTTCAGAAGCGGAGAGGAATTATCGGACCTGAATCACCAACAGCCCTCAGGCTCCTTTCCTGGGAGCGGCAGTGGTGCGATGGTGGTAGTGTTCAGCCACAGTTTCCTCAGGGAGAAGCAACCAGCCACACAGCCTACTCACACCTCCGGAACCAGAGAAGAATGGCACTATTGGCGAAAGCTAAGTACTTGTGTATATTTTACCTCTCCCCCAACCCCCAGGCCAACTTCAGCAGATATTGATTTTCCTGAGCCTGAGAGAGGCCCATTTCAGTGCCTAGAGCCATCTTTCCAACTTTGGAGAAGGAATAAATTCACAAATGGGAGAAAAGATAATTTGTCAGCTCCACTAATAGGGGGAGCTCAGGACAGAAGTGCTCCTGTCCAGGCATAAATAGTCCATGGACTTTGAGTACCTTTCCTCCCTGCATGGACCTGGGTGGGCCTATTTCAGGAGAATAGGCCCTTGTTGGCAGACTGCAACTATTTCAGGTGTGTGGTGGAGAGGTGGGTGTTTGATGTTCAACACCACTTTGCCTACTAAACAGGGTCCTCACCTACCCACATCAAGGGCCTAAGGACTGGTGGCTCCACTCAGGTCAGCCAGCCACCTGCAACAGGGGTCCAAGGATAACTGGTACCTCCCAGTTCTTATAACCAAAAACTTTGGGTGCCCATGGTTCATCTGCAGAACCCACCCACCTGCACACTCTAGAGAAGAGGGACATGCTTTCCTCAGAGACACCTGGGGGATGATTCTCAGACCCCTGCCTTGTTCAGAGTGTGACTCCCTGCTGCAACAAGATACCAGTACCTACACCAATCACCCCTGCCCCTCTAAGACTGTAGGACAGAACCTGTACCACACACTTGATGATCAGCTACCTGGACATGTGAGCTGAATCGATACGAGAAAAGTGAATGGATTCCTAGGCCAATATACCTGATAACAACTCTAGCCATCTGGGGACAGGATGTCAGAACTCCAAAAGTGAAAATAATCAAGCTAGGTCACTCAAGCAACCCATCTGAGCATATCAAAACAAAACAAAGCAAGAAGCTAGGATACAGTAAGCAAACATAAAATAAACTTATAGATGGCTTGGAGACAACAGTCACTATCAAGTCACATAAAGAAACAGACCATGGTTGCCTCAACAAGCTCTCGAAACAGAGAATCAAGGGATCTTCTAGATGAAAGTGCCTTTCTGGAATTACCAGATGCAGAATACAAAAGATTAATATACAGAACCCTTCAAGTCATCAGGAAGGAAATGAGGCAATATGCAGAACAAGCCAAGGAACACACAGATAAAGCAGTTGAAGAAATTAAAAAGGTTATTCAGGAACATAATGAAAAATTTAATAAGCTGGAAAAATCCACAGACAGCAATCAGAAATTCAGAAGATTAACAATAAAATTACAGAATTGGACAACTCAGTAGAAACTCAGAGGGGCAGAATTGAGCAAGTGAAACGCAGAATTTATGAACTTGAAGATAAAGCACTTGGCACCAATATTTTTGAAGAAATATCAGGTAAAAGAATTTTTAAAAATGAAGAAACCTTAAGAATCATGTGGGACTCTATCAAGAGAAATAATCTACGAGTGATCAGAGTACCAGAACAGGAAGGGATAACAGAAAATACAGAGAGAATTGTTGAAGATTTCTTGGAAGAAAACTTCCCTGATATCGTGAAGATGAGAAGATATCTATCCAAGATGCTCATCAAACTCCACATAAGGTAGATTTTAAAAGAAAGTCACCAAGACATATTATAATCAAACTTGCCAAAACCAAAGATAAAGAGAGAATTTTAAGAGCAGCTAGGGATAAACGAAAAGTCACCTACAAAGGAGAGTCAATAAGAGTAAACTGGGACTACTCAGCAGAAACCATGCAGGCAAGAAGGCAATAGGATGACTTATATAAACCACTGATGGAAAAAAATTGCCAGCCAAGAATCATATATCCAGCAAAACTGTCTCTCAAATATGAAGGTGAAACTAGGACATTTCCAGATAAACAGAAGTTTAGGGAATCCATAAAAACCAAAACAAAACTACAAGAAATACCAAAGGGAATTCTTTGGTTAGAAAATCAATAATATCAGGTATCAACCCAAGGCTAGAACACTGGGCAGAGCAACCAGAAGTCAACCCAGACAGGGAAATCACAAAAATAAATCAAGATTTAAAAAAAAAAAAAAAATCAAAACAGGGAAACAGTGATGTTATTATGTAAAAGAAGACAACATTAAAACAATAAAGATGGACTAAGAAATGTAGTCATAGATCTTTTATATAGAGAGGAAGACAAGGCAATACAAAAAATTAAAGTCAGGTTCAAATTTAGAAAAATAGGGGTAAATATTAAGGTAACCACAAAGGAAACTAATATCATACACATCAAAATAAAACACAAGAAAAAAATAGAGACTCAGCAGAAATAATATAAACAATAACGAATATGAGGAAAAGTCAATATATAAAGATAAACTATTCAGCACAAAAAATTAAGTGGGAAAAAGAAACTGTCGATAACACACAAAAAAAGACATCAAAATGAAGGCACTAAATTCATACCTATCCATAATTACACTGAATGTAAATGGACTAAATGTACCAGTGAAGAGACAGAGAGTGGCAGAATGGATTAAAAAGCATGATCTGTCTATATGCTGCCTACAAGAGACACACCTTAGACTTAGAGACACAAACAAACTAAAACTCAAAGGATGGAATAAAATATAAAAAGCAAACAACAATCAAAAAAGAGCAGGAGTGGCAATATTAATTCCTGACAAAACAGACTTTAAAGTTAAATCCATCAGAAAGGATAAGGAAGGGCACTATATAATGATTAAAGGGACAATATACCAAAAAGATATAACCATATTAAATATTTTATGCACCCAATGACAGGGCTGCAAGGTACATAAAACAAACTCTGTCATCATTCAAGAGTGAAATGGACAGCCCCACAATAATAGTAGGAGACTTCAACACACCACTTTCAGTGAAGGACAGGACATCCAGAAAGAAGCTCAATAAAGAAACAGATCTAAATGCCACAATTAACCAACTTGACCTTATAGACATGTACGGAACACTCTACCCAACAGCAGCCAAATATACTTTCTTTTCTAGTGCACATGGAACATTCTCTAGAATAGACCACATATTGGGTCATAAAGCAAGCCTTAGCAGAATCCAAAACATTGAAATATTACAAAGCATCCTCTCTGACCATAAGACCATAGAAGTAGAAATCAATAACAGAAAAAGCAGGGAAAAGAAATCAAATAATTGGAAACTGAACAATACCCTGCTCAAAAAAGACTAGGTTATAGGAGACTTTAAGGATGGAATAAAGAAATTCATAGAATCCAATGAGAATGAAAACACTTCCTATCAGAACCTTTGGGACAGTAAAAGCAGCGCTCAGAGGTGAATTTATATCAATAAATGCACACATACAAAAAGAAGAAAGTGCCAAAATCAAAGAATTATCCCAACAACTTGAACAAATAGGAAGACAGCAACAAAAGAAACCCTCAGGCACTGGAAGAAACCAAGTAAGAGAAATTAGAGCAGACTTAAATGAAATAGAAAAACAATTGAAAGAATTAACAAGACCAAAAGCTGGTTCTTTGAAAAAATTAACAAAATTGATAAACCACTGACCAAATTGACAAAAGAAAAACAGGAGAGGAAGCAAATAACAGGAAAAAGAAATGAGATGGGTGATATATTACAATAGACCCAACTGAAATTAAAAGAATCATATCAGATTAGTGTGAAAAATTGTACTGTAACAAATTTGAAAACCTAGGGGACATGGATGAATTTCTAGAAACACACTACCTACCTAAACTAACACAAACAGAGGTAGAACAACTAAATAGACCCATGACAAAAGAAGACATTGAAAAGGTAATTAAAAAACTCCCAACAACAACAACAAAAATCCCTGTGCAAACGGCTTCATTGCAGAGTTCTACCAAGCTTTCAGAGAAGAGTTAACACCTCTACTACTAAAGGTATTTCATAGCATAGAAAAGGACAGAATACTCCCAAACTCATTCTATGAAGCCAGCATATCCCTGATATGAAAACCAGATAAAGACACCACAAAGAAAGAAAATTATAGACCTATATCCCTCATGAACTTACATGCAAAAATCCTCAACAAAATTATACCAATAGAATTCAACAACATATCAAAAAGAATAATAATAATTTACAGTGACCAAGTGTGATTTATACCAGGTATGCAGGGATGATTCAATATTAGAAAAACCATGTAATCCATCATATAAATAAAACAAAAGACAAGAATTACATGATTTTATCAATTGATGCAGAAAAGGTCTTTGACAAAGTTCAACACCCATTCATGATAAAAACTCTCAGCAAAATAGGAACAGAAGGAAAATTCCTCAGCATAATAAAGGGCATTTTATACAAAGCCAATAGCCAACATCATCCTAAATGGAGAGAGACTGAAAGCATTCCCCTTGAGATCGGGAACCAGACAAGGATGCCCTTTACCAACACTCTTATTCAACATTGTGCTGGAGGTCCTAGCCAGAGCAATTAGGCAAGATAAAGAAATAAAGGGCATCCAGATTGGCAGGGGAGAAGTAAAAGTATCTCTATTTGCAGATGACATGATCTTATACACAAAAAAACCCTAAGGAATCCTCCAGAAAACTACTGAAACTAATAGAAGAGTTCAGCAGAGTATCGGGATACAAGATAAACATACAAAAATTGGTTGGATTCCTCTACACCAACAAAAAGAACATCGAAGAGAAAATCACCAAATCAATACCATTTACATTGGCCCCCAAGAAGATAAAATACTTAGGAATAAATCTTACCAGAGATGCAAAAGACTTATACAAAGAAAACTACAAAACACTTCTGCAAGAAACCAAAAAAGACCTACATAAGTGGAAAAACATAAATCGCACATGGATAGGAAGACTTAACATTGTAAAAACGTCTATTCTACCAAAAGCAATCTATAGATACAATGCAATCCTGATTCAAATACCACTGACATGTTTTAAAGAAACAAATCACCAACTTCATACGGAAGGGAAAGAGGCCCTGGATAAGTAAAGCTTTACTGAAAAAGAAGAACAATGTGGGAGGCCTCACTCTACCTGATTTTAGAACCTATCATACTGCCACAGTAGTCAAAACATCCTGGAACTTGTGCAACAACAGATACATAGACCAATGGAACAGAATTGAGAATCCAGACATAAATCCATCCACATATGAGCAGTTGATATTTGACTAAGGCCCCAAATCAGTTAAACGGGGAAAAGACAGTCTTTTCAACAAGTGGTGCTGGCATAACTGGATAAAAAAATATCCACCTGCAAAAAATTAAAACAAGACCCATGCCTCACACCATGCACAAAAACTAATTCAAAAAAATTCAAAATGGATCAAAGACCTAATATAAAATTTTAAATGATAAAGATCATGGAAGAGAAAATAGGGACAATGTTAGGAGCCCTAATACATGGCTTAAACAGTATACAAAACATTACTAACAATGCAGAAAAGAAACCAGGTAAGTGGGAGCTCCTAAAAATCAAACACCTATGCTCATCCAAAGACTTCACCAAAACAGTGAAAAGATTACCTACAGACTGGGAAGAAGTTTTAGCTATGACATTTCTGATCAGCGCCTGATCTCTAAAATCTACATGATATTGCAAAAACTCAACTACAAAAAGACAATAACCCTATTAAAAAATGGGCAAAAGATATGAACAGACACTCACTAAAGAAGACATTCAGGTAGCTAACAGATACTTGAGGTAATGTTCGTGATCATTAGCCATTAGAGAAACGCAAATCAAAACTGCAATGAGATTTCATCTCACTCCAACAAGGCTGGCATTAATCCAAAAAACATAAAATAATAAATGTTGGAGAGGCTGTGGAGAGATTGGAACACTTATACACTGCTGGTGGGAATGTAAAATGGTACGACCACTTCAGAAATTGATTTGGCTCTTCCTTACAAATCTAGAAATAGAACTACCATACTATCCAGCTATCTCACTCCTTGGAATATATCCTAGAGAAATAAGAGCCTTTACACGAACAGATATATGTACACCCATGTTCATTGCAGCACTGTTTACAACAGCAAAAAGATGGGAGCAACCTAGGTGCCCATCAACAGATGAATGGATACATAAATTATGGCATATTCACACAATGTAATATTACTCATCGATAAAGAACAATGATGAATCGTGAAACATTTCATAGCGTGGAGGAACCTGGAAGGCATCATGCTGAGTGAAATTAGTCAGTTGCAAAAGGACAAATATTGTATAAGACCACTATTATAAGAACTCAAGAAATAGCTTAGAGGAGAGACTATTCTTTGATGGTTATGAGAGGGGAGAGGGAGGGAGGGAGAGGGGTTTTCACTAATTAGATAGTAGATAAGAACTACTTTAGGTGAAGGGAAAGACAGCACACAATACAGGAGAGGTCAGCACAGCCGGACTAAACCAAAAGCAGTTTCCTGAATAAACTGAACACTTTGAAGGCCAGCGTAGCAGGGGCAAGGGGTTTGGGGACCATGGTTTCAGGGGACATCTAAGTCAATTGGCGTAATAAAATCTATTATGAAAACATTCTGCATCCCACTTTGGAGAGTGCAGTCTGGGGTCTTAAACACTAGCGAGCAGCCACCTAAGGTGCATCAATTGATCTTAACCCACGTGGACAAAAAGAGAATGAAGAACACCAAGGACACAAGGTAATTATGAGCCCAAGAGACAGAAAGGGCCACATAAACCAGAGACTCCATCAGCCCGAGACCAGAAGAACTAGATAGTGCCTGGCTACAACCGATTACTGCCCTGACAGGGAACACAACAGAGAACCCCTGAGGGAGCAGGAGAGCAATGGGATGCAGACCCCAAATTCTTATAAAAAGACCAGACTTAATGGTCTGACTGAGACTAGAAGGACCCCAGTCGTCATGACCCCCAGACCTTCTGTTAGCCCAAGACAGGAACCATTCCCAAAGCCAACTCTTCAGACAGGGATTGGACTGGACAATGGGATAGAAAAAGACCCTGGTGAAGAATGAGATTCTTGGAGCAAGTAGACTCATGAGACTATGTTGGCATCTCCTATCTGGAAGGGAGATGAGCGGGCAGAGGGGGTCAAAAGCTGGCGGAATGGACATGAAAAGAGAGAGTGGAGGGAAAGAGCAGGCTGTCTCACTACGGAGAGAGCAATTAGGAGTACATAGCAAGGTGCATATAAATTTTTGTATAAGAGACTGACTTGATTTGTAAACTTCCACTTAAAGCACAATAAAAAATTTTTTTTTAAAAATTTTGTATGACAGACTGATGAGTTGTAAACTTCTACTTAAAGCACAATAAAAATTTTTTTTTAATTTTGTATGAGAGATTGACTTGATTTGCAAACGTTCACTTAAAGCACTATAAAAAAAAAATTATGTAAAGACATGAGAGTCAGCCCTAGGTCATCCACTGAACCCAAGAAATGGATGTGCCTAAATTCTGGCTCCATAGCACAGAGCCTGGCACAGAGAATTCATTGACTAATGGATTCACATCCAGGCACCACCATTTACCCACTGTGTGCCCTTGGTACAATTACCTAACCTGTCTGTGCCTCAGTTTCCATTCTGTGTAACAGAGTTAATAAATATATCTACCCCATCCAAAAAAAATGGACAGATGGAAATGGGGAATTTGGGTGTAGAAGGAGAGAGTGTCAACATACTGCAGGGATTGCAACCAATATCACAAAATAATTTGTGCATAAATTGTTGAATGAGAAACTAGTTCGCACTGTAAAGTTTCACCTAAAGCACAATAAATAAATAAATAGGAACAATGGTCTTTCTGGCAATTGCAGCAACAGTCAGCTCTGATGTCCTGTAATAACAACAATAAGAAGGAGCACTTAGAGCATGCTTAGGTTGGTTGGGTATTGTTCTAAACGCCTACGAGGCACTGCTCACCTAAACTTTACACTAAATGAGTGTTATTATTGTTATTCCCATTTTACAGATAAGGAAACTGAGACTGGGAGAGCTTAAGTACAGGCAGTCCCCGGGTTATGAAAATCCAATTTATGGACAACTGGTACTTAAGAACGGGCTGTAGAGCCTATTATATTAAAAATTTGAATTAAATGCAATGGCTCATAAAAAAGAATGCACACACCACTTTATGATGTCCATGAAAACATTGTGTGGTTTGGAAGTGTTTCCTGAGTGTTTTATATGCATTAAAAAAAAAACAAAATCAAACCCACTGCCATTAAGTCAATTCTGACTCATAGTGACCCTATAGGACAGAGTAGAACTGCTCCGTAGGGATTCCAAGGAGCAGCTGTGGTTTATTCTGGTTAGCAGCTGAACTCTTAACCACTGCACCACCAGGCCCCCTTTGTATGCACAGAAAGGTAAAACACATACTGTAAAGTAAACATTTGACTAACTGACACTAAATAAGGACCACATATAAGGGTTTTGAGTTACCTACAAATTTGACTTGAAGACAGCCTTAGGAATGGATCTCGTTTGCAACTCAGGGACTGCCTGTAATTCACCCAAGTCACACAGCCAGCAAGTGGTCAAAGACTGATGCCAAACCATTCTCCCTCCCAAGCCCAAATTCCGAACCCTGGGCTATGCTCTCCCCTGTCCTGCGGTGGAGAGATCGTTACTGCTTTTGGAGTGGGAAAACCCAGGCGCCACCGCTGCTTCGTGACTTAAGAAGTATTTATTACGCATTACCATATGACAGGAGGAAACCCTACTGGTGTAGTGGTTAGGAGCTATGGCTGCTAACCAAAAGGTTGGCAGTTCGAATCCAGCAGCTGCTCCTTGGAAACCCTATGGAGCAGTTCTACTCTGTCCTATAGGGTTGCTATGAGTCGGAATCAACTCAACGACAACAGGTTTGGTTTTTGGTGCTTATGATAGGCAGCAGCCTATCATAGGCAGGAGGAGGCTATCATATAGTAATACACAAAAAAGATTTTTTAAAAACCTATTGCCATCCAGTCGGAATTCATGGTGACCCTACAGGAGAGAGTAGAACTGCTCATAGGGTTTCCAAGGGTGTAAATCTTTACAGAAGCAGGCTGCCACATCTTTCTCCCATGGAGAGTCTGGTAGGTTTGAACCATTGACCTTTCAGTTAGTAGCTGAGCGCTTAACCACTGTGCCCAAGGCTCCTTTGTCTGAGGAGAGAGAAAAAAAACACAATACAGAAGTAAAATGCATAGTTTGTTGGTAGCAATAGTGCTAAGTGCTATTGAGAAAAAGTAAAAGAGTAGAAAACAGAATATTGGGGGTAGGAGGGAAGTCTGGATGTTAAATGAGGTGACCAGGGAAGGCTCCACTGAGAAGGTAACATCTGAACCAGGACGCCAAGGAAAGGGTGTGCCACGTGACTTCGCGGGGAATCTATTTTACGAAAATGTTTTGAACATTTTACTTTTTCTCAAATAATTAAGCAGCTGTACCAGAAATCAAAAGCACTGAATAATTCATTAGTTCCCTACAATCTGGAGATCAACTTTATCTTATACAAAGTGTTGATGTGCGCGGGTCTGGTTCTGGGCACACTTTCAGACTCCTGACGCTGTCTCTTTATGCTGGCATGGACTCCATGCCATCAGTTATTCTAGGCTGATGGTGCCTCTTAACTTCTGCAAGTACAAATTTTCTGTGATGAGTTTTTCTTCCGAAATTTTTTTCTTGGCTGTTTTTCTGCATTTATTCTCCTAAATGAGTTTTAGCATATTTTGGTAAGATAAAAAAACACGACTGGGAACATGATAATCGAAACCAAAAACAGAGTAGAACCATGTTCAATAGGGTTGTTTTTTTTCTTTTTTGACTGTAATCTTTACAGAAGCAGATCTCTAGGCCTTTCCTTCCCTAGTGTCATTGGGTGGGATCGAAGAACAGGTTGTTAGGTGAGTAGTTGAATGCAAACTGTTTGTACCACCCAGGGACTTTGAGAACGTGATTAGAATTGCATTAATTTGGGGGGACAATTTACTGTTGTTGTAAGGTTACTTCAAGTGGGTTCTGACTCATAACGACCCTATGTACCTCAGAACTAACTACTGCTGGGTACTGCACCATCCTCACAATCATTCCTGTGTTTAAGCCCATTGTGAAAGCCACTGTGTCAATCCATCTCATTGAGGGTCTACCCCTTTTTAACTGAGCCTCTATCTTACCAAGTGTGATGCACTTCTCTAGGGACTGGTTCCTCCTGATAATATGTCCAAAGAACATGAGCAATTCTTGCTCCCAAGGAGCATTCTGTCTGTACTTCTTCCACGACAGATTTGTTTGTTCTTCTGGTAGTCCGTGGTATATTCAATATTCTTCACCAGCACCATAATTCAAAGACATAATTTCTTCTTCAATCTTCCGTACTCATTGTTCAACTTTTGCATGCATGTGAGGTGATTGAAAATACCATGGCTTGGATCAGATGCACCTTAGTCCTCAAAGTGACATCTTTGCTTTTCAACACTTTAAAGAGATCTTCTGCAGAAGATTTGCCCAATGCAACATGCTATTTTATTTCTTCACTGCTGCTTCCGTGGGTGTTGATCGTGGATCCAAGTGAAATGAAAATCTTGGCAATTTCAATCTTTTCTCTGTTTATCATGATGTTGATTATCGGTCCAGTTGAGAGGATTTTTGTTTTCTTTATATTGAGCTATGATCAGTACTGAAGGCTGTGGTATTTGATCTTCATCAGCAAGTCCTTCATCAACTTCAAGTCCTCTTCACTTTCAGCAAGGGAGGTTGTGTCATCATTTTACTTTGATCCACACGTGTCTGTCAGTTTGTTGTACTGTGGGGGCTTGTGTGTTGCTGTGATGCTGGAAGCTATGCCACCGGTATTCAGATACCAGCAGGGTCACCCATGGAGGACAGGTTTCAGCTGAGCTTCCAGACTAAGACAGGCTAGGAAGAAGGACCCAGCAGTCTACTTCTGAAAAGCATTAGCCAGTGAAAACCTTATGAATAGCAGCGGAACATTGTCTGATATAGTGCTGGAAGATGAGCCCCCCAGGTTGGAAGGCACTCAAAAGGTGATTGGGAAAGAGCTGCCTCCTGAAAGTAGAGGCGACCTTAATGACGTGGATGGAGTAAAGTTTTCAGGACCTTCATTTACTGGTGTGGCACGACTCAAAATAAGAAGAAACAGGTGCAAACATCCATTAATAATCGGAACCTGGAACATATGAAGTATGAATCTAGGAAAATTGGAAATCATCAAAAATGAAATGGAACGCATAAACATCGATATCCTAGGCATTAGTGAGTTGAAATGGACTGGTATTGGCCATTTTGAATCGGACAATCATATACTCTACTATGCTGGGAACAACAACTCGAAGAGGAATGGTATTACATTCATCGTCAAAAAGAACGTTTCAAGATCTATCCTGAAGTACAGTGCTGTCAGTGATCGGACAATATCCATAAACCTACAAGGAAGACCACTTAATATGAATATTATTCAAATTTATGCACCAACCACTAGGACCAAAGATGAAGAAATAGAAGATTTTTATCAGCTGCTACAGTCTGAAATTGATTGAACATGCAATCAAGATACATTGCTAATTACTGGCGGTTGGAATGCGAAAGTTGGAAACAAAGAAGAAGGATCAGTGGTTGGAAAGTATGGCCTTGGTGATAGAAACAATGCCAGAGATCGAATGATAGAATTTTGCAAGACCAACAACTTCTTCATTGCAAATACCTTCTTTCACCAACATAAACAGCAGCTGTACACATGGACCTTGCCAGATGGAACACACAGAAATCAAACTGACTACATCTGTGGAAAGAGATGATGGAAAAGCTCAGTATCATCAGTCAGAGCAAGGCCAGGGGCCGACTGTGGAACAGGCCATCAATGGCTCATATGCAAGTTCAAACTGAAACTGAAGAAAATCAGAGCAAGTCCAGAGAGCCAAAATATGACCTTGAGCATATCCCACCTGAATTTAGAGACCATCTGAAGAATGGATTTGACGTGTTGAACACTAGTGACCACAGTCCAGACGAGTTGTGGAATGACATCAAGGACATCATACATTAAGAAAGCAAGAGGTCACTGAAAGACAGGAAAGAAAGAAAAGAACAAGATGGTTATCAGAGGAGACTCTGAAACTTGCTCTTGAGCATCAAGCAGCTAAAGCAAAAGGAAGAATTAATGAAGTAAAAGAACTGAACAGAAGATTTCAAAGGGCAGCTTGAGAAGACAGAGTAAAGTATTATAACGACATGCGCAAAGAGCTGGAGATGGAAAACCAAAAGGCAAGAACACACTCGGCGTTTCTCAAGCTGAAAGAACTGAAGAAAAAATTCAAGCGTCGAGTTGCAATAGTGAAGGATTCCATGGGGAAAATATTAAACAAAGCAGGAAACATCAAAAGAAGATGGAAGGAATATACAGAGTCATTATACTAAAAAGAATTAGTCAATGTTCAACCATTTCAAGAGGTGGCATATGATCAGGAACCGATGGTATTGAAGGAAGAAGTCTAGGCTGCTCTGAAGGCATTGGCGAAAAACAAGGCTCCAGGAATTGATGGAATATCAACTGAGATGTTTCAACAAACAGATGCAGCGCTGGAGGTGCTCACTCGTCTATGCCAAGAAATATGGAAGACAGCCTCCTGGCCAACTGACTGGAAGAGATCCACATTTATGCCTATTCCCAAGAAAGGTGATCCAACCGAATATGGAAATTATAGAACAATATCATTAATATCACACACCAGCAAAATTTTGCTGAAGATTATTCAAAAACGGCTCCAGCAGTATATCAACAGGGAACTGCCAGATATTCAGGCCAGTTCCAGAAGAGGACGTGGAACCAGGGATATCATTGCTGATGTCAGATGGATCCTGGCTGAAAGCAGAGAATACCAGAAGGATGTTTACCTGAGCTTTATTGACTATGCAAAGGCATTCGACTGTGTGGATCATAACAAACTACGGATAATACTACGAAGAATGGGAATTCCAGAACACTTAATTGTGCTCATGCGGAACCTTTACATAGATCAAGAGGTGGTTGTTCGGACAGAACAAGGGGATACTGATTGGTTTAAAGTCAGGAAAGGTGTGCTTCGGGGTTGTATTCTTTCACCATATGTATTTAATCTGTATGCTGAACAAATAATATGAGAATTTGGACTATATGAAGAAGAACGGGGCATCAGGATTGGAGAAACACCCATTAACAACCTGCATTATGCAGATGACACAACCTTGCTTGCTGAAAGTGAAGAGGACTTGAAGCACTTACCAATGAAGATCAAAGACCACAGCCTTCAGTACGGATTACACCTCAACATAAAGAAAACAAAAATCCTCACAACTGGACCAATGAGCAACATCGTGATAAACAGAGAAAAGGTTGAAGTTGTCAAGGATTTCATTTTACTTGGATCCACAATCAACAGCCATGGAAGCAGCAGTCAAGAAATGAAAAGACGCATTGTATTGGGCAAATCTGCTGCAAAGGACCTCCTCCAAGTTTTGAAGAGCAAAGATGTCACCTTGAAGACTAAGGTGTGCCGACCCAAGCCATGGTATTTTCAATTGCATCATATGCATGTGAAAGCTGGACAACTAATAAGAAAAACTGAAGAAGAGCTGACGCCTTTGAATTGTGGTGTTGGCAAAGAATATTGAATATACCATGGACTGCCAAAAGAACGAACCAATCTGTCTTGGAAGAAGTGTGGCCAGAATGCTCCTTAGAGGCAAGGATGGCGAGACTGCATCTTACATACTTTGGACATGTTGTCAGGAGGGATCAGCCCCTGGAGAAGGACATCATGCTTGACAGAGTACAGGGTCAGCAGTAAAGAGGAAGACCCTCAATGAGGTGGATTGACATGGTGGCTGCAACAATGAGCTCAAGCATAACAACGATTGTAAGGATGGCGCAGGACAGGGCAGTGTTTCGTTCTGTTGTGCATAGGGTCGCTATGAGTCAGAACCGACTTGACGGCACCCCACAACAACAACAATGTGAGTCAGAACCAACTCAACAGAACCTAACAACATAGGGTTTTCTTCCAATTTTCCGATTCTTGTAAGTCTGATTTGATTGTCTGACCTTCTGGTTTACATCTGGCTTATTCATGCTTTATACTTCTAATTCAACCTTGGCAACCTATATTTTCATGAAGAACTTCCAATTTCATTAACATTTTCTAATTTATTCTTATAGAATTGTGTTTACGATTTCCTTAATCTCTTTTCTTGCTTTAATTACGAGGTAATCCTCACGCATAATGTATTTTATTTGGGTCTTTTCTTGATTGTCCTTGTCTGGGGTTTGGCTATTAAATTAGACTTTTCAAAGAACCAGTTTTTAGGTCAATGTTTTCAGTTTTCTTTTTCTTAAATGTATCATTTTCTTCCTTTTATTCTATTAATTATTCCCTCCTTAGATATATCTTGGTGTTACTTTGAACTGAATCACTAAATTTTTTCACGTATTTTTATTATTTCTTATTTAATAATGAGAGTATTTGAGGCTGCATATTTTCCCCAGGGTAAAACTTTGGCCATTTTTAATAAGTTTTGATGTATAATGTCTCATAGGTAATATTTTCGTGTAGCCAAAGATTGCTGTGCTTTTTTAAAACCCAGAAAACATTTTAGAAATGTTTTAAATGTTTAATTTAACTATTCAATTCAATGATTGATTTTAATATTATTACATTTAGATATGAATGTAACCTGTACAATTTTTAACTTTTTTTTAAAATAATTTCAGACTTATAGTAGAGTCCCAAACATAGCACAAGAATCGAAGAATTTTCATATACTTTTCCCCAAGATTTCCCAAATATTAACATTTTACCATTTTGTTTTTTCATTCATACACACACATATACACACAGGTACTATTAATATTTCTTTGACCCCTTTGAGAGTAAGTTGCTGCATTCATTTTCTATTGCTGCCATAATCTATTACCACAATCTTAGCTGCCTGAGACAAGACACATTTATTTTATCACAGTTCTGTGGGTCAGAAGTCCAGGTTGACTTGGTTGGTTTCTCCACTCCAGTTTTACAAGACCCAAATCAAGGTGTCGCCCAGATGGGCCTTTCTGGGTTCGCTCTGGAAAGAATCTGCTTCCCAGCTCATTTGAGTTGGTGAGAGAACTCAGTTCTTGTGGTTGTAGGACTGAGGTCCCTGTTTCCTTGCTGGAAGTCAGCCAGGGACCACCCTTAGCTCCTAGAGGCCTCTCTCTCATCTTTGCATGCAGCCACCTACATCTCAGAGCCAGGAGCAGCACTGAATCCTTCTCACACTTACAATCCTTCTGGCTCCCCCTTCGGCCACATCTCCCTTCTTTCCTCTTCCTCCATGTCTCTCTGACTGCCTTCTGCCCTCCTCGACTGATTGTAAGGGATTATGTGATTACAACGGGCCCACCCGGATAATCCAGGATAATCCCCTATTTTAAACTCATCTGATTTTAAATTCATCCGATTAGCGACCTCAATTCCATCTGCAAAGTCCCTTCATAGCATTGAATAACTGGGAATGGAAATCTGAGGGCACACCTTTAGAATTCTGGCCACCACAGTTGCAGACACAATGCTACCCACAAATACTTTGGTGTGTATTTCCTACAAACAAGTGCATTAATACATAAAAAACTAAACAAGTAAAAAATCATTCATTGAACCTCAGGGCAATGATTAAAATCAGGAACAAGCCCTGATACCATGCTAATATCGAACCTACAGAACTTTTCAAATCTTAGCAACGGTTCCACAGATGTTCTCTGTAGAAAAATAAACAAACTTGGTTCTAGACCCAGTCCAGGATCACACGCTGCAAGTGGTTGTCATGTCTCTTTCCCAGAAAAAAAAACCCAGTGCCATCGCCATGTCTCTTTAGTCACCTTTAATATAGAAGATTCTTCAGTCTTTCTTTGTCTTTCATGACCCTGATATTTTTTGATGAGTGTAGGTCGGTCCGGTAAACGGAATCCTGGTGGCACAGCATTTAAACAATCATCTGCTAACTGAAAGGTTGGTGGTTGAGACCCCAGCAGCTCAGCAGGAGAAAGGCATGGTGATCTGCTTCTGTAAAGATTAAAGCCAGAAAAAAAACCTACTGGGCAGTTCTATTCTGTCACTTGGTGTTGCTGAGTCGAAAATCGACTCTATGGCACTTAACAACAACATGTCCTGTACAACTTTTTAAAAGACTTTTTTTTTTTTTAATTTTAAATTATTGTTAGAATAGCTTATTTCTATTGAAAGACAGAGAAGGCCCTATAATTAACAGGTATGTATAAAAAAATGATAAAAACAAAATATTGAAATTATCCAGAGAACATATGCAAGGTTTTTATCTTTTGTTTGCTTTATTTCTTGTTAAACATGTAGATCAAAATAACTTACTGAAATATAAAGATTAAAAAATGTGAATAAACATGTCACTACCTGAAGGAAAAAGTGAATTTTCTAAGAACCAATTTTTCTCCTCACCTCATTTTTATTTGATGGTAATCAAAACATACAGTTGACAATTTAGGGGATTAAAAATGTGCGTGGTGTGTATGTGCACGCACACACACCAGCGTTTAGGTAAGACAGAGTAATGGGGCAGGTGTGGAGGGCAATCAAGGACTATGGTCCAACCAACTCATGGTGTTCAAATAGTAAATGTATTACTTATGGCCCAAGCATGCCTGGTTCTGGATAAAATGGTAAGTTTTCTGCTTGTTTCTTTTGTTGGTTTTATTTACTTATTTTTACTAGATGCCCTCACCTGGTGTGTGGCATAGCAATCTTATCTGCACTCTGTATGTCCACATGTACTATTTCTTTGGTTGGCTGGTTTCATCCACCTGAAATTTGACCTTGCTTAGTAGACCGTCCTTCAGGCTTCCATTGGTTTTCTTCATGGCACGTGGCTCTTCCTAGTCAATTCCACCCTACAACATCTCACCCACCGCCTTCACATGAATCTGGTTGCTATGGGTTAAATTATATCTCCCAAAAAGATGTGCTGTAGTCCTGACTCCTGGTACCTGTGAATTTGGCATTGTTAGGAAATAGGGTCTTTGAAGAGGTCATCAGTTAATATGGGGTCATGCCAGATTGGGGTGGGTTGTAATCCTGTCGGAGTGGTGTCTTCATAAAAGAGGAGAAGAGACAGATGGGGGGGCAGGAGGAGGACTCCACGTGAAGATGCATCTGCAAGTCAAAGAACCCCTGGAGCTGCCAGCAGCCGGGGAGACACAGAACAGATCCTCCACCAGGCCCTCAGAAGGAATCCACACAGGCAGCCCCCTGATCTCCGACTTCGGGCCTCCAGAGTTGTGAGAGGATAAATTTCTGTTTTCACAAACCACTCGATTAGTGGTACCTTGTTACAGCAGCTGTAGGAAATTAATACAGCGGCCATTGTTTTCCATTTTACCTCGTTCCTTGGGCTCAGTCCCGGCCCCTTGGTCACAGGAATCTCCCCAAGTGCTCCACAGAGGAAGCCCTAGATCTGCAGCAGCCCGCATAATCAGCACCAGGAAGACAAGAAACAGGGCACAGGCACCTGTTCATCTCACAATTGTCTTACTAGTTGAGCTTTTCCTTCTAGTGTAGGAGTCCCCAGGGGGTGCAAACAGTTAACACGCTCGGCTGCCAACCAAAAGGCTGGAGGTTCAAGTCCACCCAGAGGCACCTCAGGAGAAAGGCCTGGCAGTCTACTTCCAAAAAATCAGCCATTGAAAGCCCCATGGAGCACAGTTCTATTCTGACACACATGGTGTCACCACAAGTTGGAATCGACACAATGGCAGCTGTGTTCTTACAGAGATTGGGAGGAGGGTTACCACCTGCCCTCAGGATTTTAACCTGTTTTCTCTTTGTGAGCCCTCTTGATGTGTGTTCAGTTTCCTTCTCATTCAGGAAAGTTTTCTTGCAGTTATCTTGAATTAATCTGCTTTTGTTTTCTCCACCAGGAACAACAGTAAGCGGGTTCATGCAGTACCATAAGTGGGTTCTTCTCTCTCTGTTCCCGATATCTATTAAATGTCTTCTCATTTACTCACCTTCTTTTTCCATCTGCCCTGGATTCTGGGATCAGTTTTCAGATGTCTCCTCCACCCGCTGATTCACTTTCCCACAGGATCAATTCCACTCTTGCACTGATTCTAGTGGAGTTCCTAATTCTGTAATCGACTTTTTAGTGGCTCTAACCTTTCACCACAATTCATCTCAGTTTTAAAAATCCCGTAGTACTGCATTTTTTACATCATTGCCTTTCTTTTCAACTCAGTCTCACCTAAAGACTTTCTGAACTTTACTCATACTTTGGTTGCCTGCCTTCTTACATTACAAAAGAAAATAAATTTTTAAAAAATTAGAGTCACGGAGTAGCTTTTTTTAGATTTATCTAGATGTTACTGTTCAGCCACAAAGAGATAACCATCAATCCCATTTCCAGCCAAATAACCTTTACACAAGGTGGCTATGAGTCAGAACTGACTCGACAGCACCTAACAACAATAACAGCCTTTAAACTTCAGTAGCTGGAAGTCAGGCGGTTGTACAATGCCAATTTCCACTTTCCCCTATGTTACCTTAATACCTCATGGGGCCTGCTCTCCTCACCAGGCCTGGTTCTGACATTCTGGACCAGTAGACCCTCAAAACTGAATTTCCTGACCTGTTTCCACACAGTATGGGCCTGCCAGGACCCCTGCCTCCTCTGTCTTTGCTATCTGGGAGCTGCTAGCTCTGAATGAAGGGAGCAAGGTAATGCTGGGGAGGGAATGGAGGGTAACCCAGCTCTCCAGCTGCCCGAAAGTGGTTTTCTCACAGAAAAGGCCAGTCACTTACTGTGGATGTCACAGACCTGTGAGTCAGGGAGTTGGGGGCAGAAGCTGTGATGGGAACCAAACCACAGCCATCCAGATAATTCCAACTCAGAGCAACCCTATAGGACAGAGTAGAACTGCCCCATAGGGTTTCCAAGGAGCAGTTGGTGGATTCTAACTGCAGCTGAGCACTTAACCACTGTGCCACCAGGGCTCCATTCCCTTTCAAGTGGCCTCTGCCATGAGGTAAGGTGTGATGAGGTTTTAAACCCTGCTCCATCCATGTTACAGTTATGACAGATCCCTCTCTGATACCAGCTGAGGTTGCTCCCTATCATTTCAGAAATTTTCTTTGTTGTTGTTGTTAGGTGCCATCCAGTCGGTTCCAACTCATAGCAACCCTATGCACAACAGAACGAAACACTGCCCTGTCCTGCACCATCCTTACAATCGTTGTTATGTTTGAGCTCATTGTTGCAGCCACCATGTCAATCCACCTCACTGAGGTTCTTCCTCTTTTCCGCTGACCCTGTACTCTGTCAAGCATGATGTCCTTCTCCAGGGGCTGATCCCTCCTGACAACATGTCCAAAGTATGTAAGACGCAGTCTCGCCATCCTTGCCTCTAAGGAGCATTCTGGTCACACTTCCTCCGAGACAGATTGGTTCGTTCTTTGGCAGTCCATGGTATATTCAATATTCTTCGCCAACACCACAAAGGCATCAATTCTTCTTTGGTCTTCCTTATTCATTGTCCAGCTTTCACATGCTTATGGTGTGATTGAAAATACCATGGCTAGGGTCAGGAGCACCTTACTCTTCAAGGTGACATCTTTGCTCTTCAAAACTTTGAAGAGGTCCTTTGCAGGAGATTTACCCAATGCAGTGCATCTTTTCATTTCTTGACTGCTGCTTCCATGGCTGTTGATTGTGGATCCAAGTAAAATGAAATCCTTCACAACTTCAATCTTTTCTCCGTTTATCGTGATGTTGCTTATTGGTCCAGTTGTGAGGATTTTTGTTTTTTTATGTTACGCTGCAATCCATACTGAAGGCTGTGGTCTTTGATCTTCATTAGTAAGTGCTTCAAGTCCTCTTCACTTTCAGCAAGAAAGGTTGTGTCATCTGCATGATGCAGGTTTTTAATGAGTCTTCCTCCAATCCTGATGCCCCATTCTTCTTCATAGAGTCCAGCTTCTCGGATTATTTGCTCATTATACAGATTAAATACATATGGTGAAAGAATACAACCCCGAAGCACACCTTTCCTGACTTTAAACCAATCAGTATCCCCTTGTTCTGTCCGAACAACCACCTCTTGATCTATGTAAAGGTTCCTCATGAGCACAATTAAGTGTTCTGGAATTCCCGTTCTTCGCAATGTTATCCATAGTTTGTTATGATCCACACAGTCGAATGCCTTTACAAAGTCGATAAAACTCAGGTAAACATCCTTCTGGTATTCTCTGCTTTCAGCCAGGATCCATCTGACTTCAGCAATGATATCCCTGGTTCCACGTCCTCTTCTGGAACTGGCCTGAATTTCTGGCAGTTCCCTGTCGATATACTGCTGGAGCCGTTTTTGAATGATCTTCAGGAAAATTTTGCTGGTGTGTGATATTAATGATATTGTTCTATAATTTCTACATTCAGTTGGATCACCCTTCTTGGGAATAGGCATAAATATGGATCTCTTCCAGTCAGTTGGCCAGGAAGCTGTCTTCCATATTTCTTGGCATAGACGAGTGAGCACCTCCAGCGCTGCATCTGTTTGTTGAAACATCTCAGTTGATATTCCATCAATTCCTGGAGCCTTGTTTTTCGCCAATGCCTTCAGAGCAGCTTAGACTTCTTCCTTCAGTACCATCGGTTCCTGATCATATGCCACCTCTTGAAATGGTTGAGCATCGACTAATTCTTTTTGGTATAATGACTCTGTGTGTTCCTTCCATCTTCTTTTGATGCTTCCTGCTTTGTTTAATATTTCCCCATGGTATCCTTCACTATTGCAACTCGACGCTTGAATTTTTTCTTCAGTTCTTTCAGCTTGAGAAACGCCGAGCGTGTTCTTCCCTTTTGGTTTTCCATCTCCAGCTCTTTGCGCATGTCATTATAATACTTTACTCTGTCTTCTCAAGCTGCCCTTTGAAATCTTCTGTTCAGTTCTTTTACTTCCTCAGTTCTCCCTTTTGCTTTAGCCGCTTGATGCTCAAGAGCAAGTTTCAGAGTCTCCTCTGATATCCATCTTGGTCTTTTCTTTCTTTTCAATGACCTCTTGCTTTCTTCATGTATGATGTCCTTGATGTCATTCCGCGACTCATCTGGTCTGCAGTCACTAGTGTTCAATGCGTCAAATCTATTCTTCAGATGGTCTCTGAATTCAGGTGGGATATACTCAAGGTCATATTTTGGCTCTCTGGACTTGCTCTGATTTTCTTCAGTTTCAGCTTGAACTTGCATATGAGCAATTGATGGCCTGTTCCACAGTCGACCGCTGGCCTTGTTCTGACTGATGATATTGAGCTTTTCCATCATCTCTTTCCACAGATGTAGTCAATTTGATTTCTGTGTGTTCCATCTGGCGAGGTCCACGTGTATAGTTGCCGTTTATGTAGGTGAAAGAAGGTATTTGCAATGAAGAAGTTGTTGGTCTTGCAAAACTCTATCATTTGATCTCTGGCATTGTTTCTATCACCAAGGCCATATTTTCCAACTGCTGATTCTTCTTCTTTGTTTCCAACTCTCACATTCCAATCACCAGTAATTAGCAATGCATCTTGATTGCATGTTCAATCAATTTCAGACTGTAGCAGCTGATAAAAATCTTCTGTTTCTTCATCTTTGGTCCTAGTGGTTGGTGCATAAATTTGAATAATATTCATATTAAGTGGTCTTCCTTGTAGGCTTATGGATATTATCCTATCACTGACAGCATTGTACTTCAGGATAGATCTTGAAACTTTCTTTCTGACAATGAATGCAACACCATTCCTCTTTAAGTTGTCATTCCCAGCATAGTAGACCATATGTTGTCAGATTCAAAATGGCCAATACCAGTCCATTTCAGCTCACTAATGCCTAGGATATCGATGTTTATGCTTTCCATTTCATTTTTGATGATTTCCAATTTTCCTAGATTCATACTTCATATGTTCCAGGTTCCGATTATTAATGGATGTTTCTTATTTTGAGTCATGCCACACCAGTAAATGACGGTCCTGAAAACTTTACTCCATCCACACCATTAAGGTCGACTCTACTTTCAGGAGGCAGCTCTTCCCCAGTCACCTTTTGAGCACCTTCCAACCTGGGGGGCTCATCTTCCAGCACTATATCAGACAATGTTCCACTGCTATTCATAAGGTTTTCACTGGCTAATGCTTTTCAGAAGTAGACTGCTGGGTCCTTCTTCCTAGCCTGTCTTAGTCTGGAAGCTCAGCTGAAACCTGTCCTCCATGGGTGACCCTGCTGGTATCTGAATACCGGTGGCATAGCTTCCAGCATCACAGCAACACACAGGCCCCCTCAGTACGACAAAGTGACAGACACATGGGGGAAGTTTTCTTTAGAACTCATCAAAAGGAGAGCTAGACCTTGTTGGGCTCCTTTACATGCATGAAGGTAGACATTGCCTTGTCCGTTGCTGGTGGGAATGCAAAACAGTACAGTCATTGTGGAAAACAGTGTGTCAGTTCCTGTAAACTAGAACTAACGTTGTTATTATTGTGATCAGGTGCCCTCGAGTCATTTCCGACTCAGAGTGACCCTATATACAACAGAACAAAACACTGCCTAATCCTGAGCCATCCTCACAATTGCTGTTATGCTTGAGCCCATTGTTGTAGCCACTGTGTCAATCCACCTCCTTGAGGGTCTTCCTTTTTTTCACCAACCCTCTACTTAATGAAGCATGATGTCCTTCTCAAGGGACTGATCCCTCCTTGTAACATGTTTGTCTTAGTCATCTAGTGCTGCTGTAACAGAAATACCACAAATGGATGGCTTTAACAAACAGAAGTTTATTCTCTCACATTCCACTATGCTAGAAGTCCAAATTCAGGGCACTGGCTCCAGGAGAAGGCTTTGTCTCTCTGTTGGCTCTGGGGGAAGGGCCTCGTCATCAGTCTTCCCTTTGTCTGGGAGCATCTCAGCACAAGAACCTTAGGTCCAAAGGACATGCTTTGCTCCCGGCACTGCTTTCTTGGTGGTATAAGGTCCCCATATCTCTCTGCGCGATTCTCTCTTTTATATCTCAAAAGAGATTGGCTTAAGACACTACCTAATCTTGTAGATCTCATCAATATAACTGCAGCTAATCCATCTTAGTCCATCATAGTGACAGGATTTACAACACACAAGGAAATCACATCAGATGATAAAATGGTAGACAATCATACAATACTGGGAATCATGACCTAGCCAAGTTGAGAGATATTTTGGGGGGACACAATTCAATCCATGACAATGTCCAAAGTATGTGAGACCTCGTCTCACCATTCTCATTTTCAAGAAGCATTCTGGTTGTACTTCTTCCAAGACAGATTTGTTTGTTCTTTTGGCAGTACATGGTATATTCAATATTCTTGGCCAACACCATAATTCAAAGGAATCAGTTCCTCTTCTGCCTTCCTTATTCATTGGCCAGGTTTCACATGCATATGAGGCAATTGAAAACACCATGGCTTGGGTCAAGCACACCTTAGTCTTCAAGATGACTTCTTTGCTTTTCAATGCTTTAAAGAGGTCTTTTGCAGCTGATTTGCCCAATGCAATGTGTCTTTGGTTTCTTGCCTACTGCTTCCGTGGGTGTTGATCATGGATCCAGCAATCTCAATCCTTAATTAGGCAAAATATATTTACCTTAGAAACCACCATGACACAAAGTCTAGTCTAGGTTCAAAGACTGGTAATATGGAAGACTTCGTTCAAGGCTGCTTACTCTTTACTGCCTACCTGGCTAGCAAACAATCAGTGCAAAGAATACATAAGAGCGAAGAATGCCAGTGAGCAAATGGAGGCAGCTCCTACACCCTCTTCACTGGCTTGCTGAGGCAGAACTGAAGGCTTACCCTGTGTCAAGAGACATAGTGACCCTGAGGGAGAGACTCATGGGAACAGGAAGATGTCCAGCCAGCCCCCAGTTACTCCAGCCATTCCCCAGGAGCACCAACATGTGAGTGATGTCATATTGCAGTCATGAGTGATACCAAGAGAGACTAGCAGAAGAACTGCCCCACAAAGCCCAGTCCAGATTGCAGAATCATAAGCAAATTGATATCTGTTTGTTCCAGCCACTAAGTTTTGAAATAGTTTATCAAAAGGTAATCAATTACAAAAAGAGCTCCACACTTGGAAAAAATTAAGAACACATGTATCCATACACCACTAAGACTCCCCCAAAATCCAAGTAAAGCAATAAAACATTTAACATGGAGCATTGAGAGGTGGAGCCAAGATGGCGGAATAGACAAACGCTTCCGCCGAGCCCTGTTTACAGCAAAGACCCAAAAAAACAAGTGAAACGAGTATATTCGTGACACGCTGGGAGCCCTGAGCATCAAAGGCAAGCTTAGACAATGAACTGAGGGGCAGGGGGAGGAAGAGGCTGTTCAGAAGCGGAGAGGAGTTACCAGCCCTGAATTGCCGGGAGCCCTTAGGCACCATTCCCAGAGCGGCAGCAGTGGGTTGGTCCTAGCGTTGGGCCGCAGTTTCCTCAGGGAGAAGCAGCAGCCACACGGCCCACTCACACCTCCAGAACCTGAGCAGAAGGGAGCTCTCAGCAAAAGCTAAGTATTTGCGTATATTTTAATGCGCTCCCCCCCGCCCCCACTCCCAACCCAGCTTCAGCGGCTGAGTCCCTGGGCCTGAGATAGACACTGGTGAGCACCTAGAGCCATCCTCCTGGCCTTGGGGAAGGAAAAAATTTTCAACTGGGGGAAAAAATAATTTGCTAGCTCCATTAACTGGGGGAGCTCAGGACAGAAGTAGCTCCTATCCAGGCATATACCATCTGTGGACCTTGAGCACCTTTCCCTTCTGCGTGGAACTGTGTGGGCCTATTTCGGGAGAATAGGCCCTTGTTGGCAAACTACAAGCATTTCAGCAGTGCAGTGGAGAGGTGGGTGTTTGACGTTTGACATTGCTTTGCCTATTAAACAAGGTCCTCACCTACCCACAACAGGGACCTAAGGACTGGTGGCTCCCCCTGGGTCACTCAGCCACCCGTGACAGGGGCCCAGGGATAACTGGTACCTCCCAGTCCTTACAACAAAATCTTTGGGTGCCCATGGTCCCTCTGCAGAGCCCACCCACCAGCACGCTCTAGGGAACAGAGATGTGTTTTCCTCAGAGGCACTTGGGGGTCGGTTCTCAGTCCCCTGCCTTGCTCAGAGCGTGAACCCCTGCTGCAATCAGATACGGGTATATATGCCAATCACCCCTGCCCCTCTAAGACTGTACCACACACTTGATATCAGCTACCTGGAAACCTGAGCTGAATTCATACAAGAAAACTGAATGGACTCCTAGACTGATATACCTGATAAAAGCTCTAGCCAGCTGGGGACAGGACATCAGAGCTCCAAAGGTGAAAATAATCAAGCTAGCTCACTCAAGCAACCCATAGGGGTATACCAAAACAAAACAAAGCAAGCAGCTATGACACAGTAAGCAAGCATAAACTAATACAATAACTTACAGACGGCTCGGAGACAACAGTCAATATCAAGTCACATAAAGAAACAGGCCACGATCACCTCAACAGGCTCTCAAAACAAAGAATCCAGGGATCTTTTAGATGAAAGTGCATTCCTGGAATTACCAGATGCAGAATACAAAAGTTAATATACAGAACCCTTCAAGACATCAGGAAGGAAATGAGGCAACACGGAGAACAAGCCAAGGAACACCAGATAAAGCAACTGAAGAAATTAGAAAGATGATTCAGGAACATAATGAAAAGTTTAATAAGCTGGAAAAATCCATAGACAGACAGCAATCAGAAATTCAGGCAATTAACAATAAAATTACAGAATTAGATAACTCAGTAGAAAGTCAGAGGAGCAGAATTGAGGAAGCAGAAGCTAGAATTTCTGAACTCAAAGATAAATCACTAGGCACTAATATATTTGAAGAAAAATCAGATAAAAGAATAAAAAAAAAATGAAGAAACCTTAAGAATCACGTGGGACTCTATCAAGAGAAATAACCAACAAGTGATTGGAGTACCAGAACAGGGAGGGATAACAGAAAATACAGAGAGAATTGCTGAGGATTTGTTGACAGAAAACTTCCCTGATATTGTGAAAGATGAGAAGATATCTATCCCAGATGCTCATCAAACTCCACATAAGGTAGATCTTAAAAGAAAGTCACCAAGACATATAATAACCAAGCTTGCCAAAACTGAAGATAAGGAAACAATTATAACAGCAGTGAGGGATAAAAGAAAAGTCACGTCCAAGGGAGAGCCAATAAGAATAAGCTCGGACTACTCGGCAGAAACCATGCAGGCAAGAAGGCAATGGGATGACTTATTTAAAAAATTGAAGGAAAAAAATTGCCTGCCGAGAATCATATATCCATCAAAACTGTCTCTTAAACATGAAGGTGAAATTAAGACATTTCCAGATAACATGGAGCATTGCTACTTCCTTATTGACTAAATAAATCCAAGAGTTGCATAGCTTGTTATCTTAAACTAGTTAAATGTTGACGGACGATACATTTATTTATAGTTAAAGGGATCAGGAAGTGCTTTCAGCATGCCATACCACCCTTGTAGATACTTATAAATATGGATAAAAATGGCAGCTACCTCCCAAGATGCTTGAGAGTCGAATAAGATCTCGAAAGTTCAAGCGCCGACCACAGTTCAAAAGGAAAAATGTGCAGCACCAAAACAAAACAAAGAAGCCAAACCGACTATCATTGAGTGGATTCCAGCTCCTGGCAACCCTGTAGGACAGAGAAGAACTGCCTCATAGGGTTTCCAAGGTGTAAATCTTTATAGAACCAGACTGCGTCATGTTTCTTCCATGGAGCAGCGGATGGGTTCGAACCACCAACCTTTTGGTTCACAGTCAAATGCTTAACCACTGCACTACCAGGGCTCCTTATATGCGGCACATACACTGGCAATTGCCATTTCCTCTATGACAATCAGGCTGGTTCCCCAATAAGACGATCATGGCTTATTTGTGCTCCAAGGCACTTCCCCCATACCTCCAGTACAGCCCCCTCACATGGCACTGCCTCTCTTTACAAGTCTGTTTCCCATCAGAATATTAGCTCCTCCAGAGTCTGCATTTGTTTCCGAGGGCTGCTGAAACAAAGCACCACACACTGGGTGGCTCATAAGAGCGGATATTGATTCTCTCAGTTCTGGAGACTGGGAGTCCAAAACCAGGGTGTCAGCTGTGTTGATTCCTTCTGAGACTCCGATGGAGAATCTGTTATATGCCTCTCTCCTAGCTTCTGGTAATGGCCAGTGATCCCTGGCATTCCTTGGCTTGTATATCACTCCAATCTCTTTCAGAAATTCTAGCAGGTTTGAGAAGAGAATATGGAATGAGGGATATCATTACTAATGTCAGGTGGATCTTGGCTGAAAAAGAAGAGATTGCCAGAAGGATGTTTACCAGTGTTTTATTGACTATACAAAGGTTTTAGACTGCATGGATCATAACAAGTTACGAATAACATTGCAAAGAACGGAAATTTCAGAACACTTAATTGTGCTCCTGAGGAACCTGTATGTAGACCAAGAGGCAGTCATTGGGACAAAACAAGGGGATACTGCATGGCTGAAATCAGGACAGGTGTGTGTCAGGGTCGTACCCCTTGAGCATACCTATTCAATCTGTATGCTGAGGAAATAATATGAGAAGCTGGGCTATATGAAAAAGAACGGGGCATCAGGATTGGAGGAAGACTAATTAACAATCTGCTTAGAGGACACAATCTTGCTTGCTGAAAGCAAAAAGGACTTGAAGTATTTACTGATGAAAATCAAAGACCGCAGCCTTCAGTATGGATGACACTTCAACATAAAGAAAACAAAAATCTTCACAACTGGATCAATAAGCAGCATCGTGATAAACAGACAAAAGATTGAAGTTGTCGAGGATTTCATTTTACTTGGATCCGCAATCAACACCCGTGAAAGCAGAAGCCAAGAAATGAAACAACATATTGCATTGGGCGAATCTGCTGCAAAAGGCCTCTTTCAAGTGTTAAAAAGTAAACATGTCTTTCTGAGTTTCAAGGTGCGCCTGACCCAGCCACGGTGTTTTCATTTGCCTCATATGCATTTGAAATCTGGACAATGAATAAGGAAGACTAAAGAAAAACTGAGGCTTTTGAATTATGGTGTTAGCAAAGAATATTGAATATACTATGGATTAGCAGAAGAACAAACAAATCTGTCTTGGAAGAAGCACAGCCAGGGTGCTCCTTGGAAGCACAGGTGAAACTTCGTCTCATGTATTTCGGACACGTTATCAGGAGGGGCCCGTCCTTGAAGAAGGACATCATGCTTGGTAAAGTAGAGGGTCAGCAAAAAAGAGGGAGACCCTCAATGTGATGGATTGACACAGTGGCTGCAACAATCAGCTCCAGCATAACGACAATTGTGAGGATGGTGCAGGGCCAGGCAGTGTTTCGTTCTGTTGTATGTAGGGTTACTATGAGTGAGAATCGACTTGACAGCACCTAAAAACAACAACAGACTCTGCCTCCATCTTCACAGGGCCGTTTTCCTTCTGTGTCTCTGTGTTTTCTCCTCTTCTATCAGGACAAAAGTCCTATTGGATTAGGGTCCACTCTACTATATTAACTAATTATATAATCATATTAACTAATTATATAATCATATTAACTAATTATATCTTCAAAGACCCTATCTCCAAACAAGGCCACATTCTGAGGTTCTGGGGGTTAGGACTTGAATACATCTTTCTGGGCAACACAATTCAACCCTTAACAGGGTAGACCTGCACCTTCATCTTTATTTTTATGCCAGTCTCCCCTATAACAATTCCTGGTACATAGTAAGGACTCAATATACTTAAATTCTTAATATTACTCCACAAAACAGATTCACAAATTAAAAAAAGAGCATGTAAATTTTAAAAACATAGACCTTAATCTTTAATACTATTTAACAGTTTGGAATCCTAATAACACATTCAAAATTCAACACACCAACATTTTGTTGGGAATTTTAGGTTTCACAGGGAATATAAAGACAGACCTCTGTTACCTTAAAAGATCAAGAGGTTTCAAATATAAAAACAAGGAAAAAATATGTAGAGACATAAAAAGGAGAAAACTGAACTTCTGGCTAACTCCTCCACCTTGAGTAGTGTAGAATTCTGAACGCAAAGAACTGGTCTGCGAACTCTGTGCTCCAGTTCTCCTGGAAAACGTGGGAGGCTCCTTCACACCACATTGGCAGAAGAGGGGTCGAGGGTGGGTTGTTGGCTTTTTAACAGCCCTGTAAGTTATGCTAAAGCTTACACACTCGTTTGGAGAGATAGAACAGATTCTAAGATACCAATTGATGGATGAAGCCAAGGCAGACACACCAAGTAAGGTCCTCGGGTTCAGAATTCTTTGCCAAGAGGCTCTACCCTGCTGAGAATTCCATTTTTAAATTTTGAATAGTAGCCAGTAATCTCAGGATTTCGAATTTTTGGTAGCTTTGACGTAGCAAAGATTCCGGCGGCTTGGATCATTTCAAAAGTTCAGGGATTGCTTTTCATATACTATTTACTCTCAGACTTTCAAAGTCAATAAAGAGAATTTTATTTTTAATTCTACCATATTTCTCTGAAAAGGGGAATTGGATTGAATACTGCTAAGCATGTTTTTTTTTTAAGCATGGCGTTGTTTTTACCTATAGCAAACATTAAAAATGCACACACACAAACTCATTGCCATCAAGTCGATTCTGACTCATAGCGATTCTATAGGACACCGGAGAACTGCCATAGTTCTTAACTACTGCACTACCACGGCTCCTATCAAACATTAGAAACTCTAAAAGTTAATAAACGTGTGAAATATTCTGCCCTCATCTTTTGTTGAGCCACTGCCCGTGTCCCCAAACAGGTAAATTCTTGTAGCAGCAGACAAGGGTGACAGGTCATTCAAGACCATACAACTGTCTACCCACACGCTGTTTCTGCTGTCAGGCGCCGTTCGTTCCAACTCATACCAACCCCATGAACAACAGAACAAAACACTGCCCGGTCCTACGCCATCCTTATGATCCTGGCTATGTTTGAGCCCATTGTTGCAGCCAATGTGTCAATCCATCTCCTTGAGGGACTTCCTCTTGTTTGTTGATCCTGTACTTTACCAAGCTTGATGTTCTTCTCCAGGGACTGGTCCCTCCTGATAACATGTCCCAAATACATGAGATGAAGTCTCACCATCCTTGCTTCTAAGGGATTTTCTGGCTGTATTTCTTCCAAGACAGATTTGTTCGTTCTTTTGGCAGTCCATGGTATATTCAATATTCTTCGCCAACGCCATAACTCGAAGGTATCAATTCTTCTTCGGCTTTCCTTAATCATTGTCCAGCTTTCACATGCATATGAGGCAATTGAAAACACCATGGCTTGGGTCAGGCTCATCTTAGTCTTCAAGGTGACATTTTTGCTTTTCAACACTTTAAAGAAGTCTTCTGCAGCACATTTGCCCAATGCAATGCATCCTTTTCCTTTGATTCCTTGACTGCTGCTTGTATGAGTGTTGATTGTGGATCCAAGTAAAATGAAATCCTTGACAACTTCAATCTTTTCTCTGTTTATCATGATGCTCCTTATTGGTCCAAGTTTAATGGTGGAGACCTGCTATTGATCAGCCCATTTGATAACCTTTTCTTCAAAGAAAATTTCAAGCTGAGAAAAGCACACATCTCCTTGAATACGAGGGTGGGTAGCCATGACAGAATCCCCGGGAAGCATTGAATTCTGGAAGCAGCTGCAAGGAGGTAATCTGGCAAAGCAGGTGTGACCACGGAGACATTCAGGCTAACTGGTGGCTAGCTCTGGGGTTTTCAGGCTGTTTTGCATTCTCTTGGGGAGAAGCACAACCGGATCATCCCATGCTCAAGCTGGGTCAGAGAGACGTTTCCCAGAGTTCAAGCAAAGGCCATGAGACAATGTTGAGGATCACAGCGAGAACCAGAGGACTTTCCACAGTAACTAGAACCCTGCACTTCGCTACCAGCTGTATATGCTGCCTCGGCATTTTCTGGGTCTGTCACTTTTGTACTTGAATGCATGCTGAGGGTTCCTTTAAATTAATGTCAGCCATAAGATCCAACAGAGCAGAAACTGTGTTTTATTTAAAAAGAAAAACATCAAAGGACTTTGAGTCCAGGGAAAAGCTCATGCTCTTGGGAGGAAACCTATTTTTACATTGCTTCCATTCCCTGATCTATAAAACAGGTGACCAGCTACTACCGCATTATAGACTGCTGTGAGAGAAAAAAGAAAATGTGTGTGTGAGTGTGTATATAAGCATGTGTGTGTTTGTGGGTAGGTAGGTAGAAAGAGGGAGAAAGAGAACAACAGAGAATAAAAGAGAGAGAGGAAGCCTTGCTTTTCACATTTAACAAGCATGCCAATCATTTGGGAATCTCACTACAAGATGCACTGGGATCCCGTAGGTCTGAAGGGATACCAGAGAGTCTGCATCTCTAACAAGCTCCCAAGTGATGCTGGTGCTGTCAGTCTGAGGACCACACCTTGACTAGCAAGGTGCTAGACCAAGGGTGCTAGTTGTAGGCAGTATCCCTTTTCAAGGCTTACAAGGGTTCCCTAATTAGGTAAATGGGAAAAGAGGATGGTGAATCAAGTTTAAAGTGAAATACAGTGCAAATGCCAAGCTGTCACGAATCAAAATGCACTAGGTTCCGTTATCAGCAACAAGACAGACGGCCGAGGAGGACGGGGAGCAGGTGGGCTTTGTCAGTCCACCTGCATTGTGTCCCCTGATGTTCAGGACCCTCTCATTCCTTCTGGCTTATATTCAGTTAGTGAGGGCTAAGAAGGGGAACGGAGTCCCTGGTTGGTGCAAACAGTGAATGTGCCCAGTTCAGGTCCACCCACATGCACCTAGGAAGAAAGGCCTAGCCATCTGCTTTCAAAAAATCAGCCACTGAAAACCCCACAGAGCACAGTTCTACTCTGACACACATGAGATCTCCGTGAGTTGGAATCAACTCTGTGGCAACTGATCTTTTTTTTTAAGAAGAGAAATATCATTCACATCTATTTAAATGTCATGCTCTGGATTTTAGAGAACAGTTCTCATTTCAAAGTTCTATCTCATTGTTTCTTTTAGCAGCTTTATGTCTATGAGTTCTTAAATTCTTATATTTGACTCAGCAGATACAGTCACCGCATCATCTGTGCCAGGCTAACTGCTACATCGTGGCACAATAGTGGCTGGTGTAGAGTGGGGGCTGCGCACTCCTTCAAGGGTCCTGGTTTTCCATCCAGGGGCTCCACCAGCCTCTAGAGCCTCAAGTCCCAGGTCCTCTGCACTCAGGCATCAGAGGGTGGGGGAGAGGGAGCTTGGCGTTTACAGATGCCTGGCTGGAAGGGGTGCACATCACAACCACTGGGGAGAACCCGGCCTCCCTCGTGAGCCCCCAACTGCAGGGGACACTGGTCTAGCCACGTGACCAGGGGGATGGAAATGGGATTTGGTGAACTCCGAGCGTTGTCTCCGCACTGCCACCTGACCGATTAGTAACTACCGCTGAGCGGTGAGGAGTTCATTGGACTGAAGGTTAGCGGGCGGCAAGTGGGATCTGGACAGATGAGCTCTAAGATGCTGGCTGGTCCACCTCCTGCCCGGTGCAGGCATCCCCTGAAGCGGAAGACAGGTGCCTGGAGACCCCTGAGCTCTCTGGCCACAGGCAGTGGGACAATATGGCCCAGGAGAAGCTCCGGCAGCCACTGGTGCGGCCCAGCGGTGGGACAGGGGCTGCTTTTGTCAAACAATCTTCACAATCGTCTTTGAGGTCAATGCAGTCCTCAGTTTATAGCTACAGAAACTACGAATCAGAAAACATCTGTAACTTGCTTAAGAACACGAAGTTGGTTAAGAGGAGGAGCCAGGATTCCAAAGGTCTGTTACTCTAATGCCTAACTTAAACCACATCACTTCCCTGGATGTGGAGGTAATTATCACACATAACTGCCCAGGACCACAGAGAGAGGTGCGCGTGTGGGTGTGCATGGACGTGGACATATGTGTGTGCTGGGTGTGTGTGCGTGGACGTGTGTGTGCATGTGACTGTGTGTATTTTGCACGTGTGTACATGTGTTGTGTGTGCATGCATGAGTTTGTGTATATGTGTGTGCCCGTGTGTCTTAGTTATCTAATGCTGCTATAACAGAAATACCACAAGTGGGTGGCTTAACAAAGAGAAGTTTATTCTCTCACAGTCTAGTAGGTAGGCTACAAGTCCAAATTCAGGGCGCCAGCTCCGGGGGATGCCTTCCTCTCTTTCTGTCAGCTCTGGAGGAAGGTCCTTGTCATCAATCTTCCCCTGGTCTAGGAGCTTCTCTGAGGAGGGACCCCAGGGCCAAAGGATGCACTCTGCTCCTGGCACTGCTTTCTTGGTGGTATGAGGTCTCCACATCTCTCGGCTCGCTCCTCTCTTTTATGTCTCAAAAGAGATTGACTTAAGACACAGCCTAATCTTGTAGATTGAGTCCTGCCTCATTAACATAACTGCCTCTAATCCCACCTCGCTAACAGCATTGTGGTAGGATTTACAGCACACAGGAAAATCACATTGGATGACAAAATGGTGGACAACCACACAATACTGGGAATCTTGGCCCAGCCAAGTTGACATACATTTGTGGGGACACAATTCAATCTGTAACAGTGTGTGTGTGCCCAGGAAAGAAAAGGCTGACCATAGCTCGTGTATGTTTTCCTCCGAGCATACACAAATGCTCTCAAAGTTTCTGCCCAATTATTTTCAAACTCTGAGTATGGAAAATCTAGCCATATGGAAAAATTTGTTGACAACAAGATGTTTTATAGTGGTTTAGGACAAATGTGTCCTATTAGTATCAACTTACATGAAATGATTTCCACTTGAAGTTCAAGTGAAAATTACTGGCTTGTGGCTTCACACAGAACTACAGCCAGTTCCTTCATCTGAAGTAAGTGGCCTTCATTTCTTACTTAAGTTTTAAATTGAAACTGATTCTAAGTATGTGTTCCGTCTGTGTGGTTTTGTGTGTGAAATAAAAGCCCTGCTATAAAAAAAAAAGAGAGAGAGAAATTTACATGGCCAGGCTAGCAGTGGTTTTATTTCACTGAGTTTGAAAGAACTGGGCCAGTGGGGCAGGGAGGAGGTCCCCACTTTGGAAATTAAATTTACATCCTAAGGAAAGGCAACTGCCTTTTGGAAAATCTCAGGTCACATCCAAAAGTTTCGCAAACGGTTTAACCACAAACAGGCACCAAATGGAAACGCAGGAACAGACTTGGCAGGTTCCGCCCTCTCCGGGTGGCTTCGCCCCTCTGCTGCCCGCAGAACCACCTGCCTGGGGAGCCCCCTCCTTACCTCTAAAAGCTGAGAGGCACACAGGGTTCCTGAAGACCTAGCTTCCAGGTTGGTCAATGCTTATTTAACACAGCGAATTGACACAGTGGCTGCAACAATGGGCTTAAACATAACAATGACTGTGAGGATGGCGAGGACCAGGCAATGTTTCATTGTGTTGTACATGGGGTAGCTGTGAGTTGGAACTGACTTGATGGCACATAACAACAACAACAATTTGACAAAGGTTTGGACTTGCTGTCCTTTTTCATTTAAATATCTTGTCATGACAAATACAGGCTTGGGGAAATGTGATGGGAATGTGACGGGCCAAGAGAGGGTAGAGATTCCAAATGTCAATTGTACAGTTTCCCAAGCATCTCTTTGGCTTGCGCAGAGAGGGACAGATTTACTACAATGAAGTTTTGAGACAAAGAGAGACAGACAAGGAAGGGAGGAAGGGGGAGCGAGAGAGAGAAAGACAGAATCACAAGTCCAGATATTTTCTGAAGAGCACGCAGAAATCACACATACAACACCAACCGTGGCTTTACTCATCAGGTACCTTAGAACCCAGTCAGAATAGCAGTGCCCTTGAAGGAGTATTAAAGTGAGAATTTTAAATGCATTCACCTTGATCTTGTAGTTTTATATTTTGAAGCTACTTCAGTTTAAAACTTCCCACACATTCTGATCTCAAATAACCAAAAGTGTTTTCAATAGGCTGAAGCTTTTATTTCTCAGCCCTCCAGTCTGCATCGCGGTCCTCCACAGAAGCGTACACAATCTGCCTGGTGCAGTTCTCCAGAAAACACCTGGATCTCCTTTCTTCCGCTGTGTTCCCTTCAGGGCCGTGTTAAAGGCGGTTGGCGGGCCCTCTGCGCGGTGCCCTCTGCTGGTCGGTGGTGGAGGCACGGGGTTCTCTGCAAGGCAGGAGCTCTCAGTAGTCCTGGGTCCTGGTCCCCATTACTGAGAAGCTTGCAGGGAAGCCCCACAGATGGAATATTCCCGAATAAATGCCTTTATACCCACAGGGCACGGCCCTGGGAGAAATACGGGGACAATACGGGAATTGAGCAAACTGACTTTGAAGTCTGCTCTGCAGATCATGTTGGGCAACTCGTTTTATCTCTTGGAAACTCAGTTTCTTCATCTGGAAAAGGGACGTTTTCACTAACTGACCAGGATTGCTTGGAGACGAACGATGCTGGCTGTCAAATGAGACACTCAGTGGGTGGCATCACTTCATGGGTCCTGTCACTCTCACACCCTCACAGGCTGTGTCTCTGTCTTTGATCTTCATCAGCAAGTAGATGAAGCACACAGTAGGCAGTTGATAAGTACTTATGCAACCCCTTTGTATAACAAATAATTTTACTATAATGTACCAGGTCTGATTTTCAATTGGAAACAATAATGGTGTGTTGCCTTCCTGTAGTGACTTGGAAAAAGCCATAGCAGTTGTCTGCTCCAGTGAGGTAAATCCTGCCCCTGATCCCGAAGGCTGTCCCCAGAGAGGAAACAGGGCTCGGGAATGAAGGGGCAGGCTGGGGCGCCCTCTGGTGGCTGCTCTCTGTGTCAGCCTTGGAACTAGGCTGAGGGCCAAGCTGTTAACCTCAAGCCCTCAGAAGCAGGACTCCACCTTATATGTTGAGAAGGAACCCACACACCACTGGGGACAGAGATTGTTACAACACAAATCCTGGCACAGAGTAAGTGCTCAATAGCACTTTCTTTATCAATTGACCCTTGAGAGAGAGCAAGGCAACACAACTTATTTTCATAGGCCCAGTGGCACAGTGGTTAAGAGCTCAGCTGCTAACTAAAAGGCTGGCAGTTCAAATCCACCAGCCACTCCTTGGAAACCCTATGAGGCAGTTCTACTCTGTCCTATAGGGTCTCCGTGAGTTGGAATCAGCTCGAAGACAACAGGTAAATCTGACTGGGTATGTGATCAGAAAAGATGGACTCAAGAATCTACAACCCAGTTGGAAGCAGCTCCAACACGCATCCCCACATGGGTATCCATGAGCTGCGAGCCTGTAAAATCTGAGCTAGAGGCAGCCTCATACTGCTAGGCTGCCCCCACCCCAGTCTCCTCACGGAACGCCTGCTCTTTCTCCTGTTGTTGTTGTCACCTGACGATGAGTCGCCCCGGCTCATGGTGACCCCATACCCAGTGAAATGCTGCCTGTTCCTGTGCCGTCACTATGATGGACGCTATGATGGACTATGGATCAGACGGTTTGCTCCACAGGGTTTTCACTGGCTGGCTTTCAGAAGTAGACGGCCAGGCCTTTCTTCCTCGTCTGTCACAGTCAGGAAGCGCCACTGAAACCTGTTCAGCATCACAGCAACAAGCAAGTCTCCACTGATAGACAGTTGGTGGCTGCACTTCAGGTGCACTGGCCGAGAATCAAACCTGGGTCTCCGCATAGAAGGCAGGAATTCTACCACCAAACCACCACTGCCCCCTCTTTTTCTTCTATCATTCCTCTAGATAAAATTCTGTGTCTGTTAAACCATAGAAAGAAAGCAGGAGCAAAAAAAAAAAAAACAGTTACAGAGGAATCAGAAGACCCCAGGGCCACTAAATTATCAGTGTCTGGAACACAGCCCGCATGTAATGGTCCTCAGGAAAGGTGGTGAAAGTAGGCATCTCCCTCACGAAAGCTTAAGCTGAAGCTAGGTCTACCCACTGCATTCTCTTCATATGTTTAATTACTAAAAAGAGTGAACATAGAACCTAGTAATCTACCTGTAAGAGATAAACAAGAGAACAAAGATGTGTGTGCAAAGATATGAATCTTGGTGTTGTTTAAAGTAATGAAAATTTAGAGATGACTTCGTGTCCATCAACATGGGATTGGCCAACTGCCCGTGGAAGACACCCATACGGTGGACTAGCAGTGCTGGGAGGGGACAAGAATCTAACCGGTGTCTAAATGGTCACGTAAGCCCACCAGTGTGTTCGAGGTCCCCTTCCTGGAGGTCCTGAGTCTTGGTCCTAGTTCTCTGCCCCTTCATCTTCACAACTTTCTCTCTAGTATGCTTGGTTCTGTTGTTCTCAAAAGCAGCCCTGGTGGTGCAGTGGTTAAGCACTTGGCTGCTAACCAAAAGGTCAGTGGTTTGAATCCACCAGCCAGCTCCACGGGAGAAAGATGTGGCGGTCTGCTTCTGTAAAGATTTACAGACTCGGAAGCCCTGTGGGGCAGTTCTACTGTGTCCTGTTGGGTCACTATGAGTCAGAATTGACTGGAAGCAGTGGGTTTGGTCTTTTGTTGTTGTTATTGTTCTCAAACCACTTATCACTCTCTGAAGCCAACCTTGTTTACTTGGGGGCTTTTCTGTACCCCAACTCCATTCCTGGGAAGGGATCCATCTTGTCCACAGCGGTAGCCCCAGTACCTGGCATATAGTAAGTACTCAATCGATACTTGTTGAACACATCAGTGCTTTGGTAAATATTGAGTGTAGGACTCCACACGGACGAGGAGGCACTAACACAAGCACCCTTAAGAACGCAGAGATCTGAGATGCTTTGACGATGCTGTTTCGCCATCTTGTGGCCTTTTAGGTGATTGCAGCTAAAGGCTGATGGTTGTACTGTGTTTTCACAACTGCTGGTCTCCATGAGGGTAATACTCATTGGCTGCTGAAATTAAGTCAGAGGCTAATAAAAAAAAAAAAAATAGGACCTACTTTTTACACTCATGTGCTTCTCCCAGACCTCCCTTTCTGCCTGTATTTTACTACCCTTAGAGTTGCTGCGGAGCCCTGGTGGCGCAGTGGTTAAGAGCTCGACGGCTAACCAAAAGGTCAGCAGTTCAAATCCACCGGCCACTCACTGGAAACCCTATGGTGCAGTTCCACTCTGTCCTACAGGGTCACTATGAGTCGGAACCAACTCAACGGCACCTAACAACAACAACAGAGTTGCTGCCTCTCTGAGGTCTGGGTTCAGTCTCTGCTTTCTCATTGTGAAGTTTCCCTCAGTCCATTTAACCTGTGTGGTGGTGGTGTGGTGAGTTGCCATTGAATCAGTTCTGACTCATGGCTCCCACCTGTGCAGAGTGGAACTGTGCTCCAGAGGGTTTTCAAGGCTGTGACCTTTCAGAACAGGATTGCCAGGCCTGTCTTCTGAGCCGCCTCTGGGTGCTTTTGAACCACCAACCTTTTGGGAAGTAGTCTAGTGATTAACAATTTGTGCCACCCAGGGACTCTGACCTGTGTGCTAATGACTCCTAATTCTGTCTCAACCACAGGCCTCCTCCCCAAGCTTCAGGCTTTTCATATCAACATTTAAAGCTACGAACTTCTCTCTAAACATGGCTTTGGCTGCATCCCACAAATTTTATTTTATTTTATTGTGGTGGAATATATATAACCAGACACTTGCCATTTCAACCACTTTTACACGTACAATTCAGTAACATAAATTTAACATCACCTTGCTGTACAGCCACCACCACCATCCGTTTCCAAATTCTTTCCTCAGCCTTCATAAAAACCAGTTCCCCTTGCATCTTCTCCTCCCACAGATTTTGGTATGCTCCATCTTTGTTGTCATGCAGGTCAAAATATTTCCTAGTTTCTCTCTTGATTTCATCTTTGACCCATGAATTTAGAAGTATGTTGTTTAATTTCCAGGTAGTTGAGGGGTTTTCCTAGCTACTGTATTATTACTGATTTCTAAATGAATTCCTCTGTGTTCAGAGAATACACTTTGCAAGACTTTGATCCTTGTAACTTATTGAGATTTGTTTTACATCCCAGCATATTGTCTATCTTAGTGAATGTGGCACGTGCTCTGGAAAAGAATGTTGTTGGATGTGGTGTTTTTTAAACAACAATTAGATCGAGGAGATTGATAGTGTCATTCAGATCTTCTCTGTCTTTATTGGTTTTTGTCAATTTGTTCTATCAATTGTTGAATGAGGCATATTAAAAACTCTTATTATAATTGTGGGGCTGTCTGTAAACCCCTATCAAGCACATATACACGTTTAATTGTTATGTCTTCCTGATGAATGGCCACTTTGATGATTATGAAATAGAAACACTCTGGAAACACTGATGTTACAATAACCATCCCAGCCTTCTCATACTCACTGTTTCTGCATGGTGTATCATTTTTGGTCCATTCATTTCAACCTATCTTTGTCTTTATATTCAAATTGTACCTCTTTTAGGCAGCATATTCTAGGATAATGATTTTTTTTTATCCACCCACTCTGACAATCTCTGGCTTCTAATTAAAATGTTTAGGCCATTAACATTTTTAAAAATGTTTTGTGGAGTTTTTAGTGAAAGTTTACACAGCAAATTAGATTTCCCCTTAACAATTTCTACACATATTGTTCAGGGACATTGGTTACATTTTACACATTGTGTCAACATTCTCATTGCGTCTGTTCTGCTTGTTTCCTTCCTGCTATTCTTGCACCCCCTTCCCCTACCACCCCCTGACCTTCTCATCTTGGCTTCAGGGTTAATGTTGATTGTTTTGTCTCAAATGGATGATTGGTTTTATTGGATATATATATATATATGCACACACACACCAAAAATCCAAACCAAACCCAGTGCCGTAGAGTCAATTCCGAATCATAGCAACCCTATAGGACAGAATAGAACTGCCCCATAGAGTTTCCAAGGAGCGCTTGGTCGATTTGAACTGCCAACCTTTTGGTTAGCAGCCGTAGCACTTAACCACTACGCCACCAGGGTTTCCATATACACACACACACATATATATATATATAAAGGAGCACCTGCCACGCATCTGTCAGTTTGTCATACTGTGGGGACTTCTGTGTTGCTGTAATGCTGGAAGCTATGCCACTGGTATTCAGATACCAGCGGGGTCACCCATGGAGGACAGGTTTCAGCTGAGCTACCACACTAAGACAGACTAGGAAAAAGGACCTGGCAGTCTACTTCTGAAAAGCATTAGCCAGTGAAAACCTTATGAATAGCGGTGGAACATTGATATAGTGCTGGAAGATGGCTTCTCAGGTTGGAAGGCATTCAAACTTCAACTGGAGAAGAGCTGCCTCCTTAGAGTTGACCTTAAGGACATGCAAGGAGTCAAGCTTTCGTGACCTTCATTTCCTGATGTGGTATGACTCAAAATGAAAAGAAACAGCTGGAAACATCCATTAATAATTGGAACCTGGAATGTACAAAGTATGAATCTGGGAAAATTGCAAAACTGTCAAAAATGAAATGGAGGAGGCAGGACCAAGATGGCAGAATAGACAGATGCTTCTGGCGAGCCCTCTTACACCAATGACCCCCCCCAAAAAAAGTGAAACAAGTATATTTTTGACAAGCTAGGAGCCCTGAACATCAAAGGCAAAGTTAGAAAATGAACTGAGAGTCAGGGGGAGGAAGAGATGGTTCAGAAGCGGAGAGGAATTACCAGGCCTCAATCACCGACAGCCCTCAGGCACCATTCCCGGAGCAGCGGCAGCGGCAGGATAGTGGTAGCATTCGGCCGCAGTTTCCTCAGGGAGAAGCAACCAGCCACACAGCCTACTCATACCTCCAGAACCAGAGAAGAACGGCACTATCAGCAAAAGCTAAGTACTTGTGTATATTTTACTGTGCCACCCCCTCTCCCCCACCCCCAAGCCAGCTTCAGCACTGTTGATTTTCCTGGGCCTGAGATAGGCCCTGCCGAGCACCTAGAGCCATCCTCCCGGCCTTGGAGAAGGAATAAATACACAGTTGGGGGAAAACATAATTTGCCAGCTCCACTAACCAGGGGAGCCCTGGAAAGAAGCGGCTCCTGTCCAGGCATAAACATTCCATGGACTTTGAGTACCTTTCCCCCCTGCATGGAACTATGTGGGCCTGTTACAGGAGAATAGGCCCTTGTTGGCAGACTACAGCTGTTTCAGCTGTGTGGTGGAGAGGTGGGTGTTTGATGTTCAACATTGCTTTGCCTATTAAACAGGGTCCTCACCTACCCACATCAGGGGCCTAAGGACTGATGGCTCCACTCAGGTCAGCCAGCCACCCGCAACAGGGGTCCAAGGATAACTGATACCTCCCAGTGCTTACAGCCAAAAATTTGGGGTACCCATGGTCCATCTGCAGAACCCACCCAACTGTACACCGTAGGGAAGAGGGACCCGCTTTCCTCAGAGACACTTGGGGGACAACTCTCAGACCCCTGCCTTGTTCAGAGCATGATCCCTGCTGCAACCAGATACCAGTACCTACACCAATCACCCCTGTCCCTCTAAGACTGTAGGACAGAGCCTGTACCACACACTTGATGAGCCGCTACCTGGACACGTGAGGGGAACTCATACAAGAAAAGTGAATGGACTCCTAGACTGATATACCTGATAAGAGCTCTAGCCAGTTGGTTACAAGACGTCACAGCTTCAAAGGTGAAAATAATCAAGGTAGCTCTCTCAAGCAATACATCTGGGCATATCAAAACAAAACAAAGCAACAAGTTACGACACAGTAAGCAAACATAAAATAAACTAATACAATAACTTATAGATGGCTCAGAGACAACAATCAATATCAAATCACATAAAGAGACAGACCATGATTGCTTCAACAAGCTCTCAAAAAAAGAATCAAGGGATATTCTAGATGAAAGTGCCTCCTGGAATTACCAGAGGCAGAATACAAAAGATTAATGTACAGAACTCTTCAAGACATCAGGAACGAAATCAGGCAATACGCAGAACAAGCCAAGGAACACACAGATAAAGCTGTTGAAGAAATTAAAAAGGCTATTCAGGAATATAATGAAAAATTTAATAAGCTGGAAAAATCCATAGACAGACAGCAATCAGAAATTCAGAAGATTAACAATAAAATTACAGAATTAGATAACTCAATAGAAAGTCAGAGGAGCAGAATTGAGCAAGTGGAAGGCAGAATTGGTGACCTTGAAGATAAAACACTTGGCACCAATATATTTGGAGAAAAATCAGATAAAAGAATTTAAAAAAAAAATGAAGAAAGCTTAAGAATCATGTGGGACTCTATCAAGGGAAATAACCTACAAGTGATTGGAGTACCAGAACAGGAAGGGATAACAGAAAATACAGAGAGAATTAATGAAGATTTGTTGGCAGAACATTTCCCTGATATCATGAAAGATGAGAAGATATCTATCCAAGACGCTTATTGAACTCCACAGAAGGTAGATTTTAAAGTCACTAAGACATATTATAATCAAACTTGCCAAAACCAAAGATAAAGAGAAAATTTTAAGAGCAGCTAGTGTGTGAGGAATAAACAAAAAGTCACCTACAAAGGAGAGTCAATAAGAATAAGCTCAGACTACTCAGCAGAAACCATGTAGGCAAGAAGGCAATGGGATGACTTATATAAAACACTGAGATAAAAAAATTGCCAGCCAAGAATCATATATCCAGCAAAACTGTCTCTCAAATATGAAGGTGAAATTAGGACATTTCCAGATAAACAGAAGTTTAGGGAATTCATAAAAACCAAACCAAAACTATAAGAAATACTAAAGGGAGTTCTTTGGTTAGAAAATCAATAATATCAGGTATCAACCCAAGACTAGAACACTGGACAGAGCAATCAGATGTCAGCCCAGACAGGGAAATCACAAAAAATAAATTGAGATAAAAAAATGCTCAAAACAGGGAAACAGCGATGTTATTATGTAAAAGAAGACAACATTAAAACAATAAAGAGGGACAAAGAAATGTAGTCATAGATCTTTTATATGGAGAGGAAGACAAGGCTATATAAAGAAATAAAAGTTAGGTTTAAATTCAGAAAAATAGTGGTAAATATTAAGGTAACCACAACGGAGATAAACCATCCCACACATCAAAATAAAGTACATGAAAAAAAATAGAGACTCAGCAGAAACAAAATCAACAACAACAAATAAGAGGGAAAGAATATATATAAACTACTCAGCACAAAAAATTAGGTGAGAAAAAAATCTATCAACAACACACAAAAAAGACATCAAAATGACAGCACTAAATTCATACCTATCCGTAATTATGCTGAATGTAAATGGACTAAATGCACCAATAAAGAGACAGAGAGTGGCAGAATAAATAAAAAAAATATGATCCATCTATATGCTGCTACAAGAGACACACCTTAGACTTAGAGACACAAACAAACTAAAACTCAAAGGATGGAAAAAAATATATCAACCAAACAACTATCAAAAAAAAACAGGAGTGGCAATATTAATTTCTAACAAAACGGACTTTAAAGTTAAATCCACCACAAAGCATAAGAAAGGACACTATATAATGATTAAAGGGACAACAAAAAAAAAAAAAAAATTTTTTTTTTTTTTTTATACCAGGAGGATATAACCATACTAAATATTTATACACCCAGTGACAGGGCTGGAAGATATATAAAACAAACCCTATCAGCATTGAAAAATGAGATAGACAGCTCAGCAATAATAGTAGGAGACTTCAACACACCACTTTTGGTGAAGGACAGGACATTCAGAAAGAAGCTCAATAAAGACATGGAAGATCTAAATGCCACAATCAACCAACTTAACCTCATAGACATATACAGAACATTCCACCCTATACCAGTAATATTTACTTTCCTTTCTAGCCCACATGGAACACTGTCTAGAATAGACCACATATTAGGTCATAAAGGAAGCCTTAGCAGAATCCAAAACATTGAAATATTACAAAGCATCTTCTCTGACGATAAGCCCATAAAACTGGTAATCAATACCGAAAAACCAGGGAAAAGAAATCAAACGCTTGGAAACTGAATAATACCCTGCTCAAAAAAAGACTGGATTATAGAAGACATTAAGGATGGAATAAAGGAATTCATAGAATCCAATGAGAACGAAGGAGATCAACAAAAGAAACCCTCAGGCACCAGAAAAAAGCAAATAATAAAAATTAGAGCAGAGTTAAATGAATTAGAGAACAGAAAAACAATTGAAAGAATTTATAAGAACAAAAGCTGGTTCTTTGAAAAAAATTCAAAAAATTGATAAACCATTGGCCAAAGTCACAAAAGAAAAACAGGAAAGGAAGCAAATAACCTGAATAAGAAATGAGATGGGTGCTGTATTACAACAGACCCAACTGAAATTAAAAGAACCATATCAGATTACTATGAAAAATTGTACTCTAACAAATTAGAAAACCTAGAAGAAATGGATGAATTCCTAGAAACACACTACCTACCTAAACTAACACAAACAGAGGTAGAACAACTAAATAAACCCATAACAAAAGAAAACATTGAAAAAGCAATAAAAAAAACTCCCAAGAAAAAAAAGCACTGTCCTAGACAGCTTCACTGCAGAGTTCTGCCAAATATTCAGAGCAGAGTTAACACCACTACTACTAAAGGTATTTCAGAGCAGAGCAAAGGACGGAATACTCCCAAACTCATTCTATGAAGCCAGCATATCCCTGATACCAAAACCAAGTAAAGACACCACAAAAAAAAGAAAATTACAGACCTATATCCCTCATGAACTTATGCGAAAATCCTCAACAAAATTCTAGCCAATAGAATTTGACAACATATCAAAAAAAAAAAATTCACCATGACCAAGTGGGATTCATACCAGGTATATTTTTATATACAGGGATGGTTCAACATTAGAAAAACAATGGATGTAATCCATCACATAAATAAAACTAAAGACACGAATCACATGATTTTATAAATTGATGCAGAAAAGGCATTTGACAAAGTTCAACACCATTCTTAATAAAAACTCTCAGCAAAATAGGAAGAGAAGGAAAATTCCTCAACACAATAAAGGGCATTTATACAATGCCAACAGCCAACATCATCCTAAATGGAGAGATTCTGAAAGCATTCCCCTTGAGATCGGGAACCAGACAAGGATGCCCTTTATCAACACTCTAATTCAACATAGTGCTGGAGGTCCTAGCCAGAGCGATTAGGCTAGATAAAAAAATAAAGGGCATCCAGATTGGCAAGGAAGAAGTAAAAGTATCTCTATTTGCAGATGACATGATCTTATACACAGAAAACCCTAAGGAATCCTCCAGAAAACTACTGAAACTAATAGAAGAGTTCAGCAGAGTATTGAGATATAAGATAAACATACAAAAATCAGTTGGATTCCTCTACACCAACAAAAAGAACATTGAAGAGAAAATCACCAAATCAATACCATTTACAGTAGTAGCCCCCAAGAAGATAAAATACTTAGGAATAAATCCAACCAGAGATTAAAAGACCCATACAAAGAAAACTATAAGACAGTACTGCAAGAAACCAAAAGAGACCTACATAAGTGGAAAAACATAACTTGCTCATGGATAGGAAGACTTAACATTGTAAAAATGTCTATTCTATCAAAAGCCATCTATAAATACAATGCAATTCCGATCCAAATCCCAATGACATTTTTTAATGAGATGGAGAAACAAATCACCAACTTCATATGGAAGGGAAAGAGGCCCTGGGTAAGTAAAGCATTATTGAAAAAGAAGAACAATGTGGGAGGCCTCACTCTACCTGATTTTAGAACCTATCATACTGCCACAGTAGTCAAAACAGCCTTGTACTTGTACAACAACAGATACATAGACCAATGGAACAGAATTGAGAATCCAGACATAAATCCATACAAATGCAAGCAGGTGATATTTGGCAAAGGCCCAAAGTCACTTAAATGGGGAAAAGACAGTCTTTTTAACAAATGGTGCTGAAATAACTGGATATCCAGCTGCAAAAAAATGAAACAAGACCCATACCTCACACTACGCACAAAAACTAACTCAAAATGGATCAAAGACCTAAATATAAAATCTAAAATGATAAAGATCATGGAAGGAAAACTACAGACAACACTAAGAGACCTAATATATGGTATAAACAGTATACAAAACATTACTAACAATGCACAAACACCAGAAGAGAAACTAGATAACTGGGAGCTCCTAAAAATCAAACACCTATGCTCATTCAAAGACTTCACCAAAACAGTAAAAAGATTACCTACGGACTGGGAAAAAGTTTTTAGCTATGACATTTCCGATCAGTGCCTGATCTCTAAAATCTACATGATACTGCAAAAACTCAACTACAAAAAGACAAATATCCCAATTAAAAAATGGGCAAAAGATATGAACAGGCACTTCACTAAAGAAGACATTCAAGTAGCTAACAGATACATGAGGAAATGCTCACGATCATTAGCCATTAGAGAAATGCAAATCAAAACTACAATGAGATTCCGTCTCACTCCAACAAGGCTGGCATTAATCCAAAAAACACAAAATAATAAATGTAGGAGGGGTTGTGGGGAGACTGGAACACTTCTACACTGCTGGTGGGAATGTAAGATGGTACAACCACTTTGGAAATCGATTTGGCGCTTCCTTAAAAATCTAGAAACAGAACTACCATATGATCCAGCAATCCCACTCCTTGTAATATATCCTAGAGAAATAAGAGCCTTTACACGGACAGATATATGCACACCCATGTTCACTGCAGCACTGTTTACAGTAGCAAAAAAGATGGAAGCAACCAAGATGCCCATCAAGGAATGAATGGATAAATAAATTGTGGTATAGCCACACAATGGAATACTATGCATCGATAAAGAACAGTGATGAATCTGTGAAGCATTTCGTAACATGGAGGAATCTGGAAGGCATTATGCTGAGTGAAATTAGTCAGTTGCAAAAGGACAAATATTGTGTAAGACCACTATTATAAGAACTAGAGAAATAGTTTAAACAGAGAAGAACATATTCTTTGATGGTTATGAGAGGTGGAAGGGAGCAAGGTAGGGAGAGGGGTACTCACTCATTTGATAGTAAATAAGAACTTTTTTAGGTAAAGGGAAAGACAACGCACAGTACAGGAGAGGTCAGCATAACTGGACTAAATAAAAAGCAAAGAAGTTTCCTGAATGAAGGCTTCGAAGGCCAGCATGCCAGGGGCAGGGGTTTGGGGACCATGGTTTCGGGAGACGTCTAAGTCAATTGGCATAATAAAATCTATTTTTAAAAAAATTCTGCATCCCACTTTAGAGAGTGGCATCTGGGGTCTTACACGCTAGCAAGCAGCCATCTAATATGCATCAATTGGTCTTAACCCACCTGGAGCAAAGAAGAATGAAGAACACCAAAGACACAAGGTAATTATGAGCCCAAGAGATGGAAAGGGCCTCATAAACCAGAGACTACATCAGTCTGAGACTAGAAGAACTAGATGGTGCCTGGCTGCAACTGGTAACTACCCTGATAGGGAACACAACAGAGAACCCCTGAGGGAACAGGAGAGCAGTGGGGTGCAGACCTCAAATTCTCGTAAAAAGACCAGACTTAATAGTCTGAATGAGACTAGAAGCACCCCAGTGGCTAAGGTCCCCAGACCTTCTGTTAACCTGAGACAGGAACCGTTCCCAAAGCCAACTCTTCAGACAGGGATTGGACTGGACAATGGGACAGAAAATGATACTGGTGAAGAATGAGCTTATTGGATCAAGTAGACACACAAGACTATGTTGGCATCTCCTGTCTGGAGGGGAGTTGAGAGGGCGAGGGGGTCAGAAGCTGACCAAATGGACACAAAAAGAGAGGAAGGAGTGTGCTGTTTCATTAGGGGGGGAGAGCAATTAGGAGTATATAGAAAGGTGTTTATAAATTTTTGTATGAGAGTCCAACTTGATTTGTAAACTTTCACTTAAAGCACAATAAGAATTAAAAAAGAAGAAATGAAACCCATGAACATCTATATCCTAGGCATTAGTGAGCTAAAATGGACTGGTATTGGCCATTTTGTAATGGACAATCATATAGTCTACTATGCTGGGAATGACAACTTGAAGATGAATGATGTTGGCATTCATTGTCAAAAAGAACATTTCAAGATCTATCCTGAAGTACAACACTGTCAGTGATAGAATAATATCCGTACAGCTATAAGGAAGACCAGTTAATACAACTATTATTCAAAATTACTCACCAACCACTAAGGCTAAAGATGAAGAAATTGATGATTCTTACCAGCTTCTGCAGTCTGAAATTGATCAGACATGCAATCAAAATGCATTGATAATTACTGGCGACTGGAATGAGCGAGTTGAAAACAAAGAGAAGGATTGGTAGTTGGAAAATATGGCCTTAGTGACAGAAATGATGCCAGAGATCACATGATTGAATTTTGCAAGACCAATGATTTCTTCATTGCAGATACCTTTTTTCACCAGTATAAATGGCAACATACACATGGACCTCATCAGACAGCATACCCAGGAATCAAATCAACTACATTGTGGAAAGAGACAATGGAAAAGCTCAACATCAACAGTCAGGACAAGGCCGGGGTGGACTGCAGATCGGACCATCAATTGCTCACATGCAAGTTCAAGTTGAAGCTGAAGAAAATTAGACAAGTCCACGAGAGCCAAAGTACAACCTTAAGCATATCCCACCTGAATTTAGAGACTATCTCAAGAATAGATTTGACACATTGAACACTAGTGACCGAAGACCAGACAAGTTGTGGAATGACATCAAGGACATCATACATGAAGAAACTAAGAGATTATTAAAAAGACAGAAAAGAAAGAAAAGACCAAAATGGGTGTCAGAAGAGACTCTGAAACTTGCTCTTGAATGTCAAGTAGCTAAAGCAAAAGGAAAAAAGGATGAAATAAAAGAACTTAACAGAAGATTTCAAAGGGCAGCTCCAGAAGATAAAGTATTATGATGACATGTGCAAAGGTCTGGAGATAGACAACCAAAAGGAAAGAAAACGCTCCGCATTTCTCAAGCTGAAAGAACTGAAGAAAAAATTCAAGCCTCTGGTTACAATATTGAAGGATTCTATGGAGAAAATATTAAAATACACAGGAAGCATCAAAAGAAGAAGAAGGAATACACAAAGGCACTGTGCCAAAAAGAATTGGTCAATGTTCAACCATTTCGGGAGGTAACATATGGTCAGGAACCGATGGTACTGAAGGAAGAAGTCCAAGCTGCACTGAAGGCATTGGTGAAAAACAAGGTTCCAGGAGTCGATGGAATAAAATTGAGATATTTCAACAAATGCATGCAGCACTGGAAGTGCTCATTTGTCTATTTCAAGAAATTTGGAAGACAGCTACCTGGCCAACCGACTGGAAGAAATCCACACGTATACCTATTCCCAAGAAAGTTGATACAACAGAATGCGGAAATTATCGAACAACATCATTGATATCACATGCAAGCAAAATTTTGCTGAAGATCATTTAAAAGTGGCTGCTGCAGTATGTGGACAGGGAACTGCCAGAAATTCAAGCCAGATTTAGAAGACGATGTGAAAGCAGGGATATCATTGCCAACATCAGATGAATCCTGGCTGAAAGCAGAGAACACCAGAAAAAGTTTACCTGTGTTTTATTGACTATGCTAAGGCATTCGACTGTGTGAATCATAACAAATCATGGAACAAAACATTGCGGAGAATGGGAATTCTGGAACACTTAATTGTGCTCATAAGGAATCTGTACATGGATCAAGAGGCAGTCATCAGAACAGAACAAGGGGGTACTGCATGGTTTAAAGTCAGGAAAGGTGTGTGTCAAGGCTGTATTCTTTCACCATACTTATTAAATCTGTATGCCGAGAAAATAATTCAAGAAGCTGGACTATATGAAAAAGAGCACAGCATCTGGATTGGTAGAGCCCTGGTGGTACAAAAGACTCATCGATAACTTGTAATATGCAGATGACACAACCCTGCTTACTGAAAGTGAAGAGTACTTGAAGCACTTATTGATAAAGATCAAAGACCACAACCTTCAGTATGGACTGCACTTCAGCATAAAGAAAACAAAAATCCTCACAACTGGATCAATAATCAACATTGTGATAAACAGAAAATATTGAAGTCTTCAAGGATTTCATTTTGTCTGGATTCACAATCAACGCCCATGGAAGCAGTAGTCAAGAAATCAAACGACATACTTCATTGGGCAAATCTGCTTCAAAAGACCTCTTTAAAGTGCTGAAAAGTAAAGATGTAACTTTGACGACTAATATGAACTGACCAAGCCATTGTATTTTTAATTGCCTCGTATGCATGTGAAAACTGGACAATGAATAAGGAAGACTGAAGAAGAATTGATGCCTTTGAATTATGGTGTTGGTGAAGAATATTGAATATACCGTGGATTGCCAGAAGAACAAACAGATCTGTCTTGGAAGACGTACAGCCAGAATTCTCCTTGAAAACAAGGATGGTGAAGCTTCGTCTCACATACTTTAAACATGTTATTAAGAGGGATCAGTCCCTGGAGAAGGACAGCATGCTTGGTAAAGTAGAGGGTCAGGGAAAAAGAGGAAGAACCTCAACCATATGGATTGACACAGTGGCTGCAAAAATGGGCTCAAGCATAACAATGATTGTGAGGATGGTACAGGACCAGGTAGTGTCCTGTTCTGTTGCACATAAGGTCATGATGAGTTGGAACCAACTCCAAGGCACCTAACAACATGCTCATCAAAATACTTCACCAAAAGAGTAGAAAGAGAACCTACAGACAGGGAAAAAAACATTGGCTATGACATTCCCAACAACAATGTAACCTCTAAAAATCTATAAAATACTTCAATACCTCAAGAACAAAAAGACAATCCATTCAAAAAATGGGCAAAGGATATGAACAGACACTTCACCAAAGAAGACATTCAGTTGGCTAACACATATGAGGAAATGCTCACAATCATTAGCCATTAGAGAAATACAAATCAAAACTACAATGAGATACCATCTTACCCCAACATTACTGGCACTAATCAAAAAAACAGAAGATAACAAATGTTGGAGAGGTTGCGGGGGTATTGGAACTCTTATACACTGCTGGTGGGAACGTAAAAGAATACAAGCATTATGGAAAACTATCTGGCACCTCCTTAGAAAGATAGAAATAGAAGTACCATATGATCCAGCAATCCCACTCCTAGGAATATATCCTAGAGAAATAAGAACTGTCAACATGAATAGACATATGCACACCGATGCTCCCTGCAAAACATTATTCACAATAGCAAAAAGAAGGAAACAACCTAAGTGCCTATCAAAGGAAGAATAGAAAAAAAAATGATACATACTGTCTTGGTTATCTAGTGCTGCTATAACAGAAATACCACAAGGGGATGGCTTTAACAAAGAGAAATTTATTCTCTCCAAGTCTAGTAGACTGTTGTTATTAGGTGCCTTCAAGTCAGTGCTGACTCACAGCGACCCCTTGCACAACTGAATGAAACATTGCCTGGTCCTGCGCCATCCTCATGATCATTATTATGCTTGAGCCCATTGTTGCAGCCACTGTGTCAATCCATCTCCTTCAGGGTCTTCCTCTTTTTCACTGACCTTCTACTTTATCAAGCACAATGTCCTTCTCGAGGGACTAATCCCTTCTTACAACATGTCCAAAGTATATGAAACACAGTCTTAGCATCCTTGCTTCTAAGGAGCGCTCTAGTTGTACTTCTTCCAAGACAAACCTGTTTGTTCTTTTGGCAGTCCATGGTATATTTAATATTCCTCACCAACACCACAATTCAAAGGCTTCAATTCTTCCTTGGTCTCCCTTATTCGTTGTTTAGATTTGGCATGCATATGAAGCGATTGAAAACACTGTGGCTTGGGTCAGGTACACCTTAGTCTTCGAGGTGACATCTTTGCTTTTTAACACTTGAAAGGGGTCATTTGCAGCAGATTTGCCCAATGCAATGTGTCTTTTGATTTCTAGACTGCTGCTTCCATGGCTGTTGATTGTGGATCCAAGTAAACTGAAATCCTTGACAACTCAATCTTTTCTCCGTTTATCATGATGTTGCTTATTGGTCCAGTTGTGAGGATTTTTGTTTTCCTTACGTTGAGGTGCAATTCATACTGAAGGTTGCTGTCTTTGATCTACATCAGTAAGTGCTTCAAGTCCTCTTCACTTTCAGCAAGCAAGGTTGTGTCATCTGCATAATGCAGGTTGTTAATGAGTCTTCCTTCAATCCTGAAGCCCCATTCTTCTTCATATAGTCCAGCTTCTCAGATTATTCGCTCAGCATACAGATTGAATAGGTATGGTGAAAGGATACTACCCTGACACACACCTTTCCTGACTTTAGGTTTAAAGTATCTCCTTGTTCTGTTCAAACAACTGCCTTTCAATCTATGTACAGACTCCTCATGAGCACAATCAAGTGTTCTGGAATTCTCATTCTTCACAGAGTTATCCATAATTTGTTATGATCCATACAGTCGAATGCCTTTGCGTAGTCAATAAAACACAGGTAAACAACCTTCTGGTATTCTCTGCTTTCAGCCAGGATCCGTCTGACATCAGCAATGATATCCCTAGTTCCATGTCTTCTTCTAAATCTGGCTTGAATTTCTGGCAGTTCCCTGTCAATATACTGCTGCAGCCACTTTTAAATGATCTTCAGCAAAATTTTGTTTGCATGTGATATTAATGATGTTGTTTGATAATTTCCACATTTCCATGGATTACCTTTCTTTGGAGTGGGTGCAGAAACAGATCTCTTCCAGTCAAATGACTAAAAAAAAAAATTAAAGTAGAGATAACAATTGTTGGCTAGGATATAGATAAATTGAAATCCCATACATCATTGATAGGATTGTCAACTAGTTCATCAACATTGGAGACATTTTTGTGGTTCCTCAAAACATTAAGTATAGAGTCACCATAGCAATTCCACTCCTACGTATATAGTCAAGAGACATGAAAAGATATGTCCACACAGAAACTTGTACATAAATGTTCACAGCAGCATTATTCATCATAGCCATAATGTGCGAACAACCCAGTGCCCTTCAACTGATAGATAACATAACATGGTATATTCATACAATGGAATATTATTTATTTATATAAAAAAAGAATGAAAATATTGATACATGCTACAACACGGATGAACCTTGAAAACATTATGCTAAGTGAAAGCAGCCAGTGAGAAGAGATGAGATATATGATTCCATTTACATAAAATGTCCCAAATGGGAAAATCTACAGAGACAGAAAGTGTATTAGTGGTTGCCAGGAGATTGGGGAAGGGAAGTACAGAAAGTGACTGTTAACGGGCACTGGTTTCCATCATGGTGCGTCGCACACCTTGAATATACCACTCACTTGTATGTTTTTAAAGAGTGACTTCATGGTATGTGAATTTTATCTCAATAAAGCTCTTATTTAAAAAAAGTAGCATTTTTTACCCATCAGAATGGTAATATCTAAAAGTTTTGTAATACAGCATTCTGACCAAGGTGTGGATAAGTAGGTTCACTATATGCTGAAGGTGGTAAAAAAAAAAATATGCTGAAGGTGGGAGTACGACTTCATAACAAATTGACACTGAGATTTTGCGCTTTCTTAGGCATACATTTTTTTAGGCATACATCCTTTGACCCAGAATTTCCAATTCTAACACTATGTTCTACTAGTATACTATATATGTACACAAAGGATTTGGTAGATCTATGTGTGCTGAGGGGCCCTGGTGGCATAGTGGTTAAATGCTCGGCTGCTAACCAAAAGGTCGGCAGTTCAAATCCACCAGGCACTCCTTGGAAACCCTAGGGGGAGTTCTACTTTGTACTATATGGTGGCTATGAGTTGGAGTCAACTCGACAGCAACGGGTTTTTGGTTTTTTTTTGTTGTTGCTGTTTATGTGTGCTAATACAGAGTAATCTATATCTTATATCAATAAGATATACTGTTGGACTGACAATTTGAATAAGGTGGTTTAGTTAATAGCATTGTACCAATGTTAAATTCTTGATTTCGATCATTACCTCACAGTTACGTAAGTTGTTAATTTTAGGGTAAGGTGGATGAAGGGGATATAGGGACTCTACTATTTTTGCAATATTTTTGTAAGTCTAAGATTGCTTCACAATAGAAAAGTTAAAAAAAACAATACCATATAGCTTTGGAATAAATATATATGCTGTCAAAATATAGCTGTTTATATGGAAACGAACATCAAATTCAGAAGAATGGTCTCCTGTGGTCAGGGGTATGGAGAATGCAGTCAGGGAGATTTGTAGAGATGGCTTCAGCTATACTTGCACTATTTTGTTTTTGAAGCTGGGTGGTAGATATTCAAGTGTTCAATATATTATTTTTTAAATTTTTATGTACATAACTGTTTGTATATATTATTTTTACAATAAATTAATAAAAGGAAAGTACACAGGAAAAGGGCAATACAAAAATTGTTCCAGTTCCCACTTTGGAGAGTGGTATCTGCGGTCTTGAACGCTAGCAAGTGGCCATCTAAGATGCATCAATTGGTCTCAACCCACCTGGAACAAAGAAGAATGAAGAACACCAAAGACACAAGGTAATTATGAGCCCAAGAGACAGAAATGGCCACCTAAATCAGAGACTACTTAGCCTGAGACCAGAAGAACTAGATGGTGCCTGGCTATAACAAATGACTGCCCTGCCAGGGAACACAACAGAGAACCCCTGAGAGAGTAGGAGGGCAGTGGGATGCAGAATTCAAATTCTCATAAAAAGACCAGACTTAATGGTCTGACTGAGACTAGAAGCACCCCAGTGGCCATGGTCCCCAGACCTTCTGTTAGCCCAAGACAGGGACTGTTCCCAAAGCCAACTCTTCAGACAGGGATTGGACTGGACTATGGGATAGAAAATGATACTAGGAAGAGTGAGCTTTTTGGATCAAGTAGACACATGAGACTATGTGGGCAGCTTCTGTCTGGAGGGGAGATGAGAGGGCAGAGGGGGTCAGAAGCTGACCAAATGGACACAAAAATAGAGAGTAGAGAGGAAGAGTGTGCCGTCTCATTACAGGGAGAGCAACTAGGAGTATATAGCAAGGTGCATATAAATTTTTGTATGGGAGATTGACTTGATTTGTAAACTTTCATTCAAAGCACAATAAAAATAAAAAATAAATAAAAAATAAATTATTGCATTCAATTACATGGGTCCGCTAGTTTCCCTGAACTCACCTATAGATCCCAGGATTAGAACTTACAATATTAGAGACACCATTCGCTCCATACACATACTTTTACTCCACCACTGGTTGTATCCAAAGACGACGCTGTCCTGTCACTGGGATAGAAAAAAGGGGAGTCAGAGAGGGAGGAGAAAAAAGTAAGATCCTGCAGCAACCATTCGGGCTGTGAAGAGGGCCCCTTGTCTCTTTCACAGACAGACGCCATCTACCAAGCCAGGAGAGTACAGTGGGATTCTCTGCTGGGACTTCTGCACTCAAGTGTGAACAATTTTTGTCAATATTGGTGACTCCTAGCACCAACCCAAAACAGTAGCCAGTTCCTAGCAACCATGCATCATTTTTTTTCAAGCATTTCTGATTTTTCTGGACTCCTATGAAGACTGTTATTTTCTTCTTGCATCAATCTTTGTGTGACATACGACAACATCTTCACAGCTTTTCCGGTATCTAATCAGCATGGGTGTATGTGGACTGAGCCAGAACAACTGCAAACAATTGTGGACCCAGATACTTCTAATAGCCAGATTGCTTCTGTACTCTTTTAAACCTTAAGGGAAAACGTACCAAGAATAATCATAGCTTCCTCTGGGCATTTATTAACTTCTCCCTGGCCTCCAGAGGATAAGAATTGATTATGGGCCAAGCAGAATAAGGTTAATACGGCCTTCTAGTTCTTGATGCTAATCCTGAATGTTCAATGAATATTGCAAAGAGGAAGATTAATGGAACATCCACTTTGCAGAAGAATAAGAGTAAACTGGAGAAATACAGGGCTGTTTTCTAATAATTCTTTTCAACTTGATTCTTGCTGATTTGCTCCCACATTTGAGTCTTCATCTTTTCGAGCAGCATTTTGCTAAGAGAGAATCACTTTTTTTCTCAAAGCATCTCTCCTCCCTCTCTTCCCTTATCTCTCCGTCTATGAACAAGGCTTTATTTTCCTTCTATGTAGACTTTTGTCTCCTTTACTTGTTTCTCTTCCAGCTCCGTGCTGTTTTGCTTTACCTCAAATTCTGCCTAAGTGGCCTCTGATTTTAATATGCCAGCTATGCCCCAACAACTCCCAAATTTATATACCCACCCAGCCCTGCTTTCTTTAACTGATTATTTAACAACTTCATTTGAAAATTGCACTGTTACACCAAATTTAACATGTCTAACACTGAGCCTTGTTCTTCCCTCTCATCTGTTCTTTGCCAGTCTTTTCTAACTCAGTCGATTGTACAACCATCTACCTTCTTGCTCATAACAGACGTGGGTCCCATTCTTAACTCCGTATTGTCCGTTGCCCCTCACGGTCATCAAATCTTGTTCATTCTACCATGAAAATACTTCTCTCAGTGCTGGAGTTCCAGGGATCCTTGGTGCAGAGGGCAGAAGGTAGCATCATTCCCTGAGCCATCAGCAGAGTTCAGACGGAGTGGGACCATGGAGGAATGTTTCCATTGGCTCCACTTTACTGGAGGAGAGCAGGGAGTTGTGACTATGGCAGCAGGAACTAAATTCATCAGTGGTGGCAGGAGTGGTTGGGGCTGGAGAGGAATCACTGCCCATAGGCTGGAGCTTCAGGGCCATTTGCACATAGGACGTATCAAAAGCTTCACCCAGAAGACCTGGTGAGACTTTCCTCCACCATGGTTTACTTAGACATGAGCAAACATAGGGATAGAGTTTTCATATCCCCACATTAAAAAAAAAAAAACTGTCCATGGAAACAGCAGTCAAGAAATCAAATGGCACATTGCATTAGGCAAATCTACTACAAAGACCTCTTTAATCTTTTAAAAAGCAAAGATGTAGCTTTGATGACTAAGGTGGTTCTGACCCAAGACATGGTCTTTTCATACGTTTGTGAAAGTTGGACAATGAAAAAGGAAGACAGAAGAATTGATGTGTTCAAACTGTGATGTTGTTCTATGGACTACCAGAAGAATGAACACATCAGTCTTAGAAGAAATACAACCAGAATGTTCCTTAGAAGCAAGGATGGTGAGACTTTGACTTGCTTACTTTGGACATGTCATCAGGAAAGACCAATTGCTAGAAAAGGACATCATGGTTGGTAAATTGGAACGTCAGCGAAAATGAGGGAAACCCTCAATGAAATGGATTGACACAGTAGCCACAATGGACTCACACAGCTCAACTATCATGAGGATGGTGCAGGATGGGTAACGTTTCATTCTGTTGCACACAAGGTCGTTATGAGTCAGGGCTAACTCAATGCAACCAACAACAACAAAATATGGGGCACAGGGAGGGGAAGGGCTGGGTTTCTGGAGCAGATGGGACTTCAAGGAGAAACATGTGTCTGAGTTGTCACTGAGACAACGTCGTTCATTGTCTTTCCTCAAGACTAGTGGCCTGGGAAACCAGTGTTGCAGTTGTTTTTCCAGTTACTTGGATCAATTTTCTACCTCCTCCCCTTAGGCAAGAAGTATTTCCAGAGTAGGAGGGCTATGTGAAAATTATCACCTTCTTTAAACATCTGACTCAAATAAGTCTTCTCATGATTTCACATCTAATCATCCACATTTTTAATAGGACTGGAGGAGTACCAACGATTTCGAAATGAAATGTAAAGAGTTTATTTGTATGATGTCTCCGTGAAGCAGACCTGCCTTCTCCAAAACATAATCTGATTCTGTCCAAATGAGGAGCCACAATGTGGCAAGAGGAAATGGGCTAAACTTTTAGGGAAGATTTTAGGTCCTTGGGTGATGCAAGCGGTTTGCAATCGGCTGCTAACCTAAAGGTTGATGGTTCGAACCCATTCAGTGGCTCGGCAGAAGAAAAGCCTGGCAATCTGCTTCCATAAAGATTATAGCCAAGAAAACCCTAAGGAGCAGTACTACTCTGTAACACATGGGGTTACCACGAGTCGGAATTGACTCCATGGCCTTGAGTTTGGTGTTTTTGGTTAGGGGAAGATTTGACCCAAAACATTTCAAGGGATGTTGCTCTATACAGAATTGGAAATAGAGATGCCAAGTCATGGCTAGGAAAACAGTGATACTACAGATGCCAGATCTTAAGGAGAGAGAGAAGCAGGAACTGATTTGAGGCAACAGGACCAGGAAGTGTGAGGCGCAGGCTGGGTGGGCCCTCAGGCCAGGAGCTCACCTTCACCAAGTGTCCGCTGTGGGTCATGAAGGCCCTTCAGCCTCAAAGAGCTGAGTGGGGCTGGACATTCAGTAGTTGAGGAGTCAAATCCAGGTGGGCTGAGAACTCTCAGAATGCACTGCATCTTAAACATGTGCCAAAGGCGAGCTTTAGACTTAGAGAAGTGCAAGGTCAGGCCTGCGTTCGTTACATGTGTGACCATCAACAAATTGCTCTCTTGGAAACAGGTTTTCCTCTTTGGTAAAGTGGGGATAACAGTTAAGCTCTCAATAACTAACCAAAAGGTTGGTGTTTCAAACCTGTCCAGAAGCACCTCAGAAGACAGGCCTGGAGATCTGCTTCTTAAAGTTCACGGCCTTGAAAACTCTATGGAGCACAGTTCCACTTTGCAACACATGTGGTCACCATGAGTCGAAATCAATTCCACAACAGGTTTTGTTTTGTTGTGTTTTTTTTAACATATGCTTAAACATATGAATCCAAGAAGAAAAAGAGAGAAAAGAGACAGAAGGAAATACGTGTTCATAAAAGTAAGAAAAAAGAGAGGGTATACAATAAATATCCAAGGATTAAATTAAGTTGTTGTTTCAAGTCTTAATTGTTGAAACCCAGAACTTAAAAAACTTGCATTGCAGTTTCTCCTATTTAAATTGATATCCTTATTCACTAATAGCTTAACCACCTTGAGTTCTACTCCATAAATAGTCTTGAATCTTGGTGATCCGTCCACTCTACCCCTCTATTCCTCTTCTGTGAGCACTGGGTGGGTGGAGGAGGGTGGGAAGGGCTGGTCTGAGGCCAAAGGACCATGACCTTGGTTTATTGGAGCTCACCAACTAAACTAACTTAACCACTAACACGATTTTCAAACCCTAGACTTGAATAGAACCATACGAGCAGAAATTCATAAGTTCTCTCCCAGAGCTGGCGATGATGTGTACAAAATGGTGGCTGCCATGCAGTCACACCTGTTTCTAGGAGAAAGATACTTCCCTGACAATGCACCTTAGGGGAAAGGCCCAGCACCCCAGGGCCATGGAGGTGTTATCGCCCCCCTCCACCCAGAGGTAATCCCTCAGGTAAAGACAGATGTGCTGGGGGCGGCCTCAGAGACGGGAACAGAGAAATGGGCAGCCATGTTATTTCAGACATTTTCTAGCTCTTTCAACAGGAAACATGAATTCCATAATGAGAGAGTCTGAGTCTTGTAAGTTAGGCTTGAACTTCCTGAGGAAATGACCTACTATAACCTTCTCATTTTCAGATGGGGTTGGGGAAACTGAGACCCAGAGATGGGAAATGAGTTTGCCAAAGCTACACCCTTATTGTTGTTGTTGTTAGGTGCCCTCAAGTAGATTCCAACTCATAGCAACACTATGGACAACAGAACAAAACACCGCCCGGCTCTACACCATCCTCACAATCTTTGCTGTGCTTGAGCCCATTGTTGCAGCCACTGTGTCAATCCATCCCCTTGATGGTCTTCCTCTTTTCTGATGACCCTCTACTGTACCAAGCATGATGTCCTTCTCCAGGGACTGGTCCCTCCTGATAACACACTGGTCATTGTTAAACCTGGAGCTAGTCGCTGGGCTCCTTCTTCTCAGCCAGTACCAAACCATGTAATATAAGAAGCTCCTTGAACTAGAATTCCCACATCACCTTCCCTGGCCCCATGCTGAGGAACGCAACCCTTGTTCTACTGACAGGACATTCTAATGATCTCGCTGCTCAGCTGATATCTTCTCTACGCCCTTCATCAACACTGCATGTTCAGCATTGTACAGAGTCATTACCCCCATTTTACAGAGGTGGAAACTGAGACAGCGTAGGTGAAAGAACTTCCCCAAATTCAAACACTCCTGTGGGCTGAACCCCAAAGCCCACTTTGTAACAGCTATGCTGTGCTATTTGGCTTCTCCAGAATACACAAAGATATTTGAAATATTGGAGTTTTGCCTTAGGACTTAATATTTGCTGCTTATACTTGCTAGCAGGAGCCCTGGTGGTGCATAGTTAAACAATCAGCTGCTAACCGGAGGTCAGCATTTGGAAGCCACCAGCCGCTCCATGGGAGAAAGACCAAGTGATCTGTTTCCATAAAGATTACAGCCTTTGAAACCCTATAGGGCAATTCAACTCTGTCCTATAGTGTCACTGTGAGTCAGAATTGACTTGATGGCAACGGGTTTTATAAAAAAAAAAAAAAACCTGTTGCCATTAAGCCGATTCCAACTCATAGAGACTCCATGTGACAGAGTAGAACTGCCTCCCAGGGTTTCCAAAGCTATAATCTTTATGCAGGCAGGTTGCCACATCTTTCTCCCATGGAGTAGCTGGTGGGTTCCAACCACCTTTCTGTTAGCAACTGAGCACTTAACCATTGCACCACACATGCAGGCTGGGTTTTATACCTGCTAGTAAAACCAGAATTCAGACTGCGGTAAAGGTTCCGGCTCAGCAGGCCCTGGTAAACTGAGGTAAAGGTTCCAGCCCAGCGGGCACTGGTAGACCTAGGTAAAGGTTCCAGCCCAGCAGGCCCTGGTAGGGCGTCCCCTGTTCCTGTCTCAACCTCCAGCTCTGGGCCAGTCTCACCACATTCACCTCCACTTCCCGTTGATTCGAAATTGCATCATTTTCCTTTAACCTGATAAACCCTACAGAGTAAAGGGGTAGAACAAGAGACCACGGTTAACTTTTGCACAGTTACCTTCTCAAGCCACTGAACTGTTTGCTTAGGAGCCCCGGGTCAGACTCATTTCACTTCATGAATAAGCAAGTGTCAGAAATGGATAGGATTCTGTTTGCCTCATCTGGAGGGAATGTCCCCACAACCAGACTGCAATAAGCAGGAGCCATATATCATCATGGTCCCGACACACTGGATCCATCCCGCCCTGCCCACCCCCGACCCTGGTCCCCTGACACGTTGGATCCACCCTGCCCTGTCCACTCCCAACTCTGGTTCTCTGATACATTGGATCCCACCCCACCTAGCCCATCCCTGACCCTGGTCCTTTGACAAATTCATTCTATTTGCCCTGCCCACCCCCAACTTCTCTCAGCTGTAAGGCACATCCAGATAAAAGTGCTGGGACCCAAAAGATATTTTGGAAATATGCAGAAAAGCCAGCTTAAGGAATTCCAACTCTCCCTGTTTTCTTTCTAAAAATCCCTTCAGAAACTTTTTATGAAGCTCCACAGTGACATGTGGCGAAGCATCCACACCAGCCCCACAGATCATTTCAGGTGGAAGACTTTTTTGCCCATCCAATGTTCATTTGTTGTTGTTGTTAGTTGTCCTCGATTCAGCTCTGGCTCATAAACAGAAGGAAATGTTGATTGGCCCTGCACCATCTTCGTGATTTTTGCCATGTTTGAGAGCATTCCTGCGCTAGCGCATCAGTCCTTCTCGCTGAGGGTTTCCCTGTGGCTCACACTTGCCTATTAGCAGGATGGAGAGCAGGCGTCTACGGCCTTACACCGTTACGAACAGAAGGTAACGCAGCCATCAACGTCAGGCTGCAGAGCTGTTCTGACTGTGCCAGCCACCTTGGCTGAAAACACCTTGAAACCAGTGGACAAAACACATTTGGCTTCACTTAGATGAAGTTGGAAAGAGACTCTGTAAATACGGTTCCATCACACTTTCAGAATATTTATAATCCTTTCTGTGACATTCAATATTGTCCACTGCAAATTGTTTGCAAATGTTGCCATGAGTTGGAATTGACTCAGCAGCAACTAACAACAACAACATCCACGACCTTAATTTCCCAGGGTGAAGAAATGACAGAAGCAACGGTTTTCTTTTAATAATACATTACATTTGGGCACGTGTTAACTATTGAGCAGTTGGCCCAGGGCTCGTCCTGCTGGAGACACGCACTGGCATGCTTTACCAAGTGTGCTGCTTCACAACGACACAGAGAACACCCTTAACATCACCCGAACGAACCCGACAGTTTAATTTTAATTTAGTCATGCTACTGGACGGGGTACCTATCTCGTCCTCCTTGTAACCATTCTGGGCAACAGCATGATGTACTGGAAAGACCATGAGTTTTAGAAACAGACATACCTACCTGGTTTACTTTAAGAATTCCACGAATTATGGACAAGAAGCTTGGACGAGCGTCTGAAACTGCTAAGCTCCCCTTTGATTACATAAAGGGGGTTGTCGTTGTTGTTAGGTGCCGCCAAGTTGATTTTTGACTCATAGTGACCCCTGTGACAGAGTAGAGCTGCTCCATAGGGTTTTCAAGGCTGTAACCTTTATGGGAGCAGACTGCAGGTCTCTCCTCCAGAGCCACTGGGTGGTTCGAACTGCCAACCAGGCGTTCTGCGAGAGAATCTGCTTCCATAAAGATTATAGCCTAGAAAACCCTGTGGAGCACAGTTCTACTCTGTCACAGGGGGTCGCCATGAGTAGGAAGCCACTCAACGGCACCGACAACAACGGTGATCATGCTTTTTCTAGGTCTTTCCAGGTTTTTTGAAGGGTCACTATTCATAATAGAAACAGATAATGAAACGGTGGAAGAGAGATTCTAAAAGGGAAATGTAGTGAGAAGTTAGGAAGGAAGGAAAGAACAGAAGGGAAAAATCAATGTTCTGAAAAGAAACAAATTCAGACCAAGGTATAACGCAGGACAGGAAGAGCTGCAATAAATAAGATTAAAGCGACCTTACTTTATTTACATGAAAGTGCTAATGCCGAAGTGAAACAAGTCACCTGAAATAATTCAGTAGCACTCAGACCACCATGTTAATATGCTTATTAAATTTCTTGCAAAACTTACATGTATATAGTAGCCACAGTCTCCAAACCAAAAATTGGAACAAACAATTAAGTAACACAGCATAATATTTGGTTTCTGGTAGTACCCAGGAAACCCTGGTGGCCTAGTGGTTAAGTGCTATGGCTGCTAACCAAAGGGTCAGTAGTTCAAATTCGCCAGGCGCTCCTTGGAAACTCTACAGGGCAGTTCTACCCTGTCCTATAGGGTCGCCATGAGTCGGAATCGACTCGACGGCACTGGGTTTGGTTTTGGGTTTGGTAGTACCCCAGCCATTGCCGTCAAGTCGATTCCGACTCATAGTGACCCTGTAGGACAGAGTAGAACTGCCCCATAGGGTTTCCAAGGCTAAAATCTTTAGGGAAGCAGACCCCCATATCTTGCCCCCACGGAGCGGCTTGTGGGTTCGAACTGAAACCCTGTTAGTTAGCAGCCAAGCACTTAACCACTGTGCCACCAGGGCCCCTTCTGGTAGTACAATAAACTAAAAATTGCAATAAATAATATATAATGTGTACGTAGTATGTCCTTAATGCAATTTTTAGTGACTTCAGATTTTTTAAATGTAGTTCCTTTTTGCCTTTAAATACTCGCAATATAGTAGTATCTTTTTGAAAAAAAGAAAAAACTAGGTTTTTTCTACCTCTAAAATAACCTAAACATGTCCTTCCTTTAATCTCATTTCAATATATTGGACAGCAATATAAAATCACATTACAAACTCTCTTAGTGCTCTCTGGATGCGTCCTTGAGGATAGCCAAGTTCCTCAAACTGTTTTCCCCACATGAAATAAATGTTAAAAGCAAGTCATATGGATGCCAGTTGTAGGTTTTATAGTGAAGTGTGCATTCTTTTTTTAAAAGGAGACACTTCACAAAGCAGTCAATAATATGTAATGGTTCAGACCATAGCTAATTATCCATGTCGAAAATAAATCCTTAAGCTACTATTAGGATTTGCCACTTTGGCCAAGAGCTATGTCGCTCATTTCACTGGATTACACGTAGCCTGCTGTTTTTCAGTCCAGGCTCCATCAATCACTCGGGTCCAAGGAATTTTCTCCAGTGCTGTCTGAACTGTGTGTTTTTCCTGATGAGAAAATTCTCCTATGTAGGTGAGGAATGGCATTCATTCCAACACTTGGCCTCTAAGGGCCAAGCACACAGAAGAGAACTTGGACAGGGACCCTGTCTGCTATCCCAGAGCAAGGCAAATGCAACACCCCTCGAAACCGGCAAGGGCCAACCTAGACCCAATCTGTGCTCAACAGAGTGACTCCCTTTCTTTTATCATGGTGAGAACATATACAACAAAACATTCTGCAATTCAACAATTTCTACACGTACAGTTCAGTGACATTGATTCCATTCTTTACATTATACAACCCTTCTCGCTATCCGTTTCCAAAGCATTCCACCTCATTAACATAAACTCAACGACCCCTGAAGCAAAAACTCCCCCTTTCCCCCTCCCTCCCACCTCTGGTAACCACTAGTGATCTCTGGTTTCTATATATTTGCTTATTTCATATAAGTGAGATCATACAGAATCTGTCCTTTTTGCAACTGACCTACTTTGCTTAGCACAATGTTTTCAAGGTTCATCCACGTTGTGGCACATATCAGGACTTCATTCCTCTTTATGGCTGGGTAGTATCCCATTGTATGTATGGGACTTCATTCCTCTTTATGGCTGGATAGTATCCCACTGTATGTATAGGACTTCGTTCCTCTTTATGGCTGGGCAGTATTCCATTGTATGTGTAGACCACATTTTGTTTATCCATCATCTGTTGATGGACATTTTGGTTGTTTCCATCTTTTGACTGTTGTGAACAGTGCAGCAGTGAACATTGGTGGACAGGTTCTGTCTATGTTTCTGCCTTCACTGTTAGAGGGACCCTTTGGTTCATACCAAACGGTCTCATCTCTGTGTTGTCTCTGTAGTACAAACCAACAGAGATGACTTTCACAAAATCTTGACAGGAAAGTAGCATGTCCAAATAGCGTCAAGAAACACGTGTGCTTGTTGTAAGAGGTTTCTGTAAAGAACACAGTATATTCAGAAAGACTACAGAAGCCCTACCTGAGAGTGAAGTCATTATAACAAACTGTCTCTACACTTCAGAGAATTATTTTTTAAGCAGACTTACGTTTAGAGCAGCTGTAAAAAACAAAACCCAGCGCCGTAGAGCAGCTGTAGTTTTACAGAAAATCGATCAGAAAGAACAGGGAGTTCCCACGTGCCCACTCCCCCCGTACACAGTATCTCCTACCACTAACATCTTGTATTTCTGTGAGACATTCGATATGATGGATAAACCAACCATGATGCATTGCTGCTGTTAACTGAAGTCCACAGCTCACAAGACGGTTCACTCTTTGTGTTGTGCAGTCCTGTGCATTTGACAAATGCCATGTAACTACTTTTAAATCCATTTTTGGTTTGTCTTCTAGTGTATCTAGAGAGAGGGAAAACCCACGTTCTTAACAGCAACATGAAGCTTCACCATAAACCCTAGACTGCTCCGGTTTCTCATCATGTAATTCAAAGAAAACCCAATTTAAGCAGTATTGCTTGGGTCGCCTGGTTTTTGCAAAACTCATACTACTCTTGAGCGTGAGTAGAGACAAGTCTGATCCAAGCCTCAACTCCCACGCAGGTGGAATAGGAGTCGCCCAACACCCTCTCACTCAAAGTCCAAGTATTTACCAGTCAATGTAAACTTAGCATTGCCATGTGCGGCTGTGGAAGAATCACGAGAGGTGGGTACGCAGGACTGGACCCCTACATGCAATGTGCTTTCGGTAGATCTTGGCGATCACACTGGATTGACACACTGAGTTATTTCCAACTGCTCTGGCACATACCTGGGCCTGTCTGGCCCTGGCTGGGGCACATCTATTGAAAGCCAAGGAACTGGGTGTGACGAGTTTGACCCAGGAACAAGGAGTTACTGTCAGAGGGAAAGAGTAACTTTGTTGCACAGGGTGGTAGGTGCTTCTCTCCTTTCCTCTTATCATCTCAATGTCTAGATCTTGGAGAGAAAACAGTTGTAGTCATGTTTTAGTTTAGAACAAAACTATTTCACTAAAAACTCTATTAACCCACTAGGAACAAACAAATACTCTGAAGAGTCTCTCACGCAGTGTAATTAAGGGGAAGGAGACATCTTCCCCAAATACATTGGTCACGTTTTGTCTTTGGCGAGGTAAGGGTTTCAGGGTGGCTGCCAAGCTGGGGCAGCTCCCAGTGGAAACATCAGTGTCCAGTCACAGATGGTCCAGGGGGCTGAGGCAGATGCTGCAGCACCCCCAGATTTCTGTGGCTGAAGCATGCAGACATCTCCAGAGCTGCCATGCACTGCATTTAGTCATGCCAGTGCTGTCTGCATAGGTAGACCCAAATGGGGACAGGAGAGGTTTAAAATCCAGCCCGCACACAGGCTCCCCTCTGTCATAAACATGATAGAGTGGGGGTCTAATTCCAACAGCCCCAGAGATGATAGGTGAGGGTCTAATTCCAATACCATACAGGTTCCAATGGGCTGAAGACATCCCTGGAGATGATAGAATGGGAGTCAGACTCCAATACCACACAGGTTCCAATGGGCTGAAGACATCCCTGGAGATGATAGAATGGGCGTCGGACTCCAATACCACACAGGTTCCAGTGGGCTGAAGACAGCCCCAGAGATGAAAGCGAGCATCTGACACTCCACTATGGCACAGTTTAATGGACGGGAGATAGCCCTCGAGATGTCCTTCAGGGGAGAAAGACCACTGTCCTGGGGACTTGCAAAAATACAACAGTGACATTTTGAGGACTCTGGTATCTTGCTTTAGTAGCTGAAACAAGTCACTGGAACCTCGGTCATTACTCTGATGGGGCCTCAGACACCCTGACTACGTGGTTACATCTGCAAGGCAGGATATAACATAAACCACACGCAAAAGTATATCTTTTGGGACTAAGTGCTATGGAACTTGTTACGGATTGAATTGTGTCTCTCCAAAAAGAAATGTGGAAGTCCTAACCCCTGCATCTATAAAAATGACCCCATTTAGAAATAGGGGTTCTGCTATGTTAATGAGGCCACACTGGAGTAGGGTAAATCCTAAACCTAGTCATTTCCGAGTGGTGTCTTATAAAAAGGGAAGACAGACGTGGACAGAAACACGGACAGATGGATCATGTGAGGAAGCAACCACACGCCAGAAAACACCATGGAGCACCTGGGGCACCTGGAGCTGCCAGCACAGGAGCACCCTCCCCTCGTGCCGATGCCCCGATTTGGACTTCTAGCCTCCGGAGCTGGGAGACTATAAATTCCTGTGCTTTAAAGCTGCCTACTTGTGGTATTTTTGTTTGTTTGTTACAATAGCACTTGGTAACAAAGACAGAGGGAAGATGTTTTTCTTCTATGGTAGGTCCCGTCGAGTCGGTTCCTGCTCGCAGCGACCCCGTGTACAGCAGAACGAAACGCTACCTGGTCCTGCACCGTCCTCACAATCACTGCTGTGCTGAGCCCACTGTTGCAGCCGCTGCGTCAATCCATCTCATTGAGGGTCGTCTTCTTTTTCTCTGACCCCTTATTTTACCAAGCATGATGTCCTTCTCCAGGGACTGGTCCCTCCTGATAACACATCCAAAATACCCGAGACCAAGTTTTGCCATCCTTGCTTCTAAGGAGCATTCTGGCTGTACTTCTTCCAAGACGGATCTGTTTGTTCTTCTGGCCGTCCACAGTATATTCAATATTCTTTGCTAACACCGTAATTCAAAGGCATCAATTTTTCTTTAGTCTTCCTTATTCATTGTCCAACTTTTGCATGCATATCAGGCGTTTGAAAATACTGTGGCTTGGGTCAGGTGCACCTTAGTCCTCAAAGTGACATCTTTGCTTTTTAACACTTTAAAGAGCTCTTTTGCAGCAGACTTGCCCAGTGCAATAAGTCATTTGATTTCTACACTGCTGCTTCTTCTGTAAGGACTTTTAAAATAGTATATTTTAATGATGTTTGAAATCACCTATCAATTACATGAGTTGTACTAATTGGAAGCAAAACTCAACATTTTTTCATTGTACATGTCCAAAGCTATAAGAAGCTGTCACTTAAAAAGCGGATACTCATTTGCAGTAGGAAAAAAATTTACTATTGTACTTGAAACTGAGTTGTTTGAATCAAAGTTACATAGGTTATGGTAAGTTGTGTAATTGTTGTATAAGTGTACACTGTCCTCCACTGCATCCCATGGGTGGACTATCACTCCCCCCGCCCCCCCCCCACCACCACTGATGTAGGGCTTGCCCATGTGACTTGCTTTGGCTGATAGAATGTGAGCGGGCGTGACAGCACGCTAGTTCCCAGCATAAGGCTTAGGAGGCACAGCAAGCCTCTGCCAGCTCACGTAGGCTCCTGCCCTCCACCCTGCGAACGTTATCCCCAGGGAAGTGTGTTCCTGAAGCCTGGGTCCCTGCTGAAAGGACCCATGGCCCAGACTGGACCCGCCCTACCAAAGCAGAGCCACAGACCTGACTTGGAGCCATGACATGCAATGCCAGTGAGAAATAAATATTGGTTTTGGAAACTCCTGAGGTTTTTGAGGTTGTTACACAACAGTATTGCATCAAAAACTGGTCAACACAGTGAAGGAGAGAATTGAGTTTTTCAAAACTGGGAAACAGTAATCAATATGAAATTCACTAGGAAGTGGGAAGTGTGTGAACTTTCTTTGTCTAAATGAAGTAGTCTAACTGTCCAGTTTTTTGACGTCTAACAATGCTACAACCAGGCATTTTTTAAAAAAAAAAAAAGCTTGCTGCTGCAGAATATATTTTGCACTTGGAAACTAATGGTGTGGGTGTGACCAACTCAAACAGTCAAGACTCATCAGGACCACCCTCCCAGCACCCTCATTCCAGAGCTATTCGGCCATTGAAGGCTCCCAACCACTTCCCCGCTTTCCAATATCTGCGTTAAATGATCCAGTGTAGGCCCTCAAACCCTAGAGGAACCTTCCCTCATTCCGTCTCTTTAGATGCTACTGTGTGGACTGCCCCAGAGCAAGCAAATCCGGCTTGGGGGAAGTGCAGCCACAGTGCTCCTTAGACTTTGGGTCCCTTAATTTGGACACATCAGGAAAGACCAATTGCTACAAAAGAACATCATCTTTGGTAGTGTGTCAGTGAACACGAGAAAAACCCTCAAATGAAACGAACAGACATGGCGGCTCCAACAGTGGGCTCAAATATGCCAACCATCTGAAGACGGCGCAGGGCTGGGCAAAGTTGTTCTAAATGAAGCCGCTGTAAGTTCGAGCCGACTCGAGGGCAAATAACAACAATAGCTCTGTGAAAGTCACGTTCTCTCTTTCCACAAAGTCTCGTAAAGTTAGCTCTGTCTCGTGTGCAGACTGCCTAGTGGCCTTTTGGGAAGACGACAGTTGGCCAAACAACCACAACTGAGCAGCACACAACAGTAAGCTTTGACTTTGCTCCTGGGCGTGTGGCCAGTTATTTAGACTAGGACAAACGTCAACGGCAAACCCAGGTTTACAGTAAACTTGCATACCCTTGACACCGCTTTAGGTAATGGCATATTTAGAGATTTGGTTGTTTTTGTTTTTTAAGGAATCATAAGAAATTTAAACTTTTCAGCCACTTTGTTTAACACATAAATCCAAGTCTTGGGATGGACTAAAAGATGCCATTTCTGTATTTTCTTTTTCATATCCTGGGGTATCCGCATCAGTGCTAAAAAGATAAAACACGAAGCCACTTTTAAAGAATTTGAGTTTACAGAAACTGAATTTACTAATGATCAGTTTATTTGAATTGGGAGAACCGGGGAGGAGAATTCCCAAACCGAGAAATCATAGAATTTTTCAATCTCTTTTAGATAATTCTTTAATTCTCAATTTGGAATTTATTTTTGAAAATATATACATATGCGAAAAAGGTGAATGGTGACTTGATATTTTCTTTTTAGTAAGAATACTATAATTATAATAAAAAATTATAATTTTATTAAAATTTTTATATTATTATATAAGTAAGTGTATTTAAACATAAGAAAAGTCACCTTCTTCTAAAAACTACAGCCTCGGGGGCTGGGGGGAGAGATTTGAGTAACAGCCCTCTGAGGCTTCTGGGTATGCTGCCGTAGCAAGTACAGTGCCTACGTTACGGAACGTCACAAATCTTCAGTTTAGTGACACAGGAGATTTTTCTACAAAATAGAAGATTATGCTAAAAATACGTTTGAATCCCCTTAATTTTCTCTTGGGTTTTGGTTTCACTGGTTAGATTCAATTTTCCACCTGATTACCTATCCACCAAAAACAAAAACAAAAAAAGTTGCCATCAAGTGGATTCCGACTCCTGGCGACCCCATGTGTTTGACAGCAGAACTGAGCTCCACAGGCTTCCAAGGCTGAGACCTTTCGGAAGAAGGTGCCCAAGACTGTCTTCCAAGGCACTCTTGAGTGAGTTCAAACCACCAACCTTTCAGCTAGCAGTCGAGCACTTAACTGTTCATGCCACAGATGTCATTTATTCACTACCCATGTATCTATTCTTGGTCAGAAATATGTTTATTACATAAAAAAAAAAAAACAAGTTTCAATTTTTTTTTTTTTTTCTTTTTAGAAAGCGTAATCCTCACCCACCAACACCACCACCTCCAAAACAAAGAAAAAAGATCCAGTGAGAAGATCAGGCCACACGGTGGTAGACAACAGCTTCTAAAGATCACCCACACCTTACCTACAGGTCATTCCCCTGTAACGCCAGTAAGCACAAAGACATGGAGCTCAGATTTTGTCATTTCTTTTTTAAAAGATGGGTTATGTATTTCTCCATCCACATGAATCATTGGGAACCTGCCTGAATCTTGGTGCGGAATCGTAGGCATAAAAAGGGTTTGCTTTCTAACTTAGGTGAGGAGGGTCTTGACTACATTTCTAATATGTAGCAATCTTATCCTAAGAGTTCCATAGATACAGCTAAAGTTACACTGTTTATTGTTAAGGAGCCCTGATGGCACAACAGTTAAGCACTTGGCTGCTAGCTGAAAGGTTAGTAGTTTGAACCCACTCAATGGCTCCATCAGAGAATGACCCAGCGATCGGCTCCTATAAAGACTACAGCCTAGAAAACCCCAAGGGACAGTTTTGCTGTCCCACGGGGTTGCTGTGAGTTGAAATCATCACGATGGCCCCGACAACAACGACCTTCGCTACGGCATCCACAGCACACACTACAGATTGCAGTGTCCGCTATTATCATCTATTTCTCACAGCAGTCCTGAAAGATGCATTTCCTTGCTCCATTTTCACAGATAAAGGCACCGAAGCTCTGGGGTGGATAACTAACCTTCCCGGGGCCCCACAGCAAGGCAGGCAGGTGGGCCCTCAAGCCCAGGTCTCTCACACCAAATCCCCAGCTCCCTGCTGTAGGGTTGACAGGGTTCCCTGCATGGCCACAAAGACACCACCTCCAGCTTCAATTCTGGGACAGCTTTACAAACCACAACATGACAAGAGCCTGTGGTCTTCCACGTGTGAAATGGGTCTTTCCCACCTGATGCTGAGGTTCCTTGAGGAAGGGCCCGTGTTACTCAGTCTCTCCAGCCTACTCACCTGATGCTGAGGTCTCCCAAGAGAGGGCCCAGGTGACTCAGTCTCCCCACCTGATGCTGAGGTCCCCAAGGAAGGGCCTGGCGGCTCGTCTCTCTGCACCACCAGTGTTCCCAGGTGGTGTGCTCCGAGAGAAATTCCTGAATCATCCACAGCTGTCCAGTCTCAGTCGGCCCACGTTCCTCTTACCCCACAGGTTGAGGTGCTGCTTATTAACCAGCGTTGAAGGCCTGCTAAGGGCCAGGCCCTGTGGTGGATCCAGGGAACCGAGCCCTGGTTCTGGACTCCCAGGAGCACTCTGGACAGCAGAAGAGCGAGCCTTCAGAGGCAAACACGTGGGGGTAAATACCAGGTGCTCTGAGACCCAGGGCAACCTCTGTCCACCCTGGCCTCCTTCCCCCACCCCTCCCTGACCCTCTCCAGCAGTCGCCAGTGTGTGCCCCCCCAGCCCCCCAACCTCTCCAGCAGTCCCCAGCGTCTATTCACCCTTTCAAATTTTCCATAAGTCTGTTCAGTTAGGAACAACAACCCCGTACACTGGGGCCAGTTTCATTTCCCAATTCTACTTGGACAGTGGCCTTATCAAAAAAAATATTCTTCTAATGTTTCTCAATGAATCTCCTGACTTCGGATATTTCAACATGTAAGAAGTAAAATCTGATGATTAACACTTGAGTTCTGAGTTTAAATCCATTTATGGGCAAAATTTTCTGTCCTAGAAGGATCGGGTGGCTCTAAAGAGGCGAAGCTCTGGGCTAAGCAGTTAAGTCTGTAATGATGATTTGAGAACAGAGACTTCCCTAAGCTCCTCGGACTCACCTCAAGGAGTCCTGGAGCACAGTGGTTAAGTGCTCTGCTGCTAACCGAAATGTTGGTGGTTAGAACCCACCCAGCTGCTCCACCTAAGACCTGGTGATCTGCTTCCATAAAGATTACAGCCTAGGAAACCCTACGGGCAGTTCTACTCTGTCGCATGGGGTCGCTATGAGTCAGAATCGATTCAGTGGCACCAACCACAAACTCTTACTTCAAGTGATTTAAATGTCCTTGTTACTCGGACCTCGTGCCATAGTGACCAGGCTCTGATTTACTGGCACTTTACTGGCAACTTTTAGAAAGCAGCTCAGAATACCATAGTGCAACAAGTGTCAACGTCCAGGATTCGGCCACTAGATGGCAAAACAGCTCCCCATACGGCACTATCACAGCTGTTTCGCCACTGGGAAAAAGCAGGAGATATAAAAGCAGGAGATATTTACAAGCGTCATCTTACTCAAATTACTCCACACAACTACCCTTTACATTTACAAACTTTGTTACCTCATTTTCAGTTCCTTGTGGGTGCCAAGAGGACACCCCACATAACAGTTACGGTGTCTGTACGTTCCTCCTGCCCGTCCACTTTCATCCACGATCCAGTGTAAAGTATTTCCCTCTTGGAAACTGTTTAAAACCTTTTTCATTTGTTGTGGCAATTTGGCACTGAGTAAATATAGAGAAATTCCACTAATTCAACTGACTAGACACCACATGAAAGTTCAGTACAGATTAAGTGCTCTTGGGGGGCAGCTTCTTTATCTCCAGCTATGACCAAACGTCGAAAGCTCACCCAAAAAGAAGAGGGGTTTGAATAACCACTAGACCAGCCAAATTTTGCATATTGCCTTTATTTTGCAGAAAATGCTCTCTGCTGATTGTCTTTGGTTACTTTGTCATAATTAAAACATACAACTGTAGGTTTAACGATACAAAAGATTAGCTACATATGCTCAGAATAAACACATTCTAGTGGACGGAGCTGACAAGTTTTCCTTTCAGCTAAAATCGGCTGTCCTTCAACTATGAGTTTATTCTGTCCTTAACATCAACTATCACAGACAACTGCACCACACAGACCTGAACCTACGCCCAAAGCAACAAAGAGGATCCAGTGTGCTTGGTATCTCACTGAAGGGGGACCTGTGCAGTTTGTGAATTCGGATCACCTATATGCTGGATGAGAAATGACGTTTCTGGAGCCTGGCAAATAATTTTGTATTATGAATAATGGTGAATTAGGCCAACTGCATTGTTTTCATACTTAAAACTCCTTTGTAGCACCTCAACACTGCTCAGAAATAGACTCAGTCTAGACCAACAGCAGACGATGGGTGCTTTGTTTGCTTCCATTTCTTTTTTATGTATAAATACCACAACATGTACTCCTCCTCCTATTTTAAAACAGGGTGGTTCTACTCTGTCCTATAGGGTCGCTATGACCCGGAATTGACTCCATGGTAACGGGGTAAGGCTTGGATTGCTTCCTTTGACCATGAGACCATCGTCTGACCGGGTAGATCAATCAGATCAGCACGCAGTTGGCACAACAACAAAAGCCAGTGCATTCGGAGAAAGATTCACATGGAGGGCGAGGACACCGGCGTCCATGAGGCCACCAGGCGGGCTTGGGCTGTGGCGTCATACTGGCTGTCGGGAATGTCTGTGGCTGTGGCCCCTCCTTCATACAGCGGGGACCCTGAGGACGCCGAGGCAGCGTGGGTGAGGGGTGCGTAGTGTGCGGGGGAACCCCGGAAGAACTGGGCCCCCAACCCGTTGGCCATCGCTGGTGTCTGGGAGCCTGGAGTGATGGCGCCATTACTCACAGACCACAGGTTGGGGTACTGGCTGCAAAGGAGAGACACAGGTGAGTCAGAGGGGCTAGGTGAGGATGTCAGCCAGGTACGGGAGGGAAGGGCCAACACCAACCAACTGTACACTTTTCTCCTTCCCAGCAGTCCTGTTCTCTGTTAGAAGAGGACTGGCAGCCTCACTCTGAGGTGTCTACAAGTTCTGTGGTTAGAAAGCCTACTGACAAGATTATGTGCCTATTTCCAGACTAGGAGCACTCCATGTGGCCCCAGAAAACTCCAGTAACACAGGATTCCCGCGACTTATTCCAAGCCAAGGTTTCACAGGATGGGTGCAAGCGTTTGAATGTTTAACTAGCACCCCACCGCAGTGATTCCTACAATCAACACAGCACCTCCTAAAACATCAAGCTATGGAGACCATTCCTTGTAAGGCTCCCACCCTGGGTCCCGCCCCTGTACCCTGCTCAGGAGACACACCAGTCAGGGAGAAACGGACAGGGACTGAGACCAGAGAGACAGCTCCAGCCCTGCCCTGACAGCTGTGTCTCAGCAGACATGTCCCAACCTATAAAATAAGGTAGGTGGACACAAGCATTAAAAGCTGCAGTCTAAGCTTGGAGAGCTCTGGTGGCGCAGCGGGTAAGCACTCAGCTGCTAACCGAAAGGTTAGTGTTTCGAACCCACCAGCGGCTTGGCAGGAGAAAGACCTGGCCATCTGCTCCAGGGCAGTGCTCCTCTGTGACACACGGGGTCACTACGAGTCTAAATTAACTCGATGGCACCTGAACGACAAGCACTTGGAAGTAAGCAGCATTAAGCTACACTAAAATTTTGTTTGGGAATAAATTCCAAAGAGTGCTTTTATGAATAAATGAGAGCACACGTTACAGGGGTGCTTCAACACGGATGCAGCGCTGCAGGTGCTCACACGTCTGTGCCAAGAAATTTGGAAGTCAGCTTCCTGGCCAACCGACTGGGAAGGATCCACATTTGTGCCCATTCCAAAGAAAGGTGATCCAAAGGAATGCAGAAATTATGAAAGAATATCATTCATATCACGTGCAAGCAAAATTTTGCTGAAGATAATTCAAAAATGGCTGCAGTACAATACAAATCAACACAAAACTGCCAGAAATTCAAGTCTGGTTCAGAAGAGGACATGGAACAATGGTATCACTGCCTAAGCAGAAAATATCAGAAAGATGTTAACCTGTGTTTTACAGACTACACAATGCCATTCGATGGTGTGGATCATAGAACACCATAGATAACACCGCAAAGAAACTACATAGACCAAGAGGCAGTCATTCTAACAGAACAAGGAGATTCTGTGTGGTTTAAAGTCAGGAAAGTTGTGCGTCAGGGTTGTATTCTTTCACCATACCTATTCAATGTGTATGCTGAGCAAATAATCCACGAAGCTGGACTATATGAAGAAGAACGGGCCTTCGGGATTGAAGGAAGACTCATCAAAAACCTGCAGTATTCAGATGATACTGCCTTGTTTGCTAAAAATGAAGAGGACTTGAAACATTTGCTGATGAAGATCAAAGACTACAGCCTTCAGTGTGGATTACACCTCGACATAAAGAAAACAAAAATCCTCACAACTGGACCAATAAGCAACACCATGATAAACGGGGGAAAGACTAAAGTTGAAGTTGTCAGGGACTTCATTTTACTTGGGTCCACAATCAACACCCATGGAAGCAGCAATCAAAAATGTCAATGACATATTGTATTGGGCAAATGTTCTGCAAAAGACCTCTTCCAAGTGTTAAAAAGCAAGGATGTTACCTTGAGAACTAAGGTGTGCCTGACCCACACCATGGTATTTTCAGTTGCCTCATATACATGCGAAAGCTGGATCGAAGTCTGAAGAAAAGTTGATGCCTTCGAATTATGGTGTTGGTGAAGAATATTGAATATACCATGGAATGCCAGAAAAACAAACAAACACAGCCAGGATGCTTCTCAGAAGCAAGGATGGCAAGACTTCGTCTCACATACTTTGGACATGTAATCAGGAGGGACCAGTCCCTGGAGAAGGACATCATGCTTGGTAAAGTAGAGGATCAGCAAAAAAGAGGAAGACCCTCAAGAGATGGACTGACACACTGGCTGCAACAACGGGCTCAAGCATAGCAACGACTGTGAGGATGGTGCAGGACTGGGCAGCGTTTCTTTCTGTTATACACAGGTCGCTGTGAGTCGGAACTGAGTCTACGGCACCTAACAACAGCACGTACAATAAAGGGCATCGCTTTTCAGGTGAGGACAGGCTTGGTCTGTGTGGACAACCTGGCAAATCACTTAGGGTCTTGGAAAAGGAGGATCCACTTGTATATTTCATAGTTTAGGTTTCTTATTAACTTTATTAACATTTCAGCCTTTATTCTATTAATCCTCTGAAGAAAGGTAATACATTTACTAAACAGCTTGCTTTGTGAAATACTCTCTCCTCCCTCGATGCAATTTGCAAGGAGTTTACACCAGTTACCCAGCGTGTATGTTCTGGGCTTTGATCCTATGTCCACAGAAAAGCCAACAAATTCATTTAATAGCTCCTTGTTGAAAAAAATTCTGGAAACATTTCCTTAAAATGCATTTACGGACCCCAACAGCCCTGTAAAAAGACAGGCTGGGGTTATTTACCGTCTTGTTTTGCTTATGAGGAAATCGAGACTCAGAGAGGCTGCGACTCATCCATCATGTACGATTTAGAAAGCAGCAGAGTCGGGCCTGGCTCCTGGCTCCTTTCATTCAGGCCCAGCTGCCGGTCCACCCGCATCCACCATGAGAGGACGCCAAGTTAATGAAGCTACAGTCCTCGCACAGAACAGACTCACAGCGCTGGCCATGTCACGGGGGTGCCAGTGGAACTGTACACAGGAAGCCCTATCACCCACAGCTAAAGCGTAAAATGAGGACCAGTGTGGGTGAAAATAGCAGGATGTGCCTGGACGGACATACGTTACCTAGAACCAGTCGAGGGACCGGAGTTGTGGCTCACAGGGAGCATGCTGCTATGGGCAGGCATCCCGAGGCTGGACCAGTTGTCATGGGATTGCAGCATCGATAAGCATGCAGGTGAATTGTCAGAGTACGCTAGGGTGTAAGAACGTGGAGTTACTGGATGGGTCTTCCAAGAGAAGCAAACGCAATGAACTATCACCAATAACTGCAGTCACCCAACATTGAAAACAAAACGTGCTATAAGATATTAAACGTGGAAAGTGATCCATCAGCCTGCTTAATTGGTTGTCAAAGGCAGTACCTATTGCCCAAATGACGTATATATTTGAAAATATCCTCCAGTAAACCCAGATGTTTTTATCACCAGATCGACAGACCCCTGTAGAGACAGAATCCTGGAATCATCTGACTGGGGATTAAGTATCTTTAAAAATAAATGTAAATGTAACTTTAACGGGCCTTTCTCTCAAAAATTCATGTCATAGAGTTCACACTTTAGAAAGTGGTACCCCAGGCAAATAAAGGAAGACGGCGATTATTTCTAGCATCAGAGCCTGGTGTCTGGTTGAACAAGTCCCAGCCGAGGACTACTTCCTCACCAAGTAAGCTCCTGTCATTTACAGTCAACTTTAATTGTTGCAATTGTTTCGTGGTGTCCCTTTAGCTGTTTCTCCCTTTGGAACCAGGCAAAAGTCTAAGCACATGTGAGGTTAAAGAATTAGGCTGGTGGGTCTTAGGCCACTGTTCCCAACATTTAAGCAGGCATCAGAACCACCCAGGGGGCCTGTTAAAACAAATTTCTCAGTCTGCCCCTAAAACCAGGACCAGCTGCCAGAGTCAGCACCAACTCATGGTGACCTCACATGCATGACCCCGTTTGTGTCAGAGTAGAACTGGGCTCCTCTGGGGTCTTCGATGGCTGATTTTTCGGAAAGATCACCAGGCCTTTCCTCCTTGGTGCCTCTGGGAGGACTCCAACCTTTTGGTGAGCATTTACCGTACCACAGAACTCCAGCTCACCGCTGGATTCTGAGTCATTCCCTCTGGGAGGGGCACTTCTCACAGTTCCCAGGTGATATGGCACTGCTGCTCCAGGCACCATCCTTGAGATTGACTGTCCAGTCAAAGCTGGTAATTCCCACGCCCGGCTGACCCCAGAGGATCACTTTAAGGGTTCATGGACTAGCTAGACCTGGGCCCCACCCTAGAGGTTGGTCCATGGTTCTGCCCACTGGAAAGCTCCCTCGGTGACTCGATACCCACCCAGCATTGAACCCCCTGGTCTGGACCACCCTTTGGCTAAGCCAGCAGCACCCACGACATGCAGACCATCAGCTCCTGAGCCACAGCAGAAGTGGACTCTGGAAAAGACCCCTCACTCTGCTTCAAGAGCCCACATGTACACCGTCCCCTATTTAGCCAAATGCAGTTGTTAGTCGTCAAGTCGACTGACTGACCCCTAGGCATGCAGAGTAGATCTGCTCCACGGGGTTTTCTGGAAGCCGATTCCCAGGCCTGTCTTCAGAGGGGCCTCTGGGGGGCCTTTCCGTTAGTAGTGAGCACCTAGCCACTTGCACCACCCAGGAAGGCGATGTGCTCCCCACCCCCCAGAATCCATTGTCTGGCCACCCACAAACTCCTGGTGCACCCAGGCTCACCACTTACCTGGAGAATTGTTGTGGTGCGTGTACGGGCTGGGGTAGGGGGATGCACGGTGGCTCCTCAGGGCGGGGTACCGTTCACAGCCATGCGTGGAGGCCAGTGAGAGAGGCCCTCCAAACTGGGGGTGGGGGCTGCCGGGTGGACAGAGGGTGCTGGTTCCGGGGAGAAGCCACCCCCCTGCTGTGAGAAAAGGGTGCTGAGTGACTGGTATTTGCACTGTCTGCTTATGTTCAAAGAGGTGAGAGGGGAGCCCCAGGCTTCTGGACCTTCTCCTTGAGTCCCTGATGAAGTGACGGATCATGGTTCACACGCTGCCTGAGCACATAGCATGGAGTCCCCCAGAGTTACAGGGCGGGGCAAACACACTGCTCCACATGGATGCCCAGACTGGCCAGTAGGTCTGAACCCACAGCCCCCACCAGGAGCCCTGGGACACCCCACACCCAACCTGCTTCCTTAAATCTAGTTGCCTTCAGGGGAGAGAGGGAAGCTAGATTAATGGAAACAGAACAACAAAAATGGAAATAACAAGAATACTGATATATTGTGAAGAATGTAACCAACGTCACTGAACAATATGTATAGAAATTGTTCAATGAGAACCTAATTTCCTGTGTAAACTTTCACCAAAAACACAATAAAATATATTTTTTAAATTATCCGTGGCTAATAAAGTAATGTAGTTGGAAAAGCAACCAAAATGTGTATAAGAAGAAATTCTGAATAAAACTAGGCAAAATAAATAACTTTTAAAAAGTGATCTTAGAAAAAGAAAAAAACAGTTGCCAGTCAAATCAGTCTGGATTCACGGCAGGCAACCTCACCGTGCAGAGCAGAACTGCTCTGTAGGGTTTTCTTGGCTGTGACTTTTCAGAAGCAAATCGCCAGGCCTGTCTTCTGTGGCACTTCTGGGTGGACTCGAACCTCCAACCTTCTGGCTAGCACCCAAATGCTACCCAAAGACTCCCAAGCTGTATTATTTCAATATTCGAATCCTTAGATGACTTACTATTCCCCAAGGCAGGTCAACCTTCAGGTCCTAACCAGTGAGTATGAGAATAAAATATAAGACCAGACCAAAGAAAAAAACAGGGCAGAGCGCAACCCGTGGGGTAAGGGCTACCTGTGAGCTGTCCCCCTTCTCTCCCCACGCCCTTCGCCATCTCCCACCACCTCACAGCTAGCCTCAGGGAGCTGGGGGTGGGGGGCCTGGCTTCGCAGGACCCGCTACTTTCTGCTGACCCTTCTTCTGTAAATGGTAGGCTCGCATTCTCTCCACCACATGCATCAGCCAGTCCTTCCTAAGAGGGTCCTGTTCGGTCCTCCTCATAAACTCCATTCCTCCCCCCGCCACCCCACCATTCAGAAAACGCAACTACTCTGGCTCCAATTTCCAAACGACAATTCTGAAGACAACATTCAAAAGTGACAATGTATGATGCACCCACAATACACGGGGCCCATCACTGGCCTGCAGTGTCTGTATCCTACCTCAAGTGGGTGCAACTCAAGCCACTGTGGCAGAGCTGTTTGTTAAACTAGCCTAGAAACTGATTAAAGAAAAAAAAAAAGATGTACAATAAAACCTGTGAACACCAGAACCTGTGTAAGGCAGAAACCTATCAGAAAAGGAAAACTCAAAATATTTTCCATTAATAGAGAGCAATAGACAAGTGGTAAGACGGCACCCTGTCTAAGGCAGAAAGCTTGCAAGACCCAGAACAAGGCAGTCCCATCTGAGTTTGGGTTCTCCCAGGTTTCACTGTATATTGAGAACAGAGAAAGATCATTTACGGTGGAGTACACCATGCTGGCTCAACCAGACCCTTCTACTGATTTAGCCAGCATGAACTTTTCTATCCTAATTATTTAAATCTCAATGGCCTTTCTCCAGGTGGAGAAGATAGACGAAGCACTTTCTCCCCATCTTGAGTGCTGTTTAGACCTGCCTTGCTTTGCTTGTCTTGTGAGACTTCCCTGAAGCTAAACTTGAAGCTGCCTCTCCCCACCCTAGGAGCCACTGTTTTCCACCATAACCAACCTGAGTTGATGGGCTGTCCCAAGAACCACATGTGTTCATAAAACATCACCCCAAAGATGGCCCTTCAGTTTTCAACCACTAACAAAAACAGCATCCCAAAAAGGATATCATGAGCTGGCTTTCTTTCTTGCCCAACACAGGGTAGTCTCAACACCCACCAGTCCCGAGGGTCCATCCTAGCTGTGGTGGGAGCTGCCTGTGAGCACAGCGAGAGCCCAGGACTGTTCTCCCCATAGCCTGGGTGAGCATCCACAGCCCAATTAGCGAGTGGTTAAGGTCAGTACAACTTCCAAGCCACAGGACCAAGTGTCCTGCACAAGGAAAGGCAATTCCCCTCCCCAACCACACCCAGAAGTGTGCTGTCTTCTCTATCTGCAGCTTCTAGCTCTCAACTGAAACAAGGTGCCTCGGTGCAGAGAAACAAAACGTACATTGAGAATACCCAGGCTGCTGGCTGTCTCCGGGTTCTTCCATCATATCTTTGTGATCGCTTCTGCCAAAAAAAACCAAAATTAATTATCAGAAAGAGGAAAGCCAGAAGACAGTATCTACAGCAACATTTCATCTTTATGCACATTTCTTTGCCCAGAGGGTAGTTAGAATTTTCTCACCTTTCCTTTGCATCAAGGAAAGCTTTGGCAAATGGATTGTACTTAATTTTAAGAGCTGTGATCTGAAAAACAAGAAATGGCACTTACTAGAGTATCACACTCAATAGCCAGAGGATTTAAAACAGCACCAAAAACTGCGACACCTCTGTACCCCCTTTAGATACTGAAACAAAGTCAGACTTCTCTCCAGATCTTTCTATTTGGGTCTGAAGTGGTTGAGTAATTATAATTATTTCATAAGGAAAATGTACATGTACATTCATATTTATGAAAAGTTTTAAAATGTCAATTTCCTAAATGGCATTCACAATAAATATAGCCAACTACTCAGAATATCCTATGTGCATACATTAAAAATGACTAAAATATAAGCTGGGTCATCCTAGGAAATAAGGATCTAGTTCTAGTTTGTGGTCAACACTGAGGACTAACTGGTTTATCACAAACTTCCCACTTTGGGCTTAGATTCAGACCTGGATTTTTTTAACAGCACACCGTTTTGAACCCAGCTGAGTTTTCACATCAAGTGGGTTTGGAAGTCTGCCTGTCCCTTTGGGAAAGATTTTCAGAGAGAAGCCCTTCTCTCTGCTCGCAGCCTTGTCTTCAAGAAATGTCCAGACATTAACCTAAATGTTTTACGGTTAGGTTTTAAGCGTTTATTTCAAGCATTTAGTTGCTGTTTCTAGTTATAGACACTTCTTAACCTAAGAAGAGTTTATTCCCCATAATGGAAAATGCTTGAATGAGTCTTATTTTAAACTCTCTGCATGTGTGTGCTACACGCACACGCACGCGCACACACACACACACACTTTAAGTTATGCTAACTTATCTTGGCTAGACATTAAACATGAGTCTACCATGCACCCAGGGACAGATTACTCAATAAGCAAGGTACGCAAGGGCTTAGTTGTGTTCACTTACTAACCTGGAGTGAATGAGTCAGTAAGTAAACGCAGTGAAGCCCCTGCGTGCCTTGCTGACTGGTTAACGCACCCTACACGTGGCCCGGATCTGCCCACCCCGCCAGGCCTGGAGGACCACACACTCCTCTCACCTCCTCGTTCTGATAGGCCGTCACAGCTATGAACTGGGTCTCAGGGAAGCAGTGGCTGGTGATCATACGCTGGGGACCCCCAACCCTCACGATGTGAATCCGAGGCTCGTACTTATGCAAGGAGTTCAGCATGATCTGAGGGCACAGACACAGAAACGTGGCAGTCAGTCCTGCCACTGCCACAACAAACCTCTGTGCACCCCACTGTCCAAGAGAAAAACACATTCGAGATGTGGAACCAGGAGCCAGGAACGTGGGTTAATTGTTGTGCGAAGTGGGTTCCCCAAAGGTAAGGGTCCCAGCATCTTATCCGTGCTGCTTCCCAGGCTCATGTGGAGAAGAGGATGAGATGCCACACACCACTAAAGGCAGTGGATGTCTGTCACAAGCCCCACTGCAGAATAAAGCTCCAGTTTCCACAATTGCTATAAACCAAACCCACTGCCGTCTAGTCAATTCCGACTCATAGCAACCCTATAAGACAGTAGAGCTGCCCCATAGAGTTTCCAAGGAGCAGCTGGTGGATTGGAACTGCTGACCTTTTGGTTAGCAGCTGTAGCTCTTAACCACTGCCACCAGGGCTTCCTACAACTACTATTAATAAAGAAGCCCTTTGCCTTCCAGTCCATTGCAACTATAGGGACCCTATAGGACAGAGTAGAACTGCCCCCAGAGTTTCCAGGGAGTGCCTGGCAGATTTCAACTGCGGACCCTTTGGTTAGTAGCCAGAGCACTTAACCGCTATTGGTAGCAGGGTTTCCACAACTGCTATAACCCAAAACCAAACCCACTGCCTTCAAGTCGATTCCAACTCATAGCGACCCTATAGGACAGAGTAGAACTGCCCCATAGAGTTTCCAAGGAGCGCCTGGCGGATCTGAACTGCCGACCTCGTCTAGCAGCCGTGGCACTTAAACACTAGGCCACCAGGGTTTCCAGAACTGCTATAGACACCTTTAAAGCCTGCGTTTGTTTGAGACTGGACACGGGCTGTTGCAGTAACAACTCCAAACGAGGAAAGGAAATTCTGGAGAAAACGACTTGTTTACAAGTTTGTTCAGGCTTCAAGCAGGAAACGCTGTCTTACACGGTTAACTTTGATGGGACTGTTCGCCATCAAGGCTGGAATTCCCTCCCCACTTTGGAGAGTTTAGGGTGGCACAAATTCCCCAAACGACAAAACCCTGAGTTGGAGACCTGCGTGCACCTTCAAAGGCGAGAAGCTTCTCCCACTCCCCATTTCCTTGGCCTGCACGTTCCAGTGAGCGGCCTTCCATTCTTAATTCAGGAGGGCTGCGACCCTTTCTTGAGCGTGCATGCCACCGCCCCAGACCAGCACCTCTACTTCCACTCCTCACCCTGCGCAGTGGAAGGTGCGGACCCCTGGCCTCTCCGCTCCCCCAACCAGCCGCTGCGGGCTCTCCCCAAGCCTACCTGGCCGCCACCGTTCAGCTTGTTAGTGAGTTTGACTTTGCTGAAGGAGACCGGCGCTTTCATCCAGTGCGCCCCGAAGTTGGGGGAGTCGGGGTGGATGTAGACGCAGCTGGGCGCCTGCGGCTCGGGCTTACCCCCGGGCACCCATTCGCCGTTCACGTACTTCCAGCGGTGGTTGTCCGCCGCCACGAAGTCCAGGAGGAATGAGTACATGGCGTTGGGGTCCAGGCCGGACACGTTCACCTTCAACACCGGGAACATCCTCCTGGAAGGGAGGCGAGGGCGCGGCAGGAGAAGCCCGGACCCGCGAAGCCGGGGGCGGAGAGTTCGGGACAGAGGCGTCTGTTAGTTCGGGGACTTGTAAAACTCTGCTTCCCGGAGCCCTCAGAGGCCCCAGAGGTTCCGGCGGTCTCAGGACAACGCCCCGGCCCCCGGAGGCCAGGCGGGGAGGACCAGACCAAACGGGTGCAAGCGTGAGGCCGAGGGCGCAGCGCCTCAGAGGTCAGGGCCTAGGAGTTCGGGTCACTCCCTTCCAGAAGCAGCCACAAGTTATTTCCACCAGAGCGAACACAAGGAAAACGGCCCCCTTACCCAGGGGAAAAAGTTTGGACAGTAAAAGACCTTTCCAGGCCCCCCAGGTGATCGGGCCGCGCTCCCCACGCCCGCCCGGAGACCCCAGTGATCCGGAGGCGTAGCGCGCACCCACCTGCCGTTCTTGGTGACGATCATCTCGTTGGTGAGTTCCTTGAAGCGCAGCCACAGCTCGCTCTCCTCCAGGCCCACATGCAGCTCTCGCTCCGTGGGGTCGCCCTTCTCGCTGCCCGCCTGCAACTCGCTCTCGACGGCGCTTAGCAGGTGGTCCACTCGGTACTGCAAGCTCTTCCCCGAGCTCTCCGCGCCCGGAGAGCCCATCCTCCTTCCCGCCCCTCCCCGCCGCCCCCCGGAGCCCCGACGCGCTACCCGAGAGCCACTTTTGAGCCCTCTCGGCGGCCTCTCCTCCGGGAAAAGGGGCCACTGCGGCCGCGGACTGTACGTCTCCCGGGTGCCAGCCCAGCCCCGGGGGAGGGCGAAGTCGGAGACCCGGAGGGGGCGGACAGGGGCGAGAGCTGTTCCACTTGAACTCCTGCGAAGCGTCCTAAACGAGGTCTCGGGAGAGAAAAGCCAGCGCCCCCCGCCCTAAATAGTGCAGGCGGCGGGGGCGCGGGGCTGGCCGGTGCCCTTTGAAGCGCCGGGAGACCGCCCATTGGCCGCGCGCGGCCACATCAGACTCCGAGGCCGCCAACAATGAGCCCCCGCGGCCTGGGTATGCAAATCGGCCCAGCTCTGCGCGCGGGGCCCGGCCCCTACACCCCCGCCCTCCCCAGCTGTTTGCACCTCCATCAAAGCGGCGGGACCGGGCGGAGGAGGAGGGGTCCGCCCTCTGCAGGTCCGCCAGCCTGGGACCCCTCCTCGGCTCTCACGGTGCCCGCTCGGGTCCTGCTCGGAGCGCGCACAGCCCTACTAGCTCTGGCGGGCCAGTCTTGGGCTCTGAAGGCGAGACCCTCTAGTCGGGCCTACTTTGCCGCACTCCTGTCCGAACCTGGTCCGCGCCCCTCGACGCTAACACCCATGCTCTTGGACCACCCCTCCGGATTCCCCGGCTCCCGCGGCCTCGAGGGTTGGGCTGTGGCGCATCTGCAGGGAGCTCACAGTGAGATCGACGGAAACTAACGTTCCCGTGGGTAGCGTTTTCCCGGTGCCCACACAGAGCAGACCTCGGTTCTTAGGCCTGCCCGCGCACTGAGGGCATCCCAGAGGTGCGCTTGGCGCCTGGTGTTTTGTGTTTGTTTTGAGGGAGGCTGGAGGGGACGGGGTGTCAGAGGTCTGGGCCTCCGGGAGCGGCTTAGGGGCTCCCCCGGCGCGCAGGGCTGGCCCGCCGTGCGCCCGCGCTGCGCCGCCCCGCCGAGCCCAGCCTGCGAGCAGCGGTTTATTACCTTTCGGTGAGAACCCGGGCGAGGCGAGGGAAGGAAAGGTGACAATGGGCAGGAAATAGTTCAGTGGGGGCTATTTCAACAGTAACACTCATCTGAAAACCGGAGCCGGGAAGGAGGAGGAAGGCAGCCCTCCGCGTAAAGACCGGCTGGTTTTACCCGCAGCTCTCATAGGAGCGTGGAGTTCAGGTTTCAGTGTCTCGGTCGGCTTCGCGCGCACCCCACCCCACGCTCTCAGGAACAAGCGGAGGCGACAGGCTCAGCACCCCGCTCAGAACGCCCGGCGCTCGGGCAGGAGATCGCCCGGGGGGCCCGGTCTGCGCCGCTCGCGGTTCAGCCCTGCACCTGGCCAGGCTGCTCTGCCATCGGGAATTCCTGGGGAACCGCCGAGGCATCCGAGCCGGGTCGCGGGCATCCGCGTTCCAGGAAAGGGCTGCCGCGATGGGGACGCCTGCTGCCTCCTGGGTGGGGGTGAGAACTGGTCCGGGCGTCCTTCTCGCCCTCCTCCCACTCGGAGTGGTGGATCGGGTAGCACAGGCACCTGACGGCTCGTTCTCGCCCGCATTTCTCAGTTTCTTTTGTTGTCTTGGATGATGGAAGTTCCCCGCGGGCTGACCTGAGGGGGAAGTTTCCTTCTGGAAAGAGGTGCCAAAAGGCCCTCATTTGCTCGTGACGCCGAGACCCTCCTGGGACGCCTCCGCCGGGTTTCCGGGCCACGGTCTTTGTGAAACTCCCCTTAGTGAGGGAATAAAAAGTTCTAAAGGTAATTTCGGTGGCCTCAGATCACCTGAGCTTCTGAGCTTAGAATAAGGCGGGAGGGCGGGGCAAGGCGAAAACAGCGGGTCCAGGCAGTGCGCACACCCCAAGCTCCGAGGCTGGCCTTCCTTTACCCTCTGGGCGTGAGCCTTTGCTTGGAGCGGTTTGCTCTGGTAAATGGGCTTCCCCTTAGTCCGGAAGAGCTAGCGAAGTCTTGCCAGGTTGAACAGATTGTTTGAAAACTGTGGTTCCGATTTCGACAAATAAAAACAAAACCTAGCAGAAAAGAATGGTAAATTTCAAATAAGCATAAGGAAATTTCTACACTGGAGAAGGAACGCCCAGAGTGAAAGAACCAGATTTCAGCAATGTAACCTGCAGGAGCTGCGGGGGGAGTCAGGTTGGAGGGACTGACTTTGGCCCTAACTTGTGTGATGTCTCATGCCTTTGGCTCCATAATTATGATTTGTCCTCCCGTCTCTGTGTCTCCTTCTGGGTTCTTTGTCCTTCGATGCACAGGGCAAGATTCTCCACTCTCCCAGCCTTTTCAAGGAAGGCTGTAGTGCATGACAGTTTACAGCCAAAAACTTCCTCCAGCCAGGCTATAAAGAATTCCCCGTTAATAATAAGGAGCTTCCTTGGGGGGAGGAGGGGCTGGCATGCTTCTAGCTGTTTCTCTCCCAAAGCCTCTCCATCCATGGAAAGTCAGCCACTCAGAGAAAAGGAGGAACAAGGTCTCGGGGTTGGGCCTCAGGATGCAACTGTTTCCCCCAAATCACTCAGGGAACACTCTGCAAGAAACAACACACACACCCCTCAATCTGCAGAGAGCAGGTCCCGACCCCTTCTCAGCAACAAAACCATTTGTCTTTTGCGAGCAGGTATCAATGGAGCCGGAACGGGCTCAAGGCCAGCTGGAGGGAGGCCAGAGGGTGTGACCCCAGGGCCAGAGGGAGGCCCTCACCACTCCCCACCCCCCCAGAACATTTCGCTGATCAGATAGTTTGTGCTGATTGTAGAGTATGGGTTTTATATATACAAACACGTGGGGTCACTGTGAGCTGAATCGACTGGACAGCAACGGGGTACAAACATGTATATAGTATATCTGTGTATGTGTATTTTTATTACAGCTACCTCATTTGGGTATTAGAGGGATTATTGAGATTAAAGGCACTGAAAGAAAAACTTGGGAGTTCGAATTCCCCAGCCACTCCTTGGAAACCTACAGGGCAGTTCTACTGTGTCCCATAGGGTCGCTAGGAGTCAGAATCGACTTGAAGGCAACGGGTTTGGGTTCTTTTGGTATGAAGGGTGCTTCTTGTTAGGTGCCATCAAGTCAATTCCAACACATAGTGACTCCATGGGGCTGAGTAGAACTGCCCCCCATAGGTATTCTTGGTTGTAATCTTTACAGGAGTAGGTTGCCGGGCCTTTCTCCCAAGGACTCATTGGGTGGGGTTCAAACCACCAGCCTTTCAGTTTGCAGCCAACTGCTTAACCATTTCAGCCAATGGGTGCTTGCCACCAATTTGTAATTAAATACTTAGCATACTACTGAGAAAAGACTCAGAATCGATGGCTCCCACAATGGGGACTTTTCCAGCTGAAAAGAAGGAAAGGAGGAAGCCCTCCTGGAAATTGGGATTCCAGCATTCAGCTATCTACTCTCACAGCTGTCCAGGCTTCGGCCTGTCCTGGCCCCAGAAGGCAAGAGGGAGTCAGCTTTCGTGAGGCCTATTATATGCAAGGAGTGTGCAGATGTTGTCATTCAGATACCACAGCGGCCTGCAAAGCGACCATATCCCCTTTACACCTCAGGCAACTGCGGCTCGCAAACGTAATGAAAAGGAGCAGCAGTTTGATTTCTGTTGTGTCTGATTTTAAGTCCATTCTATTTCCACTTAAAACCAAAAGACCGTTGCTTTTGAGTCAATTCCCACCCCCATAGGGTTTCCAAGGAGCAGCTGGTGGATTCAAACTGCCGACCTTTTGGTTAGCAGCCTGAGTTCTAGGTCAAATATACAGAAAGTAGAAATGAATGTACTTTTCCCTCTCCCACCCACAGTATTCACAGAACTATAAAGGGAATCTGCCTGTCTGTGTGTGTGTGTGTATTTGGGGAAAAGGAATGAGAGAAAGGAAACTGGTTGGCTTAACTACTTTTGAAATCTAAAATTAAAAAGAAAATGTTTCATAATCTCAAGACTACAGTCATGGGAGCTGAGGGAGGAAAATCTCCCACCTCCAACAAGCCACAGTCCAGCTGGGGATGCAGGTGACCACAAACAGCAGCGAGAGAGAAAAGCAAAACCCATAAGGCGTTTAGGCCTACATACATTATCCTAATAACGCTTCCAAAGACAGCCGTGAAGTCAGCACTGTTATCACCCCGCCTGTGTAAAATGGTCCTAAAAGAAGAAAAGAAGCTCAGAGAGGTTGAGAAGTTTGCCCAAGGTCACACAGAGCACAACTAGAATTCCAGGCTATCCTCGAGGACTATTGCAATTCCCAAACCAGAGTGGAAAGACTCAAAACCTGTCCCTTGGTCTGTTAGGAACTCATTGTATGACTATCGAATCTTTGTATCAACTCTTTGTATGATTATCAACTCATTGTATGACTTTCGGTTGCCTCAGGCGGCACTTAAAATGCTAGGCTGTTAGTGTAGCTGCTTCATTTGGATATCAGGGGGATTAATGATAGTAATATAGACTATACCAGGGACTGCCAGAACAATGAACAAATCTGTCTTGGAATAAGTACAACCAGAATGCTCCTTAGAAGCAAGGATGGAGAGACTGCGTCTTACATACTTTGGACATATTGTCAGAAGGGATCAGTCCCTGGAGAAGGACGTCATGCTTGGCAGAGTACAGGGTCAGTGGAAAAGAGGAAGACCCTCAACGAGGTGGATTGACACAGTGGCTGTAACAATGGGCTCAAGTATAACAATTGTAAGGATGGCGCAGGACAGAGCAGTGTTTCGTTCTGTTGTGCATAGGGTCGCAGTGAGTCAGAACTGACTCTACGGCACCTAACAATGACAACAACAAGAGTAAAGGCACTGAAAGAAAAAAACATGGGAGTATGGTGAGAACTTTGCACAGGGTTTTGTCTGCTAAGGTTTAAATACAGTGTATAAATGCTCAGATACTCTCCAGTGTGGAGAAAAACAAAAACATGTTAACATTTTAAAACCTAATTAAAACTAACCGATGTGGGGGCTTTGTTGTTCTTTTATAAACAGGACACTATGTGAACATCCATTTTCAAGCTATCTAGAAGAGTATAGGATTATACCGCTAAAGACTTAGTTCAGGTAAAGTTTGCCCCCACAAATGAGAAAAACCACTTGGTATCTTTGGCCTGTGCTTCCTGCACAGGTTATAAGGTAGAAGATGTTCAGACCCCATTCCAAGGTTTGTGACAGTCGATGGCATGTAGTTCTGCATCAGTACAGTTTTCAGTTATACACTGGACTGGGAAACGATCTGCCTAAAATCGGTTGGTCCGGTGCCCAGCATAGGGCCAAAGACTTATTTTTTCAGTCTTCTGAGAACAAGCACACCAATTAACAGAGTGCCAGAGGCTGGGCTCGTTACAGCATGTTGGGCTATGTCATTCTGTTACCAAAGTGCACTCTTACGCTTTCTTTTACCAAAAAATTAGGACAAGCACACTGAATGATTATTGTTCAGATATTTGCCATCATCCTTGGCTTACAAAAACTAGACCCGATCTAGAAAATTCTTTACATGCATTTTGTGCATCTTGGTGTCTGTTCCCATTGGTTCCTTCTCCAAGCCTAAGTTTGGTAAAAGTGTTTGTTCTCCTCCCCTCCAACGCTTTCAGGGGCTGTAGTGCAAGTATAGGGAGCCCTGGTGGGTTCCTTATACATGGCTGCTAACCAAAAGGTCGGCAGTTGGAAGCCACCAGCCGCTCTGCGGGAGAAAGACGCGGCAGTCGGCTTCCGTAAAGATTACAGCCTTGGAAACCTTATGGGGCAGTTCTGCTCTGTCCTATGTGGTTGCTATGAGCCCGAATCAACTGAACAGCAACAGGTTTAGTGCATGTATCTCGCTCTGGAAGTTTATTGTTGCTAAAGGATTATATTCTGTTTAGGGACAACTTTTTTTCTCAGCCATAGGGGAAGGAGGAGAAGCTTTTTTGAACATGTGTTTGTTAGACTAACAACGTATCGGCTGCACATGGTGAACGTTTAACACCGATGGTGTGAGAGCGTTTAACACCAGCCAAGTGAAGGCGAAGATGACCTATGAATTTTTTTTTTTAATTGTGTTTTTGGTGAAGGTTTACACAGCAGTTTAGGTTCCCATTCAACAATTTCTGCACAAGTCGTTCAGTGATGTTGGTTACACGCTTCACAACCCGTAAACATTCTCATTATTTCCATTCTGGTTTTTCCGTTTCCATTAATCTAATTTCCCAGCCCCCTTACATTCTCATCTTTGTTTTAAAGTGATTGTTGACCGTTTGGTCTCATGTCAAAAAACCAAACCTGCTGCCATCAAGTCGATTCCAACTCAGCGACCCCACTAGGTTTCCCAGGCTGTGAACCTCGATGGAAGCCAACTGCCACGTCTCTCTCCCGAGGAGCTACTGGTGGTTCCCCACCCCCAACTTCTCTGTTAGCAGCCGATCGCTTTAACCACTGCGCCACCAGGGCCCCTGTATAGGTGATGGCTTAAGGGGGCACGTACAGATGATGGTCTCACGTAGGTGATAGTTTAAAGGAGCACAGTACTTATGGGCAATTTTCATTATTTTTTGAACCAATTTGTTAATTTAACTACAAGGTGAGACCCTGAATTTTTAAAGACACTCCTAGTTCCACCCCCACAGCAAATTAGTTTTTGTTTTTCCAAGTACTCTTACAACTCAATCCACAGGAACATGTCATTTTACATATTATAACTATATTCTTACTATGATTTAACATTCCACATTTTCCACTAAATACTCATCTAAGTGTTCCATCAACTTCGTCATAATCCTGTTTCGCGATGAATGAATTTTCTTCGCGTCTTTTAAAGTTAGGTCACTCTTTCCTCGCAAGCCCCTATAAAATAGCGGAGGATGTTTGAGACTGTCTTTCCATTCCTAAATCCTAGCTGCACGCTCCCAGGTGGCAACAGGCAGATACGCAGTAAACACTGAACAAGTGCAGCAGGACAGACGGGGCGGAATCTCCACCCCCCAATGAAAACGTGGGGAGAAACAGGCGGTAGCCCGAAGCACCCACCTCTTCCAGCAATCCTGCCCTGGTCTCAGCCACCCACTGGGAAGCACTTCTCTCCAAGGCTAGCCTTGGGTCACCTGAGCGGATGTGCCCAGGTGGAAGCCAGGGGGTCAGGAAACACCACCACAACTTCTCCTTGTGGGTTTTCTACTTTCTGAGACAGGATTCCTTTTCTGAAGCTGTCTGGTGAATTGCTTTTCCTTCGCAGAGCAGGGACGTCCTCACTCGTCTGGTGTGGAATTCGTACTTTCTGCAGGCAGGCCCTGGTCCAGCAGCACAGGAAGCTCCATGGGCAAAGCCCAGACCCCCAGGAGCTCCCTCTAGTGGGAGGGCCCAGTAAACAAGGTAAAAGAAAAAAAAAAACAAGGTAATAGGTAGAAATTGGGTTGGGTGTTATGAACTGAATTGTGTCCCCCGCAAAATAACTGCTGAAGGCCTGTCTCCCATTCCTGTGGATGTGATTCTGTTTGGAAATAGGGAGTATCTTCTGTCAGTTAATGAGGCCACTCCTGAATTACAGAAAGAGCACCACAGCCAGAGATGCATGCATGGGGGAGAACAGGCATCAAGGAACACCAAGGAGAGAGGCTCCCAAAAGGAATCAACGCTGCAGACACTGGTTTGGACTCCAAATCCAAAAGAAGTGTGAGAAAATAAGTTTCTGTTCTCAAAAGCCACACTCTTGTGGTATTTCTGTTACAGCAGCACTAGGTGACTAAGACAGGTATGTTGTTGTTGTTAGGTACCATCGAGGGGATTCCGACTCATAGCGACCCTACATACAACAAAAGGAAACACTGCCCGGTCTTGTGCCATCCTCACAATTGTTGTTATGCTTGAGCCCATTGTTGCAACCACTGTGTCAATCTATCTCATTGAGGGTGTTCTTTCTTTTGCTGACCCTATACATTACCAAGCATGATGTCCTTCTCCAGGGACTGATCCCTCCTGATAACACATCCAAAGTATCTGAGACTTAGTCTCACCATCCTTGCTTCTAAAGAGCATGCTGGTTGTACTTTTTCTAAGGTGGATTTGTTCATTCTCCTGGCAGTCCATGGTATATTCAATATTCTTCGCCAATACCACAATTCAAAGGCATCAATTCTTCAGTCTTCTTTATTCATCATACAGCTTTCACATGCATATAAAGTGACTGAAAACACCATGGCTTGGGTCAGGCGCACCTTAGTCTTCAAGGTGACATCTTTGCTCTTCAACACTTTAAAGAGGTCTTTTGCAGCAGATTTGCCCAATGCAATGCATCTTTTGATTTCCTGACTGCTGCTTCCATGGGTGTTGATTGTTGATCCAAGTAAAATGAAATCCTTGACAACTTCAGTCTTTTCTTCACTTATCATGATGTTTCTTATTGGACCAGTCTGTGAGGATTTTTATACTTTATGTTGAGGTGTAATCCACACCAAAGGTTATGATCTTTGATCTTCATCAGTAAGTGCTTCAAGTCCTTTTCACTTTCAGCAAACATGGTTATGATATCTGCATAACGCAGGTTGTTAATGAGTCTTCCTCCAATCCTGATGCCCCATTCTTCTTCATATAGTCCAGCTTCTTGGATTATTTGCTCAGCGTACAGACTGAATAGGTATGGTGAAAGAACACAACCCTGACACACACCTTTCCTGACTTTAAACCAGGCAGTATCCCCTTGTTCTCTTCGAACAACCGTCTCTTAATCTATGTACAGGTTCCTCATGAGCGCAATTAAGTGTTCTGAAATTCCCCTTCTTTGAAATGTTATCCATAATTTATCATGATCCACAAAACCAAATGCCTTTGCATAGTCAATAAAACACAGGTAAACATCTCTGCTTTCAACTAGGATCCATCTGACATAAGCAATGATATCCCTCGTTCCACGTCCTCTTCTGAATCCAGCTTAAATTTCTGGAAGTTCCCTGTTGATGTACTGCTGCAGCCACTTTTGAGTGATCGTCAGCAAAATTTTACTTGCATGTGACATTAATGATATTGTTCAATAATTTCTGCATTTGGTTGGCTCACCTTTCTTGGGAATAGCCATAAATATGGGTCTCTTCCAGTCAGTTGGCCAGGAAGCTGTCTTCCACATTTCTTGGCATAGACGAGTGAGCACTGCTGGCACTGCGTCTGTTTCCTGAAGCATCTCCATTGGTATCCTCTCAATTCCTGGAGCCTTGTTTTTCACCAATGACTTCAGTGCAGATTGGACTTCTTCCTTCAGTACCATTGGTTCCTGATCATATCCTACCTCCTGAAATTATTGAATGTCTACCAATTCTTTTTGGTACAGTAACTTTGTGTATTCCTTCCATCTTCTTTTGATGCTTCCTGTGTCATTTAATATTTTCCCCATAGAATCCTTCAATATTGCAACTCGAGGCTTGAATTTTTTCTTCAATTCTTTCAGCTTGAGAAATGCCAAGCATGTTCTTCCCTTTTGATTTTCTATCTCCAGGTCTTTGCACATGTCATTATAATACTTTGTCTTCTAGAGCCACCCTTTGAAATCTTCTGTTCAGCTCTTTTACTTCATTATTTCTTCCTTTTGCTTTAGCTACTCGACATTTAAGAGCAAGCTTCAGTATCTTCTGACATCCATTTTGATCTTTTCTTTCTTTTTAATAATCTCATACTTTCTTCATGTATGATGTCCTTGATGTCATTCCACAACTCATCTGGTTTTTGGTCATTAGTGTTCAAAGCATCAAATCTATTCTTAAGATGGTCTCTAAATTCAGGTGGAATATACTTGAGGTCGTACGTTGGCTCTTGTGGACTTGTTCTAATTTTCTTCAGTTTCAACTTGAACTTGCATATGAGCAATGGATGGTCTGTTCCATAGTCGGCCCCTGGTCTTATTTTGACTGATCATATTGAGTTTTTCATCCTCTTTTTCCACAGATGTAGTCAATTTGATTCCTGTATATTCAGTCTGGCAAGGTCCACGTGTATAGTTGCCATTTACTTTGGTGAAAAATGGTATTTGCAATGAAGAAGTCTGGCAAAATTCTATCATGCGATCTCTGGCATTTTTTCTATCACCGAGGTGGTATTTTCCACCTACCAACAGGTGTACACTTACTATTTAAGAAGGGGGAATACAGAGTGTGTTTGTGCACTGAGTGGTGAGGCAGTGTTAAGTCAGGATGGTCAGGGAATGTCCCACTGAGAAGGGGCATTCAAATCCAGCCAGGACTAGGACAGGAAGCATCTGAGCATATCACGGAGACTGCTCTGGGAGGGGGCACAGGGCAAAAGGCCCTGAGGTGAGGTCTGTGTGGTGTGTCCCAGGGGCAGTGAGGCAGGGCTAGATAGGGTGAGCAATGGGGAGATGAGGTATGGTGTGTGTGTGCGTGTGTGTGTGCAAACACATGCGTATGGTGCGTGGGGAAGGTGCTTATTCTGACTGCTGTGTTGAGAACAGACTACAGGGACAAGAGTGGAGGCCAGAAACACAGATAGGCTATTGCAGTAATTCAAGTGAGAACTGAAGTTTCCTTGGAACAAGGCAATAGGTGGTGTTATGGGTTGACTTGGGTCCCCCAAAAGATACATTGAGGTCCTCAGGCCCAGTAATTGAATGTGATCTTATCGGGAAAGAAGGTCTTTGTAGATGTAATGAAGTTAAGATGAGGCTGTTATCCATTGAATTGTGTCCCCAAAAAATATGTGTCAACCTGGCTGGGCCATGATTCTCAGTATTGTGTGATCGTCCACCATTTTGTCATCTGATGTGGTTTTCCTATGTGTTGTAAATCCCACCTCTATGAGGTTAATGCGGTAGGATTAGCAGCAGTTATGTTAATGAGGCAGGACTCAATCTACAAGGTTATATTGTGTTTTAAACCAATTTCTTTTGAGATACGAGAGAGAAGCAAGCATAGAGACAGGAGGATCTCATACCACCAAGAAAGCAGCGCCAGGAGCAGAGGGCATTCTTCGGACCAGGGGTTTCTGCACAGAGAAGCTCCTAGATCAGGAAAAGATTGATGATAGGGACCTTCCTTCAGAGCTGACAGATGGAGAAAGCCTTCCCATGGAGCTGACGCCCTGAATTTGGACTTGTAGCCTACTAGACTGTGACAGAATAAATTTCTCTTCGTTAAAGCCATCCATGTGTGGTATTTCTGTTATAGCACCATTAGATAACTAAGACAGAGGTTACTAGGGTGGGGCCTAATCCAGTGACTCGTATCCTTATAAGAGACAGAAAGACACACAGGAACAGCCCCTTGTGAAGACAGAGGCAGACATTGGAGTGGTGTGTCCATAAGCAGGCTACCAACACCAGAAGCTAAGAGAATGGCCTTCCGAGAGAGCGTGGCCCTGCCAACACCTTGATTTCAAACTCCCAGCCTCCAGAACTACGAGAGAATAAATTTCTGTTCTTATAAGCCACCTAGCATGTGGTGCTTTGTTAAGGCACCCTAGGAGACTCACAGAGGAGGTGAGTAGTCAAACTAAAGATAAACACTGAAGGTAGAACAAACAGGGGCTACTGGGCAGACTGGATGTGAGGTATGCAAAAAGAGTGGAGACTGGCCACAAAGCTTGGGCCTGAGTAGCTAGAAGGATGGAGGTGCCATTTTCTGAAATGTGAGGGATGAGTGGAGAACAATTGTTCGAATTAGTTTTTTTAGGTGGTATTTTTTTTTATTGGAAGATGAGGCGCTCGGAGGTTTGAGATGAGTTACTAGGCACCCAGTAGGCAGGAGATAGGATGGTGTGCAGGTTTTAAGTCCAAGCTGGAACGACCTATTGGGAAGTTGCGGGGCTTGGATGGTATTTAAAGCTATGAGACTGCATGAGGTCCTTGGGGAGCTGAGTCACACCTCCATTCCCAGTCACAGTTCTCATGTGAGTTCTAAGAAGCTTGTAGATAAGGATTGTACACCTGGAAGGGAGAATCTCCTCACCTAGGGCTCACCAGCTAATAACGTTTGAGGTGAATGAAGGTGACTCTCAGATATTCCAGGAAGGCAGCGTAGGAGGAAGGAAGACTGGAAGGCCCTTTCAGAAGATTATCAGTCATAACTACCCTTGGTAGCAATGCTCTGTTTGGGATTATCTTCATTTTAGAGATAAGCATACCGAGGCCCTGGAGGTTAAACCAACTTACTCCCAGGTTGCCAGGGAGTGAGGGGTGAGCCAACACCAGTCTGGCCAGCTCCCAAGTTGCATCTGCTCTTCCTGCCGTGGGCTCACACTGCTGTCCCAACTGGTCCCCAAGACATGCGAACCTCACCTCAAAGAAGTATGTTGTAAAGCTGAGGAGTTTGGGTCAAATACCTTTAAAATCCATTTATTTACTCATGAACTAGAGGAAATATGTTCTTGTGAATATTCTAATGTTTTTAAACACAGTGAATCCAACATAATCAATTTTTCCTCCAGCTTCTACACTTGATTAGGTGGAGTCATTGGTTTGCATTTTGGTGCACAGTTTATATGCTTTTGTTTCCTTTTGCTTTTGGCTAAACATTTATAGTTGAATTCAACTAAGTTAGCTGCTCTATGGTCTCATTTTAGTGTAAAAGCCATCATTTTTGGATACTGGTGCCACATTTTCTTGGTCCAGCCAACCAATTACCATCAAGTCAACTCCAACTCCTGTCGACCCCATGACGCATAGTAGAACTGTGCTCCATAGGGTTTCCAATGGCTGATTCTTCAGAAGTAGATCATCAGGTCTTTTTTCCCAAGCACCTGTAAGTGGACTCAATCCGTCAAACTTTCAGTTAGTAGCTGAGCCCGTTAACTGTTTGCACCACTCAAGGACTCCAATTTACTTGGTACAATGCACTTAAACTTGGAGATTAGATTCAAATTAACAGTTATCTGAAGTCTAGTTATCAGCGGCAAAGCCCAGACCCCCAGGAGCTCCCTCTAGTGGGAGGGCCCAGTAAACAAGGTAATAGGTAGAAAGTGGGTTGGGTGTTGTTATGAACTGAATTGTGTCTCTCGCAAAATAACTACTGAAGGCCTGTCTCCCATTCCTGTGGATGTGATTCTGTTTGGAAATAGGGAGTATCTTTTGTCAGTTAATGAGGTCATGCAGTGTAGGGTAGGTCCTAAATCTAAAAAAAAATCTAACCGCCCCTGAATTACAAAAAGAGCACCATAGCCAGAGATGCACGCATGGGGGAGGGCAGACATCAAGGAACACCAAGGACAGAGGCTCCCAGAAGGAATCAACACTGCAGACACTGGTTTGGACTCCAAATCCAAAATAACTGTGAGAAAATAAGTTTCTGTTCTCAAAAGCCACACTCTTGTGGCATTTCTGTTACAGCAGCACTAGGTGACTAAGACAGGTATGTTGTTGTTGTTAGGTGCCATAGAGTGGGTTCCAACTCATAATGACCCTATAAGACAGAGAAGTACTGCTCCATAGGGTTTCTAAGAAACAGCTGGTGGATTTGAATGGCCTACCTTTTGGTTGGTTCACAGCCATAGCTCTCAACCACTGTGCCACCACAGCTCCATTTTGTCCAGATAATCCTTCAGAATTGCAACTGGAGGCTTGAATTTTCTCTTCAGTTCTATCAGTGTGAAGAAATGCTGAGTGTATTCTTCCCTTTTGATTTTCTAACTCAATATAATACTTTGTCTTCTCAAGCCACCCTTTGAAATCTGTTCAGTTCTTTTACTTCATGATTTCTTCCATTCACTTTAGCTACTCTACGTTCAAGAACAAGTTTCAGAGTCTCTTCTGGCAACCATTTTGGTCTTTTCTTTCTCTCCTGTCTTTTTAATGACGTTTTGCTTTCTTCATGTATGCTATCACCCCACAACTCATCTGGTCTTTGGTCGTTAGTGTTCACCAGGTCACATCTATTCTTGAGATGGTCTGTAAATTCAGGTGGGATATACTCAAGGTCGTATTTTGGTTGTCATGCACTTGTTTTAATTTTCTTCAACCTGAACTTGCATATGAGCAGTTGATGGTCTGTTCCACAGATGTAGTCAATTTGACTCCTGTGTATTTCATCTGGTGAGGTCCAAAAAAGGTAGTTGCAATGAGTAAGTTGCTGGTTTTGCAAAATCCTATCATGTGATCTCCAGGGTCATTTCTATCACTAAGGCTATATTTTCCAACTGCTGATCCTTCTCAGTTTCCAACTTTTGCATTCCAATCATCTAATTATCACATGCATCTTGACCTCGTGTTTGATCAATTTCAGACTGCAGAAGTTGGTAAAAATCTTCAATTTCTTCATCTTTGGCCATAAGCGGCTGGTACAAATCCATACACGCAAAGTTCCTAAAGCACCCCCAGTTTTTTCTTTCAGCACCTTTAGTCTCATTAATCCCTCTAATGCCCAAACGATGCAGTGACTGAATTCTGGGCTATGGTGGGGTCTGGGAGAAGTTAACTTTGATGCAGTGGAAGCATTAAGTCCACTATCAGACAATCTGTTACGGAGGCCACAAAACAGAAAGGCTGTCAGACCAAGTTGAGATGCTCAAGTCCCATGTGTGTAACGAATGAATTTAAAACACACAACCAGAAGTGAGGAAAAGAGGTGAGGCATGTTAGCACCTTTGGGATTGGGCCTGTGGGACAGAAGGGCCCACCACCTCAATCCTGGGTGGGCTCTGGGGCTCACATGCCTGCTTCCCCACTGATGGTGTGGACAGGAGGCCCAAGGAAGGGGAGCGTGTGGACCCAGCAGCAGCTTAGAGATATGCTAGACTCTTCACCCACCCTCCACAAGAGAAATGCTGGACAATCCAGCTTCATCTGAACCCTCAGCTCCCAGTTGCCCCACCCTAGATTATTTTGCAGCGAGCCCTACACATCACATCTTTTCATCCATAAAATCGGTATTGCAGTATATATCCCTAAATGATTAAAAAAAAAAAAATGATAGGACTGCCTTTTTTTAAACACACCCACGATACCATTATCACACCTGAAAAGATGAACCAAAGTTTCACTCCCCACCAGCCTCACTACCTGATGCTCACTGGACCCCAGGACGGGAGGGAAAACTGGGGAGCAGAAGGGAAAGTATAAACCCCTGAATGGACTGGGCTGGCCTCAGCTGGGTAGGTCCCCTTTTTAGTCACTGAATGCAGCTTAGTAGTGGCTTTACGTTTTGCTCTTAGAGAATCTAGAACACTCTTTTTTACACAGCGGAGGTGGTAGCCCATAAAAGGTTAGCGCGAGCATATGTGTGTGAAACTCTGAGCAGAGGAAGATGAAGCCAGAGGTACACATTTCGGTCTTTTAAAATGTCTCACAACACCGTTTCATTATTTTCCCATCGAGGGCTTGCGCACCTTTTTCCAAATTTATTCCTGGATGATTATTTTTTATTGCTATTTTAGATAGTATCTTTTTTTAAACTACCAAATTTTTTAGAATTTTTATGTGAATATTTTTATAAAATTTTATCACAAAGCAAACATTTGGTAACCACCACCTAGACCAAGGAATAGTACCTTCCCAGCACCCCGAAAGTTCCCTTCCTAATAACAAACCCCTCCCTCCCTTTTAAAGTTAACCATTTTCCGGGAAATTGTAATCATCACTCCCTTGCTTTTCTGTATTCTTGTCCAAGCTAAATATACATCCATAAGTGAAACAGTTTAATTTTGAAGTGAAACTGAGTTCTCCCACTTGCCTCAGGACATGGTCAACCCAAGACTCTAAACTCTCCTTCTGTGGTTCTTTTGGGGTCATACAGACAGTGTGATTACAGGCCTCAAATCCCTGGAAAGGACCATGCCAAGGTCTCAAATTCTTAGGGGTGAAATGCTTTGTCTCCACAGTATCAAGCTTCAGAGAAGCAGGTTCCTTCCAGGGAGACTTATTTCTTATCTGTCCTCACACTGACGGTGGAGGCCTGCAAGGTCCCAGCTTCCTATAGGGCATCCTAGTGAATCCCACACCTCCAGCAGCACAGGCTTCATCCTGCCCCCTGTGCACAGCACAGCCATCCGAATGGACATGCGGGGTCACTGAGTCCAGAAGACACAGTGAGGATGGCTCTCACTTCCTCCTGGCCCCTGTGGATTCCTTACTTCACCACCTCCTTTGCACTGCGTTAAATATATTTATACTGCTGCTAGGTGCCGTTGAGTCAGTTGCCACTCACAGCAACCCCGAGAGGCAGGGCAGAACTGCCCCACAGGGTTTCCTAGGCTGTAGTCCTTACAGGAGCAGATCACCAGCTCTTCCTCCTATGGAGCAGCTGGTGGGTTTGAACTGCCAACCTTTCAGTGAGCAGCTGAGCACTTAACTGCTGTATCATCAGGGCTCCTTTGTATATGTATATATGTATGTATATGCATGTATGTATACATATACATACATAAAAATATGTACATGCAAATATATATATATTTTACATTCTAGTGAATATTTTCCGTTGTTTTCAGGAAGCAGGTTGTTTAGGATGTCTTACACCAAAACCCAGTTGCTGTCGACTCCAACTCATGGCAACCCCATGTGTGTCAGAGTAGAACTGTGCTCCACAGGGTTTTCAACGTTAATTTTCCAGAAGCAAATCCCCAGGCGTTTCTTCTGAGGCACCTCTGGTGGACGCAAACCTCCAACGTCTTGGTTAGCAGCCACTTGAAGTGTGTTAAACGTTTGCACCACCCAGAGACTCTCTTGGCCAATATACTGTCAGAAAAATAAAGTTAGAAGCTTCATAACTTTTTTAGTTCACTAACCGCATGACACATCCTGATTATTAACGGATGTTCGCAGCTGTTTCTTCTCATTTCGAGCTGTGGAAGAAGTACAGCCAGGAGGCTTCTTAGGAGCGAGGATGGGGAGGCTACGTCTCGCATTCTTTGGACATGTTATCAGGAGGGATTAGTCCCTGGAGAAGAACATCATGTTTGGTAAAGTAGAGGGTCAGCGAAAAAGAAGAAGACCCTCAACAAGACATACTGACACAGTGGCTGCAACAATGAGCTAAAATATAGCCAAGATTATGAGGATGGCTCAGGACTGGGCAGTGTTTATTCTGTTGTACACAGGGTCACTATGAGTCAGAACTGGCTCGATGGCACCTAACAGCAACCACATGACACACACCCCTTTTGTGACTAATATACCACTGAAGCACTATGCTGAGTATATACTTATTTACTTGAAGGTAGTGACATTGCTTTTCACAACTTAGTTTTGAATCAAAGAAAAAGCAAGCTGCCATCTAATTCATTCTTTGGAGATGTCATCATTTCTCCATCCTTTTCTTCCAGTTATGATAGTACAGTCTTATTCTTAATCCACATAGTTAGTCCAGTATCGACTTGCTGACTTAGTCTCCTAGAGTGGAGAAAAGAAAATGAAAACAGAGATGCATATATACGCACATAAACTCTGAAGGCTGATAGCCAGGCTGCTCCAGCCACCTCTTCGCCTCACTAATCCCGGCCGTTGCTCTGATTCCCCCAAGGAACTGGAAACTGGCTGATGCCTCTCCAGCTCCTGCTGTCACCCCAGGCAGCTCCCAACTGGTTTTGGCTGCTGCTCCCCAACTGTTCAGGCCTGAACTTCAGGAAAGGTCACCTACTCTCCTCTGAGGCCTCACTCTCTTGCCATCTGGCATCACCCAGAACTGGCATCACCTACAGCCGCCCGTCCTCCCGGCTCTCCTGAGCTCTCTCCTGCTCCGTGTGCCCCTGGTCTCCTGGGGAACCCCAGCCTCTAGACCCCTGGGCAGAGAAGGGAGGGGAACCAACCACCACCCGATGGGTCAGAATCACTTGCTCCAGCGTCAGAGGTACGGTGGTCGGCCCTGTGGGCGCAGGTTTACCAGCCGCGTTCTCCAGATGCCTGTGCCTAAAGGAGACAAGAAGAGACACCTCCTGAACAGTGTGCTTAGATTATTATGTTTTCTATACATAAACCCACATTGTTACTACAGACATGCATTTTTTCTGAAAATACAAGGTTTTTCCACTTCATTCAATTCCATGGCATTAACCTTTTTTTTGGTCACACACCCATTTAAGGGTCTGATTTTAAAATCCCACACATTATGAATTCTGTCTCTAGGAAAGTCATACATGCATATTCACATACAACATATTTAAGGGGTTCACATGCCCACCAACTATTTATGAACCTTAAGTTAAGCACCCCTGACCGACTCTAACAAGCTTGCTGAGAGATTTCCCCGTTCAGTAGACTGAAGACTCTTACTTGTCGATTCTTCATTGATCATATATCCACGTTTACAAATATCCCTACCTCCTTTCCTGGCTGTATGCGTCCACAAGGCTATTGTATCTCAGAATGAAAATTGTGACCACTGGGGAAGTCATGGAAACATTCTTTTTGAGATTAACATTTTAGACTCAGCAATCCTGCTTTGGAAGATACTTTGAGAGCTACAGATATTGACAGATAAAACAGCATCTGCTTCTAGCGAGACAAACTCATCCTTGCCCAAACCAATTACCAGGGAAATGAGAACAAATTGCTATTAACAAGGAAGGTGTGTGCGTGACTGTGTGTGAATGTGTGTGCATGTGGCATGTGTATGGGTGTGTGTTGTGTGTACTGAGGATGCGTGTCATGTGTGTGGATGTGAGTGTGACTGTGTGTGGTGTGGGGGTGGTGTGTGTGTGACTGCGTATTGTGTGTGTGTGTGTGCGTGTGATGCGGTGTGTGCAGAGAAAGAATACAATCATTTGCCAAGGGTGAGAGACCACAAAATGTAGCAAGTTGCGTGCAGCAAACATGAGAATCCAAACTCCTAGGCTGAATTTACGTTCGCTACATGAGTTGTCTTGAAGTTAGTATCTATAAACATCTACAAATCAATAGGATTTGAGGGTGACTCAGAAAACACTGTGCCTCCAGAACAAGCCCATGAACACAACTGGAGTCAAGGGACCCACAGAGCCTATCCTCTCTCTCGGTCATGAGGCTACACCAGACACCCAAAGGACGGGCACTGGTTATTTTCAGAAGGTTGGGAAGAACTTCCGGCCGTTTGTCCACCATTGGCAGGAATAAGCATGGCTGTGGCAGCGTCCCTGGCTCTGGAAATGCCCCCTACCCATGTGCAGAGCTGTGTCTTCGTGACAAGAGACTCTGATAACTTGTGTTTTACAGCCAAGGCTCATTAATGAAAATATTAACTCTGCCATGTCACTCAACCTGGAATGGACTCCGAAATGAAAAGTGGTTGTTGACAAGGCACTTGAGTAATAAAAGATTGACTCCTGGGTCTTGTCTGGAAGGCACATATGTCCTTGTGTGACCATGCCAGCACTATGAACCCCCTCCTGCAACAAATGCATTCTGGACTAATGGAGCCCAGGCTGCAAGTGGATTTCTTTCAGGTGTGAGGCAGGCTCACCAAATTCGTTTCTTGAATTTAATTTGCTGTTTTACACACATATTCTAGAACAGAAGGGGGGCTATGTGCTCCCGTGGAGTGTGGGCTCCAATGTCAGCTATGTGGTACTACAGGTGATGCAGTGGTTAAGTGCTACGGCTGCTAACCAAAAGGTCAGCAGTTCAAATCCACCAGATGCTCCCTGGAAACCCTATGGGGCAGTTCTACTCTGTCCTATAGGATCACTCTGAGTTGGAATTGACTTGACAGCAATGGGTTTGGTTTTTTTGTTTACCTACAGGTGAGGGACACCACGTGCCCAGGTTCAAATCTTAGGGACAGGTAGGATTTGAACCTGGGCACATAGATCTCCCGTACCTGCTATGATATTCTACCTCCCTAAAAGACGGTGAAGATGGAGATTTTGGCCCCTATCTCACAGACGTCCCCAGGTGGTGCAAACAGTTAATGTGCTCCCTAACTGAAAGGCTGGAGGTTCGAGTCCACCTAGAGGTGCCTCAGAATAAAATCCTGGTGATCTGTTTCCGAAACACCAGCCACTGAAAACCCTATGGAGCACAGTTCTACTCTGACACACATGGGGTCGCCATGAGTGGGAGCTGACTCGACAGGAACTGCTCTTTGTTTTTAATTTTATGGATGGAAAGAGTGAACCAGAAAGAGCTCAGTCATGCAAGAAACACCAAGTTCCTGCTGGGCACCAGGTCTTCCGCAGGGCTTCCAACGTTGAGGGAAGGTGGTGGGGCCGAGGGGTAGACACACACATCCCAGTGAATTGTCATCAGTGGAGGAAATGCCCTGCTAGGCAGGTGTAAGGTGCCATGGGAGCACCACGCTGGGTCTCTGCTCACCCTCGGGGCGCCAGCAATATTCTGGAGAAAGCGATGTTCAGCTGAGATGTAAGGCCAGAACCTTCCAGACCAAACCTGGAGTCTTCTCGCTTCCTGGTTCTCAGTTCAGCTCTTACCCTTGGGCTGCTCAGCACTCCTCAAAAACTGCAGTAGGTTTCTTCAAAATTCCCCATTTCTGGCATTTTCTAGACTACTCACTTGCCGTATGTGGGTGCTCGGCGTCCTCTTGTCTTCTGATTGGAATCTTTTTCTTTCCTGGTGGGACTCTCACAACCCAAGAAGTTGAGGTGAGCCCAGGCTTGGCATTGCCGCCCTGCCAGCAACGTGTCTTCTGTCCTCATCCCCCGGGGCTGGACCTCCCACAGCTCGTATCCACCTGGGAACAGGTGACCCAGCTGGAAGGGGAAAGATGGCTTTCATTTTGCTGTCACTGTTGTTTTTATTACATTCAGAATATAAGACGTGATTTCTCTAACAGCAGAATTTGGTCAAGTTGGACTAGCACTTGTAATTAAAGTGTGTATTTCTTTTACTTATTCATATTTAAATTTTCAATATATATTTGATATTTTAGAAAATAATACCTTATTGACAAAGTGCAATATCTTAAGGGCAAAAAAAAAAAATTTCTTTTAAATTCCTTATAATACTATCTTAAGGTGCCCTGGCAGCGCAATGGTTCAGCACGCAGCTGCTAACTGAAAGGTTGGAGGTTCGAACCTGCCAGCAGCTCTGTGGAAGTAAGACCTGGCTATCTGCTCCCATGAAGATTACAGCCTAGGAAACCCTGCAGTGCAATTCCACTCTGTCACTTGGGGTCACTATAAGTTGGAATCGACTCGAAGACATCCAACAACAACAACAATACTGTCTTCATAATACTGTGAGTAATATTTTAGCCCGTTTCTTCTGTCATCACCCATTGGAGTAGTGGTTTTGCCGGGCAGCTACATGGAGCTCGAAAGGACAGGATCAGGGAAATTGGGGAACAGAAAGATGGTGGTTGTTATTTTGGTGTTTTGTTTTACTTTTAATCAAATCCAAGATTAGGTTTTTACTTCTCCAAAACCAGAACTAATCTCTCCACCCTCTGATCACCACCACATCAAGGTCAGAATTGGGACAAAGTTCAGTTCCAATGGCAGGGACCTTCATTCTTCCTGGGAAACGGCTGTCACCGATGGCTTCCCTCCAGCCACAGGGATGTTCACTGTCAAGTCTAATGAAATGCTGCAGGACAGGACCTGTGTGTCGTCAACCCTTGCCTCCCTCACCTGCCCCACACCCACATCTCATCGCGGTCCAAGGGCCAGCAGGACAACTGACCAGGTCTTTTGCTCTGCACTCAGCTCTCACGTCTTCGAAATGGTCCTGTCCCTCCAGCAGCCTGCCCCGGGTCGTGCCAAACAGAGAAAAGCAAACACAGAGGACAGATGTCAGGTTCAGCACGGCCTTGGCACACAGCGACTGCGGGTGTAAGCCGCAACTACGTCTTCTCGCTGGAGCCTCTGGGGAGTGCTCATCGTCCAAGAGAGCTGGGAAACTTCAGACTTCACATAGTGAGTGTGTGCGCGGCTTTTGTGTGTGTGTGGGCAGCGTGTGTGTGTGGTGTACGTGTGCAGCGTGCCTGTGTGCACTGTGTGTGTGTGTGCGGCTGTGCGTGTGTACAGATGTGAGGTGTGTGTGCAGGTGTGAAGTGTGTGTGCATGTGTGCAGTGTTGTGCAGCGTGCAGGTGTGCAGTGCGTACGTGTGCAGTGTGTGTGTGCATGTGTGCAGCATGCAGGTGTGCATGTGTGAACTTGGTGTCTTTTGTCTGCAGCATATTGAAATCCACCTATTATTACAGCCACAGAGGCTATATTTTCCTTTTACTCCTATAGAATATATATGTGTGTGTGTATAAATAAGGAGTGGTGGTGGTGCATTGATTAAAGCACTCAGCTGCTAACCAAAACGTTGGTGGTCTGAACCCACCAGCCGCTTTGAGGGAGAAAGATGTGGCGGTCTGATTCCACAAAGATTACAGCCTTGGAAACCCTGAGGGGCAGTTCTACTCTGTCCTATAGGGTCGCTATGAGTCAGAATTGCCTCAAGGGCGACTGGTTTATTTGTTTGTTTTACATAGACAGAGAGATAGGTAGATGGTAGATAGGCAGGGAGGTAGATATCTGATATAAAATTGGTCTAAATCCAGGCAGTTCAGGGCCAAAAAGCACTAAGTCTGAGGACACCCCTGGCTGGGGTGAGGACTTGGCACACCCAGAGCCACCTCAGCCTCTCTGGGCCTCCTAGCTCTGATCTGCAGGAACTGATGAAAACACTGAGTCTCGGCACTGCTGTAAGGATAAAATGGAATACGCTTTCATGAATAAGCTTGCCGAGGTGCGCCTGGAACATCAAAACCAAACCAAGTCCGTTACTCTTGAGTCAATTCCGACTCACAGCAACCCGACAGGACAGAGTAGAACTGCCCCATAGGGTTTCCAAGGAGCAGCTGGTGGATTTGAGCTGCTGATCAATAAAACCAGTTGCCATCAAGCTGACCTTGATTCGTGGCAACCCCATATATGTCAGAGTGGAACTTGCTACACAGGGTTTTCTTTTCTTTTTTCCCTCATTAAACTTTGTTTTAATGGGTATCAATATTCTGTGACAGATTTTTTAGTCAAATCGTTTCCATTTAAAAAGCAGTGATTTTAAAAACTAATAACTTAAACTGCCACACAAAAAGAAATGAAATGGTCCACAAAACATTCCTTTCCTTCTGAAGGCTTTGCGATGCATCGTTATCATGAACCAGTTTTTTCCTATTAAACGTAAACGGCCACTTGAGACAAACAATCCTGAGACCTTCTTCCACCATTGACTGAGACTGGGCTGGCAGGCACCACGGATACACTCGCTCAGCCTCCCGAGCTTCCCCAGCAGGCTTGGTGACCTTGCCAGCTCCAGCTGCCTTTTTGTCCATGGCCTTGATGACACCCACACCAACTGTCTGGCTCTCATCTTGAACAGCAAAACGACCCAGGGGAGTCAGTCAGAGAAGCTCTTAACACACGTGGGCTTGCCAGGAACCATGTCAACAATGGCAGCATCACCAGGCTTCAAGAATGTGGGACCACCCTCCAGCTGCTCACCATTCAGTGATCCATCTTCGGAGCTCAGCCAACTTGCGAGCAACGTGAGCTGTGTGACAATCCAACACAGGTGCACAGCCAGCATTGGTTTGGCCTGGCTGGTTCAGGATGATCACCTGCGCCGTGAAGCCAGCTGCTTCCATCGGTGGTCATTTTTGCTGTCACCAGCCACACGGCCACGATGAAAATCTTTGACAGAGATGTTTCTGACACCGAAGCCTACCTTGTCCCCAGGCAGAGCTTCCCTCAAAGCTTCATAGTGCGTTTCAACAGGCTTTACCTCAGTGATGACATTTACTGGAGTGAAGGTGACCACCATGCCCAGCTTGGGAACACCAGTGTCCACTCTGCCCACAGGGACAGTGCCAATACCACCATTTTATAGACATCGTGGAGAGGCAGACACAGGGGCTTGTCATTTGGACAAGTTGGTGGCAGGATGCAATCCAGATCTTCACACAGCGTGGTTCCACTGGCATTTCCATCCTTACAGGTGACCTTCCATACCTTGAACCAAGGCATGTTAGCACTTGGCTCCAGCATGTTGTCACCATTCCAGCCAGAAAGTGGCACAAATGTTACTGTGTTGGGGTTGTAGCCAATGTTCTTAACGTAGGTGTAGACTTCCTTAACGATTTCCTCGTATCTTTTCTGGTGTAGGATGGCTCCATGAAATCCATTTTGTTAACACCAACAATTAGTTGTTTCACACCCAGTGTGTAAGCCAGAAGGGCATGGTCCCAGCTTCAAATTCACCAGCAGTAGCAATCAGGATGGCACAGTCAGCCTGTGATGTGCCTGTAATCATGCGTCCTGGGCATCAATGATGGTCACATAGTGCTTGCTGGTCTCAGATTTCCACAAGCAGATCTCAATGGTGATACCACGCTCACATTCAGCTTTCAGTTTATCCAGGACGTGGGGATACCTGAAGGAGCCCTTCCCCATCTCAGCAGCTTCCATCACAAACTTTCCAATGGTTTTCTGTGGATCCCACCACGTTTGCAGATCAGGTGACCAGTAGTGGTGGACCTGCCCAAAGCTACGTGTCCAACAGTGGCAATGTGGATATGAGTCTTTTCTTTTCCCGTTTTGGCTTAGATTTTGTGATAGTTTTCACCAATACCTATGTTCTGGCAGCAAACCCATTGTGGAAAACAAGTCCACAGGGTTTTCAATGGCTGATTTTTCAGAAGTAGATCGCCAGGCTTTTCTTCCTAGGTGCCTCTAGAGCACCTTCACCGATCACACCACCTGGGGCTCCCAGCTGATGTGTCTTCTCTCTTAACGCTACTACTGACGGACTCAGCCTCTGACGCTGCCACATCCACTCCCCCCCCCCACGCCCTGGCTGCTCAGGGGTGGCAGGTACAGAGGCGATGGCAATGTGTGTGTCCGATGGGGAGCCCCCCAGGCCCAGAGGACTCCAGGCCATCCTTGGGCCCTGTCCCATGTCACATTATAGATACGAGGTGACGCTCCAAGGAGGTCTCTGTGTGATGCCTGTTATAGGGGCATCTTCCCCCAACACTGTCTCCTGTGAGGAACACAGTCATTACTGTCATCTCTGGTTTACTTTTGAGCAGACTCGAGCAACAATGAACTGGCCAATGTCACGTAGCTCCCAAGGAGTGGCCTTCAGGTTGGACCCTAGGTACTTCCATCCACCACATTGTAAGGTAAGGCCAGAGCACCTGGAGCAAAGCTGTTCAGGACCCCAAGCCTCCACGGGGCCCCCTCGAGCTAGAAGCAGAGTACAGGAGTCCCAGCGGGCCGGGCTCACCTGCAGCAGAAGGAAGCGTGTGTGGCTACCTGCAGCACCAGACCCAGCTACTGTCTCCCTACAGGTGATTCAGCAACTCCAAGGAGAAGCTAACCAATGAGTCTTTCACATGTGCTGGGGAGCCGCTATTTGACAGCGAGGGGTACTTGGAGAAGGACTCGGCCTATGGCAGGGACTCAGGCAATAGGAAATGCCGAGCCTGCCTTGGCGACACTTGGAGACCTCAAACAGCAAAGACTGCATTTCTAGGAAGGGCAATTCAACGCCAGTGGAGGCAGGAGGTGCTGAGGGAGGGAACCATCTGGAACGCACCATGCAGGCTTGCGCTTGGCAGGGACTTAAGGAGGAGGTGTCTCAGGTAAAAGGAATGGTTCACACCTGGCCCGAGAGAAGGGACTCTGCCTTCTTTAAACAGGGAGCCCTGGTGGTGCAGTGGTTAAGCATTCAGCTGCTAACTGAAATGTTGGCAGTTCAAACCCACCAGTGGCTCCGAGGAGAAAGACCTGGTGATCTGGGTGTGTGAAGATCACAGCCTAGGAGAACCTATGGGCAGTTCCACTCTCCACACGGGGTCGCGGAGCCGGAATCGACTGGACGGCACCCAACGACAGCACAACACTTAAACAGGGAGTGGGAGGAGGAGGCGGCCGCGCGTGTTGTAGCTGAAACAGCGCACAGAGAAGTCTGGTGTGTACGCTGAAAATGGTTCTAAAGCTGTCCCTGCAGAAATGGCCTCGGGCCGCGCAGTGAGCGGTGCCACTGCCCTGCCTGGAAGGACTTTTATTTTAAAATAATCAGAGAACTGCTCGGATTTGTCACGTATAAACCCAGTGAGTTTACTGCCAGGTAGTACAGCACGCACACAGGCCAGACCCCAGGACATTAGAGATCAGAGAATCAGAGACAAATATTAGTCCAGCATCTAAAGTCCAAATCCTCAGCCTTCAGGCCTTTACCTTTAAGGAGAGGCCTCGGGAGAAGGCTTGGCCAGCGGCGTGTCTTACGACAGGGGCCCTCAGTGCTGGGGTTTGTTGGCGGCTTGGAGACTAGGCTGTCTCCGTGGCCCAGCAGAGCCACCAACAGCACAGCATCTTTGCAGCTCCGGGCACAGACCAGCGTGCAGAGAGGCGCCTCTGGCTTGCTGTCGCCGCAGGGCGGAAGCCTGAGCTTTTTAGGGGATTCAGCCCCTGCGGGTCATGCCTGTAAGGGTCTGTCAGGGTGATGCCTACATCACAGGTCCGTGATTGGGGTGCATATTCAGGGCGTCTTAGCACAGGTCCCCTGAAGGCGATGTCACACCCCGCCAGGCAGAGCAGCTGTCTTACAATGAGGTGGCAGGCTCTGACATTAGGACTTATGCAGAACACAAGTCTGCTCGTCACACATGGTATGTCTCACACATACGTGATCTGGAGTCATTACACTATATGTTGTCCTGGGAGTACCTCTGAATCTGCTCCTGCCAACCAATGCGTCCAGGAGGGTGGCCGTCTCTGCCCTGCCCCTTCGAGGCCAGGCCCAGGGGAGCAGGCTGGTGCCAGAGGTCTGCAGACCCACTGAGCCTGGCTCCCAGGCTCCCAGCAGCATCTCCAGGCTGCTGCTCAGTGGGCTGCTCAGAACCTCGTCACCCCATTTGGCTGGGAGCTGCCGCCCCACGTGCGACGGGAGAGCCCACACCACATGCAGGTCTCTGCCCGGGTGCCGGCTCCCAAATAAACCCACAACTTTGCTCTGCTCTGACACCAAACACACCAGTTCTTCCCAAGACCCCATGTTGACCCAAATGGATTTTCCTCGGTCATCTGCATTTGTAGGCATCCTAAATCTTTATGTCTCTAACACACAGCGTAAGAGAATGTGAAGCCAACTAAAACGTGAAAAGCTACACAAGCAAGGAATTTTGAAAACTTGTCTTCCGTATTCTTAAACGCTGGAGTTTGCGGTAGACACAAGAGCGGCCACGATGTCTCCTTGTGTGTAGATTAGGGAGAGACCTTTTCAGTGTGTTACTTGAATGATATTCTTGGTGTGGCCACTCAGCTCCCTCCAGTGCTTCGGTGTATGGATTATGGATACGCTGTTGGAGAGAAGACTTTGACCATCAGAGTTCCAACCCAACCCCACAGTGTTTTCCACAGTCGTCCGGATTGGTTTAATCCAAGCAAGGTGACTACTTTGAATGCATTCCACACAATTCTGATTGCAAGGACTGTGGCCGAGGGAGACAGCTGTCCTGCCCCAGTCCATCAGAGGTGCAAAGGCGTGGGATCAAGGGTGAGAGCACCTTCCAGCCAGGAGTGGGATCAGGGGTGAGTGGGAGCACCTTCCAGCCAGCAGTGGGATCAAGGGTGAGTGGGAGCACCTTCCAGCCAGGAGTGGGATCAGGGGTGAGTAAGAGCACCTTCAGTCAGCAGTGGGATCAAGGGTGAGTGGGAGCACCTTTCAGCCACGAGTGGGATCAAGGGTGAGAGCACCTTCAGCCAGGAGTGGCATCTGCGTTTCTGCAGCCAGAACAGGCTTTTCCTGTGGGCCACTTCCCCAACTCTCCCAGCTGATTAAAGGAAGCTAGAAAATGACTGAAGCCCTAAAATCACAACAACAAAGGCTCCGTTTCTCTCTTCAATCAAAACAACAGGGCTGCCTGATTCAAATGCTAATAGCTGGGGCTAAATTGGCCTCTCAGTGACAAAGAGGCTTCCCCTGCACTGACCAGAAAGCCACCCCTTGGCAGCAGGAATCCACAGCCTTCTCCCAGTGGCAAGCTCTCCCGAGGCTTCATGAGAAACACTTGATGGTGATCGCGGGGGGTGAGTCCCGGGGGAAAGCACCAATAATTTGAACAAGGCTGTGGCATGGCTGCTGCTAACAGTGAACGAGCTCGGCTGCTAACTGTAAGATTGGAAGCACGCGTCCGCCCAGAGGTGCCTCAGAAGAAGGGCCTGGTAATCTGCTACCTAAAAATCAGCCACCGAAAACCCCACGGAGCACAGTTGTGCTGCGACACACATGGGGTCGTCAGGAGTCAGAATCACCTCGATAGCAGCTGGTGTTTATTGCACACGTGCTGTAAGCCGGCCCCGTGCTGCGGCCTCCTAGGCCCGGGGGCAGGTGCTGTTCCGTCTCCACCTTCTGGAGCTGAGGCGTGGAGAGGTCCACCCTCTCTCTGCTGCGGCCTCCTGCTGCCAATTCACTGGTGTCAAACCCAGTCCTAGCTGCCATTTTAATTGGTTTCCGGGGCGCTTTTCTGAAGACTTTAAGAAGTGGGCGTGTTGCAAAGACTTCTAATCAGATGCTCTGTGTGGCCCCTGTGGTTGATGAAAAGATACCGTTCTCCGGGGCTGCCCACCAGGCCCTAGGATGGAACAGTTCACTCTCGGTTCAGTTCGCACAGCTCTGATCACAGGTTTCTAGCTGGAGGCTGTGTGCTCCTAACACCCCAACGTCTGTAATGTTCTTTGGTATCCCGAGTGGGGACCACTGGACACCTCCCCGTGGTTGGTGGAAGACCGCCTTCAGGGAGCCCCCGGGGGCATGGAGTTAGTGGTGATAACAGGCAGGCTCTCCCCAGGCTCTGCCCCTCTCGCCGCTCTCAGCGTGAGTCTTTGAGAACTGATGTTTGCGTTTGCCCAGTCTACCAGCAACGCACCTGTACACATCCTGAGCCGGGGTGCTGACCTCGGCGACCTGGCGCACCCGCGATGCCCAAGTGTCTTAGTCCGGTGTCACTGCCCCGTCAGCGCATTCGTGAGACATCACTCTATTCTGCCAGGAGTGCGCTGGGTTTATGTTTAGGCGAGTAAAGCCCTTCATACACCACAAACCAAACAGGTGGCGTAAGGTCGGCTCTGACTCATGGTGCCCCCAGGTGTGTCAGAGCGGAGCTGTGCTCCATGGGGTTTTCAATGGTGGATTTTTCAGAAATTGATTGCCAAGCCTTTCCTCTGAGGCACCTCTGGGCGGACTCGAGCCTCCAAGTTTTCAGTGAGCAGCCGTGCATGTTCACCATTTGTAACCCAGGGGCTTCTTATTGCCATATGATCCTTTTTAAAGAAGGAGTCTCTCTTCTCACCTCTACCTCCTACCCCTAGACTCCTTAACAGTTTCAAAGGACAGGGGGTTAACTTAATTTACTTTCAAATTTACACCAAATGCCAGGTTTTTTCTTACTGATAAGACTTTCTGATGCTTCCTCTACCAAGAAATACTTCTAAGACCAGTTTGTAGAGTGGCAGCTCTTTCCTACGTGTACGTGGAAAGGCCGAGTGTGGCTGTGAGAGGCGTATTTCAGACAGGCATCTGTAGAAGTTTGGGGGACTTACCTCCTGGAAAACTCCATGTTAGCCAGGGAGGCAGAGTGCATTTGGTACAAGCGACGAAGATACGCTCTACTCCGGGAATCCTTCTTATCCAATTTATAAACCATCTTGTTCTGAGAGAAAGAGTTTTGTTTCGTTTTATTTTTCATTTTTCCACATTCCTGTCCTATCTCTGCAGCGAGACTTTAAGACTGTCCAGGTACTTAGACTCTCTGTCTCTAATGTGGAAGACAATGTGTCACACACAGCTGGTGCCTACTGTACTGTTCTTGATTTCTGATGAGTGCCAAATGTTCTCTGTCTTGGTCTTCCAGTCGACAGGTGACACCAATGGCCTCTGGAGAGCAATGGGACCTGTGACAGCTCCAGCCTCAGCTAAATTCTGTCAAAATCCATGGGTAACTTTAGCATCCCATAAGTAAAGGCGGTAGCAAGTGCAGCGTTTGAGGTGACTTTTTAAAGATCTAAAAATAGTGACATAAGCTATACCACCGCAAAGTAAGACAATGAGAAAAGGTTATTAAAAAAAAAAAAAAAAAAACTCTAGAAATAGCTAGTAAGCTAATTTAAAAGCCAAATAAACCCCAAGTGACAGAATGTTGTTCTTGTTGCGTGCCATCGAGTCGACTCCACCTCACAGCAACCCTACAGGACAGAGTAGGACCACCCCACAGGGTTTCCAAGGCTGTTATCTGTACCTGGCAATCTGCTTCCATAAAGATGACAGCTTTAGAAACCCTAGGGGGCACTTCTACTCTGACCTATAGGGTCTCTATGCATTGGAACTGACTAGTTGACAGACAACAACCTTTACAGGAGCAGGTAACCAGGTCTTTTATCCCACGGAGCTGCTGGTGGGTTCGAACCACTGACCTTCCTTTAGCAGCAACTGCTTAACCACTGTGCCACTACCGCTCCATGACAGAATATTAAGTTAGAGAAGATTTCAAGGAAGTGCAAATGGTTCAAGAAACAACTAGCAATACAATGCTGGGGAAAATGGAAGGACTAATATGTGTGTGTAAGACAATTCTTAAACCCCTAAGGTCTTTAATGAGTCCCTGGGTGGTGCAAACAGTTACATGCTTGGCTACTAACCAAAAGGCTGGCAGTTCAAATCCACCCAGAGGCACCTTGAAGAAAGACCTGGCGATCTACTTCCAAAAGGTCGTAACCATTGGAAACCCTGTGGAGCACAGGTCTACTCTGACACACGTGGGCTCACCATGAAATAGGCTCTGTGGCAACTTGTTTTTTTTTTTAAGGTCTTTGAGAAGGAAACTACTATTTGTTGTTGTTAGGTGCCATCGAGTCAATTTCAACTCATAGCGACCCTATGGGACACAGTAGAGCTGCCCCACGAGGTTTTCTAGGCCGTGATCTTCACAGATGCAGATCGCCAGGTCTTTCTCCCACGGGGCCACCGGTGACCTTTCGGCTAGCAGCCGAGTTTAACCGTACCCCAGCAGGGCTCCTTGGAGACTACAGATAAACCAGAACACCTTCTCCCTCAGGGCTCCAGAGGAGGAGGCAGTGGGAACAGGCCGCACGGGAACCTCCCTGACAGCACGAGAAGCCACAGCAGGCTAGCACGTTAGGGTTTTCCAGACTCATCTAATCTACAGGCCCTGGGAGTTACCTGAGGGGCTTGATAAAAACAAGGATTCCGGGCCCAGCACAGATGACACTGGAGTTTCAGGGGAAGGCCTGGGACTGTACACTTTTACCAAGTTCCCCAGGCAATAGCTGTGATCCAGAAAATTTGGGGAACACTCGGATAGTTGAGGACTGCTCAGGAAGAGAAGCTGGAAACAGGGAAAGAGGCTGGTCTATCCTACCAAAACCAAAAAACCAAACCCATTGCCATGGAGTCGATTCCGACTCACAGCTCTCCTACAGGACAGTCCCAAAACCTGTACACACAGTTTACCATTACCTCTTTACTTAAAGCAAAAGCTCCAGATACCAAGTGTGTGTGAGTGTGTACGTGGTGGGTGAGTGTGTATGGTGTGGGTAAATATGTGTGGTGTGTGTAAATGTGTGTGTGTGTGACTGTGTGTGGGGTGTTGTAAATGTGTGTGTGTGTGACTGTGTGTGGGGTGTTGTAAATGTGTGTGTGTGTGGTGTGTGACTGTGTGTGGGGTGTTGTAAGTGTGTGTGTGTGACTGTGTGTGGGGTGTTGTAAATGTGTGTGTGTGGTGTGTGACTGTGTGTGGGGTGTTGTAAATGTGTGTGTGTGTGGTGTGTGACTGTGTGTGGGGTGTTGTAAGTGTGTGTGTGTGACTGTGTGTGGGGTGTTGTAAATGTGTGTGTGGTGTGTGACTGTGTGTGGGGTGTTGTAAATGTGTGTGTGTGGTGTGTGACTGTGTGTGGGGTGTTGTAAATGTGTGTGTGTGTGGTGTGTGACTGTGTGTGGGGTGTTGTAAGTGTGTGTGTGTGTGACTGTGTGTGGGGTGTTGTAAATGTGTGTGTGGTGTGTGACTGTGTGTGGGGTGTTGTAAATGTGTGTGTGTGTGTGCTGTGAATGAGTATGATGTGTATGTATGTGCGCCTGTTTCCAGTCTAGTTCACCCTGTTGGGGTGGAGGCCCCTAGACTCACAGACAGTGTAGCCAGAGCAAGTCCCTAAGGACATCACAGCATCAGAAGCCCCAGTTTTCCAGGCAGAGGCATGCCTGTGGGCACTCTGAGTTTGTATGCCCGTATCCATGTGTGTCCCTCACCCTGTTCCGAGTTTGGGAGGATCCTGTAGACACCCGTAACCTATGGCCTGGAAGTGAATTAAACAGAGTCCATTTCTAGCTGTCCTGAGCCATGACAGTATGTCCTTAGAGGAAAGTTCGTTCATTAAGTTCCACTGGAGTTTCAAGCACTTACGCACCCTGAGAAGCTCAGTCTCCACAAGCTTTGAGAAAGCAGCAGTAGACCTGTGAGGCTGTGGCTGGCTCTCTGGGTTGGCAGAGACAGTCAGGACCTCATTAGGTGGGAACATCTGTGGGCCTGCCTGACCCTTTGTCTCACCCTCCCAGCCCTGCTCCTAGGATTATCATGATAAAGAAAAGCGTTTGTCTGCTTCCTTTCTTTCCTTCCTCTCAGCTATTGATTATCCTGAATTTCACTTTGAAACTCCAACACCTTGGGCCCTCTCCCAGGCTAAGGACAGCAAAATTCAACTTGGGTGTCTAAAGATCCCATGGGCAGGCGTAAGGGGGACAGGGGGTGTCTAAAGATCCCATGGGCAGGCATAAGGGGGACAAAGAAGGGATGGAAAAGACCCAGCAGAGACTCTTGGGAGAGAACACAGCTCACCTTCTCCTGGCTTTGGAGTAGTTCTGCTTTAGCTTCTCCCTCTTCACACTTTTCTTTCCACTCCATAAGCTGAGAAATAAGGCCCTTTGAGGAACACAAAATACATCTTCTTACAAACATTCTTCAATACCACGGTTTATTTATTCTGTCAGCCAGACAGTGGTCCCCCATTTTCACAACCTACCTTATTCTTTGGAGTCCCTGGATGGTATAAACAGTTAACGCGCTTGGCTGCTAACCGAAAGGTTGGAGGTTTGAATCCACCCAGAGGTGCCTCAGAAGACAGGCCTGGAGATCTACTTCCAAAAATTCACACATTGAAAACTGTATGGAACACAGTTCTACTCTGACACGCCTGGAGTCACCATGAGTCAGGGTTGACTCAATGACAACTATTACCTTACCATTCTGTCCCTAGACACAGGGGGGCAAGGCCCCGCCATTTAAGTCTACAGTTCCAACACAGCAGTGCTGCCCAGAATCCGCTGCAAGAATACTTCTCGTTGCTAATTTTAATTCATGTCCATGTTGTCCTTTGTAATTCAGGCTTTCTGGTTGGCTGACAAGTCCAGGAGGTTTTCTCTGTGCTGTGACAGCATTGTCTCTTGTGCAGAAGGCCCGCTGTCAGGTTTGGTCTTTTATTTTCTGGTTAAGTATGTGCAAAATGAATCAAAATGCAGAAACATAACAGTATTGACTATTCCCCCTTATTTGTTGTGGTTACTCATGTTGCTAGTATTACAAGCTCTGGGAATTTCTGTTCTTAGCCTTCTTTCAGATTTGTCCACATTTTTTTCCTTGAATCTTCTCCACAGAAAACCAGGGATAAATTCCAGTTGCCACTCAAGTCCCCTCACTTCTGCATAGCCTTGCAACCCCATGGGCAGACAGTATCCTTCTGGACTGGGATCTTTCCAGGTTCAAACCCCAGGTCTGCCCTTCTTTCTGTGTCACTCTGGGTAAGTGACTTCACTCTCTGGGCCTCGTCTTCCTCATCATATAGTAACAACTACGATGCCTAATCAAGTTGTAAGGATGAGAAGTACGATGGTAAAAATCTTGTTTTAAGGATATGCTGGGATCCAGTCAACTGAGATGAGGGGATATTAACTTGTAATTGACAATAAATCTATACCATAAAATAATAAATGCCAGGACCCCTGGTGGTGCTCAGCTGCTAACCAAAAGGTTGGCAGCTTGAACCCACCTAGCAGCTCCATGGGAGAAAGACCTGGTGATCTGCTCCCATAAAGACTGCAGCCTAGGAAACCCTGTGAGGCAGTTCTACTGTCACATGATCTCACTATGAGTCGAAAATCGACTCAACGGCACCCAGCAACAACATGGTGAGAAAGACATTCAGTCAACAAGATTTATTTAAGTATTCAAAAAGCTATTGGGGTGGCCACTTCAGCAGCACATGTACTAGGATAGGAACAAAGCAGAGAGGACTCGTGTGGCCATGCACAAGACAATACACAAACTCATGGAACATTCCATATTCTTTCTGGAAAGAAAGAAAAGAATTGGTTGGGTAAAAATAGAAGTAAATATAACTGACTATTCTTCTCATGAGTTCTTAAATCATATTTGAAAGTTGGAGCACAAATTATAACACCATCTGATATAGTGCCCAACATATGTAGAGAAAATACTTAAGACAATCCTATTTAAAAAGTGTACAGGGTAAAGAGCTGAAAATGGATGTAAACTCTCAATACTCCACTCAAAGCAGTAAAAAATCAATGAGAATAGGTGATGATAAGTTATGTATGTATACTCTAATACCCACAGCAACCACTAAGAATCAAAACATTATAAATAAATCAAAATGGAATTCTAAAAAATGTTCAACTAATGCACAGGAAGGCAATTAAAGAAACACAGAAGAAAAAAAATTAAAGAGAATAAACCAAAAACAAATTATAAAATGGCAGACTTAAGCATCAATAATTACTTTAAATATAAACATACCAATTAAAACACGGAGACTGGCAGAATAGATGGAAAAACATGACCCAACTATATACCGTCTACACAAAACTCACTTCAAATGTTAAGTACATAGAGATAGAGTAAAACGATGCAAAAAGATATATCATGCAAACATTAATTAAAAAAAAAAAAGCAGGACTGGCTATATTAGTATCATATAAAGTAGATTCAGAGCAAAGGAAACTAGTAAGGACAAAGAGGGACATTACATAATTAAAGGATTAATCCATTAAAAAGATATCAAACCCATTATTGTCAAGTTGATTCCAACTCATAGAACTGCCCCATAGGGTTCCCGAGGCTGTAATCTTTATGGAAGCAGATTGCCACCTCTTTTTCCATGTGGAGCAGCTGGTGGGCTCAAACTGCAGACCTTTGGGTTAGCAGCCAAGCATTTAAGTGCTGCACCACCAGGGCTTCTTCCAGATAGATATAACAATCCTAAATGTGTTTGTACCAAACAACACAGCTTCAAAATACATTAAGCAAAAACAGAAAGAACTGATAAGAGAAATAAACAAACCCACAATTATACCTGGATACTTCAAAACTGTACTCTCATCAATTAATAAAACCACTGGAAAGGATATCAGCAAGGATATAGCTGAACTGAACAACACCAATACCAGCAGGATCTAACATTTATAGAACTCTTCACTCAAGAACAGCAGAACACATATTCTTTTCAAGCTCCTCTAGAACATTCACTAAGATAGGCCACATCCTGGGTATAAAACAAGCTTTAAAGAATTTAAAAGCATGGAGGTTATACAGGGTATGTTCTGTGACTATAATGAACAAAACTAGAAATCAATAATAGAAAGACAAAAAGAAAATCTTCAAACAAATGGAAAGTAAAAAACACACTACTAATTCTGTGGATTCACATGTGAAAGAGGGTGTTGCAAAGAAAATATTTTAAAAATTACACCAAACTGAATAAAAATGCAAATATAACACATCAAAATCTATGGGATGCAGCTAAAGCAGTGCTAAGAGGAAACTTCATAGCACTAAAATGCCTACATTAGAAAAGAGGGAAATTTTTAAATCAATAAATTAAACTATCTAAAGAACCTAGGTTTTTTTTTTTTAAAGAACCTAGAAAAGGAGGAGCAAAAGAACCTGAAAGAAAGCAGAAGAAAGGAATTAAGAAAGATTACATTTAAAATTAATGAGATAGTAAATAGAAAAACAACAGAAAAAATCAATGAAACAAAGAGCTGTTCTTCAAAAAAATAAATCTATAAACTTCCAGCAAAAGAGAAAAGACATAAATCACTCAAATTAGGAATGAAACAGAGGATATCACGACAGACCCTACAGCTATTAAAAAGATAATAAGGGAATATTACAAACAACTTTCCCCCATGCATCTGTCAGTAGTCATACCGTGGGGGCTTACATGTTGCTGTGATACTGGAGCTATGCCACCTGTATTCAAATACCAGCAGAGTCACCCATGACGGACAGGTTTCAGCTGAGCTTTCAGAATCAGACTAGGAAGAAGGACCCGGCAGTCTACTTCTGAAAAGAACTAGCTAGTGAGAACTTTAAGAATAGCAGTGGAACACTGTCTGATATAGTGCTGAAAGATGAGTCCCTTAGGTTGGAAGGCACTCAAAATACAACTGGGAAGAGCTGCCTCCTCAAAGGAGAGTAGATGACCTTGACGACGTGGTTGGAGTCAAGCTTTTGGGACTTCATTTGCTGATGTGGCACGGCTCAAAATGAGAAGAAACAGCTACAAACATCCATTAATAATCAGAACCTGGAACATACGAAGTATGAATCAAGGAAAATTGGAAATCATCAAAAATGAAATGGAACACATAAACATCGATGTCCCAGGCATCAGTGAGCCAAGATGGACTGGTATTGGCCATTTTGAATTGGGCAATCATATCATCTACTATGGGGCAGTTCTACTCTGTCCTATAGGGTCGCTATGAGTCAGAATTGACTCTACGGCACTGAGTTTGGTTTTGGTTTGGTATCATCTACTATGCCAGGAATGACAACTTGAAGAGGAAAGGTGTTGTATTCACTGTCAAAAAGAACATTTCAAGATCTATCTTGAAGTACAATGCTGTCAGTGATAGGATAATATCCATACACCTACAAGGAAGACCAGTTAACATGACTATTATTCAAATTCACCAACCACTAAAGCCAAAGATGAAGAAACTGAAGATTTTTACCAACTTCTGCAGTCTGAAATTTATTGAACATCCAATCGGGATGCACTGATAATTACTGATGATTGAAATGTGAAAGTTGGAGACAAAAAAGAAGGATAAGTAGTTGGAAAATATGGCCTTGGTGATAGAAATGATGCTGGAGATCAAATGACAGAATTTTGCAAGACCAACAACTTCTTCATTGCAAATACCTTTTTTCACCAACATAAACAGCCACTCTACACGTGGACCTCACCAGATGGAATACATGGGAATCAAATCGACTACATCTGTGGAAAGAGACAAAGGAAAAGCTCAATATTATCAGTCAGAACAAGGCCAAGGGCCAACTGCAGAACAGCCCATCAATTGCTCTCATGCAAGTTCAAGTTGAAACTGAAGAAAATTAGAACAGGTCCACATGAGCCAACGTGTGACTTTGAGTATATTCCACCTGAATCTAAAGACCATCTCAAGAATAAATTTGATGTGTTGAACACTAATGATCAAAGACCAGACAAGTTGTGGGTTGTCATTGGGGAAATCTGCTGCAAAAGATCTCTTTAAAGTGTTGAAAAGTAAAGACGTCACATTGAAGACTAAGGTGCACCTGACCCAAGCCATGATATATTCACTCACCTAATATGCATGTGAAAGCTGGATGATAAATAAGGAAGACCAAAGAAGAATTGATACCTTTGAATTATGGTGTTGGCAAAGAATATTGAATATACCATGGATTGCCAAAATAACAAACAAATCTGTCTTGGAAGAAATACAGCCAGAATGCTTCCTAGAAGCAAGGATGGCGAGATTATGTCTCACATACTTTGGACGTATCAGGAGGCATCAGTCACTGGAGAAGAACATCATGCTTGGTAAAGTAGAGGGCCATGGAAAAAGAGGAGGATCCTCAATGAGAGGGATTGACACAGTGGCTGCAAAAACAGGCTCAAGTACAACAAGGATTGTGAGGATGGCTCAGGACTGGGCAGTATTTCTTTATGTTGTACATAGGGTCACTATGAGTTGGAACTGACTTGATGGCACCTAACAATAAGAACAACAACTTTACACTCATAAATTTGATAACTTAGAAGCGATGAACCATTCCCCCAAAACCACAAACTACCAAAACTTGGTCACAATGACAAAGATAACCCAAGTAGTCTCACAACCATTAAAAAAAATTGTATTTGTAATTAAAAGACTCAAAAAAAAAAAAAAAAAAAAAAACAGAGAGAGAGAGAGAGAAATCCCCAGGCCTAGAGAGCTGCACTAGGGAATTTTTGTTGCTGTTGTTACTTGCCATTGAGTCAGTTCCAACTCATAGCAACCCCACGTACAACAGAACGAAACACTGACCAATCCTATGCAATCCTCACAATTGTTACTATGCTTGAGCCCACTGTCACAGCCACTGTGTCAATCCATCTCCTTGAGGGTCTTCCTCTTTTTTGCTGACCCTCTACTTCACCAAACATGATGTCCGTCTCCAGGAACTGGTTCCTCCTGATAACATATCCAAAGTATGTGAGATGAAGTCTGCCCATCCTTGCTTCCAAGAAGTACTGTGGCTGTACTTCTTCCAAGACGGACTTGTTCATTTTTCTGGAAGTCCATGGTATATTGAGCATTCCTCACCAACACCATAATTCAAAGGCATCAATTCTCCTTCCATCTTCCTAATTCATTGTCCAGCTTTCGCAAGTGTAACAGAGGACCGAAAATACCATGGTTTGGGTCATGTGCCCCTCAGTCCTTAAAGTGACATCTTGTTTTTTAACATTTTTAAAGAGGTCTCTTGCATCAGATTTGCCCAATGCAGAGGAAATTTTACCAAACATTTAAAGAATTAAACACAAAATTTTACACACATTTTTCCAAAACACAGAAGAGCAAGTTTCAAGGCTCCATAAGATTACAGCTCATGTTATGAAGCCAGTATTAATTACCCTGATTCCAAACCCAGATGAAGATAGCACAAAAAAGAAAACTACAGGCCAACATATCTCCAAAAACTTCCTGAGTAAGTTAGGTCAGTATGATGGTACAATTCCATATCTTGATTGCGGTAGTAATTACATGAAGACACACATGAAACAAAATTTCACAGAACTACAAACCGAGAGAGAAATCAGGGCACGTACAGCTGATAAAATCTGAATAAGCTCTGTGAAATTTTGCAGTGTCGATATCTGGGTTTTGATGTTGTATTACAGTTATGCAGAGCCAAGGATAGCAGTTCGAATCCACCATCTACTCCTTGGAAACCCAACGGGGTAGTTCTACTCTGTCCTGTGGGGTGGCTATGAGTTGGAATCGACTCAGCTGCAATGGGTTTTTTGGTTTACAGTTACCTGAGATGTTCATATTGGGGGAGGATGGTGCACAGGACCTCTTTGTACATTTATGTGCAACATCCTGTAAAACTATGATTGTTTCAAAACAAAAAGTTTAAAAAAGAAGCTTAGCCATAATTTAATAACAAAAAATGCTACAAGGCAGAGTTGGCTCTTTAGATCACGGTGAGGCATATTACAATAACATTGGATTGTTCACCCACTAACAGGGGAAGTGAGCTGGTCTTGGCTGCTTTTCCACCTAAGACTTGTTCCCACCTCTTCTTCATGTCTAAAACATCCAAGTTTTCATAAGGCCCAGTGTAAGCCCTGTCTGCTACATGAAGTCATGTGCTCCAGCCCTTATTGAGCACTACCTTCTTGGAATTCCAATAGCTTCCATGGTTCATATCATCGTATACTTTTTTAATTGTCCTCTATTAATTGCATGCATATTTGTCTTCATATTCAAATTGTAAATTCTTGACTTAAGCTTATACTTTAGCGGATATTGACGGAGCATCTTCTAAATACTAAGTACTGTACTGGGTGCTAGTCTCATAATTCTTTAATATCTCCTTCTCCTGTATTGCATGTTGTTGTTGTGTGCCATTGAGTCAATTATGACTCATTGCGACCCTGTAGGACGGAGTAGAACTGCCCCATAGGGTTTCCTAGGCTATAATCTTTATGTAACTAGACTACCACATCTTTCTCCCATGGAGCAGCTGGTGGATTCCGACTACCAACCATTTGGTTAGCAGCCGAGCACTTACCATTGTACCACCAGGGCTCCTGTGATGATTACCCATCTCCAGAACACACACACACACACCCATTTGTACCCATAGCCTAGTACCAGCATTGTTCTAGGATCAACATAGTTAATTAGCAGGCATATAAAAAAGGCTATATAGCTTAGTGGGAAAATTACAGGTCTTCAACTTGAAAGACTTAATTTAAATTCTTGTTCTGCCACTTGTTGGCTGGATAATTTAAGTTTCTTAACAACTCTAAATCTCCTCTAATATAAGATGAATACTACAGTATTTCGCAGCATAGTACGTGTCTGTCAGTTTGTCGTACTCTGGGGGCTTGCGTGTTGCTGTGATGCTGGAAGCTATATGCCACCGGTATATTCAGATACTAACAGGGTCACCCAGGAAGGACAGGTTTCAGCTGAGCTTCCAGACTAAGACAGACTAGGAACAAGGACCCGGCAGTGTACTTCTGAAAAGCATTTGCCAGTGAAAACTTTATGAATAGCAGTGGAACACTGTCTGATATAGTGCTGGAAGATGAGCCCCCCAGGTTGGAAGGTACTCAAAAACTGACTGGGGAAGAGCTGCCTCCTCAAAGTACAGTCGACCTTAATGACGTGGATGGAGTAAAGCGTTCGGGACCTTCATTCGCTGATGTGGCATGACTCAAAATGAGAAGAAACAGCTGCAAACATCCACCGACAATCGGAACCTGGAATGTACGAAGTATGAATCTAGGAAAATTGGCAATTGTGAAAAATGAAATGGAATGCATAAACATCAATATCCCAGGCATTAGTGAGCTGAAATGGAGTTGTTTTGGCCATTTTGAAACAGACAATCACATAGTCTACTATGCTGGGAGCAACAACTTGAAGAGGGATGGTGTTGCATTCATTGTCAAAAAGAACATTTCAAGATCTATCCTGAAGTACAACACTGTCGGTGATGGGATAGTATACATACACCTACAAGGAAGACCAGTTAATACAGCTATTATTCAAATTTACCCACCAACCACTAGGGCCAAAGATGAAGAAATAGAAGATTTTTATCAGCTGCTGCAGTCTGAAATTGATGGAACATGCAATCAAGATGCATTGATAATTACTGGCAATTGGAATGCGAAAGCTGCAAACAAAGAAGAATCAGTAGTTGGAAAATATGGCCTTGGTGATAGAAACAATGCCAGGGATGGAATGATAGAGTTTTGCAAGACCACCAACTTCTTCATTGCAAACACCTTCTTTCACCAACATAAACGGCAACTGTACACATGGACCTCGCCACATGGAACACACAGAAATCAAATTGACTACATCTGTGGAAAGAGACGATGCAAAAGTTCCATATCATCAGTCAGAACAAGGCCAGGGGCCGACTGTGGAATAGACCATCAATTGCTCATATGTAAGTTCAAGCTGAAACTGAAGAAAATCAGAGCAAGTCCACAAGAGCCAAAATATGACCTTGAGTACATCCCACCTCAATTTAGAGACCATATGAAGAATAGATTTGACACATTGAACACTAGTGACCGCAGACCAGACGAGTTGTGGAATGACATCAAGGACATCATCCATGAAGAAAGCAAGCAGTCATTGAAAAGACATGAAAGAAAAAAAGACCAAGATGGATGTCAGAGGAGATTCTGAAACTTGCTCTCAAACGTCCAGCAGCTAAAGCAAAAGGAAGAATTGATGAAGTAAAAGAACTGAAGATTTCGAAGGGCGTCTCGAGAAGACAAAGTATTATAATGACATCTGCAAAGAGCTGGAGAAGCAAAACCCAAAGGGAAGAACACGCTCGGCATTTCTGAAGCTGAAAGAACTGAAGAAAAAATTCAAACCTTGAGTTGCAATAGCGAAGGATTCTATGGGGAAAATATTAAATGACGCAGGAAGCATCAAAAGGAGATGGAAGGAATACACAGAGTCATTATACCAAAAAGAATTAGTCGATGTTCAACCATTCAAGAGGTGGCATATGATCAGGAACCGATGGTGCTGAAGGAAGAAGTCCAAGCTGCTCTAAAGGCATTGGTGAAAAATATGGCACCAGTAATTGATGGAATATCAACTGAGATGTTTCAACAAACAGATGCAGCGCTGGAGGTGCTCACTCGTCTATGCCAAGAAATATGGAAGACAGCTTCCTGGCCAACTGACTGGAAGAGAGCCATATTTATGCCTATTCCCAAGAAAGGTGATCCAACCGAATATGGATATTATAGAATAATATCATTAATATCACACTCAAGCAAAATTTTGATGAAGATCATTCAAAAACGGCCGCAGCAGTATATTGACAAGGAACTGCCAGATATTCATGCCGGTTTCAGAAGAGGATGTGGAACCAGGGAAATCATTGCTGATGTCAGATGGATCCTGGCTGAAAGCAGAGAATATCAGAAGGATGTTTACCTGTGTTTTATTGACTATGCAAAGGCATTCGACTGTGTGGATCATAACAAATTATGGATAACATTGCGAAGAATGGAAATTCCAGAACACTTAATTGTGCTCATGAGGAACCTTTCCAAAGATCAAGAGGCAGTTGTTCGGACAGAACAAGGGGATACTGATTGGTTTAAAGTCTTTGAAGATGTTATCAGTTAGGTTAACATGAGGTCATACTGGAGTAGGGTGGGTCCTAGCCCTAAATAACTGATGTCCTTATAAATGGGAAAAACACACAGAAGACACAGGTCACACAGGGGGAGACATGGTGTGAACATGTGTCTGCAAGCCAACAGAACTCAGAAACGCCAGAGGCCACCAGAAGCAGGAAGAGGCGAAGAAGACTCTTCCCCAAAACCTCTGGAGGGAGCACCACCCTGCTGAAGCCCTGAAGTTGGACGCCCAGCCTCCAGAACTGTGAGAGGACAAATTCTGTTCTTAGGAGCCACCCATCATGACGCCCTGTTCCCGCAGCCCGAGGAAGCTGGTGTAGTCCTGGTTTATGTGGCCCTTTCTGTCTCGTGGGCTCCTGATTACCTGTGTCTTTGGTGTTCTTCATTCTCCTTTGATTGAGAGCCCATGACTTTAGGCCCCTGAGAATTGTAGCAGTTAATACCAAAGTTCCCAAACTTCCTTATAAAGCATTTTGCTAAATCACAGTGTTTTCGGAGGGTCCTCCGCAGATTTCTCAAGGTACAAAGTACACCTAAGAGAAGGTTTGCCCAAGTGGAATCCTTGTTGTTGTGTGCTGTTGGGTCAGTTCCGACTCAGAGCTACCGCATGTGACAGGGAACTGCCCCATAGGGCTTCCTAGGCTGTAATCTTCACGAGAGCAGATCACCAGGTCTTTTCTCTGTTGGGGCTGCTAGGCAGGTAGGTAAACTCAGGCAAAATAGGTTGAATCCAGAAGTGGACAAAGTACTGTAGGATGTTGTTAATATGGTTAACTTCACAAAAATAAAACCTTTAAAAGATAGCAGAGTCGTCATAATGGCACATGTCAGCCATGGGCCAGTACCATGATCCTCAAATCTTAGGAACACGTTTTAGTTTTGTCACCTTGATGGTTTGTTTTATGTGTCAACGTGGCTAGGCAAGTTATTTAATCAAACACTAGGCTAGATGTTAAGGAGCCTGGTAGCGCGATTGTTAAGCACTCAGCTGTGTAGCCTGGAAGTGCAGGTCGCCTCTATGCAGAGCCCTTGGAAGATTTCAGCTTGCAGATGAATTACACATCATCTGTAGAAAGCGTTCCAACTTTGCAGACCTGTCCAATGGTGACAAGTTACTAGTAGACTGCTTGCTGCATTACAGGCAGTTAAAAAAACAAAAAAAAACAGCCGAATTCAGATTCTTCAAGGTAAAGAGAAAGGATCATGTTTTATCAAAGAGTGAGAAAGTCATGACTTTTTGAAAGAAATTCATGCTATGGAGAGAGCATTGCCCACAGGCATTAGGAAATGGTTCTCTGTGTATGACCCTCGGCTGAAAATAACACACATCCCTCCAAGATGCTCCTGTAGGCACATCTGCAAACAGAACTTCAACCCAATGAAGCATCATTTAGACAAAGAGTTCCAGTGAACTTTGAACATATCTTAAAATTATGAGAGTGCAACACCTAGGTTTCATCTGCGAGAGTAAGTTATCGGCGTGTGTTGTTGTTAAGTGCCATCTAGTGGGTTTCCACTCATTTTGACCCTGTGTACAACAGAACAAAACGCTGCCTGATCCTGTGCCATCCTCACAGTCCTGGTTACGCCTAAGCCCATTGTTGCAGCCACTGTGTCAATCCACCTGCTTGAGCATCTTCCTCTTTTTCGATGCCCCTCTACTTTACCAAGCATGATGACCTTCTCCAGGGACTGATTACTCCTGATAACACGTCCAAAGCATGTGACATATAGTCTTGCCATCCTTGCTTCCAAGAAGCATTCTGGCTGTACTTCTTCCAAGACAGATTTATTCATTCTTTTGGCAGTCCATGGTATATTTGGTATTCTTTGCCAAAACCATAATTCAAAGGCAATTCTTCTAATGGTCTTCCTTATTCACTGTCCAGCTTTCACATGCATATGAAGCAATTGAAAATATCATGGCTTGGGTCAGGTGCACCTTAGTCTTCAAGGTGACATCTTTGCTCTTCAACACTTTAAAGAGGTCCTTTGCAGCAGATTTACCCAGTGCAACGCATCTTTTGATTTCTTGACTGCTGCTTCCATGGCTGTTGATTGTGGATCCAAGTAAAATAAAATCCTTGACAACTTCAATCTTTTCTCCATTTATCATGACATTGCTCATTGGTCCAGTTGTGAGGATTTGTGTTTTCTTTATGTTGAGGTGCAGTCCATACTGAAGGCTGTGGTCTTTGATCTTTGTCAGTAAATGCTTCAAGTCCTCTTCACTTTCAGCAAGCAATGTTGTGTCATCTGCATAACGCAAGTTGTTAATGAGTCTTCCTCCAATCCTGATGCCCCATTCTTCTTCATATAGCCTAGCTTCTTGGATTATTTGCTCGACATACAGATTGAGTTTCTGGCAGTTCCCTGTCAATACACTGCTGCAACTGCTTTTGAATGATCTTCAGCTAAATTTTACTTGTGTGTGATATTAATGATATTATTCGATAACTTCCGCATTCGGTTGGATCACCTTTCTTGTGAACAGGCATAAATATGGATCTCCTCAAGTTGGTTGGCCAGGTGGCTATCTTCCAAATTTCTTGGCATAGACGAGTGAGCACTCCCAGTGCTGAATCCATTTGCTGAAACATCTCAGTTGGTATTCTGTCAATTCCTGAAGCCTTGTTTTTCACCAGTGCCTTCAGTGCAGCTTGGACTTCTTCCTCCAGTACCATCGGTTCCTAATTATATGCTACCTCCTGAAATGATTGAATGTCAACCAGTTTTTTTGGTATGGTGACTCTGTGTATGCTTTCCATCTTCTTTTGATGCTTCCTGCATTGTTTAACATTTTTCCTGTAGAATCCCTGACTATTGCAACTTGAGACTTGAATTTTTTCTTCAGTTCTTTCAGCTTGAGAAATGCCAAGAGTGTTCTTCCCTTTTGATTTTCTATCTCTAGGTCTTTGCACATATCATTATAATACTTTGCTTTGTCTTCTCAAGCCGCCCTTTAAAATCTTTTGTTCAGCTCTTTGACTTCATCATTTCTTCCTTTTGCTTTAGCTACTCGACAGACAAGAGCAAGTTTCAGAGTCTTTTCTGACATCCATTTTGGTCTTTTCTTTCTTTCCTGTCTTTTTAATGACCTCTTACTTTCTTCATGTATGACATCCTTGATGTCATTCCACAACTTCTTTCGTCTCCAGTCATTAGTTCTCAACAGGTCAAATCTATTCTTGAGATGGTCTCTAAATTCAGATGGGATAAGCTCAAGGTCGTACTTTGGCTCTCATGGACTTGTTCTCATTTTCTTCAGTTTCAACTTGAATTTGTGTATAAACAATTGATGGTCTGTTCTGAAGCTGGCCCCTGGCCTTGTACTGACTAATGATATTGACCTTTTCCATCATCTCTTTCCACAGACATAGTTGATTTGATTCCGGTGTATACCATCTGGCAAAGTCCACGTGTAAAGTTGCCATTTATGTTGGTGAAAAAAGGCATTTACAATGAAGTCATTGGTCTTGCAAAATAAAATTTTATCATGTGGTCTCTGGCATCGTTTCTATCACCAAGGCCATATTTTACAACTACCGATACTTCTTCATTTCCAACTTTCACATTCCAATCTCCAGTGATTATCAATGAATCCTGATTGCATGTTTGATCAATTTCAGACTGCAGAAGTTGGTAAAAATCTTCAGTTTCTTCATCTTTGGCCTTAGTGGTTGGTGCATAAATTTGTACCTCAGGATAGATCTTGACATATTCTTTTTGATGACGAATGGAAGGCCATTCCTCTTCAAGTTGTCACTCCCAGCATAGTAGACTATATGATTGTCCAATTCAAAATGGCCAATACCAGTCCTTTTCAGCTCACTAATGCCCAGGATATTGATGTTTATGTGTTCCATTTCATTTTTGACCATTTCCAGTTTTCCTAGATTCATACTTCATACATTCCACATTCCAATTACTGATGGAGGTTTGCATCTGTTTCTTATTTTGAGTCGTGCCACATCAGCAAATGAAGGTTCTGGAAGTTGACTCCATCCACATCATTAAGGTTGTTGACTATAATTTGAGGAGGCAGTTCTTCCCCAGTCATCTTTTGAGTGCCTTCCAACCTGGGGGGCTCATCTTCTGGCACTGTATCAGACAATGATCTGCTGGTATTCATAAGGTTTTCACTGGCTAATTCTTTTCAAAAGTAGACCACTAGGTCCTTCTTCCTAGCCTGTCCTAGTCAGAAAGCTCAGCTGAAACCTGTCCACCATGGGTGACCCTACTGGTATCTGAATACCTGTGATATAGCTTTCAGAACCACAGCAACGCACAAGCCCCCACAGTATGTCAAACTGGCAGATGCACAGGAGAGGGCTCCATATATATAATTATACATATAAGTGTATATTTGTATATATACATATATATCTGGAAGAATGAAAGTCCTGATGAGGTACTCCTACAAAATCACTTAAAACCCTATGGAGCACAGTTCTCCTCTGACCCATATGGGGTCACAAGAAGTTGGTATCAACTCTACAGCAACCAACAAAAACAATGTGTATACAGTCATGGGCCACATAACGTACATTTTGGCAATGTCTGTCTGCATATATGTCTGTGGTCCCATAAGGTTGTGTTTTTTTAATGGTTTTAAGGAGCCCTGGTGGTACAGTGGTTAAGAGCTTGGCTGCTAACCAAAAGGGTGGCAGTTCGAGTCCACCAGCTGCTCCTTGGGAATCCTGTGAGACAGTTCTACTCTATCCTATAGGGTTGATGGCAACAGGTTTTTTTTTTTTTTTTTTTTAATGGTTTTAAAGACCTCAAACCCAGACTCCTGCAGCACTGATGGGCATGGTGTGGCTCTGGCCGGGCTGGTGGCTTCTGCTGGCAGAGGTCTCTAGCTTTGTCCAGCAGGTCAGCAGGTGATGGCTGCAGAGCCCAGGCTGCTCCCGCTCCTCAGGCGGGCGAACAGCAGGTAGGGCTGGGCAGGCTCTGCTCTCTCCTTACTCGCCTCCTGTTGCTCCCGCACTGCACCCTCAGCTGTTGCCCCAGACGCCGCCTGTTTCTCCTGCCCTGGCCTCCACCAGCAGTGAGGAGGACAACTGGAAGGAAGCGGGCTCCCATGAAGTTTTAATAGGCTTTACAGGGGTTGTCATAACCCGGGACTGCATGGATAGAATGTAGTGTATGACCAACACCCACATCGCGTGGTGTCCTATTTCACAGAACGTATTGCGGACGTTAAATAATGCGTGACTGTATATGTCAGTCTATGTTCTATGTATTGGCTGTGCTTAACTTTTTTATTTTTAGAAAAAAAAAAACATGAATGGAAGTTTTCTCCTGCCCCTAAAGCGGTAATTTTGAACAGCCTACTTTGGAGAACACTGACCCATACTCTTGAATTTCAGGGTTTTGCCTTCCTTTGTGGGGAAATTTTTACCTAAATCTCAGTCACATCACCCCCAGGGAACACCTGTTCACTCTGCTTGTTAACTGCTTAGGTTCTCCCGCCTTATTGTGAGGGGCTACAAAGGAAAGCTTCTTGCCTGTAGGGTAGGTTGGGGGAGACAGGACACAGAGGGACGCCACAAGGACGGGAGGCCCAGAGCACAGGCCAGCTCGATGGCATAGAGGAGGAGTGAAGGGGTTCTTGTTGTTGGGTGCCCTTGAGTTGATCCCCACTCACTGCGACCCCATCTGACAGAGCAGAACTGCCCATAGGGTTTCCTAGGCTGTAATCTTTATGGGAGCAGATCGCCAGGTCTTTCTCCCTCGGAGCTGCTGGGTGGGTTCAAACCACTGACCATTAGATCAGCAGCGGAGCCATTTGTGCCACCAGGGCTCCTCAGGGGCTTTAGGGGCAAAGAGAAGATAAAATCAAGGTGATGGGGAGAGTGGGACTCTGGGTGGTCTCTGAAGGGAATGCTTCAGACAGGTGAGGGGAAAAAGCTGAAGGGAAAAGTAGTAGGAAATAAAAATCCTGAGAGCTAGGAATGAGGAGGCCAAAGGCGCTGCCCCAGCAAGCAGGTTCACCCTCTGAGGGTAGGGCCCTGAGTGGACGACAGAATGAACAGTAATACACCAGGAAGATGAATCTGGGGTGATGTGTTGGTGGAGCGAGAGAAGGTGCCAATTGAGGGGTGTCTGGATCGCAGTGAGAAGGGTGCAGGTCAGGGTTAGGTGGTGCCATAGGGACAGCAATGGTGGGTGGTCCCCAAAGCCCAAAACATCCACCGTCCAGCCCTGTACAGACAAGGCTTGCAGACCTGTGGAAAATATAAATAAAAGGCCCAGATCTTTTTATAAATCAATTCACTTGAACCAGCGAATTACTTTAAAAAATTTTTTCTTTACAGCTCCCCCTACCCCGCCTTCTAATTGCTCCAGCTGACATAAATAGCCTGGGCCTTTCAAGTTGGCTTCCTTAATCAAACCACACAGACCAGGGGTGTGGGGTGCGGCGGGGAGCAAGCCCAGCTTCCTGTTGTTCCAGCATCAACATACCTCCTCACTGGATCAAAGAGCCTGGCTCTCCCCACGCTCTCAACAGGGGAGAAAAAATCCTAAGATAATTAAAAAATAAGCTGCAATTTGGTGTGATCTGAAATGGTGACAGCTCGTTTCCAAGGACTAAGGCTGGTGATGACCCCTCTAGAACATTCCTGAAACTGGACCGTCTCTGTAGGGAGATTCCGTCTTTGCATCCACTGTGACATTTTCACAGACCTGCCTGTTTCCACACGTAGAAATATTTCAGTGGCAGTGCCGTTCTGTTTCCCTTCTACGGCACTGCAGTTGGCCCAAGACTGAAATAGTTCATCTGGTCAGTAGCATGACCCCATGTGATCAATGAAAGGGATAGGAAAAAGGAGATAAACACGTAAAAGCCCATTCTGTGTGTCAGGCTCTGTTAGGTAGCTTTAGTACATTCATTCAGCAACTGACTTCCCATTTATTCATCCCATAAGCTGTTTATTGAGACTCTGCTATTTGCCAGACGCTGTCTTAGCCAGGGAGTCCCTGGATGGCACAGACAGCTAGGCACTCAGCGACCAAACAAAAGGTTGGCAGTTCGAACCCACCCAGAGGTGCCTCAAAAGAAAGACCTGGTGATCTGCTTCTATGAAAACCCCACGGAGCACAGTTCTAGTCTGGACACACGTGGGGTCGCCATGAGTCAGAATCCACTCACTGACAGCCGGCTTGGATTTTCGGGTTTGTCACAGCCATGGTGGACCCACCGGCGCCCCAGGCAGGGCATGTCTCCTGCCCCATGGGTCACCAGAGGAGACGCACAGAAATACACTTACAGCCACGACTAGATGAGGGTGCGAGGCAAGGCCTTCATCCGTGAGAACCCGTAACAGGAGGCGGGTGAGGCATTTATTGGGGAGGCAGGAATGCGTCTTCAAGGATGGAAGGCTTGAGCCAACATCTGAAGGGCAGGGAGGTGTTAACTAGGTAGAGGGGGAGGGGAGGAGGGGAGCGTCCAGGCAGGGAAAGGTCCTTGATGAGGAGGGGCGGTCCACTTGGGGACCTGAAAAGGCCAGTGACATGGAGCTGAGGGCTCGGGGGAGGCGGACAATTGAGATCTCACCCTTGCATGAAGGGTACTGGTCTTTATCAGTCCCAGAAACTCGATGCAACATTTTGAGGACCAGCCTGACACGCTTGTAATTGTGTTTATTATTATTAAGCTTTACTGCAGTAAAATACATATTACCAAAAATTTGCCATTTTAACCATTTTTCAAGTGTACAATTCAGTGACACCGATCACCCTAATCGTGTTGTGCAGCCATCACTGCTATCCATCCAAATACTTCCTCGCCCAGTATGGCAACCCGGCAGCGCGGCAACCCGGCAGCGCGGCAACCCCGCAGCGCGGCAACCCGGCAGCGCGGCAACCCGGCAGCGCGGCAACCCGGCAGCGCGGCAACCCGGCAGCGCGGCAACCCGGCAGCGCGGCAACCCGGCAGCGCGGCAACCCGGCAGCGCGGCAGTACGGCCGTCCCCCTCCCCCAGGCCCTGGTGACCGCCAATCAACTCTGGTCTCTGTGCTCCGCCAGTTCTGCACATTACACAGAAGCAGTTCAGACAACATCTGTCCCTTTGTGACTGACTCGGCATGATGTTTCCAAGGTTCATCTGTGTCGTGGCATGTATCAGAATCCATTTCCCTTACAGCCACACGGCTGTCCTTTGAAACCATTTCCCTAGTAAGAATCTGACCCAAGAAGGACGAGTGGACACAGGGAGATCAGTCAAAGACCACTAAGGGGTCCAGGGGTCAGTGACGGTCAGGTCCAGCCAGGCCAAGGGGAGGTGGAGGGACAGAGTGAAGCCGTGGATCTGAGAGACCTTGCATTCGGGATGTCAGCAACAAGTCTGGGGCAGATAAGATGTGGGGGGTGAGGGAGGGCTAGACAAAAACAAACCCCAGGTTTCTGGCCTGTGTAACTGTCCCTTTATCCTACTGCATTCAATTCTCACAGCAATCTACCATTTAACCCTGTTCTGACCAGGATGGAACCAAGCATGAGAGGAGTTATGCAACCTTCCTAATACCTCACCCTACCAAGGCACCTCAGGTGGGCTCATCGTGTGGGCTCATCACGTGGGCTCACGGAGGCTCAGCCAGCTCCCCGATGGCATGCTGCCTCCCGCTCGTGAGATGCTCAGAAACCCCACTTAACCCACTGACCCGATTAACTCATGACCCTCTTTAAAAGCCACCACCTGTACATCAGTGTTGGTGCTGTGGTGGCTGGCATGTTGCTAGGATGCTGGAAGCTATGCCACCATTATTTCAAATACCAGCAAGGTCACCCATGGTGGACAGGTTTCAGCAGAGCTTCCAGACTAAGACAGACCAGCAAGAAAGGCCTGGTGATCTGCTTCCAAAAATCAGCCAATGAAAATCTCACGAGTCACAGCAGTGATGTAGTGCTGGAAGATGAGCCCCCTAGGTTGGAAGGTGCTCAGAATACAGTGGCAACAACAATGGACTTGAGTTTATCAACAACCATGAAGATGACACAGAGTGGGGCAAGTTTCCTTCTGTCGGACATGGGGTCGCTGGAAGTCTGGGCCGACTTGATGGCAGCTAACAACATTCTTTAAAATACACATATGGGTGGCCCTCAGGATGGGCTGACCATGTGACTTGTGGCTACTCCAGGCGTGGTCATGATGTCCCATATCCACCCACCAACTGAATGTCCACCAAGAAAGAGCAGTTTATGTCTGTTCCCTGCTAGCATCAACTGCTCTTATTCTAATTTTGTAATTTCATTAAATCGCTATATGATTTGATTAAATCTGACCATGAAAGGGAGTTATTTCACAACAAACTAGCAGACCATGCTGAACGTTTTGGGAAGACATAATAAAAAGACACCATCTAGAAGACCACAACAAATAAGTGCAGGTGAGAAAACTGTAAAGGTGTGGAGAGGTCTCTGCACTTTGATTGGGTCCCGGGGTAATGAAGTTGTTATGGAAGCAGAAACTGAAAATGCAGACAATACATTCATGCCGTTGACTATACAACACACACACACACACATTGTCATCAGCAGACCCAGGCTCAAAAAAAAGGCCTTGGCCCTTCATCAAAAACTTGTTGAATGAATGTATGATTATATATTTGGCTTTAAAAATGTTTACATTAAATGATTCCAGAATTAGCCAACTTTTAACATTTACTGACTAGCCATCCATGCAGATGGATCTATAAACTTTTTGTTGTTATTTGGACCATGGATCTATGGGCTTCTTCTACTCAATCAATTGAAACATAGGGGCGCTACTTAAAGTGTGGACTAACTCCACATGTAACAGGGGTGCACTTACCCCAGCAAGTACTGTGCAGAATACTGTTACAAGAATCAAACAGAGAAAGTACAGAAAAAGACTCAAATAGATTTGAAAATGCAGTGTGGGAGACAGACAGCATTCCAAACCAGCTGGGAGAGAGCCAGTTTAGCAAATTCTTTTAAGACACACGGCTAAGTATTTCGGAAATACCACCTTAGATCTCTACCTCACAGCTGAATAAACATAGAAAATGAAGTTATAAAAGTATCATTAAATATAAATACGGATGAGGTGGTGGCTGGGCTGGGGTCCAGGCATCCATATTTTTTCAAGCTCCTCAGGGGTTCCAATATACAGCTGAATTTAAGAATGACAACATACATCAGTATTTATATAATATCTGCTTTGGAAAGGTAGACAACATAAAAGACTGATACATTTAAACTACCTGAGTATTAAAATACCTGCTGCTTCCATAAATCAAAACAAAAATAAACATCAAAAGAGAAAATGATAAACTCATAATTTTTGCAACTACATGACAGGCACAGGGTTAATATTCCAACGAAGAAATCTTACAAATGAAAAAGAAATTGGAGCTATGAATACACAGAGAGAAACGGCTGAGGATGGAAACGTGTTCTCTCTCAGGCCTTTCTTCCAAGGTGCATCTGGATGGACTCAAACCTCCAACCTTTCAGTTAGCAACTGAGCATGTTAACTGTTTGCACCACCTAGGGACTCCCTGGTTATAAAACGTAACGCAAGTGTTACCGGCCAGAGCGGTCCCGTAGAACTTCTGTCTTCGCACCGCCCGGTACAGTAGCCACCAGCCACACGCGGGACTGAGTGCTTGACTTGTGGCAAGTGCGGCTGGAGAGCTAATTTTTAAATATCATTAAATGGCATTAAATTTAAATGGAACTAGTCGCTTGTGGCTAGTCCCTTGTGGCTAGCGGCTTCAGTATTGGTCGAGAGCAACTGCCTTGTTTTGCAAGTGGAAAAAATGAGCCCCAAGGAGTTACGTGGTAGCTCAGGAGTCTCGCAGCCGAGCAGGGCAGATCACCAAACACCTGAACAGGGCCATCATGAGGACCGATGGGTCAGTTCTGTCTCTTAGTAAATTTCTACCCTGGGGAACAGATACTAGGCATGCATGTTCCATTTCAATACTTTTAAGGAAAAAGCAAGAGAAGTGTGAGATTCCTTGTCTTCTCTAAATTTTATGCTGGCCTGGAAACAGCCTCGTATAATGACACCAATTCTCAATTTAGGCTGACACCAAAGGTTTCGAACCCCGCCGATTTTGCCTGCACTTCATGAAACAGGAAGTTAGGAGCCTTGTTAAAACAAATGTGGTTTGGAAGTCACAAAGCTGTCACCGTATGAGTGTTGTGTCATTTGAAGTGAATCTTTTCTGCTTTGGTCACGTGTGCCGATTAAACCAGAGGCTTAAACTCTGATCCAACAAGGTCTCCTTGGAGATGAACGTGGATGAGTTAAAACACACGCTTGCACACACACAGACACGCACACATGCATGTACACAGACAAGCATGCACACACACTTGCACATGCACACACACAGACACGGATGCACACACAAACACACGCATGCGCACAAGCACAGGCACACATACACACTCCCCCGGGACATTTCATGCTAGCCTGCATAAAAGTGACAGAACAGCTAAAATCCTCCAGTCTTTTTTTGAACAAAAAGTGAAAAAACACTGAAAGGAAGTGGAAAGAAAGGCATTAACTGAAGATGAAAATGGAGATCGGAACACAGAAGACAACATACAGCCGTCTGCTGCCTTCAAAGTCCTTTAGGGACAGCAGAGGACACCCCATGCGGAGGGACTGTGTGGACCGCTTGTGGGGCAGGGGTGGAGGGCACCTCCTGAGGCTGTGTGCACGTCAACCTTCACCTTGAGTCAGGTGAGCTCTTTCTGTGCGTGTATGCATACAGGACACACGTTAATGCCAAGTCCTCAGTTAAAATCACAAGTTTCCCATCTGCCCATCACAAGCTTGGTCTCGGACATGAAGGGTGGCCTAGGGAAATTGTCCTGAAACGCTGACAGCCAGCAGGCGTGAGTGCCCGAAGAGGGGGCTCCCTGTAAAACTCCTGTGAGCTGCTCTCCACGTACCTGGGCACCCATTTAAAAAAGAAAAGGAAGTGGTCAAAGTCACGCTTTTTGTGACTTCAAAGGTCCCCTGTCCCCTCCCTCCTCTTTACATTTTACTGTCTGGGAGCTGGCCGTCTGCAGCTGTTGGCCAGGGCTGTGTTTCCCGGCGTCAAACCTGCCTCCTCACGGTCCATAAAACGACCGCAGGGAGGCCGGACAGGTGTGGCCGGGGCGGGAGGAGCCCGGTAATGATTTCTCCGACACCCCCCACTGAGCTGCCCAGAGAAGGGTTGGCGGAGGGGCTCCTGGCCAGCCCTGTCCTGCCACCAACGGTTGGGCTGTTAGCTTCTGAGACTGTTTACAAAACCATGAAGCAAGTCTCGTACCCACCACAGATGCCTGTGTCCTCTGCACCCTCCTGTCAGGAGCCTTCTGAGCAACACCAAGGCCACCAAAAATTAGACCACCAAGCAGGGAAGAGGCCACGTTAACTCCACATTTGATAACCCAAGTTAAAAAAAGTCTTTAATAGCATCAATGAGTATAACAAAATGCTTTTCCTCCTCAAATTGGGAGAGAGAAATAAGAGATATACATTTTCAAAGCTGTTGGCATTTAATAGTAAAAATCGAATGCCTTTTGCTCCTTTTCTTTCCTTCTAGTGAACTTAGTAACTATAGAACAGGGATGAGTCAATCACAATAAACCTTTGCAAACCACGAACTCGTTATGCCGTATTGTTTCATGCCAATAATTTGGAAACAGAAGGAAGAAAAAAGAAAATCACATTTCCTTAAAGCAATCTTGGATGCTTTAATTTATATTGTTTTCACTTGGCAGATACAGAAATACACACATTTCTTTAAAGAAACGGAAAAGTGGATGTGGCATTTTTGCAAAAGAAAGAGAGAGGGAGAAGGCGACAACCCTCTTAGAGACAGTCTAGCCAGTAGACTAAGCAGGGCGCTTTTATTAAGCCCCTACTGTGTGCTGGGGGGTCACGGATGGGTGCGAATGAGAGGGGAAGGAAAGAAATATAAAAGAAGTGTAAGGACTCCTCTTATTTTCTCTCATTGCTCAAGGATGCTGCATTCTAACTGGGGACACCCCACAGACCAACACCAAACCGACTTAAACACATCTAAGACCTCAGCAAACAAGCAAGAATTTATCTAATGCCCTTAAATTATCTTCACTCTTCAATTTTGTGTTGGCATTGCATTGTTTGCTAAATTTTACCCGTTGTCTACCACGCTTTCAATTCTACAGACAAATCTTGTGGGTTTTTTTGATGGAGCGACCCACAGAGGCATCTCTATGAAGGCTTAGGTACTAAAACCAGCCTCTTGGAATGGACATCAGTCACCCTTTTCAATACTGTGGACGAGTAGAAAACAAGAAATGCTGTTACGTGGCGAACGTTTTCTGAGAACCTGCTATATGTCAGGCACGGGGCTAGGATCTTGGCATAAGATTAAAGACAGTACAACATGTGGTCTAAATGGAAGACTACAAGACTACAAAAGACGGGCCTTCAGTATTTTTAGATTCCAAAAGATGCACAATGTTACTCATTTTTTTTTTCCTACAACTTAAGTCCAGATAGGAGATTCACCAAGTTAATGTCTTGAATCAGGGGTCTGCAAACCACAGCCCTATAGCCAAAATCCACAGTTTTTACGTTTCAAAAAGAAAGAAGAATATGTGACAGAGACCACATGTGCCAGCAGTCTAAAACGATTCCAGAAAAAGTACATCTAGATGATTGGAACCACTAGAAAACTACTCCAGCATGCCATTGACTGCTTATGCCTGGGGTCACGGGGTGTCAGGTATTTGGGGTCTCTGGTTAAGTGCTCAGGCTGCTAACCAAAAGTTGGCAGTTCAAATCCACCAGCTGCTTCTCGGAAACCCTGTGGGGTAGTTGTAGGCTGTCCTATAGGGTCACCATGGGTCAGAATCAGCTCAATGGCCAAGGGTTTGGTTTGGTTTACATTTAATTTTAATGAATTTAATTAACTAATGAACATTTCTAACTTCCTGGTCTAGCATTTATTATGTATCATTTTTCTTAAAGAAAAAAATCAGTACATTAGAAATATCAGCAACATCCAAACGTTGTTGGTTTACAAAACGATCTTTTTGACCACTCCGACATTCTACTTCTTTTGATCCGGATTTACATGGCGAAAATAAAGCTGTACTAGACAACCGGATTTTTAAGGGGCACTTTAGTGATTGCAGTTGGACCACAAGACTGTTTCATTTGGGGACAAAACTATTCTCAGGGGTAACTGAAGACAAGTCTTTACTTAATCACCAAGAATGTCATCACAGACCGTAAGATTACGCCTGTGCTCCCTCACAAAATACACGACTTAGCAGTTTTATATTCCGTCGTTTCTACAAGGAGTAAGCAGTGAGGCCATCTCAGTCCGCTGACAAACTGCTGCACTTCACTCCTTATCTGGGTGTAGGAGACTGCTCATGCTGAGATCGGAATTTTTATTTCTATGTTTTACATTACTTTCAAGCATATTTGTGGTGAATGGAAGCGTGTACATTTTGAGAAATTAAAAACGAATCAGTCCGCATTTACTTATACGTGTGCAGAAAATCTAAAAAGAAGGCAAAATCAGACAAACAAGAAATTTATTTTGGATTGTCTTAATTTCACTGATTGTACGTTTGCTCAGCATAAACGTAACAAAGATGTGTTTTGCTAGAATGAGGCAAAATAAAAGTTTGATCCTTGACCTAAGAGGAGGATATGGTTGGTTCCTAAAACCAAGGACTCCATTTGGCTTATACCCGTTGGAGGTAATTAATGCCATTTGGACTACACAGCGCTCCAGCCACATTTCAAAGCTCCTCGGACACGAAGGGGGTGGGCCCTGGGTTATACGACCGACCACGGACCTGCAGGTAGGGTAGGACCCTTCCGCCTGACACAAGTGAGCACCCACAGGCACCATCCTCAGCTGCAGCTGTACATTTTGTCGTTGTGCCGCCGAGTTGGCTCAGACTCAGAGCGACCCTACAGGACATGGCAGAACTGCCCATAGGATTTCCCAGGCTGTAACCTTTACGGAAGCAGGTCACCAGGTCTTCTCTCCTGTGGAGCTGCTGGGTGGGTTCTCAGCTGTAAACTAATGGGAACAAACACTTGTTTCTAAATCTGTCCGACTACCAGCCATTCTGTAGTTAGTTCAGTAAGCTACGGCCATAAACATTCCCAAACTTTATTTTTTATTGTCAGTTCCTTTGCGTAGAATGTAATAAGACAAATCCTTACAGCCCAGTGGATTCTACCATGTTTCAAAGCTTGGGAGATGTATGCTGCAAAATAAACACAAGGAATTGTTCAAAAGAAAGATTATCAGGGTAAGTGTGAGGAAGAGGAGGCTTACGGAGCCCATTAAGTGTCCCAGGAAATTTAGGGAACAGGAATTTTGAGAAGCTTCATAGGAATGTTGTTGTTGTTGTTATTGTTGTTAAGCTGGTTCTGACTCATGGTGGCCCCCCACGTTACAGAGTAGAACTGCCCCATAGGGTTTCCTAGGCTGTAATCTTTATGGCAGCAGGTGGCCAGGCCTTTCTTCCATGGCACTGCTGGGTGGGTTCGAACTGCCAATCTTTGGTTACCAGCTGAGCACAAACTGTTTGTGCCACCCAGTGACCTTCTCATATGAATGTAACTTTCCTTAAGTAAATAAAACCATAGGCTTTAAGTGACAGTAATGCCTCTGGTCAGGAGTCTGGTGCAAAGTTACTAAGCTCAGCTGACAGCTGAAAGGTTGGAGGGTCAAGTCCACCCAGAGGTGCTGGAGGGTAATGCTATTCAGCTATGTGCATCCCCTCCTAATGGAGTCAGCTTTGCTCTTCCCCGAAGCACGCTGGGGATGAATTCGGGATGGACTCAGCCTAATGTACAAGGCCAGGAGTGGCACAACTGGGCCAGCGGCCAAGGCCGAGGAATGCCTTAGCAACAAGAAGGAAAACATCTGGGCCTGGACGTGAAGTCCCTGGGAACACTGACTGCCCAAGGACGCGGGAGAAAACGATGAGCCTTGGTCCCAGCTGGGATGGTGTATAAGCTTGTGTCCCTTGCTAGGTGGTTGCAGAAAACACTCCAGCCGGCCACCACTAGAGAGCAGCTGCTTGCCCATGTCAGTAAGTTTCCCCGAACTCATGAAATCTGGAAAGGGCTATGTGTCAGTTCTTTGGATTATCCACCAGGACGCACAGTGAGGGTCTTCCCTTGCTGGGGCTGTCCCCCCATAGCTGCCGAAGAAGAAAGGCCTGGCAGTGTACTTCAGAAAAATCAACCATTTAAACCCCACAGAGCAGTTCTACTCTGAAACACATGGAGTCACCATGAGTCAAGCTTGACAGCAACCGGGTTTCTTTAATTGTTTTTAAAATTGAAATAAAAAAGGAAGAGACTTCATTTAATAAGTAGTAAGTCTGTGTGGTGGTGCAGCGATTAAAGCGATCGACTGCTAATCGAAAGGTTGGTGGTTGAAACCACCAGCGGCTCCGTGGGGGAAAGACGTGGCAGTCCACTTCTGTAGAGATTTACAGCCTCGGAAACCCTATGGGGTCGCTGTGAGTCGGAATCGTCTCAGTGGTAGTGGGTTTGGTTTTCGGTTTGGTAAGTTTGTGTAGATGGCACAGGATAGGGCAGTGTTTTCTTCTGTTGTATACGGGGTCACTGTGAGTCAGAAATGACTCGAAGGCACCTAACAAGAAGTCTGTGTGAGGAACTTTGTTAAATGAGCTTCATTTAGCTTTCTGATAACCCTGCGGGATGGGAGTTACCACCCCATTGTAAAGATGAGAAAGCGGAAACGCTGGTGGCCGCAGGTGACTCCCCAAGGTCTGTAACAAACACCTGGAAGAACCAGGACTAGAATCATGTCCAGCAGACTCAGAATGACTCCTATGATATTATAGGCTGAGCTTAAAAATATTTTCCATTGAAGGTAAAAAAGTAAAACGCTTTGAGGCAGCATTGTGAATATCCTGTATGGTTTTAAATGTTTCTCCCACCTCTCTGCTCACATCTTGTTTAGGCAGAATCCACATCTGGGTAGTGCCTGTCTACCAGGTGGCTCCCCTCTCTGTGACTCTCTGGTTCCAACAGCCGCCCCGTGAGCCGTTAACAACAGTAACACCATGTGTGTACACGGTGCTTTAGCGACTACGAGATGGCTCCACATGTGTGGCCACATGCCATTCCCATAATCCAGGATGGTAGGTTAGGAATTCACTCACTCATTCACCCTATTCGTCATTCTGTCTCAGGTACTTACTGTGTCCTACTGATTCGGTGCCCGGAACTGAGCTAGGCCTTCAAAAAAACCAAACCAAACCCACTGCATTGAGTTGACTCCAACTCATAGCGACCCTATAGGACAGAGTAGAACTACCCCATAGGGTTTCCAAGGAGCACCTGGTGGATTTGAACTGCCAACCTTTTTAGTTAGCAGCTGAGCTATTAACCAGTGTGCCACCAGGGCTGTAGGCCTTAGACAGGAAGAGAGAAATCAGATCCAGCTCTGGCCTGAAGGCACCCCCAGTCACGAACAAGGATCACAGACTAAATGAAAAAGCAACGTAAGTGAAAACACTCTCCATGTTCAATCTACGTCACCTAATAATAACTGGTACTTTAAAAAAAGAAGATATTTAAAAACCAGAACCCACCAGTTAAGAGGCCTGACAAGAACCTGCTTTTTCATTACATATCCTATTCCCTCCATCGTAAAAGCCTTAAATCCTTTGGGACTAACACTGCCCGCTGAGTAGGAACCCACTCGACGGCACCTAAGAGTAACAGCAGCAACGTTGCTTATGAAGCGTATTTGTTAGCAGTTCATCGTTTCCCTCAGGTCACCGATGTGTTCCTCATGACAAAGGAAGGAGAGGCTTCCAGAATGGAACTTTCAACCAAAAGAATAAAAACGAGGGAACGGGAAGGTAACTCCAGCCACGACTTTGAACGTGGGCGAGCGCGCGCACCGAGCGGTCCCGTGTGTGGTGTGGTTCTGAGTGGTCTTTTTGGGGTGCTCAGCTCAGGCTTCCATCACGGGCTGCTCCCTCCAGATGGGCTGAGCGCCCAGTCTCCTGCATTCTCTTGCTGTGGGCGTGCACCAGGCCTGCTGTCTAGCGTTGCCGGCTGCCGTACAGTTTGCCCCGACTCATGGCGACCCCACGCACATGGAACAAGATGCTGCCTGGTCCTGCACCATAACCATGACCAGTTGTAAATGGAGCCTTGTGATCTGTACGGCTTTCATCGGCTGATTTTTGGATGTAGATTGCCGGGTCTTTCTCCCTGGTCCATCTTAGTCTGGAGGCTCCACTGAACCCTGTTCAGCATCACAGCAACACACAAGCCTCCTTGACAGACAGCTGGTGGCTGCATGAGGTGTACTGGCTGGGAACTGAACCTGTGTCTCCTGCACGGAAGGTGAGAGTTCTCCCACTGAACCTCCATTGCTGTCTAGTCAGTGCTCAATAAATACACACAGAATGAAGGAGAGAAGCAGTGTGTGGCCGTAGAGGCATGTTTTCTCCTTCACCGGAGCTAGGTGACATCCACAGGGACACCACTTCCGCCATCCTTGTTATGCTCGAGTCCATCGCTGTGGCCACTGTGTTACCTTCCAGCACGACATCCAACACTATTCTGCTGGGATTCAGTTGGCTTTTACTGACTGACTTTCAGAAGTCAGCCACCAGGCCTGCTGCCTAGTCTGCCTTAGTCTGGAAGCTCGCTCAAACCTGTTTACCGTGGGTGACTTTTCTGATATTTGAAATACCAGTGGTATAGCTTCTAGCATCACAGCAACATGCAAGCCACTGCAGCACCGCACAGACAGACAGGTGGCGGAGAAGGAGGCTGTCCTTGGGGAAAACAGCTCTGCTGAGCTAAGCACACGCTGCCTTTGGGGACTTGGGCTTCTGCTAAAGAACAAAGTCTAGAGCAATGTGTGTTCTCAGATGTAAGCACCTCACGACCCTGTAGTAACGGTACCCAGCTCTGGACCCCGCCCTGATGAGAAGAAGGAGAAAAACTGGATTTTTGGCCAATTTGAGAACTCTTCCCCCAGTGGTCGGCAAGACCTAACTGGGGCTTTCAGTGGTTTTACCAAGCCAAGAGCGACGTAAGCCACGGAAAATTATAAAAAGGACGACAAAAGGTGAACTCCAGCCACACTTTCCCGTCGGGAGGGTCACCAGGTCCCCATTACCAGCACCCTGACTTTTTACCAAGAAAAGTCAAGTCTGGTTTCACAAAAATGAGGATTTCAGGGACTGATGGCCCCCCACGTGCATGTGGCAAACGACATCACCTTGAAGCCTGAAGTGAAATAAACCGCAGTATTTACAAGCCAAGGCAAATGTTCAAAGGGGACCCGAGACACAGGAACAGATGGCGGAGGGGAGAGAGAGGGAGAGGAAGAGAGAGAAAAAGAGAGAGAGAGGGAGAGAGAGAGAGCCAGCGTGGTCTACCAGTTCCCACAAAGTGCAGAGTTTGAAGGGCCCTGAGAGCTGTCTGTGGCCTGAGCACTCAAGCCAGCCCAGTAAGCTCCAGCACAGAGAAAATGCCTTCAATGCCACCAGTGCGCGTGGAAAGCATAATCTGAGGTCTCTTCTTAGGAACTGAGGAGCCCTGGTGGCTCAATGGTTAAAGTGCTCAGCTACTAACCAAAAAAGGTCAGCCATTGGAACTCACCAGCTGCTCCACAAGAGAAAGATGTAACTAACAGTCAGCTTCTGCAAAGATTTACAGCCTTGGAAACTCTGTGGGTCAATTCTACTCTGTCCTGTTGAGTCACTATGAGTCGGAATCAACTTGATGGCAATGGGTTTAGTCTTGGTCTTAGGAATTTGAGTTTTCATGAAAACATCACTTCTAGTTTGTAAAAGCCAGTCAGATCCTTTCCACCTTTTATTTTACAAGTCAAAAAAAATTATATTCAGCAGATGATCAGCCTGCTGAGGCTGCAAGAAGAAGGTACAGAAAGGGCCAGCCCAGTGAGACCCTCTAACTCCGGCTCTGGAGGATTACCGAACCCTTAGAGGTCCCGTAACTCCAAAACTGTCTTTAAAAGACCACTGAGTGCCCCAGGGACAGGGCTCTACTTTTCACCTCCCGGAAGCAAGTTCCCCGCCATTTAATGAAGAGGGTCCAGGGCGTTCAGTACCAGGCACAGAATGAAATACCCCCACCGTAAAACCAGAGAAGACCAGATACGCCGTCGTCATCGGGGAGAAAATGAGGAGAGAGAATAGTCTCACTGACGTTTTCCCATTAGCTCTTATTTCTGACATCTTTAGAGACTTTCCCACGCTGGGATATGTTTGTTGGAAAAAACCAGCAAAATCAAACTGCACGTGCATTGTCATAACTAAAAATTATTCTGCTACTGCTGCTTCCAAAACACGAACCAAGCTTCGGTACGTCAGACGCTAAAAATTACCAAAAGGTCAGCTACGTGAGGCAGACTCATCTCCTTCTCTCTCACAGGATGCAGTATGGGGCCTACGCACACACGTGTTTGTTTGTGTCCCTGAATGGCTGGATGGTATCTGATTAAGTGTACAGGTAGCACCGGGCCTTTGGAGATGCACAGCCCCGCACACAGAACAATCGCCCCAATAGTTCCTCGCTGGCACAGTTACGTGCTCGGCTGCGAACTGGAAGGCCCGAGGTCCAAGCGCTGAGTCCCCCCCAGAGGCATTTCGGAAGAAAGGCCTGGAGATTACGTCCCAAAAATCATCCACTGAAAACACTGTGGAGCACACCTCTAGTCTGACACGCATGGGGCCGACATGAGTCCACTCAACGCCAGATGGTAATAGGGAAACACAACAATAATAACAAGCAGTTTCATCTTCATAGAGAAAACCTTTCACGCAGACAATCTCATTAACACACACAATCTCAGAAATTCCACAACTGGGTGTCCTGGGAGGAAAACCACTTCTCACCACACTCAGCTCTGGTTTGACCATCAAGCTGATAAGTAGCCGCATGATTTCAAGGCAGTAAACGTTCTTACATTGTCCACCCTCGGAGACAGCTGCTGAGAGCCGTCCAGGGCCTCGGGGTGTTTATGGTCGACTTTTTGAGTGTGAGGTGGACAGGGAGCTGAGACTGAGGAAGATGGCTGGGTCTGTAAGAAACAATATCAAATGTTCCACTGAGATGAGAGATAAGCTTCCAGTCCTCATGGTGGCACTGTGGTTAAAGTGCTCGGCCACTAACTGGAAACTCAAAGGTTGGAACGCATCAGCCACTTCATGGGAGAAAGATATGACAATCTGCTCCCATAAAGAGCTACAGCCTTGGAAGCCCTACGGGGCAGTTCTACCCTGCCCTATACGGCCGCTATGAGTTTGAATCAACGGCAGTGGGTTTGGTTTGATTTCATACACAAACAAAGGAGCCCCAGTGGTACAGTGGTTAAGTGCGCGGCTGCTAACTGAAAGGTCAGTGGTTCAAATCCACCAGCCCCTCCACGGGAGCAGACCTGCTCCCATAAAGATTTAAATAAACCTGTTGCTGTCGATTCTGGCTCACATCAACCCTACAGGACTGAGGAGAACTGTTCCATGGGGTTTCCAAGGCACAGCGGGTAGATGTGAACTGCTGACCTACCTTTGGTTAGCAGCCAATCTCTTAATCATGCCACGAGGGCTCCCCCATAAAGATTACAGCCTAGAAAACCCTATGGCAGTTCTACCCTGTCCTGTAGGGTCATATGAGTCAGGATTGGCTTGATGGCACACCACAACAACAACAACACACACAAACAGCAAGGTGCCCTGGTAGCACAACAGTTAAGTGCTCGGCGACTAACTGAGCCCACCCAGAGGCTCCCCGGGAGAAAGACCCAGTGACCCGCTTCTGTGCAGACTGCTGTGTGCCGTCGGTTCGGACTCACGGCAGCCCCACAGGACAACCCGCCCAGAGGCTCCCTGGGAGGAAGACCCAGTGACCCGCTTCTGTACAGACTGCTCTGTGCCGTCGGTTTGGTTCTGACTCACGGCAGCCCCACAGGACAAGGCGGAACTTCCCACAGGGTTTCCTAGGCTGTAATCTTTATGGGATCGCCGGGTCTTCCTGTCCTACAGTTGTATTCTGATGATCCATCAAAGAGCTGAAAATTCTTTATTTGTGTATTATTTTCATCATATTGTAATCTTGAAACCGGCATATTTTGTTTACCAACAAGAAAAGGAGAAAAGAAAATCTCATCTTGATAGGAATGTACAACCAAACAACTTACCAGGGAAAATGACAGTCATCACGCTGAGATTAAACTCTAATTTACCAGGAATAGAGAAACCTCACTAATAAAGCCAATGTAAGTGAATCTTGTCAATCAACAGGTCCAGATAAAACCCTCTCCCCCACACAGGAGACCCGGGTTCGATTCCAGCCAACACACCTCACACACAGCCGCCCACCTGTCAGTGGAGGCTTACATGTTGCTGTGATGCTGAACAGGTTTCAACGGAGCTTCCAGGCTAAGGTGGACTAGGAAGAGAGGCCTGGCCATTTACTTCCAAAACTCAGCTGATGAAAACCCCATGGATCACAGTGGTCCAATCTGCAACTGGGGACGGCGCAGGACCAGGCAGCGTTTGGTTCTGTTGTGTGTGGGGTCGCCATGAGCAGGGGCGACAAGAGCAGAGCCACCCTCGCTGGTCCTCAGAGTCCCTGACAATCTCCTGTTTAAGAAATGTCTTTTCTGACGTGATTTATAAGATCATAACTATAGCAGTAGATGTCCTTTTTTTTTCATCTCAATCCTTATTTTCTCTCCTCCCTCCTCTCTTTCCTTTTTCTCCTAACTCTCTTCTCATCTCAGTAGCATTTATTCGGTGTCTGCTCTGTGCCAGTTCTCAGCCACGTGCTCGGGGGCACAGGATGAGCAGATCTCCTTTAACTGGGCAGAAGCAGACTATCCCCAGAGCAACTACAAAGCTAACCCCATGTTCGGAGGTGCCCTAAAATTGCTTCGTAAAGCGTTAAGGTGCTCCGCAAGTATTAGCAGTTGTTATTATTAACGAAGGTCCCTGGGTGGCTCAAATGCCTTGTGCTGAGCTGCTAACCCAAACGTTGGCACTTCAAACCCACCCCGTGGTGCCGCCGAAGAAAGGCCTGGAGATTTCCTTCTGTAAAGACTAGAGCCAAGAAAACCCCATGGAGCAGAGTTCTACACCGTATCATGTGGGGTCACCATGAGTCGGGGTCACCACGAGTCAGAGTTAACTCAAAAGCAAAGAATTTTTTTTTTGGAGGGGAGGGTTTTGGTGAGGCTCATTAGATACAGCAGTTGCTGCCGTGAGAATTACATCACCAATAAAAACCGCAGCCTTGCGCCAGATGGTTTCAGACAAACAATGTGAAACCACGCAGGCAAAAAACATACAACGATACACGCTGGAGTCCACACGGGTAGGTGAAGCCACCGGAGGCTGGCTGCGGCTGCGCGTCTCTTGTTTGCTTTTCTTTAACTTCTCCACTGTCAGTCCCCTAAAGTATGTCTTGTTTGCACTTCATTTTCCTCCCTGTTGACAAATTGTTAGAGCAATCACCTTGAGTTCATTTTGGATTTAATTTCAAGCAGCACTTCTCCTTTTCATGTTAAGAAGAGTCTTGCCTCATTTCAGTTTTATTTTCTCTCACCTTGCTGTGAACCATCTCCCCCTCCAGTCTGCTCTTGAGTAACAATATTCAGCCAGAGACATGTTTGCCTTAATCCAGGCAGACCAAACAGGAGCCCCGGGGCTATCGAGGGCAAGGGGGGATAAAAGGCCAGGGGGCTTTCACAGTTTGCTGCTACCTGTACGGTCCTCCCCGAGTTTGGGGCCAATTTCCAAATTCACCTGAAGGGCCCTTCCACAGGGAGATCTCTGAGGAAATACTCATGTGGAGCGAAAAGCAATGATCAGAGAGAACTTTCAGATGGGAAGGTTGCTTTGTCTTCATTTTATCAATACCGATATTGAAATGAAAAAGCCCTGCCTGATGGTGCAGTGATGAAGCACTTGGGTACTAACTGAAAGGTTGGAGGTTCAAACTCAGTAGCCGCTCTGCAGGATAAAGATGTGGAAGCCTGTTTCCGTAAACACGAGAGCCTTGGAAACCCTGCGGGGCTGTTCCACTCTGTCCTATAGGGTTGCTATAAGTTGGAATCAACTTGACGGCTCACAGCCACAACCAAGCTGAACCTAGGGGCTCTGGTGTTAGGCTGGGTTGCCTGGGCCAGGTGAGTCATCACGCAGTCCGAACTTGCCATTTCCTTGTCTGTAAGATGGGCTTGGTAAAAAAGAGTAAGTATGCCATTTCACAGGGCTTGTGAGGATTAATCAGGGTGACGTAGGGACAGTGCTGGAGATACCATGTCAAATGAATATTAGGTACTATTTTAGTCATTTGCCTGGCCCATATCTTATTGCCCTAATGTGAGGTAAAAACCATTGTTTCTGCTTACATTTTATGTATTTATTTAAGACAGAAACAGCATTTCACTACTAATTAATAACTTTTTATTACTAATTCCTGAAATTAAGCATCACTAAAGACAACACTTTTTATTTTTAGCTCATGCTATAAAACCTTTTCCCGTAGCACCATAAATATCATGGACTAATCCCTGTAAAATGTCTTATTTAAATTTAACTGTAGTTTTATATATTTATGTGCATTATATGTGTGTGTATACATACACACAAACACACACATACACTAAAAAGCTACAAAGTTGCAAGCTCTCATTTAGCATCACATATGAACAAGCACTGACATCGATACACAGTTTACAGCCTAGTCCATATACCCAAGTAGTGTTCTGGATGGGGTGTGCTCTACGGTACGCTTATTTTTCACTTTGTGCCTTTTTATCTGTCGAGTTGTTTTTCCTCCGTATTTAGATTATTATGTGTTTTGGTTTGGAAGGAACCTCAGAACCCACCTAGTTCAAACCTCCCTCTCAAAGCAGAAATCTCAAGAGTAGGGCCTGGGTGGCACCCAGTTTAGGCTTAAACAGTTCTGGGTCACCACAGGTCAGCCTGGGCCAGATACACTGTTAGTCATTAAAAAAAAGGAAGCTCACATTGAACTGAACTTTACATCCCTGTGACTTTTTCCTACTGGTCATAGTTCTGGTCTCTGAAGCTACTTAGACAAGTCAGGGCTTTGAATCCAGTTTGTTCAGTTCGAACCCCTGCATTTTCACCCCAGATATACGGAATCAGAATCCACATTCTAACAAGATCCCCAGGCGATTTCCACATACAATACATTTTGAGAACCACTGCTCTACTAGCGGGTCTCAGAGCTGGTCCCTAACCAGCAGCATTACCATCCCCTGGGAACCTATTAGAAATGCAGATTCTCAGCAGGGGTCCCAAGCGGAAGGAACCCCTTGAAAGCCCTGGGATAAATCCCTGTGAAAACATAAGGTGCTGGAGGTAAAGCTGTTGAAATCTTTCCCACGTGAGTCAGTCTCCAGATTCTCGCCATCAACGAACTAGAAAAAAACAGACAAACCAGCTGCTATGAGCCAGCTCAGACTCATGGTGACACCACATGGACCAAAGTAGAACTGTGCTCCATAGGGTTCTCAATAGTTGGCTTTTCAGAAGTAGATCTCCAGGCCTTTCTTCCAACCTTTCAGTTAGCAGCGACTGGGATAACCGTTTGCACCATGCAGGGACTCCCTCTATATAACAACGGACTCATTTCCACTGAACGTTGAAAGCTCTCTATCGAAATGTTTGTGGCTCTCGCCAACACCAAACACTTCCATCTACATCCCTGTCTGTCTGGACGAACAGAGCTGCCTCAGGTCTTTTTTGGACACAAATGGGCAACCAAAAACGACGTCGGGCACACTGCAGTCTCTACCATTTCTGCGCAGATAATGAAGCTGCTTTCAGAAGGACGCACAGCTTTTCCAAAGCTCCACCTTTCTGACGGTATTTGAAGAAACAGCTTCCTCCTCAGTATGTAAAAAAAAAGGCTGAGCTTAATTCGAAAGTGCTCAACGGAACTTCTGAGTCTACGGCTACGAGACCATTCTGTCAGCTCTGCAGAGAACACGCCCCACAAATCAAATGCTCACTGCAGATGAAAATGCAGCACCTTCGGCCATCTGACAGCACGACCCCAAAACACTGCCCTGTCCAGTGGGTGAAGTGCTCCTAACGAAGAAAATCAAAGACACAAGAGAAAAATGAGTCCAAAGGACTAAGGGACCACAACTACCACAGCCTCCAGCAGACTGGGTCCAGCACAACTAGATGGTGCCTGGCTGCCACCACGGACTGCTCTGACAGGGATCACAATAGAGGGTCCCGGACAGAGCTGGAGAAAAATGTAGAACAAAATTCTAACTCACACACACACACAAAGACCAGACTTAGCGGCCTGACAGAGATTGGAGAAACCCCAAGAGAATGGCCCCCAGACACCCTTACAGCTCAGTAAAGAAGTCACTCCTAAGGTTCGCCCTTCAGCCAAAGAATAGACAGGCCCATAAAACAAAACGGGACCGAAGGGGCCCACCAGCCCAGGGGCAAGGACTCGAAGGCAGCAGGGGACAGGAAAGCTGTTAATAGGGAACCCAAGGCCAAGAAGGGAGACTGTTGACATGTCGTGGGTTGGCAAGCAATGTCACAAAACAACATGTGTACTAACTGTTTAGTGAGAAACTAGTTTGTTCTGTAAACCTTCATCTAAGGTACAATTTAAAAAAAAGAAGAAGAATGAGGAGCCCCTTGTCCCCAGGAGCGAAGGCCCAGCCTCCTGCTCCCACGGCAGGTGCAGCTGGTGAACTGCACACAGGCTGAGGCGCAGCCGAGGGGACAAATCCAGACAGCCTTCACCCTGACAGCTCTGTCACCATCAAAGCCGAAAACAACATTTTGGTAAAAAAAAAAAAACATCAGGACACAATGTATAAAGTTGTCAGAAAAAAGATACTTGGTAAGATCTTATGCAACAAACTAAAGGGTATTTTAAGCAGCATCGATTCTTCATTTTTTTTTTTTTTTTTATTGTACTTTAGATGAAGATTTACAGAACTAGCTCCTCACTGAAGAGTCAGTATACTTACTGTTTTGTGACACTGGTAACCAACCCCACGACATGTCAACACTCTCCCTTCTTGGCCTTGGGTTTCCTATTACCAGCTTTCCTGTCCCCTCCTGTCTCGTCGTCCTTGCCCCTGGGCTGGTGTGCCCCTCTAATCTTGTTTTGTTTTACGGGCCTGTCTCATCTTTGGCTGAAGGGTGAACCTCAGGAGTGACCTCATTACTGAGCTAAAAGGGTGTCCAGGGGCCATACTCTCAGGGTATCTCCAGTCTCTGTCAGGCCAGTAAGTCTAGTAGCTTTTGTAAGTTAGAATTTTGTTCTACATTTTTCTCCAGCTCTGTCCGGGACCTTCTATTGTGATCCCTGTGAGAGCAGGCAGTGGTAGCCGGGCACCATCTAGTTGTGCTGGACTCAGTCTGGTGGAGGCTGTGATACGTGTGGTCCATTAGTCCTTTTCTACTACAAGTGGGTGCATTTATATCCTACCACATGTCGCTATGCATTTGTGTGCAATAAAGATCCAGTACATGAATCAAGGCAAAAAATTACCTTAACTTTGAAAGCTAACTGGTAAAGTTCAGGTCCACCACCCGTCTGTCAGTGTGTCTCACTGTGGTGGCTTGCGTGTTAATGTGATGCTGGAAGCAATGCCACTAGTATGTCAAATACCAGCAGGGTCACCCAGGGTGGACAGGTTTTGGTGGAATTTCCAGACTAAGGCTAGGAAGAAAGGTCTGGTGATGTTTCTGTTGTTGTTAGGTACCATCACGTCAGTTCTGACCCGCAGCGACCCTATCTACGCACAACAGGAGGAAACGCTGCCCACTCCTGTAGCGGCCTCACAATTATTGTTACACTTGAGCCCATTGTTGTAGCCACTGTGTCAGTCCCTCTCCTTGAGGGTCTTCCTCTTTTTCACTGACCCTCTACTTTATCAAGCAAGATGTCCTCCTCCAGGGACTGATCGCTTCTGATGACATGTCCAAAGTACGTGAGGCGCAGTCTTGCAATCTGCGCATCTAACGAGCATTCTGGCTATACTTCCTCCAAGATAGATTGCTGATCTACTTCTAAACATCAGCCATTGAAAACAGTATGAATCTCAGAACATTGTCTGAGACTTCTACTCGCTTACTTTGGACACACAGGAAATCAGGATTGATCGGAGCGATCAATCGCTGGAGGAGGGCATCATGATTGGTAAAGTGGAAGGCCAGCCAGGGAGGCCGAGCAAGTGAGACCCTCAACGGGATGGATTGACACAACAGCCCCAACCAAAAGCCAAGCCAGCTGCTCTCCAGTCAGACTCATGGTGACCCCAGTGTATCAGCATCGAACTGCTCCATAGGGCTTTTGAGGCTGTGGCTTTTGGAAGCAGGTTACCAGGCTTTTCTTCTGAGGCTCTTCTGGGTGGATGTGAACTGCCAACCTTTCAGTTAGTAGTTAACCACTTAACCTGACAGGGATGTGTCCTTAGTTTTGGAACCACACGGAGCTGAACGGCCCGTCAGAGAGTCAGGGGAGGAGCAATAGTACGAGGAATGGAGATGGAAGCACAGGTCACATGAAGTGACCCGGCCCTGTGCCCAGGAGTGGAGCGAACAACTTAAACACCAACGGCTAAAAGACAGCCAGAAGCTCAAAGACAGACTGAGGCTTCTCTGGGGCAGAGCCCTCTCCTTTTGATCTAGCAAATCCTTTAAGACCACATGCCAAAACCCAAACCAGTTTGCCGTCAAGTCTGCACCGCCTCGTGGCAACCTCACGTGTGTCAGCGGGGAGTTGTTTTCAGTGGCTGACTTTTCAGAGGAGGGGAAGCCAGCTCTTTCTTGTGAGGAGCCTCTGGGTGGACCCAAAGCCCCAGCCTTTCTGTTAGCAGCTGAGCGCTTAGCCGTCTGCACCACCCAGACAACCTGAGACCACACTAAAGCCTCTCATTCTACAGACAGCCTTTCCTAAGTTACTTCATCCTGATGTTACATAACAAAGACCAATTTATTTTTCTCTCTCTCCATTGGGTTCTTTCTTTCTTCTTCTCAGGTCATACGTAGCGGGTGCTTTATCTCCCCGGACACACTATACGCTCCCCCGAGGCAGGGCGATGACTGCTCCGTTCACATCATCCAACTGAAACTACAGTGATCACGCAAAGTGTTAGACTTTGCTCGTTACACTAATCACTCTGTTTTCTCATTTCATACATATGAATTTCAATCAATATATATTATTTCAATGAATAGGCATATGTATAATACAATAAACTAATATTTATTATTGAATGTGAGCATTCCATAATATTCCAATTAATATCTTAACTCTAAGTAATAAAAAAGCTTGGAACATAATAAAAACCAATCTAAACCCCCAGCCATCAAGTCGATTCCACCTCATAGCCACCCTACAGGACAGAGTAGAGCTGCCCCACAGGGTTTCCAAGGAGCGGCTGGTGAATTCGAACCACCGACCTTTTGGTTAGCAGCCAAGCTACTAACTACTGTGCCACCAGGGCTCCTGGAACATAATAGACACGCAAAAAAAAATTCCCTAACTGAAATTAAAATATAATGTGAAAAACCACGTTTTTCATCAACATGGGACACCTCACCCCTTTCTCCCGGCAGAGCTCGCTGTTCCCGTGGTTGGTATCCGTCGGCCTGCTTCCTCTCCCAGGTGCACCAGGAGGCCAGCTTCCAGGATCAGACACTGGGAAGAGACACTTCGGAGTCACCAAGAGGACCCACTGCCTCTCAGACACCCCCAGAGGAGCCCCGCTGAGCAGTCCCATCTCCCTTCCCTCCCGCTCCAGGAAGTGTAACTGTTGTTGTTCTTGGGTGCCACTGGGTCTCTCCTGGCTCACGATGACCCCATGTGACAGAGCAGAACTGTCCCATAGGGGGTTTTTTGGCTGTGATTTTTATGGGAGCAGATTGCCAGGCCTTTCTCCTGTGGAGCCACTGGGTGGGATAGAACTGTCAACCTTTTGGTTAGCAGCCAAGTGCTTAGCCATTTGTACCACAAGGTGTACTTCCTTCGAAGTGTAACTAGACACAAAGAATATCTTCAAAGAATATCTTCCTAGGGACCCTCCGATCCACTAGGGGCTTATACATTGTGGGTTGCATTCTCCACGTTCAGTTCAGATGGAACACAGTCAGGGAAGCATGGGTAATAGAACACAGCCTTTGATATTATAACTTTCCAATACCCTATAAATAGGAAGAAGCCTTGGTGGCACCGTGGTTAAGAGCTCGGGTGCTAACCAAAGGTCAGCAGTTTGAATCTACCAGCTGCTCCTTGGAAACCCTATAAATAGGGAGGAGTAGGAATTCATAATGAGATACACTGCCTAATGTCTAAGAACAAACTTAGCATTTGGGCAGTATATCTGGCCTCAGGGCATAAAACTGTAAAATTCCAGTCCTTTCAGCTATGCAAGACTTATTTTGGTATTGCAGTATTCAATAATAACATTATTTATGTACGTAAGTGCCAGTAGATTTTTTTACTTATCATCATGTAAAAGTCAGAAGTTACAGCAACATATCATAAACTATTAATAGTCTAGGAAAACTAAACCTTTTAATATTGTTAGAAACAAAAAACACATTTTACATATACCACTTAAATATTCCAAAACTACCATAAAGAATATTGGCAGACAGCTATTTGGACCAAAGTCCTGTATTTTCTAGAAAATGGCACTGTCTCAGTTATCTCTGAGACCATCTAAGCAGTGGTCCGTCCTCTAGACTCTGGGTGTTGACCATGCCCTCTGGATTCCAGGTTGAGGTCACTGGCCCTGGGCTTCAGCTCCACCTTCCAGGCCTTCTGGGATGGCTCTGCTCCTCGACTTTAGGTGGCCCCATTCTCCATCTGAGTGGTGACCCCTACCCCCTCAGCCCTGGTAGGCCCCATTCTTCTATCTCTAGGGCATGGGAGCTCCACTCCCTTAGCTTTGTACTGTGGCCCTGTTCCCCTGGCACATTTTAACAGCAGCCCTACACTCCAGAACAAGTTGGCAAAGATCCAGCTCATTGAAACCTAGGAAACTCCCCCCCCACCTTTGAGATCCAGGAGACCGTGGCCCCCCCTTTGAAACCTAGAAGGCCTTGCTTCCTATGCTCCTTCCAACAGTTCTGCTGATCTCCGAGCTCTTCCAGATGATAGAGACTTTCTCTATAGCTCTCCTCACTTCCTTCTGAGCCCTCACCAGAAATAGTAGATGGCTTTAACAAACAGAAACTTATTTTCTCACAGTTTAGGAGCAACCCTGTAGGACAGGGTTTCCAAGGAGCAGCTGGTGGATTTGAACTGCTGACCTTTTGGTTAGCAGCTGAGCTCTTAACCACTGCACCACCAGGGCTCCTTAGGAGGCTAGAAGTCCTAATGAGTTTAAGGTAAGGCTTTCTCTCTTTGCCAGCTATGGGGAAAGGTCCTTGTATCTTCAGCTTGTTTCCTGGTTCCTTAAAAATCTCCATGTGGCCTGGCATCAATCTTCCCCCATCTCTGCTTCTCTTGCTTGCTTATTTAATCTATTTTATATCTCAAGAGAGACTGATTTAGGACACACCCTACACTAATCCTGTCTCATTAACGTGACAAAGAAAACCCGTTCCTAAACGGAATTATAACCACAGATACACGGGTTAGAATTTACAACACATATTTGGGGGGGGGGGGGGAGCACAGTTCAATCCATAACAGGCACTATTTGTCTTTTGCAAATATTCAGAGACTACAAACTTCTGGAAACCCTGGTAGCACAGTGGTTAAGAGCTACGGCTGCTAACCAAAAGGTCAGCAGTTCGAATCCACCAGCCACTCCTGGGAAACCATATGGGGCAGTTCTATTCTGTCCCATAGGGTCACTATGAGTCGGAATTGACTCAAAGGTATTGGGTTGGGTTTGTTTTTTTGGTACTAACTTCCTGGAGTTCAGGTCTCTTACATGAAACACCTTAGTCTGCTCTCACGACTATAAGAGAGTTCTGGTTGCCAATGACTACTCAGATGCAACTTGAGGGGTGCCTTCTTCACACTGGTCTTTTATAAAACCTGACAATGACTAGTGGCCGAGAGCAATATTTTGAAGACAGATGCACTTCTAGGCTGACGTCAGAACTTCCATATTTTACCTTCACACATACATAAGGGTCTCAAGAGCGAAAAGGGTTTTTTTTTGTTGTTCTCCACCTTACACCTCTAGTTTAAACCTCTGTTGGATGTCCCAGCTCTCTGTCCCCTCAAGCACACCCACAGTCTGTGAGTTCCCCCAGACTGGAGTCCTGTCTGCACAGACACAGGCATTTCACAGTGAAAACGCTTAATCCATGCTTCAACAATGACCACCTCCAAGCCATGCCCCACCATCCCTTCCATCACCTTTAGGAGAGGGGTGGGGACGTGGGCCCCTATCCATTAATTCCCCAATAGAGGAGCTTTCCTGGCGGGCCTCCTTCAGGAATTACACACACACAGGGAGGCAGGACTGGGCTCCTTTGCTCCAATCCCCCCAAAATTTTCACTTGATTTTTTTTTTTTTTCATTCTAGTAATTTTTGCTCTGCTCACATCGTCTGAATCTTCTCTGGAAGCTAATGTATGCTAAAGGGGCTAACCACACAAATCACTTAAGGCATCTGCAGATCAGAACACAATTTCTTCAGGCTCTTTTGGGAACAGCACTTAGCAATATACGAATTAACTTGAAGGCAGATGTTGCCTGTAGACCCCAGAACTTAAGTACCTGCGGAGAATCTGAAAGGAGTGAGCTTAGAATGTTGCCTCGGATTGTGAGTGTGAACGCGTAATTAATAAGACATGGAGCACACCTACAGACACTATGCCTTGGCATTTAGCCCAGAGACAAAGAAGTGACTGTTGGCCGTGGGTCTGAGGTGCCTCGCTCAGCGCCTGGCCCAGGCGAGCATTTAAGAAATATTTATGCACAAATTTGAGAAGATTTAGTTACGGAATACCAGGACTTCAGAAAGGCAGCATTTATACCAAACTCTGTGAGGCTTTGTGTAAGACCCTGGGATCAACCACGTTGTCTGAAAACGCCAAAAGCCAGCCAGCAGGAGCAGGGTTTGTTCCCTCGATTACAACGGTGCCAGAGTTCATTTCGCTTATTTCAAACTATTTATACTTCATACTCACTTAAAAATTGTGTTCCCAGGAGGGTAAATGGTACTGCGGGGAGGAACGACCCGTGTGATATTATCAGTTGTCACATCCTCGGTGAGGTGGAACTCACAGACAAGCTTCCTTGCGGCCTTACCTGAAAGCCTCATGTTCTTGAACCTCAAAGGCTTTTCGTGAACACTAATTTTTCTTCCTTTAGGCTGTTTTATCTCATGGCATTTGTGCACAGTTCTTAGGAAGTAAACACTCAACATTTATTGAAGTGAGATTTTCCTCCTCAGTGAGAGAGACAGCCCTGTGTTTTGTCTGAACTCTGAACCATAGTTCTGGACGATTCTTGCTACTACTGATTTGAAAACACTGAAGGAAAATATTCAGCCTGCAAACAGTATTTTTCAGTGCTTGTTGTATTTAGAAATATTAAAAACCAATCGTTTAAAAAAATACAATTGAAAGAACTTCACGAGGCATCTCATCTGTAAAATTAACCCCACTATAGGGTCACCCCTTGGAAACCCTACGGGGCAGTTTTACTCTGTCCTACAGGGTCGCTATGAATCGGAATCAACGCAACAGCAACAGATTTATAGCCGGTTAGGTCTGAAGCCCTGGGGGCACAGTGGTTAAGCGTTCAGCTGCTAACCAAAAGGTCAGCAGTTCAAGTCCATCAGCTGCTCCCTGGAAACCCTACGGAGCAGTTCTACTGTGTCCTACGGTTGCGATGTGTCGGAATCGACTGGACAGCAATGTTTTTTTTTTTTTGTTTTTTTTTTAAATAGCAGAACTAATTGCTAGAAAGTATAACATTGACATCAACTTCTAAAAAATCTGAAGGAAAAAATATATACAAACTTTTAAATTTCATATTCTGGAGCTTTTCTTTGATCTCTGTCCCACGAGCTTCCTCCTGAACCAGCTTCCAAGAATCTTCGTCTCTCATGTTTGTCAAGGTCGCGCCTTCGGTCAATTCCTTTTGTGATCTTATCCTTAAAGAGAAGAGTATGTGTACGTAGATGTTGTCTGAGTCCGAATCGCCTCGACGGCACTGGGTTTTGTAGATGTTGAGGGTGGTATTTTTAACGGCAACTACTAAGTCAGCAGATAATCTAAAAATTTTAAACCCCGTTTCCAAGCATCAGAGTATAGCATGCAGATAACTCGCGGTTATATGATTAACAATGACAGCAACTGACACAAAAAAGAAAAAAATAACACCATATCTTTGAAAATCTTTGTCCTTGAGCTCTAGGAGTTTAATTAGATTTAAAAATTAAAGAGAACAATTTGAAGGAGGGTAACTATTTTCTTTCTTTCTTCTTTTTTTAACCTAAGCAGCAGCAGCTAGGAGCTCACATAAGGGGCGTTCTCTGGAGGGTGGGTCGAGGTGGGAAGGCAGGGCCTTAAGACAGAGGAGGGAAAGCAGGTTTGAGGACAGAGAGAGGAAGTAGATAAAGACACCTTCCTCTTAAAATTCGATTGCTAATTTGATCTCCCTCTATATGGTTGCTATGAGTTGGAATCAACTCGACCGCAGTGCTTTTGGTTTGGACACGGAGACTGGAGTTACCATACACCACACGCCAGTTGTCACGAAGGAGTATACTACAATAAATGATGCATTTGGCAGTTTAGTGGGAAACGGGCACCAGGGCTCTCACCTTCTCCAAAACTGGTTTCGCCTCTGAGCCCTTGGGGGCGCCCGTCAAACTGACCAGGCCTGCTGTGGAAGTGGGGCTGGACACTCAGAGTAGCTTCTGGACAACAGTGACCCCGGGCTGTTGTGGTTGTTGGGTGTCGTTGAGCCTGATTCCAACTCACAGCGACCCCATGTGACAGAGTAGGGCTGCCCCATGGGGTTTTCTAGGCTGTAATCCTTACGGCAGCAGATTGCCAGGTCTTTTCTCCCAAGGAGCCGCTGGTGGATTCTAACTACCGACCTTTTGGTTAGCAGCTGAGCGCTTAACCGTGGCACCACCAGGGCTCTGTGACCCCCTCCAGGGTTTTTCGCCCAGAGGGCTGCAGTTTCCAGTTCCACCCTAGGAGAGTTAAGCCCGGAGGCCCAGGGCTGGAACAGGTCACACTTGTTTCGGAAGCAGCACGCATCGGATGCTTTTGGGGTCTAATTTCCAGAGTAATTCCTGGTTGGTGTGACGGGTTATTACAGGGAGGCCACGCTATCCCTCCGTTGCCCACGAGGGCCTCTGAGGGTCTATCGGCCTCCACCTCCCCTCCCCCCACGGGAAGAGGATTCCACTCACCGGGCCATGCTCAGGCCCCTCCCAAAGCAGGTAACACTCCAGCCTAGATGGAGGTCTTTCAGAAGGCACAGCCCCTGGGGTGTTGTGCCCCTTCTCCACACCCCCCGACATTTCAAATGTCCCCAGGGGTCTACGGTGCAGGTACTGTCCCTTTTAACTGCTGGACACATGGGCTCCGGGGGTAAAGGCTTGTCCAGGGCAGGTGGGGGGTCCCGGTCGTCGTCCCTAAGCCCCTGGTGAGGGAATACATGGGCAAATGTGGGTAATCTGATGGGACCCTCAAGGCTCCCCCTGGACCTGACCAGGTAGACGCTGGACCACCGGGCGACCACAGACACAGGGCCTGGGGCAGGACGTTGGTCTGTGTCCGGGACCACTGGAAGAAGGGAGGGAGTCCTGGTCAGTGGGGCCGCAGTAGCTGGGAAACAGGCCACAAACAAATGACAAGTAAACAGCCAGCCACAGGAAGCCATTAAGCAGAGTGGGTGCTAATGAGAGCTCAGCAGGTGGCCCGCCCGCAGCCAAGGGGGGACAGTGCGGTGGCCTTTGCCCAGCAATTGGGAGCTCAGGGTCCCGCTGGCAGGCCATAAAGCTGTTTGTAGTTGCTCTCTGTTCCCTTCAAGGTTGTGTCATTAGAAGCTGCGATGACTGCTGTCCCTATAAGAATCCTGCAGGCTACAGAGGAAGGAAAACGGGGCTTCTGTGATCTCAGGCATTGCACGCCTTGGGGGTGGCCAGTGGGGGCCACAGTTTCTTTGCTGGGGGGTGGTGAGCGGGGGAAACTCTCCAACTCCAAGGTAAAGGGCTGCCTGGGGGTCTCTGCTGTCCCAGGAGAACCTACCCACTAAACAGCCATGTGTGGGAACAGGGCTCTGAGTACTGCCCGCTTTCCAAGGAGTCTTTTGAAACTGTTTTCCTAAAAAGCAGTCCTTTTGAATAACCAAATGTTCCCTTGTGCCCCCAAATTCCAAAGTCATTCTTAGGTATCTTTTTTTAAGTAGCAATGGCTTGTCAGGAAAGTGTGAATGGCCTCCTGCTCTTCTGATAAGGAATCCAGGTCCTTTCTCAGGATTGAGGTGCTCCAGGCCTGACAGAGGCTGTGGGGGGCGGGGGGCGGGGGGCGGGGGGGAGGCCACCCACCCACTGGTCCTGGAGGATGGCCCACCTCTGCGTGTTCTCACCTGTCCCCACAGCGACCCCTCGCGGCAGCCCAGGGCCCTGCTCTGTCCTCCCCAGCCTGGGCACTTGAGGCCGTGGGAAGACCCCAGGCCCCTTCATTCCTGGGTGTAGCCTCAGACCACACACCCAGCGGCTCACAAGCTTAGAGGACTGTACAAAGAAACTTCCCACAGGATCAAGTCTCCTGAACTCGTTCACCTAAACATTCTGAAGTTAAGTGGGAAGGTAGTTTGAGGGCCAATTTCAGGAGTGTTTTACCTTAACTTCTGAACTAGATGTTTGTGTGAGTAGTCACCAGGCATTGCCTGAGACTGGAGAACAATTGCTTTCTATGAGATAAACTCTTTTTTTAGGAAGAAGGGAATATGTTTCATCACAAATGTATCTTTCTGGATAGAAACAAAAACAAGAGCATTGAGCAGCCGCTTTCACTGGACACGGCATCTCAACATGGGGATCGTCCACTGAAGGGTTGTACCATCTTCAGTTTAGGCCGTCGTGTATCTGTCTTTCTCAATGAGAATGAATCTGAATAAACTTTGGAAACCCTGGTGGCATAGTGGTTAAGAGCTACCTCTGCTAACCAAAAGGTCAGCAGTTCGAATCCGCCAGGCGCTCCTTGGAAGCTCTATGGCACAGTTCTACTCTGTCCTATGCGGTCACGATGAGTCGGAATCAACTCTACGGCAACGGATTTTTTTTTTTTTTTGGTTCATTCTGAGACTTCACGAGTCTTGCTCTGAATACGGAATTATAATGGCTGGTTTAGGCTTCCATAAAGAAGGTGCTCTATTGCACCAATTATAACTGAACTAGAAACTACAAACACGTGGATTCACTATGCGGGTTCTATTTATAGTCTAATGATGATTCTTCGTTCTAAACAACCTTTCCCATCTCAGGACTGAAGCTACTCCTCTCTAAAGTGAGGGGTTGGCTTAGATCCCCTCGTTGGTCTCTTCTAGGCCTAAAATTTTAGGTACCGTAATAATTTTGCATTAAAAAAATCACATTTTAAAAATCAAGTCGTTCAGAAGAGCTCAAAATAAGAAACAATGGTCCTCTGCTCGATCCCACTCCACCCCCAATCCAACCTCACAGAAACTACCAACTTTTACCCATTTCTGTTCATACTGTTTGAATGAGCCTATTCCCAAATGGTGGTGTAGTGGTTAAGTGCTATGGAGGCTAATCAAAGGATTGGCAGTTCGAATCCGCCCGGAGCTCCTTGGAAACTCTATGGGGCAGTTCTACTCTGTCCTGTAGGGTCGCTATGAGTCAGAATTGACTCGACGGCACTGGGTTACTAGAGGGATTCCCAAATCGGACAACCACCACCCAAGAAAAAAAGCTATGAAACACTGTATAATTTTTTCTTTCTTTCTTTAGATGTACACACCACACACATTAGTTGCCTTCAAGCTGACCCAACTCATGGTGACCCCATTCTGTCTGAGTGTAACTGTGCTCACTAGGGTTTTCAAGGGCCGATTTTTCAGAAATAGATTGCCAGGTCATTCTTCCAAGGCACCTCTGTGGGGCGGGGGGGGGACTCAAAAAACTAACCTTTCGGTTAGGAGCAGGCAGTTAACCATTTGTACCACCCAGGGGCTCCTCTAGATACACAGACAGCGCTTTAACTCTTCCTTTCCCTGCTGACGGCATGAACTTGGGCCTCCTGGTGGACGAATAAAGCCATCCAAGGGGTATTTTGCTTACAAAGTCTTCAGTGTCCTACAGTTTTCCTTTTACCCTGGAGTCATATAGCTCATGAACTGACAGACATCTCAGAACATGCAGCACCAGGTCTTCCCCTCCTTTTTCTCTCCCCTGTCTCCCCAGGACCCCTCACTGTGGACCCCACAATTCACTGAGAGAGACTTTGGAGTCACCGAAGCCCTGGGAACCAATGATATGAAGCACTGTGGGGAGTTTCAACCCTCAACAGGTAAAAGTTAGAATGATGAGGTCTTGTCCACTCCAGGCTCAATCACCAAAGCTTGGCCCTTTATCAAAACTTTAAATCCATATTTTGGAAAATATTTCCCATATGAATGCAGAAAGAAATCTATAAAGACAAAATTGTTTTAAAGATTTCCTTAGATTAGGGCAAACTATCCAAATCTTGGAAAAGTTAAAAAAAAAAAAAAAAAGGTAGAAGGCATTTCTTCTCAATGTCTGTTACAGATTGAACTAACCCATTGACCCTTTGCCGTCAAGTCCATTACTATTCATATTGACCCTGTAGGACATAGTAGAACTGCCCCACAGGGTTTCCAAGAAGTGGCTGCTAGATTCAAACTGCCGACCTTTGGGTTAGCAGCTGAGCTCTTAAGCACTGCACCACTGCTCAATGGGCTGAATTATGTCTCCCAAAAGTACGTGTTGTAAATCCTAACCTCTACTTTTACGCCTGTGGTTATGATCCCATTCAGGAATGGGTTGTCTTTGTTATGTTAATGAGGCAGGACTAGTATAGGGTGTATTTTGAGTCAATCTCTTTTTGACATAAAAGAGAAAAAACACAAACTAGCAAGAAAGATGGGGTAAGGTAGATGCTAAGACTCATGGAGATCTCCAAGAGCCAGGAAGTTCAGAAGACAAGGACCTTCCCCAAACCCAACAGAGAAAGCCTTCCCCTAGAGCCAACACCCTGAATTCAGACTTGTAGCCTCCTAAACTATGAGGAAACAAGTCTTTGTTAAAGCCACTCATGGTATCTGTTATAGCAGCACTAGGTAACTAAGACAATGTCAGATAGGGACACTGTTCAACAACACTCCCCCCTAACCCCCATGGATTACCTAGGCAGAGGAGCTTGGTGGGTGTCTTACTTATCTAGTGCTGTTATAACAGAAATACCACAAGTGGATGGCTTTACCAAACAGAGGTTTATTTTCTCACAGTTTAGGAGGCTAGAAGTCTGAATTCAGGGTGCTGGCTCTAGGGAAGGCTTCTTCTTTCTGTCAGCTCTGGTGGAAGGTCTGTGTCTCTTTGAGCTTCTGCTTCTCGGCAACCTTCACGTGGCTTGGCATCTCTCTTCCGTCATCTCTGCTTCTTTCACTTACTCTTTTATATCTCATAACAGATTGATTTAAAACACACCCTACACTAAGCCTGTCTGATTAACATAACAAAGACAAATCATTTCCGAATGTGATTCTAACCACAGGCATAACCCAACATGTAGAGTTTAGAATTTACATTTTTTGGGGGGGACTCAGTTCAATCCACAACATTCCACCCTTTGGTCCTCGCCACATTTAAAACACCTTCACCCCATCACATCATCCCAAAAGTCTTAAATCAACTCCGAGTCCAAGATCTCACCTTCTGAATCATCTAAGTCAACTATAGGTGAGAAGTTAGGCATATTCTCTCTCTTCATCTGTGAACCTATGAAATCTAGACTACAAGTTACCCGTTTCCAAGGTACAATGGTGGAACAGGTACAAGGTAGACATTTCCATTACAAATGGGAGAAATTAGAGGGAAAGAAGGGATAACGGTCACCAAGCAAGTCCAAAACCCAGCAGAGCAATTTACATTAGCTCTCAAGGCTTACCTCTCTGTTCTCTGAGACCATCTAGGAAATGGCCTTCCCTCCAGACACTGGGTGTTGGCCACGTGCTCTGGATTCAGGGTGGAGGCCCCTCGGCCCTGGGCTTCAGCTCTGCCTTCCAGGCCCACTGGGATGGCAACTCTGCTCCCTTGGCTTTGGGCACCCCCATTCTCCTAGTACATCTGAGTGGCAGCCCTGCCCCCTCAGCTTTGGGCAGTGGCCCCATCCTCTTGGCCAGACTGAATGGGAGAACACCAGAACTGAGATGACTCTTTGAAACCTAGGAGGTGGTGGCTCTGCCCTTTGACACCCCAGAGGCCATTACCCCACCCTTTGAGACCAAGGCAGCTCTGCTTCTGTGCTCCTTCCAACACTTCTGCTGTTCTCTGAGTTGCACCAGGGGTGGTCCTTTTCTGTTCTTGGAGGTCAACAGCTATAGCTCCTTTGGCCTGATTCCTGCCTGTAGAATTCCAAGAGGCAGACAGCATTCTTTCCTTTCACTCTTTCTCTGCCCTCTTCAGTCTAAGCCAACAGGTTTTCTGTTGTAGTAGTTGGTTAGATCCATCAGCCACAGGCTTAATCTCCTTAACAGAAGATTGTGTAGCCATGTCATCAGTGGACATTCTAGGACACGTGACCTTAGTCTGTACAACACAATCTTCCAGATCTTTAAGATATATTTTCATTTTGCACAGTTCATTTTTAAGCCCATCTCTTTCCTCTCATATTTTACTATAAGCAGCAAGGAGAAACCATACAGCCCCCTTAAGATCTTGCTTAGAAATCTCATCAGCCAAATATCCAAGCTCATCACTTACAAGTTCTACCATCCACCAAACATTTGAACATCATTCAGACAAGCTCTTTGCCACTGCTTAAAAAGCATCGTCCTTCCTCCCTTGTCCAATCACACGCTCATCATTTTCTTTTAAAGCCTCACCAGAGGCACATTTAATGTCCACATTTTTAGCAACATTCTGTTGCTGGTGCCATATGTATTCTTTGAGATGATACAGACTTTCTCTACAGCTCTCCTCACCTCCACTTAACCCCTCACCAGAATTGCCTTTGACGTCCGTAATTCTATCAATGGTCTCTTCAAGCCTTAAAACTCTTCCACAGAAGAACTAGTTGGTGCCCGGCCACAACCGATGACTGCCCTGACAGGGAGCACAACAGAGAACCCCTGAGGGAGCAGGAGATCAATGGGATTAAAAAAAAAAAAATTTTTTTTTTTTTTATTCAGACCCCAAATTCTCATAAAAAGACCAGACTTAGTGGTCTGACTGAGACTAGAGGAATCCCGGCGATCATGGTCCCCAAACCTTCTGTTGGCCCAGGATAGGAACCATTCCCGAAGACAACTCATCAGACATGGAAGGGACTGGACAGTGGGTAGGAGAGAGATGCTGATGAAGAGTGAGCTAATTATATCAGGTGGACACTTGAGACTGTGTTGGCATCTCCTGTCTGGAGGGGGGATGGGAGGATAGAGAGAGTTGGAAGCTGGCAAAATCGTCACGAAAGGAGAGACTGGAAGGGCTGACTCATTAGGGGGAGAGCAAGTGGGAATACGGAGTAAGGTGTATATAAACTTATATGTGACAGTCTGACTTGATTTGTAAACGTTCACTTGAAGCTCAATAAAAGTTAATAAAAAAAAAAAATTTATTAAATGACCATGCTGACTTTCTCATATCCCATAAGACAAACTAACAGCTTCATAAAACAAAAATTAATCCCTAAATATCTAGGTTTTTTTTGTTTGTTTCTTTTTCCACAAGTAGCTTACATTGTCTATCTCAGGAAGTTATCAAAGGTCCTTGTTGCTACGTCCACTAATTATTGAACTTCCCTTTCTTGGTCAGTGATATAAAATCTGGAGTTAACACAGTGCTGTTTTTCTCCATTCTTCACAGAATTCCCGTGCAATGATTTCTTCTCAGCAGGTGTAATGGATTATGTACAAAGCAACTCTTGTCATCTCTTTTATCCGTAATAATCATGTTTATCTTTGATGACTGGTTTAATGCATCATGCATTTTATACTACTTTGTTGTATTTGTTCATATGTACTTAAAAGGAGACAATCACATTAACAGATGTAGAAACTGAGGAATAGATAAGTTATCCAAGTTTTCCTGGTTGCTATATAATAAAACTGCGATCTAATCCAAAAAAAACCCTTCCAGCCTCCACCCATTACCCAATTCCAAAACCATTTCCACACTGTAGGTACTTGTTAGAGCAGCACCCCCACTTCTCAGCACCAAACTCTGTCTTAGTTATCTTGTGCTGCTATAACAGAAACGGAACAAATGGGTGGCTTTATCAAACAGATTATATTCTCACAGTTGAGGAGTCTAGAAGTCTAAATCCAGGGTGCCGGCTCTAAAGGAAAGTTTTCTCTCTCTGTTGGCTCTGGAGGAAGGTCTGTGTCTCTTGGAGCTTCTGCTCCTGGGTAATCTTCATGTGGCTTGGCATCTCTCTTCCCTCATCTCTGCTTCTTTTATATCTCAAAACAAGTTGATTTAAGACACACCCTACACTAATCCTGTCTCACCAAAGACAACCCATTCCCAAATATCCAAATATGATTATAACCACAGGCACAGAGGTTAGGATTTACAACACATATTTTTGGGGGGACACAATTCGATCCCTAACAGTGGGACTGTGGACTACTGATAAAAGGCTGAAGACTTAGTGAAGTTAACAGGCTGACCTGTTGATTTCTGTATGTTAAACACTTTCTGTAATGTCAATGAACAAATTGTACAGAAACTGCCAAATGGGAACCTAATTTACTGTGTAAACTTTCCACTGAAGACACAATAAAATAGTTTTTTTTTTAATAAATGGCAGTAAAACAACATGAGCAGAAATAACGAGAATGTCGACACAATGTGAAGAATGTAACCAATGTCACTGAACAATATGTGTAGAAATTCTTAAATGGCAGCATGTTTTGATGGCTATATTTTCACCAAATAGAAAATAGAAATATTTTAAAAGACTTCTGTTTCTGTCCCGAAGATAACCCCAAATGTTTCCTGTCCACAGAACATCAACCAGTTTGGTATCTTTTATCAAATTCATTTCAGCCTTCCTCTGACGACCACTATGTAAATGTCTGGGCCTCAAATTCTCTTCTGAACCAGTCTGAAATCTTTCTCATCCCCTTATTAACCAATAAGTAGAACTAAATCTTTGACGATGTTCATTTTTATTTGTGTGGGAGCCATGTTTTTACTTTCTGAAAATTATACTTGATGCAGTATAATATCTTTATGCAGATACCCAGTAAGCATCAATTTAACAAACTCATTCATATACAGTATAAATACAGAAAGCAGTGTTCTTTGTGATGCAGCTATTTACGGAAAGAGTAAAATAAATAATGTGGTTACAACCTAGCAATATTAAAATGACTTATTTTGCATTTGCATAATATTTACTAAAGGACACTCAAAAATATCTGCTGAAAGGATTAAGAAAAGTGCCTGCTTTTACGTAGTCTTGTTTGTTCAACATAATCTGCCAGTTGTATGATGTGGCAACTTCCATGATGAGATTTGTTATAATGTAATCACCCTCATAATGGGATCTGCTATGAGTAGTCAATCAGGTGAAAGGGAGTTTCCTTGGGCATGTGGCCTGCATCAAATCCAAGTGGACATTCTGGTAGGGCTTGTGGGCTTTTGCTCACTCTGGTTCCAGCAGCTGGTGTTCATCTGATCTCCAGTTCTCGGGACTTGAGCTAGCAGCTTACCTGCAGTCTTGCCTGGCAATCTTGGGATTCATCAGTCTTTGCAGCCTGTAAGAGCCCTGCTCTCTGACCTGCTGATCTTGGGTTCGCCAGCCTCTGCAGCTACGTGAATAGGAGATGCCTGTATCCTGACCCATGGACTTGGGACGTTCCAGCCTCTACAACCGTGTGATGTATTTCCTTGATACAAATCTCTATATATACTTATACTCTTTACAGGTTTTGCTTCTCTAAAGCACCCAGCCTAAGACATGCAGCTATTCCTTTCTCTAAAATTTTTAAACTCTGTTCTTTACCAGCTGAGACACAGAGAAACTGGGAGACGACCTTTAGAAGGCGTGGAGTTTCTTTCCGGAGTGATCAAAATGTTCTCATCTGGTACTGGTGGTGATGGTTGGACAACTTTGTGAACATACTAAAATCCACTGAATTATATACTTTAAATGGGTTAATTGTATGGTGGGTGAATTCCGCCTCAATAAAGCTGTTAACCACCCACCCCCCCAAAAAAGAAAAGAGACCCAGACAACAATGTTCCCAGAGCTGCATTAAACTTACCATCTTGTGGGATCATCTTGACTTACACCAAGAAAAGAGTCCTCGTGGTGCAACGGTTAAGCACTTAAGCTGCTAACCAAAAAGTTGGCAATTCAAATCCACCAGCCACTCCACATGAGAAAAGACCTGGCGATCTGCTTCCACAAAGATTACAGCCTAGAAATCCCTATGGGGCAGGCCTGCTCTGTTACATGGTGTTGCTGTAATCTTTACAGAAGCAGATTGCTGCGTCTTTCTCCCACAGGACCACCAGGTGGGTTCAAACGACCAACTATTTGGTTTGCAGCTGAGCTCTTAACCATTGCACCACCAGGGCCCCTTCTATCACATTTATATCCTAATACAAATATAAATAAATAAATAAATAAATATATAGGCAGTGCTTATTCGGAGGATATAAGCATTTGTTGAATGAGCTATGACTTAATATTATGTCCTAAACTATAAATTCCACTATTCCTGTCAGTTTGTTGTACTGTGGGGGCTTGCGTGTTGCTGAGATGCTGGAATCTATGCCACTGTTATTTCAAATACCAGCAGGGTCACCCGTGGTGGACAGGTTTCAGCTGAGCCTCCAGACTAAGACAGACTAGGAAGAAAGGCCTGGTGATCTACTTCTTTAAAAACTGGCCAGTGAAAACCTTATGAATAGCGGACCATCGGCTGGTATAGCGCCAGGAGATGAGCCCCTCAGGTTGGAGGGTATTCAAAATACGACCGGAGAAGAGCTGCCTCCTCAGAGTAGAGCGGACCTTAATGATGGGGATGGAGTGAAGCTTCTGGGATCTTCATTTGCTGATATGGCATGACTCAAAATGAGAGAGAAAAAAAAAAAAAAAACAGCTACAAACATCCATTAATAATCAGAAGGCAGAATGTACGAAGTATGAATCAAGGAAAACTGGAGTCAACAAAAATGAAATGGATGCACATAGATCGATATTCTAGGCATTAGTGAGCTCAAATGTCCATTCAGACAATCATATCATCCACTATGCCAGGAGTGACAAATTGAAGAGGAATGGTGTTGCAGTCATCATCAAAAAGAACATTTCAAGGTCTATCCCGAAATGCAATATTGGCAGTAATAGGATACTTTCCACATGCCTACAAGAAAGACCCGTTAATACAACTATTATTCAAATTTACGCAATAACCACAATGCAAAAGATGAAGAAATTGAAGATTTTTACCAACTTCTGCAGACCGAAATTGATCAAACATGCAGTCAAGATCCAATGATAATTACTGGTGATTAGAATGTGAAAGCTGAAAACAAAGAAAAAGGATTGGTAGTTGGAAAATATGGTCTTGGTGATAGAAACAATGCTGGAGATCGGAAGACTGAATTTTGCAAGACCAAGTATTCATTGCAAATACCTTTTCAACTACATAAACAGTGACTGCACATGTGGACTTCGCAAGATGGAATACACAGGAGTCAAATCCATTGCATCTGTGGAAAGAGACAATGGAAAAGTTCAACATCAGTCAGAGCAAGGCCAGGAGCCAACTGCAGAACAGACCATCAATTGCTCATATGCAAGTTGAAGTTGAAGATGAAGAAAATTAAAACAAGTCCATATAAGCCAAAGTACAACCTTGAGTAAATCCCACCTGAATTTAGAGACCATCTCAAAAATAGATTTGAGGCACTGAACACTAATGACTGAACACCAGACAAGTTGTAGAATCATATCAAGGACATTATACACGAAGAAAACAAAAGGTCTTTAAACAGACAAGAAAGAAAAGACCAAAATGGATGTCAGAGCAGACTCTGAAACCTGCTTTTCAACATAGAGTAGCTAAAGTGAAAGGAAGAAATGATGAAGTAAAAGAGCTGAACGAAAGATTTCAAATGGCAGCTTGAGAAGACAAAGTAAAGTATTATAATGAAATGTACGAAGACCTAGAGATAGAAAACCAAAAGGGAAGAACACACTCAACAGCTCTCAAGCTGAAAAAAACTGAAGAAAAAAAAAAAAATTCAAGCCTCGAGGTGCAATATTTAAGGATTCTATGTGAAAAATATTGAACAATGCAAGAAGCATAAAATGAAGATGGAAAGAAAACACAAAGTCACTATACCAAAAAGAATTGGTTGACCTTCAGACCATGTCAGGAGGTAGCATATGATCAAGAACTGGTGGTAATGAAGGAAGAAGTCCAAGCTACACTGAAGGCACTGGCAAAAAACAAGGCTCTGGGTATTGACAGAATGCCAAGTGAGATGCAACGCTGGAAGCTCTCACTCGTCTATGCCAGGAAATTTGGAAGACAGCTACTGGCCAACTGACTGGAAGAGGTCCCTATTTGCGCCCCTTCAAAAGAAAGGTGATATAAAAGAATGCAGAAATTATCCAACAGCATCATTAATATCACAAGCAAGTAAAATTTTGCTGAAGATCATTCAAAAGTGGTTGCAGCTGTACATGAACAGGGAGCTGCCAGAAATTCAAGCCAGGTTCAGAAGAGGACACGGAACAGAGGATACCATCGCTGGTGTCAGATGGATCTTGGCTGAAAGCAGAGAATACCAAAAAGATGTTTACCTGTGTTTTACTGACTACTAAAGGCAATCGACTGTGTGGATCATAACAAATTATGGATAACGTCGCGAAGAATGGGAATTCCAGAACACTTAATTGTGCTCATGATGAATCTGTACATAGACCAAGAGTCGGTTATTCAAATAGAACAAGGGGATACTGTGTGGTTTAAAGTCAGGAAAAGTGTGCGTCAGGGTTGTACCCTTTCACCGTACTTATTCAATCTGTATGCTGAGCAAATAATTCGAGAAGCTGGACTATTATGAGGAAGAATGCAGCATCAGGATTGGAAGGAAGACTCATTAACATTGTGCATTATGCAGATGACACAACCTTGCTTGCTGAAAGTGAAGAGGACTTCAAGCACTTACTGATGAAGATCAAAGACCACAGCCTTCAGTATGGACTGCACCTCAACATAAAGAAAACACAAATCCTCACAACTGGACCAATGAGCAACATCATGACAAACAGAGAAAAGATTGAAGTTGTCAAGGATTTTATTTTACTTGGATCCACAATCAACAGCCATGGAAGCAGCAGTCAAGAAATCAAATGACGCATTGCATTGGGCAAATCTGCTGCAAAGGACCTCTTTAAAGTATTGAAAAGCAAAGATGTCACCTTGAAGACTAAGGTGCACCTGACCCAACCCATGGTATTTTCAATTGCCTCATATGCATGTGAAAGCTGGACAATGAATAAGGAAGACCAAAGAAGAACTGGTGGCTTTGAATTATGATGTTGGTGAAGAATATTAAATATACCATGGACTGCCAGAAGAACAAACCAATCTGTCTTGGAAAAAGTATAAACAGAATGCTCATTAGTAGCAAGCAGCAAGGACGGTGACGCTTCATTTCACGTACTTTGGACATGTTATCAGGAGGGACCAGTCCCTGGAGAAGGACACTGTTGTTGGCGTGTGCCGTTGAGTCGATTCCGACTAATGGCAACCGTATAGGACAGAGTAGAACTTCCCCACAGGGTTCCCAAGGAGCAGCTGGTAGATTCGAATTGCCAACCTTTTGGTTAGCAGCCTGAGCTCTTAACCACTTTGTCACCTGGGTGACATTATGCCAGGCAAAGTAGAGGGTGAGCGGAAAAGAGGAAGACCCTCAACAAGATGGACCGACACAGTGGCTGCAATAACGGGCTCAAAACATAACAAGGACCGTGCAGATGGGGCAGGACCACGCGGCGTTTTGTTCTGAGGTACACAGGGCCGCTAGGAGTTGAAACAGCAACAACAAACTTTCAGTTAGGTCAGGTATTTCAAAGTTAAAAGCTGTGACTCTGCTGGGCGGGGGGCAGAGTTTGCTATAAGCCACAACAATTTTTTTTCAGGTAATAGGCATAAATTACAAACAAACCATTTACAAGACCCCTTTCTTCTCTAGAAATTTAAGATAGAAATCTTCAGCAAACCCGAAGCCCAGAGGAGTGAAACAGGCTGGGTGGCCAGATTTCCTGGGTAACAGGGTTAAGAACAAATTTAAAACATTACTTTCATTTTATATTTTCAAAAATGCACCGGCTCTTTCCCTGGCTGCTGCTTCTTTAACGTGTATCGTTACGGTCAGTTTCAAACAGTTCTCTTGCAGGGTTCAATCCTGCACTCCTCACCTCACTGTTCTCCTCCAGCTCCAAAAACAGTGCCCGCGAGCCCCATTCACTGCGCCCCGGCCAAGTCCCTGGCACCGTGCTGGGTCTTATTTTCCTATCTTCACTCAACAAATATTCGTTGAACCTATTTTAAGCCAAACACTTCTCGGTTCTAACTTTAACGTAATTCAGTACATACGTGCAAAACCCCTGCAAAGTGGATACTTAATTTCAGAGGTGAGAAAACAGATCCGGTTAAAAAATCAGACCAGTGTGTCATCAGCGCTCCAACCCTGGAACGTTACTTTCCTGAAGCTGCCGTGACAAAGTACCACAAACTAGGTGGCTGAAAACAAAAAAAACTGATTGTCTCCCAGGTCTGGAGGCTGGTAGTCCAAGGTCAGGGTGTCAGCAGGGCCCTGATGTCTCTGAAGCCTCTAGGGAAAGGTCCTTCCTTCTCTCTCAGCTTCAGGTGGCCCCAGGCTGCAGCTCATCTCAGCATCTGGCATCTCACCTCTGTCTGTCTGTCTCTCCTCTCCTCTATCACCGGACCCACCCTGCTCCAGTATGGCCTCAGTTAACAGGTAACATCTTCGAAGACCCCCAAACAAGGTTGTGTTCACAAGTCCAGGGGTTAGGACTTCAGCATGTCTTTTTGGAAGACACAGATCAACCCATCACGCCAGGTTTGTCTGACTTATCCCATCATGCCTTTTCTCATGAGAACAACACATGCACACATATATGTATGTACGTGTGCGTATATATACATACACACAATTTACGGAGTTGGAATTGGTGCGCACTTTTTGTGTGTGTGTGTGTGTGTTTTTTAATTATATTGTGTGCACTCTTCCATGTAATGCCGGGATGGCGTAAGTCCTGTGGTAACCTGACTGCGTCCTGGCATCTCCCCCAGTTCAGCTGATGTTCCTTCTGTAAATATTTACTGATTTCACAGGCAACAGGTCCTGTTTGATGCCAGGGATACGAAGAGAGGGTCCCTGCCTTCGGAGTTTCACCTGGCCAGATGACAAACATTACGTAAAAAACAACTGCAATACAATGCCTGGTTTGTGCCTTCACCACGCCCTGGACGTTTGAGTTATTCTAATTCGGCTACTGTGAATAGCATTATTGTAAAGATTTTCGTAAGCTCTGGATTCAAATGTCAGGACAGGACTCCTGAGTCACAGGCGGGGATGCCTGGAGGGCTTGGCTGGCGGAGGCCAGGGAGCTTGCTATAGTGGGTACGCCCTCCCGGGCCTGGTTACCGGTTCCTCTGGGGGCTGCCGAGTCTGGGCTTAGAGTGGTGGTTAAGAGCTCAGCTACTAACCAAAAGGTCGGCAGTTCAGATCCACCAGCTGCTGCTTAGAAACACTTTGGGGCAGTTCTACTCTGTCCTATAGGGTCGCTATGAGTTGGAATCGACTCGACACCAGTGGGTCAGTAGGAATAGGTTATGAGCCTTAATTAAAACCAAAACCCAAACCATTGCTGTAGAGTTGACCCCAATTCATGGTGGCGACCCCATGTGTTACAGAGTAGAACTGCCCCACAGGGTTTTCTTGGCGACAGTTAAGAACTCAGCTGCCAACCAAAAAGTCGGCAGTTTGAACCCATCAGCGGCTCCAAGGGAGAAAGACCTGGCAATCTGCTCCCATAAAGATTACAGCCTGGAGAACTCCATGGGTGCAGTTCTACTTCGTCACATGGGATTGCTCTGGGTGTGAATCAACCCCACAGCACCTAACAGCAACCACAATCTTTATGGAGCCAGATTGCCAGGCCTCCCTGTCATGGCTGAACGCGAACTACCTGAACCACCCAGGGACTAGCGAAAAACTGGAAACGTTGCTCTGACCAATTTGTGGCAAATATTGCAAATACAACAAGCGTGCCTTCATCTTTGGCTCCACTCCTTGTAATTAGCAAGAAAGCCAGTTCCTTTAGCGATAAAAAAAATTGTTAAGTATTGTCACAAAAATTACTTCTGAAGCATGTCATGGAGACAGCAAATAGTGACGACCAGGCAGAGGGAGTTCACGGAGGAGGGAGACCACAGAGCGGGGAGACCACCGAGGTGGGGAGACCACCGAGGTGGGGAGACCACAGAGGGGGAGACCATGGAGGGGAGAAGATCACCGAGGGGGTAGAGGCTGGTGCTGCCATGTCTGCGCTCCCTCAACCGACAGGCACGGACAGGGTCCCTTACACTTAGCTCCTTTTCTGTATTGGAGAAAATGGCTTCTGTGGGGCCTTTAATTGTAAAACTGAACAAATCTGAACATTTTCAGGTTTGTGAGAAAAATGAGGTGACTAAGTAAATTCTAATCTTTAAGACCTTCAACAAATCAACCTCAGAAACAAATTTTTGTCAAAAAGAAAAACATTTTGACTTCTTGGCAGTCTGGGAAAATTACGCACCCACAATACTTGCTGAATATCATCAAACACGTTACACTTTTGGGTTAGAAGCTGATGTGGCCTCTTTTTTTTTTTTTTGCCCTTGGTGCCATTTTTTAATTTACTTTATCGCTGGAGTACTATTTTGAGTAGGAAATCCATTCTTTAACGCCCATAAATATTTTGTTAGAGATCATTTTCCAATTTCTTCACAGGAACACAGTTCGGTGTCTACTGAGTTCAGTAATTATAAACATTAGTAGTTACTGGCATGAATCCCAGACAAAATACAAGTACCTCCTGGTCATCTAAATGTCCTCAGAATATTTTCTGAAGAGGGTCACCTACAGCTTTGTAACAAGAGGCAGGAGAAATGCAAGCTGCCCTCTCCCCGCCCCTCATTAGGGGTCCCTGTCAGAAACTGGCCCAGGAGAGGGGGAACAAGGGGTCATTTTCCTTTAAAATGGAGAGGAGTTCCTTTTAGAAAGGAAATTCTCTGAGGAAGTTGTTTTAAAACAAATAAAAGTTCAGGATGAAGCCAGCAAAAGGTGTGAAGAGCTTCCCTTTGATTGCCCAATTTGTGTATTTGGGCTCAGACACAGACAACATTCTATGCACATATTAATGGAATGCTAATAAGCCCCCTGCGACCACTGGGGTATCCACACTGGGTATTGTCAACAGAAGGCTTTTTTGGTGAGTGTGTTTTTTTAATCCCCTCAAGGAGCATCTGGGGGTGGGGGGGTAGGTACAGGGGGAGGGAGAGGGGGAGAGGGCAGAGCCTGGGAATGAATTCCTGGCTTTAATTATCTCACATCAATGGTTTTCTTTTGTTTTGAAAAGATACAGGCAGCAACACTTACATCAATTCAGCAATCCCTTCACGCTCAGTTCGGTGACACTGATCACACTCTTCATTTGTGCAACCATTCTCAGCCTCCTTTTCCAAGTTATCCCACCACGGTGGAGATAAATACGCTTCTTCGTCAATGGGTTTTCTTAAGGGTCTAAACGCCTCCCTCAAGCCCTGCAGGTAACTGTATTTACCTAGCCCCGTACTACTACCTCAAGGCAGCGTGCTCAAATTTGAAGGTGCTGCAGAACCACTGGGAGCCTTGTTACAACTCGCTGGGTAGGGAGGGCCTCCTCTCACTCCACAGAGCCAGGGTGGGCCCTAGAATCTGCATTTCTAACAAGATCCAGGTGACACCGATGCTGCTGCCCCAAGGACCACACCTGGAGCCACTGCTCCCAAGGCTTGTTTTGATCCTCAGATGCAGGAAAGCTATCTCTCAGTAAGACGTCCTTGTTGTTAGTTGCCGTTGAGTTGGCTCCAACTTATGGCAACAGCGTGTACAACAGAGCAGAACACTGCCCAGTCCTGCCACATCTTCGTGATGCTCAAGTCCACTGCTGCGCCACTGTGTATCCTGAGTGCCTTCCGACCTAGGGGACTCATCTTCCAGCACTGTATGGAACAATGTTCTGTTGTGATCCATAGGGTTTTCACTGGCTAATGTCTGGGAGAAGATCACCGGACCTTTCTTCCCAGTCTGTCTTAGCCTGGAAGTGCCGCTAAAACCTGTTCAGCATCATGCGGTGTTCTTATAAAAGAGAAGGGACATAGAGGGAGAGACAGAGGGATTTGGCCATGTGAAGATGGGGCAGAGACTGGAGTGCTGCTGCAGGTCAAGGAAACCTGGGGCGACCAGAGCTGGAAGAGGCAAGGAGCCTCCCCTGGAGCCTTCTGAGGGAGTGCAGCCCTCCCGACACCTTGATTCCAGGCTTCTGACCTCCAAAACTGTGAGAGAATATATTTCTTACTGATAAGCCACCCAGTTTGTGGTACTTTGTTATGGCAGTCTCAGGAAACCAATACACCATCTAATTTATTTATCTTTGTTTTTTACTTTTCATTATCTGTCTCTCATCAGCACAGAGTCAATCCCATGAAGGCAGGGATTTTTCTTTCAGTCACCAGAAATATGACAGGCTAACGGGTATTCACTAAGTGTGAATAAGGTGAAGCTGAAGGAAATCAGAACAAGTTCACAAGAGCCAAAGTACGACCTTGAGTATGTCTCACCTGAATTTAGAGACCATCTCAAGACTAGATTTGATGCATTGAACACTAACGATGGAAGAACAGATGAGTTGTGGAATGACAGCAGGGACAACATCCATGAAGAAAGCAAAAGATCATTGAAAAGACAGGAAAGAAAGAAAAGACCAAAACAGACGTCAGAAGAGACTCTGAAACGTGCTCTTGAATGTAGAGTAGCTAAAGTGAATGGAAGAAAAGATGAAGCAAAACAGCTGAACAGAAGATTTCAAAGGGCAGTTTGAGAGGACAAAGTATTATAATGACATGTGCAAAGACCTGGAGACAGAAAACCAAAAGAGAAAAACATGCTCGGCATTTCTCAGGCTGAAAGAATTGAAGAAAAAAATCAAGCCTCGAGTTGCAATACTAAAGGATTCTATAGGCAAGATATTGAACGATGCAGGAAGTATCAAGGGAAGATGGAAGGAATACAGAGAGTAACTGTACCAAAAAGAATTGGTGGGCATTCAACCACTTCAGGAGGTAACATATGATCAGGAACCGACGGTACTGAAGGAAGAAGTCTAAGCTGCACTGAAAGCGTTGGTGAAAAACAAGTCTCCAGGAATGGATGGAATACCAACTGAGATGTTTCAACAAATGGATGCAGTCCTGGAAGTGCTCACTCAACTATGGCAAGAAATTTGAAAGACAGCTACCTGGCCAACAGACTAGAGGTTGAACCATATACGTTCCTATTCCAAAGAAAGGTAACCCAATGGAATGTAGAAATTATTGAACAACATCATTAATAACACACACAAGTAAAGTTTTCCTGAAGATCATTCAAATACGGCTGCAGCAGTATATCGACAGGGAACTGCCAGAGATTCAGGCTGGATTCAGAAGAGGACGTGGAACAAGCACTATCACTGCTGATGTCGGATGGAGCCTGGCTGAAAGCAGAGAATACCAGGAAGATGGTTACCTGTGTTTTATCGACTGTGCAAAGGCATTCGACTGTGTGGATCATAACAAATTATGGACAACGCTGTGAAGAATGGGAATTCCAGAACACTTAATTGTGCTCATGAGGAATCTGTACATAGATCAAGAGGCAGTCGCTCAGACAGAACGAGGGAATACTATGTGGTTTAAAGTCAGGAAAGGTGTGTGTCAGGGCTGTATCCTTTCACCATACCTATTCAATCTGTATGCTGAGCAAATAACTCAAGAAGCTGGACTATATGAGGTAGAACACGGCACGAGGATTGGAGGAAGACTCATTAACAACCTGCGATATGCAGATGACACAACCTTGGTTGCTGAAAGTGAAGAGGACTTGAAGCACTTACTAATGAAGATCAAAGGCCACAGCCTCCAGTATGGACTGCACCTCAACATAAAGAAAACAAAAATCCTCACAACCGGACCAATAAGCAACATCATGATAAACGGAGGAAAGACTGAAGTTGAAGTTGTCAAGGACTTCGTTTTACTTAGATCCACAATCAATGCCCATGGAAGCAGCAGTCAAGAAATCAGAAAATGTATTGCACTGGGCCCATCTGCTGCAAAAGACCTCTTTAAAGTGTTAAAAAACAAAGATATCACTTTGAGGACTAAGGTGCGCCTGACCCAAGCCATGGTATTTTCAATCACCACATATGCATGGGAAAGCTGGAAGACTGAGGAGTTGACGCCTTGGCTGAGTCTAAAACACTCACACAAGTGAACATTCAACAAAAATGAACAGAATGGTTAAAAAAAAAAAATTATAGAAGACATCTTAGCTGACAAGTGGGTGGAAGGAGCTAGGATTTTCTACAAGCTTGTTATCTTTCTCCCTCGTAAGCTGAAAGAACTCTTTAAACTCTTGCTCGGGTGTTTTACAGGGTCAGTTTCTACAGAACAGCAGGCCAGTCTGGTCTGTTTCCTTTCAGTTCCCCCTGTTCTGACGGTGGCAGCAGGGCCTGCATTGGTTCTGGTGGGGCTGGCCAGCCACAGCCCGGATTCTTGGTCAATAAGACCAACGAGGAGTCCCTGGGTGATCAAACAGCTCAGAGCTCAACTGCTCACCGAAAGGTTGGAGGTCTGAGTATTATCAGAGGCACAAGGAAGAAAGGCCTGGTCATCTACTTCTGAAAACCAGCCATTGAAAACCCTGTGGAGCCCAGTTCTACTCTGACACACACGGGGTCGCCGTGAGACAGAGTCAGCTCCATAGCAACTGTCTTTTTGTTTTTTTAAAGAGCAACCAGTGAGGAAAACAACAGGAATATCGGCATTTAGCTACAGAGGCCCTTGGCTTCGCGTTTCCTCATATGAGCTCTCAACCACAGGACTTAGAGCAAGAGCTGGTTCCTGTGCACAGCTTCACAGATGACAGCCTCCTGGTGACTGGAGGCTCGAATCAGGGCTTCAAATCAGCTCACCCCGATTTGAACCCCTGCTGAGAATTTGCATTTCCGCCCCAGATATACTAAATCAGAATCTACAGTTTAACAAGATCCCCAGGAAATTCTTATGTACATTTTTGAGAACCACAGCTCTACCAGTGGTTCTCAGAATGGTCCCTAACCAGCGGCATCAGCATCTCCTGGGAACTTGTTAGAAACACGAATTCTCAGCAGGGGCTCAGAGCAAATGAACGGGTTTGTTGCAAGCCCTGGCTCTAACTGCATTTCCTCACACACCATAAAGGACGCCCCAAAATTCACTGAACCTGACTGCTTGACCTCTTGCTGTCTAGCTGATTCCTTCTCACAGCGACCCTATAGGACAGAGTAGAACTGCCCCATAGAGTTTCCAAGGAGCAGCTGGTGGATTCAAACTGCCAGCCTTTTGGTTAGCAGCCGAGCTCTTAACCACTGCACCACCAGGCTCCAACTGACTGCTTGGGGAGTGGTAATAAGTGTGAGCTATGTAGAAGCCCTGGTAGCACAAATGGTTAAGCTCTTGGCTGTTAACCAAAAGGTTGAATCCACTAGTCGCTCCTTGGAAAACCTTCGCGGCAATTCTGCTCTGTCCTGTAGGGTCACTGTGAGTCGGAATTGACTCGACAGCAACAGGTTTGGTTTTTCGGTAGGAAGCTACCAACCTTCAGAAACTGTGTGTTTGGGTGGTACCAGAAGTAGATGACAATGGTGTTGAGCAGGTCTGGAAGGGGGATAGGCCCGGCCTTACCTGTGCCACGTGGGCAGTGCCTACTCTGCTGGGTGTTGGCAAACTAGGGGAAAGCCCTTCACCTCAACTACCTTTGCCATAGTTCTAGAAACACCACTAACTTGAGATGTATTTAGGCTAAACAGGAGCTTTCAACACACATACACACATACCCCCATATACAGAACGCTGTTTACATTTTAACGGGAATGTCTTTAGCCAGATATTTTTTCTCTCTAATACCTAGTTGAAAGTAGCTAACCGATAAGGCAGTAATGTTGAGTTAGCAAGGAGATAAATGTTTGAGTGTACGTATGTGTGAGATGTTTCGGTGACCTCCCAGGGAGCCTAGAGAAGGGAAACTCAGACACCAGAAGTCCCCTTATAGCCCACCTCAAAATGCTTCAGAGGCCCACCCACAGGCAGGGCTGGGAATGCGTGGCTGCTGATACCTGGGTGCTGGGTTCAATTTTCTCCCAGAAAAATCCATGTCCTTCCTGAAACCTCAGAATGTGATGTTATTTATAAATAGCATCTTTGCAGGGGTAATTCACTGTAAGGTCCTACTGGAGTAAAGCGGCCCTAATTCCAACTGTGTACCAGTTGCTGTCTTGTTGATTCTAACTCATGGCAACCCCACGTGGGCAGAGTAGAACTTTGCTCCATAGGGTTTTCAAGGCTGCGACCTTTCCGAAGTAGATCACCAGGGCCCAGACACCTCTGGGTGAGTTCAAACTGCCAGCTTTCAGTTAGTAGCTCAGTGCTTACCCATTTACAGCACCCAGGGACTTGTAATCCAAGTGGAGTCCTTACAAAGAGGAGAAACACAGAGGCAGAGAGAGACAGAGGGAAGCCACCATGTGAAGATGGAGGCAGAGAAGAGAGAGACACAGAGGGAAGCCACCATGTGAAGATGGAGGCAGAGAAGGGAGAGAGACACAGAGGGAAGCCACCATGTAAAGATGGAGGCAGACAAGAAAGAGACACAGGGGGAAGCCACCAGGTGAAGATGGAGGCAGAGGAGAGAGAGAGACACAGACGGAAGCCACCATGTGAAGATGGAGGCAGAGAAGGGAGAGAGACACAGAGGGAAGCCACCATGTAAAGATGGAGGCAGACAGAGAGACAGAGGGAAGCCACCAGGTGAAGATGGAGGCAGAGAAGAGAGAGAGACACAGAGGGAAGCCACCATGTGAAGATGGAGGCAGAGAAGAGAGAGAGACACAGAGGGAAGCCACCATGTAAAGATGGAGGCAGACAAGAAAGAGACACAGGGGGAAGCCACCAGGTGAAGATGGAGGCAGAGGAGAGAGAGAGACACAGACGGAAGCCACCATGTGAAGATGGAGGCAGAGAAGGGAGAGAGACACAGAGGGAAGCCACCATGTAAAGATGGAGGCAGACAGAGAGACAGAGGGAAGCCACCAGGTGAAGATGGAGGCAGAGAAGAGAGAGAGACACAGAGGGAAGCCACCATGTGAAGATGGAGGCAGAGAAGAGAGAGAGACACAGAGGGAAGCCACCGTGTGAAGATGGAGGCAGAGGAGAGAGAGAGACACAGAGGGAAGCCACCATGTGAAGATGGAGGCAGAGAAGGGAGAGAGACACAGAGGGAAGCCACCATGTAAAGATGGAGGCAGACAGAGAGACAGAGGGAAGCCACCAGGTGAAGATGGAGGCAGAGAAGAGAGAGAGACACAGAGGGAAGCCACCATGTGAAGATGGAGGCAGAGAAGAAAGAGAGACACAGAGGGAAGCCACCAGGTGAAGATGCAGGCAGAGAAGGGAGAGAGACACAGAGGGAAGCCACCACGTAAAGATGGAGGCAGACAGAGAGACAGAGGGAAGCCACCAGGTGAAGATGGAGGCAGAGAAGAGAGAGAGACACAGAGGGAAGCCACCACGTAAAGATGGAGGCAGAGAAGAGAGAGAGATGCAGAGGGAAGCCACCGTGTGAATATGGAGGCAGAGGAGAGAGAGAGACACAGACGGAAGCCACCATGTGAAGATGGAGGCAGAGAAGGGAGAGAGACACAGAGGGAAGCCACCATGTGAATATGGAGGCAGAGGAGAGAGAGAGAGACACAGAGGGAAGCCACCATGTGAAGATGGAGGCAGAGAAGAGAGAGAGACACAGAGGGAAGCCAGCATGTGAAGGTGGAGGCAGAGAAGAGAGACAGACACAGGGGGAAGCCATCATGTGAAGATGGAGGCAGAGAAGAGACAGACACAGAGGGAAGCCACCATGTGAAGATGGAGGCAGAGAAGGGAGAGAGACACAGAGGGAAGCCACCATGTAAAGATGGAGGCAGACAGAGAGACAGAGGGAAGCCACCAGGTGAAGATGGGGGCAGAGAAGAGAGAGAGACACAGAGGGAAGCCACCATGTGAAGATGGAGGCAGAGAAGAAAGAGAGACACAGAGGGAAGCCACCAGGTGAAGATGCAGGCAGAGAAGGGAGAGAGACACAGAGGGAAGCCACCATGTAAAGATGGAGGCAGACAGGGAGACAGAAGGAAGCCACCAGGTGAAGATGCAGGCAGAGAAGAGAGAGAGACACAGAGGGAAGCCACCACGTAAAGATGGAGGCAGACAGAGAGACAGAGGGAAGCCACCAGGTGAAGATGGAGGCAGAGAAGAGAGAGAGACACAGAGGGAAGCCACCACGTAAAGATGGAGGCAGAGAAGAGAGAGAGATGCAGAGGGAAGCCACTGTGTGAATATGGAGGCAGAGGAGAGAGACACAGACGGAAGCCACCATGTGAAGATGGAGGCAGAGAAGGGAGAGAGACACAGAGGGAAGCCACCATGTGAATATGGAGGCAGAGGAGAGAGAGAGAGACACAGAGGGAAGCCACCATGTGAAGATGGAGGCAGAGAAGAGAGAGAGACACAGAGGGAAGCCATCATGTGAAGATGGAGGCAGAGAAGAGACAGACACAGAGGGAAGCCACCATGTGAAGATGGAGGCAGAGATTGGAGCGATGCAGCCACAAGCCAAGAACACCTGGGGCCACCAGGAGCTAGGAGAGACAAGGAAGGACCTTCCCCTAGGGCTTTCAGGGGCGACACTGCCCTGCTGACACCCTGAATTTGAACTTCCAGCAGCCAGAACTGTGAGAGAAATAATTTCTATTGTTTCAAGGCACCCAGTTTGGGCACTTTGTTCCCTCCGCCCTAGGCAGCTCACAGTGTATTTTGCCAAAGGCAGTGGTGAATAGCGGGCACAGTCAGAGGGCCTGGGATTGAGTCCTAGCTCTGCCCTCACCCTGCTGTGTGCCCCTGAGCAGCCTTCCAACCTCTCTGAGCCTCTGAGAACCCATCTGCAGAATGAGACACAGCAAAAGGCACTGTGATCATCAGTGAGATGACGGTAACCAGGCACTGAGGTGAGAATCGAAAGACTGAAATGACTTTCTCCCGCACTTTAAAGGCAGCGCAATAAACCAATAAACAAACAAAAAACAGCATTCTCTTCTTTCGACTGTCAAGGCACCACGAAAGTCAAGGCTGCGATTTAATCTGTGTGTGTCGCTCCTCAATGTTCTGAGCAGACCCCGGTACCTTGCACGTGTGGTGTTTCTTAGTCTGTGCACGCAGAAGGAGCCCTGGTGGCGCAGTGGTTAAGTGCTCACTGCTAACTGAAAGTCAGCAGTCTGAACCCACCAGCCGCTCCACAGGAGAAAGATGTGGCAATCTGGTCCTGTAAGATTACAGCCCCGGAATCTTATGGGGCCAGTTCTACTCTGTCCTATAGGGTTGCTATGAGTCGCAATCAACTCGATGGCAGTGGGTTTGGCTTTTCAGGTGTTGTCAGTATACTATTACTCGAAGTAGGGCTAAAAATGCAACTACAGAATTAGGAATTAGTAACAAAAACAGTGTCTGTAGCTCAAGTAATGTACCAGGGAGGGAGCACAGTCTCTATCCTGATTAGGGTGAAGGCTCGTACAGGTAAATATGTGAGAGCCATCCTCTGGCACATTTAAAATGTCTGGATTTTACTGTATGTAAACTACGTTGCTGTTGCTAGTGGCAGTCGAGCAGATCCTGACTCACGGCAATCCCACGCGTGCAGAGCAGAGCTGCTCCATAGGGTTTTCGGAAGCAGATCACCAGGCCTGTCTCCTGAGGCACCTCTGGGTTCGAACTACTGACCTTTCAGCTAGTAGTCGAGCTCTTACCTGTTTGCGTTACCCAGGCACTCCAAGTAAACTCTATCTCAACAAAATTGATCTAATTGTGTAACTAAAAACTAATAAAATAAGCCCCTCCTATGTTATGTCCACAACGCCTGTCGTGTAGGTTGCTGGGCTCCCATTCAAGAACACTGTATGTCTCCCCATTTGTTCACGTCTAATCTTGTGTCTTTCAGGCTGTTTTGAAGCACTTCTCTCATATGTACACCACATTTATCTTTCGAACTTTTTATTTTGAGATGACTGTGCACCCACACACAGCTGTGGGCAGTAACAAAGAGAGACCGGCATCCTCTTCACCCTGTTCCCCAAGTGAGGCTTCTTGCAAAATCACAGTGCAACGTGGCAACTGAGACACAGACGGTGACATGATCAAGACACAGATGTCCCTCAGCACAGGATCCCTCCAGTGGCCCCCTTATAGTCGCATCCCTTCCCCTCGGGCTCCCACCCTCTCCTTAACCCCTGGCAACCACCAATCTGTTCTCCATTTCTATAACTTCTTTTAAATTTCAATAATGTTATATAAATAGTAAATGGTACAGCCCCTGTGAAAAAGAGTTTGGTGGTTGCTCAAAAAGTTGAATACAGGACTACTGTAGGACCCAACAACCCCAATCCTAGGTATCTGCCTGGAAGTAAAGGCAGGAATGCAAACAGAAGCCTGTTCACCAAGAGTCACCGCAGGACTTTTCACAACAGCCAAAAGGTGGAAACAACTGAAATGCCAGTTAACAAATGAATGGATAAGCAGAATGGGGCCCATTCACACAATGGAATACTACGCAGCTATAAAGAGAAATAAAATGAAGACCTGATGCATCCCACAACATGGATGAACCTTGAAAACATCATGCTGAGTGAAATAAGTCAGTCGCAAAAGAACATCTCACTTATATGAAAACCAGAAAACAAACCCAATGACGTCGAGTCGATTCTGACTCATACCAGCCCTGTGGGACAGAGTAGAACTGCCCCACAGGGTTTCCAAGAAGTGGCTGGTGAATTCGAGCTTCCGACCGTTTGGTTACCAGCCAAGCTCTTAAACACTGTGCCACGAGGGCTTCAAAATACTGTCTACCAGGAGTGGGGTTCACACCCACACAGACATATATCCGTTGGATCTTAAGTCCACCACCTTAACCACTCGGCCATTCTGGTGCAAGTGTACTTACATGAAATAAGCAAATATACAGGAACCGCAGATTATTAGTGGTTCCCAGGGGTAGGAAGGAGGGAGGAAGGGGACTTTCTCCTCAGGGGCACTGAGTTTATGTTAATGGTGGTGGAGTGATTTGGAGCGAGAATGGCTGCCAGCTGAAACAATGTGATCAACGTGACTGAAGTGTACACTGAGATAGTGTATGCTTTGTTATGTATATTTTCACAATAATTTTTTTTAAAAGAGTGTTATAAATGGACTCGTACAGTATATAACCTTTTTGGTTTTCTTTTTTTCAGTCAGCTTAACTCTGCAGATTCATTCAGACTGTTTCACGCATGAACTGTTCCTTATTATTGTTGAGTGGTATTCCAAGGTACGGACATACTACGGATTGTGTGACCACTCACCCGCTGAAGGACATCTGGGATGTTTCCAGTTTGGGGCTATTAGAAATAAAGCTGCTATAAACACTTGTGTACACGTTTTTGAATGAACACAGGTCTTCATTTCTCTGCAATAAATGCCCAGGAAGGCACCTGCTGGGTCCTACAGTAGTTGCATATATAGTTTTTCAAGAACTGGACGAACTATTTTTCAGGATAGACACACCATTTTAGATTCCTTAGGGATCCTCTAAGTCCACTCCCTGAATTTGGAAACTGAGAAGACTGAAATCGGAGGAGAGAGGGTATGTCCTGCTCGCAGGCCGCTCTGAGGCCAGGACCCTGAAAAGGGACTCCATCCCCCTTGTCCCTCACCACACCCAAGCTAACAGGAAGGAGGAGGGGCAGTGCAAGGGCCCTGAGGATGTGGTGGAGGGAGGATGTGGTGGAGGGAGCTGGAGGTCACCCACAGAAGCTCTATGAAGGAAGAGCAAGGCCCACAGCTGAGGGTTGGGGTGGTGTGAGAACACTAGAAAATGCCTGTTGCAGCCAGTGAGCCGGCAAAGTGAGCTGAGCCACAAGGTGGCACTGCTGAGCAGGATGGAGGCCCAGGTGAGGTCGGGACCAAGGCCAGGATAGAAAGGTTTCAGTGCGGGGGCCCCCCTTACTTAGCTGTGTGGTGTGGGCACACAACCGACCTTCTCTGAGTCCACACCTCCATAAACTCAGGCTGTCATTGTACCTGCATCTTGGGTTGTTGGGAGGTTTCAGTGAGCTAATTTGTGTAAAACACTTGCCTACCCTCAACAAGTTTTAGGTACTCTGAGAACAACAGGGTGGATGAAGATGGGCTCCACGAAGATGATGCTGATGATGCGGGACCTGGTCTAGCAAGGGCTATCGGGGGCCCACCTGGCAGGGAGAAACCACCCCCACAATGGACATCCAGAACGACTTCCACCTCCGCCTTCACAGGGAGCAGCCGAAAAGAAACCCAGCTAGCACTTCTGTCTTCGCTGTCTCACAATCAGCTGGACTCTCAACAAGCAAAATAAAGAAAATTCCCCCTTGTTTTTGTTCACATATTAAAAGCCAATAATGAAGACCTGCAAATTTCTAGAAAAGATAAAACCCCAAGAAGTCAATATTGGAAAAAGTATAGATCCCTGCCATTTGCCGTCACCACCCACTCCTCCTCCACCACACACACACCACACACAAACACACACACCACACAAATACACTCATATAACACACACACGGACCACACACACACATTCATATACCACACACGAACACACCACACACACTCATACACCACACACAAACATAAGACACACACACCATACACCACACACTACACATAACCACACCCCCCCACACCCCCACACATACTTGAACACAGTGGGAAGAATCGCCACACATAAGTATATTCAGCAGTATATTAGTTGTTATTAGGGGCCGTCCAGTCGGTTCCAACTCATAGTGACCCTGTGTACAACAGAACGAAATACTGCCCAGTTCTGCACCATCCTCACAATCATTGCTGCCTATGCTTGAGCCCACTGTTGTAGCCCTGTGTCAATCCATCTCACCGAGGGTCTTCCTCTCTGTCGGTGAACCTCTACCAAGCATGATGTCCTTCTCCAGGGACTGGTCCCGCCTGATAACATGTCCCAAGTACATGAGCCAAAGTCTCCTCATCCTCCCTTCTAAGGAGCATTCTGGTTGTACTTCTCCCAAGACAGGTTTGTTCATTCTTCTGGCAGCCCATGGTCTATTCAACATTCTTCGCCAGTACCACAATTCACAGGCATCAATTCTTCTCTGGTCTTCCTCATTCATTTTCCAGCTTTCACATGCATACGAAGTGATTGAAAATACCATGGCTTGGATCACACGCACCTTAGTCCTCAAGGCGACAACCTTGTTTTTTAATACTTTAAAGAGGTCTTTTGCAGCAGATTTGCCCAGTGCAATATGTCATTTGATTTCTAGACTGCTGCTTCCATGGCTGTTGATTGTGGATCCAAGTAAAATGAAATCCTTGACAACTTCAATCTTTTCTCTGTTTATCATCATGTTGCTCATTGGTCCAGCTGTGAGGATTTTTGTTTTCTTTATGTTGAGGTGCAATCCATACTGAAGGCTGTGGTCTTTGATCTTCATCAGTAAGAGCTTCAAGTCCTCTTCACTTTCAGCAGGCAGGGTTGGGTCATCACAACCATCAGTAGTATAGAGCCAGGGACTCATTCTGAGGCATCAGAATGAACGTTACTGTTGTCGTTAGGTGCCCTCCAGTCGGTTCCAGCTCACAGTCACCCCATATGACAGAGTGGAGCTGCCCCCACAGGATTGCCAGCACTGCAATCATTATGGAAACAGACTGCCACATCTTTCTCCTGTGGAGCAGCTGGTGGGTTCAAACTGCCAACCTTCCAGTTAGCAGCCGAGCACTTAACTGCTGCACCACCAGAGCTCCTTATCAGAATAAACAATACCATATAAGACAAATGTCCTGCTTCCTATGGAAGCAAAAATTAAAGGCTTAATTCATAGTCTCAAATAGATTCGAGAGATTATTTCATCTAACGCAGGAGCTCAGCAAAACTGGATTTCAGATAAAAACACAATCATTTCATTTTAGAAAGCAGGAGAAACCAGATGACAGCTGCATTTGCCCTTCAGCTGGCAATGGCACTGGCAATAATCTGTCCGAAGGCAGGGTGCACAAGGTCAGAGCGCGCCTGGGATGAGGCAGTGGCCCGTTTTGATTTCTGAACCATGTAAATGTATAACATGATTACATCAAACGTCAAAACAGCAGTCCCCAAAATGGAAAACTGAAATGAGTGAACCTGACTGTACAGCAAATTAGTGACATAACCACAGACAGAAGATAACTGACAGGACAGCAGCTGGCGTGGGTTTGATCTCAACTGAAATCCCAAGGGTCACTGGTGTTGCTGTGGCCAGGGGAAGCACCAGGGCAGGACCTGTTTGTAGGTAATGGGGTCTGCGTGCCCTGCGGAGGCAGCTGCCACTGCCCTGCTGGTTCATCCTCCAGAGGCTGGTTCAGAGGCAGCAGCGGCCCGTTCTGCTCCCGGGCAGCAAATCCTACACCTGAAATCTGGAAGGCTTAGCAGTCCCTGGTAGCACAATGGTTAGGCACTTAGCTGCTAACCAAAAGGTGGGGTTCAAATCCACCAGTGGCTCCACAGGGCAAAAGAATCTGCTCCCATAAAAATTAGACCTGCAGCCATCAAGTCAATCCCTAGCAACCCCATAGGACAGAGTAGAACTGCCCCATAGGGCTTTCCAGGCCATAATCTTTATGGAACCAGATCTCCAGTCTTCCTCTCACAGAGCTGATGGGAAGGCTCGAACTACCAACCTTTTGGTTAGCAGTCGAGTACTTAACCACTGCACCACCAGGCTCCTTCCATACAAACTGCAGCCTAGGAGACCCTATGAGGCAGTTCTTCTCTGTCCTGCGGGGTCACTAGGAGTCAGAATCGACTCGACAGTACACAGTGCAAACAGTTAAGAAGCACCGGACTACCTGCTAAAAGGTCGGCAGTTCAAACCCACCCAGAGGCTCCTGGGAAGACAGGCCTGGCGATCTTCTTTTGAAAGGTCACAGCCCTGAAAACCCCAGGGAGCAGAGTTCTACCCTGCACACATGAGGTCACCATGAGATGGAATCCACTCAACAACATGGACTTTGCTGTTAGTGGTTGCTTTCAATCTGTCAACATTCTGGTTTTTAACTATGGATGATGAAAACCTACATTAATGGAAAAGAAAGCTGCGACCTTTTGTTAAATCACTATTGGGAACGGCTGTTAAGGAAAGCTCACGTTGCCAGCACCGTAGACTCGGAGTATAAACCTACAGTGGTAATTTCTGTCACTAATAGTGGCTGTGTTGCCAGAATATGAACTGAAGATATCAGAGAGCTGCTGACGGCACCGTAATTCAGTCTGTTAGCCATAGCACAGGTGGTCACTACCTGTTCCAACCAGGCCTGACCCCTCACCTTCTCTTTTTTACCTTCAGCAGGACAATGTCGATGGCTGAGCTTCTGCCCACTGGCCTTTTTGGGTGGTCTCTCCAGATTCACGGTATGCTGAGTCACACAATTAAAAAAAAAAGCTGTTTGTCAAATTTTGGATCAGGATAATTTTTACTCTAAGACTTTCTTATTGTTTTGTCATGGTAATATAGATAAAAAATTTGCCAACTCAGCATTTTTTTACATGAACAATCCAGTGACTTTGACTTTGTCCATCATGTTGTGTGACCATCATCACTATCTATTTCCTGATTATTCTACCACTGTAAACAGAAGCTCAGTGACCCTAAGCTAAGACTCCCCTCTTCCCCCTCCTGCCTCTGGTAACCACTAATAAACGTCGGTCTCTAGACACCTGCTTATTCCATGTAAGTGGGACCACACAGAATTTGTTCTTTTGTGACTGGGTTATTTCAGTCAGCATCATGTTCCCAAGGTTCACCCATGTTGCAGCATCATCGGGATTTCACTTCTCAGCATTAAGACGTTTGACATTTTGTTTTCCCATACATATAACAAAAGATGGCTCCCTAGAACCCTGGCTGGGAGTGAAGTTGTGGTGTGCAGTTGGTGTGTGCGTGCCCATCCCCCAAAATCTAAGAGCGAGGAGGCGGGGCCGAGGTGGTAGAGCAGTCAGATGCTTCTTGTGGTCCCTCTTACAACAAAGACAGGAAAAAACAAGTGAATTGATTATAAATGACAATCTAGGAGACCTGAACATCAAAGACAAAGTTAAGGAGTCGGACTGAGCAGCAGGGAGAGAGAGACAGTTCAGAAACAGCGAGGAGGTGCCAGACCTGACATGGTCAGCACCGTTCAGGCTGGGGCCTTTGGCTCACGCAGCCTGGGGCAACCAGTAGTGCTCAGGATGTGTTTTCCACACTGGGAGAAACTGAGCAGCAGAGAGTCTGCCCAAGCCTCCAGAACCAGGGAAAAGAGGCATCGAATCTGTGAAAGTTAAGTGCAAGCATCTAACCTACCATGTGGGACCAAAAATCCCTTGCCCCCCTGGGACGTACCTCTCGCCCATTTACCTGCCCCCTCCAGCTCTGTTCAAGTCCCAGTCCAGCTTCAGCAGTTGCCACGACCCCTGGTCCAGAAGTGGGACTCGTCACGTACCCCAAACCATTCTCCCTGCTTTGGAGAGGGAACAAATGAACAAACAGGAAGAAATAATCTGCCAGCTCCCCTAAGCCAGGAACTCCAGGCAGGCACAGCACCTTTGCCTGGACACAGGCATAAGGGGTCCACAGACTCTGAATACCTTTCACCCCTGCCTAGACCTGTGTGGGCCCATTTCAACAGCACAGGCCCTCATTGGCACAGTACAACAGGGTATATCCCTGAAGCCTATCTTCAACAGCAACAAGGGGGAGTGGCAGATTCATGACCTTTGACACCACCCTGCCCATTTAGCAGGGTTCTCAGCTACCCACATCAGGGGTTTGAGGACTGGTGGCTCTGCCCACTCAATTGGACAGGGATCTGAGGATAAGGGGTGCCTCCCAGTCCTTACAGCCAATAGCATTGGGTCAAAGTCTGACTGCAAAACTCACCCACCTAGGGAATAGGGACATGCCTTCCATCCAGGAACTCAGGGGCAGCCATCAGCCCCCTATCTTACTTAGCACATAACTCCGTACCGTAGCCAGATACCTGTGCCTACTCCAATCATCCCTACTTAGCCCTGGCTGTCTGGGACGGTAGGTGAGAGACTGCACCATACAGCCAGTGACTGACGACCTGGACACCTGAGCTGAATCCACATAAGACAAGTAAACAGACTCCTAGGCTAATATACCTAGTAACAGCTCCAATCACCTGGTGAAAGGACGTGAGAGGTTCAAAGAAGCCAATAATCAAAGTATCTCATATGCCCAGCCTATTTGGGCATATCAAAACGAAACAAAACAAGAAGCTAGAACACAGTAAGCAAACAAAATAAATATAATAACTTATTGATGACTCAGATACAACAGTCAATTATCAAATCACATACAGGCAGACCATGATGGCTTCAGCAAGTGACCAAAACAAAGAAACCTCCTGGAGGAAGAGAAATTCTAGGAATTACTAGAGGTAGAATTCAAAAGATTAATATATTGAGCTCTACAAGAGATCAGAAAGGAGATCAGGCAAATTGCAGACCAAGCCAAGGAACACACAGACAAAGCAATAGAGGAACTTAAGGTTATACAAGAGCTAAATGACAAATTTAACAGGCTGCAAGAATCCATAGAGAGACAGCAAATAGAAATCCAAAAGATTAACAAAATTTCAGAGTTAGGCAACTCAACAGAAAGTCATAGGAGTAGAATTGAGGCAATGGAAGTCAGAATCAGTGAGACTGAAGATAAAGCACTTGACACCAAGCTATTTAAGAAAAAAATCACATAAAAAACTTTTTAAAAATTAAGAAAGTTTAAGAATTATGTGGGACTTTATCAAGAGGAATAGCCTACGAGTGATTAGAGTACCAGACAGGGAGGGATAACAGAAAATACAGAGAGCTGTTGAAGATGAGAAGATATCTATCCAAGAAGCTCACTGAACCCCACACGGGGCAGATCCCAAAAGAAAGTCACCAAGGCATATTATAATCAAACTTGCCAAAACCAAAGATAGAGAATTTTAAGAGTAACTAGGGTTAAATGAAAAGTCACCTACAAAGGAGAGTCAATGAGACTAAACTCTGATTACTCAGCAGAAACCATGCAAGCAACAAGGCAATGGGATGACATATATAAAGCCTTGAAGGAAAAAAATTGCCAGCCAAGAATCATATACCCAGCAAAACCATCTCTCAAATATGATGGTGAAATTAGGGCATTCCCAGACAAACAGAAGTTTGGGGAATTTTTAAAAACCAAACCAAAATTACAAGAAATACTAAAGGGAGTACTCTGGTTAGAAAATTGATAATATCAGACAACAAACCAAGACTAGAACACAGGACAGAGCAACCAGATATGAACCCACTTAAGGAAATAACAAAAATAAATCAAAGCTAAAACACTGAAAATAGGGAAACAGACACATGAATATGTAAAAGATGAAAACATTAAAAAAAAAAAAAGAGGGACTAAAAAATGTAATCATAGACCTTTCACATATGGAGAGGAAGTCAAGGCGATATAAAGAAATAAAAGGTTGGTTTAAACGTAGAAAAATAGAGGTAAATATTAAGGTAACAACAAAGGAAACTAACAATTCTACTCATCAAAATAGGAAAGAAGAAAAACATAAAGACTCAGCAAATACAAAATTAACAACAATGAAAAGGATGAAAACACATAAAGGAAAATGACTCAGCACATAAAACTAAGTGGGACAAAGAAACCGTCACAACACACACACACACACACAAAGTATGCCAAATGACAGCACTAAGATAATTATGTTGAACGCAAATGGACTAAATGCACCAATAAAGAGACAGAGAGTGGCGGAATGGATTAAAAAAACACAATCTGTCTATATGTTGCCTACAAGAGACACACCTTAAAGACACAAAATAAAACTTAAAGGGTAGAAAAAATATATATCAAGCAAACAACAATCAAAAAAGAGCAGGAGTGGCAATATTAATCTCTGACAAAATTGACTTTAATGCAAAATCCACCACAAAGGATAAGGAAGGACACTATACAATGATTAAAGGGTCAATACACCAGAAGCACACAACCAAAATAAATATTTACACACCCAACAACAGGGCTCCAAAATATGTAAAACAAACTCTAACAGCATTGAAGAGAGAAATAGACAGCTCCACAATAACAGTAGGAGACTTCAACACACCACTTTCAGTAAAGGATAGTTTAACACCCAGAAAGAAGCTCAATAAAGACACGGAAGATCTAAATGCCACAATCAACCAACTCGATCTCACAGACATATACAGAACACTACACCCAACAACAACCAAGTATATTTTCTTTTCCAACACACATGGAACATTCTCCAGAATAGACTGTGTATTAGGCCACAAAGCAAGCCTTAACAGAATCCAAAACACCAAAATATTACAAAGCATCTTTTCTGACCATAAAGCCATAAAAGTAGAAATCAATAACAGATAAAGCAAGGGGAAAAAAAAAATGAAATAAATGGAAATTGAACAACACCCTGCTCAAAAACTACAGGGTTATAGGAGAAATTAAGGACAGCATAAAGAAATTCATAGAATAAATGAGAATGAAAACACATCTCACCGGGACCTTTGGGACACAGCAAAAGCAGTGCTTAGAGGTCAATTTATAGCAACAAATGCACACATCCAAAACGAAGACACAGCCAAAATCAAAATATTAACCCTACAACTCAAACAAATAGAAAGAGAGCAGCAAAAGAAGCCCACAGGCACCAGAAGAAAAGAAATAATAAAAATTAGAGCAGAAATAAATGAAATGGAGAACAGAAAAATAATTGGGTTACCAAGACCAAAAGCTGGTTCTTTGAAAAGGTCAATAAAATTGATAAACCTTTGGACAAACTGACAAAAGAAAAACAGGAGAGGAAGCAAATAACCCAAATAAGAAATGAGATGGGCGATATCACATCAGATTCAAGTGAAATTAAAAGAATCATAACAGAATACTATGAAAAATGTACTTCAACAAATTTGAAAACCTAAAGGAAATGTACAAATTTCCAGAAGCACACTACCTACCTAAACTAACACAAACCGAAGTAGAACAACTAAATAAACCTGTAACAATAGAAGAGATTGAAGAGGTAAAAAAAAAAAAAAAAAAACTCCCAACAAATAAAAGCCCTGGCCCTGCAGACTTCACTGGAGAGTTCTACCAAACTTTCAGAGAAGAGTTAACACCACTACCACTAAAGATATTTCAGAGCATAGAAAAGGATGGAATACTCCCAAACTCATTCTATGAAGCCAGCATGACCCTGATCCAAAACCAGGTAAAGACACCAAAAAAAAAGAAAATTATAGACCTACATCCCTCATGAACTTAGACAGAAAAATCCTCAACAACAGAATTCAACAACATATCAAAAAAACAATTCACCATGACCAAGTGGGATTCACACAGGTATGAAGGGATAGTTCAACATTAGAAAAACAATCAATGTAATCCATCACATAAATAAAACAAAAGAACAACATGATCTTATCAATTGACGCAGAAAAGGCATTGGATAAAGTTCAACACTCATTCATGATAAAAACTCTCAGCAAAATAGGAATAGAAGGAAAATTCCTCAACATAATAAAGGGCATTTATACAAAGCCAACATCATCCTAAATGGAGACCGTCTGAAAGCATTCCCCTTGAGAACGGGAACCAGGCAAGGATGCCCTTTATCACCGCTCTTATTCAATATTGTGCCGGAGGTCCTAGCCTGCGCAATTAGGTTAGATAAAGAAATAAAGGGCATCCAAATTGGTAAGGAAGAAGTAAAAGTATTCCTATTTGGAGATGATATGATCTTATACACAGAAAACCCTAAAGAATCCACAAGAAAACTACTGGAACTAATAGAAGATTTCAGCAAAGTATCAGGATAGAACACACAAAAATCCGTTGGATTCCTCCACACCAACAAAGAGAACTTCAAAGAGGAAATCACCTAATCAATACCATTTACAATAGCTCCCAAGAAGATAAAATACCTAGGAATAAATCTAACCAGAGACGTAAAAAGATCTGTACAAAGAAACCTACAAGACACTACTGCAAGAAACCAAGAGAGACCTACATAAGTGGAAAAACATTTCTTGCTCATGGATAGGAAGGCTCGATATTGTAAAAATGTCTATTCCACCGAAAGCAATCTACAGATACAACGCAATCCCAATAGGTCACCCCGGAGGCCCAGCCTCTCTTCCCAGTTCTTTGCCTTTTCTTTCCCAGAAAGCACTCTGGAGCTGGTCATCGGCTCCTCCGGGGCTTTGGGGATCTGGGTGGGGAGGATGGAAGGAAGGGAGGGAGTCCCAGCCAGGATTTGTCAAAGGCATTTGGAAACCCCGCTAAAGGGCCAATCAGAACAAGGTCACAGAAAACATTTTTCCTTCCTGATTTTGCCCTTCCTGCTCCCTGTCTCTCTCCCACTGGCAGTTACCACGTCTTCCTGAGGTTAGCCAGATATTCTTTTCTAAAATTGAGATGCAATTCACATGCCATAGAAGTCACATTTTAAAGTACAAAACTCTATGGGTTTTAATATATTCACAGGTTGTGCACCATCACCACTATCTTGCCCCCAGAACGTTGTCATCACCCCAAAAACGAAGCCCCATCCCATTAAGTCTCTCCCCTCCCCCGCAAATCCTGCCCCTGGTAACTGCTCACCTACTTTCTGTCTCTACGAATATGCCTATTCTGGAATCAGACTATATGTGGCCTTTTGTGTTTGTCTTCTTTCACTCAGCACAATGTTTTTGAGGTTCATCCATGTCGTAGCATGTATCAGGGCGTCATTCCTTCTCATGGATGAAAAATATTCTATTTTATGGATATACTGCATTCTGTTTATCCATTCCTAGGTTTACGGGCGTTTGGATTGTTTCCACCTTTTGGCTATCATGAATAATGCTGTTATGAATATTTATGTACAAGCTTTTGTGTGGACAAGTGTTCTCATTTCTCCTGGGTATACACCTAGGAGTGGAATTTCTGTGTCACATGGTAGCTCCATGTGTAAAATCCTGGGGAGCCCCTAAACTGTTTCCCAAAGCACCTACGCCGTCCTGCGTCTCCACCAGCAGATTCTCAGGGGTCCCGTTTGCCCACGTCCTCGCCAACACTTACTATCATCGGTCTTTTTTATCATAACCATTCTAGTGAGTATGAAGTGGTATCGCACAGTGGTCAAGACAGACTTTTATGTCAAGTATGGTTAACATAACATGGTTCTTTCTCTGGGCCCAAACTTCCAATATTTATGCTTTTCACAGACCCTGGACACAGTCACTAGTTGTACAGCCCACAGCTGTACCTAACACGTATGCTCTTTACAGCTCAGGTAGTTCAGCTGTACTTACACTGTTTTGTGTGTGTTTCTCCTCCCACACCCCAGATCGTCTCCCATCATGAGTGACTTTGTCCACCTGCCCCTTTGACCATCTACTTGTCCCTTTGACCATTTTCCCAGGGCCTCGTAGAATACTGCCTACTCATCAGGTGCTTCTAGAATGCTAGGGACTTTGGGAATGGTGGTTTCCAGAAGAGCTTAGTTAACTAACTGACCTTTACAGGCCCCAGGCTGCTCACCTTGAAGGTAACAGTCTGTGTGGCCAAGAACCTGAGGTGAAGACAACGCGAGTGTGTGTTAAGTGTAAGCAACCAGTGCGGACACCACCACCATGAGCATTCCTGGTGCTGGGGGCGGGGGGTGCTCCGCCACCATCTCTACGGTGCTGCCACTGTGCCCCACTGCCTCCCCACTCACCAGGTGCCAGCCACAGTGGCATCCTGCCAGCTCTGCCATGGGAGGGACATCTCAGCTGGCGGCTGCTCCTGGTCTGTGCCATTCCTCCCTTCTCTTTCTTCAAATATTGCTCAAACACCACCTTCCCCATGGGGACTCTGTTGAACGGCCTTTCTGAACAGCAGCCCTTACCCAGCCCCTCATCTGCACCCCACTCCATTTCACTTTTCTCCAGGCTGCCTGTTGCTTTCTAGCAGACTCCACAGCTGGCTTCTTTCTCTGGCTTCCTGGCGGTCTCCCTCCATGAGGGTTGTGCTCCATAAGGCCAGGGATTTTCTTTGTTTTATTCACTACTTACGTCCCACCACCCAGAACACCGCTTGGCACATATTGATGCTCGATAAATACTTGTTGCACTGAGTGTTTATCACGCTGGTCAGAGGAGGACAGAATAACAAAAGAGCTGATAAAAATCATGGTCACTCTGATGATATTTCTAATCCCAACAGAGGCAAAAATAAGAGGTACTAGTGTCCAGTGGGTGGTGCAAACAGTCAATGCGTTCACCTGCTAACCAGAAGGTTGGAGGTTCGAGTCTACCTACAGGTGCCTCGGAAGAAAGGCCTGGTGATCTACGTCTGAAAAACAGCCATTGAAAATCCTGTGGCGCACAGTTCTCTGACACACACGGAAGTCAGAGTCAACGTCATAGCAGCTGGTAGCGTCGACTAGCTTCCCATTCAAGTAAGCCAGCAATGCACTTATAATATTTTCAATAAAACTGTTTTAAATGTGATAAAGAAACGATACTGTTGAAATTCCTCCACGTACACTTGACTCTGTGCTTTTAAAGCCATTATTCAGAATACTTGAGATCTCAATAAACACCTTCCTAACAAGCCTTTTTTTTTTTTTTAACACGTCTTTGGCTTTTCCATGGTTACAGAAATGGGAGAAATCTTAGGACAGGGGAGGATGGGAAAAGTCACGCCAGATCACAATCAGCATGTATACCTGAACCCTCCATTTAAGGAGCAGTGATGCCGTCAATGATGCCACAAAGGGGTGTAACAAGAAACCATCGCAATCACATTAAAACCAAACAGTTCTTCATAGCACTGCATCAGAACGTGACTAACGCAAGCGTGACCCAGCATTCCGGGATCTCGGTCAATACCTGCACAACGCTCACACGCCAGCTGCTGAAGACAGAACTCCCCTTTGAAAGCCTGAGCCTTCAATACCCACCACGCTAAATATACACCGCTGTTTGACAAGGAACAGCATGGCAGCTGAGATCTGGCCATACTCACGTCTGAAACTCATCATTGCTATCTACTTCGCCAGGGGAGAAACACTGCAAAAATTATAGCATGTTCTGGGTCAAATTCTGCCCTGAGAGGTGGACGCCACTAACTGAAGGAAGGAGAACCTAAAATCTGAAGTTCTGAGGAAAAAAAAAATTTTTTTTTTAACAGCCCAAATCAAGAAGTAGGCAATTCCAGTGGTTTGCTAATTACCACCGTCTCCTGTGGAGACAGGGAGACCTGGGGACCTAGAGATGAAGTTAAAATGGTTGCCACCCTACAGACAGTGCTCAAGGTACCCGTCACTTCTACAGGAATGATGGCCAAGGTGTCAGAACAAAAGAACCACCAACTGACTCCTCCTGCTGATGACAGACATACAAAGGGACCATTTATGGGAGCACCGGAATGTTCTTGACATTTCAACCTCCAACAATAGGGATGTGTTCTAACAGGTTTATTTAATAATGGAGTTGTTACCTGTTAAATTACGCAAAGGTTTCTTAAGGTTTGTTTGTTTGTGGCCTATACTAGTCTTGGGATAAGGAGCCCTAGTTGGCACAATGGTTAAGTGCTCAGCTGCTAACTGAAAGGCCAGCGGTTCAAACCCACCCAGCAAGCCTGCGGGAGAAAGAACTAGCAATCTGCTTCTGTAAAGCTTACAGCCTCGAAAGCCCTATGGGGAAGTTCTACTCTGTCTCATGGGGTTGCTGTGAGCCGAAACTAGACTCAGTGACACCCAAAAACAATCTTTGGATAATAAGATTTGAAAGTTTATTGCCCGCTATGTATGTCCCCCGCCGCCCATCTGTCAGTTTGTCATACTGTGATCCTTTCTGTGTTGCTGTGATGCTGGAAGCTTTGCCACCGGTACTTCAAATATCAGCAGGGTCACCCATGGTGGACAGGTTTCAGTGAAGCTCCCAGACTAAGACAGACTAGGTGGGAAGAAAGACCTAGTGATACACTTCCCAAAAAACTGGCCAGAGAAGGCCTTAGAATTAGCAGCAGAACACTGTCTCACACAGTCCTGGAAGATGAGCCCCTCAGGCTGGAAGGCACTCAAAAGATAACTGGAGAACAGCTGCCTCCTCAAAGGAAAGTCGATCTTAACGACGTGGATGGAGTCAAGCTTTTGGGACCTTCATTTGCTGACGTGGCACAACTCAAAGGGAGAAAAAACAGTGGCAAACATCCACTAATAATCAGAATGTGGAATGTATGAAGTATGAATCTCAGAAAATTGGAACTCTTCAAAAAGAAGATAGATAACCTAGGCATTAATTAGTGAGCTGAAATGGACTGGTATTGGCCATTTGGAATCAGACAAAAATATGCTCTAATATGTTGGGAATGACAAAATGAAGAGGAATGACATCACATTCACCACCAAAAAGAACATTTCAAGATTTGGTATCCTTTTACCACACTTACTCGATCTGTATGCTCAGCAAATAATCTGAGAAGCTGAACGATATGAAGAATGGGGCATCAGGATTGGAGGAAGACTCACCAATAACCTGCATTATGTAGATGACACAACCTTGCTTTCAGAAAGCAAAGAGGACGTGAAGTACTTATTGACGAAGAACAAAGACCTTCAGTATGGATTACACCTCAACATAAAGAAAACAAAAATCCTCACAACTGGACCAATAATGTCATGATAAATGGAGAAAAGATTGAAGTTGTCAAGGATCTCATTTTACTTGGATCCACAATCAACGCCCATGGAAGCAGCAGTCAAAAAATCAAACAATGTATTACATTGGGAAAATCTGTTGCAAAAGGCCTCTTTAAAGTGCTAAAAAGCAAAGATGTCACTTTGAGGACTAAGGTGTGCCTGACTCAAGCCATGGTATTTTCAATCACTTCATATGCATGTGAAAGCTAGACAATGAATAAGGAAGACCAAAGAATAACTGATGCCTTTGAATTACGGTGTTGGCAAAGAATATTGAATATACCATAGACTACCAGAAGAATGAACAAATCTGTCTCGGAAGAAGTACAGCCAGAATGCTCCTTAGAAGTGAGGATGGCGACACTTTATCTCACATACTTTGCTCCTGTTATCAGGAGGGACCAGTCCCTGAAGAAGAATATCATGCTTGGTAAAGTAGAAGGTCAGCAAAAAAGAGGAAGACTCTCAACAAGATGGATTGACACAGTGGCTGCAACAATGGGCACAAGCATAACTATTGTGAGGATGGCACAGGACTGGGCAGTGTTTTGTTCTGTTGTACATGAGGTCGCTTTGGGTCAGAAGCAACTCGATGGCACCTACCAACAACAATACCGGCGTGAGTCAGCATGAGTTAGCAACAATCATCCAATCAAAATAAGCCAGCTTAACATTCAGTGACCCAACTTTCCCAAAAGAGGGCAAGATACACCGTCACCTAAACTATAAAAGGCCTCACTGTAACTCAAGCCCCTTGTCCCCTGTAGCTTTGGGCCTGGATGTTCCCTGTTTGCCTGAAAAGCTAATAAAATGTCCTACAGTCCCTTTGGTAGCAAACACTGCCTTGATTCAGCAAATAAAATTTCCAATCCCACATATTAACCAATGCTTCAATCTTCACTCCAAGACAAGCCACCCTGCCACGTCTCCTCCCTGGGGTCTTCAGAAACTGCCGCCTGGGGACAGAGGGTGGGTGTGTCTGCTGCTCCTTCTCCCTCACTCCCTTTCCTGTCACCTCTTCTCTTCTCACCAGCTGCTCTGTGTGACCCTCTCAGCTGGTAGCACCCAGAGGAGGAAGGAGAGACAAGTTCTTTCTTGACTCACGCTGTAGTACAGAACCCTGTTTTCTCACCTTGTGGACCCTGTTCCCTCGGGCCCCGGTGGGCCCTCTGGTGACCTCTCTGCTGGCCCTTTGGAATGCGGCTTCCATGATGTACGAGGGGCCCTCTGTTCCTCCAGCTGCATAGACGGGTCAACATGGCCTGTGTGTGTCAGCTCCGGGTTGTTCTTCCCAGAATGTGACATCACCATCTCCAGGGGCTTTTGTAACTGGCTCCTGGAACACTCTGCTCCTGCAACCCGCAGCCTGTGGGTTTGTGACGCTCAGGTTTGGGGGGCTGTGCAGGCCTTTCAGAGCAGAGGAAGAGGGCATCTGACTCCATGTAGGGGTGACTTCAGCCCAAGGCTTCTAACCTGTTCATTCTGGTTTGAACCCCTCCTGATAATCTACATTTCTAACAAGTTCCCTGGTGAGAATTTGCATTTCCACCCCAGATACACTGAGTCAGAGCCTACAAGTTAATGAGATTCCCCAGATGATTCTTACATATAACTTTCTGCTTCAGCCCCAAGTCCTCAGACCCACTCTAGACCTTCCTGTAGGGGCTGGGACGGTGAGGGGACAGGGCAGGGACTGGGGTGCAGGTGAGGAGAAGTGACAGAGCATTAGAGCTGAAAAGAGCCTGAGGAATCATCTGTCTTCATAGATTATGAAAGTGACCAGCCCAAGGTCACACAGTTTGTGAGGACTAGTGGCATATATGCTACTAAAACCCACACCTGCTGACTAGGGCTAATTCCAGGACTCCACAAGTGGCAGACAAAGACAGACTAGGAAGAGGGGCCTGGCTATCTACCTCCAAAAATCAGCCAAAGAAAGCCCTATGGATCGCAACAGAGTATTGCCCAAAACTTTCACCTAACGCACGATTTTAAAAAAAAGAACACTGGAAGATGGGCACCCTAGGGCACTCAAAATACGCAGTGGCCACAACAATGGACTGGACCACACCAACAATCGTGAAGATGGTACAGGACCTGGTAGCGTGTTGTTCTGGTGTACATGGGGTCACCGTGAGTCGGAGCTGACTCAATGGCAACAAAGAACAATACAAGTGGCAAATAAAATAAAAAGAAGCTACCGTTTCTCTTGCCACTCTCAACACTTCCTCCTTCCCTCTTCTCATTCTCATACATTCACCCTCACATTCTGCGCACTCACCCCTGGAAATTGTACCCCCGTTTGTGCTGGCATTCACCAAGCTTTAATATAGCTTTGGATTCTTCAGCCTGGGTAAGGTATTCACGGGTATCACGTAATTAAGTTTGATATTTCACAAACACAAAAAAAAACTGACATGGTACCAGTAACGAGTTGTGATTGTATTCAAATAAAAATTAGTATTTTGTCATTAAGAATAACAGCTTCAGAAGCAGAAAGGAATTGACGTTTCACGCCTTAGATTGCTCACCCAACACCATGTCCCACTCAAGCACGCCCCTCGCAAGCCTGTGGAGCTCTAGACTTGTGGGCTCCAGACTGCCCTGACCTGCCACAAACTTTTTCCCATCCAAGTCTGACCTTATTAGAGATCTGGCCTATGTAAATAAAATACCAGTTGTCATCTGACTCACAGCGACCCCATGTGTGTCAGAGTAGAACTGTGCCCCAAACACCAGAGCGAGCTCCCGGGACCAGGCTGCTATCATGGCGCCAAGGGAAGTTAACTGGACGAAACTGGGATTCCGCTATGACAGGAGACGCCAGGAGGAATGGAAACTATCAGAAGGCAGGAGACCTGGCTTTCCATTTGCCCTGTGGTCTTGTATTAACTGTGACATTGGGAAGTCACTTAAGTCCAAGGTCACTCACCTAAATAAAAAGTAGAAAAACAAGAATTCTAACCCAGGTGGATCTGACTCCATGTCCACATTTTTAGCACTCTAAAGTGCTTCCTGGGGCTCTGGTGACGCAGTGGTTGAGAGCTCACCTGCTAACCAAAAACTCAACAGTTCATATCCACCAGCCGCTCCTTGGAAACCCTATAGGGCAGTTCTACTCTGTCCTGTAGCATTGCTATGAGCCGGAATCGATTCGATGGCAATGGGTTTGGAGCCCTGGTGACCAGTGGTTAAGAACTATGGCTGCTAACGAAAAAGTCGACAGTTCAAATCCACCAGCCACTCCTTGGAAACCCCATGGACAGTTCTACTCTGTCCTACAGCATCACTATGAGTTCCAATCAACTGGATGGCACACAACAACAAACCTCTCTTTAAAAAAAAACCAAACCCATTGCCAACCAGTTGATTCTGACTCACGGCAACCCTGTAAGACAGAGTAGAACTGCCCATAGGGTTTCCAAGACTGTAATCTTTATGGAAGTACACAGCCACATCTTCCTTCCACAGAGTGGCTAATGGGTTCACATTGCCAATCTTTCTGTTAGCAGCCAAGCACTTAACCACTGCGCCACCAAGGCTCCTTGCCTCCCTTTTGACCTTAATTATCTCATTTGCAAAATCAAGTCCGTAATGCCTTACCTGAAGGCAGGGAGTTCAAGTTAATATGTTGAGACCCTTATTGGCTACAAACTGCAGGGTGCTTACCCTACCCGTATGTTCAAAACTCCCTGAGCTACTTGCCTCTATTGGGTAAACTGAAGTGTGCAGGGGTGTGTGCGTGTAATTTCCAGCGTCTTGGAGAAGTTTCAACAATACTGAAAGCAAAGAGCAGCTTTCTCAAATTTCCACAGAGGGAATGCAGTTCCTGCAGGCCTCTTGGCATCCCTCCCATTACAGGTAGATGTCCCTGTCCTGGGGTCTGCATTCCCAAGGCTCCACCTTCAGAAACGAGGAGGGGAGAAAACGAGACAGGCATGGACTAAGTTGGTGTGCCTGATAGCTTTAAACAGCTTGCCCTGAAACTCGGCGTGGTGGGGAGGTGCAGGAAGTAAGGTGTTAATCGGTGGTTCCCAGCACTGGCAGCACAGTGGGGTCACTGAGGGGCCTCCTAAAAAAGATCAGCACCTCCTCCCAACGTTTGGATTCATTTGAGCCTTTTTTTCGTTTTTGTTTTTTTTAAACTAACCAGCGGCAGCCAGGGTTGAACATGGCTCACTCCCCCAGACACAGTAGCTGTTAACTTAGCTGGGAGGAGGCAAATCGGTTAATGGCCACCGCCATTTAAGGATCATTTTAGTCCTCTGTTACTTCTGCAAACACACACACAAAAAAAACAACCCAGATACAAACAAACAAAATCCCTATCAAACCGGCCCCGGCGGCTGCGTCGGCATTTTCCGGGCCTTAAACACCCACGAGAAACACTCACAGGAGCGGCCGCTCCCGATCCTGCACTTTGCAGCCGCCTGGCCTCGGGCCCCCTTTCCTCCGATCTCCTGCAGGGTCCCCTCGGGTCTCCGGCCTTCCACCCTCCCGGGCCCTCCCCCGACTCGGGCCCTGGCCCCCGCTTCCCTGTGCGCTGCCCCGCCCGAGGTCCCGGGGTCCCGGCCCGCATTCCGGCAGCTCCCGGCCGACACTCACCGCGGGCTCCCCACCGGCGGCGGAGTCAGCGCGCTGCGAGAGACGCCGGCGCTCCGGCAACGCACGCGGCGCGCCCTGTGCGCTCCTGACGCCCCGTGCGCTCCTGACGCCCCGTGCTCACCTGACGCCCCGTGCGCTCCTGACGCCCCGTGCTCACCTGACGCCCCGTGCGCTCCTGACGCCCCGTGCGCTCCTGACGCCCCGTCCCACCTGACACCCCGTGAGCACCCGAGGCCCCATGCTCACTTGATACCCCGCCCCACCTGAAACCCCGTGCGCACCTGAAGCTTCCTCCAACCTGACGCCCCCCCCCTCGTCCGCACCTGACGGCCCGTCCATACCCAACGTCCCCCGACCGGACCAGGTGCCCCCCTGCCCGCACTGGACGCCTCACCTCCCGCACCCATCACCCCCCCCCCAGCCCGCACCCGGCGCCACTTCCCCGTCCAGTGTCACCCTTCCTGAGTTCGACGCTCCCCTCCCCGTCAGCACCCGACGTCCCCTCCCCACCCCGCCTTGTTCGCACCTGACAGCTTGGTTGGCACCCCATCCTGGCGCCCCATCCGCACCTGACACCCACCATCTGCAACCGACGCCTCAACCGGCACCTGGCGCCCCCAGCATCTGACTGCTCTCCCCACCACCGCACCTGCCTACCTTGGGCACTTAGGGCACGAAGTCGCACCAGATGCTCCCTGTCCGAACCTAGGAAGCAGGGCACTGTCCACATATGGCCTTTCAGTTCTCACCTCTTTTGTGATTTTTTTTTAGTTATGTTAATGAGGCCATGTGAGTGTAAGGCATATCCTAAACCTAACCAGCCCTGAGCTATAAAAAGAGCTTATACACAGAAGTAAGCACAGACTGGGGAAGATAGGTGGGGCTGGAAGATCCCCAAGGAACCAAGGAGTCAGGGCTACAGAAGCTGAGAGAGACAAGGACCTTCCCCCAAAGCCAACAGAGAGAGAGAGGGAGAGAAAATAAATTTCTGTTCTTTAAGACACTCATTTGTGGTATTTCTGTTACGGCAGCACTAGGAAACTAAGGCAGTGCTTAACTTGACCTTCAGCTCCCTAATTGACACATGGGCCTTGTCAGGGGACAGCCCCAGCAAGGGAAGACCCTCACTGTGCATCCTGGCAGATAATCCGAAGAACTGGCACGTAGCCCTTTCCAGACTCATGCGTTCAGGGAAACTTACTGACGTGGGCAAGCAGCCGCTCTCCAGTGGCAGCCGGCTGGAGTATTTTCGGCAACCACCTAGCAAGGGACACAGCTTATATACCATCCCAGCTAGGACCAAGGCTCATCGTTTTCTCCCATGTCCTTGGGCAGTCAGTGTTCCCAGGGACTTCACGTCCAGGCCCAGATGTTTTCCTTCTTGTTGCTAAGGCATTCCTCGGCCTTGGTCGCTGGCCCGGTCCTGCCACTCCTGGCCTTGTACCTTAGGCTGAGTCCATCCTGAATTCATCCCCAGCATGCTTCGGGGACGAGCAAGCTGCCTCCATTAGCAGGGGTCGCATATAGCTGAATGGCATTACCCTACAGTCCACCCCTGCATACCCTCCTAATGTCCTTATAATCTTACCGCCTCCTCTTCCACGATAGCCCTCAGACTTGGTATGATAGCCCTCTTACCTGGTAAGAGTCCCAATACCAACCAGAAGCCTGTCCGCCTGGCAGACGTGAGGGATTGCAGCCAGCTGGAGACGGGGTCAGCGGCATCATGTTTGATAGCAGAAATGTGTTACTGCAAGTCCTGCAGAGCCAAAGACACATTTTTAGAGGCATCAGGGCCATACATGCAACATTCAGTTTTTATCATGGCACAGGTGCCACCCTGGGTGGCGGTCAGGATGTCAAGGGCCATCCTACTCTGAAGGATGACCTTCTGTATTTGTTGAGTCTCCCCATTCAGAAGGGTGTTAGCCTACCTGGTTTGTTAAGTGCAGCTGTGGTGTGTCTGGCTAGCACCTCTACCTGGCACTCCACATCTATAGTGGTGGCCTGGGGCGAGAACAGGGACAAGGGGCAAAACCACCATGATGTGCGCTGATATCTGTGCTGGGCTGTACAGCTTGCCAATTGCTGGAACACGAGAGAGGGTGGTGTAAATATTAGCAGCTATGTACAGCTGCCCCCAGGTGCAGTGCCCCACCCAGTTGTAGGGCAGTTACGGCTACCCATGCAACCCACATGTTCAAAGCCAACCCTTGGGCAATGGTATGCCCCTGCCCATAGGCTTTGCTTTTGCTTCCCTAACCAACTACTGGCAACAACTAGCAGGGTTCTACCACACTGTTGTCAGGGGTCCAACCCATCACCCCGAGGGGACGAGAGGTATTAGTCCCATTCCGACACTCCCAGTAAAGGGGAACTTGGCTTTTTATAAGGACTTGCCTCCACTTGCAGTAGGGCACTGCTCATGACTTTCTCCAACATGCTGTACTTCTCGTTTCTCACCGCAAGTGGGACCAAAATCCCAGTGGCACTCTCTTGTTGTTTTGCCGTTGCCACAGGCCCTACCTGTACCCCTCAGGGTAACAGGCTACAGTCCAATTGGCACGGCTGACCTTGTATTAACACTCCTAAAGCCTATATTTGTTTTACAGCTATCTTCACCTGCTGGAAGGCCTCCTGTTCCTTTGTCTCTCAGTCCCACACTGCTTCTTTCTTTATACTCTGTCTCTCTTCTCACACCCTCACTTTCTAGAACTCTCCCCAGTTTCACCTGTCTCTCTCTCTCTCTAGTGTTCATCTCTAGCCCCCTGTATCACTTTCTCATCCAATCTTTTTGTTTCTCCCTCCTTCACTCTCCCTTCTTTTTTCTCTAACCTATACAGGGGCCATAGGGTTTGGGCTAAATGGGGTGTGAAGGGGTGCTAGTACCCCAGGAGCCTGACAACTGCCTGTAGTTTCTTCACAGTTTCTGGACATGGGTAGGCTTGGACTTCATCTATCACGGCTTCAGGCATCACTTGCGTCTTACCTGACCAGATAACACCCAAGTACTTGACCAACAAACCAGGCCCCTGTGTTTTTCCCTTGTTCACTGCCCATCCCCACGGCTGGAGGTGTGTGACTAGCTCACCAGCTGCAGTCTGCAAAGAAGCAAACGAGTCAGAAGTCAGCATGACATCATCAATATAGTAGAATACAGCCACCTGAGCAGGGGGAATCCACCACTTGAGGTCAGTGGCAACCATGCCATGCCATATGGTGGGGCTATGCAGGTACCCCTGTGGGAGCACGGTGAAAGTCCACTGCCTCACCTCCCATCTGAAGGCAAACTGGTCCTGGCTGTCTGAGTGTAAAGGGATGCTAAAGAGAGCATCAGCCCAGTGGTAAGTGCCCAGTGTTTCCCCCATTTGCCCCTTCATCTGTGCGATGTTGGGTACAGCTGCAAACAAGGGGGGAGTCACCTTATTCAATTCCCGGTAGTCTAAGGTCATTCTCCAGGAGCCGTCCGGCTTGTGCATTGGCCAGACAGGACTATTGAAGGGGCTCTTGGCAGGTCTCAAAATCCCCACTGGGCGTAGCTCCTGCACGGCCTCAGTGATTTCTCGGTGCCCACCCGGGAGGAGGTGCTGCTTAAGTGCCCTGACCCGAGCTGGGGAGTGCAACTGCACAGGGGACCATTTACCATTACCTTGTGCTACAGTTTTTACGGCTCTCACTTGCAGGTAGAACTTACCAGAGGCCCGCAGCTTCAGCTCCAACAAGATATGTCTGCCCAGAATGTATTCCAGCATTGGGGCTATGTATACTTGGTAGGTATTTGTGGGTAGCCTTCCAATCTGCAGAACTAGTTTGATTTGCACACCCTGATGGCCCCACCTCCGTACCCATCAATAGCTGTTAGTGGGCGTCCAGTGTATGATCATTTCAATGTGTGGCCTCCGGTCCCCTGTTACCCAGTGGAGGGCTTCCTACAACTGCGGTGCACCTTGGCCACACCCCTAGCCGAGGGATGAGGGAGGCTCCCATCCCTCGGCGGGGGAGTCGTAGGCTTGGCCTCCTTTTGTGGGATCTGGTCAGTACCTTTGTGGAACCCAGATCTTTTGTCAGGAACAATTTCTACACCAAAGAAACACATTTTATAGAATAGGCAGTTTGATCAAACATACAGCACAAATAAGAAATGCCCTTGCAGGGAACTGCTGCATTGCGACCCCAGACTGCTTGCCTGAGATGCATGGTTCAGGCTGGGGTTGTCTTGTCCCCTCCCATCAGCCATTCGAACCTGTCCGTTGAAGTGCTTAATTGCCCCTAAGTCTTGGGGTGATAAAGAGTGTGAAGAGTTCATTCACGATCCAGTGGAAGCCTCTGTATAGGATAAAAAGCCCTGATATGATTTGCCTGCTGAGAACACCCTGGCCTGTTGGCTCAGGAACCTGTCCCTGCAAAGGTTTTAGCCTTGGCCAGGGTCTCATAGGTGGGTCAGCTTTCCTGTGCTAGCCAGTGTTTTCTGATGACAGTGGCAGTCCGTGCATGTAGGCCCAGTCTAGGATGGTGTGTGAATCTCCATGGACTATCCTCTCCTAAATCCAGAAGGTGGTCGATTGCGCATCTCTTTGCTCTGGAGAAGACAATGCTTCAGCCTCTGCAGTCAGCTGGTAAGACCGGTCTGCTCATTGGCTGTTTTCAGCTCTCAGCGTAGGGGCTTTTCTGATGACTATCCACACAAGTAACAAGACCTTATCAGGAACAGAACTGATTTTTTTTGACCCAGATGTCTCTTCTCTTTTGGGGCTTGCTTTATATGTCAGTCCGAGGGTTGTCAGTGGCCAGATTGAATGGCCAGCCTACTAGCTATGGCCCACGTCCCAGTCTCCTTTTGCCCCTCTAAAAACGGCCCTAACTGCCACAATTCCCACCAGGATTTAGAGGCAAAAGTTTACAAAGGTGTGCATTAATACATCAGCATCATCAGTACATGTAATAAGGATTTGTCGGGGCCCCAAGGGACTTATCCATAGTCAGGCTGGGGCAAGTGTCTCAATGATAGTGATCTCAGGCCCAAGGTATACCTCACTGGACTTTAACTGTAACACAAGGCCTTTGCTTCTCACTGGTGACAGAGAAATTAGGCTTCATCCTCGATCTTAATTATTTCTGAAAGAAAATCTGGGAAAAGCTGGCAGAGCCCTCACTCATTTGTGGGGCCATGCCTCCACCACACCAAGTGCAAGCCTGGGCCCAGCCCAGTTGCCTGGTAACCTGGAGGTGGGTCCCCCCCTTTTAATTTCCCCTTTACCATCGCAGCTGCAGCTAGGTTGCTGTTCAGTTATCTTGGCCAGGGCAGCTATCAGAGAATCCTGAGGTCTCTTCAAGGTCACTCAACACAAGCTATCTTGAAGGGCTTTTTACTCCTTTTTTTTCTTTTTTCCCTGCTGTTTTAACTCTTGCTTTGCACTGGGTGTTACAGGGTGTTCTCAGACCCAGGGGCCTGTTTATCCTTTCCAACTAGCTGCAGTCCCGTGCTCTACCGACGGAGCTAGCCCGGCTTCGCTGGCCACCCTGGGATTTCTCTCACAGAAAAGCCTACTCACAGACCTCCCCACATGGAGGTCGCTGGCCACCCTGGGATTTCTCTCACAGAAAAGCCTACTCACAGACCTCCCCACATGGAGGTCGCTGGCCACCCTGGGATTTCCCCCGCAGACGCCTCTTGCTTCCACAAACGGGGCGCTAATGTTTCAGTGGAGGAGGGATAGGCTGCCTGCAAATCCTCCAGCTGCAGCTCTGCTTCCAGCTGCCTGATTAGGGCCCTAGCTGCTGGCTCTGCATCGGACGCCCCTCTCAGTGCTGCCAGTAGAAGCCACCCCACACTAGCCGCCTCAGCACGGCAATCTGGCTTTTGCTTTGGGGCCTCCCATGAATACCGCCATGCCCACAACAGCGGCCACACAACTCCTGCAACCAAAACACGAACAGCCTTCTTTTCTTTCTCAACATGCAAAGACTCTAGTAACTGCAACAATCCCTAAGGCGTTTTCAGGGCGCCCCCGTACTCATGCACAGGTCCCCAGGCATCAACAGCCTGGGCTAGCGGTCCCAGGGCACGTGTACCCGGCCACCCTGGGATACAATCCATTATAAATGTATGGCTCCTGCTGCTGTTAATTGCCATCGAGTCAATTCCAACTCATGCCAGCCCCATGTGTACAGAGTAGAACAGCTCCATAGGGTTTTCAAAGTTGTGACTTTTTGGAAGCAGATCACTAGGCCCGTCTTCTGAGATGCCTCTGGGTGGGTTTGAACCGCCAACCTTTAGTTAGTAGTCCATCACTCAGCCATTTGCACCACCCAGGGACTCCATGCGACTCATAGTTTTATGATATCCAAGAACAAATCTGGCTGTATCCAGTATAAGCTTCATGAAAGTCACCTAGATACATCCCTGGACAACACCAGAGAGCCATGGCTATGCCCCCTCCCCTGGTGAGGGCAGTGATGATAGGTGACACGTCCTCCATACCAAGTACTGGATGACTTTCCAAACGATGAAAAAATGCCAACATGCTGTACCAGAGGCAGTTGGTAATTGTTATGGATTGAATTGTGTCCCCCCCAATATATGTATTGAAGTCCTGGCCCCCACACCTGTGGATGTGATCCTGTTTAGAAATAGGGTTTCTTTTGTTATGTTGATAACATGATACCAGTGTAGGGTGGGTCCTAAACCTAATCACTTCTGCATCATAAAAAGAGCAGATTAAATGCAGAGACACACGCAGGAGGAAGACAGACACCAAGGAATGTCAAGGAGCTCCAAAGATTGTGGGCAGCTACTAGAAGCTAAAATTGGCAACGAAGGGCTTCCCCCTAGAGCCATGCCCTGAATTTGTGCTTCTGGCCCCCAGAACCGTGAGAAAATAGATTTCTGCCCTTTAAAGCCACTCATCTGTAGTATTTTTGTTATGGTAGCACTAGGTAACTGAGACAGTACTGTTCTGAAAATAACAGCAGCCCCCTCAGCTCTAGCTGACGGTACAAATCTTTCATGCTCTGCAGTCCCAGGTGTGGATGTTAATGGACCTGTTCAAGTGAGAGAAATTGGCACCTGGCAGAGCGGTTAAGGATCTGAAGCACGGCCACCTCACAGTGCTGCTCTGTGGAAGGAACCAGAAGGACTCAGTACATTTCCATGGCCCCCATCAGTGTGACACAATTGAAGTATGGCAGGCGCTCACACTAGCAAGCCTGGTGTGACCCCAGCAAAGCACACGTTGTGCTTCTGTGCATATGTCTTCCATGAATACGGTCCAAAATATTTCATATTTCCAAATACATGTTTTGACAATGAAGTAATGACACTGATTTGGGTTTATTCCCTTAGCAACTGACTCTGAAGGCATTTCCCATAGAGACACGCCTGAAACGTTTCCGCTTTGGAGAAGCTGGTCGGGCCTAGAAGATGAGGGGAGTTTTCGTACAGGAGTTCCTAGGCTCCTAGCACAAATAGGTGTCCTTAGAACCAGCTGCCGTCAAGTCAGCTCCGACTCATGGTGACCCCATGTGTGTCAGAGTACAGCTGCGCTCCATAGGGTTTGTTTGTGTTAATTTTATTTTGTTGTGGTTATTGTTCAGAATACACACTGCAAAACATATGCCATTTCGACAGTTTCCACATACACCACTAGTGACGTTGATTATGTTCTTTGAGTCGTGCAACCATTCTCACCCTCCTTTCCCTCTACCATTAACATAAACTCACTGCCCCCTAAGGTTCCCGTCTAATATTTCAAGTTGCTGTTGTCAATTCAATCCTGTATAGATAGTCCTTCAAAGAGCTTAATGCTCAAGGCAGACATTTTGTACCATTTAAGCTAAACTTGTTTGGTTTTAAGATTTCAGAGAATATTTTTGGTTTAAGGTTTAAAGATTATCTCAGGGCAATAGTTTCAAGGGTTCATCAAACTTCATGGCTCCGTGAAGACTGAAGTCCATGAGAATTTGAAATTCAGTTCTGCACTTCCCCCCTTTTTAATCAGGCTTCTTCTATCGAATGTTTCATCAAAATGTACAGTAATGGTAGCCAGGCACCAACTAGTTCTTCCTGTCTTTTGGCAAGAGAGGCAGTTGTTCACGGAGGCAATTAACCACATATTTCATATCCTTCTTTTATTCCTGACTCAAAGTTCTATCACTCGATCTCCAGCATCGTTTCTATCACTAAGGCCATGATTTCCATATTTCCTTCTTCTTCATTTCCAACTTTCCCATTCCAATCACCAGTAATTATCAATTTATCTTGATAGCATGTTTGATGAATTTCAGACTGCAGGAGTTGGTAAAAATCTTCAATTTCTTCAGGTTTGGCATTGGTGGTTGGTGTGTAAATTTGAATAGTCGTATTAACTGGTCTTCCTTGTAGGCGTTTGGATATTATCCTATCACTGACAGCATTGTACTTCAGGACAGATCTTGAAATGTTCTTTCTGAAGATGAATGTGACATCGTTTCTCTTCAATTTGTCATTCCCAGACTAGTATCGGCAGTCAAAAAATTAAACGTCGTATTGCATTGGGCAAATCTCCTGCAAAAAAAAAAAAGTAAAATTCTTTTTAAGACCTCTTTAAATTGTTAAAAAAAAAAATGCCACCTTGAGGACTAAGGCGTGCTTAACCCAAGCCATGATATTTTCACTCGCCTCATTTTTTTCATGGACATGCAAAAGCTGGACAATGAATAATAAGGAAGACTGAAGAAGAATTGACGCCTTTGAATTGTGGTGTTGGCGAAGAATATTGGATATACCATGGACTGCCAAAAGAACAAACAAATCTGTCTTGGAGGAAGTGCGGCCAGAATGCTCCTTAAAGGCAAGGGTGGTGAGACTGCGTCTTACGTGCTTTGGACATGTTGTCAGGAGGGATCAGTCCCTGGAGAAGGACATCATGCTTGGCAAAGTATGGGTCAGTGCAAAAGAGGAAGACCCTCAACAAGATGGACTGACACGGTGGCTGCAACAATCAGCTCAAGCATAACAACGATTGTAGGGATGGCGCAGGACGGGGCAGTGTTTCATTCTGTTGCGCACGGGTTGCTATGAGTCAGAACTGACTCGAGGGCACCTAACAGCAACAAACATCCCACTTGCAGGATGCATTCTTTCTCTCCCTGCTGTATTTACCTTATCTTCAACCCACTTTTCTGAAATTCTTGTAAATATTTCCATTGTGTGTGAAGAGCAGGTGTGCTTTCTGTGGGCGTTACTAGGCTCTTGGCCCAGACAGGAGTCCCTAGAGCAGGCCCGGTTACCTTCTCCACTAAGAGACGCCCCTGCTGAGAGTATGGAGACTTAATGCTGTCTCCCGCATGTGGCTTCCACTGTGGTCTTAGGAGTGCCTGGGGGTGTAAAAGGCTAACATGCTCCCCTGCTAACTGAAAGGTTGGAGGTTCAAGCCCACGCAGAGGTGCCTCAAAAGGAAGGCCTGGCAATCTACTTCCAAAAAATCTGCCATTGAAAACTCTGTGGAGCACAGTTCTACCCTGACACACGTGGGGACGCCGTGAGTCGGGGTCGGCGCCATGACACGCGTGGGGACGCCGTGAGTCAGGGTCGGCGCCATGACACGCGTGGGGACGCCGTGAGTCGGGGTCGGCTCCACAGCAGCTTCTTTTCTGTGGCCTTGACTGCCCACACACTCGTCTGCCCTACATAATCGGCTTTTTATAACAGATAGAAATTTACTGGGAGAATCTAGTCTTACGTTTTAGTTGACCCATCTGTTACTCACCCTGCTTCTCCTCCGACCCTAGGACTCCACACACGTGGCAGCCACTGTCCTTTCAGTATGTGAACGCGCCCAGTTGTTACAGCTGTCGTCTCCTCTGTTAGGATGACACCACCACAGAGAACAAGGAGCCGTTGTGCTCGCAATCTTTAGCTTGATTGTTTTTGCGCTGCAGCGAGCAAGCCTCACCCGTACAAATCCCTGCCAAATGATCAGAAACGCTAACGAGGATGAGGTAACCATCTGCCCACGTGCCAGGCACGAGCCTCACACCTGGTATGTGTCAGCCCCTGGAGCCTTGCCGGCCGCCGAGCTGGTTCTAGAGCCCCTTCCAGGCAGGCAGACTGAGATATAAGGGGCCGTCTTCCTCATGTCTGTGTCCCTTCTCATAAGGACACTGGTCATATTGGATTAGGACCCAGCCTACCGAAGTATGGCCTCCTAGTAACTTATCCAATTCCACCTGCTAAGATGCTGACGTCCTAATCCCCGTACCTGTGAACGTGACCCTGTTCGGAGCACATCGTTCACAGGTACAGGGCTTAGGACGTGAACACATTGTTCACAGGTATGGGGATTGGGACAGGAGCACATCGTTCACAGGTACAGGGATTAGGACGTGAAAGTACTTAGAACATGCTGGCATGTTGTCGGCTCAAGGTAAGCTTAATTCATATTACCTCGGAAAGGTCTTGCACTACTCAAGAAAACATTCTTCTCTGGCATTCATATGTGGCCTAGTCCAAACCTCCATCACCACGGTGTTCCGAGGTCTTTCTCCTTAGCCATTTAATGCACACTTTTGGGGCAGAGCTACCGTCAAGTCAATTCCAACCCATGGCCACCCTCTGTGTGTCAGAATAGAACTACTCCAGAGTTTTCATGGCTGTGACCTTTCAGAAGCCGATTGCCAGGCCTGTCTTCCAAGATGCCTCTGGGATTCAAACTGTTAACCTTAGGATTAGTAGCCCAGTGCTTAACCACTTGTGCCCCCCAGGGTCTCATCGTAACCCTTACATCAATCTTCTATGTATTGTTATACCCGTTGACGCTGAAGAGGAAACGGGATACAAGTTTAATGCAAGATGGATAAAGGATGGGTCAGCACTGGGGCTCTGGCCTGGGCTCCAAAGCCCACCTCGAACCACTGTGTGGTACCATCTCCTGGACAATTCTGGGTGGTGTGACAACTCTGAGCTGGGCCACTGGGCCACCACCCAGGCCCAGGTGCGCTGGCACCCTTAGCCCTTCAGTATGTGGCCAACACCCTCTGGTCTGAACTGGGCAATCTGGGTACTCCATGGGGCACGAAGGCATTTGTGTGCATCTGCAATGCACGCATTCCTGTTGCTTATTGTACACAGACTGTTGCTTCAGGACTGGCTTTGAGCGATGTACCGCAGCTGACTGGAACTACCACGCTAAGAAACAAAGGTACAAAATTAGCACTGCAGGGTAAGTTTAACAGGGCCAGGCTCCACAGATCACGCCCCCTACATGAATTGTACTAGGTCCGATTTCTGAGGAAACCACAAAAATAAAGGTGCTGACATTGTGGTATCTACTTTTTCCAGAAATAAAGCAGATCAACATAAAAACCAACCCTAGTGTGCCAGGGTATGCCCTAAAGAGATGGAGTTAAGGCATCTATGCCCGGCCTCTGGGGTTCCAGGAGCACTTCTGTTTACATAACGATGACTGTTCTCGCTCTTGCTGTACCAAAGAAGGCTCACCCTCTGGAGTGGACCTTCTCCTTGCCCTCTGTTAACTGCTGATGGCTATGGCCTACTGGTTTGAAATTATTTTTGACAAAAAAAATGTCTTAGTGTGCCATCTTGGGTCCAGAAGTGTCCTAAAATATATCCAAATGATATGGAAATGTTTGTTGTCACATGGTATGCATTTTTAGGGAATACGCTGTATATTTTTGGAATATAGCTCCCACGGGGATTTGTGATCCCACAAAAGGTTAAAGATGAGTCAAACAGCCTCATGGTGATGACACTGGATGATAACTGCTAGTGGTGACTTGAACCAATAAGCCTTTGGCAACCCTTGGAAATCTCAGACTCTCCAGCTGAGGACCATGACACAGAGACCACCTCAAGTGAATTTTAAATACCCCTGAGGTCTCTTCTTCACCAATTTTCAATATCCTCCTCAAAAAGAAATACAAGCACTGAATTTCTCTTTTATTTAAACACCAGGAACTGTAGCTCCAAATGTCAGTAACGTTGATGAACGGACACCGTGTGCCACGTGCAGAGCCTTTTTGATTCTACTGAGAGTCACTGACAAGGGCAATACACATGTTCCAAGAATCTGCCTTTAAACAGAACAAGGCACACAAAGCTCCAGTTAATTAACGCAAACTGGGAAAAAAAAAAAGTGCTTAATTTCGTATCATGTGGCATGTTAGAAAAGAGAGATGGGGCCAGGGGACCTAGAGAAAGAGAGTGAGCAGAGGAACACAAGACAAAAACACACAGGGACAGACAGACACAGGCAAGGGATAGACCCACACTGCAGAAAAACAAAAAGAAAACCAAAAACATAGGGCTGGGAAGACAGGCAAAGGCAGACACAGAAAGGCGCGTCTTGAAGTCTCTCCATTAGGGTGCTGCCAGGAAATCCTCTGAACGGCGGGCAGAACTCTGGGTATCTCCATGACTGCTGTTTGCGCTGACTGCCGGAGGACACCAAGTGATGACTGGAAGCACATCTCATGTCTGGACACCCCCACCTTTAACTAACAGTCGACTCACGCTCACCCTCCTGGTTCATCTCCACAAGTCAGTCCTTCTCCAGGAGTGAGTTTACAGATTTCATTCTGGTGGGGGGAGGGGCGCAAGAGCATTTAGGCAGACATCTGTCTCAATTTCACTTCTTTAAGAATTGTTAATTTGGCCTCTCTATTAATATCTTCATTTTAAGTTTAAAAACATCTAATTCTCTGCATTCAGAAAAAGGCCAGGAAAGGTAGGGTGGACAGGGATTTTGCCTTTGCGACCAGCAGCTGACCCAGCTCCTCCTGAATTAAATATTTCATGTCTCACCAAATTTGAGCCTAGCACTTAAAAGACAAAGAGAGATATTAGAACAGAGACCTCCACAAGAAAAAATTTAAATTGGTTTTTAAAAATGTAAGGGTTCGATTTAAAATACAATTAAGACTTGGCACACGAAAGTCTAGCAACACAAACATTGAGATGGTTATTAAATGTTGCAGCGTAAGTCAAATTGAGGAAACGCATTACTCTTGAATAATCAGGCCTTATTTTTTTTTATCTCATCACAACCTATTTCCCTCTCGAAGCCTGGAGCCAGAGTTAGAGGGGCGAGGGGAGGGCTACTAAGCAGCAGAGGAGCTTTACCACTTGTGCAAATAGAAATGTTTCTTTTTAAACCACTGTATACAACTGTGCAAAGCCACCATGTCATCGACTTGCACACAGTGATTAAAAATGGGCACACCTGCTCCTCACCCAGCGAGACTTCTCCACTTAATCCCTCAAATAAAAATTACTCCTTTGGACCAGAACATTTTGTCCTGCGTCTGGGTACAGCTTTCTGCATTCCTCCCTCTCCAGTGGGTTACCCTTTCTTGCTGCAACACAAAGAGCGTTTGGGAGCACGTCCATAAAAAGAGGAGGATTTAAACAAAAACTGACCTTTGGTCCTGCTCCTGTCTTAATCCAGCCACTGAAAACAATTCCCACCACTGTGCTTCAGGAGGTACGCATGTGCGCCCGTGCAAGTGTGCGCGCGTATGCACGGTGAGTGTGCGTACGCGCGAGTGTGCGCCTGTGTGTGCGTGCACGCGTGAGTGTGCGTGTGCTCGCGCCGGTGCACGTGTGGCCCGTGACGGACAGAGCTGGGCGCTGCGCGCAGAGCCGAAGCAGAATAGATCAGTCACCTGTTGTGTGGCAACTGCGCGATGTTTCCACTCGAGTTTTCAGTTACCAGGGTCCCCTGGTTCCTGGTGACCGTTCCCCGGCCACTAAGAGTGAGGAAGTTAGATGCACTGGAATTCCCCAGCTTTCCAGTCCCCAACACTTCCTGATTCACGAGCAAAACAACCCTGCCCGGAGCCGCAGGTCCAGTCCTGCCGCCGCCCCGCGCCCTCCGCCCTGCGGCCGCTCCTCGCCGCTCAGGCCCCGGGAGCACGGCGCGAGCCCACAGCCGCCGGTCCAGAGAGGCCCCGGGCAGAAGGCCCGGCCCTCAACCAGCCTGGGCGGGAGGAGGGGCCTGTCCGCAGCCCGGCTTCCAGCCGCAGGACACCGGGTCCCAGGGGCGGCGGCTCACAGCGTGCCCAGGTGCGGCAGCGTGCCCAGCCTGCCGGCGCGGTCGCGCGTGGCCGCCGTCTCCACGCCGCGCAGCCACTCGGTGCACTTGCGCACCAGGCCCTCGTCGGCCGCCTCGGCCTCGGCCTCGTCCTCGTATTCCACGTCGTCGTACTTGTGCCGTTCGTTCAGCAGCGACACCTTCAGCACAGCGCGCAGGTCCCCGGCCGGCAGGGGCTGCGTCGGGAGCGGCGGGCGGCGGGCGGCGCGGGGGCCGGCGGGGGGCGCGGGGCCGGGTCCGCGGGGCAGCTGCCGCTCCAGGTGGCGCCGCTGGATGAGCAGCACGGCCTCGGGGGGCAGGTTCAGGGCGAAGCGCGCAGCGGCCCCGGCCCCCGATCCCGCGGCGGTCCCCGTGCGCGCGGCCCCGGGCGCCAGGCTGTCGCAGGAGCGGGCGTGGCCCGGCGGGGCGAACCGGGCCGGGGGTGGCGGCCGAGTGGCCGGGGCCCGGGGCTGGAGGCGCGGCGCGGCTGGGGCGGGCGTCCTGCCGGCAGCCGGGCCCGGGGACCGACGCGCCGCGGGCCTCCTGCTGGTGGCCGAGGGCCAGGAGCAGGAGAGCAGCGCCTCAGGCTTCTCGGGAGACTTCTCCCGGGGCCGCTGCTTCTTCGCGCGCGCAGCCGGGGCGTCGGGGGCTGGCGGCGGCGGTGGCATGGAGCGGACGGGTCGTCAGGCCCCTGAAAGGGAGAGGCAGGTCTCAGTCACCCGGTCGAGGGCGAGGTCCCCACCTGTCGCCGCGGTGCCTCCGGGCGTCCTCCCTCCACGCCCAGCTCCGGGCGGCCAGTGCCGCCTTGATCGCGCCGCGCGCCGGAGTCAGTGGCCAGGAGCGCGGAAGGAGCCCGAGTCAGGACGACCCAGCTCGACGCGGCGACCTAGTGCCAGGGCCGGCGGGCGGGCAGTGGGGAGGGGACTGGGCGGAGAGCACCGACATTTCTCCAGGGCGCGCCTGTCCCCAGACGTCAGCGAAGCCACCAGAAGTAGGGAGGGAAGGCCCCACCATGCCGGGAGCAGCCTGTCTAACCTCCTGGGCCCTCCCTCGGGCGGTGAGGAGAACGCTGCCCGCGGATAGCCGGGCTCTGCCTGCGTCCTTTCTGGTTTTATACAGAAAGCCAGCGGGATTTAGAGGTGTAGAAACAACCTCTTTCAGGGAATCGTTTTGGTTTTAGTTTTCTGTCATATAAGGTCAATGCAACTGCTTAGACAGTCTTGAAAAATCAAAATCCTATTTGTTATCTACGAATACCTAAAATTCTTCAATTTCCCTCATATAACGATGTTGGTACATAGTATCATTACAGGCTAAGTTCTGTTAAAGAGCGATTACTGTGAGCAAAGCACCTGGTTTACTGCCACAGCAGTAACTCAAGCCAATGAGCCGCCTCGCAGTGGACTCGCAGGGTAGCTGAAGGGACATGGGGAGCCTCCAGGAATATCCGAATGCTTGTGGAGTTAACAGTTAATCCATTCAACAGCTAGAAATCAAAGCATCAAAAGAAGTGGACAGTCCCACAGAAGCAAGCTCTGTGTTACCTGAGGATACAGTCAACTGTTTCGACCCAGCATATATTTCTCCATGGATCATGCTTTTCTGGGATAAGCTGGGAACATAGCCAAGTCAGGATAGTTCCAGCCCAAGGGCAGCATCAAAGCATATTCAACCAGATGGAGGTAAACGCCAACGTGCCATATAGCACAGGCACAGGGCCACAGAGTCCCTCCTCTCTCCCTGACCCAGCCTCTCCCGTCTCTCCACCTCAACCTGTCCCCTCTTGGCCCCTCCCTGTCAGGGCTACAAGGAAACTGATCATACCCCACCCACTCCCATGTACTGGAGTTGAGGGGCTACTGGCTGCAGGCCACAAGGCAAGAAGGAAACGTGATAAACAAACCAAGTTGATTCTGACTCAAAATGACCCTATCGGACAGAGTAGCACTGCCCCACAGGGTTTCCTAGGCTGTAATCTTTACAGGCCATCACTCCTCTGTCAGTTTGTCGTACTGTGGTAGCTTGTGTGTTGCTGTGTTGCTGGAAGCTCTGCCACCAGTATTCAAATACCAGCAGGGTCACCCACAGACGACAGGTTTCAGCTGAGCTTCCAGACTAAGACAGACTAGGAACAAGGACCTGGCAGTCTACTTCTGAAAAAACTGGCCAGTGAAAATCTTACTATTAGCAGCAGAACATTGTCTGGTATAGTGCTGGAAGACGAGCCCCTCAGGTTGGAAGGCACTCAAAATACAACTGGGGAAGAGCTGCCTCCTCAAAGTAGAGTCGACATTAATGACGTGGATGGAGTCAAGCTTTGGGGACCTTCATCTGCTGATGTGGCGTGACCCAAAATGAGAAGAAACAGCTGCAAGTATCCATTAATAATTGGAACGTGGAATGTACGAAGTATGACTAGGAAAATTAGAAGTCATCAAAAATGAAATGGAACACGTAAACATCGATACCTAGGTGTTAGTGAGCTAAAATGGTCTGGTATTGGCCATTTTGAATCAGACGATCATATGGTCTTTATGCCGGGAATGACAACTTGAAGGGCGTCATGTTCATCGTCAAAAAGGGCATTTCAAGATCTGTCCTGAAGTACAATGCTTTTAGTGAAAGGATAACATCCACAGGCCTATAATGAAGACCAGTTAACACGACTATTATGCAAACTTACGCACCAACCACTAAGGCCAAAGATGAAGAAACTGAAGATTTTTACCAGCTTCTGTCTGATCAAACATGCAATCAGGATGCATTGCTAATCACTGGCGATTGGAATGTGAAAGTTGGAAACACAGAAGAGGGATTGGTAGTTGGAAAACATGGCCTTGGTGATAGAAACTATGCCAGAGATTGTATGACAAGACTTCTTAATTTCAAATACCTTTTTTCAACAACATAAACAGTGACTATACACGTGGACCTCACCAGGTGGAATACTCAGGAATCAAATCGAATACATCTGTGGAAAGAGACGATGGAGAAGCTCAATATCATCAGTCAGAACAAGGCCAGGGGCCGACCGTGGAACAGACCATCAATTGCTCATAGACAAGTTCAAGTTGAAGTTGAAAAAAAAGTTATAACTAGTTCACATGAGTCCAAGTATGACCTTGAGTATAACCCATTTAGAGACCATCTCCAGAATAGATTTGATGCATTGAACACTAATGACTGAAGACCAGACAAGTTGTGGAATGACATCAAGGACATCATACATGATGGAAGAGGTCATTAAAAAGACATGAAAGAAAGAAAAGACCAAAATGGATGTCAAAAGAGACTCTGAAACTTGCTATTGAACATAGAGTAGCTAAAGAGAAAGGAAGAAATGATGAAGTCAAAGAGCTGAATAGAAGATTTCAAACAGCTGCTTGAGAAATGATGCCTTTGAATTGTGGTGTTAGCGAAGAATATTGAATATACTGTGGACTGCCAAAGGAACAAATAAATCTGTCTTGGAAGAAGTACAGCCAGAATGCTCATTAGAAGCAAGGATGGTGAGACTGTGTCTCTCGTATTTTGGACATATTATCAGGAGGGACAAGTCCCTGGAGAAGGACATCATGCTTGATAGAGGGTCAGCAAAAAAGAGGAAGACCCTCTACAGCATGGGCGGACACAGTGGCTGTAACAATGGCTCAAGCATAGCAACAATTGTGAGGATGGTGCAGAGCCAGGCAGGCAGTGTGTCATTCTGTTGTACATAGGGTCACTATGAGTGGGAACAGCAGGGGGGTGTGGGAACAGGTATGTGAGCAGGGACAGCAGGACCAAGAGCTCTGTGCTGGGAGAGTGCCTTGGAGTCGAGATGAAGAAAACGGAAGAGGAAGAGTTGGTGGGGACAAGCACAGGGCAGCAAGAACCACAGAGGACTGAGAAAACCAACAATACCCAGACCTCAGTAGCCCTGGGCGCACAAGGTTAAGCCTTTGGCTGACAAACGAAAGGTAGGCGGTTTGAACCCACCAGCGGCTCCCGAGTACAAAGACCTGGTGATCTGCTCTCATAAAGATTACAGCCTAGAAAACCCCATGGGGCAGGTCTACTCTGGCCCATGGGGTCACTGTGAGTCAGAATCGACTTGACCCCAGCAGCTCAAGAGCTATCACTGCATGTCATTGGTAACGTGCCAAAATTACTATGCTTCTCTCCAAGCACTGGTGGGATTCTTTCTCCTTCCTTTTACCTACCTCTTTACTGAGATTTCAGAGGTACTGACAGTTGGGGGTTGAGGTCAGAGGTGTGGGTGGGATGGTGGTCTCAATAATGACAACACTAACATATACTGACAGAAATGCTGTGTGCCAAGCATTCTTCCAGTCCACGGGAAACTGGGGCTCACAGAGGTGAGTCCTGCCAATAGCACAGAGCTATAACAGGGGCGAGACTCAGCCATGCAGTGTGTGCTTACAGAGGTGAGTGTCACCAACAGCACACAGCTCTAACAGGGGCGAGACTCAGCCCTGCAGTGTGTGCTTACAGAGGTGAGTGTCACCAACAGCACACAGCTCTAATAGGGGCGAGACTCAACCCTGCAGTGTGTGCTTACAGAGGTGAGTGTCACCAAGAGCACACAGCTCTAGCAGGGGAGAGACTCAGCCCTGCAGTGTGTGATTACAGAGGTGAGTGTCACCAACAGCACACAGCTCTAGCAGGGGAGAGACTCAGCCCTGCAGTGTGTGCTTACAGAGGTGAGTGTCTCCAACAGCACACAGCTCTAACAGGGGCGAGACTCAGCCCTGCAGTGTGTGCTTACAGAGGTGAGTGTCTCCAACAGCACACAGCTGTAACAGGGGAGAGACTCAGCCCTGCAGTGTGTGCTTACAGAGGTGAGTGTCACCAACAGCACACAGCTCTAACAGGGGAGAGACTCAGCCCTGCAGTGTGTGCTTACAGAGGTGAGTGTCACCAACAGCACACAGCTCTAACAGGGGCGAGACTCAGCCCTGTAGTGTGCGCTTACAGAGGTGAGTGTCGCCAACAGCACACAGCTCTAACAGGGGCGAGACTCAGCCCTGTAGTGTGCGCTTACAGAGGTGAGTGTCACCAACAGCACACAGCTCTAACAGGGGCGAGACTCAGCCCTGCAGTGTGTGCTTACAGAGGTGAGTGTCACCAACAGCACACAGCTCTAACAGGGGCGAGACTCAGCCCTGCAGTGTGTGCTTACAGAGGTGAGTGTCACCAACAGCACACAGCTCTAGCAGGGGAGAGACTCAGCCCTGCAGTGTGTGCTTACAGAGGTGAGTGTCACCAACAGCACACAGCTCTAGCAGGGGAGAGACTCAGCCCTGCAGTGTGTGCTTACAGAGGTGAGTGTCTCCAACAGCACACAGCTCTAACAGGGGAGAGACTCAGCCCTGTAGTGTGTGCTTACAGAGGTGAGTGTCCCCAACAGCACACAGCTCTAACAGGGGAGAGACTCAGCCCTGCAGTGTGTGCTTACAGAGGTGAGTGTCGCCAACAGCACAGAGCTCTAACAGGGGAGAGACTCAGCCCTGTAGTGTGTGCTTACAGAGGTGAGTGTCTCCAACAGCACACAGCTTGAACAGGGGAGAGACTCAGCCCTGTAGTGTGTGCTTACAGAGGTGAGTGTCTCCAACAGCACACAGCTCTAACAGGGGAGAGACTCAGCCCTGCAGCGTGCGCTTCAGAGGTGAGTGTCTCCAACAGCACACAGCTCTAGCAGGGGAGAGACTCAGCCCTGCAGCGTGCGCTTCAGAGGTGAGGGTCTCCAACAGCACACAGCTCTAGCAGGGGAGAGACTCAGCCCTGCAGTGTGCGCTTACAGAGGTGAGTGTCACCAACAGCACACAGCTTGAACAGGGGAGAGACTCAGCCCTGCAGTGTGCGCTTCAGAGGTGAGTGTCTCCAACAGCACACAGCTTGAACAGGGGAGAGACTCAGCCCTGTAGTGTGTGCTTACAGAGGTGAGTGTCTCCAACAGCACATAGCTCTAACAGGGGAGAGACTCAGCCCTGCAGTGTGTGCTTACAGAGGTGAGTGTCGCCAACAGCACACAGCTCTAACAGGGGAGAGACTCAGCCCTGTAGTGTGTGCTTACAGAGGTGAGTGTCGCCAACAGCACACAGCCCTAGCAGGGGAGAGACTCAGCCCTGCAGTGTGTGCTTACAGAGGTGAGTGTCACCAACAGCACACAGCTTGAACAGGGGAGAGACTCAGCCCTGCAGTGTGCGCTTACAGAGGTGAGTGTCTCCAACAGCACACAGCTCTAACAGGGGAGAGACTCAGCCCTGCAGTGTGCGCTTCAGAGGTGAGTGTCTCCAACAGCACACAGCTTGAACAGGGGAGGGACTCAGCCCTGAAGCGTGCGCTTCAGAGGTGATTGTCTCCAACAGCACACAGCTTGAACAGGGGAGAGACTCAGCCCTGCAGTGTGTGCTTACAGAGGTGAGTGTCACCAACAGCACACAGCTCTAACAGGGGAGAGACTCAGCCCTGCAGTGTGCGCTTCAGAGGTGAGTGTCTCCAACAGCACACAGCTCGAACAGGGGAGAGACTCAGCCCTGCAGCGTGCGCTTCAGAGGTGAGTGTCTCCAACAGCACACAGCTCTAACAGGGGAGAGACTCAGCCCTGCAGTGTGCGCTTCAGAGGTGAGTGTCTCCAACAGCACACAGCTTGAACAGGGGAGAGACTCAGCCCTGTAGTGTGTGCTTACAGAGGTGAGTGTCTCCAACAGCACACAGCTCTAACAGGGGAGAGACTCAGCCCTGCAGTGTGTGCTTACAGAGGTGAGTGTCGCCAACAGCACACAGCTCTAACAGGGGAGAGACTCAGCCCTGCAGTGTGCGCTTCAGAGGTGAGTGTCTCCAACAGCACACAGCTTGAACAGGGGAGAGACTCAGCCCTGTAGTGTGTGCTTACAGAGGTGAGTGTCTCCAACAGCACACAGCTGTAACAGGGGAGAGACTCAGCCCTGCAGTGTGTGCTTACAGAGGTGAGTGTCGCCAACAGCACACAGCTCTAGCAGGGGAGAGACTCAGCCCTGCAGTGTGTGCTTACAGAGGTGAGTGTCACCAACAGCACACAGCTCTAGCAGGGGCGAGACTCAGCCCTGCAGTGTGTGCTTACAGAGGTGAGTGTCACCAACAGCACACAGCTCTAACAGGGGAGAGACTCAGCCCTGCAGTGTGTGCTTACAGAGGTGAGTGTCTCCAACAGCACACAGCTCTAGCAGGGGAGAGACTCAGCCCTGCAGTGTGTGCTTACAGAGGTGAGTGTCACCAACAGCACACAGCTCTAACAGGGGAGAGACTCAGCCCTGCAGTGTGCGCTTCAGAGGTGAGTGTCTCCAACAGCACACAGCTCTAGCAGGGGAGAGACTCAGCCCTGCAGTGTGTGCTTACAGAGGTGAGTGTCACCAACAGCACACAGCTCTAACAGGGGAGAGACTCAGCCCTGCAACGTGGGCTTCAGAGGTGAGTGTCTCCAACAGCACACAGCTGTAACAGGGGAGAGACTCAGCCCTGCAGTGTGTGCTTACAGAGGTGAGTGTCACCAACAGCAAACAGCTCTAGCAGGGGAGAGACTCAGCCCAGCAGTGTGTGCTTACAGAGGTGAGTGTCTCCAACAGCACACAGCTCTAACAGGGGAGAGACTCACCCCTGTAGTGTGTGCTTACAGAGGTGAGTGTCACCAACAGCACACAGCTCTAACAGGGGAGAGACTCAGCCCTGCAGTGTGTGCTTACAGAGGTGAGTGTCGCCAACAGCACACAGCTCTAACAGGGGAGAGACTCAGCCCTGCAGTGTGTGCTTACAGAGGTGAGTGTCTCCAACAGCACACAGCTTGAACAGAGGAGAGACTCAGCCCTGTAGTGTGTGCTTACAGAGGTGAGTGTCTCCAACAGCACACAGCTCTAGCAGGGGAGAGACTCAGCCCTGTAGTGTGTGCTTACAGAGGTGAGTGTCACCAACAGCACACAGCCCTAACAGGGGAGAGACTCAGCCCTGCAGCGTGCGCTTCAGAGGTGAGTGTCTCCAACAGCACACAGCTCTAGCAGGGGAGAGACTCAGCCCTGCAGCGTGCGCTTCAGAGGTGAGTGTCGTCAACAGCACACAGCTCTAACAGGGGAGAGACTCAGCCCTGCAGTGTGTGCTTACAGAGGTGAGTGTCTCCAACAGCACACAGCTCTAGCAGGGGAGAGACTCAGCCCTGCAGTGTGTGCTTACAGAGGTGAGTGTCACCAACAGCACACAGCTCTAACAGGGGAGAGACTCAGCCCTGCAGCGTGCGCTTCAGAGGTGAGTGTCTCCAACAGCACACAGCTGTAACAGGGGAGAGACTCAGCCCTGCAGTGTGTGCTTACAGAGGTGAGTGTCACCAACAGCACACAGCTCTAACAGGGGAGAGACTCAGCCCTGCAGTGTGTGCTTACAGAGGTGAGTGTCACCAACAGCACACAGCTCTAGCAGGGGCGAGACTCAGCCCTGCAGTGTGTGCTTACAGAGGTGAGTGTCGCCAACAGCACACAGCTCTAGCAGGGGCGAGACTCAGCCCTGCAGTGTGTGCTTACAGAGGTGAGTGTCGCCAACAGCACACAGCTCTAACAGGGGAGAGACTCAGCCCTGCAGCGTGTGCTTACAGAGGTGAGTGTCTCCAACAGCACACAGCTTGAACAGGGGAGAGACTCAGCCCTGCAGCGTGCGCTTCAGAGGTGAGTGTCTCCAACAGCACACACCTTGAACAGGGGAGAGACTCAGCCCTGTAGTGTGCGCTTCAGAGGTGAGTGTCTCCAACAGCACACAGCTTGAACAGGGGAGAGACTCAGCCCTGCAGCGTGCGCTTCAGAGGTGAGTGTCTCCAACAGCACACAGCTTGAACAGGGGAGAGACTCAGCCCTGTAGTGTGTGCTTACAGAGGTGAGTGTCACCAACAGCACACAGCTCTAGCAGGGGCGAGACTCAGCCCTGCAGTGTGTGCTTACAGAGGTGAGTGTCACCAACAGCACACAGCTCTAACAGGGGAGAGACTCAGCCCTGCAGTGTGTGCTTACAGAGGTGAGTGTCTCCAACAGCACACAGCTGTAACAGGGGAGAGACTCAGCCCTGCACTGTGTGCTTACAGAGGTGAGTGTCTCCAACAGCACACAGCTTGAACAGGGGAGAGACTCAGCCCTGCAGTGTGTGCTTACAGAGGTGAGTGTCGCCAACAGCACACAGCTCTAACAGGGGAGAGACTCAGCCCTGCAGTGTGTGCTTACAGAGGTGAGTGTCTCCAACAGCACACAGCTTGAACAGGGGAGAGACTCAGCCCTGCAGTGTGTGCTTACAGAGGTGAGTGTCTCCAACAGCACACAGCTTGAACAGGGGAGAGACTCAGCCCTGTAGTGTGCGCTTCAGAGGTGAGTGTCTCCAACAGCACACAGCTCTAACAGGGGAGAGACTCAGCCCTGCAGCGTGCGCTTCAGAGGTGAGTGTATCCAACAGCACACAGCTCTAACAGGGGAGAGACTCAGCCCTGCAGTGTGTGCTTACAGAGGTGAGTGTCACCAACAGCACACAGCTTGAACAGGGGAGAGACTCAGCCCTGCAGTGTGTGCTTAAAGAGTTGAGCGTCACCAACAGCACACAGCTCTAGCAGGGGAGAGACTCAGCCCTGCAGTGTGTGCTTACAGAGGTGAGTGTCACCAACAGCACACAGCTCTAGCAGGGGAGAGACTCAGCCCTGCAGTGTGTGCTTACAGAGGTGAGTGTCTCCAACAGCACACAGCTCTAACAGGGGAGAGACTCAGCCCTGTAGTGTGTGCTTACAGAGGTGAGTGTCCCCAACAGCACACAGCTCTAACAGGGGAGAGACTCAGCCCTGCAGTGTGTGCTTACAGAGGTGAGTGTCGCCAACAGCACAGAGCTCTAACAGGGGAGAGACTCAGCCCTGTAGTGTGTGCTTACAGAGGTGAGTGTCTCCAACAGCACACAGCTTGAACAGGGGAGAGACTCAGCCCTGTAGTGTGTGCTTACAGAGGTGAGTGTCTCCAACAGCACACAGCTCTAACAGGGGAGAGACTCAGCCCTGCAGCGTGCGCTTCAGAGGTGAGTGTCTCCAACAGCACACAGCTCTAGCAGGGGAGAGACTCAGCCCTGCAGCGTGCGCTTCAGAGGTGAGGGTCTCCAACAGCACACAGCTCTAGCAGGGGAGAGACTCAGCCCTGCAGTGTGCGCTTACAGAGGTGAGTGTCACCAACAGCACACAGCTTGAACAGGGGAGAGACTCAGCCCTGCAGTGTGCGCTTCAGAGGTGAGTGTCTCCAACAGCACACAGCTTGAACAGGGGAGAGACTCAGCCCTGTAGTGTGTGCTTACAGAGGTGAGTGTCTCCAACAGCACATAGCTCTAACAGGGGAGAGACTCAGCCCTGCAGTGTGTGCTTACAGAGGTGAGTGTCGCCAACAGCACACAGCTCTAACAGGGGAGAGACTCAGCCCTGTAGTGTGTGCTTACAGAGGTGAGTGTCGCCAACAGCACACAGCCCTAGCAGGGGAGAGACTCAGCCCTGCAGTGTGTGCTTACAGAGGTGAGTGTCACCAACAGCACACAGCTTGAACAGGGGAGAGACTCAGCCCTGCAGTGTGCGCTTACAGAGCTGAGTGTCTCCAACAGCACACAGCTCTAACAGGGGAGAGACTCAGCCCTGCAGTGTGCGCTTCAGAGGTGAGTGTCTCCAACAGCACACAGCTTGAACAGGGGAGGGACTCAGCCCTGAAGCGTGCGCTTCAGAGGTGATTGTCTCCAACAGCACACAGCTTGAACAGGGGAGAGACTCAGCCCTGCAGTGTGTGCTTACAGAGGTGAGTGTCACCAACAGCACACAGCTCTAACAGGGGAGAGACTCAGCCCTGCAGTGTGCGCTTCAGAGGTGAGTGTCTCCAACAGCACACAGCTCGAACAGGGGAGAGACTCAGCCCTGCAGCGTGCGCTTCAGAGGTGAGTGTCTCCAACAGCACACAGCTCTAACAGGGGAGAGACTCAGCCCTGCAGTGTGCGCTTCAGAGGTGAGTGTCTCCAACAGCACACAGCTTGAACAGGGGAGAGACTCAGCCCTGTAGTGTGTGCTTACAGAGGTGAGTGTCTCCAACAGCACACAGCTCTAACAGGGGAGAGACTCAGCCCTGCAGTGTGTGCTTACAGAGGTGAGTGTCGCCAACAGCACACAGCTCTAACAGGGGAGAGACTCAGCCCTGCAGTGTGCGCTTCAGAGGTGAGTGTCTCCAACAGCACACAGCTTGAACAGGGGAGAGACTCAGCCCTGTAGTGTGTGCTTACAGAGGTGAGTGTCTCCAACAGCACACAGCTGTAACAGGGGAGAGACTCAGCCCTGCAGTGTGTGCTTACAGAGGTGAGTGTCGCCAACAGCACACAGCTCTAGCAGGGGAGAGACTCAGCCCTGCAGTGTGTGCTTACAGAGGTGAGTGTCACCAACAGCACACAGCTCTAGCAGGGGCGAGACTCAGCCCTGCAGTGTGTGCTTACAGAGGTGAGTGTCACCAACAGCACACAGCTCTAACAGGGGAGAGACTCAGCCCTGCAGTGTGTGCTTACAGAGGTGAGTGTCTCCAACAGCACACAGCTCTAGCAGGGGAGAGACTCAGCCCTGCAGTGTGTGCTTACAGAGGTGAGTGTCACCAACAGCACACAGCTCTAACAGGGGAGAGACTCAGCCCTGCAGCGTGCGCTTCAGAGGTGAGTGTCTCCAACAGCACACAGCTCTAGCAGGGGAGAGACTCAGCCCTGCAGTGTGTGCTTACAGAGGTGAGTGTCACCAACAGCACACAGCTCTAACAGGGGAGAGACTCAGCCCTGCAACGTGGGCTTCAGAGGTGAGTGTCTCCAACAGCACACAGCTGTAACAGGGGAGAGACTCAGCCCTGCAGTGTGTGCTTACAGAGGTGAGTGTCACCAACAGCAAACAGCTCTAGCAGGGGAGAGACTCAGCCCAGCAGTGTGTGCTTACAGAGGTGAGTGTCTCCAACAGCACACAGCTCTAACAGGGGAGAGACTCACCCCTGTAGTGTGTGCTTACAGAGGTGAGTGTCACCAACAGCACACAGCTCTAACAGGGGAGAGACTCAGCCCTGCAGTGTGTGCTTACAGAGGTGAGTGTCGCCAACAGCACACAGCTCTAACAGGGGAGAGACTCAGCCCTGCAGTGTGTGCTTACAGAGGTGAGTGTCTCCAACAGCACACAGCTTGAACAGGGGAGAGACTCAGCCCTGTAGTGTGTGCTTACAGAGGTGAGTGTCTCCAACAGCACACAGCTCTAGCAGGGGAGAGACTCAGCCCTGTAGTGTGTGCTTACAGAGGTGAGTGTCACCAACAGCACACAGCTCTAACAGGGGAGAGACTCAGCCCTGCAGCGTGCGCTTCAGAGGTGAGTGTCTCCAACAGCACACAGCTCTAGCAGGGGAGAGACTCAGCCCTGCAGCGTGCGCTTCAGAGGTGAGTGTCGTCAACAGCACACAGCTCTAACAGGGGAGAGACTCAGCCCTGCAGTGTGTGCTTACAGAGGTGAGTGTCTCCAACAGCACACAGCTCTAGCAGGGGAGAGACTCAGCCCTGCAGTGTGTGCTTACAGAGGTGAGTGTCACCAACAGCACACAGCTCTAACAGGGGAGAGACTCAGCCCTGCAGCGTGCGCTTCAGAGGTGAGTGTCTCCAACAGCACACAGCTGTAACAGGGGAGAGACTCAGCCCTGCAGTGTGTGCTTACAGAGGTGAGTGTCGCCAACAGCACACAGCTCTAACAGGGGAGAGACTCAGCCCTGCAGCGTGTGCTTACAGAGGTGAGTGTCTCCAACAGCACACAGCTTGAACAGGGGAGAGACTCAGCCCTGCAGCGTGCGCTTCAGAGGTGAGTGTCTCCAACAGCACACACCTTGAACAGGGGAGAGACTCAGCCCTGTAGTGTGCGCTTCAGAGGTGAGTGTCTCCAACAGCACACAGCTTGAACAGGGGAGAGACTCAGCCCTGCAGCGTGCGCTTCAGAGGTGAGTGTCTCCAACAGCACACAGCTTGAACAGGGGAGAGACTCAGCCCTCTGGTGTGTGTTTACAGAGGTGAGTGTCACCAACAGCACACAGCTCTAGCAGGGGCGAGACTCAGCCCTGCAGTGTGTGCTTACAGAGGTGAGTGTCACCAACAGCACACAGCTCTAACAGGGGAGAGACTCAGCCCTGCAGTGTGTGCTTACAGAGGTGAGTGTCTCCAACAGCACACAGCTGTAACAGGGGAGAGACTCAGCCCTGCAGTGTGTGCTTACAGAGGTGAGTGTCTCCAACAGCACACAGCTTGAACAGGGGAGAGACTCAGCCCTGCAGTGTGTGCTTACAGAGGTGAGTGTCTCCAACAGCACACAGCTTGAACAGGGGAGAGACTCAGCCCTGTAGTGTGCGCTTCAGAGGTGAGTGTCTCCAACAGCACACAGCTCTAACAGGGGAGAGACTCAGCCCTGCAGTGTGTGCTTACAGAGGTGAGTGTCGCCAACAGCACACAGCTCTAACAGGGGAGAGACTCAGCCCTGTAGTGTGTGCTTACAGAGGTGAGTGTCTCCCACAGCACACAGCTAGAACAGGGGAGAGACTCAGCCCTGTAGTGTGTGCTTACAGAGGTGAGTGTCTCCAACAGCACACAGCTCTAGCAGGGGAGAGACTGAGCCCTGCAGCGTGCGCTTCAGAGGTGAGTGTCGCCAACAGCACACAGCTCTAGCAGGGGAGAGACTCAGCCCTGCAGTGTGTGCTTACAGAGGTGAGTGTCTCCAACAGCACACAGCTCTAGCAGGGGAGAGACTCAGCCCTGCAGCGTGTGCTTCAGAGGTGAGTGTCGCCAACAGCACACAGCTCTAGAAGGGGAGAGACTCAGCCCTGCAGTGTGTGCTTCCAGAGGTGAGTGTCGCCAACAGCACACAGCTCTAGCAGGGGAGAGACTCAGCCCTGCAGTGTGTGTTTACAGAGGTGAGTGTCACCAACAGCACACAGCTCTAACAGGGGAGAGACTCAGCCCTGCAGCGTGCGCTTCAGAGGTGAGTGTCTCCAACAGCACACAGCTCTAGCAGGGGAGAGACTCAGCCCTGCAGTGTGTGCTTACAGAGGTGAGTGTCACCAACAGCACACAGCTTGAACAGGGGAGAGACTCAGCCCTGTAGTGTGTGCTTACAGAGGTGAGTGTCTCCAACAGCACACAGCTTGAACAGGGGAGAGACTCAGCCCTGTAGTGTGTGCTTACAGAGGTGAGTGTCACCAACAGCACACAGCTCTAACAGGGGAGAGACTCAGCCCTGCAGCGTGCGCTTCAGAGATGAGTGTCTCCAACAGCACACAGCTCTAGCAGGGGAGAGACTCAGCCCTGCAGCGTGCGCTTCAGAGGTGAGTGTCGCCAACAGCACACAGCTATAACGGGGAGAGACTCAGCCCTGCAGTGTGTGCTTACAGAGGTGAGTGTCGCCAACAGCACACAGCTCTAACAGGGGAGAGACTCAGCCTTGCAGTGTGTGCTTCCAGAGGTGAGTGTCGCCAACAGCACACAGCTCTAACAGGGGAGAGACTCAGCCCTGTAGTGTGTGCTTACAGAGGTGAGTGTCGCCAACAGCACACAGCTCTAGCAGGGGCGAGACTCAGCCCTGCAGTGTGTGCTTATAGAGGTGAGTGTCGCCAACAGCACACAGCTCTAGCAGGGGCGAGACTCAGCCTTGTAGTGTGTGCTTACAGAGGTGAGTGTCGCCAACAGCACACAGCTCTAACAGGGGAGAGACTCAGCCCTGCAGCGTGTGCTTACAGAGGTGAGTGTCTCCAACAGCACACAGCTTGAACAGGGGAGGGACTCAGCCCTGCAGCGTGCGCTTCAGAGGTGAGTGTCTCCAACAGCACACAGCTTGAACAGGGGAGAGACTCAGCCCTGCAGTGTGTGCTTACAGAGGTGAGTGTCACCAACAGCACACAGCTCTAACAGGGGAGAGACTCAGCCCTGCAGTGTGCGCTTCAGAGGTGAGTGTCTCCAACAGCACACAGCTTGAACAGGGGAGAGACTCAGCCCTGCAGCGTGCGCTTCAGAGGTGAGTGTCTCCAACAGCACACAGTTCTAACAGGGGAGAGACTCAGCCCTGCAGTGTGCGCTTCAGAGGTGAGTGTCTCCAACAGCACACAGCTCGAACAGGGGAGAGACTCAGCCCTGTAGTGTGTGCTTACAGAGGTGAGTGTCTCCAACAGCACACAGCTCTAACAGGGGAGAGACTCAGCCCTGCAGTGTGTGCTTACAGAGGTGAGTGTCGCCAACAGCACACAGCTCTAACAGGGGAGAGACTCAGCCCTGCAGTGTGTGCTTACAGAGGTGAGTGTCACCAACAGCACACAGCTCTAGCAGGGGCGAGACTCAGCCCTGCAGTGTGTGCTTACAGAGGTGAGTGTCACCAACAGCACACAGCTCTAACAGGGGAGAGACTCAGCCCTGCAGTGTGTGCTTACAGAGGTGAGTGTCGCCAACAGCACACAGCTCTAACAGGGGAGAGACTCAGCCCTGCAGTGTGTGCTTACAGAGGTGAGTGTCTCCAACAGCACACAGCTCTAGCAGGGGAGAGACTCAGCCCTGCAGTGTGTGCTTACAGAGGTGAGTGTCACCAACAGCACACAGCTCTAACAGGGGAGAGACTCAGCCCTGCAGCGTGCGCTTCAGAGGTGAGTGTCTCCAACAGCACACAGCTCTAGCAGGGGAGAGACTCAGCCCTGCAGTGTGTGCTTACAGAGGTGAGTGTCACCAACAGCACACAGCTCTAGCAGGGGAGAGACTCAGCCCTGCAGTGTGTGCTTACAGAGGTGAGTGTCTCCAACAGCACACAGCTCTAACAGGGGAGAGACTCAGCGCTGTAGTGTGTGCTTACAGAGGTGAGTGTCACCAACAGCACACAGCTCTAACAGGGGAGAGACTCAGCCCTGCAGTGTGTGCTTACAGAGGTGAGTGTCGCCAACAGCACACAGCTCTAACAGGGGAGAGACTCAGCCCTGTAGTGTGTGCTTACAGAGGTGAGTGTCTCCAGCAGCACACAGCTTGAACAGGGGAGAGACTCAGCCCTGTAGTGTGTGCTTACAGAGGTGAGTGTCTCCAACAGCACACAGCTCTAGCAGGGGAGAGACTCAGCCCTGTAGTGTGTGCTTACAGAGGTGAGTGTCACCAACAGCACACAGCTCTAACAGGGGAGAGACTCAGCCCTGCAGTGTGTGCTTACAGAGGTGAGTGTCTCCAACAGCACACAGCTCTAACAGGGGAGAGACTCAGCCCTGTAGTGTGTGCTTACACAGGTGAGTGTCTCCCACAGCACACAGCTTGAACAGGGGAGAGACTCAGCCCTGTAGTGTGTGCTTACAGAGGTGAGTGTCTCAAACAGCACACAGCTCTAGCAGGGGAGAGACTCAGCCCTGCAGCGTGCGCTTCAGAGGTGAGTGTCGCCAACAGCACACAGCTCTAGCAGGGGAGAGACTCAGCCCTGCAGTGTGTGCTTACAGAGGTGAGTGTCTCCAACAGCACACAGCTCTAGCAGGGGAGAGACTCAGCCCTGCAGCGTGCGCTTCAGAGGTGAGTGTCGCCAACAGCACACAGCTCTAGAAGGGGAGAGACTCAGCCCTGCAGTGTGTGCTTCCAGAGGTGAGTGTCGCCAACAGCACACAGCTCTAGCAGGGGAGAGACTCAGCCCTGCAGTGTGTGTTTACAGAGGTGAGTGTCACCAACAGCACACAGCTCTAACAGGGGAGAGACTCAGCCCTGCAGCGTGCGCTTCAGAGGTGAGTGTCTCCAACAGCACACAGCTCTAGCAGGGGAGAGACTCAGCCCTGCAGTGTGTGCTTACAGAGGTGAGTGTCACCGACAGCACACAGCTTGAACAGGGGAGAGACTCAGCCCTGTAGTGTGTGCTTACAGAGGTGAGTGTCTCCAACAGCACACAGCTTGAACAGGGGAGAGACTCAGCCCTGTAGTGTGTGCTTACAGAGGTGAGTGTCTCCAACAGCACACAGCTCTAGCAGGGGAGAGACTCAGCCCTGTAGTGTGCGCTTACAAAGGTGAGTGTCACCAACAGCACACAGCTCTATCAGGGGAGAGACTCAGCCCTGCAGCGTGCGCTTCAGAGATGAGTGTCTCCAACAGCACACAGCTCTAGCAGGGGAGAGACTCAGCCCTGCAGCGTGCGCTTCAGAGGTGAGTGTCGCCAACAGCACACAGCTCTAACAGGGGAGAGACTCAGCCCTGCAGTGTGTGCTTACAGAGGTGAGTGTCGCCAACAGCACACAGCTCTAACAGGGGAGAGACTCAGCCCTGCAGTGTGTGCTTACAGAGGTGAGTGTCGCCAACAGCACACAGCTCTAACAGGGGAGAGACTCAGCCCTGTAGTGTGTGCTTACAGAGGTGAGTGTCGCCAACAGCACACAGCTCTAGCAGGGGCGAGACTCAGCCCTGCAGTGTGTGCTTACAGAGGTGAGTGTCACCAACAGCACACAGCTCTAACAGGGGAGAGACTCAGCCCTGTAGTGTGTGCTTACAGAGGTGAGTGTCGCCAACAGCACACAGCTCTAACAGGGGAGAGACTCAGCCCTGCAGCGTGTGCTTACAGAGGTGAGTGTCTCCAACAGCACACAGCTTGAACAGGGGAGAGACTCAGCCCTGCAGCGTGCGCTTCAGAGGTGAGTGTCTCCAACAGCACACAGCTTGAACAGGGGAGAGACTCAGCCCTGCAGTGTGTGCTTACAGAGGTGAGTGTCACCAACAGCACACAGCTCTAACAGGTGAGAGACTCAGCCCTGCAGTGTGCGCTTCAGAGGTGAGTGTCTCCAACAGCACACAGCTTGAACAGGGGAGAGACTCAGCCCTGCAGCGTGCGCTTCAGAGGTGAGTGTCTCCAACAGCACACAGTTCTAACAGGGGAGAGACTCAGCCCTGCAGTGTGCGCTTCAGAGGTGAGTGTCTCCAACAGCACACAGCTTGAACAGGAGAGAGACTCAGCCCTGTAGTGTGTGCTTACAGAGGTGAGTGTCTCCAACAGCACACAGCTCTAACAGGGGAGAGACTCAGCCCTGCAGTGTGTGCTTACAGAGGTGAGTGTCGCCAACAGCACACAGCTCTAACAGGGGAGAGACTCAGCCCTGCAGTGTGTGCTTACAGAGGTGAGTGTCACCAAGAGCACACAGCTCTAGCAGGGGCGAGACTCAGCCCTGCAGTGTGTGCTTACAGAGGTGAGTGTCGCCAACAGCACACAGCTCTAACAGGGGAGAGACTCAGCCCTGCAGTGTGTGCTTACAGAGGTGAGTGTCGCCAACAGCACACAGCTCTAACAGGGGAGAGACTCAGCCCTGCAGTGTGTGCTCACAGAGGTGAGTGTCTCCAACAGCACACAGCTGTAGCAGGGGAGAGACTCAGCCCTGCAGTGTGTGCTTACAGAGGTGAGTGTCACCAACAGCACACAGCTCTAACAGGGGAGAGACTCAGCCCTGCAGCGTGCGCTTCAGAGGTGAGTGTCTCCAACAGCACACAGCTCTAGCAGGGGAGAGACTCAGCCCTGCAGTGTGTGCTTACAGAGGTGAGTGTCACCAACAGCACACAGCTCTAACAGGGGAGAGACTCAGCCCTGCAGCGTGGGCTTCAGAGGTGAGTGTCTCCAACAGCACACAGCTGTAACAGGGGAGAGACTCAGCCCTGCAGTGTGTGCTTACAGAGGTGAGTGTCACCAACAGCACACAGCTCTAGCAGGGGAGAGACTCAGCCCTGCAGTGTGTGCTTACAGAGGTGAGTGTCTCCAACAGCACACAGCTCTAACAGGAGAGAGACTCAGCGCTGTAGTGTGTGCTTACAGAGGTGAGTGTCACCAACAGCACACAGCTCTAACAGGGGAGAGACTCAGCCCTGCAGTGTGTGCTTACAGAGGTGAGTGTCGCCAACAGCACACAGCTCTAACAGGGAAGAGACTCAGCCCTGTAGTGTGTGCTTACAGAGGTGAGTGTCTCCAACAGCACACAGCTTGAACAGGGGAGAGACTCAGCCCTGTAGTGTGTGCTTACAGAGGTGAGTGTCTCCAACAGCACACAGCTCTAGCAGGGGAGAGACTCAGCCCTGTAGTGTGTGCTTACAGAGGTGAGTGTCACCAACAGCACACAGCTCTAACAGGGGAGAGACTCAGCCCTGCAGCGTGCGCTTCAGAGGTGAGTGTCTCCAACAGCACACAGCCCTAGCAGGGGAGAGACTCAGCCCTGCAGTGTGTGCTTACAGAGGTGAGTGTCTCCAACAGCACACAGCTCTAGCAGGGGAGAGACTCAGCCCTGCAGCGTGCGCTTCAGAGGTGAGTGTCTCCAACAGCACACAGCTTGAACAGGGGAGAGACTCAGCCCTGTAGTGTGCACTTCAGAGGTGAGTGTCTCCAACAGCACACAGCTTGAACAGGGGAGAGACTCAGCCCTGTAGTGTGTGCTTACAGAGGTGAGTGTCACCAACAGCACACAGCTCTAGCAGGGGCGAGACTCAGCCCTGCAGTGTGTGCTTACAGAGGTGAGTGTCACCAACAGCACACAGCTCTAACAGGGGAGAGACTCAGCCCTGCAGTGTGTGCTTACAGAGGTGAGTGTCACCAACAGCACACAGCTCTAGCAGGGGCGAGACTCAGCCCTGCAGTGTGTGCTTACAGAGGTGAGTGTCACCAACAGCACACAGCTCTAGCAGGGGCGAGACTCAGCCCTGCAGTGTGTGCTTACAGAGGTGAGTGTCGCCAACAGCACACAGCTCTAACAGGGGAGAGACTCAGCCCTGCAGCGTGTGCTTACAGAGGTGAGTGTCTCCAACAGCACACAGCTTGAACAGGGGAGAGACTCAGCCCTGTAGCGTGCGCTTCAGAGGTGAGTGTCTCCAACAGCACACAGCTCTAGCAGGGGAGAGACTCAGCCCTGCAGTGTGTGCTTACAGAGGTGAGTGTCACCAACAGCACACAGCTCTAACAGGGGAGAGACTCAGCCCTGCAGCGTGCGCTTCAGAGGTGAGTGTCTCCAACAGCACACAGCTGTAACAGGGGAGAGACTCAGCCCTGCAGTGTGTGCTTACAGAGGTGAGTGTCACCAACAGCACACAGCTCTAACAGGGGAGAGACTCAGCCCTGCAGTGTGTGCTTACAGAGGTGAGTGTCTCCAACAGCACACAGCTCTAGCAGGGGAGAGACTCAGCCCTGCAGTGTGTGCTTACAGAGGTGAGTGTCACCAACAGCACACAGCTCTAACAGGGGAGAGACTCAGCCCTGCAGCGTGCGCTTCAGAGGTGAGTGTCTCCAACAGCACACAGCTCTAGCAGGGGAGAGACTCAGCCCTGCAGTGTGTGCTTACAGAGGTGAGTGTTACCAACAGCACACAGCTCTAACAGGGGAGAGACTCAGCCCTGCAGCGTGGGCTTCAGAGGTGAGTGTCTCCAACAGCACACAGCTGTAACAGGGGAGAGACTCAGCCCTGCAGTGTGTGCTTACAGAGGTGAGTGTCACCAACAGCACACAGCTCTAGCAGGGGAGAGACTCAGCCCTGCAGTGTGTGCTTACAGAGGTGAGTGTCTCCAACAGCACACAGCTCTAACAGGGGAGAGACTCAGCGCTGTAGTGTGTGCTTACAGAGGTGAGTGTCACCAACAGCACACAGCTCTAACAGGGGAGAGACTCAGCCCTGCAGTGTGTGCTTACAGAGGTGAGTGTCGCCAACAGCACACAGCTCTAACAGGGGAGAGACTCAGCCCTGTAGTGTGTGCTTACAGAGGTGAGTGTCTCCAGCAGCACACAGCTTGAACAGGGGAGAGACTCAGCCCTGTAGTGTGTGCTTACAGAGGTGAGTGTCTCCAACAGCACACAGCTCTAGCAGGGGAGAGACTCAGCCCTGCAGTGTGTGCTTACAGAGGTGAGTGTCACCAACAGCACACAGCTCTAACAGGGGAGAGACTCAGCCCTGCAGTGTGTGCTTACAGAGGTGAGTGTCTCCAACAGCACACAGCTCTAACAGGGGAGAGACTCAGCCCTGTAGTGTGTGCTTACACAGGTGAGTGTCTCCCACAGCACACAGCTTGAACAGGGGAGAGACTCAGCCCTGTAGTGTGTGCTTACAGAGGTGAGTGTCTCAAACAGCACACAGCTCTAGCAGGGGAGAGACTCAGCCCTGCAGCGTGCGCTTCAGAGGTGAGTGTAGCCAACAGCACACAGCTCTAGCAGGGGAGAGACTCAGCCCTGCAGTGTGTGCTTACAGAGGTGAGTGTCTCCAACAGCACACAGCTCTAGCAGGGGAGAGACTCAGCCCTGCAGCGTGCGCTTCAGAGGTGAGTGTCGCCAACAGCACACAGCTCTAGAAGGGGAGAGACTCAGCCCTGCAGTGTGTGCTTCCAGAGGTGAGTGTCGCCAACAGTACACAGCTCTAGCAGGGGAGAGACTCAGCCCTGCAGTGTGTGTTTACAGAGGTGAGTGTCACCAACAGCACACAGCTCTAACAGGGGAGAGACTCAGCCGTGCAGCGTGCGCTTCAGAGGTGAGTGTCTCCAACAGCACACAGCTCTAGCAGGGGAGAGACTCAGCCCTGCAGTGTGTGCTTACAGAGGTGAGTGTCACCAACAGCACGCAGCTTGAACAGGGGAGAGACTCAGCCCTGTAGTGTGTGCTTACAGAGGTGAGTGTCTCCAACAGCACACAGCTTGAACAGGGGAGAGACTCAGCCCTGTAGTGTGTGCTTACAGAGGTGAGTGTCTCCAACAGCACACAGCTCTAGCAGGGGAGAGACTCAGCCCTGTAGTGTGCGCTTACAAAGGTGAGTGTCACCAACAGCACACAGCTCTAACAGGGGAGAGACTCAGCCCTGCAGCGTGCGCTTCAGAGATGAGTGTCTCCAACAGCACACAGCTCTAGCAGGGGAGAGACTCAGCCCTGCAGCGTGCGCTTCAGAGGTGAGTGTCGCCAACAGCACACAGCTCTAACAGGGGAGAGACTCAGCCCTGCAGTGTGTGCTTACAGAGGTGAGTGTCGCCAACAGCACACAGCTCTAACAGGGGAGAGACTCAGCCCTGCAGTGTGTGCTTACAGAGGTGAGTGTCGCCAACAGCACACAGCTCTAACAGGGGAGAGACTCAGCCCTGTAGTGTGTGCTTACAGAGGTGAGTGTCGCCAACAGCACACAGCTCTAGCAGGGGCGAGACTCAGCCCTGCAGTGTGTGCTTACAGAGGTGAGTGTCACCAACAGCACACAGCTCTAACAGGGGAGAGACTCAGCCCTGTAGTGTGTGCTTACAGAGGTGAGTGTCGCCAACAGCACACAGCTCTAACAGGGGAGAGACTCAGCCCTGCAGCGTGTGCTTACAGAGGTGAGTGTCTCCAACAGCACACAGCTTGAACAGGGGAGAGACTCAGCCCTGCAGCGTGCGCTTCAGAGGTGAGTGTCTCCAACAGCACACAGCTTGAACAGGGGAGAGACTCAGCCCTGCAGTGTGTGCTTACAGAGGTGAGTGTCACCAACAGCACACAGCTCTAACAGGGGAGAGACTCAGCCCTGCAGTGTGCGCTTCAGAGGTGAGTGTCTCCAACAGCACACAGCTTGAACAGGGGAGAGACTCAGCCCTGCAGCGTGCGCTTCAGAGGTGAGTGTCTCCAACAGCACACAGTTCTAACAGGGGAGAGACTCAGCCCTGCAGTGTGCGCTTCAGAGGTGAGTGTCTCCAACAGCACACAGCTTGAACAGGAGAGAGACTCAGCCCTGTAGTGTGTGCTTACAGAGGTGAGTGTCTCCAACAGCACACAGCTCTAACAGGGGAGAGACTCAGCCCTGCAGTGTGTGCTTACAGAGGTGAGTGTCGCCAACAGCACACAGCTCTAACAGGGGAGAGACTCAGCCCTGCAGTGTGTGCTTACAGAGGTGAGTGTCACCAAGAGCACACAGCTCTAGCAGGGGCGAGACTCAGCCCTGCAGTGTGTGCTTACAGAGGTGAGTGTCGCCAACAGCACACAGCTCTAACAGGGGAGAGACTCAGCCCTGCAGTGTGTGCTTACAGAGGTGAGTGTCGCCAACAGCACACAGCTCTAACAGGGGAGAGACTCAGCCCTGCAGTGTGTGCTCACAGAGGTGAGTGTCTCCAACAGCACACAGCTGTAGCAGGGGAGAGACTCAGCCCTGCAGTGTGTGCTTACAGAGGTGAGTGTCACCAACAGCACACAGCTCTAACAGGGGAGAGACTCAGCCCTGCAGCGTGCGCTTCAGAGGTGAGTGTCTCCAACAGCACACAGCTCTAGCAGGGGAGAGACTCAGCCCTGCAGTGTGTGCTTACAGAGGTGAGTGTCACCAACAGCACACAGCTCTAACAGGGGAGAGACTCAGCCCTGCAGCGTGGGCTTCAGAGGTGAGTGTCTCCAACAGCACACAGCTGTAACAGGGGAGAGACTCAGCCCTGCAGTATGTGCTTACAGAGGTGAGTGTCACCAACAGCACACAGCTCTAGCAGGGGAGAGACTCAGCCCTGCAGTGTGTGCTTACAGAGGTGAGTGTCTCCAACAGCACACAGCTCTTACAGGAGAGAGACTCAGCGCTGTAGTGTGTGCTTACAGAGGTGAGTGTCACCAACAGCACACAGCTATAACAGGGGAGAGACTCAGCCCTGCAGTGTGTGCTTACAGAGGTGAGTGTCGCCAACAGCACACAGCTCTAACAGGGAAGAGACTCAGCCCTGTAGTGTGTGCTTACAGAGGTGAGTGTCTCCAACAGCACACAGCTTGAACAGGGGAGAGACTCAGCCCTGTAGTGTGTGCTTACAGAGGTGAGTGTCTCCAACAGCACACAGCTTGAACAGGGGAGAGACTCAGCCCTGCAGTGTGTGCTTACAGAGGTGAGTGTCACCAACAGCACACAGCTCTAACAGGGGAGAGACTCAGCCCTGCAGTGTGCGCTTCAGAGGTGAGTGTCTCCAACAGCACACAGCTTGAACAGGGGAGAGACTCAGCCCTGCAGCGTGCGCTTCAGAGGTGAGTGTCTCCAACAGCACACAGTTCTAACAGGGGAGAGACTCAGCCCTGCAGTGTGCGCTTCAGAGGTGAGTGTCTCCAACAGCACACAGCTTGAACAGGAGAGAGACTCAGCCCTGTAGTGTGTGCTTACAGAGGTGAGTGTCTCCAACAGCACACAGCTCTAACAGGGGAGAGACTCAGCCCTGCAGTGTGTGCTTACAGAGGTGAGTGTCGCCAACAGCACACAGCTCTAACAGGGGAGAGACTCAGCCCTGCAGTGTGTGCTTACAGAGGTGAGTGTCACCAAGAGCACACAGCTCTAGCAGGGGCGAGACTCAGCCCTGCAGTGTGTGCTTACAGAGGTGAGTGTCGCCAACAGCACACAGCTCTAACAGGGGAGAGACTCAGCCCTGCAGTGTGTGCTTACAGAGGTGAGTGTCGCCAACAGCACACAGCTCTAACAGGGGAGAGACTCAGCCCTGCAGTGTGTGCTCACAGAGGTGAGTGTCTCCAACAGCACACAGCTGTAGCAGGGGAGAGACTCAGCCCTGCAGTGTGTGCTTACAGAGGTGAGTGTCACCAACAGCACACAGCTCTAACAGGGGAGAGACTCAGCCCTGCAGCGTGCGCTTCAGAGGTGAGTGTCTCCAACAGCACACAGCTCTAGCAGGGGAGAGACTCAGCCCTGCAGTGTGTGCTTACAGAGGTGAGTGTCACCAACAGCACACAGCTCTAACAGGGGAGAGACTCAGCCCTGCAGCGTGGGCTTCAGAGGTGAGTGTCTCCAACAGCACACAGCTGTAACAGGGGAGAGACTCAGCCCTGCAGTGTGTGCTTACAGAGGTGAGTGTCACCAACAGCACACAGCTCTAGCAGGGGAGAGACTCAGCCCTGCAGTGTGTGCTTACAGAGGTGAGTGTCTCCAACAGCACACAGCTCTAACAGGAGAGAGACTCAGCGCTGTAGTGTGTGCTTACAGAGGTGAGTGTCACCAACAGCACACAGCTCTAACAGGGGAGAGACTCAGCCCTGCAGTGTGTGCTTACAGAGGTGAGTGTCGCCAACAGCACACAGCTCTAACAGGGAAGAGACTCAGCCCTGTAGTGTGTGCTTACAGAGGTGAGTGTCTCCAACAGCACACAGCTTAAACAGGGGAGAGACTCAGCCCTGTAGTGTGTGCTTACAGAGGTGAGTGTCTCCAACAGCACACAGCTCTAGCAGGGGAGAGACTCAGCCCTGTAGTGTGTGCTTACAGAGGTGAGTGTCACCAACAGCACACAGCTCTAACAGGGGAGAGACTCAGCCCTGCAGCGTGCGCTTCAGAGGTGAGTGTCTCCAACAGCACACAGCCCTAGCAGGGGAGAGACTCAGCCCTGCAGTGTGTGCTTACAGAGGTGAGTGTCTCCAACAGCACACAGCTCTAGCAGGGGAGAGACTCAGCCCTGCAGCGTGCGCTTCAGAGGTGAGTGTCTCCAACAGCACACAGCTTGAACAGGGGAGAGACTCAGCCCTGTAGTGTGCACTTCAGAGGTGAGTGTCTCCAACAGCACACAGCTTGAACAGGGGAGAGACTCAGCCCTGTAGTGTGTGCTTACAGAGGTGAGTGTCTCCAACAGTACACAGCTCTAGCAGGGGAGAGACTCAGCCCTGCAGTGTGTGCTTACAGAGGTGAGTGTCACGAACAGCACACAGCTCTAACAGGGGAGAGACTCAGCCCTGCAGTGTGTGCTTACAGAGGTGAGTGTCACCAACAGCACACAGCTCTAGCAGGGGCGAGACTCAGCCCTGCAGTGTGTGCTTACAGAGGTGAGTGTCACCAACAGCACACAGCTCTAGCAGGGGCGAGACTCAGCCCGGCAGTGTGTGGTTACAGAGGTGAGTGTCGCCAACAGCACACAGCTCTAACAGGGGAGAGACTCAGCCCTGCAGCGTGTGCTTACAGAGGTGAGTGTCTCCAACAGCACACAGCTTGAACAGGGGAGAGACTCAGCCCTGCAGCGTGCGCTTCAGAGGTGAGTGTCTCCAACAGCACACAGCTCTAGCAGGGGAGAGACTCAGCCCTGCAGTGTGTGCTTACAGAGGTGAGTGTCACCAACAGCACACAGCTCTAACAGGGGAGAGACTCAGCCCTGCAGCGTGCGCTTCAGAGGTGAGTGTCTCCAACAGCACACAGCTGTAACAGGGGAGAGACTCAGCCCTGCAGTGTGTGCTTACAGAGGTGAGTGTCACCAACAGCACATAGCTCTAACAGGGGAGAGACTCAGCCCTGCAGTGTGTGCTTACACAGGTGAGTGTCTCCAACAGCACACACCTCTAACAGGGGAGAGACTCAGCCCTGTAGTGTGTGCTTACAGAGGTGAGTGTCTCCCACAGCACACAGCTTGAACAGGGGAGAGACTCAGCCCTGTAGTGTGTGCTTACAGACGTGAGTGTCTCCAACAGCACACAGCTCTAGCAGGGGAGAGACTCAGCCCTGCAGCGTGCGCTTCAGAGGTGAGTGTCGCCAACAGCACACAGCTCTAGCAGGGGAGAGACTCAGCCCTGCAGTGTGTGCTTACAGAGGTGAGTGTCTCCAACAGCACACAGCTCTAGCAGGGGAGAGACTCAGCCCTGCAGCGTGCGCTTCAGAGGTGAGTGTCGCCAACAGCACACAGCTCTAGAAGGGGAGAGACTCAGCCCTGCAGTGTGTGCTTCCAGAGGTGAGTGTCACCAACAGCACACAGCTCTAACAGGGGAGAGACTCAGCCCTGCAGCGTGCGCTTCAGAGGTGAGTGTCTCCAACAGCACACAGCTCTAGCAGGGGAGAGACTCAGCCCTGCAGTGTGTGCTTACAGAGGTGAGTGTCACCAACAGCACACAGCTTGAACAGGGGAGAGACTCAGCCCTGTAGTGTGTGCTTACAGAGGTGAGTGTCTCCATCAGCACACAGCTTGAACAGGGGAGAGACTCAGCCCTGTAGTGTGTGCTTACAGAGGTGAGTGTCACCAACAGCACACAGCTCTAACAGGGGAGAGACTCAGCCCTGCAGCGTGCGCTTCAGAGATGAGTGTCTCCAACAGCACACAGCTCTAGCAGGGGAGAGACTCAGCCCTGCAGCGTGCGCTTCAGAGGTGAGTGTCGCCAACAGCACACAGCTCTAACGGGGAGAGACTCAGCCCTGCAGTGTGTGCTTACAGAGGTGAGTGTCGCCAACAGCACACAGCTCTAACAGGGGAGAGACTCAGCCCTGCAGTGTGTGCTTACAGAGGTGAGTGTCGCCAACAGCACACAGCTCTAACAGGGGAGAGACTCAGCCCTGTAGTGTGTGCTTACAGAGGTGAGTGTCGCCAAAAGCACACAGGTCTAGCAGGGGCGAGACTCAGCCCTGCAGTGTGTGCTTACAGAGGTGAGTGTCGCCAACAGCACACAGCTCTAGCAGGGGCGAGACTCAGCCCTGTAGTGTGTGCTTACAGAGGTGAGTGTCGCCAACAGCACACAGCTCTAACAGGGGAGAGACTCAGCCCTGCAGCGTGTGCTTACAGAGGTGAGTGTCTCCAACAGCACACAGCTTGAACAGGGGAGAGACTCAGCCCTGCAGCGTGCGCTTCAGAGGTGAGTGTCTCCAACAGCACACAGCTTGAACAGGGGAGAGACTCAGCCCTGCAGTGTGTGCTTACAGAGGTGAGTGTCACCAACAGCACACAGCTCTAACAGGGGAGAGACTCAGCCCTGCAGTGTGCGCTTCAGAGGTGAGTGTCTCCAACAGCACACAGCTTGAACAGGGGAGAGACTCAGCCCTGCAGCGTGCGCTTCAGAGGTGAGTGTCTCCAACAGCACACAGTTCTAACAGGGGAGAGACTCAGCCCTGCAGTGTGTGCTTACAGAGGTGAGTGTCGCCAACAGCACACAGCTCTAACAGGGGAGAGACTCAGCCCTGCAGTGTGTGCTTACAGAGGTGAGTGTCTCCAACAGCACACAGCTCTAGCAGGGGAGAGACTCAGCCCTGCAGTGTGTGCTTACAGAGGTGAGTGTCACCAACAGCACACAGCTCTAACAGGGGAGAGACTCAGCCCTGCAGCGTGCGCTTCAGAGGTGAGTGTCTCCAACAGCACACAGCTCTAGCAGGGGAGAGACTCAGCCCTGCAGTGTGTGCTTACAGAGGTGAGTGTTACCAACAGCACACAGCTCTAACAGGGGAGAGACTCAGCCCTGCAGCGTGGGCTTCAGAGGTGAGTGTCTCCAACAGCACACAGCTGTAACAGGGGAGAGACTCAGCCCTGCAGTGTGTGCTTACAGAGGTGAGTGTCACCAACAGCACACAGCTCTAGCAGGGGAGAGACTCAGCCCTGCAGTGTGTGCTTACAGAGGTGAGTGTCTCCAACAGCACACAGCTCTAACAGGGGAGAGACTCAGCGCTGTAGTGTGTGCTTACAGAGGTGAGTGTCACCAACAGCACACAGCTCTAACAGGGGAGAGACTCAGCCCTGCAGTGTGTGCTTACAGAGGTGAGTGTCGCCAACAGCACACAGCTCTAACAGGGGAGAGACTCAGCCCTGTAGTGTGTGCTTACAGAGGTGAGTGTCTCCAGCAGCACACAGCTTGAACAGGGGAGAGACTCAGCCCTGTAGTGTGTGCTTACAGAGGTGAGTGTCTCCAACAGCACACAGCTCTAGCAGGGGAGAGACTCAGCCCTGTAGTGTGTGCTTACAGAGGTGAGTGTCACCAACAGCACACAGCTCTAACAGGGGAGAGACTCAGCCCTGCAGCGTGCGCTTCAGAGGTGAGTGTCTCCAACAGCACACAGCTCTAGCAGGGGAGAGACTCAGCCCTGCAGTGTGTGCTTACAGAGGTGAGTGTCTCCAACAGCACACAGCTCTAGCAGGGGAGAGACTCAGCCCTGCAGTGTGTGCTTACAGAGGTGAGTGTCTCCAACAGCACACAGCTCTAGCAGGGGAGAGACTCAGCCCTGCAGTGTGTGCTTACAGAGGTGAGTGTCACCAAGAGCACACAGCTCTAACAGGGGAGAGACTCAGCCCTGCAGCGTGCGCTTCAGAGGTGAGTGTCTCCAACAGCACACAGCTCTAACAGGGGAGAGACTCAGCCCTGCAGTGTGTGCTTACAGAGGTGAGTGTCACCAACAGCACACAGCTCTAACAGGGGAGAGACTCAGCCCTGCAGTGTGTGCTTACAGAGGTGAGTGTCACCAACAGCACACAGCTCTAGCAGGGGCGAGACTCAGCCCTGCAGTGTGTGCTTACAGAGGTGAGTGTCACCAACAGCACACAGCTCTAGCAGGGGCGAGACTCAGCCCTGCAGTGTGTGCTTACAGAGGTGAGTGTCGCCAACAGCACACAGCTCTAACAGGGGAGAGACTCAGCCCTGCAGCGTGTGCTTACAGAGGTGAGTGTCTCCAACAGCACACAGCTTGAACAGGGGAGAGACTCAGCCCTGCAGCGTGCGCTTCAGAGGTGAGTGTCTCCAACAGCACACAGCTTGAACAGGGGAGAGACTCAGCCCTGTAGTGTGCGCTTCAGAGGTGAGTGTCTCCAACAGCACACAGCTTGAACAGGGGAGAGACTCAGCCCTGTAGTGTGTGCTTACAGAGGTGAGTGTCACCAACAGCACACAGCTCTAGCAGGGGCGAGACTCAGCCCTGCAGTGTGTGCTTACAGAGGTGAGTGTCACCAACAGCACAGAGCTCTAACAGGGGAGAGACTCAGCCCTGCAGTGTGTGCTTACAGAGGTGAGTGTCACCAACAGCACACAGCTCTAGCAGGGGCGAGACTCAGCCCTGCAGTGTGTGCTTACAGAGGTGAGTGTCACCAACAGCACACAGCTCTAGCAGGGGCGAGACTCAGCCCTGCAGTGTGTGCTTACAGAGGTGAGAGTCGCCAACAGCACACAGCTCTAACAGGGGAGAGACTCAGCCCTGCAGCGTGTGCTTACAGAGGTGAGTGTCTCCAACAGCACACAGCTTGAACAGGGGAGAGACTCAGCCCTGCAGCGTGCGCTTCAGAGGTGAGTGTCTCCAACAGCACACAGCTTGAACAGGGGAGAGACTCAGCCCTGTAGTGTGCGCTTCAGAGGTGAGTGTCTCCAACAGCACACAGCTTGAACAGGGGAGAGACTCAGCCCTGTAGTGTGTGCTTACAGAGGTGAGTGTCACCAACAGCACACAGCTCTAGCAGGGGCGAGACTCAGCCCTGCAGTGTGTGCTTACAGAGGTGAGTGTCACCAACAGCACACAGCTCTAACAGGGGAGAGACTCAGCCCTGCAGTGTGTGCTTACAGAGGTGAGTGTCTCCAACAGCACACAGGTGTAACAGGGGAGAGTCTCAGCCCTGCAGTGTGTGCTTACAGAGGTGAGTGTCTCCAACAGCACACAGCTTGAACAGGGGAGAGACTCAGCCCTGCAGTGTGTGCCTACAGAGGTGAGTGTCGCCAACAGCACACAGCTCTAACAGGGGAGAGACTCAGCCCTGCAGTGTGTGCTTACAGAGGTGAGTGTCTCCAACAGCACACAGCTTGAACAGGGGAGAGACTCAGCCCTGCAGTGTGTGCTTACACAGGTGAGTGTCTCCAACAGCACACAGCTTGAACAGGGGAGAGACTCAGCCCTGTAGTGTGCGCTTCAGAGGTGAGTGTCTCCAACAGCACACAGCTCTAACAGGGGAGAGACTCTGCCCTGCAGCGTGCGCTTCAGAGGTGAGTGTCTCCAACAGCACACAGCTCTAACAGGGGAGAGACTCAGCCCTGCAGTGTGTGCTTACAGAGGTGAGTGTCACCAACAGCACACGGCTTGAACAGGGGAGAGACTCAGCCCTGCAGTGTGTGCTTACAGAGTTGAGCGTCACCAACAGCACACAGCTTGAACAGGGGAGAGACTCAGCCCTGCAGTGTGTGCTTACAGAGGTGAGTGTCACCAACAGCACACAGCTCTAGCAGGGGCGAGACTCAGCCCTGCAGTGTGTGCTTACAGAGGTGAGTGTCACCAACAGCACACAGCTCTAGCAGGGGAGAGACTCAGCCCTGCAGTGTGTGCTTACAGAGGTGTCACCAACAGCACACAGCTCTAGCAGGGGAGAGACTCAGCCCTGCAGCGTGCGCTTCAGAGGTGAGTGTCTCCAGCAGCACACAGCTCTAACAGGGGAGAGACTCAGCCCTGCAGTGTGCGCTTCAGAGGTGAGTGTCTCCAACAGCACACAGCTTGAACAGGGGAGAGACTCAGCCCTGTATTGTGTGCTTACAGAGGTGAGTGTCTCCAACAGCACACAGCTCTAACAGGGGAGAGACTCAGCCCTGTAGTGTGTGCTTACAGAGGTGAGTGTCGCCAACAGCACACAGCTCTAACAGGGGAGAGACTCAGCCCTGCAGCGTGCGCTTCAGAGGTGAGTGTCTCCAACAGCACACAGCTCTAGCAGGGGAGAGACTCAGCCCTGCAGTGTGTGCTTACAGAGGTGAGTGTCACCAACAGCTCACAGCTCGAACAGGGGAGAGACTCAGCCCTGCAGTGTGCGCTTACAGAGGTGAGTGTCTCCAACAGCACACAGCTCTAACAGGGGAGAGACTCAGCCCTGCATTGTGCGCTGCAGAGGTGAGTGTCTCCAACAGCACACAGCTTGAACAGGGGAGAGACTCAGCCCTGCAGCGTGCGCTTCTGAGGTGAGTGTCTCCAACAGCACACAGCTTGAACAGGGGAGAGACTCAGCCCTGTAGTGTGTGCTTACAGAGGTGAGTGTCTCCAACAGCACACAGCTCTAACAGGGGAGAGACTCAGCCCTGCAGTGTGTGCTTACAGAGGTGAGTGTCTCCAACAGCACACAGCTCTAACAGGGGAGAGACTCAGCCCTGTAGTGTGTGCTTACAGAGGTGAGTGTCACCAACAGCACATAGCTCTAACAGGGGAGAGACTCAGCCCTGCAGTGTGTGCTTACAGAGGTGAGTGTCGCCAACAGCACACAGCTCTAACAGGGGAGAGACTCAGCCCTGTAGTGTGTGCTTACAGAGGTGAGTGTCTCCCACAGCACACAGCTTGAACAGGGGAGAGACTCAGCCCTGTAGTGTGTGCTTACAGAGGTGAGTGTCTCCAACAGCACACAGCTCTAGCAGGGGAGAGACTCAGCCCTGCAGCGTGCGCTTCAGAGGTGAGTGTCGCCAACAGCACACAGCTCTAGCAGGGGAGAGACTCAGCCCTGCAGTGTGTGCTTACAGAGGTGAGTGTCTCCAACAGCACACAGCTCTAGCAGGGGAGAGACTCAGCCCTACAGCGTGCGCTTCAGAGGTGAGTGTCGCCAACAGCACACAGCTCTAGAAGGGGAGAGACTCAGCCCTGCAGTGTGTGCTTCCAGAGGTGAGTGTCGCCAACAGCACACAGCTCTAGCAGGGGAGAGACTCAGCCCTGCAGTGTGTGTTTACAGAGGTGAGTGTCACCAACAGCACACAGCTCTAACAGGGGAGAGACTCAGCCCTGCAGCGTGCGCTTCAGAGGTGAGTGTCTCCAACAGCACACAGCTCTAGCAGGGGGGAGACTCAGCCCTGCAGTGTATGCTTACAGAGGTGAGTGTCGCCAACAGCACACAGCTCTAACAGGGGAGAGACTCAGCCCTGCAGCGTGTGCTTACAGAGGTGAGTGTCTCCAACAGCACACAGCTCTAACAGGGGAGAGACTCAGCCCTGTAGTGTGTGCTTACAGAGGTGAGTGTCGCCAACAGCACACAGCTCTAACAGGGGAGAGACTCAGCCCTGCAGCGTGCGCTTCAGAGGTGAGTGTCTCCAACAGCACACAGCTCTAGCAGGGGAGAGACTCAGCCCTGCAATGTGTGCTTACAGAGGTGAGTGTCACCAACAGCTCACAGCTCGAACAGGGGAGAGACTCAGCCCTGCAGTGTGCGCTTACAGAGGTGAGTGTCTCCAACAGCACACAGCTCTAACAGGGGAGAGACTCAGCCCTGCATTGTGCGCTGCAGAGGTGAGTGTCTCCAACAGCACACAGCTTGAACAGGGGAGAGACTCAGCCCTGCAGCGTGCGCTTCTGAGGTGAGTGTCTCCAACAGCACACAGCTTGAACAGGGGAGAGACTCAGCCCTGTAGTGTGTGCTTACAGAGGTGAGTGTCTCCAACAGCACACAGCTCTAACAGGGGAGAGACTCAGCCCTGCAGTGTGTGCTTACAGAGGTGAGTGTCTCCAACAGCACACAGCTCTAACAGGGGAGAGACTCAGCCCTGTAGTGTGTGCTTACAGAGGTGAGTGTCACCAACAGCACATAGCTCTAACAGGGGAGAGACTCAGCCCTGCAGTGTGTGCTTACAGAGGTGAGTGTCGCCAACAGCACACAGCTCTAACAGGGGAGAGACTCAGCCCTGTAGTGTGTGCTTACAGAGGTGAGTGTCTCCCACAGCACACAGCTTGAACAGGGGAGAGACTCAGCCCTGTAGTGTGTGCTTACAGAGGTGAGTGTCTCCAACAGCACACAGCTCTAGCAGGGGAGAGACTCAGCCCTGCAGCGTGCGCTTCAGAGGTGAGTGTCGCCAACAGCACACAGCTCTAGCAGGGGAGAGACTCAGCCCTGCAGTGTGTGCTTACAGAGGTGAGTGTCTCCAACAGCACACAGCTCTAGCAGGGGAGAGACTCAGCCCTGCAGCGTGCGCTTCAGAGGTGAGTGTCGCCAACAGCACACAGCTCTAGAAGGGGAGAGACTCAGCCCTGCAGTGTGTGCTTCCAGAGGTGAGTGTCGCCAACAGCACACAGCTCTAGCAGGGGAGAGACTCAGCCCTGCAGTGTGTGTTTACAGAGGTGAGTGTCACCAACAGCACACAGCTCTAACAGGGGAGAGACTCAGCCCTGCAGTGTGCGCTTCAGAGGTGAGTGTCTCCAACAGCACACAGCTCTAGCAGGGGAGAGACTCAGCCCTGCAGTGTGTGCTTACAGAGGTGAGTGTCACCAACAGCACACAGCTTGAACAGGGGAGAGACTCAGCCCTGTAGTGTGTGCTTACAGAGGTGAGTGTCTCCAACAGCACACAGCTCTAGCAGGGGAGAGACTCAGCCCTGCAGCGTGCGCTTCAGAGGTGAGTGTCGCCAACAGCACACAGCTCTAACGGGGAGAGACTCAGCCCTGCAGTGTGTGCTTACAGAGGTGAGTGTCGCCAACAGCACACAGCTTGAACAGGGGAGAGACTCAGCCCTGCAGCGTGCGCTTCAGAGGTGAGTGTCTCCAACAGCACACAGCTTGAACAGGGAGAGACTCAGCCCTGCAGTGTGTGCTTACAGAGGTGAGTGTCACCAACAGCACACAGCTCTAACAGGGGAGAGACTCAGCCCTGCAGTGTGCGCTTCAGAGGTGAGTGTCTCCAACAGCACACAGCTTGAACAGGGGAGAGACTCAGCCCTGCAGGGTGCGCTTCAGAGGTGAGTGTCTCCAACAGCACACAGTTCTAACAGGGGAGAGACTCAGCCCTGCAGTGTGCGCTTCAGAGGTGAGTGTCTCCAACAGCACACAGCTTGAACAGGGGAGAGACTCAGCCCTGTAGTGTGTGCTTACAGAGGTGAGTGTCTCCAACAGCACACAGCTCTAACAGGGGAGAGACTCAGCCCTGCAGTGTGTGCTTACAGAGGTGAGTGTCGCCAACAGCACACAGCTCTAACAGGGGAGAGACTCAGCCCTGCAGTGTGTGCTTACAGAGGTGAGTGTCACCAACAGCACACAGCTCTAGCAGGGGCGAGACTCAGCCCTGCAGTGTGTGCTTACAGAGGTGAGTGTCACCAACAGCACACAGCTCTAACAGGGGAGAGACTCAGCCCTGCAGTGTGTGCTTACAGAGGTGAGTGTCGCCAACAGCACACAGCTCTAACAGGGGAGAGACTCAGCCCTGCAGTGTGTGCTTACAGAGGTGAGTGTCTCCAACAGCACACAGCTCTAGCAGGGGAGAGACTCAGCCCTGCAGTGTGTGCTTACAGAGGTGAGTGTCACCAACAGCACACAGCTCTAACAGGGGAGAGACTCAGCCCTGCAGCGTGCGCTTCAGAGGTGAGTGTCTCCAACAGCACACAGCTCTAGCAGGGGAGAGACTCAGCCCTGCAGTGTGTGCTTACAGAGGTGAGTGTTACCAACAGCACACAGCTCTAACAGGGGAGATACTCAGCCCTGCAGCGTGGGCTTCAGAGGTGAGTGTCTCCAACAGCACACAGCTGTAACAGGGGAGAGACTCAGCCCTGCAGTGTGTGCTTACAGAGGTGAGTGTCACCAACAGCACACAGCTCTAGCAGGGGAGAGACTCAGCCCTGCAGTGTGTGCTTACAGAGGTGAGTGTCTCCAACAGCACACAGCTCTAACAGGGGAGAGACTCAGCGCTGTAGTGTGTGCTTACAGAGGTGAGTGTCACCAACAGCACACAGCTCTAACAGGGGAGAGACTCAGCCCTGCAGTGTGTGCTTACAGAGGTGAGTGTCGCCAACAGCACACAGCTCTAACAGGGGAGAGACTCAGCCCTGTAGTGTGTGCTTACAGAGGTGAGTGTCTCCAGCAGCACACAGCTTGAACAGGGGAGAGACTCAGCCCTGTAGTGTGTGCTTACAGAGGTGAGTGTCTCCAACAGCACACAGCTCTAGCAGGGGAGAGACTCAGCCCTGTAGTGTGTGCTTACAGAGGTGAGTGTCACCAACAGCACACAGCTCTAACAGGGGAGAGACTCAGCCCTGCAGCGTGCGCTTCAGAGGTGAGTGTCTCCAACAGCACACAGCTCTAGCAGGGGAGAGACTCAGCCCTGCAGTGTGTGCTTACAGAGGTGAGTGTCTCCAACAGCACACAGCTCTAGCAGGGGAGAGACTCAGCCCTGCAGTGTGTGCTTACAGAGGTGAGTGTCTCCAACAGCACACAGCTCTAGCAGGGGAGAGACTCAGCCCTGCAGTGTGTGCTTACAGAGGTGAGTGTCACCAAGAGCACACAGCTCTAACAGGGGAGAGACTCAGCCCTGCAGCGTGCGCTTCAGAGGTGAGTGTCTCCAACAGCACACAGCTCTAACAGGGGAGAGACTCAGCCCTGCAGTGTGTGCTGAGGTGAGTGTCACCAACAGCACACAGCTCTAACAGGGGAGAGACTCAGCCCTGCAGTGTGTGCTTACAGAGGTGAGTGTCACCAACAGCACACAGCTCTAGCAGGGGCGAGACTCAGCCCTGCAGTGTGTGCTTACAGAGGTGAGTGTCACCAACAGCACACAGCTCTAGCAGGGGCGAGACTCAGCCCTGCAGTGTGTGCTTACAGAGGTGAGTGTCGCCAACAGCACACAGCTCTAACAGGGGAGAGACTCAGCCCTGCAGCGTGTGCTTACAGAGGTGAGTGTCTCCAACAGCACACAGCTTGAACAGGGGAGAGACTCAGCCCTGCAGCGTGCGCTTCAGAGGTGAGTGTCTCCAACAGCACACAGCTTGAACAGGGGAGAGACTCAGCCCTGTAGTGTGCGCTTCAGAGGTGAGTGTCTCCAACAGCACACAGCTTGAACAGGGGAGAGACTCAGCCCTGTAGTGTGTGCTTACAGAGGTGAGTGTCACCAACAGCACACAGCTCTAGCAGGGGCGAGACTCAGCCCTGCAGTGTGTGCTTACAGAGGTGAGTGTCACCAACAGCACAGAGCTCTAACAGGGGAGAGACTCAGCCCTGCAGTGTGTGCTTACAGAGGTGAGTGTCACCAACAGCACACAGCTCTAGCAGGGGCGAGACTCAGCCCTGCAGTGTGTGCTTACAGAGGTGAGTGTCACCAACAGCACACAGCTCTAGCAGGGGCGAGACTCAGCCCTGCAGTGTGTGCTTACAGAGGTGAGTGTCGCCAACAGCACACAGCTCTAACAGGGGAGAGACTCAGCCCTGCAGCGTGTGCTTACAGAGGTGAGTGTCTCCAACAGCACACAGCTTGAACAGGGGAGAGACTCAGCCCTGCAGCGTGCGCTTCAGAGGTGAGTGTCTCCAACAGCACACAGCTTGAACAGGGGAGAGACTCAGCCCTGCAGTGTGTGCTTACAGAGGTGAGTGTCTCCAACAGCACACAGCTCTAACAGGGGAGAGACTCAGCCCTGCAGCGTGCGCTTCAGAGGTGAGTGTCTCCAACAGCACACAGCTCTAACAGGGGAGAGACTCAGCCCTGCAGTGTGTGCTTACAGAGGTGAGTGTCACCAACAGCACACGGCTTGAACAGGGGAGAGACTCAGCCCTGCAGCGTGTGCTTACAGAGTTGAGCGTCACCAACAGCACACAGCTTGAACAGGGGAGAGACTCAGCCCTGCAGTGTGTGCTTACAGAGGTGAGTGTCACCAACAGCACACAGCTCTAGCAGGGGCGAGACTCAGCCCTGCAGTGTGTGCTTACAGAGGTGAGTGTCACCAACAGCACACAGCTCTAGCAGGGGAGAGACTCAGCCCTGCAGTGTGTGCTTACAGAGGTGTCACCAACAGCACACAGCTCTAGCAGGGGAGAGACTCAGCCCTGCAGCGTGCGCTTCAGAGGTGAGTGTCTCCAGCAGCACACAGCTCTAACAGGGGAGAGACTCAGCCCTGCAGTGTGCGCTTCAGAGGTGAGTGTCTCCAACAGCACACAGCTTGAACAGGGGAGAGACTCAGCCCTGTAGTGTGTGCTTACAGAGGTGAGTGTCTCCAACAGCACACAGCTCTAACAGGGGAGAGACTCAGCCCTGTAGTGTGTGCTTACAGAGGTGAGTGTCGCCAACAGCACACAGCTCTAACAGGGGAGAGACTCAGCCCTGCAGCGTGCGCTTCAGAGGTGAGTGTCTCCAACAGCACACAGCTCTAGCAGGGGAGAGACTCAGCCCTGCAGTGTGTGCTTACAGAGGTGAGTGTCACCAACAGCTCACAGCTCGAACAGGGGAGAGACTCAGCCCTGCAGTGTGCGCTTACAGAGGTGAGTGTCTCCAACAGCACACAGCTCTAACAGGGGAGAGACTCAGCCCTGCATTGTGCGCTGCAGAGGTGAGTGTCTCCAACAGCACACAGCTTGAACAGGGGAGAGACTCAGCCCTGCAGCGTGCGCTTCTGAGGTGAGTGTCTCCAACAGCACACAGCTTGAACAGGGGAGAGACTCAGCCCTGTAGTGTGTGCTTACAGAGGTGAGTGTCTCCAACAGCACACAGCTCTAACAGGGGAGAGACTCAGCCCTGCAGTGTGTGCTTACAGAGGTGAGTGTCTCCAACAGCACACAGCTCTAACAGGGGAGAGACTCAGCCCTGCAGTGTGTGCTTACAGAGGTGAGTGTCGCCAACAGCACACAGCTCTAACAGGGGAGAGACTCAGCCCTGCAGTGTGTGCTTACAGAGGTGAGTGTCACCAACAGCACACAGCTCTAGCAGGGGAGAGACTCAGCCCTGCAGTGTGTGCTTACAGAGGTGAGTGTCACCAACAGCACACAGCTCTAACAGGGGAGAGACTCAGCCCAGCAGTGTGGCCCAGAGCCCCATCCTGAAGACTACACTGAAGAGAAAGTAAAATGGTTGTTGGGAGGGTAACTGGATGCCCCTCCGCCCAAACTAGTACAGAGTTGGGCGTTTTTAAGCCAAGAGAAAGTATGAGTTTGACATTAATAGATGGAGCCTCCAAGCCCTGTCCCAGCCCTGAAGCTTGGAAGCCTGGGAGGCGCGAAGCAGAAAAGTGAAGGCCTGTGCTCCCACCCCCAGGCACCCAGTTCTCAGGCCAGCTCGGAAAGGCAGTTCCTGTTCCCTCCCTGGACAGCCCAAGAGCAGATGAGCGCTGGTGGTGGGTCACGATGATCTCATACCTCACGGTGGGCTGTTCCTGCAGACAGGGTGGAGGAGTTACAGTTTAGGACGGGATTCTTGTCTCTTCGGATGCTGGGAAGGCATCCGAGACGATGGCACTGCCGGGCCCCTCCAGCGACCTCTTCTGCTTGAAGCCTTCAGCCCCTCATCAGTCAGACAGACTGGCCTGGGCCTGGGGGGACGTGGGAACGGCATGTGTCACAGCCCTTACAGGCTGTTCCATTCTACTGGGTTGCCTTGAGCAGCCAGTGACAGATACTAGTAAGGACTTCAGAGCAGGAGAAGGGACTTAACCTTGACTCCAGTCCAGAAATACCATGGGACTTAACCTACGGGTTACATGCCCAGGAAGAACACAACAATGGTAATTACTATTTATATGCTAAATGGCAAAACTGAGCACTAGATTACCGTGATCAGCCCATTGGTTTCAGGACCAACAATGGCTGATCTCTAAAAGACACAATTACATTTCATCTTGAGGTTATTAAATTTAGTATGTAAGATAAACTGGTTGATTTGAAAAAACAAGCAAAAATACATGTATTTAGAACAGTTGACGTACTTACATGTATTTAATTTTCAAATTAAATTTATTTGATTTTCAAATTTCACATGAACAATTAATAATCACTGTCCACCATTTGGGAAGTAACGGTGATCTCCCCCTACTATTCTGTCAGTGAAAAGAGAGGAAGACCCTCAACGAGATGGACTGACACAGAGGCTGCAACAATGGGCTCAAGCATAACAAGGATTGTGAGGACGGTGCAGGACCCGGCAGGGGTCGCTGTGAGTCAGAACCGACTCCGTGGTGGCACCAAACAAGAACATTCTGTCAGATTCAGGATAAAAATAAAGGCTTTTCATTACAACACCACTTTAAAACACTTCGAGAAGGAATAAAACGCGTGTAGAAAGCATTTCAATTACTAAAGTAAAATTTCAGGAAGGTTCCATAAAGGCCCGACTAAAATTTTGGGTGGAAACTATACATCTACTGCCGTCGAGTCGATTTTGCCTCACAGCAGCCCTGCAGGACAGAGTGGAACTGCCCACGCGGTTTCCAAGGAGGGGCTAGTGGATTCAAACTGCTGACCTTCTGGTTAGTAGCTGAGCTCTTAACCGCCGCACCACCAGGGCTCCAGAAACCGCATACCACGGGCTGTAATTGCTCCAAAGGGAAGTTATCAAGTCTGCAGTGTAACGATCTGCTTCGCAAAGAGCGTGGATCGGGTAACACTTCACTGCCCGAATCCTTCAGCATTTTACACAGAATAACCGTGTGCCACTAATGAAGGCACGCGTGTTGCTCAGTTCGTCACTGCGACGGAGTCACCAGTGAACAAAACGAAAGGCAACGCTCACATCGTAACACCAGGAAACGAGCCACTGTTCCAAAGAAATATTTTTCTCATTAAAATTTCTTGGCTTTACTAAGGCTATATAATATGGAAGTGCACATTCAGAAAAACTTCAGAAAGGAAAACGTTTCAATACGTTATTTTTCTAATTATACCCTCCTCCCACGTTACACTTCATTTCTGTATCCTGATTCAAATAATTTTAACACAGCAAAGAGTAGTCGTACGTTTAGAACTGAAATGAAATCTGAATTTTAAAACATGAAACACTATTTCCAGTTTTTAAAATACCATTTTATTACTTAGAGAAGTTGGTCAATAACTTAAAATGCCTAAATTTCTTGTGATAGCCACTTGTCTCGATGAGAGACTTTGAGAGCAGAAAAACATCTAGGAAAGGGTTCAGGTGCTATTTACTTTGAAGCTGTTTTTGTTAGGTGCCCTCGAGTCGCTTCTGACTCATAGCGACCCTATGCACCACAGAACAAAACACTGCCCAGTCCTCCCCATCCTCACAATCCTTGTTATGCTTGAGCTCACTGTTGCAGCCACTGTGTCAATCCACCTCGTTGAGGGTCTTCCTTTTTCCGCTGACCCGGTACTCTGCCAAGCATGATGTCCTTCTCCAGGGACTGATCCCTCCTGACAACATGTCCGAAGTATGTAAGATGCAGTCTTGCCATCCTTGCTTCTAAGGAGCATTCTGGTTGTACTTCTTCTAAGACAGACTTGTTTGTTCTTTTGGCAGTCTACGGTATATTCAATATTCTTCTCCAACACCACAATTCAAAGGCATCAGTTCTTCTTTGGTCTTCCTTATTCATTGTCCAGCTTTCACATGCATATGATGTGATTGAAAACACCATGGCTTGGGTCAGGCTCACCTTAGTCTTCAGGGTGACATCTTTGCTCTTCAACACTTTGAAGAGGTCCTTTGCAGCAGATTTACCCAGTGCAACACGTCTTTTGACTTCTTGACTGCTGCTTCCATGGCTGTTGATTGTGGATCCAAGTAAAATGAAATCCTTGACAACTTCAATCTTTGTTTATCATGATGTTGCTCATTGGTCCAGTTGTGAGGATTTTTGTTTTCTTTATGTTGAGGTGCAATCCATACTGAAGACTGTGGTCTTTGATCTTCACTGGTAAGTGCTTCAAGACCTCTTCACTTTCAGCAAGCAAGGTTGTGTCACCTGCATAATGCAGGTTGTTAATGAGTCTTCCTCCAGTCCTGATGCCCCATTCTCCTTCATATAGTCCAGCTTCTTGGATTATTTGCTCAGCATACAGATTGAATAGGTATGGTGAAAGGATACAACCCTGACGCACACCTTTCCTGACTTTAAACCAATCAGTATCCCCTTGTTCTGTCTGAACAACTGCCTCTTGATCTATGTAAAGGTTCCTCATGAGCACAATTAAGTGTTCCGGAATTCCCATTCTTTGCAGTGTTATCCATAGTTTTTTATGATCCACACAGTCGAATGCCTTTGCAACACCAATAAAACACAGGTAAACATCTTTCTGGTATTCTCTGCTTTCAGCTAGGATCCATCTGACATCAGCAATGATATCCCTGGTTCCACGTCCTCTTCTGAAACCAGCCTGAATTTCTGGCGGTTCCCTGTCAATATACTGCTGCGGCTGTTTTTGAATGATCTTCAGCAAAATTTTGCTTGTGTGTGATATTAATGATATTACATAATTTTTGCATTCGGTTGGATCACCTGTCTTGGGAATAGGCATGAACATGAATCTCTTCTAATCAGTTGGTCAAGAAGCTGTCTTCCATATTTCTTGGCATAGACGAGTGAGCACCTCCAGCGCTTTGCTGGATGTTTGTTGAAACATCTCAATTGATATTCCATCAATTTCTGGAGTCTTATTTTTTGCCAGTGCCTTCAGAGCTGCTTGGACTTCTTCCTTCAGTACCATCGGTTCCTGATCATATGCTACCTGTCAAAATGGTTCAATGTCGACTAATTCTTTTTGGTATAATGACTCTGTGTATTCCTTCCATCTTCTTTTGATGCTTCCTACATCATTTAATATTTTCCCCATAGAATCCTTCACTATTGCAACTTGAGGCTTGAATTGTTTTCTTCAATTCTTTCAGCTTGAGAAATGCTGAGCGTGCTCTTCCCGTTTGGTTTTCTGTCTCCAGCTCTTTGCACACGTCATTATACCTTGAGTATAAAACCAAAAAAAAGCCAAACCCAGTGCCGTGGAATCGATTCCGACTCATAGCGACCCTACAGGACAGAGTAGAACTGCCCCATAGAGTTTCCAAGGAGCGTCTGGTGGATTTGAACTGCCGATCCTTTTGGTTAGCAGCCATAGCACTTAACCACTTTACCACCAGGGTTTCCACCTTGAGTATATCCCACCTGAATTTAGAGACCATCTCAAGAATAGATTTGACACATTGAACAGTAGTGACCGAAAACCAGACGAGTTGTGGAATGACATCAAGAACATTATACATGAAGAAAGCAAGAGGTCATTCAAAAGACAGGAAAGAAAGAAAAGACCAAGACGGGTGTCAGAGGAGTCTCTGACACTTGCTCATGAATGTCGAGCAGCTAAAGCAAAAGGAAGAAATGATGAAGTAAAAGAACTGAAGATTTCAAAGGGTGGCTCGAGAAGACAATGTAAAGTATTTCCCCCATTAGGATAATAAAACGAGTTACTGTTGAGTCTATCCCAATTCATGGTGACCCCGTGTGTGTCACCATGGGGTATCAATGGCTGATTTTTCAAAAGATCACCAGGCCTTTCTTCTGAGGCACCTCCAGGTGGACCCGAATCTCCAGCCTTTCAGTTAGCAGTTGAGAGCTCTCACCATTTGCACCCCCAGGGCCTCCAGGGGCAACATGAAGGTCAATAAACAGGCAAGCTCCAGCTTTCCTTGCAGCCTCGTCCTGCACACCACAGCTCCTTGTGGTCTCACTTCGTGGAGTAGACAGTTCTTTGTGGCTTGCACCATGCTTTGGTAATGTGGTTCGTTCCAATAATAGACATACAAACACTAAATGCTCTTCCCACAAGAGGTTAGTTTCATCTGCTCCCTTTCCCCTCCCACAAAAGTATCTTGTTTTAAGCTGTTCCTGAAAGAGTTCACGTGAGAGCAAACGATGGTACGTAACAACCACTGGGGATGGGTACACGCAGAAAAGGAGGTGATAATTAAGGGATTAATTGACTTCACAAGCCAGTCCCATTGTAATAACCACTGTATGTATTCCAGACTTTAACTCCAGGCACAGCTAAGGCAGAGGCAGCTTTAAAGGCTCTGTCAGAGCACCGTATAATTTTAACTGACCTTGCAAACATTTTCATGGCTAATTTAATCCTCAAGAGATGATTTAATTAACATTTGAAGAGAACAACAGAGCCAAGCCTGAGTCTCCGTAGGTCACACCACTCTGGGGATCAAACACTGGAGACCTTTGCAAACATCAACAGTAACTAATTCTCTGACTTGCTCCACCCTCTGGGGCTGGCACTCTGTCCCCTGCCAACCCCTGCTCCATGCTCCAGCCCCTGGACACTAGCACCCATCAGTTAGCTGTCACTACTCACAGGTTTTCTCCTCACTTGCTCCAGCTCCAGTTCCTGGCTCCAACACCAGCTGCTGCCTCTAGGACCTCAGAGCTGTCACTATCCCCAGCTGGACCAGGGCCCTAGCACCATGGTGATGCTGGCACCACTGCTCGCTCATGTCTGCCAGGTCAGGCTGTGCCAAACTGCCAAACTGCCCACACTGCCCACGTGGACACAACGGCCGGGAGCTGGGGGGTGCCCCCTCCCTCCTCCTCTGGCACACCTGGGATGCTCAGCGAGGAGTTCCTACACACCCAGGTCCTGCAGCTGACCCCGTGTTTGACACGCAGCACCTCCCCTTGGTAAAAGCCTGCACTGACTCAGGGCCCATGCCGGGCACAGTTCCCCTCTCCCCCCCGCCACCCCAGCGATCCTATCAGGTTCTGTCCACACTGTTCACCACTCTCCCTCCCCACCCCCGAATCCTATCAGGTTCTGCAGGTTCTGTGGCAGTGTTCACCACTCACCCCCCTGTGATCCTATCAGGTTCTATCGCACTGTTCACCACTGTCCCCCCAGTCCTATCAAGTTCTGTCCATACTGTTCACCATTCCCCCGCAATCCTATCAGGTTCTGCCACACTGTTCGCCACTCCCTCCCCTCAGAGATCCTATCAGGTTCTGTCCAGCACAGTACACCGCTCCCCCCATCCCAGCGACCCGATCACGTTCTGTCTGGAGGGGGTAACCCCAGGAACTCTGCCACCGCATGCTATCCAGAGGAGGACATTGTTTGGTAGAGGGCCAGCAAAGGCAAGAGAGACCCTCAGTAAGACAGAAAGGCACAACAGCCGCAAGGATGGACTCAAACATGCTGGGCATGTGAGGATGATGCAGGACCAAGCAACGCTTTGTTCTATTGTACATGAGGTCACCATGTGTCAGTCGCCTCAATGGCATCCATCCACCCACCCACCCACCCATCCATCCATCCATCCCCCACCCAACCAACCATCCATCCACCCACCCATCCATCCAACCTCCATCCATCCATCACCCACCCACCCATCATCCACCCACCCACCCATCCATCCATCCCCTCTCCATCCAGCCATCCCCCACCCACCCATCCATCCCCTATCCATCACCCACCCAGCCATCCATCCACCCACCCATCCATCCATCCCCCTCCCATCCATCCACCCACCCATCCATCCATCCATCCCCCACCCAACCATCCATCCACCCACCCAACCATCCATCACCCATCCATCCATCCACCCATCATCACTGAGGATAAAGACTGTGTCTTACTCACTTTTCTAACAAAAGACTGCAGTCCTGAGCTGTGTTTTACTGAACTGAATCAAAGTACCACCCACTTAAAATATAATCGATTTGATCTAGAAAACGTTATTTTTCCATGTGTGCCTTTATTTCAAAATTGTCAAGATTTATATATTATTTTTTATTACATATAATAAGCAATTTTTAGCTTGAAGTAAAAACTTTCACAGTTATAGTAAAAAAAAAAAAAAAAAGTTTAAAAAAATGTAGACAGTGGAAGAGCACCCCAAAAGCTGACTATACCTTGCAGCACAGATTCACCCTTAAATATTCACATCCCAAAAGTTGTTGAAAGGATTCAAAAACACAAAAAATAATTTGCAGCTGGCAGTGATTAACATCTCCTCATCCTTGGAAGAACATATTAAGAACACATACTGAATTTAAAGTTACAAGCATCCAAGAGTTTAATTACACACGCAGCCTTTGCCAGTGTACAAGCGGGCTTAAAGGGTCACAGCAACGGCTCTGGTGGTCATTACTGAATCGGCGAGTGTGCTTCACCAAGGACAGAGTATTCACGTTCAAACGTTCTTTTCCAAAAGCTTCTGGTTTTCAACTTAGTAAAGAAGAACAGCATTTAATTACTGCATCCCTGGTGAAAAAGAGGAGGAAAACACAGGATATGAACAATCTTCCTCAAGAGCAGATCTGCAGAAAGTGTTCCTGCGAGAGACAAACACGCTATCACCTTTTCTACAACAAACCCAGCAGACTCTCCGAAACCGCTTCTGAGGAACTGAAACCATGCTGAGTATCACCTGAAACCAAGAACTGAGACTTGGAAATTACTTATTAATTTTTGAAATGGTATTTATTTTAGGAAATCTTTACCAGCACATACGCTGATTTCAGTAAAAAGAAATATATTTAAACACACACACAAAAAGAAAAAAAAAAAAGTAACAACTAATTTTTTAAAAAAGAATAACGAACCACACTTTTTAAGTAAAATGTTCATACCTGCATCCTAAGAATTCCGAAACAATGAGTGTGATAAGCCTTACCACAGTGCACCTTTCTCTTCCAAAACGATTGTTTAAACCATTACTTAATACTTTTATCCACTTACAGCTACTTTTTATCCGAACGTTGGGATTATCCTCCAGCAGGCTCTGAGTGTTGTGGGCACTCTGCACACTGCTGCAGGGCCAGGAGCCTCGACACTGGGGTGACACTGGGCAAGGGCAGGCCTGGCCATCGCCAGGTCTCTAATTATAGGGAGTGGGCAGCGTCTCCAGGAGACCTTTCTCCTCACTGAGAAGCATCAAGGAGCCGCAGCCGGTGGTTTGGTGGCAGCACGAGGCCGGGCATCTCCCAAGAAGCTCCTGAAGTGGTTAGTGAGCTCTGCACCTCATCCTACAGCTTTCTCACCTGCAGCTGACCAGCCCAGTTTTGCTTGTTTTGCATTAAAAACAATCATCCATTTGAAAGTGAAGGAAGATAGAATTTCTACCAATTTCCTTCATCCTTCGTATTGCTGTTGCTGATCCCAACTCATGGCGACCCGTGTGACAGGGTGGAACTGCCTCATAGGGTTTCCTAGGCTGTGATCTTTACAGAGCCCTGGAGGTGCTGTGGCAAAGAGCTCAGCTGCTAACCAAAAGGGTCACTATAGGACACTGAGTCGGTTCTCCACAGCAACGGGTTTTTTAAATCTTTACAGAAGTAGACTGCCAAGTCTTTTCTCTTGCAGAGCTGCTGGTGGGTTTGAACTGCAGACCTTCTGGTTAGCAGCCAAGCACTTAAGCACTGTATCACCAGGGTTCCTTTTGTTCACGTTATGCATATAATTTTGCTGTTTTTTATATACAACTTATGTTTCCCGATTTCACAGTGCAGCAAAGGCTTGCTTTCCCAGAGTATCTGTCTGAATCTGTCAGATTTAAGATCGCAAATTTGTCTTGTGTGTTCATTCACAATTAGTTTTTCTCTGAAAACATAACAAAATGGCAGCTACCTCTTGATATGCAGAATAAACACATTTCTCCCAATCAAAATAAAAAACTTATATTATCAGATCGCATTTTCCCACTAATTTCTTTCTTTTTTTGCGTGTCCACATCTCATAGACTGAATAGCTGCACTTAGGGAAGGCTCAGGTAGTCTCTTGTCAAAATTCTACAGCCGCAAATATTCAGATGGTAAGTCAGGAAGTTACAACGTACCAGTTCCTAAGTTCAAAATAGTTACATTTAAACACTTTACATGGCAAACTTCCACTGCCTCATTTAGAAAGTGACTTACTTCCTTTTAGGAAGAAAGTCAGAGTCAACAAAAAACACTGATAAAGAAGATTCTAATGTGAAAATTATTACAACTGATGTATCCGTGTAAAACATAATTAAAGGTACAGAAACAACGAAACAAAAATTCAGACTCACCTTGCATATGGAATGTATGATAAACTGTACCTGTAAAAAAAAATTCAAATACAGTGAAACTTCACCTAAGTCATGTTTTTCTTTACACCAAACAGCCATATTCTAACACCCTAACGTGGTGTTATAAGTTCTCATAGTCAAATACAAGCAGCACGATACTGGACAGTGATTCTCAAATGTGACCCTACACCAGCAGCAACAGCCTTGCCTGGGAACTTGTTAAAATGCAACCCCTGGCTGATCTACTGAGAGGTCAGGGATCCCAGGGAATGCCACAGGCAACACAGTAATGAACTCGTACTAAAAGGACAGGGGGACAGGCCTTGGACCCGTCCTGTGAGCTGGCATCACCTCTGCTTCTCCCTGTTTCTCTCACAGATCAGGGAGAAATGGGCGCACACTGCCTGACCAGGTAAGAGCACCCCGCGGCTTTCCTCTTCAACTGAAATCCTGCGTCAGAGCCCAGGCAGCTCTCCTCAAGCGCCGCAGCTCCACCTTCTCTCTCCTGTTTCCTCACCTCCAGCTGACCCCGTAGCCCCTCTCCCCACAATGTGACTGAAAACCCGCCCACTCCACAGATCTCACTGCAGTCACCCCAACTCGTGCTATTAAATCTAAGGGGACAGTTTCAGGCCTCCTCTGACCCCTCAGCAGGCCAGCTAGGCCCCAGGTGTGCGCATCTAACGCTCAACAGAACGTCAGCTACTGTCCCAGGGCTTTTCCCGTTCGGAACACAGGTGCTTTCCAGAGCTGAGGGGAGTCTGACTTGAAGCAGGTAAGACAAGACTCACCAGGTCATGACTTGAAGCAGGTAAGAAAAGACTCACCAGGTCATGACTTGAAGCAGGTAGGACAAGACTCACCAGGTCATGACTTGAAGCAGGTAAGAAAAGACTCACCAGGTCATGGACAAGAACTGCAGTACACAGAACAGCAAGGCCAATCCCTTCTTATGCCACTGAGGACAGAAAAAGAGAAGTGCTCGGTTTAGAGTTTTAACAACTGTTTTCTTCAAAAATGTAGATGATAGCTCATTTATTTTATTACACTTCAGTATAATAAATTTAAGAAGGTAATCTGAAATTTAAACATGCACAAAGTTCATTTCCTTTCTAAGATTCTCTGATCCATTCATTTGAATACTGTGAAATACTAAGAAAAGTTGCTGAAATAACTGCACAGACCAAAAACATTAAAACTCTAACGGTCTTCAAAGAAAACATCAACTTTTCCAGATTTAAAGTTTGCGAGATTTAAAGTCTCACTTGAATTATTCCATGGGGAATTTACATACTTATTTCAACTTGCTCCTTTCCTTATTTTTTGGAGAAAAACTATTTTACTGTGATTTTCTGGAATAACATAAACAAGTCTCCATGGTTGTTCTGAAAGGAAGAAGTTTGAGAATTCCTTGTCCATCTTTATTTATTTTTACTGCTTATAAACACACAAGCTGCTGAATTAATGTTCCACAGGGATGCGTAGAACACTTTAGGTACGTAATTTTAAATTGTCACTAGGAAATGAGGTGTAAGTTCAGTCCTTATGTCGTCAAAAATGAAAAAGGAAACCAGAGCACTTTTTGTTTCTAAACTACATCACGCACTACCTTTCTTCTTTAAAACATGCAATTTATTGGTAGCTCAAGGACAAACTTAAATTTTTCTGGGAAGTAGGATACAATAAATAAATATAATGAGTCAGGGACATCAATAAATAAGCTGAGCTGTAATAATGTAGCTTCTTTAAAGGGTGCTGAGGAGCTGACCACCTTAAGTGGTACAAGACTGATTTAAGTTCTTTTGTCGCTTTTTGTTCATCTGTTTTGATTTCTGGGTCTTTCTCCTTGTTTGTTTTAACATCTCGCTACTCATCAGTGGCCTTGCCCCAGCAGCCAAAGCCTCCTTACCCTACAGAATTACAGCCTAAGCGCACTAATTGGAATGGTCTGTAAAGAGAACATGGGTCCTAAGCAAGACCCTCTCGTAAGAAAGGTATCATGAGAGAAGTCGACCTAACCTCAAAGTTAGTGCGTGTGTACGTGTTTATCCACTTACCCCTGCCTACGTTTTAGGTGGAGAAGTGATCGCAAGTCTAGCCACTAACTGGATGTCCCCATACGAATACTGGGGACAGCTAATCTTTGGGGGGGTGGGGGAGGTTAAGAAACCAGACTTTGAGCTACTTTTAGATGACAGTGTGATGACACTTTACCCCAAAGAGATGAGCCTGGTAGAGGGACATATGGCAGAAAGCCAACACGTTTAAGATAACTTACCCAAAAAACAGCGCACAGGGTAAATACGAAACACAACTAGGTAGAAGAAAAGAATATGTAAATTATAAATCTGAGATCCTTTCAAAAGCCTGATAGAACTGAACTATTCTGCACTCGTTGACACAGATAACATAGTACATAACAAAATCAGTAAGACAGGTGACTCTCATTTTACTTATATGTTCCATGCGTATTATTTTAAAGTCTAGGATTGTAATATTCCCTGAAAATTGGAAGCACCCAATATGATCTATTAAGTACACAGAAAAAATGCTTGAGGACTGTCCTGATGAACACTTATGGTCACGTGTAATAACACAGTGCTGCCAATACAGAGCATCGGGACAGCTGAGAAGGCATGCCATGAGCTCCAGCTTACTAGCCTCACACACTCCACCACTGTAATGATGGTCCATGTGGAAAGTCATCAGGACACGTCCCTGTGCAGGCATGCAGTGAGCTCCAGCTTACTAGCCTCACACATTCCATCACTGCAATGATGGTCCACGTGGGAAGTCATCAGGTCACGTCCCTGTGAAGGCAATCCTGATCATCCCTTCAAGTCACCAGAAGTAGGCACGAGGGTAAAAAAACAAGGGCAGTTCCCAGCAGTGGTGACGAGCAAATCCTAGCTCTGGTGCTCATCACAAGTGTCCCATGTCCAGCTAGCTAACATGTTCAGGCCTCCGTTTTCTTGTCTTTAAAGTGAGGACAACACCGACCAACCAACTCCAGGGGGGCCGTTGTAAGGATGCCATCAGAGCGTCTGTGCCGTGCCTGAGTTGCTGGCTGGCATGGAGAAGGTGCTAGGTGGGTGGGGGCCTGGAGAAGGTGCTAGGTGGGTGGGCGCCTGGAAAAGGTGCTAGGTGGGTGGGGCATTTGTCCATCTCATTATCAGGCATAACCTCGTGTCAACAGCAAATGAGACCAAGCAGAGCCCTGCACTGGAGATGTTATGATTCAAGCTGTAACCAAGTTAATCGTATAAACTAATGGTCCTTCTTGGGAAATGCTGTGCATTTCTGGATGTTCTAACTGAAACGCTCTCAACTTTGTATAACGTACAGTGAGTTACCAAAAAAGTTAAGATAGGTAAAAGGATAAACCAAATCTAAGTAAAATCTTAATGGAATATAAACTTCGAGTAGTCTAATTGTATACAATTCTTCAATATCCTGGATAAAGTTAAATGTTTATATGTTGCTCGACAGCAATGGGGTTTTGGATTTTTATTTTCCAAAGAGTGCAAACAACAATCGAGAAACAACCTGTAAGACTTAAATAATTTTGTCAGTAGTAGCAAACAAGATATTCTGTGGAGCCAAACCGAGCTACATGCCTAGCTAATGCAGAAATATTTCCAAGGGTATAAAACGCTGCGAAAAGTTTCATGCCTTGGGGAAGAAACAGCAGTTCAGTGCCCTGATACATCAAACTCTAATTTTCACTTGAGATACACACAGCTAGGGTTAAATGTACGCAGCAGAAAACAAGCTGCGCTTAGCCAAACACACAGACTTAAGGACAGAATTATTATAGTCAACTAGAAAAACATAACAATAGTGCACGCATAAAAGCAGGCAATTACTTGTAAATAAGAATGCAAAAAAATACTTTAACAGAAGTTTAAAAAAAAAAAAATCATTTACTTACAAGCATGAGAACTGTTGCCAGCAGTCTTGTTGTTTCAAACATTTTCTTCAGTTGCTTCATGGGTCCCATTAAAAAACACGTACTATTTGATACCAAAGAAATGAGATATGGGTCTACCAGTTTGTCTGGCTATGTAAAAGTAACTGGCTTAAAAAAAAAACAAGCAGTATATTAAACAAAAATCTCTTTTTTCATTTATATTAAGGGGAAAGTCTATTAGTTTCCCACGACACATAAACGCCTGCTTGTACATTCACGACGCGTTCCGTTACAGCTACCAGCGCACACGGCCACTAAAGCGACCCTAAGCTAAGAAGGCCGTTTCTCTGCGTGACTACCTGGCTCCCCACTAACTACTAACCCTTCTCTCTCTGCACATCCCCCTCCAGAATGAAAACCCATCCCCAGTCAGCTCTCCTTTCTTAGCAGCTGACACAATATAAAATTCCTAATCAGCCTTCGTTTTGTACTTTAATTTGAAGGAGAATCGTTTTGTCAGCTTAAAAGACAAGTGATTCCATCACTGTAGGCGTGAGCACGTAAACAGTGGACTGAGCTTGGCCTTGGCTTAGGACACGTCCACCGACAATACCTCCGACCCCTTTGAGAATTCCTAAAGAAAGCAAAGGACTCCTGAGAGCTGAGGCATGCGCAAACACAGACCCCTTGAGTTTGTAACCATCTGACGGGCAGGAATACCGAACCCAAAGTACACCACAGACTCAAAGCATCCCCTGGAGAGGAGCCGCTGGGTGCCCACAGCATCAACCCATTTACCTTTCAGGTCTTCCTCTGTTTGTCTGCCTATCTCCCCTCATGGACACACAAGCTGCACACAAGCACAGGAAAGAAAGCCTGGGCTGGGGCTGTCTGGACTGGGGTCCTGTCTCAGCAACTGATGAGTGACCCAGCATGGGCAAGAGGAGCGGCCTGCCCTCTCTGCACTACGACTTCCAGCTATAAAATGAGGATGTTAACAGCAGCTGGCTCAGAAACAGGCCGTAGAAGATACAAAGCACTTAGAACCGTCCCTGGCACACACAAAGCCCCCAAGTGCTGTCTATTCTTATCATTAATATCCTGTTTATAACAGCAGCTGGCACGTGGAAGCAGTCACTATGTAGTTACTGGATGAATACAGATTCTATGGCTGGAGTTCGCATTAAGTATACCTGTACCAAACCAAGCCCACTGCTGTCCAGTTTATTCCAACTCATAGCGACCCTATGGGACAGCGCAGAACTGCCCCACAGGGTTTCCAAGGCTATAATCTTTATGGGAGCACATTGCCACATCTTTCTCCTGCACAGCGGCTGGTGGGCTCGAACCACTGACCTTTCAGTTAGCAGCCAAGTGCGTTAGCCACTGCACCATCAGCCTTCTTCTACTTACGTACACAGCTACAGAAATCATCCTATTAGAAAAGTGCTTATTAGAAAGGTGAATTTTGGAGGTAAGTGAAGCCAACACGGTGCTATAGACAGAAGCACCATGCCATCCCACCACAGCAAAGACTGAGTAAAACAGAGACAAACATCAGTCCCAGAAAGGTAAATTTTGTTAGTAGTAGCAAACAAAATATTCTGTGGAGCCAAATGGAAATACATACCTAGCTAATGCAGAAATATTTCCAAGAGTATAAAACACTGCGAAAAGTTTCATGCCTTGGGGAAGAAACAGCAATCCAGTGCCCTGAATTAACACAGTTATTTAAAAATAATTTAGTCATTTTAATGGCTTAAAATATAAATGTGCACTACAGTACCACTAATAAGACATAAATTTTATTACATAATAACATATTACAATATAAATGTGCTAGTATAGCCTCTGATTACTTATTTATATAATCAGTTAATTTTCAATGTTATTTGCTAATTTCAACTGTTTGCCCATAAAAGAGCCATAACAAAGCCTTTATTCACAAGTACATCTCATTCTATTTAAATTTAACATCCATTTTAAATGGCAGGGTAAAAAATGTAATAAACCAGCCTCCAAAAAGATGAAATACTTAGTAATAAATCTGACCAGGGACGTAAAAGACCCACACAAAGAAAGCTACAAAACACTACTGCAAGAAACCAGAAGAGACCTACGTAAGCAGAAAAACATACCATGTTCATGGATAGGAAGACTCAACGTTGGGAAAATGTCAATTCTACCCAAAGCGATCTACAGATACAATGCAATCCCTATCCAAATTCCAATGGCATTTTTTATTGAGATGGAGAAACAAATCACCAACTTCATATGGAAAGGGAAGAGGCCCTGGATAAAGTACAGGATTTCTGAAGAAGAACAACAAAGTGGGACGCCTCACACTACCTGATTTTAGAACCTATTATATCGTCACGGTAGTCCTGGTACTGGTATAACAACAGATACATAGACCAATGGAACAGAATTGAGAACCCAGACATAAATCCATCCACCTATGAGCAGCTGATATTTGACAAAGGCCCAAAGTCAGTTATATGGGGGAAAAGACAGTCTCTTTAACAAATGCTGCTGGCATAACTGGGTATCTATCTGTAAAAAAAAAATGAAACAGGATCCATACATCAAACCATACACAAGAAGTAACTCAAAATGGATCAAAGATCTAAAACGATAAAGATCATGGAAGAAAAAATAGGGACAACGCTGGGGGCCCTAAGACATGGCATAAATAGTATACGAACCATAACTAACAACACACGAACATCAGAAGAGAAACAAGATAACCAGGAGCTCCTAAAAATCAAACATTCTCATCAAAGACTTCACTAAAAGAGTAAAAAGAGAACCTACAGATTGGGAAAAAAATTTTGGCTATTACATATCTGAGAAGGCTCTAATACCTAAAATCTACGAAATACTGCAACACCTCAACAACAAATAGACAGATAACCCAATTAAAAAATGGGCAAAGGATATGAACAGGCACTTCACCAAAGAAGACACTCAGGTGACTAACAGGCACATGAAGAAACGCTCACAATCATTAGTCATTATGGAAATGCAAATCAGATCTACACTGTGATAACATCTCACCTCAACAATGCTGGCGCTAACCCAAAAAATGTAAATGAATGTTGGAGAGGTTGTGGGGAGATTAGAACTCTGATGCACTGATGGTGGGAACGTAATATGGTATAACCACTTTGCAAAATGATAAGGCGCTTCCTTGATAAGCTAGAAACAGAAACACCATATGATCCAGCAATCCCATTCCTCGGACTATACCCTACAGAAATAAGAGGTGTCACACAAATAGACATACGCACGCCTATGTTCACTGCGACACTACTCACAATAGCAAAAAGATGGAAACAACCTAAATGCCCATCAACAGATGAATGGGTCAACAAATTATGGTGCACACACTCAATGGAATATTATGCAATGATAAAGAACAGCGATGAATCTGCAAAACATCTCCTAACATGATGAATCTGGAGGTCATTATGCTGAATAAAGTAAGTCAGTCACAAAAGGACAAATACTGTATAACAAGTCAAGAAAAGGTTTACACACAGAAAAAAACATTCTTTGATGGTGGGGAGGGACGAGGAAGGAAAATCACTAAGTAGATAGAAGGCAAGTGCCAACTTCAGTGAAGGAAGGATAACACACAACACGGGAAGTCAGCACAACTGGACCAAAGCAAAAGCAAAGAAGTTTTCTGGACATATTCAAACACTTTGAGGGACAGAGTAGCTGGGACTAGGGCCTGAGGGCCATAGATTCAGGGGACATCTAGCACAAATGGCATAACATAGTTTATAAAGAAAATGTTCTACATCCCAGTTTGGCGAGTAATGTCTGGGGTCTTAAAAGATTGCGAGCAGCCATCTAAGATACATCTATTGGTCCCATCCCAATCGGAGAAAAGGAGAATGAAGAAAACCAAAGACACAAGGAAAATACTAGCGCCAAGGACTAAAGAACCAAATGAATCAGAGACTAAACCAGCCTGAGATCAGAAGAACTAGATGGTGCCCAGCTACCACCAATGACTGCCCTGACAGGGAACACAACAGAGAGTCCCAGACAGACTGGAAGAAAAGTGTGGGGCAGAACTCAAAATTCACATAAAAAGACCAGGCTTAATGGTCTGACAGAGACTGGTGGAACGCCCGAAACTATGACCCCTGGAAGCTCTGTTAATGCAGAACTGAAACCACTCCTGAAGCCCACTCTTCAGACAAAGATTAGAAAGGCCTATAAAACATAAAACACATGAGGAACGTGCCTCTTAGTTCAGTCAAATACTACAAGACCAGATGGGCAGCTTCTGTCTAAAAGCAGGAGGAGGAGGCAGGAAGGGACAAGAACGGGACAAATGGACACAAGGAACCTGGGGTGGAAACGTGGAGTGTGCTGTCACATTGTAGGAAGTGCAACCAATGTCACAAAACAAAATGTGTGTAAATTTTGAATTAGAAATTCACTTGACTGTAAACCTCCACCTAAAAAAAAAAAAAAAGGAATACACCAAACCCAACTCGTTCCTGTTGAGTCAGTTCCTACTCACAGCAACCCCATACCTTACAGAGTAGAACTGCTCCACAGAGTTTTCCTGCCTGCGATCTTTACGGAAGCAGATCACCAGGGCTTTCTTTTGTAGCGCCGCTGGGCAGGTTCAAACCACCCTTTAGGCTAGCAGTCAAGTGCAAACTGTTTGCGCCACAAAAACAAAAAAAAACCCACTGCTGTCAATTACGGCTGATGGTGGCCGTAAAGGGCAGAGTAGAACTGCTCCATAGGGTTTCCCAAGGAAACCTGGAAGCACAGTGGTTAAGCACGCAGATGCTAACTGAAAGGTTGGTTGGTTTGAACTGACCAACTGCCAGAGAAGAAAGATTTGACAGTCTGCTTCCGTTAAAGACTACAGCCTTGGAAACCCTATGGGACAGGTCTGCTCTGTTCTACGGCATCACTATGAGTCAGAATCGACACAGCGGCAACAGATTTGGTTTTCTGGCATAGGGTTTCCAAGGCTGTAATTTTTATGGAAGCAGATGGCCACATCTTTCTCCCATGGAGCAGCTGGTGGGTTAGAACTGCCAACTTTCTGGCGTGCAGCTGAGTACTTTAACCACTGTGCCACCAGCGCTCCTTGTGCCAGCCACAGACCTTAAAAAGGTAATAAAACCAACAAACAAAAAAACCCACTGCCATCAAGTCAATTCTGACTCTAAATCACAAACTCTCCTTTTTTCAGATCTCTTAACACACACCGATTTCTCTTAAATAAAATTATTTTTAAAACTGGCAGAATCCCGAAAATTTTCCACATCTTTATTGATTTCTATTCCTTTATTTTTAGGAGTCCTGGCGGCACAGTGGTTAAGAGCTTCGCTGCTAACCAAAAGGATGGCAGTCCAAATCCACCAGTGGCTCCTTGGAAACCCTATGGACGTAGTTCTACTCTGTCCTAGAGGGTTGCAATCAGTAAGAATTGACTCGATGGCAACGGGTTTTTTTTTTTTTTTTACCCCTTTATTTTAGGTGATAAAAATGTATCAGAACAGACTAATAGCCACTCAGATAAAGTGCACTGCTTGCTGGTAATAAGGGATTACTAGCCTGACATGAAATAAAAATTCCTAGTAATATGAAGCTTTAACTTACCAGGATAGAACAGACAACGCCACACACGAAGCAGATGGCAAACCACTTCAGTCTGGTGCTGTAACTGAGGGAGGAGCCATCCAGGACCTTGGGGAGGACGGAGAGTTAGAATACGTTCTGAAATTCCCATTTGCCAGCCTGATTCTTTACCATCGATTACAGCAAAGTTTCATTTTAGCATATACTACGAATGCCTTATTTTGCACCCTGCAGTGTCATTTACAAACATTAAGATTCATGGTCTCTAAGGGAAATGTTAACAGGGTCTGAGTATCAGCTTACACTGAGGAATAACTGTTCATTTTGTTGGGTGTGGTAACAGTATTGTGTTTGGTTTTAAGAAGTCCTCATCTGCAGGACAGCAGATGCTCACTGGGAAGGAGGAAATGAAGTGACGCATGGGATGTACTATAAAATCCTCAGGGATTAAAATAAAAGTGAAGTGTGGATCAAACAGGGCCAGAAAAGACAACCGCTGGGGCTGGGGACACAGGGCTCAGGACACACTCTCCACTTCCTGGGTCTTAGGGTGCATTCGGCTGGGCTCCCAAGATGCAGAGGAGGAGGTGAGGGCACTTCAATGAGGAGCTGGAGGGTGAAGAGGACTGTGGTGTTGTCCTGTCTGGAGGCAGGGGCAGCCTTCCACAGCCCACCTCTCACCTCCGCCAGTGGTCACTGGCTGCAGGCTGGGGGCGGGGGACAGATGAAAACCCTCCGGGTAGCAGAGGGTAGAGCTGTGAGTCATTAGTGTGGACCTGGAGCCACTGGGGGTGGCACACCTGCCCGGTAAAGGGCACTGAGGCAGGGCACCGGGAGCGCCCACACCAGGTGGGTTAGAACAGTTCCCTTATAAAAGTTTAACTAAAAAGGATGGGAGCGCAAACCTGACTCATGAAAGCCTTGGGTATCTCCTCAACATGATCAAAACCAATTTTTTCAAATGATAATTCATTCTAGAGCAACAACATTCCTATATGCAGGCAAAGTCTAACCAAATTATGGGGGAAAAGCAGAAGTATGCACACTTCATGAGTGTACTGTAACATCGAGTAATGATTAAACAAACACGTTTAGATCGCCAAGTGTACCAGTCAAACTGAATTTCCTAACGAAGCTAATAAAGCATCAACAATAGCTGTTTCAAGAAACTTGAAATATGTATTTACATTCCAAAACTTAAATTTCTAACTTATGTTAACAATAACACTACATGCTAATAACGTATTTTCAAGGATAATGAAGTAAAAATACATAATTTTATTTCCAACAGCTCAAAATACCTTTGGTTACATTCCTTACCTTAACAGATTCATCTCTGAATCCTTAGGTAGCATGAAAAGTAGATAAAAATAACTAAATACTCTGTCAATGTAACAGACATCACTTTTTGACACATCTTAAATTTGTTTCATTTAATTCATGTTCTTATTTCCATTTGTAAATCTGGCAACTTCTATCCACAAGTAAATGATTTGTCCCAAACCGTGCAAATTGTCAGGGATCTGGAAACAAAACTCAAATTTCCTAACTTCTGACTGGGAAGAGCACAGGCGGCTTCAGCACATGGGAGCCAGCACAGCCTTTGCCCAAGGCTCTGCCCGCTGCAGCAGGGGCACTGACTGCTCTGCTTCCCAGCCCAGGCAGGACCCACCTCACCCAAGCCAGCACCCCGCCTCTTAAACCCAGGGTTTAGAAAAGCAATGCCCATTAAAACTGCCACCAATTATGCTACTTGTTTGTTTCCAGAGGGAGAGGCAGCAAAGACAAACAATCTCCAAAGCTGGAGCTGCCTTCCCCCAGGTCCCTGGTGCTGGCTTCCTACTGCAATAAACAGCACTGCCTGGAGCTAGGACCTAATTCATTGAAAAAGACAGAAACTAACTGGAAAACAATGGAGGAAAAATAAATTCAAGTAATCACAAGATGAAGAATGAATGAATGAGTCACACGGCACACACAACAGAAACGACTGCCATTCCCGCTACATGACGGGGACGCCAAGGGACAGGGCTCCACTGTCACCAAGGGGCCCCCTGGGTAGCCTGTTGCTGGGCTACTGTCGTCTGAATACAGGGAACGTGGTGTGGCTTTCAATCCGTGGATATACTGAATGCATGGTCCTCTGACTCCTCTCAGCCCGACAGCAGTGGACACCAGACCGAGACAGGCAGGCGCAGGAGAGGGGCTGGCACGGTCACCTTCTCAGAAGCCCCTCAGAGCCGCTGCCAAACCCCCTTCCTCCTCCGCTGCTACGTGGCTGACACACCACACCCTGCCCCTGCTCCTCCTGTCACCTCCTCATCTCCTGATCCCAGGTCCCTACAACATCTCGGATTCCAAGATACCGGAATCTTGGCCTTTCTGCCCCTCACCTCCTATCCTCATGGCCTCTCCCTCCACTCCACATTGGTGACCCGAAACAACTCCATCCCGGAATGCACACTTCCACTCTCAACCCTGCGCCTCACTCTGCCACAGGCAGACTCAGTACTGCACCCCACTGTTCCCGGTGCCCACGGGCACTGTGTCTGGCCCCAGGCCCCTCTCCTTCCTCCCTCAACAGCAATCACACAGGACATCACTCCAACGAGGCATTTCAGCATTTCCCATCTGCTTTTATACCCATGTGGCAAACCCAACCAGGACTCACCTCCCCACCCTGTCTCTGGGCCACACCTGACCACTGAGCATTGCCGGACAGAGTCACGCAGCAGGACACACACCTCGTGATGTGACTGCCACCTTCAATGGGCTCTCTCAACGGCGTGGTGAGCAAACGCCATTTCTGTTCTGTTTGATGTCACCTCGCTTTCTCACTCCACGCAGCGACTGTTTCAATCCATCTCCACGTCAAGTCTCTGACTCCTTCCCCAAAGCTTCCACTCTAGGCTAACAACTTCTCCTATTTCCCAGAAAAAACTGAACCTATCAAATGGGGACTCCGTTAGCTTCTTGCAGGCACTAAGCCCGCCTTCAGAAGCACTGTGCTCATACCCTCTCCCCGGTTACAACAGAGAGGGCTTTGTCTCCTCTGAGCAGAGGTCAACCTGTCCCTGGTCTTCCCAGGGAACTCAGACCACCTGCTGTGCTTCTCTCTCCAGGAGTGAACCCTGTCTTCTCTCTGAGGCCATTTCCACCAACGTTCAAGCATGGCTAAGTCTCTTCCATCTTAAAGGAAAAAAAGCTTGATCTCACCCTCCAGCTTGGGCTCATTCAGCCTTTCACCCATTCACTCACCCACCTGACATTTACAAGTGGCCACTACGTGCCAGATCTCGTTCCAAGTGCTGGGAAACACAGCAGGGAGCATGACAAGTCCCTGTCTTCAAACAAGCACCGGGTTTGGTGAGTGTAGGGAGAAAAGTCAGGCAGGCCAAAAGGATGCAGAGCAGGGATGGAGACGCTACTGTAGTTCAACAGGGTAGCGCTTCTAGGTCCTTCTGAGGAGGGGACCTTCAAACAGACATCTGAATGAAACCGGGGGTGAGCCACGCGAAGATTAGCAGGAAGGAAGGCACCGAACGCTTCAGGGCCTGAACAGGAAGGGCCTGCCACGTCAAACCAACGAAGGGGAACGTGCTTTCTCCCACTGCTACCACCAAACCTGTAAGAGCTGCTGCTTCTCCACGGCTCCAACCCCCACCCCATAAACCAGTGTTTTTCAGTCCTGTCACGTCAAGGCTCACTTGGAGGAAGCTAACACTGCAAGGCCCCGTGGGGTAAGCCCCAAGAGCTGGCGGGGTCATGCCCTGGCACATAGCAGGTGCCCAGCCTTGGGGAGCCATCCCTCATCATCCAGCTTCCCGTCACTGCACCAAAACCCTGGAGGCAGAAACTCTTCCCTGCCCTAATTCAGCCTTCCATCTCCAGGGCACCTGACACCTCACCCCTCCCTCCCGACTGGTTCCTTTCACTCTGGCTTTCTCTGGCTCCTCCTCCTCCCACTCCGGCTGCTCCTACGCCGCTGCTCCTACGCGTAGCTCCTCCACCTGGTGACCAAATGTCTCCTTCTGAGCGTCTCTGTATTCTCCCTAAGCAATCTCATCCACAGCCATGACATAAAACCACCTCTGATGGCTCCATTTATGCACCTCCCTGACGCGTTCACCCATCCCCCACCCCACCTGCCTTCAGGACAGGACCCGCCCCAGTGACGCTCACACAGGTCCAATGATGTAAAACGCCAGTGGCCACTGCTACAGACCAAGGGACCCCATACACGGAGTCCACTGACAGGGCAGACTGCCATCATGATGGACCCACCAAAACTCTGGGAATCCTTGGCAGCTACCCGGCAAGGCTGGCACCACAATGCAAAGGTGAAAGGTGTTAACTCGGCACACAGTGATTTCTGAGAGGGAGACCAAAAGGAGCAGCAGATCGATGACCTGCCCTTCCTCCCGGACAGACTTTCCCTTTCATCCAGTGTGTCAAGTGTATTCCCATGGGCCTGCACACATCATCTGTTACAATTTGCATTTACTCTGTATCTACAAATGCCTCCCTTCTGAGTCCTACTTATGTACATTAATATTTTCTCTTTCTCTCTGGGTTAGATTTGCTACTGGTTTCTCTCTTTACTTAAAGACCCAGCTCTGAGGCTGACCACCATGGTTTTCAAATCTGGTTTCATTAACAGCCACTTCTGACGCTGTCTGCCCAGCTTACAATGCCCACCTCCATCAAAACTGGCATCCCCAAGTGTCCCTTGGTTCCTGGCAATACTCAGGTAGCAACCATCCACCGCCACGTGCCTGGGGCTACGACAGGGAAGGAACTGACACAGCTGAGACCCTGATTTGGACACCTGGCCTCCAGAACTGTGAGAAAATGAATTTCTGTTCTTTGAAGCCACTCACTTGTGGTATTTGTGGTACGGCAGCACAAGCTAACCAAGACAGAATCTGGTACTGGAAGGTGAGGATCCTGCTCTAAGGCCAAAATGTAGAAGTGGTTTTAGAATCAGGTGATGGATAGAGGCTGGAAGAATTCTGACGTGCTTGGCAGTAAGGCCTAGATTGCCTTGAAGAGACTGCCGGTAGAATCATGGACATTAAGGGCAATTCTGATGAGGGCTCAGGAAGAGTTAAGAGCTGTGGGGAAAGCTTCCATTACCACGAATAGAATGTTTCTAGAAATGTGGACATTAAATGTGCTTCTGGTGAGGCTTTAAAAGGAAATGGTGAACACGTGATTGGGCAGTGGAGGAAATTCAATCCTTGCTATAAAGTGGCAAAGGGCTTGTCTGAATTGTTAGGAGGTTTGGTAGAAAACAGAACTTGAAAGTGATGAACTTGTATATCTGGCTGAGGAGACTGTTAAATAAGATCTTAAAGAGACAGCCTGGTTTCTCTTTGCTGCTTACAATGAAACTCAGGAGAAAATACATAAACTTAAAAATAAACTATGCAAAATGAAACCAGAACTTAAAGATTTGGAAAATTCTGCTGTACAAGCTAAGAACGCATATGCTGGAACTTCCGACAAGGGCACGTGGCACAAACATTTGCTAAAGAGATCAGGCCTGTGACTGATGGATCTAAACAACCACTGCAGAGAAGCCCTGTCAGCTCAGACTGAAGGAACAGCAGGGCAAACACAGGACTCATAATTTCTCTGACGATTTCTGGGCCTTGAGAATAAAAATGTGGTTCTTGGGGTTGGTGGTCTGTTTGGTGGATTCTGAGGGGTCCAGCGGGAAGCAGACATCGGTGGACCCTCAAGCAAACATGAATGTGAATGAAAGATCTCTCACTGGGGAGTCCCTACCGTAAGGACACCCAGACACCCCGCTCTCAAGCTCACGCCATCATCCACCACACCTGCTACCCCTTCTTACGGCAGTTGCCTCGAAGGTCTCTACGTCTGTCTGATCGCCATCTCTCCACCACTCCGGTCACGTTCTTGACAATTTCATGACTGAAGTGACAGTCCTTCCAAAATCCTAAGACTCTTGGTCCCCCACCTTCCTTTCAGCCACCAAACCCTGTATATGTGACAGAAACGGGTCATCATCTCCATTGCAAGCATTGCACCTTCTGACCACCGCCTCCTATCTTCCCAAATCTCTGGTGACCCACCCGCCAAGACCTACCGCGCACTGACCCGACCACCTTTCACTATCTTCCTTCTCTCCAAATGCCACCCTAACTTCTTACCGGCTTAGGTTTCGTGGCCAGCCTTACAATCACTCCTCACATACATTTTCAACGTCTTTGCTCTCTGTCCTTCTGATGTAGTCACGTGGCAAATTCTGAACCCTTTTTGAATCCATCTCTCTGCCTATCCTGCACCTGCTGCTGCTGCTTAGTGTGGCTGGAAAAACACACGAAACGATGCTACTCTTTAAACCCACGACCACTAAACTCAAGTGGGACCTCAGTACTGCTAACAAGTCTACCCTGTTTCCCTGTGCCTTCACTCTCCTGAACAGCCACTTCATACCTTCTCCCTGAACTTCCAGTGCCCACCCCCTCCCACCTTTCAGCTCGTGACCTTATTTCTAGTTCACTGAGAATGAAGGAATCATGAAGGAATCACACTGCTCTACCACTCCCTCTGCATCTGTGCCCTGTGTGCACGTTCTCTGCCTTTTCTCCCATCCGCGCTGACCTAGAGCCAGGCCCTTCACTGTGCACCGGTCCCACTGCCTCCTCTTACTCCCAGATGGCACTCTATGTGCCCCCCTAAGGCCCCTTTCTGCCTGCCTCAACTTTCCCCTTTTCAGGACTGTTTCCAAATGCAGAGAAACATCCGGTTTCCCATTGTTAAAAACAACTTTTAAAAACCTCCCTTGACCCCACTTCCTTCTCCTAGTGCCACCTATTTCTTTGCTCTACAGCAAAAATCATTTAAATGTCGACACTTGTCTTCAATTTTCTCTTTCCATTCTCTCCTGACCCACCTTCATCTGACTTTCATCCCCATCTAGCCACCAAAATTGCTCTCACAGAGGTCACCAACGACCTTTGCTGACAAATGTGATGGTAATGCCTCAGTTCTTATATATATATATAAAAAAAAGCTATTAAAAATATTTGCTATACCCCTTCTTGGAACACTTTTTCTCTAGGACCTCCCTCTCAGGGTCCCCTCCCTCCTCACTGGCTGCTCCTCTGAGCTCTCTGTTGGCGCCTTCTCAACCCTGGCCTTTACACACTGGGGACGCCCAGGGAGCAGACTGTGGCCCTTATCCTAGCTCATAACATGTCCTCCCAAGAACTCTAGGGCCATATGCACAACTGCCTCCTTCACACCTCCAGTCACATGCTAACTGGCATCTCAGACTGGCAGCCAAAACAGAAACGATTTTCCTCCCCAAACTTGTTCCTCTCACAGGCTTTTCCACTGCAGCTAATGGGAACTCCATCTTTCCAGCTGCTCAAGCCTGGCCCCATGGAGACATCCAAGGCACCTCTTGCTCCCCACATGCAATCCATCAACCACCAGTCCTTCGGGCTCCACATTCAAACTATTTATAGTTTTCCACGTCAATTCTATCACCATGAATGAAGCCACAGTCATTTACTGGACTTCTGTAATGTCTTCTAAACAGGTTTCCACCCTTGTCCCTACAGTCTGTTTCCCACAGCACAGCCAAAAGATCCTTTAAAATCCAAGTCCGTCACATCACCGCTCTGCTCAAAAACCCAGTGGTTTCCTATCTCACTCAGAGCAGAAGCTAAAATCCGTACTATGACCCACCTGATCCTATGTGGTCTGGAATCCTACTTCCCACCTCTCCTAAACCCCTCCCTGTTCTTCCCTCTGCTCCAGCCACTCTGGCCTCCTTATTGTCCTTGGACATGCTAAGCACGCTCCACTCTTAGGGCTTTAGATCCGCTGTTCCCGCTTACTGGGAGGCTCTGATTTGCACAGCCTACTCAGACATCCCGATGGCTCTTTGGATCTATGCTCACATCACCCACACAGGGTGACCTTCCCGCATCATCCAACGTAATAGGGCAATCCCAGCCTCTTCAGTGCTTTACTCTTTTCCACTGCACTTAATCGCCATCCAACGTCTTACATACTTACCTCTTTATTAGCTATTTTTTCCAGGTAAAATGTAAGGCCCAGGTGGTCAAGGACTTTACTCTGATCACTGCTATGTCACCAGCATCTTGAACAGCACCAGATACATATAGGTGCTCCAATGTTTCCTGAATGAAGGATCGAACCTCCTCTGAATTCACAGCACTTCTCCATACCAGTCACTCCAATCTCTGATGGATTACTTCTCTACATATCTATCTCCTCTCCACACAGTGGCCTCAGGAGAGGTGACAATATCACCTTCAGGCCCCCAGGGTTTAGAGCAGCACCATCCAACAGAACCATCTACAACAGACACGTTCCACATACACACTATCCAATACAGCAGCCACTAACTCATGTAGCTGAAAAATCTGAAATCTGGCTAGTGAGACCAAAGAACTGAAGTTTAAGTTTTATTTAATTTAAATAACCATGTGTGGCTATGGCTACTTATTGGATGGCACAGATCTAGAGCATAATGTGGGACACAACAGTGGTTCAATAAATGCTGAATGAGTTGGATAAGGAGCCCTTGGTGGTACACTGGTTAGAAGCTCAGCTGCTAACCAAAAGGTCAGCAGCCCAGTCCACCAGCCGCTCCTTGGAAACCCTATGGGGCAGTTCTCTGTCTTACAGGGTCGCTGAGTTGGAACTGACTTGACAGCAAAGGGTTTGGTTTTTGGTATCACTATTATGATTTGCCAAACTAGTTACAGAGCTCACTGAAAGCAGGTTCTTAAGAGTCAACTCTCACAGTTGCCCAGAACCCTACCCACAAGAGATGCTGAACAAATGTGATGGCAACAAAGTCAGGAAAAGAAATAAAAGATCTTTACATTATAAATGCTTTTAACGTTCTAAATGTGCATTAAACGTTTAAATGTTCCACTTGTGCGGAAGAAGAATTTGTTTGCTGGCAAATAATAAAAATGCATGCAAAGCAGTCTCTGCTCAACTCCTATTTTTAACAATGCCACAGGAGGAAGTAATCCTTATCAAGTCTCATGGGCAAAGAACGGAGACAAGACTTTTTTTTTTTAATTTCTTACCATGGCTCACTGCCTTAAGACAACTTGGAATTACATACTTCCCTTCCCAATGACCTGCTTTGTTTCTCCTCCAGTCCCCGTACTTTCAAAACACACACAGCACCTCATTTACCTCCAGAGGTAAACGGATGCAGCAAAGGGCTTATCACCCATCACAGGATAAATCACTGGCAGGTAATGCACACCTATTCGCACTGCACAGCCCGAAATGAGAAGCCCACAACAGGCTCAGGATGCCAAGTAGAGGCTGAGGGAGAGTAGTGTGCAAAGAAAGGTTACGCGGGAGACGGAGACAGGCGGCAAAGGGGGGCCCCAAGAGTAAGAGGTCGAAGTGGAGGAAGGGGGAAGTGGGTTCTCCAAGAGAGCTTATGTGGACTCCATAAAAACCCGAAAAACTTCAGCAATTATTCCCGGGAGGGGGTGTCCAAACCATAAACCCGTTGCCAACTCATAGCGGCCCTATAGGACAGAGTAGGGCCCATAGGGTTCCCAAGGAGCAGCTGGTAGACTCCATCTGCCGACCACCTGGTTAGCCGCGGAGCTCTTCACCGCCGCACCACCAGGGCCCCGAGGCGCTGCAGCCCTCCCTAAGCCGGCGGCCATGCAGACGAGGTCCCAAACCCCCGGCCCGCTGACCGCCCCCGGCCCGCTGACCGCCCCCCGGCCCGCTGACCGCCCCCCGGCCCGCTGACCGCCCCCGGCCCGCTGACCGCCCCCCGGCCCGCTGACCGCCCCCCGGCCCGCTGACCGCCCCCCGGCCCGCTGACCGCCCCCCGGCCCGCTGACCGCCCCCCGGCCCGCTGACCGCCCCCCGGCCCGCTGACCGCCCCCCGGCCCGCTGACCGCCCCCGGCCCGCTGACCCCCGCCCGCCACACACACTTTGACCCGCTCGGGTCGAGCCTCCGGCGCCCGGGGGCGGGGTGGGCGCTGGGATTTCCGACCGCAGCAGCCCGGGGCTGGGGCGAGGGCCGGGGGGCTACCTGCGAGGTGAGGCCCTGCTCCTCGTCATCCTGGCCACTCAGGACCCGCCGCAGCTTCTCCATGGCGCTGTCCCCGGCCGCAGCCACTGCAGCCCCCCTCGCTGCCGGCCGGCGCCCACCCGGAAACCCAGAACCGGAAGCGCTCAGACCGGAAGTCCCGGCCGGCCCCGGCGCAGCACCGCGCGCGTGCGCCCCGCCGTCCGGCCAGCTCCGCCCCGCGGGCCCGGGGAGGGCGCCGGAAGCCCGGGGCCAGGGCGGCGTCGCTGCGGGACCACGAGGAGGACGCGTTGTCGCGAGCTGCGGCGCGGCGAGACCCGGAGCTACTTCCCCTCACGGATCCCCGAGGCTAAGGACGACCGCGCCGCCTGGGGCCCCGCCCCGAGAAGGGCGACGGCTGGACAGCGCGGCGGACGTGGCTGTCGTCACTGAACGGCCCTGTGCAGACCGGAGATGGCGGCCGGCCGGTGGTCACGTGTGTTTAGACGACGAGGGAAGGAGCACGCTCAGGAGCCCGAGGATGCTCACCTGGCGGGTGGAAGCACGACGTGCGACTGCTCGGCCCACCTGGCGACCGACGTCCGACAGCACTGCTCACCTGGCGACGGACGTTCAGGCTGCACTGCTCACCTGGCGGGTGGAAGCACGACGTCCGACTGCTCGGCCCACCTGGCGACCGACGTCCAGGCTGCACTGCTCACCTGGCCATGGACGTCCAGGCTGCACTGCTCACCTAGCGACGGACGTCCAGGCTGCAGTGCTCACCTGGCGACGGACGTCCAGGCTGCCGACTGTGCAAACACCGGACACCCGGACCCTGAGCGCTGGCATCTGGCTCTGCAGCTCTGGCACGTTGACAGGCAGACTGAAGGGCTTAGCTTGCGTCAGAGTTTGGAGGCAGGTGGCTCCGTGCTGACTGCAGCTCTGCCCCTTAGCGCGGCCTGGCTACGTTTCCGACTCACAGCGACCCTGTAGGACGGACTGGAACTGCCCCGTAGGGTTTCCAAGGCTGTCATCTTTAGGGAAACTCAGGGCCACATCTTTCTCCCCTGGGGCCTCTGGTGGGTTCCAACCACAGACCTTTTGGTTGGCAATAGAGGGTTTAACCACTGTGCCACCAGGTCTTTGTATATTTGTAACATTTAAAATTATCTCAGAAGAAACAGTAGGAGGCTGCTTTATTCCTTTTCAGTGTTGTCAGGTGCCTTCATGTCAGATCCGACTCATAATGACCCCATGTACAAGAAAACCAACATTGCCAGGTCCTGTGCTAGCCTCACAATAGTTACTATGTTTGAGCCCTTGGTTGCATCCATGAGCTGGAATCAAGTCGATGGCAATGGGTTTCGTTTTTGTCTTGTTTTTATACTAAAGTGTGAAATCTTATGCTTTTGTCCTTAGCTTTAAAAGGTCAGAAGATAGTTGATAAACACCTGCTGTAAAATAAAACCTCTATGCTTCTATGTAATAAAATGTAGAATACACCTATAAGTTCTTTCAAGATTTTCCCTTTGAAGTATGATAACTGTTACAGATTGAACCAGGTCCCCCATGAAGATATGTTGAAGTCCTAACCCTGTACCTGTAAATATGACCCTAATATGTTAATAAGGCCATACCAGAACCTAATCACTTCTGAGTAGTGTCTTATGAAAAAGGGAAAACAGATGTGGAGAGACATACCCATAAGAAAAAAAAATGCCATGTGAAGATACACAAACTGCAGCTGAGGAATGCTGAATAATGCCCTGGGCTACAGACGCTGAGAGAGACAAAGATCTTCCCAGAGCCAACTAAGTGAGCCTACGCCTGCTGACGTCACACCCTAAATTCAGACTTCTAGGCTGCAGAGCTTTAAAGAAAGAAATATTTGTTCTTCAGAGTCACCCATAGGTGTGTTTTTTGTTTTTTTTTTTCCCGTGACAGCATTAGGCAACTAAGATAGTTAAGTTTGGTTTTCCGTGTGGAAAAAGGTGGGGGAAAAAAAAGTACATACCTTTAGTAACGGAGATAACGCTCTCCAAGAATATGTGAGGTCCAAAAAACCAAAACCAAACTCAGTGCCGCCGAGTTGATTCCGACTCATAGCGACCCCATAGGACAGAGTAGAACTGCCCCACACAGTTTCCAAGGAGCACCTGGTGGATTCAAACTGCCGACCCTTTAGTTAGCAGCTGTGGCACTTAACCACTATGCCACCATGTGATGTCCACGATGTATGAAATTGATGATACACAACCGTTTTTAACCTAAAAAGGGCAATTTCATATGGTTCAACTTATAGTTGGGTGTGAAAATTTTTACTTAGAAAATATTGAAAGTTTAAGAATCCTGTTTGGTCTTTTCCCTCTCTGATTCCCTATGAACCAAGCTCAGTTTCCTGAAAAATACTGCACAAAGTTTACTCGAGGCATAAGCCTTATGGAGATAACATAATGATTTTTAAGAATACAGGCTCGAGTCAAACTGCTTGGGTTAGAATCCTGGCTCTACTGTTTTGTAGCTGCAGGATTTAGGGCAAGTCAACCTGCCTCAGTTTCCTGGTGCTGCTGTAACAAATAGCACAAGTGGGTGGCTTCCAAGTACAGAAATTCATTTCCTCACAGTTCTGGAGGCTAGAAGTACAAACCAAGAGCCTCTGCTGTGTCAATTCCTTCTGTGGTCCTCGGCGTCTCTTGATGTCTGTCTGCCCTAGTTTGTGTCTGTGTCTATTCTGCTCATTTATAAGACACCATTCAGAAGCGATTAGGTTTAGAATCTACCCTACTCTAGTCTGACCTCGTTAACATAATAAAAGAAAGCCTCGATTTTCAAACGGGCATATTTTCAGGTTGTGTAAGGGAATTTTAATATGTGAGGTACCTGAGAAAACCTGAAGTGGCCAGCTTGAGGTTTGAGCGCAACTCTTCTGTGGCTAGTTCCGTTTCCACTCTAGCAACAGCCATTTTACGTACAGACATAATCATGAGACTAAGAAATGTCTGGCGATAATTATGTAACTACACGGCGACTCCCTTGAGAGAGGAATGTATGGTAATGATGACATAACTACCCTGAAACACCCCCCCACCCCGTTGTCACATACCCTTATGATTACCACATTGTTAGCAATCTAAGAAAGACATGTATATCCTTTTAAGCCAATTGCCTTATGAGCTTTCACTATAGGAAGTCCTGCCTTTTGAGTTCCTGCTAGAGGCAGTCCCACCTTAAAATGATCTACTGCCAATCAAGTAATGTCTTTTGATGGTCTAAGGTTTTAATTACCAATCAAATGGTATCTTTCAATGATTTAAGTTTGTAAATACCAATCAAGTACTGTACTTCTGTCCTTTTTTTTCACCCTCATAGAATGTCACTGGCGTGGCCATATTGGATTATTGGGTTCTACCACATGGAGTTCAGTCTATCCCCAGCTCGAGCTGTCCCTTTCAATAAAGCTCTCAATTTTGTGTTAATCAGAACATGTATAGTTACTCTACAACAAGGTACAGACGTTAGGACTTTAACACACCTTTTGGGGGGACACAGTTCAATCTATAACACAGTTTTCTCCTATGTGAAGTTTGAGATGACTGTAGTTCTTATCTTGTAGGGTTGTTATGAAGATTACATGAAATGCTAATACATGTAAAGTACTTTGAACCGGGCCTAGCACCTGCTAAGTGCTAGATTGAGGTTGGCTTTTAGGATTCCGGTAATTATTATTGTTTCATCGTGTATCATTTCTGGTCTGCTCCTGGTTTCCCTTCCTATCCTACTGAGCAATTGATCCATCTGTAAGGAAACCTAAAGTTGGCCTGTACCTCTTGCCCATAAACCTAGAAAAAAATTTCAGCAGCTTCCTATTTCCTTTCTCTTGTGCTTCCTAGCCTCATAGCTCTTCAGAGCCAAAGGCCCTCCCAACACAAGACAGCCAGGCACAAATGAAGAGGAGGTTCAAAGTGATGAGAGGCAAGGAGTTTGCTGAAACTGCGCCTCTCTTGTACGTAGAGATGAGCACCTCTTCTCCTGCCTTTCCCCAGGCCTGGCAGAGAAGGAGTTTAAGAGAACCTGTTCTCCACACCTGAGTCTGCCCACCTTTTTTCTCTGTCCCCCACCGCTCTCCTTTCACAGGAGGGCAGGAAAGCAGAAGTGAGAGTGGCAGAGACAAATTCAGAGAGAAGGGCCCCTACCCATGAGCTGAAGGTCTTCCGCAGGCTGAAGCGTGGGGTATGGCAGCTGGGGCGTAGGCCTCCTCCATTGCAGGTGCCCTTAGCTCAACCCACTCAGGACCTACCCTTAGGAGGTCCATACCTGAGGGTGTTCCGCCCCTCCCACTACAGGAGCCCTGCCCTGAAGGGGCCCCCCACAACTGCCAGTCTGGACAACCTGCTGACTTTGGAAGGGGCTCTATTCCCGGAGGATACCTTAGGGGAGGAAATGTCAATCCAAGTACTGTATGTGGAACCCTTCCCCAGTGGCAATGTTTTAAGCATTTTTAAACTAAGATAACATGGAACCCTGACGTCACCAGTTTACCATTTCCTCTTCAATCCCTAAGACTTTATATAGTACTTGGTGGAAAATGCTGAATGTGTCCAACACTGTCATGTGACAATGAAGGCAGGAAATAACACACAAATGGAGCTCCAGAGCAGCTGGGAATTAGGAAGGGCGCAGAACCCACGGGTTTGGGATAAACGTAGGAATAGTGAGTCACTGCTTTTTTACTCTCTCTCATAAGCTTGTCTTAACACCGATGGCGAGTCTTGGCACAAAAAGGAACACAAGAGCTTTTCTTCTTCAAGGACTAAAGACCCCAGAAAGCCTGGTAAGGGAACAAAGTCTATTGCCAGACCTGTCGCCATGGTTACCTGAGGGCAATAGCAAAACATAGGAGGAGCAGAGACAGGTCTGGGGAAAGAGAACTCCGAGCCGAACTTCCAGTGTGGGTGAGAAAGAAGGATTAGGGATAACTGTTTAGAAGAAATATGACTGAAGCGAAAAGAGAGAGACAAACCTTTGGAAAAACACAGCCTTAGTACGACATGTACTTCTTATTTTCCCAAAGATACCGTTCCTCTTTTGTACTGTGTGTTTCGTTGTCTCCTGTGTTAGCATCATCCCTTGAAAGGAAATGAACTCCGTTGCAACCATTTCTATCAAGGCCACGGGCCGGGAGGCTCCAGCAGTCCAATCAGGGCAGGTTCCCCATCATCGTTCAGTCCAACTCAGTAGGGATACGAAGGTGACCCAGAGACATGCTTCCCCAGTGGGAAGGCAGGCAGGTACCCAGTAAATTAAATGATGGTTTCCTAAGTCCAGCAATTACAGTAGATTGAAGGCACAGGAAGTGCTGATATGAACTCTAGCTAACACTTCCAGTGCAGTGTGCCTCAAAACCATTCTCCACACCACGGCGAGGGAACTCATTTTAAGATGCAAATCTGTTCATCTCACCCCTTTGCTCAAAAACCTTCAATGGCTCGCCACTTTCCTCAGAATAAAATCCAAAAATTTAGCATAATACAGCCCCAGCTTTCCCTCTAGCCTCATATACTTATTGCTTCCCTTCTTCCCCCCATGGTGGAGTGTGGGGAGGGAGAGGGGCTGGGTCAAGCCCTGTGCAGGTTAGACAGCAGAGGAGCCGGGAGAACAGAGAAGGAGGAGAGGAGTCAGGGGATGGGAGCTGGGCTTGTGAGCTGGCTGCCCCCATTGGGCCAGACCAAGCAAGGACAAGACGTGGAATTAAACCAGCCCCGGTGTCCCTGGATTTCCATGACTCTGCCATCAGAGGGGTAGTGAGATCTGGAAAAAGACAGGCAAGTACTCAGACGACCAAAATGAATCGGGCATCTCTTCCAACGTGGGTGCTTTTGTTGGCCCATCCCTTCATTGCTGGAGGAAGGGTCCAGGATCTCTGCTGTGTGAGGCTCCGTAAGCAAAGGTGCCAGGCTGCCTTTCTGCTCCTTCAGCTCACTGTCCTCACTTGCTGAGCCTTAGAAGACCCTGAATGCCAGCTGGGCATAATGTTCCCCCAGGGAACTGCTCTTGGAGAAAGTATCTTGCTCTTAAATGTTGCTTATGTGCATTAGGCCAGAGAAAAGTACAAAGGTGATTTTTTTTTTATGGTTATCTGTTGGGCTTTAGCTTTTTCTAAGAGAGAAAATCTATACCTCAAATCCCTGGATAAGAGAAAATGCGTTTCCCAAATCCTAAGAGACAGCAGTGAAACCTGCACCCTAAGGACAGGTGTCTGCTCTTTGCTTTATCTTCGTGACCATAGCTGGTGTGGTCCGCCATAGAGTCCCTGCTGGGCCAGAGCAAAGCTGTGAAATGTCCCCAGGCCGTGACTATTAATGTCCACTGCCAGCTTCACCGAATCTCATTGACTAGTCGTTCCTGAACCTAAGCTTTGAATTACTGAACCAACTCTAAGCGAGTGGTGGCTGTTGCTGGCTTAAAAGCCAGGTCAATTCAGCGCTTTGATAACTTATTTCCCCCGTTATATTTCTTCTGTTGCTATTGTAATTTGTTGATGGAAATGTGACTGCAATATAGTCAAATGAACGAGCCATGTTTCCACAGTAACTGTGGCGACTGCCAGGGTTCGAGCCATAGAGAGTGTGTGTCAGTGCAACTCACTGTGGCCTAGTTAAAAATGACAGACTCTCACCTTTAACAGACTCGTGGATTACACGCATTCCTCGTGTATTTTAGAGAAGACCAAAGATACATCTCTGCCCCCGCAGAACCTACAAATTAATTTTGGAAATAAGATTTAATCAAAGGTGAGCAAAACCAAGACAGCGTATGAAAGCCTGTTGCTATTGAGTCAATTCCGACTTACGGTGTGGGGGGCAGGCGTGGCTCAGCGTAGAATCCTCACCTTCCACTCAGGAGACCCAGGTTCAATTCCTGGCCAATGCACCTCATGCGCAGCTACCAGCCATCTGTCACTGGAGGCCTGTGTGTTGCTATGATACTGTGATGCTTGTGTGTTAGCTTCCAGACTAAGATGGACTAGGAAGAAAGGCCTGGCAACCCACTTCCAGAATTCAGCCAGTGAAAACCCTGTGGATTACAGCAGGCTAATCCGAAACCGATCACGGGCATGGCACAAGACCAGGCAGCATTTCCTTCCGCTGTGCAGGGGGTTACCATGAGACCAGGCCCATGCCCGATGGCAGCTAAGAACCAACATGTTCTCGAAACAGTACAAGTTTCCCAGCGAACAACGGACACATTAGGCAGCAGTTAGGAACATGTTAGGAAGGGTGCAGAACCCTCTCCTTAGGGTAAGTTCTTTGAATTCTGGTAACACATCTTTCTTATTCTGTTGTTTTCCCTTCGTGTGTCCCTGGAGCCTGGCCCAGTCACATCATGTGGATGCTCCATAAATACGTTGCCTGTGCAGAGCGCTCCAATTCCACATGCTCGGTAGAAATGATTCCAACAATGGGCTCAGGTGTAACAACGATCGTGAGGATGGCGCAGGACTGGCAGTGTTTCCTTCTGTGGTACACAGGGTCGCTGTGAGTCAGAACCGACTCAATGGCACCTGACAACAACCAGAGGTGATCTCGTCTGCCCTCGTTTACACCCAAGGGTGGTGGTGGTGTGTACCATTAATATTTGACTCATGGTGACCCCATGTGACAGAGTAGGGTTTCCTAGGCTGTAATCTTTACGGAAGCAGATCGCCAGGTCTTCCCTCGAGGAGTAGCCAGGACAGTTGGAACCGCCAACCTTTCAGTCAGCAGCCGAGCCCTGAACTGAGGGTCCAGAGGCACGAAGTGACTAACCTGCCATCTTATGGCCGGTTAGAAGCCGTGTAAATGTTACTAGACCTAACAAACTCGTTGTGACAGATTCGTCTTGATTGGCTCAGGCCAAGGTGGTTTAGGGCAGATTCTTCAGCGTCCTTTTGTGATGTGGAAAGACTCCTTCACTCTGTCTACCATTCCCATCTAGACGTCTGAATGGAGGCTGGAGGTGGTTAAGGGGTGGGTTTTTGCACCACGGAAGTATTTACCACACTTATTTCTTACTCTTCTCACAAACAAAAAATAAAAGCTCTACAATCTTAATCCGATTATTTTTCCCAGTCTTTGCCCCTGCCTTACCTTCTCCACGATGAGCCCTGAAGCCAGTGGTTAAAGTGCTCAGCTGCTAACCTGAAAGTCTGCGGTTCCAACCCACCAGCTGCTCTGCAGGAGAAAGGTGGGCAGTCTGCTTCCGTAAAGATTACCCCTGCCTTCCAGTTGATTCCAACTCATAGTGAAGCCATAGCAGAGCACGACTGCCCCATAGGGCTTCCACGGCTGTAAATCTTTACGGAAGCACCGTTGGAAACCGTGTGGGGCAGTTTTACTCTGTCCTATGGTGGCGTAGTGGTTAATTGCTACAGCTGCTAGCCAAAGGGTCGGCAGTTTGAATCCACCAGGTGCTCCTTGGAAACTCTATAGGGCAGTTCTACTTTGTCCTGTAGGGTCGCTATGAGTCGCAATCAACTCGATGGTACTGGGTCTGGGCATAGGGTTGCTATGAGTCAGAATCCACATGACAGCAATGGGTTTGCGTTGTTTTATTTTTGGTACCAACTCCATATACTAAATCTGAGAAGCCTTTAGATTTTGTCCTAGGTTTTCATGTATATATCACAGATAAAGAGATATTCTAATAAGGTGAATGTATGTGTTTTGAAAAGTGTTTTTATATTCCTTATAAGGGCTATCAGTGCTGATGTCTCACATACTTTGGACACATTGTCAGGAGGGACCAGTCCCTGGAGGAGGACATCAAGCTTGGTAGAGGGTCGGTGAAAAAGAGGAAGATGCTCAACGAGATGGACTGACGCAGTGACTGCTACAATGGGCTTGAGCACAGCAACAATTGTGAGGATGGTGCAGGACTGGGCAGTGTTTCATTCTGTTGTATATAGAATGGCTATGAGTAGGAACTGACTGGATGGCACCTAACAAAAACATTGCTGATGTCAGATGGATCCTGGCTGAAAGCAGAGAACACCAGAAAGGATGTTTACCTGTGTTTTATTGACTATGTAAAGCCATTTGGCTATGTGGATCCTAACACATTATGGATAACATCAAGAAGAATGGGGATTCCAGAATATTTAATTGTGCTCATGTGGAATCTGTGCATAGACCAAGAGACAGCCATTCGAACAGAACAAGGGGATGTTGTGTGGCTTAAAATCAGGAAAGGTGTGTGTCAGGACTGTATCCTTTCCCCATATTAATTCAATCTGTATGCTGAGCAAATAATCTGAGAAGCTGGACTATATGAAGAAGAACGGGGCATCAGGATTGGAGGAAGACTCATTAACAACCTGCATTATGCAGATGACACAACCTTGCTTGCTGAAAGTGAAGAGGACTTGAAGCACTTACTGATGAAGATCAAAGACCACAGCCTTCAGTATGGTTTACACGTCAACATAAGAAAACAAAAATTCTCACAACTGGACCAATTAGGAACATCATGAAAACCAGAGAACCGACTCCATGCTATTTAACAGCAGCAGCAACATATGCTTATAACTCACATTAGGTAAATACCAATCATAACGTATTACTTGTCGTTGTTAGGTGCCGTCGAGTTGGTTCCGACTCACAGCGACCCCATGGACAACAGAAGGAAACACTGCCCGGTCCTGAGCCATCCTTACAATGGTTGCTATGCTGGAGCTCGTTGTTGCAGCCGCTTTGTCAATCCACCTTCAGATTGAGGGTCTTCCTCTTTTTCGCTGACTCTACTTTTCCTAGCATGATGTCCTTCTCCAGGGATTGGCCCCTTCTGATAACACATCCAAAGTACATGAGATGACCTCTTGCTGTCCTTGCTTCTAAGGAGCATTCTGGCTGTACTTATTCCAAAACAAATTTGTTCATTCTTCTGGCAGTTCATGGCATATTCAATATTCTTTCCCAGCACCATAATTCAAAGGTACCAATTCTTCTTTGGTTTTCCTGATTCATTGTTCAGCTTCTGCACGCGTATGAGGCAATTGACAATACCATGACTTGGGTCAGGCGCACCCTTACTTCCTTGAAGTGACATCTTTGCTTTTCAACACTTTAAAGAGGTCCTTTGCAGTAGATTTGTCCAGTGAAATATGTTGTTTGATTTCTTGACTGCTGCTTCCGTGGGTGTTGGTTGTGGATCCAAGTAAAATGAAATTCTTGACAACTTCTATATATTTTTTTTTCATTTTTCATGATGCTTATTGGCCCAGTTGTGAGGATTTATTTTATGTTGAGGTGAGATTTTGAACGTAAGGCCACCAGATGGCGTAATTTTGCCACAAAACAGTCCCCAAACCTTGGGAAAGGGCGAATGCTGATGCACACACTGAGCACTACCAGAATTCCGGAGGAGCAGATGTTTGCTAGTTCCCAGGTTCTCACTGAGGTGCTCCTTGCTCCTGAGCAGTCTTTTCCACGACAGACTGATGACTGTGTCCCTAAGAAACCACAGCTCACAAATGAGAAAAAGCAAGGTGTTTGCGGCAGATAATTCAATGACACAGGCGATTTGGTTGGTACACCAGTTAGCAGTTGCCGTCAACTCCACTCTGACTCATGGCGAGCCATGTGCACCAGGGGAGAGCTGGACTCCACAGGGTTGTCGGTGGCTGAGTTTTCTGAAATAGGTTGCCAGGTCTTTCTTCCAAGATGCCTCTGAGGGGACTTTTGGTTAGCAGCTGAGCACATTAACAGTTTGCAGCACCCAGGGACTCCTTTGCTGGTGTAACTGTATGCTATTTGCAAGCTCAAAGTATTTAATGGGTTGCTAAAACTGACAGCCTACAGTTCCCATTTTTTCTTTACTCCCTTTCCGGAGCCTCCATCTCCTTTATGGCTGTTGGCCTTTACCCCACGCTCTGCCTGCAGCCCAGTCTTAGAGCACCACCCCTCCCTCCGCGTAGCTGTGTTATTCCTTCATTGTACTGCCGGGATCATGAGGCGCTGTTTGCACGGCATTTGGGTTTCCCCACATCCTGGTGGATTTGAATATTTATTTATTTGGGGGGGGTTATGGATTGAATTTTGTCCCCCCAAAATGTGTGTCAACTTGGCTAGGCCATGATTCCCCCTATTGTGTGGTGGTCCACCATTTTGTCATCTGATGTGATTTCCCTACGTTTGTAAATCCTACCTCTATGATCTTAATGAGGCAGGACTCAATCTACAAGATTAGGTTGTACCTTGAGTTGATCTCTTGTGAGATATGAGAGAGAGAAGTGAGCAGAGAGATGTGGGGACCTCATGCCACCACGAATAAAGAACCAGGAGGGAAACACGTCTTCTGAACCCAGGGTCCCTGTGCTGAGAAGTTCCTAGACCATGGGAAGACTGACGACGAGGACCTTCCCCTAGAGCCAACAGACAGAGAAAGCCTTCCCTGGAGCTGGCACCCTGATTTTGGACTTCTAGCCTCCTAGACTATGAGAGAACAAATTTCTGTTTGCTAAAGCCATCACCTGTGGTATTTCTGTTCTAGCAGTACTAGATGACTAAAACAGGAGGTATGGAGACCATTGTTTTAAGGATCAGAACCTTACAAAAGACTATTCCCAGAGTGTCGCTCTCCCTTATCTATTTCTCTTCATTCCCTTCCCCTCATTCTTTCCACTTGATTCCCACCCTTCCCCTGTGGGTAACCAATCTCATTAATATCTGGTTTTCCTTCCTGTATTTCTCTTGCACAAAAGAGCAGACACACGTATACTTTCCTACATGCTCTTCATTCTTAAAAGAAAGATAGCAACCTTTGTGTTTTGCATCTTTTGTATTTTGCTCAACAGTACATCCTGGAAACCAGTCCACATCTGTTCTTAGAGATCTTTCTCATTCCTCTTTATAGCTACACAATGCTACAGCAGGATCCCTGGGTGGCACCAACGGTTAAGCACTTGACTACCAACCAAAAGGTTGACGGTTCAAACCTACCCAGGGTTCCTTGAAAGATAGGCCTGGTGACCTACTTCCTAAAGGTCACAGCCTTGAAAACCCTATAGCTCAGGTCTACTCTGTACCCATGGGGTTCCCTGGAGTCAGCATTAACTCAATAGCAACTAACAACAAAATGCTACATCGTGCTCCATAGTTTTCAAGGAGTGTTCAGTTGTTTCTGACATTTTGCTATTACAAACAATGCTGCAATCAGTAACCTAGTGCATTTATTATTTTGCATTCTTGGTTATAAGTTATCTACTGTGGTTTAACAAACTACCTTCAAACTCAGTCACTTAAAACAATAAACATTTATTATCTGTCAGATTCTGTAGGCCAGGAATCTGTGCTTAGCTAGGTCATTTGCCTCAGGGTCTTTTCACAGGCTACAATGAAGGAGTCAGCCAGGGCTGGGATCTCATCTGAAGGCTTGACTGAAGGCAGATCCACTTCTGTGCTCGCTCACATGGTTGTTGGCAGTTCCTCCTGGGGCGTCAGACCAAGGGCCTCTATTTCCAGCTGTCTGTATTGGAAGGCCTTCCTTAGTCCTTGTCTCTCTGCAGGGCAGCTCCCAACATGGCAGATAACTGCCATTAGAGCAAGTGAGACAGCGAGTATAAGCAAGTCTGAGTCCTCGTGTAACCTAATCTCAGAAGTGATATTTTACCACTTCGCCAGATTCTTTCATTAGAAGTGAATCACTAGGTCCAGCTCACACTCAAGGTGAGTGGATTACACAAGGATATGAACACCAGCAGGTGGGAATCACAGGATGACTCTTTAGGGGTTGTTGACCATAGAGAATATCTCCAGGGTAAATTCCTAAAAGTAAGACTGCTGGGTCAAAACTAAGTGAAGATGTAGTTTTGTTATTGTTGTTAGGTGCTGTCGAGTCAGTTCCAACTCAAAGCAACCCTATGTACCACAGAATGAAACACCGCCCAGTCCTGAGCCATGATCACAATCGTTGTTATGCTTGAGCCCATTGTTGCAGCCACTGTCAGTCCACCTCATTGAGGGTCTTCTTCTTTTCTGCCGACTCTGTACTTTACCAAGCATGATGTCCTTCTCCAGGGACTGATCCCTCCTGACGACATGTCCAAAGTATGTAAGACGCTGTCTCACAATCCTTGCTTCTAAGGAACGTTCTGGTTGTACTTCTTCCAAGACAGATTTGTTTGTTCTTTTGGCAGTCCACGGTATATTCAATATTCTTCGCCAACACCACAATTCAAAGGCGTCAATTTTTCTTCGGTCTTCCTTATTCATTGTCCAGCTTTCACATGCATATGATGCGATTGAAAATACCATGGCTTGGGTCAGGCACACCTTAGTCTTCAAGGTGACATCTTTGCTTTTCAACACTTTAAAGCGGTCTTTTGCAGCGGATTTGCCCAATGCAATGAGTCTTTTGATTTCTTTACTGCTGCTTCCATGGATGTTGATTGTGGATCCAAGTAAAATGAAATCCTTGACAACTTCAATCTTTTCTCGTTTATCACGATGTTGTTTATTGGTTCAGTTGTGAGGATTTTTGTTTTCTTTACGTTGAGGTGTAATCCATACTGAAGGCTGTGGTCTCTGATCTTCATTAGTAAGTGCTTCAAGTCCTCTTCACTTTCAGCAAGCAAGGTTGTGTCATCTGCATAACGCAGGTTGTGAATGAGCCTTCCTCCAATGCTGATGCCCCATTCTTCTTCATATAGTCCAGCTTCTCAGATTATTTGCTCAGCATACAGATTGACTAGGTATGGTAAAAGGATACAACCCCGACACACACCTTTCCTGACTTTAAACCATTCAGCATTCCCTTGTTCTGTCCAAACAACTGCCTCTTGATCTATGTAAAGGTTCCTCATGGGCACAATTAAGTGTTCTGGAATTCCCACTCATCGCAATGTTATGCATAATTTGTTATGATCCACACAGTCGAATGCCTTTGCATAGTCAATAAAACACAGGTAAACATCCTTCTGGTATTCTCGGCTTTCAGCCAGGATCCATCTGACATCAGCAATGATATCCCTGGTTCCACATCCTCTTCTGAAACCGGCCAGAATTTCTGGCAGTTCCCTATTGATATACTGCTGCAGCCATTTTTGAATGGTCTTCAGCAAAATTTTGCTTGTGTGTGATATTAATGATATTGTTCGATAATTTCCTCATTCAGTTGGATCACCTTTCTTGGGAATAGGCGTAAATATGGATCTCGTCCAGTCGGTTGGCCAGAAAGTAGTCTTCCATATTTCTTGGTGTAGATGAGTGAGCACCTCCGGCGCTGCATCCGTTTGTTGAAACATCTCAATTTATGTTCCGTCAATTTCTGAAGCCTTGTTTTTCACCAATGCCTTCAGAGCAGCTTGGACTTCTTCCTTCAGTACCATCAGTTCCTGATCATATGCTTCCTCTTGAAATGGTTGAATGTTGACTAAATCTTTTTGGTATAATGACTCTGTGTATCCCTTCCATCTTCTTTTGATGCTTCCTGTGTCATTTAATATTTTCCCCGTGGGATCCTTCATTATTGCAACTTGTTTGAATTTTTTCTTCAGTTCTTTCAGCTTGAGAAACGCCGAGTGTGTTCTTCCCTTTTGGTTTTCTATCTCTAGCTCTTTACACATGTCATTATAATACTTTACCTTGTCTTCTCGAGAAGCCCTTTGAAATCTTCTGTTCAGTTCTTTTACTTCATCATTTCTTCCTTCTGCTTTAGCTGCTCGACATTCAAGAGCAAGTTTCAGAGTCTCCTCTGACATCCATTTTGGTCTTTTCTTTCTTTTCTGTCTTTTTAATGACCTCTTGCTTTCTTCGTGTATGATGTCTTTCCACAACTCGTCTGGTATTTGGTCATTAGTGTTCATAGTGTCAAATTTATTCCTGAGATGGTCTCTAAATTCAAGTGGAATACACTCAAGGTCATACTTTGGCTCTTGTGGACTTGTTCTAATTTACTTCACTTTCAACTTGAACTTGCATACGAGCAATTGATGGTCTGTTCCACAGTTGGCCCCTGGCCTTGTTCTGACTGATGATGTTGAGCTTTTCCATTGTCTCTTTCCACAGATGTAGTTGATTTGATTCTTGTGTATTCCATCTGTCAAGGTCCATGTGTACAGTCGCCATTTATGTTGGTGAAAAAAGTTATTTGCAATGAAGAAGTCGTTGGTCTCGCAAAACTCTATCATTCGATCTCCAGCATCGTTTCTATCACCAAGGCCATATTTTTCAACTACCAATCCTTCTTTGTTTCCAACTTTCTCATTCCAATCACCAGTAATTATCAATGCATCCTGATTGCATGTTTGATCAACTTCAGACTGCAGCAGCTGATGAAAATCTTCAATTTCTTCATCTTTGGCCTTAGTGGTTGGTGCGTAAACTTGACTAATAGTCATGTCAACTAGTCTTCCTTGTGGGCATGTGGATATTATCCTATCACTGACAGCACTGTACTTCAGGATCCCTGTATCCTGTGATTTTGAAATTTTTTTTTGACGATGAACACAACGCCCTTCCTCTTCAAGTTGTCATTCCCGGCATAGTAGACCATATGTCTGTCTGATTCAAAATGGCCAATACCAGTCCCTTTCAGCTCACTAATGCCTAGGATATCGATGTTGAAGCATTTCATTTCATTTATGATGATTTCCAATTTTTCTAGATTCACACTTCGTACATTCCACATTCTGATTATTAATGGATGTTTGTAGCTGTTTCTTCTCATTTTGAGTCATGCCACATCAGCAAATGAAGGTCCTGAAAGCTTGACTCCAACCACATCATTAAGGTTGACTCTCCTTTGAGGAGGCAGCTCTTCCCCAGTCATCTTTTGAGTGGCTTCCAACCTGGGGGGCTCATCTTCCAGCACTATGTCAGACAATGTTCTGTTGCTATTCATAAGGTTTTCACTGGCTAATGCTTTTCAGAAGTAGACTGCCAGGTCCTTCTTCCTAGTCTGTCTTAGTCTGGAAGCTCAGCTGAAACCTGTCCTCCATGGGTGACCCTGCTGGTATCTGAATACCGGTGGGATAGCTTCCAGCTTCACAGCAACACACAAGCCCCTGCAGTATGACAAACTGTGCTGTTTGTAGTTTTGTTAGGTGTTGCTAAATTCCCCTCCAGAAAGGTTACACAAATTTCCATTTCCATCTATTTTTTTTTTTTTTTTAAATCTTTTTAGGTGAATTATCTGATCATATATTTTTCTCAATTTCTATCATGGTTTGGTCTTTTGTTCTTTAATTTTTAAGAGCTCTTTATATATTAAAGTTACCAGCCCTTTGCGCCCCCACGTCTGTCAGTTTCTTGTACTGTGAGGGCTTGTGTGTTGCTGGGATGCTAGAAGCTATACCACCAGTATTCAGATACCAGCAGGGTCACCCATGGTAGACCTGATTTCAAAGGGTGGCTCGAGAAGACAAAATATTATAAGGAAATATGCAAAGACCTGGAGATAGAAAACCAAAAGGGAAGAACACACTTGGCATTTCTCAAGCTGAGAAAGCCAAACAAAAAAATTCAAACCTTAAGCTGCAACTCTGAAGGATTCTACGGGGATAATAGGGTTTTCTCTGTCATCATGTCCTCAAATTAGTTAGTTTGTGCATATGAAGACTCTTGATTTCCGTACGTAAGTTTTTCATCCTGATACCATAATTGAATTTATTGTTTGGGTTAGTTGCGTCATGGATTCTCTGCAGTTTTCCTGGTATACTATTAGATTGCCAGGAAAGACATGTTTTTACTTCTTCTTTACCAATTCTTATGTGGGTGATTGGGTTTTCTTGCCTGATTACACTTGCTAATGCCTTTGGTACAACGTTGAGTAGCAGAGGAGACACTGGGCATCCTCACCTTGTTTTTGGTCTCAGGGAAAATGCTTCTAATGTCTCTCCATTAAATGAGATACTGGCTTTAGTACCAGCATATATGGAATTATCATATTACATAAGTAAGTCTCAATTTTAATTGAGTGGTTTTTTTTAGAAATAGGTTTTTACTTTTGTCCAAGGAAAATTGGAGCCCTGGTGGCGCAGTGGTTAAGAGCTACGGCTGGTAACCAAAAGGCTGGCAATTCGAATCTACCAGCCACTGACTGGAAACCCTATAGGGCAGTTCTGTTCTGTCCTGTAAGGTCACCATGAGCAGGAATCGATTCAACCACAACGGGTTTGGTTTTTATTTTGGTTTGGTAGGGATAATCATATGATGTGTTCATATGCATGTGATGGAAACCCTGGTGGCGCAGTGGTTAAGTGCTTAGGCTGCTAACCAAAAGGTCAGCAGTTTAAATCCACCAGGCGCTCCTTGGAAACTCTATGGGGCAGTTCTACTCTGTCATATAGGGTCACTATGAGTTGAAATCTACTCGATGTCAATGGGTTTGAATTTTTTTATATATGATTAATGGATTTCCAAATATTGAAACAATCTTGCCTTCCTGGAATAAACCCCATGTAGTCACAGTGTGGAAACCCTGGTGGTGTAGTGGTTAAGAGCTCAGGCTACTAACCAAAAGGTCAGCAGTTCTAATCCACCAGGTGCTCCTTGGAAACTCTATGGGGCAGTTCTACTCCGTCCTATAGGGTCACTATGAGTCAGAATCGACTGGCAATGGGTTTGGGGTTTTTTTTTTTTAGTCACAGTGTATTATTTTCTTAATGTGGTGTTGAATTCTATTTCTAATATTTTATTTGTACTTTTGCATCAGAATTCATTCCATCCTTTGTTTTCAATCTTTGTGGATTTTTTGTTTTAATTACAACTCTTCTATACATCATATCATTGGATATTATTTTTTCTAGTCAGTCTGAATCTTTTTTTTATGACTTTTCTCCATTTAAAATTATTAATAATAATGAGCATATATTAGGCTTTTTCTCTTTACTATCTTACTCATATTTTACTTTTATTGAACTTTTTGTTTATTTCCTTTTTCTGCTTTCTGTCAGTTTGAGTATTCTGCTAGTTTAAAAGCTAGACCTTATATTTTTATTTTTGTGGTGGGGTTACCCTTAGTTTAAAGCCTGTAATTATACACATTTTCTGTTTGTAATAAACTTAGCAATAGCTATATTCTACCACTTACGAGTCAAGAAATTTCACACATGGTCACATCCCTTGGCCTCCCTCTTCCCTCAGCCCCATCATATTGGTATCACAGTTCTTGTCTGTTATGGATAGTCTCTTTTACTTTTTGGTCCTATAATAAACTTTACCTAGCTATTTGATCAGCCTAATTTCCATCTCTCTTGTAGCAATATCCTGGGTTTGTTTCTTCTTCTTATCTGAATACTTCCTCCAAGAGCATTATCAAGGAGTAGCAAGATTTTTCAGGCTTTATATGAGAACATTTTTATTGCGTTTTCATATTGTCTGAATAAAAAGTTTTATGTTCAAAGGTCTTTTCTTTTAATACTTTAGAAACATCTCTCCTTTATCCTTTGTATCCTGTTTTGCTGTTGAGAAGTCCACAAGCAATCTGACTCTTATCCCTTTGTAGGGAGGGTGACAATATAATGTATCATTCAATCAGGACATGTTTGGGAGTGGAGGGAACGTTGTTAATAATTAAGCCTGGACAGGAGGTGTAACCCAGGGTGGTCCTTATTTATTGTTTATTTACCCAATTTGTAGGAGATTGATTCTTTTGCTCCAGAAACTTTTAAAAGCTTCTCTTGGTGTTTGATATTCTTAGACTTTGCTCTTCTATGTCTAGGTGTGGGCGTTTTGTGGTCCCCTGGTTGGCCTTCTATGAATTCTTCCCACCTGAACCACTTCCTGAATGGTAAGTCTGGCCCTGCACCGCCATCCCCCAAAAGCTGGGTGGAGGCCAGCAAAATGGGTGTTCTGAAGCGCCTGTTCCCTCAGGAGACAGTCTGGGTCCCACGTGGGTGTGTCTGACTGCACAGAGCCCAGGCCACCACCCTCCTTTCTAGCTCAAGGCAGCCATGCTCGGGCGACAGTGCCGATGATGGGGGACCTTCCTAAAATGTATCAACATTATGGAAGTGATTATGGGCTATGATCCTGACAAATGTTCGCTATGGAGGCCCCAGGAGCCTGCAGTCTAGTGGGTGGGGAAGGGTGGGGGAAGCTGAGCAAACACTGTCAGTACCGCACCCAGATGCTGGCAGAGAGGCAGCTCACCAGCACAGCAGATCACACCAACATGGGCAGATCACACATTTCTCTGGGGGCTGTCTAATCCTGAATGAAAAGGAAGCCTTTTAAATCTAAATAAAATTTCTAGAGCTCTCCCTCATGTGTTCAAGAATTTTCCAGACTGTTTTAAAAACGTCGTAAGCTTGTCTGGTCAGCGGAGAAGTTATTTTCCCAATGTAGAGAGCTTTCATAGCGTCTGTCTAGAACGTAACTGCCTCAGATTCATCTGCCCTCGCCTTAGCAGCTCAAACCCAAAAACCCATTGCTGTCAAGTCAATTCCAACTCATAGCGACCCTACAGGACAGAGTAGAACTGCCCTATAGGGTTTCCAAGGGGTAGCTGGTAGATCTGAACTGCCAACCTTTTGGTTTGCAGCTGTGCTTGTTAACCACTAGGACACCAGGGTTCAGGTCATAGGCTCTAAATGGCTTTTTTAGGCGTTACTCTCACTCTAAGCTGCAGTGTTTGTGAACTACAGTAACAAATGACGAGCTTATTACAATTCTTAATTGGAACGGCTTTTCGGGGACAGTGGAATGTGGTTGAATTTAAATGAAGCAAAACTTGAAAGCCTGGATCTGTTGCTCCTGTTGGATTGTATTTATGCTGCTCTGGTGGTGCAGTGTTTAAGTGCTCAGCTGCTAACCGAGAGGTTGACAGTTCGTGCCCACCAGCTGCTCCATGAGGAAAAAACTGGCCATCTAGTCTGTCCTATACAGTCGCTGCGAGTCGGAATTGGCTCAACGGCAACAGGTTAGTTTCTCTATTAACTAAGAAGTAGGTGAAGACGACCTGAAGAATGTAATTCATGTCACTGAATTGTACGTGCAGAAATTGTTCCTCCGGTGTATGTCTTGCTATGTGCTGAAAAGAAAAAAGCACTACAAGCCATTTTTTCCTTTAAGGAGTCTCTTGTTTTAGTGGGACGACGTTTCATGTTAACCACTGGATTGTGTAAACTATTATTGTTGTATTGTAATGAGTGTGACAGGTACCTCATTAATAAACCCAAGCCAAACCCGTTCATTGCCTCTGCGTTGATTCCGACTGACAGAGACCCTGTAGGTCAGAGCAGAACTGCCCCGTGGGGTTCCCAAGGCTGTAAATCTTTACAGAAGCAGACTGCTCCATCTTTCTCCCACAGAGCACCTGGTGGGTTTGAATCACTGACCTTTCAGTTAGTAGCCAAGCGCTTAACCACTGCGCTACCAGGGCTCCTTCATTTCAGTAATAATTTTTATATTGATTACATGTCGAAATTATAATATTTTGATTTTTGTTGTTGTTAGGTGCTGTCAAGTTGATTCCAACTCATAGGGGCCCCATGTGGCAGGGTAGAATTGCCCCGTAGGGTTTCCCAGGCTGTAATCTCTACAGGAGTGATTGCTAGGACTCTTCTCCTAGTAGCCTCTGATGGGTTCCAACTGTCCACCTTCTAGTTAGCAGCTGAGCACTTAACCATTGCGCCACCAGGGCTCCTTAATATTTTGGACACATTGGGGTAAAATATAAACATTTTAGGAAAGAAAAGACAAGAAGCATGCGAAGGGGAGGCCCCTCATGCCCTGTGTGCTCTGGCTCTGCTTCGCCTTCCTTCCCCACAGGCCCTGTGTGTGCTCTGGGCTCTGCTTCGCCTTCCTTCCCCACAGGCTCTGTCTGTGCTCTGGGCTCTGCTTCGCCTTCCTTCCCCACATGCCCTGTGTGCTCCGGGCTCTGCTTCGCCTTCCTTCCCCACAGGCCGTGTGTGTGCTCTGGGCTCTGCTTCGCCTTCCTTCCCCACAGGCCCTGTGTGTGCTCTGGGCTCTGCTTCGCCTTCCTTCCCCACAGGCCGTGTGTGCTCTGGGCTCTGCTTCGCCTTCCTTCCCCACAGGCCGTGTGTGTGCTCTGGGCTCTGCTTCGCCTTCCTTCCCCACATGCCCTGTGTGTGCTGTGGGCTCTGCTTCGCCTTCCTTCCCCACAGGCCGTGTGTGTGCTCTGGGCTCTGCTTCGCCTTCCTTCCCCACAGGCCGTGTGTGTGCTCTGGGCTCTGCTTCGCCTTCCTTCCCCACAGGCCGTGTGTGTGCTCTGGGCTCTGCTTCGCCTTCCTTCCCCACAGGCCGTGTGTGTGCTCTGGGCTCTGCTTCGCCTTCCTTCCCCACAGGCCCTGTGTGTGCTCTGGGCTCTGCTTCGCCTTCCTTCCCCACAGGCCGTGTGTGTGCTCTGGGCTCTGCTTCGCCTTCCTTCCCCACAGGCCCTGTGTGTGCTGTGGGCTCTGCTTCGCCTTCCTTCCCCACAGGCCGTGTGTGTGCTCTGGGCTCTGCTTCGCCTTCCTTCCCCACAGGCCCTGTGTGTGCTCTGGGCTCTGCTTCGCCTTCCTTCCCCACAGGCCCTGTGTGTGCTCTGGGCTCTGCTTCGCCTTCCTTCCCCACAGGCCCTGTGTATGCTCTGGGCTCTGCTTCGCCTTCCTTCCCCACAGGCCGTGTGTGTGCTCTGGGCTCTGCTTCGCCTTCCTTCCCCTCATGCCCTGTGTACTCTGGGCTCTGCTTCGCCTTCCTTCCCCACAGGCCCTGTGTGTGCTCTGGGCTCTGCTTCGCCTTCCTTCCCCACAGGCCGTGTGTGTGCTCTGGGCTCTGCTTCGCCTTCCTTCCCCACAGGCCCTGTGTGTGCTCTGGGCTCTGCTTCGCCTTCCTTCCCCACAGGCCCTGTGTACTCTGGGCTCTGCTTCGCCTTCCTTCCCCACAGGCCCTGTGTGTGCTCTGGGCTCTGCTTCGCCTTCCTTCCCCTCATGCCCTGTGTACTCTGGGCTCTGCTTCGCCTTCCTTCCCCACAGGCCCTGTGTGTGCTCTGGGCTCTGCTTCGCCTTCCTTCCCCACAGGCCCTGTGTGTGCTCTGGGCTCTGCTTCGCCTTCCTTCCCCACAGGCTCTGTCTGTGCTCTGGGCTCTGCTTCGCCTTCCTTCCCCACATGCCCTGTGTGCTCCGGGCTCTGCTTCGCCTTCCTTCCCCTCATGCCCTGTGTACTCTGGGCTCTGCTTCGCCTTCCTTCCCCACAGGCCGTGTGTGTGCTCTGGGCTCTGCTTCGCCTTCCTTCCCCACAGGCCCTGTGTGTGCTCTGGGCTCTGCTTCGCCTTCCTTCCCCACAGGCCGTGTGTGTGCTCTGGGCTCTGCTTCGCCTTCCTTCCCCACAGGCCCTGTGTGTGCTGTGGGCTCTGCTTCGCCTTCCTTCCCCACAGGCCGTGTGTGTGCTCTGGGCTCTGCTTCGCCTTCCTTCCCCACAGGCCCTGTGTGTGCTCTGGGCTCTGCTTCGCCTTCCTTCCCCACAGGCCCTGTGTGTGCTCTGGGCTCTGCTTCGCCTTCCTTCCCCACAGGCCCTGTGTGTGCTCTGGGCTCTGCTTCGCCTTCCTTCCCCACAGGCCCTGTCTGTGCTCTGGGCTCTGCTTCGCCTTCCTTCCCCACAGGCCCTGTGTGTGCTCTGGGCTCTGCTTCGCCTTCTTTCCCCACATGCCCTGTGTGTGCTCTGGGCTCTGCTTCGCCTTCCTTCCCCACAGGCCCTGTCTGTGCTCTGGGCTCTGCTTCGCCTTCCTTCCCCACATGCCCTGTGTGCTCTGGGCTCTGCTTCGCCTTCCTTCCCCACAGGCCCTGTGTGTGCTCTGGGCTCTGCTTCGCCTTCTTTCCCCACATGCCCTGTGTGTGCTCTGGGCTCTGCTTCGCCTTCCTTCCCCACAGGCCGTGTGTGTGCTCTGGGCTCTGCTTCGCCTTCCTTCCCCACAGGCCGTGTGTGTGCTCTGGGCTCTGCTTCGCCTTCCTTCCCCTCATGCCCTGTGTACTCTGGGCTCTGCTTCGCCTTCCTTCCCCACAGGCCCTGTGTGTGCTCTGGGCTCTGCTTCGCCTTCCTTCCCCACAGGCTGTGTGTGTGCTCTGGGCTCTGCTTCGCCTTCCTTCCCCACAGGCCCTGTGTGTGCTCTGGGCTCTGCTTCGCCTTCCTTCCCCACAGGCCCTGTGTACTCTGGGCTCTGCTTCGCCTTCCTTCCCCACAGGCCCTGTGTGTGCTCTGGGCTCTGCTTCGCCTTCCTTCCCCTCATGCCCTGTGTACTCTGGGCTCTGCTTCGCCTTCCTTCCCCACAGGCCCTGTGTGTGCTCTGGGCTCTGCTTCGCCTTCCTTCCCCACAGGCCCTGTGTGTGCTCTGGGCTCTGCTTCGCCTTCCTTCCCCACAGGCCCTGTGTGTGCTCTGGGCTCTGCTTCGCCTTCCTTCCCCACAGGCCGTGTGTGTGCTCTGGGCTCTGCTTCGCCTTCCTTCCCCACAGGCCGTGTGTGTGCTCTGGGCTCTGCTTCGCCTTCCTTCCCCACAGGCCCTGTGTGTGCTCTGGGCTCTGCTTCGCCTTCCTTCCCCACAGGCCCTGTGTGTGCTCTGGGCTCTGCTTCGCCTTCCTTCCCCACAGGCCCTGTGTGTGCTCTGGGCTCTGCTTCGCCTTCCTTCCCCACAGGCCGTGTGTGTGCTCTGGGCTCTGCTTCGCCTTCCTTCCCCTCATGCCCTGTGTACTCTGGGCTCTGCTTCGCCTTCCTTCCCCACAGGCCCTGTGTGTGCTCTGGGCTCTGCTTCGCCTTCCTTCCCCACAGGCCGTGTGTGTGCTCTGGGCTCTGCTTCGCCTTCCTTCCCCACAGGCCCTGTGTGTGCTCTGGGCTCTGCTTCGCCTTCCTTCCCCACAGGCCCTGTGTACTCTGGGCTCTGCTTCGCCTTCCTTCCCCACAGGCCCTGTGTGTGCTCTGGGCTCTGCTTCGCCTTCCTTCCCCTCATGCCCTGTGTACTCTGGGCTCTGCTTCGCCTTCCTTCCCCACAGGCCCTGTGTGTGCTCTGGGCTCTGCTTCGCCTTCCTTCCCCACAGGCCCTGTGTGTGCTCTGGGCTCTGCTTCGCCTTCCTTCCCCACAGGCCCTGTGTGTGCTCTGGGCTCTGCTTCGCCTTCCTTCCCCACAGGCCGTGTGTGTGCTCTGGGCTCTGCTTCGCCTTCCTTCCCCACAGGCCCTGTCTGTGCTCTGGGCTCTGCTTCGCCTTCCTTCCCCACATGCCCTGTGTGCTCTGGGCTCTGCTTCGCCTTCCTTCCCCACAGGCCCTGTGTGTGCTCTGGGCTCTGCTTCGCCTTCTTTCCCCACATGCCCTGTGTGTGCTCTGGGCTCTGCTTCGCCTTCCTTCCCCACAGGCCGTGTGTGTGCTCTGGGCTCTGCTTCGCCTTCCTTCCCCACAGGCCGTGTGTGTGCTCTGGGCTCTGCTTCGCCTTCCTTCCCCTCATGCCCTGTGTGCTCTGGGCTCTGCTTCGCCTTCCTTCCCCACAGGCCGTGTGTGTGCTCTGGGCTCTGCTTCGCCTTCCTTCCCCTCATGCCCTGTGTACTCTGGGCTCTGCTTCGCCTTCCTTCCCCACAGGCCCTGTGTGTGCTCTGGGCTCTGCTTCGCCTTCCTTCCCCACAGGCTGTGTGTGTGCTCTGGGCTCTGCTTCGCCTTCCTTCCCCACAGGCCCTGTGTGTGCTCTGGGCTCTGCTTCGCCTTCCTTCCCCACAGGCCCTGTGTACTCTGGGCTCTGCTTCGCCTTCCTTCCCCACAGGCCCTGTGTGTGCTCTGGGCTCTGCTTCGCCTTCCTTCCCCTCATGCCCTGTGTACTCTGGGCTCTGCTTCGCCTTCCTTCCCCACAGGCCCTGTGTGTGCTCTGGGCTCTGCTTCGCCTTCCTTCCCCACAGGCCCTGTGTGTGCTCTGGGCTCTGCTTCGCCTTCCTTCCCCACAGGCCGTGTGTGTGCTCTGGGCTCTGCTTCGCCTTCCTTCCCCACAGGCCGTGTGTGTGCTCTGGGCTCTGCTTCGCCTTCCTTCCCCACAGGCCGTGTGTGTGCTCTGGGCTGTGCTTTGCCTTCTTTCCCCACATGCCCTGTGTGTGCTCTGGGCTGTGCTTCGCCTTCTTTCCCTGCGTCCTCACTCAGCTGTCCTGGCCAGAAGCAGAGATATCGCAGTGACGTCCCCTGTTATACACATTAGCTTTCCGGTTTCCCCCGGTGACCCTCACCCTAACTTCTGGAGAATCACACTTCAGTGATGGCGTTGCTCTTACAAACTAAGGAAATTTGTTCATGCACAATGCTTAGGGTTTCTTGTTTCTAAGTAAGTAACTACAGTCAGTGAGGGAAACCCCGGTGGTATAGTGGTTAAGAGTTACAGCTGCTAACCAAAAGGCTGGCAGTTCAAATCCACCAGGTGCTCCTTGGAAACTCTCTGGGGCAGTTCTCTGTCCTATAGGGTCACTATGAGTCAGAATTGACTCTATGGCAATGGGTGTGGTTTAGTTTATAGTCAGTGAAAGGTGTGTGGTGGGCGAGCTACTGGAAGGGCATTTTGTTGTGCTAGAAAGGATGTAAGCTCAGCAGCTGGAAATGACCGCCAGCCCCGAGGAAGAAAGATGGGGCAGTCTGCTTCCTTAGAGATTTACAGCTTCAGAAACCCGACGGGGTCACTATGAGTCGGAATCGACCTGACGGCAGTGGTTGGTTTAGAAAATATGTAAATAAGGCAAAGGCAAAGGCTGCAATTTAAACCTATGAGTGAGGAGAGAATTTTCGACAAAACCCTGAAGAGTTTGTATTTACACGCGTCGCCTTTGCTTATCACAGGGCATCTGGAGATACTACACACAACTCATTAAAATCCCCCGGAGGAAAACTAGAAACTGACTGGCGAAGGGGCAAGAGACCGCCAACTGCACGAATGTATGCGCTGTGGACCTTGGTAGGAAAAGATACGGCACGGTATTCAGAAAGGCTGAGTGTGGTTTTTACAAAGAAAAAGTTGTGCGAGACAGTTAAAACTCTCACATTGGGACAAGATGCCAAGTTAAAACATGGAGGCTCTAGTATCACCGGAAGGCCCTGGTGGCGCAGTGGTTAAGCCCTGGACTGCTAACCCAGTCGGCAGTTTGAACCCACCAGCTGCTCCATGGGAGAAAGATGGGGCGGTCTGCTCCCGTAAGGATCTACGGCCTTGAAAACCTTGTGGGGGTTCTTCTCTGCCCTGTAGGGTCACTGTGAGTCGGGCTGACTCGACAGCAGCTAGTTTGGGGGTAGTACTGGAAATTAAGCAGTAGAAGGCGGAACTGATTTGTTCAGCCAGGGCTTGCAGGCAGGCTGCGTGATGAACTGAGATGCCTGCTTTAGAGCCCGAATGACCCCATGGTGCTACCAGCTCCGAACACACTGGCAGATTGGCCTCCAAACTCCTGGACTAAATATATCCACTGAAGAGGTACTGCTAGCAGAAAGCCGCCACCTTTCCAGAGCGACGCTAGAACGCAAACGCCTTTACACGGAAGATAACCACCGCGCACTCGACATCGGTAGGTGCTTGCATATGTAGAGAGAAATGTAATTTCAAGTGAGTTCAGAACCATTACGTGCAGCTCACATAGGGAATACAACCTAAGGATAAGAAAACTGTAAGGAAAACTGGGCATTTCTTCAGCAGTATCTCTGTTTGTAGTGACAATGGTGTTGCTATTGTGAAACGAACTTTATATTGTTGGGTGAAGCAAGTAATGAAATGTCTGTGTTGTTAAAAATAACCATATTCAGTATATGAGAAAAGCGATTCAATTATAAAATCAAAGGAATTAAGTAGAAATACTGTGACTAGAATTGAGGTGGAATTATCAATATGAACCCAGGATTTAAAAAAAAAAAAAAAAGTGTTAGCACCGCCCACTGAAATGGCCAAGAGGCAAAGGTCCTCCCTCCCAGACACCCAGTTGTTGGTTATTCACACTGTTCTTCACTGTACAGAACCAGTGCTCCTTTGGAGAAATGCCCTCTTCCTTGTCTGACGCGGGAAGGCACAGGGAAGGTGAGCATTTGTACCAAACATGGAAGCTTTCAAAGGTTAATGGGATCATATCAAAAGGACACCTTTCAAGGGGCTGTCCGGCCACAGTTATGACATCTGAGCCGAAGAATAATCATTGTTATTTAAACAAATCTATGACAACCCAAGTCCATTATCATGCTCAAAAAAGAAAGCCAAAAAAAAAAAAAAACAAGGTCCAAAATTATTTTTTAAAATTCAGAGAGCTACTGAACAAATTCCCCAGTTTTAAAATTGAGAGGAAAGGACTTGAGCATGCGTCCTGCGTCTTCAGCAGAGTCTGTGTTCACGTGTGACTAGCCTTAGTGGATGAATTTAACTTCTCCTTGATAAAGGGCCATCTCCTAATGAGAAATAGAACACCACCATCTAGTCATGCCTAATAACATTATTAATGTAGGTTTAAGAGTCATCAGTCAGTACTAGAATATTGTCATGTCTGCCTCACATGAAACGCCCATGCAAGGTGGAGCTCAGAGCACCCATACAGCATTGGAACTCAAGTGGATCAAGAATGTCGATGGCAACAGATGTTTTGTGCCTGGTCACCAAGGAATGTTTGTTCAACAACCACTGTAGGTAAGGCAGATTTTGACCAAAGACTAGCTTTCATAATAAAATCGTGGAGGAGTAGTTAAACCTCACTAAGCTTTTGCGTAGTTACTATAATCTTCCAGAAAAAAGACAGACTCAAAACACACTGATGTCCCGTCAATTTCAACTCATAGTGACCCTAGAGCACAGAGTAGAGCTGCCCCATAGGGTTTTCAAGGCTGTAATCTTTATGGAAGCAGACCGCCACATCTTTCTCTGCTGGTGAGTTTGAACCTCCGACCTTTCACTTAGCAGTCGAGTGCTTTAATCAGTGTGCCACTAGAGCTCCTTGAAACAAGACAACACAAGACAAAAAGCAGAAAAACCGGCAGTCAGTCCCATGTGATTGAGTCCGCTTGGGTCAGTTCCCAGCAGCGGCCCAGAGGGAGGTTCTAAGGACGGCCATGTTCCCACCTGCGATAGTAGCCCTCTCCTCAGACCCCAGCCGTCTCAGCTCTCTCTACACCCCCCTGGGGACTGGCCTCTAGAAGGACCTGTGTAGGTCTTTGTTTTTGATGATGCAGTCTACATGTTCATTTCTCTTCTAGACCCTGAAGAAGAAATGATTGTTTCTGATACTATCAAATAATTTCTAAGCAATCTGATGCATGGTAAGTGGCAGGGCCTAAGATCTTATAACAACAGGGGCCTATTTTCTCATTCACCACCATCTATGAAGACTCCACATTACCTAAGAACATATATGAGAAACCCATGAAAAAATATCATTGAACCAAACCTGAGACTCAGATAGGCAGAACTGGGCTATCGCTAGTGGGGTGTGGAGAGAGTCCTGGAAAAAATCCAGGTCTGCAATGCGAGCCAAGGGCAGCCAGAGGGGAGTCAGGACACAAAGGGCCCTTCTTTTCTCAACCTTTCCTCCCATTGTCGACTGTGGCTGTGTGCAGCCTGGGGCCTGGACTCCCAGGCCAGGGCTCCCTGTTGAGGCTGTTGGCGTGGTGGCTGGGCAGGAAGCATTTCATAATTGTCACCTTCGCCTCATGAACTTTTTATAACAGGCAGGAACTCCCTTGGTAGCTGAAACCAGCATAAGTCACGTATCCGACAATTGGCATAAACTTCACTTTGGAAGTCAGGCACTTACTTGAATGAAACACAGTTTTTTTGAGTGTTATTTTTAGAGAAAATGTTATATGCGGTAATTTACAGATGTGAATATGTATTATTGGGATTTAAAGTAATCAGGTTTTGCATCACCTGATCCTTCTGTTTTCACATTTTAGCCATGCAGACCTTATTATCGTAGTTCATTCTCGTTTATGGGCAACGTAGCATGCTAGCACGCTCTTTATCAACACGCATCAAAACACTAAGGAAGCAACAACTCCGAGAATGTACTGAACGGAGACGGGATGTGAGTTCCAGCTCTCAGGAGGAGAACGACCAACTGAAGGAGTAATAGTATAACGCACACTGCTTTCTCAGTAGAGAGGACCGAACATTTACTGATTTTTGTGAAAAGCTACGTCAGACATTCCTAAAGCAAACCCACCGCCACCATGTCCGTTCCAACTCACAACTACCCCATAGGATTTCTAAGACTGTAATCTTTATGGGAGCAGACTGCCACATCTTTCTCCCACAGAGCCGCTGGTGGTTTCGAACTCCCCACTTTTCAGTTAGCAGTCTATTGCTTTAACCACTGCACCACCAGGGCTCCTTGCTAGAAGAAAGCTCTGGAAAATCCAGGTGACGAGTCGACTTCGGGCCAGAGGCTGGGAGAGCAGCAGGAACTTGTCCAGGCCTGGAAGCCAGGGCCGCCCCCCTCCCCTGTCTTCCACCTCAGAAGTTCAGGGAGAAGGAAATGAAATTAACTTTTGGGCCAATCGTCTTCTGGAAAGGTTGTTTCCTATAAACTGAGTTCCCAGATGTTCTAAAGGTCCTTTTGGCGAAGGACTGACATTGGCATATGGCAATTTTAAATCAACCAAGAATCTTAAAGACAAAAAAAAGAAAGAAAATCTTGTTCTGGAGTGTGGTTTTTTGCGATTTCACGTGTGATGGTTAAGGTTATATGTCAAATTGGCTAGGCCATATTCTTAGCTGCTCCTTGGAAACCCTGTGACGCAGTTCTCTCTGTCCTATAGGGTTGCTGTGAGCTGGAACCAACATGGCAGCAGCAGGTTTGGTTTTTGTTTTAATTTTACTCGTATGATATAAAAACGGAGCAAACTGTGTTTTCACTTCATTAAACCAACTGATGGCTCTAGTTCCTTTAACTGGCCTCAACTCGGTTTTAGTCAAATGCTGCAAGACAAATTCTAGGAAAGACAGGGTCTGTGCCTGAGGGGGCAGTGGACTGGCACCGTTACCTGGCCAAGGCTGTCCACCTGGGCCACGGGACCTGACCCAGGAGCCCCAGGGCATGGTCTGATGCCAACCCTGCCAGTTTCACACAGCTATGGACTGAATGGTGTCCTCGTTTATGGCTAATGTAGCGTGCTAGCACGCTCTTTATCAACACGCGTCAAAACACTAGGGAAGCAACTACTCCGAGAATGTACTGAACGGAGATGGGATCTGAGTTCCAGCTCTCAGGAGGAACATGACCAACTGTCTACCTATAAATGTGATTGGATTTGGAGATAGGTTCTTTCTTTGAAAATGTTGTCAGTTAGGTTAACATGAGGTCAGGCTGGAGTAGGGTAGGTCCTAATCCCACTGGAGTGGTGTCCTATAAGAGGCACAGAGACATGGAGACAGAAGGAAGATGCATACGTGAAGACAGAGGCAGAGATGAGAGTGATGGGGTCACAAGACAAGGAACGCCTGGGCTACTAGGAGTGGGGAGAGACAAGGAAAGGTCTCCCCTAGAGCCTTCAGAGAGAATATGGCCCTGCTGATAACCCTATCGTGGACTTGAAGCCTCCAGAACTGTAAGACAATAAATTTCTGTTCCTGTAAGCCACGCCTTTTTTGGTATTTTTGTTGTGACAGCCTCAGGACAGAAAGACACACAGCTTCTTTTTCCCTCGTGTCCAAAATGGAAACAGCGTTGTGCCGCTTCCGTCACAGGGCCGTGTGGGGCCTCAAAGAAAGAACATGCAGGAATGACTTTGCAAACTGCACAGAGCCCCAAGGGGAGTGAAAGAAAAGAGCAGGAGGGTACTGCTGCGGGGTGGGGGTTCAGGGGACAGAGGAAAAAGGGCAGGAGGGTACTGCTGGGGAGCTTAGGGGGCAGAGGAAAAAGTGCAGGAGGGTACTGCTGGGGGAGGGGGCACCCGGAGGGCCCAGCGCTGGCTGACACCCCCTTTTCTCTACCCCAGAAGCTGTCCTGCAGCTCTCATCTTCTGGCAGTTGAGACTAGAACTTTTTAAATATTCAAGTTAGACCCAAAAAATGGTAACTTACCTGCATAATGTAAACCCAGAAGTCAAGCCCGTGCCCTTAGAAAACCTCCGGCCATTTGGTGAAACCTCTTCAGGGCAGTTCCTAGTTAATTTAAGGTTGGTCTTGACCAAGTACCCAGCGCATGTGGTCGACACCCTGTCCTACTGCAACCTCAACAGCTTCCCCTGGAAGGGCACACCATCCCCAGCTCTCCACACAAATCATCGACTTGGGCTTCCACAGATGAGGAACACGTCAGGGACCGCTGTTCTCAGGTAGGACTTTGGCGCGGCTTCTAATGTCTGCCCATGAGAAAAAGAACGTGTTCTGAATGGCCGGGAGTGCCCGTGCCTCTCCCCAGGCCGCTGCAATTACCTTCAAATAATTCCATGTTTCACCTGTAATTGTCTTTTAGGGATGCTGTTCTCCAGCTTCCTAACAAACATAGCAAGATATTTAATCATATTTACTGTCATGGACTGAATTGTGTCCCCCAGAAAATATGTGTCCACTTGGTTAGGCCATGGCTCCCAGAATTGTGTGGTTGTCCTCTTTTTTTTTTCCTCCTCCATTTTGTGATTGCAATTTTATTTTAAAAGGATTAGGGTGGGATTGTAACACCACCCTGACCCAGGTCACACCAAGAGATAAAACGAAAGGGACACAAATAGAGAGTTGGGGACCCCATACCACCAAAGTAGCAGCACCAGGAGCAGAGTGCGTCTTTTGGACACAGGGTCCCTGCACCTTAGAAGCTCCTCGACCATGGAAAGATTGAGGACAAAGACCTTCTTCCAGAGCCAACAGAGAGAGAAAGCCTTCTCCTGGAGCCGACACCCTGAATTTGGACTTGTAACCTATTAGACTGTGAGAAAATAAGTTTCTCTTTTTTAAAGCCATCCACTTGTGGTATTTCTGTTATAGCAGCACTAGATGACTATGACAAATTGTATTCCCCAAAAAATGTGTCAACTTGGTTAGGCCATGATTCCCAGTATTGTGCGGTTGTCCTCCATTTTGTGATTGATGGAATTTTCCTATATGTTGTAAATGTTAATCACTGGCCTGGTTAATGAGGCAAGATTAGGTTATGTTAAAGCGGATTAGGGTGGAATGTAACACCCTTAACTCAGGTCATAGCCCTGATCCACCGTAAAGAGAGTTTCCCTGGGGTGTGGCCTGCATCACCTTTTGTCTTACAAGAGATAAAAGAGAGAAGCAAACATACAGGGGACCTCATACCATCAAGAAAGCCGCACTGGGAGCAGAGTGAGTCCTTTGGACCTGACCCCGGGTCCCTGTGCTGAGAAGCTCCTAATCCAGGGGAAGACTGATGAAAAGAACTTTCCTCCAGAGCCCACAGAGAGAGAAAGCTTTCACCTGGAGCTGGTGCCCTGAATTTGGACTCCTAGTCTCCTAGACTGTGAGAGAATAAACTTGTTGCTTGAAGCCATCCACTTGTTGTATTTCTGTTACTGCAGCACTAGATAACTAAGACACTTACTTTACAAATACTTAAATCATTTATTGTCATTAAGTTACAGCATTTCAATATACACACTGCATGGAAATACACAGATAACTTTTTCCAACCCTGGGAATAAGATTTTAGGTATGTGGTGAGCTGTTGGTTGTCTCATGATCATTAAAGTCAAAAATTCCAAGTGCTAGTAGTGACCAATTTTGTTCTCCTCAGTTTTCATTAAGTAAATTCTAACAGAGAATATATGTATTACTGCAGCTAAAACCATCATTGGGAATTATCAAATTGCTTGCATATTTTTGAGCTACTCTTTGTGAAGAGAAGTGAAATACTCAGTACCTGTAAGGCAGCAGAGAGCTGGTTTAAGTACTCTCAGCTCTTTCTAGAAAAACAGCCTGGCTGGGAGGAACGGCACTCAGCCTGCTTTTCCGCGGTGAGCTATCTGTGAGGTGGAACCTGGGATGTGGCAGTGGCGGCGGCAATGCTGTCCCTCCAGAGAGCAGGCCCTCACTGTTCACTGCTACGCGGAGGCCTTTTTACTCATCCTGGAAGTAAACACAAGGAAAGACTCAAGGAGAACTGAAACCTCGCTGCCAGCCTCAGAGCCTTCGGACAACTTTAAAAAGACACCTTTAGACATCAACTTGCAATTTTATAAAAACAGTAATAGCCTATTAAACCCATTGCCATCGAGTCGATTCTGACTCATGAGACCCTACAGGACAGAGCAGAACTGCCCCATAGGGTTTCCAAGGAGTGGCTGGTGGATTCGAACTGCCGACCTCTTGGTCAGCAACCTTAACTCTTAACCACTGAGCCACCAGGGCTTGAAATATCCTATTAGTGAACTTGAACGTTTTAACAAGAGAGTCTGCGTTTCACTGGATTAGCTGCCAGGTCACTGTTTAAAATTCAACAGCCTATCTTCGCTCTGAGTCCAGCTCCCCGTCTGCGGAAGCACGCCTGTACACTCACGGCCCCCTAGGACGTGATCTTCGCGTCATCCCCCACGCCCTCCAAGCAAGACCCCGCATCTGCTTACTCGTGTCTGATGAGCCGACCTCCCTGGATAAGCTGGGCCACCTCGTTGGTCGCGTGGCACGCGAACAGCAGCCAGTTCCGGGGCTGGACCTTGTAGGCGAATCTCATGAACGTCAGAGAATAACAGCAGAGAGCTGCCAGAAATACCACAAAGAAAATCAACGATTCACGTTTGGAAAGCTTAGCCAGCACGACCATAGCAAACAATAGTTCAACTCCCTAATCAAAAAAGAACCTTGTACGTTAGAACCCTTGACGGGGGTCAGAGTTAATGCCTCTGTGGACAGGAGGCTCGTGAGTTTGATTACTGCTAGGTGTCTTTGTTGCTTATAATTTAAAGCACTTTAGGAACATATGTGTTAGAAAGAGGAAGCAAAACCCAGTTCTGGCCACATTTTCTGTCCCTCATGTTGTTTATAATCCATGACCCTAAAGAACTGCTATTTATTCTCCAACAACGGTTTTATGTTCACATATCAGGGTTTCAAATAACCTTAAGGACACTTTTTCCAGATAAAGTTCATAACATAAATCCATTAGGCTGGCTATATAGAATGATTAAGATGGTCCACTCTTCAAGTGGGCACATGAAATCTAAAAGGCAAACAAGATCTTTATTCTTCTCAGATAAATATTTCAAATTGATCACATTCCTTCTTCACCAGAGAGGGGTAACACCTTCAATGCCTTCATAGTCCTTACATCACTTCTTGCTAGTGACTGCTGGACGGTGCCTGCTGCTACAAGCCCAAGACGTCAGCACGAGCTACCTGATATTTAAACAAAAGTAAAACCCCAGAGGTATGCACTGATTGCTGTTGTTAGGTGCCATCGGGTCAGTTCCGACTCACAGCGACCCTACGGACAACAGAACGAAACACCGCCTGGTCCTGCACCATCCTCACAATCATTGTTATGCTTGAGTCCACTGTTGTAGCCACTATGTCAGTCCTTCTAGTTGAGGGTCTTCCTCATCTTTGCTGACCCTCTACTTTACCAAGCATGATGTCTTTCTCCAGGGACTGATTCCTCCTGACAACATGTCCAAAGTATGTGAGATGTAGTCTCGCCATCCTTGCTTCTAAGGAACATTCTGGTCATACTTCTTCCAAGACACATTTGTTCATTCTTTCAGCAGTCCACAGTATACTCAGTGTTCTTCTCCAACAATTCTCCTTCGGTCTTCTTTACTCATCGTCCAGCTTTCACATGCATATGACATGACTGAAAACACCATGGCTTGGGTCAGGCACACCTTAGTTTTCAAGGTGACATCTTTGCTTTTCAACACTTTAAGGAGGTCCTTTGTAGATCTGCTCAATGCAGCCTGAATTTCTGGCAGTTCCCTGTCGATATACTGCTGCAGCCCCTTTTGAATGATTTTCAGCAAAATTTTCCTTGTGTGTGATATTAATCATACTGTTTGATAATTTCTGCATTCAGTTGGATCACCTTTCTTGAGCATAGGCATAAATATGGATCTCTTCCAGCCATTTGGCCAGGCAGCTCTCTTCCAAATTTGTTGGCATAGATGAGTGAGTACTTCCAGTGCCGCATCAGTTTGTTGAAACACCTCAGTTCGTATTCTGTCAATTCCTGGAGCCTTGTTTTTGGCCAATGCCTTCAGTGCAGCCCGGACTTCTTCCTTCAGTACCACTGGTTCCTGATCATACGCTACCTCCTGAAACGGATGACCGTTGACCAATTCTTTTTGGTAAAATGACTCTGTGTATTCCTTCCATCTTCTTTTGAGGCTTCCAGAGCTGAACAGAAGATTTCAAAGGGTGGCTCGAGAAGACAAAGTAAAGTATTATGATGACATGTGCAAAGAGCTGCAGATAGAAAACCAAAAGGGAAGAACAGGCTCAGCATTTCTCAAGCTGAAAGAACTGAAGAAAAAATTGAAGCCTCAAGTTGCGATACTGGAGGATTCTACGAGGGAAATATTAATTGAAGCAGAAGGCATCAAAAGAAGATGCACTGATTAGGTTAGCCAATACAAGTTCTTCGATTATGTTGTATACATATCGTGATCAAACTAAAGTGAAATTCATCAAGTGCTATTCAGACCAAACCGTACTGATGTGGCCCAAATGCCCATGATACAATCAGGCAAGTGCTCAATTTAAGGAACAAATCATACTAATTTAGCTGTGCCATCACACCACTAGTGTCGCTATGAGATGGAACTGACTGGACGGCAATGGTGTTTTTGATGGTCGCTTTTTACAAAATAAAATCCGAACCTCCATTTGCTTTCCTCCCGGTTATTCCAATCTGCATCCTTACCAAACGTCATCCGACCACTAATAATCTCTGGGGACTTCTTCATGTCATTGATGGCAGCAATGGGAAGGCCCCAGTTGGCTACGGGTCCCCAGAAGTGCTGTAAGAAAATGCAAGGAAAAAAGGGAGAGAGGAAGTCAGACTGGGACTGTGAACAGCTGCCAACTCACTTTAAACAATAACACCGAACTTGTGAAACAAGCTTTCATGCTTACATGAAGCAGTGAAGTACCTGACGGCTACCTGAAAGACTGGCAGTTCAAACGCACCCAGAGGTGCCCAGAAGACAGGCCTAGTGATCGACTTTTGAAAAATCATAGTGTTGAAAATCCTATGAAGCTCAGGTCTACTCTGACATATGTGCGTCGCCATGAGTTAGAATCGACTTGATGACAGTAGGTTTGGTTCGGTTTTGGTTTAATCTCTGATTCTCCCCATTTAGATTTGGTTTAATATCTGATTGTCACATTAAGATGAGATTAGCTACAGGAACTTGACAAATGGACACAGGGAACCCTGGGTGAAAAGGGCAAGCGTGCTGTCACATTGCAGGGATTGCAACCAATGTCACCAAACAGTATGTGCATAAATTTTTGAATGAGAAACTAACCTGAGGTATAAACTTTCACCTAAAGCCCAATAAAGTTAAGAAAAAAAACCACGAGATTAACTTCTGATACAATTCATTCTTGTCACACCTTCAGCCTTGTTAGCACCTTTCTCCATAATGTAATGTTTCAATCTATCAAAGCTTTTGTTTCTTCACATTTTCATTAAAGTATCTGTCAACATCTCCCAGACTGTAGAACACACATTGGATACTTTTTCTGAGGAAAGGGTCTTAACAAGGGAAGAAACTGTCTTTCAGTTTCTGTGAGCTGTACTAAGATCAGAGAACCAGGAAATCAACGGCTGGGGTCCCAGATACTAAGAAATTAAGATTGGAAAGTACTTTCGAAGTAGTAGCAAAAAACATTAAAACTACAACTACAGCCGTCCAAGGACACCAAAGTTCAGTTGTCCATGTCCAGCTACTTTCCGTTTAACCTCGGAGGCTGAAAGGAGGTAAGTCCAGCGGCTTTTGACCATTGAAGTTTACAACTGTTTTATTAATACCAAAGTTGCAAACAATATTTTAAAACCTAAAAGAAACCACACATTATTGGCCAAGTGACCTTCTTAGTTACCAGGAGATTAAACTAAAAATGGCCCTGGCTTTATTTCTGCCTATCGCAGTGTTTAAGATAAGGTCAGATCAGCAAATACGTTCCTAGACCTTGCTTTTCTATTGCTGACTAGGAGTTGTTAAAATTCAAAATTCCGTTAAGAAGGGGGAAACCAAGGCAACATAAGAAAAATAAATGTGGATTACATTTGGCATGGTATAAAAATATTCTGAAGTGTTTACTTCAATATGCAGAAACGTAAGACACGTGGCAATGTTTAAGATTTTCAGAGCACCTAAGGGCCGCCATGTAAGTTCCGTAGGGTTCAATGTCCAAGTTACAAACCCTGTCAAAGCACAGCTGTATAAAAGACAGAACTTTAGAGATCCTGGGTTGGGTTGTTGGTCCTGTGTCTTCAGGCTGGAGATGATCTGAGTCAGACATCCCTACTGAGACTTCAAGATGTCATCCATTTAGGCTTTTCTTCTTCCTACCAGGCCTCTGCTAAGGGACAGTGCTTCCCATCCCTTGCCTACCTGCTTCTCTTCCCACCAGTCCTTCATTTGGTATCACTGCATTGTTCAACTTTATTTTTATTTTTTAATTGTGTTTTAGATGAAGGGGTTTACAGAGCAAAGCAGTTTCACATTAAACAATTAATACACATATCGTTTTGTGCCATTGGATTCCAGCCCCACGACATGTAAACACTCTCCCCTTCTTAACCTTGTCTTCCCCGTTGCCAGCTTTCCTGTCCCCTCCTGTCTTCTTGACTTCGCCCCTAGGCTGGTGTGCCCGTTTAGTCTCAGTGCGTCGTTGAGCTTCCTGCTATTCTGCAGTGATCTTCCTTTCCCCCTTTCTGACCAGGCCTTCCTCCCACCTGGTCTATCTCCATCTTTCCCCGTTTAACCTCTGTCCCTTGCTCCACACTGATGGCAGACACTTTGGGTCCAACAGAGCCTGGGGAACGACTCTAGGAGGGGCACCAAACACAGCTGACCACCGCCAGGCTCCTCACAGCTGGCGCTGATGCAGCGACACACCAGGGTGTCCACCTGGGCCCCAACACGCCTGAGAGGTCTAGCCAAATGTGTGTGTTGGCAGTTTGAGCGTGAGGGATATTAGGGTTACATGAGGCAGAGCTGTGCAACTTAACTGCAGACACACACTGTGAGCAGTGAGCTGTGCTTAAAATGCATTTCCTAAAAAGAACATAAAAGTGACAGTAATTAAAATACTAGTTGCCTAAAATATCTAACTTTAGAAAGTTTATAATACGTACTTTCTATCTAATACAAGATTCTAGTGCCTTCTTCCAATTTCTGAAATACATGTTTGATGTACGCTGTCAGATAGCCATTAGTCAATTTCTAGAAAAAGAATTTCATGATTAATATTTAAAAAGAGAAAATTAGCATATGTTGGATTCAATGGAAAAACAATTCTACCCCATTAAAGGAAACAGTGGCTAAAACAAAGTTCAAGTGAAATGCGCACATTATGGCCTAGCCACCGTCTAGAAACGAAGCCACGAAAACAGGTTCCGCGAACAGAGAGAGACCAGCCCCCTTCTCTCCTTTCTTCCTTTCCCCAGCTGTCAGGCTCTACGACTACGCCTGTAAATGGAGTCATTACACGCTCCTTTCTAAAAACAGCAGTGGGGTGAGCTACCCAAGACAGGGCCGTGCAGGGGGCTCCACGTGGAGAGCTGGCGAGAGAACGATGCGGGGGTGCGTGCAGGCGGGGGGCCAGGCCTGCAGGCTGCGGCCTTGTTAACCCTGGAGTCTCCGCGAAAGCGGGAAAGGGAGAAGAAACCAATGTCTTACCGTGCTGTTTTGTGAGGAGTCAGCGAGGTTCAGACAGGAAGACATGGGGAGAAAAAAAAAAATAAGAAAAGATGAGATGCTTTCAAAGGGTTCAGTTCTGTCCCATAGCTCCAACCTCCCACATGTACCCACATTCCAAACAGGTATTTTTCAGTTGTTTGAGATCTAGTAACATTTTTAACAACAAATTTGACTTAATGTAATTAAATTTCTACACAATTAAAAATAAGCTTAATCCTTAAAACAATTTAAGAAGCACACACACACACGCTGACGATCTGACGATGGCAATCACTGAGCTACACCTAAAATGTTTCTTAAAAAGAACAGAAAAGGTAAACATAATTTTAATACTAGTTTCCTAAAATATCCAACTTCAGGAAGTTTATAATACATACTTTTTATCTAGTACAGGATTCCAGGGCTACCTTCCAATTTCTGAAATACGTGTATGATACACGCTGTCAGGCAATACCCAATAGAAATATAATGGAAGCCACAAATCTGAATCACACACACAATTTAAAATTTCCTAGAAGCCACGTTAAGAAAAGCAAAAAGAAACGGAAATCAATTTTGATAAGCTTACTTATCCCGATACCTAAAAATATTGTCATTTCTGTATGCAATCAGAAAGTACGTATTTGACTCTCTTTTCTGCACTCCTCCTGGAGTCGGCTATGGGTTTCACACTTAGGGCACCTCTCGGTTTGGACCTGCCACATTTCAGGTGCTCAGCAGCCACATGTGGCCAGAGGCAGTGCGGCCTCAGAGGGATCTGTTTCTTTGAACAATGACATACTGGCGAGAGCACAACGCTGTGGAGTTCTGTAAACAACGGAACTTTCCATTTCTACACATGACCACACTGCCACCAGAAAGCAAGTCCGCAAAGGCGTGGTTCTGTATCCCGTTCACCACAGAACTCTAGACCCTGCAGAGGGCCTGCCGTGGAGGACAGACAGACAAAAACATCCTGGTGGATGAATGGACAGTAAAAACCTCCAATGCTGAGCAAGCTGTTTTCGTGAACGGTGAACTCTGTATCACTTAAAAATACATCAAAATTTTACAGTGAATTATTTTTATTTCTGAAATGGCAATTTCTCTTGCCAGGGTATAGTTTGGTTAAAGCAAAATTATAAAGTTTAGCTAGTGAAAGAGTCATTGAAGGAAAATGATAAAAACCTTTATAAACCTATTCAAGGTCAAACAACTCTCCTAGCTGTCTGGATTTGGAGGTCAGGGGTTCCGATTTACAGCCTGACTGTATTTGTTGACAGTGCTTACAATATACTTCAAAATAGGTTCTATTACACAAAATATCTACAGCCAGAGAAAGAACCTGTCTAGTAAATTACATGATAGAAACTGAATTTCACAGCAAGGACAAACTGAGCCCAGTGTCCTGGTTCTGCGAGGTTTGGTGACCTTTTAAGAGGGACACAGTAAGCTATGTGAACAGTCACCTACAGTGCTATTCAAAATGTTCTTTTCAGGAAGACATAGTACTTAAAACCCCAAATTTCAGCATGGAGATAATCTAGTTTTCAATTTAGGACTCCCTCCTTACATCTTAGAATAGTTAAAATTGTACCCTATTTTACAACAGGTGGCCCAGTACAAATTATAAAGGTATGAGAATAAGAGAAAATTAATTTGTCTTCACCCCTGCTCCATCTGAAAAGTCCCACACATATATGATCACAAAACAATATTGATTATTTCACTTTGCCAGTGGTCCAGTGATTATAAAACAATCTGAGAATAAGGTCGCTCTAAGGACCCTGTTAAATGCAATAACCCACCATTTAATGTCCCTCAATTCTGACAGGGTTGTCCAAAACTAAGAGACAGCATTAAAAATGGAATAGGGGTAACGGCAAGAAGTCAGCACTAATTACGCTCGTTTTACGAGAGTATGCAGGTAACTTTGCAGGGGGTGATTGCCGCCCCTCCAGTCCCTGTATCCACGACCTGTGTTTGTACAACTCTATCCTGAGCACAAGCAGGGCTCTGCAATGCTATGGCCAAGATTTTCCAGGACAGCCCACTGTTAAATAATTTGTGCTGTTAGACCACATTTCCAGATTAAGAAATAAATTTAACTGCACCTATAGGAGATCTAAAGCTGAAAGTACGTCTTCAATTTCAAAATTCCTCTTACCTGGAACTCTGCTATATACTGATTAATTGCTTATGCCACCCACGAGAATTGTTTGTGTGAACTGAGAGCTACTTGGAAGGGGGACAGAAAAGCTGGAGGGAAAAGCTGACAGCCTTGGGCGAGATTGGGAGACTTAGGCTGAGAAGAGAGAAGAAAAGAAGCACAAGAGAGTCCAGGTCTCCTATAAGATAGAAAATGATACTCGTGAGGAGTGAGGTTCTTGGCTCCAGTAGACACATGAGACTACGTGGGCAGCTCCTGTCTGGAGGGGAGATGAGAGGGCAGAGGGGGACAGAAGCTGGCTGAATGGACACGGGAACACAGGGTGGAGAGAAGAAGTGTGCTGTCTCATTAGGAGGAGGGCAACTAGAAGTATATAGCAAGGCGTATATAAATTCTTGTATGAGACACTGACTTGATTTGTAAAGTTTCACTTACAGCAAAAAAAAAAAAAAGAGAGAGTCCAGGTCTCAGCTCCTCATCTACACAACCCACGGCATGGCCGTGAGGAGTGAGCCATACGGGCCACGTGTGGCATTTAGCTTTGGGCTAGCACACGGCAAACACTCAATAACGTCAGGTGCTACGAAGGGATGTGTTTGGGCTTGACCTTAGGTAAGAGAGATAGGAGGCTTTGTCACCCAGACCTTAGGTAGGAGAGGTGGAAGGCTTTGTCACCCAGACCTTAGGTAGGAGAGATGGAAGGCTTTGTTACCCGGACCTTTGGTAGGAGAGATGGAAGGCTTTGTCACCCAGACCTTAGGTAGGAGAGATGGAAGGCTTTGTCACCCAGACCTTAGGTAGGATAGATGGAAGGCTTTGTTACCCGGACCTTTGGTAGGAGAGATGGAAGGCTTTGTCACCCGGACCTTAGGTAGGAGAGATGGAAGGCTTTGTCACCCTGACCTCAGGTGGGAGAGATGGAAGGCTTTGTCACCCTGACCTCAGGTGGGAAAGATGGAAGGCTTTGTCACCCTGACCTCAGGTGGGAGAGATGGAAGGCTTTGTCACCCTGACCTCAGGTGGGAGAGATGGAAGGCTTTGTCACCCTGACCTCAGGTGGGAGAGACGGAAGGCTTTGTCACCCTGACCTCAGGTGGGAGAGACGGAAGGCTTTGTCACCCTGACCTCAGGTGGGAGAGATGGAAGGCTTTGTCACCCTGACCTCAGGTGGGAGAGATGGAAGGCTTTGTCACCCTGACCTCAGGTGGGAGAGATGGAAGGCTTTGTCACCCTGACCTCAGGTGGGAGAGATGGAAGGCTTTGTCACCCTGACCTCAGGTGGGAGAGACGGAAGGCTTTGTCACCCTGACCTCAGGTGGGAGAGATGGAAGGCTTTGTCACCCTGACCTCAGGTGGGAGAGATGGAAGGCTTTGTCACCTGGACATCTGGGAGATGGTTTGCAGGGTACCAGCTGTGTCAGCAGACACAATAGAGGCCACCCTTCCACTGTTCTCCTTTCTAGTATCAGTGCTAACCTCCATTTGAAAGGGTGATGGGAGCCTGGCATGTGTGAATCAACTACTCAAAGAGCTGAAAAGCATTAATTGTGGAGAGAAAAAAATGGCTCTAGTATATATTAATATCTGTGCCAAAGACAAATTTGCAACACACTAACTGTAATTTGAGGACAATAATGTAAAACTGCAGACATGTCCTTTTTATTTGGTACGCTGCCTTCACTATTTATTTCAGTGAAGGTAAAAAAGAAAAATTAGAAGGGTTTTCACTGGTTCACTTGTGGCCTTGCAATTTCATGCAGGGGAGACATTATCCTCCCAGCTGAGGCTGAACCGCAGGTAGTCCCCGACTTGGGATGGGGTTCTGTTCTGACGACCGTCCTAGGGCGGTTCTGACATAAGCTAGATACCTCATTTTTGTTTCAGTTTCATCATTGTCTTTCATTATCAGCATTTTTATTAGTCTGATCTTTGCCTTTGGGGTTGGAAACATTACACATGAACGTATAGGTACGAGCCATCGGCAAACTACCTGCTTCAACACTGTATGTAGTACATGTTACTAACGATAAAAACTGTAACCCGTGGCCGAGCCAATTCCAACTCACAGCGACCCTATAGGACAGAGTAGAGCCGCCCCGTAGGGTTTCCGAGGAACAGCTGGTGGATTTGAGCTGCCAACCTTTCGGTTAGCAGCTGATCTCTTAACCACTCCACCACCAGGCTCCATAAGATGTACAAAACCAAAAATGGACGATCCTACGTGTGGTTTGTTGTAACTCTAATACGTTGTAAGTCGGAGACAACATGCATCATTTTTTTTTTTATTAGTGAAATTGTATAAAAGAATGCCTTCTGTAACATGAAAGGAACTTTAAAAAGTTAATTTTTTATTGTGGTAAATACATAGGTAACAAAACATTTGTCATTTCTACAGTTGTCACACGGCGACATTAATTACGTCCATCACGCTGTTCAATCATTATCGTTAACTGTTCCTGAATTTCCTACCACCCTTAACAGAGCTCAACGCCCCCTAAGCATTGCGTCTTCCTACCAATGGAGCTGCTTCAGAGGCAGGCTCGGTGTGGGGTCCGAGCCTCGCTGAGGTGTGGGCAGCAGGCGGAGCCAACAATGGGGCAGCGGCGGAGTGATTGTCTGGAGCTGGCCTGTCTTTCTGTCCTTCTCTTGTGCCCTCAGCCGAGTTTATACTTTGCCAGGACTCAAACGACATGTCTGTTTCTAAGGACCTTCCCAGTCTCTTAACTCTCAGGATTTGAGTCCTAAAACTGAGTCTGAGAAGTCTGAAGATGAAGAAAGTTTGCAAGCATGAAGAAAGCTCAAAGTATCAAAAAACCCGCACAGACAACCTTTGGGTTTTAGAAGAAAATCTTAAAGCACAAGAGTAGCCGCTCAACATATATTAAGCAAGAAGGCAAAATGCCTCCTATACCATTATTTTCATAGTAAATCTACACTTGAGTAGTTTTATGACTAAAAGTTTAATATTCCTTCACAATTCAGTCAAGGAATAATGACATTTAAAAAAAAATTCAGGAGTAACTTCCTAAAATACAACATTAACTATTACCCAGGTGTCATTTGGAATACAGCTTTCAAGTTCTAATAAATGTTTTGGTTCTTTCAGACAGTTGACCAGTATAAGGTGATTACATTTATAAAGGTAAATTTAGAATAGTTTATATTTTTTAAGTGATAAATGTTTTACAACAGATTCATCCCCCATATACTTGTTGGTGCTTTACGGGAATTTAAAACAGCCTATTTTATATACAAGAACATTCAAACAATGGCCATGTTCAACACTGACAGAAGTGTGACTAAGTTGAGACCATGGTGATTTAGGAACTCTGACAGCCTGTCCCCTGACTGCCCAGAGGAAAAGCAGGGCACAACATCACTAAGCAGAAGACAAAGGGAAACCTGCTCTGGGCAGGCTGACAGGCCACCCCTTTTCTTTCTACCTATTTGGTCTGCTGACATAAAATCTTACTTTATTTTTATCCCCTTTACCTCATACCAGGAGCCCTGGTGGCACAGTGGTTAAGAGCTACGACTGCTAACCAAAAGGTGAGCAGTTTGAATTCACCGGCTGCTCCTTGGAAACGGTATAGGGCAGTTCTACTCTGTTCTATAGGGTCGCTGTGAGTCAGAATTGACTTGATGGCAACAAGTGTTTTTTTTTTTTTACAGTGGTGCAGTGGTTAAGAGTTGCAGCTGCTAACCAAAAGGCCGGCAGTTCAAATCCACCAACCACTCCTCGGAAACCCTACTGCACAGTTCTGCTCTGTCCTATAGGGTCGCTATGAGTTGGAATCAACTCAACAGCACTGGGTTTGTTTTTTTGGTTTTATTTCACAACATGTCAGTAGAAGCCTAAACAATGAAGGTTATGTATATTTCTGCTTATGGGACTGCACTTTAAGATACAGCGTTTCCAGAAACGCAGTCTGAGAGAGTGCACTAGTTACAGACAACAAGAAATAAAAAAAAAAAGGAAAAGGGGGTTCCCAGACAGACAGCCATTGGAGGTGTGAGTGGCGTTTACCTACGTGTCTTTTGGAGGCAGTTGTCTCCGTGCTGTGTGTGCACTGGGAACATACGTTCTACCACCCTACGTGGGGCTTATGAAAAAGCTGCCATAAAAGTGGATGAAATGGGTGAGAACACGCACCCCAGAATAACCTGCACTGCGGCTTGCACCTTAATCTGGAAGAGTGCTGGTTCAAGGCCTTTTCTAGCCTCACTTTTATTTTCATAATATGTCCTGGGCACTGCCAGTTTGCATGTCTGATTTTCCTAAAGTTACTGACAGTAACTGTTAGCTTTCTTCATCGCATCGTTTTGTATGCAAATACTAATTTAGGTAATTTGTAACTTGCTTAGTTTTTTATATAGTACCAAGGTGCCCTGGTGGCGCTGTGGTTAAAGTGATCAACTGCTAACTGAAGGGTTGGTGGTTCGCAACCACCAGCAGCTCCATGGGGGAAATATGTGGCAGTCTGCTTCCGTAGAGATTTACAGCCTGGAAACCCTATGGGGTTGCTATTAGTCGGAATGGACTTGAGGGCAGTGGGTTTGGGTTGGGCTCTATAGTACTAAAAGGATACAACCTACAAGCAACAAGCCAGCGGAACCTATAACATTACTGGGAGTGAGGTGGGTAACACTGTGAGACACTCCAGACCCCAACTCTACGGCAGGCCGGAAACACTTACCTGCTTTTCCTTTGTAAAGTCTCTCCAGGTTTTACTAGATTTTCTACATCAAACTCAAATGAGAGAGCTCTGACAATTGGGACAAGTGACATTCAGCTCTGGGCTAAACTAGACTGACGATAGCGGAGAGCTGTGGACGCCTATGGCGGGCCCTGCCCCAACACCACGGCTTCCTTCCGTTTCTGAGAGCCAGGCACAGAGCAGTCAGCAAATCCAGAGCTCCCTAGCAGAGCCTGCTGGCAGACAGACGGGGCCCACCCAGAGCCTCAGTCCTGGACAAGACCATATCTGTACTTTCCTCTTCCCCTTTAAATCCCAAGTGGACATTTCTGGATTTGGCTTCACAAGTTTGCTGCACAGAAGGGTCTCAAGTTTTCTGCTTGGTCTAGAGATTGGTTTTCTCCTGCGGCAAGTGAAGGGCTGGAGTGTCCAGTTTCTAAGGTCTGATCAACTCTAACATGCTGGGAATCTGGGACAGATTCCCTGTTGCTCTAGGGCGCCTTTTAACTGGGTGGTAAGTACTAAAGCCCTCCTGGAAACTCAGAAGTTAAAATAAGCTCAGGATCAAATACCATATTAGTTGGAGAACGTTCACTCAAGACATCTCACTAGTCTCGGCTTTATGAGTGTGCTCACCGACTGGCTGGCTAAGGCCTTAAGTGATCCGGGTTCTACTTAAGAAAACATCCTGTGCACATGCACCCAAATAGCGGCCATGGGTGAAAACCTGAATATACAAATCTGATAATACGCAGGGGAGGAAATCGCTAGAATAAATCCCCACGGACCTTGGTTGACTCAATCATTAAGAGATATACCCCATCTCAAAATGTACTTCCCCATTCTTCTTTGTTCTTTTTAACCAAAAATCCAGGAGGGGAAACACGAGGAGAGGAAGGGCGACAAGGTATGTGAGGAAATAGTTTAAGAAGATTTTACAATAGAGATCTAGGAAGTTCTTAACCAAAAATCCCCATTAAGAATAGGTGGGAAGAGATGGAAGGCACTAAGAACAGGGTGCCAGAAACCAGGGGATTATCATATGTCATGGATTGGATTATGTCCCCCCCAAAAACGTGGGTATCAATTTAGCTGGGCCATGACTCCTGGTATTTTGTGACTTTCCTATATGTTGTAAATCCTACCTCTATGATGTTAATGAGGGAGGATGGGCGGCAGTTGTGTTAGTGAGGCAGGACTCAGTCTACAAGAGGGGATTGCATCTTGAGGAAATCTCTTGAGATGTCAAGGAAAGAAGGGAGCAGAGAGACAGGGGGACCTCATACCACCAAAAAAGCAGCACTGGGAGCAGAGTACAAACTTTGGACCGTGGGGTCCTTGTGCAGAGAAGCTCCTAGTCCGGGGGAAGATTGATGAAAAAGACCAACAGAGAGAGAAAGCCTTCTCCTGGGGCTGATGCCTGAATTTGACCTTTTAGCCTACTTTACTGTGAGAAAATAAACTTCTCTTTGTTAAAGCCATCCACTTGTGGTATTTCTGTTATATGAGCACTAGGTGACTAAGATATCATGTAATATTAATAATAGTGAGAAACTGGTGGAACACTTACCTTGTCAAGCACTATTCTATGTCACAAAAGGGCTACTAACTGCAAAAGTTAAGTAATTTGCCCAAGGCCGCACAGCTAGAAAGCAACAGGGCCAGGATTCCAACCGACACTGAAAACGTAAAATAACAACTGTACTCCTTACCTGGACTTAAGGACATCATCATTGCATGGAACGAAACTGTCAGTAATTTACTTAATACTATTTAATACTGAGACCATATTTAAACGTCCCCAGTTGTCCCAGTAATGTCTTTTTCAGCTGTTTTTTTTTATACCAGACCCAATCAGGGAACATATATCACATCTGGTTCTTAAGTTAGAGCCTGTCCTCTTAACCAGTGCCTCTCGGTGAAAAAATTATCTACATTTAAAAAATATTTGGAGGTCCATTTTAGTAAGAAAAACACATTCCAATCATATATAACGTGACTGAAAAAACTTCACGATTCAAGTAAAATATAATTTAAATGTTTTACCTAAAAACTCAACTATGTTATGTCATGAAAATAACTTAGGCAATTAAATCCTAGAATACCCTCAGTTTTGAGAAGCTGTGTGTCCTCTTGGTAGGCCGTGACAGGAATGCAGGAGAACTTTAGCTGGTTAGGGACACATTATGGCAGGATGAGAAGAGGAAAATACAGGCTCACCAGGCACTGGGAAGAGCCTCCTGACACTGTCTTCTTTATTTAGGCTTCCTGCTCCTCTGTGAGGGAGTGCAGGGCAGTGAGCAAGAAGCCTGGGAGAACAGACAGGGAAAACTGTCCTCTGATTAGCTCTGGGATTGAGAAAAAAGCGGGAAAAGCAGCAGCTTCCTGCAGAAGCCTGGGCCCAGCTGGCCGCAGCCTCTAAGCAGTCAGAGAGGGAAGGGCTCAGGGCTGCAGGCCGCTAGAGGCAGTAAACAGGCTCTGCCAACTTCTAGCCGGGGGCCCAGGGGACTGAGCCTCTCCTAGTTTCCAAGTCTTCATCTGTAAAATGAGGAAGACCTGCGATGAGCCTCTCCCCAACTCCTCTGGTTGTCAGGCGGTGAAGCCCCACCAGGTTATGGGGTGGACTGGGGGGAGGCGAACAGCTGAGGAGTTGTGGACGGAATGGAAGCCGTAAGAACACTCAGGCAGAGTCAGTGTGGGAGGATTTAAAAGGAAAGGGGTTTGCAGTGTTACGTAGTCATTCACACTGGGGAGGCAGGGGTGGAGGTGTCTGCCCAGCAGTACACAGCTGGGGTTGGAGCTGCTGTCGCTGGCGCTTCCCTCTGTCCCTCCGCACCCCTGGCCCCACAGCCCAGCCCCAGTTCCGTGCAGAGAAGTTCTTGCTCTGACAGCTGTCTGGGAAGCGGCGCTCTGACCCCGGTCACTGGCAACCTGGCTGAACCCCTGTGGCTGCCAAGAATGGCACTGATGACAAGGCCCATCGACATCTCCACAACACGTGTCAGCTCAGAAAAGCAACTTCAGGTCACAACCACAGCGCTCCACTCTCTTAAGATTTTAACTCCTTCCATGGCAGTAAACTTAAAGTGTTCCTGCTCACAAAAGTAGGATATGTAATAAAAACGCACAGTGGCTGAGGTTTCCAAGTACTTTCACACCCTCATCTGCTTCATTTTCCCCACAGCCAGCTGGACAGACAGGGAATTCACGCTGAACCCATTTCGTAGAGAAGGTAGCTGGAGTCCACTGGGACTGACCTGCTCAGGGCCCTTTCCTGGCAAACTGTCCTTCTGCCTCCCAGCCTGGTGCCCTCTGAGGCAGCACTTCCTGGGCTTGTAATTCTCTTCCTTTCCTCGTTTAGTCACAGCGTAACTCCGTTAAATCAGTAGAGGGAAAGGCAGTCTACAAACATTAACGCTGCAGGAAGTCAGTCTTGGAAAAAAGGATTAGACTCTAAGTAAAGCGCTCTACTGAAATGCCTGCCTCTCTGAAACCCACCTAGCAAAAGAAAATATAAATTCAGAGAAGCAGGGCTAACTCTTCCCCTTGAAAATAAATTTAACAAAATCTCCTACTAATAGAACTGCTAGGTAATTATCAGCATATCTTTTTATATGGATAAAGTATAATCATTTTATTCTTAATTATGACATACAACTTTATCCTTTATCTCTGGGACAAAGAACTTGGTTTGGCCCTTTGACTCTGGTTTCTGAAAATAGCCCGAGCAATTAAGGTGCTCTTTGTTTTCCAAAACAGCTGGGCAAGTAGGGGCTGCAGGGTCCCACACCTGGGACTAACCTCAGGAAGGGAGGGGGCTGATGCCACCATGCAGACTCATTATTCAGGTGGATAGTAACTACGCATTAGGGCCCAGGTCATGCATATTCATTGAGGTTCCAGTGTCTAGGAGACCCAGGACCCGGGATCACTCTCTTTGGGGCCTCCTGGATGGGTGAGAACCTCCATGCATGGGAGAGGGATTCGCACGTCCAGTCCCGGGGACAATGGAGGCCATGCGGGGACCTCTCCCAGACCTTGCCTGATGCGTGTCTATGCTAGTATCCCATCTGGTTATAATAAACAGGTAACTGTAAGTATAGGTAGCAGTCTGAATTTTGTGAGCCATTATAATTAACGAACTCTCAGGGGGCAATGAACCACAGGGGCTGGCAGGACACAGTCGATTTGTATAGACTCAACTCTGAGTGGCTGGGTGACAGTCAATGAAGAAAGATAGTTTTCTAACCTGTGACCTGGTCCCAGGGGACTAGAGAGGAAGGGAGGCCACAGGTCTGAGGTACAGGCAGCTGTGCTGGCCCTGATGACCCAGCTCAGGATGGCTGGGGATGAGCTCTGATCTAATTCTGGGTCCTCAGGGTCGGAGAGAGGAATTGCCACCAAAGTGGCTGGCTAGAGGGACTGGAAATGTGGCAAGGTGAGGCCTGGATTCACTTCCAGCTGGGAAATGGCTTCATGCTGATCCCGCTGCGAAGTTAGTGGTAAAGGTGGGGTTTGCCCACCTGTCTCTTTCACAGTGCAGTTTGCCACACCGTCTTCCTTGTAGTACCTCACCATTAGGAAATCTCCTTATACAAGAATATCAGTAAAAAGCTAAAATAACACTCAAAGCCACAAGAACGTTAACTGTAGGGATTAAGAACACATTCTCGGATTACTACTTTGCTAGGGGCCCTTGTGGTGCAGTGGTTAAGTGCTATGGCTGCTAACGGAAAGGTTGTTGGTTCAAGCCCTTCAGCTCCTCCATGGGAGAAAGATGTGGCAGTCTGCGTTCACAAAGAATAATAAAAAAAAAAAATTACAGCCTTGGAAACCCTATGGGGCTGTTCTAGTCTGTCCTATGGGGTTGCTATGAGTTGGAATTGACTCAATCGCAACACATTAATCCCATAAGGTTGCCCTACTCCACAGTGTTAAACATCCATTCTCATTAACCGTGGTCCTATTTACGTACAGAAACTCTTTTCTGGAAAGTCAGAAGTAACACTGCTTTTTCCAAGCCCTCCCTACATGTGGCGGACTCCAGGGTTTTTCTTACCCTACTGCCCTGAAAAATCAGAAGTAAACAGTATTTGCAATGAAATTCAGGATAAAAAAATAATAATAATACCATGGCGTAGGGCCGGGTGGTGTTTCTGCTGTACCAACTCAATGGTACTCAACGATAAACCAAACCCACTTCCGTCGAGTCGATTCCGACTCATAGCGACCCTACAGAACAAAGTGGAACCGCCCGATAGTTTACCAGGAGCGCCTGGCGGATTCGAACCGTTGGTTACTTGGTCAGCAGCCGTAGCACTTAGACCACTACGCCACCAGGGTTTCCCCAACGACAATCCTTTTTAAATTGTTAAAATCAAGTAGCCCTCACATTGCGCCCTCTAGACGGTCAAACAGGGCAAGTCTCTCCGCCCTTGTATCACTTCCTCTTTACCACCCTGTTAACTACTGAGAACAGCTCTAGGTCGTCCACCGAGGCTTTAAATCACACACAGAAAAACTATTAAAATCGCACTCCTTGATAAATTATTTTAAACTGTTTCAAAGTTACATTACACACTTATAATAAACATGAACATCTGAAAGTTAGATGGAAAATAAAGTACAGAAAATGTGTCTTCAGGCCTTTCCACCATTAATGTCCATGAAGAGTTGATGGAAAATTATTTTATTTTCTAGAAATATTTATTCTAGAAAAAATATACTCTTGGAGACGCATATTTTACTTTGATTGATAATATTCGTATTTTCCCCCCTCCTAAAAAAAAAAATTTTTTTTTATGCTTAGACTGAATGTTAACATCCTTAAAAAGAAAAACCGAAACCCAAACTAGATATAATCACATTTTTCTTTTAAATTTCATGTTTACAGTTAATTTATAACTACTGCTACGGAACAGGAGCTCCTTATAACGGCCGCGGAGCATCCGACGCTCACCATCTAACCGCGACCCTGATTAAAGTCCGGGCGCCGGATCCGCCAGCAGCGCCGCCCCAGTATTTCCCAACCGCGCACCTGAGCGTCCGTGCACCTGCGAGGTGGCAAGCCGCACGCTCACTGTGCCCGGCCCCGCTCAGGACGCTCGGCAGAAGCGGCCCCGGAAACCGCGCCGGCGCGCCCGACCAGGCTCAGTGAGGGGGTGTTGTCACTGACACCCCGACCCGGCTGTCTGCGGCTCGGCGGGGAGATGGCTGCGGAGAGGGGCGCGGGGAGACCGCTGGGAAGGGGGTGCGCCGGGGAAGACAGCCCGGGAGACGGGGGGAGACCGGCCCGGGACCGGAGTGCGCGGGGAGACCGGCCCGGGACCGGGGTGCGCGGGGAGACGGGTCCGGGACCGGGGTGCGCGGGGAGACCGCCCCGGGACCGGGGTGCGCGGGGAGGCGGGTCCGGGACCGGGATGCCCGGGGAGACCGGTCCGGGACCGGGATGCGCGGGGAGACCGGTCCGGGACCGGGGCGCAGCGGAAGACAGCCCAGGGTGCGCGGGGAGACCCCGCGGAAGGGCGACGCGAGGGGACACCAGCCGGGGTGCGCGGGGAGACCGGCCCGGGACGGGGCGCGCGGGGACACGGCCCGGGAGCGGAGCCGGTCGCGCCGCCGGGACCCCAGCCCGTGGCCGCGGTTCCCCGGAGCTGTCACGGCGGGCGCGCGAGGGGCCCGGGCGGGGTCAGCCTGGCAGCGCGTCCTCTGCGCGCGCGGCCCCCGCGCCCACGGCCACCACGTCGGGGTCGCTCTGGGGTCCCGGCCGCCCAGGGAAGAAACCCCGCTTCACCTCATCAGGTAGTCGCGGAAGTCCTTGCTGCGGACGTAGTCCGCCGCCTTCCGCACCAGCGCGCCCGCCATGGCCGTGCCGGTCCCGCCGCTCCCGCGAGCCCAATGACAACCGGCGACCCGACGCGGCGACCGGAGCCGCCCGGGCCCGCACGACAGCGGCCACGCCTGACGGCCGCGGGGCGCCCCGCCTCGGCCTGTGCGAGGGGCGGATCCCCGGCTGCAGCTCCGATTGGCTCGCGCGTGCGGCAGAGCGGCGCTCGGGGCGGGGCCTGCTGCCGTAAAGCGGGCGAGCCCGGCGGGGATTGGCTGGCGGTTGCTAGGCCCGCGGCGTGCCGGCGACACGGCCTGGGGGAGCCGGCGGCGGGGCTGCGGCAGTCCCCGCGGGCGCGCGTGCTGCTCCGCAAGGGCACCTTGCCGGGGCCGCGTCTGCAGCGCGCTCCCGCCGTCCCCGGTCCCCGCCGCCCCGCTCCGGGCCCGCGCCGGCCCCGCCGGAGGGCTGTGGGTCGGTGGCTGCCGCTCATGCCCGCAGTCTCTCCGGCGCCGCCCGACTCAGCGGCTGCAGCTGTCGCTTCTGCCCCGGCCAGGGCGTCGGGCGCTCTGGGGGGACCCCGGTGCCGGGGGTGTTAAAGCCCCTGGCGTGAAGTCCAGGAGAGCCGATGCCGAAGTGCTTGGGTGCTAGACTGCTGGTGGAAAGGTTGCGGGTTCAAACCCACCCAGAGGAGCCCCGGGAGAAAGGCCTGGCGAGCTACTTGTGGACGGCCACAGCCTTGAAAACCCTGCGGAGCCCTTGTACTCAGCACGCGGGGGCTCCGTGAGCTGCCCTAAGGGTAACAGTACCAGCGGGAAGGCGCCGCGGCCCAGGTTGAGGACAGCTGGCGCGGGAGGAGGCTGCCTGGGGACTCTGACACCAGAGGCCTCGGCGAGAAGGAGACAGAACTCTAAAGATAGCACAGCTCGACAACGGCAAAGGAAACGTGACTGTTGAAAATAAAGCTTATATAAGCCCCGCCGAGTGGTTATGTGGGAACGAGGCGGATCGTTAGCTGGAGAGACATGCCTGGTTCCGCTATGCAGGAACACAACTTTCAGATTTAGCACCAAAGCAGAGGAACGAAAACATTGAATTTTTTACAATTTGAATATGGCTAGAAATGCAGATCATTCAGGGTTTTAAAATGCCTTGGGTGAAGGTGTGGGGAGGCAAGGACTCAGGGACATTGCTGGCAGGAATGGAATTGGAATGCTGTTATCGTTAGGTGGTGTGCAGTCGATTCTGACTCATAGAGACCCCATGTACAACGGACCGAGACACTGCCCGATCCTGACCATCCTCACAATCGTTGTACTTAAGCCCACTGTTGCAGCCATTGTGTCAATCCATCTCATTGAGGGTCGTCCTCTTTTTTGATGACCCTCTACTTTACCAAGCATGATGTCCTTCTCCAGGGATTCATCCCACCTGTTATCATGTCCAAAGTGTGTGAGACACGGTCTCACTATCCTTGCTTCTAAGGAGCGTTCTGGTCGTACTTCTTCCAAGACAGATTTGTTTATTCTTTTGGCAGTCCGTGGTATACTCACAATTCAAAGGTGTCGATTCTTCGGTCTTCCAAATTGGAAAGGAAACATCTTTAGAGGGCAATTTGGCAGGACGTATTAGCATTGATAACGAACAAGTCTTTTGAACCAGCAATTCCATTTCCAGAGTTATATCCTAGGATAGACAAGTTTGTGCAATTTTATATGTGCAAAGATATTCACTGCAGTATTGTTTTTAATGTGGGAGGATTTTGGCATCATTTGCATATCCACTGACGGGGCAGGGTTAATAACTTCCGGTGCAGCCATTCAATGGAATATCATGCAGCAAGTAAAAAGAAGAAGGGAGCCCTTCATGGGCTGATAGGGAATGATCTTTAAGATCTGTTCTTAAAATCAAGGTTCACGTTGCTGCTAGGCCCATCGAGTTGGTTCTGACTCATAGTGACCCTACGCACAACAGAATGAAACAGTGCCCAGCCCTGAGCCATCCTTACAATGGTTGTTATGCTTGAGCTCATTGTTGCAGCCACTGTGTCAATCTACCTCGTTGAGGGTCTTCCTCTTTTCCGCTGACCCTGTACTTTGCAAAGCATGATGTCCTTCTCCAGGGACTGATCCCTCCTGACAACATGTCCAAAGTATATGAGACGCAGTCTCACCATCCTTGCTTCTAAGGAGCATTCTGGTTGTACTTCTTCCAAGACAGATTTGTTCATTCTTTTGGCAATCCATGGCATATTCAATATTCTTCGCCAACACCACAATTCAAAGGTGTCAATTCTTCTTCCGTCTCCCTTATTCATTGCCCAGCTATGTGAAGCATATGATGCGATTGAAAATACCATGGCTTGGGTCAGGTGCACCTTAGTCTTCAAGGTGACGTCTTTCCTCTTCAACACTTTGAAGAGGTCCTTTGCAGCAGATTTCCCCAATGTAATGCGTCTTTTGATTTCTTGACTGTTGCTTCCATGGCTGTTGATTGTGGGTCCAAGTAAAATGAAATCTTGACAGCTTCAGTCTTTTCTCCATTTATCGTGATGTTGCTCATTGGTCCAGTTGTGAGGTTCATAGTTGTGTGTAAAGCACGTGTATTTGTGCATAGGAAAAAATATATAAGTTTATGTTTAAAAGATATGTTAGCAGAGGTCGCCTCAAAGGATGGCTAAGGGGACAAGGGATGGAGGGAGACAAACTTATCACTGTACGGTGTTGTTCCTTTGAAGTTTGTGCAATGAACACGTTATCTATCCCAAATAAATAACATTTAAAATTAAGAAATGCCTTTGGGAATTAAGATAGTGAGCCTTTGACTGAATCCGATTCATTTTCTGTTAGTATTTATGGTCTCCACAGATCACACCTGGTTTTGGTCTTCTCTGAAATGTGTCTTCAGACCATTTTGCAATCCCACAATAACACCAGAACCAGTTACCGTAGAGTTGACTCTGACTCCTGGCAACCCCGTGTGTTTCCGAGTAGAACTGTGCTCTGTAGGGTTTTGAATGGCTGATTTTTCAGAAGTAGGTCACCAGGCCTCTCTCCTGAGGCACCTCTGGGTGGACTCAAATCAGTTTTTTGGTTTGAGTCCTTAACTTTTTCCGCCATCTAGAGACTCATAATAACACCAGGCAGGCCATTGTATTCCACAGGTGCCTACGGTGAGGATACAAATATGCGACTGTCTTAGTTACTGAGTGCTGCTATAACAGGCATACCACACGTAGATGGCTTTAACAATCAGAAGTTTATCCTGTCACAGTTTAGGAAGCTAGAACTCCAAATTCAAGGCACCAGTTCCAGGGGAAGGCTTTCTCTCTGTTGGTTCTGGGGGAATGTCCTTGTCATCATGCTTTCCCTGGGTCTAGGAGCTTCTCAGCACAGGGACCCTGGCTCCTCTTGCTTGGTAGTAATGAGATCCCTGCCTCTGCCTGAGTCTCTATTTTATATCTCAAAAGAGATTGACTCAAGATACAACCTAGTTGTGTAGATTGAGTCCTGCTTCAACAGAACTGCCTCTAATCCTGCCTCATTAACATAGAGGTTAGGATTTACAACACATAGGGTAATCACATCAGATCAAAAAATGGTAGACAACCAGACATATTAGAATCATGGGTTAGCCAAGCTGACACACATTTTTGGGAGACACAATTCAAACCATAACAACAACCTAAGAGAAGTAAGGGGTCTGGATTATATAAATAATATTTTTATTAATAGCTACTGTTTGTTGACCACTAAGCACATTTCTTACATTATTTCTCCCCCTCCCATCAACCCAGAAGGTGGGTGTAGGAAACGGAAGCTTCTTGAATAAAAGCAAACTGCTCCTGCAAATTGGCAGGAAGGGAGGTTCTCTGTCTGGGGAGCTCCTGGATCTCATAGCTGCTAGTCTTGCCCCCAGTATTTTTCTTTTCCTGGGAAACCTGAGCTGTTAGAAGCATCTCCTACAGATCCCTGGGCTCCACCTGGAGAGACTGGAGGCCTGGTGCAGGGCCCTGGAAGCTGCACGGTTTTCTTTTGTTATGTTAATGACCCTATCAGTGTAGGGTGTGTTGTAAACCTAATCACCTCTGAGTTATAAGACCTGCTGATTAGACACAGATGCCAGCACAAATGGGAAGACAGAGGCCACATGAGGGTCCTCCACAAGCCAAGGACCCAAGGAAGGAATTGACATGGCTGTGACCCAGATTGGGATCTTTAGCCTCCAGGACTGTTGGTGGTGGTGGTAGGTGCTGTCCATCAGATCAGACTCATAGCGGCCCCACGTACAACACAATGAAACACTGCCTGGTCCTGCACCATCCTCACAATCGTTATCCTTCAGCCCATTGTTGCAGCCACTGTGTCAGTTCATCTCGTTGAGGGTCATCCTCTTTTCTGCTTACCCTCTACTTTACTAAGCACGATGTCCTTCTCCAGGGACTGATCCCTCCTGACATGTCCGAAGTATGTGAGATGAAGTCTCACCATCCTTGCTTCTAACGAACATTCTGTCTGTACTTCTTCCAAGATAGATTTGTTTGTTCTTCTGGCAGTGCATGGTATATTCAATATTCTTCACCAACACCACAATTCAAAGCCGTCAATTCTTCTTTGGTCTTCCTTATTCATTGTCCAGCTTTCACACGCATATGAGGTGATTGAAAAAACCGTGGCTTGGGTCAGGCGCACTTTAATCTTCAAGATGACATCTTTGCTTTTCAACACTTTAAAGAGGTCTTTTGTAGCAGATTTTCCCAATGTAATGTGTCTTTTGATTTCTTGACTGCTGCTTCCCTGGGTGTTGATTGTGGATCCAAGTAAAATGAAATCCTTGACAACTTCAATCAGTATTATTAATATCACACGCAAGTAAAATTTTGCTGAAGATCATTCAAAAGCGGCTGCAGCAGTACATCAGGAAGGAACTGCTAGAAATTCAGGCCGGTTTCAGAAGAGGACATGGAGCCAGGGATATCATTGCTGATGTCAGATGGATCCTGGCTGAAAGCCGAGAATACCACAAAGGTGTTTACCTGTATTGACTATGTAAAGACATTCAACTGTGTGAATCATAACAAATTATAGATCACACTGGGAAATCCGGAACACTTAACTGTGCTCATGCAGAACCTGTACATTGACCAAGAGGCAGTTGTTCAAACAGAACAAGGGGATGCTGCTTAGTTTAAAGTAAAGGAAGGTGTGTGTCAGGGTTGTATCCTTTCACCATACCTATTCAATATGTATGCTAAGCAAATAATCTGAGAAGCTGGAGTATATGAAGAAGAACGGGGCATCAGGATTGGAGAAAGACTCATTAACAACCTGCAATATGCAGATAACACAGCCTTGCTTGCTGAAAGTGTTACCGAACACGATGGGTCCGCTGCTTGTACTCTTGTTAAGAATAACTAGAGTCAAGTGAAGTTTAAAGCAGACATAGTTTAATAGTCGCAGCAAGTAGGAGACAGGGAGATCACTCTCAAAGCGCTGTCTCCCAGAACGAAGGGCTGGGAGAAGTTTTATACTATGCAGTAAAAGGGAAGTTATACAAACTCATTAAACTTCTGGGAAATAGCATGCATATTCAAAAAAGGGGTTGGGTCAGGCTTTTGACAGGAAGTGGCTGGTGGACCTCTTGCTTCTGAAATGGGTGTGAGTGCTACAGATTATATAAATCCGGTGATTTTAGTTCCTTGGCATGGGTCTTTTGGATCCTAGGCAGGACTCATTATGGGATGGGGACATCCAGCGGTCAACCAAATCATTTCTGCACCTGTGTGGGATTCTGGTTTTAGTTGGTTTGCCTGAAAAACAATCCTAAGAGGAAGCGTTAAGGGAAATCTGATTGCTTATCATTTAAAATTTAGCCTCAGGTTGAAATACTGGTTTCCTTGTGTCTGGCCTACTCCATATCTTGTTTGCTTTGGACTTTTTACAGTCTCTGTTCACAAGAGGGTTAATTTTACCTCTGGCCCCAGACCTGTTTCAAAAGTGAAGAGGACTTGAAGCACTTGCTGATGAAGATCAAAGACTACAGCCTTCAGTAGGCATTACACCTCAACATAAAGAAATAAAAATCCTTACAACTGGGCCAATGAGCAACATCACGATACATGGAGAGAATATTGAAGGAGATGGATTGATAGAGTGGCTGCAACAATGGGCTCAAGCACAACAAGGATTGTGAGGAGGGTGCGGAACCGGCAGTGTTTCCTTCTGTTGTACACAGTGTTTCTAGGGGTCAGCACTGAGTCAACGGCACCTCACAAAAGGGTTGTTATAACAAAAAGAGGCAATTTCTGACCTACCGCTTAGTGGAAGCAGTCCCTGGATGGTGCAGTTAACGTGCTCAGCTGCTAACTGAAGGTTGGTAATTCGAGCCTTACCAGAGGCACCTTGGAAGAAAGTCCTGGCTACTTACTTCTAAAAAATCAGCCACCGAAAACCCCGTAGTGCAGTTCTACTCTGACACATGGGACCACCATGAACCAGAGCTGGCTGGGTGGAAACTGCATTACTTAGTGGATGATAAAGGTGTTTTATAAATATAAAAATGTATTGCCTTTGTCCTGCTGCCCAGTTTTCTTTTGGTATAACACGTGCCTCTGTTTGGCCCCAGTTATGTTCATAAACTTGATTAGGATAGAAATTTCAAGAATTCAGTCAATGAGTAAGCTAAGAAACTGAGTTCAAAGAGAACTAGCAACACGTGTTAAAAAGCCAATGTGGTGTTTCAAATATCAGTGCATAATATTTTAGCCAGATTAGCTCTTTCTGTCCTTGTTTTGTTGTTGTTAGCCGCTGTTGAGTGGGCTCCTGACTTACGGTGACCCCATGTGACACAGTAGAACCCGTAGGGTTTTATAGGCTGTAATCTTTACCGAAGCAGTTTGCCAGGTCTTTCTTCCTTGGAGCTGCTGGTCGGGTACCTGTATTAATCCACTCTGCTGCCCCCTAGGGCTTGTCACCAACAAGCCCTTTGAGATAAGTCAGTTTCTCGCCCTCCCACCTCCACTTCCATCCTGGGTTCCCGGTTCTCACCAAGTGCATGGAGAAGTCACCAGGAAATGTTTCCGCGGGCTGGGAGCCCTCATTTGCTTTAGCGATTTAGTAACTGCTGGCTAACACTTTGAGAAGGAGCAATAGAAATAGAAATCCCCATTTCTCAACACCACTCAAACTAATCAACTCTGGCAACAGTCATCAATAGGTGCTAAAACCACCCATGGAAAGGCGACCGGGAACCCAACGACCGAGGGGTGCCAGAGGGTCACCCCACAAGTCAGTTGCTGATCAGAAGGGGAAGGTGCCTTACACACTCCATAAGGAGAGGCAGCTTTCCAGCCCACCAGGAGTTTCAGGGCGAAAAATGGGGAGGGGGTTTTCCTGGTCACATATATTTGTTGTTGTTGTTAGGAGCCGTCGAGTCAGTTCACAGCAACCCTGTGTACAATGGAAAGAAACACTGCCCAGTCCCGCGCCATCATCACACTTGCTTTGTGCTTGAGCCCATTGCTGCAGCCACTGTGTCAACCCGTCTCCTTGATGGTCTTGCTCTTTTTCACTGACCCTCCACTTTACCCAGTGTGACGTCCTTCTCCAGGGACTGATCCCTTCTGACAACATGTCCCTTCTGACAACGTAGTCTCACCATCCTTGCCTCTAAGGAGCATTCATACCACTCTTTAGCTGCCTGCATTTGGCAAGTTATTACAACTCACAAACCCATTGCCATCGAGTTGATTCCAACTCATGGCGACACTGTAGGACAGAGTAGAACTGCCCCATAAGGTTTCCAGGGAGCGGCTGGTGGATGTGAACTGCCAACCTTCTGGTTAGCGGCCGAGCTCTTAACTGCTGTGCCACCAGGGCCTCTACAACTCACCAGCCCTCAGTTTCTTAATCTGTAAGATTGGAATAATAAATACAACCATCACATAAGTTGTGGAGTTTTTGTGAGATTTAATATCTGAAAATCACCTGGCACTGTCAACAACGCAGCTCAGTAAACATTAATTCCTTTCACTTTGTCCTGCTTTACTGCAGCTCGAGTGTGCACTTCCACCTGATGCCCTCTCTTGATGTTGCACCACCTCTAGTCCTCAAAGTGTCAGCTGGTCTCTCAGGGGGCAGAGGGGCGAGGGGCTGTGGTCCCTGTTGGTGTCTGACCTTGGGGAAGGTCAGAGGGTCGCAGGCTGTCTTGGTCCTCATGGCTGCCTCTCTTGCATGGCCTGGTGAAAGCTGGACTGGGAGACAACTAGGTCACAGAAGCGGGGACGTCTCAGACAGCAGACCTTGGCCCCCCAGGGGCAGCCAGGCTGTGAGTCATCACTGCTCCGTCCACAGTGGACCTCAGGCAGAGGTGACTGCTCTCACGTCCTCAGTGCAAGCTGCCAGGACAGCCCTCGCACATCTGCGTATGAAACTCTACCTTTATGGGAAGCTATAGGGACTACAGTGTTCATGTCAAAAGAACGTGAAGTCGGCTTCAAAGGGGCTCTTACTGGCTAAACCCAGGCACTTTCGGGATTGCAAAGGATAATGATTAAAAACAATGGAAACATCAATACGTCATACTCTGTGTTTATGATCCTCAAGGGAAAACATATTTAGAAAGAAGAATTGATGCCTTTGAATTATGGTGTTGGCAACGAATATTGATTATACCATGGACTGCTGGAAGAAGGAACAAGTCTGTTTTAGAAGAAGTATGGCCAGAGTGCTCCTGGGAAATGAGGATGGTGAGACTTCATCTCATGGTCTTTTGATATGTTATCTGGAGGGATCGGTCCCTGGGAAGAACATCATGCTTGGTAAAGTAGAGGTCAGTGAAAAAGAGGAAGACCCACGATGAGAGGGACCGACACAGTGGCCACAACAACGGGCCGAAGCAAAACAATGATGGTGCGGATGGCCCAGGACCAGGCAATATTTTGTTCTTTTGTACATAGGGTGGCTTTGAGTTGGAACCAACTCGACGGCATCTAACAACAGCAATCTTTATGGGAGCAGATTGCCAGGTCTTTCTCCCACAGAGCCGTTGGGTAGGTTCAAGCCGCCAACCTTTTGGTTTGCAGTAAGTCTATTAGGTTAGTATTCGAGCACAAACTGCTTCCACTACCAGAGATCTTCCCAGTCGAACGAACCGTGGTAAAACTCTTCCATGACTCCACCAACGGGTGCTGGTCAAGATCACTACTTTCATTGTCTTCTGTTCTTTCACGGGCCCCCTACCCTGATGATGCCTTGGCATGTATACACTGAACTATCTTACAAACTACACCATCACGGTCTTCAGAGTCAGCTTCAGAAAACAAAATACAAACATTTCCAAGATGCGTTGTACAATGGAAGCCCTAAGGGAGACATCCGTCTCTTGTTTTAAAATTCAAAAGCCTGGATTTTGGATTAGCACCAGGGACACAGTCCACTGTGGTGGAAGCCAGTTTTTTCACCTCTATCTGACACTGTAGAAGATTAAAAAAAAGCAGGCGCCCTGGGCTTTTTGCACAGGAAAAGGAAGCTGCCCGGGGCTGCAGCTGATGTCCCTGGGACCCACAGTTTTCGTGGAGGCCGCCACCTGCTCTGGGGCCCTGCCAGGCACAGGGCTGCCAAGCTGTGCAGGGAAGTGTTCACACTGCCGACCTTTACCCGGTGCTGGGTGTGAGGCGGGAGGCTTTGGAAGGCAAGGTCTGACATGGCTGCCACAGGTCATCCCTGCAGGTGCACCTGGACCAGGTGGGAGAGGGCGATGAGGAGGACACCACGCACAGCTCCCAGATCCTTGTGAAAGTCGGTGACGGAGCAAGAGCACTGTATGAAGAAGGGCAGGGAACCGTGGACACAGACGGCTGTGCCCAGCCAAGCCCGGGGCTGGGAGACGTACTGGAGGTTACTCTTCAGAAGGTCTTTCTGAGGACATTCAGGCTTTTGAAAAGACACACAGAGGTTCTGAAGAAGAGTTGGCCAGTAGTAAACAGGCCCCCCTGGGCTTCAAGGTGACATGGATCAGACCATGGAGTCTGCGCTGTGTGCAGTACACAGAGGAACCCAGGATAAGGAACAGCACCTAGCAAGCCATCAACGCTGCAGAGGGCCCTTCTAGAAAGCCTGTGTTGAAGAATCGAAGCAAATGAATGCAAGGAAAAGGTGGGCTTGGAAGGAGGCTGAAGAAGCAGGAATGAGCAGGAAGGTTGGGCTTGGTGAAGGGGTGGATAACTTGACAGCCGCCATCCAGAGAAGACAAAAGGATTGGCAAAAGGAAACGGACAATTTTCTGGCTCAGATGGAGGCAAAGTGCTGCAAACCTTCCAAAACAGGAGGGAAAAAAAAGTCAAGAAAGAAAAGAACAGAATTTTTTCTTCAAAGGTCCTTTATAGACAAGTTGCAGTCAATATTTGAAGACACCAGTCACCCCAAGAGAACTCGTCTTTCCAGCCTAAATTGCTCAGATCAACTGTGTAAACCAAGCAGAATCTCTCCCCCTGATCTTGGTATTTCCTGGAAATCACCTGACATTCTGTGAGGTCCTCACGTAAAGGAATTTGGTGCTGGCTTGTGTGGGGGGGTACTTCCTGGCAGCACTCGCTTCCGTGGCTCTTCTGTAAATGGAACTCTGTCTAGAACATGCTTCTGTCCAGAGTGAGCTGCGGAGTTCAGTGACGTACGAGTCTGTGAGAACAGGGGCTCTACCTGACAGAACTCCTTCCACCCTTGCTGAGCAGCTAGCTGCCTTCCAAACACCGGCCAGGGATCTTGAACAGACCTGCTGTGTTTTCGTTTTGCTCAGCCATGTTCTAGACCCTGTGCCTGAAGTGTAGGGGAAATAGGTGTTTGAATTACTTCAAGCATTTTTTAAAGACACATCTGATTAAATAAATAAGTAAAAAATGGTGCATGTTCAGGGGGCTTTTAAAAGTATCCCAGTGATGATTTAAAATATGAGCTAGAAAAAACACGAACGATTATAGTAGACACCTCAGTTTAAGGAGCATAAAGAGACAGGAGTGGAAGGACTGCCTCTAACTGCTGACTGTCCGAGGGCAGGTCACGAGCTTGTCCCAACTCGTTTCCTCATCTCTCAATGGCCTGAGGGAGTTGGGGTAACTGACGCCTTAGAGGCCCTGCTGACTCCTAACTCTAATGCTGAAGGCAGCCATCTTGACCCAGCCATCTGTTTACACTCATGGCGTTGATTAGTGAGAACACCACAGGGAGTCTCACTTGTGTTTGAGTTCATATGTATTTATTCAAACATATAAGAGAAATTTGTAGGGACTGCCCAACTTATAATCTCCAACTTGTAGGTGAATTGATTCAATACCATACACATAAAACAATCCTTCTCTTAGTAGTGAACTTTATATCATAATTTATCTGAGGTAAACACATGACACATTTTCAGCTTCTAATTACAGAAAGGCTAAAAATACTCTTTAATTGTATTAAAAATATAATTGAATGCAAAAAAAGAAAAAGATTAAAAAATATCCAGGCCATGAGTTCTAGTTTTTGGGCCACACATTGGCTGCATGTGGAAGGTGGCCGTGGGCACTGCCTTCACTGTGGACCAGTACAGCCTGTCTTTTTTCATTTCCTTTCTTACTCTGTATTGGAGATGCTTAGTGCACTTTAAGGAGCCCTGCTGGTGCAGTGGTTAAGGGCTAGGCTGGTAACCAAAGGCTGGTGGTTCAAACCCACCAGCGGTTCCACAGGAGAAAAGACCTGGCGATCTGTTCCTGTAAAGATGGCAGCCTGGGAAAGGTCATGGAAGCTCCATAGACACATCCCAACTCCCTGAGGGACTGAATTACTGGGCTGAGGGCTGTGGGGACCATGGACTCAGGGAACATCTAGATCAATTGGCATAGATCTTTGGTGAGTAGTGTCTTGGTTCTTAAAAGCTTGTGAGTGGCAAGCTAAGATACTCCACTGGGCCCCCCCTGTTTGGAGCAAGGGAGAATGAAGGAAGTCAAAGACACAGGGAAAGATCGTCCAAATGACTGATGAACCACAACTCTCTCAGCCTCTACCAGACTGAGGACAGCACAACTAGGTGGTGCCCAGCTACCACTACTGGCTGCTCTGACAGGGATCACAGTAGAAGGTTCCAGACAGAGCAGAGAAAAATGTAGAACAAAATTCTAACTCACACACACAAAAAAAAGACCAGGCTGACTGGTCTGTGGAGACTGGAGAAACCCTGAGAGTATGGCGCCTGGACACCCTTTTAGCTCAGTAATGAAGTCACTCCTGAGTGCCTTCAGCCAAAGATTAGTCAGGCCCATAAAACAAAACCAGACTAAATGGGCACACCAGCCCAGGGGCAAGGACGAGAAGTCAGGATAGGACAGGAAAGCTGGAAATGGGGAACCCAAGGTAGAGAAGGGGAGAGTGTTGCCAGGTTGTGGGCTTGGCAACCAGTGTCACAAAACCATAAGTGTACTAATTATTTCGTGAGAAGCTAGTCTGTAAATTTCCATCTAAAGTACAATAATAAAAAAAAAAAGATTACAGCCTAGGAAACCGCATGAGCCAGCTGTACTCCGTCATATTGGGCTGCAGTGAGGCAGAATCTACTTCACGGAAAACAACAACAAAAACATTTGAGATCAGTTTATTATTATTACTTTTTTTTTTTTTAACTCAAATGATGTTTCAAGCCGTACAAAATAATTTGTGTATATTCTGAATACATAATACTAGCTTAGCATGTTTTTATGAACGTAAATTTTCTTTAACATTCTATTGCCGTCTCTTTTCCCCCCTTTTTCTTTGTTGTTCTCCAAGCGTGGTGAGTTGCTCCTTCCCTCAAGACACATTATAGATGGCGTCCCCAAGGCTCCACGGAAGGTTTCTGCTGGTCGTGGCCGTTGAGTAATTTTCCTCTCGCTTAGTGTTGCCTCAACGATCCCTGTCATCACCAGCCCCACAAGCACGCCTCTTTGCTAGCATGAAGCAATGGGGCTGAGAACTTTGAGTTCTGGGCGCTTGTCTATGCTTAGGTTGCCTCATTTTCCACGTATGGCATAAGAGACAGAGGTTAAAATAGCCAGATGAATGATGGTTAGTCAGGAAGATTAAAATGCAGAATAAGATCAGTCTCTGTCTTCAGAAATCTTTCACCCATAATATGGGTTAAAGTTTGCCTGAACTGTGTTTGTTGGGCTGACCTCAAACGGACTTTCACGTGGACCAGCGCTGATCAGACTGGATTACAGGTACAAACAAGCTCGTCTGAGCTAATATTTGGTTTGTTCTCATCCATCACCTTTGGCCAGATCCTGGTCCTTAAAAGAAGGTGCACACAATCCTAAGCTGAGCAAACAAAACTTAGAACATTGGATCATTAACCTGAAGGGGCCCTCGGCGGCAGCAGCGGTAATGGTCACCATCAACGTTTCACAGGGAGAGGAAGGAGGCACCTACTGCGTTCCATGCACTTCCAAATAGCTTACCCCTGCTTGTCATCACGACTCTCCAAAGCAGGGAGTATCACTTCATATTTCACTTCACTGAAATTCCTGAGATGACTGGGAAATGGTAAAAATGCGAGAAGAGAAACAGTGACATCTGGGAGGATTTAGATGACTCCAAGTACACCAAGGTGCCGCCGGGTGGTGCAAACGGTTAACGTGCACACTGATAGTTGAAAGGTTGGAGGTTCGAGTCCACCCAGAGGTGCCTCAGTAGAAAGGCCTGGTGATCTACATCTGAAAAATCAACCTTGAAATGTGGAGCACAGTTCTGCTCTGACCCACGAGTCGGCAGGCGTCAGTCAAGCCCACGGCCGCCGGTTCTCCCGGGGTGCGCTGACTCCCAAACCCTGTCTGACTCCCTCACCTGCAGCAGCAGTGCCTCAGTGGTCAGGGCCAGGCGGGGGTTTGACCGGGGCAGCACACCTGTCAAACAGTGACGCACGTGTCCTAAGGCGAGCTCGGGGGGGACAGAGACCCCCATGGAGCAGAAGCTGGCTTTACCTTGATTTTCAGTATGAATACAGACCGTGAAAGCCAGGCTGACGGTCCTTCTGACATTCTGGGTTTTAAGCAGGAGGTGTCAGAAAAGCAGGGCTTTGAACTGGGTCATTCCGGCTCAAGCCCCTGCTGAGAATTTGCGTTTCCACTCCACATATACCGAATCGGAACGTACAGTTTAACAAGATCCCCAGGCAATTCTTACGTAGACTACATTTTGAGAACCACTGCTCTACCAGTGGTTCTCAGAACTGGTCCCTAACCAGCAGCATTAGCATCCCCTGGGAACTTGCTAGAAATGCAGATTGTCAGCAGGGGTTTGACCCTGAACTAATCCGCTTGAAGCCCTGAAGAAAAGTTACCACAGGGATAACTGGCTTGTGGTGGCTGAGCATTCACGGCCACGTCGCTTTTTGGTCCTTCGATGTCAGCTCTTCCTATCATTGTGAAGCAGAATTCACCAAGTGGTGGAATGCCCACCCACTAGTAGGGAACATGAGACAGGTGAAGTTCACTCGACTGGTGGTGTCGTTGCCATGGTAATCCTGCTCGTAGGAAAGGAACCTCAGGTTCAGATGTTGCTGTATGCGCTTGGTGAGGAGCCAGTGGGGCGAAGCTACCATCTGTGCCCAGATGTTGGTTATGTGTTGGATACTGTCTCTGAGTTAAATAAATCCCTAAGGACTGAGACTGTAGTTGTTTTGAGTTGCCAGCGGGTTGGCTCAGACTTGTGGTGACCCCACATACAACAGAACAAAACCTTGCCCGGTCCTGCACCATTTTCATGATTGTTGGAAAGCTCCAATCCATTGTTGTGGCCAGTGTGTATTTTGAGTATCTTCCAGCCTAGGGGGCTCATCTTCCAGCACTATATCAGACATTATTCTGTTGTGATCCATAGGGTCTTGTTGCTTAATTTTTGGAAGTAGATTGTCAGGCCTTTCTTCCTAGTTTGTGTTAGTCTGGAAGCTCTACTGAAACCTGTCCACCATGGGTGGCCATGCTGGTATTTGAAATATTGGTGGCATAGCTTCCAGCATCACAGCAACACTCAAGCCTCTGCAGTATGACAGACTGACAGAGGGTGGTCTCTCAGAATAAGGAGCATACAAGGGCGAAGTGATAAAAGGGCCCAAGATCATCTCACTGTTGGCCCACGAGGTCTGCCAACCTGTCCTATGGTTTATTAACGTGCCTCCCTAGGCTACTATCTTAGCCATCTAGCGCTGCTGTAACAGAAATACCACAAGTGGATGGCTTTAACAAAGAGAAATTTATTCTCTCACAGTTTAGGAGGCTAGAAGTCCGAATTCAGGATGCCAGCTCCAGGGGAAGGTGCTCGCTCTCTGTGTCGGCTCTGGGGGAAGATCCCTGTCATCAATCTTCCCCTGGTCTAGGAGCTTCTCAGAGCAGGTACCCCGGGTCCAAAGGACACGCTATTCTCCTGCCTCTTGTTTCTTGGTGGTATGAAGTTCCGCTATCTCTTTGCTCGTTTCTCTCTTTTATATCTCAAAAGGAATTGACTCAAAACACAACCTCATCTTGTAGATTGAGTCCTGCCTTATTAACCCACCTCATTAACATCATAGAGGCAGGGTTTACAACACACAGGAAAATCACGTCAGATAATAAAACGGCGGACAATCACACAATACTCGGAATCACGGCCTAGCCAAGTCGCTACACATTTTTGGGGGACACGATTCAATCCACAACCACCTAACGGGAGTTTCAGACACTGGCAGAATCTCCAAATTGGCCCCCTTTCCCAAGAAGAGAGGTCTATTATGGTAAAATCCATTACAGTCAAGTTGATCCCAACTCACAGAGACCCAGTGGGACAGAGTAGAACTGCCCCGTAGGGTTCCCACCGCTGTAATCTTTACGGAAGCGGACTGCCACGTCTTTCTCCTGAGGAACGGCTGGTGGGTTCAAATTGCCGACCTTGTAGTTAGAAGCCGAGTGCTTAACCGCTATGCCACTGTGGCTCCTTCTATTATGGTTGTTGTTGTTGTTAGGTGCTGTTGAGCCAGTCCTGACTCATAGTGACCCTGTGTACAATGGAATGAAACCCTGCCTTCTCCCGCACCATGAGCCCCTTGTTGCTGCCACTCTGTCAGTCCATCTTGTCGAGAGTCTTCCTCTTTTTTGCTGACTTTACCAAGCATAATGATCTTCTCCAGCGACTGGTTCCTCCTGACAACATGTATGAGACGAAGTATGAGATGAAGTTTTGCCATCCTCGTTTCTAAGGAGCATTATGGCTGTACTTCTTCCAAGACAGAGTTGTTTGTTCTTCTGGCAGTTCATGGTATATTCAATATTTTTCATCAACACCACAATGCAAAGGCATCAATCTATTATGGTAGGAAGAGCCAGATGGAAGCCATGTCCTCAATAATTTTTTTTTTCCGGTGCCGCTGAGGCTATTCCGACTCATAGCAATCCTACAGAACAGAATAGAACTCCCCCATAGAGTTTCCAAGGAGAGCCTGGTGGATTGATTCGAACTGCCGACCCTTTGGTTAGCAGCCGTAGCACTTAACCACTACGCCATCAGGGTTTCCGTCCTCAGTAACAGCAATGGTGACAGTGATGAATCCAGTGATTCCCCCAGGAGAAACGTAAGATGGCACCACCTTTCCAGACGCCACCACATTCTCACTTACCTCATCTGTTCCTTCCTATCAGCTGCCTCTTAGCTAGCCTGCTGACGGTATGCCAGGTGACGGATGAGGGGTACGGGATAGACTGAAGTGACGGGAATGGAAAGAGAAGCCCAGATTCGAGACTCTACAGGAGAAAACGGGTCAGGATTTGATAATCGCTTACATGTCAGGGGCGAGAGAGCAACTTTGGCCTAAAAGATCCTCAGATTTACCACGTGGGAACGGTGCATATGACCATGTCTCAACTGGGTTAGGGAGTTAATGTAGTGGATATAAAACCAACCAAACCCAAATAAACTTGACCTTCTCGTCTGTGTAGCTTTAGGTGTGTAAATTATGATTTCCATTCAGCTTTTCGAAATATTGAAATGGGTCGTGGACTCTGAGTTCTGTTGAGAACTCCAGGCTGGCAACCACTGACGAAATGACCTGCCTGGGGCTGTAGACGGAGTCATCGCCAGGGTCCAGGATGACCGGTGTCCCCCTAGCATTCAGCACACTTGTTCTGAGACGTTTTGAGGACATTCTGCACAAAGATCACCAAGTGTCCATGCTTGGGTGTTGCAGGCATTGGTCTTTCACCCTCTAGTGGCAGAGTGTAACAACTGCAAACACACAGCTAGACCCTGCTCTGTGCCGGGCACTGCAGGGGAGTTTTGAGAAGGAAAAGAAGTGTGCTCATATTACCAGGCTCAGTGAGGCCACAGCATCTGCTTGAAGGAACTGAGGCTCTGTTTGGAATTTCTTATGGCCGCATGAGTCGTGTCAGCAGAACATGAGGCCCGTCAACCTGGTTCAAACGCTCATTCGTTCATTTGCAAATGTTTAGTTATGACAGAAATAGAGAGAAGAAAAGGGTTCCTGCCCTCTGAGGTGTCCCAGACTAATGGGGAGATAGGCGTGCTCAAAGACCGTTTCCATTCAGGGAGCTACTTGCTACAGGACAAGGCTGGTTAAGGAGAAATGGGGCTCAGAGAAGGTGACCTGGGAATCACACCTGAGCTGAAATGAAAAACACTGTGCAGATTGTGTTGCTGGACTGGGCCCTGCTCATTTTAAGAAATACTTTGCTACTGAATTGTAAAAATGGTTAAAACAGCAAAAAACAAACAACAAAAAATCCCACCCGTGACCAAAATTTCACTCAAAGCTGACTACAGTTCTCAGCACCAAGCAGCTGAGTCAAAGATGACTAAATATAAAATGTTACTTTGGACATGTTACAGGAGGGACCCATCCCTGGAGGACATCATACTTGGTAAAGTAAAGGTCATCGAAAAAGAGGAAGACCCTCAAGGAGACGGGTTGACACAGTGGCTGCAACAATGGGCTCAAACATAGCAACAACTGTGAGGATGGTGAAGGACTGGGCTGTGTCTTGTTCTGTTGTATATAGGGTGACTATGAGTTGGAAATGACTTGCTGGCACCTAACAACAACAACAACAACAGTATATAGGAGCCCTGGTGCCACAGTGGTTAAAGTGCTCAGATGCTAACTGAAAGATCAGGGGTTTGAACCCACCAGCCGATCCTCAGGAGAGTCTGCCTCTGTTAAGATTACAGCCTTGGAAACCCTATGAGGCAGTTCTTCTCTGTCCTGTAGGGTTGCTGTAAGTCAGAATCAACTTGACGGCACCTAACAACAATAAAACAACGAGCCACCAAGCCTGAGTCCTTGACAAACACTGGAGCCACTGAGGCCCTACTACTACGAATTTGGTGGCCCAGATAGTTTGGTGTAAATGAAGCAGGCCCAGATGATGGCCAAATTGCCACCTTATTTTCTGCAAAGTAAACACAATCGTGCACCCACTTTACCCCACAAATGGATGTGCACTGATTAAAGGATGCTGTTGCCAGCTGCTGTCAACTGGGCCCCTGACTCGTTGGGGCCCCATGTACAACAGGACTGGACCATTGTGGTCCGTAGGGTTTTCACCGGCTGGTTTTCAGAAGTAGGTCACCAGGTCCATCTTAGTCTGGGAGCTCTGCTGAAACCCATTCAGTGTCACAGCAATACACAAACCTCCACTGACAGGTGGTGGCTGTGCGTTGGTCAGGAATCGAACCTGGGTCTCCCTCATGGAAGGCGAGGATTCCACCCCTGAACACCACTGCCCTGACTGAAGGATGGCATTTTGGTATTCTCTGATCATGTTACTGTCTTGGGGTGAAAAGATGTGCTACTAACAATAGCGAGAGCAGAGAGCCACCCAGGTAAAGGTGTGGCTGGGAAGGAAGATGCCAGGGCTCCCCGTGGTATCTGGGAGAGGCTGCAGGTTCGATGGAAAGTGCAGCTTCCCTGTCCCCTGGGAGGCCCCTCAGCAAACCGCATTTGTTCTGTGTGCCCTGTCCACGGCTGGGAGGGCAGGGGCTGGGCTGTTTGTAAACTGCAGGTCCCTACTGTTGGGAGTGACTAGAAAAAGAAGTGGGTAGAAACAGAAGACATGTGAAGCAGGTGGTAGGGAAAATGAAATTAGTCTACAGTCCCTTGTCCAGAATACGTGGGACTCAGGTTATTCTGGATTTTAGAAAGGTGACATGGTGTAAATACTGTCCACTGTGTAAGCCTTGGAGCCCCGGTGGAGCAGCGGTTTAAGCATTTGGCTGCTAACCAAAATTCTGGCAGTTTGAATCCACTAGCCGCCTCTTGGAAACCGTACAGGGCAGTTCTACTCTGTCCTATACGGTCATGGGTCAGAATTGACTCGATGGCAACGGGTTTGGTTTTTCAGTTTATGTAAGCTTCAGTGTAGTCCAGGGCTGCACTTTAGAATCTGACAAACACCTACAGTAAAACACGAGTATCCATACAATCTAGGATTTAAATCAAAGACCATCAGCTGCCTCAACAGTCAGGTCAAGCTTCGCTGCCCACAATGAGTATGCAGTTTTCTGCGCTTGAGGGAGTCTGGAAACGTGGGTGGGTTTGTGGTCATGCCTTGGGAAAAGAACAGAAGGTTATCTTGCAAAAAGAAGGGTACTGGGCCAGCACTGCACAGGACCCCATCAGGAGAGAGAGGAGGGCTGGACTGTGTGCTGTGGCATGGTGCTACTTTAGGACATTTTATCCTGCCTCTTGGGAGGAATTTTGAGAAGTGTCTACACCTGTGCTGACTACCACCTCTTTCAGTGTGTGGCGGCTTGCATGTTGCAGTAATGCTGGAAGCTGTGCCACCATGGTGGATAGGTTTTAGCAAAGCTTCCAGGCTAAGACAGGCTTGGAAGAAAGATTGGGAGGTCTGCTTCCCCAAATCAGCCAATGAAAACCTTATGGATCACAACAGAATATCGTCTGACAGAGTGCCAGAAGACGAGCCCCGCAGGTTGGAAGGCACTCAGAATACACAGTGGCCTCAACAACAGACTCAAGCACATCGATGGTCCTGAAGATGGTGCAGGACTGGGCACCATTTTGTTCTGTTGTATGTGGAGTCACCATGACTCAGAGCTGACCCAAGGGCAGCTGACTACATGGCTAAGTGGAATCTTCACAAGGCACTCCAACGTCTATGTTATTCCCTGCCTCAGGAGCCAGGTTTGTGTGGGCCTCTCTCTCTCTGTTTTTGCTTTTACCTCTTCTCTTAGAAGCATCATCTGGATTTTCCTTTGGGAGCTACTTTTCCACCATCTTGTACAGCCTTGTGAGGTGGCAACCCCATGTCCTGTCTTCTGGGTCAATGGCCTTTCTTTGTGAATCTGAGACTTGACTTGGAGAGCCCCAGGCAGGGGAGGAGGGGCTGGGATGGAATCAGGTGGGCTGAGGTTTTGGGCTAGTCTTTCTTGCTTTCCATCCCCAATCCTGCAGGCTCAGTGAGCTGCCCAGCGCCCTCTTGTGGAGTGAGCTTTCCTGCAGGCTCAGTGAGCTGCCCAGCGCCCTCTCATGGAGCGAGCTTTCCTCCTCTCTGCCATGTAACAGGGCTTGCAGCTGGTCACATGGGTGCTGTATACACCTGCTCCTCACTTATCGACTATCTTGTGACCCCACATTTTGCATTTATGACAGTAGTAGAAAATCTACTATTTTGTGCATTAATGATGTACATCTGGCAGTAACCCTTTTGTGACCAGTGGGACATAGGGCACCCACCTACGTTTTCCACCTCTTGGGTCCAGAGGGACATATGTGTCCCATATACTATTTTATGATCTGATGTGGGCATCCTCCATTTTTGCATGATGCTGATTTTTGCCTAATGACCTGGTCTTTGGAATCTATCCATGTTGATGCGAGGAGTGGGTGTACAGACACCTTGTGCCCCCTCATGGCTAAGCTGGTCAGTAGGCTGCCATGGGAAGCACCGAGGGAGCCTGAGGGAGCCATTCTTCAAGACAGCTGGAGTGTTCCTTCTCCTCTCTCCGTTCTCTGTCCAGGGAGTCCTGGAATGCAGATGCTGCCTTCTGGGCCATGAGGACGAGGCCTCACCCAGGACACAGCGGGTCAGAGCTGGAAGCAGCCCGGGATCCTGAGGGCTCAGAGGAGTGGTGCCACCACACAGCCTGGACAGTCACCTCCTGATGTGATTGCATGAGGGCCCTACACACTTACATGTCCTAAAGCTACCCTTATTTTGGGCTTTCTGCAACTCACAGCCCAAACCAATCCTAACTAACGTGTGTGTGGTGTGTGGTATGTGTATGGTGCGTATGTGGTGTCTGCGTGTGGTGTGTCTGTGTGTGATGTATATGTATGTGGTATGTGTGTGGTGTGTGGTGTGTATGTGTGTGGCATGTGAGTGGTGTGTGTGTGATGTGTATGTGTGTGGTGTGTATGTGTGTGGTGTGTGATGTGTTTGTGGTGTGTATGTGTGTGGTATGTGGTATGTGCGTAATGTGTATGTATGTGGTGTGTATGGTATGCGATGTGTGTGCTGAGTGGTGTGTGTATGTGGGGTGTGTGATGTGTGTGTGTGGTGTGTGAATGGTGTGCATGTGTGTTGTGTGTAGTGTGCATGTGGTGTGCATGTGGTGTGCACGTGGTTTACGTGTGTGGTGTACGTGTATGGTGTAGGTGTGCTGTGTTATGTGTGGTGTGTTGTATGTGTGTTACATGTGTATGTGTGTTACGGGTGTGTGTATCTCTTATTTGCTGACACACACTGGCCAGGAATTTACCAAATGGAAAGAAAAAATCAGGTTGGAGAGCAAAGACCCACAGCATAGACATGTTTTATTTTTGTATACAGAGCAGATGGCGTGCTCAGGCCGGGTGGCAGCGTACAGAGGGGGTCCTCGAGGACTGTCTCAGCAGCCCACCCTGTGGCTGCACTCCGCTATCAACAACACCACGGCCCGCTGTCTCCTGCCGGTGCCCTGGGCTGTCATCACATGTGCAAGAGGGCACACGCACACACACTTGGGGGCAGGACTGGGTGTCCCCACCCTCACCAGGAAGCTGCATCACAGCTCCAGGACCACGGCAGCCCTGAAACACGTCCGGGAACAGAGGACTACAGCTCACCTGCGCACTTGTTCATAACGTGATAGAAAGTCCAAAGGTTACTGTTATGCTAGAAAAATATTACACTTCATAAAACCCGGATTTATTCAAAAAACTCTATTCAGAAAGTCTGGAAAGCGTAATAAATATCTGTACAGCGCCACCCAGCACAAACACAACACAGAAAGCGCGGACACGACACCCGTCTGTAAACACAAATGCCAAGCTCGTAAACAAAGTGCTGAGTCACAGTGTCCAGGGACAAAGGCTTGCTGGCCACCGGTGACCACGTGCCCACAGTCCGTTGCTCTCCACTGGCCTGGCCGGAATTCCCGGCGGTCCCCTGACCACTGGGGAGTCGTCTTCTGGCTGCCCTCCTCACTCCGGACCTACACCGTCCTTTTCCACTCCAGAACTCTCATGACTCGTTGAAAGGTAAAGGGCGACAAAGCCGTGTCAGAAAGAGCGTGGACAGCAAATCAAACCTCATTATGTTGAGGGAACCGGTAAAGCCAGTGGCCCAAACCCGTGTGCAGCTTGAAGAATAACACCGTTTGATGAACAACACTGGCTAACATGAAGGACTCGTCTCACTTCAAAAGTCAAATGAGCTTCTACATGTCCACACACACAGTTAGTTTAAAACCACGCACAAATCTCACCCAAGGACAAGTGGAAGGAACCCTAACCCTCTGCAGGTGTTCTGATGTTGCGGGCCGAACCTGGCAAAGCCCCACACTGATGGGGTGAGTCAGCCATTCCCAGCAAAGAGCGGGGCTGTCGGGGGGTGGGGAAACCCTAGCACAGGGGCGGCAAGGGGGCACCGGGAGGGGGTAGGGCTCAGCTTATCCGTGACCAAATCTGTGGTTTTTATGACCCAGTGGGGACACGATGATACGTGCGTGTAGGAGGAGCTGTGTAAGTTTCTGTGCATTATAACGTTTGTGCAAATCCCTTGTACTGAGTGTGGAGCTGTGCGGGGTGAGGTGAAGGTGGCGACGACGCCTTCCATTTAGAGTCTGCTGCTTATGACGCACAGCCACTTGCCAGTTCACTGAATGTTTTTGAAAACTGACAGTATTCTATCCTCACATCTTTAGGCTGACTTTCTGCGGGAGGATTTCAAGTATCATCTTGCTCTGAAGGAGGAGGAGGAAATGGGAGGTATTTTACAGTCGTCCAAGTAGAGCTGGTTCAACAGACCAGAAGCAGCCGACGTTTCCCGGTGCACGGAGTTTGGTGCGTCCTAAGCCTTACGGCCCAATTGGAGTTCTTACCCTTCAGAAGGGAAGGGTCAGTCGTCTGCCCAACTAGAAGGGGGTGAGTGGTGTGATTTAACCTCACACAAAGGATCCACCAGGCCCCACTCTCTGAGGTGCGTTCTTTGATTTCTCTGAGAAATCAAAGTCTTCACCGGGACTCACTGCTTTGACAAAAACTCATGGGCAAACAGACCCAGGCCAAAGCCCTAGTCAGTGGGCTCGTACACGTGTCCCTGCCTGTCAGCAAACACCAGACACAGCGACTTTTGCTGATTTCTAGGACAGAACCTATGACATAAGGACAGTCTGGTTTTTCATAGGTTTCTACTGAGAAATGAAGTAATTCAGGGCGGGACAAACCTACAGTGGGTGGGGTCACTTTAGCCTTTGGGAAAAGCACTTCCTCCTGAGAAAACCTGAGCAGGCTCATGGGCTCTGTGGGGAACAGGTGCAGGAAACTAGGCCCCTCCTTTAATCTCTGTGGGTCTCTGAAGAAGAGCCTCACTGAACAAGGAAAGGTTCTTAACTAGGGTTATATTTTAAACTCAGGAAACAGTGACGCCAAGCTAAGCAGTTATTTTCCAGAATGTGGCGTTTTTCCCCTTGAGTTAGGTACTAGAGTGAATTGAAATGAAGGAAAAAAAAAACAACCTAATTGTCATTGAGCTTATTCTGACTCATGGTGACTCCGTGTGTGTCAGACCCCATGTGTGTCTGAGTAGAACTATGCTCTATAGGGTTCTCAGTGGCTGAGTTTTGGAAGTAGATCACCAGGCCTTTCTTCCAAGGCACGGCCGGGTGGCACCTCCGGGTGGCACCTCCAACCTTTTGGTTGGCAGCTGAGGGAGTTAACCCTTTGCACCACCCAGGGCTTCAGTGAATAATGAAAGGTTCTTAAACAGGTTTGTATTTTAAGGTCAGGAAACAATTAGACCAAGCTTGTTAAGCCAGCTTTTTTTTTTTGATTGGGACTAGAGTGATTGAGATGGAGAGGGCAGAGCAGCCATGAAAACCTGGCTCTGCGGTAGCAGGCACCTCGACTCCACTGCGGGGCAGGAGGAGCCAGTCCTCAGTGCTGGGAAGACACATCAGCCGGGACAACCGCTCAAGGAACACCCTCTTTTTCAGCCTGGCCAGGTGGGCTCTCCGGTTGGGCCCACGCTGGCGGGGTACCCACAGGGGTCCTGAGGAGGTTCAAGAACACGGGCACCCACTCTTCTCCAGCTGAGCCCTCCTGCTGGGCTTTCCTGGAGGCACACACAGCACGACTTCATTTAACAGGGTGAGCACAGCAGGGTGCACCTACGTCCCCTGTGCGCACAACACACCAAACAACACAGTAAGTAGCACTTAAGTTACCGGAACTGCAAAAGTCCATTTAAAAACAGAGCCATGCCACGGGAACAGCGAAGGCAGCACACGGCTTCTGCAAAGCACACTGGTACTGGCCACCCGCCCGCCCCTCCCCGTCCCAGCCCCGCTGCTCCTCTGGGGTGGGGGTCTGCTGTGCCCCTCCTGTCCCCCTCAGACTGGGCAAGGCACAGACTCAGCCACAGGACTCAAGGGAGGCAGCAAGCCCAGCGTTCAGTTTCCTGTAGACCAGAAAACGCAAGCAATCATGACTGACCCCTGCTCTGGGCAAGGCTGACAAAGGGTTTTCCTAAGCGGCCCTCTTAGAGCCCAGAGCTCTCGAAGGCCTTCAGTGACCACGGGGTGACTCACAGTGGGGGCCAGCTGCCCCTGCCCAGCAGCCCCTGGAGGGAAATGATGAAATGGGGGTGGCAGGCTGTCCTGGCTCCTTCCTGGGGTCCCTCTCTTGACCCCTGTGAAATGCGGACACTAAGGCAAAGGCCAGAGAGCCTGGTTCTTGGGGGGTTCTTCCCTCGACTGGAATTTGGGGCAGAAGGAAGGGGAACGCACAACCCCTCAGTAAAAACTGGAGGGCATGTGAGAACAACTCTTTGGATTGTTCTGGAATGGAACTGGACATCTCTATGTAGACGGAGTGGTGCCAACCCCACCATTCAGCCCGGGGGGAGTACCAGCATGGTCGCATCCAGCCCCTCCCAGGGAAGGTTCTAGAACAAGCTGGTGGGCCCTTTCCATAATCACCAGGATGCCAGTGTTGGAAGCTGACCAAATTACTGGCTGAATAACTGGAAAAAATCTCTCCATCCAAACGTGAGCATCCTAGGAGGACCTAAAGATCGTGGCAGCACCCTAAGGGGTGTGAGTGTGTGACCTGGGATGCGCACATTCGTTGGTGCTGCGTGGGATGAGGGAGGGGGTGGTTGGCAAGGTTGGCACAGTGAGGCCCTGGGGTCTCCAGGTCGGACCTCCCCAGGCTGAGGGGAAGGTGCACAGCGAAGGCGGCTCTGCCTCCATGTGGACTTGTCCCTGCAACGCGCATGGTGGCACCCTGTCCCGAGTCTGTGCCAAGACCACACGCTGGGGGAGCACCGGCTACAACCGTGTAGATGTCAGTCTCTTCATGCCGCGGCGCTGTGCCAAGCTGGACGAGAGCACCGGCTCCAGCCTGGGCGCCTGAGGTGTCCTGTTCAGAGCAAAGTAGGTGGCAGCCATGGCCCCCTGCAGAGCAAGAAGAGGGTGTGAGCTCTGAGCACAGCGAGCGCCCCAATGTGCGGCCAGAGGAGCTGCCCTTCGCCCCAGCCTCATGTCCCCTTGGGAAAGCGGGGACCCTCCCTCCAGGAGAGCCCGCTATGACTGCAGTGACACCTACAGTGTGCTGGGGGAAGTGGGGAGCTGCCCTCCAGGAGAGCCCGCTATGACCGCAGTGACACGTGCAGTGTGCTGGGGTAAGCGGGGAGCCGCCCTCCAGGAGAGCCCGCTATGACCACAGTGACACGTGCAGTGTGCTGGGGGAAGTGGGGAGCCGCCCTCCAGGAGAGCCCGCTATGACTGCAGTGACTCCTACAGTGTGCTGGGGGAAGTGGGGAGCTGCCCTCCAGGAGAGCCCGCTATGACCGCAGTGACACGTGTAGTGTGCTGGGGGAAGTGGGGAGCTGCCCTCCAGGAGAGCCCGCTATGACCGCAGTGACACGTACAGTGTGCTGGGGGAAGTGGGGAGCCGCCCTCCAGGAGAGCCCGCTATGACCACAGTGACACGTGCAGTGCCTGGGGGAAGTGGGGAGCCGCCCTCCAGGAGAGCCTGCTATAACCACAGTGACACCTACAGTGTGCTGGGGTAAGCGGGGAGCCGCCCTCCAGGAGAGCCCGCTATGACCACAGTGACACGTGCGGTGTGCTGGGGGAAGTGGGGAGCCGCCCTCCAGGAGAGCCCACTATGACCGCAGTGACACGTACAGTGCCTGGGGGAAGTGGGGAGCCGCCCTCCAGGAGAGCCCGCTATGACCACAGTGACACGTGCAGTGTGCTGGGGTAAGCGGGGAGCCGCCCTCCAGGAGAGCCCGCTATGACCGCAGCGACACGTGCAGTGCCTGGGGGCAGAGGCCAGCACACTGAGGCCCCGCGTGGGTAACGTGATTTCATCATCTCATCATGGTGACCATCCACCACACCACACCACACCACGTTAACTTCATACTTCATTGTGCTGTAAGTTGGGGATATGTTTTTAAAACTGACACAGAGCTCAGGAGATCACACCACATGGTCCCCTGTGCCGTGACAGCTGGGCCAGGCCTGCTCTTGGGGGTTGACTGGACCCATAGAGCCAGTCAGGAGCCCTCGGAGCCAATGCCAGGGCAGTGTCCACCCTGATAGTTGCCACTTTTGAGTAGTTTGGACTGACTTGGATAACTAACTGGGTTTGTCCTAGAGTAGCTCTATGTCTTTGGGAAGGATTTGGAAGTGACCACTCCTGGCTGGATAACTGGGGGTAACTTGAGCTCTGGATGGCCAGGGACAGTTCTCCCCAGATACAGGGTTACCCAAAAGAGGAATGCTGCCTTCAAAGTCAGTCACTTGGGAGATGACAGTTTTAACATGGTTTGTGTCATTTATCTGAGGATTGGACCAGTGGGTCACAGGCTCCCACATCCCTTCAGGATGAAGTTTAAAAAAAAACTTCAGGATGTAGTTACAGGTGCCAAAAAAATATTTACTGTCTGACCCTTTATAGAAAAATTTTGCAGACCTGTGGTCTAGATCTGAGGGCGCTGGAGCGTACCTAGGGTATTGCACCGGCACTGGGCCCTTGAAACCAGTGAGCAGGTTCTGTTAACCCAGCACAGTCCGATGACCCTCCTCAAGCACAGTGACGTGTTAATAAAAGATTAACAAGCTCGATGTGTATTTCTGAGCTGATGTTACGGTAAAGTTATCTAAAAGAAGGGAGTCATCTGCTTGGCAGGGGCGCAATTTTAGTGTTTCCTAAAGGCGCCATTTTCTGTAGATAAGTAAGGCCACTGGCCTTATCTAGAAACTGCTCAGTGGCACCACGCGCCCAGGCAGTGCAATACCTGCCATACTCTAGTTACCTTTGCCTGCCTCTGCCCTTTCTCTCTCCTCTTTCTATCTTTCTCACACACACAATGAAGCTGCTAAACAATGTTGACAGAACTTATTACTCAGATGTGAGTTTTGTGTGGAAATGTGTGAGTGACAAAATGTATAAAAACAGATAAATGAATATTTGGGCCCATTCTTGGCTACCTTCCTGCATATTATTATTTCTGTAGACTAACTGAGAGGTGTCAAGATCACCGCTCCTGCCATCTTAGTCTCACGGCCCCCGTCGGTACCTTCACTAGGTGGACGTCTTGTCTGCTGAGCTGGTTTTGGGACAAGTATTCTCTGTTCACAATCCATGGATGCTTTAGGACTTGAACCACCGTCAGGCGCTGGTGAGGGTCCACGTGGAGCATCTTGGATACGACATCCTGTTGGGAGAGCCGAAAAGAGGAGAGGAGAGGAAGGAGACGCAATGGGTCACTGGGTCGATAGACTCCTGGCAAAACTCCTCTCTCCTGAGGGCAAACCTAACCATCGTTCTGAACGTGGGTCTTTGCATTTTTGGGCCAATGGTTTTTTTTGTTTTTTTTTAAATAACTTTTATCGTGCTTTAAGTGAAAGTTTACAAGTCAAGTCAGTCTCTCAGAGAAAAACTTACATACACCTTGCTACATACTCCCGGTTACTCTCCCCCAATGAGACAGCCCGCTCTCTCCCTCCACTCTCTCTTTTCGTGTCCGTTTCACCAGCTTCTAACCCCCTCCACCCTCTCATCTCCCCTCCAGGCAGGAGATGCCAACATAGTCTCAAGTGTCCACCTGATCCAAGAAGCTCACCCCTCCCCTCCAACCCACTGTCCAGTCCAATCCCTGTCTGAAGAGTTGGCCCCCAGAATGGTTCCTGTCTTGGGCCAACAGAAGGTCTGGGGGCCATGACCACCGGGGTCCTTCTAGTCTCAGTCAGACCATGAAGTCTGGTCTTTTTATGAGAATTTGGGTTCTGCATCCCACTGCTCTCTTGTTCCCTCAGGGGTTCTCTGTTGTGTTCCCTGTCAGGTCAGTCATTGGTTGTAGCCAGGCACCATCTAGTTCTTCTGGTCTCAGGATGATGTAGTTTCTGGTTCATGTGGCCCTTTCTGTCTCTTGGCCTCGTAATTACCTTGTGTCCTCAGTGTTCTTCATTTTCCTTTGATCCAGGTGGTCTGAGACCAATTGATGCATCTTAGATGGCTGCTTGCTAGTGTTTAAGACCCCAGAGGGCCAATGGGTTTTAAGTGTTAACTATCACCAACTTAGGATTTCGCCTCAGTCTTTCTTATATTTTATAAAAGATTTTAAGTCTAAAGAGAAATCAAATGTGGAAATGCCAAACGATGCGTGTTGACTACTAAGACGCTGTTTTAGTAAAAATGATATTCTTTCCAAGTTCATGGCCTCTAGGTATAAAGAATATCCACAGATACAAACCAGTTCACAATGATGTAATTACATTTTTATCATGACAATTCACAAATATTTACTACTAACCACAGAGTCCATAACCTGTAGTCAATACATATACGGTGAAACCTGGGAGAGCTGGAATCCCATGGGACTGCCTTGTTTTTCTGGGTCTTGCAAGGTTTCCGCCTTTGACAGGGTGCAGTCTTAACACTTTTCTATCACTCACTTTAGTGGAAGATATTGGTGTTTTCCTTCTCTGACAGGTTGCTGTGATACACAGGTTCTGGCTTTCATTACTTTTACTGTATCCGTAAACTCATATTCAATAAAGGCAATTTTTTTACTTAATTGTAAAATAGTAACAAAAATTCCTAACGTTCACTTAATTATAGCACTCTACTTTAGCGATTTACATTTGTATTGTTCTTCAAGGCAGTGTCTTGACACCCCTGTTACGTCTTCTCTTACTAATAACCACCTCTGAGGTAGAGGCTAATGTTATTTCCCCCATTTTGCAGATGGAGAAGTCGGAGTCTATAGTGATTCATCGCTGGCCCAAGGAAGACTCAAGACGAGAATCCATGTTCTGCCTACTGACCCACCCTCCTTCCTTTAGTATCCTCGCTCCATTTAGGAATGAAATGGAATGAATTAGGGTGTGTACATTACATGAAGTTGAACTACTCAACTGAATTTCTGGTCATAAAGCAGAACGTGGAAATGCTATATACTATAACAATGTCATTCTTCTGTAGAGAAACCCAATGCCTTTTACTATCTGATAACATTAATTTTGGTAACTTCTTGAAACAAATATCTCCTGGAAGTATTACTGTTCCCATCTTCAGGTGTAGAAAGGAAAGCAAGAACTTTCTTGACCTCCTCAAGATCTCACAGTCAGTCACATTAAGAAATACGTTTTTATACAGTAAATGCAGGATGCTGATAAAAGCACTCATCAACAGGCATTGCCTAGATTTGGAGGGCTGGGGTCTGGCTCTATGATGTGCTCAGGAGGGAACAGGCCCAGGGGAAGTTAGGGAGGGGAATGCGTGGATGTGGCAGGGACAAGGGTGACGGGACAAGAAGAAGTCGGTGTGTGAACTGGGAGGCACTGACCCCTCTGCCCACCACGATGACCTGCATAATACACCCTTACATTGGACCTTCCTCTTCTTTGATACCTTCTCCCTGCTCCTCCACTCCCTGCTTCCTGGGATCACCCTCCAGCTAGACCACTAGTATTCAGGTCCTCGTTTCAGGCTCTGCTTTGAGAACTCTAACTCAGACAGCTCCTATCCTCGTTCTGAGACAGAGTGTGTGGAAGGAAGTGCTTGGTGTACCTGCCATAATACTCCCCATCTCTTCCACCATCACCTCTGTCACCACCTCCACCATCACCTCTGCCACCACCTCCACCATCACTTCTGCCACCACCACCACCATCACCCTTGCCATTATCTGCACCATCTCCTGTATCACCTGTGTTGCCACCTCTGTCATCACTCCTTGTCATCTCCTATACTATCACTTCCACCATCCCCTTCATCGTTACTTCCACCATCACCTCTGCCTTCAACTCTACCATACCTTCACCATCACTTCTGTCTTCAGCTCCGCCATCACCTTCACCATCACCCCTGCCTCCAATTCCACCATCACCTCTCCCTTCAGCTCTGCCATCACCTTCACCACCACCTTTACTGTCACCCCCTGCCATCTCCTGTATCATCATCTCCACCATCACCTCCACCATCAGCTCCCCCACCAACATTGGACAAGGTCACACAGCAATGGTGAAGTTGGAATCAGGACCCCAGATCTTCTGACTCCTTTTCCAGCAACACAGAAAACAGACTGTTGGTGATGTTTCTTCTAGTACCTGGGATTATCACTTATTATTTGATTAGAGAAGAATTTGATGATGCTGACTAAAAAGACCAAGAGTCTGATGGTCAGAAGAAATGAGGCAGGTCATAAATGGTGTGGAGCAGCCAAGAAGCCCAGATGCAAAGGACCTTATAACAGCAGACATGCACCTCTGTGGTGGGGGTCTGCTTGGTCTGTCTGCGACACCAGGACCACCATTCGGTAACACCACTTGGACCGTCTGCGACACCAGGACCATCATTCTGTAACACTGCTCGGACCATCTGCGACACCAGGACCACCATTCTGTAACACCACTTGGTCCATCTGCAACACCAGGACCATCATTCTGTAACACCGCTTGGACCATCTGCGACACCAGGACCATCATTCCATAACACCGCTCAGTCCATCTGCAACACCAGGACCATCATTCTGTACCACTGCTCAGTCTGTCTGTGACACCAGGACCATCGTTCTGTAACACCACTTGGTCCATCTGTGACACCAGGACCATTATTCTGTAACCCCACTCAGTCCGTCTGTGACACAAGGACCATCGTTCTGTAACATCACTAGGACCTTAGGAAATGTGAAAGTTGTAAAACAGTTTTCCAAATAAAATTTTTTAGCTGACAACTTTAAAAATACATAAGGGTGAAGTATCTATGTCACTTATAGGAAAGGAAGTCTCCCAGCTTCCTCCTGAGTACAATGGCCGTCACAGAATCTCCACACCTGAAAAGTGAGAAAGTTGCTCACCTTTGCTGCATCAGATATAGAGTCCCAGTTCCCTCCGGAGAGGGCATACTTCCCACTGCCAATCCTCGCCAAAATCTCCTCAGGGGTATCATCTGGCCCATTTGCAAAAGGGGTAAATCTGTGTAACGAAAAAATGTACAGTAATGAGCTTCCATTTTATACAGTGACATTTATAACTTGATAGTGCTGCTTTCTTGTTCAAAAGAATAGCTAGCTTCTTTCCTGTTATATTCCAAATCCAATGCCTGAAGATTCACGGTACGGGATAATGTACTTCCTAAAGCTAGATCCGTTTTCCTTACCTGGGCAAAGATAGCGGTTGATAGGGCAAGTGAAGAAAGCTCTGTGGAGCCAATGGATCAGCCTTTGCTGGACCATTTCTGGTTTCCCTGGTGATAGTGTGGCATAGTGGATGAAAGCCTGGGATTTGACATCTGAGAAACCCATGTTCGAGCCTCAGGGCTCTGTTACTCTGGGTTCTTTAACAAATTGATTTTTTGAGCCTCAATTGCAAAATGGGTAGAAAAATATACTCACAGGACTCTATGAAGGTTATGCAGATGAAGACATACACAATGCTTGGTACAGTACTTGCCATATTGCCAGTGCTTAATAGATGTCATTCCTTCTGCCTCAATAGAAACCAGGGATGTCAATATATGCTTTCCTAGAGAAAGTACAATCAGAATGCTCCTTAGAAGCAAGGATGGTGAGATTATGTCTCACATGCTTTGGACATGTTATCAGGTGGGATCAGTCCCTGGAGAAGGACATCATGCTTGGCAAAGTAGAGGAACAGTGAAGAAGAGGAAGACCCTCAACAAGATGGACTGACACAGTGGCTCCAACAATGGACTGAGCAGTGACAACGATTGTGAAGATGGCACAGGACCAGGCAGTGTTTCGTTCTGTTGTACACAGGGTTGCTATGAGTTGAAACCAACTCAGTGGCACCTAACAACAACGACAGAGAAGGAATGACATGTGATTCTCAGCACTTCCTTTAGTGGCAAAGTCTGTGATCCTAGTGTTGGGTGTAAATACTTTGAGTATCAGAAGACCACAAGTAATCTAAGAGCGTGGGACCAGGGAGACGCTGTAATCCTTCCTTTGCCGTGGCAGTTCTCAGACACCACCCAGGTTCACAAGCTACTGTCCTTGAACTGTTGACACTCACGACTGATTCTCATGAAATCCTTCATTAAGGCCACGTGAGAAGCAGGCCATTCTCATGAATTTTCATGCCCATCTGCTGTAGCAAACACGATTGGATGGTCTAGGATCCTTGTTTACCTCTCTCAAGTATCTGATAAACACAAAACCATTGGGGACCAGTGGGTCTCTGAAGATGGCAGCCCTTCATGGCTGGAAGGAACCTTAAGTGCCATGCAGTGTCCTCTTCTCACTCAAAATGTGAGGGAAGTAAGGTTGGTGTAGGTGCAGGGATTAACCCACGATCCAGAGCTAGTGAATGGTGGAGCTAAAACTTTCTAGTTTTAGATGTCTAATGTCAGATCCAATCCTCTTTCTGAACACCACTGTTAGGGTCTGAATTGTTTCCCCCAAATGATATTCAAGTCCCAGCCCCTGTACCTTTGAATATGACCGTGTTCGGAAACAGGACCTTTGAAGATGCTATCAGTTATACTAAGATGAGACCACACTGGAATTATGGTGGGTCCTAATCCAATCTGAATAGTGTCCTCATAAAAGAGAAAAGACAGACGCAGAGGGAAGATGGCCACATGATGACAAAGGCAGAGACTGGAGTAATGTAGTTACAAGCCGAGGAACACCTGGAGCTACCAGGAGCTGCTGAGACAAAAAAGGCTCTTCCCCTAGAGCCTTCAGAGACAGCATGACCCTCCTGACACCCGGAGTTCAGACTCCCAGCCTCCAGAGCTGTGAAAGAATAAATTTCTGTGGTTTGAAGCCACTCGTTCTGTGGTGCTTTGTCACAGTGGCCCCAGGACACTAGTACAGCCACGTTAACTTCTCACCACAAATGGGTACATAAACATCTAACTGCCACAAAAGCCAATTACAGAGCCATTAAATGACTGCATTTTCAAAATCACTGTTTGACCCCAAAGCATTACGGATACTTCCAGACTTAAGACGATGTGTCTAAGGAACAGAGACTGCCACTGTTCAGAGAATGGCATGAGCAGTGTAGAAGTGCGGACCACGCCGTCACCAGGTGTGGACATTTTGCTTATGTGCTCAATCTTTTGGCTCCAGTTCTCTAATCATGGGGCTAAGTTTCTTTATCCTTGTTCTCTAGTTGTCCTGAAGGGGACTAAGGAGGTTTGAAAGAATTTGCTCCATATCGGTGAGTGACTGTGTATGCGTGGTTATTTGCCAACACTAGTACACCAGGCTGAGGCAATGCGAGGAAAACCCCTGGGGCAGCCAATGAGATCCATGCAGAGGCTGCCGACGGAACCCCCAGTGGACAGCCCATTACCCGGCCAGCGTGGTGTATAAACTGGTGAGGCCTCAGTGGACAGCCCATTACCCGGCCAGCATGGTGTATAAACTGGTGGAGCCCCCAGTGGACAGCCCATTACCCAGCCAGTGTGGTGTATAAACTGGTGGAGCCCCAGCGGACAGCCCATTACCCGGCCAGCGTGGTGTATAAACTGGTGGACCCTTAGCGGACAGCCCATTACCCGGCCAGCGTGGTGTATAAACTGGTGGAGCCCCTATTTGACAGCCCATTACCCAGCCAGCGTGGTGTATAAACTGGTGGAGCCCCCAGTGGACAGCCCATTACCCAGCCAGCGTGGTGTATAAACTGGTGGAGCCCCCAGTGGACAGCCCATTACCCAGCCAGCGTGGTGTATAAACTGGTGGAGCCCCCAGTGGACAGCCCATTACCCGGCCAGCATGGTGTATAAACTGGTGGAGCCCCAGAGGACAGCCCGTTACCCAGCCAGCGTGGTGTATAAACTGGTGGAGCCCCAGCGGACAGCCCATTACCCAGCCAGCGTGGTGTATAAACTGGTGGAGCCCCAGCGGACAGCCCATTACCCAGCCAGCGTGGTGTATAAACTGGTGGAGCCCCAGCGGACAGCCCATTACCCGGCCAGCGTGGTGTATAAACTGGTGGAGCCCCAGCGGACAGCCCATTACCCGGCCAGCGTGGTGTATAAACTGGTGGAGCCCCAGCGGACAGCCCATTACCCAGCCAGCATGGTGTATAAACTGGTGGAGCCCCAGCGGACAGCCCATTACCCAGCCAGCGTGGTGTATAAACTGGTGGAGCCCCAGCGGACAGCCCATTACCCGGCCAGCATGGTGTATAAACTGGTGGAGCCCCAGAGGACAGCCCGTTACCCAGCCAGCGTGGTGTATAAACTGGTGGAGCCCCAGCGGACAGCCCATTACCCGGCCAGCATGGTGTATAAACTGGTGGAGCCCCAGCGGACAGCCCATTACCCGGCCAGCGTGGTGTATAAACTGGTGGAGCCCCAGAGGACAGCCCGTTACCCAGCCAGCGTGGTGTATAAACTGGTGGAGCCCCAGCGGACAGCCCGTTACCCAGCCAACACGGTGTATAAACTGGTGGAGCCCCAGCGGACAGCCCGTTACCCAGCCAACACGGTGTATAAACTGGTGGAGCCTCAGCGGACAGCCCATTACCCAGCCAGCGTGGTGTATAAACTGGTGGAGCCCCAGCGGACAGCCCATTACCCAGCCAGCATGGTGTATAAACTGGTGGAGCCCCAGAGGACAGCCCGTTACCCAGCCAGCGTGGTGTATAAACTGGTGGAGCCCCAGCGGACAGCCCATTACCCGGCCAGCATGGTGTATAAACTGGTGGAGCCCCAGCGGACAGCCCATTACCCGGCCAGCGTGGTGTATAAACTGGTGGAGCCCCAGAGGACAGCCCGTTACCCAGCCAGCGTGGTGTATAAACTGGTGGAGCCCCAGCGGACAGCCCGTTACCCAGCCAACACGGTGTATAAACTGGTGGAGCCCCAGCGGACAGCCCGTTACCCAGCCAACACGGTGTATAAACTGGTGGAGCCTCAGCGGACAGCCCATTACCCAGCCAGCGTGGTGTATAAACTGGTGGAGCCCCAGCGGACAGCCCATTACCCAGCCAGCGTGGTGTATAAACTGGTGGAGCCCCAGCGGACAGCCCATTACCCAGCCAGCATGGTGTATAAACTGGTGGAGCCCCAGCGGACAGCCCATTACCCAGCCAGCGTGGTGTATAAACTGGTGGAGCCCCAGCGGACAGCCCATTACCCAGCCAACACGGTGTATAAACTGGTGGAGCCCCAGCGGACAGCCCATTACCCGGCCAGCGTGGTGTATAAACTGGTGGAGCCTCAGTGGACAGCCCGTTACCCGGCCAGCGTGGTGTATAAACTGGTGGAGCCTCAGTGGACAGCCCATTACCCAGCCAGCGTGGTGTATAAACTGGTGGAGCCCCAGAGGACAGCCCATTACCCAGCCAGCGTGGTGTATAAACTGGTGGAGCCCCAGCGGACAGCCCATTACCCGGCCAGCGTGGTGTATAAACTGGTGGACCCTCAGCAGACAGCCCATTACCCGGCCAGCGTGGTGTATAAACTGGTGGAGCCCCAGCGGACAGCCCATTACCCGGCCAGCGTGGTGTATAAACTGGTGGACCCTCAGCAGACAGCCCATTACCCAGCCAGCGTGGTGTATAAACTGGTGGAGCCCCAGAGGACAGCCCATTACCCGGCCAGCATGGTGTACAACAGGATCCCCAGACTCCACACATCGCATGCTGCATCATAGCCTTGCCGTTTTAGGACCTAGAAAGGAGAAACAAAAGACGAGTAAGTCCTCTCCTAAGAGAATTCCCGCTGAGGACTCGTTCTTCCAGTGGCAACACAGACAGGGCGGGTGGGGCGGAGAGGCAGGCAGAGCTGTGACTCCAAAGAGGCTGCTCTATCAGCCAAGGGACCACACCAGGCCCCCTAAGACTCACGGGCATGAGGGGCAGAGCCCCTGCTGGGGACATGCCAGATGAAGGGCATGGTGGCACTTTAGCCTCTACGGCAGAAAACCTTTAACTTGTCACAGGCTTACGTACTTTCCCAGAGGACAACCCCACGATGGTTTTCTAGTTTACTAACCACAAGATGAGGTGCCTGGGTGACATAAGCTGTTTGCACTGGGCTACTAGCCTACAGGCTGGTGGTTTGAACTCATCCAACAATGCCACGGAAAAAAAGCCTGGTGATCTGCTTCCAAAGGTCAAAGCCAAGAAACCCTATTGGGCATTTCTACTCTACATACATGGGGTTGTCATGACTCAGAATCAACTAGAAATCAATTTTTTTTTTAAAACTGGTATAGGGAAAGTGGCAAAGATGCTCATGGATTACTGTGGATGGCTGATTCCACGTTATTTGTGGAGCCAGGAGAGCAAGGATCCCACCTCATGCATCTCTGCGCCACTGACTCTCAGCACAGTGCTGCAATATGGCCAGCGTTCAGCAAACACGCGTCGAGTGCATCAAATGTTTGTTGTCAACTGTGGCTCCACAGCCCACTGGCCAAGTGATCTTCCGAAGCCACTTGAACTCACTGAGTCTCTCTGTGTGTTTTAATCTGTGAAACGTAGCTGACAGTACCTATCCTGTCCACCTCATACGGGCTATGAGGATAAAACTAAAAAACACCAGTAAACCGTTTGCTGGATGGTCCAGTAACACAACAAAGGCAGGCACTGCCTAAGCACTACGGTCAGTATTAATATGGAGCAAGTGAGGCATTAATGGAGGCTTGTTGTTGTTAGGTGCCACTGAGGCTACTCAGACTCATGGGGACCTTATATGACAGCATACAACTGTCCCATAGGGTTTCCTAGGCTGTAATCTTCATGGGAGCAGATCTCCAAGTCTTTCCTCCTGAGGAGCCGCTGGGTGGGTTTGAACCTCGGACCTTTGGTTAGCATCCCAGCGCTTAACCATTGTGCCACCAAGGCTCCTTAATGGAAGCTTATAACCAGGTTATTTTCCAAGGGCCCCTGGGTGGCTCTTCCTAAGTGGCCCTCTGCTATCCTAATGACGGCCTCACAACACACCCCAGCGTCGCGTGTCCGTTCATGCCTCACAGGGCACGTCCAGGGACCCCCATTGTGGACTGTGGCTTTGGGCTACCTCCCAGACAGCTCCAAGCTGGACCACTAGATACCAGCCAGGCCTTTCACTTGGCCTTTCACTTTCGCACAGAAGCAGCGCGCCTCTCCTGACTGTGCCATTTTATCAGCTACCAGGAGGATCCATGCAGAGTCTAACATTCACTTTCGTTCCCAACACCCCCACCCCACTAGTGACTTCCACCTCGATCATCCCATTCTTCTTCCTACCACAGAAGCAAGACACGAGGCTTATCTTCATAAACATGTTGTCATCGATTGAATTATGTCCGCCAAAAATGTGTGTATCACTTTGGCTGGGCCGTGATTCCTGGTATTGCGTGATTTTCCTGTATGTTGTAAATCCTCCCTCTATCTGGTTAATGAGGATGGATAGGCGGCAGTTGTGTTAGTGAGGCAGGACTCGATCTACAAGATTGGATTGTGTCTTGAGGCAATCTCTTGAGATACAAAAGGAAAAAGCAAGCAGAGAGACAGGGGGACCTCATACCACCAAGAAGGAAGCGCCAGGAGCAGAGGGTGTCCTTTGGACCTGGGGTTCCTGTGCAGAGAAGCTCCTAGTCCAGGGGAAGATTAATGAGAAGGCCAACGGAAAGAGAAAGCCTTCTCCTGGAGCTGACGCCCTAAATTTGTACTTTTAGCCTACTTTACCGTGAGAAAATAAACTTCTTTGTCAAAGCCATCCACTCGTGGTGTTTGTTATAGCAACACTAGGTGACTAACACACACATCAGTGAGCTTGGAGAGTAAGGGAAATTATCCCAGGGCATTGGAAAAGGGGGCGCCTACAGTGTGCCTCCTGCTGAGAGTCTCTCTGAGGGGGCCTTTGGGATTACGGAGAGCTTTTGTTTGCAAATCATGGTGGAGCTCTAGTATTATTCCACTTGATCCTGCTAGCTTGTATGTGCCCTGGAAAGCCATGGGGAGCAAGAGCTACAATACAATGATATAAGATACAACGTCAGCCTGTGCAATGTCATCTCTCAGGGTGCTGTTACACATTTCTGATTACAAATGACCCACTGGTTCCTCTTCCAATCCTCTGAGGAAAGTGACCGCTGTGTTCCTCACTAAAATCGGCAGCGGACACGTAAAGCTGATCTAGCCATCTCCAGAGCAATGACAGTTTCACATGAGTAGATCGTCACCTAAACATTTACAAATACGAAAATAAAACGGTAAAACCGACCATGTTTTAGCAGGATCGGTGGCTGATTCCGAACAGACTGAAGGTCCTCACTTGTTTCCTAACTACTTCTGCTGAACTAAATCAAAACGCCTCTAACCTCACCTGTTGAGCGGATTCCGGCTCAGGCCTACTCCACGTGCAGAGCAGAACTGCTCTACAGGGTTTTCTTGACTGTAATCTTTACAGACACAGATCAGCAGACCTTTCCTCCATGGCACCACCGGGGGGGTGTGAACCACCCACCTTTGGTTAGTAGGCAGCTGTGAACCGTTTGCACCACCCAGAGACCCTCCAAGTGCCTTGGATACACCAAACCGCCCTGTTACTTTTGGAGGAGGGAGAAGACAGGCGCTCTCTCTAGGGCACTGGTGGGTCTGTCCTCCCCCTGGTTTAGGGCCTTACCTCGGGGGCAACAAAGTTGGCCGTGTAGCAGGGTGTCATCAGCAGCCCGTTCTCGGCTCGCAGTTGCTTGGCAAACCCAAAGTCACAGATTCTGATGGACTCGGGGTTTCCAGACTCGTCCATGTAGAGGATGTTACTTGGCTTCAGGTCTCGGTGCACCACCTGCTAGGGCGGGAGGCGTCACACTAACCAGGGGCAGAGGACAGAGGGAGGAGGACCGAGGACGCCCTCGGAAGGCGAGGGCTGGTTCAGGACTGCTGATGCTGAGCAAGGGCTTCAGCAGGAAGCAGATCTGCTACGGGGCACCGGATGCTGCGTTCTCTCGAGGGTCCCTCCCTCTCTCTCCCTCACGTTGGTGCTCAAACCTGAGGACCAGTAGAATCTCTTGTGCTGCGGGATAACTGAGCTATTAAATCAAGGAGCACCCATCCATAACGGGGGACGGGCTTGCTGGAGCGCCTGAACAGAAGAAAAGGATGTGGTGGGTCCACTAGCGGGAAGCTTGGCTCCAGAGGTCGAGATGGCCAGGAAACGGAGTATTTAGGCTTTAGTTCCATACCTTCCTTTATTAAATACAAGCAGCTCATCAAAAACCATCACAGAAGGGCTTCCCCTAGGGTTTGTCTGCTCTAAAAAAAAAAATTCTAAGAGAACCTGAAAATGCTTTGTCCTCCCAGCCCACCAGTGAGGCCCCCCAAGAGAGGAGCCCATGTGGTCCTGGAAGAGTGTTCTCCTGCTCAGAGATGACCACACAGTGTATTATGGCTCCATGAAAAATGCCAAGACGAGACACAGCAGAAGAGACAACAACGCTGTGGGGCAGGTCTGTGGCTGAGAGTGGGGGTTCTGGAACCCACTGCCTGTCCTGGGACCTGATCTCCTCTTACTAGTGGACAAGACCCTTAACCCTTCTGTGCCTTAGTCTCCACATCTGCAGAATGGGTAAATGCAAAGTCACGATTAGATACACCAAGAGCGTAAAACAGCCCCTGGAAGAGGTGAGAACTATGTAAGCCTCAGGTCTTACCATTATTTTTATCTGCTATATTGCTTTGCATTGGTTACTGAATTAAATTTTAAATCTGGCAAGTAATGAAAATTATACATTTCCCCTCATCAAGCCCAAAATTTCTTGCTGCAAACTGGTCCAGGTAAATTTAATTCCTTACCTACCCCCTGCACACGCTCACGTGTACAAACAACTGTAAACACTCATGAAGGCACACGGACAGGCTGGGCTGACTCTGACTAGGAGGAACCCGTGGACAACCTCTGCTCCCAGCTCATGGACCCTAACCCTCCACTGACTCGGGTTCCTGACTGGGGGGCGCAGCGTACCCCCTGGGAGTGCAGGTAGTCCATGGTCTTGGTGATGGTGCACAGCACGTCGCTGGCCTCACGCTCCGAGAAACACCGCTGCCGCAGGATACGGTCCAGGAGCTCACCGCCACGCATCAGCTCCATCACCAGGTACACGTACTTCCCGTCATCGTAGACCTGCAGGGGGCGGCCACGGGCTCAGACACGCGCAGGTGCCAACGGGAGCCGGCTCCCTGACATCACGGCCTGCAGGGGGCGGCCACGGGCTCAGACACAAGCAGATGCCCAGGTGGAGCTGGCTCCCTGACGTCACGGCCTGCAGGGGATGGCCACGGGCTCAGACACGCGCACCTCCCTACGTGGAGCCGAGTCCCTGACCACATAGACCAGCAGGGGGGCGGGCACACGGCTGAGACTCCCATGCATGGGTGTCCCTGCACAGCACCAGGGGGGTGGCTCCCTGATGTCACAGACCCGCAGGGGGTGGGCACACAGCTGAGACTCCCACGCATGGGTGTCCCCGCACAGCCCCCACCGGGGGTAGCTCCCTGACCACATAGACCAGCAGGGGGGCGGGCACACGGCTGAGAGTCCCATGCATGGGTGTCCCCGCACAGCCCCCACCGGGGGCTCCCTGATGTCATGGGCCCGCAGGGGGTGGGTACACAGCTGAGACTCCCGTGCATGCGTGTCCCTGCACAGTCCCCACAGGGGGTGGCTCCCTGACCACATAGACCAGCAGGGGGGCGGGCACACGGCTGAGACTCCCATGCACGCATGTCCCTGCACAGTCCCCACTGGGGGTAGCTCCCTGATGTCATGGACCTGCAGGGTATGGCCACACAGCTGAGACTCCCATGCATGGGTGTCCCCGCACAGCCCCCACCGGGGGTAGCTCCCTGATGTCATGGACCTGCAGGGTGTGGGCACACAGCTGAGACTCCCATGCACGCATGTCCCCGCGTGGCCCACATCCAGGGGTGGCGGTGTCTCCCTGACTTGGCCTAGCACTAGCTCCAGAAGTGAGGATTCAGTGGGTAGAGGCTGGGGCCCCAGCGTTCACTGGGAACACCAGACTGCTACAGAAATGACTGAGTGGGGGTGCCACGGGTCCCAGAAGTGGCTCTGGGTACAAAAACCCTGCTTTAGAAACCTGCTGCTACACAGTGAATGCTGGGTAGGCTTCAGGGGAGCTTTCACACTAAGACGAGGAAGAAAGGCCTGGCAACCGACTTCAGAAAACCAGCCACTGAAAAACCCTACGGAACAATGGTCTGATCCACAACCAGTCTGGGCCTGGCGCAGAGCCGGCAGCGTTTGGTTCCGTTGTGCACGGCGTCACCCTGGGTCAGAGGCCAACTCAAGGGCAGCCAACAACGACAGAGAATGAGTAAGCTAGCTGGAGGGCTAATAATTACACGGATCTGTTTTTAGCCGAAATGAATATCTCATGATACGGCCCAGCCTCGCCGAAGCAGAGCTAGTTAATATTAAAAAATGCCAACGCTGGCACAGCATCCTGCCAAGGCAACTCCCCAGGGCAGCGCCTCTGGAACCCCGCCGTGCAGATCATCTGGGGCCTGTGAAAACGCAGACTGTGACTCGGCGTTTCCAGTGGCTCCCGGGGAGGCTGACGACGCTGGTCCCTGGGCCACACTTCACGTAGCCGGGAGCCAGGAGTCCAGCTGGGCGGGAAAACAGAATCCGAGGTGAGTTCACCAGCCCAAAGTGCTGCTTCGTTTTAGAAAAGCAACAGAAAGAGAGCTTTTGACTGTACTAGCCTTAATTTCATGAATTAAAACAAAACAAAAAAAGCCACCCTGGCCATTTTTATTGCCTGCTGTGTTAAAAGCCTCCTGTGTACACCAGTCCCAAGCACACGGGAGCCCAGGGCCGTCCCAACTTCGAGAATAGCTTGATGCCAAATGCAGTCAAGTGCATGCATACACTTATTTTTTAGCTTGAAAATCAATGAACTTTCAGAACAGATGAATGTAATTTACCCGATTTTGAACTTAATAAATGATTTAAAGTTTACAAATATATATATAGTTGTTGTTGAGTGCTGTTGAGTACATTCTGACTCATGGTGACCCTACAGAACAGAGTAGGACTGCCCCATAGGGCATTCGAGGCTGTAATCTCTATGAGAGCAGATCTCCAGGTCTTTTCTCCCGTGGAGCAGCTGGTGGGTTCAAACTGCCAACCTTGTGGTTAGTAGCCAAGCACTTAACCGTTGCACCACCAGGGCTCCTGTATATATATGTATATGTATGTGCGTGTATTTATTTATATATAAGATTCTCTGGGGGTCTCTGGGGAAGCCTGACTGACACTGAGAGTGAGGGAGAAGATGCAGTAAACACGTTCTTCCCCCTCCGCAACCTCAAGCCCCTCACACACAGGCCTGACTGGCTCACATGTGGCCGCCCACCCCCTGGGAAAACGACCACTAACCCCCCAACAGAGAAACCAGAGGACAGAAGGGAGAGGACCCACAGCCTGAGCCCGAGGTCTGAGCCTCGTTATGACCACCGCTCACGTCTCTGACCCCTCACCGTCCGTTCCTGTTGCATTTAGTTAGGAATGACGGACATTATGATTCACACAAGTCATGTTTTCTTTTATGCTTGCAGGTTCTGTGGTTTGGGAGGCGTAGGGGGTGCTCTCAGTGATGGGAATCAGCGGTCCAGCAAGTCAGGCTAACCGCTACCGCGACGCAGAGGGCAGTGAGGACAGGCTGGTGCTCAGCACGGTAAGCGTTGGGGGAATGGGCAGGGCTTGGGCACCGAACTGTGGAAACTGGTATGTCAGCTGAAGAGACTCAAGCAGCCTGGCTGCCACATGAAGCCCGCTTACGTCTTTGAGAGTGATGATGTTTGGGTGTTGGCCGTATCTCAGGAGGATCTCAATCTCTTCCGAGGGGTCCCTTTTACTCTTGTCGATGATCTGAAACAGACAGCGTGTGACATGAGAGGGCTGCTCCAGGCACCTCACACCCGCTGAGCACAGGCAGGGCCTTTCCTCTCCCTGGTCAAAGGACGCCTGTCATGCTGAAACAAGGCGATGTGAGCCTGCTGCCACCTTAGGATGACAGACCCTTCCTGCAACGTTCATCGAAACAAACCAGGGCTTTGAACTGGTTGAAACCCCTGCTGAGAATCTGCATTTCTAACAAGCTCCCTGCTGAGAATTTGCATTCCCACCCTAGATATACTGAATCAAAACCTACATTTTAACAAGATCCCCCGGTGATTCTTACGTATAACTTCCTGGGAACTTGTCAAAAATGCAAATTCCCAGCAGGGGTTCCAACCAGATCCACCTTCTTCGAAGTCCTGAAACAAACGACACGGAAGGAACTCCCGTTTTTTCCCGCTGAAAAAAAAAAATTTCCATGCCAATCAGTTTTCCTTCTATAACTAAGCTCTATTGACGTCAAGCATCTGTCTTAACTTCATTTCTCTTTTGGTTTACAAATTACAGACGCAGTATGGAGGTGAGCTCAGAAATGCTACCGTTATGTTCAACGATCTGGTGTGAATAGGAACAGGGTTCCTTGCAAGGAGAGCTGAATAGGAACAGGGTTCCTTGCAAGGAGAGCTGGACCCTGGCCCAGCTGCACACATTGGCCATGTTTCACCACTATGAGTGACAACCGGTGTCACGTACTCCTGTGCAATTTTCAGGATTTTGCTTTACTTTTACCCGATTCCAAAAGGTTGGCAGTTTGAATCCATCAGCCGCTTTTTGGAAACCCTCTGGGGCAGATCTTGTCTGTCCTATAGGGTTGCTATGAGTTGGAATCAACTTGACGGAAATGGGTCTTTTTTTTTTTTAATTGCTAAAATAAACTAAGATACATTTAATAGCATAACCAAGATATGCTACTGAAAAGAAGGTACAGCGGTCTCTTACCGCATGTGCTTTGGACCACCACCAACGATATACACCTGTCTCCTGCACAAGCCTTTCAGACAAAGAGAAACGTCAAAGTGGAGCTGTTAATGAAGAGGTGTCTGTGTGGCCGTGTGTGTGCACACGTGAGCACATCTGACGGTAAAAGGGGCCTGTGGGAAAAGCTAGAAGGATAGTGTCTTAGTTATCTAGTGCTGCTGTAACAGAAATACCACAAGTAGATGGCTTTAAGAAACAGAAATTTATTTTCTCACAGTTTAGGTGGCTAGAAAGTCTGAATTCAGGGTGCCGGCTCAAAGGGAAGGCTTTTTTTCTCTGTCGCCTCTGGGGGAAGGTCTGTCTCTTCTGAGCTTCTGCTTCTGGGCAATCTTCATATGGCTTGGCATCTCTCTACCCCTGTCTCTGCTTCCTAGCTTGCTTGTTCAATCTCCTTTCTATCTCAAAAGAGATTGACAAGATATGCCCTACATTAATCCCATCTCATTAACAGAGCAAAGACAACCCATTCCCAAATGGGATTACAACCACAGGCATAGAGGTTAGGATTTGCAACATATATTTTTGGGGGCATATAATTTAATCCTGAGGATGGCTCCGGACTGGGCAGTGTTTCGTTCTGTTGTGCGTAGGCTCGCTATGAGTCAGAACCGACTCGACGGCACCTCACAACATAATTCAATCCATAACATTCCACCCTTTGGCTCCTCAAAATTCATGCCCTTGCCACATGGAAAACGCATTCACCCCATCACGTCGTCCCAAAAGTCTTAACTCCAACTCCAAAATTTCATCTTCTGAATTATCTAAATCAAACATGAGTGAGACTTTATTGTATTCCATCCTGAAGCAAAATTCCTCTTCCTCTGGGAACCTGTGAGATCTACGATACAAATCATCTCTTTCCAAAGTACAGTGGTGGAACAGGTGCAAGGTACAAGGTACAAATGGGAGAAAATAGAGGGAAAGAAGGGATAACTGTCACCAGAAAACCAAACCCATTGCCGTTGGGTCGATTCCGACTCATAGTGACCCTATGGGACAGAGTAGAGCTGCCCCATAGAGTTTCCAAGGGGCGCCTGGTGGATGTGAACTGCCCACCTTTTCGTTAGCAGCTGTAGCACTTAACCACTATGCTACCAGGGTTTCCCAAAACCCAGCAAGTCCAAAACCCAGCAGGACACTTTACATTAGCTCTTAAGGCTTCAAAATAATCCACTCTTCTCTGAGACCATCTGGGCAGTGGTCCCTGCCCTCCAGACTCTGGGTGGAGGCCTCTCAGTCCTGGCTTCAGATTCGCCTTCCAAGCCCCTTGGGACGGCAACTCTGCTCCCTCGTTTTTGGGTGGGCCCATTCTCCTAGTCCATCTGAATAGTGACCCCAGTCCCTCGACTCCAGTAGGCCACGTTCTCTGGCCCCATGCCCTCAGCACTGGGCAGTGGCTTCATGCCCCCGCCATGAATGGCAGCCCCATACTCCGGAACGGAGTTGGCAAAGATCTGACTCTCTCGACCTAGGGGGCCGTGACTTCACCCTTTGAAACCAATGCAACCCTGCCTCTATGCTCCTTCCAACAGTTCTGCTGATCTCCCAGCTGCTCCAGGGGTGGTCCTTTTCTTTTCTTGGAGAACAATGGATGTAGCTCCTTTGGCCTGTTTCCTGCCTGTAGAATTCTAAGCGGTAAATAGCGTTCTTTTCTTTCGCTGTTTCTCTGTCCCCTGCAGTCTAAGCTGATGGGTTTTCTGCTGTGGTAGTTGGTTAGATCCATTAGTCACAGGCTTAATCTCTTTATTAACAAAAGATTGTGTAGCCATGTGCTTGGTGAAAATTCTAGGACACGTGTCCTGAGTTAGTCCAACAGGATTTTCCAAATCTTTGTTTTTGTCTTCATTTTGCGAAATTCGATTTTAAGTCCATCTTTTTCCTCTTGCATTTTACAATAAGCAGCAAGGAGAAACCATGAGCCTCCTTTAAGATCTTGCTTAGAAATCTCATCAGCCAAATATCCAAGCTCATCACTTACAAGTCCTACCTTCCACCAAACATTTGAACGTAATTTGGACAAGCTCTTCGTCACTGCATAATAAGCGTCATCCCTTCTCCATTGTCCAATCAGGTGCTCATCGTTTTCTTTTAGAGCCTCATCAGAGGCACAGTGGACATCGACATTCTAGGAACATTCTGTTGCTGGTGCCACAGTTGTTCTTTAAGATGACAGACGTTGTCTATAGCTCTCCTCACTTCCTCCCGTCACCAGAATTGCCCTTTGACGTCCATAATTCTACCAACAGTCTTTTCAAGGAAACCTAGGCTTTTACTATTAGGCACATTAAAACTCTTCTAGCCTCTACCCATTACCCAATTCCAAAACTACTTCAACATTTTAGTTACTCGTTAGAGGAGCACCCCACTCTTTTGGTACCAAATTCTGTCTTAGTCATCTAGTGCTGCTATAACAGAAATACCACAAGTGGGTGGCTTTAACAAACAAATTAATTTTCTTACAGTTTAGGAGGCTAGAAGTTTAAATTAAGGGTGCCAGCTCCAGGAGAAGGCTTTCTTCTCTGTCGGCTTTGGAGGAAGGTCCCTGTCTCCTCTGAGCTTCTGCTCCTGTGCAATCTTCATAGTGACCAGTTGCCTTTGAGTTGCCCCCAGTTCCTGGTGACCCCATGTGTGTGTCAGAGTGAACTGTGCTCCACAGGGTTTTCGATGGCTGAGTTTTTGGAAGTAGATCACCAGGCTCTTCGTCTGAGGCACCTCTGGGTGGACTCAAACCTCCAGCTTTTCAGTTAGCAGCCGAGTACGTTCACTGTTTGCACCACCAGGGACTCCGGAAGGATAGTAAAGTTCCTTTAATTCCAGATTCTTCAGTTTCACTCCGTGTTTTACTACAGCTCCAGGGGCCCTGGTGGTGCAGTGGTTAAGAGCCCAGGGTGCTAACCAAAAGTTTGGCAGTTCAAATCCACCAGCCGCTCCTTAGATACTCTGGGGCAGTTCTGCTCTGTCCTACAGGGCTGCTAGGAGTCGGAATTGGCTCGACGGCAATGGGTTTCCGGTTTTGTGGTCAGTACATCCCCTACATAGCTGGGTTGTGAGCTCCCTGAGAGTGTCTTCGTATTCTCACTTGGGTCCCAGCACCCTGTCTGCCACAGAGAGTGCTCAATAAAAAACGTCGAGCAGATGGGTGAAAGCGATCCGCTTACTGAACAAGGGAATCTACACAGAATGAAATGGGCTGTGTAGATGAGAAATCCTTTATTTGTGGATTATATTGTAGACACTGACAATAGAAAGGCATCCCTTACAGACCTGAAAAAAGGAACAAAATGATTTGAAGGGGGAAGGCTCCTGACTGATACTCCTCTCTTTTAAGTAGCACTTACTCTCGACACCACCAAGTACCGTAACGAGTGAAGGTAAGAGGCCTCTTCATTCACCTCTGAGCATTTGTTTGCTCCGGCCACATGCCAGGCTTTCTTCAGGAGCAGAACGTGCAGCAGACACAGATGCCCCTGCTCTCAGGGAGGCGACGTTGTCAGGGGGGGAGTGGAGCCACAAGACACAAACACGTATCAGAAATGCCCGGGGCATCAGCTCAGTGGGCAGTGGGAGAACCCTCGCCTTCCATGAGGGAGACCCGGGTTCGATTCCAGCCACTGCGGCTCATGCACAGCCACCATCCGTCTGTCAGGGGAGGTTCTGTGTTGCTGGGATGCTGAGCAGGTTTCTGTGGAGCTTCCAGACTAAGAGAGACTAGGAAGAAAGGACTGGCAGCCTACTGAAGATCAGCCAGTGAAAACCCTATGGATCACAACGGTCTGATTCAAACTGATCATGGGGACGGTGCAGGACTGGGTAGCATATGGTTCTGTTGTGCACGGGGTTGCCATGGGTCGGGGCCGATTCAACTGTGCTCACAACAACAACGATAAATGCTAGAGAGAAAAGTAACGCAGGCGAAGGAGGATAGTGAAGAGAGAGGGGCTACAGAGGGGGCGGGACCTCTCGGGCTGGCCCAGGAAACGGGACTGCCAGCACCACAGGCATCCAGAAGGAGGTTCCAGCACAGGGAAGCCGGTGGCGCGGAGCCCAGGGGCAGGAGTTTGCTGAGCGCAGGTGAGAATAGTGTGGGCGGAGGGAGGGAGCTAGAGGTGCAGAGGACCGGCCACGGGGCCTTGCTGGCCGAGCTCAGGGATGTGTGTTTCCTCTGAGCTGGATGAAAACCCCAGGGGAAGGACGCTGAGCGGAGGAATGACGAGCACTGACTGACGCTTTAGAAGTTTAATTTTGGCTGCTGTGTGAAAAACAGACATGTGCAGGCGACAGTGGACACGGGGGGCCATTTAGTAAGCCACTAAAAGTAGTCCAGGAAGAGACAAGTGCTGCCTGGATTAGTCAGCAGCAGCAGGGGAGGCGGGACTACTGGCCAGACTTCTGACTGTGGCCACCAGGCAGAGGGTGAGAGAGAGGATGAATCTCGCCCTCCGTGCAGGCGACCTGGGCTCATTCCAGCCAGTGCGTCTCGTGCAGCCACCACCTGTCCGTCAGTGGAGGCCCGCGTGTTGCCATCCTGCTGAACAGGTTTCAGAAGAGCTTCCAGACTAAGAGGGGCTAGGAAGAAAGGCCTGGAGATGTACTGAAAATCGGCCAGTGACAGCCCCATGGATCACAACGGTCCAATCTGCAGCCCATCACGGGGATGGCGCAGGACCGGGCAGTGTTTCGTTCCATCGTGTGTGGGGTTGCCGTGAATCGGGGGCTGACAACAATGGCATCTGTGTCCTAGTCTTTGGGAGCTGTGAATATGTTACTTTACCGTCAAGAGTGAATTTGCGGTGTGATTAAGATGGGGTATTATCTGGGGGCCCCGATGGAGGTGGAGGTCAGAATCAAGAGCAGGAAGACCTGACAACAGAAGTAGGAGTCTGGAGGGATGCAAGGACAGGGCCATGAGCCAAGGAGTGCAGGCGGCCTATGGAAGCGGGAACGGTAAGGAAATGGATCGTCCCGGCAGCCTCCAGAAGGATCAGCCCTGCAGAGGCCTTGCTTGAGCTCAGGGAGACTGGTTTTGGACTTAGGACCTCCAGGACTGTCAGAGGATAAACTCGTGTGGTTTTAAGCCACGAAATCATGGTAACTCGTCACGGCAGCAACAGGAGAAAGTATGAGGGAGAGGGCTTGGCAGGGAGAACGGAGAACTCAGCTTAGGCTGTGCTGACCCTGAAGTGCCAATTAGACAACAGTCATTGCAGCTGAGTAGCATGTGTCTTGGGGGTGCGGGGGGGATACTTGAGCTTGATGGTTCTTACAGACTACGGGACAGTACCCCACTAAGCAGCAAGCCTGCTCAGAGATGCAGAACTCAGAAAAATCAAGCTATTTGCTGCCGCTTTTGAGAAATGTTTGGAACCAAAGAAACTGAATATACCAGTGACGGAGCTTCACGATACCTGCTTGGTGATTTCACCCAGCCGCGTCTGTCACCGATGGATGGGCGAGAGGCAGCTGCATTTGGGCGTGGGGTGTTTCTGAATCCCCTTCACCGGGAGAGGAGTTTTCCTGTAGTCATCCATGCAGCTATCTAACGGCCACATCTTCTTTCTTGCCGTTATGTGGTGCTTCCTTTCTCTCGAGCCACCGGGCGTTGTCCTGGCTCTGTGCCTGTGAGCCCTCTCCCCTTCACTGACACATGACCATGGCGGCACGTGTAGCTGAGTTCCTGTCTTCTGCTGGCTGATGCGCTTCCCCCCCGAGGCGCACCTGCCAAGCCTGCAGTCAGGTTTCTCTTTGCTTCTCTTTTGCACATGATTCATATAACAAAGGTAGTTTTTTTTTGCTTTTGAACGCCATATTTATTCCTTGTATAGCTGCTATACAAGGCACATATGGTTACTCCAATTTTACAAATACAGGGAAAAGGGATCAGAGATACCGGGTACCCGTTCATAGCTGAGGAGCCCTGGTGGCGTGGTGGTTAAGGCACTTGCCTGCTAACCAAAAGTTCGGTGATTCGAAGCCACTGGCCGCTCCCCGGGAGAAAGATGTGGCAGTCTGCTTCTGTGAAGATCACAGCCTCGGAAACCCTGTAGGGCAGTTCTACTCTGTCCTGTAGGTCGCTACAAGTTGGAATCAACTTGATGGCAGTGGATTTTGTTCATAGTTGTTCATAGATGATGATCTAACCCCAACACGCAATCTTTATGAATGAATGACTGCTCCATTTACATCAGCTTCAAAGGGCATCACGCCTGCTACAATCTAAAAACTACAAAGTATGAAGTAAAAAACATCACGGATATCCCTGACCAAGATCAAGGCTACCTAATCTCCAGGCTATCTCTTGCCCCTTCTTGTCTCCCAGCCCACTGTTTGCTCAGTGGCAGAAGCCCTCCTCATTTGGTACTGTATCGCCTTGAGGGTGCTGTTCCCCAAGTTATTGCTTATTAATAATTAATTTGATCGTTGTTGTTGAAAATATACACAGCAAAACATACACCAATTCAACAGTTTGTACATGTACCATTTGTTGCTGTTGTTAGGTGCCGTCGAGTTGGTTCTGATTCATAGTGACCCTATGCACAACAGAATGAAACACTGCCTGGTCCTGCGCCACCCTCACAATTGTTGTTATGCTTGAACCCATTGTTGTAGCCACTGTGTCAATCCATCTCCTTGAGGGTCTTCCTTTTTCACTGATCCTCTACTTTACCAAACATGATGTCCTACTCTAGAGACTGATCCCTCCTGACAACATGTCCAAAGTATGTAAGGCGAAGTCTCGCCATCCTTGCTTCTAAGGAGCATTCTGGTTGTACTTCTTCCAAGACAGATTTGTTTGTTCTTTTGGCAGTCCATGGTATATTCAATATTCTTTGCCAACACCACAATTCAAAGACATTTCTTCTTCGGTCTTCTTTATTCATTGTCCAGCTTTCACATGCATATGAAGCGAATGAAAACACTGTGGCTTGAGTCAAGTGCATCTTAGCCCTCAAGGTGACATCTCTGCTTTTTAACACTTTAAAGAGATCTCTTGCAGCCGATTTGCCCAATGCAATTCATCTTTTGATTTTTTGACTGCTGCTTCCATGGGTGTTAATTGTGGATACAAATAAAATGAAATCCTTGACAACTTCAATCTTTGTTTATCATGATGTTGCTCATTGGTCCAGTTGTAAGGATTTGTGTTTTCTTTATGTTGAGGTGTGATCCATACTGAAGGCTGTGGTCTTTGATCTTTATCAGTAAGTGCTTCAAGTCCTCTTCACTTTCAGCAAGCAAGGTTGTGTCATCTGCATAACGCAGGTTGTTAATGATTCTTCCTCCAATCCTGATCCCCCATTCTTCTTCATACTTCTTCAACTTCTCCAGATTATTTGCTCAGCATACAGACTAAACAGGTATGGTGAAAGGATACAGCCCTGATGCACATTTTCCTGACTTTAAACCATGCAGTATCCCCTTGTTCTCTTTGAACAACTGCCTCTTGATCCATGTACAGATTCCTCATGAGCACAACTAAGTTTCCAGAATTCCCATTCGCTGCAACGTTATCCACAATTTCTTATGATCCCACACAGTCAAATGCCGTAGCAATAGTCAATAAAGCCTTCTGGTACCCTCTGCTTTCAGCCAGGATCCATCTGACATCAGCAATGACATCCCTGGCTCCATGTTCTCTTCTAAATCTGGCCTGAATTTCTGGCAGTTCTCTGTCGATACACTGCTGCAGCTCCTTTTGCATGATCTTCAGCGAAATTTTGCTGGTGTGCGATATTAATGATATTGTTCTATAATTTCCACATTCGGTTGGATCACCTTTCTTGGGAATAGGCATAAATATGGATCTCCTTCAGTCAGCTGGCCAGGTAGCCGTCTTCCAAATTTCTTGGCATAGACAAGCGAGCACTTCCACTACTGCATCCATTTGCTGAAACATCTCAATTGAGATCCCGTCAATTCCTGGAGCCTTGTTTTTCGCCAGTGCCTTCGATGCAGCCTGGACTTCTTCCTTCAGTACCATCAGTTCCTGATCATCTGTTACCTCCTGAAAGGATTGAATGTCGACCATTTCTTTTTGGTATAGTGACTCTGTGTATTCTTTCCATCTTCTTTTTATGCTTCCTGTGTCGTTTAATAAACACTTACCATTTAGCGACATTGATTACATTCTTCAAGCTGTACAGTCAGCCCCGCCCTCCTTGTCTGAGTTGTCCCCCCACCCCCCGTGAACATGAACTCACTGCCCTGTAAGGTTCCTGTCTAATCACAAAGGTATTTTTGATCCTAAAGCTCAGGATGAGGTTGTGCTTCTCTCCCCAGGTCTGGCCACGGATGACTTGGACCCTGCAGGACAGTATCGCTCTTGAACTAGACTGACACAGTCGATCCACCACCTGTCTGTCAGCTGTGGACTACAGGGGCTTGTGTGTTTCTGCGATGCTAGAAGCTATGCCACTAGTATTTCAAACACCCGCAGGGTCACCCAAGGTGAACAAGTTTCAGTGGAGCTTCCAGACTAAGGCAGGTTGGGAAGAAGGGCCTGGTGATCTCCTCCCAAAGTTAGCCAGAGCACATCCTGTGGGTCACAACAGAACATTATCTGATATAGTGCTGGAAGGTGAGTTCCTTTGGTTGGAAGAACTCAAAATACACAGTGGCCACAACGATGGACTTGAGCGTGCCAATGATCTCGAAGATGGCACAGGGTTGGGCAACATGTGTTCTGTTGTGCAGGGAGTGCCATGAGCTGGGGCCGACCAGATAGCAGCTAATAACAAGTGCATTTAATACCACATGTAATACTAAGTCCCGGTTGGGATGATCACATCTCTCTCTCAACTGCTTAACATTCTTTTTTAGGATGTGGGAGCCTGAGACTCTGGAGTCGCCCTGAGTGGAGGCTCACCTAAGGGTTCTCCTCTGTCACTGAAGCCAGCTCTTGAGTTCGCAGCTTGACTCCACTAGAATTTTTGGGGTGCAGCTTCGGAAACAAACCCTGGCTCTGCCTGGAGGAGAGGCAGGCAGTATAAGCAGGCTCTGGGCTCAGTGCTGCCAGGGACCTTGGAGAAAAGGGCTGAGAACAAAGGTCACAGAAGCTTAGCATATGGTCTCAGGCTCCCAGTATGGCTGTAACAGAAATACCACAAGTGGGTGGCTTTAATGAACAGAGATTTATTTTCTCAAGGTTCTGAAGGCTATAGTTCCGATTCCGGGTCTTGGCCATGTCAGTTTCTCCTTCCGTAGCTCCGGGTGCTTCTTGGTGATCCTCACAAGAAGTCTGTCTTGCCCAGGATGTGCCCGCCTGAGTCTAATCTGCTCTTTTTGTAACCCAGAAGTGATATGGTTTAGGGCACACCCTACAGGGATATGGCCTCATTAACATAACAAAGAAAACCCTATTTCCTAATAGGATTACATCCACATGTACCGGGGTTAGGATTCCATTCAGATTTCAGGGGACACAATTCACTCCATATCAAATGACGTCACAGAGTGGTTGTGAGGACTGAATGACTTGACATTTACGGCGAGCCCAGCGTAGCGCTTGGCGTATACTGGGCACTAGGTAGGTACTTGTGTTTTCCATCATCACCATCAGTGTTGCCTGATAAAGGCCGGTCACAGGACCTGTAGCTAGTCTGGATTCTATCTCTGCCTGCTATTCTTCTCTCGTGCACTTCTGCTGTTGGGTGGTCTGCTTCTTGTGTATTTACTGACTCTGGAGTTTTGCACAAGAAGCTAAAATTGGCCCCTTGGTCCTGTAAGTTGCTCCATGTCCATTATGCTATGCCTTTCAGTAAGTGCAGAAGTGAGCCCTTGGAGGCACTGCCAAGAACTCTCTCGAGGTGCACCTACAGCAAGCTCCTGAGAAACCGAGAGAGCAGCCACACAACCCTGAGCTTTTCCACAGTGGACCAGCTGTACATTCCCGCACACTTGCCCCTGAGAGTTAACACCAGGAACCCTCCCATTTCTACTGTCTAGAACAGGTACCTGGTTATATCAAACCAGAGCCGTGGTGGTGAAGTGGTTAAGCCACTGGGCTGCTAACTGAGAGGTCAGCGGTTCGAACCCATCAGCAGCTTTGTAGGAGAAAGATGTGGCAGTCTGCTTCCACAAAGATTTAGAGTCTTGAAACCCTATGGGGCAGTTCTACTCTGTCCTATAGGGTCACTAAGAGTCAGAATTAACTTAGCAGCAATGGGTTTGGTTTATATCAAAGCCATAAAGACCTCAAAACAAAATAAAAACAAATAACCTTCTCCCTCGATTCTTGTAAAATGAGCACAGCATCTTTGATGGAGTAAGAATGTGAGTCCTTTCTTCATTTTTTTTCTTTCAAATACACATCTTTTTTAATCCTACTCAACCATAGTTACCTTCAGCACTTCGTAACTGATTCCATTTTAACCTTTTCAGTCAAGGTGTACGGTTTGGCATCTACGTAGTTGTATGCTGTATTATTTCAAAGTACTGGCCAATTTCATCCCCTACCACTGCCCTCCTGGGGCTGGCTGTAGAAACACAGGTGGACGTAAATTTTATATCAGACTCCTGCCCTGTTTTGTCTCAATGAGATGGGTCTTTGTTCTCAGAAAGTAGGGGACATCTGGTCAATGGCAGCATGTGTGACAAAGGGAAGGGGAAGCTCTGGCAGGACTTAAGAGTTTTTCTCATTTAACCATCTTAGCAGTGGATCAGGGAGCCTGGTTGTGCAACGGTTCAGTGCTCGGCTGCTAGCTGAAAGTTTGGCAGTTCGAACCCACCCAGCAGCTCTGAGGGAGAAAAGACCTGGCAGTCTGCTCTAGTAAAGATCAAACCAACCAAAGCCCATTGCTGTCAAGTCGATTCCTACTCACAGTGGCCTACAGGCCAGAGCTGAACTGCCCCGAAGGGTTTACAGAAGCAGACTGCCACATCTTTCCACTGTGGAGCTGCTGGTGGGTTTGAACTGCCGACATTTGGGTAGCAGATGAGCACCTAACCATTGTGCCACCATAAAGATTACAGCCTTGAGAACACTATGGGGCAGTTCTATGCTCTCATATAGGGTCACTATGAGTCAGAATTGACTCACCAGCACACAACAGCAGCAGCAGCAGCAGCAGCGGTGTGCAGGCGCACAGGTAGAATATCCCGTGTGGAGCTTGTGTGGATGAAGGTTAGCACCACGCTGGCTGTCTACGCCACTGTTCTGGGGGGGATCCCAGGCGATCCAGGGCGGTCTGCCCCGTCCAGGAGGGAGAGAGCAAGCCTAAGAATCTGGATTCTGATTCATCCAACATTTATGGCATATCTACTGTAGACTGGGCTCTGTGCTAAGTGCTTTGCTAAATGATAGCTAGAGTTGGTCTCACTAATTTTAGGCCAAGGATATAAAACTGCAGCTGAGGATAAATGCAAAACCAGCCATCCTGTTGACTGGGAGTATGCTTGGATAGTTCTGCTGAAGTGTAGCTGTGAATGCAGTTAACGGAAGAGAGTCGTTATCGGGGCAAAGTTAAGTACCTCTAAGACATAGAGGTAAATTTAAAGGCAAAATACCATGGTATTTCCAAGGATAAGAGCATGACTGTGAGTCCGTCTATGCCCCAAGACTGACCACGTGACCTTGTAGAGGGAGAGCTTGCTGTGACTGCCCCTCAGGCAGACCTGGGCTTTGAGTCACTCTTGGCTACAGTGTGGGGCCGTGTGGAGCCAGCTCCTCTACTGCACCCCTGGGAAAGGCATGGGAAGCACTAAGCACTTGGCTAGATTGTCATACAGCTACCAAAGAGTAATCTGAAACTTTACAAAGATGGAACACTCCCCCCTTACCGCGAAAGTACCAGCCTCCTGGAATTTGTCTACATGAGATGCCCGAGTAGGATGCCCTAGGTCAGGGTTTCTCCTCCTCTGCCCTGCTGACACTGGGGATGGACCGTTCTTTGTTGTGGGGACTATCCTGTGCACTGTAGCATGGTCAGCAGCATCCCTGGACCTGACCTACTAGATGCCAGGAGCACCCCCACCCCAGCTGTGACAACCCAAAGTGTCTCCAGACATTGTCAGGGTCTCCCGGGGACAATGCTGCCCCAGTTGAGAACAAGCGCTCCAGGAAAAAACCATAGCCTTCTGGTCATGGCGTGATTGCTAAGGGAAGATTACTGCATTCCTTCCTCTCACTCATTTCTTAAAGGGAAGATTTCTGAGTCACCCATGTCGTTGGATGAGAACTCCCTGCCTGGCTCTGACTGGGTTGTTTCTCAAAATGAAATAGATGCCCTTTTTCATCCACGAGCGATGCAAGAACCTGGACAGGTGGATGTTCAAACTGTCCAAGTGGCCGCCGGGAGTAGCGGAGCTAAGTTCTAAGGACTGACCCTCAAAAGAACACTTGTTGAACCGGGATCCAACTTGCAAACTGAACAATTACATGCCACGTTCTTAGTTCTGTGCTACAATAGAAAACACACATAATTTTGCTATTTCTTAGTTCCTCTCTCAATAAATGGGAATACTACTACTCACCAACACAACACAGAAAATGTCCAAGTGGCTTTCAATTACAGTTGACCTTGGAAGTGTTAAAATGGCAGCGAATAGGGATCAATGTTCTGTTGAAGCAGTGTGGGTGGCTAATGGCCCACTGGAAACAGTGACCTCTTTGCCAGAAAACTCCTGCCAGCTTTCTCTTCTCTGAGAGAAATCCAGAGACCTGTGCCTGCCCGTAGACACGTGAACTGCCTGTGGCCATTCCAATACCGGCTTAAACACGCTCCTGGAATAGCCTGGGTCACGGAGAGCTCGCCAGGCAAGATCTGCATCTTACTGGAAAGTCCCTGGTCTTTGCGCTGGAAAGTCCCTCCTGTGCTTGGCTAACTGAAGCATTTTCCAGACAATAAATTATGACCCACTGTACTCTCTAATAAGGAGCCCTGGTGGCACAGTGGTTAAAGCAATCAACTGCTAACCAAAAGGTCGGGGGTTCGAAACCACCATTGGTTGCCTCCACTGGAGAAAGATGTAGCAGTCTGCTTCTGTAAAGATTTACAGTCTTGGAAGGCCTGTGGGGTCGCTATGAGTTGGAATCAACTTGACAGCAGTGGGTTCGGTAATCTCTGAAAGGGGAGGGAAATCCCTATAATGTACACCTGCTAAATTTGCCTAGGGAAGCTTAAGGCCTGTCAAAAAGAAATGGGAAGTGCTGGCTCTCTCCTGTCCTATCAGCGGGGGCTATGCCACCTGCTTCTTTTCCTGGAATGGGCTGGAGCTGCAATTCTTCAGAGATCTCCATCACAGCTTGGCCCCAACAAGGCCTTTGGGGACCAAGTTACAAACCGTTTGACAAAGCTGGATTCAGATGGCGTCTTTATGTGAGAGCTGGCTGTGGGGACATTTGGGGAAACATGCCCTTGCCTTTGTCAATGGGGGATTATTCTCAGAGGCACAAAATGGTAGCTGATCAGGCTCACAGTAGAAGGCTGTTTTCTAGAAGGGCTGCCTGGCTGCTGAGCTTGGCTGAACAATAGACTTGTTTCTTTGCACTTGCTGGCAAGCAAGGCTTGTTTCTAGGATTGCTGCTGGTCACCAGATAGACTATTTAAAGACATTCTGAGAAGTGATCTAAGCAGAAGAAATTCTAGGAAGCATATTTATGCTTATGGAACACATGTCAAATACAACTTAAAAGTATAAACGAAGTTCTCTCCTCTAAAGCAGAATCCACGCCCAGGCCCTACCATTTGTATGTCTATGCGTGGGAATCGTGGCTGGCTGCATAAAGGGTGGGTTTCCATCAAGTTCTCCTTTATGCTCCCCCAATTATGAAGTGGCCTGTCTTCTTTTCCTCCATCCCTCCCTCCTTTCCTTCCCTTCTTCCGCCCTCCTTCCCTTTTTTCTTCCTTTCTTCCTCCCTCCTTCCCTCTTCCTTCCTTCTTTTCTTCCCTCCTTCCTACCTCTCTCCCTACCTCCTTCCTTTTTTTCCTTCCTTCCCTCCTTCCTTCCTTCACCAAATGCTATGCCTGCCCCCCAGCCCTTTTTTCAGAATACTGGTGCCCAGAGCTTTATTCTAAGTATGTATTATAGCTAAGGCTACTAAAGGCGGCCAACACCTATATATGTGTGGACATAACTGAACATATTTATGATCTGCAAGACAATCTTCTATGGGCAACCTAACATCAGAGCTAACTAAATGGCACCCGACTAGGGCTTGGAAAATGGTGAGTGGAGAGAAGACGCTTCCTGGAGCTGCTGAGTGCTGACAGTGCTGTCAGGCCCAGGTGTGTCCTGGAGTCACCGCCCTGCCCAGAAGCTGTCGTGGCTGTGTTTTGACAGACTTCCGTGCTGCCTGCCAGGCTGATGTTGCCTTACCTTGACAGCGTACTCTGCGTCTGTGGCTTTGTGCACACATCGCTTACACACGGAGTAGGAGCCCACCCCGATGTCTTCCTTGATCTCATAGCCATCGGTGAAGTGGATGTTGTTCCCATGCAGCTGCTGAGAGACAGACCAAGAGAAGAGACCCATCAGCAGGCTCTCGCCAGCCACCAAGAGCATGGGAGAAAAGGAGGTTCCGGGTCATGAATTTGATGAGTTAGTGGATCTCTTTGCTCAGGGTCACAGAGCCCTCCACTAATTCTATGGGTCATGACTCTTATGTTTTCAGCACAATGCTGCATGGTTTCCACTAGCTGCCACATTCTCCCAGAGGGAGAATAAGAACTGGAAGTGAAAAGATACGAACACTGGTAGGCCCAGGGTGTGGCTCTGGGGCTTGCGTTCAGAGACAGTATCTGGATGTAAACACCGCTTGGGCTCCATGGCTTCCAAAGCACGGCTTGCCGAGGGCCTGTGTACACGCTCACGTCACGTCTCCACGTTACACAAGGCACCTTTCCCCAAAAGGCTACGGGGAAAGAAATAGCTGTGGGAGTCCAAGGCCGTCCACCTTATCCGGACTTGGTTCTTAAGCAAAATGTAGTTGTAATTCTCTTTTAAAGAGCTCTCTATATTCTGCTTACATTTATAAGGTGGAAGATGCCTTATAAAAATGTCATCTTCTATTGCCCTCCCAAAGAGTGCACTTCATGGGAAACAAATGGCACCCACAGATCAAACCCTGCCTTAGAGCACTGCCTGACTCTACACGGGGGACGCCCACGTTTGACTCCTGGGGGGCCTCAGTCATGGACCCACTATAGTCCATTCTCCTCAGGACCTTTTTTTCTTTCTTTAAGATGAATGTGAAGTGGGGTATAAGCAATGGTTCAAGTCGTGCTTGAGAAACACCATTGGGACATGGCTCCAGGGATCAAATTAAACCCAGACGGGCTGAGAGGAGAAGGGTCAGTGACAGAAAGTTGACCCCGTTCAAATCCCAGCAACCCAGCCCGACTCTGCGTCTTCGTACAGGTGTCCTGTTCAAGGCGTCGGTTGGGCCTTGTCAATGAGGACCTGCTGGACGTGGAGGAATCAGGGCTTTCCGGGGATTACCTGCACGATGGGGTGAACTGTGACCTTGTGGGGGTCTTGCTGCGAGTGCTCCTGGACCAGGCTCGATGCCACAAAACTGAATCCTCTAAACAGATGGTGTGCATTGGCACTGGGGGGCACGCCTGGAGAATCTGCACAGAGACAGCCGTGGAGTTAGAATTTCCGGGAGGATTAGAGTCATCATGTGGTAACATAGCTCGCGTTGTGTGTGCGTGTGGGTGTGCGTGTGCGTGTGCGTGTGTGCACGTGGGTGTATGTGCGTGTGCACGTGGGTGTGTGTGCATGTGGGTGTGCGTGTGCGTGTGGGTGTGTGTGCGTGAGTGTGCACATGTGCAAGAGGGTGTGGTGCATGAGCGCATTTGTGTGTATGACAGTGTGGGGTGTGTGGGTGTGTGTGGGGTGTATGTGTGTGCACATGTGTGAGAGAATGTATGGTGCATGAATGCATTTGTGTGTGTCAGGGTGTATGTGTGTGCATGTGTGAGGGTTTGGAGTGTGTGTGTGTGTACGTGTTGGAGGAGGAGAAAGAACAAAGATTTAAAAATCTGAAGCATATGAAACCATATTTTATTTTATTTTGGGTGGCGCCAATGGCTTAATTTTCAAATGGCAAAAGTACCTAGAGCTTTAGGATCATCACTGACCACATCTCTTACTAAGTGTGCTGCCTTCACAGTTTGCTGAATTTTCTCAGGCACAGTCCTCCCCGCCGGTCTACTCCAAACAGACAGAAGCCACCACTGACCTCAGGGGGTATTGTCAGCCCGTGCGCAGGAGGAGAACACAGATGCCACATTTCCAGCATCTACCTTTGTAAGTTCCCAGGGTGCCTATCCAGGGGTGTATCTGGAGGTGTGGACTGTCTTCTCTGTCCCACCTCCAGCCTGCCCGGCCCCAGTGGAGGTCCGGCACTCTGCTCTTCGAAGATAACTTGGACAAAGCTGCTCCTGTCCTGGCACGAGGCAGCACTGTAAGAAGGGAACTTTCCTTTCATTATGATTTTTCTAAGCTCTGTAAGACTTGTTCAAAAACATAACTGTCACGAGACTGATTATATTTCAAATGTATTATTAAGTAAAACAAAAAGATGAATGACTGGCAGGGATAAAGCAGAGACAAGGGGTTAAATTCTCTACTAAACAAAGACTTCCTAGAGATAAATGAGAAAAGTGCAAAATACCTGCCCCACTTCCCAAAATGGGAAATAAAGGGAATAAGTGCTTCACAGAAGAAGAAATATCTGCAGATACTATACAGACAAAAAGGTGCTCAATCTTTCTAATGAGAAACACATATTTTAGATGAAACAATGATTTTGCCTCACATATTGGCAAAAACAGAAGCAATCAATCAATTTAAGTTTGGCAACCGTATGGGCATTAGTGAGCTGAAATGGCCTGGTATTGGTCATTTTGAATCAGACAATCATGTGGTCTACTGGTGGCCTGGTATTGGTCATTTTGAATCAGACAATCATGTGGTCTACTATGCCAGTAATGACAAATTGAAAGAGGAATGGCATTGCATTCACCGTCAAAAGAATGTTTCAAGATCTAACCTGAAGTACGACGTTGTCAGTGATAGGATAATATCCATACACCTACAAGGAAGACCAGTTAATAAGACTATTACTCAAATTTACACACCAACCACTAGGGCCAAAGATGAAGAAATAGAAGATCTTTACCAACTTCTGCAGTCTGAAATTGAACATGCAATCAGGATGCATTGACAATTACTGGTGATTGGAATGCAAAAGTTGGAAATGAAGAAGAAGGATCGGTAGTTGGAAAATATGGCCTTGGTAATAGAAACGACGCTGGAGATCGCATCAGAGAATTTTGTAAGACCAACGACTTCTTCATTGCAAGTATCTTTTTTCAACAACACAAACAGCGATAATACACGTGGACCTCACAAGATGGAATACACAGGAATCAAATCAACTACATCTGTGGAAAGAGTTGATAGAAAGGCTCAGTATCATCAGTCAGAACAAGGCCAGGGGCTGACTGTGGAACAGACCATCAACTGCTCTTATGAAAGTTCAAGTTGAAACTGAAGAAAATTAGAATAAGCCCACGAGAGCCCAAGTACTACTCTGAGTACATCCCACCTGAATTTAGAGACAGTTTCGAGAATAGATCTGACACGTTGAACACTAATGACTGAAGACCAGACAAGGTGTGGAACGACATCAAGGACATCACACGAAAAGAAAGCAAGAGGTCATTTAAAAAACAGGAAAGAAAGAAAAGACCAAAATGGATGTCAGAAGAGACTCTGAAACTTGCCCTTGATGTCAAATAGCTGTCTTAGGCTGGATTCTCTAGAGAAGTAAAACCAGTGCTGCATATAAATATATACAGAAAGAGATTTATATCAAGGAAATGAATAGCTCACGTGGTTGTAGAGGCTGGAACATCCCAAGTCCGTAGGACAGGATAGAGGCTTCTCTTGATTCATGTAGTTGCAGGGGCTGGCAAACCCAAGATTGGCAGGTCAGAGAACAGGGCTCTTACTCACAGGCTGCGAAGATTGATGAATCCCAATATCAGCAGGCAAGACCACAGGTAAGCTGCTAGCTCAAGTCCCAAGAACCAGAGGTCAGACCAACAGGAGACAGCTGCAGCATCCAGAATGAGCAAAAGCCCACAAGCCTTGCCAGAAAGTCCACTTATATTCAATGCAGGCCACATGTCCAAGGAAACTCCCTTTCAACTGACTGGCTACTCCCAGCAGATCTCATCATGGAAGTGATCACATTATATCAAATCTCATCGTGGAAGTGATCACAACATCATACGGCTACCAAACTATATCTTAACTGCCAAACCACTGAGAATCATGGCCCAGCCAAGTTGACACACAACTTTCACCATCACAGTAGCTAAAGCCAATGGAGGAATTTATAAAGTAAAAGAGCTGAAGGGAAGATTTCAAAGGGCTGTTGAAGAAGACAGCCTAAAGCATTATAATGAAATGTGCAAAGACCTAGAGTTAGAAAACCAAAAGGGAACAACACCCTCAGCATTCCTCAAGCTGAAAGAAATGAAGAAAAAATTCAAGCCTTCAGGTGCAATATTGCAGGGTTCTATGGGGAAAGTATTGAAAGATGCAGGAAGCATCAAAAGAAGATGGACAGAATACACAGAGTCCCTATACCAAAAGGAATAGGTCGATGTTTAACCTTTTCAGGAGGTAGCATATAACCAAGAACTGATGGTACTAAAGGAAGAAGTCCAAGATCCACTGAAGGGAATGGTGAAAGATGAGGCTCCAGGAATTGATGGAATACCAATTGAGATGATTCAACAAATGGATGCAGTGCTGGAAGTGCTCACTCGTCTTTTAAGAAATTTGGAAGAGAGCTTCCTGGCCAACAGACTGTAAGAGATTCATACTTGTGCACGTTCCAAAGAAAGGTGATCTAACAGAATGTGGAAATTATCGAACAATATCATTAATATCACACACAAGTAAAATTTCGCTGGAACTCATTCAAAAGCTGTTGTATCTGTACATTGACAGGGAACTGCCAGAAATTCAAGCCAGATTCAGAAGAGGCTGTGGAACCAGGGATATCATTGCTGAGGTCAGATGAATCCTGGCTGAAAGCAGAGAATACCAGAAGGTTGTTAACCTATGTTTTACTGACTATGCTGAGGCATTTGACTGTGTGGATCATAACAAATTATGGATAACATTGCGAAGAATGGGAATTCCAGAACACTAAATTGTGCTCATGAGGAACCTTTACATAGATCAAGAGGCAGTTGTTTCGACAGAACAAGGGGATACTGCATGGTTTAAAGTCAGGAAAGGTGTGCGTCAGGGTTGTATCCTTTCACCATACTTTTTCAGTCTGTATGCTGAGCAAATAATCTGAGAAGCTGGGCTCTACAAAGAAGAACCTATGAATTGGAGGTGGTGTGATGGCAGCTGGGTTTTTTTGTTGTTGCTGGTGACACGATGCAGGAGGCTAAGTTACTGCAGTCCCTGTGGTATCTCAGCCCAGCGAGGAACACCAGTCCAGTCTCAGCCTGAGACATTTTACCGCAAAGGACCTTCCATCATTATCACCAGGACCACCCCATGTCCCACCCCTAAACTAATGTCCTCAGTGCTGCCTGTGTTTGGGAATAAACTCCCAAAGCAGGAGACCAGGGGAGCTTAATTAAAAAGCAGAAGGCACTGCGCCAAGCAGTTCCAGAATCTGAGAATGAATGCAGCGCCAGCCCCCAGAGACGAGGCCAGCTCTCTGCAGCCCGCTGGCTTTCCGGCCCACCTGAGCTGGGCTTGGTGCAGGCCCCCCCATTTCCTTTGCCTTGGGGCTCTGTCTTTCTTTCTCCTGTTCAGATCTCTGGCCCTGAGTCAGCCTTCCCTTCAAAACCCCAAGCTACCTGTGCTTCACTAAAAGCCTCCACCACAGAGAAGGAAACAGTTGGATCCCTCATGGTCTAAGGGGCTTCAAGCTACAGTGGCACGTTAGTTAGCGTCCTCCCCTGGGGGTTAGGCTAGAGAACTTGAGCTACTGGGTGGATGAGCATGTTGAGGGTCAGGAGTCTCTCTATGATATGCCAGGTAGTGTGCGTGCCAGGGTGGTGGGGTCGGGGGGATGTGGGGAGGTACGAGCCAGGCTAACTTAAACGCTTTCATTAATGAAAGGAAAATGCAAACATCACCTGAGCCGTATCCGTTAACTAACAGGTAGGCTGGAGCCCATGCAAGCCTTCTCCTGCTGGGACCTTTTGCTTCTCCCTATGCAGACCAGGATGCCTCAGGGGAAAAGAGCCATCTAAAGGTCCTGTGGGTCTTTGCTGCTGTTAGCTGCTGAGTTGGCCCCATGCACAACAACAAAAGACATGGCCTGGTCCTGTGCCACCCCATGGTGGGCGGCGAGTGAGTGGCCTGTTGTGATCCACGGGGTTTTTTCCTTTTTCCCATTGGCTGATTTTTGGAAGTAGATCACCAGGCCTTTCTTCCCAGTACTTTTTAGTCTGGAAGCTCTGCTGAAACCTTATCAGCATCATGTTGTTGTTGTTGTTAGGTGCCGTCGAGTTGCTTCTGACTCATAGCAACCCTGTGCACAACAGAACGAAACACTGCCCAGTCCTGCGCCATCCTTGCAATCATTGTTATGCTTGAGCTCATTGTCGCAGCCACTGTGTCAATCCACCTCGTTGAGGGTCTTCCTCTTTTCTGCTGACCCTGTACTCTGCCAAGCATGATGTCCTTCTCCAGGGACTGATCCCTCCTGGCAACATGTCCAAAGTATGTAAGACACAGTCTCGCCATCCTTGCTTCTAAGGAGCATTCTGGCTGTACTTCTTCTAAGAGATAAGCATCATGGCCACACAAAATCCTCCACCAACAGACAGGTGGTGGCTGGGAATCCAAGCCGGGTCTCCTGCATGGGTGGGGAGGATTCTACCACTGAACCACTGCTGCCTCTAGGAAAGGTTAAGAGAGGTGAAATCTGACTGGTGGGGCTAGACAGTAGCTAAATGATCAGTGGCCTCAATAGAATTTAAATGCTTTCTAATCCTCTAACGGTGCTGGTCTCTGGCAGAGTACTGAAAGAAGAGTGAAAACACGCATTGCATGAAGGAAACTGAAAACAGCACAGCCAACCTTTGATGGCCGTGTGAGGATTTTCTGACTTGTGGATCCACTGGATGGTTTCTGAATCTCATGCTGGCACATCTCACCTGTCAGCCTGTGGCAATGGGCAGCAGACGTGTGACCAGGGAACATAAACTAGTTTGAGCACTGATCTAAGTCATGGGTGGAAACCCTGGTGGTGTAGTGGTTAAGGGCTATGTCTGCCAGCCAAAAGGTCGGCAGGTCAAATCAACAAGGCGCTCCTTGGAAACTCTATGGGGCAGTTCTACTCTCTGTCCTATAGGGTTGCTATGAGTTGGAATCAACTCGATGACAACGGGTTTGAGTTTTTTCTTTCTTTTTTTTAATGTCATGGATTGAATTGTGTCTCCCCAAAATATCTGTCAACTTGGCTATGCCATTGTTATGGACTGAATTGTGTCCACCCTAAAATGTGTGTCAACTTGGTTGGGCCATGATTAAGCCTATCGTGTGATTGTCCACCATTTTGTCATCTGATGTGATTTTCATATGTGTTGTAAATCCTACTTCTATCATGTTAATGAAGTGGGATTAGTTGTAGTTATGTTAATGAGGCACAACTCAATCTACAAGTTTAGGTTGTGTTTTAAGTCAATCTCTTTTGAAATATAAAAGAGTTGACCAGAGAGATAGGGGGACCCATACCACCAAGAAACTAGTGCCAGGAGCAGAGTGCATCCTTTAGACCAGAGGTCCCTGCGCTAAGAAGCTTCTTGACCAGGGAAGACTGATGACAAGGACCTTCCTCCAGAGCTGACAGAGAGAGGAAGTCTTCCCCTGGAGCTAGCATCCTGAATTTGGACTTCTGGCCTCCTAGGCAGAGCCCTGGTTGCACAGTGGTTAAAGAGCTTGGCTGCTAACCAGAGGATTGGCAATTTGAATCCACCAGCCACTCGTTGGAAATCCTATGAGGGAGTTCTACTCTGTCTTACAGGGTCACTCTGAGTCAGAATCGACTCAACAGCAATGGTTTTTAGCCTCCTAGACTGTGAGAGAATAAATTTCTCTTTGTTAAATCCATCCACATGGGGTATTTCTGTTCTAGCAGCACTGGATAACTAAGACTGCCATGATTCCCAGTATTGTGGGATTGTCCACCATTTTGTCATCTGATGTGATTTTCCTATGATATTAATGATGCAGGATTCAAACCAAACCAAACCCAACCCATTGCCGTCGAGTCGATTCCAACTCATAGTGACCATATAGGACAGAGTAGAACTGCCCCATAGAGTTTCCAAGGAGTGCCTGGTGGATGCAAACTGCCGACCTTTTGGTCAGCGGCTGTAGTTCTTAACCACTACGCCACCAGGGTTTCCAATTAGAGGCAGTCATATTAATGAGGCAGGATTTAATCTGCAAGATTAGGTTGTGTTTTAAGTCAATCTCTTTTGAGATATAAAAGAGAGAAGCAAGCAGAGTGACAGGGGGAACCCATACCATCAAGCAAAAAGAGCCGGGAGCACATGTCTTTTGGACTCAGGGTCTCTGTGCTGAGAAGCTCCCAGATCAGGGGAAGATTGATGACAAGGATCTTCCTCTAGAGCTGACAGAGAGGAAGAAAGCTTTCCCCTGGAGCTGGCGCCCTGAATTCGGACTTCTAGCCTCCTAGACGAGAGAATAAACTTCTGTTTGTTAAAGCCATCCACGTGTGGTATTTCTGTTCTAGCAGCACTAGATAACCAAGACAACCAAAGTTACAAACAAAACAAAAATGGTAAGACAGTCCCACTGTGGGGACAGGTCTCCAGCACAAAGGAGTGGTGATGGTCTGCACCTCAGAATCATATTGCTACGCCTGCTCCTTAAGCCACAAGGAGCTTTAGTGTTTCTGTTGACACAACCACAATTCCTTTGTCGTATCTAAAAGTGTCTCCTAGCTCACATGTTGCAGTCTTCTCTCTGATAACAATCAGAAAAGAGCCCCGGTGGTGCAAGGGTTGAGTGCTTGGCTGCTAACCCAAAGCTCGGCAGTTCAAACACACCCAGTAGCTCCTTGGGAGAAAGACTTGGAGATCTGCTCCTGTAAAGATTCCAGCCCAGAAAATCCCATGGGGCAGTTCTACTCTATTCTACATGGTTGCTGAGGCGGAACCGACTTGATGGCACACAACAACAACACAACAATCAGAATGACTTTTATGTGTCCTTAGCACTTCAGCTCCTGCCTACCTCAAAGGCACACCACATGGTGTAATAAATGAACTTCCAGTAAAGTTGACTGGAGAATTTGCAACAGTAAGAAATAAAAAAACAAATTCTGGATAGCTCAGGAATGTATTCAAATTACGCTCTGCCGTCGGAATTGACTCCACAGCTACGGGTTTGGTTAGGCTAATTTTAAAATAGAATTGAATTATCTGTGCACACAAAAGGCTCATGCGTGCTTAGAAAAAGCTTGCTGGGAACACTGGACGGCCAGACTGGAGTATAAACTCTTTATGGACAACGCAAGAAGCACGTGCGTGTGACTAGTCGGGAGTTGATCGCATTAGTGTTTTCTTGCCAGGCAGCACAAGTTTGGTCTTTCGGTATTTTAAACCAGGGCTTTGAACTGGTTCTTCCTGGTCCAGTCACAGCCGAGGAAGCGGCACCGGAACGGACTCCAATTTTGAGAAGCTGGGTGAACTGGAATGATAACTGGAAGCTCTGCAAGAACTCTAATCTCCCTCTTAGAAATCAAGGGCAGTGTATGTGTTGCATAGCAACCAAATCTATCGCTTGTTGGATTTTTTGAAGGGTCAGAAATAGTTGTACCCCCCATCAAAGATGGCGGCCTACCATGCTGCTCTGAGTGCATGTCGCTCTCTATGGTCCCGCCAATAATCCAATCTCACGCATTGGGCTCCTGAAAGGGCTCACTACTCTTCTGAACATTCCATTCCAGGGCTGTGACCCATAATTTTTCCTGTTCCAGATCACCCAAACTGTAAAAATTGGGATTTGTTCCAGTTTCACTTTGTCGGCCATGACTGAACCGGTTGCAACCGATGTGAAGACGTGTTTTAAACACAAAGCTCCAAATAATGGCACTCACGATGGAACATGGCACTTATGTCGGGCCTTGTACTCACCAGCTGTGCTCCCCTGACTGCGTTTGTGTTCCTTCTAAACCACAGGAGGAGGGACAAAATGACCTGGTGACAGAACCAGGGCCAACCCCCAAGTCCTGGCCCCTTCTTGCAGCCTCTGACGCCAACAAGCAGCCAGGTTCGGTGATTGGGTTAATTTTGTCAATGATTAATGTGCTCGGTTAGTATGCTTGGCTGCTAACTGAAAGGTTGGAGGTTTGAGTCCATCCAGAGGTGCCTTGGAAGAAAGGCCTGGCAATCTACTTCTGAAAAGTCAGCCACTGACAACCCCATGGAGCACAGTTATTCTCAAACACAAGGGGTCACCGACTTAACGGCAACTGGTTTTAAGGATGGATTCCCACACGCACTTTCTTTTTAGGGAAGTTGAGAATGATGTGGAAATCCTACCTCCCCTAGCAGAGAGCACAGAGCACAAGCAGCCTCGCTAATTCACAGCAGCCAGTGATCACCCCAAACTCTACCAGTAGCTACACCAGGGCTCTGTCCCCTGGACAGTCCGATCTGGTGACTGCAGGTGGACTCGAAAGAAACAAGTTCACCATCAGCACTGTGACTCCGAATTCACAGTACCTACAATCAGCTCAGAGCCCTGGTGGCGCAGTGGGTAAGAGCTCGGCTACCAAGCAAAAGGCTAGCAGTTTGAATCCAACAGGTGCTCCGTGGAAACCCTATGGGGCCGTTCTGCTCTGTCCTATAGGGTCGCTATGAGTCGGAAGGGACTCGATGGCAATGGGTTTGGTTTTTTTGTTTAGCATCAGCTCCATTCTGTGCTTAGTGTTGATGAAGCCTGGGCCCAGTCCAGCCCCAGCCCTCTAAGAGTCCCACACCAGGCCCCCGACCATCTACATTTGCACACAGCTCATGTCTGGTCAACCAAGGTACAGGAAACAGATTTCACAAACAGGCATAACCCAGGAGGAAAAAGGCTTCTCTGTTCCAACTCTACCCACTTGACAGTCTGTGTACGGTCATCTGTTTGTTGCATAATCACTTGTTAATTTTTTTTTTTATAGAAAATTTCAAGCTGATTTGAAAGTCATGAGAAAAGCAGGAAGACCACCCAGGTTCCCACCCTGGCACCCCAATAACAGTCCAGCAAAGGAAGCTGTTCTATCCATGTCTCCAGAAGGAGCTTTTAAACTTTTTTGACATAACCTCAGTTCCATTATGTCCACAAAAGCGTCAGCAAATTAGCTGATATCACAAGATGGTAACCTTTAAAGGGAGGTGGCCAGCTCTGATAGAGCTTGACAGAGTGACTTGGGAGTCCTGGGCGGTACAAATGGCTAATGTGCTCGGCTGCTAACTGAAAGGTTGGAGGTTCCTTCCACCCAGAGACGCCTGGAAAAGGCCTGGAGATCTACGTTCAAATCAGCCACTGAGAACCCTGTGGAGCCCAGTTCTCTTCTGACACACGTGGGGTCGCCATGAGTCAATTCAACAGCAACTCAGCAGCAACTGGTATGATAAGAATAACTTTAGACACACAGGGAAAGTTAAATCCATGTGTCTGTCTGCTATCCTGAGACACAGCAGCTGATAAAACTTTTCAAACAGGTTTCTGTGTTTTCCATGAATAAGATCCATAGTTCAGGAACCTACAGGCTTAACTGATAGACTCAAAAAAAAAAAAGTCCTGTAAAACTCTCGGTTGAAGGAGATTTTGTTGTCTTGAGTCTCCTTCCTGGCTCTCTTGCCTGTGTGTTCCTCTGAGGGGGGCGGGGGCAGTAGGCGGAACATCCAGTCAAAATCGAGAGACAGGAGGGAGGAAAGTCTATAGGACGCTGAGGGTTTCCAACTGGGTGTCATCTAGGGAACAGCTGAGAAGTGGTCCTGTCGCCTGAGCCTTTATTATTAAGCACAGATAACCAGAGAAGGAAAAGGAACTGACATCCGTTTTCTACGAAGAGCCTTTGGGACACCTGTGAATACCTGATTTCTAGAGATCTGTTCCCCAACTGGTTAAAGGGGAAATCGCATGTGGGAAAGGACCGGGTTCTCCCAGCCATGCTGGTGCAGACCTGTGGGTGTCCTTGATGTGAACTCGGGGTCGAAATGGAAGGTGTCCTCGGGCCTGCCCACCGCTGGCTTGAAGGGTGGCTTGATCTCCTTCCTGTACAGCTTCTACGAGGAAAGCGAGACAGGCAGTGAGGAAGCAGGCCCCGAGGAGGCTGAGGGGTGGCTGGGATGGGCTCTGGGGCAGTGAGGAAGCAGGCCCCGAGGAGGCTGAGGGGTGGCCGGGATGGGCTCTGGGGACGGCAGCAGGCCCCGAAGAGGCTGAGGGGTGGCCGGGATGGGCTCTGGGGATGGCAGCAGGCCCCGAGGAGGCTGAGGGGTGGCAGGGGTGGGCTCTGGGGCAGTGAGGAAGCAGGCCCCGAGGAGGCTGAGGGGTGGCCGGGATGGGCTCTGGGGATGTCAACGTTTTCTCACACGTGATCTCAGCTTTCACCTGACCAAGGAACCTCTAAATACTCTGAAATCATAAAAGGTGCCTAATCTGCGGTATAAGGGCTTGGGGATATGCTAAGTGCCCTTATCCATCAGAGGAAGTAGTTGGAGCGGAGCAATATGGTTTTCAAACTTTTCTTTTTTTTTTGCTACAGAATATGTTTCTTCAAGTAAAATTTTATAGGATAACCACCTCCCCAGGTAACAGCAATGAAGGTGGTGGGGGGTGAAGGGGGAACTCTGCTGTTTGCTTTCATCCTCCTCACCCTGGTGACTTAAAAAAAATTCTTTTTTGGTCACATCCACTTCCAGTCTCCCTATAATTGGACCTATTCCTGGGCCCTCCCATCTCCTCACTCCCCATAATCGGCCATCTTCTGGCCCCTTCCACCTCCTTACCCCCCCTACACCTGGCCATCATATGGCCCCTCTTACCTCCTCACCCTCCCCACACCTGGCCATCTGGCCCCTCTCACCTCCTCATCCCCCCCACACCTGGCCATTTCCTGGCCCCTCTCACCTCCTCACCCCCCCACACCTAGCCATCTCCCGGCTCCTCTCACTTCCTCAGTCCCCATACCTGCCCATCTCCTGGCCCGTCTCACCTCCTCACCCCCTCCACACCTGGCCGTCTCCTGGCCCCTCTCACCTCCTCAGTCCCCATACCTGGCCATCTCCTGGCCCCTCTCACCTCCTCACCCCCCACACCTGGCCATCTCCTGGCCCCTCTCACCTCCTCACCCCCCCACACCTGGCCATCTCCTGGCCCCTCCCACCTCCTCACTCCCCCACACCTGGCCATCTCCTGGCCCCTCCCACCTCCTTACTCCCCATAGCTGCCCGCCCTGGGACATCTGTGATGGACCACAGAACTTCAGAGCTATGGGGGCACCAAGAAAACACCCAGGCTGGCCGTTTCTAGGTCTTTCTCACTCACACCTTCCTAGGTCTGTGTGCCGGTCTGTGTGGCCCTCCTTACACCTGGGAACCCACCTCTGGATGTCACAGATGGGGGCCTCCAGGTCCCCTCTAATAGGGTGTTAGAACATCTGCATCTGAACGGGGCCACCCCTCCCCCATAGCCCACTGGGGGCACCGCAAAGTTTACAGAAGCTGCCTCTGACCAAACTCATGAAAGCCCACAGTCCTCATGGCTTCCCTCCAAGCCTGACGCCTACTGTCTCCAACACTCTCCATCTTCGTGACTGTCTGTTCTTTGGGGGTGATTCATGTTCGGGGAGCAAGGCTTAGCGACTGAGGCGGGTAAGACGGGAAGAGCGAGAGGAAAAACGAACGTGATGGAATGGGAGGAAGCTAGGCTGAAGTGGAGGGAGCGGTGGGCACGGTGGTGCCGCCTCCCAGTGAGGATGGAGAGGTATTCCGCCCGGTGGATTTCAGAACAGAGACGAAGCACGTTTGGTGAAATCACACCAGGGCAACAAGGTGCGGGGCAGACAACAGGTCAGAGACCTTAACTTGGCAGAGGGTTAGACCAGAAGGGTGGTGCTGCAGCCACGTGCTGTGGTTTCCCCATCTTGCCTCGTCACAGGGGTCCCCGAGACATTAGCTGCAAGCACAATCCCCAGGCCCTGTTCTCAGCTCCTCAGCTTTAATTGGTCTGAAAAGCAGCTCAGAGATGGGGTGATTCCCAGGGTCAGGTGAGTCTGGGAACCCGACTCCATGCCTCCTCAGTCCAACTCTGGGCTATGGCTCTCGGGAACATGGGGGGCAGACTGTATCCTACCAGCTGTACAGACAGGGAAACTGAGGTAAGGGCGGGTTAAGGAACCAGCCCAAGGTCAAGATGAGTACCGGATGAGGGGGGCTGACACCTGGGCCCCTAATGCCTGAGGGAGGTTCTCCCCATTACCTATGGCTGCTCCTGGTGCTCCAGAAGGAACTAGGGGCAGGCATAGAGGGTAGATGGTACAGAGGGAGTGGGGCTGACACCTGGGCCCCTGACACCTCAGGGAAGTTCTCCCTATCACCCACAGCTGCTCCTGGTGCTCCAGAAGGCACTGGGGGCGGGCACAGAGGGTGGATGGAAGGGGGGAGTGCCAGACACCGAGGCCGCCCCAAAGCTGGCGGCAGCTCGAGGCAGGTGTGGATGCTGCCTTCAGAGGGTGTGACAGGCAGAAGCTCCAGCGTGTACTTGCCTGAGGTTAGGCGATGCCTCTGGGGACTCCGAGGAGAAAATGGGTTGAATTCAGCCCTGTGTTCCTCTGGCCCTTGGTGACTAGCTTTCAGTGGGAATTGAGTTACTCTCTAAACCCCTCTCAGAAATACCAAAACTATCTCTCTGTGGTGGCACACCTGTTGTCAGCGGCCACTGAGTTGGCCCCGACTCAGGGGAACCCACGCACAACGGAACGAAATGCTGCCCCAGCCCGCACGACCCCTTGATTGCTTGTGGATCGGAGGGTTGTGATCCGCAGGGTTTTCACTGGCTGATTTTCAGAAGTAGATCACTGGGCCCTTCCTCTAGTCCCTCTTCGTCCGAAGCTCTGCTGACACCTGTTCAGCACCCGAGCAACGCACAAGCCTCCGCTGACAGACAGGTGGTGGCTGGCCAGAAGGGAACCCTGTCTCCCACACGGAAGGCGAGGATTCTATTGCTGAACCCCCACTGCCCGCCAATGCACCTGTGGGGCGGGACGCAGGGACTTGTCAGAGCGGCTGTAATAAGGGGACTGCTCCTCATTGTCATGGAAACAGCCTCTGTGGCCGCCAGTGGCCCCCGGCCCGGTCACAGGGATGTCCCTTTGGTGACACTGGACCTGGGGTTTAATGAACCTCTGTCCTGCCAAAGTGGCAATCCAATTCTCTCCCTCCATGTGGGTGCTTTCTCTGGCTTTCCACAGGGTCTCTGTCACAGAGTTGTGGAGCCTGCCTCCCACTTCTGTTATGAGGGGGGATTGTTTGCGGGCACGATCTCCCTGGAGACAAAACCGGCTGTCACTCAGTTCAGATGAGAAGCGTTTTGTAGCTGCAGAGCTAAGGCTTACAGGGTTTCGTTCCTTCCTCCTCCCCCGCTGCCCAGTCCTCCTCTTTCCTCCATGGCCGGGAGGCAATCCGTAGGGAATGGGAAGGAGAAAATCTCTCCCCACGCCCGCCCCCAACCTCACAGGAGCTGGTAAGAACTAAACCCGCTGTTGTTGACTCCAACCCATGGCAACCTCATGGGGTTTTCAGTGGCTGACTTTTGGGAAGTCAATCATCAGGCCTTTCTTCTGAGGCACCTCTGGGCGGACGGACTCCAACCTTTCGGTTAACAGCCGAGGGTGTTAACTGTTTGTACCACCCAGGGATTCTGCTGTAACGTTAAAGGCCTGAGAATTTCTTCCTGTTATCGGACAAATAATTTGGAAAGTGCTAACATGCGTTGTTAGGATAAATGTGTTTTCTCTCCCTGTGTCAGAACCTAGGAGTGGGCTGGAGGCGTCCGGGAAAGAACAATGTTGCCTCTCATCCTGCAGTGTGAACTGGTGGACTTCAGGGTTGAGTTCAGCGACAGCCTTTCACTCAGGACTTCAGCTTGAGGAGAGAAGCATTGGCTGTTCTGACCTAGATTGCCGTGGAGACCATGGGCAGTTCACGCCACAACAACAGACAGGCAAGGGGGTCTCACGTCTCCTTCAACAGATGTCACCTCTAATCACCTCATCCGCCCCAGAATCTCGTCATGACACGCCTGGGAGCAGTAGCAGTGCTGAAATGTGTTGCACACCTGCACAGGTAGTATGCTGGGGAGCTCTGAATAGATGCACTGAGATTCTATTTCTAGCCCAGAGACCTTCGGATCAGTAAGGAAAGGACAGGGAGAGTAATAAAAACATTAACTGGGTGCTGCCAGGCCTCCTGTGATGGAGTAAGAAATAGATTCTGGTTCGGGGTCACAGACCCTATCATCTGCTTCCCACAGAGAGCTTTGCCGTGGGCGTTCAGAATCAACGCGCTCCAGTAAAACCAAAGCCCATTTACAGGTGATTCCCGAGACAGTCGTGCGGAAACTTGCAGGACACAGAGGGACAGCAGGCAGGAGTACCAAGACAATGCAGTGATTTGGGGGCATCGCGGGCGATCCCAGGTGTCGGTGGCTCGTGGGGCGGGACATACCTGCACAGCTTCACCTCCTCCGCAAGGATCCCAGCCAACCTATCACATCTACAGAACTGCTAAAGCAAAGAGGGTTCGCCGCACAGGAGGGGTCCCTCTCAGGCTCCCTGAAGGAGCCGGCTCTCTTGGCGTACTTAAGACAGGAGGACATTTATACAAATCTTTCTACTGAACAGAGGCGAGGCCGGCCACATACCAACTCACATGTGACACCAGGCCTGGAGCTGGCAGCCCAGGGAGCCAAACCCGGCTGACCCCACCGCAACAGCCCTTCCCGTGGTAGAGCTGGGCACCTGGAGGAGAAGATGACGGGAGGAGGTCCTGGAATCCGTTCATTGCCCCCGTGCCTGGGCCAACCACGGACAGGGCAGGGGCCTCCGCCACACACTGCCAGGCAACTCCGTGACCCTGGGAGCTCTGCTTGCATGCCATGACTCCGTTTCCCCCAGCAGCCTCTCCTACCTCACGGAACAACATCTGACAATGTGCTTGAAGGGATTTTGAAACGTCAAGGAACAATGCAAGCATAAGCAACTCGTAGAAACAAAGATGGAATCCCCGGGGGTGCAAATGGTTAACACACTTGGCTAAGCAGAAGGCTGGAGGTTCAAGCTCACCCAGAGGCACCTCAGAAGAAAGGCCTGGCCGTCTGCTTCTGAAAAATCAGCCACTGAAAACCCTAGGGAGCACGGTTCTACTCTGACACACATGGGGGCGCCGTGAGTCAGAGCTGACTTGACGGCGACTGTAACTGAAATGATGAGTGTGCACGGCTACACTGACTGTGTGGGCCAGCAGCAGGGTCCCGGAACCAAGACCTGGACGGGCAGATGTCCCTGCCCAGCGGCCACGTGTCTCTGCAGGCAGCAGCCTTGCCTTTTCCGTGTTTCAGGCCAGGTTCTCCCTGAGGGGCCGGAGCTGACCGCAGCCATCCGTCTCTGGGCTCACGTGGCCCTCAGTGACCCGCTTTTCCAGGTTGTCTTGGTTTGTGCTGACTCTGCCCTCAGCGCTGCCTCAGCCACGGGGGACAACAGACACAGCTTCCATCTGCTAGGCCCCACCAGATCCCTCCACAGAGGTTTCCAGTCTGTAATGAACATGTACTTTTTCACTCACTAGTCAAGGGGCAAGCATTCGAATGCCAGCACCCCCCAGCAGACCTGGGTTTTCTGGGCTCTGGGAGCAAGTGACGCGGCAGGGCTGGGCAGGGGCTCGCCTGTCCGTCTTTCATGGGGGATGGACTTGCTCTGCCCTAGCACATAGCCAGCGGTTCCAGAGGACAGCTTGATGATAGGCGAGTACTTAAACAAATGAAATAGAAGGACCGGCAGTTTTGGGCCACAGGAGGAAGCAGAGAGAGAGATGAATATATTTTTATTTTCCAGGTTGGACCCTGAGGTAAATGAACACTTGGGTAAAGCACCAGGCAGCAACCTGCTTGTCGGGGAAATGCTCTGTCTCTTGGGAGAGTCTGCAGTGAATGTCTGTTGGCAGTCACAGGTTTATTAATGAGGCTCCACTGGGGCTCTGCTCTGGAAGCTGTTGGGAAGCAGAATGGGTACCACGGGCACCGCTCAGTAAAGCGCCCCACTAACGATCCATAAACACCTGGCATTTGGGGATCCACCTGAGCGTCCATCCGTCCCCTGCCTGGCATGGTGACTGGGGGTCCAGGTCAGCAACAACGATGTCACTGCTCCGACAGTGGGTGACAGGGACTGGACGAGCCCCAGGTGAACGTGATGACAAGCGGAGAAGGGCCACATGTGGTCCGAGTGGTTCGCCTGGTCCACGGGAAGGAAGGCTGCTATGGGTAGGGGAGACCGGGTCTAGAAGGCAGGCCTTGAACCGCCAGGCTTCCTGCACACACAGACCTTTGGGGGACTCCCTCCTGTCCCCCATCCTCTCCTGGCTAACTCCTGCCCATGGTCTCCAGGGGACAGATCCAGTTTATCTCTTCCTCTGATCGTGTCCACACCATCACCTTGGCTGGCGTCAGACATGGGACGTTGTAGTATAAGGCCACACATACGTCTCCCCCAGCCTGTGCTTGGCTGAGGGCAGGGCTGGTTGGTCCCTCCTGATGACGTGTCCAAAGTAAGTGAGCCGAAGACTCGCCACCTCATGTCTGAGGAGCATGCTGGTTGTGTTTCTTCTAAGATGGATTTGTTCCTTCTTCTAGCAGCCCAGGGTACATTCGGTATTCTCTGCCAGCACCACAGTTTGAACACAGAACAATACTCACTGTAAATCAGTAATGTTGTGTAGCGCATTACAAGACAGGTGAGAAAGGACAAGGAAAAGGCAGCTCAGGACGAGGGGTCGGGCATGGTGCCGGAGGGGTGCTGTGTTGAACAGGGCAGGCAGACAGGTATCTGAGAAGACGTTTGAGAAAGTATCTTGGGGAGGAGGCTTCCTGAGGACCGACCAGCTAGTGCAGAAGCCTGGCTGCGGAGCCGGCTGGGGTGACTGCAGAGTGCCACGAAGGGTGCAGCAGAAAGGGGTGAGTGTAAGGGAAGGCGGGTGCCCTGCCATGCTCCCCTCTCCTCCACCCTCCCCCACTTAGTTCATATCACAGCACTGCGCCTTCTCCATGACACCGTACACACCGCAGCCAGACCGTAGGCTCCACGGGAGTGCGGGCCCTGTGTGCTGTGTTCACAGTGCTGCCCCAGCCCTGGAAGCATGCCCGGCACAGAGCGCACTCTGGCAGAATGGCCAAGTAAATGAGTGAACCCGTAGCACACAGACCCAGCTGTGAGGTTCTCCTAGCGCCCGGGGGGCTGGGGAAGGGGTGCGAGATGTCAGGGTCCCACACTTCGCCCACAAAGAGTGCCAATGCAAACTCCTGCTGGGGGGTGCTAGCCTCCTCTGGGAGTCCCTGGTGGTACAAATGGTTAAGTGCTCGGCTGCTAACCGAAAGGTTAGAAGTTCAGTTCCATCCAGAGGGGCCTCAAAAGAAAGGCCTGGAGATCTACTTATGAGAAATCAGCCACTGGAAGTCCTGTGGGGCAGTTCTACTCTGACACACGTGGGGTCGCGGTCAGTCGGAGTCGACTAGACGGTAACCGGTTTTTAACAGATCAGTTGCTAAACCAAAAGGTCAGCAGCTGGAATCCACCAGCGGCCCCTTGGAAACCCTACAGGGTCGCTGTGAGTTGGAATCGACTTGACGGCAACGAGTTTGGCTTTAGTTTAACGGGGGAGCTTCTACTGCTCCCCTGGTTGTGCTGCTGTGTAGGATCCTACGGGCTCACATCCAGGCACAGTGCAGTTAGGTAGGCTCAGCTCAGATCTAACCACCACAGACAGCAGGATCTCCACAGGAAATATATCCAGCTTACGGGCAACTGGCCAAAACCCAGCTTTAGGTGCTCACTGGTGCCTTGAGGCTGACCTGAGCTCCTTACAAGCACATGTGGGACGTCACAAGGAAACGGCAGTTTTCCTTTCTTTGAAGAACTCTCCGAAAACCAAACCCACTGCTGTCAAGTCGATTCCAACTCATGGCAATCCTATAGGACAGAGTACAACTGCCCCATAGGGTTTCCAAGGAGCAGCTGGTGGATTTGAACTGCCAACCTTTATCTTTTATTGTACTTTAGATGAAGGTTTACAAAGCAAATTAGTTTCTCATTAAGCATTTAATACACACATTGTTTTGCGACATTGGCTGCCACCCCCACAGCATGTCAACTCTCCCCTTCTCGACCTTGGGTTCCCTGTTACCAGCTTTCCTGTCCCCTCCTGCCTTCTTGTCCCTGTCCCTGGGCTGTGTGCCCATTGAGTCTCATTTTGTTTTATGGGCCTGTCTAATCTTTGGCTGAAGGATAAACCTCAGGAGTGACTTTAGTATTGGGTTAAAAGGGTATCCGGGGGCCATACTCTTGGGGTTTCTCCAGTCTCTGTCAGACCAGTAAGTCTGGTCTTTTTTTGAGTTAGAATTTTGTTCTACATTTTTCTCCAGCTCTGTCAGACCAGTAAGTCTGGTCTTTTTTTGAGTTAGAATTTTGTTCTACATTTTTCTCCAGCTCTGTCCAGGACCCTCTACTGTGATCCTTGTCAGAGCAGTTGGTGGTGGTGAACTGCCGACCTTTTGGTTAGCAGCTGAGCTCTTAACCACTGCGCCACCAGGGCTCCAAAGTGACATCTTTGCTTTTAACACTGTCCACTTATTTGAACAGTCTGATTTCTAGTTGATCTTTGAACAAGGTTTTCTACCTGCCTGGGAGGACTTTACACGCTTCTCTCTAATTTTACCTTTGAAAAGGGACCTTAACTTGTCTTACGGAGGTTCTGTGATCAGCACTGTAAAACCAGTTAAAAAACCCCTTGTGCTCCACCAATCGGCAAGCCTTCCTGGGCTCGGGTGGAGAGAGAAGGTGTGAGCTCTGATGAGGAAGGTCTGTGTGCCTGGTGACGTTGTGGCATCCAGGGCTTGTAGTGAAACATTTTCGGAGGCTTGGGGACAGGACTGCCCTTCTGTCTTTGCCAGTCTCCTTATCTGCAGTGCGATTGATTACTTTTGTGTGGCCTTTCTAGCCATGGTCTTGTAACTCCCACCCAGGTGATTGGGCGGGACTGTGTGACCCGGTAATTGCGGTCTACCAAGTGGATCGGTCGGTTTTGTCTTAAAAGAGAGCCAATTCCAGAACAGAGAGGAGGATCCTACCGCCACCAAAGAATAACAGCCAGGAGTGGAGATCATGTCCATTGGACCCGGGATCCCTGAGTTGAGAAGCTCCTGGAAGCAGGAGACTGAGAGGGAGAGAGCAAGCTGTAACCCTGAAGATGGTGAGAAGTGGTGGCAGGAGAGACCCCGCAACAGAGACTTGGCTGCAGGAGATGGAGTGGTGGGCTTCCTGGCCCACGGAGAGAGAAAGCTGAGTGCCTTTGGGCAGAGGCTGAGGGCCAGGGAGAGGTGTGACTGCGAGCACAACTGGGGAGAGGCTGTCCTGATGGAAGAACTGTATCCTGTGTGTTCTTGAGCCTGAATTGTAACTGTGACTTCCCTAATAAACCCCATGATCGTGAGTATGGTCTGTGTGTGGCCATTGCAAGGAATTACGGAATCCAGCAGAGAAGCAGAGAGTGCTATCAACGGACAGCTGGTGTCAGAATTAGTAAAGATGGTGGAGAGAGGAGGCTTGTCTGGCCTCCAACTCATGGGAGTTGGCCTTGCACTGTTGATCTTGGTTCTCCTTCCCCCTTGTGGGGTTGGAAGAGGTCAGACACTGGCCCCAAGTCGTTTTTACAATATCTTACTGGTATTTCTGGAGGCCCCAAACTCCATAAGGACATAAAATAGATACAGGGGACAGGCAAAAGGAGGCAAGGCACTCTGTCCTAAAAAGGTGTTTTAAATTTCTAAAAACATTCAGTTAAAGTCCTCTGAGGTTAATTTGATAGCTTAGGAAAAGAAAACCCCAAACAAATGTGTTGCTGTGTTAACCGAAAGGAAAGGAGTGACGGAAGCTGGTCTTGGAGGCGGTATGCATTCTTCGGGGTGCAAAGAACAGCTCCAGCTTCTTAGATGCCAGGCATTCATGCAACCCACTTGGTCAGGGGACACATCAGGGGCTGGTGTATTAATCCCTCCAAATAGAGGTGGCCCCTTAGCAGAAACAGGCGGTCACCACGTATAGGCCACTGAGATGTGGAGACTGTTCAGGCAGCATCCAGAGCAAAGCACGTAAAACAGGCCACGGAGAGCTGGAAACCCAGGCCTGCTCCCTGGAAGACGCTCCCACTTATTATCGGCCAACAGCACAGCACTGGCTTTTTTACGTGACTCCCACAAGAGTGACTGGGGCAGAGGTGGTCCAGTGGTAGAATTCCCGCCTTCCAGGCAGGAGACCCAGCTCCGATTCCCAGCCAACGCCCCTCACGTGCAGCCACCACCCCCTGTCAGTGCAGGCTTGCATGTTGCTAAAATGCTGACCAGGTTTCAGCAGAGCTTCCAGACTAAGACAGACTAGGAGGAAAGGCCTGGTGACCTACTTCTGAAAATCAGCCAGTGAAAACCCCATGGATCACCGTGGTCTGATCTGTAACTGATCATGGGGACGGTGCGGGACCAGGCGGCATTTTGTTCCCTTGCGTGTGAGGACGCCGTGAGTCAGGGGCCGACTTCACAGCAGCCAACAGCAACAATGACTAGCCGTGAGCCTGACGAGCAGTGGGACCGTGGCGCAGGATCTGAGACTTCTCATTCGCCCCGACACTAGGAAGGGTGAGCGCAGCCGGGCCCAGCCGTCTCCCGGCATTACGCTTTAAGATGACCCCTTGGGGTCGGTCGGGAACTGCTAGTCCCTGGGGGCCAGGTCATGGTTGCTGGGCCGACTGAAGCCCTGTCTCTAACTGGCCAAGGAAAGTCCCCAGGATCTGAAGGCTAAAGAGCAGGCAGGGAGGCGTGGTCACCAGTCTGCCTCTGAAGTCCCAGCCCCTCCTGGGTCGGGGTCCTGAGAGCCCTGGAGACCCAGGCCTGGTCTACGCTGACACACAGTGATTCTCCACGTGGACACAGAAGCCTCCCGCAGTCACCTCCAGCGTTTACCTTCATCTGCACACAATTAGGATGTGACTGAACTTACGTTCCAGTCTATGGTCACGAAGAAGGGGTGCCGTTTAATCTCCTCGACTCCATCCATGCCAGCACCTGCCACCAAGGAGATGACACATCAGAACGACCAGGTGGCCCCTCCCTCCCATCGCCTCTTGTACACACGTTCCGGGGGCTGGGCCAATGGACAAGGGTGGTCCTGATGAGAAGAATCCCAAGCCTCCCAGCCCAGGCTTGTGATGGTGATGGAGCCAGCTGGCCACCCTGCCCCATGGAGCCCCTGCGGTAGCCCCGGCCTACCGCTCCAAGCTGCATGATCCGGCCCTTGGTGACCACAGCACCCTGTCCAGCGTGACTCCCTGGGAGTCTGGGCGAGACCGGCCAGGCTGGGGGCTGCCTGTGATCTCGAGGAAATCTGAATGCAGGATCCGTGGAAGGCTCGCAAAGTCACCCTGAAATCATCACTGTCACCATCCAACTAGCCAGCCCTACTATCGAGTCAACTCTGGCTCATGGCAACCCCACGAGCTGTCATCAAAGCTACGAGACCCGGACGCACGCTTTGCTGGGGTGCTGGGGCAGCCACAGCACTGTGCAGACAGGACCCCCCACCCAGTGTGTGAAGTGGGGAGGTCTCATGACATAGCCCTGCACAGACAGGACTGTCCATCCTGTGTGTGAAGGGGGGGGTCTCATGACACAGCACTGTGCAGATAGGACCCCGCATCCTGTGGGTGAAGTCGGAGGGGGGGTCTCATGACACAGCCCTGCCCATACAGGAACCCCCCATCCTGTCTGTCAAGTGGTGCGGGGTCTCACGACACAGCACTGCACAGACAGAATCCCCTATTCTGTGTGTGGAATGGGGGGGCGTGTCTCACAACACAGCCCTGTACAGACCGGACCCCCCATCCTGTGTGTGAAGTGGGGGGTCTCACAATACTGCACTGCACAGACGGGACCCCCATCCTGTCTGTGAAGTAAGAGGGTCTCATGACAATTGTCAGGAGTGTGCTTAGCCCGCCCCCTTCTTCATCATTCGAGTGCTCTCAGCAGCCATGGGGACAGTCCGTGGAGACAGCCTGTCTCATGTGAAAGGCAGCCAAAGGCAGTCCTGGCCTCAGGAACATCTCTGTGGATGGACAAAGGACCCAGGGCCACTTTCTGCCTGTCCCTGGGAGGCCTGGCTGTGCCATGCACCAGGAGAGGAGGATTTGACTAAATGCCCAGTGTTTGCATGTCATTACTAAAAACACCCATTGCTGCTGAGTCGATTTGGACTCATAGGGACTCTGTCATCATTACACTACATTCATGTTATTCGGGTAATTTTTATACCTTAACACAGACACACATGTATAAGATACTAACAGAGGCCGCCCGAGTCCACGATTTCCTCTGAGGAGAACAGGCCTGGGGTCTCTGTGCTCACCCCGTGTCAGGAGCCACACAAGGCTGGGGGTTCTGTGGGCCTCTCACTTGATTCCAAGATGTGAAGCAGGCACGGTTATCGCTCCTACTTTACAGATGAGGAAAGATGAGGCGAGAGCTTGTTCAAGGTCAGACACCGAGTTTCTGAGTTGAAGGACTGGGATTTGAAGCTGACCTGTGACACTTATCCGAAGCGTCCCCTCTTCTGGGAACTCCTGTCCCTCGGGCCCTGCATGGATGCCCTCCTCTGCTGGTCTCCCTCCCTTGCTGTGCCATAAACCCCTGAGTCTAGACATCTGATCTCAGATGTGCACTCCTGGCACCCTGCACCATCCCTGAGAGGTGCTCGGACAAGTGCTTAAATGAAAATTAGAAAATGGATGGTCCTGCTCCCAAAGTGGCCCTTCATATGTACCCCACCTGTGTGTGGACACATCTGCGACTGTGACCAGAAAGCCAGATATGGAAATACTCCCAGCATGACAAGAAACGTAAAGTAAACACCACCACCCTGCGCTATGCCTCTTGCCAGATCTTCTCACACTCTGAGGCCCCGGCTGGCTCCTCTGCATCGTAATGTGTTGGCTTACTGGCTACATGTCGGAGAAGAGTCTAGTTAGTACCCACTGTTATGGACTGAATTCTGTCCCCCTCAAAAATACATGTTGTAAATCCTAACCCCTATACCTATACTGGAAGCCCTGGTGGTGCGGTGGTTGAAGTTCATGGCTGCTAACTGAAATGTCAGTGGCTGGACCCCCCAACCACTCCACAGGGGAAAGGTGTGTGGTTCGGTACAGATTTACACCTTTGGAAACCCTATGGGGCAGTTGTACTCTGTCCTAGACGGCCACTGTGACTCAGAATCGACTCAACGGCAATGGTTTTGATTTATACCCAAGGTGATGATCCCATTTGGGAAAGGGTTCTTTGTTATCTTAACGAGGCAGTATTATTAGAGTAGGATGTTGTTATGGATTGAATTGTGTCCCCTCAAAATGTGTGTCAACCTGACTAGGCCATGATTCCCAATATTGTGTGATCGTTCACCATTTTGTCACCGGGTATGATTTGTTGTAAACCCTACCTCTAGTAGTGAGGCAGGATTACAGGCAGTTATGTTAATGAGGCAGGACTCAATCTACAGGATTAGGTTGTATCTGGAGTCAAATCTCTTTTGAGATATAAAAGAGAAGTGAGCAGAGACAGAGGGGCCTCATGCCACCAAGAACGAAGAACCAGGAGGTAAGTGTGTCCTTTGGACCCGGGTCCCTGTGCTTAGAAGCTCAGAGACCAGGGGAAGACAGATGACAAGGACCTTTTCCCAGAGCTGACACAGAGAGAAAGCCTTCCCCTTGAGCTGGTGCCCTGAAATTTGGACTTCCAGCCTCCTGGACTGTGAGAGAATAAATTTCTCTTTGTTAAAGCCATCTACTTGTGGTACTTCTGTTACAGCAGCACTACATAGCCAAGACAGATGTGTCTTAAATCGATCTCTTCTGAGATATTAAAGGGCAGATTAAGCAAGCAGGCCAGTGGAGATGGGGGAAGACAAATGCTATGCCACATGAAGACCACCAAATAGGCAGTGAACAGAAGCTGAATTTGGACTCGTAGTCTCCTAAACTGTGAGAAAATAAATGTCTGTTTGTTAAAGCCACCCACTTGTATTTCTGTTACAGCAGCACTACATGACTAAGACACCCACCATATTTCACTCTCATTCGTCATTGCAAATGCAGGATTCAACCCCGACAGAGGCCCAAAGGACACGCAGGGATGGAGTCACCACAGACTCCCTGTCTGTGGTGCTCAGTTTTCTTGGATTGCTGGAGCCACACCATTGCAGTAAGACTCTGTGCCATTTTTGTGTTTTGAGGTCTCAGCAGACAGAGTCAAGACTGAATTAACACTCTGGTTATATTACCCATAGATTGTAGGTGTTCCACAGGGGAAAGGTAAACAGAAGGAACTGTCTGCACACAGCTCTTTATCGCATGTGGCAGCCTTCCCAGCGTACACGTCCTGATTATTTTGGATTCTAGTCCCCTTTGTCCTCTTCCGAAACATGTTAAGACGGGCTACCTTCTCCTTGGCCACCTGCCCCTCTTAAACAGCACACATCTGACAACAGCAGTGCGCAGATTCTGGCCGTGAGCCTCAGGACGTGTGTGTGCTGGTTCATGCCTCCTCACTGACTTGCCTTGGGACTTCGATCAAATGACTGAAGTCTTGTTCTGTCCAAGGGGACAGCTGCAGTTCCTCTAGGTTGCAGAGAACTCACGAGAACAGGTGTTTACAGACAGAAGTGCTTAGAAAGTGAATAGGACCTCTCTCTTACTGGGCTTGGAGATTTTTCATTATGTTTCCCAATGCCAGGTAGACACTGACTTAGAAAGTTCCACAGAACAGTATACCCATGGATTTATGCTTATTCTCCGTAGTAACCACATTTAATCACAGGTAGTCCCTGACTTACGATGGATTCGAGTTACGGTGAATTGTACTTACGACCGCCTTTTCTTTTTTGTATACCTGACTGTTAGTAATATGTACTACAACGCTGCAGTATATAATTTGCTGATGTTATCATTCTTAGATGTTCAAAGATTGGATTCATAAAGATACTGATAAGAAAAGGCCATTACAATGAAAACTAAAAAAAAAAAGAAGTATTTGACTTATGTCAGAACCGACTTCTGACAGAGTCCTTGAGCGGAACCCTGTTGTAAGTTGGGGTCTACCTGTACTTCTGTTGTAATCACTTGAGGTGCACCTCCAAATTGGGATATCACCAAAGATGTTTACTGGGACCCACAGCTCAGATTTCCAGGTTTTGGTTAATGGTGTAATGCTGTATCTTGTTGGAACTTTCTTGTATTGATGTGCAGTTTTAAAATGCAGTACTGTGTCTGTGAGGTGGCTCTATTTTTTATTGCCTGGATTATGTCCAGCTCTTCGACTTCCCATTTATAATCAGGCCATTCCATTCAGTTTATTGTGGGTTTAATCATCACTGGACTTCCAAATTCTCAGTGAATTATCCCAGAAGGTTTTGGAACGCTTCACTGTTTATGTCCAAAGGCAGCTGTGGGGAATGTTTAATCCCTGGATCCTTTTCGACCCTTGAAATATTTACTTCCTATTTTTTAGAACAACACAAAATCTGTCTCTAACTCTTCCGGGAAGTGTTATGGATTGAACTGTGTCCCCCAAAATGTATACTGAAGTCCTAGCCCCTAGCACCTACGAGCGTCACCTGTTTGGAAATAGGGCCTTTGGAGATGTTATCTTTAACAGAGGTCATACTGGAGTGGGGTGCACCCTATCCAGTCTGAGTGGCGTCCTGTAAACGAGGAGGAGAGACAGAGGAAGAAGGACGGTCACGAGGATGGAGACAGAGATGGAAGTGACACTGCCACAGCCTTCCCGGAATCCTGGGGTTTCCAGAAACCAAGAAGACAAAACAGGATCTTCCCCTACAGCTTTCGAGAGAGCACGGCCATACTGACACCCTGAATTTGGACTCCTGTCCTCCGGAACTTTGAGATGGTAAATTTCTGCTGTTTTAAGCCCCCCAATTTGTGGTATTTTGACATGACAGTGCTAGGAGGCTAAGACAGGGATATTCAGAGATAAAGCCATGAAATAAGCTTCAACTTCCGCACATTCTTCTTGCTTACCGAAATTCCACCTGACCAAGCACAGGTTCAATGTTCCATAGGTAGCTGCCAAGGCTGGCTTTCAGGATTGACTTGAATACTAGGTCTGCTATTTTACTTCTTAATCACTTGTAGGTTATCTACACATGATTTTTACAGTTTTCAGGTACCTTCTGCTATTTGAGATCTCATTCAGTTAATGTTATAATCTTTGCTTGGTGTCGTCTGGGTCTCATGAAACACTGTGGATCTAAGAGTCAGGCTGGTTGGCATCCAGGTGCCCGGAAGCAAGTTGGCTGCATCTCCTAAATAGACACCCTGGCCCACTCTGGCTTCTAGATGTTTCCCCAGGGTGGGTTTGTAACAGACCGACCTCAAGGGGAGCTGGGACTGTTTGCGTGGCCGTGACTGAGCTTATTACACTAAGGCATAGCGATGTAAATGGAAACCAGGGGAAGCCATTGGAGACCATATGTGCCGTGTTTGAAAGCAGACTGTTAAAACTCATCTTTGAAAGATCAGCTCTGGAAAGGAAAATAGAAGAAAGAGAAACAAAACGCTTGGGGAGTGGCTCACACTGTGCCTAACAGGTGCTCGCTGAAAGATAACAAAATTGAGTTCGTTGGCACTAGTTTGTTTAATGGCACTATTTTTGTGTTCATCGGCACGCCTAATTCCTTTCTAACCTTTGCCTCCTGTCCCCTCGGGGTCTCAGAATATCCCATGAGTGTCTGTGTCTGGTTTCTAAAGCAGCCACAGATGCTCATTAGTGACAAACTAGAAAGTTGTCAGATTTGAATAAAAAAGTGGGTTCCTAAGTTTTATCCTCATTGTAACTCTTCTGGTCTGCCAGGCAGTCTGGAGAGATGAGGTGAAGGACACATTTGCCTTGAAATTCCTGGTCTTTCCTATAGTCAATGCAGGCACATACTGTTAGCATCTTTTCTAAAAGAAATTATTTTTCTTTCTTTCTTTCTTTTTTTTTTGTTGTTGGGAATATACACAGCAAAACATACACCAATTCAACGATTGCTACGTGCAGAGCTCAACGACACTGATTACATTCTTGGAGTTGTGCAACCATTCTCACCTTCCTTTTCTGAGTTGTTCCTCCCCCATTTTATCAACTCACTGCCCCTAAGGTTCCTATCTAATCTTTCCAGTTGCTGTTGTCACTTTGATTTCATGTAGATAGGTCTTTAAAGAGCACAATGCCCAAGTTTAGTTAAATTAAACTATTACTTGGTTTAAAGAAGACTTTAGGGGATGTTTTTGGTTTACAGTTAAAAGATTATCTGAGGGCAATAGTTTTAGGGGTTCATCCAGCCTCCATGGCTCCAGAAAGTCTGGAGTCCATGAGAATTTGAAATTCTGTTCTGCATTTTTTCTCTTTTGGTCAGGATTCTTCTATAGAATCTTTGACCAAAATGTTCAGTAATGGTAGCTGGGCACCATCCAGTTCTTCTGGAAGATCAATACAGTAGAATTTTTTACCAGAAGAGGCATCTACTCAACTCATGTCAAAGAAAACAAACCAACACACACTGCCATGTCCAGTCCTACGACACCTATCCACACGTACTTGCTTTCTGCTGTCTGCTGACCCCTGTTTGGCCACCCCAGGGGCCTGTCTGCAGAGGAGCTGAGCCTGGAGGATAACACGTTCTGGTGAGCTTTGGTTGTGCAGAATGTGCTCCTTCCCAGAATTTACCTGTTGATTTTTTATAGTTTTCTAGGGCCTTCTGCCACACGTGAGTTAATCCACGCTTACAGGGTGCAATGTGTGGGAGGCTGGAAGGCGTATTTACAGGTGTTACAGTGCAGGAAAAACATAAAATGGAGCAGCAACTTTTCCAGGTATTGTTTTTGTTAGGTCCCACTGGGTCAGTTCTGACTCACAGTGAACCTATGTACAACAGAACAAAACATGGCCTGGTCCTGCATCATCCTCACAACCACTGATATGTCTGAGCCCATTAAGCCACTGTGTCAATGCATCTCACTGAGGCTCTTCCTCTTTTTCTCTGATCCTCTACTTTACCGAGCATGACATCTTTCTCCAGGGACTGGTCCCTCCCGTAACATGGCCAAAGTACGTGAGATGTAGTTGCATTTTCCTTGCCTCTAAGCAGCGTTCTGGCTGCACTTCTTCCGAGACAGATTTGTTTGTTCTCCTGGCACTCCACGGTATATTCAGTATTTTTCGCCAACACCAGAATTCAAAGGCGTCAACTCTTCTTTGGTCTTCCTTATTCATTGTCCAGCTTTCGTATGCGTACAAGGCTATTGAAAACACCATGATTTGGGTCAGGCGCACCTTAGTCCTCAAGGTGACATCTTTGCATTTCAATACTTTAAAGTGGTCTTTTGCAGCCAATTTGCCCAAAGCAATGTGTCTTCTGATTTCTTGACTGCTGCTTCCATGGGTGTTGATCGTGGATCCAAGTAAAATGAAATCCTTGACAACTTCAGTCTTTTCTCTGTTTATCATGATGTGGCTTATGTAATCCGTACTGAAGGCTGTGGTCTTTGGCCTTCATCAGTAAGTGCTTCAAGTTGTCTTCAGTCACGTTTCCCCAGTTAAATGTGCTTACCATTGTGGATTCTAGTCCAGTTCTCTCACCTTTCTCTTCCTCTGTTTGTTGAAATTCTGGGGAGCGGGTAAGCCAGCAGAACAGAAGAAGCCAAGTTGGTTTGCTTCCAAAAGAGCATGAAGCAGCTCCAGGAAGAGGGAATAAATCCAGAAATCCGAAGACAGGAGGAGCGGGGTGAGGCCAATCAGAATACTTTTGGAGGAAGAGATGAAGAACGAAGAAAGGTGGGCAGCTGCCTTCAGGTGTGAGATGGTGGGGAGACAAGACAGACAGGTAGATGGGGGAGCGGGAGGAAGAGAGAGCCGGGCTTGTTTCTCTGTGTGTTGAGTGGTGAGATTTTTACCCTTGTCAGATGTTAGAAGTCTTGGAGTCCAGTTGATGTTTATTTTGAATATGACAGCGTTTGGCGGGTTGGCAGCTAGAAGAGTCTGCATTATTTGGGTTGCACACATATTTATTGTACAGTGTAATACATGCAGTAATAGAAATGTGCACAAATATATTGGTGGCTCTAAAAGACTGCTGCCCTCAGATTCGGGGAGGATGGGGAAACCACAGAAAAGATTTCTGGGTGGCTCTCGAAGTATATGTTGTGTGCTGGTGCGGGGCAGGTGGGAGGGAGGGTCTTCTAGGCACAAGAATCATCTCACGTAAAGTCATAGACACTGAGAAGCATGGTAGAGTCAAGGGCATGCCTGGGGAAGGACGGGCCAGCGCTAAAGGGGAGCAGGGCAGGGGCGAAGGGTTTGTGGGCACCCAGTGGACAGCACGGCGTGGGCAGGGGGCCACTGAAGGTGTGGCAGGAGGGACACACGGTCCTGGTCTTTGGGACCATTGTTCTGGTGACTGTGTGGTGGTGAACAAGAGCAGATGGGTCTGGGCCAAGGGGTGAGGGAGACAGGGGTGGAGGGGGAGTGGGTGTGTTCTGTGATGGGGGCCTAGGAGAGCCACCTCCCCAGGCCAGACTATAGCTTCCTCTCTGTGCGATGAAAGATTCTCCAGGACTAACACTCCGTGACTGGAGGGTTGTCAAATCCAGGAATTTCAACAAACGGAGGAAGAGAAAGGTGAGAGAACAGGGCTACAGTCCGAAGTGGTAAGCACGTTTACCTTCGCCGCCACTTAACAATTCTGTCCTCTCATTTGCCTGGCTGGACTGCCTTGCAATGGATTGAACTGTGTCCCCCAGGAGATACAGTGAAGTCCCAAACCCTGGTCAGGGTCTTTGCAGATGTAATTAGTTAACACGAGATCAGACTGGAGTATGGTGGGTCCTAATCCTACATGACCAGTGTCCTTACAAAGAGAGGAGACACAGAGAGTCAGACAGAGGGAAGACAGCCATGTGAAGACGGATGCAGACACTGGAGTGACGGTGCCACAAAGCAAGGAATGCCTGGGGCTACCAGAGCTGAAAGAGACAAGGAGGATCTTCTGCTAGAGCCTTCAGAGGGAGCCCGGCCCTGCCGATGCCCTGAATTCAGACTTCTGGCCTCTAGAGCTGTGAGAGAATAAATATCTGTTCCTATAAGCCGCCACTTCATGGTACTGTTAAGGCATCCTGAGGAGATGAAAACATTTCCCTGTGGGGCTGTGAGCTTCAGAAGGTCAGTGGCAGCGTATCCACCTTTGTGTACCTTGCACCTGCTATAGGCATTTGGCCAATGTTTACTGGACAAATGAACACATGGAGTAAGTGGAAGGCCGGACATGGAAATTCAGAACTCTTTTGAGGGAAGACATGTTATCTTCCGGGAGGAAGATACCAGCCTTGGACTCAGAAGACCCAACTTTGTCTCTGCTATTATTCAAGGTAGAGCCTTGGGCAAGTCATATGGGAGCATGTCAGTTTTCTCATCTGTAAAATCAGGAGATGAATTAAATAACTCTTTGTCATTTCTTTGAGCTGTAAACTTCATATGGACATGTGCTTGGAGGGGCAACCAATGGGCAGGTCGCTGCTCCCTGGGGTCTCCCTAGAGTTAAAAATATTGATGTATTTATACAGCTGTCTGCGTTTTCCACTCAACTAAGAGCTCCTGGAGGGCACTTTCTTTTTTTTAACCCCATTCATAATTTCACCACTACCCAGGTGTCAGTGTGTCATACTGTGGTGGCTTGTATGTTGCTGTGATGCTGGAAGCTATGTCACTTGTAACTCAGACACCAGCAGAGTCACCCATGGTGGACAGGTTTCAGCAGAGCTTCTGGACTAAGACAGATGAGAAAGAAAGAAAAGCCTGGCCATCTATTTCCAAAAATCAGCCAATGAAAACCTTATGGATCACAACAGAACGCTGTCTGATATCCAAAGACTGGACATTTCATCCTGTTGTACCTGGGGTCACCACGAGTTGAAGCTGACTCGAGGGCAGCTAACAAAACCACCATAATTTCTAGCTTATTGCGTCACTTATTGGCAATAACTTCGACTTGAATGGATCAGCTGGGAATTCCAATTGCTTCCCAGTGTGATGGCAGCTGGTTGAGGAGGCCCGGGGCAGTGGTGGGACAGTTGGGATGTCAGGGAGGGTTTTCAGGCCTGTGGGATGGCCGCGGAATGCAGCGCTGGGGGGACATTTTGAAGAATCAACTGTACCCTTCCCAGGACTCAACGTCAGGAGCAGAAGACCCCAAGAAAGAGAGGACGGTGGGAGGAGGGGCAAGGGATGATGGTGATGACAATTTACCGTTTTCCCAGCAAACATCGGGTCCACCCCTTCATGAGTGCAGCTGTGGCCCAGAGTTCAAGCACTTATGGCTCTTCAGCAGGTTAAGCATGAAGAGATCTTGACTCACGTGAATGTACCACAACCATGCTGTAAACCTATGTGAGGGACCGGTGTTTGAGAGAGGCCTTCTCAGAGAGACTGGCTGCCCAAATGGCAAAGGGACCCCGACTTAGATTTAGTTCTGGGTTTTTCTGGGGGACCCAGAGCAAAGCTCACAGCAATCAGAAAAGGAAAGAGCCTCAGGCATCGAATCCAGCTGCCTCCGTAGATCAAGATGAATTGATTCAAAGTGATTTTCAACCTTACAGCCAAAGAATTTCAGCAATTAAATCCAGTAGCCTCACTGCATAAAGGGTTGGGTAATTAATAATTCTGACTATAATTTCTCCTTATATTAAGCCTAGCTTATGTTGTAATGTACACCTGCAGGGTTGTAATGTACACCTGCAGGGATGAACCATAACTCCCTGAAAGCTTTAGGTAATTCATTCAGATAACATCTGAAGGGCAATCTTTGGGCCAGAGATGGACCATATTTCATGCTTATATGGGTTCCACTGGGCTGATGATTACCTACCCTTTAATGGATAAGCCCATCTTTCTCTCTTTAACAAAATAATAAAACAATATTTTGAGTTAGAAAACTATGATCTTGATGTTGTTGTTAGGTGCTGGTGAGTTGTTTCCAACTCATAGTGACCCTATGTACCCCAGAACAAAACACTGCCTGCTCCTGCGTCATCCTCATAATCCTTGCTATGTTTGAGCCCAAACAATAAATGGACAGTTATTTTAACAGAATAATAAAAACAATAGTTTGGGTTAGCTATGATCTTAGTAATGTTGAATTCTAAGACAAAAAATCAATTACTTAGAACATTATTTCCATCCTCTAGAGCCAAAGGGAGAACAAACACACCCCTAAGTAGTCAGATTCACCCAACTTATTGTGACAAGTCTTCTCCTACCAAACGCAATGACATTTGAAAGGAAACACTGACCGTATGGCAAAGTTCGTAAGTTGATACCAGAGATGAGTCTGAATTGTTTGTTCTTAACATGTGCATTTGAATGAATAAGTATGTCCAGTATCTCCATTTTCCCTTTCTGATTCCAAGTTACATGGCCATAGGAGGCCAAATGGGGTAAGTATGTGTAATAAAAAAAAAAAAAAAGTGTGTAATAAGCCCTTATAAATCTGAATGCTACTAGCGGTTACTTAAGGCCTGGTGAAGTCAACCTGTGCATTATCTAAGAGTGAAATGATCCTGAAGCTGAGTCCCAACAACCACGCTCATGTGAGAGGCGAAAAGTGGTCCAGAACGCGTCTTAAAAAGACAGAGGGGCTAAAATGTCACGAAGCATTGTACAGCGATTGGCTAATTAAAAGTACAAAAACATCTAGAAAGCAATAAAAGAATTGATCTCAAGATCTTCCTCCAGGACAGGAATGTCTTTAAGTGAGAACCCAAGCCCTTGCTAGATGTTCTGGAGCTGCTAATACGGTCTGATATTCCTTAAGATGGCAGCTTTATACAACTGCCTTCTTCTCGGGTTTTTCTAAATCTTGGTACTTTTTGTCCAACTTCTCTACAGTATGAAAGTTCTGTATAGAATTCAATGAAAGCAAACAAGTGGAGGTTTTACACAATCCATTAACTCTACCAACAGTAAAGTATCAAGGAATTTTCTGCAGGTTAAAAGGAGAAGAATCATATACACCCTCAGCCCAAGTTAGAGTAAAAGAGAATCAAGCTGTGAGCTAAAGGTAGTTCGTTTTTCAAGTCTAACAGGCCACATGAAGGAGCTTCTCTTATCAGAAATGCCAGCGGAGCTACAGGGAGTTTCCCTCAGAAAGCCTTTCAATCCCTAGTTAAGACTTAGAAGAGCCAAACATGGATGGCCTACCTTGTTAAAAAGATGAGAAACAAAGGAACCATGACCGCTCAGCTCTGATTATCGTCTTTAAACAGCATACTGACGTCTGACATTGTCCCAGACTGAGCTACAGGCCCTTCTGAAATGGAACTTACGGACCTTAAAGCATCTGCTGTAAGGTGGAAGGCTGTGTGCCTCACTGTTTGAATTGCTCCCCCCTCATCAGTCTTTCTTGTGGCCTGGCACCACCCAGGCCTCCTCTGACCAAGTCCTCTCAGCTCTATCGCGCTGAGCAGAAGCACTCGCTGATAAAGGTAAATTGTTTGCTTGGATCCAGATGTGTTACTGAAAAGTCTACAAAGTGGGATTTTTTACGTGCCCAGTTACATTGGGGGAGAGTTGCTGTTTAAAGCAACTGTGGGAAATCTTCCTGTAAAGTAAAGGGTAATTTTGAAAATGAATTACTACCTCAGTGATATTCACGCAACTCTTCCCTGAGCGTATGTTGAGATGAAATTTCTTCATTTAAGAGGGATTAAATGAAAAGAGCATTTCCGTTGCTCTGTCCTTAGTGTCTAAAGTTCCAAAAGTCAGGGGAGCAAAACAGGTAGAGAAAACTGCCACCATTTTCTGTAGGAACAGTGACTTTCAGAAACCAGCAACACTAGCAGCTCCTGCGTCTCTTATACGGCGTGACTAGACCCCGTGTCCTTGATGTGCTGACAATGCACAGCAGGTGTTTCTACCCTGGTGAGGAACCCTTTGTACTCAGTGACCTCTGTGAAAAAACGTAGCGGAGCAGGGGCTAGGTCAGAGCCAGAAGAACCAACAAACCAGTCTTAGAAGAAATACAACTGAAGGCTCCTTAGAAGTGAGGATGGTGAGACTTCAGCTTGCTTACTGTATACATGTCATCAGGAAAGAGCAATTGCTCGAAAAGGACATCGTGTTTGGTAGAGCAGAGGGTCAGTGAAAATGAGGGAAACCTTCTATGCAATGGGTTGACACAAAAGCCACAACAAAAACAAATAAAAAAACCCAAAATTGTCCTTTTTTCCAGTGATCGTGAAGATGGCACAGGACTGGGCACCGATTGGTTCTGCTGTGCGTAAGGTGTCCATGAGTGGGAGCTGACAACAACAACGACAGGGGTGGTGCCTTCCGAGGCCTCCACTTGGGGCGCGGGGGCTCCCGGGGGCTCATACCTAGCCGGTTGCTGGGGTTCCGCTTGAAGAGCGCTCTCAGCAGACTCTGGGCTTCCATGCTGAGGAACTGGGGCATCCCTAGCTTGGCTCTGGAAGACAGAATCAGATTCAGAATGAGAAGGACGAGCAATAACGCGAGCAGAGTTTTTCTTTAGTACTTTGAGTCTCCTAGGTCAGCATTCACGTAGGACACCCAAGCCAACAAATCCCTGTCTTTATTCCCCAGACCGGCAGGGCTAACACGTTTGGACTTAGGACCCTTTATACTCTTAAAAATTACTGAGGACACCAAAGAACTTTTGTTGATGTGGGTCGTATCTATTAGTAGTTACTGCATTACAAATTAAAGCTGAGAATTTAAAAAATATTTATTCAATAATTCACTTAACAATCACAATAACCCCACGGATGTTATATAAATAGCATTTTTAATGGAAACTACTATATTTTCAAAAGCAAAGAAAAACATTTGGTGAGAGGCGTGGCATTCATGGTTTGACATTTTGGAAAGTCTCTTCCTGACTTAATGGGGCTCTGTGCTCCGTGCTCCCGGCATGTTGTTCTGGGTGACTTCTATGAAGAGAAGATGGAAAAGGAGGGTGTTGCAACCCCTGGAGGGTCTCAGGGCCCTGCAGTGTCCCCCAGACCATACTCTGAGAACTCCCGTCCCAGGGGCTGGGGCAGCCCTGCTAGATGCGTGTCCCTCAGGACAGAACACCCACCCTGGTGAGGGGCTGGCTGCGGGGGGCTTTTCTAGCTTTAGGAAAGGAACTTTCTTATTCTCCCTCAGGATTGGCATGAACACAGGTAATCAGTACAAACTGAATGGACTGCGGGGTGAGTCCTGGTGGGAAACACTTTCAATTTAAAGTGTCAAGGTGGGTGGAGGGCCCTGGTCCCGATTCCCAGGTGAGGCACGAGGCCATGGCAGCACCCAGGAAGTACAGCCACGGCTGGGTCTGGCCTGCTCACTCAGCGTCACAGCACCCTGCCAGCAGTGGGCTGAAGGGAAAACTACGCAGGGCTCACTGTGTCTCCAAACCGGGGAAAAACCTCTTTGTCTCAAAATGGTTACTTCTGTGAACTTCCTTCATGGGGTTATTTATACTTGTGCTGCTCTGGTTGGGGAGGGTGCTCAGATCCCCTCCTCTGTAAGCTAGAGGGCCTGCTCCGGACACAGGAAAATGCTGCCTAAATATGAGGACAACACCCAACCTGACAAAAGGCTCCCCGTGGGGTTCTTCCACCCAACGCTCTCCTCCCCTTTACATACGACCTAATTGACAGAAACTTCACTCACTGCTTTTTAGGTGCCTCTCAATCTTGTGGAGAGCTGGTGGGGCAGTGGTTAAGAGCCCAGCTGCTAACCAAAAAGTCAGCAGTTTGAATCCACCAGCTGCTCCTTGGAAGCCCTATGGGACAGTTCTACTCTGTCCCACAGGGTTGCTGTGAACCCGAATCGACTTGACGCCAACGGGTTTGGTTTTTGATTTCAGTCTTACTGAAATCACCTCTCACACGTGAGACAGCTGGTGCAGCGGTTTCTCCTTCAGGAGGCGGTGACCCTGCTCCCGTGTGGGGTAGGCGTGGAGTCACCTGTGTCCCTGGAATGCCCCCATCCCTGTCCCAGCTCCATCTGCCTCCATCTTCGCTGACCTTGACCTGTGGAGGTGCCTGCTCACATCTAAGGCTGCACACCAGGCTCACACCAGCTCAGGCTTCTCTCTGCTGCCACAGAGAAACCCACTTGATCTGTCAATGATCCTTGTGAGAATTAAGCAGAAAACTATGTTTTATTCAGTCCCTCTTGCAAAAGTGTGGTCATTCCTACATGCCAGGCAGGAGCATGCAGGTTGCCTACTGGGCCCCTAAATCCTCTGCCTTTTAGAATTTGTAGTTCATTCTGGAAGGCCAACAAGCACCCGACCTGAAAATTCTCCCCCTGGGCGATGCAGACAATTTTTACTGATGGCACGCGTTACCCATGGTGCAAAAGTCCATCACAACCACTCAGTGGTGTCATCCTGGCCAGTGACGGGTCCCATTCACGGCTGGCCATTAGCTTTACCCACTGTGATTAAAACTCCAAGAATGCTACGCTCACGATTGCGATGGCCTACGTAGTGACTCCATCCTTAGGAGTCTGAATGCCAATATCAGGGGCTCTAGCAAGTATTGGGGTGGGGCCAAAGGGTAGGCTACTCACTTGAGGATGAGCGCCATGGTTTCCTTCCGGTCCTTCCCCTGGAACGGCAGAGAGCCCGTCAGCATCTCGAACTGCAGAGCAACACAGGACACGGAGAGGTGAGGATTCAGCAGACATGCTTAACACGGAGGCCCTGGACGACTGATGCTCATTTACTCACTTAACAAAACTGGCCAAGTGCAGGTGCTGGCCTATGTGCTTGGAATAAGTCAGTGGACAAAACTGCCTTTGTGGACTCGCATTAAGTAGGTGAGACAGGTAAGCAAGGAACACAATAAATAACTATATAGTAGGTTAGAGGTGACACGTGCTACGGAGAAGGGGAACAGAGCAGGGTAACGGGGGCTGGGGGCACACTTTGAGGGGATCATCTTGTATGTAGTAGGGACGCCTTCCTTCCTCAGCAGGTGCTGGGAGAGAGGATGAGCCCCACCTGGGTGGCAGGAACCCCAATCATCTGATAAAAACAGATAACGGTGCCAGTAATCTTTCCAACACAGGTGGCCACACACCAAAAATAACCACTGGGCATTTGCCAAGTTGGAGCTTGTAATAAAAGGAGAGTTGGGGGGCAGCTTTTTCCAAGCATCACATTGCTTTATCTCATCAACGTCCCTCAGCACTGACAGCTTTTGATGTGTAGGGTCTGGAAGCAGAGGCCAGACAACTGCACGGTCTTGTCAGGACAAAGGGCATATCCGGCCACTTCCAATGAAAGACCTAGGGTAGCAGCAGCAACAGTGGCCTTTAAAAACCAACCAACAAAGGAAAAAGACCCCAAATCGAAATGAAATGTGCTAAAGCATTGTTCTCTTCGATGTCTTTTATGTCAGCTGAGATCACTGTGATGGTCTAGAAGAATAGTGAAAATACAGTGGACTGCCAGAGAATGGACAAATCTGTCTTGGAGGAAGTGCAGCCAGAATGCACCTTAGAATCCAGGATGTCAAGACTACATCTCACAGACCTTGGACATGTTATCAGGAGGGATCAGTCCCTGGAGAAGGGCATCATGCTTGGTAAAGTAGAAGGTCAGCGCAACATAGGAAGACCGTCGACGAGATGGACTGACACAGTGGCTGCAACAATGGGCTCAAACATAGCAATGACTGTGAGGATGGCGCAGGACCGGGCAGTGTTTTGTTCTGCTATACATACGGTCTCTATGAGTTGGAACTGACTCGATGGCACATAACAGCAACAACAATATTTGTTATTTCCTTCTAGTACTTTCTTCGAGCTTTTTTTCTTAAACACATAAGGTTTTGCACACTAACTTTTCTCCGAATCCCATAAAAACTTCCAATGTTCATTATAATATTTTCGTAATATCACTTTATGTGTGGATGTGCCAAAACAGAACAACTGATGGACACTTAGGATGTTTCCAAATGTTTGCCATTGTGAAGAATACTAAAATGTACATAAAGGTTTTCCTAAGATTTGGAGTTATCCTTACAATAGACTACCAGGAGGGAAATTACAAAATTAAATGAATGTATTTAAGGCTTTATTAAGGTGTCCTGCTGGCGCAAAAGTGAAGTCCTGGGCTGTTATAACTGAAAGGTTGGTGGTTCGAACCCACCAGTGGCTCCTCAGGAGAAAAGACTTGGTCATCTGCTCCTATAAAAATGACAGCCTGGAAAACGACACGGGGCACTTCTACATGTAACACGGGGTTGCAGTGAGTCAGAAGCGACTCAGTGGCGCACAAGGACAACAAGGCTTTGTTAATACTGTACTGCCGGCCTATTTCCTGAAAGTAAAATTTCAAAAGAAATTTGAAAATTTCCACCACTTTAGGTACTTAGAGCCTGTCCTGTGCAGAGCTTAAATGAAGACACTGGGAACGGACAGCCCACAGACTGTACATAAATCATAAATACCAAGAGCACCAGAGGCCAGGAGAGAATTAAAAGGTAAACAGAATCTACTCGAAAGGCCAGAATGCTCTGAGAGGCAGATGAGCTCTGATGGAACAGGACAAAGGCTTACGATCTGATCCCACAAATTAACGTATCTCTTAAAATACAACCGAAGCAGCACGGAAAACCCCCTCCCTATTTTGTTTCTGCCCGTCTTCCCCTCTCCTTCCATCTTTCTTTCCTGAAGGTATTAGCAGCAGTCATAAAATCTCATTTCCAAAGAAAAGCAGAGAAAAGATGAGACGGCCATGTGAGGTGACTGGCACAGAAGTGGTGCCCACCTGACGTCTGTGCGTCATCCAGCTGTTTACTATCCATACAGAAACGTATTGCATACGCTTGTTCAGTGATTTTTCTTTTTAGCTTTTAATCATAAGTCTCCAAGAATCGAGGCCCATCTCCTTTGTCTTTCTCTCTCTCCCTCCCTCTTTCTTTGTCCACACGTACTTTACTATACAACCAGGTCACTGTGGGAGGGCCCTAACCATTTATTAACCTGTATAATGCTGAACAAGGAGCCCTGGTGTCTCAAGGGTTAAAGACTCCACTGCCGACTGAAAAGTCAGCAATTTAAACCCACCCAGTAGCTCTGAGGGAACAAGACCTGGTGATCTGCTCCTGTAAAGACTGGAGCCCTGGTGGCACAATGGTTAAGAGTTATAGCTGCTAACCAAAAAGGTCGGCAGCTGCTCCTTGAAAACCCTATGAGGCAGTTCTACTCTGTCCTCTAGGGTTGCCTAGGAAACCCATGGGGCAGTTCTACTCAGTCACATGGGGTTGTCATGAGTAGAAATTAATTTGACGACACCTAACAACAACAACATAACATTCCACACAACGGCAGACCTGGGTGTTCAATAAATGCTTCCTGATGATGGAGAAGGTGATGATGACTATGCTATTATTTTTTCCGCCTACCAGGTCTCAGTTTTTGGCTTCATTTCCAGCCCCCAGGTATCCCAGGTGGAGAAAAGAGATGGCCTCAGTGTTACTGTCCTGGAATAGAGCCTCCAGGCATTCTCCAGTATTCCAGCAGCAAACTAAATCAGCGTTATTACGAGCTTCCCCGGGACGGTGCAGACAGTGAGACCTCTGCCCGAGTGCTGAACAACACCAAGGCCCACAGAGGTCTCCAGGGCGAAGTGCAAGCAGCTGCTGTCCATCCTGGGCCCCACACTTGCGCGCCACCAGCCCGGTGGGCCTGACACTCGATTCATTCACCAGCCACCCATGGAATGTGTAGAGGGGCCCACGAGATGCTGTCTGAAGCCTCACAGGGTCACTATGCTTCCTGGAAGATAAACGACCTCACACATCTAAAGCTGTGGTTCTCAATGGGGGTGACTTTGCCCCCTGCCCCGAGGAAACGTCCGGAGGCATTTTTGTTTGTCATGACTGGCAGTGGCAGGGTGGTGCCGGTGCTTCTGGTGTCCGGTGGGGGGAGGCCAAGCGTGCTGCTAAACTTCCGTAATGCACGGGACACCCCCGCACCCTCACAACAAAGAATGCCAGTAGTGCTGAGCTAAGAAACCTGTCTAAAGGGACGTTTAATGAACTTATAAAGGATGGGACCAGAGGCTTAGCACAAAGCAAGGAGCTCCAAATGGGGCTGTGGGGCAGGGAAAGGAGAAGAGTCTCGGAAAGGCAGCCCAATTCAAGTTTACCTGGCTGATCAAGACCCTCAAAAGGAAACAGGCAGGTTAATATTTTAACCAGAGAACAGACAAGCACAGCGCTCCTACAGCGTGGCTGGTTTATGTGTGGGAGCACCAGCTCCGCGGGGTGGCGTGGGGCCGATCCCTGCAGTGCTGACCTTCGTGTGCTCGTGTATGTGTGCAGGTGGTCTGAGTGTACAGGCCACAAACACACTGTTTACTCGCCACGTACTTGGGCCGCCCTGCTCCAAGTGCTGTGGATGCCAAAACTGACGGAATTCTTAGTCTGCTGGGGGCAGGGGGGGAAGCTAGTGCACCTGGGCCAGGGACGGAGCAGCTTCACCAGCCCCTGAGGGGGGACGGAGCCTGGGCCGGAGCCTTGGTGTCTGCTGCAGCTTCACCAGCCCCTGAGGGGGGACGGAGCCCGGGGCAGAGCCTTGGTGTCTGCTGCAGCTTCACCAGCCCCTGAGGGGGGCCGGAGCCCGGGGCAGAGCCTTGGTGTCTGCTGCAGCTTCACCAGCCCCTGAGGGGGGACGGAGCCCGGGGCAGAGCCTTGGTGTCTGCTGCAGCTTCACCAGCCCCTGAGGGGGGCCGGAGCCCGGGCCGGAGCCTTGGTGTCTGCTGCAGGTTCACCAGCCCCTGAGGGCGGACGGAGCCTGGGCCGGAGCCTTGGTGTCTGCTGCAGGTTCACCAGCCCCTGAGGGCGGACGGAGCCTGGGCCGGAGCCTTGGTGTCTGCTGCAGGTTCACCAGCCCCTGAGGGGGGCCGGAGCCCGGGCCGGAGCCTTGGTGTCTGCTGCAGGTTCACCAGCCCCTGAGGGCGGACGGAGCCTGGGCCGGAGCCTTGGCGTCTGCTGCAGGTTCACCAGCCCCTGAGGGCGGACGGAGCCTGGGCCGGAGCCTTGGTGTCTGCTGCAGCTTCACCAGCCCCTGAGGGGGGACGGAGCCTGGGGCAGAGCCTTGGCGTCTGCTGCAGCTTCACCAGCCCCTGAGGGGGGACGGAGCCTGGGGCAGAGCCTTGGCGTCTGCTGCAGCTTCACCAGCCCCTGAGGGCGGACGGAGCCTGGGGCAGAGCCTTGGCGTCTGCTGCAGCTTCACCAGCCCCTGAGGGGGGACGGAGCCTGGGGCAGAGCCTTGGTGTCTGCTGCAGGTTCACCAGCCCCTGAGGGGGGCCGGAGCCCGGGGCAGAGCCTTGGCGTCTGCTGCAGGTTCACCAGCCCCTGAGGGGGGACGGAGCCTGGGGCAGAGCCTTGGTGTCTGCTGCAGCTTCACCAGCCCCTGCGCGGGGCCGGAGCCCGGGGCAGAGCCTTGGCGTCTGCTGCAGCTTCACCAGCCCCTGAGGGGGGACGGAGCCTGGGGCAGAGCCTTGGTGTCTGCTGCAGCTTCACCAGCCCCTGAGGGGGGACGGAGCCCGGGGCAGAGCCTTGGCGTCTGCTGCAGCTTCACCAGCCCCTGCGCGGGGCCGGAGCCCGGGGCAGACCGGGGCTAGGAGCTGTCAGTGTTTGCAGCAGCTGCATCAGTACAACTTACCTAGGCATTCGCGATGTGACCATTGACACATATTCCGTGCCAGTGGTTAAGACACAGAAGAATCTAAGGGGGATCTCACGTAACCAGAGTGTTCAAAAGACGTCCAAAGAAAGCAATGCAAATATCCTCCCGAACACTGACTTCCAGACTCAGCTGGGGGTGTGCTGTAATTCGCCTGAGCTGCAGTGTAAACGGCTGCTGGTGGAAGTAACGTGGGACATTCAGTGCTATTCAAGGCCAGTGATCTCCACCACCAAGTGGACATTCCTCTGAGCTCCCGGAGGCACCTGTGGACCATCAGCGGATAAGGGCGTGCCTTCCTCAGTGAGGAGACTCAGGAGGGATGGCTCGGGGCTGCTTCCTGGGAGCGCTATCTTCGTAGTTCTAAGTCTTCTCTCACAAAGCCATTCAGGTGTCTTAGCACAGAGTTCTCAGCTGATTTCCACAGGAGACTTGGCTGGAGACAGGATTCACAGTGTTCCCTTGGGCCATCTCTTTATTGCAAAAGGGAATTCAGAAGTGGCTTCTGATGGTGCCAGAGGCAGTACTGAAGATGTGTGGTCACAACAGTCAGTGGTCTGCCTGACAGCTGGTCGTCACTGGGGGGCCAGAAGAATTGGGGGAAGGCCTGAAGATGGCCACCGTGAGAATGTGCCTGGGCTTTTCAAGAACAACTGCATCACCTGAAAGCAGCCACTTCCACTCTTCGAGCCTTAGTTTCATTTCTGCAAACGGGGATAGCATCTTTCTGCTTAATTTACAGACTGATGGTTACTTTTATAGGTCCACTTGGCTAAGTGTGATTAAGTCAGCTGGCCTCAAGTAAAGCAGATCGTACTCCATTATGTGAAGCTGAAGGCCTTAAGAGCAGAAAGGGAATTTCCCAGGGTGTGTTCTGCCCACAGAGTATAAACAGATATTTTGCCAACACGCCTCCACTTTTCACTCCTCCCGCCGTGTGACCTGTGGACAGCCCTGAAATGCTGAGGCCCTGTGATCTTCTGAATGTCGATTCTATAATGTCAGTGGTCCCATGGGTCCTCAGAGCATGCTAAGCACAGAGGGGCTATGAGCAAAGTCCCTGGCTGGAAGGTGGATGGGGCGGGAAGGTGGATGGGGTGTGAGGGCACAGAAAGGAGGGGATTCTTGGATTGGGGAAAGGAAGCTAATGACATTTCCACTACAACTACAGAGCACCCCAGGCTGGGCAGTGCTTGAAAAGGCTCTGTCCACAAAAACATGATCTAAGAAGATTCGAGTTTCCAGGTGTAGATGTAGGAGGGTCTAACTCCATGTATATGTTGGCTCATGTTGCTTTTTATGACTAGGTTGAAATGAAGAAGTCTCCTTATCATGGACTCCTGTGTCCTTTACTACCCTCACGTTAGAACCCAGCAGCATGAAGTATAAATTTATGAAAGGCTTGGCTATAACCATAATTGTATCCTTATTGGCAGGGTAGTGGCTTTTTTCCAGGCCCTCCCTTCCTCCCCATCCCGTTTTATTTTCCGATGGTGAGAATCTGGGATAGACAACAGATGGTGGCTGCCAGGAGGCATGAGGCTCAGGAAGGAGGCCTGTCCCTTGTCTGATTTGATGTCTTTCAAACATCGTGTTCTTCCAATGGTCATCCCATGATCTCAAAAGCCCGCTTTAGGAATGAACACAGTCATTGTGAGCAGATAAGAAGGGTGCCTCACCATGTGCTTGCCATGAGCTGAGGAACCCCCAGAATAAGAGGGAACACCTATTATGAGCTGAGGAGCCCCCAGAATAGAAGGTGTCTCACTATGAGCTGAGGGACCCCAGAACAGAAGGGCACCTTACCATGAGCCGAGGGATCCCCAGAACAGAGGGGTACCTCATCATGAGCCAAGGGACCCCCCAGAACAGAAGCATGCCTTACCATGAGCCAAGGGACCCCCCAAACAGAAAGGCACCTCGACATGAGCTAAGGGACCCCCAGAACAGAAGGGTACCTCAAAATGAGCCAAGGGACCCCCCAGAGCAGAAGGGTACCTCATCATGAGCCAAAGAACCCCAGAACAGAATGGCACCTCACCATCAGCTGAGGGACCCCCAGAACAGAAGTGCACCTCATCATGACCCAAGGGACCCCCAGAATAGAAGAGCACTTTACTACGAGCTAAGGGACCACAGAACAGGAGGCTACCTCACCATGAGCTGAGGGACCCCCAAAACAGACGTGAACTTCGTCATGAGCTGAGGGACCCCCCAGAACAGAAGGGCACCTCATCATGAGCTGAGGCACCAACCCAGAATAGAAGGGCACCTCACCATGAGCTGAGGGATTCCCCAGGACGAGCAGGGGCCTCACCATAAGCTGAGGGACCCCCCCGGACCAGGAGGGGTCTTACCATGAGCTGAGGGACCCCAGGACCAGGAGAGGCCTTATCATGAGCTGAGGGACCCCAGGACCAGCAGGGCCCTTACCATGAGCCTAGGGACCACAGGACCAGGAGGGAGGAGGGACCTTACCATGAGCCAAGGGGCCCCAGGACCAGGAGGGACCTTACCATGAACTGAGGGATCCCAGGACCAGGAAGGGCCTTACCATGAGCACGCCAAAGGACCACCAGTCGGCGCTCTGCGTGTGGCCCCGCCGGTTCACCACCTCAGGCGCCATGTACTCGATGGTCCCGCAGAACGAGTACGCCCTCTTGTCATGGTCGATGGCCTCCTTGCTCAGGCCGAAATCTAAACGTAAGAACAACAAAGAGCCTTTCTTCAACTCACGAGTTGTGTTCAGCGGTCCCTATGCAGACTCCTGACTGGTGAGATGAGAGGTAAAGCCCAAGTCTGACCAGAGCAGCCACTCCAGCCAGAGGCCACACCCAGACAGTGGGGTACCCAGCATCCTGTGTGACGGCCACAGAGGGAGCTCTGGAAAGTCGGCCAAATGGACAGTCACACTTGGTGTCTAAGTTCATGAAATACAAAAATTCTAATTTTTCAACATCAATAGGCATTTAAAATATTTAACGGCATTTTTGTGCAATTACTGCATGCGTGATGCTAGACTCTGGGGACACCAGATACAAAGGACAAACCCTGTCCTCAGTGACAAGGTGGAGGTGCAGATAAGCAACCTGGAGCTCTGGGGCCCAGCGCCAGGAGCCCATCAGCAGAGAAGGAGGGGCCTGGGACTCCCAGGAAGCCTCAGGCAGAGGGTCAGGCCCCAGCTGAATTTTGAGGAGGAGCAGGTGTCCCCAGGGGCACAGGCAGGGAGGCAGGATGTCCAAAGGAAGCAGTACCTGCACCAAGGCCCCACCTGAGGTGGAGTGCGTTTGGTTCAGGGGCCTGCTGGTCAAATGACTGACGGCTACAGTGTGGGCATGCACAGGGATGAGGCCGGGACGGTGGCCAGAGAAAGGGCCTCATGGACTGCCACGTCTTACCCCGGGACCTGGGCTATGGCACCTCGCAGGGCAAAGGGGACTTGCAGGCGTGATTCAATGATAGTATTGAGAAGAGGAGACTGTCCTGGGTTATCTGGGTGAGCCCAATGTGATCACTAAGACCCTCATAAGAGGGAGGCTGGAGGGCCAGAGAAGGAGATGAAATGACGGAGTAGAGGTTGGAGTGATGTGAGGAGGGGGCTATGAGCCAAGGCATGCAGGTGGCCTCTAGAAGGTAGAAAAGGCCAGGGATAGATTTTCCCGGGAGCCTCCAGGCGAACCTGCCCTGTTGACACCTTGACATTGGCCCCAGTTTGGATTTCTGAGCGCCAGGTCAGTAAGATGATAAATGTGTGCTGTTTTAGGCCACGGAGATCGCCGTGATTTGTTTCAGCAGCTGCAGGACACTTGTACAGATGGGGGGTTGTGGAACCAGAGGGCGTTTTCAGTCTGACTTGCCCCTGGTGGCGGGGAGGATGATGGGCCGTGAGTAGGGAGGTGCCTGTAGTGGTCCAAAGGTCCCTGGGTGGTGCAAGAGATTTACACTCCACTTCTATCCTAAAGGTTGGCAGTTCGAATCCACCCAGTGGTGCGATGGAAGAAAGACCTGGTGATCTGCTTCTGTAAGACAACAGCCATGAAAACCCTATGGAGCAGTTCTGCACGTAGCACATGGGGTCGCCACGAGTCAGGGTCAACTTGACAGCGACGGTTTCGTTTGGGTTTCTGGCAGCGGTCAAGGAGGAATGGCTGTAGACTTTGATCTTCATGAGTAAGTGCTTCAAGTCCTCTTCACTTTCCGCAAGGTTGTGTCATCTGCAAATCGCAGGTCATTAGAGAGTCTTCTCCAATCCTGATGCCTCATTCTTCTTCATATAGTCCAGCTTCCTGGATTAAGGAGCACTTACTGATGAAGATCAAAGACTACAGCCTTCAGTATGGATTACACCTTAATATAAAGAAAAACAAAAAATACAACTGGACCAATAAGCAACATTATGATAAATGGAGAAAAGATTGAAGTTGCCAAGGATTTCATTTTACGTGGATCCACAAACAACGCCCATGGAAGCAACAGTCAAAAAATCAAAGGACATATTGCATTGGGCAAATCTGCTGCAAAAGACCTCTCTAAAGTGTTCAAGAGCAGAGATGTCATTTTAAGGATTAAGGTGCACTTGACCCAAGCCATGGTGTTTTCAATTGTGCTATATGCACGTGAAAGCTGGAGAATGAATTAAGGAAGACCAAAGAAGAACTGAATTATGGTGCTGGTGGAGAATACTGGACTGCCAGAAGAACAAATCTGTCTTGGAAGAAGCGCAGCCAGAATGCTCCTCAGAAGCACGGATGGTGAGACTTCCTCTTATATACTTTGGTTATCAGGAGCAATCAGTCCCTGGAGAAGGACATGATGCTTGGTAAAGGAGAGGGTCAGGGAGAAAGGAAGACCCTCAACGAGATGGATTCACACAGTGGCTGCAACAATGGGCTCAAACATAACACTGATTGTGAGGATGGCGCAGGACTGGGCTGTGTTTCATTGTGCACAGGGTCGCTATGAGTCAGAACCGACTCGATGGCACCTAACAAAACTCGATGGCACCTAACAACAACAGGAGAAATGGTGGCGCTGGAGTGGCAGTGCACCCAGGCTGTGGTGCGGGGTGCTCGAATTTGGCTCAGGACACGTGCCACAGTCAGACTGTGCCCCAGGGTCTTACACACATCCAGAACTCAGCAAGGCTGAGGGCCAACAATGGTGTGCTGGAGGGGCCCTGGAGGGGGCTCAGCAGGCGAGGAGGAAAAATGAGGGGCATGGAGAAGAGAGAGGGAAAAAATGTCTGCCTGGGAGTTCTGGTGGGAACACACAGTAGCATAACTAGTCCACATCCACAAACAATGTGGCCAGATCTGAGGAGCACCTGCAAAATCGGGCTGGCTCGCAGGGCGCTGGCTTCAAACTGGCCCCCACATTTACCAGGCCTGGGATGAAGTCACAGAGGGAGCAGGTGTTTTGTACAAACCTGTGATCTTAATGTGTCCTTCTTCATCCAGGAGGATGCTGAAAGGAAGTGAGAGAGGAGAAATGCTTTAGAAAGAGACCCGGCCGGCACTTTGAGGTCAGAGGGGACGCCACGACAGCTTCGTCTGCGGAGGCTTCCTGGGGTCTGGGCACAGCTGACCTCATCTGTCATTTTCTAAACATGGGGTTTCAGGTCACTGCTTCCCAACTCAACAGCTTCTGCCGCAGGGAGTATTCAGATGACGGCTATTTAGGGAGGCCCGGAGGCTCCTGCCTGCTTCTGCGTGTGGCCTGTCAGGCAGAAGCTGGGGGTTTGCAGGCTTTAGACCTAACTGAGCCCCCGGGGGAAGATGCCGGAACTCTACAGACCGTCTGTGTGAAGAATAGTATTGAGAGGGCACTGGGATACTCCGGCCCACGGAGACCCAGAGCCACTTGGAAGTGATTTTTCAGCACCCAGGCAAGGCCCCCGTGGCCAGGAACCAGCTTTTCCCCTCTAGCCCGTGGCACCCCCGCACGCACTCTCGGGACAGTCCTGACTGCTGTGAGCCTGTGCACGGCAGTGACTCAGCAGTGACAGCTCTTGGGGCTGGGTAGGCTTTGTTCTGTGATGGGGATGAACACTGGGTGGTGCCTTCTTCCAGCCACCGGCCCCTCTTGTCCCCTGGGACCTTGCCATGTCACAGATCACGTGTATCTGGATGCCCAGGACTGAGATGTGGCCTTGTCCTTCCCTGCTCTCCTGCCTTGGGCAGAGCACCTGGTTCAGGAGACAGGTGAGCTCTGAGCCAACGCCTTCCTCCTGAAACTCTGAGCTGGGGCTGGGGTCTCGGGCAGTGACACCCAGATCCCTGTAGCCCTAGCCATCTCTGTTTCTGCTTTTGTCTGTAATCAAATCCCGTTCCATCCCAGACCCTAGATGCACCAAGCCAGCCCTAAAGAGACCCAAGAGGGGATGGACAGAAACAACGGCAAAGTTTTAAGGATTCATAAATGATGCCTTTCTGAAGGAACCCCTGGGTGGGGCAGATAGTTAACACACTCAGCAGCTAACCAAAAGGTTGGAGGTTCTAGTCTACCCAGAGGCACCTCAAAAGAAAGGCCTGGAAATCTACTGCTGAAAAATTAGTCACTGAAAACTTTGTGGAGCACAGTTCTACTCTGACACACATGGGGTCGCCAGCAGTCAGAGTTGACTGGATAGCAGCTAGTTTTTTGCCTTTCTGGAAAAAAAAAAAAAAAAATCAGTGGTGAGATTAAGAAGACAGCTACTCATTTCATGGAAACAGAAAGAGAAAAGTCACAGCATATAACGAAGATGACAATTTATAATGAATGGGGAAATGTTCTTAGGGTGGCTTTTCTGTTATACTTGGCGTTTACCCAGAAATGAGCGACTTGCAAGATGAATTCCCTAATAATTCTAATTGAACAACAAAAGCTTTTCCTTCAACCCCGCAAGTAACTGTCTTTGACTGTAAGGACCACCTTGACCTTTAAAGGAGCAAATGAGCACACGCTGACTGCATGTGTGCACAGGACACGGGGCAGCCACGACAAGCACATCAACTGGGGGTGAGGACACCAGACAGCTACCTGAACATGGACGTCTGTAACATGGTATCCATGAGCTAGAAGGTGATTAAAATGGGATCAGCTTCTGAGATGACCTCTGCAAGGACCAAAGACAGCAGGCCTGGCTGCAGTTACCACCTGCTAATTTCACACTAGGATGGGGGCAGAGTGATGACCAAGGTGTCCGGCACCGACACCCCGGCAGTGGGATCCACTCTGAATTTGGCCTCACGCTCCTGCTCTCTGAGGGAGATGGCTGCAGTTAAGAGGATCCTGTTCTTTCTCTGGGATTGCTCAGGACAGGGCTTTTTATGGCCATTTAAAAACTTACTTTACAACTGTGGCTAAGGATGTTTCACCTCATGGGTAGTTAAGTCACAGCCCTGCGTCATACAAAGTTCCCTCTGCTCACGGGCAAATTCACTTCGTATCACGTGTGCGTGTGGAGCGACCTGGGTTCTAGGCAAACCCAGAGGTCTCCCGTATAGGCTGCACAGTTAGTCTAATTGGCTTCCAAGAAGGTTTACTTTTCTCCATTGGATGCAGGTGAGAGAAGATGGGACCTGGAATCCCAGCTCCTGACTGACCCTCGGTGATGAAGTCCTGACTCACAGCACGGGCGGCCTTGTGTGCCCAAGGCTGGCCAGGCCCGCCAGCGCCATCTTATCCCGTGGGGTATAATCAACCTCACAGAGCACTGAGCAGCGGGTGAGAGGTGAGAGGAGCAGGCACTTTCCCTGGGAACCCTGCTGAGGCCAGCGTGATGTAGACCCGACATTTCAAGGGCTGTCTGCACACCTCTGAGCCTCACAAGACCCTGAAGGCCTAACCATGGATTCATGCTCTTGCCAGATATTCCCCCACCCAGCGGGAAAGGCTTTCCACCCACCCTCCCAATTCCCCTTTCAGCTGGACCACAGGGTGAACAGGAGGTGATCAGTCAATTGAACCAAAAACAACAAACAGACAACCCGTTGCCATCGAGTCAATTCCAGCTCATAGGGACCCTGTAGGATAGAGCAGACCTGCCTCATAGGGTTACTAAGGCTATAAATCTTAATGGAAGCAGGCTGCCACGTCTCTCTCCCAAAAAGTGGCCGGTGGGTTTGACCGCTGATCTTTCCGTTGGCAGCTGAGTGCTTAACTGCATCCGTTAAATCTCTTCTTTCAAAGTGGGTGCCTCCTCATTTATGTGTCAGCTCTACTCATGACATGTAAGAAAAAACCTGACACGGGAACTCGGTTATTTTGGAGGGACTTTATATGGGGTAGTTCTACTCTGTCCTATAGCGTCGCTCTGAGTCAGAATGAACTTGACAGCTATGTGTTCAGGTTTTCTAAAAACTTTTTGTAATTTAGAATAGATTAGCAAAATATACTAAAAATAATACCACAGATTCTCATTGTCAACAATACACAAATCTTATTGGAATTTGGGGCTGGGAATTCTGGTGCCGTTGTCTTTTAGATAAAGTCTTAGAAAAGATAATCCGACTTGTCACCTACAAATGTGCTAAATAGTTATTTCAGAAAAGGGTAATTGACAGTTTTCCTTGACTTTATTGAAGGAGCTGAAAGAGTTTACTAAACCTAGGGGACAACAGTGGAGAGAATGGGGGTTGGGGCTAGCTTAGGGGGTCGGGGGCGAGGAAGAGACTAACTCAGAGGTGAAGATATTTGGGGTGTTCCTAATGGCAGGATGAATCTCACCTACCCAAGAGCATGAGAGAGCGAACGTGGGGTCAGAAATCACAGGCTGGCCTCCTCCCAGCTCCAGCCTCACTTGTGCAGTGTGGACACCAGCACTGTTCTCCTCCCAGCTCTGCCTCACCTGTGCAGTGTGGACACCAACACTGTTCTCCTCCCAGCTCCAGCCTCACTTGTGCAGTGTGGACACCAGCACTGTTCTCCTCCCAGCTCTGCCTCACCTGTGCAGTGTGGACACCAACACTGTTCTTCTCCCAGCTCCTGCCTTACCTGTGCAGTACGGACACCAACACTGTTCTCCTCCCAGCTCCTGCCTCACCTGTGCAGTGTGGACACCCACACTGGCCTGGCTTCTCTCAAGAAAGTTTCTATGAGGATCAGGTGAGAAAGGCGCTGTGAAATTCCTACACACGTCAGCATGAACCAAGGTGTTCTGTACACCTTTTCAGGGGCAGGGAAGTGGAATTTGCTTGCCCTACTTGGAAGCCCTGCGTAGGATTTGGTGACAGGAGACACCTGCCCCCCAGCTATTTTCTGATCTGCACTTGCTTGGAAAAAAATATGAAAAATAGCTGCTACTGTGGGCTGCAGGGAGTAAGGAGCAAGTGGGCTTTTGAGGCCTTGGCCCTCTTCCCTTCTCACTTACTTCTCAGGCTTCAGATCCCTGTAAATGATCCCCAGGCCATGCAGGTGGTCTAAGGCCAAGGCTAGTTCTGCTAAGTAGAACTTGACATCCTCTTCAGTGAACATTACCTAGTGAAAAAAAGAAAAGAACAAGATTGTTGACCTTATTCTGTGGCTGGTTTGTTTTAAAGAACTCTGCCAGATAAACCAAGACTCAGGCCAGAAAGTGTACACTGCTGTCCATTTCACTCCAGAGAAAATCGCGACTCCCGCTAACAAGGCTTTCCTGGCTCTTAAGATGGAAAATGAGTCCTCTTTATAGTCTTAGATAAGCAAAGAAGAAGAAAGCTCCCATACGAAGTTGGCTTAATTCGCCTTGTGAGTGAAGCCATCAGAAACAATTCTCTCCTCTGTCTTCTTGCCTCACCAACGAGCTATGGAATGTATTCTGGGCTTATATTTTAACATGAGTGCTTTTGATGCAAATTCATGGCATTTTAAACAAACAATGAAGCCACAAATAGTGAAGAGTTGAGGAGCAGCTATTGAAAACTCCATCCTGAGTCTTGTTCCTCCTTTCTTCTACTTTGGGTTAGTGCAAACTAGTGACCTCAGTGGACCTGCTGGCTACCCAGCGTGGGAAAAGTTCTAACAGATACGACACCTCAGAATGTAGGATCAGCTGAGAGTGCGTGCACTGCAGGGCGTGGTGTGCTCTGAGCTGGGTGCGGAGGAGGAGAGGGTGTCACGGTTGGGGGCCTCATTCAGGTGTTCAAGTCTCTGCGAACACAGAGGCCAGTGTGGCAGGCTCAGGGTGACCAGGCCCTGGGACAACCCAATGTCCATGAGATGGAGGCCAGCTATCTGGGAGACCTTAACCATCCAAGGTGCCCAATAGACTTCAAAGTCATTATTTCTACAACCAGAATGGTCCTTAGAAGCAGGGATGGCAAGACTGTAGCTCACTTATTTTGGACACGTCATCGGGAAAAACCAACAGTTAGAAAAGGACATTATGTTTGGTAAAGTAGAGGGTCAACGAAAACGAGGGAGACCCTCAATGAGATGCACTGACACAATAGCCGCAAAAATGGGCTCAAACATGCCAACAATCACGAAGCCGGTACGGGACCGGGCCTCGTTTTGTTCTGTTGCACACAAGGTTGTCATCAGTCAGCGCTGACTCGTTGGCAACTAACAACAACAACCACATTGCCCTATCACCTGATCGTTGTTACAATCCGCATATTTTTTTTGTAGTCACCTTAATAGGAAGCCAGGTCGTTAGCATAAATCATATTTGACATTCACTATAAGAAATCAATATAGACTTGAAGTCTATAATGTTACCAAATTCTCCATCTGAAGGCAGATATGAGAAATCACTACGCAATCGGAAAGTTGCCTGGTGAGCCTGGGACTGGACTAAGGGTGGCTAGGGGCTTGGATGTTTCCTGCTGTCAAGCTAACACAGATAAGAGCTCCATTTCCCAAAAGGATGCTTCCAAATGGGCTGGGACACCCCTGCTCCATAGGTCCTGGACGTGGCAGAGGGGCACAACCCACCTCAGTATGTCCACTACTCTGATGTCTCATTCTATCTTCCGTGCTAACCCATGCCTCTCTGGCTGCTTAGTTCTCTTCTACATAGGTGAATGTGTTCCGTCACATTCTGCTGGCAGCCTAGCTCGCTCCCTGCTGACTGCACGTGTCTGTGCTCTGGTCCACCGTGGGCTGTGTTTATGGTTTGACGTTCTGAGGACCTTACTTCTGTGCTTTTCCAGTTCTTAGGGCACATCCCCATGTGGTTTCCAAGTACACACAACAGATAGTTTCTCCATAGATGAAAAACCTCAGGATGTGAGCCCCTGGAGGTGGTCAGCGGGGACAGACGTGGTCAAATGTTGCGGGTGTAGTTCTTGGGTGGAGAACTTGGGGGAGTAGCTTCCGTGTGCTTCCACCAACTCCCAGTGTCTGTCCTGCCAACCTTTGACAACGTCACCTCTGCTCTGAAATAGAGGGTCCCATGGGGGTGTGCTATCTTGCTGTGAGACATGACAGGGTGTTTTGTTAGTTATTGCTGCCTTTTGGGTCAGTACTACTAGGTGTTGGACAAAACCAGACCCCAGTGGTCTGATTTCCTATAGCTGAGTGGGGAAGGAACAAATCAATGATATCCTCTGAGGAAGAGGCAGATGTCACAGGCCCAGCCCCTCAGGAAACATATGACATGAGGTATGCGGCAAACGCAGGGATCACACACCTGCTCAGAAAGGGCATTTCACAGAACTTGGGCTTGACCCTTCTAGCCCAGTGGTTTTCAACCTACTACAATACAAGGAGCCCAATAGATCTGTGTCATGCCATTGCCTACGGGACCAAAGAAAATGGGGGAGGAAGAGAGTATCCCCTCCCCTGCTCCTACGAATGGCTCCACTTTGAGCTAGAGTCATCTTGGAGTTTCATGCAAGAGAAAGGAACCTCTTGCAAAAAAAGATATGAGTGAAGAGTTAAAAAAAAACAAGGGAGAAAGTAGTTTGAAAAGCACTGTTATAGTCAATAAACACAATGTGGAAATTCCAAAGAAGAATCAACGCCTTTGAATTGTGGTGTTGGCAAAGAATATTGAATATATCATGGACTTGCAGAAGAATGAACAAATCTGTCTTGGAAGAAGCACAGCCAGAATGCTCCTTAGAGGCAAGGATGGCGAGACTTGGTCTCACGTACTTTGGACATGTTATGATGAGGGATAGTCCCTGGAGAAGGGCATCATGCTTGGTAAAGTAGAGGGTCGGCGGAAAAGAGGGAGACCCTCAATGAGATGGATTGACACAGTGGCTGCAACAATGGGCTCAAGCATAACAACGATTGTGAGGATGGCATAGAACCAGGCAGCATTTCATTCTGTCGTAGATAGGGTCACTGTGAGTTGGAACTGACTTGATGGTACCTAATAACAACAACATGCTCGATAAATGAGGTAGTAGTGGCTCAATGGCAAAATCCTTGCCTTCCATGCGGGAGACCTGGGTTCCATTCATGGCCCACGTACCTCAAGAGCAGCTACACTCCGTTTGTTAGTGGAGGTTTGAGCGCTGCTATAATGCTGAACAGGTTTCAGCAGAGCTTACAGACCAAGATTGACTAGGAAGAAAGAGGCCTGGCACTCTACTTGTGAAAACCAGCCACTGGGTAGTGTTTGGTTCCACCACGAGCTGAGGGCCAAGTCAACGGCAGCTAAGAACGACAATAACGTGCTTGGTAAATGCACGTCAGGAGTATTAGACACCTGCTGTATGTATTTTATTGACACACTGTTGCCTGCATCATTCTTTGCTTTGAATAAAGGAGTAGTGGATGGAACAAGTAGAATTAGAAAGCCGAGCTTTACACTGCCATGGGCAGAATTCTGTTTTTGCAGCCCATGTAGCAGAGTGCTTTTCAAGTCCATTAGTGGACAGAAAGCTTTCACGGCACACTAAGAAGTATTCTAGGAAATCCCCATTGAAGGTACTGAGAGGTTGAGGATAAAGCCTGGGGTTGTGAAGTGGCCGAGGGTCACAAAGATGTCTGAGAGTGTGGAGACCAGATAAGATGCTCCGAACATGATCGACCTGTGAGAGTCATGTCCCAGCATCCCAGCCAGCTTGTGTGAGTAGCACCTTCCTGTGACGGAGAGTGAAATGTGCCCTTCAGCACCATTATCATGACCCAGGTTTGGCTCACATCTGCTCCTGCCCTTGGTGTTTCTACAGCTTTACAGGGGTCGTTTCTCTTACCATCTTTCAAGGATGCTGGGTGTCTTGTTTGTGCAACCACACAACACACACGCACACACACACACGCACATGGCACACACTCAGTCTCAAGATACACACACACTCACATATATGCACCCACACACGCCCTCACACCCATACTCACACATGTACTCACACACACACTCACATACACACACACCCATACCCACACACTCAACAAATGTACTGACACCCACCCACACAGACTCACTCTCACACACTTAAACGCACCCACTCAAACACACCCTCTCACATATGCACACTCAACACACACTCATTTTCTCAACACACACATACTCACACTCTCAAAACACACTCAACACAACACTCAACACACTCAACACACAACACAAACACCTACACACTCTCTCACACATCCACACACATATACATATACTCACATGCCCACACTCTAACACAATACTCACACATACGTACCCCCACACCTCCACGCACAACCACACTCTTAATACACATTCACACCCTTGCACCCCCCACACTCACACATGTGCACTCACACACACACACTCACACACATACCCTCACACACATTCCCACTTACACACTCCAATACACATTCACATTCTCACCCCCACAAACACACACACTTCCACTCACATGCACTCACACATATACTCCCATGCTCAGTGTCTCACACTCACACTTGCACTTACTCTCACACTCACACATACACAGCCCTCACACCAGTGTGATTCACTCCCTCTTTGTCCTTTGAATTCTAGAAAGAAACCCACAGCACGTGGCACTTTGTCAAGGAGGGAAGCTTACCTCTTTGGAGAGTCTGGTGAACAGGTCCCCTCCCCGCAGGAAGTCCAGGATCAGATACAGCTTTCCTTCCGTCTGAAAGGCTGGGCAGGAGAGATGGAAAACGTGTCAACGGTGGAAGAGATGGGCAACGTGTCAAAAGCGGGAGAGGGGGCAATGCGTCAACAGCGGGAGAGACAGACAACATGTCAACAGAGGGAGAGGGGGCAATGTGTCAACAGAGGGAGAGAGGGGCAACGTGTCAACAGAGGGAGAGAGGGACAACGTGTCAACAGAGGGAGAGGGGAATTTGTGTCAACAGGAGGAGAGGAGGCAACATGTCAATAGCGGGAGAGAGGGACAACGTGTCAACAGAGGGAGAGATGGGGAACATGTCAACAGAGGGAGAGAGGGACAATGTGTTAACAGAGAGAGTGGCAACGTGTCAACAGAGAGAGGGGGAACGTGTCAACAGAGGGAGAGAGGGACAATATGTCAACAAAGGGAGAGATGGGGAACATGTCAACAGAGGGAGAGAGGGACAACGTGTCAACAGAGGGAGAGAGGGACAACGTATCAACAGAGGGAGAGAGGGGAATTTGTGTCAACAGGAGGAGAGGAGGCAACATGTCAATAGTGGGAGAGAGGGACAACGTGTCAACGGAGGTAGAGGTGGGCAACATGTCAACAGAAGGAGAGAGGGACAAGATATTAACAATGCGAGAGAGGGGGAATATGTCAACAGAGGGGGAGAGGGACAACGTGTCAACAGTGGGAGAGGGGGCAATGTGTCAACAGAAGGAGAGAGGGACAACATGTCAACAGTGGAAGAGAGGGACAAAGTATCAACAGAGGGAGAGTGAGACAACGTGTCAACAGTGGGACAGAAGGACAATGTGTCAACAGAGGGACAGAGGGACGATGTGTCAACAGAGGCAGGGAGGGGCAACGTGTCAACAGAGGGAGAGGGGCAACATGTCAACTGTGGGACAGAGGGACAACGTGTCGACAGAGGGAGAGAGGGGCAACATGTCAATAGTGGGAGAGAGGGGCAACGTGTCTCCAAAGGGGAGGTCTCCTTGGAGTGGACGTCCTTCACTGACTCAATCTCTCCGTTACTCCAAAAGCCCAGTTCCTCCTGGTTCGTATAACTCTACCGAATCTGCAAAGCGGAGGGACTGAAGAAACGGGCCTGGAACCCGGGCTGGAGATCAGCTTTCCAGGAAAACAGGCAAACATGGTCTTACTGTAACAGATTGTCTTGCTCGCTCTCAGCAGTTTTGAGGTATTTTCTCTTCTCCTTTTCTTCCCTCCTTTGTCCTTTCTTTCGCACTCTCCTCCCTTTTTTAATCACAAAAGGAGAACTGACCAGCACATAGGGGAAAAAAAAGCATGTGTATATTCAGCCTTGCTTTCAGGATCACGGTATTAGGTCAGGCTGCGCTCAGCCTGTCTTCTGCAGAAAGCGGACTTTTGCTGTAAAGCACTTAGTGAGTGACACGAGGCTGAGTACCACTGAAAGGTGCCGTCTTCCCTATGAAGTTGCTCCTCTATAGGGTATGATGGAGCCGCCGCTGGATTCCTTCCTCTGCGCCAGGCTCTGACGGTCAGACCAACTACTTGTACACCACGATAACGAGTCTCAGCACAGGTGTGACCAGGGCATGGCACTACGTGTTTATGTTTTAAGTTTCAGGCCACAGTGGGTACACACAGCTCCAGGCCACCAGGCAGCAAGTGTGTGCCGCAGTTAACCAGGGGCCAGTGAGCAGACGGAGAAGAGAGACAGGTACCATCACCACCATCAGTGATATCAAAGGTGCACCATTCGGGATCTATTCATGTACAGGGGAGGGGTCCTGGTGTCACCACCTACTTCAAAATTTTCTTTTCTAAAAGTAAATGCTAGAAACATTACAGACGTTGGGGTGTTAGGAGCACACAGCTTCCAGCTAGAAACCTGTGATCAGAGCTGTGCAAACTGAACCAAGGATGAATTGCTCCATCCTAGAGCCTGGTGGGCAGCCCCGGAGAACGGTATCTTTTCATCAACCACAGGGGCCATACAGAGCATCTGATTAGAAGTCTTTGCAACACGTGCACTTCTTAAAGTCTCCAGAAAAGCGCCCCAGAAACCAATTAAAATGGCAGCTAGGACTGGGTTTGACACCAGCGAATTGGCAGCAGGAGGCCACAGCAGAGAGAGGGTGGACCTCTCCACGCCTCAGCTCGAGAAGGTAGAGACGGAACAGCACCTGCCCCCGGGCCTAGGGGGTCGCAGCACGGGCCGGCTTACAGCACGTGTGAAATAGACACCAGCTGCCGTTGAGTGGACTCCCACTCCTGGTGACCCCGGGCACGTCAGAGTAGAACTGGACTCCACCAGGTTTTCAATGGCTGAGTTTTCAGAAATAGATTGCCAGGTCTTTCTTCTGAGGTGCCTCTGGGTGGACTCAAACCTTCAACCTTTCAGTTAGCAGCTGAGTGTGTTAACCCTTTACAACACCTAGGGATTCCACACAATAAATATGAATTTTTATTATTTTTTGAAAGGATTGGCCGCCTAATTTCTAAAAAAGTCTGAATTGTTTGCTTAGCAATACAAGAAATGAGCCACCAAACGATTCGGAAGCCTCCTCCATCCTGTTCTGTGGCACGTGTTTATGCCTTCGCTACATGTTTCTGTACGTCTCAGTCACGATCTCCCCTAAGCCCACCCCTTCTTGTCTTTGAAACCACACGAGGGAACAGCTTGGTTGTTGTCCTTTTTCCGCACTTTTCTAGTTATTCCCGAGAAGCAGTAAACTTTACGGCAGTGTGGTAGTATAACGCCCGAGTCACCTAGCTATGGGTTTTTCTTTTTTAATTTGAAGATTGGCTGTATTGCTTCTCTGAGGAGATAAGAAGGAGAAAGCAAAGGAAGAAAAATTGTGTGGTACAGCAGATATGAGAGGGAAATTAAAACGTCTGATCTGTGCCTCAGTTTCCTCTTGTGAAAAGCGGAAATCATAGCCCACCTTGAATGGACGTTTAGAGGGCTCGTGAGTGGACTTCAAACTGCTTGAGACATAGTGTTCACTTAAACACACGAGGTGCTACCATTTCTGGTTTAGAGAAACTACTGGGTCGTACAGCGTCTCCTTCTGGAACAACACAAAAGCATCACAGAATTCACCCCGGTCTGCGTCGAGAGGCCTTCTCACCAGATTGTCAGTGATGTCAACTTCATTATTAATACTGCACAGCCCTTCTAAAATTAGGCCTCTGAGACGCCAACAGGGCGTTTTGCTCATTCAGGAAAGACGGATATGAAAGAGGCGAAGGACGTGGAGAGACAGAGTCCATCCCCCGCCAGACAGGACAGCATTCTCACTACAGGGGTTTTCTCCCTTCTGGCCTGTGTGGCTCTTTCTAAATCCTCTTACTTTGGAGAAGGTCCCCCTGGGTCCTCTCAAAAGCAGTTGCTTTTCACTGCATTTACCGTAATGAAGCTTCACAATGAACGGGTGGTTCACTTCGGCCAGAATGTCCCTCTCCATCTTGGAGCGGACGCGGTCCCGGACTGTGAAGAGAGAGACACAGGCTTTCAGAGGCAGGAGCTGGCACGCTGCTGAATGGCCAGCGTAGGCAGTCAGATATCGCCAATTCCCCCAACTTGTTACTACGAGCATTTTCAAACATACACTAAAGTTGAAAGAGAACTATCGTGAAACCTGTGAGAGCCGGAACTCAATGGGGCTGCTTTGCTTTTCCAGGTCTTGGAAGATTTCAGCCTTTGACAGGCTATAGCCTTATCACTTTTCTATCACTCGTTTTAGTGGGAAATATTTGCATTTTCCTTCTCTGAGAGGTTTCAGCCTTACACAGGTTCCAGCTTTCACAGGTTTTTCTATATAACGACTGTCCCTAAATCCTCCACCGATATTCAACAATTGCTAACATTTTGACACATTTGCTTCCTCTCTTTCTCCCCCTGCATACACACACACACACACACACACACACACACACAGAGACACATCACCAGCCCCAAAATTTGAAAATAAATTGTAGATGTCACGACACTTTACTCTTAGGTACTCTGGCACACAACTACTAAGAATAAAGACAGGATCTTACATGACCATAGCACTACTGTCACACCTGACAAAATGAACAACAATTCTGTAAGGTCACCTAATATCCCATCCATACTCAGATTTTCTCAATTACCCTCTCACGTCTTCTTTAGCTGTTAACTTTCCCAGGATAAATTATTTCTGTTTGGTTGTTATATTTCTCGATGCTTTTTGCATCTACAGCAGTCCACCACCTTTTTGTTTTTCCTTGCTGTTGAGTTTTGGTACGTCCAGGCCAGCTGTACAGTGTCCCACGTCCTGGGTTTCTCCATTGCTGCTTACCTGGCCTCCCTGACCCCTGTGTTTCCTGTAAAGCAAGGTTAGGCTGGAGGCTTCATGCGATTCAGGCTTCAGTTTTTTGGCAGAAACGCTGCACAGGTGACGCTGTGAGGTTCAGACTGCAGCAGACGGGAAGGTGGCGCTGGGTTACTCCACTGTTGTTATTGTTAGGTGACCTTGAGTCATTTCCGACTCTCAATGACCCCATGTGGCAGAGGAGAACTGCCCCACAGGGTTTCCTTGGCTGCAATTTCACGGGAGCAGATCACCAGGTCTTTCTCCCATGAAGCCACTGGGTGGATTTGAACCACCAGCCTTTTGGTTAGTAGCCCAGCGCTTAACGGTTGCGCCATCAGGACTCCCCTTACCCTGCTGTAAGTGATGTAAAATTGGATGACCTGGCTGAGGTGGTGCAACACGGATCTCCCACTGTGAAGACGCCCATGTTCCTCGGAAGTGGTAGGTAGCCTGTGGCACCGTATGAACCCTGGGGCTCCCACAGTCCTTCACCTGATGGCATTAGCTTCTCTGCATCACTCTGGCTTGAAAATGGGGACTTTCTAATTTCTGACAGAACTGGAAATCTACAGGGGCTTCTGTCTCTCTCCTGAAGGATCTGTGGACCCGTGGATTATTTTTTAAACTTAGTGTGTTATATCCAATTTCAGATGTTATTTTTTCTTATGCTCACATCGTCCCGAGGTTAGCCATCTGGGAATAGAGATGCAACTAGTTTTGAGGCAAAAACAAATAAGTGAACAAACAACAAAAATCTCTTACCTCTTGAGAGTAAGGTTATCTCTGGGGTTCCCATAGCAGAGCAGGACCCCAGGCTGGGAGCCAAGCGGGACCCCAGGCCAGGAGCCAAGGGGGACCCCAGGCCGGGAGCCAAGGGGGACCCCAGGCCGGGAGCCAAGAGGTCCCCACAGGAGTGATGGAGAAAACGTCCTCACATGTTCCTGATTCGGGCCAGCAGGGAACTGTCCCAACACCGACCGGTGACCACAGCCACCCATCCTTTGGCCTTGTGATTACCCTCTATTCATTTTGTTGACAAAGTCCTTTCCCCTTCTGGGGCCACTTCACTCTGCCAACTCTCAGTTCTATCTTTCATATGCAGGCATTCCAGCTATCGGGAGTGTACCTCTCTCTGGTGCCAGGGAACTTCAATTTTTCTTCTGACACCATGGACAAAACCATCCACCCTTTCCCCGAGGATTTGGGTCAGGATGGAGGCCATGGAGCCAGTGGTCTGGGCTAACTCTCAACCCAGCCCTCATTAGAGTGTCATCCTGGGCCTCTCTCGGCTTCGGTTTCCCCACATACACCAGTACTCTTGCCCTCGAGTGGATTCTGACTAATGGGAAACCATGTGTGTAGACAGTGTAGAACTGTCCTCTGTAGGGTTTTCAACAGCTGGTTTTTTGGAAGTAGGTCCCCAGGCCTTTCTTTTGAGGTATCTCTGGATGGACTTGAATCTTTAGCCTTTTGGTTAGCAGCTGAGCATGTTAACTCTTTGCATTACCTGGGAACTCCTCCTCATAGACAGAACAAGGATAACAGTAGTGTCAGCCTTGCAGGTCATTATGAGGAATGAACGAGGTAACACATGTGAAGCCCATACAACATACCTGCATACTGCAAGGGCCGTCGTTGTTAGCTGCCATTGAGTTGGCCCTACTCGTGGCGACCCCATGTGCTTGCTTTATTGTCTCCTTATTGCATGGGAGCGCCGTGGTCAAGAGCTAAGGCAGCTAAAGAGTTGGCAGTTCGAATCCACCAGCAGCTCCTTGGAAGCCCTATGGGGCAGTTCTACTCTGTCCTACAGGGTCACTATGAGTCGGAATCGACTCAACGGCAACGGGTTTGGTTTTATCGTGTAAAAGGATCCTACGGGTTTGTCTCGGGCAGCCAGGCACAGCTGGGGGAGACCCAGCAGTTTCTGCGGGAGACTGAGGGGGCTTTCCTTGCAGAACCTCACATCCCTCGGCCAAGGCAAAAGGCGTGATGGAGGCTGCCTCATCATCGTCACGTCCAAGACGTCACGTGGGAGTTCTCCTTCCTGCTAAACCAGCGGAATCAGAATTCTATTGTTTGAAAGACCCTGGAGATTATGTAATTCAACTGCTGCGTTTTACAGAAGGGGAAACTGAGGCACAGTGTAGAAAAAATGGTTGTTCAGAGCTGGAGTTCACGGCTGGGGGGCAGGGAGGAGACCTCAGGGCAGCCGTCTCCGCTGGATGAAAGGGCGGCCTTTCACTCCTACTTGAGCACCGGGTAAAGAAAACAAACCAGTTGCCGTGGATTTGATTCCGACTCGTGGCGACCCCATGTGTTGAGCAGAACTGGGCTCCATAGGGACATTTTCATGGTTGGTACCTCTGGGTGGGTTCAGCCTGCCAATCTTTTGGTTAGTGGCCCAGCACTCACTGTTACCCAGAGTGGCACCTGTCCTAGTGTTGCCGGGTGAGAATGCCAGGGTCTGGCAGTCCCAGCAGGAGCCGTGTCTGTTGGTTAGGAATGAGGGTTCACCCCACCAACACGGATCGTCCCTGGGAAGGTAGGTCTACGATACGCGGGGTGTGTGGATGGACATCAGACAGGAAGTGGGTATCAACTGCTAGTCTTTGGTGTGACTTTTTAAGAAGTTTTGATCTACTGCGTTATTAAAAATATTTTCACCCATTCATTCTCTGAAGAAAAGAAAAAGGTGCAGCTCGTGATGCAGATAAAAATAAGAGAGTTGTTATTGTTCTCACTTGCTGCCGAGTTGGCTCCGACTCATGGTGACCCCACGCACAACGGAACAAAATGTAGCCTGGTCCTGCTCCATCTGCACAGTCATCAGTGTGCTAGAGTCTGTCGGTGCCACTGTGTGTTCCGAGCGCCTGCCAACCCTCGGGGCTCATCTTCCAGCACTCTAGTGGACAATATGCTATTGTCGTCCAGAGGGTTTTCACTGTCCAATTTTCAGAAGTAGATTGTCAGGCCTTTCTTCCTAGTCTAAGTCTGGAAGTTCCACTGCAGCCTGTCCACCGTGGGCGACCCTGCTGATATTTGAAAGACCGGTGGCATAGCTTCCAGCATCACAGCACCACACAAGCCACGAGAGTATGACGGTCTGACAGATGGGTGGTTTGGACATGCTGACACGCGTACCTCACACCACACCTGCAGGGTTTCCCTGGGACACCCTCCCAACAAAAGCAAACTCCCCGCAGATAAGAAACCCGTCCGCTTGCAGCTGTGTCTCCGGTATGCAGCACCTCAGCTCTGCGGCTTCGGAGGACGAAAGAGGAGAAAACAGGAGAATTCACAGAGGAGCTGGCTACAAGGAGTCCTGCATTTCCTGCCCGGGGCCAAAGCGTAGGCCACCTCAGCTGCCACCAGTGAGGACACCAAAGGGGGGCCGGCAAGAGCAAACCGAGAATCTGCTGCTTCCATAAAAGGCACAGCAGCCGATCTAGATTAAGACTCTGATGGGAGAAAGCGGTGGAATCAGGATGCTTTCTCTCAGAATAAAAGCACAGGATGGACAAGGAGACCCTCGGCATGAAAGCAGGAAGCTTGCTGGGCGGACCAGGATCCAAGCTCCCTCCACATCGTCCCGTGATGGGCCCTTCTAAGGCCGTGAAGTAAGAGGTCCCTCTGGGTGACCTGCTGACGTCGAGCTGAGTTACAGTGAGCGAGGGGCTCGTGCTCTCAGCCACGTAGGTGCTGGGCAGGGGCCTTCCTCCCAGCGGGGACTTCCTCCCAGGGTCTAGCAGGCAGAAGTCTGGCTCCCACAGCTGTGGCCCCTCACTGGGGCAAATGCACGCTGAGGAGGGCCTGTAGGGGAGCAGGCTCTACTGCCTCGAGCGCCGTCCCATTCGCCTGTCCCTGCGCGTTCCTGGCACGTGGTGGGTGGTGCTGGGGATGGAGACATGGGGGACCAGGCGCGACACGCATCTTGCTGTCTCTTTGCAGACCTGATTCTTGAACTCTGACTAAGACAGTCTAAATGTCCTCTCTATAGGACTGATGCTGTAATCAGATTCGGATCTATTTGGAATGAGAAAACTGCTCAACTACGTATCTGATTATAGTGCTAATGACAGAAATCAAAGGACACAGCCAGCCTAGTAGGAGATTAGAAAAAGATGTTCCCATATCCAAGGAGTTGTCTGCTTACAGTGAACAAAGAAACTGAGATCTCCTGTCTACATCTTACAGGAAAGTAAATTCCAGATCTATTAAAGAGTGAAACGGTAAAAAATGAAGTCGTGAAAACATAGCAAAAATTAATGCATACCTATGTTTGGGTGGGGATTTTTTAACAAAAGCAATGGAAGAAATAACAGGAAAGATGGATAGACTGAGCTCCAAAACACCTACCAACTGGCCATCCAAAGAGGTCATAGCATTAAAGGGCAAACAGAGCAATTAGGAATTATCTGAAACAAACAGAAAAAGGGCCAAGAGCCAACATAAATGCAACACCTAAACACTCTCATTGTAATCAGTCGCTGTGGCGTCGATCCCAACTTGTGGCGACCCCATGTGTGTCAGAGTAGAACTGTGCGCGAAGGGTTCTCAATGGCTGGTTTTTTGGAAGGAGATTGCCAGGCCTTTCTTCCAAGGTGCCTCTGGGTGGAATCAAACCTCCAGCATTCAAATGAGCAGCCGAGTGCGTTAGCCGTTTGCACCACCTGGGGACTCCACTCTCACAATATCTAAAGTAATAAAGAAATTAAGCCCTCAGCCTGGGCAGTGACCATAACGCAGATAAACACACCTGTTCAAGGAAGACGCCTGCAAGGAGTGTTTTGTGGGGTCGTCTACCTGTGCATAACCTGGCTCCACTGAGCATATTTGGGCGCAGGGTGGCAGCGACAATGGAGAAGGTTCGTTCATTCCAGGGCAGGGTTTTATTACCACCAACTAATAACCACCTAACTCACCGTGCCTCCTTCCCATGGACCAACTACCATGATGTCCAAGGGCGGCAGCGCCCAAGGCCCTTTCCTTCATATGTGGGACAAACCCGCAGGGAGCTGGCCCTCCACAGCTCACTGGGGAAGATGGTCAGGTCGGTACAGATTTCGGCTTCACCAGGCAGAGTGGGAGCACTGACCTCGTAGATGTCTGCTCTTTGGGGCGGGGGAGGGGGGGCATTCACAGACCACACCTAGGAAGGAGCTACACCACGGCAGTCACCGAGTGGCCCTCCCACTAAGACAGAAACTAACATCCACAGACAATGTCATAATTTTTCTGCATTGCTACCTTTGCTTTATTATTCCTGATTCGAGAATAGCTACGTCCTTTGACAGGCTACTTCTTTGGCAGCTAAGAATTCCAAGGAGTTTTGACTTCTAAGAGCTAGATGCATAAAGAAGAAAACCCAGGAGAAGATCCCTTCATCCTTCCACTGTTACTGTATCAATGGGATAGAGACAGTGTGGAAGTTGTAGATAGCAGAGCCAAAGAGTGCTCACACCAGCCAGAAGCTAAACGTTCACAAAAAGCTCCTGGTGACTTGTTCTAGGCCAGAGTAGACTCCAGGGCCAGACCATGGGAGCCAGGCTGTGGCCCTTCTGGAATATTTATTCTCTGGTATTTGACAGGTAAAAGTCCCCGGTAGTGCAAACAGTTAAGTATTGGGCTTCTAACTGAAAGGCTGGTAGTTTGAGTCAACCCAGAGGTGCCTCGGAAGAAAGACCTGGCACTCTACTTCCGAAAAATCAACCACTGAAAACCCTGTGGAGCACAGTTCTACTCTGACACCTGTAGGCGAGCCATGAGTTGGAGTTGACCCGACAGCAACTGTTTTTACATTTCACAGGTGAGTCTGGAACTGAGTGGGACTTGCCAGTACAGAGGTAAAAAGAAAAGTCTTCTAGGCTACCTTTAGATTCACCAATAAACCTGAGGCACTGGGGATAAAGTAATAATCTTGGTACTTCAAACCCTTCCTGTGCTGTGGCCAACCTGCCGCCTGGACGAGCAGGGCAGTGCGGTTTGCTCTGCCGGGCAGGCAGCTGGGACTGGCAGCTGCCCCTCACCAGTCAGTCCAGTAGTGGCCCACGATGCCCCTAAGGTGAGACACGTGTGGAGGGACCAATCGGGTCAGTCTACTGTGAAGGGCCTGGATCCTTTCTGGAAACCATGGAGAGAGCTCCATGAGCTCCCCCACGGGCACAGCAGAGATGCTACACAGCCGATTTCTGGGGACCCTCTCGCTGGGTCTGACACCCTGCCCGATTGTACCTGCCCTGTCTGATTTTTAAGTTATTTCTACCATGCACGTGTGTTACATATCATATCACATAAAATAGTAATTACATATCACAGTATATTATATATCATATCATACTGGTGGTGCAGTGGTTAAGAAATTGGCTGTTAACCAAAAGGTCGGAAGTTCGAATCCACCAGCCGCACTCGACGGCCATGGGTTTGTTTTTTATTTCATTTAATGATATTTTTAAAAACCCACTTTGGGGAGAGAGTTGAACTGCCCCATAGAGTTTCCAAGACTGTAATCTGTATGGCAGCACACTGCCACATCTTTCTCCCGAAGAACGACTAGGGGGTTTGAACCACCAACCTTTCAGTTAGCAGAGTGCTCCTTATTAATGATACATCATATCATATATAACATTAATCATAACATATCACATATAATATTGATGATATATCACATATTAATGATCTATATTAATTATATATCATAGCATATTATTTAATTTCATATCCTATATGATATTGGAGCCCTGGTGGCACATTGGCTGAGCATTTGGCTGCTAACAAAAAGGCGGGCAGCTCGAATCCACCGGGCACTCCTTGGAAACCCGATGGGGCAGTTCTACTCTGTCCTATAGGGTCGCTGTGAGTCAGAATCAACTCGATGGCAATGGGTATATGATATTAATTATATATTATATCATGTTAATTATATACCACATCTACACCGTATTTCAAAAGAAAATTAAGGGTGAGACAAAAATAACTTCAATCCTCTCAGTCGCTGTGAAGATGAGAAACGCCCGTATGCCTCAGAAAACAATCAAGGGGTCATGGTGGGCAGAGTACTGATGGTTGCTGAGCCCTGGCTGCAGGTGCGGGCTCGTGCACACATTGTGTTGTCTGTGACCTGCAGGCTGCTCAGCCCCAGGAAGGCCTGACGGTGCTGTCACCGAGGCTGGCTTTGCGGTTAGTGCACCGGACTCCAGGGCTTTGAAGCCAGACTCAGTGTTGGCTGCTCAGCCTGAGACACGCTGACTGGAGGTGTGCCCACTACGGCCAGTGATGAAGCTCATGTTCTTCCCCTCTGGTGGTCACTGCTCGACCCTCCCTTCTCTGCCCACAAAGAAGCTACAACGTCTGAAATTACACCCTGAGCAAGACTCCAGGATGCAGAACGACAACCCATCTTCCCACAAGATCTTCCAGCCTCACAGACTAACTCAGAGCAAAAAGTCCCTTCCAACAGTGGTTCTGAAGCTCAACATTTGGGGGTCAAACCTTTTACTGTTAGTTACTCCAAAGAAAAAGCAAAGGCAGAAAACCACTCCCATCTAATGAGATTAGCCCTATCCCAGCTGCCTTCAAAGAGCCCTTGCCTGGGGCGTCGCCTGAGGCAGATGCTTTATAAGACAATGCTGAATGTTCTCAAAACTCTTCCCCACCACCAATTCTGGCTTCTAGACCTATAACTAGACAAAAGTCCCAGTGAGCCCCCAAAGGTGAAGTACAAAGTGTGACCCAGGAGGAGGTACGCTACACTCCAAAAGAACTGCGTGACTTTTCTAATATGTATAAACAGAAACCTGGGGAATATGTGTAGGAATAGCTATTAAGGATGTGGGATAATGGTGAAAGAATATAAAGATGGATCAGTCTGAGTTTATTGAAATGGGTCCGCTAAGCACAGATTCTTCATTCAGTGTTTCAGCTTAAGAAGTTTGGAATGGATCTAATAGTTTACTTGGTTGGGTTGCTGAAGCATGGATTACAAAGTGGCCTACACTAAACCAAGTTGAAGTACCAGACCTGCCTTCATATACTGTAAAAGAAGGTATCCAAAGGCTTAGGGAAATTGGCATGCTAGAGTGGATTTATCAGGTTAGACCCACAGACCCACACATGGAGTGACCAGGGGACACACCTTTTACCACAACTGTGAGGAACAAATTTGTGAAGGGAGCCCCAGCCTCCTTGAAGACTGCTGTGATTGCTATTTTATGTAAATCAGATTTGACAGTGGGAACTGCCCTAACTGAATTGACACCTAACTACAATGGGGCTGACTGGACCCCGTGCTAGGAGGGGCCAAGTGGCTGCATTCAATCGACATAGACAAGGTTGGCATGCTTACAGTAATGGACAGTAGAGTCAAAGCGATAATCAGAATAGTCTGACTTGTATGGCCTTCTGGCACTGGCTACTTAGTCATGGCGTCCCTGGGGGTGAAACAGATTGGAAATTTACTAAGAACTTACTTGATCTGTACAAATTGATGAATTCCAGGTCAGGTGAACAGCAGTCTAACTCAAATCGCCAGAATAGAGAGTCACAGTCCCTCAATCAATACCAGATTTGAGCAAGTTTAAAGACCCACAGCCCCTTGGGAGGCTGGGTTCCCTTGAGGAAGGACTCTAATATACTGTCAAAATTTTTACTGTTAAATCTTTCTCCCAACCTTTCCCAAAGCGATTTACGGACTTTCACGAGAGTGACTATTCATTGGGGAAAAGGAAATAATCAGACATTTTGGGGATTACTAGATACTGGCTCTGAATAGACACTAATTCCAGATGACCCAAAATATCACTGTGGCCCATCAGTAAGAGTGGGAGCATATGGAGGTCAGGTTATTAATGGAGTCTTGGCTCATGTCCAACTCACAGTAGGTCCAGTGGGTCCCCAAACCCATCCTGTAGTGATTCCCCCAGCTTGAGAATGCATAATTAGAATAGATATACTCAGGAACTGGCAGAACTCCCACATTGAATCCCTGACAAATGGAGTAAGGGCTATTATGGTAGGAAAAACCAAGTGGAAGCCATTAGAACTGCCCCCACCTAGGAAAATAGTAAACCAAAAACAATACTGCATTCCTGGAGGGACTGCGGAGATTACTGCCACAATCAAGGAGTTCAAGGATGCAGGGGTTGTGATTCCCACCACATCCCCATTTGACTCGCCTATTTGGACTGTGCAAAAAACAGATGGATCCTGGAGATGACAGTAGATTACCAAAAACCTAACCAGGTGGTGACTCTGATTGCACCTACTGTTCCAGATGTAGTTTCATTGCTTGAGCAAATTAATTCATCTCCTGGTACCTGGTAGCAGCTATTGATCTGGCTAATAATGCCTTTTTCTCCACACCTGTTTTCAAGGACCATTAGAAGCAGTTTGCCTTCAGCTGGCAAGGCCAGCAATATACCTTCACTTGCCTACCTCAGCGCTACATCAACTCTCGAGCCCTATGTCATAATTTAGTCTACAGGGAGCTTGATCACCTTTCCCTTCCACAAGATGTCACACTGGTCCATTACATTGATGACATTATGCTGACTGGACCTAATAAGGAAGAAGTGTCAATGACTCTGAGCTTATTGGTAAAACATTTGCATAATAGAGGATGGGAAATTAATCCCACGAAAACTCAGGCACCTTCCACCTCAGTGAAATTTCTAGCGGTCCAGTGGTGTGGGCATGTCGAGATATTCCTTCTAAACTGAAGGATAAGTTATTGCATCTGGCTGCTCCCACAACTAAAAAGGAGGCACAATGCCTAGGGGGCCTCTTTAGATTTTGGAGGCAATGCATTCCTCAGTTAGGTGTGCTACTCTAGCCTATTTATCAAGTGACTCAAAAAGCTGCTAGTTTTGAGTGGGGCCCAGAACAAGAGAAGGCTCTGCAACAGGTTCAGGCTGCTGTACAAGCCATTCTGCCACTTGGGCCACATGATCCAGCTGATCTGATGGTGCCTGAAGTGTCAGTGGCAGATAGAGATGCTGTTCGAAGTCGTTGGCAGGCCCTTACTGGTGAATCACAGCGTAGACCCATTCTCTGCAGATAACTACTCTCCTTTTGAGAAAGAGCTTCTTGTTCTCAAAACAGTCTCTACTGGGCCATAGTAGAGACTGAACACTTAACCATGGGACACCACATTACCATGCAGCCTACCCATCATGAGCTGGGTGCTGTCCTACCCACAGAGTCATAAAGTTAGACATGCACAGCAGCACTCCATCATTAAATGGAAATGATATATATGAATTCGGGCCTGAGCAGGACCTGAAGGGACAAGTAAGTTGCATGAGGAAGTGGCCCAAATGTCCATGGTCTCCACTCCTGTCACATTATCTTTCACATCCAGTCTGCACCTTTGGCCTCATGGGGAGTTCCTTATGATCAGTTGACTGAAGAAGAGAAAACTCACACCCAGTTAATAGATGGTTCTGTGTGATATGCAGGCACCACTTGAAAGTGGGCAGTAGCAGCACTACAGCCCTTTTTTCGGGGACCTCCCTTAAGGACAGAGGTGAAAGGAAATCCTCCCAATGGACAGAACTTTGAGCACTACACCTGGCTGTTCACTTTGCTTGGAAGGAGAAATGGCCAGATGTGTGACTGTAAGCTGATTCATGGGCTGTGGCCAATGGGTTGGCTGGATCGTCAAGAACATGGAAGACACATGATTGGAAAATTGGAGACAAGGATTTATGGGGAAGAGGTATGTGGATAGACCTCTCTGAATGAGCCAAAGAAGTGAAGATATTTGTGTCTCATGTGAATGCTCACCAAAGGGTGACCTCAGCAGAGGATGATTTTAACAACCAAGTGGATATGATGATGCGTTCTGTGGAAACCAGTCATCCTCTTTCCCCAGCTACTCCCATCGTTGCTCAATGGGCTCAGGAACAAAGTGGCCATGGTGGCAGGGATGGAGGTTATGCATGGGCCCAGCAACATGGACTTCCACTCACCAAGGCTGACTTGGCTACAGCCACTGCTGACTGACTGCCCGATATGCCAGCAGCAGAGACCAACACTGAGTCCTCAAGTTGGCACCATCCCTCGAGGTGATCAGCCAGCAACCTGGTGGCAAGTTGATTACATTGGGCCACTTCCATCATGGAAACGGCAGCCTTTTGTTCTTACTGGAATAGACATTTACTCTGGATATGGATTTGTCTTCCCTGCATGCCATGCTTCTGCCAAAACTACCATCCATGGACTTACAGAATGCCCTATGCATTGTCACAGTAACCACACAACATTGCCTCGGATCAAGGGACTCACCTCATGCAAATGAAGTGCAGCAGGAGGCCATGCTCATGGTATTCACTGGTCTTACCATGTTCCCCATCATCCTGAAGCAGGTGGGTAGACAGAATGATGGAATGGCCTTCTAAAGACACAATTATGGTGCAGGGTTGGGGCAGTGTGCTCCAGGAGGCTGCATATGCTCTAAACCAATGCCCAATATATGGTGCTGTTTCTCCCATAGCCAGGATTCATGGGTTGAGGAATCAAGGAGTGGAAATGGGAGTGGCACTACTCCCTATTACCCCTAGTGACCCACTTGCAAGACTTTTGCTTCCTGTCCCTGCGACCTTATGCTCTGCAGGTCTAGAGGTCTTAGTTCCAAAGGGAGGAATGCTCCTACCTGGAGACACATCACTGATTCCATTGAACTGAAAGCTAAGAGTGCCACCTGGCCACTTTGGGCTACTTATGCGCCTGGATCAACAGGCAAAGAAGGGAGTTACCATACTGGCTGGTGTGATTGATCCTGATTACCAAAAGGAAATTGGATTGATATTACATAATGGAGGCAAAGAAGAGTATGTCTGGAATGCAGGAGATCCCTTAGGGCATCTCTTAGTACTACCATGTCCTGTGATTAAAGGCAAGGGAAAACTACAGCAACCCAATTCCGACATGACTACTAATGGCCCAGGCCCTTCAGGAATGAAGGTTTGGGTCGCCACACCAGGCCAAGAACCACAACCAGCTGAGGTGTTTGCCGAGGGCAAAGGGAATACCGAATGGGTGGTAGAAGGTAGCTCTAAATATCAGTGAACAGTTGCAGAAATGAGGGCTGTAATTGTTATATGAGTATTTTTGCTTTGTATGTGTGCATCAGATATTTTTTTTTTCTTCACTTATAAAACAAAAGATGTAAACGAGGTTAGTGCATTTTTGGTGTACGTGTGTCAGTTGTATCATGTTCGGTGCAAGTATGACTTTGTAATTGTCTTTATTCAGAGATTATGTATGGTTTGGGGATACGTGTACAGGTACCAAGTCGACAAGGGGTGGACTATGATGGTTAAGATTGTGTGTCAGATTGGCTGGGCCGTGATTCTCAGTATTTATATGTAATCACTCCACTGATGGAATCTGCTGTGAATAGCCAATCGGTTGAAGGGGAGTTTCCTTGGGGGGTGTGGTCTGCATCCAAATACAAGCAGACGTTCTGGCTTTTTGCTCGCTCTGGATCCTGTGGCTGCCTCCTGTTCATCTGACCTCCAGTTCTTGGGACTTGAACTACCAGCTTATCTGCTGATATTGGGATTTGTTGATCTTCACAGCCTGTGAGTGGGAGCCCTGCCCTCTGACCTGCCGATCTTGGGTTCACCAGCCCCTGCAGCTATGTGAATGAGGAGAAGTCTGTGGTCTTGCCTGCTAATCTTGAGCTTCACTGATCTTCACAACCTGTGAGCGAGAGCCCTGCTCCCTGACCTGCTGATCTTGGGTTTGTCAGCCCCTGAGGCTATGTGAATCGAGAAAAGCCTCTATTCTGATCCGCGGATTTGGGACGTTCCAGCCTCTACAATTGCGTGAGCCATTTCCTTGATAAAAATCCCTCTCTCTCTCTATATACGCTTTACTGGTTTTACTTCTCTAGAGAACCCAGCCTAAGATAGATGATAAATTGTGCAAATAAATACCTTGAATGGTAACTACCTCAAGTGCAACTGGTCAGGATGTGGCTTCCTGAAGAAGCTGGGTGGATGAAGAAAGGAAGGAGTTTGAAGGCCTGAGGTATGGCCTCAGGGCAGGCCCTGGGCTGCCGGGTACCCTGTTATTCTGGAAAGGGCCCAGGATTTTAACCCCTGGTTCACTCTTGCCTTGTCACATTCAAGCAGTATGACTGGAGCGAGAACTTACTTGCTCTGTGCCTCAGTTTTCTCATTTGTAAAAAAAGGATAATAATAATAATACCAGCTCTCCCCCTTAATAAAGTACCTAGGAAGTACACATGGTTAACACTCTGGGCTGCTAACTGAGAAGGCTGGAGGTTGGAGTCCACCCAGAGATGCCTCAGAAGGAAGGCTTGGTGATCTACTTCCGAAATATCAGCTATCGAAAACACTATGGAGCAGGGCTCTACTCGGATACACGTGGGGTTAACATGAGTTGGAGTTGACTTGATAACCAATTTTCTCCCCTTAATAAGAAGGGATACTTAAGGCTTGTGCTTGGAATTTGCCTTCCTTTTTCCCCCTGTCTTGGTCATCTGGTGCTGCTGTCACAGAAATACCCCAAGTGGATTGATTTAACAAAGAGACATTTATTCTCTCACTGTCTAGTATGCTACAAGTCCAAATTCAGGGCGCCAGCTCCAGGGGAAGGCTTTCTCTCTCTGTCAGCTCTGATGCATCAGTCTTCTCTTGGTCTGGGAACATCTCGGTGCAGGGACCTCAGGTCCAATGGACGCACTCTGCTCCTGGCACTGCTTTCTTGGTGGTATGAGGTCCCATGTCTCTCTGCTTGCTTCTCTCTTTTATACCTCAAAGAAATTGACTTAAGACACTACCTAATCTTGTATAAAAAAACCAAAAACCAAACCCAGTGCCATCGAGTCGATTCCGACTCATAGCAACCCTATAGGGCAGAGCAGAACCGCCCCATAGAGTTTCCAAGGAGCACCTGGCAGATTCGAACTGCCGACTCTTTGGTTCCCAGCCGTAGCACTTAATCACTACACCACCAGGGTTTCTGATAATCTTGTATACCTCATCAATATAACTGCCACTAATTCATCTCATTTCATCATAGCGACAGGATTTACAACACAAAGGGAAATCACATAAAATGGTGGACAATCACACAATACTGGGACTCACGGCCCAGCTAAGTTGCCAGATATTTTGGGGGGACACAATTCAACACATGATACCCTAGGAATCTGAAATCATTCTAATGTGAATCTGTGACCAAAATAAATTAACTTAGAGGTAAAATCTGCTCAAACGAAGGCGTTAATTGAAGCTCAGTTTCGGAGTGAGTCAATGTTTTTTAATGAAGTATGTCAGCGTAAATGAAAGGAAACAAACAGAGTCGTGCTGAAAATAACCTTCTGAGATTTCAAACCAACTGGGCTTCCTCCAGCGTGGGGCTATTTGGAGTCGCTGTAATCTGTGGAGATGGAGTTGGTACGTTTCTGTATTGATCGCTGAGTGCACGTCTGCATTCCCGGCTGCATCTGCTGACGCTCAGAGTGATGTGCTCAGACCCTGACTTCTTCAGGAAAGGACGCGAGATGAGTGCAGTCAGGCTTCGGCAGGTCTGTTCAAGCTCACACCTTTAGCTCCAGCCCATCTCCCTCTTCTTTCTCGTCCACCCACGCTACCGCCATTTCCAACTATCCACCCACCAAGAAACAGGTGGGAAATTACAGCAACTCTCTGTGACTTGCTTAAACAAAGAGATTTTGCCAGAGTGATGTTTTTTCCTTTACTGTCTACAGGGCATAACTTCATTCCTTTGAGGCAGGGAACATGTTTCATCCTTGGCCTGAGATAGCTGACTTGCTGGAAAAATTGTTGATGTCATGTAAACTACTCAGACAGAGACAGAGTGGAAGAAGTTCTCTCTTTCTGCATTGTGGAGGGTGAACCACTGAAACAAGGTAATTCTACACAATTAATACTCCCGTTGCTGTCAGCTGTCAAGCTGCTCTGACTCATGGTGACCCTGTGACCTGTGCCATCTTCATGACTCTCGGTGTGCTTGAGTCCAGTGTTGCAGCCACTGTGTATTTTGAGTTCCTTCCAACTGAGGGGGCTCATCTTTCAGCACTGTATCGGATTATATGGGATAGGCTGCTGTGATCCACAGGGTTTTCACTGGGTATTTTTTGAAGTAGATCACCGGGCCTTTCTTCTTAGTTTGTCTTAGTCTGGAAGCTCTGCTAAAACCTGTCCACCGTGGGTGACCCTCCTGGTATTTGGAATACAGGTGGCCTAGCTTCCAGCATCACAGCAACACACCAGCTACCACAGTAGGACAAACTGACAGAGGGTGGTGGAAATACTCCCACAGGTAAGTGCCGTTTTGGTTTCTCTTCAGGCACGTGTCATCCTTAGTAACTGATACGATTGTACGCTCTTAACGTTGTAAATGGAGAGACGAGGCTGAAGTTAAGATGTCACTCTGGTCAGGTGACAGTTAACAGTCCATCTTTCTCACCACTCCCCCACTCGCTCACAACTGAACAAAACGTATATGGGAAAAACTAAAACAGCTCCAAAGGAAAACCGTTCTCATGGAAAGAAGGACAGAGATGACCACAGCTAACGGTGGTCTCTGCTCTGAGCCAGCGGCAATTCTAGGCACTTGACATGTATCAATCCAACCTCACATCAACAGCCCAGGGAGGTAGGTGCTATTATTGTTATAATTCCCATTTTAAACATGAGGCAACAGGGCGAGGAGAGGTCCCCACATCACATAGCCATAAGCACTAGGGCTGGCCTTGCCCCGGGGTGGGTGAGAAGAGGTACCCACATCACACAGCCATATGTGCTAGGGCTGGCCTTACGCCAGGGAGGGTGAACAGAGGTCCCCACATCACACAGCCATATGTGCTAGGGCTGGCCTTGCCGCGGGGTGGGCGAGGAGAGGTCCCCACATCACAAAGCCGTGTGTGCTAGGTCTGGCCTTGCCCTGGGGTAGGCGAGGAGAGGTCCCCACATCACACAGCTAGCTGTATGTGCTAGGCCTGGCCTTGCCCTGGGATGGGCAAGGAGAGGTCCCCACATCACACAGCCATATGTGCTAGGGCTGGCCTTGCCCCAGGGTGGGCAAGGAGAGGTCCCCATATCACACAGCCATATGGGCTAGGGCTGGCCTTGCCCCAGGGTGGGTGAGGAGAGGTCCCCACACCACACAGTCTGCATGTGCTAAGGCTGGCCTTGCCCAAGGTGCCGAGTTTGTTCTCATAACCACTGTATCCGGTCTTCTCAATGTGGGCAGCACCCTGGAGACTTGAGGTGCTAGACCAACTAAATTAGGATGTCCAGTAGGGGACCCCAAGCATCAGCATTTTGTTAAAGTCCCCTAAGAGATTCCCACATGCAGCCAAGGTTGAGAACCATTGCCTGCCCTTGTTGTTAGATGCCATTGAGTCGGTCAGTTCTGACTCATAGTGACCCCATGCACAACAGAACCAAACAGTGCCTGGTCCTGCACCGTGTTCACAATCGCTGTTATGTTTGAGCCCACTGTTGCAGCCACTGTGCCAATCCACCTCGTGGAGATTCTTCCTCTTTTTCCCTAACCCTCTACTCTAACAACCATGTTCTTCTCCAGGGCTTCTCCTGATATAATATGTCCAAAGTATGTCAGACAAAGTCTTGTCATTCTTGCTTCTAAGGAGCATTCTGTCTGTACTTCTTCCAAGACAGATTTGTTTGTTCTTCGGGCAAGCCATGGTATATTCAGTATTCTTTGTGTGCTCTATGTGATGGTTAAGGCTGTATGTCAACTTGGCTGGGCCATGATTCTCAGGTGTTTGGCAGTCGTATGATGATGTGATCATTTCCATGATGAGATTTGTTATAATGTGATTACCTCCATGATGAGATCTGCTGTGAGTAGCCAATCAGTTGAAACGGATTTCCCTTGGGCGTGTGGCCTCCATCCAATATAAGTGGACATCCTGGCAAGGCTTGTGGGCTTTTGCTAGTTCTGGATCCTGCAGCTGGCTCCTGTTCGTCTGACCTCTGGTTCTCGGGACTTGAGCTAGCAGCTTACCTGCGGTCTTGCCTGCTGATCTTGAGATTCGTCGATCTTCGTGCAGCCTGTGAGCGAGAGCCCTGCTCTCTGACCTGCCGTTTTGGGGTTCGCCAGCCCCTATGGCTACATGAATCAGGAGAAGCCTCTATTCTGACCCACGGACTTCGGACATTCCAGCCTCTACAACTGCATGAGCTGTTTCCTTGATATAAATCTTTCTATGTATATATTTGCTTCTCTAGAGAACCCAGCCTAAGACACCCTATATAGAGACATTTCTTTATGGTGGGGCACAGTCTCCACTTGCCAACTCCCTGAACAGAGGATGGAGGTCAGGTTTGGCTCATTTTCTGATGTCGTAACTTGGGAGTATGTTTCTTAGCAATGTGGTCGTTAGTTGCCATCAAGTCAGCTCCAACTCGAGGCAACTCCATGTACAAAGGAACAAAGCATTGTCCGGTCCTGTATCATCTTCATGGTCATTAGTCAGCTTGAGTCCACTGTTGTGGCCATTACATATTCTGAGTGCCTTCCAACCCTGGGGGCTCATCTTCCAGCACTGTATCAGCAAAGGGTCTGCTGTGATCCCCAGTGTTCTCACTGGCTGATTATCAGAGGTAGATCACCAGGCCTTTCTTTCTAATCTGCCTTAGTCTGGAAGCTCTGCTGAAACCTGTCCACCTGGGTGACTCTGCTGGCATTTGAAACACCGGTGGCCTAGCTCCAGCATCACAGCAACACACAAGCCCCCACAGTACCACGAACTGACAGATGGGTCATCCTTTTCAGTCAGTTTCTCTTATAATCACAAGTTGGCACATGGTCTTTGGAAGGCATCATATCTGGGGTACATTAAGTAGAATTCCCACATAGGAACTTTGTCAACTGAGAGAAGTTGCACATTTTTAAAGGGCTCAACGTACCTAAGAAGGAGTCCTGGTGGCACGGCGGTTAAAGCACTCAGTGGGAGACAGATGTGGCAGTCTGCTTCCGTAAAGACTTACAGCCTTGGAAACCTTAGGGGGCAGTTCTACTCTGTCCTGTAGGGTTGCTACGCGTCAGACCCGGCTCGAGGGCAGTGGGTTTGGTTTTGTTGGTAAGCACTTAGGAGGCAAGCAGAATCGCCCCACTGGGCAGTGGGAGCCGGCACAGGGACAGTGTGTGGGGGTGGACGTGCCCAACGCCTGCCAGCATCCCCGCCTCCAGCAGTGGGTGAGCAGTGACATTTCCTGTAGAAATGATGTGCCACCCCCTTAAGGAAAGGTGGGGGTGGCGGCTGGCAATGCAAACATGTGAAGATAAAACAGCTGTCAGAGACCGTTATCCTTTACGCCCAGTCCTCTGGAATTCCACCAACTACATTCACTTCTGTACACGCGACAAACATCTGTGTTTTAGCAGCTATCTGGAGTTTTAAAACGATTTCCACGAATCCCCACCCCCTGTTCATTTCTCCTTTTCAGAATGGTTTCACTATTCAAACTCCTCACGTTCTCCCTTGGGTGGTGGTTTGTATTTTTAGGTTTTCTCGTTGGCCTCCATGGCCGCTGTTCACACCATGTGTTCCTCCTCCTTCCTTCACAGGCTTCAGGAGGGTTAGTTAGCCTGCAAAACGGTGGCATCCTGAGGATGGAGGAGGAGTTAGGGAATATTTAAATGACTCAGGCTAACAGAATGCAGGCGTGTTGTAGCTGATAAGAATTTAAATAATCCTTCGAGTCAACCCTCTTACAATAGAGGAAATCGAGGTTTACAGAGGTCAAATGTCCGCTCCAAGGTCAAGTTTAGTTAATGGAAGACACAGAATCAAAGTCCCTGAGTGGTGTAAACAGTTAATGCGCTCGGTTGCTAACTGAAAGGTTGTCAGTTCAAATCCGTCCAGAGGCACCAAGGAAGAAAGGCCTGGTGATCTATTTCTGAAAAAGCAGCCATTGAACCCCAGGGAGCACAGTTCTAGGCTGACACACACGTGGTCGCCAAGAGCTGGGACTGACTCAGTGACAAGTGGTTTTCTCAGACGTACAGTCTAGGCGTCCTCTCTGCATGTAACGCGGTCACATTATGATTAGATCCAAATGACCATCTCATACAATGTACTATTTTGCAAAGCTTTTTAAATTTTCTGTTATGAAAATAAGCTCCAACTCAATTTCTGGAAAAAAATACCTTCCTTCTGTTCTTTAGTGGTGGACCACTACGGAAAGCTGAAACAGTGCACAATACACAATCATGTTTGGTTTTAAGGGAGTGCAAGAAAATGATTTTTTTCTTTATTTTTCTATGCTTGTATAGCTTGTTCTGACAATAGAAAAAGAATTTAACATAGTCAAACATACTGCTCAAGGAATGTTTTAAAAATAACTATATAACTGGAAATATACAGTATAGAGAAGAAAATAAAAGCTACCCATAACCTTGTAACTTGGAGATGGCCACTGTTTACATTTGGTGATCTTCCTGCTGGCATGACGTGGACCGTACATATTGGAGCGTGCCCATCCATGCCTCTGACTGTACTGAGAGATACCCACGTGCTGAACAATACCACAGTCATTCTGTGCAGTTTAGGTCCTGCTTTGTCCATGTACCAACGTACCAGGAACATTTTCTCAAGGATACTTGTACTGGAGTATAAACAAATGTGAAGACTCACGGACCCGCCAGTGTGAAGCCACTGAGCCTGACTGCTTTGCACAGGAGCTGAGCCTGACTGCTTTGCACAGGAGCTAAGACGTCAAGGTTAAAACACTGATGGAATCTAAGAAAAAACGCTTAGAGACGGTTAAACAAGGAGAACAACTTCCCAGCTCGGTAGTTGCATTTCACTGCTCCAGAGGAGGGGCAGACATTAGATTCCTTCCGCAATGATTCCAATTTTACTCCTCTATTCTTTTCCCTTTTATTTTCATGATCAGTTCAGGGGGAAGAAGGGACAGCTAGGATTTAAGGATAAAGGCAAGTATTCAAGGTCACTACTGATGTCCTGGTCAAGTTAACAGGAATCTGCAGGCAGAAAATAAGGCGTGTATGTGATCGCTAAAACAACCTGATCATAATCACCAGCTCTCATACTGAGATATAATTCACACACCATACAACCTACCCATTGAAAGTGTACAATTCTATGGTTTTTAGTGTAGCCACAGAGTTGTGCAACTATAACTGTAATCAATTTTAGAACATTTTCATCAAAAGAAACCCCATAACCCTTAGCCATCACCCTCTCAATCTCCCCCTGCCCCAAGCGCTAGACAACCACTAATCTACTTTGGTCTGTACGCCTGTTCTAAACATTTCATATAAATGGAATCATACAATATGTGGGTTTTTGTGACAGGCTCCTTTCACTGAGGCATAATGTTTTCAAGGTTTGCCCACGCTGTAATATGTATCCGTACTTCAATCCTTGTTATTGCTGAAAATACTCCATCGTATTTTCAGCAATAACACGGATATGCTGTTTACCCATCCATCAGCTGAATGACGCTGGCTTGTTTCCTCTTCTTGCCTATTACGAATAATTCTGCCATGAACATTTATGTGCAGATCTGTGGGTGGGCACGTTTTCGTTTCTCTTGGGCGTGTACCTGGGGCGGAATTCCTAGGTCAAGTGGTGACTCTAGGCTTAAACTTTTGAGGAGCCACCAGAGTGTTCCCTAAAGAGGGCAGCCATTTATTTCTTAGGCATTCAGATGATCATAAACTAACAAACATCTATATAATTTTCCATTTCTATGAAACTACTATTAAGCAAAAACATTATTTTATTATAAAGTGGGGGCAAAAAGTCAAACTTGCTTTGTTTCATACAAGCCTTCTGTTAAACAAAGAACCCTTTATTTAACATTGTATTTGCAGAACCTTGCACTAATCAGCCATATTCCATTGACAGTTTTAGAAATATTATTATAGCTATAACAAAAAACTAGACAGCCTGTTAGCACAATGGTTAAGCACCTGGCTGCTAACCAAAAGGTTGGCTGTTGGAACCCACCCGCCTGCTCTGCAAGAGAAAGGCCTGGTGAACTGCTTCTGTAAAGATCACAGCCAAGAAAACCTGGGGGCAGTTCTGCCACACGAGGGGCTATGAGTCAGAATCAACTCGGTGGCACCCAAGAACAACAACGTAACAAAAACTGTTACTCTAAGCACGTGCTTTAAGTTATGTTGCTGCGAGTAACATGGCATTAGGAACTCGAGTGCCCACCATGACCTAGAGTGCCTAGGCCAGTGGACCCAAACTTGTGTATCTAAGAACTGCTGGGCCAACCTGTTAAACAAAATCCCAGGCTCCACACCTGAGCGAGTGTGATTAATCGTAGGTCAGGAACGGGACCTAGGAATCTGTATTTGTAATAACCCCTCTCCACCTCCCAGACACACCTAGGTGATCCCGATGCAGGCTCCAGCCCGGCCAAGGGGCCTAGTTTTTGTGTTTTCTTAAGCTTGGCCTTGCTGATGATGTCATCCTGATTCTTCCCCCCGTGGGAATATTCACCCAGCTTTTCAGATGTGAATCTCACTTACCTTCTTAATTCTACCTTATTTGGAAAAGCCCTTCTCTTCCTTCATATGCCTACGTCATTTAAACCAACCAGTTGCCATGGCATCGACCCTGACTCGTGGTGACCCCACACGCGTCAGAGTAGAACTGTGCCCCGTGGGATTCTCATGGCTGATTTTTCAGAAGTAGATGGCCAAGGCCTTTCTTCCGAGGGGCCTCTGAGTGGACTGGAACCTCTGAGCTTTCAGCCGAGCGTGTTCACACTTGGCACCATCCAGGGACTCCGCAACATTTGAAGTCTGTGTGGGTTTGGGTATATTTGGTCTATGCGTTTACTGTCCTATCTTGCTGATTATATGTTGTTCAAAATACATATCTCATTTCTCCAACTAGGTTGTAAGTGACGTGGAAGCAGGGAGTGACGTGTGCTTTGTGCTCCTTCCTGCAGGAAGTTGTTAAGGACAGAGTAGATGCTCAGTTAAGATGCACTGTCTTGGTCATCCAGTGCTGCTGTAATGGAAATATCAAAAGTGGATGGCTTTAACCAAGAGAAATTTATTCTCGCACTGTCTAGTAGGCTACAAGTCCAAATTCAGGGTGTCGGCTCCAGCGGAAGGCTTCGTTTCTCTGTCAGCTCTGGAGGAAGGTCCTTGTCATCAGTCTTCCCTTGGTCTGGGAGCATCTCAGTGCAGGAACCTCAGGTCCAAAGGATGCACTCTGCTCCTGGAGCTGCTTTTTTGGTGGTATGAGGTCCCCATGTCTCTCTGTTTACTTCCCTCTTTTATATCTCAAAGATATTGGCTTAAGACACTATCTAATCTTGTAGACCTCATTAATTTAACTGCCAGTAATCTATCTCATTACATTATAGTGATAGAATTTACAACACATAGGGAAATCAGACCAGAAGACAAAATGGTGGACAATCATACTATCATACAAGGGAATCACGACCTAGCCAGGTGGACTGTTATTTGGGGGACGCAGTTCAGCCCATGACATGCACCGATGGATTTAAGGACTGGGAGCCTGGAATAAGACTTCAGGTGACATCTGTATCTTGGTTCTCTGTGTAATGCTTCGGAGTCCCTGGTTAGTACAAATGGTTAATGTTCTCGGCTGCTAACCGAAAGGCCGGAGGTTCAAGTCTACCCAGAGGCACCTCTGAAGAAAGGCCTGGCAATCTACTTCTGAAAGATTAGCCATCGGAAACCCTGTGGAACACAGTCGTACTCTGACACTCATGGGGTCGCCCTGAGTTGGAACCAACTCAACAGCAACGGGCTGTGGTAATGCTTCTACCTTTACTGGGGGGTGGGAGCGCAAAGGGCCGGGGTGGAGGACCCACTGCTGGACCACATTTCTAACACCCAGCAAAGGAAAGTAACACCATCACGAGTCACATTTGACTTAAACTGAGCAATCCGGTCCGGCTGCTGATGTTCAGGCTGGTTTGTCATACCACCCACAGTCATTACAACTGCTTGTCTCTGCGGCTGCTCTTTTACCAAATGGAACTCTACTGCAGAACATATGCAGGAGAGTGGTGTTTATGCCACAGGGCTTTGCTCTCTGAGAATGGCTGCAGGGACATATTAAATAATCCTGAAGATGTTTATACTGCTTATCATCAACTAGAGAGCAGGGTGCCTGATATTCTCCTGTAGGGAGGTCTCCAGAAAAATGTGCAACCCAAAATAGAACGACTATTTCCTGAAATAACAGGCAAAGTATAAACCAGGCTGACATGCCTCAGCAGCTGCCGGCCTGTGTTTGAAATCCTTACCTTTTAAGGTCGCTTTCTTAAGAACTTTCATGGCGTAGAGCTGCCCAGCATCAGGTCCCTTCACCTTCCTCACCAGGAACACCTTTCAAAGAGGAAACAGAGCTTCAAAACCGAGACAACGTCAAGCTTGTTTTCCTTCTGACAAAGGGATGCCTGAGGAAGTTTAGAAAAATCCTAATAAAATAAACACACTGAGATTGAATTCTCCCACATCTAGGCCGTCGGGAAAGTCCTGATCTGCCGCAGTTCTGTGGTCGACATCGTTGTGTGTCCGTATGAAGACCCACCATCTGCTTTTGGTACCATCGACTTCCATTTTACGTCAGAAGTGAAACTGCGCCTTTTTATTGGAAGACCTGCTGTTTAGAAAAATCATCAATATTCAGAAGTCTCAGGGGAGCCCTCTGGCTTATTTAAATATCCCTTTGTAAGCCGGGGAGAGCACTCAGGGTTACTGCCCACCACCACGGCAGCCTCATCTGGCTGGCAAGATAAACGAGTTCCTCTTATCCTCAACGTTCTTCACCCCATTTTAGTTCTGGGTAGGTTACATTTCTACACACAGTGAGTTTCTAAATAGCTCTTAAATACACTCACGTGGACACTGACAGCGTTCTTGGAAACCTTTTTGAGGTGTATCAGAGGAAAACAAACAAAAAGCAAAATAAAGAAAAAATTGAGAGAGGCTTAGCTTAGAGTCATATTAATGATTTTTGAGCAAAATTAGTGGAAAAAACCTCAAAGCCAAAACTGGAGCATCCTTTGTGAAATAAGCCCTTTTCTACAAAAACACTATTTGATTTTCCTAAATGAATTTCAAATAAGTGCAAACATCCGCCGAAGCCACCCAGGGCCTAAAATCAGAGAAGTTCTGCGTAGGCAGGGCAGTGGCCCGGGAGGTACGATTTCGGGGTGTGGTGAATTACTTCTTCCCCAAGGCCTCCCTCACCAAGCCTCATACGCCAGAAAGCTCTACCATCGAAAATTCATTTCTGAGTATCGTAGCTCCACATAAACAGCAGTTGTCTGAGGCTGGGGGTAACCCAGAGCCATCATGAACCACAGACACGTGTCTGTGAGGTCAGGGTAAGGGGCTGCAGGGGTCACGACATCTGGTTCCCCCAGTCAGAGAGAGACGTGATCTGTGGACTTCTGCTTTTCTAGCTTTCTGCCATTGATGAGGAGAGACAGAACAGAGAGAAATATACACACAGAGACAGAAAGACAGAGACAGAGAGGGGGACAGAAAGACAGAGAGCGAGATGCATACAGAGAGACAGAGACAGACACACGCACACACAGAGACAGACAACACTAAGAGGCGGGGGGCAGGCACACTGACAAGGACCCTCTGCTCCCAGAGATCGTCCTTCAGGCATCTCCTCCAGAGAGACACAGAAGGAAGGGCCCGAGGAGGCACGAGGCCCCAGGCTATGAGGGTGGATCAATGACCTCGTGGTACTAGGTTTCACATTCTCACCAGCTGCCCCTGAGAAAACCTGGCTGCCTTGTACTGCCCCCCCGCTGGCCCGACTCCTTCCAGCAGCTGTTATGACTCTAACCACCTCCAACCTGTCCCTCTAAAGCCAGAATATCAGTGTCAGTGGAGGGGCAGCCTCCCCTCTGCCCAGACCAACACGAGGCTGCAGGGGGACCGGACACCCCTGCCTGTGTGGTCCACACGCCCCCGAGGAGGGAGTCAGGCCCTGGGAGCTGACAGTGACAGACAGGGTGCTCTTCCTACAGGGCTGGGGCTGGGCTGTTGCTGAGAGTCACTGGTCACCTCTGGGGGAGGCGTGGGCGTCTGTGTGCACATCTGTGTCTGTGTGAGTGTGTGTGACTTGTGAGAGTGTGAGTGTATGTGTGTATATATTATGTGGGTGTATGTACATGTATGAGTTTATATGTGTGAGTGTATGTGTCATGTATACATGTGTATGTGTATATTATGTGAGTCTGAGTGTTAGTATATATATGAGTGTATATATGTGTAAGCGTGTATGAGTGCGTGTGCGAATGTGTGTCTATTATGTGAGTATATATACATGTGTGTGAGTGTATGTGTGTAAGTGTATATTATGCGACCAAGTATACACACATGTGCAACCATGTATGAGTGTGTGAGTGTATGAGTCATGTACATGTATGTGAGCACACGCATGTGTTTATTATGTGAGTGTGAGCATATATGAGTGTGTATGTGTCATGTGTACATGTGTGTGAGCACGTGTGTGTATATTACGAGTGTGAGCATATATGTGTGTGTCACGTGTACATGTGTGTGAGCACGTGTGTGTGTGTATGCCCCACAGTCCCTCTGTCAGCTGGTCAGGGAGCCTGTGGTGCCGACTCCCAGGGGGCCAGATGGGCCAGGCCTCTGCGCCCTGCTCTGGGAATAGAAGGCAGCAGCTGTCTGGCAGGACACAGGGCTCCTGGCCATCCCTGACAGCCCCACGGGGCCCTGGACACTCTGACACATGGAAGGACTGTGTCCAGGGGTGTGCTGCTGGGCCTGGGCCATGCCCTCCAGGTGGGGGCAGAGTCCCAGAAGGCAGGTGGTCTAGGCCCAGCCTTAGTCAAAGAGAGAAACTCATTAGTGTCTAACTTTGAGCCCTTCCCTTGGTTTCTGGACAGCCACATGTGCACAGCGTTCTAGTCGCTCTGAGGCTGCAGCTCCTCTTGTTTCCGAGCCAGCATGACCAGGCCTCTGTGGCCTTCATCGGCTGGGGAATCAAGCTCAGTTGGGAAGTGAGGCCTGCTGACCCCCGCTGGGCCAGGCAGGGTGCAAGGGGAGGGCAGGCAGCCGGCGTACAGGCAAGGAGCCCCAGCTCAGGGAGCAGGCTTAGCAGAGGGGGCACAGGCTAAGGGGCTGCTGCTGGAGTGCAGGTGAAGAACCCCAGCTGGGGGAGCAGACCTGGGTCCCCAAGTCACTGCGTGGAAGACAGTTGCCTTGGAAAGCTGCTCAAACCTGTGGTGAATATTGGCTGGGAGATAGGCCAACCCAGCCTATTCTGTCACAGAGTAATCGATGTAGAAGCACCAAGATGAGGCATCCTTATCATCAGAAAACTAACAACAGGAAAACCCTTCTTCAAAATGGGAGGGCTCAGGAAAAAGTAAGCAAATAACACAAATGACTTGCGCTTGCAAGGTCCAGCCTTCGCAATATCCGGAGCTGATCTTTTCTGTCTCCTTTTTCATTTCTTCTCTACCTCCTCCCCCAATGCTCCTTGCCCCTACAAAACAGGGAGGGCATGTTTATATGGATTTAAGGAGCAGTGCAAACCCCCTGCTGAAGTCTGAGATGTAAACCAAGTTTAAATGGGGCAGCAGCCAATTCAGATTTAGTTTAAATGATGCTGAGCTGTGCATAGATGTTTACACATAAGACTTTTTCCTCAATTGCATTTCAGGCCTTAAAAAGGAAACGATGGATAGTAACGGCTGATATATTTATACTTCCACCACCTGTTTGTCAGCGTGTCCTGCCGTGGTGGCTTGTGTGTAGCTGCGATGCCGGCAGCTGTGTCGGCGTGTCCTGCCGTGGTCCCCTGTGTGTTGCTGCGATGCCGGCAGCTATGTCGGCGTGTCCTGCCGTGGTCCCCTGTGTGTTGCTGCGATGCCGGCAGCTGTGTCGGCGTGTCCTGCCGTGGTCCCCTGTGTGTTGCTGCGATGCCGGCAGCTGTGTCGGCGTGTCCTGCCGTGGTCCCCTGTGTGTTGCTGCGATGCCGGCAGCTGTGTCGGCGTGTCCTGCCGTGGTCCCCTGTGTGTTGCTGCGATGCCGGCAGCTGTGTCGGCGTGTCCTGCCGTGGTCCCCTGTGTGTTGCTGCGATGCCGGCAGCTGTGTCGGCGTGTCCTGCCGTGGTCCCCTGTGTGTTGCTGCGATGCCGGCAGCTGTGTCGGCGTGTCCTGCCGTGGTCCCCTGTGTGTTGCTGCGATGCCGGCAGCTGTGTCGGCGTGTCCTCCCGTGGTCCCTTGTGTGTTGCTGCGATGCCGGCAGCTGTGTCGGCGTGTCCTGCCGTGGTCCCTTGTGTGTTGCTGCGATGCCGGCAGCTGTGTCGGCGTGTCCTGCCGTGGTCCCTTGTGTGTTGCTGCGATGCCGGCAGCTGTGTCGGCGTGTCCTGCCGTGGTCCCTTGTGTGTTGCTGCGATGCCGGCAGCTGTGTCGGCGTGTCCTGCCGTGGTCCCTTGTGTGTTGCTGCGATGCCGGCAGCTGTGTCGGCGTGTCCTGCCGTGGTCCCTTGTGTGTTGCTGCGATGCCGGCAGCTGTGTCGGCGTGTCCTCCCGTGGTCCCCTGTGTGTTGCTGCGATGCCGGCAGCTGTGTCGGCGTGTCCTGCCGTGGTCCCCTGTGTGTTGCTGCGATGCCGGCAGCTATGTCGGCGTGTCCTGCCGTGGTCCCCTGTGTGTTGCTGCGATGCCGGCAGCTGTGTCGGCGTGTCCTGCCGTGGTCCCCTGTGTGTTGCTGCGATGCCGGCAGCTATGTCGGCGTGTCCTGCCGTGGTCCCCTGTGTGTTGCTGCGATGCCGGCAGCTATGTCGGCGTGTCCTGCCGTGGTCCCCTGTGTGTTGCTGCGATGCCGGCAGCTATGTCGGCGTGTCCTGCCGTGGTCCCCTGTGTGTTGCTGCGATGCCGGCAGCTATGTCGGCGTGTCCTGCCGTGGTCCCCTGTGTGTTGCTGCGATGCCGGCAGCTATGTCGGCGTGTCCTGCCGTGGTCCCCTGTGTGTTGCTGCGATGCCGGCAGCTGTGTCGGCGTGTCCTGCCGTGGTCCCCTGTGTGTTGCTGCGATGCCGGCAGCTATGTCGGCGTGTCCTGCCGTGGTCCCCTGTGTGTTGCTGCGATGCCGGCAGCTATGTCGGCGTGTCCTGCCGTGGTCCCCTGTGTGTTGCTGCGATGCCGGCAGCTGTGTCGGCGTGTCCTGCCGTGGTCCCCTGTGTGTTGCTGCGATGCCGGCAGCTGTGTCGGCGTGTCCTGCCGTGGTCCCCTGTGTGTTGCTGCGATGCCGGCAGCTGTGTCGGCGTGTCCTGCCGTGGTCCCCTGTGTGTTGCTGCGATGCCGGCAGCTGTGTCGGCGTGTCCTGCCGTGGTCCCCTGTGTGTTGCTGCGATGCCGGCAGCTGTGTCGGCGTGTCCTGCCGTGGTCCCCTGTGTGTTGCTGCGATGCCGGCAGCTGTGTCGGCGTGTCCTCCCGTGGTCCCTTGTGTGTTGCTGCGATGCCGGCAGCTGTGTCGGCGTGTCCTGCCGTGGTCCCTTGTGTGTTGCTGCGATGCCGGCAGCTGTGTCGGCGTGTCCTGCCGTGGTCCCTTGTGTGTTGCTGCGATGCCGGCAGCTGTGTCGGCGTGTCCTGCCGTGGTCCCTTGTGTGTTGCTGCGATGCCGGCAGCTGTGTCGGCGTGTCCTCCCGTGGTCCCTTGTGTGTTGCTGCGATGCCGGCAGCTGTGTCGGCGTGTCCTGCCGTGGTCCCTTGTGTGTTGCTGCGATGCCGGCAGCTATGTCGGCGTGTCCTGCCGTGGTGCCTTGTGTGTTGCTGCGATGCCGGCAGCTGGGCTGTTGGTATTCCGAATACCCATGGGGTCACCCATGATAGACAGGTTTCAGTGAAGCTTCCAGACTAAGACAGACTAGGAGGAAAGGCCTGGCAATTTACTTCAAAAATCACCTAGTGAAAACCCTGTGGATCACAACGGAACACTGGCTGATACAGTGCTGGAAGATAAGCCCCCCAGGTTGGAAGCGCTCAAAACATGCAGTGGCTACAACAGTGGACTCCAGCATTGTTGTTGCCATTCGGTGCCGCTAAGTTGATTCTGACTCACAGTGACCCTGTGTACGACAGAGCAAAACACTGCTGGGTCCTGTGCCATCCTCACAATCCTTGTTGTGCTTGAGCCCATTGTTGCAATCACTGCCTCAATTCATCTCTTTTAGGGTCCTCTTCTTTTTCGCTGACCCTCTACTTTACTAAGCATGATGTCCCTCTCCAAGGACCGGTCCCCTCCTGATAACATGTCCAAAGCACATAAGATGAAGTCTTGCCATCGTCGCTTTCAAGGAGCACTCTGGCTGTACTTCTTCCAAGACAGACTTGTTAGTTTTCCTGGCAATCCATGGGATATTTAACATTCTTTGCCAACACCACAATTCAAAGGTGTCAATTCTTCTTCAGTCTTCCTTATTCATTATTCAGCTTTCGCATGCATATGAGGTGATTGAAAACACCATGGCTTGGGTCAGGCACACCTTAGTCTTCAAGGAGACATCTTTGCTTTTAAACACTTTAAATAGGTCTTTTGCAGCAGATTTGCCCAATGCAATATGTCGTTTGATTTCTTGATTGCTGCTTCCATGGGTGTTGATTGTGGATCCAAGTACAATGAAAGCCTTGACAATTTCAATCTTTTCTCCATTTATCACGGTGTTGCTTATTGGTCATGAGGATTTTTGTTTTCTTTACGTTGAGGAGCAATCCATACTGAAGGCTGTAGTCTTTGATCTTCATTAGTAAGTGCTTCAAGTCCTCTTTACTTCCAGGAAACAAGGTTGTGTCATCTGCATACCACAGGTTGTTAATGAGTCTTCCTCCAATCCTGAAGCCCCATTCTTCTTCATATAGTTCAGCTTCTTGGATTATTTGCTCAGCATACAGATTGAAGAGGTATGGTGAAAGGATACAGCCCCAACGCACAACTTTCCTGATTTTAAATTATGCAGTATTCCCTTGTTCTGTTCAAACGACTGCCTCTTAATCTGTGTACAGGTTCCTCATGAGCGTAATTAAGTGTTCTGGAATTCCCATTCTTTCCAATGTTATCCATAATTTGCTATGATCCACAGAGTTGAAGCCTTTGCACAGTCAATAAAAGATAGGCAAACATCTTTCCGGTGTTCTCTGCTTTCAGCCAGGATCCATCTGACATCAGCTATGATATCCCTGGCGCCACATCCGCTTCTGAATCTGGCTTGAATTTCTGGCAATTCCCTGTCTATATACTGCTGCAACTGCTTTTGAACGATCTTCAGCAAAATTTTCCTAGTGTGTGGTATTAATCATATTGTTTGATAATTTCCACATTCTGTTGGATCACCTTTCTTGGGAATACGCATAAATATGGATCTCTTCCAGTCAGTTGGCCAGGTAGCTGTCTTCCAAATCTCTTGGCATAGACAAGTGAGCACTTCCAGAGCTCCATCTGTTTGCTGAAACTTCCCAGTTAGTATTCTGTCAATTCCTGGAGCCTTGTTTTTTGCCAATGCCTTCAGTGCAGCTTGGACTTTTTCCTTCAGGATCATTGGTTCCTGATCATATGCTACCTCTTGAAATGGTTGAATGTCAATCAATTCTTTTTGGTGGAGTGACTCTACTGTATTCCTTCCATCTTCTTTTAATGCTTCCTGTGTCATTTAATATTTTCCCTGTAGAATCCTTCAATATTGCAACTCAGGGCTTGAATTTTTTCTGCAGCTCTTTTAGCTTGAGAAATGCCAAGCATGTTCTTTTTTTTTCGGTTTTATACCTCCAGATCTTTGCACATGTCATTATAATGCTTTACTTTGTCTTCTCAAGCTGCCCTTGGAAATTTTCTATTCAGCTCTAGATTTAGCTTATCACTTTAGCTACTCAATGTTCAAGAGCAAGTTTCAGAGTCTTTTCTGACATCTACTTTGGTCTTTTCCCTCTATTCTGTCTTTTTAATGACCTCTTGCTTTCTTCATGTATGATGTCCTTGATGTCATCCCACAACTCATCTGTCTTCGGTCACTAGTGTTCAATACATCAAATCTATTCTTGAAAGGGTCTCTAAATTCAGGTGGGGTATGCTCAAGGTTGTACTTTGGCTCTCATGGACTTGTTCTAATTTTCTTTAGCTTCAGCTTGAACTTGCATATGAGCAATTGACAATCTGTTCCACAGTCAGCCCTGGCCTTGTTCTGACTGATGATATTGAGCATTTCCATTGTCCCTTCCCACAGATGTAGTCCATTTGATTCCTGTGTATTCCATCTCTCGAGGTACACGTGTATAGTTGCCGTTTATGCTGGTGAAAAAACTTGCAACGAAGAAATTGTTGGTCTTGCAAAATTCAATCACACGATCTCCGGCATCATTTCTATCACCAAGGTCATATTTTCCAATTACAGATTCTTCTTTGTTTCCAACTTTCACATTCCAACCAACAGTAATTATCAATGCATCCTGATGGCATGTTTGATCAATTTCAGACTGCAGAAGTTGGTAAAAATCTTCAATTTCTTCATCTTCAGCCTTAGTGGTTGTACATAATTTTGAATAATGTCATATTAACTGGTCTTCCTTGTAGACGTATGGATATTATCCTATCACTGACAGTGTTGTACTTCAGGATAGACCTTGAAATGTTTTTTGACAATGAATGCAATGCCATTCCTCTTCAAGTTGTCACTCCCGGCATAGTAGACTATATTGATTGTCTGATTCAAAATGGCCAACATCAGTCCATTTCAGCTCACTAATGCCTAGGATATCCGTGTTTATACGTTTCGTTTCATTTTTGACAATTTCCAATCTTCCTAGATTCATACTTCATACATTCCACGTTCTGAATATCAGCGGATGTTTGTAGCCGTTTCTTCTCATTTTGAGTCATACCATAGCAGCAAATGAAGGTCCCGAAAGCTTGATTCCACCCATGTCATTAAAGTCAACTCTACTTTGAGGAGGCAGTTCTTCCCCAGTCATATTTTGAGTGCCTTTAAACCTGAGGGTCTCATCTTCCAACACCATATCAGACAATGTTCTGCTGCTATTCATAAGGTCCTGGCAGTCCGTGCAGGAGACCCGGGGGCCCAACCACTGGCCAGCTCTCTGCTGTTTGGAGCAGAGCTAGGAGGTGGAAATGGTCAATGGCAGTGTTCCGCAGGACACATCCAGCTGTCCCCTGCCTTTCCCTCACACTCAGCCAAAAGAGGCTCACTTCTAAATAAGGATGGACTCATTTTTACTTAGAGATGCAGGAAGAAATGACATAGGGCATTGCAGAGCAGATTGTCCCCTCTTACCAGTTTTGCTTTTATAAGTTGTTGGCAATAAACAGCCCTGTGTAAACAGACATAATGAGGGAGGCTCTCTCAGGGTGGGTGTTGGCTCCAGACCACTCCCAGGAGACTTTGAAGTGATGCTTTCAGGATCAAGGCCTCTTCCCTCTGGAGTCCTGCTTGCATCAGCTCAGCATTTCTCACCCACTAAGGAGACTAGAACCTCACTTTCCATGTCAACCCCATCAGGTGCTTTGGACTGAACTGTGTCCCCCCAAAAGACATGTGGAAGTCCCAATCTGTGTACCAGTGACTGTGACCTTGTTTGGGTAGAGGGTCTTTCTTTGAAGGTGTGATCTGTTAACAAGGTCATGGTAGGGTAGGTCCTAATCCCTTTGGAGTGGTGTCTTATAAAAGAGAAGAATGGACATGGAGACAGTCACACATGGCAAGACAGGTGCCACATGAAGATGCATCTACAAGCCAAGGAACACCAAGAAATGCCCAGGGCTGGAGTAAGCTGGAGGAGACAAGGAAGGTCTTCTTCTAGAGGGAACAAAGGGAGCATGGCCCTGTTGATGCCCTGAATTCAGACTGCTAGTCTCCAGAACTGGGAGAGAACACACTTCTGTTCTTTAAAGGCACCCACTTTTTAGTATTTTTTTCTGGGAGCCCCAGGTGGCTAAGACCTCCGGGACTTACCCGACGTGGCTAGACACATAGCAGACTCTCGACAAGTCAGAGGTGAATTAGTGAATTAGGTAATTAATGGAGACTTGTTAGGCGCCGTCAAGTCGGTTCCAACTCATAGCAACCCTAAGTACAACAAAACGCAACGCTGCCCCATCCTGCACCATCCACATGATTGTTGTTATGTTTGTGCTCATTGTTGCAGCCGCTGTGTCAATCCATCTAGTTGAGAGTCCTCCTCTTTTTCGCTGACTCTCTACTTTACCAAGCACGATGTCCTTCTCCAGGGACTGGTCCCTCCTGATAACATGTCCAGAGTATGTGAGAAGTTTCATTCTGTTGCACACAGGGTTGCTATGAGTCAGAACTGACTCAAGGGCACTAACAACAACAACAAATATCCTTATGAGTTGCCACTGCCTCTTCCTTTTATGTCTCCTGCACATTATTATCCTGAGAACTTTACTTTTTTATTTGCTTATAACAATGATATAAGTAAATATAAAATTAGAAGTTGTGAGAAGGGTTGGGAAGGAAAAGTACAGAGTGTTATGAACATTATCATTCCAAGGGGATTCTGCCAAACACCATTATAGTACGTTTCCCAAAGAACACTCTTTTAAAGTAAAACTAGAATTCAGAACTTGAAATTTGAGGGATGGAATTGGGAAAAGCCTCTTCTCCTTTCCTTTTTAATCTCTCAGTTTTTGAGGAGGATGTTTTCAAGGGGAGCTTTTGTTGAACCGTGTTACTGAACGGAAATCCCAAGCCTTGGGTCTAGGATTGCGTTGGGCTCAGAGTATTCTTCCCTCCCTCCTGTTACCAGCACCCACATTGAGGTGGGGTGGTGGGCTTCCATAGGGAAGTAAGATCTTACAACTAACGCAACTGGTCAGCCAGCACCCCCAAATGCTCCCTGGCCTCACCGTGAGGCACACCCAGGTCTCCTCGTGTCTGGACAGAGAGGAGCCCACTGATAACGTGCTTGCACAGGTGAGTTAGTTCTCAAGACACAACATGTGAGTAACGTCCATGAAGGCAGAGAAAGGGAGACAGCCCCCATGGTCTTTATTTTCAAATCACAGTTCTTCGAGAAGGAATCATCTCCCTTTCTCATGTTCCAACATTTCTTATAAATGGCCAGGCATCCCGTGACCATATCGCATTGGCTTTGCCTCTGATTTTTTAGTAATGGCTATTCACACTGTGAAGGGGTCCTGGTGGCACAGTGGTTAAGAGCTATGTCTGCTAACCGAAAGGTACCCCAGTAACCCAGTGCTGTCGAGTTGATTCCTCGGAAACTCTATGGGCAGTTCTACTATAGGGTTGCCATGAGTCGGAATCAACTTGACGGCCGTGGGTTTGGTTTTTGGTTTTATTCACACTGTGAAGGGGTCCTGGTGGCACAGTGGATATGTGTACTGAAAGGTCGGCAGCTAACCGAAAGGTCGGCCACTCGAAACCACTTCAGGGGAAAGAGCTGGTGATCTGCTCCAGTAGGTTACAGCCTAGGAAACCCTTTGGGGCAGTTCTACTCTGTCACACGGGGTCGCTATGAGTCATAATCGACTCAATGGCATCTAACAACAACAACATTCACGCCGTGACAGACTGAAATTCTTAGCTCTCTACTTCCATAAGTATCATGGGAACCACGTGAACCGTGTTACACAGCCATTTTCGTAGGTCGACAGTTGTGGAATTCTGGTATCTTCACACGGTTCAGTCTGCTTGTACATGCATCAGCATAGACACCTGTTCCTTACAACATAACCACACGGAAAAGAAAGAGAGAAGCCAGAAGTACATTCTACCTTGTAAGCCGCCAAAAGATAAATGTTGCAATCACATTGATGTGGTCTCTAAGGGACTCTCCAGAACGTGAACATGCTGCTAATCCTGCATGTCAGTCAACAGAAGTGGATTTCACTTTGGGACAAAGTCCTGTGATGAACGGAAGAGACCTGGCAAACGTATGCACACCAAATGATTCCTTTAAAGAACCAGGACTCTGCTTATACTTTCGGGGCTGTGGGCTACACGGTTTATTTCAGGGAGCCCTGGTGGTGCTGCGGTTAAGCACTTGGCTTAACCAAAAGGTCAGCAGTTTGAACCCACCAACCACTCTGCAGGAGAAAGGTGTGGCAATCGGCTTCCATAAAGATTACAGACTTGGAAACCATATGGGCCAGGTCTACTCTGTCCTATAGGGTTGCTATGAGTCGTAAGTGACTCGACGGCAGTGGGCTGGTTGTGAATATAAATGTATTTGTGTGAATGTGTGTGAATGTATGAGTGTGTGAATATGTGAATGTGTGTGTGTGATGTCTGAGAGTTGTCAGTGTGAGCATGCATGAATGTGTGTGTGTGCATGTTAGTCTGCCTCGTGTGTGAATGTGTGTGTGTGGTTTGTGAGAACTGAGTGCGGGCATGCTTGAGTGTGTGAGTGTGTGCATGCATGTGTGCATGTGTGTGTGTGGCGTGTGAATGTGTGTGTGTGTATGATGTTCTCAAGGGTGCAGGCCATTCTCACTTGGCATAGCTCGGTGGTAAGAAAACTGAAACTGCACAAAGGGAGGCTGGCCCGCACTGTTCACTCAGTGGAGTCCTGAGTGGACGCCTGCTCAGTCGTGCCCTGTGTGTTCAGCAAGTGTCTCTGCCACGCTCCTGCCAGCAGGCATTCAAGCCACAGCCTGGAGCTGGGCCATCGCAGTGGATTAAGACTCACCTTCCCGTAGGATCCCTGTCCTAGAACTTTGAGCAGTTCAAACTGTGAAGGGTCTGCCTTCTCAAATCCTTCTTTCACATGATGGCTGATGTCAATTTCCTTCACAACGCCTTCTTCCTACGAGAGGGGGATACGGGATGAAAACACAGGTCAGCAGGCCTGGGGCTGACCACAGACTCTCCCCTTGAAGCGACCTCACTGGGAATAACCATAGACCACCGCCCTGAAGTGACTCCACTACAGAATAACCACAGACTACCCCCCCGAAGTGCACCCCCTGGGGAATAACCAAAAACTCCCACCCTCCCTGAAGTGACCCCCCTGGGGGATAACCACAAACTCTCTCCCCTGAAGTGACCCCCCCTCCCGGGGAATAACCACAAACTTCCCCCCCTGAAGTGACCCTGACTTGGGAGTATTTTAGATTAAAAGCTGTGACGTAATATAGCTTTATACTATCATCTTGGTTATCTGGTCATCATGCCAATTATTCATTTGTGGGCCACACGAGCCTTCAATTGTTTGTTTTCTCCATGGATTTTTGTCATCTGGTCTCACCAACACCATAGGACATCTACCAAAAACCCAAAACCAAACCCACTGCCATCTAGTCGATTCTGACTCATAAAGATCCTATAGGACAGAGTAGAACTGACCCTAGGGTTTCCAAGGCTGCAAGTCTTTAGGGAAGCCGACTGCCACATCTTTCTCCCATGGAGCAGCTGATGGGTTCGAACTGTGGAACTTTCGTTTAGGAGCCAAGTGCTTAACCACTGCGCCACCAGGGCTCCTTCAGGACATCTACAGGGACTCTCAGTGTGTTGATTCTGCTCCGTCGTGTCATTACTGGCAGGTTTTTGGTCCTAGCCAGCAGCACAGCTTACTGCATCCATGGCCACAGGCAGTGAACTACACTGATCCCGAGAAGGCTGCTTCTGTGCACACTGCTAGTACGGAGTAAAGACAAGTAGACATTCGAACCCAAGACTCCAAGACCCAGAAAGAACCTCTTCTTACACAGGCTGGGCAGTTGATTGAAGGGAACCCAGCGGGCAGAGCCATAACCAGAACCCAGACCGCAACGCCATGATCCAGCCTCTGGCAAACACTGCTTCCTCTCTAATCAGGGCTGAGGAATGTTCAGAGAAGTAATTTTTGGAGAAAAAATAACTGATGAATCCCAGTGTCTTCTCTGCTCTTTAAACTGCCCGGTACATGTTGCAAAAAGCCCTGGTGGCACAGTGGTTAAGCACACGGCTGCTAACCAGAAGGTCAGCTGTTCAAATCCATCAGCCACGCTGTGGGAGAAAGACCTGACGATCTGCTTCTATAAAGATTTGGTGTCGTTTTTAGGTGCTGTAGAGTTGGTTCCGACTCGTAGCGACCCTATGTACAACAGGACAACACACTGCCCGGTCCTGCGCCACCCTCATAATCGTTGCTGTATTTGAGCCCATTGTTGTAGCCGCTGTGTCAATCCATGTTGTTGAGGGTCTTCTTCTTTTTTGTTGATCCTCTATTTTACCACGCATGATGTCCTTTGATACGCATGCATCATGTGTAAGGGTTATACCCTTGGAAACCCTGTGGGGCAGTTCTACTCTGTCCTGTAGGGTCCCTATGAGTTGGAATTGACTCGATGGCAGTGGACTTGGGTTTTGACCTATATGTTGCGGCAAACGTGTCTGCTTCCACAGTGTGAGCAAATGGGAAGTGAAATGATAGGACCAGCTGCATTTGTAAAACCCGTTTCTTAGGAAACCATTTCCACAAGAAGTCTCCTCCCCACTTCTAAAGGCCCAAACTCAAGCAGAACCATTCAATACAGCAGCGCCCTCATCAGCAAGACTTGAAATCAAGTCGATTATGTAGCTACTTGATGAAATATAGGTAAAACGAAGATGGTTTTATTGAAAGAATAGATGCTCTACAAAATCATTGGAGTAACAGAAGCAGGGAGGATAAGAAGAGGGTAAAGAAAGGAAAACGTGGGCTGGAATATCAAGGCAGTAAGTAGAAGCTCTGAAATTTCAGGAGTGTGATAGAGGAAAACTGACCTACTCAGCTATTGGAGCTCGGCTTTCTAACCCTGGTAACTTTCCGTGCATGAACTAAGGCGAGATGTTTGACGTCATGTTCAAGTGGACGTGGCAGTAATTCCCAGAGGGACTGAAACGTCCTCTCACATGATGGAGCTTTCTTTGCTCATCCATCCTGCAACATTTTTTTTCTTGTTCTTCCCAAAGATAGTGACTCAGAATACAAGAGTGGTCAGGGAAGGGACGCACACATGTGACAAGGAGCAAGGCTCGGGCTGGGGGCAGAGGGCTTCTTTCATCTTCAGAAAGATGTCTCACTTTAGCTACTCACTGGAGCCCTTGGGTACCGAGGCTCAGCTGAAGTTAAGTTTTTATTATGAGGAGGCATTAAGTGAAGAGGCACCAGAGGACACAGAGCTAAGAAACAACCAAAACAAGCAAGTCTAGATGCTTGTTTTCTCTTCTCCCTTTCTATCCTGACTCAGATCTTGTCCCCTACCTTCCCCTTACCCTACTTATTTTTGTTCCTAAGCCAAGATGAATTTTTCCCGTTACATTTTCTCTCTGTTTTAATATTAAAGCTCTACAACCCTCCCCCTACCCCCCCCAAAAAGAAAAGAAAAGATGTCACTTTGAGGACTAAGAGGCGCCTGACCCGAGCCATGGTCTGGACTCTTCATATGCATGTGAAAGCTGGACAATGAATAAAGAAGACCAAAGAAGAATTGATGGCTTTGAATTATGGTGTTGGCAAAGAATACTGAATATGCCATGGACTGCCAGAAGAACAAACAAGTCTGTCTTCGAAGAAGTACAGCCAGAATGCTTCTTGGAAGCAAAGATGGCAAGACTTTGTCTCACGTACTTTGACGTGTTATCAGCAGGGACCAGTCCCTGGAGGAGGACATCATGCTTGGTAAAGTGGAGGGTCATCTAAAAAGAGGAAGACCTGGATGAGATGGACCGACACAGAGGCTGCAACAACGGCCTCAAGCAGAGCAGTGATTGTGAGGATGGCACAGGACCAGGCAGTGTTTTGTTCCGTTGTACACAGGGTCGCTATGAGTCGGACATATCTTGCAGGCACCTAACACCACCACCCTCACACACACACACTGCTTCTGTTCACCCCCATTCCCTCTTGTTCCCCTCAAATTATTTTCCTGTCCATCCTTCTGAAAGCCTCTTTGTGGCTGATATAAGTCACAGTCTATGCCAATGGGACTCTCCAAAGCTGGGACTGTGAGCGATGAGTGACAGACAGAGCGACATGTCTGCAGGTGTGTTTCCTTCACACAGACAGTACTGCCCAGACGGAAGGTGTCGGCATCCTACAAACATGCAGCCCACAGGCTCCCAAGCACTAGTAACCAGTTATTCTTGTTGGGTGAGTTAATTCCGATGAAAGGCCTGGCGATCTCCTCCCGTAGAGGTTATAGTATAGGAAACCCTATGAGGCAGTTCTACTCTGTCCTATATGGTTGTTATGAGTTGGAATCGACTCGAAGGCACCCAGCAACAGCAATTCTAATCAGTTCCTTCAATCCTTAATTTCCTTGGGAACGCTATGTATTGTGAAGCACTAACTAGGAAGTTATAATAAGAGAACAAGGTGTCAGAACTTGGATGCAGTGTTCTAGGTGTGGGTTCTAGACAGAGCCAGACTCCTGCCAGCTCATGTCCAAAATTACCTTCAATGATTTGCTTTACAAAGTCATTTCTAACACGAGGGGATGAGAAGTAATTGTCTACTTGATGTTAATTTGTGAAGATTTATAAAGATTTACTGAACCATATTCAAAGAGCCTCAAAACTGGGTGTGGATGGAACATTTGTCCCTGTGAGGTCCAAGCCACAGACAGGTTTCCTTGTGGACAACGTTTCTCCTGGGGCAGTGAGATGTATGCCCTGGTTTAAAATCAGTAAAACCAGTCGCTGTCAAGTTCTCTGTGACTCATAGTGACCCCATGTGTGTCAGAGTAGAGCTGTGCGCCACAGGTTTTCATCGGCTGATTTTTCAGAAGCACATTGCCAGGCTTTTCTTTCAAGGCACCTCTGGGTGGACTCAGATCTCCAACCTTTTGGTTAGCAGCCAAACACATCAACCGTCTGCACCACCCGGGGACTCCACGCCCTGGTTTAAAAACCAAAGAAACCAAACCCGTTGCCGTTAAATTGATTCTGATTCATAGCAGCCTTGAGTGCTCCACAGGGTTTTCTTGGCTGTAATTTCTATGGAAGCAGATTGCCAGGCCTTCCTTGTGCAGTGCTGCTGGGTGGGTTCGAATGCCAACCTACATGTTAGTACCGAGCGCCAACCATTTGTGCCAGGAGGCTAAATCAATCTACTTTTTTTTTTTTTTTTTTTAGCACAACTGAAATCAGTGCAAAGTAAAAACCCATGGAAGATAATATAATAATACCAGCCCGCACCTCTGGTGTGCACAAATAAGAAATTATTCATGCTGACAAGTCGTCTCAGGCTTGGAAAATCATACTTCTCTCTTTCCCTCATTTATACTTAGAAGATTTTCCCTTTGGATTTGACCTGTACGGTATGAAAGATAACCCCCACCAATGTATCAAAGAAAACTGGTAACAAAGGCTTTAAAATTACAAGTAAAAAAACCTACATCGCGATAAACTACGTTACCAGTGTTATTAACGGATGATAAAGACAGTCACGTCCCAGTGAAATCTCCTGTGACAAGCTCCATGTTGTTTACTGTTGTTAGCTGCTGTCCAGTAGATTCTGATTCATGGCAGCCCCACGTGTGCGGAGCAGAGCTGTGCTCGACGGGGTTTTCAAGGCTTTAATCTTCATGGAAGCAGACTGCCAGTCCTTTCCTTTCACGGTGCCGCTGGGTGGGTTTGAACCACCAACCGTTAGGTTAGCAGTCAAGTGCAAAACTTACATATATATGCGAGAAGGGGAAATATTTATCTGAACAGCATTGCCTCTGAGATTTTCAGTCATCTACAAATCTCTAACATGATATCCTAGTTCTTTTTCATTGTCAGCAATGGTAAATACCACTATCAGAATGATTTGTTGGAAAATGCAGTATTTCTGATAAAGCAAAGTTAGGAAGTGCGGGATTCACTGAGATAGAATGAAGCAGTGCTTCAGATTAGTAGCTGGTCGTCGGCAGTTTTACACCGGCGGGACTTTCCATGCACACTAAATTATTTTTCTATTTTAAGCCTCTCCGTCACGCTGTTGTTAGTCACTGTCGAGCTGGCTCTGACTCATGGCAAAACACAGTGCTGCCCGGTCCTGAGCCATCTTCGTGATCGTTGGTCTGTTTGGGTCCACTGTTGCTGCCACTGTGTGTTTTGAGTGCCTTCTAACCTAGGGGGCTCATCTTCCAGCACTGTATCAGACAATATTCTGTTGTGATCCACAGGGTTTTCACTGGCTGATTTCTGGAAGTGGATTACCAGGTTCTCCTTCCTAGTCTGTCTTAGTCTGGAAGCTCCACTGAAGCCTGACCACCATGGGTGAACCTGCTGGTATTTGAAATACCAGCAGCAAAGCTTCCAGCCTCACAGCAACATGCAGGTCACCACAGTACCACAAAGCGACAGACAGGTGGTGGCCTCTGTAATTACAATCAGTTAAAATTCCCGCATGCTCCCTTAAGGTGATATATTATATACACTTTAAACGTGCAAACCACTCGGAGCGACAGTAAGATGGTCAGTTCTCATTGTACATGGCTAGTTTTCATTCCAGCATCTACATAGTTCATCTCTAATGGAAGGTGATGGAGTCATAGCAAAAAAAAAAATATATATATATATATATAGAGAGAGAGAGAGAGAGAGAGAGAAAGTTTATTCTAAAATTGATATGGAAAATCAAAAGACCAAGAAGAGCTAAAGCAATTTTGAAAAAGGGGATAAAGTTGGAGGAATCACTCTACCCACATTAAGGCTACTATATATGTATAGTAATCAAGGCAGTGTGGTTTGGTGGAGACAGAGACACGCAGATCAATGGAACAGAAGAGAGGACCTAGAAACAGAAGCCCACAAATACAGACAACTGATTTTTTAATTTTTATTGTGCTTTAAGTGAAAGTTTACAAATCAAGTCAGTCTCTCATACAAAAACTTATATACACCTTGCTATATACTTCTTTTTTTTTGTTTTATATACTTCTAGTTGCTCTCCCCCTAATGAGACAGCACATTCCTTTCCTCCACTCTCTACTTTCATGTCCATTCGGCCAGATTCTGACCCCCTCTGCCTTCTCATCTCCCCTCCAGACAGGAGTTGCCCACATAGTCTCATGGGTCTACTTGAGCCAAGAAGCTCACTCTTCACCAGAATCATTTTCTATCCCATAGTCCAGTTCAATCCCTGTGTAAAGAGTTGGCTTTGGGAATGGTTCCTGTCTTGGGCTAACAGAAGTTCTGGGGACCATGACCTACGGGGTCCTTCTAGTCTCAGTCAGACCATTAAGTCTGGTCTTTTTATGAGAATTTGAGGTCTCCATCCCACTGCTCTCCTGCTCCCTCAGGGGTTCTCTGTTGTGTTTCCTGTCAGGCCAGTCATCGGTTGTAGCCAGGCACAGTCTAGTTCTTCTGGTCTCAGGCTGATGTAGTCTCTGGTTTATGTGGTCCTTTCTGTCTCTTGGGCTCATAATTACCTTGTGTCTTTGGTGTTCTTCATTCTCCTTTGCTCCAGGTGGGTTGAGGCCAATTGATACCTCTTAGATTTTATTATACCAATTGCCTTAGATGTCCCCTGAAACCACGGTCCCCAAACCCCGCTCCTGTTATGCTAGCCTTTGAAGCGTTCAGAAAAATATGGAACACTTCACGAATTTTGTCTGTCATCCTTGCGCAGGGGCCATGCTAACCTTCTCTGTAGCATCCCAATTTTAGTATAAGTGCCGCCAAAGCGAGCACCAGACAACTGATTTTTGACAAAGACACAAAGGCAATTCAATGGAGGGAGGATAGTTTTTTCAACAAATGATATATCAGCAATGGACATCCACGGTCAAAAAAAGGAAACTGGGCCTAAATTTTATATCTTTGATGTAAAACATTAAACAATTTTTTAAGAAGAAACCACAGGAGAAAAGCTTCAGGACCTGGGGCTAGGCAATGAATTTTTAGACATGATACCAAAATATTATGCATAAAAGGAAAAACTGATCAATTAAACCTAAGCAAAATAAAAACTCATTCTCTGCAAAGACACTGTTAAGAAAACGAAGCTACAGATTGGAAGAAAATATTTGCAAACCACATACCCAACAAAAGTGCTGTCTCTGAACCATAGAAAGAACCTTCAACACTCCATAGTAAAATAATACAATCTAATTAAAAAATTCCCCAGCAATCCGTCAGTTTGTCGTACTGTGGGGGCTTGCATGTTGCTGTGATGCTGGAAGCTATGCCACCAGTATTCAAATACCAATAGGGTCACCCGTGGCAGACGGGTTTCAGCTGAGCTTCCAGACTAACATAGACTAGGAAAAAGGACCCAGCAGTCTACTTCTGAAAAGGATTAGCCAGTGAAAACCTTATGAATAGTACAGGAACAGTGTCTGATATAGTGCCAGGAGATGAGCCTCTCTGGTTGGAAGGCGCTCAAAATATGACTGGGGAAGAGCTGCCTCCTTAAAGTAGAGTCGACCTGAATGATGTGGATGGAGTCAGGCTTTCGAGATCTTCACTTGCTGATGTGGCACGACTCAAAATGAGAAGAAACAGCTGCAAACATCCATTAATAATCGGAACCTGGAATGTATGAAGTATGAATCCAGGAAAATTGGAAATCGTCAAAAATGAAATGGAATGCATAAAGATCAATATCCTAGGCATTAGTGAGCTGAAATTTTGAATCAAACAATCATATGGTCTACTCTGCCAGGAATGATAACTTGAAGATGCAAGGTATTGCATTCATCATCAAAAATGGGGAAACACAGGAAGCATCAAAAGAAGATGGAAGGAATACACAGTCGCTATACCAAAGAAAATTAGTTGATGTTCAGCCATTTCAGGAGGTAACATATGATCAGGAACTGATGGTACTGAAGGAAGAAGTCCAAGCTGCTCTGAAGGCATTGGCAAAAAACAAGGCTCCAGGAATTGATGGAATATCAATTGAGATGTTTCAACAAATGCATGCAGCACTGGAGGTGCTCACTCGTCTATGCCAAGAAATTTGGAAGACAGCTAACTGGCCAACTGACAGGAAGACATCCATATTTATGCCTATTCCCAAGAAACGTGATCCAACCAAATGTGGAAATTATCAAAGAATATCATTAATATCACATGGAAGTAAAATTTGGCTGAAGATCATTCAAAAGTGGCTGCAGCAAGTACATCGACAGGGAACTGCCAGAAATTCAAGACAGATTTAGAAGAGGACATGGAACCAGGCATATAATTGCTGATGTCAGATGGCTCCTGGCTAAAAGCAGAGAATACCAGAAATATGTTGACCTGTTTTTTATTGACTACTACGGCATGCAAGTGTGTGGATCATAACAAATTATGGACAACATGGCAAAGAATGGGAATTCCAGGACAGTTGGTCATGAGGAATCTATACATACATCAAGGGGCAGTTGTTCAAACAAAACAAGAAGGTAATGATTGGTTTAAAGTCAGGAAAGCAGGAAAGGTGTGCATCAGGGCTGTATTCTTTCACCATACCTATTCAGTCTGCATGCTGAGCAAATAATCTGAGAAGCTGCACTATATGAAGAACGGAGCATCAGGATTGGAGGAAGACATTAACAACACGCATTACGCAGATGACACAACCTTGCTTGCTGAAAGTGAAGAGGACATGAAGCACTTACTGGTGAAGATCAAAGACCACAGCCTTCAGTATGGATTACACCTCAACATAAAGAAAACAAAAATCCTCACACCTGGACCAATAAGCAGCATCATGATAAACGGAGAAAATACTGAAGTTGTCAAGGATTTCATTTTACCTAGATTTACAATCAACAGCCATGGAAGCAGCAGTCAAGAAATCAAAAGACAAATTGAGTAGGGCAAATCTGCTGTAAAAGACCTCTTTTAACTGTTGAAAAGCAAAGATGTCACCTTGAGGACTAAGGTGTGCCTGACCCAAGCCATGGTGTTTTTTATAGCCTCATATGCATGGGAAAGCTGGACAATGGATAAAGAAGACGGAAGAAGAATCGACACCTTTAAATTATGGTGTTGGTGAAGAATACTGAATATACCATGGATTGCCAGAAGAACAAACAAATCTGTCCTGGAAGAAGTAGAACTAGAATGTTCCTTAGAAGCAAGGATGGTGAGACTACGTCTCACATACTTTGAACATGTTATCAGGAAGGATTAGTTCCTGAAGAAGGACATCATGCTTGGTAAAGTAGAGGGTCATCAAAAAAGAGGAAGACCCTCGATGAGATGGACCGACACAGTGGCTGCTACAATGGACTCAGGCATAACAAGAATTGAAAGGATGGTGTAGCACAGGCAGTATTTCGAGTTCTGTTGTGCACAGGGTTGCTATGAGTCAGAATTGACTCGATGGCACCAAGCCAGAATTAGAAAATAGACAAAAGGGAAAAACAGGCATTTCACCAAAGAAGATATAAAGATGGGTAATAAGTATATGAAAAGATGTACTTACTTGCCATTAAAACCAAAAAAACAAAAACAAAAAACCAAACCTGCTGCCGTTGAGTTAATTGCGACTCATATTTGCCATTAGAGAAATGCAGAAACACAGTAGTACTACATACCCATCAAAATTACTAAAATAAAAAACATTGACAACATCAAATACTGGCAAGGCTATGGAGAAACGATCTCTCTCATTCAGCTTTGGTGGGATTGTAAGATGGTACAGCCACTCTGGACAGCACTCTGGCAGTTTCTTGTAAAAAGAAACACACACTTTCCAAACAACCAGCAATTGCTGTCTTGGTCATTTACCCGAAAGAAATGAAAACTTACACAAAACCACATACACAAATATTCATAGCAGTTTTATTCATAATAGCTCCAAACTGGATGCAACACAGATGTCCCGGAGTGAATAAATGGTGGAGCACACGGCTGTCCATCCGTACAATGAAGTATTACTGTGCAATAAAAAGGAACTCGTTAACGATGCACACAGCTTGGAAGGACCTCTAGAGAATTATGCATAGTGTAAAAAGCCCATCGCAAACGATGACACACTAGATGATTCCATTCATATGCTGTTGTTGTTAGGTGCTGTCCAGTCAGTTCTGACTCATAGCAACCCTATGCACAACAGAACGAAACATTGCCCTGCCCTGAGCCATCCCCACAATCGTTGTTATGTTTGAGCCCATCGTTGCAGCCACTGTGTCAATCCACCTTGTTGAGGGTCTTCCTCTTTTCCGCTGTCCCTGTACTCTGCCAAGCATGATGTCCTTTTCCAGGGACTGATCCCTCCTGACAACATGTCCAAAGTATGTAAGATGCAGTCTCGCCATCCTTGCTTCTAAGGAGCATTCTGGCCGCACTTCTTCCAAGACAGATTTGTTCATTCTTCTGGCAGTCCATGGTATATTCAATATTCTTCGCCAACACCACAATTCAAAGGCATCAACTCTTCTTTGGTCTTCCTTATTCATTGTCCAGCTTTCACATGCATATGATGTGATTGAAAATACCATGGCTTGGGTCAGGTGCACCTTAGTCTTCAGGGTGACATCTTTGCTCTTCAACACTTTGAAGAGGTCCTTTGCAGCAGATTTGCCCAACGTAATGCGTCTTTTGATTTCTTGACTGCTGCTTCCATGGCTGTTGATTGTGGATCCAAGTAGAATGAAATCCTTGACAACTTCAACCTTTTCTCTGTTTATCATGATGTGGCTCACTGGTCCATTTGCGAGGATTTTTGTTTTCCTTATGTTGAGGTGTAATCCATAGTGAAGGCTGTGGTCTTTGATCTTCATTAGTAAGTGCTTCAAGTCCTCTTCACTTTTAGCAAGGAAGGTTGTGTCATCTGCATAACGCAGGTTGTTAATGAGTCTTCCTCCAATCCTGATGCCCCGTTCTTCTTCATATAGTCCAACTTCTCGGATTATTTGTTCAGCGTACAGATTAAATAGGTATGGTGAAAGAATACAACCCTGACATACACCTTTCCTGACTTTAAACCAAAAAGGAAGAACACACTCAGCATTTCTCAAGCTGAAAAAATGAAGAAAAAATTCAAGCCTTGAGTTGCAATAGTGAAGGATTCTATGGGGAAAATATTAAATGATGCAGGAAGCATCAAAAGAAGATGGAAGGAATACACAGAGTCATTATACCAAAAAGAATTAGTCGATGTTCAACCATTTCAAGAGGTGGCATATGATCAGGAACTGATGGTACTAAAGGAAGAAGTCCACACTGCTCTGAAGGCATTGGAGAAAAACAAGGCTCCAGGAATTGATGGAATATCAATTGAGTTGTTCAAACAAACAGATGCAGCACTGGAGGTTCTCACTCGTCTATGCCAAGAAACATGGAAGGGAGCTTCCTGGCCAACTGACTGGAAGAGATCCATATTTATGCCTATTCCCAAGAAGGGTGATCCAACCGAATGTGGAAATTATAGAACAAATTATAGATATTATCATTAATATCACACGCAAGCAAAATTTTGCTGAAGATCATTCCAAAATGGCTGCAGCAGTATATCGATAGGGAACTGCCAGAAATTCAGGCTGGTTTCAGAACAGGACGTGGAACCAGGGATATCATTGCTGATGTCAGATGGATCCTGGCTGAAAGCAGAGAATACCAGAAGGATGTTTACCTGTGTTTTATTGACTATGCAAAGGCATTCGACTGTGTGGGTCATAACAAACTATGGATAACACTGCGAAGAATGGGAATTCCAGAACACTTAATTGTGCTCATGAGGAACCTTTCCATAGATCAAGAGGCAGTCGTTCGGACAGAACAAGGGGATACTGATTGGTTTAAAGTCAGGAAAGGCGTGCATCAGGGTTGTATTCTTGAATCCCACTTGGTCATGGTGAATTATTTTTTTGATATGTTGTTGAATTCTATTGGCTAGAATTTTGTTGAGGATTTTTGCATATAAATTCATGAGGGATATACGTCTGTAATTTGCTTTTTTTGTGGTGTCTTTACGTGGTTTTGGTATCAGGGATATGCTAGCTTCATAAAATGAGTTTGGGGGTACTCCATCCTTTCATATGCTCTGAAATACCTTTTGTAGTAGTTGTGTTAACTCTTCTCTGATTGTTTGGTAGAACCCTGCAGTGAAGGCACTGAGGCCAGGGCTTTTTTTTGTTAGGAGTTTTTAAATTACCTTTTCAATCTCTTCTATTGTTATGGGTTTATTTAGTTGTTCTACCTCTGTTTGTGTTAGTTTAGGTAGGTAGTGTGTTTGTAGAAATTCATCCATTTCTTCTCGGTTTACCAATTTCTTAGAGTACAATTTTTCATAGTGATCTGAGATATGATTCTTTTAATTTCAGTTGGGTCTGTTGTGATATTGCCCATTTCACTTCTTATTCAGGTTATTTGCTTCCTCTCCTGTTTTTCCTCTGTTAGTTTGGCCAGTGGTTTATCAATCTTGTTAATTTTTTCAAAGAAGCAGCTTTTGGTCTTGTTCTGAACCAAAAACCAAACCCAGTGTCATCGAGTTGATTCTGACTCATAGCGACTCTATAGGACAGGGTAGAACTGCCCCATAGAGTTTCCAAGGAGTGCCTGGCGGATTTCATTATATCCTCCCGGTATACTGTTCCTTTAATCATTATATAGTGTCTTTCCTTATCCTTTGTGGTGGATTCAACTTTAAAGTCTATTTTGTCAGAAATTAATATCGCCACTCCTGCCCTTTTTTGATTGTTGTTTGCTTGATATGTTTTTTTCCATTGTTTGAGGTTTAGTTTGTTTGTGTCTCTAGGTCTAAGTTGTGTCTCTTGTAGGCAGCATATACATGGATCGTGTTTTTTTAATCCATTCTGGTACTCTCTGTCTCTTTATTGGTGCATTTAGTCCATTTACATTCAGTGTAATTATGGATAGGTATGAATTTAGTGCCGTCATTTTGATGTCTTTTTTTGTGTGTTGTTGAGTTTCCTTTTCCCATTTGATTTTTTTGCTGAGTAGTTTATCTTTATATATTGTCTTTTCCTCTTACTCGTTGTTGTTGATTTTGTTTTTACGGAGTCTTTATTTTTTTCTTGTATTTTATTTTGATGAGTAGGGTTGTTAGTCTCCTTTGTGGTTACCTTAATATGTATCCCTATTTTTCTAAGTTTAAACCTAACTTTTATTTCTGTGTATCGCCTTGTTTTCCTCTCCATATGAACGATCTATGACTACATTTCTTAGCCCCTCTTTGCTGTTTTAATGTTGTCTTCTCTTATATAATGACATCGCAGTTTCCCTGTTTTGAGCGTTTTTTTTTTTTTTATCTTGAGTTACTTTTGCGATTTCCCTAACTGGATTGATATCTGGTTGCTTTGTTCTGTTTTCTACCCTTGGGTCGATATCTGATATTATTGATTTTCTAACCACAGAACTCCCTTTAGTATTTCTTGTAGTTTTGGTTTGGTTTTTATGAATTCCCTAAACTTCCATTTATCTGGAAATGTAGTAATTTCGCCTCCACATTTGAGAGACAGTTTTGCTGGATATATGATTCTTGGCTGGCAATTTTCTTCCGTCAGTGCTTTACATAAGTCATCACATTGCCTTCTTGCCTGCATGGTTTCTGCTGAGTCATCCAAGCTTATTCTTCTTGACTGTCCTTTGGAGGTTACTTTTTGCTTATCCCTAGCTGCTCTTAAAATTCTCTCTTTATCTTTGTTTTTGGCAAATTTGATTATAATATGTCTTGGGGACTTTCTTTTGAGATCTACCTTATGTGGAGTTCAGTGAGCATCTTGGATATCTTCTCATCTTCCATGATATCAGGGAAGTTTTCTGCCAATAAATCCTCAACAACTCTTTCTGTATTTTCTGTTATTCCTCCCTGTTCTGGTACTCCAACCACTTGTAGGTTATTTCTCTTGATAGACTCCCACATAATTCTTAGGGTTTCTTTAATTCTTTTATCTAATTTTTTAATATATTGGTGCCAAGTGCTTTATCTTCAATCTCACTAATTCCTCCTTCCACCTCCTCAATTCTGCTCCTCTGACTTTCTATTGAGTTGTCTAATTCTGTAATTTTATTGTTAATCTTCTGACTTTCTGATTGCTGTCTCTCTATGTATGATTACAGCCTATTAAATTTTTCATTATGTTTTTGAATAACCTTTTTAATTTCTTCAAGTGCTTTATCTCTGTGTTCCTTGGCTTGTTCTGCATTTTGCTTGATCCTGTTCCTTATTTCTTGAAGAATTCTGTATATTAGTCTTTTGTATTCTGCCTCTGGTAATTCCAAGAATATACCTTCATCTAGAAGATTCCTTGATTCTTTGTTTTGAGAGCTTGTTGAAGTGATCATGGTTTGTTTCTTCATGTGATTTGATATTAACTGTTGTCTCCAAGCCATCTATAAGTTATTGTATTAGTTTATTTTATGCTTGCTCACTGTATCCTCGCTTCTTGCTTTGTTTTGTTTTGATATGCCCAAATAGGCTGCTTGAGTGAGCTAGCTTGATTATTTTTGTCTTTGAAGCTCTAATGTCCTGTCACCAGATGGCTAGAACTGTTACCAGGTATATGAGCCTAGGAGTCCATTCATTTTTCTTGTATGAATTCACCTCAGATGTCCAGGTAGTTGGTCATCAAGTATGTGGTACAGGCTCTGTACTACAGTCTTAGAGCAGCAGGAGTGATTGGTGTAGGTACAGGTATCTGGTTGCAGAAGGGGGTCATGCTCTGAACAAGGCAGGGGGCTGGCAACCATCCACTGAGTATCTGTAAGGAAGGTGCATTCCTGTTCCCTAGAGCACACAGGTGGGTAAGCTCTGCAGCCAGACCATGGGCACCCAATGTTTTTGGTTGTAAGGACTGGAGGTACCACTTATCCTTGGACCCCTGCAATGGGTGGCTAGGTGATGTAGGTGGAGCCACCAGTCCTTAGGCCCCTGATGTGGGTAGGTGAGTATTCTGTTTAATAGGCAAAGCAGTGTCAAACATCAAACACCCACCTCTCTACTGCACAGCTGAAACAGTTGCAGTGTGCAAACAGGGGCTTATCCTCCTGAAACAGGCCCACACAGGTCCATGCAGGAGTGAAAGATATTCAAAGTTCACAGACTGTTTGTGCCTGGACAGGAGCCTCTTCTGTTCTGAGCCCCTCAGCTTAGTGGAGCTGGCAGATAATCTTTACCCCCAATTTTGAATTTATTTCTTCTCCAAGGCTGGGAGAATAGCTCAGGGTGTGCAGTAGGACCTATCTCAGGCTCAGAAAAATCGACAGCTACTGAAGCCGGCTTGGGGGCTGGGGGTGCAGTAAAATAAACACAAGGACCTAGTTTTTGCTGAGAGTGCCGTTATGCTCTAGCTCTGAAGGTGTGAGCAGGTTGTGGAGCTTGCTGTCTCTCCCTGAAGAGACCACATCCGGAACGCTACCTCCAGCCATGCCATGGTCACTCCAGGGAATGGTGCCTGAGGGTTCCTGGTGATTTAGGTCTGGCAACTCCTCACTGCTGCTCAACCGTTTCTCCCTCCCCCTTCCACTCAGTCCATTTTCTAACTTTGCCTTCAATGTTCAGGGCTCCTAGCTTGCCATATATATAATAGTTTCACTTGTTTTTTCAGGTCTCTGCTGTAAGAGGGATCACCGGAAGCATCTGACTACTCTGCCATCTTGGCCCTGCCTCCTCATATAATATTCTTGAAGTGACCAAATTATAGGGAAGGAGAGCAGGTTAGTGGTTGTCAGAGGGAGGGGTGGTGGGCAGGCATGAGTGTGTGTGTATGTGCACGTGTGTATGTATAATGGGTAGCATGATGGGTCTCTGTGGTGATGGAACAGTCCTGTATGTTGACAGTACAGGCTGTTCCATGAATCTACATATAAAAATTGTGCAGAACTACACACACACAAATGAGTGTATGTAAAACTGGTGAAATCTAAGGAAGAGCTGCAGATGGTACCAGATATCAAATTCCTGATTTTAACACTGTACTACAGTTACAGATGATTCGACAGCAATGGGTTTATAGTTATGCAAGTTGTTACCTCTGGTGGAAACTGGTGAAGAGCAGATAGGAGCTCTCTATACTGTTTGTTTTGTGATTTTATAATTATTTAAATGTAAAAAGTTTAAAAAAGTGATTTTGAAGTCTATTTGGTAATATTGAAGGAAGCTTATTGTGACTTTAAATTAAAGAAGTCAGTAAATAATTTCATATAAAAAATAATAATTTTATATACATTATCATTATTATGGCATTTAAAAAGATTTGTAGGAAAAAAGACTTATGGAAAATGCATCAAAATATTAAACAATCACAGTGTTGCAGAAGTGTGCATAATTAATTTTCTTTCCTTTGTTTTCTAAATTTCCTATAGAAAAATGTATAAAAAAATCAAGAGGGCCCCAGGCTTCTATACATAAGGTAGTTTAAAACAATGAAGCCACCTAGCCAACTGCCCAAATGGAAGTCCCGTCCTTCACCTCTTGCTATCTGTCATGGATTGAATTGTGTCCCATCCAAAATATCTGTCAACTTGGCTAGGTCATGATTCCCTTGTATGACTGTCTACCATTTTATCATCTGGTCTGATTTCCCCATGTGTTGTAAATCCTATCACTGTGATGTGATAAAATGGATTAGTGGCAGTTACATTGATGAGGTCTACAAGATTAGATAGTGTCTTAAGCCAATCTCATTGAGATATAAAAGAGAGAAGCTAGCAGAGAGACAGGAGGACCTCATACCACCATGAAGGCAGTGCCAGGAGCAGAGCAAGTCCTTTGGACCTAAGGTTCCTGAGCTGAGATGCTCCCAGGCCAAGGAAAGACTGATGACAAGGACCTTGCAACAGAGCAGACAGAGAGAGAAAGGCTTTACCTGGAGCCAGCGCCCTGTATTTGGACCTCTAGCCTACTGGACTGTGAGAGAATAAACTTCTCTTTGTTAAAGGTATCCACTTGTGGTATTTCTGTTATAGCAGCACTAGATGACTTAGACACTATCATATCCAGTTACAAGGAAACAGAATGGGAAGTTCAGGCAAAATTACCTGAGTTTTAAAAAGCAAGTAAGATCAAATAACTTGATGCAAGGAAAAAAAAAACAATGAAAGCTATCGGAAAATATTTGGATATTATTTCTGGATGTGAAAAATAAACCTACTAATTGGTGAAAAAGAAAGGCTCAATATTTTTAAAGTTATTAAAATTTTTATACTCAACAAGCAATATTGATCATGTAGATTAACACAGACCTTCCCACCAGAATAGAGGTGGCAAACATTAATCCCTGCAATGTGGAGAGCAGCCTACATGTTCCTCTGAGGCACAAGCCAGTGAGTTCATGGAATTTTTTCCTGGGAGGTGGAGTGGCTGGGGGTAGTGGTATTAATTTCACGGAAAACTTACAATTCAACAAGAAAAAAGTGAAACCTGCTACATCGAATTAGACAAATGAGTTTAGTGTGATAAGCTGTTGTTGTTGTTAGGGGCCATCAAGTCGGTTCCAATTCATGGGGACCCTATGTACAACAGAACGCAACACTGCCTGGTCCTGCACCATCCTCACAATTGTTGTTATGCTTGAGCCCATTGCTGCAGCCACTGTGTCAATCCATCTCGTTGAGGGTCTTCTTCTTTTTTGCTGACCTTCTACTTGACCAAGCAAGATGTCTTCCAGGGACTGGTCCCTTCTGATAACATGCCCAAAGTATGTGAGATGAAGTCTCATCATTGTTGCTTTCAAGGAGCATTCTGGCTGTGCTTCCTCTAAGACATACTTGTTTGTTCTTCTGGTAGTCCATGTTGTTGTTACGTGCCACTGAATTGGTTCAGACTCATAGCGACCCTAGGTACAACACTACCTGGTACTGCCCCATCCTCATGATCGTTGTTATGCTTGAGTTCATTGTCGCAGCCACTGTGTCAATCCATTTCCTTGAGGGTCTTCCTCTTTTTTGCTGACCCTCTACTTTACCAAGCATGATGTCCTTCTCCAAGGACTGGTCCCTCCTGATAACATGTCCAAAGTACATGAGAAGAAGTCTCTCTGTCCTCGCTTCCAAGGAGCATTCTGGCTGTACTTCTTCCAGGACAGATTTGTTTGTTCTTCTGCAGTCCGTGGTATAGTCAAGATTCTTCTCCAAGACCATAATTCAAATGTGTCAATTCTTCGATCTTCCTTATTCATCGTGTGATAAGTTAATTCCTCCTAAATAGTTCTAGATATAAATATAAAGGTTTTAAACTTTTTTTTTTTCTTTACTAGTCATCAGTAGTAATCCAAACAAAATCTATTGTAGCTACTTTGGCAATGTATGTGTGTACTGGACTGTTGTTGTTGAGTCAGCTCCAAGTCATGGAGACCTCAAGCAAAAGCAAACAAAACAAAACATTGCCCATTCCTGGGACATCTTCGTGATTGTTGGTATGTTTGAGTCCACTATTGCAGCTACTGTGCCAATCCATCTCATTGAGGATTTCCTCCATTTCTGCTGATCCTCTACTTTACTAAGCTTTATTGTTGTTGTTTTAGGTGCTGTTGAGTTCGTTCTGACTCAAAGCGACCCTATGCACAACAGACGAAATGCTGCCCGGTCCTATGCCAACCTCACAATCATTGCTATGCTTGAGCCCCTTGTTGCAGCCACTGTGTCAATCCATCTTGTTCAGGGTCATCTTCTTTTTCCGCTGACCCTCTACTTTGCCAAGCATGATGTCTTTCTCCAGGGACTGATCCCTCATGACAACATGTCCAAAGTATGTGAGCCACAGTCTCGTCATTCTTGCCTCCAAGGAGCATTCTGGTTGTACATCTTCCAAGACAGATATTAGTAATCCCTAAACCTTTTGAAAGGACCCTTGGTGGTGCTGTGACTAAGCCATTGGCTGGTAATCAAAAGGCTGGCAGTTCGAACTCATCCATCCGGTCCTTGGGAAAAGACCTGGTGATTTCCTCCCATAAAGATTACAGCCTAGGAACCTTATGGGGCAGTTCTACTCTGTCACATGGGGTAGCTATGAGTTGGAATCAACTTGATGACAAACAACAGCAACCACCAGTACTACCTTTTGAAGGAAAGTTCAGTGTGTATGGCATTCTCCTCTAGAAAGCCAAGGCATAAATAAGGTACCATGTCTCTGGCAGAGAACTATTTCTGTCAATACTCTCTGGTTCCAATAAAATTTTCAGTTTTCTGCTAAAAGGAGATCATCCCAATCATCCTGCTGAGGACATGAGACACAGGCTTGGTAACTTCCCACACCTCTAGGGCCATTGTTTGCATTTTATAAAATTTTTAAATTCAAAGAAAGTCCAATAAATCATATCATAAAAGTTAGAAACATCTAGCCTAGCTTGGAATTTTGCCAAAATGCTCCAGCCACGTTCTAGGTGTCCTGCAGGACAGGTGGACATGCACCTTGCCTATAATGGACGTGGGGAATGGTGGAGAAAATCCGAAAACTCTTCTGAAACTCTTGGACTAGAATGCCCAAAAGTTAACTACTCACACTAGAAAAGGTTTGAAAATTTGCGTAGAAAACGCCAGGAGCTGAGGATACTATTCTGAATTGGCTGAGTCCAGGCTAAATCATTTCCTGTGCACAGAGAAGACTAGTGCTTTCCTTGGTGGTGTGACAGTTCCAGTCCACCACCAACACTTTGTCCTTGAACTTGAGATACCACGGCAACAGCTGCAGATGTTCAATGACTCTAGCTCTTCAGTGTGCAGTGAAGCTATGCTGCGGGATGTATGTGGTGGCGTGCACTGGACAGGCTCAACACTGCGTGGCCCCACGGTTATCAGCACAGCAGCACGCACTAGGACAATAGTGCCGTAGGTATCAAGCCCCTTGGTGCTTTCTCATGTTTATTTACATTTGTGTGTGGGCAGGAGGTGGTAAAACTCCTCAATACAAGACAACTTGTAGAAGAAATGGGCTTCTTTTAAAAAGAATGGCAGCTACTGGGGATGCTTGAGAGCAGTGAGCATCATGAGCAGAGGAGGGAGGTAACGTAGACCTAGGCCCCTGCCATTGCCACAGTCCCCCCCACCGCCCACTGCTGTGGTGACCCTGACATTCTCATTGTCACATGGCAGGCTCGTTCCACTGCTGGATGACACTATTACTGAGCCAACCTAGGCTACTGCTTTCAACGGACTTGGCAAATTTCTTCATCAATTGCAAGCTGACACATTTAAAAACGAAGACCAGCCTACTATCTGTTTCTGCATGTTTCCGAATTGCTATTCTTTTGGAGAATGACAGCTTTGGAATATTACAGCAGATCCCCACTGAGATTTGCATCCATGTTCTTGAATCTCACCCAGAACTTGGCGCCATGAAAATATGGAGAGCGAGGTCAAAGTCTGTGCACGGGAAACTCGTGTCGGTCTACCAGAAGGAGCCGGGCCAGCAGGCTACCCCCAAGTAGGGTGTGTGTGTGTGGTGTATGTATGTGTATATGTGTGTCCTGTGTGTGGTGTGTGTATGTGGTGTGCATGAGGTATGTGTGTGTATGCGTGTGGTGTGTGTAGTGTGTGTGTGTGTGGTATAGGTGGTATGTACATGTGTGTCTGTGTGGTGTGTATGTGTGTGTGTGCTTGGTGTGTGTTTGCATGTGGTGTGTGTATGTGTTTGTGTATGTGTGTTGTGTGCATGTGTGCGTGTGTGCAGGTGTGTGTTGTGTGTATGTTGTGTGTCGTGTGTGTGTGTGTGGTATGTATGGTGTGTGTGTATGGTATGTGTGTATGTATGTGTGTTGTGTGTGTGTGTGTGTGCGTGCCCAGGGGGCAGGGGCCGACGGAATAATTTAGTGTAGCCCTGGGAGCTGCTGTCATGGAAGCAGCTGACACAGTTCCTAAGTTCAGCTACTTGTTCCACAGAGTGGCTTATTTTTCTTACTACACTTTGAAATGGTCAAATAACAATCACCCAAGAAACCCCCACTGGGCCTTTCCCATAAGCAAAAGCTCTGTGAATTTTAACTTGTCCATGCAAAGCTCAACTTCTGCTTCAAGCCTGTGACTGACCTCTTCCCCCACCATCAGGCCAGAGCTACAAGGCTTAACAGGACACAAAGCTGAGCCTGTCTCCTCCCGTTGGGGAAACTGGGTGCAAAGAAGAATTAACAATGGGAGGAGGAGCAACTGGCTGAATAACCCCCCAGGAATTCCTGCTCCATTCCTAGCCTGACCTGCATCCTGCTTGAGTGGAGGCCAAGAGAACCACTGGGAAACAAACACCCACAAGTCCGGGGGCTCGTGATGAAAAGCAGATCCCAGCTTGTGGGAGGGCAGCTCCATTCTAGGGCAGGTTTTCAGCTTCCTCTATTCACCCCGCGAGGACAGACAGGAGATAAAGTAAGCGAGAGCTACGGCTGCTAACCAAAAGGTCAGCAGTTCGAATCCAGCAGGCCCTCCTCAGAAACTCTATGGGGCAGGTCTACTCTGTCCTATAGGGTCACTATGAGTTGGAATCAACTTGACGGCATCAGGTTTGGTTTGGTTTTTTAGGTTCATTCTGGAATAGACGCAAGATGGAGAGGCAGGTATTCAAAACGCCCAATGAACATAGTAAATAACATAAACCTTCCTTTAGAATCAGGCTGCCAAGATTCAAAAGGGAGCCTGAAGTTACTGCTTTCATGTATAACATAACACCTCTGAATCCAACTGTCTGAATTTAGCATCAGTATTCTCAGCAGGGTATCTATAGTCTTGCAAAAAGTTCCACCAAAAAAAAGAAAACAAAACAAAAAACCTGCGGGGGACTCTGTGAAAACACATTTCTTCGGTACACACTTTCTCTTCTCTCATACAGACAGATTCACAAACCTATTGGAGGTGTAGCGTGATCAGCATGAATCCAGCTATACAAACTCAACCGTGCCACGCCCTGACCAAGTCCACGTTATTTCCAGTTAGGCAAACACCAAGGAAGCAGATGCCAGAGTCTGGATCCCCTGGGACACTCACCACACGTCTATTAATTACATCCTGTCTGACCAAATACACTTTTTTTTTCTTTTTGCAATTGTTGAACGCCAGCCTCCCATGGGAACACAAAGGGGAGTGTGCCACAGTCCTGTCTCAGCTGTGAAGTCCGTTCTCAGCTGTCACCAGGGCAGTGTCTTCCCCCAGATGAGGGCCGGAGACATGGGAGCCTGAGCTGGCAAAGGCACGCCGACACAGCAGTCTGAGCCCAGAGTTTCCCCCCAAGTACAGAAAGAGCTGAGGGCAACACAAGTGTAGTTCTGGCCAGCATCTCTCCCAGAGGGCGCGATGGTTCAGTGGTAGAATCCTTGCCTCTCATGTGGGAGACGCAGGTTCAACTCCTGGCCAGTGCACCTCACGTGCAGCCACCATCCGTCTGTCAGCAGAGGCCTGCGTGCTGCTAGGATGCTGAGCAGGTTTCAGCGGAGCTTCTCGACTAAGAGGAACGAGGAAGAAAGGCCTGGAAATCTGCTTCTGAAAACCAGCCAGTGAAGGCCCTACAGGTCACAGCGGTCCGATCCCGTTGTGCCTGGGTTGCCATGAGTTGGGGGCTGATTCGATGGCAGCTAACAACAACAACGACAACCATTTCTTCCACAGACTTTGAGTGGCCAGGAGGCTCCGGTGACTCCGACATTGACTTGTTCTCATATGACTTGGCAACGGCCCCGACCAAATTAACTCAAAGTTTTGTTTATGGAGTCTGAGGGAAAATGAATGGATTGAATTACGCCAATTTCTTATCTACCCAGAATCTTAACTGAGACATACAGTCAGGCCTGAAAGTTTCTCTGTCACCCAAATTGAATGGGAGAAAAACCAGCTTTTGTGTTCGAGTGTCAGTATGTTATATACACATAAAAAGTGTTAATAAAGGTTTAACAGCATGTATCATATTAACTAGGCTTTTCCATACGCAAGGAAATAATAGAGCTAAATTAAGAGAACACCAAGTTACTCCCAGGCAAATATCAAAAGGCCAAAACAAAACCTGAAATTATTCTAGTCTCCAATTTATACACGGTAAGGCTTCGCTATCCTGATACTTCTTATAATGACTTGCAAAGAGTTATATCCCAAATTCACCATCCAGATAGAAAGCCTGTTACAAGGACTTGGCGTGTGTGTGCCCGTGAAAATATTTAAGAGTAGGTGGAGGAGGTGGTCTTTTGCATACAGTTTGAATACATAAGGTGAAGGGACACAACCCTGCTGCACACCTTTTCTCTTTAAAGTTTTAAAAAGCAAAGATGTAACTTTAATGACTAAAGTGCACCTGACCCAAGCCATGGTCTTTTTAATCACCTCATTGTTGTTTATGCATGCAACAGCTGGACAACGAAAAAGAGAGACAGAAGAACAAAACTGATGTGTTTGAACTCTGGTGTTAGTGAGAAATATTGAAAATGCCGTGGAAGAATGAATAAACCAGTCTCGGAAGACATACAACCAGAGTGCTCCTTAGCAGCAAGGATGGCGAGACTTTGGCTCACTTATTTTGAACACGTTATGAGGAAAGACCAACCACTAGAAAAGGACATCACGGTTGGTAAAGCAGAGGGTCGGCGAAAATGACGGAGAACCTCCATGAGACGGATTGACACAAAAGCCTCCACGGTGGGCTGGAACCAGTGATCACAAAGATGGCACAAGGCCAGGCAACCTTTCGTTCTGTTGTACGTAAGGTCGCCGTGAGTCGGTGCCCACTCAGCAGCTACCAAGAACAACAACAAAGAGAAGCGGTGGTGATGGCTACAGCCCAGCTACACCCCTCACAGCGTTGTGACTCGTGGCTGGTTCGGTAAATGTGTTGTGCAATGTCCCTGTAATCTGCCCCACAATGCTAAAGGAAAACGTTACCTGAGACAGAGGAAAAGCCTGTAATCTGCCCCACAATGCTAAAGGAAAACGTTTCCTGAGACAGAGGAAAAGCCTGTAATCTGCCCCACAATGCTAAAGGAAAACGTTTCCTGAGACAGAGGAAAAGCCTGTAATCTGCCCCACAATGCTAAAGGAAAACGTTTCCTGAGACAAAGGAAAAGCCTGTAATCTGCCCCACAATGCTAAAGGAAAACGTTACCTGAGACAGAGGAAAAGCCTGTAATCTGCCCCACAATGCTAAAGGAAAACGTTACCTGAGACAGAGGAAAAGCCTGTAATCTGCCCCACAATGCTAAAGGAAAACGTTACCTGAGACAGAGGAAAACCCTGTAATCTGCCCCACAATGCTAAAGGAAAACGTTTCCTGAGACAGGAAAAGCCTGTAATCTGCCCCACAATGCTAAAGGAAAACGTTACCTAAGACAGAGGAAAAGCCTGTGAGGAAGACCTACGAGGACCAGAGAAGTCCACAGAGTAGGAGAAAGTTTAAAGTCACGGGAAAGACAATACCCTGTAGAGTGCAGTTCCACTCTGACACACACGGGGTCGCCATGAGTCGGGTCGGCTTGACGACAACGGGCTGTTGGTTATCTACACTAGATACTTCCACATTATCACACGTCAAAGACAAACCATAGACCGAAGAGGCCAATGACTATTTTATAGCACTTCTGACCCTACATATTCTGGGGGAAAGATCACTGTCACATATTGTCCAAGTTCCTGGGATTTTATGCACGTATTTCAATATGCTTAAATTAAACAACTGATTTTTTATTCCAAGGAAAAACTAGTCTTAACATTTTCTTTTCCACATCTTTACAAACCAAAAAAAACCCAAACCTAGTGCTGTTGAGTCGATTTCGACTCATAGTGACTCTATAGGACAGAGAAGAACTGCCCCACAGAGTTTCCAAGGAGCACCTGGCGGATCTGAACTGCCGACCCTTTGGTTAGCAGCCGTAGCACTTAACCACTACGCCACCAGGGTTTCCACATCTTTATAAGTACCTTTCAAAACCAAAACCAAACCCGTTGTTGTTGAGCCAATTCCAACTTATAGTGACCCTATAGAACAGAGCAGAACTGCCCCGTACGGTTTCCTAGGCTGTAATCTTTAAGGAAGCAGACTGCCAGGTCTTCCTCCTGAGAAGTAACGGATGGGTTTGAACTGCCATCCTTTTGGTTAGCAGCCAGTGCTGAATCACTGTGCCACCAGGGCTCCTTATAACAAGTAGCTTACTACAATAAGCACAATGAAGGGAAGCAAAAAGGTAAACTGGCATCCCAGTGAGAGGGCACATTATTGCTTTCTTGAAAGGAGCGAGTGGCCCCAGATGTGGCAGACAGGGCTTTCAACCAGTTTGTGCCGGTTCCAATCCCTGCTGAGAATTTGCATGTTCACCACAGATATACTGAGTCAGGATCTACATTTTAACAAGATCCCCAGGTGATTCTTATGTATAATAAATTTTGAGAACCACTGCTCTACTAGTGGTTCTCAGGATTGATCCCTAACCAGCAGCATTAGCATCGCCTGGGAGCTTGTTAGAAATGCAGATTCTCTACAGGGGTTTGAACTGGAATGAACCAGTCTGAAGCCCTGGTAGCAGAGCAGCATAAGCAGCGAGGGGCACTCAGCAAATGACCCTCGGGACATTTGATCAGAATTCAGGTGGGGCCAGGATCTTGAGACTCTGAAGGGGTATATGTGGGAAAATCGCAAAACACAAGCCTGCTATGATAGGAAAACAGCCAAAGAAAGAGAAGCGAGTTTGTTCCTCAACACCCATGGCGCCTGCCAGGAGGAGGAAAGGAAGGGTGGGAACAAGGGACTCAGAAGGGGGGTGGCAGCCAAGCCCAGGATGCGGCACTGTTGGGGCCAGTGCTCACATGAGTCCCCCACCATGAACAAAAGATTCGCTTCCTGGTCCTGTGGCTGCTCCATCTTTTTAGCTGTCATCTTTTATCTCCCCTCCTGTCCCTTAACTTTTCATGGAGCATACATCAAAAGGAAAACCAACAATAGTCACTTCTTCCCATGTAGTCGGCAATTCTGTAGTGCTTCTGGGCATGTTTCTTAGTCCAACATGGCTTGTTTCCCTGAGACAAATCCCCTTCCACCAATCGTGAGCATCAGTGATCCACACCCCTGTGATCAAACAGAGCCTGTGCCATTCACTCAGGCCTCATTCAGAATTGGAAAAGGCGTGCGGCACGGTTGTATCCTTTCACCTTCTTTATTTGGTCTGTATGCTGAACAGGCAATCCAAAAAGCTGGACTACATGAAGAAGAACAATGATGGTTACCTGTTTGTAAGTTACAAACCGCCAACACACGGGTGGAGGTGGGGAGACAGAGACAATTATTTTGTTTTCCAACATAAAAAAATGACAAATTTTAGGATTGCCCATGCTTAAGCTCTGGGAATCTTAACCAGTTTGCAGAAATATTGGCAAACCTGCTGTGAATAATCGACCACGTCCTAGGGAGGCAGCCTGATGAAAGTATTTCCCAGAAAAATGCAAAAGCCATTTTATTAAGCAGTTAGGACCCTCCAGGTCTCTTCACTCTGTTATCCAAATCTTGCTCCCAGATAATTAAATCAAAGATAGGCTACACTAGATCTCACATTTAAAATCATCACGTGGAGTTCCGGCCAACATGATGCCATAGACAGAAGCACCATGCTGTCCCTCCACAGCAAGGACCTGAAAAACTACGTAAAACAGGGACAAGTATCAATCCTGAAACCCGAAGTGCCAAATGAAGAGATAAAGAACTCAGGAATGAACGCTTAAGGACTATCTAAAACCAAAAGAATTACAACAGGGAGCCAGAGAGGTTAATCTGTAAATGACAACAACATCAGAACAATGAAAGAGGAGCTAAGTGGTGTAGGTATAGAACTTTTTAATGGAGAGGAAGGCAAGGTGATACCAAGTAATAATAGACTGGTTCAAACCTAGGAAGATAAGGGTAAAATTCAATGTAACCACAAAGAAAGTTAACAAACCTACTCCTCAAAATAAAGAAGAAAAACATAAAGTCTCAATAAAAACAAAATCTACAAAAACAAAAGAAATTCACAAACAAAAAGAATTCAGCACAGGAGAGTAAGAAGAACAAAGAAAGTGTCAGCACCACAAAAAAAAAAAAAAAAAAAGCACTACAAAATGACACCAATAAACTCAAACCTCTCAATAATTACACTGAATGTAAATGGTCTAAATGCACCCATAAAGAGACAGTGACAGAATGGATTAAAAAAACAGGATCCATCAATATGCTGTCTACAAGAGATACAGCTTAGAAACAAAGATGTAAATTTATTGAAAATCAAAGGATAGACAAAATATATCAAGCAAATAACTACCAAAAAAGAGCAGAAGTGTCAATACTAATCTGAGATAAAATAGGCTTTAAAACAAAACCTCCATAAAAGTCAAAGAAGGGCACTATATAATGATTAAAGGGACTATCCATCATGAAGACATAACCATAATAAACATCTATGCACCCACTGACAGGGCTCCAAAGAATATAAACTCTAAGAGCATTGAAAAGAGAAATCGACAGTTCCACAGTAATAGTAGGAGACTTCAACACACCACTCTCAGTAAAGGACAGAACATCTAGAAAAAAAAAAAAAAAAAGCAAAGATACAGCACAGCTAAAGGGCACAATCAGCCAACTTGACCTCATAGACATATATAGAACATTTCACCCAACAGCTCCAAAGTATATATTTTTTTCCAATGCACATGGAACATTCTCTAGAATAGACCACAACTTATGCCACAGAGCAACCCTCAACGAAACCCAAAATACTGAGATAATACAAAGTATCTTCTCTGACCATAATGCCATCAAGGTAGAAATTAACAACAGGAAGAGCAAGGAAAAAAATTCAATTACATGGAAACTGAATAACACTCTGCTTAAAAACCACTGGGTAATAGAAGAAATCAAAGATGGGATAAAAAATTCCTAGAATCAAATGAGAACAAAAACACACATCGTATTAAAACCTTTGGGAAACAGCAAAGCCAGTCCTCAGAGGTCAATTTATAGCAATAGATGCACACATCAAAAAAGAAGGGAGGGACAAAATCAAAACATAAGCTATACAACTTGAACAAATAGAAAGAGGACAGCAAAAGAAGCCCACAGCCACCACAAGAGAAAAAAAATAAAGCTCAGAGGAGAAATAAATGAAACAGAGAATAGAAAAGCCATAGAAAGAATCAACAAAACTAAAAGTTGGTTCTTTGAAAGGATCAACAAAATCGACACACCACTGGCCAACCTGACAAAAGAAAAACACAAGGGGACACAAATAACCCAAATAAGAAATGAAATGGGGTACATTACAACAGACCCAACTGAAGTAAAAAGGATCAAAACAGTATTAACAAAAACTAGACACCAACAAATCTGAAAACCTAGAGGAAATGGACAAACTTCTAGAAACACACAGCCTACCCAAACTAACACAGGATAATTTTGAAAATCTGAACAGAACAATAACAAGAAAAGAGACTGAAAAGGTAATTAAAAAAAAAAACTCCCAAACAAAAAAAGCCCTGGCCCAGATGGCTTCACTGAAGAATTCTACCAAACATTCAGAGAAGAGCTTATGCTGGGTACTACTCAAACTATTTCAGAACATAGAAAAGGAAGCAATACTTCTGAATTCATTCTATGAAGCCAGCAAAACCCTGAAACCAAAACCAGGCAAAGACACCACAAAAAAGAAAATTACAGACCAATATCTCAAATGAATATAGATGCAAAAATTCTCAACAAAATTCCAACTGACAGAGTTCAGCATCATATCAAAAAAACAATACACCACCACCAAGTAGGATTCAAACCAGGTATGCAAAGGAGGTTCAACATTAGAAAATCAATCAATGGAATCCACCACATAAATAAAAGGAAAGAAAAGAATCATCTCAATTGAAGCGGAAAAGGCATCTGACTGAGTCCCACACCCATTCCTGACAAAAACTCTCAATAAAATAGGTATAGAAGGGAAATTTCTCAATATAATAAAGGGCATCTATGCAAAACCAATAGCCATCATCATTCTTAATGGAGAGAGGCTGAAAATATTCCCCTTGAGAACAGGAACAAGACAAAGATGGCCTTTATCACCACTCCTATTTAACATTGTGCTGGAAGTCCAAGCTAGAGCAATAAGGCAAGAAAAAGAAATAAAGAGCATCCAGACTGGTGATGAAGTTAAAATGTCCCTATTTGTGGATGATATGATACTATACATAGAAAATCCAAAAAAAAAAAAAAAATAAAATACGTAGAAAATCCAAAAGACTCCATGAAAAAACTACTGGAACTAACGGAAAGATTCAACAGATTAACATGATAGAAGATAAACACAAAAATCAGTTGGATTCCTGTACATCAATAAAGAGAACAATGAAAAGAAAATCAGGAAAACAATACCATTTAAAATAGCCCCTAAAAAAATATTAAAAAAAAAAAATACTTAGGAATAAATCTAACCAGGGATGTAAAAGACCTATACAAAGAAAGCTACAAAACACTACTGCAACAAGCCAAAAGAGATCTTCATAAATGGAAAAACATACCATGCTCACGGATAAGTAGACTCAACATTGTGGAAACGACAACTCTACCCAAGGTGATTTACAAATACAATGCAATCCTGACCCAAATACCAACAACAGTCTTTAAAGAGATGGAAAAACTTATCATTAACCTTACACGGAAAGGGAAGAAGCCCCAGATAAGTAAAGCACTACTGAAGAAGAATAATGTAGGAGGACTCACACTGCCTAAACTCAGAACCTACTATACAGCTATGGTAGTCAAAACAGCCTGGTACTGGTATAATGACAGACACATTGACCAATGGAACAGAATTAGAACTCAGACGTAAATCCATCTACCTATGGTCACCTGATCTTGGAAAAGGGCCCAAAGTCCATAAAATGGGGAAAAGACAGTCTTTCAAACAAATGGTGCTGGCAAAACTGGATGTCCATCTGCAAAAAATTGAAACAGGGCCCATACCTCATACCATATACAAAAACTAACTCAAAGTGGATTGAAGACCTAACTATAAAGCCAAAAACTATGAAGTTCATAGAAGAAAAAATAGGATCCACACTACAGGCCCTAAAATACAAATTATAACCAACAACACACAAACTCTAGAAGATAAGCTAGATAACTGGGATCTTCTAAAAATTAAACTCTTATGCTCATCAAAAGACTTCACCAAAAGAGTAAAAAGAGAACCTACAGACTGGGAAATTTTTGACTATTACAAATCAGACAGAGGTCTAATCTTCAAAATCTATAAGAAAATCCAGTATGTCTACAACAAAAAGACAAATAATCCAATTAGAAATTGGGCAAAGGAAATGAACAGACACTTCACCAAAGAAAACATTCGAGTGGCCAACAGACACAAGAGGAAATGCTCATTGTTCACAACAGCAAAAAGATGGCCATTAGAGAAGTGCAAATCAAAACCACAAAGAGGTACCATCTCATCCCGGCATTACTGGCACGAATCAAAAAAGCAGGAAATAACAAATGTTGGAAAGGTTGCAGGGAGATTGGAACTCTTATATAACTGCTGGAGGGAATGCAAAATGATACAACCATTTTGGAAAAAGATATGGTGATTCCTTAGAAAGCAAGAAATAGAAATACCATATGATCGAGCAACCCCACTCCTAGGAATATACCCTAGAGAAATAAGAGTTGTCACGCGAATAGATATATGTACTCCCATGTTCATTGCAGCATTGTTCACAATAGCAAAAAGATGGAAATAGCCTAGATGCCCATAGACAGACGAATGGATAAACAAACTATGGTGCATACACACAATGGAGTTTACACAATGCAAAAGAACAACGATGAATCTGTGAAGCATCTCATAACATGGATGCACCTGCAGGACATTACGCTGAGTGAAATAAGTCAGTCACAAAAGGACAAATATTGTATGAGACCACTACTGTAAAAACTCATGAAAAAGAAATAGTTTTTGATGGTTAAGAGGGAGGGAAGGGGTGGGGATGGAAAAACACTTAATAGACAATAGGTAAGTGGTAACTTTGATGAAGGGTAAGACAGTACACAAAACTGGGGAAGCCAGCACAACCTGTACAAGGCAAGGTCACGGAAGCTCCATAGACACATTCCAAACTCCCCAAGGGACTAAATTGCTGGGCTGAGGGCTGTGGGGACCATGCATGGTCTTGGGGAACATCTAGCTCAACTGGCATAACATAGTTTATAAAGAAAATGTTCTACATTCTATTTTGGTGACTAGCGTCTGGGGTCCTAAAAGCCTCTAAGCCACAATCTAGGATATTCCACTGGTCTCACCCCTTCAAGAGCAAAGAAGAATGAAAAAAACTAAAGACACAAGGGAAAGATCAGTCCAAAGGACTAATGGATCACATCTACCACGGCCTCCACCAGACTGAGTCCAGTATGAGAGGGTGCCTGGCTACCACCACTGACTGCTCTGACAGGGGTCACAATAGAGGGTTCTGGACAGAGCTGGAAAAAAAATGTAGAACAAAATTTTAACTCAGAAAGAAAGACCAGACTTGCTGGCCTGACAGAGACTGGAGAAACCCTGAGAGTATGGGCCCTGGACACCCTTTTAGCTCAGTAATGAAGTCACTCCTGAGGTTCACCCTTCAGCCAAAGTCTGGACAGGCCCATCAAACAAAACAAGACTAAAGGGGCACACTAGCCCAGGGGCAAGGACGAGAAGGCATGAGGGGACAGGAAAGCTGGTAATAGTAATCCCAAGGTAGAGAAGGGAGTGTTGACATGTGAGGTTGTTAACCGAAGTTATAAAACAATACGTATACTGTTTAATGAGAAACTAGTTTGTTTTGTAAACCTTCATCTAAAGTCATCTAAAGTATAATAAAAAAATTAAAAAAAAAAAAGAATTCCCCATAATAAACAAATAAATTAACGAAATTATCATGCACTTCCTTAATTAGCAATTACAGCACATAGCCACCACATACGTTTCCTGGGCTACTCATCTCAGATCATATTTGGAGGAGCCTCGATACAACGAAGGGCCAGGCTTCTGCCCTGGAGTCACCTCTAACTCATGGTGACACCACGTGTGTCAGAGTGGAACTGTGCTCCACAGGGTTTCAATGGCCTATTTTTTCAGAAATAGATCACCAGGCCTTTCTTCCATGGCACATCTGTGTGGACCCGAACCTCCACCCTTTGGTTAGCACGGAGCATGTTAACCACTGGCACCACCCAGGGACTCCTTTTCCTTCTCTAGGAAGAGGAAATTCGCCAACAATCCAATTAGGAAGAGGCGTCAATATTTCTGGGGCAAAGTCCCTGACAGCTTACAAATCACTTTTGCTCATTTTATCACTTAAGATATTTGCTGTCTGTCTCATACATCTTTCTTCTCCTCTGTCTCATCTCCAATCTCAACGGGCTTCTGAAGGAGATGAGAAATAAGAATTGACATCTTTCCAGATGAATTTTTCCTGAGGGTCATCTTTCCTGTGCCTGTCTCACATCTGCCCTTTAGCAAGAAGTGTTTTGAATATTCTCTCTGTTGTAGAGGTTCTTATCCCCACTCTGTAAAAAGGACCTCTTTTCTGATACAATTTGGAAACAAAGATCAGGAAATTTCCATTAAGGATGGTGTCTGCACGTGCCCCTTGGGGCCACCTTATCGAGGAGCCTTTCTGAAATCCCATCGTTACCATGGATCACCCTTCCTTGATGCAGCGATAGCTCCTTGGGAGACGCCCTACACGGCCAGGATCTGGTTTCCACTGACCCATTTTGCAGTGAGAGGACCTTCAGGGTATGTGATACCCTTCCTGAGACCTGAGCCATCCATATGTGGGCCATGAAAATGTTTGCAGAGACCATCAGTCCCTGGAGGGTCAGTGAAAAAGAGGAAGACCCTCAATGAGATGGATTGACATGGTGGCTGCAACAATGAGCTCAAGCATAACAAGGACTGTGAGCACGGCGTAGGAACAGGCAGTGTTTCGTTCTGTTGTACACAGGGTCCCTATGAGTCAGAACCGACTGGAGGGCACCTAACAATGACAACATTAAGCCTTTTAAGGAGTCCTGGTGGTGCAGTGGTTAAGTGCTCTACTGCTGACTGAAAGGTTGGCGGTTCAAACCCACCAACTGCTCCGTGGGAGAAAGATGTGGTAGTCTGCTTCCGTAAAGATCACAGCAGAGCGCTGAACTCATAGCGATCCTATAGGACAGAGCAGAACTGCCATGCCAGATTTTCAAGGAGCCCTGGTGGCGCAGTGGTTGCGAGCTAGGCTGTTAACCAGAAGGTCGGCAGTTTGAATCTACAAGCGGTTCCTTGGGAACCCTCTGAGGCAGTTCCACTCTGTCCTGTTGACTGCTGCAGTCGGAATCAACTCGATGGCAACTGGTCTGGTCTTTGGTAAGCTTTACAGAAGCAGACCAGCGGGCCTTTCCTCTCCTGGCAGGCAGTTCTACTTTGTCCCATGGGGTCACTGTGAGTTCATCATCAATTTGACAGCAACGGGTTTGGTTTTGGGTATAATTTACTTCCTCACTAAGAGGTTACAGGTAGGAAGAAAGCAAACAAGCAAAAGCTATGCAGTGAAGTGGGAGAGGGGTCGTTAAAATAATTCACCCTCTGCCCACTGAGTTCTGCCTCACGTTCATCTGAGGTAAACAGAGCCTCTCACACTGGCCCATCACTATTTCAGTACCATGGGGTCTTAAGAAACAGAAGCTGCCCCCTGCACGGCTGCCCCCTGCACGGCTGCCCCCTGTACAGCTGCCCTGTGCTCGGCTGCCCCCTGCACGCTGCCCCCTGCGTGGCTACCCCTGTGTGGCTGCCCCCTGCACACTGCCCCCTGCACGCTGCCCCCTGCACAGCTGCCCCCTGCACGCTGCCCCGTGTGGCTGCCCCCTGCACGCTGCCCCCTGCATGGTTGCCCCGTGTGGCTGCCCCCTGCACGCCGCCCCCTGCATGGCTGCCCCGTGTGGCTGCCCCCTGCACAGCTGCCCCGTGTGGCTGCCCTGTGCTCGGCTGCCCCCTGCACACTGCCCTGCGCGGCTGCCCTGTGCTCAGCTGCCCCCTGCGTGGCTGCCCTGTGCTCGGCTGACCCCTGCACGCTGCCCCGGGCTCGGCTGCCCCCTGCACGCTGCCCCCTGCACTCTGCCCCCTGCATGGCTGCCCTGTGCTCGGCTGCCCCCTGCACGCTGCCCCCTGCGTGGCTACCCCTGTGTGGCTGCCCCCTGCACACTGCCCCCTGCACGCTGCCCCCTGCACAGCTGCCCCCTGCACGCTGCCCCGTGTGGCTGCCCCCTGCACGCTGCCCCCTGCATGGTTGCCCCGTGTGGCTGCCCCCTGCACGCCGCCCCCTGCATGGCTGCCCCGTGTGGCTGCCCCCTGCACAGCTGCCCCGTGTGGCTGCCCTGTGCTCGGCTGCCCCCTGCACACTGCCCTGCGCGGCTGCCCTGTGCTCAGCTGCCCCCTGCGTGGCTGCCCTGTGCTCGGCTGACCCCTGCACGCTGCCCCGGGCTCGGCTGCCCCCTGCACGCTGCCCCCTGCACTCTGCCCCCTGCATGGCTGCCCTGTGCTCGGCTGCCCCCTGCACGCTGCCCCCTGCGCGGCTGCCCTGTGCTCAGCTGCCCCCTGCGTGGCTGCCCCGGGCTCGGCTGCCCCCTGCACGCTGCCCCCTGCACTCTGCCCCCTGCGCGGCTGCCCTGTGCTCAGCTGCCCCCTGCACTCTGCCCCCTCCATGGCTGCCCTGTGCTCAGCTGCCCCCTGCACGCTGCCCTGTGCTCGGCTGCCCCCTGTGCGGCTGCCCCCTGCACGACTGCCCTGTGCTCGGCTGCCCCCTGCACGCTGCCCTGTGCTCGGCTGCCCCCTGCACGCTGCCCTGTGCTCGGCTGCCCCCTGTGCGGCTGCCCTGTGCTCAGCTGCCCCCTGTGCTCAGCTGCCCCCTGTGTGGCTGCCCCGTGCACAGGCATGCGATCAGTTCTGTTTCCCCTCAGAGCCTCCTCAAGTAAATCTTTGTTCAGAAAAGGCCAACGAGTCTTCTACAAACATCTTGCTGAAACCACATTTTACGCTCTACGGTATGAAATCATGTTAAACAACGGAGACGTGCTTGAGAGAAACCAGCCAAACCAACCCAGTGCCGTCGACTCGATTCCGACTCACAGCGACCCTACAGGACAGAGTAGAACCGGCCCATAGAGTTTCCAAGGAGCGCCTGGCGGATTCGAACTGCCAACCTTTTGGTTAGCAGCCGTAGCATTTAACCACTACGCCACCAGGGTTTCTTGCTTAAGAGAAGCCAATTTTATTCTAGTGCTAAATTAATGCAAGTAGAGAATCTAGGTTAACAGTTAGCATGAGGGCTCCTGAAAAAGCTTAAAATCGTAAGCCTGCTCCCCAGAGTGAGCTGGGACCTGTGAAACAGGGCAAGTTTAGAATTGCACCCCTCCACGCCACCTGTTGCTGCTGCTGTTGTCAGCTGCCATTGAGTGGAACCCCGACTCACGGCAACCCCATGTACAACTGCACAAAACACTGCCCAGTCCAGCACCATCCCCATGACCGATTGTGACGGGGCGGATTAACCAGTAAGCACGGTACACACGGGCTTACTTGCGCTTACTTATCATCTGTAGTGCGCAATTTCACTTGGTAATCCACCCCTACTTGTGGATTGGACCAGTCTGATCCACAGGGTTTTCACTAATTTTCAGAAGTAGATTGCCAGGCCTTTCTTCCTAGTCTGACTTAGTGTGGAAGCTCCACTGAAGGCTGTTCAGATCATAGCAACATGCAAGCCTCCAGTGATGGTGAGTGGTGGCTGCGTACGAGGTATATTGGCTAGGAATTGAGTCTGGGTCTCTGTGTAGAAGATGAAAATTCTACCACTGAACTACCACTGCTCTCCTGCGGTGCCAAACCTCCTGCTCAGTCGTTATTGGCCTCCCTGTCCTCCTCCAGATAAATCAGATTACTCCCAATTCCAGATCATGAAACTCAAACTGGGGAGATGGTCACTGTTTAAGCAGAAGGGCAGTCCCGACCACGTAAGTACCTGGCTTAAATGTGGGCCCCACAGCTCTGTTCTGCAGGCAATTGGTGCTCACCCAGTTCCCCCCGAGGCATGCACTGGGGGTCTTATTCTGGCCCCTTGGTGCCCAGGGACCTCAGTGCCTGTGTGGTCACCTCACAACGTCAATGGGTCCTCTCCCAGCTCCCACCCCGAGGCACATACTGGGGGTTCTTACTTTGGCTCATCAGTGCCCACAGACCTCAGTGCCCATGTGGTCACCTCACGATGGCGGTGCTCTGCTGTAGACTTGGTGGTCCCCCCCGACTCCCCAGTGTGAAGGTGCCCCCTCCCTGCGGCCTCTGCAGCCCCTCCTGCCCACACTGCACAGGGACTTTACTCCACAAGGACCACAAGGGCCATCCTGAGTGCTGCTCACCAGCTTGTGTCTGGCCCCAGGAGTTCAGACACACATTGGCAGTTGAGGTCACAGCTGGTACGGCAGCCCAGCGGCACAAATGACAAGGCTTGCTGGGTGGGGGGAGCTGGCGAGTGCATGAGCGGGGGCCAGCAAAGCAATGCATTCAGGCTGATACGACTAAAGACGGTGTGCTCCTCGCTGTGTTCTAGAGCCCAGGACTCCAGACGGATCTAGGAGCTGCCATAGACGATCATGAGACATTAAGTCAGCGTGCTCCTGAGGCCAGGAGCGCCAGGCAAGGCTGGCAGCCACGGGAGGCCACAAGTGTTTCCCATGCTGGGGTCGCTGAGACTGCCACGCAGCTCTGATGACGACTTCTCAAGGCAGACCTGATGGAACCTGGAGCAGGCAAAGGCAGGAAAGTGTTCACACATACCTGGATGAAAAATCAGACGAGCCTGAGGTGTGTGACAATTAAGAGTGCACCATATAGTCGAGCCTGAGGTGTGTGACAATTAAGAGTGCACCAGATGAACACGGACTCCGCTCCTGGACCCCATGTCCAGGAAAGAGCTGTCCTCGGCGTCAATTCCAGAACATTCGCCCCGGAGTGTTCACAGGCCGTCTCCTGGCCTCTCCAAGGGGCAGCTCCCGTGCAGGGCATGCCCGTCTGTCAACACGGCCACCAGTGGGCTCACCGTGCTCCTCCCCCCTGGCAGCCCTGCCAAGCGCAGATAACTGTGGCCACTCACCCAGCAGCCTCACTGCTGCCCCAGGTTCTGCTCCAGATGCCGCCATGGGTTCTGTATCTGGATGCTTCCAGAGCGCCTGCCCTCAGGCTCTCGGGTATAGCTGAGCTCCACGCAGCGGAGGGGAGAATGGCTTTCTCTCTAACCCTGTGCCGTACTTCATCGTCGTTGCTGTTTGCTGCCCTCGAGTTGGTCCCGACTCACGGTGACCCCATGCACAATAGAACAAAATGCTGTCTGGTCCTGGGACATCCCTAAGACTGGCTGTAGATTGAACCACTGTGATCCATAAGGTTTTCACTGGCTGACTGTTGGAAGTAGATTGCCAGGCCTTTCTTGCTAGCCTTAGTCTGTAAGCTCTGCTGAAACCTATTCAACAGCATAGCAACACCTTAGCCTCCACTGACAGACAGGTGGTGGCTATGCATGAGGCGCACTGGCTGGAATTGAACCTGTTCTCCCAGATGGAAAGGGGGAAATTCTACCACTGGACACCACTGCCCTTGAAGTCCTCCTGGGTCCCCTTGTATCCACCTGCACGGTGGTCCTGAACAGCTCCACTGAGCTCTGTGCATCCTGACCCTGGTCTGGGTTCTCACTTGCCTTGTAAGGAAAGCAGCGTCCCCGTCGGGCCTCGGCCTCTGGCACCGGAGCCTGACCCCACTTAGAGGCAGGGAAGGAGGACGCAGGCCCCGCATCCACCTCACACTGCTCCCCGAGGCCCCGGGGTCAGTGACCTGATCAAGATGAAATAATCCATCATTTCTTCACAGTGTCTCACATGCTTCCCAGTCATCATATCAGAGGTTAGGGGCTGTGCCTCAGATATGAGTGACTTGCACAGAAAGTCCTACTCCACATAATAAAAAATATAGCAGATGGCAAATTTAAACCTGAGGAACTTGTTACCCCAAAGAGTTGTGAACACGCTGAAAGCAGCTTCCAGAATGGTTCAGATGACTTGAAGGGGAAAAACACCCATCGGGAGCTATCGAGGTAAATCAGGAAGAAATTACAAGCAGCAGGGTGTCCCTAATGCTCTTCTAGAAACAGTCTCTTGCTACCCGAAAAGCAGACTGTTAAACTGAACTGGCGACGGGCCATGTTCGCTGGGGCGAATTTGGTGTTTGTCCTCAAGCACAGTTTGAGAACTCACGCCCGGTTTGTGTCTCACCCAGCCTCCGCCTGCCTGCAGCTCTGCTCCGCAAACCAGGGCCCCGGCACGTCCTGCTGTTCTGTTCCATACGTGGCCCCAGGCACGGAACTGTCACAAGGAGACCGTGGGCAAGGAGACAGACGCTAGTGACCGAGAACCAGAAGGAAAAGCGGGCGGCCAGGTGAGAGCTGCAGCAAGAGCTGAGCGAACACCCGAGGGGGAAACAGGATAATTACGGATTGCTGTCCATTTCCTGGGACCCCACTTCAGTACAAGAAAGCAGACAAGCAGATTAACTACAGGGACACACGACTACACAAGACAGTACTAGGTTTCTAAGAAAATCACATCTGACCTCGTAACTATCTTAAAGCAGAGAGCTGGTTTCTCTGCTTATGATCTCATATGCTACTGACTGCATCACTGAACTAAGCATGAGAAGGACTCAGCTGGGACTGAGTTGTGTCACAGCATGTGCCCAGCCCCTGGCTCCACTGAAAAGTCCATTTAGAGGAGACTCAAGGTGCTCAGACGGGTGGTGCGGAACTGCCAGTATTCTAGAGCTCACATCTCCCTCAGGAAATCAATGATAAGTTTAAATTTCCCAAGGCCTGTTAGAAACAATGGCTTAGGGAACACCATTTCCCTCTTCTTAATCTAAAAATCAGCTCATCCGGGGAAAGAGACCCCCACCAAAGCGAAAGTATCCCTGCTGCAGCACCCACAGCAGCGTGACTGCACCCCATGAAGGACCAGGGCGTCACCCCAGCTCATGGCCAGGAGAATGCAGGCCAGCCCCTGACCTGCCCAGACTCCCCCACCCCACAGTCCAAGGTCCACCTTCAGCTGATGCTTCCTGCCATCTGTACGAAGAGAAAAGGAGACACTTAAGACAGTACACAACACTTCGGGAGCCAGCACAACCTAACGGTCAGCAGTTCGAGCCCATCCAGCGGCTTCACAGGAGAAAGAGCTGGCAAACCGCTCCCATAAAGATGACAGCCTAGGAAACCCTACGGGGCAGTTCTACTGTACCACGTGGGGTTGCTGTGACTGTGACTGGCAACGGACTCAGCAACAACATACCTGTGGTAATAATCCCAATTGTTACGTTAATGAGGCCATATCAATGTAGGGTGTGTTTTGAGCTATGAAAGGAGCAGATTAGGACAAGTAAGCAAGCACCATGGGTGGGGGAAGAGAGATGCCACACCACATGAGACCTACAGGAAGCCAGGAAACAGAAGCTGCAAAGAGACAAAGACCTTCTCCCAGAGCAGAGAGAGACAGAAAGCCTTCCCCTAGAGCCAGTGCCCTGAATTTGGACTTCTAGTCTCCTGAACCGTGAGAAAATTTCTGTTTGTTAAAGCCACCCACGTGTGGTATTTCTGTTCCGGCAGCACTAGATAACTAAGTTAGCTTCCCCCTCTGAGCCTTCTTACCAGCACTCCCCTCTCAAGCTGAGCTGAGACTTTCTTTCTGGGCCATGCCATCTCCCTGGATCCTTGTGCCTCAGGTCTCCTGGCCCCTAAGACATGGCGCCCATATTGGACACGTTCTTTCCTAAGGGACCTTCTGGACCACTCTAAGGGCCCTCTGTCTGCACCAGCCACATCTGTGGGAAGCTGTGCGGCCTAATCGGATGCTATCTCATGGATGGTCTTCTGGACTTTCAGGTCTTTAGAGCCCTCTGGGAACTGATATTTATTCTGTGATCTGGGAAAGGAAGGGCTGGGGTAAGATGCTTCTAAAAGGCTGCTCCCTAGGCAAGGCCAGCTCTCCCAGCACCGAGTCTGTGCTGTTTGCTGTTGAAAGCAGCCTTCCCTCATCACACACAGCTGTGGGTGCGAGCTGCGGCTCAGGGTCTCCTTCTGCTGACTCCGGGGAAAACGTTTCCCTGTGCTCTGAACCTCATTGTCTCACTAAGAACATCGGAGCTCCCAGAAGAGGTATTTTTACTCTGGGAGTCCTGAGACACTGTAAGTGTTTCCCTCATGTGGGTAATAAAAATATTGGTTAAACAATTATCACTTGAAATAAAATTCAGGGAATTATAAGCATAAGTTTGAGGAACGAGCTCTTTAACAACGTTGCTGTTGCTGTCATTGTGTTGACCCTGACGCATGGCGACCTCCACACACAACGGAAGGAAACACTGCCTGGTCCTTTGCCGTCCCCATGGTCAGTTGACTGTTGTGATCCATAGAGTTATCAGTGTCTGATTTTTGGAGGCAGATCTCCAGGTCTTTCTTCCTAGTCTGTCTTAGTCTGGAAGCTCTGCTGAAACCTGTTCAGCATCAGAGCAACACCAAGCTTCCAACAACAGGTGGGTGGTGGTTGCACAGCAGGTACAGTGGCCGGGAATTGAGCCTAGGTCTCCTGCGTGGAAGGTGAGAATCCTACCACTGAACCACCACGGCCCCCATACAAACTGTATCTAGTTGGGTTCTGTTTTCTGGGTTCAACCATTTTTGAGTAACATGTATATTGCCATTTTAAAGCTTTTTCAAGTTCAGGTACCGCAGTACAATTACTTACTTTTGTGCGCAGCCCTTCTAGCCATGGGCTTGTAACTCCCACCCAGGGGATTGTGTGATAGGGTAATTGTGGCTGTCATGGACTGAATTATGTCCCCCCAAAAATGTGTGTATCAACTTGGTTAGGCCATGATTCCTAGTATTGTGCGGTTGTCCTCCATTTTGTGATCATAATTTTATGTCACGGGATTAGGGTGGGATCGTAACACCACCCTTATTCAGGTCACCTCCCTAATCAGTGTAAACGGAGTTTCCATGGGGTGTGGCCTGTACCACCTTTTCTCTCTCAAGAGATAAAAGGAAAGGGAAACAAGCAGAGAGTTGGTGACCTCATAACACCAAGAAAGCAGCACCAGGAGCAAAGCATGTCCTTTGGAGCTGGGGCTCCCTGTGCAGAGAAGCTCCTAGTCAAGAGGAAGATTGATGAGAAGGCCGACAGGGACAGAAAGCCTTCCCACTGGAGCTGATACCCTGAATTTGGACTTTTAGGCTACTTTACCATGAGCAAATAAACTTCTCTTTGTTAAAGCCATCTACTTGAGGTATTTCTGTTACAGCAGCACTAGATGACTAAGACAGTGGCCTACCAAGAGGACTGGTCAGTTTTGCCTGAAAAGAGAGCCAATTCCAGGGCAGAGAGGAGGAGCCCACCACCACCAAGGAAGGTGAGACCAGCAGGAGAAACCCAGCAGCAGAGACCCGGCAGCAGGAGATGGCACTGTGGGCTTCCCAGACCATGGAGAGGGAAAACCGAGTGCCTCTGGGCAGAGACTGTGGGCCAGGGAGAGGTGTGCCTGTGAGGACACCTGGGGAGAGGCTGTCCTGATGGAGGAACTATATCCGGAGTGTTCCTGAGCCTGAATTGTAACTGTTCCTTCCCTAATAAACCCCATAACTGTGAGTATGGTCTGTGAGTTCTGTGTGGCCATTGCAATGAATTACAGAACGCAGCAGAGAAGTAGAGTGCCATGGGAGGGACGGTGGTGTCAGAATTGGTAAAGACGGCAGACAGAGGAGGCACGTCTGACCTCCGCCTCATAGGAATCAGCCTTACCCTATTGATCTTGGTTCTCCTTCCCCCTAGTGGGGTTGGAGGAGGTCAGGCATGTCCCCCAAGCCATTTTTATAACCAAACGGCTCAAGCAAGAACTGGTGCTCTGTGGAGAAGGAGAGGCCTCCTCGAGTCGCGTCTCCCATGCAGCTCACACGTGGCTGCAGCCTGTGTGCTGGCCTCCACAGGGAGGACACAAGGGGACAACGTCCTGCTTCCACAGCGCTCACAGCCAGTCCACCGCAGTTCCTGAGAACGCATTATCATCGCAGCAGTTAGTTACGGGAGGATTATGTGTCTAAAGAAAATATTTAAATAAAAATGTTGGTAGGTACAACACTGTCCTTGGAGAAAGATGAAAACCTGGGTCACCATGACACTGGCTAGTTTCAGATCAGGACAATGGGAAACAGTCACATAATATGCATGAGGCAGACCCACAGAATGTGATTCAACTGGCATAAAAAGACCAGTTCTGTGGTATTTATTGTGACTAAATTTCATTACTAAATATTCTCTCTGTCTCTCTTTTTCTAACAAAAGATCCCATTATAAGCTCTCATTTCTGGATGAAGAGTGGGCTTTTTAAAAGGTCTACTTTTATGATTATGCACATAACTCACATACTGTTTGGAGAAGGAAGAATCAGACAATTCCATCATCTGGGGATGGTTCTCTAATATCCCGGCCACAAAGAACAGGGGTTACATAATTAAAGGGCATGCAGAGTGCTGGCCTTTGTAATCACCAAGCTGCAACAATTCACAGCATTTAAAGGGTTTTGGGGAGCTATCTGGGCGTTGTTTTCCTCCCTCATCACTTGTGTTGAGCCCCCACGTGGTCTCGGCCCACCTGCTGATACCACGTTCTCCACACCCCTGAGCTGCGGGGGTCAGAGGCCATCCACACGTGGACATACACGACCACCTGCTGGAGGTGACAGGACCCTTCGAGAGCGCCCGCCCTCTGCCCCCAGGAACTGAGGCCTGGCAGAGTTAAACCACACGCCACCACTCAGCATGAGGTCCCGCATCAGATGCACAGCTTGGCTTAACCCCACAGCCTGTTACTACCCAAAGGTCTGAAGGAACAGAGCTCACACGGTTCATGCAAGTCCTAATACGCGGTGAAGTTGAGGCACGGAGCCCAGTGGAGAGAGATGCACAAGCATAAACGCTCCATTTCCCGGCCTGTCCACGTGCCCGCACTATGTCCCCGTAAATAAGGCTGAAGTCAGCAGGCAACCTCAGCATTTCCCTTGGTCCCTGAGGGGCAGCGACAGGGTGGTGGCTCTGGTGTGACCAGGTAAACGGATAATTTCTTTTACGAGGATCAGCACAAAGCTGGTTTCTATGAGGCGGAAGTTAAAGGTGTCCCAAATGTCCAGCTTTTCCCAGCTGCTGTCCCACTCCATCATCTCTAACATCAGCTACTCCCCTTCCCCTCAGCACTCTCCCTCCCGTCTCTGGGTTCCATAATTCGCTGCAACATCTCACAGAACTCACCAGCCATATAAAGGAAATGGATCAAGAACCTGTAGTGCTTTTTCCTATAAGAAATGCAGAAATTTTAGGAGCGTGTTGGGTGTCAGGAAAGAGAGTAGTGTAGGCAGGGGCCCATCTAGGCCTCAGATGAGGCCGGGAAACCCAGCTTAGTATAAATTTTGAGATGTCTTGCCTATTAATTTTTTTGAATGTAAATAGTTGGGAGTGATTATTAAAGTTGAATTGTTTCCATACAAATCTAGTTGCTTTATGACTGAGTTCAAGTAATACCCTAACCCTTAAAGGTAGACAAATTTCTCCCTTCTTTTTTTTAACTTCCATCACCCCCTCCTGTCATCCCTTGGAAACCACTAATTGTTCTGTCTCGATGGATTTACCTATTCTAGATATTCCATATAAGTGAGATCAGACGATGTTTGTCCTTTTGTGTCTGACTTATTTCACTCAGCGTAACGTTCTCAGGCGTGATCAGAGCTTCAGTTCTCTTTATAGCGGAGTCATACTCCATTGTACAGATACACCACAGTTTGTCCATCCATTCATCTGTTGATGGGCACTTGGATTATTTCCCCCTTTTGGCTACTGGGAGTCCTGCAATCAACATTGGTGTACACCCATCTGCTTGCCAGTCTTTTGGGTATATGCCTAAAAGGGGAATTTCTGGGTCATATGGTAATTCTGGAAACCCTGCTGGCGTAGTGGTTAAGTGCTGCCGCTGCTAACCAAAGGGTCGGCAGTTCGAATCCGCCAGGCACTCTTCCGAAGCTCTATGGGGCAGTTCTACTCTGTCCTATAGGGTCACTGAGTCGAAATCGACTCGACAGCACTGGCTTTGGTTTTTTTGGTGGTATGGTAATTCTGGAGCCCTGGTGGCACAGTAGTTAAGAACAATGGCTGCTAACCAAGAGGTCGGCGGTTTGAATCCACCAGCTGCTTCTTGGAAACCCTATGGGGCAGTTCTACTCTGTCCTATACGGTCGCTATGAGTTGGAAACAACTCGACAGCAGCAGGTTTTGTTTTTTTATGTTAATCTTATGTTGAATTTTTTGAAGAACCGCCAAACTTTTCCACAGTGGCTGAACCGTTTTACAATCCCACCATCAACGGGCAAGGGATCTAATTTCTCCAAATCCTCACCAACACTTGTTATTTCCTTTTCCTTTTCTTTTTTAAATAATAGCCACTCTAGTGAGTGTGAGGTGGTATCTCATTGTGGCTTCGATTTGCATCTTAGCCATTAAATGTAAGATTCATTAATGACCTTTAGTGATCCACTCCTGTCCCCATATTCTCAACCCCTTTATTTTTTTATTACTTTGGTAACACACCTGCTGACAGAGCGCACAGGCTGACATCACACTCTTTGGGAGGGGCCTTTTCCTTCCATGTAGAAACAGCACAGGTGTCAACTCCCTCTCCACTGTGACAGGTCCCCACCCCTGAGAAGGGGAACACAGCAAACTGGGCATGGATGGGACAGGTTTGTTTGTTTGTTTTTTCTTCAGGGACACCCAGTGCAGATACGGACCTAAGCCTTCCCTGGCCCCCACCCGGCTAAGCCCCTGCTCAGGCCTGGATCCAAGTCTGGTCTACCTTCCCCACCCACGCTTGGCCCAGCTCCCCACCCACCTGGGTCAGCTCAGGTAAAGGGTGACATTCTCCGGGATGTACCCACGGGCCCTCTCAGCGTTTCTTCCTCCTGGTCTCCCCTGGCCCAAGAGAAGGGCCTGACCCCAGGTGAGATTCAGTGTTTTCAAGAAGCCCCAGGCACAGAGAGGGCAGAAAGTCCAGCCACAGCCACAGCGACTTCAGGTCGTGGGTCTGCTGGGTACTTCACTGGTAGCACTTCCTTTGCAGCTCCTTCCTACCTGAATGGGGCATAACTGCGCTTAGCCACACACGAGTGCAGATTTGAAGAGCCCTTGGAGTCAGCACTGTAAACGAGACCCTCGTTGGGGGTCAGGTAGGGTGGCCCGGAGGAGGGGGCCAGCCCAGGGTCGGGGCATGCAAGCCTTAACCGGCCATGTTAGCCGAATGTGCCACCAAGGAATCTGTCCGACGGCTTCTGGACAAGGACGCTTTCCAATAAAGCCTTGAGCAGGCACATGTCCAATAAAACTGCATTCTTGGGAGAGCGAGGGACCTTAAGGTGACTGTATCTCCATCTCTGCACTGACCACTCACAGCGATTACGACCAGAGACTCGCTAAGTGGGTGGGAATGGATATGCGGTAGTTTACAAGCCCCTTTATGTTTCACAGCTTAAATGCGAAATGGATCTGTGCGAGTTATTTTTTAATCACAAGGTTAATTAATAGTAGGCTACAAAATCTAACCAATCATACACACATACATCTTATTTTAGAAAATTTAATTGGCATTTATTTTCTCTACAGAAAAAAAAAAGCCAAAAAGTACTAAAAATTCCATTATTAGAAATTTAGATGTGATTTTCATCTTAACGGAAAACACCAGGATACTTTGGAGGAACGCTGTCTTTCAGAGGGTTTTAATTAAGGATTGCTATTATATGTCCAATTTGCAGAGTGGGGGGAAAAAAACCTCTCAAATAGTAAAAGCAAAAAAAGACAGGAGTATAATCACTTGGTTTTAAACCTTATTTTTTGATAATTTGATATGGAAAATAACTTGGAGATTTAGGAAAAATACCTCCCTGTATTTTTATCTGGTATGCTCCTTCCCATGTTAAAATAGATGTGACTTAACCTGGTTATAACTGCTTTTATGCACATGAGAATTTACCTGGGGAAAACAGAATCAAAGCGTGTACAACGAATTGAACTTGGAAAAATAACAATCATTTCAACTTCATTTCAAATTAAGAAAAATCGGTTTGGTAAGTTTTACTCCATATCTGCGTGTTTTTGTTGCATCGTATTACACGTTTTTGTTGTTGCTGTCAGTTGTCATCGAGTCAGTCCCCCAACAACTCACTGTGACCCATGCACAACGGAACAAAACGCACCTGGTCTTGCGCCATCCCCGTGACTGGCTGAGGACGGGAGCATTGTGAGCCACAGGGTTTTGATTGGCTAATTTTCAGAAGTTGATCACCAGCCCTTTCTTCCTAGGCCCTCTTAGTCCGGAAGCTCTGCTGAAACCTGTTCAATAAATCTCACAGTAACACGCACGCCTCCACGGACAGACAGGTGGTGGCTGCGTACGAGGTGAACCGGCTGGGAATCGAACCCCAGTCTCCAGCGTAGAAGGCGAGAATTCTACCACTGACCCACTGATGCCACGATGTAGGTGCACAGAAATAAGTCACTATTTTCAGGTGCAGCAAAGAGCAAGTCCCTGCAGTGACCAGTGCCCACAGGGGCACTGTCTCGAGGATGACTCTCTCAGGGCACCCAGAGTCCAGTAGACAGAGTTGTCCTCCCTTTGCCCTCTCTACCCAGGGTCCTGAGGTGTGAGCCGGAGGCCACATTGGGGCTGTGGCTCCTGTGAAGCTCCTCGGGTCCCACCCGCTGGCCTGACCACCCGTGCAGTGCTCCCAGGGAAGCATCTCCCCGCCGGGGCCTGTCCTCCTGCACAGGCACCACTACCAGTCCTACAGGACACTCATCAAGGTGGGCCCAGTATGGACAGGGGCTCCAAGACACAAGCCCTCGGGCACACGGCAGCCCTGGCACTGGTGTCCCTGCGCCCAGGTTGGACAGAAGCTCCGAGGCACAAGCCCTCGGGCACATGGCAGCCCTGGCACTGGTGTTCCTGCCCCCAGGATGGACAGGGGCTCCGAGGCACAAGCCCTCGGGCACACGGCAGCCCTGGCACTGGTGTCCCCACGCCCAGGATGGACAGGGGCTCCAAGACACGGGCCCTCGGGCACACGGCAGCCCTGGCACTGGTGTTCCTGCCCCCAGGATGCACAGGGGCTCTGGGGCACGGGCCCTCGAGCACACGGCAGCCCTGGCACTGGTGTCCTCGTCCCCAGGATGGACAGGGGCTCCGAGGCACAAGCCCTCGGGCACACGGCAGCCCTGGCACTGGTGTCCCCACGCCCAGGATGGACAGGGGCTCTGGGGCACGGGCCCTCGGGCACATGGCAGCCCTGGCACTGGTGTCCCCGCCCCCAGGATGGACAGGAGCTCCGAGGCACAAGCCCTCGGGCACACGGCAGCCCTGACACTGGTGTTCCTGCCCCCAGGATGCACAGGGGCTCTGGGGCACAAGCCCTCTGGCACAGGACAGCCCTGACACTGGTGTTCCTGCCCCCAGGATGCACAGGGGCTCTGGGGCACAGGCCCTCTGGCACAGGGCAGCCCTGGCACTGGTGTCCTTGCCCTGAGGATGGACAGGGGGTCTGGAGCACAGGCCCTCAGGCACACAGCAGCCTTGTACCCTGGTTGCAATGAAGCACACATTAGACCCAGAGCTGCGGATGGCCCCTTGTTCACCAGATATCCCACACGGAATTCCACAGGACACTGGAAGGGGTGGGGCAAGAAAGGACGACAGCAGCTTTCTCAGTCTCAGTTCCAAACTGGGAGGAGGGGTGGGCGGCTGAGGGAGCTGGGCGCTGGGTGGAGAGGGAGGGAGAAAGCTCGATGAATCATCGCTGAAATTAGCAGTGTGCCTCCAAGGACATTTGGGCTGTCAGTACTCTTTCAAAAGTTAACCGCTTTCAAAAGAGCCACCCGCCTGCTGGAGACAGATGGCCAGATTGAAATAAAAGTACTGGCTGCAGGGCCGGCCCCTCCCGACAGCTGCCATCGAGTCGGCTCTGACTCACGGAGACCCCGTGTCTTAGAGTGCAGCCGTGCTCCACGGGGTTTTCAACGGCTGATTTGGGGGAAGTAGCTCGCCAGACCTTTCTTCCAAGCCACCTCTGGGTGGGCTTGAACTTCCAACCTTTAGGTTAGCAGCCATGCATGTTAGCCCACAGGACTCCAATCCCCTCTTTGCTCCAGCAAAAGTCAACGGTCAGTTTATGTTTAATGGTGTAGAGAAGATGTTGACTCAACACTGCAGCAAGAAAGCTGAGCTCACTCAGACGTCCCTGCTCACTTAGCCTCGCTCATTCTCAGACAAGGAAAGACAGGACAAGAAGCACCAGTCTGCAGAGCCACTTGACTCATGTGCAGTTTTGCGAAGACACGTTCTGAATTACCGCGACATAGTCACAATGGAATTGAAAACTCAGCCTCTTAATTCACAGGCCGAATCGACCCAGCCGTGACCAGCATGTCCCCTCTGCCTGAGCGCACCAATCAGCTGAAATCAGTCACGCTGCTCGGAGAAGCTCCATTAACAACCCTTTCTAGGCTTGGCTCTTCTGTTTTACTCCTAGCTTTTAAGTCGTGGAGGAAACGTGCCTAAAGGTATGTTAAGGAACTGGACTCTGGGCTTTCTGCTTTTATGACTGTCTCTGAGGACTATTTCAGCAGAGATGAGCCACCTCCCGTGGGTCTCTAACATCTCCTAAAAGCCCAGAGCACATGGTTTCCTCTCTTAAAAGATTTTCACTGAATATTTGTTGCCGTTGTGTATCGTCGAGTGGATTCTGACTCGGGGTGACCCCACATGACAGAGCAGAGCAGCTCCACAGGTTTCCCAGGCTGAAGTCTTCACGGGAGCAGATCACCAGTCTTTCTCCCTCGGAGCTGCTGGGTGGGTTTGAACTGCTGACCTTTAGGCCCATATAAATTTTATCTGTTAGAACCATTCTTCCAAATCTCTAACAACCTGACTCTGTATACAACACAAACTGAACTGTTGTAATATAAACTGAATGGAGAGAAACTTCTAGTCTAACCATGAGACAAGATCACATAGACAGATGCCCAGACATACAAGCTCACAGACAAGGGGAACAGGAAAGATCAGAGAGTGGAGGCCCAGGGTGGCTTGGGTAGGGTAAGCTTCGAGAAGGAAGCAAGGCCATCTGGGGAAGGGGAGATTGAGGAGGGGGGAGTAAACCCAAGGTGGGATGAAACAGCTCAAGCGAAAGACACAGGGCTGGAACTAGCAGGTGCCACTTGAACAATGTGGCTGTTGCGGTGCCTGGGCAGCGTAAGCAGTGTGCAATCAGCTGTTAACCTAAAGGTTATCAGTTTGAACCCATCAGGTGGCACCACGAAGAAAGGCCTGGCAATCTGCTTCTATAAAGATGACAGCCAAGAAAACACTATAAGCAGTTCTATTCTGCAACACATGGGATAGTCACAAGTCCTAATTAGCTCGATGGCAACGGTCTTTTTTTTTTTTCTGGTAGCTGCCGTTGAATTGGCCACCGACTCAGCGACCCCACGCACGACCAAATGAAACAATGCCAGGTCCTGCATCACCCCCGTGATTTCTCCCCCAATACAGAGGTAAATGACAAGAGGAACAGGGCGAGAGAGAAGTCGACGGTAGGTTAGTCTGAGATACTGGACATTCAGAGATGGGTAATGATGGTCTGAGGAAGAGACCAGAAAGAATGGAGCAGGAGAAATAATCAAAGGTGTGCAGTAGAACACAGCCTTGCTAAACTAAAATGGAACCCTTTGACGGTGAAATGGAGACGCCTGTCATGCTGCAACAAAGTCAGTGAAGCAGCTCAAAGGCAGAAGCTAACGGGTTACCTTCATCTGACCCCCGATTCCTCTTCCGCACACTGAATGCCAGGAGAGAAACAAGGGCCTTGTTCCTGAGTACTGGGCACAAAAAGGTTGTCACCCCAGAATCTCATGGGTCACCAAGTTCTCTTTACTGTAGGGAGGCTGTGGAGAAGGATCGGACATGCGAGGGCTCAGCAAACAGACCGTCCACACGCCTTCTTCCAAAAGGGACGGAGGCCAGCTCGGAACGACTTCAGATACAAGGCCAAGTCAAGAGCTCAGGAAGGGAACCCTCTATCAGGCATCAGCAGGCCGTTTCCAAGCTGGTGCTGGCAGGGTGTTCTCAGCCACAATGATAATCGGCGTGTAATAAACACTCAATAAACACTGTGACTTTTTTTTTTTTTTTTAATTGTGGCAAATACATAGGTAGGAGTCCCTGGGTGGCACGGTTAAGTGCTTGACTACTAACCGAAAGGTTGGTGGTTCAAATCCATCCAGGGGCACCTCAGAAGACAGCCCTAGTGATCTGCTTCTGAAAGCTCACAGCCTTGAAAACCCTGTGGGCAGTTCTACTCTGCACACATAGGGTTGCCATGAGATGGAACTGACTCGATGGCAGCTAACAACAGCAACAAGTCTACAGGTGACCAAACATTTGCCACTTCTACAATCTTCACGTTTCACATCGGTACAGTTCAGTGACATTAATTCCATTCCTCGTGCTGTTCAACCATCACCATCAGCCATTCCTGAAATTTTCCATCACCCTTAGCAGGAGCTCAGTGTCACCGAAACTAACACTGTGACTTTCATTAAGACACAACCAGGGCACGCGAAAGCTGGACAATGAATAAAGAAGACCGAAGAAGAATGGATGCCTTTGAATTGTGGTGCTGGCAAAGAATACTGAACATACCATGGACTGTGTCACAAAACAGAACTCAAATATTAGAAAATTTTTTTTTAATTCAGAAAAAAGCAGTAGCTAAGGAAACTTCTATCTCTGCGTGTATACATGTCCTGCTCGTTTCCTTTTTCACACAAACACGTCTACAGCAAGGCTGCTTCTCCTGTGAATGGCTTAGTCTCTTTCTAATCAGTTTTGTTTCCTTTCCTCTCCCTCTCTCCACTAGCTCCAACTCCATCCCACCCACTGCCGTCGAGTCGATTCCGACTCATAGCGACCCTACAGGACAGAGTAAAGCTGCCTCATAGAGTTTCCAAGGAGCGCCTGGTGGATTCGAACTGCCGACCTCTTGGTTAGCAGCTGTCGTACTTAACCACTACGCCCCCAGGGTTTCCAACTCCTATCCCACTAAGTAACAAACGCTAACAATCTTGGGCATAGTTTTCACACTCTTCTAAAACTCACGTATATTACACAATTCTCTACATCTTCACTGTTTTGCCTCACAACACACTGTGAGGTGTAACTCCTTCTTTTAAGTGGCTGCATAAATGTCCAGGGTCCATGGAATTTATTCAGTTTTTTAGTGATCAGTATCTCTGTTATTCCCTAAGTACTAGAATCAATTTTTGTGGGATATTTGTTTTTTATGGGATTTTATTGTAATGGAATAGATTCTCAAAAGAGGAATTGGGGGATTGGGGGATTGACGGGTATGTGTTATTCCTGCTGTTAGTTGCTGCCTAGTTGATGCCGACCCATAGCGACCCCATATGACAGAGTAGAACTTCCCCAAAGGGTTTCCCAGGCTGCAATCTTTATGGCAGCAGATCACTGGGTCTTCCTCCCGTGGAGCCGCTGCATGGGTTCGAACCACCAACCTTTCAGTTAGCAGCCAAGCCCTTAATCATTGCACCCACCAGGGCTCCTTTAAAGGGTATGTATGCTTCCTAAAAAACAACTTACGAAACCATTTCAAAAAACAATTTCAATTCACATTTCTACCAATTACGTATGGAGACAGCCCATCCCCTACAGGTGTGTATGACAGCAAACGACAGGCGTTACGTTTACGACGTCTGCCGACCAACAGGGGAAGCAGTGGTATTTCACTGTCACCTGTGCTTCTATGTCCCTGTCTGTGAAGCTGAAAATCGCTTTGGAGTTTGTTGGCTATTTGATTTCACTCATCTTCAGATAGCCTATCGCTGTCCTTCAACCCCTTTTTGGGTCTACATACTTTTTTTTTTTTTTTTTTAAAGCAATTTGTTAGTGTCCTTTGTACATTTTTAATTAAAAAAAAAAAAAGAACCCTACATAAAATAGGAATAGCAGGAAACTAGTTCAACAGACTAAGAATGATTATAAAAGCAAATGGCATTTTAAAAAAAGTAAAATGCTGAAACCATCCCTATTAAAATAAGGAAATACACAGTAATGCCTTCTACCAATCATATTATTCCACATTTTTCTGGTGAGCCTAGAAAATATAATAAGCAAACAAAATATTCAGTTTTAGTTCTGGAAAATGAGAGATAAAATTTTATGTTGGCTAATATTTTGATTATAAATTTTTGATTATAACAATGAATGTGGGCACAACGCAGGACCAGGCAGTGTTTTGTTCTGTTGTACACAGGGTCACCGTAAGTCGGAACTGACTCGATGGCACCTAACAACGACAACAATATTTTGACTGTATATCTAGAAAACTCATGAAACTCTATAAACAACTACTAGACTTTATGAAGGAATTTTGTAAAAGAGTTGGAACCAAGATAAATATATAAAAATAGATTTTCTCTGTAACTAGCTAGAAATAGAAAGTTATATTCTATTTACAAATAACCAATTTTAATGAGAAAGGTACAGGACCTATATGAAGACAATTATACATTCTTCTTGAAGGACAAAATGACAAAGTCTGAATAAACAGAAAAACATTTTTTTATGGAAAGTCAATACCAAAAAATCTCAGTTCTCATAATTAGTACATATATGATATATATTTCCTACTTAAATAAATTCAAATTTTCTAGTTTAGTATTAATATTCATTTAAAATTTTCTAGTTTAGTATTAATATTCAAACAGTATTAAATTTCACACGGAAAAGAGAAATTTATTAAAAAAATTAGGAGGTATGGCCAAGTCAGACATTAATACATAGGAAAATAATGCCCATAGGTAACATAAAATACCTTGATGTGTTTCACCTGAAAATTATTCTTAACAAGTTTTTAAAAGTAAATATTTTAAACACCAAAGCTCTAACTAAAATCCAATAAAATTAGAAACAGATAAGATGGACCCCCAGCCCCCAAATTAGCTACTAGAAAAGAAACACTTCCTGGATAGTCCTTGAATCAAAGAGAAAATTCACACTGAAGCCATCAGCCACTAGACAGCAGCGGCACAAACAATGATTGGCGTTGTACCACAGCTGGTAGAGCAGGGCTGGCTAGCGCCGCCCTAGAGGACAACATGTGCATTGTTGGAGTGTGCACACAGAACTGTCTGCTGTAGACAAACAAAGCCAGGGCCTCTCCTGTGTGATGACAACCACCAAGTAGAAAATATAGGCCTGGTGACTGTGGGAGGAACTGAAAGTAGAAAAATATAGATCTTTGTTGTTGCCGCTGTTAGGTGCCATCTAGTCAGTTCTGACTCATAGCGACCCTATGTATGACAGAACAAAGCACTGTCCGGTCCTGTGCCATCCTCACAATCATTGTCTTATGCTTGAGCCCATTGTTGCAACCACTGTGTCAACCCATCTCATTGAGGGTCTTCCTCTTTTTTGCTGACCCTCTACTAAAAATGATGTCCTTTTCCAAGGACTGGTCCCTCCTGATAACATGTCCAAAGTATGTGAGACAAAGTCTCACCATCCTTGCTTCTAAAGAGCACTCTGGCTGTACTTCTTCCAAGACAGACTTGTTCATTCTTCTGCAGTCCATGGTATACTCAATCTTCCTTGCCAACACCATAATTCAGAGGTATCAGTTCTTCAGTCTTCCTTATTCAGAGTCCAGCTTTCGCATGGAAATAAGATGATTGAAAATATCATGGCTTGCATCAGGTGTACCTTAACCATCAAAGTGACATCTTTGCATTTCAACACTTTAAAGGTCTTTTGCAGCAGATTTGACCAATGCAATTAGTCATTTGATTTCTTGACTTTAATGAGGTACAACTAAGAAACAATTGAAAATACATGGGCACAAGCCTTGTTTAGAGTGGAAAGCCTTTCCTGACCATGCATCTAAATTATGCACACGTCCCATTATTGTCTTGTCTAGCACTCTCTTTCTTTTTCCTTCATGGCTCTTATGATAATTTCTAGTGATACAGTATATTTATTCATTTCTTTAACACCTGTCTGTCTTCTATACATGAGGGCAAGCATGTCTGCAGTGTCCACCTATAAAAATTCAGACCCTGCCACTGTACCAAGCACATAGCAGTACATAGTCAATATTACAACATGAATAAGTAACGGCTAATTTTCCTGACTTCCTGGATTATTTGCTCAGCATACAGATTGAATAAGTATGTGAAAGAAAACAACCGTGATGCACACCTTTCCTGACTTTAAACCAGGTACCTAACAACAATAATAACAACAATTTTCCTGGATACATTTTATGAGTTTATTTTAATTCTCTTCAAATTCCAAAGTATCTTCTTGGCTTATGAAAAAGAATTCCGTGCATTTGAAAGAAAAAGGTTACACCAATGTAAAAAAGAGAATGATGGATAGAATAGGACAGCACAGAAAGGAATAGGCTAGGCCAAAAGGTGAAGCAAACCTAGAGCCATCCATGAAGAAAGCATAGGACAAAAGTAGCATTTAAAATTGTTGGGTAAATAGTTATTTTTAAAAAATGCTATTTAACACTATATGGTCATTTGGAATTTTTGTGATGAAGTATTAAAACTAAAATTATAACTAAAATAAATACAGATGAACATCTCCCTAAAATTCAGAGTTGTTGCTGTTGTTGTCAGGAGCCGTCGAGCCAGTTCTGACTCACAGCGAGCCCTTGTGCGACACAATAAAACACTGCCCGGTCTGCACCATCCTCACTATCGCTGTTACGCTTGAGCCCACTGTTGCAGCCACTCTGTCAATCAATCTCATTGAGGGTCTTCCTCTGTTTCGCTGACCCTTTACTTTACCAAGCATGATGTCCTTCTTCAAGGACTGGTTCCTCCTGACAATGTGTCCAAAGTATGTGAGACGAAGTCTCGCCATCCTCGCTTCTTAAGGAGCATTCTGGGCATATTTTTTCCAAGAAAATTTGTTCATTCTCCTGGCAGTCCATGGTATATTCAATTTTCTCTGGGTATAAGATCTTAGTGGAAAAGAGTGCTGAGAACAAGAAAGTCAAGAACTCTCCTTTAGAGCTTGCCCACATTTATCACGTGAAAGGAAAATAAGGGAAAAAAACTGGGCATGGTGAGATATCAGAGAGAAAGGAAATACACGAGAGTTTGCAACATGGAGCCAAGGTAGGGGGCCGAGGGGTTCACAAGAAAGGTGGCAAGTAAGTCAACAGACATGGCACCCGGGACGGGGACAGACAATATGGTTCCTGGTTGTGAAGGCAGAATGCGGGTGTTGGGAGGGAGAGGGTGGTAGAAGCTGACTAGGTGGCAGCAGCCCTTGTCTGAGAAGTCTGCGGAGAAGGAAAGGAGAGGAAGTGCAGAGACAAGAAGAAACAAACAGCTGGTAATCCAAGGGAGAATGACTATCTGACGGCAGAGGACTCAGGGCTGGGGGATGGAAGGCTGCGGCACTGGAGGGGAAGGCTTACTCAGGAAGTGGGTACTCGGGGCAAGCAGGGAAGGGGTGGTGGAGGGCAAAGGAGACAGTAGCTTGGAAAAAGAGGAAGAGTCTCTCTCCATCTGGAAGAAAAAAGGGAAAAACAGAACAAGAACAGAAAAAGATATTTAACACGTAAAATTTAAGTTAAGTGATTTCAGTATTATAATTCCATCCAGTATTATAGTAGCTAGAGTCCCTGTGTGGTGCAAATAGTTAACATGCTCGGCTCCTAACTCAAAGGTTGAAGGTTCAAGTCCGCCCAGAACTGCCTTGAAAGAAAAGCCTGGCAATCTACTTCTGAAAATCCAGCCACTGAAAATCCTACGGAGCACAGCTGTACCCCGACACACGGGGTCGCCAGGAGTCAGGGCCGACTGGATGGCAGCTGGTATTAGAGCAGACACCGTGCAAGACGGTAGATCTAACAGACGATACAGGCGAAAGCGAAGTTTTCGTTAATTTTTCTTTAGATTTAACCGGTAGCGTGGAGAGGACCACTCCAAATGACACAAAATATAAAGAGACGAGAAACGCCCAAAGGGGCACGACGTCCCTGCGAGCAGAGGGAGAGGGATTTCACAGTTATCGGGGCGGTCACAAGGCTCCAGCGGACCCAGGTCTGCTCTGGGTGGCTGCTCGGCCCTGCCGCTGGTTTTTATCGCCCAGTGCCTCTTGTCCTGCTGAATAGAACCCCAGCAACCAGGCAACTGACAGAGCTTTTTATGCCAGTGATGTTTTTCTTCCTCCATGAAAATGTCCTCCTCTGTTCCCAGCTCAGTAGGCGTAGGAGGGCCCCTGGAGACGGCTCCCCTTGCACCGGGCGAGTCTGCTTAGACACGGGCCGCTGACAACCATAACTGTCGCTATTATCTGCCCCTTACTGTTCACCTCTCAGGCAGAAAGTACACAAAACACTTCTCGGGGGAGGGGAAGAGAAAGGGAAAAAGAAAGGCATTGTAGGGCCAAGTGGACAGCCAGGGGCAGTACTTGCTGAGCATTCTGGTTTCCTTCGCAGCTTTCGCTCCTCGCTGTTGGGATACTGCCCGGTTCTCCTCTGGGGCCTGGTGTGGAAGGGGCTCCCACATGGCCAGTGGGAGGCACAGAGACGGCGTTTTTAATTCCTGAGAGGCATTCATGTTCTCAGAAAAACAATGGTAAGAGGCTTATAGATTGGCAAGCTGGTTTGCAAGTAAGTCTGGATTCTCAATAACATTGATCCAAAAGCCAAAACCCACTGCCACTGAGCCGATTCCGACTCACAGTGACCCTAAAGGACAGAGTAGAACGCTCTATAGGGTTTCTGAGGTTGTAATCTTTATGGAAACAGACTGTCACACCTTTCTTTCAAGGAGCGGCTAGTGGGAACTCCTGACCTTTCAGTTAGCAGCCAAGTGCTTAACTACTGTGCCACCCACCCAAACCAAATCCATTGCTGTCGAGTTGATTCTGACTCACCAACCCTATATAAAAAAAAAAAAAAAATTTTTTTTTTTTTTAACCCTTAGGACAGAGTAAACTGCCATGGGTTTCCAAGGCTGTAATCTTTATGGAAGCAGACTGCCAGATCTTTCTCTGTCTGGTGGAGCAGCTGGTAGGTTCAAACTGCTGATCTTTCAGTTAGCAGCTAAGTGCTTAACCACTGTGCCACCAGGGCTCCTTGAGCTACCTTCAACACGAACGAAATTTCAAAGCCAGTTTTAGATGGAGAGCTTGGCGTCAGATGACCCCTTGAACTTTTGTTTAAACAACCTGGAATCTGAGCTTTTGAGTCCGCTCATCACAAAGTAAATCATGGGGTGCTTTGTGTGGGTAAAAACTCTAAACATTTGGGTTCTAAGTTTCTCTGTTTATACAACATTCTTTCCGACTGCGTCAGGAAAAGGAGGCTCGTTTTCTCCAGGAGAATGGAGGCAGGGAAGAGCACTCAGGTCACGATACTGCTGGATGCTGCAGCGGTCCAGGAAACAGCTTTCCAGCATCACTCTCCTGTCAGCTGCCAGTCTTCTCTCCTTCCTTGTATTCTTCCAAAGCTGGGCAGGACTCACTCCTGCCAGATGCCACTTCTTTCTGCTCTCAGGTGGGAGATCAGTCAGTTGGTGATTTTCCCACCGATGCTTCGGACAGTCCCTTCTTCACAGGCACGGTAGGGAACGCGGGGGCAGGAGACATTCTGGAAAAGCCCAGGTCACCAGGACTTCGTGGGCACTGTAACTGCTCATCCAGGTTTGTATCTGTTGTCACACGCTCAGTAACCACAGTCCTCAGAGGGATTCCATCTCAAGGGACCATGAAGGCTCCAGAGAAAGGAGTCATGTGACACGTGCGATGCTTGAAGACCAGCTCTTGCTGTGTTTTGAGACATGGAGCGTTGAATTGATGGCAAAGGCCGAAAACAAACCAGTGTTTTGGGGAAGGTTGGCTCCACAAACTTCAGACCAGGAGATGTGAACACAGTTTGAGAATCTCCTAGAAGATGAAGCTGTGATCAGTAGTAACCAGAAGAGCTGTACTGAACTAAGCTGATTTCCTTTCTTCTTTAACGAGGCTGCCAGATGGGCAGACGAGCGGAGTATGACAAGCAGGCAATCTCTCGTCTTCAGGAAGATGTCTGGTAAGGTTTTTTCATGAAATACTTTGAATAAAATGGAGAAATGATGCCTGGTGGGTTCATAGCTGCCTGGCTGCCTCAACGGGGAAGAGGAATTAAATCAGTCCATGTCAACCAGGAATGCGGTTTCAGATGGGGAACCAGGGCACATCCTGGCCCCATTCCTTTGAGCATTCTTATCAGTCCTGGGCTGAGTGTGAAGCTCTGTGAGGCTGAAAGGGGCAGCTCCTATGTGGAATGACAGAACCACTATCCCTAAAAATATCGACAAATTGAAGGGTTGAATTTAACCACATAAATAATAAACCTAAGAAATAAAAGAAAGGTCTTCCTTTTGTGAAACAAGACATAAACAAATGAACCGCAGAAGAGAAGAGACGATTAGCAAGGGATTTCATTCCAATATGAGTTCAACAATGTGTTAGTTACGCTAGTGCACTAAACAAGGGAGAGGACGGCTTACTTCTTTTCTGGCCATTCAGATCCCAGCTGCTGCTTCATCCCAGATGCAGACTCGAACTTTGGCTTGAGCTGATCTCACTGTCTGCTCCTTCCCACGTAGTCTCAACCCGCTGACACCCCCCATTGTTAAGACCCAGCACCAAGGCCATCTCCGCCATAAGTTCTCCCAATCACCACGTTACATTAGATCCCTCAGTCCACGAGGGGCACTAGAAATTACTTGTGCAACGTCTGTCTTCCCAAGTAGACCCTAGGCCCCGAAGACAGACACCGGGTCTGTCTCATCCCTGGGTGTTTTCCCAGGGTGGCGCCTGGGCCCTTGAAGACACTCAGGAAGGATGCTGGATGGGAGGCGATGAGTCACGACGACCAGATGTGACCTTTCCCTCGTTTGAATTCGGAATTCCAGCTTTACCTTTTGACACACTGCCTCAGGAATTTGGGGACATTTCTTACTCTTGACAGATTTTAAGGTCCATTAGTGAAGGGAGAAAATGAAACTAAACCAGTTGCCATCAAGTCGACTCCAAAGCATGGCGACCCCACGTGTGTCATGGTAGAACTGTGCCCCAGAGAACATGGCGACCCCACGTGTGTCATGGTAGAACTGTGCCCCAGAGAACATGGCGACCCCCCGTGTGTCATGGTAGAACTGTGCCCCAGAGAACATGGCGACCCCACGTGTGTCATGGTAGAACTGTGCCCCAGAGAACATGGCGACCCCCCGTGTGTCATGGTAGAACTGTGCCCCAGAGAACATGGCGACCCCACGTGTGTCATGGTAGAACTGTGCCCCAGAGAACATGGCGACCCCACGTGTGTCATGGTAGAACTGTGCCCCAGAGAACATGGCGACCCCCCGTGTGTCATGGTAGAACTGTGCCCCAGAGAACATGGCGACCCCACGTGTGTCATGGTAGAACTGTGCCCCAGAGAACATGGCGACCCCACGTGTGTCATGGTAGAACTGTGCCCCAGAGAACATGGCGACCCCACGTGTGTCATGGTAGAACTGTGCCCCAGAGAACATGGCGACCCCACGTGTGTCATGGTAGAACTGTGCCCCAGAGAACATGGCGACCCCACGTGTGTCATGGTAGAACTGTGCCCCAGAGAACATGGCGACCCCACGTGTGTCATGGTAGAACTGTGCCCCAGAGAACATGGCGACCCCACGTGTGTCATGGTAGAACTGTGCCCCAGAGAACATGGCGACCCCACGTGTGTCATGGTAGAACTGTGCCCCAGAGAACATGGCGACCCCACGTGTGTCATGGTAGAACTGTGCCCCAGAGAATTTTCAACGGCTGACTTTTTGGAAGTAGAGCACCAGGTGTTTCTCCTAAGGCGTCTCTGGGTAGAGTCAACCCTTCGACCTTTCGGTTAACGGCCGAGCTCTTAGCCATCTGTGCCACCCAGGGACCCAGTGCAGGGAGAGCCCCTAATCAATCTTTGAACAAGCACCTTCAGGGAGTATCATGCCCAACGGTCTGTGGAATAAATGAATGAATGAAACAGCTCTTTTAACATAAAAGCTGCTATACTTGCCCTGTTTTTGAGACCAAATAATGAAGCTGCATATACAATTATATTTTAAGTGAAATGGAATTTGAAATGTGTAGAAATTAGTGAAAATAGCCCATTCACTCCACAGAGTGAACAGAAATAGCAAATGGAATAGCCGTGCATTTTGAAAATGGTCTTATCAGAATCAGTAGGAAAATTGAAGTTTAAAATTTGAAATTTTAAACTTCAATTGATTTTTATTATACTATTTCTACTAAAGGCTGTCTTGCTTCTGGCTAGTAGACATAGGAGGCAATTTATTAAAATATGCAGTGTATCCAGTATTTCTTAAAAGAAAAAGAAAAACCTCTTGTGCCCACCTTAAAAAGACGGTAATAAATGAAAAACAGGAGTTTAAAAGAAAAAGAACCGGTCTGCCTTGGAGGCTGACTGAGCATTCAGCTCAGAGAATACAGAGTGCCCACAGGCTACCAGGCACTGTAAGGAGAGGCGATGAAAACCAGCCATACTTCTCTACTTGCAAGCGAGTGACATACTAGCAGATACATGGACACAGGTGATACATAAAGATGCTCTGACAGCCACATAAATCACAACGTCTTCATGATGCGAGTGAGTATTCACAGCTGGAATTTATACAGCAGTCTACTGGTCATAAAGCACTCCCACGTAGAACATCTTAGTTAACTGGAAAGTAAGTTAACCTATTTAGGTTAAGAGATGTGTCAATGACAAGCTGTCTCTAAAAGCTACAGGGAAGTGCAAAGAACCAAAAAGCGTTCAGACGATACAGCATTGCAGAAAGACAAACTGTAGGCAGGAGAGATATGCTGTATTTGATATCAAGACACGATAAAGTTACAGTAAATAAGTGAGTGTGGTTTTGGCACAGGTTAGACAGGTGACAGGTCTTCCTCTCGTGGGTTTGCAACGTGCAGAGTGGTCTTACAGATTGTGGACAAAGAACGGGCAATTCAGTGAGTGGCACTGGGAAACCAGTTACTTTATTTAAAAAAACAAAAAGCACTATCTTAGGCTATATGAAGAATTCATATCACGTAGTAAAAAACCAAAATGTTAAAAACAAAACTTTTAGATGAAAACAGATTATGAATTCAGACTAAGGATGGATTTCTTAGGACACAGAAAGCACAAACCACAACATCAAAGATTGATAAATTCAACCCCATAAAAATCAACACCTGCATAAAAAGGTTAAAACAGAGGCCACGGAGTCGATGATATTAATAATATATATAGCTGACAACGAACACACAAGGAACTCCCATAAATCAATGAGAAGAAACAGAGGAAAGGAAAATAGGAAAACGAATGGCTAATAACAGGGGAAAGGGTGCACACCCCACCGATCCCATGCAGCAGGTGTTAGGACCATGGTAAGATACCATTTCACACATATTAGACTAGCAAAGAACATCATGGCTGGTGAAGCAGAGGGTCAGCAAAAACAAGGGAAGCCCTCCGTGAGATGGACTGACACAACGGACAAACTGTGGACTGAAACACACCAGTGATCACAAAGATGGGGCAGGACCGGGCAACGTTTGGTTCTGTTATACGTAAGGTCATTATGAGTCTGGGCTAATTTGACAGCAACTGACACAAGTAGGTAAGGAAGAGGTGAATGGGAACTTGTGTCTACTGCTGGTGGGAGCGTATATAATTTAGAGAGAAATTTGACCCTATTTAGTACACTTGAAGATCACATGTACCACAACCCAGCAAACCCACTCCCAGGTACATATCCTAGAGAAACTCCTCCTCATGTCCACGAGGAGTCACACACAAGATCATTCAGAAACGCCTTGTTGATAGCAAAAAAAAAGGGAACAACACAGGTCCATTCACAGAAGAACTGGTAAGTGGACGTTTCGGTGCAGCAGATAAAGAGCTTGGCTACTAATCAAAAGGTCAGTGGTTCGAATCCACTAGCGACTGTGGGAGAAAGATGTGCCAGTCTGTTTCTGTAAAGACTACAGCCTTGGAAACCCTATGGGGCACTTCTACTCTGTCTTACAGGGTCACTATGAGTCAGATTTGACTCGATGGCAATGGGTTTATTGTTAGGTAACAACTAACTAAGCTACGCTGATCAACATGGAAGCATCTTATAAGCCTAATACTAAGTAGCATTAGAAAACGTACAATGTGATTCCATTTATATAATATTTAAGACACAAAAACCAGTATTATACATTGTTTAGGATAAGTAGAATTAAAGATATGAAGAAATAAATAGGAGGAGTAGATATTAAACGCAAGACAATGGTAACCTCTGGGTAGGTGGGACAGAAATGAGACCAGGGAGCTGTAGATGGGTTCTTAAGATCAATTATGGGTTCACAGGTGCATGTTACATTATTTTTATATAACTTAAATATTCCATAATAAAAAAAAATTTAAAGGGACTCAAGTCAATGTTTCTATTTTTTAAAGTTGAGGGGTTTCTCTGCAGGGCAACGGGCTTTCCAGAGTGGAATCTGGGGCACCTAGGACCATTTTGATTTCACTTTCTGAAGGAGTTTGTTCAAAGACTGAGGGGCCTCAGTGTTGGCAAACATTCACATAAATGGGTCTACACAGATTGTTAGTGCCATGTTGCTATCAAACGATGATAGAAGCCCTTAAGTGAAGATAAAGGGACTGGATATCAACAACTCAGCAGTCTGGATCCACAAAGACTCTTCCTTCTGCCAGTTCCCCCTCTCCCCGAGAGCTGCATGACCCACACCGTGGTTTCTGATGAACGAGGAAAGCTATGCTGAGGCCAGACGCACCTGTTCTTGCCTTGTGTGGACGATGGCACTTCCAGAAAGACCATGTGCCTTGTTGTTAGGTGCTGTCGAGTCGGTTCCAGCTCATAGTGGAACGGCTCATCATGCACCAGAAACACCTGTGGTTGACATCGGACGTGGGATCTGAAATGCCTCATTTGGTCTCAGATATGGGATTGGCCGTGGGACGGCATGCAGAGTTGAGGACGCCAGGGTCAAGGGCTTTGGCCCAAACCTTTGGGTTACTGACAGAAGTCAGTGGTGGCTGGGGGGGTGGGGGGTGCATTTTACCAGCATGTTTTCCACTACCTTACACCTGCGACTGGTGGGGAACAGTGACAGGTGGCAAACGAGGTCAAGTCTATCTGAGGGACAGCTAGACAAAGTCACAGGCAGAATCAACGACCCTTCGGGGTGTTGTGAAGCCTGGGGTAGGGAGGGCTGAAGAACTGGCTGTGGCCCAGGTGTATCAATTGCTCAGGTATAATGTCAGGGGTGTGTGAAGACCCAATGACTCCCTCAACACCTGCCAAGCTGGGGTCGATACTGTTTTAGGCAGGACTGGACGGCTGTAACGCTCAGATGTTGGAAGGGTGAGACTGCAGCTAAGACATTCTCCAACTCTCCCTGAGGTCACTAAGAAACCGGGAGGGACTACAGAGCTAGAATGAAACACATGCCAAACGTTTAAAGGTGGGAAGAAGTGATCATAAAATAAGGCAAAGCTCCATTTTTACAAACCTGCCATGAAAACCTGCCCAAGGAGGAGTCTGTTCTGATGTGAAGTTTTTAACGTGTGTGTGCCGGCACTTTCCCCCGTGGACAGCTCTGTCCTTGAGTTGTGATTTGGACAAATGGGAAGGAAATCATTGCTTTAAAGCCAGGGTGCAGACGTCCCAGAGCTTACTTCAGCGGGAGCACAACATTTCACCAACAAAAAGTGAGAAACTTCTGTTTCCTTTTTAAAACTTCCCACAGCACAGGTTTGCTCACGTGACCTATTTGGATGTGTGGGGCAAGTCTGTAGAGGACTCAGAAAAAAAAAGAAAGAAAGAAAAGGCAGAAACAAGTAAAGGAATAAACTATACATTTTATATTGTCCAGAATGGTCCATGGTTCTCTGACAGGTGGAACTGGAATTGTCTTGAGCTAATTCCACTCCAAAACGAGCCCTGGTAGAGCAGTGATTAAGCACTCAGCCATTAACTGAAATGTCAATGGTTCAAACCCACCAGCCACTCCACGAGCATTAAGATTACAGCCTAGGAAACCCTATGGGGCCGTTCTAATCTATCCTATAGGGTCGCTATGAGTCGGAATTGACTTGACAACAAGAAGTTTGGTTTTTTTGTTTTTTAATTCAACTCCAGGATGGACCAGTCCCTGGAGAAAGACATCATGCTTGGTAAGGTAGAGCGTCAGTGACAAAGCGGAAGACTCTCAAGGAGATGGATTGACACAGTGGCTGTGACAATGGGCTGAAGCATAATAACAATTGTAAAGACGGTGCAGGACTGGGCAGTGTTTTGTTATGTTGTACACAGGGTCGCTATGAGTTGGAGCTGACTCGATGGCACCTAACAACCGCAACGTACTTTACCAAGCTTGATTTCCTTCTCCAGAGACTGGTTCTTCCTGATAACACATCCAAAGTACTCGAGACGAAGTCTTGCCATCCTTGCTTCTAAGGAGCATTCTGGCTGTACTTCTCCCATACAGATTTGTTCACTCTTCTGGCAGTCTGTGGTTTAGTCAACATTCTTCTCCAACACCATAATTCAAAGGTATCAACTCTCCTTAGTAATCCTTAGTAACAGGATTTACATCCTGGAGCTGCTGTGGGGATTAAACCTGCAGATGTAGAGTACTTGGGACATGGTACTTATGAGGCTGGGGGAAGTAAAATACCATCAAACACTAATATTTCCACAGCAAAGCAATTATCTATGCTGAGACCAAAAGGAAGACCACACGAGCCCACACCAGTCCAAAGGTGCTATGTGTGCCTGAAGCTCTGAATCCCAGGGGTACTCCCTAGAGACGTCTCCCCCCTCAAGCTCTGAACACTGCCCCATTTATTCCCACGTATGGGCTTCCTGTGCACCGGTCTCTTGGCTCAGAATATTCTTCCATTCTGAAATTCTAAATCCAGCTTCCACCGGCCTGTCCTACTCCCACCTCCAATTTGCCTTTCTCTAAAGACTCAGGCCAGGTAGAAACTGCAACCAGGTCATTGTCACCCCGGGCCCTCGTTCCTAAGGCCATGGTCAGCATTCAGTGAATGTCTGTTCCCCATACAGATCGCTGTTTCTGCCCTCAAAGACTCTCCTCTTCTCTAAAACTCCGTGGTGTTTATAATCAACGCCACACACGTGCCACACACTCTCACGGCATTCTTGACTGTTTCAAGAATATGACTCTCGTCTCCTTAATTTGATTACGAGCTCCTTAAAAGGTAATTTCTGTGTCATCATGTAGCTTTCCTAAAGGGCAAGTTTAAATACGGGCATCCTAAATTTTTGGTTTGGAACTTAAACTTTCCTGTTGAGACTTAATCCAGTTAGAATATCAGGATTTATCGCCAACGGACCTCACGCGTAGCCACCACCGTCTGTCAGTGGAGGCCTGCATGTTGCTATGATGCTGAACAGGTTTCAGGGGCCCTTTCAGACTAAGATAGACTAGGAAGAAAGGCCTGGTGATTTATTTTCTAAAACCAGCCAGTGAAAACTCTTCAGGATCACAACGGCGCTATGTTACAACGGATCACGGGGATGGTGCAGGGCCAGCAGCGTTTTGTTCCACTGTACACAGGTTTGCCAGGAATCGGGGGCGACTTGATGGCAGCTAACAACAACAGTTATTTAGTCTCTAGTAGAGATTCCTATTTCAGCTGAAAGGTATCATGTCTTCTTCTTGACATTCAACATCTGATGGCAACATAGCAGAAATGCGCCCACGAACTCTGGTGCTAACTGTGAAAGGACTGCGAGGTGACCTCACACTCCTCACACCCCTTATGCAGTCCACCAAGAAGTTTCAAAGGAGGCAGCCAAATAAAAAGAGCATACAAATTCTCCCGAGAAGAGCAAACATCGGGGTTCAGTGGTTCTAAGACCCGAAATAGACACATGATCAGTGGTTCAGATATAAAGGTGCAATCCTGCCCAAGGCACAAAAATCAAAACAGAAAGCATTGGAGTTTGCAGGGGGACGTGAACTTAGCCTGAGGCACTAAATCCCTCAGATTACGGGCCTCTAGGACTTGAAGTTCTGCTGCCTGGACCCTGACCGGTGTCTACAAGAAAGCAGAGCCTGCACAATGCCACTCCAGAGCGGGTGTGAGGGGCTCCCCACATTAGAGGCTGCAGCCCTGTGGCGTTACAGCTACCACCTGGGGTTTGGGGTCCAACAGTCCCTGTCCCGTTACGGGAAAATGTAACGGTGTACACAGTCCAAGGTTATTTCAACAGATCACCCTTCAGCCTCTGTACCCTATTTCTTTGAGACCCAGAGACCTGAGAGACTGCCAGAGAGTTAAAATTGTTTCTTTTGACACACGCCTACCTGTTCACTGTGGGGGAGCCAAACTTCAAGGGACCCCTCACCTTTCTTGCTCTATTACATGAGAAAAGCAACAGAAGAAAGAAAGTGGCACTGTGAAATTAATTCCGCACAAATATATCCTGAATACAACACCCTACTGGAAATCTCGGTATCTAAACTAGGTTGCAAAGAGCCCCCAGTGCGATTGCAAATCATGTGGGAGAGGGCAGCGGGGGTATGTTTAACACAGAAGTTGAGGCATTTGTGCTGCAGACAATACCATTGAGAGTGAAGAGACAACCCACACAATGGCAACAATATCATAAATCAGATATCTGATAAGGGGCTTATATTTAAAACATATAAATAACCCTTACAACTCAACAACACAAAGAAATAACCCAACTGAAAAGGGACAAATTATCTGAATAGATATTTCTCCAAAGAAGACAAATGGCCAATAAGCACATGAAAAGGTGATCAACATCACTAAATACAATGAAATGTAAGTGGAGGCCACTACTAGATCCTGGGTCACACCTACTAGAAGGGCTACAATAAAACAGACAACTGGGTTTGGTGAGGATGTAGCGAAACTGGGCCCTCCAACTACTGGCGGGAATGTGGACTGGTGCCACCACTTTGGAAAACAGTGTGGCAGCTGAATTGCTCAAAAGGTTTAACATAGAGTTACCATATGACCCAGCAATTCCACTCTTAGTTACGTGCCCAACAGAAATGAAAACATGTTCACACTAGGACTTGCACTCGAATACTCACAGAAGCATTTAGTCTTGATAGCCAAAGAGTAGAAAAAACCCAAATGTCTACCAAATGATGAATGGATAAATAAAATGTAGTATATCCACACAATGGAATATTATTCAGCAAATGAAGTATTACTGCATGCTATAACGTGGATGGACCCTGAAAACATTATATTAAGTGAAAGGGGCCTGCAACAAAAGACCATTTATATGAAATGTCCAGAATAGGCAAACCTGTAGAGATAGAAGGGACCTGTTCCTGGAGAAGGACATCATGCTTGGTAGAGGGTCAGCGAAAAAGAGGAAGACCCTCAATGAGATGGACCGACACAGTGGCTGCAACAATGGGCTCAAGCATAGCAATGGTTGTAAGGATGGCGTAGGACCGGGCAGTGTTTCGTTCTGTTGTACATAGGGTCGCTATGAGTTGGAACCGGCTCGACTGCACATAACAACAACAACAACAACAATATCATGAGATAGAAAGTGGACTGGGGGCTGCCTAGGTCTGGGGAGTGGAGGGGGAGATGGGGAGAGACTGTTAATGGGTACAGGGTTTCTTTTGGGGTGATACGTAAGATCGAGATTGTGGTGATACTTGCACAACTCTGTGAACGTAAAAGAAACACGGAATCGTACACTTTGGGTAAACCACAGGGCATGAAAATTACATCTCCATAAAGCTTTTAAAAATAACAATAAAAATGATCCCCTCCAAGGGAATTCTGAACAAAGAGCAGATACTGAGGTGGCCCGTAAGGAAGTCTCCCAGTGCCTTTTATCACAGCGCTGCTTTAAGAAGTCCAGCCGAGTAAATTCTTCTCACCTCTCGTTTTAATTCTGAGCTAATACTCAAGAAAGGCTTTGGAATATCTTCACAAAGATTCTCCAGATGCACTGGCTTAACGTCTGATAGGTTATCCCCACGGGATATCTGCTTACTGACAACGTCCTCGGAGCATTTAGCGCACTAATGGTAAGAGAGGTTTGGAACCGGAGTCCCGCAGGGCACAAACAATGCTCCCCTTGGCTGTTATGTAAGACAACCAGCTCACAGTTTAGGAGTTGGACAACTTTATTCATATGGTGGTAGCAAGCAGCTCTATATCCATGTCAATTTCACCCAATCTGGTGCTGCAAAATGGAAAATGCTTGACTCGAAATTCTCACATCTAATTTAACACATCTAAGCCTTTCCAGCTAGTGAATTCGGGATTACTTCCCTCTGCGAAGGAGTCAAAATCAACAGTAACTTTTGAGTCTCAGGGAAAATATAACCTTTGACTACTGTTTAGATCTAAAATGTGTATTAAATGTCTCTAGGTACCACACAGATGTAGTCAATCTACTAGAGACTGGTAAGAGGGTCTACTGTCTCCTATCCTTGCAAACATTCCCTCGTTCGTTTTCTCTTCCTGTTCTTCTTAGAGGAAAGACTTGCTCAACTTTGTCAGGCTTTTCAGCGTTGCCCCATCACGGATGTGGAGCTATCTTTTAGGTGTTTATTCAGTTTCTTCCAAAGTTGATACACACTTAGGCACAAGGTCATGTTTATTCCCAAATCCAAGCAACCAGGAGGCTAAGGATATTTTTTAAAAACAGAGCTTTTATAAGCAAGAAAAAAGAATTAAACATGAATAACTAAACAATTTAAGATTGGGGATTTACTTGGAAACACAGCTTCTGGAGTGTATGACAGCGTCAGCCTGAATTCAACACAAACTCCGCGAACATTTGGAAAATTGTCGGGAGAAGACGAGCAGGACTGTTCTGTTTGCCCGTTCTAGGAGCATCGGGAGACCCGCGATGAGGAGACTGTGACTAGTTCCTGGGTAAAAGCGTGCACCGACCGTAAACCCGTGGTTTTGGGTTCTCTGGGACCCTGGAGGAGGCCCAGTGGTGGTAGTGGGGGCAGGAGGCCCGGGGAGATCCAGAACACGCACATTAGGACCTTCCACCCCTACTTCAACCAGAGTGTGGTTTCAACTCTTTTTTGAAATCTATTTCATACACTGGAGTTCGGTATAAGATATGTGACAACAGGGTTCTGGTGACCAGATAGATGGAAAAACCTTGATTGAGATCTACTTTCAGGGTTATCACAGAAAGGACTCTCAGGCTGTTTGGTGGTGACTGTTGTTGTTGTTAGGTGCCGTTGAGTCGGCTCTGACTCGTTGCGACTCTGCGTACCACAGAATGAAACACTGCCTGGTCCTGTACCATCCTCGTAATCGTTGTTACGCTTCAGCCCGTTGTTGCAGCCACTGTGTCGATCCATCTCGTCGAGGGTCTTCCTCTTTTCCACTGACCCTATATTTTACCAAGCGTGATGTGCTTGGTGGTTAGATTATACAATTTCCATAATTTTTTCAATGGCATAATGTTGTTACAGGTACAGTAGCATACTACAATATTTGGTATTTATAATGATGACCCAGGTGTTTTCAATTATCTAAAGTCTAATTTCTGTGGCAAGGCTTCAGTATTAAGTATAGTTTATTAATCTGTACGGATTTGAAAATGAGGATTCACAAAATGAAGCTTTCCAGAAATCAGAAAATATCTTTCAACAATTATATCAAGACAAAGAGAATTTATTAGCTTTGATTCACTTATTCTCATTCTCTTGCATATAGTTTTCTAATCTTTCTTATTCTTTTCTCTTGTTTTGATTTTTTTCTCTACTCCCATAGCCTCATTGTATTACACAATATAATATTGTACCCTTGATCAACACAGTGGCCGCAACAACAGGCACACCAACGATTTTAAGGATGGCGCAGGACGGGGCAGTGTTTCATTCTGTTGTACACAGGGTCGCTGTGAGCTACAGCCGACTCAATGGCACCTAACAGCAACAACAGTATTATATATTGCACTATGTTTCAACACAATCTAGCTTGCTGGGAACAGTTCTACTTAATGATCATTACGTGTAAAAAAACATGTTCTGAAATGATTATAGCAGCTCGCAAGGCGTCTACTACAACATGTGACATGCCATTTGTTATGGACTGAATTGTGTCTCCCAAAAGAGGTGTTGTAAATCCTAACCCTTTACCTGTGGTTATAATCCCATTTGGTTTTCTTTGTTATGTTAATGAGGCAGTATTAGTGTACCCAAAACTATTAGTGTAGGGTGTGTCTTCTTGAGGCAATCTCCTCTGAGATATAAAAGAACAGATTAAGAAAGCACAGATGGGAAAGATAGATGCCAAGCCACATGATATCTTCAAGGAACTGAGGAACAGAAGCTGAAAAGAGACAAAGACCTTCTGCAGAGCTAACAGAGAGCCTTCTAGAGCCACTACCCTGAATTCAGGCTTCTAGGCACCCACTTGTGGTATTTCTGTTATAGCAGCACTAGATGACTAAGACGCCATTTAATCAATGCATGAAAAGAACATCATATTCTTTTTTACTCTCAATTTGCACGAAGATATCATGGAAGGTTCTCTGGTTCTTCTTTGCGAATAAAAGGATCATCCAACCAACAAAGGTGGGCAGGAAATTAATGTGAATACTGGGGTACTGGAAGGATTAGCTACCCATCTTCTAGAAGCAAGAGTCAAGGACACAGTTCAAAGTAAAGAACTCATCATTGTCAATATAGATAAAAAATCCAAACCAAACCCACTGCTGTTGAGTCAATTCTGACTCGTGGTGACCCTACAGGATGGAGTAGACCTTCCCCTTAAGGTTTCCAAGTTTGTAATCTTTCTTTTTTTTTTTTTTTTTGTGCTTTAGGTGAAAGTTTACAGCTCAAGTTAGTTTCTCATACAAAAATTTATACACATACTGTTATGTGACCCTAGTTGTAATCCCTATAACGTGACAGTATACTCCCCCTTTCCACCCCGGGTTTCCCGTGTCCATTCAGCCAGCTCCTATCCCTTTCTGCCTCCACATCCCACCTCTGGACAGGAGGCGCCCGTTTAGTCTCATGTATCTACTTGAACTAAGAAGCACACTCTTCACAAGTATTATTTTATGTCTTATAGTCCAGTCCAATCTTTTTCTGAAGACTTGGCTTTGGGAATGGTTTTAGTTCTGGGTTAGTTCGGGAATGGTTCAGTTCTGGGCCATGTCTTCAGGGGTTCCACTAGTCTCAGTCAGACCATTAAGTCTGGTCTTTTTACGTGAATTTGAGTTCTGCATCACACTTTCTCCTGTTCCATCAAAGACTCTCTGTTGTGTTCCCTGTCCAGGAGCAGAGCGCATCCTTTGGACCCAGGGTTCCTGTACGGAGAAGCTCCTAGGCCAGGAGAAGATGGATGATAAGGACCTTCCTCCAGAGCCAACGGACAGAGAAAGCCTTCCACTGGAGCTGACCGCCTGAATTTGGACTTCTAGCCTACTTGACTGTGAGAGAATAAACTTCTGTTGGTTGATGGCATCCACTTGTGGTATTTCTGTTACAGCAGCACTAGATGACTAAGACAAATGTCTCCACAGAATTTTGTTCCATAAAGTGAATATGAACATACACATGTATATATACATATATACACATACACATGTACATTACGTAAAGTTATAATTGAATAATCTTACAAAAAACTGGGAAGCTAAATGTAATAAAGACAAAATTTTTTTCTAGAATCATTACCCATTGTAACTTGCTTTTTGAATACTTACTTCCCTAAATTACTATTCACATATTCTGGGTTTTAGCCTGAGAGATTATTAGGAGGAAAGGAAAGAAGACATAAAAGGAACGAAATGATGCTCAGATGCATTGAACACACCAGAAGAATTAAAGAATAATTGCAAACACAGAAAACCACACACTTCATCTTTTTCAACGAATGAAAGGAATCTAAGCTTAATTTTCCCACTTCACAATCTCAATCAAATTAGTTGATTTGAAAAGTGTTTCCATTATGCTTTGAACATAAACTTGAAAGACTTATTATATTTCCCAAATACATACACCATAAAGACATGCCCATATTCTTTATAGGCACTCATTTAGCAGAGTTCTATTGACATCTTAAAAATGGTTAAACATAGCATATTTATTCTTATGGACCAATAACATAAACACATCACCAGGATGAAGCCCGTTCCTCTCAGAGAGTATCAACAAACTCCAAAGCGATACTGTTGTTGTTGTTGGGTGCCATCGAGTCGCTTCTGACTCATAGTGACCCTATGTACCACAGAACGGAGCACTGCCCATTCCTGTGCCATGCTCACAATCACTATGCTTGAGCCCGTTGTTGCAGCCACTGTGTCAATCCATATCGTTGAGGGTCCTCCTTTTTCCCTGACTCTCTACTTTACCAAGCACGATGTCCTTCTCCAGGGACTGATCCCTCCTGATAACACGACCAAAGTATGTGAGACATAGTCTCTCATCCTTGCTTCTAAGGAGCATTCTGGCTGTACTTCCTCCGAGACAGATCTGTCTGTTCTTCTGGCAGTCCATGGCATATTCAGTATTCTTCACCAACTCCATAATTCAAATGCAAAGCCAAACTGCCTATGAGGATCTGCCCAGCAGCATCTGTCCACACCAGCTCCTTGCCATAGTCTTCACCGCTGTTATACGAAATGTAAGCAAATGCAGAGAAAGTCGGGTGTCGTGGCTGAAAACACCTCTTGGAAAACTATACGTCCAGAGTATCACGCTTTCATGGTATGACACCTTAGGTTCTTGGTCCAGTGCTCTCAGCATGCAGTGGCTGGGACATCTCTCTCATTCCCCTTGGGAGGGAGCTGGAAGCCTCACACACTCATTCCTTCAGTGCCAACTCAAGCGGTGGCCAGCAGGCGAGGAATATCCCCATTTGATAGGAGGAACAAAGCTTGGGACATGGATCTCCCTGGGGTCACACAGTCACTAAAGGCTAAGATGTTCCCTAACAATAAGGGATCTCACACTTTCTCCAAGGACCTGACTTCTCCAGTTACACAGAATAAACACTGGGAGTCAGGGAGGCCCGTGCTTTTCTGCCCACCGTCCCACTGAAGTCCCATTGTTTATTTATTTTTTTCCTCCAATGTTCCTTTAGTCTTTCAATGCCGGAATGCAGGACCTCTGCCCACCAGTCTTGGTTGTTGTGTTTTTGTTGTTGGTTTGTGACACAAGAGACCCTGTGTGTTACAGAACAAAACTGCTCCATAGGGTCTTCTTGGCTGTAATCTTTATAGAAGCAGATCGCCAGGCCTGTTTCATCTGTGATGCTGCTGGATGGGTTTGAACCGCTGACCTTTTGGTAACCAGCCATGCCCAGACCATCTGCGCCGCCCAGAGACCTTTGCCCACCAGTCTTAGCGCTAGACTAGGGCAGCAAGGGGGAGAAGGATTATGAAAGTTGTGGTGAGTTCTAGGAAGAGCCTCTCGTAGATCCCCAAGGTTCTGCAGACCCCCAACTCGGAGCACCCACCGTCCTGCCCCACTGTGTCTGCTCCGTGCCTTCACTCTTTGCAGTGGCTCGGTGGTCTGCAGACAGTTTTCTTCCTCATGATCACTGCACTGGCGAAATTCTGAGTTCAGTAGTGCTTCCTTAGGACCGAGATCTACCACACACTGGGTTACCTAGAGGAGCCCTGGTGGCACAGTGGTTAAGTGCTTGGCTGCTAACCGAAAGGCTGGTCGCTCAAACCCACCAGCGGCTCCACTGGAGAGAGGTGTAGCAGTCTGCTGCCATAAACATTTATGGCCTTGGAAGCTCTGCGGGGCAGTTCCACTTTGTTCTACAGGATCGCTATGAGTTGGAATCGACTCTATAGCAATATTTTTCTTTTTTTTTTTGTAGGTAATTATCATATACCTTTGTTCCTATTAAAAAACAACAACAACAGTTATTATTGAATCAGCTCCAACTCACGGGCCCCATGTATGTGAGTGGAAATGTGCTCCTCAGGGTTTTCCAGGGCTGAGTTTTTGGAGGTAGATCACCTGGCCCTTCTTCCCAGGTGCTTCCTCTCTGTTAGCAGCTGAGCGCATTAAGCATTTGTACCATCCAGGGACTCTGAATGCCACTACTGTTGTTAGCTGCCGTGCTCTGCTCCACAGGCACCTTACCAGGCACCTCTGGGTGGGTTCGAACCGCCAACCTTTCGGCTAGTAGTCGCTGGCGTGTGCTGCCATTCATGCAGAAAACAGCCGAGTTAGAGCGGCAGCGCTTTACAGGGTAGCTGCTAATTTCCTCCCTCATTTTCACATTTTCCCTAAGCGGCCACTACCAAACCATCTCGCTGTCAGTCTCCACCTTTCTGTTTGCATCTTTGTCCATCTGTCCCTCCTCCCTTTGGCCTTCTGAGAACCACGTTGTGCCCATCTCTTTGACTCATTCTTTGCCTGCCCCTTCCCTCAGCTTCCTATTTCCTTCTCTTCTCTCTCCTCCACTGCCCACCCTTAAACTGGTTGCTGTTGAGTCAATTCTGACTCATAGCGATCCTACAGGGCAGAGTAGAACAAGCCCACAGAGGTTTCCAAGGAGCACCTGGTGGATTTGAACTGCTGACCTTTTGGTTAGCAGCCGTAGCTCTTAACCACTATGCGCCAGGGCTCCCTGCCCATCCTGAGTTATTCTTTAAACACAAAGGTGACGGGTGTTGTGGACCTCGAAGGGAGAGCTCACCCAGGGGAAATGGAGCCACCCACTTGGATAAATCTTTCAGGGCCTTTCCTTGGAGTTCGAGTCTTCAGCAAGAAGCAGGTGTCCGAGTTTCCGAAGTTGGAGGGGGAGCTTATTAATCGGGAAAAACTCCAACCCTGACTGAGGCCTGATTGCCTCTGCTAGCAAACCTTTAAGTGGCATTTGTCATTTTTTTTTACTAATGCTTCTGGTGTTGTATTGAATAAACCCACCCACTTACCTATAGCGAACTGTGCTGTTGACAGACCAGTGGCTGGGGGGGCAGAAGTTAGGAGCACTTGCTGGAAGTTCTCAGACTTTAGTGTCGGAAACAGACTGAGGCACAGTGGGAAACACAGAGCTTTTTAAAAACCTTTTTCTTGATTTGCACGTGTCCAAAGAGAGCTCTGATGTGCCTCACAAACCCGTATCCCCATCCTAGTCTTCCCACCTCAGGACGGCACCACCTTTCACCTGGAAGCTCAGGTCAAGGTCTAGGAGTCATTCTTGACTTTTTGCTTTCATTTATACCTGGTCCAAGTCATCTCTAAGCCTGTCAACCTGCTGTCAAAATGGCAGCTACCAGAACCTTCCAGCTCAGCTCCCTGCTCCTCCTTTTGCCATCCTCTGGTCTAATCCTCACACACCATCTGTCTTATGTGTCAGCTAGTGCTGCTATAACAGAAATACCACAAGTGGGCAGCTTTAACAGAAATTTATTCTCTCACAGTCTAGGAGGCTAGAAGTTTAAAGTCAGGGTGCTAGCTCCAGGGGAAGGCTTTCTCTCTCCATTAGCTCCAGGGGAAGGTCCTTATCATCAACCTTCCCCTGATATAGGAGCTTCTTAGGCACAGGGACCCCAAATCCAAAGGACTCGCTCTGTTCCTGGCTCTTCTTTCTTGGTGATATGAGGTCCCCCTGTTTCTTTCCTTGATTCTCTCTTTTATATCTCAAAAGAGACTGACTCAAAACACAACCTAATCTTGTAGATTGAGTCCTGCATCATTAACATAACTACCACTAATCCCACCTCATTAATTTCATAGATGTACAATTTACAACACATGGGAAAATCGTATTAGATGACAAAATGGTAGACAATCACACAATACTGGGAATCAGGGACTAGCCAAGGTGACTCATTCTGGGGGAACACAATTCAATCCATAGCACCATCCAAATGATCTAAAGCTCATGAGAAACCTTTTGGGGCTTTCCATTACAGTTAGAATAAAATCAGATTTGGGCAGTCTCTGGCTCTTTCCTCACCTCTCTTATTTATTTCCCTTGGGCACATCAACCTTCAGGCTATTTCCGGAACAGGACAAAGCCTGTCCCCACATCTGGACCCACATACTTGCTGCTGCTTCTTCAGAAACCCTCTTCCCCAAGGTCCTCACAAGACGTGCTCCACCATTGCTCAGCTGTGCGGCAATGCCTCCTCAGAGAAGTTTGCCTAGAGCACCCTTTCGAAAGTGGTTAAGCACTTGGCTGTTAACTGAAAGGTCAGTGGTTCAAGCCCACCAGCTGCTCTGCAAGAGAAAAATGTAGCAGTCTGCTCCTGTAAAGATCTACAGCCTTGGAAACCCTATGGGGGCGGTTCTACTCCGTTCTACAGGGTCCCTATGAGTTGGAATCTACTTGACAGCCAACTGGTTTGGTTTTGGTTTTTACCTACCCAGTTCCTAAATTGTGAGGGGGAGGGGAGGTAAGGACAAGTGTTCTCCTTAACACTTAATGCTATTTGAAATTATTACAATCTTATATGTAAAGTTTAGTTTTTATTTTTTCTCCTCTCGTATCTACTAGAATGGGAACTCCACAAGGATAGGAACTTAGTCTATCTTGCTCACCCTCACAGTAGATACTCAAAGGATATTTACTGAATACACATTTGTCACAGCTGAGCTTTCTTTCTAGCAGCTGATAGTTCAGGGCTGCACAGAGGGAAGAACCCCTAGAAGCAATGTGGAAGTCTAAAGATGGGGTCTGGAATTAATCTAGTGCCTCAAGCCTGTGACACGGCTGTCCTTACTAGCGGTGGCTCCCTCACCAGGTCCCAGGGTATGTCCCCTCCTGTGCCCGAGGCCCCATCACTTACTCCTGATCATGCCTCAGTCACATACGGGGACAAGGTCAGCCCTACACCTCCGCCCTGGCCTGGGCTCAGGAACCATGTCCCGGTCCCGCCCGATGCCCCTCCACATCCTCAGTGCTCCCTTAATACCAGACTGATCCACAGTATTAGCCCCTTGTTGCTGCTGTAACAAGTCACCACAAACCTACACAAAAAACACCCCAGCTTATTCTGTTACAGTATGGAGGCTGGAAGTCAAGGATTAATTTTTTCAGGCTAAAGTCGAGGTGTCAGCAGGGTTGGTTCCTTCTGGAGGCCCTAGGGAAGGATCTGTGCCTCTGACGGCTAATTTTGTGTGTCAGCTAGGCTAGGCTATGGGGCCCAGTTGTTGGTTAACAACCAGTCTAGTCGCTGTTATAAAGTAATTCTATGTGATTAAGTCAGCTGGTCTCAGGTAACGTAGATCACCTTCTCTAATGTGGGTGGGCCTCAACCAATCAGTTGAAGGCCTTAGGAGCAAAAAGGGAGTTTCCCAGGGTGTGCTCTGTCTCTAGACTGTATGCAGAGATTTTTCCAGAACTCCTCTACTCTTCTTTTCCCCTGACCTACGGATTTTGGACTTGCCACTCCCAATCACGTGAGCCAATTCCTTGAAGTATAGCAATTAATCCGTTTTTTTATATGGAGCCATGATGGCACAGTGGTTAAGAGCTATGGCTGCTAACTAAAAGATCGGCAGTTCGAATCCACCAGCTGCTCCTTGGAAACCTATGGGGCAGCTCTGCTTTGTCCTATGGGGTCATTATGAGTCAGGATCGACTCAGTAGCCTAAGTTTTTTTTTTTCTTAAATATACATGTATATGTATGTGTGTGTGTGTGTGTGTGTGTGTGTGTGTGTGTGTGTGTGTATCCCGTTGGTCGTGTTTTCTAGAGAACCCCGACTAAGACAGTGCCCTGGCCTCTCCCAGCTTCTAGAACCAGCCAATGCTCCTTGCTTCGTGGCCCCTTCCTCTCATCACCACAACCTCTGCTTCCATCATTCCTCCCTCCAGGACTCTTTTGTAGTCAGATCTCCCTCTACCTCCCTGTTGTAAGGACGCTTGTGATTGTACTGAGGGCCCATGTGGAAAACCCAGGATACTCTCCCATCTCAAGATCTTTAATGTAATCACATCTGCACAGTCCCTTTTGCCATGTACACTAACATTCACAGGTTCCACAGATTAGGATACAGACATTTTTGGGGGCCATTTTTCAGCTGACCACGCCCACACTGGAGCACCCCACCCAAGCCCACCGTACGGACACCGTGGTTTGGACATCTGAGGTGCTAGGGGTGGGGCATGGGAAGTCACTGGATGGCCCCACAACCTGAGTAAGCCCTGAAGACCAGCCCCCAACTATTCTTTTCTTTGCCTTCTGTCACTGGAATCCCAGCAGAGAACACTGGCATTGTTTATGAGCACCTTCCTTCGAGCTTCAGTTCTAATAAATTGACATTGCATCTGAACTGCCTCATCTGACCAGAAAACAGGCATAGATATTCCACTGGGGGTTGACCCAGAAGACCTATCCACCACAAACCACCTTGTTTCTCCTAGCATGGCTTACTTACGTGCATAACATATAGGCCGGAGATTGCAAAAGGAAAAGGAAAAGGAGCAGAAAGGGGATCTAGGATAAAATGAAGTCTAAGAAAAGTATGACAGGGTTCAGTGGTAGAACTCCCCCTTCCATGAGGGGGGCCGATGCGTCTCACGCACAGACACCACTCGTGTCTCGTGTGTCAGGGGAGACTGTGTGTTGCTATGACGCTCAGCAGCTTCAGTGGACTAGGACGAAAGGCCTGGCGATCTACTGCCAAAAATCACTCGGTGAAAATCCTGTGGATGACAACAGCCCAGTCCTATTGCACATGAGGTCACCGTGAACTGGTCCCAGTTTAACAGCCGCTGACAACAACAGCAAAGAAAAGCATTTTGCAATTTTTTCAAATGATACCTTTTTTTCTTTTTAACTAAGTGAAGTGTTAGATGAAGTTACAGATGAGATTTGGGCCATGTAGGAAAGTTTGACTGCTAACCGAAAGGCTGGCGGTTCAAAACCACCAGCAGCTCCGTGGGAGAAAGGTGGCAGTCTGTTTTCGTTGAGGGTTACAGCCTAGTCAGAATCAACTTGACGGCAGTGGGTTTAGGAATGACTTGCTGACCATGTGGACCTTGAGAGTGCCCTGCCTTTCCTGCTGAACTGCAGGGCAAGGATGTGTGTACAAACAGTTCTCACCTCCAAGTGCTGGCTCTGCGTGAACTCAGTCTGTGTGACAATGAGCACAGAATCTGAAGGTATGGAGCATGGTGGCGGACTGAGGCTCTAGAATGAGACACAAATACCCTCCCTGACCTTTCCCTTCTGTTTCCCCCAGTACCTCTGTTACTACCCAGTCCCTGACTCCCCAAGTGCCCTATGGACGGCCGTGGGTGTTCAGAGACGGGTGACGCAGGTGCTCTCCCTGCTGAGCAGGCTATGAAGTCACTGAAGACACGGCAACGTCTATCCCTCAGCTGGTTTCTGGTCCAAAGCACAGACCTTTGCCTGCCTTGTGATGAGCACACACATGCACACCTGTAGCACTCTCCTGAGAGGCATTCTCATTTCCTGTAATTAGTCACCATTCCTCTTTAGATGGCACTCATTTCTAGACCTAGACCAAGCCTTCATTAAGCATCTCATCAGGTCTGTGCACTGCCTGCCATATGTGGGATGTGAGGTATGATGGTTAGGGTTGTGTGTCAACTTGGCTGGGCCATGAGTCTTAGTGGTTTGGCAGTCGTATGATAATGTGATCATTTCCATGATGAGATCTGATACAATGTGATCACCTCCATGATGGGATCTGCTGTGAACAGCCAATCAGTTGAAAGGGATTTTCCTCAGGCATGTGGCCTGCATCCAATATAAGTGGACATTCTGGCAAGGCTCGTGGGTTTTTATTCACTCTGGATCCTGCAGCTGGCTCCTGTTCATCTGACTTCTGGTTCTTGGGACTTGAGCTAGCAGCTTACCTGCGGTCTTGCCTGCTGACCCCAGGATTCATCAATCTTTGCAGCCTGTGAGCAAGAGTCCTGCTGATCTTGGGTTCGCCAGCCCCTGCAGCTATGTCAGTGAGGAGAGCTTCTATCCTGATCCACGGACTTGGGGTATTCCAGCCTCTACAACTGCGTGAGCCATTTCCTTGATATAAATCTTCTTGTATCTGTATTTATACATTTTACTGGTTTTGCTTCTTTAGAGAACCCAGCCTAAGACACAGGGAGATGGCTTGGTAGGCCAGGAGGAAATGGCAGAATGAGGAGACTAAACCCACCTAACAACTTCATGGTGCCATTTACTAAGTGCCCCCTACTTCCTTGAGATGGTCTGTTTTGTTTATTTCTTACCAAAACACTGTAGGCAGGCATTATGCTAATTTTACAGATGAGGAAACTGAGCCTCAGAAAGGTTTAGTTGGTGTTAAGGACTGAATTCTGTTCCTCCCCAAAATATGCTGAATTTCTCACCCTTAGTACCTGTGAACATGGTCTCGTACTGCATCAGGGGCTTTGAAGGTGTTATCAGTTAAGATGAGGTCATACTGGAGAACGGGGGTTCTAATCCTGTCTGAGTACCAACAGCAACAAAAAACCCAATGCCATCGAGTTGATTCTGACCCATAGTGACCCTATAGGACAGGGCAGAACTGCCCCATAGGGTTTCCAAGGAGTGGTTAGTGGATTCGAACTGCCGACCTTTTGGTTAGCAGCTGAGCTCTTAACCACTGCACCACCAGGACTCCCACCTGAGTGATGTCCTCTAAAGGAGAAGGGACACAGGGACGCAGGGAAGACAGCCATGTGAAGATGCGCCTACAAGCCAAGAAACACCAAGGATGCCCGGGGCCACTTCTGAGCTGCAGGGACAAGGAAGGGCCTACCTCTGCTGATGCCTGGAATTCTGACTTCTGACCTCTAGGGCTGTGAGAGAATCACTTTCTATTCTTATAAGCCCCCTGCTTCATGGTGTTTTGGTGTGGCAGCCCTAGAGAACCACGGCAGTGGGCGACCTACCAAAGTCACACAACTATTAAGTGGCTGAGCAGGGACTGAAAAAGAGGGTGTCTGACTATAAAGCCCAGACCTCTGCACACACTATATTCTAGGCAGGAATAGCTGAATCCACTGTGGTAGGAGGGACAAGGGAAACACAGGTGAAATGCCATTCATCAATAGTCATCAATACTCATCAATAACAGAGCCTAACATTCACTCACTGGAAACCACCACCTTTCCTGAACATGGTCATCCCCATCAAATGGCTCCTTGTCCAGCATGGCTGGGCACCAAATGCCACCATGCCCACTGACAAGGGCCCTTCCACAGGGCAGCTGTGTGGGGACGGGAGACACAAAGGGACCAGACTTGACCCTGATGTCAGGGCTTTTTTTTTTTAATGATTAGCATTAATACATTTTGAAACCTCTTAATTTGTTTTAAAAGGGTTGATTGTTTCTCAACACTTTAACATACTTTATTGCTTTTAAAATTTAAAAAATGATACAGGCAGTTTGTTTTCTCTCACAATTTCTATGGGAATTTTCTGAATGTCAAACAATAGATTCAGAGTTCATAAACTGCCCAATGCCAGGACTACCTCGTGTTGAGATGCTGTTTCGTCGTGATTTCTTAGTTATTCCACATACAGAGTGGTTTTCGTCTATTCTCTTCTCCGACCCCCATTAGTTTTAGGTCACACACATTTTTTTTCCTATACCTTAACTCTCTAAACTCAAGTCCCATAGACGATGCAGGGTGCACAGTGAATCTTCGGTAGTGGTTAGTGCACACGAGAACATTTCCTGAAAGGCCTCAGTGGACTTCACCCATATGGACAAGAAGACACAGAGAGCTTCACGTGAGCCACAGAAGGGAATGACCTCAACCACAGCTCATGCTTGTCCAAGGAGAGACAGTCATCTAGGATTGTACCTACTGCTCCTCCACCCATCCGCTGTGCTCGTGTTTTCAGTGCTCACAGACCACAAGCCAGTTCAAGAAGGTCTTACATAAGCTCACATGTGGTGAAGAAATGGTATTTAATAAAGTAGGGGGACCATGAAAATAAGGGAAGCCCCCAATGAGATGGGTTGACACAATGGTTACAACTAGGACTCAAACATACCAACGACTGTGAAGATGGTACAGGATCAGGCAACGTTTCATTCTGTTGCGCACGGGGTCACCATGAGCTGCAGCTGACTCCGTGGCAACTTACAACAGAGAGTGTTCAGGGGTGTCCAGTTTGATGACAACATGGGGGAGGACAACCCGCTCCTTCACCAAACACCTGACCCTCTGACCCAGCAGGCAGGCCTTCTGTTAACAAGAAGATCCTTCTAGATCAAAGACAATACAGGATTATTTGTAAACTTGTTTAAAATCCAGAATGCTACAGAAATGGGGTGACTGAGCCATGTCACAGGGCAGAAGTTTCCTATTCAGTCCTATATGCACCCTGCTCCTCTCCTCTTAGACAGGTATGACATTTGAGCATCATCCACACCTCCAGGCGAGGACTCAGTTGTGGTGGGCACTACAGCGTCCTCAAGCCCCACGACAGTAAACACTTCTCTCCCCGGTTCCCGCTGTTATTCCATCCAAATCCAGGTTCTCCAGGGCCAGAGTCGTCAAAAGAAAGAAGACCTGAGTGGGTGAGGGCGTAGGTGGAAAGGGGGCCCTGAGGAACAGGCTCCTGGGACAGGGAGATGGTGGGGTAGGAAGGTGACATGCAGGGACGGTCCACAGGCTCATCTGGGGCTGACATGGAGGGTAAGGAGTGTTGTGGGCTGAACTGCATACCCTAAATTATATATTCAAGTTCTAACCCCAGGTACCTGGGAATGTGACCTTATTTGGAGATAGCACCTTTGCAGACGTAATTAGTTAAAATGAAGTCTTATTGGAGTAGGGTGGGTCCTAGATCCAACAGAGTGGTGTCCTCTTCCAATAAGAGGAAAGGAAACACAGGGACTCAGGGAGAACTCCACGTGAAGACAGAGGTAGATACCATACAGACACACCTACACGCCGAGGATCACGAGCAACCACCAGAAGTTAGGAGAGCAGCATGGAACGGTTTCTCCCTCAGAGCTTCAAGAAATGGACCAACCAGCCAGCACCCTGAATTTGAACTTCTGGCTTCCAGAACTGTGAGAGAATAAATGTCTGTTGTTTTAAGCCCTCCATTTTGCGGTGCTTCGCTACAGCAGCCCTGGGAAATGAACACAAGGAGTGATGGTAGAAGACCAGCCTTATCAATTCCAAGAGGCTCTGTTTACCTCTCTCCTCTGCCGTTCAGCTTACTCAGCTAATGGGAAGCGGAGATATAAAAATGCAGCACACTTTTTTTTTTTTTTGCTGCTTGCAATTCCCACGATGACTTGGACAAAAGTCCACCTCCCCGTAAACACAAGCTCACTTGGGGTAGGCCTGAGCGTCTCAAATTTACGTCTCTTCTCCTTCATGCGTATACAAAGCGGCAATGGCTGGTTCACTTTAGGGAGTCCCTGGGTGGTGGAAATAGTTTAACGCCTTCGTTGCTAACCAACAGGTTGGAGGTTCAAGTCCACCCAGGGGTGCCTCAGTAAAGAGGCCTGGCAATCTACTTTTGAAAAATCAGCCACTGAAAACCCTGTGGAGCAGAGTTCTACTTGGATACACGTGGGGCTGCCATGGGCTGGAATCAACTCGAGGGCAGCTGGTGGCTCACTTTAACAAAGCACTCTAACTTTCTTACATCAATTGTTTGAGTCCTATTGACGTGAACCTTATCAATACACCGTGTCAGAAAAGACAAAGTAAGCATTGATAAAGATTTAAGGACAGAGATCTCTGTATCTACAATAATTGCAGGGCACACCGAGCTTCTCAAGGGCAGACAGGAAACTTCTGCATTACTGGTGCCAATATACCCTATCAGGCTGATGATTTCATTCATCTCCAGGTTGGACTGCATTCTACAAAGTCTTGATTAAGTTGCACATCAAAATTCATGCATTCTCTTTTTGCTAAGCTCTAGAAATATATAAGTTATGCGCGACCTCCTGCTGTGTCTTGGGGTCCTCTGGGATGAAGGCAGTTAGCTGTAATTGCCATTTGGTTCCTGTATCCCATCTGCCCTGTTTCCCTACGTGATTACAAACTAAGCAGAACTCAAGAAGCCGAAGGTGTTCTAAAAATAAGTGCACTTTTCAGTTTTGCCTGACTCTTCTTCCTTCCTTTCCTTTGTCTTCAATGTCAACCAAATGGAGTGGCTTCAGCAATCCACAAGACAAAAGTATCTTCTGTGTCCCCTTCACAAGCACCCTGTGGACATCACGCACATCTCCTGAGGGTTCACCCTTCAATGGGCAGCCTGGGCCCCAGGGGCCACACCAGCATGGACAGCCACGAGGGCAGGAGTCTGTCACTGTGGAGTGCAGCAGGACCCACCTGGCATCTACAGGCTCTTCTGGCCTTGCTATGGTGTTTTTAAATATATGTACCAAAAAATTACCATTTTAACCACTTTTAAGCATACAGTTCAGTGACATGAATTATATTCACCATGCTGTGCAGCCATCACCACTGTTGTGGATTGAACTGTGTCCCCCCTGCCCAACCCCAAAATATGTGTTGGAATCCTGGCCCCTATACCTGAGGATAATCCTGTTTGGGAGTAGGGTTTTATGTGAATGAGGTCATGTCAGTGCAGGGTGGGTCCTAAACCTGATAACTTCTGAGTTATAAGGAGAAACTTAGACACATAGATAAGCAAGCACAAACTGGGAGAAGATAGATGTCACGTGGAGACCTCCAAGGAACTAAGGAATGGAGGAAAGCCAGTACCATGGGATCTGAAAGAAGTGCGGATCTCCCCCAGAGCCATCAGAAACAGAGAGAGAGCCTTCCCCCATAGCTGGTGCCCTGACTTCACACTTCCAGCTTCCTGAACTGTGAAAAATAAATGTCTGTTCTTTAAAGCCACCCACTGTGGTATTTGTTACAGCGTCACTAAGAAACTAAGACAATAACTCCATTTGCAAATGATTTTCATCACCCAAAACACAAACTCAAAACAAAAAACCAAACCTACTGCCATCAAGTTGGTTCTGACTCATAGCAACCCCACAGGACAGAGTAGATCTGCCCCATAGGATTTCTAAGGCTGTAATCTTTACAGAAGCAGACTGCCACATCTTTCTCCTTTGCAGTGGCTAGTGGGTTCAGACCGCTGACCTTTCGGTTAGCAGCTGAGAGCTTAATCACCGCACCACCAGGGCTCCTTCAACAGAAACTCGGCACCTATTAATTAACTCCCCGTCCCCCTCTCCCCCCACCCCCAGGTAACCACTAGTAAACTTCTGTCTCTATGCATCTGCCTGTTCTAGATGGGGCATATAAGTGGGCTCACACAGTATTTATCCTTCTGTGTCTGCCTTTGTTCCACACATGTCCACCCACGTCATAATATCTGTCAGAACACCATTTCTCTTCCTGGCTGAGTAATATTCCACTGTGTGTGTGGACCACATTGTGTCTGTCCACTTATCTGCTGATGGACACCTGGGTTGTTTCCACCTTTTGGCAACTGTGAAAAGTGCTGCAGTGAACACTGGTGGACAGGTATCAGTTTGGGTCCCTGCTTTCTGGGCAGCAAACGGGGAGTGGACCTGCTGGGTCAGGTGGTAGCCCTACGCTTTTTCATATCCTTGCACCCCACTCCTGTTTCTCTCACACAGGGCATGTCCCAGCACCTCTCTCCTTTCCCTTCTGTCTCACCCACCTTGCAAAATAAGAAGCTTTCTTAGGTTTTCTCTCCTCAGAGACTGCCTACATTAGACTTCGAATGTACAATTATATTTGGAAGTTAATATTACATCTGGCCTTAGTTCTAGAAAGTCTGCAGTTATCCTGGGCCAAAAGTGTTACAGTTGGGACCTGTGAGAACAAGGTCTGAAGCAGTCAGGAGATCACCTCTCCCATCAGTAACACTAAAGTCTTTTAAAGGAACGTCCCTCCTCCCCCTGCAGTTTAACAAGTAAGAGGTGCAAGGCCGGGCAGCATGGTGCGGCTGGATACTTTCTTTGTCACAAAGGGTGTCACAACTCGCCCTTCCACTACACAGAAATACATTTTCCAAACCAGCTTCCAGACCCGCATCTTGGCTCATACCCACGTGAAAACCCAGAGATTGTGAAAATATAGCATACAAGTCATTTGAAGGGTGTGAACTTTATTTTTCCTAGCTTGTCAATCTCATCCAGGCCTTCTTTCCTTTGGCAACAGGAAGTGATATGCTGGCCAATAGCCTAAATACTTGTTCTCTGATTCATTTTGTGAATCTTACTGATTTCATATAGGAGACAGAATAGCCAAAAGAAAGAAAAAAATTTCTCTAAGAAGCTAGAGAATCTACCAGCTCCTCACCGCTCTGCTCATGCTCCAGCCTCAGCCGCCCCGTGTAAGCCCCTGACACCCAGGGATGCCCCGGAAACAGCCTGAGGGTTATTTTACAAGCCTCGGAGCTGCTACTTCCATGAATTATGTTCTCTGTGACCGAGACGTAGGTTAAACCATCATTCTAAGTAACCTCTACAACACAGCTACAACGCTGATCTGAAATGGATATGCACTCAAAAGGGGCAGGGAGAGGAGGCTGGCAAGAGAGGAAGAAGTTTGTTTCTTTTTCCATAACGTAATGCAAAAATCTTTATAGATACGGTCTAAACAAAGCCGGCTTTGTGCAACACCATAGACTAGCAAGTGCAAATTCTTTCCTGACAAAGCTCATTTCCATTTTCAAACACTCAATAATTTGAGAATAACCAAAAACAAACAAACAAAAAACAAACCTGCTGCTGTGGAGTCGATTCTGACTCACTGTGACCCTACAGAACAAAGCAGAACTGCCCCATAGGGTTTCCAAGGAGTTGCCAGGGGATTCGAGCTGCCGACCTTTCGGTTAGCAGCCGTAGCCTGCAACCACTGTACCACCAGGGCTCCAGCCTGAAGTGCTAGCGGTAACTGTACAGTAATGGTTAGCTTGAGAATAACTGTCTCAGTCATCTAGGGCTGCTATAACAGAAATATACAAGTGGATGGCTTTAACAAAGAGAAATTTATTTTCTCACAGTCTAGTAGGCTAGAAGTCCAAACTCAGGGCGTCAGCTCCAGGGGAAGGCTTTCTGTCTGTCAGCTCTGAAGGAAGGTCCTTCTCGTCAATCTTCCCCTGGTCTAGAAGCTTCTCTGTACAGGAACCCCAGGTCCAAAGGATGCGCTCTGCTCCTGGCGCTGCTTTCTTGGTAGTATGAGGTCCCCATGTCTCTCTGCTCAATTCTCTCTTTTATATCTCAGAAGCGATTGGCTTAACACACTGTCTAATCTTGTAGACCTCATCAATATACCTGCCACTTTTTTAATCCATCTTTTTACATCGTAGTGATAGGATTTACAACACATAGGAAAATCACATCAAATGATAAAACGGTAGACAATCATACAATACTGGGAATCATGACCTAGCCAAGTGGACAGATGTTTTGGGGGGCCACAATTCAATCCATGACAATAACCACTACTATACAGTTATTTCTAGCACTTACTGATGAAGGTCCAAGACTACATCCTTCAGTATGGGTTATGCCTAAAGGGGAAGAAAAGGAAAATCCTCACAACTGAACCCACAAATAATAGGAAGATAAATGAAGAAGAAATTGAAGTCAACAAGTTCATTCTCCTTGGCTCAACAATCAACACCCATCGAAGCAGCAGTCAAGAAATCAAACAACACAATGCACTGGGCAAATCTGCTGCAAAAGACCTCTTTAAAGTGTTAAAAAGCAAAGATGTCACTTTGAGGACTAAGGTGTGCCTGACTGACCCAAGCTATCGTCTTTTCAATTGCGTCATATGCATATGAAACTTGAACAATGAAGACAGAAGAACTGGTGTTGGAGAAGACTATTGAATGTGTCACAAATTGTCAAAACAACAACAAAAACAAATTAGTCATGGAAGAAGGACAACCAGAGTGTTCCTTAGAAGCAAGGATGGAGAGACTTCAGCTCCCTTACTTTGGAACGTCACCAGGAAAGCCAAACTCTAGAAAAGGACAGAGTGGTTGGTGAAATAAAGGGTCAGTGAAAATGAGGGAAAACCTCAGTGACATGGTTTGATGTAACAGCCACGACAAGAGACTCGAACAGGACGATCATGAAGATAACACAGGACCCGGCAACAGTTTCCTTCTGTTATACATACGGTTGCCATGAGACGGAGCTGAATCAATGGCAACTAACGACAATAACAATCGTGTAACTGGGGCCATGGGTGCTCAAAGGATTAAGTGGCGTGGCAAGGTAGATGGCAGGAAGACAAGGAACTGCCAGCAGGGTCTGGGCATGTCCAGTAGTGGGGCTGGGGGGCTCCTCACATGCAGGGGGTCCAGGGCAGGTGGGAGGGCAGGGATATTGCCTGGCCAGGGGTCAGAGTCTCAGGGCGAGGTCAACCTGCAATCCTGGGGGCCTTTGCAAGCCAAAGCTCCTTGAGAAAGACCAACTGCTCGCATATTTGCTGGTTGAAATCAACCATGGCTCTCTGACGATGCCACTCCTTCCTGGGATGCCCTTGTTGCATCTCAAGGAAAAAGCGCATGTTAATTGTTGTGGAACGATACTACACGCCTAGAGTGGTTAAAAACCCTAGTTCTTGCCAGCTTAGTCATAGATCACAGGTACTTGGCTAAGGCACACTTATCCCACACACCCTGGTGTGTGGGCTCCTTGCGTTTAATGATAGCCACGCCACAATCACAGCTCCTCAGCTTCTCACACAGCAGCAAGTCAGATGCGATTAAGTGGGTTTTAGATTGAATATACTGTGTCCAATCCACCGGCTTGATTAAATCCCACTGTAGCTTAACAGGCTCTTTGTTGATCATTTTCTTCTTATTGGAGTTTAATTTAATAGTTTTTCCCAGTAAAAACATATCAGCAAACGTATAATGCTGCAGGGGGGAAAAAACATAACAAAAAAGAACCCAGTGTAATCAGAAATAGAAGGACCCCTGGTGGTACGGTGGCTGCTAAGCAAAAAGTCGGCAGTTCGAATCCAGCGGGAACAAGATGTGGCAGTCTTCTTCCACAAAGATTACAGCCTTGGAAACCCTATGGGTCAGTTCTACTCTGTCCTATAGGGTCGCTAGGAGTCGGAATTGACTATACGGCAATGGGTTTCTTTTTGGTAATCAGAAATAAAATCAGACCATTCTAGAAACAGCTCCTAGTGTTAGACTAGCTTTATTTATTTAACAGTCAGTGCACAGAACCTGGAGCAAAAGACGCAGAGTATTTCTAGCTAAAACGCTGCTGCCTCTTCACTGGGTAGAAAACAAACTCGTCCTTAGCTCCTCTCTTCACCGTCCCCTGGCAGCATCCGCGTACACTGAATCACCCATGAAGCACCCATTCACACGAACGTTCCCTCCTGCCTTCTGCTGAAGCCCCACGTCTGTCTCCCCACTTCCCGCCCTTCTAACCAGTGGTCCTGGAAGCTGTCATGGAGAGTTGTCACTTCTCCTACCCACTTGCTAATGTTTCCACATCTAAGAAAAATGTCCACCCAGCATGCGAGAAACCGGTGAGATCCTGGGTAATCAGAAAGTCAGATGGTGAGGACAGATGCCGCATTTTTTATTCACTGGGCCTTCCTTCATCCTCTGTTTCCGAATGTGCGACAGATACACAGAAATGGCTGCGCTGTATGGGGTGTGTGGTGGGAGAGAGCACATGGGCTTATGGAAGGGGGTGGGTAAGGCAAAAGGAGAGAGAGACCTCAGTACTGTGGGTGGCCTTTTCTCGTGGTTTTGAATAAGCAGGAAGACTTTGGGGAGTTGTCCTGTGTGAAAGCATAGAAGTATTGTCACGGAATTGCAAAGACAAGGAATGCCACAGAAACATGGTCACAAATAAGGAATCAAGGGTAATATCCTTAAAACATAATAAAGCATGAAATAAGCAAAAAAAAAAAAAAAAGCAAATTAAGTATGTACTATTATGGACTATTTACTGTGGTCTTATCTTTTTTTTTTTTTCGGTTGTCAGAAAGCTTAATGAAGTCAGGTTACCATGAGGTTTATCTGGCTGTATTTACTGACAGCACCTGAAAATTATTTTTAATTGGAGATGGTTTTCCCGGACACTTGCCAGGGTCTGGAAGAAGAGCTTGCCTATCAGGCACCAGGAATAAGCTGTGATGTTTAACTTCCCAGGAAGCCTTTTTTTATCCATGACTGCAGCCAAATTTGCTCAGGATATTTGCTAAGGGTCCTTTAATATTTACTTTATTAAGATACCATGTTACCCTTAAAAAAAAAAAAGTTGCTGTCGAGATGATTCTAACTCGTGGTGTCCCCAGAGTGTCAGGGTAGGACTGCGCTCCGTAGGGTTCAGGTTGCTTGTAGATCGCCAGGCCTTTCTTCTGTGTGCCTCTGGGTGGACCGGAACCTCCAACCTCTCAGTTAACAGCTAACTGGTTAACTGCACCACCCAGGAACTCCTACCGTTAACAGGCGATGTGCTATTAAAATATTTTCATGTGTGCCCATAGATAACCTTTGATTATTTGTGACCATGGGGAATAGAAACAAACTGACAATTGAGAGATAAAATAAGACTATTTGGACCCAATGATGCCAATGATTTCACAAGAGTTAGAAACTATAGCATGAAGCATGATGAAGTAGAGGGTCAGCAAAAAAGAGGAAGACCCTCAGTGAGATGGATTTACACAGTGGCTACAACAATGGGCTCAAGCATAACAAGGATTGTGAGCGTGGCTCAGGACCAGGCCGTGTTTTGTTCTGTGGTACACAGGGTCACTATGAGTCAGAACTAACTTGATGGCACCTAACAACAACAAGGCACTACAGAGCAAGCTTCTACTAACTTGTTTCTCTTCTCTCGCTAGATGCTGAGTTCCCTGAGTGCAGGAATCATGTCTTTATATCCCAGTTGCTTAGTTCAGGGCAGATGGTATGTGCTAAAAATTAGAGTGTACGAATAAAGTGAGACGCTTCTTCTACTTGATGGTCCACCACTATCAATCTTCCACATATAGAGGGCTGGCATTCTGTCCTCATTTACCTCCAGTTGCCTTTGGTAGAAATGACAAAAATGGGTAAAATGGCCCATCTGATAGGTCATCAAAAAGAACCCCCCCAAACTAAAGAGCCTTTCCCTAAACGAACAGACTTCACATATTGATACCTTTAGAAAACTGGCTGCCATCTTACTGTGAGTAAATAATATCACTTTTAATTAATTTAAAACCTACGTTCTTTCTTGGAGCAAACAGCTTAAAGAAAAAAAAATTATTAACATCTAATAGACTTTAAAAGAGCCCTGGCGACGAAAACAGTTAAGCCCTTGGCTGTTAACTGAAAGTTCGGTGGTTTGAACTTACCCAGCGGCGTTGTGGGAGAAAGACCTAGTAGTCTGCTCCTGTAAGGATTACGGCCAAGGAAACCCTATGGGGCAGTTCTATTCTGTAACACACGGGGTTCCTATGAGTCCAAAATCGACTCGACAGCACCCAACAACAGACTTTAACTTATCTGCAAGACTCAGGCCCTTTCTAAGCACCCCTCCCTACCTTCCACAATGGTTAACCCATTAAATAGTCTCATTTTATCAATTGTCAGTTGGCTTCCATTCCCCGTGGTCACAGATAATCAGAGCTGGCTGTCTGCCGGTGGACGCTCTCCTGGGTACAGGCAGGCTGAGTGGGGGAGAGTCCTTCTTGCCTAGTGGGCTGAAGCTCTCTGTGTTGGGAGGTTGGGGATGGCAAGCATTTCCTACTTGTGAAGCTGCCTTGGCTCAGGGGTCATGACTGGTGACCACACTGGTAATGCACTCACAGATGACCTCCACTGACTCAGATGCAGACACTTCTGAGAAGGAAGAGGGACACCGACAGCTCAACTGGATGACGGTCACTCCATCTCAGCACATGGGGCCAGTATTATTAAATGGAACAATCTGGAACACAGGCTGGGAGAACTCATCTGGGTCCTATCTTCCGCTTGGCGCTCAGGAAGGGTCTCTGAACTATTAATTACCAGGCAGGGGGTCTGCCACTGAGGTAGCATCAGCCATCAGTTCCCTAGGTCATGGCAGTAATCACTAGCTCAGAGGACCACTACCCACCAGACAATATGAAACATGTCAATAGACCCAGGAACTGTTTTCATTAATATTAATAACTAACAATCACTGACTGAGCAAATCCACCGTCTGACTCCCCGTTAAGCCTTTATATACAGTAACTCACTAATCCTCATGCTGTTAACCCTTTGAGGTAGGAACTGGTATAAGTTCTGTTCTACAGCGGATAAGAACTAAGCTTCGAGAGGCTAAGTAACTGCCACTGAAAGGTAGATCTGAGAATCCAGTTTAGGTGTATCTGATCCAAAGCCCAAATTCAAGTCCAGAAAAAGATTCTCTAGAATAATTTTAGGTTGTGGATCCCATTCCAAAATACCCCACAGAGTAAGTTCCTTTAAAAAATGACAACAATCACCCCCTTCCGTTCCTCATCCACACAAAGACCTAATACATGGTAAACTCCAACAACCATACGCCCCAAACAGCTACCATCAATAAGAGATAGCATGTGTTCTTACACCAAGAACTGCCTGTAAAACACTTCAGGAGCAAGTCATTTCCCCTCCCTGAGCCCCATCTCCCCATCTATGAAACAGGCTTTTGGGTGAGTGGTTGCCCCACCCTCCCTTCCAGCTATGGGCTGTGGTTCTTAGGCAATGTTGTCAACACCCTGGACTCAGAGCTTTACCAGAGTGAGGGTCCCGCAGGTGCTAAGCCCTGAGCCTTTCTAGGCTGTGCACACGGAGGGCCGTTAAGACAGCCAGTTGTCTTTAGAAGCCCCTGGGATTTTACTTGCCAGAGCCAACTATCTGACATCTCAGTTGGTGCAACGCTGATGCATCACAAAATATTTAAGTGAATTTAATTCAAGCTGCAAATTCATAAACTGTTTCCAAACCTGATTCAGTAGCCTGGCTTCTGTGTTGGTTGGAGTTTACCAAATGCCATGTGCTATTTGTAAAGTCAATTTTAAAGGCAAGCAGGAAAACATCGGGGCTGAGTATCTCCCTGAAAGCCTCTTTAATAAAGACGGCATTATTTTAAACTTAATGTCATTACTGTTACTTTCATGTTTATAACAATGGACTTTGGATTTCAAAAGTCAAAAATTTTTAAAGTCTCTGTGCATATTTCAAAACGCAAATTTCACAGAAACAATGAAAAACGCCCAGTTTCTTTTTCTAAGATGAGTTATCTTGTTCATCAGCCCAAACAGAGTAAATACGCATCTGTGACAAGTACTTTGTATGTCCTTTGTCTCAACCTCAACCTAATGGTAGACCTCCCATGCTAAGCTGTATGTGGCTTTGGCTAGTGCATCCTGGCCTATCATTGGCCAAGAAGATACAAATGAATAGGTCAGCTTCTCTGGGAACATAGAGGAAGACAGCTGGGCAGGACCGTGGAACATACTGGATGGAGGCACAAGGCTGCCACTCATCAGATCTCTCCCACTAAAGAGAAGCACCATGAGGACTTCCATGTCTTATATATGTGGGGTTGCAGGGCTCAACAAAAATTCTAACAACTGGACAACAAACAACATCACAATAAATTCAAATGAATTGAAGTTGTCAAGGATTTCATCCTTTATGGATCAACAATCAATGCCCATGGAAGCAGCAGTCAAGAACTCAAAGGCCTATTTGCATTGGGCAAATCTGTGGCAAAAGACCTCTTTAAAATCTTAAAAAGCAGAGACGTCACTTTGAGGACTAAGGCACACCTGACCCAAGCCATGGTTTTTTCAATTGCCCCAAATACATGCAAAAGGTGTACAACGAAAAAGGAAGACCAAAGAAGAACTGACGCAGTTGGATTATGTCGGCAAAAAATACTGAATATACCATAGACTGCCAGAAGAACCAACAAATCTGTCTTGGGGAAAGTACAGCCAGAATGTTCCTGGGATGTGAGGATGGTGAGACTTCATCTCGCTTACTTTGGGCATGTCATCAGGAGGGCTCCCTCTCTGGAGAAAGATATCATGCTTGGTAAAGCAGAAGGTGAGCGAAAAAGTGGGAGACCCTCAATGTGATGGAACGACACAGTGGCTGCAACAATGGGCTCAAAGAGCAATGACTGTGAGGATGACACAGGGCTGAGCAACATTTCATTCTGTTATACACAATGTAGCTAGGAGTTGGAGCTGACTTCACAGCACCTAAGGACAACAAACAGGGCCCAACACACAAACACATGTAGAAGAAATGAGCTGGTAAGCTCTCAGCAAGTCTCTTTTTTGCCAGGTCGACCCCAGCAACAGGGTGAGGAGAGTAAACCACACCTCCCTGGATCTTCACAAGCACCACAACATGGCAAGTAGGTGAGTGCATCTGTGAAGAAGACACTCCTGCCTTTGTACTGGACATCTTTTTTAGGCTGCTGTCCACATCTAGGGGCCTTGTGATGCAGTGGTTAAGCGTTTGGCTGCTAGCCAAAGGTCGGCAATTCAAATCCACCAGCCGCTCCTTGGAAACCCTGCAGGGCAGTCCCACCCTGTCCTATAGGTTTGCTGTCATGGATTTGAATTGTGTCCCCCCAAAAATATGTGTCAACTTGGTTAGGCCATGATTCCCAGTATTGTGTGGTTGTCCTCCATTTTGTGATTTTCCTATGTGCTATAAATCATCATCTCTTCCTGTGGTTAAAAAGGATTAGGTGGAACATAAGATCCTTGCTCAGGTCACATCCCTGATCCAATGTAAAGGGAGATTCCCTGGGGTGTGGCCTGCACCACCTTTTATCTTACAAGAGATAAAAGGAAAGGGAAGCTAGCAGAGAGTGGGGACCTCATACCACCAAGAAAGCAGTGCTGGGAGCAGAGCATGTCCTTTGGACCCCAGGTCCCTGCACGGAGAAACTCCTAGTCCAGGAGGCGACTGATGAGAGAGGGCCGGCAGAGAGAGAAACCCTTCCCCTGGAGCTGGTGCTCTGAATTTGGACTTTTAGCCTACTTTACTGTGAAGAAATAAATTTCTCAATGTTAAAGCCATCCATTTGCGGTATTTCTGTTATAGCAGCACTAGATGACTAAGATAGTTGCTATGGGTCGGAATCAAGGGTATGGCAACGGGTTTGGGTTTTTTCATGTTTGTTTGTTTCTGTGTACCTAGCAGGGAGTCTGGCACATATTGAGTGCTCCTTAATGACTTGCTGATAGAAAACATTTCTTTCTAGTCAGTTTCACCTTCTGCATATTTGATGGCTGATTTATTTACATTTTTAGAAATGTTATTTTCATACTGACAAAACCTCACTGGGATGCCTATGCCCTAAAATGCACACTGTCTCCCCAGGCACTCCCCAAGCTTCCACCCCAGGTCTTCCTGCCAAACCCCAGCAACAGAGAGTGCACGGTGCCCAGGGTTCCCGGACGCACCAGGTTCAGACCAACTTCTAGTGCTCCTTCTGGAAGGGCAGCCTGCTCACACTCGCCTTCCTTTGCAAGGGATGGTGAATGGAGGGGAGAGGGGCTGTCTAATACACTCGGCACTGGGATAAAATGGGAAATCAAAGCTTTTTTGATGAAAAGGCAAATACCATTCTGAGCTTCTGTTCTTATCCCAGGAAAATTATTTGTCCCAGTGATCATATATTTGATTTCTGTCAACGTCAGATTTAAAGCAAGCCCTCCACCACTAACTGCTGAATAGATGTTCGCCTGTGAAACGTGTTTTTTCCTCTGAAAAGGGCCACTGAGGGCCGATCTGCTAGTTCAGGTTCTGATTCAGTGAAACGTAACAGAAACTTTTAAACAAGTAATTCCCAGCTGCCTTTGTATGTGTCCCTGAGGTTTCCTTAAAGATCTCTCAGTCATTCCAGAAGCCATGCCAGCGCCTCATATCCTGGCCGCAGAAACAAAGAACCCCAAGATGAAAAATGTGACATTGTTCCGAGGGACCTGCCTTCATCAGAAACAAGCAAAGCAGCCCCCCCTCCCCATGCTAGGTTCCGCCCTCTGGGAAAGGCAAGCGCACTGTCAAAAGCAATCTCCACGTTACCCCCTCCCTCCATCACAATGTTTCTTTTCCCTTCTTCCCCCGTTTAGCCATCTACAGATCCAACAACGTCACATGGCCAGGGGTGAAGAATAAGATCTGGTTGTTGGGGGAAAAAAAAGAAACAACACCAGAGAGAACCGTCCACCATGACTTTGGAGAGCTGGAGTATGACAAGCTGAGGGACAGGACGAAAGGACATAACCCTCAGGGTCGTCTGGGTGTTCTGGACAAATGTGCCTCCAGCCCAAAGCTGCAGCGATACCGCATCAGGCACTTGCTAGGGAAAACCTAACAGACCGGCCCGAGCCCAGTGGTGCTGCTGCTGCTTTCTGTGGTTAATTCTACCATGATTTCAAAGATCCCGCTGGTCTACTGTGTGCCTCCGGCCACTGCCCAGATACACCTGGTCGGCCACCAGCATAGGTGACGCCGTGGGGAGGGCGAGGCACTCGGGACCTTTGGGAAGATGCTCTGAGCACCGACGCACCGCGCAGGGCGGCCTCGGCTCGCGAGCTGGACCCCCCACCCCCGCTGCACACCCGCACCCAGCTGGCGAACAGAGCAGTACCCCGCATCCTTGGCCGACAACGGCATTTAATACCATTACCAGGCAGACTCGCTATGAGTCGCAACAGACTCGATAGCAACGGGTTTGGTTTTTTGGTTTGCAGTCCCCGCTGGGGACCCAAGGACCAGTCCAGCCGTTACAAAGTCACGACCAGAACGCTTCGAGCCATTCGTGGTTGGATCTGAGGACACCAGGACAAGCTTCTACGTAACTTTCTTAACTCGCTGACACGGGTCTCAGGCGCCGTCCTGCCGGCGAGTCCCTCCGCTCCCCCCTCCGGAGCGCGCCCCTTATCGCCTCCGCCTCCGCAGCTGCCCGGTACCTGCGCGCACGGGAGGGTGACATACCTCCAGCCGGCTGAGACTGGAGCTCTTGGAGCGCGACTTCTTGCGGAGATAGACGGAGAAGAACCTGCGCACCGTGAACTTCTTCATGGTCACGTCCATGGCCCCCGGCTGGGCCCCGCGCCGGGCAGGAGGAGCCGCGGGGCCGGCGGGAGGCTCGGGCATCCCCGCGCCCAGGCGTCACCTCCAGGGGCGCGCGGCCGGTGCGCCGGCTCGGTCCCTGCGGCGGCGCGGGCAGGGGACAAAGGGCGGGCGCGCCGCTCCCAGCTCAGCCTCCCCGCGGGCGCCGCTCCGCCCGGCTCCGCACCCCGCCCCCCGCCCCGCCCCGCCTCGCCTCCGACTTCGCCCGCCCCGCGCCCCCAGGCCCGCCCCGCGCCCCGCCCCGGCTCCGCCCCGCACCCGAGTCTGCCCGCCCCGCCCCCGCCGCGCCCACCCCGCGTCCCCTCACCCCTCCCCGCCCCGCGCCCCCCACGCCCGTGTCCTTCCCCGGCGGGCGCCCCGCCCAGCCCCGCCCAGCCCCGCGCCCCAGGTCCGCTCGCCCCTCTCCGCGCCGGTTCCGCCCCCGAGCCCCCGCCCCGCCCGCCCGCCAGCCTCCGGGCGCGGCACCGAGGAGGGTCCAGAGCCTGCGACGCCGCTCCCGCCCGGCAGGGCCACCTCGAGGCGCACAGGGTGGGCACGGCCGCCCGCGCCTCTGCCGGCTGCGCAGGTCCCAGCCGGGGAGCTTCCTTTTCTCTTCTTCAAGCGCGCACACGCACACTTGCCATCATGCTTTTCTGTGCCGGACAAAACTTTAATTGCTAATTAGCAAACGATTTTAGAAAACAGAGTGAAAATCGGCGTAGCACAGCGATCCCCGCTCCACCCGCTCCCCGGACCCCGCCGGCGGCGGCAGTGCCCGGGACGCGCCCAGCACCGGGTCGTCGGCCCCCGCCCCCGTCAGTCCCCTCCTCTCTGCCGGTGGTGCGGACGGGTCCCCACGTGACGGGCCCCGCGGCGGGCGTGGGGAGCCCGCTTCCCAGGGCTGGAGAACAAAGACCTCCGGGCCCGCATACGGAAGACTGGCCACACCGACAACTGATCAGCCTGAGCACAGGGAACTCCGGGACCGGGCGCCCGGTCCGGGGAGGGTTCCAGGCCGGCAGCTGGCCGCCGGACAGAGGGGACCGGCCTTAAAGGGAAACGCACATTCTTCTCCTTTTTCTAGAAATGCTTCAAAGGGTGCGGACAGCCCCGGGTCTCTGGGCTCCTGGCTCCGTGCAGCCTGCTGGGTTTACTCTTGCGCTGCGGCCACGTGCTGGGTTTACGTATAGAGAAGCCGAGCTCATCACCTAGTACCACCACCGCCTCCAAAGACCGCACTGATGCGACGCGCGTGTCTGGTATCGCCCTTTTGCAGGGCAGGTTGCAAAAATCCGTGTGTGGTTGTATCCTTTTGGCTGAATCAAATTATTCATACCGGCGATAGGCTATTTCTATGATCGTGGGTGAAGAGGGCGAGGGCTTTAAGTCCACACTGCGTCTAGGTAGGTCATTGCTGAGGTCAGACCTCCTTCCCCCTGCCCCCCTGCCCCGGGTTTGCTGGAGACCAGGTTTTTGTGAAGGCTGCAGCGCTCTGTAGTGGGCAGCGCAGGCGGTTAGTGTCCGCGCTGAAGCTGCCTCTTCCTTGCGGGGAGTTTGAGCACAGCGGCACGCGCTGGGCGTGAGCCGGGCACACCCGCGCGAGTTGTGGGGAGTTTGGGCACACCTCCACGCGCCGTGAGCGAACCGACTACACCTGCACTCGATGTGCCTGAGCCAGCACACCCACACGCGTTGTGGGGAGCTTGGACACACCTGCATGCGCTGTGAGTGAGCTGGGCACACCCGCATGCGCTGTGGGAAGCTTGGCACACCTCCATGCACTGTGCGTGAGCCCTGGCACACTGACGTGTTGCGGGGAGCTTGGGTACATCCCTACCACCTGTGAGTGAGCCTGGCACACACACGTGTTGTGGGGGAGCTTGGGCACACCTGCTTGCGTTGTGAGGCCTGCTCATCTCTGAGAGGAGGATGTGAATAACACCTGTCACACTTGACTTCCTGAGTTACTGAGAGGCTTCAAGAAGATGAGTGTGTGTTTGTGCTTTCTCAGTTAAAAGCTGCATTGATTTTCATATGTTACATCAGGAGATCTATAATGGATATTTTTTCTCAAGATGACTGAGGTGCAGAGTCCCACCAAACATTTCCTTTGACTGCTTCTCAAGATGAGGTGTGCACCTTGAGTTCCTCTCACACCAGCTTCCTGCTTCATTCTGAGGTTCTGCTGGAAGACTATGGTCTGTACTCTCAGAGGCAGCTTTGCCCCTGCCCTGTGTCCCTCTTGGTACGACTCAGGCTTCCTGGCTCTCAGCCAACACAAAGACAGAGACAGGACATCAGGCTGGTCTCGGGCTCTTGGGCACCAGGTAGGGGCAGCTCCATCAAGTCCCTACCTGCAGAAGGGCTGTAATACTGGTCAGAGGCAGGAGGAAGGGCATCTTGGCTCATGACAAGAGCCCACAGCAGGTGTAAATCAAGGCTTGTGTCCTACCAGAAAAGGCATTCTGAGCTGATGTAACAGAATTGGAAAAAAAAAGAAAAAACAAACCCATTGTTGTTGAGTTGATTCCAACTCATGGTGAACCCATGTGTTACAGAGTAGAACTGCCCCATAGGGTTTTCTTGGCTGCAATCTTTATGGAAGCAGTTTGCCAGGCCTTTCTTCTGCAGAGCTGTTGGGTGGGTTTGAACTGCCAACCCTTAGTTTAGTAACCAAGTGTAACCCATCTGTCTGTGCCACCCAGAGACTTATGAAGCACTTATGGTTGCCCCAAATCTAAGTGCAATAAAAGTACTCTATTAGACTTGGAAATCTCAAAGGCAGAAAAAAAAAATAAAAGCTTTGATACTCCAACTATGGACTTCAACGCTAGACAGCAAGTACGTTTGCCTTTGTTCTCCTCCTGGTAAAATACAGATATACCGCAAAACACAGATATACTGCCATCTTCAGCAGTCGTTTAACACCTCTTCATGTACTTAAAAAATCAGCCATTGAAAACCCTGTGGAGCACAGTTCTGCTCTGACACATGGGTCGCCCGCCATGAGTTGCAGCTGACTTGATAGCAACTGTTCCCCCCCCCTTACACTTACATAGTGAAGTCTTCCAGGCCACCAAATCTGACCCAAGCCATGATATTTTCGATTGCTTCATATGCATGTGCAGTTAGACTTTCTGAAAGGAAGACCGAAGAACTGATGCCTTTGAATTATGGTGTTGGCAAAGAATATTGAATATACCACGGACTGCCAGAAGAATGAACAAATCTGTCTTGGAAGTACACCCAGAATGCTCCTTAGAAGCAAGGATGGTGAGACTTCGTCTCATGTACTTTGGACATGTTATCAGGAGGGACCAGTCCCTGGAAAAGGACATCATGCTTAGTAGAGAATCAGCAAAAAAGAGGAAGACCTTTGATGAGATGGATTGACACAGTAGCTACGACGACAGGCTCACACACAGCAACAATGGTGAGGATGGTGCAGGACCAGGCAGTGTTCCGTTCTGTTGTACACAGTGTCACTATGAGTCGGAATCGACTCGATGGCACCTAACAACAACACGCAGTGAAGTCTTCCAGACCACCAAATCTGGAGTACCAGGACCAGTTTTAGCTTGGGTCCAAATGATCCTTACCAAATTCCAGAAAAGAAAACACAGACTTCCTAAAGGCTCATGCCACGGGATGCCGTGGGAGATGATTAGAGAAGGCAGGAGCTTTGCAGACCTCTGGCGTCCCGCTTTCCTCTCACCTCAGCACAGAAGGTTTGCGACTGGACCCCGTGGTCCTGAGCTTCTAAGAGAGGACCAGGTTGGCTAAAGCGCATTCAATCCAGTTCAGGCAGTGCTGCCTGAACCCCTAAGAATGCTGGGCGCCCCACTTAGTGTTAGGGGTACCAGAGTGGCTATGACAAGCTCCTGACAGCAAGAAGTTCCTAGTCATGTGGACAAGGAGGTGCGTGCATGGACAAATAGAATACAGGTTCATCTACAACGTGAAGATGTGTGTAAGGAACTTCTCTGGGAACAGAGAAATGTGAAGTCAGTTCTAACCAGAGGCGGCATTTGCTGTGAATCCCTGGGCACGAGTGGACGTGTGCAGGGCAGACAGGAGGGACTAAGCCGAGGGGGCTGGCTCTGACATCATCCCAGCTGTCTCTTCACCTGAAAGCACACTCTTGTATCCTCCCGGCACTCTGGAAAGATTCCCTATTCTCAGTGTACCTGGTATCCTGAGAGTGCGCTGTGACTTGTCATTAGTCAGGTGCCAGGAAGGTCTGGTCCTGTCCAAGCAGTCCCCTAATGCTATGGAAACTCTCAGGCATTAAACCTTCATCTAGTCTCATAATGTATTCCCCATAAAATTACACCTCAATCTGGTGTTATGTCTTAACTATAAAGAGAACATTCTATCTCGATGAGGACTAAAGCTTTGTGGATTGCTGGTCGACAGCAGCTGAACCCATTAGGGCTCCTGATCAGTTTGTCCCGCTTTTGCAGAGAGACAGCACACCCAGGCTGCAGTAGGGACAGATGGGGCCACCACACCAGGCCTCTGGGGACACGTGGCCATGTCAGAACTCATCTAATCAGGTTCCCTTTGAGACAGGCCCCCAGTGAACAGAGAGGAGGTCCTTTGCCTCCACAGAGGGGCCAGAGGAAAAACCAAACACGAGGTGCCATTGAGCCGACTCCAACTTACGGCGCCCCCATGTGTGTCATAGTGGAACTGTGCTCCAGAGGGTTTTCAGTGGCTAATTTTTTCAGACGTAGATCTCCAGGCCTTTCTTCCAAGGTGTCTCTGAGTGGACTTGAACCTCCTCCAATCTGTCAGTTACCAGTTGAGCACGTTCACTGCTGGCACCCCCAGGGACTCCAGGTATCATCAGCTCAGACAAGCATGGTGTGAAAGGACAGAAGTCAAACTTCTAATTGAGAGAGATACACAGAGACTGATGTTCAGAGCAAGAGCTCGGAGACGGGGTGAAGAGAAAGCAAACGAGGGAGGGTCTGAAGACACCAAGCATGACAGCCACTGATGACTCCAACGTGAATATGAGGTGTCCGAATCAACTCGACGGCAGTGAGGGCAGAATGGCCTATAGTCAAGGACTGAGGAAATGAAATCCGCTGAGGCAGAGGAGGTCTATTCCACTTCCTCTGGATGCTACTGTGTGAGGATGTGACGTCCAGAGCTGGTGCAGCTACCTTGGGGCCACGAGGTGATCTAGCTCTCATGCTAAGGATGACATAGCAGAAAACTGGACAATCCTGGAACCCCAAAAAGGAACTACATTAGCCAACTTCGGGGCTTATTTTTATGAGAAAAAAAAATCTATGAAGCTGGTTTTCTGTTACTTGCAGCTGAAGGAATCCTAACCGATACACTTAGCAAGCAGACTCTACCACTTGCTCATTTGACTTATCTGTAAAATGGGGCTATTGAATCCGATTTTTATAAAAATAATATAAAGATTATTTTTAATAGCTATAATATTTATAAAACACTGCATGGATGAAAATGCTGTGAATAAATTCTGTGTGACGAGAAAAGAGTAACTCTAAAACATGGGAATTTTATTTCTGTCAAATGTTTCGATAGCTTGACATATTTTCATACCATACATTTCCGAAGTCCTAAAGACATTAGAAAAAGTCAAACAGACAAGAGACAAGGGGAATCATGGAAGAAAACACAAGGAAGATGAAAACAAAACTTGAATAAGACCTGTCATAAAAGCGCATCGACAGTAGCACAATAAACCGCCTGACCACGATGGGAATGCTGAGCTGGGTTAGAAATTCGTGTTCATGCCTCGTTAGTTGTCTATCACGTCTGTCTAGCACCCACTTTCGCATGGATTTGTATAGAAGAACCACAGCAAGGAGGCGTGTCTCCATCCATCCAGCAAATACTTACTGATCTTCTACTCTCTATCTGCTCGGTGGGGGGAGCACTGGCGAGGGAGGCAGCATTGCTCCCTGCCCGGACAGGCCCCACAGTGCCTATATCCTAGAAAGGTGACAGGTGGTCCAGTTATGAGGTGGAAAGTGCCATCTCAGACCACACCTGAGGATGAGTGAGAGCTTGCCAGGTAAAGGGGAAAGGAGAGGGGATCCCCTGCAGGGAAAGGACAGGTTGGAGGCCGGCGAGATCGTGGTACAAAGGACGCTTATTTTGGCTGGAGTGTGCGTGTGGGCACCAGTGCATGTGTGTTGGGGTGTGGGTGTGGGGCAAAGGAGAGGGTGGGGTCTCCTCGTAATGGACCCTGACGTGAGCCTGACTTGAGGAGCCGCCGAGGGGCTTTGAATGGGAGAGCAACAGGGTCACTGTGGATGCTCACCCAGAGGGTGGCCCCAGTCTGTCCACTTCTCTACCTTTTTCTGCTACTTTCTCAGTACATGCGCCATCTCCTGCCTGGACCACAGTAATGACGTCCTAACCTGTGTGCCCACGGTCAGTACACACATGGGTCATCCTAACCAGCAATGCTCATGCAGAGAGTTTATTTAGAAGTGGTCTTGAATTCTCCTCAACTCAGTGCCTAGCAGAAGCAGACACAAACGCTCTCTGGAGAAGCGCACGTTAAGCCCAGGCTTGGAAAGAGTCCCTCAGATACAGTTCCAAGCCACGAGAGCGCATCACCACTAGACACAAAATCCACAAGGAAATTGGGTATCAGTAGAGATGCTGGCAGCAGCTGTGCACAGAGGCAGACACATGAAGATTCCGGCTACTGCAGTTATCAGATGTAGAATAAAGACAGTTAAATTTAATATGTATAAGGAAACATAAAGCAAGGATGGAAAATATGATTAAAGAACAAGAGACTATAGAAGTGACCTAGTGGATATAAAAATGAACAAAATATTTCTAGAAATGAAAAGATGTACTTAATATATAAAAAACTCAAATTAAATACAGCTTAACACAGATGGACTATTAAATAGCAAAGGAACTGCTAAAGGTAGATGAAAGATAGATGTAAAACACTCAGTACGATGTAGGAACCTTGCTTAATAGAATGCACATCTGAAAGTGAAATATTGTGAGTTAAATTTCTACCCTGTGTTCAATTGTGTGACCACAGGCAGGTTGCTGAAATTGTCTGGGACTCTAGAACTTTGGTTCTCAATGGGGAGAGATCATGCCCCCAAAGGGGACATTTGGCAATGTCTGGAGACATTTTTGATTGTCACAACTGAATGGGGGCTACTGGCATCTAGTGGGTAGAGGCCAGGGATGCTGCTAAACATCCCACCATACACAGGGCAGCAACCACAATGAGGACCATCCTGCCTAAATTGTCAGTAGTGCTGTGAGTGAGAAGCCCCAGTCTATATGATGAAGGACAGAGAGAGGAGAAGGGAGGGAAGAAGGAAGATGAGGATGAGGAACCTGTGGTCCTTTTTTCCCCAGGTTACCTACAAAAATGGTGATGTTGCATGGTTAAACTGGTGTGTGGAAGTGCTTTGTAAATTGTAAAATGCTCAACAAAGCTGTTATTTGTAAAAACCCTAGAGTTTCACACAGAAAGTTAATGATAGGACTGGGAAGGGAACAGACAGACTCTCAATTTCTAGAATTTTTATCTGATATCTCTCTTTATTAAACTGTCTCAGGCTGCTAACCAAAAGGTCAGCAGTTTGAATCCACCAGCCACTCCTTAGAAACCCTATGGGGCAGTTCTACTTTGTCCTATAGGATCCCTATGAATCGGAATCGACTTGATGACAATGGGTTTTCGTTTGGTTTATTCAAGCACTACCACTCACCCAAGGAGCCCTGGTGGCACAATGGTAAAGTGCTCAGTTACTAGCTGAAAGGTTGTCAGTTCGAACCCACCAGCAGCTCTGCAGGAGCCAGACCTGGCAATCTGCTCCTGTAAAGATTATAGCCTAAGAAACCCTATGGGGCAGTTCTACTCTGTCACACAGGGTCGCCATGAGTCAGAACTGACTTGACGGCACCTAACAATGACCACCACTGACTCTGCTGCCCAAGCCAGAAAGGTAAGAGTATCATTAATTCCCTATGGCTAACTAGTTACTAAGGTTTGTCACTGATACTTTCCAAATATTCTTCATCTCTCCCTTTTCTCTGCAGCCCAGCTGTCAGGAACTTAGTCTGGACCCTCGTGAATTCTTCCCAGAATGTTTTAAGGAGCAGCTAATCCCCTCCTCCTCAAGCTGTCTGCATTTCTGGTACCAGACTCTTATCTCCAAAAGCAAGCATGGCCCAGTTACTCCCTGATCCACCAGTCGTTGTTGTTGTCAGTTGCCATGAAGTTGGTTCTGACTCACGGCAACCCTGCGTAGAACAGAAGGAAGCACTGCCCAGTCCTGCGCCATCTCCACAGTCATGGGTATGCTCGAGTCCACTGTTTCAGCCGCTGTGTGTTCCGGGTGCCGTTTGGCTTAAGGGGCTCCTCCTCCAGCACTGCGTCAGACAGTGTGCTGTTGTGACCCGTAACATTTTCACTGGCTGATTTTTGAAGTAGATCACCAGGTCTTTTTCCCTAGTCTGTCTTTGTCTGGAAGCTCTGTAGAAGCCTGTCCACTGTGGGTGGAAGTACCAGTGGCATAGCTTCTAGAATCACAGCAACATGCAGGCGTGACGACCACAGTACAGCACACTGACAGGCGGGCAGTGAATGACCCACCAAAACACCCCCGTGTTTCCCAGGATAGAATCCAGACTCCGTAGCTGAGTCTTAGGTTCCTGATCCAGCCTCCCGCTCCCTCTCCCTCAGTCACTCCACCCCACTCTCAGGAAGACGAATTTCCCTGCCTCCACGACTGTGCATGTGTTGCGGCCACTGCCTGGGACAACCTTCCCTGCCCCGCCTGCCGGCCCTGTCCCATCTGTCCTGGCGATTCCACACGGCTCCTCAGGGACTTTGCCGGAGCGCCTGCCCGCCCCTTAGCACTCTGGCCACCTCTGCATTACAAGCACTGGTTTGTCTGTCTGCCTCTCCCGACAATGAAATACCAATAGCTGTTTAAAAGGATTTTATTTTGATTATTTTCTGGGATTTGCTCTTGATGAGGAGCTGTGGCCTACAGCACCTCTGTGAAATCTACAAGTCAGGGACAATTAACTCTGTCTGATGCGGCGAAGAGTCTGAGGCCCAGGGCCGTAAACTGACTTGTCTGAACGTCACCAGGAGACACCGTCCTGCTGTGAGCTAACAAGAGCTTATTCAGCACTCAGTGCCAAGCATAGGTCAGCTGCCACAGGGAATCCAAAGAGAGGGGTGGGACCAGGAGGGAGTAAGTCCGGGTCATTGTATTCCACAGACAACCAAACGTGGTCAAGAAATGCCATTTAGGTCAAGACTCTGGGAAAGGCAGCTACCAGCGTCCGCATGGGCTGTGGGGCAGAGCCTGACGCTTCAGTGTGTTCTCTGGCAGGAGGAACATTCTAGAACACAGAATGGCTAAATTTTCTTGTTAAAGATTAGCTTGCTTGTGACACAGCAGAGAGACACCAAAGTGAAGCTCGTCTACATGAAATAAGCATTTGGTGGGGAAAATGAAGATACAGTCATCCCTCAATATCCGAAGGGGATTGGTTCCAGGATGCCCCGCTGACACCAAAATCCTCGGATGCTCAAGTCCTTTATATAAAATGGTGTGCTATTTGCATATAACCTATGCACACCCTCCCGTGTACTTTAAATCACAAAAAAAAAAAAAAAAATTTTTTTTTTCTAGATTACTTATAATACCTGATACAATGTAAATGCCATGTTAATAGTTGTTACACTGTATTGTTTAGGGAAACAAAGGGCGCACACAACACAAGTAACCAATGAAAGAGACGCCAGGCAAATGATGCTCACACAAGTCTGCTGGAGAGAGGCTGAGGACTGTGAAATGATGGGAGGCTACAGCCGGGGATGCCTGCATGTCACTTTATGCCTGTGGATTCAGTGCAGTGCTCGGCGCGCCACAAATTCAAGTTTTGCATTTTGGAACTTTTTTCTCCCAAATATTTTGGATCAGTGGTTGGTTGAATCTGCAGATCCAGAACCCGAGGATACGCAGGGCCAACTCTATATGTATGTCCAAGGGTAAGATGTTGGTAAACATTTAATGCTATACCCTGCATGGTCTTTTCCAATCACATATGTGATTAAAAAAAAAAAAAAGGGCAAAAACCACCATTCTCTTCTGAGGCGATGGCAGTATCTGTAGAACTTTTGCGTTTGACCTTTCCTACTATATATACTCTTAACTCCACACGTGCTACAATGAACCCTGGCGTCAGTGATGCTTGCTCTTGGCGGTCAGTAAGAAGCTTATTATTGAATGACGCACTTGACCTAACAGTACATGAGGAAACTTAGTTGTGAATAGAAAAATAAGGGGATTTTCTTGTCTACCCAAGCCTGTACATACATTAGAGAGGAACTTTAAAAGGAAAGGAGTTAGCAGGAAAGAGGAAACAGATTAAACTATAGCAGGAAGGAGTTTTGTAAATTAAAAGTGAGGAAAAAAACCCTTCAGAATAATAAAAAAAGGTCTCTCAAGACGTCAAGTGGGTACAAAGAAGAATGTGATACCCTTGCCAGAATTTTTTTTTTTTTAGCAAGAGATTTTAATCATTTAAAAAATATTTTATAGACATCTACAGCATTTCAGACACTAAATACTTATGTTAGAGATTGGAACTAGAGGAGCAGATAAAGAAATACTCAGGGAAGCTGGAAACAATGGGGTCGAATCCTGCGTAGGCAGTATCTTGTGATTCCGCTTCCTCATCAAAGGACCATGTGGGAGGCTGGGGGACTTGGGGGGTACCATTCTTGGCAATGATATGACGGATTACATGTGAGAGTCATCCTTCCTGGGACACATAAAAGTGCTAGCTAAACCAAGGGAAAAAGTATGGCCAATCTGGTAGTCGGTAGGGGAAAACAAATTTAGGCAAAAAGTGAGGATAAGAAGATATTCCCCAAAGGTAGGCAATACTATGAGCAATCTTTGTCCTGGAGTCGCCTTTCAATACCTGTAGTTCAGATTGGAGATCTCCATGGGGAAAGGAGAAAATGCCTGAGACCAGTGCGAGGTGAGGTCAGATCACTAGCAGACTGCCTAACGTTGAGATTCCTACAGAGCAAATATTTAGAGGGTGAATTAGGAAAAATCCCAACCTGAAGAAGGAGACGTGCCTATTCAGGTATGAACACTGGAATAAGCAAGGGGGAAAAAATTCTCCTCTCAGACTTCTGAACCAGGAACTCACACTTATGCCAGTTTGAAGTCAAAGTTCACGTTACTAGTGTGGCCTGAAAAACCCCAAACCAAAAACTTAGTTTTCCAAGGTCTCAGATTTGTAGCACCCACAAGGACCTGGCAGAAGGAAATTTAAGTACTCTCTGGTCTGGGAGGAGGTACTGTAAACATACCTCAAAGTTTCAATACAGATAAAATTCTAAAGAATATGAGCTCACAATCATAAATTATTCAAGGCATGAGGAAATAAGCTACCATGACCAAGAGTCAGTAGAGAAAACAAATTGCAGAATCAGACCTGTAAAAACTACAGAGGTTAAAATTTTTATATAAATAATATAAAATATGCATGTTTATTATGTTTAACCCCCCCAAAAAGTGGAATTGAAAGTATTACAAGGAAACAAGAGGTTATAAAACGACCAGATTCATAAACATAAGCATAACTTTAAAAATAAAACCATAATAATTGAAATAATAAAAAAAAAAACTCAATATAGGGATTAAACAGCAATTTAGACAAAATCCAGAAACAGTTAGTAAATGGGAAGTTAGATCTAAAGATTACCAATGGATGCAAAACAGAAAGCCAAAAACACAGGAAATACAAAAGAGAGGTTAAGAGATGTGGAAGGTAGAAGACGAAAATCCAGCATGCTTCTGAGTTCTGGAATGAGAGGGAAGAAAGACAGATAACACCATTCAAAGAGGGAAGACAGTAGCTGAGAATTTTCCAGAGTTGATAAAAATACTCGTATTTATAAAGCCCCCAAAATCCCAAGGAGGATTAAATAAAAAGAAATCCACATGTAAATACATTATATTAAATCTGTAGAATACCAACAACAGAGGAAATAGCCAGAAGAAAAGGCAAATTTTCCACAAATGAATGTTAATTGGAGCATTAACTGACATTTTGGCAGCAATATTAGAAAGCAAAAGAGCGGAATAATATATTCAAAATGTTAAGAGGAAGTTACTTTGACCTTGAATTCTTTAAAAAAAAAAAAAAAAAACCAAACCCAGTGCCGTCAAGTTGATTCCCACTCATAGTGACCCTACAGGACAGGGTAGAGCTGCCCCATACAGTTTCCAAGGAGCGTCTGGCGGATTTGAACTGCCAACCCTTTGGTTAGCAGCCGTAGCACTTAACCACTACACCACCAGGGCTTCCTTGAGGCCCTTGGATTCTTTACCTTACAAAAACCTTTCAACATAAGGCACTGACCACTCTCAGCCTGAGTTAAATACGGATAAATACACATCGTGCAAACGGTAATGAAAAGGGAACTGACGAAGCCGTGTTACTGTTACACAAAGTAGAAAAAAATCCTCTGTACATATAAAAAGAATCACTATGTATTCCTAAAAGTTTCAGTTCACTGGGAAGAGACAAGTATTCTAAACTTACATGCACCAAATAATGCAGCTTCAAAATACAGTAATCAAAAATCGGCAGAATCAAAAGGAGAAACTGGTAAATCCATCATTATTTGGGGAACTTTTGAACACATCTCTCAATAAATGTTCAATCAAGTAGACAAAAACAAACAAGCGAACAAAAAACCTCAGCAAGTGTTTGAATAACTCAACGTGTCAGAGCCTTGACTTGAGGAACACACATGGTACACAGCAGTCAACCGCCCCGGGCGATGCATTCTTCCCGTGCGCACACGAAATAACTCTGACAATCAGCCACGCTGCAATCTAGGCCTCAAGGCAAACACCGGTAAATCATCTGACAAAATCATCTAACAACAACAACAAAATCATCGAACAGACAACCTCAAAACCAGTTCTTACCGTACAGATTGATTTTTGCTACTACACCTACTACCTTAAAGATAACTTTAATTTCATTATTTAACAGCTCCATATGATTGAAAAGTTTAAAAGCATAATTTTAATAACCTTGAGTCAAGGTTGGAAATTATTTGAATTTGAAAGATTAAAAAAAAAATACTGCTTCTCAATCCTTGTGGGATGCTATTCAGGTGGGACTTAAAGGGGTGTTTAAAGTATTAAATACTTCTGTTAGTAAAGAAGTCTGAAAATTAATGAATTAAGCATATAACTTAAGAAATTAGGGGAAAATCCAGCAGAGTAAACCCAAGGAATGCTAAAAAAAGGAAATAATAAAAATTAATGAAAGAGAAAACAAAGATACAATAAAGAGGATAAACAAATTCAAAGTGGATTTAAAACAATTTTATTTTACCAAAATGACAAATTTTGGTAAGGAAAAACCTGATCTGTGGCCACTGAGTCGATTCCAACTCACAGCGACCCTACAGGACAGAGCTGAACTGCCCCGTAGGGTTTCCAAGGAGCGCCTGGTGGATTTGAACTGCCGACCTTTCGGTTAGCAGCCGTAGCTCTTAACCACTACGCCACCAGGGTGAAGGAAGGTGCAAATGAGTACCATTAGGAAATAAAGGAGACACGGCCACGGAGACAGCAGAAGCTTAAAAGATAGCCGGAGACTATTAAAAACAACTGTAGGCCCATAAATTTGAAGACATGGGTGAAACGGACAAATTCCTGAGAAAACATAACTTTCGATTTAAGGAAAAATAAAAATCTATAGTTTTTATCATTATTAAACAAATTGAATTGGAAGTTAAAAATCTTCCCACAAAGAAAACGCCCGTCCAGGTGGTTTTATAGGAAGTTCTGCTCTCTGTTCGGAGCACACATAACCGCCACCTTAAAAATCTCTTTCAGAAAACGCAAAATGAGGGAACGCTTTTGAGTGCACTGTATACAGCTGGTGTCACCGTGACACCCAAACTAGAGGAGCCCTGGCGGTGCAATGGTTAAGTGCTCAGCCACTAACTGCAAGGTTGAGGGTTCGAACCCACCCAGCAGCTCCATGGGAGAAAGACCTGGCCATCTGCTGCCATAAAGATTACAGCCTAGAAAACCCTCTGGGGCTGTCCTACTCTGTCACAGGGGGTCACCAGCCTAGAAAACCCTATGGGGCTGTCCTACTCTGTCACAGGGGGTCACCAGCCTAGAAAACCCTCTGGGGCTGTCCTGCTCTGTCACAGGGGGTCACCGGGAACTGAAAAATCAACTTGATGGCACCTGACAACTCCGGCTGCCAGTTTAAAAATCAAACAAAAGAAACCATACATGAACGATACTTAGCGGTGCATCTCACTTACGGTAAAAATAAAGTCGAAAACTCTAAGGTGGTGCAATGACCAGGCGCCCAGCTGCTAACTGAAGGGTCAGTGTTGGAACCCACAGCGGACCCTTGGGAGAAAGACCTGGCCATCTGCTCCAGCGAAGGTTACAGCTCAGGAATCCCTACGGGGCAGTTCTACTCCATCACGTGGGGTCACTGTGAGTCGGAATTGACTCAACTACACCCAGCAACATGACGACAAACAAAATATTAGCAGCTCGAATCTAACAGTTTATAAAAAAAGGTAATTTATCAAAGTATAAGATTTGGAAAGAAACAAAAACAGTTTGTCACAGATTATGCTTTGCCTTCGTAGAAAAACCTACAAGAATCTCAGACAAATTATTCAATAAGAGAATGCAGTAAAGTTGTCATCAAGAAGGTTAATCAGCAAAATTTATTTCATTTTTACACACCAAAAGAAATGAGAAAATGCAGTTCAAAAATGATACTATTTATAATGCAACAATAATAATAAAAATAAGGTATTTATGAGTAAATATAGCAAAAGATAGATGCTCTAGTTGACAAAAGTGGTTTGCAATGGGCTGCTAACCTAAAACGATTCTTGGTTCAAATCCACCCAGCTGCTTCTTGGAAAAAAGGCCTGGTGATCTGTTTCCATAACAATTGCAGCCAACAGACCCCCATGGGGCAGTTCTACTCTGTAACGCATGGGCTTGTCATGAGTCAGGGGCCAACTGGGCAGCAGCTAACAACAACTACAACAAAATGGAGATAATGATAAAAATCACTGCATGACATTAAAGAACACTGATTAAAAAACAAAATGGAGAGACAACCAATACCCAAGAATAAAAACAAAGATAAAAGGGTCCTCAAGATTCTAAGAATGGAAATTTTCTCCAAATTGATGCATAATTTAATGTAATTCCAATGAAAACCCTGGGATTATGTTGTGCAACTTGACAAACTGACTCTACATTTTTTATGGAAGAGCAGAAGCCCAAGAACAACCCACAGGATCTTGGAAAGTAACAAGTGTGGAGGAGGGGTCTCCCTACCAGAAGTCCAGGTTTAAGGTAAAGCCTTAGTCTAGTGATTCACTGAGGGATTAAGACGGTGTGGCCTTAGTGCAGAAGATAAATGGATCACAGCAAGTGCACCCAACCCAGGAGCCAGTGTGCCTGTTAGAGCTTTACAGAAGCACCCAAGAGGCTTTCACACAAATCCTGGACCTATTTCCATACCATCGCCTTGGGCTACCTTTCTTTTACCATCAACCCAAGCTAGGCTGCCAGTCCTCAACCAATCCCATAGAAACTACCTGACATAAACCTACAAACTCTAGCTCTCCAACCTCAACTCCCTACTCCTGCCTGTATTCCCTGGGCTCTAGCCACCTGCCCTGTTCTTAGTTCCTTAACTCTCTCAAACTCCTCGTGGTCTCACGGCCATCGTACATCCTGTTACCTCCATCTGGACCACTCTCATTCACTTAGGTTAGCATTTAGCCCTTTCCCCCTCAAATATCAGTCTTTCAGATCTATGAGGGCAGAATTGTGTCTATTTTGCAAACCACTGCACACAGTGACTGTCAGGGTGTCTGGTACACTCTCCATAAATATTTGCTGGATGAATAGATGAGCAAAAGCAGGCAGAGGGCTGGAAGCCAGATATCTACCATTCCGTTCCCAGTGCATGCACTTAGTGACTCAAGACAGAAGTGCAGAACGAGAATCAGCTTGTGAAGGCTAGCTCCCTCCTTTTCTCCCTCCTTCACCTTCTCTTCCTCTCCCTTCTTCCCTCTTTCTTCCTCTCTTTAAGGCAATAGTGGCAGATCATCTCAGGTAACTGAGGTGATAACTGAATAACCCTTAATAATGTTTTCAGGTTTGCTAAGGACATACAGGAACCTTGGTAGCACAGTGGTTAAGCACTTAGCTGCTAACCAAAAGGTCAGCACTTTGAATCCACCAGCCACTCCTTGGAAACCCTATGGGGCAGTTCCACTCTGTCTTATAGGGCTGTTTTGAGTCAGAATTGACTCAATGGCAGTGGGTGTAGTTTTTTTTTTAAGGACATATGGCATCTACTCTTAAAAAAAAAAAACAAAAACCACTGAATTCTTAGGAGGACCAGGTGTTACATTAATAATGGCACATCCTGAAGCTCCACCTTTTGTAAAGGCCAATTTCTGAGCCAATGTCGCCGAATATACTATGCCCGTTCCATCAGCCATGATATCACTGCTTCCGCTAATTATGGGCATTGCACTTCCTGCCCCAGATGACTGGTAGGGAATTCTGGAGACTTTTCAGGAAGTTTGAGACTCAAGTCCTGTAACTATTTACTGGGTAGCAACTATTCTAACTACATCTCCTAGTCTTCTAGGGGAAGGACTAGACTTAAGTTGCAGTCATGGAGATATAGAAGCATTTAACTTGAATACATTTTAAATAAAGGTCTAAAAGTATGAAAATCCCAAGAAAAGTAAATGCTGGAAATTTGCCATTTCCATAAAGTATTAACATGACTGCTTATGCATCCTTTAAAGCTAGCTATTGAACTTCATTTCTGATGAAAACTTTAAAACGTAACAAGACTCATAACAGTATCAACAAGAATTTATCCTTCAATATGAAGAATGATGCAGCCATTGATGCTAAGACAGCCAATAAAGCACATGAATTGCAGAGCTAAAATTAGAACTCCTACCACGTTAGTTTCTAGATTATCAGTCTCAGGAGAAACTCATGTAAATAAAAGAATGCTGAGAAGGGAGTCGGAAGACCTGAGTTTGTGTTCCAGTCCAGCCACTTACCGGGCATGAGATTTTTAATAACATCAGTGTACTCATTTGTACTGTGAACAATTCAGATTAAATGACTTCTAAGAATACGTTATGTACTTAGATTTTGTGACAAGTGAAAAAAATGTAATGGTTCTATGCTACTGTGTGAGAACTACCAGTGTCAAACCAAGTCAACCAACCATCTGCAAATACTGATGTTTGCTCGGTCCTCCAGCTGCTAACTAAAGAAGTCAAGAAAGACCCCCAGAGTCTCACTGGAATGAAGATCTCCACCTGGGAGAAATAGTAAAGTGGATTTTAGGACAAATGGACAGACCCCCAGATAAAACTGCAAAATGAAGACAAGCAGAGAGGGAAGGCAAAGGGTAAGTTGAAAGCCAGGACTCCACACTGAGGTAGAGAATAGTCAAAGGACTTTGACATTTTAGGGGTGATTTTTTTTTTTTATGTGAGGAAGTGTCATATGGAAAAGCCCCTGAGTTAGATGTTGGAAACCCTGAGCAAACTCCCCAATAAGAAGAACCCCAATAATCATTAGGAAATCTGCTGTAAGACACCTCTTTAAAGTGTTCAAAAGCAAAGATGTCACTTTGATGACTGAGGTGCTCCTGACCCAAGCCATGGTCTTTTCAATCACCTCATATGCATGTGAAAGCTGGACAATGAAAAAGGAAAATTGAAAGAGAATTAAAGTATTTGAATTGTGGTGTTGGCAAAGAATATTAAATATACCATGGACTACCAGAAGAACAAACAAATTGCCTTGGAAGAAGTACAGAAAGGATGCGCCTTAGAAGTGAAGATGGTGAGACTTCATCTTGCTTATTTGGACACGTTACGAGGAAAGACCAATCCCTGGAAAAGGATACCATGTTTGGTAAAGTACAGGGTCAGTGAAAACGAGGGAAGCCCTCAATGAGTTGGAATGGCACAACAGCCACAACGATGGGCTCAAACACACCAATGATCGTGAAGACGGTGCAGGACCGGACAACGTGTCGTTCTGTGGTACAGACAGTCACCTTGATTTGGCGCTGACTTGACAGCAGCTAATAGCAACAATGATCATTTTGCATCTGTATGTCTCAGTGACGGAAGACCTTACTCCTGGAGGTGATATGTCTTTCTCTGTGGGGTGAGACAGGGATGGCGCTCAACGCTGCACTGATGAACCAGGAGTAGGGCGTCAATGGTGGCAGCGGAAGGGATGATAGAAACACAGCTCCCTGAGGGCATAAAAGCAGACAGAAGACGTCCAAGCCCAGGGGCCCTGGTGTCTGGGAGCCGCAGCACAAAGTACCTGGGACCCTTTGGAAAAGAAATTTAGGGGTAAAAAGGAGGCATTTCCCGCTTCAAATACGTAATCTGCCTCCCCAGGAGACAGGAGAGGCTACCAAGTAGCAAACAGGCAGAGTTCTGTGACAGGCACCCTGGCCTCTGGCTCTCTGGGGCCGATGAGATCTGGGTGTCCGATAGTAACCACCTGGTTGGCTGATCCTTCTCCTGGCCTTCGCAGGTCCAGTCCCTAGGATCTTTTACTCCCATAGCTTTGGAGATTCTTGATTCTGATTAAATTTTTAAAGTTAATACTCAGTGTGTCCGGAATTAATTGAAAGTATTCTTTTTTTTTTTTATTCATAGAAAAAGAGGCAAAAAGAAAATACATCAAAATGTTACCTTGGCAGTGCACCTATGGATGTTTTTAATTTCATTTTTTCTATATCTCCTCACCTTTTTATGTCAGGAGTATGGAGATTATTTGTTTACTATATTACCTTTTTATAGATGTTGCATGTTATTTATTTATTTATTTTTATGTTATCTCTTTATCACTGTTGGGTGTTACTTATTTTTTATGTTATCTCTTTATTGCTGTTGTGTGTTATTTATTTTTTCATTATCTCTTTCTTGCTATTGTGTGTTACTTATTTTTCACATTATCTCTTTATAGCTGTTCCCATGCAGAAACACACCGATTTAATTTGGTCTTTGTGTCTGCCTCTAGTCTCCTCTGTTGTGATCCTTCACAACACACACACACGTCTATGATATAGTCATACTGAATGTCTTCAATTTCCTAAGATACTGTGTTCACTCCTGCCTCTAGGCTTCTGTCCTCTGTTCCTTCTACCAGCAATGACTGCTCAACCACGCCCCCCCCCCCCTTTTCTCTTCAACAGGCCAACTTCCACTCATCTCTGGGTCTCAGTTCAGTCATCACTCCTTCTGGGACATCTCCCCTGGAGACTGGATTCTTCCCCCGCTAGGTTACACACTCCCCTATAGGCACCCCCTCATACTGACTAGATTTCACTCCCTGTCTCTCTGGGTCTACCAGGAGAGTAGGGGACCTCCATGAGGCCTGGGCCGCAAGCTATCATCTTCAATGTCATATACACATAGTTCTTGTTGTTAGGTGTTGTTGAGATGATTCCAACTCATAGCAATCCTATAGGACAGAGTAGAACTGCCCCACAGGGTTTCCAAGGGAGTGGCTGGTAGATTCGACCTGTCAACCTAAGCTAGCAGCTAAGCTCTTAACCACTGTGCCTTTAGGGCTCCAACTCTCAGTTACTAATATCTCTGTGTGTGTGTGTGTGACATCTATCTAAAGTTGCTGTTGTGTGCTATCGAGTCAATTGAAACTCCTAGAGACTCTATAGGAGAGAGTAGAACTGCCCCATAGGGTTTCCTAGGCTGTCTATGGGGCACTTCTACTCTGTCCTATAGGGTTGCTAGGAGTCAGAGTGTCTTGACGGCAATGGGTTTTTAATCTTTATAAGAGCAGATTGCCACATCTTTCTCCCTTAGGGTAGCTGGTGGGTTTGAACCACTGACTTTTTGGTTGGGAGCTGAGCGCTTAACCACTGTACCACCAAAGCATTACTCTATCGAAAGTAGTGGTTCTCATGAGGGGTAATTTTGCCCCTCCACCAGGGAATATTTACAAATGTTCGGAGACATTTTTCAATGGCTCAACTGGGGGTTGTTACTGGCATCTAGTGGGTAGAGGCCAGGGATGCTGCAAACATCCTACAGTGCACAGGGCAGCCCTCACAAAGCAGAGAATTAGTTGCCAAAAATATCAACACTCCCGAGATGGGGAAACCTTGATGTAAAGAGTTGAGAACTCTGCTATTTACAGAAAATAATAGTTAGTGAGCTGCTGCGCCAAGCTTAGTAAGACTCCATCTTCTTAGTCATTATTACTCCTCCCAGGGTCTTGCAAGAGTAGGTAGCTAAATGGTAAGTGAATATCTGTGTAATAAACTTGTAAAAGCAAAATTTCACCCAATGACTTTATCAAGAGGAGATGTTTTTGTGTTATTTCAAAAGTTTAAGTGCCTTAGAATGATTCTGAAAGGTGTTTTAAACACACCGGAGCTATGACCCACAATGTGTACAAAGGTAGACATGTCTGTGCTCAGGTACCTGCAGAGCAACGTCAGCCCACCTGGAACTGCCCGAATGTGTTCCAGGAGCCACTCGGCCTCATCTATTCTCTAACAGCTCATCTCCTGTACCGAGGGCACAGCTCGGCTCCTCGCTCAGCCAATTTAGCGGAATTAATAGCAGGCATTCCACATGCAATCTATGGACTAGCTCCCTGCACGGGTTAATTCCAGACATTCTGGAGTAAAGAAGGTGGCTGTGGTGGGGAAGCAGGATGAAAGGAGTGCGGGGCCTCGGCCTGAACCGGCAGGGCCTGATAATAGCACGATCACTATATTCCAAGAAGCCCCTAAAGAAAAGGTAGAAAAGGTGGGCAGGGGAGGAAGCTTCTCCCCAAAGCATAGCTGGAGCAACCAAAGACAAAAACCAAACTGATTGTCTGCAGGATCAGTCCCAGGCCAGGCAGAAAGAAATCCCAAGGTCAGGACTGGGGTCTTTGAATTTTGTTCAAGACTTTCTGCCGACGGGAGAGAGAGAAGTCTTGCCTGGGAAGGCCTGGGTAGTTGTGATACAGATAGCTTGTCCCTGGGGCCCCTCATGCTCTGCCCTGCCTCACATCCCTGACACATGTCACCCCTGCTCTCGGCATGCTCGGAGTCTTCTGGGGCAGGGTGAGTCCTAATTCCATCTGAGTGGTGTCTATAAGAGGACAAGAGACATGGCAGGACATACACAGGGAGGATGGCCATGTGAAGATGCATCCACAAGCCAAGGGATGCCTGGGGCTTCCAGAAGCTGGAGAGACAAGGAAGGACCCTCCCCTGGAGCCTTTGGAGGTAGCGTGGCCCTGCCGACACCCTGAATTTTCAGGCACATCTTAGTCTTTAAAGTGACGTCTTTGCTTTTGAATACCTTGAAGTGGTCTTTTGCAGCAGATTTGCCCAATGCATGCATCTTTTTGATTTCTTGACTGCTGCTTCCATGGGTGTTGATTGTGGACCCAAGTAAAATGAAATCCTTGACACTTCTCTCCATTTATCATGATGTTGCTTATTGGTGCCAGTTGTGAGGATTTTTGTTTTCTTTATGTTGAGGTGTAATCCATACTGAAGGCTGTGGTCTTTGATCTTCATCAGCAAGTGCTTCAAGTCCTCTTCACTTTCATTAAGCAAGGCCGTGTCATCTACATATCTCCGGTTGTTAATGAGTCTTCCTCCAATCTGTGTTCTTCTTCATACAGTCCAGCTTCTTGGAGTATCTGATCTGCTTACAGATTGAATAAGCATGGTGTGATGGTTAGGGTTGTGTGTCAACTTGGCTGGGCCACGAGTCTCAGTGGTTTGGCAGTTATATAATGATGCAGTCTGGTAGTTATGCGATGATGCAGTTATCCTCCATTTTGTGATATAATGTAATCTCTCTGATGCAATCAGCCAATCAGTTGTAAGGGGTGTTTCCTTGGGGGTGTGGCCTGCATACAATATATATGGATGCTCTGGCAAAGCTCGCTAGCTTTTGCTTTTGCTCTGGATCCTGCATCTGGCTCATCATCATCTGACCTTGGTTCTTGGCACTTGAGCCAGCAGCCTGTCATACTGCCTGTCAATCTTGGGATGCATCTACCTCCACAGACTGTGAGCCAGCAGCCTACCACCTGACCTGCCAATCTTGGGTTTTTCAGCCCCTGCAGCTATGAGAGTCAGGAGAAGCCTCCAGCCTGACATCTGATCCACAGACTTGGGACTTGCTAGCCTCTACAGTTGTGTGAGCCATTTCCTTGAGATAAATCTCTTCTCTCTCTCTCTCTGTGTATATATACACTTCACTGATTTTGCTTCTCTAGAGAACCCAGCCTAAGCTATATGGTGCAAGGATACAAGTCTGATGCACACCTTTTCTGTTTTTAACCCATATAGTATCTCCTTGCTCTGTTTGAACAATTTTCTCTTGGTCTATATACGAGTTCTGCATGAGCACAATTAAGTGTTCTGGAATTCCAATACTACTTATAGATGGGGATTACACACAGCCTCCACTTCCAGGACAATGTCTTGTGTGTGGCTGGTGTTCAGGGATGGATTATGGACGTGGATTGGATTGCAGGCCCTGTGGTGGGCTTATAAGGACGAACAGGGTGGTGGGGGCTCCCTGTACCCTGAGTTGTGTGCAGGTGAAGCTGAGAGCACAGTCACTGCCTGAGAAAGCTGGCAGGACTCAGCACCATCGTTTGTGCTGCCAGTGCTCCAGGGTGGATTTGAGCCTTGTCTTTCTGCTAACTTTCAGAAAAAGAGGGCTCCTTAATGCGGACTTTAGAACTGTGTGTGAAACATGGCATTAACAGGTCATTGTGGAAGGCAGAAAGTTGTCGGTCTTTATTCTCATTAGAAACATCACCGTCGTCTTGAAAAGCGTGCTGGCCTGAAGGCTGAACTGGAGATGGGGTACACCTGATGCAGGCTTCTGTCCCTCAACAGCTGGGGAGTCTGTTTCCATGAGGACAGTCTCAGCCCCGTGCCCACTTGTTCTGCTAGAATTACAACAGATGCACAATTAGCCGGCACCACGCGCTGCTGAGCAGAATTCCCTCTGCACCTTGTGGGCTGAGATGAGGCTCCCGGGGTTCTACTGGGGTCTCCCCAGGAAACTTGTCATCCCCAAGTTCTTATCCACAGCCACTGAAACAAGGGCAGCATCAGTCTGCCTCAGGGCCAGGATATGAGAAAGCGGGGACATCCTCTGGTGTCTTGGGGCATGAGAGGCTGGGGCCAGAAGAGCGGTTAGTCTTTATCACCTTCTTTCACCACCATAGTTTTGGGGTCCGCCTGGGTCTGGCCTTCACCCATCTTGCCTCAGACACAAGCCCTGATGTGTCAGTATTCCTGTGATTTTATTCAGGAACATTGATAGGGTCAGGACCTAAGTCTATGGCATTCTATGGACTAGGGAAGTTCAATGCATTGACCTCAGATGTGCCCAGTTCTCTCTCTCTGATGTCTCAGCTGCATTTCTAAAGGACTTTGACTTCCAGAGCCATCGGTAGCAAAGCCATGTGAGGATCCTGCAGAGGGCTCCCCACCATGCAGGCCTGGAGAAGCGCTGCCAGTGTCTCCTCCAAGGATGTCCCCAGGATGGCAGGGCGTGGTCTGCATCTGGGTAGTCAGGAGATTTGAGATGGACGTATAGAGCCAGTGAGGAGCAACTCGTTTGAGGCCATTGCTTTGTTTTCCGCACCCAAAAGTACGGCCTATGGACAGCTAGGTGCCGAGGTATCCTCCTCACTGCTGGGACATACACCCAATGTCACCATTTCATAAACACTCAGCGTGATAGTTCCCCAGTGCTGCTGTAACAGAAATACCACAAGTGGGTGGCTTTAAGGAACAGACATTTATTTTCTCACAGCTCTGGGGGCCAAAAATCCAAATCGGAGTCTCGCCGTGTCAATTTCTTCTTTGTAGGTAATCCTGGGTGTTCCTTGGCTCCTTGGTTTATAAGAGATCCTCTCTGCCCGTGTCTGTGTCTGTCTCCCCCTGTGTGTGTCTCTGTGTCTAATTTGCTCTTTGTATTACTCAGAAGTGATTAGGTTTAGAACCCACCCTATTCCAGTACGGCCTCATTAACACAACAAAGAAAACCCTATTTCCGGACAGGATTACATTCATGGGTATAGGGGTTGGGATTCCAACACAGATTTTGAGGGGGCACGATTCACCCCATAATACTCATCTAGCACTGGTTTTAGGGTTGAGTAGGCTGCCTACCCAACAGTGTCAGGGCTCTGTTCACAACCACTCAGCTCAGTGAGCATCACCATTTAGATTCGAACCCTGCTGTCCTAGCTTAGCCATGGGTACTCCTACTTTATAACATAATTACTTTTTGTTGTTGTTTTTTTAGTGAAAAGCAGAACATAGCCTCTCCTTCTAATTGACTGTCTGCAACCATTTGTACCATTCAGCAAGTGCAGAAAAATGTTGTATCGTGTGGGTAGGAATTCAAAGATCTTTTTTTAAAACCAGATTATGCAATTATCTCAATGTACAGCATTACATAAACGTACCTGAAAAACAGGTTATTTCAAGCAATAAAATTAGAAACTTGCAGTTGATTCAGTTTTTATGTAGTTTTAAACTTGGCAGTGGATTTGTAACAAACACCAGGCTATTTTCTTGCTTAACATTTTATCAGTAGTAGGCAATTCTCACATGAAGACAAAGGAAATCCAAGAAAAGCTATGAGTGCTTTTATCTTAAGAAAAGGAGAAAGAATTTTCCTTGAAGCACTTTACTTTGTCACTTTGAAATGCTGGTGGTAGTGATCAAATATGTCACGTTAGTAAGCTTGCTTAGAATCCATACAGATGACACAACTCTCACAGAGGATTCTTAAATACTGTATCCTGACTAGTCAGTTAGTTATGGTGGTGATGTTTATGTGGTGATGGATGGCTGACAAGGCACACACACAACACAGTGTCGGCCAGCTCCTCAGGTTAATACATCCTAAGAGCTTTCTCTCGAGTCCATTTGGAAAGCTCAATAGCACCTATATTGGTTTCCTGGGTCTATTATAACAAAATGCCACAAACTGGAGGGTTTAAAACAACAGAAGTCCAAATTCAGGGTGTTGTAGGGCCATGCTCTCTCTGAAGGCTCTAGGGGAAGGTCCTCCCCTGCCTCTTCCTAGTTTTTGGTGGTTCCTGGCTGTTCTTGGTGATCCTTGGCTTGTGGCTGCATCATGCCAATCTCTGCTTCTGTCTTCACATGGTGTCTTTCCTCTGTGTCTCTTTGTCTCTTCTTACGAGGGCATCACTCAGATTGGATGAAGACCCACCCTGCCCCAGTATGACCTCATGTTAACTAATTTCACCTGCAAAGACCTTATTTCCAAACAAGGTCACATTCACAGGTACCAGGGTTAGGACTTGAATGTATCTTTTGAGGGGGCACATCAAACCAAAGCAAATCCATTGCCGCTGAGTCAATTCCAACTCACAGCGACCCTATGGGACAGAGTAGATCTGCCCCATAGGGTTTCCAAGGCTGTAATCTTTACAGAAGCAGACTGCCACATCTTTTTCCCTCAGAGTGTCTGGTGTGTGTGGGAGGGGGACAACTAGTCAACCCGTAATAGCACCTGGAGAATCAATGTATAAACTATTACTCTCTTTTATTCAGATGTACATGATACCATGAGCCAGAGCAATCCCTCAGTGTGAGCGACCCTTACTGCCGACAATGCACATAATTAAGTAAAAGAGTTAACCGTCCTGTGAGTAAATGTTTTCAGAGTATGTTTTTATTACTGCCACACTTTAACTAGACCCTCGTTTATTTCCACCAGGATTTCAAAATCATTGGATGTTAAAACAATTTAAGAATGTTAAAGTAGAGACTATGAAAATATTATTCTTTGAAAATCTTCACTGTATCATCCCATGAAAATTGAAGCCAGAAGGCTAGGGCCAAGATTGCCTCATAGAAAGAAAACACCTTCAAGCTGTATGTGACAAAGGCCATTTTTAGGTATTACATCTATTGGGTGGATGGTCTTTCAACTCACCCCGGGCTACCTGATCAGAAGCCTTGGATCTAAAAAATTCCCTCATCACAGAGGCTGGGAACTGGGTCTCCTGGCCTGGTTTCTTCTTCTCCCTTATCCTTCTTTGTTATGGGCCCAGTGAGTGCCTCTTCACTTGGCTTATATCTGCGGTGTTATACAACATCTGGCCAACTGTTACTGTATTTGTTTCTGGTGGGAAGGGAATGGGGTTCTTCATCTACAATGTGAGGGAGGTGTGCACAGACCACCAACCCTGTGTCGGCTGCAGGAAGAGACCTGCTGGCTGGTGGGGGGCGGGGGGGACTGGCGGCACCCCCTAGTGAAGCCGACCTTGCTCTGTCTCTTCTCTATGTAATGCGTTGTTCCACCCAGTGCCTGTGTGTAAGTCGTGTCTCTGTTTGCAACTTTGGACCTTGGCTCAACAACATCCTCTCATCTCTATTTGCTTTTTTTTTTTTTTTAATATTTCACCTGGAATTTGTTTCCATGGGCACTTTACATCCTAATTTTCTTCCCCATTTCAAAAATTCTATACAGCATCATTACTAAATTTTCCTGGGAAGTTTACACCAAATAGTTTTACCTACAAGGAGCCCTGGTGGCACAATAGTTAAGTGCTCAGCTGCTAACCAAAGGTCAGCAGTTCAAACCCACCAGTTGCTCCATGGGAGAAAAGACCTGATGATCTGCTCCTGCAAAGATTACAGCCTAGAAAACCCTGTGGGGCAGTTCTACTCTGTCAAATTGGGTCACTATGAGTCAGATTCAACTTTATAGCACACAACACCAACAGCAGTTTTACTTGAAGGAGGGTTGAAAATGCATAGCCTTCAGGGTAAACGAAATCACTCTGCTTTCCTTTAACTACCAGTGTGGAGTGTGGTCATTTTCACTCTGTTCTGTCTGAGAAGCTTAGCAAAAATCATTCAGAGACGGCTTTCCTATGATGCGGCCATGTATTCGATGTTACATTTCTTAACCTCACTAAGTTATTTCCTATTTTTTTGCTTATAATGAACTCCTTTATGTCATTGGAAAACAGCTTGCACGTTTCTCAGAGGGTGTACTAATGCTAAACTAGTAAATACCTTATGCTATCCTGCATATTGGTACCCATCTGGATTTCCAGGGCTAGAGGACACTCAAATGTTTTATTAATCTCAGATGGCACCCAGATGGCCTGAAAGAGATGCTGGTCTTGAGAAATGTCCTGGGATTTCAAGCTCAGTATTGAGCAGTGTAGATGAATGAAACCTTTCTTCAATTAAGCAAGCAAACATGATCACCAAACTCTCATTGCAATCCATACAACACCAGAGAGAACTGAAGCACAGTTTGTCTGCCTCCTGAGCCCACCACTCCTCCCAGCGCCTCCCTTGGTCACTGGGTTGTCTCACTACACCTGGCTCGATAACAGGCCGAATTTCACTATAACCCAAGCTGTGTCAGTCCTGCCATTACTGAGTTGCCCAGACCCTTATAACCTGCCACTCCAGGTAAAGAATAGCCGCAAACTACCAGTACCAGAACTAGTTATCATGGAGTCAATTCCAACTCATGGTGACTCCATGTGTGTCAGAGTAGAAACGTGCTCCATGGGATTTTCAAGGCTGTGACTTTCGGAAGCATATCACCAGGTCTTTATTGTGAGGTGTCTCTGGTTGGACTCAAACCTTCAACCTTTCAGTTAGTTACCTGTAGGTTAGTCAGACTTAATTTGCCCTAAACAAATGGGACCCAACCATTCTTAAAGCAAATGTAAGATGACAGAGTCTACATTGTTATCAGTGTTTAGAAAGGCTGCTAAGTGCTTGCATAAATCACCTTTTCTTCCTAGAAAAACTCAAATGTCTCCTGGATTTCTTATTAATAACCAGAAATGCAGAAGGGGGAGTGATTCAAACCCTGCACAGATGCTGTATTACTGATACAAAGAGCTAATAGCATTTTATTTGCAGCTCTTGACTCATCTAATTAACTAAATGGATGGGAAAGGTAAAAGGCATGGTGCCTGAATTAGAGCTACAAGGTACCGTGCAAGTCTAATGAGGGTTAGCTCCCTTATAACGAGAGCAGAAACAAATGGACAGGCACCTTAGTCAAGGAAGCGCTGGAAGAGAGAACATAACTCGGAGAAGAAGCGTATGTTTTACAAAATGAAAATAAAATGTGTACATTCCCATTTATAAGGAGCTGTGATGGCACAGTGGTTAAGAGCTATAGTAAGCTACGGCTGCAAACCAAAAAAAAAAAAAAAAAAAAGGTTGGCGGTTCGAATCTACCAGCTGCTCCTTGGAAACCCGCTGTGCAAATTCTGCTCTGTCCTCTACGGTTGCTACGAGTTGGGATCGACTCGATGGCAAAGGGCTTGGGTTCTTTTGGTTTATCAGCATTTACGTTTTGCTTGACTACATTCTCAAATGCTCACTACCGTAGATTTTAACCGCTTTGCAAAAATCCTAAATAATCCTTAGTAGGTCACACAGACATCTTTCCAGCCACTAGCTATAATGCTGACCTGAACCCCACGGAGGCAAAATGTTTCTCTTTATTGAAACTAGGGAAGACTAAGGGGATCGAAGTGCAGGCTTTGTTTTTATCTGAGTTGAGGTGTTCCTCAACAATATTTGTTAAGGTTTCAAAAATACTTGCCAATAGTTCAGGGTAAAAGATTCTCAGTACGCTCTAGGTTAGCACATATTTACCTCAGAACCATTGACAGGAAAAAGGGCTATAATGACTTGCAGAGCATAATTTTCCTCTTCTGCAAGTTAGTCTTCTGTGAATAATAATACAGAATTGCAGCAATGCCTTATATCTAGTGTCAAATATGAAACAAGCACACTGACTGGTTATTTTTAGAATGAGACGGCATGGGCTCGGGAATGGGAGTCCCTGGGTGGTGCAAACAATTAAACACTTGGCTGCTAACCACGGCGTCGGTAGTTCAGACCCCAAGGTCACCCAGAGATGCCTTGGAAGAAAGCCCTGGCAATCTGCTTCCGAAAGGTCCCAGCTATTGAAAGCCTTATGGGGCACTATTCTACCCGGAGACACATGGGGTCACCATGAGTCAGAGCTGACTCGGTGGCAACTGGTTTTATTTTTTTGTTCTCGCTAACCAAAAGATCGGTGGTTTGAGTTCACGCAGAGGCACCTCAGAAGAAAGGCCTGGCAATCTACTTCTGCAAAGCTAGCCATTGAAAACCTTACGGAGCACAGCTCTGCTCTGACACGCATGGGGTTGCCGTGAGTCAGGGTCGACTCGATGGCAACTTCTTTTCCTGTTGCAGACACCAGAGTGGTCAGGGAGGAGGTGGGGGCTGCAGAGAGGTATGATAGTCAGACGGCAGCATGAGAGCTGCCTTCTGTGGCTGGAAGGCCGTAGGCAGGTTCCTTAGCCTCTCAGCCTTTCTTCCTCTGCAAGGTGAGGGCATCTGGGTGATCTCAAAGATGATTTCCAATGCATTATGATCAAGGAATTTAGTTTTCTGAAGTAAGAGAAAATTACCCCAAATGTGTGAAGAGGGGCCTGTAATGGGCTAAATCGTGTCCCCCCAAAATATACGTTGTAAATCCTAACCCCTATACCTGTGGTTATGATCCCGCTTGGGAATGGGTTTTCTTAGTCAGTGAGGCAGTATTAGTGTGGGGTGTGTCTCAAGTCAACTTCTTCTGAGATATAAAAGAGCAGACAAAGCAAGCAAGCAGGAAGCACAAACCCAGGGGAAGATACATGCCACCTGGTCGCCAAGGAACCAGGGAAGAAAAGCTGAAAGAGACAAGGATCTTTCCCCACAGTGGACAGAGAGCCTTCCTCTAGAGCCAGTGCCCTGAATTCGGACTTCTAGCCTCCTAGACTATGAGAGAATAGATACCTGTATGTTAAAGCCACCCACTCATGGCATTTCTGTTATAGCAGCACCACGAAGACACCAAGACAAGCCCCATCAGAAAGTTCTCCTGGACCGGGCTCTTCCTCCCACATACCTGTCATGTGGGTCGGCCACATTGAAGCGGCAGTGCGGAGGTCAGAGCCTGGACCCTGAGGAGCGGTCAGCTCAGGCTGCTGAGGCTCTCAGTCCACCAGGGCTGAAGGGGGCCGTGGACGGTCCAGTCGTCTCCTCTGTTCTGCATCTTGTCACTGCAGGACTTTGACACGCTGTCAGATGTCACCAGACCTAGGAACCTGAGGACATGGTCACTCCATTGCATCCATGGGGCCAGTGAGCTCGAGATGGGGATCAGAGATGCCCAGAGTCTGTGAAATCGTTGGGGCTCACTTATTCCCGTGCCCCCGTCATCATGAATTTTATCAGATCTCATTCAAATGCTTCTTCATCCTTCGGCAGTCTCAGTCTGCTATGGCATTTTTTTTTCTTTCTTCTCCAACTTTTTATTTTTAATACTTAAAATCTTCAGAATAGTGGAAAAACAGTCCTGTACACCATTCATCTATAAGCACCATGTGTTGCCATTTTGCCACACTTGCTCTGTTTCTCTCCCTCATTCATATGCATTTATTTATATACACTGTTGTTAGCTGTGGTTGTGTTGGCCCTGACTCACGGCGACCCATGCACAATGGAACGGAAAGCTACGAGTCCTGTGACACCTCTATGACTGGCTGCAGATGAGACCTTTGTTATCCATACGGTTTTTATTGACTTGTTTTTGTAAGTAGATTGCTAGGCATTTCTTCCTAGTCTGTCTTAGCCTGGAAGCTCCACCAAAACCTATTTGGCATCGTAACACACAAGCCTCCACCGACTGATGGGGGGTGACTGTGCGTGAGGTACACTGGCCAGGAGTCAAGTCTGGTCTCCCACGTAGAAGGGGAGAATTCTAGCACGGAACCACCACTGCCCCACAGATCGGCTGCCGTAGAGCTGACTCAGACTCATGGTGGCCCTGTGCGTGTCAGAGCTGATCTGGGGTCCACTGACTCTGACTCATGGTGGCCCCGTGCGTGTCAGAGCTGATCTGGGGTCCCTGATTCTGACTCTCGGTGGCCCCGAGCTGATCTGGGGTCCACTGACTCTGACTCACGGTGGCCCCGCGCGTGTCAGAGCTGATCTGGGGTCCACTGTCTCTGACTCATGGTGGCCCCGTGCGTGTCAGAGCTGATCTGGGGTCCACTGACTGTGACTCACGGTGGCCCCGTGCGTGTCAGAGCTGATCTGGGGTCCACTGACTCTGACTCACGGTGGCCCCGTGCGTGTCAGAGCTGATCTGGGGTCCACTGACTCTGAATCTCGGTGGCCCCGTGCGTGTCAGAGCTGATCTGGGGTCCACTGACTCTGACTCTCGGTGGCCCCGTGCGTGTCAGAGCTGATCTGGGGTCCATTGACTCTGACTCACGGTGGCCCCGAGCTGATCTGGGGTCCACTGACTCTGACTCTCCGTGGCCCCGTGCGTTTCAGAGCTGATCTGGGGTCCACTGACTCTGACTCTCGGTGGCCCCGTGCGTGTCAGAGCTGATCTGGGGTCCACAGGGTTTTCAACGGCTGCGTTTTCGGAAGTGGATCTCCCGGACTTTCTTCCAAGGCACTTCTGTGTGGACTGGAACCTCCAACCTTCTGGTTAGCAGTTGAGCATGTTAACCATTTGCACCACCCAGGACTCTAGATGAATAATGATTGTTGTATTTACTGAGTATGTGCTATGTGTCAGTAGCCACCCCAAACGCTTCATGTAGATTCTCACTTAATTCTAACACAGCCTTGTGAATGCCATTAGCCCGCGTACACATGGAGTGTCTGAGGCCTCAGGAGTTAAACTGCAGTAGGTCCACCCGGGAACTGATGCCAGAGGCTGTCTGGTAAGCATCACGGTATATTTTTTCTCCCTGGGTTAAGCAAACACTTCGCTATATGCGCACTGCATGGCTGACAAATAGCAAAGGCGAGTTACCACAAGTGGGTTACGGGCTGAGGATTATCCATGTAAGTAGGCCACAATGCTTATTAAAAGTGACCTTCAATCTTGGGGTGTACCAAGAAACCCTGACAGAATCAACCAAGGGCCCAAGGAGCGGAAGGCTGATAATAACAAAGAAAACCTGCAAAATTGACAACAGTTGCCACCAAGTCGACTCTGAGTCATAATGACACCACGTCGACCCTGACTCATAGGACACCATGTGTGTCCGAGCAGAACTCTGCTCCGTGGGGTTTTCAATGGCTGAGTTTTGGGGAGTAGGCCACCAGGTCTTTCTTTCTGGGTGGACTCAAACCTCCAATCTCTCGGTTAGACGTGAGTGTAGTAACTGTTTGCACCACCAGGGACTCTGCAAAACGGATGGCTCCCACCTCTCCCTTTGCAGTTCAGGGGCAGCTTGTGATGCTGAAGTTGAGCCCGTGACACCTCCATTCCTCAGACGGGGACTTGCTGAGCTATTTAAATGTTGGACACTTGAAGCCCCTAAACCTTCTCCATCACTCAGCCCATCCCTAGAGAAAACGCTAGAAGATAAAGTTGTTGCTGGAACCTATCTTGGAGAAGTATGGAGTGGACAAACCCTGACCTCTTAGGTCCTTGTAGGTGGGCTAAAGGTATGGATTCTTAGCGCAGATGGCAGCTGCAAGTAGAGATGAAGAATGAGTGCAAACATTTATCAGGTGAGCAACTCAGTCATGCAAAACCTTGTGTGACTCCCAGCCAGCGCCATCCTGATGTGAAAAGAGTGTGTATCAGTGTGTGACTTGTGGGAGTGCTGGGCAAAGCACAGAACATTCCAGAAACACAGTCTTCTAGACCCAACATGGCAGTTCTGAGTTTTGACTGAATAATTCAATACTATCAAAACAAATGCATCACAGGTCTTCCCACTGACAAGAACATGACTATTAGAAGTATACACTTTGCTCAGGATTATCCAGGCTTCTCCACATTGAAGCATGTAGGTATATAAAACAAAAAGCCAAACTGTTGTCCCTGAGCCGATTCCAACTCAAAGCAACCATATAGGACAGAGTAGAAATGCCCATATGGTTTCCAAGGCTGTAATCTTTACAGAAGCTGACTCCCACATCTTTCTCCTGTGGAGGGGCTAGTGGGCTTGAACTGCTGACATTTTGGTTAGCAGCCAAGCGCTTAACCATTATGCCACCAAGGTTTCCTAACCATATATAAGCTATATATATGTATGTGTATATATATATATATATATATTTACATCCCTGGTCACCCCGGCTTACATTCAAACTATGGTGTTGGCAAAGACTATTGAATATACGAGTACATCATGGACTGCCAGAAGAACAAACAATTCAGTCTTAGAAGAAATACAGCCAGGTAACTCCTTATAAGTGAAAATGGCAAGACTTCAACTTACTTTGGAAACACCCTCAGGAAAGACCAATCCCTAAAAAATGACATCATGGTTGGTAAAGCAGAGGGTCAGTAAACATGAAGGAAACCCTCCAGGAGATGGATTGATACAATAACCATAACAATGGACTCAAACCAACAATCATGAAGATGGCACAGGATGGGGCAATGTTTCATTCTGTGATACATAAGGTCGTCAGGGGTCAGAGTCAACTCCTTGGCAATGAACAGCCACCACCTCCCCTCCCATGAGACTCATCTGCCTTTTCTTACTCCCACTGCATGTGGAGATAAAGCGATTTCACTCATCAAAGGCCTTTGGTGGCAGTTCTGTGAGGACTACAGTGTCATCAGCTGAATAGACAGACTGAAGAATGTCCAAAATAAAGCACTAATAAAGCTGGAAGAAAACAGGTCAAATATGCCAAATACACTAAGACGAAAAGTACCACTTCCCAATTTCATCCCTATTAATTAAAAACCAAAATTAAAAGTAGATAGGAGGCGGAGTCAAGATGGCAGAATAGACAGACACTTCCAGTGAGCCCTCTTTACAACAAAGACCTGAAAAAACAAGTGAAACGAGTAAATTTTTGACAAGCTAGGAGCCCTGAGCATCAAAGGCAAGCTTAGAAAATGAACTGAGGGGCAGCGAGAGGAAGAGACTATTCAGAAGCAGAGAGGAGTTACCAGGCCTGAATTGTAGGGAGCCCTCAGGCATTATTCTTGGAGCAGCGTTGGTGGGCTGGTACTAGCGTTCGGCCGCAGTTGCCTCATGGAGAAGCAGGCAGCCTCACAGGCTACTCACACCTCTGGAACCAGAGAAGAACGGCGCTCTTGGCAAAAGCTAAGTACTTGCGTATATTTTACTGCATCCCCCCACTCCCAAGCCGGCTTCAGTGGCTGAACTCCCTGGGCCTGAGATAGGCACTGTTGAGCACCTAGAGCCATCCTCCCGGCCTTGGAGAAGGAAAAAATTTGCTATTATTTGCCAGCTCCACTAACCGGGGGAGCTCAGGACAGAAGTGGCTCCTGTCCATGCATAAATGGTCCATGGGCTTTGAGCACCTTTCCCTTCTGCATACAGCTGTGTGGGCCTATTTCAGGAGAATAGGCCCTTGTTGGCAGACTCCAACCATTACAGCTGGGCGGTGGAGAGGTGGGGGTTTGATGTTTGACATTGCTTTGCCTATTAAACAGGGTCTTCATCTACCCACATCAGGGGCCTAAGGACTGGTAGCTCCACTCAGGTCACCCAGCCACCCAAGGCAGGGGTCCAGGGATAACTGGTACCTCCCAGTGCTTACAACCAAAAACACTGGGTGCCCACGGTCTGTCTGCAGAACCCACCCACCTGCATGCTCTAGGGAACAGTGATGTGCTTTCCTTAGAGATACTTGGGAGTTGGTTCTCAGCCCCCTGCCTTGTTCAGAGTGTGACCCCCTGCTGCAATCAGATACCGGTACATACATCAATCACCCCTGCCCCTCTAAGACTGTAGGACAGAGCCTGTACCACACACTTGATGATCAGCTACCTGGAAACCTGAGCTGAATTCATACAAGAAAACTGAATGGCCTCCTAGACTGATATACCTGATAGCAGCTCTAGCCAGCTGGGGACAGGACATCAGAGCTCCAAAGGTGAAAATAATCAAGCTAGCTCACTCAAGCAACCCATAGGGGTATACCAAAACAAAACAAAGCAAGCAGCTACGACACAGTAAGCAAACATAAACTAATACAATAACTTATAGATGGCTCGGAGACAACAGTCAATATCAAGTCACACAAAGAAACAGATCATGATCACCTCAACAAGCTCTCAAAACAAAGAATCCAGGGATCTTCTAGATGAAAATGCATTCCTGGAATTACCAGATGCAGAATACAAAAGATTAACATACAGAAGCCTTCAAGACATCAGGAAGGAAATGAGAAAATACACAGAACAAGTCAAGGAACACACAGATAAAGCAATTGAAGAAATTAGAAAGATTATTCAGGAACATAATGAAAAATTTAATAAGCTGGAAAAATCCATAGACAGCAATCAGAAGTTCAGAAGATTAACAATAAAATTATAGAATTAGATAACTCAATAGAAAGTCAGAGGAGCAGAATTGAGCAAGTAGAAGCCAGAATTTCTGAAAGTGAAGATAAATCACGTAGCACAAATATATTTGAAGAAAAATCAGATAAAAGAATTAAAAAAAAAAGGAGAAACCTTAAGAATCATGTGGAAATCTATCAAGAGAAATAACCTACGAGTAATTGGAGTAGCAGAACAAGGAGGGATAACAGAAAATACAGACAGAATTGCTGAAGATTTGTTGCCAGAAAACTTCTCTGACATCGTGAAAGATGAGAAGATATCTATCCAAGATGCTCATCGAACTCCACATAAGGTAGATTTTAAAAGAAAGTCACCAAGACATATTATAATCAAACGTGTCAAAACCAAAGATAAAGAGAGAATATTAAGAGCAGCTAGGGATAAACGAAAAGTCACATACAAAGGAGAGCGAATACGAATAAGCTTGGACTACTCTGCAGAAACCATGAAGACAAGATGGCAATGGGATGAATTATATAAAGCAATGAAGGAAAAAAAATTGCCAGCCAAGAATCATACATCCAGCAAAACTGTCTCTTAAATATGAAGGTGAAATTAGGACATTTCCAGATAAACAGAAGTTTAGGGAATTCATAAAACCCAAACCAAAACTACAAGAAATACTAAAAGGGAATTCTTTGGTTAGAAAATCAATAATATCAGGTATCAACCCAAGACTAGAACACTGGACAGAGCAACCAGAAGTCAACCCAGGCAGGGAAATAAAAAAAAAAAAAGCTCAAAACAGGGTAACAGCAATGCTATTATATAGAAGACAACATTAAAACAACAAAAAGGGACTAAGAAATGTAATCATAGATCTTCCACATGGAGAGGAAGATACGGTGATACAAAGTAATAAAAGTTAGGTTTAAATTTAGAAAAATAGGGGCAAATAATAAGGTAACCACAAAGGAGATGAACTGTCCTACTCATGAAAATAAAATACAAGACAAAAATAGGGATTCAGCAGAAACAAAATCAACAACAATGAATATGACAAAAGGACAGTATATAATCTACTCAGCCCATAAAATCAAGTGGGAAAAAGAAACTGTCAACAACACACAAAAAAGGACATCCAAATGATAGCACTAAATTCATACCTATCCATAATTACACTGAATGTAACTGGACTAAATGCGCCAAAAAAGAGACAGAGAGGGGCAGAATGGATTAAAAAGCATGATCTGTCTATATGCTGCCTACAAGAGACACACCTTAGACTTAGAGACACAAACTAAAATTCAAAGGATGGAAAAAAATATATCAAGCAAACAACAATCAAAAAAGAGCAGGAGTGGCAATATTAATTCCTGACAAAATAGACTTTAAAGTTCAATCCATCTTAAAGGATAAGGAAGGACACTACATAATGATTAAAGGGACAATATACCAAGAAGATATAACCATAGTAAATATTTATGGGCCCAATGACAGGGCTGCAAGATACATAAAACAATCTCTAACAGCACTGAAAAGTGAGATAGACAGCTCCACAATAATAGAAAGAGACTTCAGCACACCACTTTCGGTGAAGGACAGGACATCCAGAAAGAAGCTCAATAAAGACATGGAAGATCTAAATGCCACAGTCAACCAACTTGACCTCATAGACATATACACAACACTCCACCAAACAGCAACCAAGGATACTTTCTTTTCTAGTGCACATGGAACATTCTCTAGAATAGACCATATATTAGGTCATAAAGCAAGCCTTAGCAGAATCCAAAACATTGAAATATTACAAAGCATCTTCTCTGACCATAAGGCCATAAAAGTGGAAATCAATAACAGGAAAAGCAGGGAAAAGAAATCAAACACTTAGAAACTGAACAATACCCTGCTCAAAAAAGACTGGATTACAGAAGACATTAAGGATGGAATAAAGAAATTCATAGAATCCAATGAGAATGAAAACACTTCCTATCAGAACACAGTGAAAGCAGTGCTCAGAGGTCAATTTATATCAATCAATGCACACATACAAAAAGAAGGGCCAAAATCAAAGAATTATCCCTACAAGTTGAACAAACAGAAAGAGAGCAACAAAAGAAACCCACAGGCAGCAGAAGAAAACAAATAATAAAAATTAAAGCTGAACTAAAAGAAATAGAAAACAGAAAAAGAATTGAAAGAATTAACAAAACCAAAAGCTGGTTCTTTGAAAAAAATCAACAAAATTCATAAACCATTGGCCAAACTGACAAAAGAAAAACAGGAGAGGAAGCAAATAACCCAAATAAGAAATGAGATGGGTGATATTACAACAGACCCAACTGAAATTAAAAGAATCATATCAGATTACCAGGAAAAATTATACTCTAACAAATTTGAAAACCCAGGTGAAATCCTAGAATCACACTACCTACCTAAACTAACACAAACAGAGGTAGCACAACTAAGTAGACCCATAACAAAAGAAGAGATTGAAAAAGGTAATTAAAAAACTCCCAGCAAAAAAAAAAAGAGCCCTGGCCTGGATAGCTTCACTGCAATGTTCTACCAAACTTTCAGAGAAGAGTTAACACCACTACTACTAAAGGTATTTCAGAACATAGAAAAGGACGGACTACTATCAAACTCATTTTATGAAGCCACTATATCCCTGATACCAAAACCAGGTAAAGACACCACAAAAAAGTAAAATTATAGACCTATATTCCTCATGAACTTAGATGCAAAAATTCTCAACAAAATTCTAGCCAATAGAATTCAACAATATATCAAAAAAGTAATTCATCATGACCAGGTGAGATTCATACCAGGTATGCAGGGATGGTTCAACATCAGAAAAACAATTAATGTAATCCATCACATAAATAAAACAAAAGACAAGAATCACATGATTTTATCAATTGACGCAGAAAAGGCATTTGACAAAGTTCAACATTAATTCATGATAAAAACTCGCAGCAAAATAGGAATAGAAGGAAAATTCCTCAACATAGTAAAGAGCATTTATACAAAACCAGGAAACCCTGGTGGTGTAGCGGTTAAGTACTAGGGCTGCTAAGCAAAGGGTCAGCAGTTCGGATCTGCCAGGCACTCCTTGGAAACTCTATGGGGCAGTTCTACTCTGTCCTATAGGGTTGCTATGAGTCAGAATTGACTCGATGGCACTGGGTTTATACAAAGCCAACAGCCAACATTACCCTAAATGGAGAGAGTCTGAAAGCATTCCCACTGAGATCGGGAACCAGACAAGGATGCCCTCTATCATCACTCTTATTCAACATTGTGCTGGAAGTCCTAGCCAGAGCAATTAGGCTAGATAAAGAAATAAAGGGCAACCAAATTGGCAACGAAGAAGTAAAATTATCTCTGTTTGCAGATGACATGATCTTATACACAAAAAACCCTAAGGAATCCTCCAGAAAACTACTGAAACTAATAGAAGAGTTCAGCAGAGTATCAGGATACAAGATAAGCATACAGAAATCAGTTGGATTTCTCTACACCAACAAAAAGAACATCGAAGAGGAAATCACCAAATCAATGCTATCTACAGTAGCCCCCAAGAAGACAAAATACTTAGAAATAAATCTTACCAGAGATGTAAAAGACTTATACGAAGAAAACTACAATACACTTTTGCAAGAGACCAAAAGAGACCTACATAAGTGGAAAAGCATGCCTTGCTCATGGATAGGAAGACTTAATATTATAAAAATGTCTAGTCTACCAAAAGCCATCTATACATTTAATGCAATTCCAATCCAAATTCCAACGACATTCTTTAATGAGATGGAGAAACAAATCACCAACTTCATATGGAAGGGAAAGAGCTCCCAGATAAGTAAAGCACTACTGAAAAAGAAGAACAAAGTGGGGGGCCTTACTCAACCTGATTTTAGAACCTATTATACCACCACAGTAGACAAAACAGCCTGGTACTGGTACAACAGATACATAGACCAATGGAACAGAATTGAGAATCCAGACATAAATCCATCCACATATGAGCAGTTGATATTTGACAAAGGCCCCAAAACAGTTAAATGGGGGAAAGACAGTCTTTTTAACAAATGGTGCTGGCATAACTGGATATCCATCTGCAAAAAAATGAAACAAGACCCACACCTCACTCCATGCACAAAAACAAGCTCAAAATAGATCAAAGACCTAAATATAAAATCTAAAATGATAAAGATCACGGAAGAAAAAATAGGGTCAATGTTAGGAGCCCTAATACATGGCATAAACAGTATACAAAACATTACTAACATTGCAGAAGAGAAACTACATAACTGGGAGCTCCTAAAAATCAAACAGCTATGCTTATCCAAAGACTTCACCAACAGAGTAAAAAGATTACCTATAGATTGGGAAAAAGCACCTGATCTCTAAAATCTACATGATACTGCAAAAACTCAAATGCAAAAAGACAAATAACCTAATTAAAAAATGGGCAAAAGAAATGAACAGACACTTCGCTAAAGAAGACATTTGGGTAGCTAACAGATACGTGAGGAAATGCTCACTATCATTAGCCATTAACCCTCACCCAGTGCCGTCGAGTCGTTAGGGAAATGCAAATCAAAACTACAATGAGACTTCATCTCACTCCAATAAGGTTGGCATTAATCCAAAAAACACAGAACAACATATGTTGGAGAGGCTGTGGAGAGATTGGAACACTTATACACTGCTGGTGGGAATCTCAAATGGTACAACCACTTTGGAAATCGATTTGGCACTTCCTTAAAAAGCTAGAAATAGAACTACCATATGATCCAGCAGTCCCACTTCTTGGAATACCTCCTAGAGAAATAAGAGCCTTTACACGAACAGATATATGCACACCCGTGTTCATTGCAGCATTGTTTACAATAGCAAAAAGATGGAACCAACCAAGGTGCCCATCAAAGAATGGATAAATAAATTACGGTATATTCACACAATGGAATGCTATGCGTCTATAAAGAACAGTGATGAATCTGTGAAACATTTCATAACATGGTGGAATCTGGAAGACATTATGCTGAGTGAAATTAGTCAGTTGCAAAAGGACAAATATTGTATAAGACCACTATTATAAGAACTCGAGAAATAGTTTAAACAGAGAAGAAAATATTCTTTGATGGTTACGAGAGGGGGGAGGGAGGGAGGGTGGGAGAGGAGTATGCACTGATTAGAGGGTAGATAAGAACTACTTTAGGTGACAGGAAAGATAACACAATACAGGGGAGGTCAGCACAACTGGACTAAACCAAAAGCAAAGAAGTTTCTGGAATAAATGCAATGCTTCAAAGGCCAGTGTAGCAGGGGCTGGGGTTTGGGGACCATGGTTTCAGGGGACATCTAAGTCAATTGGCATAATAAAATCTATTAAGAAAACATTCCGCGTCCCACCTTGGAGAATGGCATCTGGGGTCTTAAACGCTAGCAAGCAGCCATCTAAGATGCATCAATTGGTCTCAACCCACCTGGATTAAAGGAAAATGAAGAACACCAAGGACACAAGGTAATTATGAGCCCAAGAGACAGAAAGGGCCACATAAACCAGAGACTACATCATCCTGAGACCAGAAGAACTAGATGGTGCCTGGCTACAACCAATAACTGCCCTGACAGTGAACACAACAGAGAACCCCTCAGGGAGCAGGAGAGCAGTGGGATGCAGACCCCATATTCTCATAAAAAGACCAGACTTAATGGTCTGATTGAGACTAGAAGGACCCCGGTGGTCATGGCCCCCAGACCTTCTGTTGGCCCAAGACAAGAACCATTCCCAAACCCAACTCTTCAGACAGGGATTGGACTGGACAATGGGTTGGAGAGGGATGCTGGTTGGGAACGAGCTTCTTGGATCAGGAGGACACTTGAGACTATGTTAGCATCTCCTGCCTGGAGGGGAGATGAGCAGGTAGAGGGGGTTAGAAGCTGGCAAAATGGACATGAACAAAGAGAGAGTGGAGGGAGGGAGTGGGTTGTCTCATTAGGGGGAGAGCAATTGGAAGTATATAGCAAGGTGTATATAGGTCTTTGTGTGAGAGACTAGCTTGATTTGTAAACTTTCACTTAAAGCACAATACAAATAAAAATTTTAAAAAAGTAGGTAGGACCCCTCAGTAAGTCTGTAATTTAAACACAGGCTGACAGAACTAACCGCACTAACCATCTCCCCCAGCTGTCCCTGCTGGACCTGTCCGGCGTTACAGGCGCCACATGCCGTCCACAGTCCACAGAAATAGCACAGCCCCCAGCCACCAGGGTCATCAGCAACCAGGGCCGTTCTGCAGAAAGGCAGAACCCAAGTCACTCAGAGGTGGTGGTTCTGATTCTTCTTCACTTCCCTGGAGAGAAAAGTATTTGCTTCCAATTTCTGTTGTCTTCTTTTCTCTACAATTGCTGGAGCCATGAAGAGACACTCTGTGGAGCATTTGCTGCTATTGATAGCTGCTGTCAGGTTGGCTCAGCTTCATGGAGACTTTATGCACAAAAGAACGAAATGCTGCCCAGTCCTGTGCCATCCCCACGATCTGTTGTGGATTGGACCGTTGTGATCAACAGGGTTTTCACCGGCTGGCTTTCAGAAGTAGGTCGCCAGGCCTTTCTTCCTAGTTAGTCTTAGTCTGGAAGGTCCCCTGACACCTGTTCAGCATCATAACAACACACAGGCCTCCGCTGGCTGACAGGTGGTGGCTGTGCGTGAGGTGCACTGGCCAGGAATTGAACCCAGGTCTCCTGCACAGAGGTGAGACTTCTACCACTGACCACCAGTGCCCCCCATGCAAGGTGCCGCAGGTGATTAATTCCAGGGATTCAGGCATAAGAAGGACAAGGAGGGGGTGTAGGTGAGGGCGCTGTGTGATTTTAGCACTGTGGCTGGTCTACGATGGAGAGAGCTCTGGATCGAGATCAGAATGCTGGGTTCCAGCGCCCGCCCTCAGGCTCCAGCCCGACCATTTCAGCACTGACTTTGTGGCTGCAACAGCTTAGCCCTGGACCCATATCCTCAGTGGGGGAACGTGGTGACATTTGCCTCTACCTTCCAGGTAGTTGTGAGAATCCCAGGGCAGGAAGGATAGTCAAGAACTAATTTTGAAAACTGGAATGTGCTAGGTAAGTGTAAGGTATCGACACCTCCCACGAGAGGAACTGCAGAATTTTAAACTCTGTCGTCATTTCTTGACAGTACTTTTGATAGCTAATTCTCTGCTAATCAGACGGGACACATAGTGCTATTTTCTAAAAGTAAAGAATCCATAACCTTATTGCCCATATATCCCACCCCTCTGCTGTCCAGTTGATTCCCACTCATAGTGACCCTATAGGACAGAGTAGAACTACCCCATAGGGTTTCTAAGGCCGAAATCTTTACAGAAGCTGACTGTGACATCTTTTTACTGCAGAACAGCTGGTGGTTGGAACCGCGGACCTTTTGGTTTACAGCCAAACACTTTATCACTCACCACCAGGGCTCCTTCTGCCCACAGATAATCAGTGTTAACATTTTGGTGAAAGCTGAACAATGGATAAGGAAGACTGAAGAAAAATTACCACCTTTGAATTATGGTGTTGGCAAAGAATATTGATTACACTATGGACTGCCAGAACAATGAACAAATCAGTCTTGGAAGAAGTAAAACCAGAATGCTCCTTAGAAGTACGTCTCACGTACTTCGAACGTGTTATCAGGAGGGACCAGTCTCTGGAGAAGGACATCATGCTTAGTAAAATAGAGGGTCAGCGAAAAAGAGGAAGACCTTCAACGAGATGGATTTACACAGTGGCTGTAACAATAGAATCAAGCATAAGGATTGTGAGGATGGTACAGGACCAGGCAGTGTTTCATGCTGTGGTACATAGGATTGCTGAGTCAGAACTAACTTGACAGCACCTAACAACAACAACAACTCAAAGAATGCCTACTAATATTCAGTACTGCCCTTAAAAAATGTCAATTTGTACTGGCAATTTTTTTTTTTTACTATTTTAATTTGCATTTATTTGGTTATTAATTGTTTGCTGTTGGTTAGGTGCCATGGAGTCGGTTCTGACCCATAGCAACCCCATGTACCACAGAACCAAACACTGCCTGGTCCTGTGCCATCCTCATAATCCTGGGTTATTAACAGTGTTTATAAATATGTGGTGGTTGTTTATATTACTTCTCTATTTTGTAAATTCTGTCCCTGTCTTTGCTCTTTTTTTTTCCTTTTTCTTTTGGAGAGTTAGTATTTTTCTCACTGTTCTCTAAGAACTCTTATGTGTTAATGAGTTAATTCTTTATTGTACTTCATGTGTTTTTTTCTAATTTATTTTCCTTATATTTCTTACAGTTTTCAGTATTTTAGGAAGTATAATCAAGTTTTTTCTTTTTGTGTAATTTTTTCTCTTTGCTCATATGCTTAGTGAGTCCTTACCCCATTCTTTAACATTCAAATACACTTTCAATTTTTCATGACTTAACTATTTTTCTTTAATTCTTTGATCCATTTGGAGTTTATTTTGGAGTACAATATAAAGTGAAGGTTTTCCTTCCCCATACACAATTTTCCAACCTGACTTATTGCAGAACGTCTCTCTCCTCTATTTGTGGTGCTTCTTTTATAAAGCACGAAATATTAAAGAACTGTCTCAGGACTTTTAACTCCTGGTCAATAACTCATTCACACAAATTCTTGATGGTGCCAGTGGGAATCCTTGTTTCCCTTCTGATTTCAATGAGACGGCATTAAGTGCCCTGTTGGGTGAAGACTGGCATTCTTTATCATATTATGAACAGTTCTTTGTTACTACTTATTTCGTATTTTTAAATCAGAAATGACCTTAGATTTTATCAAATTACTTTATCTTTTAATATTATCATAGGTATAGAATTCACTGCCTCACGTGAATTTAATTCACCGGCACTCTTCTTTCTGGGATATTATCATGTTAAGGTTTGGCTGTAATTGCGGGGTGTCAGCCTTTCCGATGAGGCAGTGAAGGTGGCGTAGCATGACTGGCAGGCAGAGGACAGAGCTGACGCAGGGTGGTAGGAGATGGACTGGCACAGGAGCGGCGGAGACTCAGCAGATGCCACGTTATCCATGCACGAGGCGCCCACGTCCTTTGTTGATAACAGAGCATCACTGCCTGCCAGCTCAATGCCCAGGATGCAGTAATATGTTTTCACGTTTGGGAAGAATCCGTTAGCCTTACGGGAGCGTTTACATATCAGCACCAGTACATCAGCACCAGCTCTAGGGATATAGAAATACTGAATGGGATCCAAAATGAAATTCAGAGGGGAAGACTGATTTCTTAATTTAAACACAGCAGGTGAGCAGACATTCCCTCAGGAACCAGCACATGCTAACGCGGAGCCATCTGTGAACTCCCGGCTCACCGTCCCGAGTGGGAACATGAAAACCATCAGAAAAATAAACTCTGCGCAGACGCAATCTAGCGCACGGGAACATAACCAGGCCCGGTGTTGGCAGCATACGAATTTGACTTGGTAACACACACCTGGACTCTCTGATCTAGCTTCTAAGCCCAGCATTTCATCATAACCCACTAAACGGAATGAGCAGGAAACTGGTCATGTCTCTACTGCTCCCCTCGCCAAGGATCTGACATGAAACGCAGTCAAGGGACACGAACGAATGGATGACCATTTTCACGTAGCTCTCCTGGTGCGACTGACGTGACCCTATGTGTGCAGAGCAGAACTGGGCTCCACAGGATTTCAGTGGCTGTGACCTTGGAGAAGTTGGGAGCCAGGGCTTTGTTCTGAGGAACCTTTGGATGAACTCGAACCTCCAATCTTCTGGTATTAGAGCACGCTTAGCCGTCTGTGCTGCCCAGGGACGTCCATTCAACACTAGGAACCTCAGAAAGAACTTCCCTTCAACACTGGGATATTACATGCAAGTTGAAAATATGTTTCCAGGAAGGGGGGCAGGGGAGTGTCTGGGCTCACAGCTAGCATGATTGCTATAGCACCCCGTGTCGTTGTTGTTAGGTGCCACCGAATTGGTTCCGACTTATACTGACGATATGTACAACAGAATGAAACACTTCCAGGTCCTGTGCCATCCTCAGAATCGTGTCAGTCCATCTTGTCGAGAGTCTTCCTCTTTTTGCTGACCCTCTACTTTACCAAGCATGATGTTCTTCTCCAGGGACTGGTTCCTCCTGACAACATGTCCAAAGTACATGAGATGATGTCTTGCCATCCTTGCTTCTAAGGAGCATTCTGGCTGTACCTCTTCCAAGACAGGTTTCTTCGTTCTTCTGGCAGTCCATGGTGTATTCGATATTCTTTGCCAACACCATAATTCAAAGGCATCAATTCTTCTTCAGTCTCCCTCATTCGTTGTCCAGCTTTCACATGCATATGAGCTGACTGAAAACACCATGGCTTGGGTCAGCAGGCATACCTTAGTATTTAAAGTGCTTTTCAACACTCCGAAGAGATCTTTTGCAGCAGATTTGCCCAAAGCAATGTGTCGTTTGATTTCTTTCTTTGTTTTTTAGTGCATTTTTTTCGTACTTTAGATGTAGGTTTACATAGCAAATTAGCTTCTCATTAAACAATTTATACACATATTGTTTTGTGGGCAACCCCACAACATGTCAACACTCTCCCCTTCTCGACCTTGGGTTCTCCGTAACCAGCTTTCCTGTCCCCTCCTGCCTTCTTGTCCTTGCCCCTGGGCTGGTGTGCCCATTTAGTCTTGTTTTGTTTCATGGGCCTATCTAATCTTTGGCTGGAGGGTGACCCTCAAGAGGGACTTCAGTACTGAGTTAAAGGGTGTCCAGGGGCCATATTCTCAGGGTTTCTCCTGTCTCTGTCAGACCAGTAAGTCTGATCTTTTTTTGTGAGTTAGAATTTTGTCACACATTTGTCTCCAGCTCTGTCTGGGACCCTCTACTGTGATCCCTGTTAGAACAGTCAGTGGTGGTAGCCGGGCACTAACTAGTTGTGCTGGACTCAGTCTGGTGGAGGCCGTGATAGCTGTGGTCCATTAGGCCTTTGGACTAATCTTTCCCTTGTGTCTTTGGTTTTCTTCATTCTCCCTCGCTCCAGACATGGTGGAACTAGTGGAGTACCTTAGATGGCTGTGCACAAGCTTTTAAGATCCCAGATGCTACTTATCAAAGTAGGATGTAGAACATTTTCTTTATAAACTATGTTATGCCAATTGAGCTAGATATTCCCCAAGACCACTGTCCCCACAGCCTTCAGCCCAGTAATTCAGTCCCTCAGGGAGTTCGGAGGCGTCTATGAAGCATCATTTGATTTCTTGACTGCTGCTTCCATGGCTGTTGATTGTGGATCCAAGTAAAATGAAATCCTTGACAATTTCAGTCTTTTCTCCATTTATCGTGATGTTGCTCATTAGTCCAGTTGTGAGGATTTTCGTTCTCTTTTTTTATGTTGAGGGGCAATCCATACTGAAGGCTGTGATCTTTGATCTTCATCAGCAAGTGCTTCAAGTCTTCTTCACTCTCAGCAAGCAAGGTTGTGTCATCTGCATAACGCAGGTTGTTAATGAGTCTTCCTCCAAACCTGATGCCCTGTTCTTGTTCATATAGTACAGCTTCTCGTATTATTTGCTCAGCATACAGATTGAGTAGGTATAGTGAAAGGATATGACACTGACGAACACCTTTCCTGACTTTAAACCAGGGAGTATCCCCTTGTTCTGTTCAAACGGCTGCCTCTTGATCTATGTACAGGTTCCTCATGAGCACAATTAAGTGTTCTAGAATTCCCATTCTTCACAATGTTATTCATAATTTGTTATGATCTGCACAGGCAAATGCCTTTGCATAATCAATAAAACACAGATCTTGGCTTTGAGCCAAGATCCATCTGACATTAGCTATGATATTCCTGGTTCCATGTCCTCTTCTGAATCCAGCAGTTCCCTTTTGAATGATTTTCAGCAAAATTTTACTTGCATGTGATATTAATGATATTGTTTGTTAATTTCCAAATTCAATTGGATCACCTTTCTTGGGAATAGGTATAAATGTGGATTTTTCCAGTCGGTTGGCCAGGTAGCTAACTTCCAAATTCCTTGGCATAGGTGAGTGAGCACTTCTAGCATTGTATTCATTTGTTGAAATATCTCAATTGATATTTAGTCCCAATTCCTGGAGTCTTGGACCTCTTCCTTCAGTACCATTGGTTCTTGATTATATGCTACCTCCTGAAATGGTTGAACATCGACCAGTTCTTTTTGGTACAGTGAATGTGTATTCCTTCCATCTTCTTTTGAAGCTTCCTGGGTCATTTAATATTTTCCTCATAGAATCCTTCAATACTGCAACTTGAGTCTTGAATTTTTTCTCCAGGTCTTTCAAATTGAGAAATGCTGAGCATGTTTTTCCCTTTTGGTTTTTTAACTCCAGGTCTTTGCCCCTGTCATTATAATGCTTTAAGTCTTCTCAAGCCACCCTTTGAAATCTTCTGTTCAGTTCTTTTACTTCATCATTTCTTCCTTTTACTTTAGCTATTCTACATTCAAGAACAACTTTCAAAGTCTCTTCTGACATCTATTTTGGTCTTTTATTTCTTTCCTATCTTTTTAGTAACCTCTTGCTTTCTTCATGTTTAATCTCCTTGATGTTATCTCACAACTGGTCTGGTCTTAGATCATTAGTGCTTAATTTGTCAAATTTATCTTTGAGATGATCTCAAAATTCAGGTGGCATATACCCAAGGTCATATTTTGGTTCTTGTGGACTTGTTTTAATTTTCTTCAGCTTCAACTTGAACTTGCATATGAGCAATTGATGGTCTGTTCCACAGTCGGCCCTTGGCTTTGTTCTGACTGCTATTGAGCTTTTCCATTGCCTCTTTCCACAGAAGTAGTCGATTTGATTCCTGTGTATTCCATCTGGCAAGGTCCATGTTTTTATGTTTATGTTCATTTTGTTGAAAAAAGGTATTTGCAATGAAGAAGTCATTGGTCTTGCATAATTCTATCATGTGGTCTCTGGTGTTGTTTCTATCACCAAGGCCATATTTTTTTTTTCCTTTTTTTAAACTTATTTATTGTGCTTCAGGTGAAAGTTTACAAATCAAGTCAGTCTCATACAAAAAGCCATACACACCCTGCCATGCACTCCCAGTTGCTCTCCCCTTAATGAGATAGCACACTCCTCCTCTCTACCCTGTATTCCCTGTGTCCATTCAACCAGCTCCAGTCCCCCTCTTCCTTCTCATCTTGCCTTCAGCCAGGAGTTGCTCATGTAGTCTCATGTGTCTACTTGAGCCTTGGGGTTCACGCCTCACCAGCATCATCGTCTATCTTATAGTCCAGGCCAATCCCTGTCTTTGGAGTTGGTTTTGGGAATGGTTCCAATCTTGGGCTATCAAAGGGTCTGGGGATCGAGACCATCAGGGTCTTTCTTGTCTCAGTCAGACCATTAAGCCTGGTCTTTTTACGATAATTTAAGATCTGCATCCCACTGTTATCCTGCTCCATCAGGGATTCTCTGTTCCCTGTCAGGGCAGTCATCGGTGGTAGCCAGGCACCATCTAGTTCTTCGGGTCTCAGGCTGATGGAATCTCTGGTTTATGTGGCCCTTTCTGTCTCTTGGGCTCATATTTACCTGGTGTCTTTGGTGTTCTTCATTCTCCTTTGCTCCAGGTGGGTTGAGACCAATGTATGCATCTTGGATTGCCGCTTGCTAGGGTTTAAGACCCCAGATGCCTCTCACTAAAGTCAAGGCCATATTTTCTAACCACCAATCCTTTTTTTTTCCAACTTATGTTCTACTATGCTGGAAATGACAAATTGAAGAGGAATGAAGTCACATTTATCATCAAAAAGAACATCTGAAGGTCTATCTTGAAGTACAACACTGTCAGTGATAGGGTAATATCCATATGCCTACAAAGAAGACCAGTTAATACAACTATTATTCAAATTTGCCCAGCAACCACTAAGGCTGAAGATAAAGAAATTGAAGGTTTTTACTAGCTTCTGCAGTCCTAAACGGAACAAACGTACCATCAAGATGCACTGGTAATTACTGGGGATTGGAACGTGGAAGTTGGAAACAAAGAGAAAGGTCTTCCTTTCAAGCCAACTGGCCTTCTAAGGCCATCTCTGTGTGCTAAACTAGATCACACCTGAGTTATAGAAAGAGTAGATTAGACCCAGGAGCAAGCACAGACTTGTGAGCGGGGACGGGGGAGAAAGATGCCATGTGAGGATCACCTAGGAATCGAGGAATGCAGGGGCTACAGAAGCTGAAAGAGAAAAGGGCCTTCCCCCAGAGCCAACAGAGAAAGCTTCCTCTAGAGCTGGTGCCCTGAATTCAGACTTTTAGCCTCCTGAACTGTGAGAACATAAATGTCTACTCTTTAAAGCCACCCACAGGTGGTATTTCTGTTACAGCAGCAGAGGTAACTAAGATATCATTTTTGTACAGAATCATACAAAGCACACACGCCAGACTATATCTGTGGTGATCAGAGTGCAAACACAAATTACTTTAAGAATCATATGTATATTTCAAAAATCCCAGAATTGGCACAATCCAGAGACACAAAGTTAGTTGCTAAAGATCACTCAACTGGTGGAGGCAGAACCCTAACCAAAATCCAAGCTAAGACGAGAAACACCCCTCCCACCGAGCTTCTTCTGAGATGGTCCTTTTGGGGAGGAATTGCCTAGTCCCACGTCAAAGTCTCTGGGTGGTACAAATCATTAATGCACTTGGCTGCTAACTGAAAGATTGGAGGTTCGAATCCACCCGGAGGCACCTCAGAAGAAAGGCCTGGTGAAAACCGTTAAGAGTGAGCTCTACTCTGGTACACGGGGTTGCCGTGAGTTAGAGTGGACTCAGTGGCAACTGGGCTTTCTGTTTGTTTTCAGTCCCATATCCCTGAGGGGAAGCTTCGTGCTCGAGATGTTGGTGACCTCTGCAGGGCCAGGTGTGGGCAAGGAACAGGGTGGATAGCCCTGTGTGGCCCCACGAAGCTGGCCTGCTTCCTGAGAGACAAACCCAGGCCAGAAACTCACGGCTTCCGAGAGGCTGAGGAGCCTGGCTTGGCAGCGTGGCGACGAACCCAATTACACACTTATGATCTACATCAAAGTAGAAAACATCGAAATGGTCCATCCGTCTACTTCACACCCCTCTTGGGCCCCAGATCTGAAGACCCAGTGATTAGCGACTCTCAAAATATAGCAGTTATTGAAAGGCAATTTTCCCTGTCTGATTGATTCGGAAATGAAGGAAGAAGAAAGCTGAACTCTCACTAGTGGCCCGGGCTGTTTTGTAAGGCACGCTGGTCACGTGTCTGCTGGGCCCCAGGAGGGTCTCCTGTGCATCAGAGAGAGGACGTGACAGGGCCCCCTCCCCAGGGAACAGGAGCCAGTGCTTGTTCCTTAAAACCAGCAGATGGATCTGACCAGTCCATTTTCCTGGTACCATCGATAGTCATGTTCCACTTAGTTAAGTGGTCACTCAGATGTCTTAATCCTGACATTTGTCTATTCTGTGAAGGAGTCCCAGTGGTGCAGTGTTTAAGTGCTCAGCTGCTCATCCAAAGGTTGGCGGCTTGAATCCACCAGCCACTCTGCAGGAGAAAGACGTGACAGTCTGCTTATGCAAAGATTCACAGCCTTGGAAACGCTATGGGGCGGTTCTACTCTATCCTATAGGGTGGGCTGTGATTCAGAATCAAATCGATGATGAGTATGGCTCTATTCTGCAGAAATACTAGAAAGCACAATTCTTGAGCATCAATATGTTTTGTTTTTACTTGTTTTTAAAAATGAGAGGATAAAAGTCACCACTGTATGCGTACATAATATATAACAGCATATAATCACGCTAATGAAAATTTTGATTCGATGACCTATACTTATCCTTTAAACTACTGAAGACATGTTCAGTGAAAATAGCTTATTTTCCTCCTAGTTTTAATGTGCTTGCACCTAAGCTGCATTTATAATAAGTATTGATACTCTGGTGGTGAAGGCATTTCTATAAAATCTAAATCCTTCTCAAGTCTCCACAGAACAGACATACAAGGCCAGGTTTCATGTCATTGAGTCAACAAAAATAAGTCACGGGAAAACACAGTTACTCTTAGATTACTGTTGCTGTCAAGTCGGCTCCGACTTATGTGACCTCGTGTACAACAGAACGAAATGCTGTGCGTCCCTGCTCCATCTTTACGATCATTGGATGCTCCGGTCCATTGTTGTGGTCATGGCATATTTTGAGGTCTTCCTTCCTAGGGGCCCATCTTCCAGCGCTGTATCAGATAATCTTTTATTGTGATCCGTAGGGCTTTCATTGGTTGATTTTTGGAAGTAGGTCATCAAGCCTTTCTTCCTAGTCAGTCATAGTCTAGAAGCTTTGGAGAAGCCCTGGGTGACCCTGCTGATATTTGAAATACCAGTGGCCTAGTTTCCAGCATCACAGCAACACGCAAGCCACCACAGTACCACAAACTGACCCAAAAAGTCCCCTCCCTTGGACCACTTTGATAGATAAAAGCATGCCCACTCCCCTGTTACTGTGCCAGTGCAGACTCACACACCAGAGAAAGTAACTGGCATAAAAAATTAATACAATAAACAATTCTCGGGGGTTGGTGGGTCATATGTTTAACACCACTGATCAGGCATTTTGCATGAGATAACATTTGGACTCAGATCTGTGTGATGAGAGCCAGAGTACTTGGTGTAACAGGGGTCCTCCAAGTTTTCCAGAGTTTTAACCCACAGGGAGCACCCACACATGCAGAAGCCTCCTGGGCCCTGAAGGTACAAAGAAAAGATGGGTTTCCTGCCCTCGAGTAGCCAGTTCAGCGGTTGAATTCATGCTTTCCATGTAGGAGACCAGGGTTTGATTCCCAGCCAGGGCTTCTCACGTGCAGTCACCACCTGTCTGTCCGTGGAGGCTTGCGTGTTACGTTGACACGGGAAGCTCCGTCACTGGTATTTCAAGCACTAGCAGGGTCGCCTATGGTAGATACATTTCAGTGGAGCTTCCAGGCTAAGGCATTAGGAAGAAAAGCCTGGTGATCTATTTCTAAAATCAGTCAATGAAAACCCCAAGGAGCGCAATGGTCCAAACCCCAGCTGATCACGGGGATGCTGCAGGACTGGGTAGCATTTCACTCCACTGTGCATGGGGTCACCAAGAGTCGGGGGCCGACTTGATGGCAGCTAACAACAACGTGACAGCAGCTTTCTCCTCATCGCTCTGTTTCTTCAATCTCCACTGATAACACAGTTAATAGGTGCCATCCCCGTGGTCAGCACCACTGCCTCATGCTGCCTCATCAGGACATGGGGGACCAGGATGGATGGGAGAAGGACACAAACGCGGGGATCCCCATGGTCAGCACCACTGCCTCACGCTGCCCCATCAGGACATGGAGAACCAGGCTGGATGGGAGAAGGACACAAACGCGGGGATCCCCATGGTCAGCACCACTGCCTCACGCTGCCCCATCAGGACATGGGGAACCCAGCTGGGTGGGAGAAGGACACAAACGCGGGGGAGCCCCATGGTCAGCACTACTGCCTCACGCTGCCCCATCAGGACATGGGGAACCAGGGTGGATGGGAGAAGGACACAAACGCAGGGATCCCCGTGGTCAGCACCACTGCCTCACGCTGCCCCATCAGGACATGGGGAACCAGGCTGGATGGGAGAAGGACGCAAACACGGGGATCCCCGTTGTCAGCACCACTGCCTCACGCTGCCCCATCAGGACATGGGGAACCAGGATGGGTGGGAGAAGGACACAAACGTGGGGGAGCCCTTGCACTGCTGCATAAACCTTGCCCCACAAGTAATACTTCACCCTGAACCCATCAAAATCCAGGAGAGACAAGGGACATCAGCCAATAATACCCATCTGTTTGGTCACTGAGTCGGAATCGACTTGATGGTACTAGCTTTGGTTTTTTGTTTTTTTTTTTTTTGGTATGGACTGCCAGAAGAACTAACAAATCTGTCTTGGAAGAAGTGCAGCCAAAATGCTCATTGGAAGCAAGAATGGCGTGACTACGTCTTACATACTTTGAACATGTTATCAGGAGGGATCACTCCCTGGAGAAGGACGTCATGGTTGGTAAAGTAGGGGGTCAGTGAAAAAGAGGAAGATCCTCAAGGAGATGGATTGACACAGTGGCTGCAACAACGGGCTCGAGCATAACAAGGAGTGTGAGGATGCGCAGGACCAGGCAGTGCTCCATTCTGTTGTACATGGGGTCACTGTGAGTTGGAACTGATGCACTGACATCTAACAGCAACAACAAATTTAACGCAGATAACGTATACAATTTATCAATTAACCCACAGCTACTAGATAATAAAATACTAAATCTTACTTGCCAAATTTCTCCCATTGAGCTAGTAGACGTTTTTCAAATCATTGTCTTTTCTCCTTGGATGTGATGGCAGGAAGGTCTTGATCACTAACTTCGCAGAAAACAATCCCAATCCAACATCAGCATTCTTTTTGTCTGTAGCGGTATTCATTGCCGAGTCTCACATGTCAGAACGATAGAGAAACACTGAGTTCTCAAGAGCAGCATTGTGACCCTGACAACAGTGGGGGTTTGGGGAGAACCCGCTGCCATGTTATCTGTGGACAAGCAGACGGTCCCCAGAGGGACAGCTCACCACACTGGACATGAGCACCTGAGGATGCCCAAGGCCACCAGCCCTCAACCCTGGGAGCCTTCTTCACCACATCCCTCGTAAAAGGTGAGCCTTCTTCTTGGCTGAGGGAGAAAGGCTGGCCTTAAGCCAAGCCCACACAGAAGTAGGCTTGACAACCCAACACCCTGCTTTCAGCATCTTTGAGAAGTGGTAGAATGGGTGGGCACCCTGGCCTCTCTCCTTCTGCCTCCCCCTGGTGACCTCTCACACAGGCAAGGTGGAATCGCAGCACACGGAGCCCCCTACCTGGGTCGCACCATGCCCTCCAGCAAGGGTGCCTGCTGTGTCCCTGGCCAGAATGCTTCTCGGAAGCAAGGATGGCGAGACTTTGTCTCACATACTTTGGACATAATATCAGGAGGGAACAGTCCCTGGAGAAGGACATCATGCTTTGTAAAGTATAGGGTAAGCAGAAAAGAGGAAGACCCTCAACGAGATGGACTGATAAAGTGGCTATAAATGGGCTCAAGCACAACAATGATCATAAGGACGGCGCAGGACTGGGTGGTGTTTTGTTCTGTTCTGCATAGGGTCACTATGAGTGGAAACCAGCTCAATGGCATCTAACAACAACAACAACAACAAGCAGCCTATCAGGACACACTGCGTGGCAGGCACAGGTTCCTTATACTTTGCTGTTAAAAGCAGGCTCAATCTGTCCCCTCATGTGCTTGTTCTAAAAAGCTATCACCAGATAAACATAAAAAGTGAGCCCTGACAATTTTCTCCTCAGGGGCACCTTCTAGAGCCAGCCTCTCTCTCTTCGAAGTATGTTAATGGACACTTAGGAGAACTGCGTCCTTGGGGGAAAAGATTTCTGGCTAAAAATGTTGATTTTTCTTTCTAACAACAACAACAAAATCATCTGCCCGAGCTGTCAGGCCCCTGTTAAGGCGGAAAACAGGAACTGTCCAGAGTTCCTCATTAGGGTGGTCCTTTATAGTCATCCATATCAACAAATAGATGGTTTTTAAAAAGGAAAGCATAATGTACTTAGGAAGCTATTTGTGGGAAATAGGAAACTCTTGTTTGAAAGAGGTATTGATTGGAGACAATGGTATTTTCAGCATCACAGGTGGGCCAATGGTGAACGAGGTAGACACATGAATGGGGTCATGGATTGAATTGTGTCCCCGCAAAAAATGTATATCAATTTGGCTAGGCCATGACTCCCAGTATTGTGTGACTGTCCATCATTTTGTCATCTGATGTGATTTTCCCATGTGTTGTAAATCCTATCTTTATGATAGGATTAATGGGTTAATGAGGCAGGATTAGCGGCAGTCATGTTAATGAGGCAGGACTCAATCTACAAGATTAGGTTGTATCTTGAATTAATCTCTTTTGAGATACAAAAGAGAGAAGCAAGCAGAGAGATGAGGGGACCTCACACCACCAAGAAAGCAGTGCCAGGAGCAGAACACGTCCTTTGGACCCCTGGTCCCTGCACCTGAGAAGCTCGTAGACCAGGGGAAGACTGATGACAAGGACCTTCCCCCAGAAATAACAGAGAGAAAGCCTTCTTCTGGAGCTGAAACCCTGAGTTCAGGCAGTTCGGATCCGCCAGGCGCTCCTTGGGAACCCTATGGGGCAGTTGTACCCTGTCCTCTAGGGTCGCTATGAGTCGGAATCGACTCGACGGCACTGGGTCTGGGTTAGTCTCCTAGACTGTGAGAGAATACATTTCTCTTTGTTAAAGCCATCCACTCGTGGTATTTCTGTTATAGCAGCACTAGATGACTAAGACAGATGGTGTCGCAGAAGAATACTGAAGTGGTAAGACTGTTGGCACAGGCCCTGGGCACCCAAGACAGGGAGCAAGGCCAGGTCAGTGGTTAGCCTGTTGAGCCTGGAGTGTTCGACAGTCACCGAGCACAGTAGGTCTTTGGAGGGAGATCAGGGTGAGGAGAGGATTTGGGAATGTGGAAGTACAGATTAGGGAACAGGAATGCAGTCAGGGAATGTTTATGGGGAATAAGAAAACTTCTACTGTAAAGAAACAGGGAAATAGCCAAAGTGGAAGATAAGCATCATGATTTCAAAGAACATTTTTAACATTCATGTTTTTACAAATTATTTCTGACACTAATATAGATAATTGTCATTGAGTTGACTGTGATTCATGGTGACCTCATGTACAACAGAATGAAACATCGCCCAGTCCTGCGTCATCCTCATAATTGCCAACATGTTCCAGTCCACTGTTGCAGCTGTTGTGCCAGTCCATCTCACTGAGGGTCTCCCTCACCCTTGCTGGCTCCCATTTCACCACACCTGATGTCCTCTTCCAGTGACTGATCCCTCCTGATCCCCCCGATGACGTGTCCAAAGCAGGCAAGTTGGGCAAAGATTTGTTGTGATCCATAAGGTTTTCACCAGTTAACTTCTCAAGTAGATTGCCTGTCCTTTCTTCCTGGTGTGTCTTAGTCTGCAAGCTCTGCTGTAACCTGTCTACCATGGGTGACCATTCTGATATTTGAAATATCCGTAGCATAGCTCCCAGCATTATAGCAAAGCACAGACACTGTAGTACAACACAATGACAGACGGGTGGTGGATCCTCACTCTTACCAGGTTTAATTCCTTTCTGTTCCTCACAAAGGCTGGTACATTCCTGTGTTCAAAATATCTCCTTATATTCCCTGTAATATTCCTCCAATATTTATCTGCTGAACCAAACCCTTCTAAAGCTGTGCTCCTTAAGATGCATTTCAAGTTCTACTTATTATTAAGGAAGTTATTTTCCACAACACTCAGCTTGGAGTGTCCTCTTCCCTAATTCAGTCTTCACTTCACTTCAGCGCAAATTAAACAAACGTTCAGTTTTCTGCCTTCAACGAGTCTCTCCTTCATTCCATAGAAGAAACTTTGGTTCTCCCAGATAAGGCTGAACGCTCTAAGGGATGAATTGTGTGTCAGGGTCTTTCCAGCAGGCAAGAGCATACATGTAGAACTGACGGTTGATGGTGTGTGTTCTCAGGCATCTCTTGCTCCTCACAAGAACCCTCAGAGGTAGACGTGCCTGTGATTTGTACCTGGCGAGGAGCAGGTGAGGCGAGAGAGAGGGGGATACTGAAGAACACACATGGGCGCCAGGTGACGGCCAGGTGACCTTCATCAGACAATAGCTAGCAAGTGTCCAAAAAGGGACTCAAGACAAGGTCTTTCCACTCTACCTTCCTCCATTGGCTGCTTGCCCCCAGACCCACTCTGCTTCGCAGTATTGTGCACTCAGACACAGCAGGTGCTTGCTTGCTGCAAAAGAGTGAAAAACTCTAGGAATCGTGGATATTGGGATAAGTCTATTCCCTAAGAGAATTTATAATTTGCCAGGATAAATTTTTTTTGGTTATGGTCATTAGTACATGACATTGTGTACCACAAATATTTATTTCATAGGACTTCGTCCGCAGTACAAATCATGGCTGACCAGCCACCAGCAAAGATGAAGGACAAAACAAATACAGGCAAGTGTAAAGAATAAAACTGCAAGCGGAGGACAGTTAGGAGGGACATGTCACCTTTTAAGTCCCAACACAACAAAAAGGAATAAATGTTTTTGCTTACATTTGTCAACGCAAACAAGACCATGCGAATTCAGAAAATATGAGGCTAGGGATGACATGTGGGATATAGACAAAAAGAGAACTTAAAGTAAAATGAGACATTCTGCAACCAGTCTGTATATACTCCATAGCTCAAGCTTCCACTACATGGAAAATCACAGAGCACTTCAGCCTCACTGCCATTTTCCTCTACTCTTTCATTCCGAGAAGGCATGCCCATGGATTTGATTTAGCAGCCGCGAATAAGTCTTCTCTCCTTCCATCCACCACTTGTCTTGCTCTCTCTTCTTGTCTATTTCCGTTCTAAGTACACCTTTGTTCTGTAGGTAAGGCCGAGAGAGAGAAAAAACCACTGCCATCGAGCGGAGTGACCCTACAGGACAGAACAGAACTGCCCCACAGGGTTTCCAAGGCTGTAAGTCTTTATGGAAGCAGACGGGCACACCTCTTCCCAAAGAGCAGCTGGTGGGTTCAAACCACTGACCTTTTGGTTACCAGCTGTGCATTTTAACCACTGTGCCACCAGGGCTTAAAGGGAGAGAAAAGGGGTAAGAATTAGAGCAAGAGCAAAGGACTTCATTCCATAGCATCTCAACCCTTACACACTTGGAGAAATGCAAAGAGGTATAAATAACAACTCCCCAGTTAAAACACAATACTTTTGAAGGGAAGCATTACCTGAGCATAAGAAGGAGGTACCATGTTCAAAGATGAATAATATCAGTGGGTCCTACATTTGGCTGTTACCATAGTGTAACACAAATGACCCTCACTTCCCAAGCAAACCTTGAGGTGCGTCCAATGGCCAAGGACACAAAATTATAAGCCAAATCATTCCTCCACTTGAAACCAAGCCCTGCTTCCAAACTCTTCTTGACACCGGGTGAAACTGTCTTGTCGGCACCAGTTTACTCAGCATCTCCATCCCGTAAAGTGTGTCATCAGTTACACTCACTTGCAGCCCCTGTGCTGGTCGGCAGACGTCTGGGAAGGCTGCCCGCTGAGCCTGGGGCTCTTGACCCAAAGGAGAACTCTGCTGGGTGGTTCTCATGGCTCAGCTCCTCCTTTCTCATGGGATCCCAATTCCCAGCACTGGGCTTCTGCTTGGATTCTGCTCTAGATTTTGTTTATGTTGGCCTCGTCTTGGCCCCAGGACCCAAGGCTTGGTCCATGACACCCACGACAGGTCTCTCAGAATGCTGATGCCCCCTGATTCTGGAGTGCCACCTGCTCAGAATGCCACATTCCTCAGCTCTGCCTGTGGTCAAGGCCCCTTTACCCAATTTCGCTAGGGGTCTCTTGCCCCCGCCCCATACCTACTTTTCTTTCCTAGGATAGTAAGCTTAGGTTTAAAACGTAAGATGATAAATAAGAATATAAAAAGAAAAATGGCCTAACCAATACATTATTTCATTGTAAAATTTTATTCATCCTTAAGGAGAATCCTAAGGGTTTTCTGATACTGCTTTTTGTATTTAATCTACGGGAAATTTCCCCAAGGAATATGTTTTAAAATAAATTTCCACTCAAATAATTATAGCCAACAAATGCGTCAGTGTCCTCCTTTTTCATTAATGAATTAGGGATCATAAAATCTCAATTAAGTGTAAAGACTTACACATGACTCAGCCACGAACTTGTGCATGGCACTTCGTTTTAGTTCCTTTAATTTAATGAAACACTGATGCTGAATGCCATTGTGTGAAGATGGAATATTATTGCTCTTTTTTCCTGTTCACTGTTCACATGCAGCTCATCTCATAAATGCTGGAGAAGTGGAGGTGTGTGTTCACTTCACCCCGTCAGAGCTTGGAGCTCCACATGTAGTCTAAGGTGTTGACGGAGTGAAGGTGATGATGATGATGACAGTGACGAGAAGCTGGGTGAAGCCAGCCCTTAGAGAAGCAGAGCAAGGGAGAACCAGCTCCAGGAGTGCCAGGATCAAAGCTGCTTTTACTGCTTCACTCACAGTCCACCCTGCTGTCAAAGGGAGTGGGAGTCCAATAATTAGTCACTCAGCAAATCGAATCTCAAGAAGAAAATTGAGTGGGAGTGCTGAGATACTCAAACGTACTATTGTCACAAAGAAAACAAGGATTGTATTAAGAAGCTTCACACACAGAACAATATTATTCATCAGAAACTGTGAAATGAGCTCTTCAACCAAAAATAAATTACCCACACATGGCAAAATAAGTACGTCACTTGGCTGTCTTCACAATGGTTTTGACCACAATATTTCAAGAAAAAAAATACGTAGCTAGAATTTTTGTTCCATCCTAAGCCTTTCTTGCTGAAGGTGAAGAGGACTTGAAGCACTTACTGATGAAGATCAAAGACTACAACCTTCAGTATGGATTATACCTCAACACAAAGAAAACAAAAATCCTCACAACTGGACCAATAAACAACATCATGATAAACGGAGAAAAGATTGGAGTTATAAAAGATTTAATTTTACTTGGCTCTATAATCAACACCCATGGAAGCAGTAGTCAAGAAATCAAACAACACATTGCATTGGGCAAATATGCTGCAAAAGATGTCTTTAAAGTGTTAAAAAAGCAATGATGTCATCTTGAAGACTAGAATGCACCTGACCCGAGCCATGGCATTTTCAATCGCCTCATATGCATGTGAAAGCTGGAAGATAAGGAAGACCGAAGAATTGATGTCTTTGAATTATGGTTTTGGTGAAGAATACTGAATATACCATGGGCTGCCAAAAGAAAGAACAAGTCTATCTTGGAAGAAGTACAGCCAGAATGCTCCTTAGAAGCAAGGATGGCCAGACTACACCTCACGAGGAAGATTCTCAACGAGATGGGTTGACACAGTGGCTATAACAATGGACTCAAGTATAACAATTGTGAGGATGGCGCAGAACCAGGCAGTGTTTCATTCTATTGCACATAGGGTCATTATGAGTCAGAACTGCCTTGACAGCTCCTAACAACAACAACAACAAATAAGACTTTTATTCCCTTCTTTGACTGTTGCATTTATACGGCCATGTATCCATCTGAGTCTTAAACTTTATAAGCATATTCTTTAGAATAAAATCACCCTAGGTTTAAAAAGTGAAAAAAAAAAAAGTAAATGAGAAAGTTAAATGATAAGTGATAGGAGGGCCTCCAGGCAGAGGGACATCTAGTCTGATCACTTGCCTTTGGTTGAAACAACCCTGAAATCACTCCAGTCAGCTGTGTTTCTCCAGGAAAAGAATCGTGCACTTCTAAAGTTTCATCAGGGGTCTGGCTTCACTCGTGCAATGAAACACTAGTCAAGGCCACCCTGTGACCCCCAGCATCAGAGGCACATGCTTATGATAGAAACACATGGGTCTGACCTAAAGTCAATACCTGCAGTGTCTCTGCACATACAGAATATTGCGTAACGCAGATACATAAAACCTCACAAAGTTTTAAATTTATGAATCACATGTTGGTCTGATCTGTTATTTAGGGAAAAACATTGAAAGGCCAAGGCAGGTGACAATATACTCCCAATTAAACAATGGGTAAACAGGAAGCAAAATTTTTTTCTCTATGAGTCAACTCTAATCTACAGACCACATTCCTTCAGTTCTAGAGATATAAAATATGTTTTTAAAATACCTCATTAGTCACTTATGTGCCCATATAGTAAGTTAGATTTTGTTTGGAATAAATCAATGGTTCACCTAAGGACAATCTATGACTCAAATACCTCTTTCCATCGATCAATAAATGTTCCTGTTTCCAACAGTGCTTCTCTGTCAGGGAAATCAATGTCCCCAGGTCATTAAAAATGCCACCCGAGCATATCCGATAGAGAACCAGACTTAGGGAAATTCATCCTGGGAGTTTCAAAATCTAAAGAACCCAAATCCACAGCTTAGATGACGTTAGCTAATTCCCATTCAGCCCGCGAGAGAGTTTGTGTGTGTGAGAGAAAGTACGTGTGTGTGAGGTAGAGTGTGTGTGTGTGAGGTAGAGTGTGTGTGTGTGAGAGAGCATGTGTGAGACAGTGTGTGTGAGAAAGTGTGTTGAGAGTATGTGTGTGAGAGACAGAGTGTGAGTGAGAAAGTGTGTGTGTGAGAGTGTGTGAGGGAGTGTGTGTGAGACATTGTGTGTGAAAGTGTGTGTGACTGTGTGAGAGTATGTGAGAAAGAGTATGTGAGTGTGTGTTTGAGAGACAGAGTCTGTGTGAGAGTGTGTGTGAGGAAGTGTGTGTGAGAGTATGAGACAGTGTGTGTGTGAGAGAGACAGTGTATGTGAGAGAATGTGTGACAGTGTGCATGAGAGTGTGTGAGAGACAATGTGAGTGTGCGTGTGAGAGACAATGTGAGAGTGTGCGTGAGAGTGTGTGTGAGACAGCGTGAGAGTGTGTGAGACTGTGTGTGACAGTGTGTGTGAGAAACAGTATGTGTGTGAGTGTGTGTAAGAGTGTGTGAGAGACAGTGTGTGTGACAGTGCGTGTGAGAAACAGTATGTGAGAATGTGTATGAGAGAGTATGTGTATGTATGAGAGTGTTTGAGAGAGTATTTGAGAGTGTGTGAGAGTGTGTGCAAGAGAGTGTGTGTGAGAGTGTGTAAGAGAGAGAGAGTGTGTGTGTGTTGTGAGAGAGAATGACTGAGTGCCGGTGTGTATATGCAGGGTGAGAGGTTGAGGAAAGCGTGGGGTACAGAGACAGGGAGAAATCTCGGTCACTGGTCCATGGGGTGCTCACCTCAAGGTGTCCTCTAAGACACCTGGCTCCCCAACTGGCTTGGAGCATCAAGCAGATTATTTCTTTCTCCTTTCCTGAACTTCTCCTGCATCTAGGCCCCTGTAAGGAGCTAGAGGTAGCATCGGACCTCATCAGACTTCAGGGAGAATGAGAATCAGCACCAGCATCAGCCCAAGGCTGATTCCTATGAGATGGGTGTCAGACATATTTCCACTTTCCAACCTTTTTACCAGTTCTGACACCAGCCATCCTCCCCATGGCGCTCTCTACTTCTCTGCTGGGCTCAATAATTCCTACTTCTCTGCTGGCTCAGTAACTCCCAGACCATACTCACAGTTGCATGGTTTATTAGGGAAGTAACATAGGATCAGGATTAACTTGGAAAGAACAGGAACAGGGTCAATGTCAGGAAGCACACAGGCAAGGTCTGGAAGGCCCCCCAAAGTGAAGAGCACATCCCTGTCTAGTGTAGGATAGTTCTCTCTCTGTTCCTGTCTCGGCCCCCTGAGGACAGACTCCTCTTGGCCCCCTGAGGACAGGCTCCTCTCAGCCCCCTGAGCACAGGCTCCTCTTGGCCCCCTGAGGACAGGCTCCTCTTGGCCCCCTGAGGACAGGCTCCTCTCGGCCCCCTGAGGACAGGCTCCTCTCGGCCCCCTCAGCACAGACTCCTCTCGGCCCCCTGAGGACAGACTCCTCTCGGCCCCCTCAGCACAGACTCCTCTCGGCCCCTGCTCTGCCTGGGCAAGTGTTATAGCCCTTTTAGCTCCACCAACAAGTGCCTGGAGGCACTCCGCCAGCAAGCCTCCTGCCCAAAGGCCCTCAGCTGCTCTTTCACTCTGTGTGGTAACCCCCTTTAGCTCTGCCGACAAGTGCTCAAGGCACCCCACTCCGTTAGCAAGCCTCCTGATTGAAGTTGCTTAGCTCCCTTGCTCTGTGGGTTGGCAAGCCCACTGTAGCTGCCTCACCCCGTGGGCCAGGAAGCCCACCATACTTTCTTGCACCAGTCTCCTGGTTCGGCTGCCACCGTTTCAGTTTTACACCTCATGGGTCTGGGAGGTTCTCAGTGCAGGAACCCTGGGTCCTAAGGATGCACTCCACTCCAGGCTCTTCTTGGTGATAGTGAGGTACCCCAACCTCTGTGGGATGCCTGCTTATACAGGCAAGTGGCTCAATCCTATTGGTTGGATTTTATGCATCCTAGAGGCATTGTAGTTAAGGGTTTGGCTGCTAACCAAAAGGCTGGCAGTTCTAATCCACCAGCTGCTCCTTGGAAACCCTATGGGGAAGTTCTACTCTGTCCTATAGGGTTGCTATGAGTTGGAATAGACACAGTGGCAATGGGTTTTTTTTTTTTTTCTATTTGCATAATAACTGACCAATCCTTTCTGGACTATGCTGGCCAATCTCCTTGAATTCAGCTCCATTTATTTGCATAATAGTTGACATTTTCTGCTGGCAGGGACTAGCTTCTTCCCTGGGTAAAAGGAACAAGCTTCTGCAAAGGATTAGAGCAACTATAATAACTCCTCAGAGCCCAGGGGGAGAATCGCCCAGGCTCTTTTCTTTTTCTCTCTTTTTCACAGAACCAAGGCAAAAGGCCATATAAAGAAACTCATTTCACCACAGGCCCTAACTCATCATCAACAGCAAAGGGCTAAGGTGACTGAATTCCATCGTGGACTCCGCTCCACTCCTGTGTCCTTAGAAAAACCCTAATGGAACAGAGTGAGTCTATAAATAGATTGTGTCATCTAGATGGAGCTGGGGACAGAGATCCAGGTCACCTGGGCTCAACCCCCAACAATGATCCCCATGCAGAGATGACGGGGTTGCACTGGGCATTGCTGCCCTCTGGGCTCCTCCTCGCCCGCCTACCCTCCACTCCCATCCCAGGGCCTCAAATCCTCACAGGGCCCTGAGTCCACACAGGGCTCCTCTGACACACAGTAAAATCCTGCCCCCTCAGTGAGCCTCCATGTGGCTGATATCCAACTGGAACACTTTTCAAGCATTTCTTCCCAATCACCCCAATTTGTTTCTGAGGAGAAACCTGGACCTCACCGTTCAGAATACGATAATTTTCCTGCCCCTTCATGGTTTGTAACAACAGAATGTTGTACGAATCAGCAGAGCTGTATGTAGTGACCCTTCCTTACTTCCAGGAGCGCAGTGTCTGGGGCCATCAGAGGTACCTCGTGATACCCCTGACAGTGGAAGGAGAGATGTCATGCGACAGTGGCTCCCTGGCAGATCCTGAGATGAACGCCTGGGCCAGGACATGGGAAACTTGGAGGGCTGTGGTGACAACGAACTACTGGCCATTCTGTGGCCACCCTTCCTGCCTCTCCTCTCCCAGGCTCCTTGGAACCAGAGTGAGAGATGCCCTATCTCCAACCCTCTTCCCACCCTGAGTCTGCTTAGGGGAACTGATGACTGAGTCCCAGGACACGAGTGCTTTAGGAGTTGATAGGCGTACAATTCCAGCTAGAATTAGGGAGATAATAAGTTCAAACAAACAATTATTTAGCTCCTATTGTGTAACAGTTTTGTAGAAGTGGCTTCGCATCTATCATCACTTTTGATCCTCATGACAATTCTATAGGCATTACGCTTCTTACCGCAAAGACAGGAAATGAGACTCAGCGTGGTCCTGTGAGTACATGGCAGGAATGAGGTTCAAACCCAGGCCAACAGGACCACATACAGAGGCTCTCTGCGCTGCGGTATGCCATCTCCCGAGTCCAGTGGATGAGGCAGACAGAAACCATGATGTAACAGAAGATGTCTGGTGCTGCGGAAGGGGTGTGACGAAGGGCTACGGTGGGAGCAGAGGAGGAAAGACCTTCAATGACTTTACATTTAAAACCTTAGGTCTAGAGCCTAGTGAAGATAAGTTACAGGAATAACTGGGGCCCTTTTTAGACTCGACAAAAGTAAAAAGAATTTTATGAGGCAGAGATACCAAGAGACAGGGAAAAGTTCAGGATAGTGGTGAGCTTCAGTGCTCTCGTATGTTTAGATAAAGTCAGTTTTGCAGGCCCCTGTAGCCAGGAACAGAAGTAAGGGGCGGTGTTGCTTACTATGAGTAGGGCTTGTTTTTGAGGATTTGTGCAGCCAGATGCGTGAGAAGACTCCACAAAGCAACTTCTAAGTTACACCGCCATGCCAGGGAGCATCCTTGTCACTTGACGGGTTGCTGAGCTCCTCTTGCTCTGGGAGCCACTTCTGACCCAGGGAGGAGATGATTCAGAGTGAACAATGACACTCAAACCTGACCAGTCACTCCCTGATAGAGACCTTCAATGAAACGCTAGCGCCACTGGACACATCTAGGCCAGCATACCCTACAAAGCCCATCGGGCCCTGCCCTCTGCTCTCTTCTTCCATCTAATCTGCTATGGTCTGTGTTCCAGCCTCCATGGCTTTAGCTTTTGCTCCCTCCACTCCCTGTCTGGATTTCTCAGCCTCCCTCCGCTCAGCCCACTCCTGGCTATCCTTTACAACTCATCTTTTCTATGGAGCCGGTGGTGATGCCCCAGCTGGGTGAGTCCCCTCTCATCTGCATTTCCACCAGGCAGATTCAGTGTTTAACTACATGGCAGTATCAAGGTCTGCTTACGAGCCCATCTCCTCACCTTTGAAGGGAACAACCACATTTACTCATCTTCACACCCTCTTCGCACGTAGTAAGTCCTCAGTAGATATCTGTTGGATTAACCACTACCGACCCTGGTGCCGTGGAGGTGAGGGGTGGTACATGCCTGTCTGAAAGGGCAACAGTGCCATTTTCTTCACCAGTGGTTTGAAGGAGAAAGGAGAGGGAAGTAGGGAGATTAGGGAGAGTAGACTTCACTTGTAAGTGGGAAAGGGCTGTGCACAGCGCAAGATAACAGCCCCTGTGTGGGATTCTTGTTAGTGTCCTACCCCGTGCAGTTATAATAGCCCAACCAGAGGTGGAGAAATGAGCCCAAAGTTCTGTCCCACCTTTATTGATGCCCATGACCTAGTCTAGCTAAGAGAGATGTCAAGCACAGTGGCAGAAGTTCCTCAACTCCTGTTTCCAGTGTCTCTGATAATAACATCAACAACATAATCCTAACAGGAGTAGCAGCCACCATCCGTTCAGTGCCTACTGTGAGCCAGGTGCACAGCAGTGCTGCATCAGTGTTACCTCACCTGGCCCTGCCATCAAGGTCATGGGAAGGTACTCTCAGTATGCCTGATTTTCAGATGAGGAAAATGAAGTTGTAAACTATACTGAACGGGCATGTGCTTAAATGCTTGATAGTGTAAGTCACTACTATTCAGTGTAAATTAATGCTGTTTATGTATTCATGACGAAAAGAACCACAACAGGCACTTTTCAGCATCTGTCTTGTTGCTGATACAGTCAGGCAAGAGCGGCAACGGTCAATGGGCTTTTCTAAGAAATCCAAAGAAAAAAGAAAGAGGTGTTTTATAGGAAAAAGTATGTTAAAAATTCTGTAAAACCATGGAACTCCATCTGACTTAACCATGTTTATTTTCTATTAAGAGAGTTGACTGGGTTATTTGGATCGCATGAATCAAATCACTTGTATTTGCTCACTATGTGGCTTGTTGATTTTTTATTTTCTGTGCTAAATAACAAGCATAAAATGTTCAAACTAATTACATTTGGGAACATTTAAATAAAGCACTTAGTCACCTTTGAGAAAGCTGAAGTTGTCATGGACACTGCTCTGTGTGAGATATTATCAGGGCTGCCTTAAAATATGTCCACAGAGATGTGAAATTGACATTCACCAGAATTACTCTTGGACGATATGTGTTTCAAAGAAATACTTCTAAGTCATTGTGGTAGGACTGAGACCTGGAAGGTACCCTTAATGAGACAAGATGGTTGCTAAATCGCCATTGGGAAGGGGGTTCTGTTAACGGGAGCCTTGCCATTAGTTTTGATATCCCAGGTTGGGAACAGGAGCTAGGGCAGAGCGGAATTGCTCGGCGTAATATGGCAGGAGAGGAACTTGATGTGAAGGAGGTGGAGTGAGTACTCAAAAAGTAAGAGGACGGATACAGACAGACCGTGGGCTTTAAGGTGGAAAGGGGTGTATGTGTTGGGGGGTGGGGAAGCCCTGGCTGTAGTACAGCTAAAGGGGATCTCTGGAGGGTGGAAGAGCTGGTAGGGATTGCTAGGTTTAGTGTGAGACGGTTGGTGTAATCTCCGTTCTTCTCTGCCCGCCCTTTGGAATCCTTGGGAATGTCCACCTTGCCCACTAAAGCTTGTGTGTGAGTGGGTCTTTGGGGGGATTTGAAAAAGCACTGAGCCCTGCAGCTGGGAGACCCAGTGTGAGAACATAAATAGTGGACAGGGATGCAGGAGCCAGAGTGTGGCCAATCATGAAATGTGTATCCCACAGGTCCTACCTTCTGCCATCTTGCTGTGCACACCCCCCAATGCCCATCCCAGCCCCAACACAGACTGCAGCCCTAATGGGTACCATTGCCACCACTGGAGCCCCACCTTGGAAGGGCTGGTGACAAGGTAGCCTTCGTTAACAAATTAACATGGAGTTCTTTTAACCAGGTCCACTTATGGGCACTCAGCACAGAGCAGAACTATAGAGTAATAAACATAAAGCGAGTGGGTTTTGATGAAGAAGGGGGATAAAAAGGCCACCACTAAGCGGAGGACACACAGTGCTGCTCATGGGGGACTACTGCAGGAGCTAAGAGTGAAACCTGAGCCGATGGAAGGGGAGAGGCAGGGTTGGCACAATGGGGACACCAAAACCAAAACCCAGTGCTGTCGAGTCGATTCCTACTCATAGCAACCCTATACGACAGTGTAGAGCTGCCTCCACAGAGTTTCCAAGGAGCACCTGGCGGATTGGAACTGCCGACCCTTTGGTTAGCAGCTGTAGCACTTAACGACTACGCCCCCAGGGTTTCCAATGGGGACGCAGGAAACAAAATGTTCCCTGCGCCACAGTTTCGTTTAGGATCTAGGAAATGCCCAAGGTGAGCTAAATGAACCCAAGCCCGGGAGGCAGGCTTAGGAGCACTTTTTATACAGGCCATGCCCAGGAGCCCTGGTGGTACAGTGGTTAAGAGCTTGGCTGTTGAGCAAAAGGTCGGCAGTTCGAAGCCACCAGTCGCTCCTTGGAAAACCTATGGGGCAGGTCTACTCTATTCTATAGGGTTGCTATGAGTCAGAATTGACTCAACAGTAAAGGGTTTGGCTTTGTTTGGTAACATATTCAAATGTAAACACAAAATGTAAACACTTGGTCTTCTCATACCTTGGCTTCTTCATCTGTGAAACAGTGATAATAACTGACCAACCTCATTAGAATTTTAAGGATTCAATGAACTGTTGTCTGTAAAGCACTGAGAACAGCGCCTGGCACATGGCAAGCAGATATGTTCTTCTGCTTTTTTCAGGGAAATCTCTGATAATAGAGCCCTCTGAACAGACCTGTCCTGGACGGATGTTCTTGGAGCTCCCTGTTTGGCAGGTGTGTCTCTATCATGATGTTTTATAAAGAATATTAATTATATTAAACCATCAAATAAATTAGTAATTAAATTTGGACACAGTATACAGTATCTATAGTAATTAATGTCATATAATTTCTATAACATTCTTGACCATTTTTAAATATAACCAACCTAATAAAAAATGAAAACCTGTAGGTTCCAGAAGTTGCTCCAATTCAAGCTGGGAAATCTGAACTCTGTTGTGATACCATGTTGTTGTTGTTGGTGTCGTCGAGACGGTTCAGGCTCAGAGTTATGTATAACAGAACGAAACACTGCCCAGTCCTATGCCATCCTCACAATTGTTGTTATGTTTGAGCCCATCCTTGCAGCCACTATGTCAATCCACCTCGTTGAGGGTCTTCCTCTTTTTCATTGACCTTCCACTTCACTGAGCATGAAGTCCTTCTCCAGGGACTGATCCCTCCTGATAACACGTCCAAAGTACATGAGGGAAAGTCCCGCCATCCTCACATCTCAGAAGCATTCCGGCTGCACTTCTTCCAAGACAGAAATGGCTCTGGTGGCACAGTGGTTAAGCACTCAGTTCCTAACTATAAGGTCAGAGGTTCGAACCTACCCAGCATCTCTGCAGGAGAAAGACTTGGCGATCTGCTTCTGTAACGATTACACCCTAGGAAACTCTGTGGGACAGTTCTGCTCTGTCCTATAGGGTCACTATGAGTCGGAATTGACTCGATTGCGATGTTTTTTTTGAGATACTACAAAAAACACAAACCAAACTCATTGTCATCGAGTCGGTTCTGACTCACGGCGACCCTACAGTGATACTATAGCTCTCCTTCTAGGTATGTCCTGGTGCCCGGCAGCCATGGAAACATGGGCATGAGAAGAGAAAATACACAAGAGAAGAGCTGGGCCTGCTTCCAGTCCCCATCCAAGTCCTGAGCTCAGGAGCCTCCAGGGCTCCTTCCTGCCTTCTCTTTCCTGTCATTCCCACGCCATTCGTGCAGGCCTTGCTCCCCTTAGGACCACTGACTACAGTGATCTCTAAACACATTCCCTGGTTTCAGTCTCCCTCTGATCCAGCATGCTACCTGCTAGGCTAATATTCCCAGAATAACTCTTCTCGGATATCGCTGCCTGCTCCGCGTACCTTCCTCCGGCCAGGTCCTCCCAGTTGTACTGTCACCACTTGCCCACACCACCACCGACCGCCCCTCTCCCTTCCACAGGCGGTTCTCCCTCCGGGTCAGGAGGAGACTGTGCTTTCAACCAGGGGTGCCCCTCTTAGCAGGCGGGTTGATGCAGAGCCCAGGGGAGGTCTGACCTTCCCCAGGATGCCTTCCTAACAATCACACCCATTTATAAGAGGTTCTTACGTATTTTGCCTGCACCCCACTGCTTGGACCTTTATGTCCCACATTCTCTAAGGACACCCTACTTAAACATTTTATCTTCTAAAGCACTGGAGGCTCCTTGGTTCTGGGGTAAAGGCTCATCATAGGATAGCAGTGCAAAGCACACTGCAGGCATGTATTTATGTGATTACCTATATCCAGAGTCTTTGGATGCTGCAAAGGGTTAATGCACTCAGCTGCTAACCGAAAGGCTGGAGGTTTGAGAACACCCAGAGGTGGCTCGGAAGAAAGGCCTGGCCATCTAATTCTGAAAAATCAGCCACTGAAAACCCTGTCGAGCACTGTTCCACTCTGACCCACATGGGTGCCGTGAGCTGCAGTCAACTCAACAGTACCGAGAAAGCCTGGATCTAGTTATCCATCTCACATCCAATAAAATATGGGGAGAAAAATACTCAATAGAAATTCTAAATAAACAAACAAAACAAAGCAGAGAAAATCAAGAACCACAGAAGGCTAGAAGGAAGCTAAACAGGCCACAGGTCCCTCTGCAGCTCTTAACAACACTCAGCGAATAGTCATGGGTCAACTGAAGCTGTTAACAGGGCTTGGTGTCCCATGTTGGGGCAAAGACCTAGAAATTAACAAAGATACATTAAACAGCGTTGAAAAGGAAGGAGGGGAGACATGTGCACAATGACCCCTTCTGAAAAGTTCTTCTAGGCCCTCAGGCTAGAACAACGTCCCCACCGCCTAGCTGAGCACGACCCTTCCCAGCACCTGTTGTCTTAAGAAGGGGAGAATGAGGAGGATAAAATGAAAGAGAAAATAAAAAGGGGGGCAAGAAGTAGTAAGAGAAGAAATAAAAGAGGCAACACAGCTCGTCCCTCCCACCTTGAGCCTCAAGCTCTGCATAAACTAAAGTCACCCCTTAGTGAAAACGTGCCCCAGGATAGGGAACCCCGAGAAAATTTACTGTAAGCACTAGCATATCGCAACCAGTGGGTAGCACAGGGATAGCTGACGGTGGCCACAGCTCAGCCAACTCGAGAATGCCATCAAATGCCGTTTGACAGAGAGCACACTGTGTGGAACGGAAACTTTACAAGTCAAAATAGAAAGAGCAACAGAAGTAAAGGAGAACAAGTCTGTAGCTGAACAGGGGCAAAACAGCGAAGAAGGGGCTGTTAAAAAACAAAAATACACTCTAAGTTTCATATCAAGTAGGATACAGTAAAACCTGCGAAAGCCAGAACCTGTGTAAGGCTGGAACCTGTCAGAGAAGGAAAACGCAAATATTCTCCACTAACAGGGGAGATATAGAAGTGGCAAGACTGCACCTTGTCAAAGGCAGAGAATTTGTGAGGCCGGGAAAAACAAGGCAGTCCTGTCAAGTTCCGGGTCTCACAGGTTCACTGTATTAGCAAGTGAGGAAAAATGGTTTTAAGTGTCACTTGTTACCGTGAAAAAGGAATTACCTAATTGTTTGGCTTCCGAATCATATTGGGGGCTGCCTGACAAAACCCAAAGCCAAGAATGCACAGTGCAAAGTGCTTTTTAAGAACGTAAACAAGGGTACTTACTAACAACACCGTATAGACTTTCGAGAAGGCTTGGCGGAAGAGAGAAAGCATTTCGCTTAAGTTAGAAATGATGCGGGGAGGGCCGGGGAACAGCGCTGTCTTGCTCTTCAAGTCCCGGGACTCCCCTCCTCCACATTTCCCAGAGCCAGCCTTCCGGTGAAGGCTGCTGATACTGGGTCCACTTCTCCCTCGGGATCCGGAGACAGCGGAGGGCACCAACAAGCAGTCTACTTGCGGTGCGGATACGTCCCCATTGCTTTTAGTAACTGATCTAATCAAACACCTCAGGGTCGTGCTTAATATAGGGCCTGCTATTTCTATTGGGTGGCAAGTGAGCAAGGGTGGCCACCTGTTCTTTTGCCAGTGGCCTGTCTTGAGCCAAGCTGACAGCAGAGAGAGCCACTAGCCAGAAGCAGACAGAGGCGAGGCGAAGAGACACTCACCAGCAGGGAATTGTCATAATGGGATGTCACCTCGTACCGTTGTTCTGGGGTCCAGCGGTTCTGGTACCGTCTACTCTCCTGAACAGGCTGCAAATTAGGTCACTAAGTACGTGACGAGTGATTCTATTGTTGTTATCAATAGTGTTATTTATATATTGCTTCTGGAGACTCTGTTTTTGTCATTTTAAAACACTTATTTTCTTTCCTTCCACCACTGGAAGAGTCTCTACTGAAGGAATTTAAACCTGGGAGAATGCAAGCCTGTCACCTAAGGTCACAAAAGCTTACTCACAAAGCCATAAAGGGATTCGCTGTTCCTTACTTCCAGGCTGATCTCTCTAGTTCACTTAACCAGGATCCCTCTCCAAATTTGTGGTCACAGTTGCCTAAAATCCACTGAAATTGTACATGGAATCATAAAATGTCCCTGGCCATTTTGTAATGATGCAGTTAAAAAAAAAAAGTCCTTACTATTAATATTCCACCAGCCGGCCTCTTTAAGAGACGTGGTTAACTAACTTCTCATCATGTTGTTTTGCATTCTTGGTTAAGGCCCAGTGCCCACCGATTTGAAACTCGAGCCAAATCCACTGTGTGTTCTTTTGCTTCCCCAAAGAGCAGCTTAGTCAGTGTGAGCAATTTTGGGGGGGAAACCCAATGAAAATAAAAGAAATTCATAAAAAATGAGCTTTGCTCACCATGTTCTTGCCCAGACACGCCTCTGAGCCAAAGGTTCCCAGTCCGGCTTGCTGAATGAAGGGGTACAAGGCCCACTGCTCGTCTCCCCTGGATCTGAGCACCCCTCTGGCCTCCCTCTCACGGATATTCCTCTCACTTAATTGGGATTCTCACCATTCTGTTGAATGACACAATTAATAAATGTCTTGTATTATCTGACATGGCTGTTTGTCAGGAACCCATGAGTCATTTTCAACAAGAGGATTGTGAAAATCTTTATGGCCAGAGCTCACTGTCCGTCAACTCTACAAATGGGAGCTGCCCCAAACACACTTCACCTCCCACCCAAAGAGCTGATTTGCCATGTGGAAACCCGAGATTGCAAAGGAATTCCATTTGGCAGATAATTTGGCCTACACAGAAACCAACCACTGGGTTTTGTTTTAAAGCGATCACCCAGGTCACAGAAGAGCAGGGGAATTTCCTTCAGGGGAATTGGTTGGAAATTTCCCACACAGTTTAGAAGATTCAGGAAGCCCCCTGCCACGCATGCCTCTCCCATGCAATGCAGCCAGCACCACACAGTAACTGCCAACTCGTGAGCCAGTTAAATTGCTGAAAGATGGAGAGATTTCTAGTGATGCAGAAGGGCCGAAGGTGGAGCTCCCGATTAGGTGAAAATAATATCTGAAACTGCCAAGTACAAAGCCTGGCCTCACAGGACTTCAACTCCCGTTTTCTCAGGACCTGACCAGCCTGGGTAACTGTGCAGGTGACACTGCTGGGTATTGTTTCTGACACCACAATTCCAAGATCCAGCAAGGTGGGGTTAACGTCCAGCCCACGCCAGGAGACTTCTTTACCTTCCAACGGCTTTAGATATCATCACAAAAAACAAAAACAAAACAAAACCCAGCAGTTGCCGTGGAGTTGATTCTGACTCATGTTGACCCATGTGTATCACAGCAGAGCCGTGCTTCCCAGGGTTTTTAATGGCCGATTTTTTTGGAAGTAGATCACCACAATGTTCTTCCCAGGGTGGTCTCGAACCTCCAAACTTGCAGTTAGCAGTCGAGAGCTTTAACCATTGCTGCCACCTAGGGACTCCCGTATCATTCGTTGTTGTTTTTGTTGTTAGGTGCCATCGAGTCTGTTCTGACCTATAGTGACCCTATGTTCAACAGAATGACAACTGCCCAGTCCTGCACCATCCTCACAACCGTTGTTATGCTTGAGCCCACTGTTGCAGCCACTGTGTCAATCCACCTCATTGAGGGTCTTCCTCTTTTTGGTTGACACTCTACTTTCCAAGCATGACGTCCTTCTCCAAGGACTGGTCCCTCCTGACAACATGTCCAAAGTATGTACAGGTATCATTTAAAAAACTGCTAAATCCAAAACTGTGTCTCCACCTGAGATTTCCGTCCTAATTTGCAGAAACCAGCATCCAACCACCTGCTCAACAGTCTCCTCGGAACTCCGGTGGGCAGCTCACATTTGAAATGCCCCAAGTTGACCTCGTCACCTTCCTCCCAAACTTGCTGCTCCTGCTCCTGTGATTTGTCTCAGCAATTGTCTGGCCTCCTCCCAGATGCTCAGGCGAAAAAAGCTGGAAGTTATTTTGCACATCTGATTCCTTTCTTCATCCCCCACATTTGTTTGCCTCCACCATTTTGAATCTGCTCGTTCCTCTGTACCCCCATGGGTGGTTCCCCAGCTCAGGGCACCCCCACTTCTCTCCTGGATCCTCCACAGCATCCCACTGGCCTTCTGTTTCTAGCCTCATCCATCTCTGATCCTTCTCCACTGCGTAGCCACACTGCCTTCAAAGTGAGAACCCTAAAACCCCTTCAAGGGTCCCCATCAGCCCCAGAAGAAAGTCTAAACTCCTTACGAGCACTCCCAAGTCTCTGGATCTGGCATCTGCCTAAATGCCCACCTCATCTCCTCCCACCCAACCCCGTCATCCTCCCCTGTACACTTTCCCACAGCGTGCCAATGCTCCAAAACACTGCTGATGCAACTTGGAATGCTCTTCCTTCACTCCAGCGTTCCGTCTTTCACTCCTCTTTCAGCTCTCAGAGTAAACATCAGTTTCTCCATGAGCCCTCCACTGACTGCCCCAGAATGGGTGAGGTTTCACTCCTGCATGTTTGTAGCACTCTGAGTTACCCTACACTGTATATCCACTTCCTTGTCTGGGTCTCCCTAAGTCTTCAAAGACCTGGAGGTAAGGGAGTGTACCTTATTCACCACTGTACACAATACCCATTGTTGTGGATCCGGTTATGTTCCCTCCAAAGACATGTTGCAAATCCTAACCCTGTGAATCCAATCCTGTTTGGAGATAGGGTCTTTGAGGATGTAACATGAGGACTCAGTTGAGTAGGGTGAATCCTGATCCTATATGACTGGTGGTCCTTATAAACCAGGAAAAGCTACACAGAGGCAGGGAGACAGGAAGGATGCCAGGTGGTACTGCAGCCACAAGTCAAGGAACACCTGGGGCCACCAGAAGCTGGGAGAGAGCCATGGAACAGATTTTCCCTCAGAACCTCAGAAGGAATGGACACAGTGGACACCTTGATCACAGACTCCCAGACTCTAGAACTCTGAGACAATAAATTTCTCTTCTTATGAGCCATGGGGACCTGCTGGTGCAGTGGTTAAGAGCTCAGCTGCTAACCAAAAGGTCAGCAGTTCAAATCCACCAGTCGCTCTTTGGAAACCCTACGGGGCAGTTCTACTTTGGCCTATAGAGTCACTATGAGTCGGAATCGACTTGTGATGTTTTGTTACTGGGGCTATAGGAGACTAGTACGAGTGGTAACCTGTGCAAAGAGAGGCAAGCATGGAAGACTAGTTCTGGCCACCTTGCAGGAGAGTGACCTGCCACTGTAAACATTCGTCTGGGTGGATGAATTAATCAGATAGTTGTGACACCTTCATGTATCCCGGAAAAATTGTTTGACGAAGATTCTCTACCATATTTTCCTGAATAATCTGTCAACAAAGTAAATGAGGTCAGTCTGATATGGCTGGTTCTTAATCAATTGATCACTGCTGTTTTGGAGACACTTGTAAGCTATGATTTTGCTCATCTGTCCTTGATTTTTGCTGAGCGTCACCATTCCGTTCACTGCTCTGTGATGTGTAGAATGTACTACATTCGGCCCTGTCAAAACCAGGACTCCATCTATCTATCTAAAAATATCTTCTGATATTTTTACAGTTGCGCAAAATCCTTGATTGAAATACGCATCTCATCAGTAGGGAGGCACGGCACACTAGATTGGATTTTTGTGCAGGCTGGGAGACTTGAACGCACACTGAGCAGCAGGATAGATATTTAACGTTTAGTAGTTCTGCTTTCTCTCTATTATGACTGTATTGTGTATCAAAAAAAAAAAGGAAGCTTGGAGCCCAGAATAGGTCTTCTGAGTCCTGGCTCTGTCACTCACTAGCTCTGTGACCTTGAAAAGGCCAAGGTCACTCCCAGCACCATCATTTCTTCATCTTCTAAATGGAGGCAAAAGCCCTAGGCTGCCGACCTCACAGGGATGTGGTAAAAGTTTCGTGATAAAATGTGCATGGAATATGGCATGACACCAAGAGCATGGTAGGCACGCGCTAATTTTTCTTTATTGTTCCAATTATGATGTAAGATGACATACATGCTAACCTTAACGTTTAAAAATACCTTTTACCTAAAGTGGTCTTATTCTTTCTGATGCTGTAATTGGAGTTTTTTTTTTTTCCTTGTATTTTCCTCCTGTGTTTGCTTTTCATGTGTTGTGCCTGTCCTTTTCAATACTGTCCCTTGAAAGCTACTGCTGCAATCATATCAGATGGTTTTAAAAAATAATTTCTCCATTTTTTTTTTTTTTTCCATTGGGACTATTTGAAATTAGATCATCTAAACTGTGTACTGAGAGCTTCCCTGTTCTCTTGGGTGATGCTGCCCCTCTGGGCCTCGTGCTTTGTAACTATGCCTGCCTTATAAAACTTGTCCCTCTAAAAGCTTGCCTCCCACACAACTCCAACCCGCTTCTTCTTCCTTGGTATGACTGTTTTCTTCAGCTCTTCATTGTTCTTCTCCCTCCAACATACCTCTTCAGTTTCCTTTCTTATTTGCTCACACTCAATGCTTCAAACATTTTCCTGCAACTAAGTCCATGCCTTTTTTTTTTTGCATATGCCATTATTTGGTTTCAATTACCAATATATATCTATCTCCTCTGAATGGACTATATAACTTTTCACAGCATTTTCTAACCAAACAATACAAGTAAAGTCATACAGATCATCCTACATTATAATTTCAAGTTCACTTTATTCCCCAGGGTGTGCCTATTTGTATGTAGATGCCAACAGCTATGGTCTTATTTAAAAAGCTCTTCCCAAATATTTTATTATGGGGATGACTGGACACATTTCAAATTTTTTTTTTTTTTTTTTAATCATTTTGTGTTCTACTTTATGTCCCTAAGTGGCACAAATGGTTTAAACTTCACTGCAAATCTAAAGGTGGGGATTTAAACCCACTCAGTGGTACTGCAGAAGAAAAGGCCTGGAGATCTGCTTCCGTTAAGATTGTTTTCAGGTGCCATCGAGCTGATTTCGAGTCAAAATGATCCCACGTGACACAGCAGAACTGCCCTATAGGGTTTTCTAGACTGTAATCATTACTGGAGCACACTGCTAGGTCTTTATCCCTCAGAGTCGCTGGGTGCGTTCAAACCACCAGCCTTTTGGTTAGCAGCCGAGTGCGTAACTGTTTGTGCCAACGGGGTTCCTTCCGTTAAGATTAGAGCCAAGAAAACCCTATGGAGCAGCTCTACTCTGCACACATGGGGTTGCCATGAGTCAGAATTGACTTGAGGGCAACTGTGACAGTTAAGGTTGTATGTCAACTTGGCTAGGCTATGATTCTCAGTGGTTTGGCGGTTATGTAATGACGTAGTTTGGCAGTTATGTGATAATGTAGTGTGACGGTTACGTAATGATGTAGTCTGGCGGTTATGTAATGATGTAGTCTGGTGGTTAGTTGATGATGTATTTTGGCGGTTATGCAATGAGGAAGTTTGGCAGTTAGGTAATGATGTAGTGTGATGGTTATGTAACGATGTAGTGTCACAGTTACGTAATGATGTAGTCTGGCAGTTACGTAACGATGTAGTCTGGTGGTTACTTAACAATGTAGTGTGACGGTTACGTAATGATGTAGTCTGGTGATTACTTAACGATGCAGTGTGACGGTTACGTAATGATATAGCCTGGCAGTTACTAATGATGTAGTCTGGCGGTTATGTAATGATGTAGTCTGGCAGTTATATAATTAGGTAGTTTGGCAGTTATGTAATGAGGTAGTTTGGCAGTTATGCAATAATTTAGTCATCTTCCATGATGTGACCTGATGTGACCAGCCAATTAGTTGTAAAGGAAGTTTCCATGGGGTGTGGCCTGCATCCTATATATATATATATATATATATAAAATCTCAAAGTTCTTTGCCTGCTCTGGATCCTGCATTCTGTTCATCATCATCTGATCTCTGGTTCTTGGGAATTGAGCCAGTGACTTGCTATACTGCCTGCCAATCTTGGGTTCCTCAGTCCCTGGAGCTATGTGAGTCAGAAGCTTCTAGGCTGATGCCTCATCCACAGACTTGGGACTTGCCAGCCTCCACAACTGTGCGAGCCATTTCCTTAAGATAAACCTCTCTCTCTCTATATATATTTATATACACATGGTGTAGACTGGGAGGTGTTTTGTTGTGTTGTACATAGGGTCGTTATGAGTCAGAACAAACTTGACAGCACCTAACAGCAACAACAATATATATATAGGAACGCTGGTGGCAAAATTGTTAAGAGCTCAGCTGCTAACAAAAGGTCGGCAGTTCAAATTCACCAGCCCCTCCTTGGCAACCCTATTGGGCAGTTTTACTCTGTCCTATAGGGTCACTATGAGTCGGAACTGACTTGACAGCAACTAACAACAAGGACATTCTTAAGTCATATTAGATGGCCTGTTTCTCCATCAGTGAATGGGTAACTTTATTCTAATCAATCTTCTCTCTTGCACACAACATTTGATTAACATTGGCTGAGATTCTTTTATTTTTAATTTAAAGAGTACACATATTACCTTCATTATTAACAATGGAACATGACTTTACCAAGCTGCTACATTACTCAAATAAAGACATAGCCTTGAATAGAAGCTGGCTTATCCTCAGAGTCAAAGGCATTCACCAGCATGTTACATAAAGGAGGCTGATACATAGGGCTGTGAGTCATTTCTTTCAAATCCTGCATCATTAAAAACACATCTTATTTCTTTTCTTCCACCTAAATCTTCCTCTTGGTTGCTCAAACTTTTTTCAAGGAAGAAATATGAAGAAGAATAAAAAGTTATACATAGCGTGTGAAATCAAAACACCAGGGTTCTGTTTAGAAGAATGCAAAGCGGTATTTACTTTGATTACATTTCAAACAAGCTGGCAACTTCCAACATCCTTTCTGCAATTCAATTAACCTTCTGTGTATCTTCCTACTTTAAGGTGTTAATTTTTCCCACTCAAGAAAACAACAAAACGATAGTGGAAGGAGCTATCAGAGTATTAAGCACAGCGATAAAGAAGTGGAATACTCATGCACATTTTGCTCAGGTAGCATTTGTTTTATAAAACTACTTTCCATTTTTCTAAATGTCTTCTTCAGACAACTTAAACATGATTCTGGATACTGTTTTCGTTTTGTAGAAGGGAACTGGCTCACACTTCTCACAGACAGTTGAGGGCTGAGATGTGATTTTGTACAGAGAGATGAGGGTGACATCTGGAAAAGGACTATACCCATCCCCCAAATATTTAGGACAAATCCAATTAGACCATAAATAGCAGCAATTTCAAACGCCCCTTGCACTTGGAAGAAAACCTTAAACTCTAACAGTATGAAACCAGGTGTCGATATGTGTAGTATGTTATCAAGGTGATTCAAGGGCCAGCTGCTTCTCCTAGGAGCAATGGCAGGTGGTCGGCATTCCAACACCCACCACCTGGCCCCGAAGTTTGCCTGCTACTGATGGGAGAAATACTGTCTGGTTTGCTCCGGCGCATATTTTTTTATGCAGCGAATTGGTAACTGATGGAGTTGGTGGGTAGACGTGTGTTACGGATTGAATTGTGTCCCCCAGGATATGTGTTGGAGTCCTTGACCCCCACCCCTGTGGATGTAACCCTATTTGGAAATAGGGTTTTCTTTGTTATGTTAATGAGCCCTGTCAGTGAAGGGTGTGTCCTAAACCAAATCAATTCTGAGTGATATAAAGAAAACACACACGGTGGCGCGGTGGGGGGGGGGGGGGGGGCGGGGAGGCAGATGCCATGTGGATTGCCAAGGAACTGAGGTACTGGGTGGGGCTAGAGAAGCTAAGACAAGGATCTTCCTGAAGGGCTGACAAAGAGAGAGACTGTCCCTACAGCAGGTGCCCTAAATTTGGACTTCTGGCCTCCTGAAGGAGTTCCGGTGGCACAGTGGTTAAAGCACTCAACTGCTAACCAAAAGGTCGGCAGTTTGAAATCACCAGCGGCTCCCCGGGAGAAAGATGTGACAGTCTGCTTCCATAAAAATTTACAGCTTTGGAAACCCCAAGGGGCTGTTATGAATCAGAATCAACTCAATGGTAGTGTTTTTTTGGTTAGCTTCCTGACCTGTGAGAAAATACATTTCTGTTCTTTAAAGCCACCCTTTTGTGGTATTTTTATTACAGCAACACTAGGAGACTAAAAAAAAAAAAAAAAAAACTAAGACAGTGTAAATATGGTGTAGAAGTCGGATTGGTCATAATCACATTTCCCCAGCACGTGAGAGTTTTAAGCCACCGTGTAATGGCAGTTGAGCACAAAGGACTCTTAACACAACTGAATGCAGCGAGATGCAGGAAAACACTCAACCACAAAGGGTACCCACTGAGCACACATTGTTCCTTCTGCACCTGTCTGGCTCGGTCTTCAAAGAGTCTACTGCAGGATTCCCCTGGATCTTTGTGCAAAAGAAACACACGCAGCGTGATAAGCCAAAAACACCCTCACTGGCATCTCTACGTTCCGGCAGGGTCTGCAGCGCCGCTCTATCTCTGCCGCCAGCTCCGTAGCCCAGCTACTTCACTTCTTCCTTTCTCACACTTTCTCCTTATTACAGCAAACTTCTGCATTCATGGCAGCATAGTTCACTTCTTAGGAATTTAGCATGCCTTTTCTATGCAAGGATTTTAAATTGGGATTGTTATTTGTTTTGGTTAGTGTTCTGTTGACAACATTTGCAAGGCTTTGGGCATGCTGTCTCAATCCTATATTTCCCCAGATGCTTGCTATTTTCAGTGGGTGGTTTTGCAGGGTGCACGGTTTCTCTGGAATACACACATTACTTTATAGCTAACATATCTGTTCTGTCAATCCCTGGATGAAAACTTCAAAGGTAAAATTCCTCATTTGTATTCAATGGCTCTATAAGTTTTATTCCAGTTACAGTGTGGGTGTACAGAATTATAATCTATATACTGATAAATTAGTTTCTTCATATTTCACACTCACTACTGAAATTTTGAGGGGTTTACAATCATTCCTTTATTCAGAGATCATAATTTGTGATGCAATGTGAAGTCCTTGTGAGCAAACACTTTCTGCCTGGCTGTGAGCCTCTTAGTTTTCACCCTGAAGCACAATGATCCCACTAGTGTGGGTATTCAGATATTGCTCAGATAAATAAAGTTATTTTCAACCATGTCTCTGATGGTTGCTGCTGTTTTCAATGATCCATTTTGTCCCTTAGGAACATCCGAAATTCTTAGGTTCACACTGATTTCCCAGTATTCCATATCCATCAGCTTTCAATGACATTCAAGCCTATACCTGAACCAGTTGGCTCTTCTGTGCTCCAGGCCTAGGTATACAATGCCCACAGAACGTCTTATCTTGAATATCTCAAACACATGTCCATCTGGATATGTCCAGAGCCAGACTCATGATTCCTTCCTGCAGTACTAACTCAACTCAATAGATGGTGTCCATCCAATTGCGCAAGACAAGTACTATCTCAGCTCAACAGATGGTGTCCATCCAATTATGCAAGCCAGGTACTATCTCAGCTCAACAGATGGTGTCCATCCAATTATGCAAGCCAGGTACTATCTCAGCTCAATAGATGGTGTCCGTCCACTTATGCAAGACAAGTACTATCTCAGCTCAATAGACAGTGTCTATCCAAGTATGCAAGCCGGGTACTATCTCAGCTCAATAGATGGTGTCCATCCAATTATGCAAGACAAGTACTATCTCAGCTCAATAGACGGTGTCTATCCAATTATGCAAGCCAGGTACTATCTCAGCTCAACAGATGGTGTCCATCCAATTATGCAAGCCAGGTACTATCTCAGCTCAATAGATGGTGTCCATCCAATTATGCAAGACAGGTACTATCTCAGCTGAATAGATGGTGTCCATCCAATTATGCAAGACAAGTACTATCTCAGCTCAATAGATGGTGTGTCTATCCAATTATGCAAGACAAGTACTATCTCAGCTCAATAGACGGTGTCTATCCAATTATGCAAGCCGGGTACTATCTCAGCTCAATAGATGGTGTCCATCCAATTATGCAAGCCAAGATCTAAAAGGCATCCCTGACTTCTCATTCTCCCTCATGACCCATACCCCACTGTCCACCAAATCCTGTAAATTTTACCTTTATGCATTTCTCAAGTTTGCCCCCTTCTCTTTGTTTCCATGGCCACCATCCCACACTGGGACCTCTGTAGTAGCTCCCTACCTGGAACTCTCAGCTTGTCAGCAGGAAGAACAATCTCTGTGAAATGCAAACCTGAGCACAGTATCGTGGGAAGATGTCATGATTCTATACACAGAAACCCAAGAGAACAGAGCAAATAAACACTAGTGAGAATTCAACAATGTTGAGAGGTACAAGACTGACTTAAAAACTAACAACATCTCTCTATGCCTACAATGGAGTCCTTGGGTGGTGTAAACGGTTAACGCGCTTGGCTGCTAACTAAAAGGTTGGCGATTTGTGTCTACCTAGAGGTGCTTCAGAAGAAAGGCCTGGCAATTTACCTGTGAAATATCAGCTATTGAAAACCCTATGGAGCACGGTTCAACTCTGACACACATGAGGTTGCCATGAGTCAGAGTCAACTTGAAAGCAACTGTTTGGCTATGCCTATAATAACTAATTAAAGTTTAAAATTTTTAATTTTATTTTTGTTGTTGCTGTTGAGAATAACACAGCAGAACCAACTCAATAATTTATTCATGTACAATTCAGTGACACTGATTACATTCTTCAAGTTGTGCAACCATTCTCATCCTTGCTTTCTAAGTTGTCCCTCCCCAACTAACATAAACTCGCTGCCCCATAAGGCCCCTAACTAATCTTTCGAGTTGCTATTGTCAACTTGATCCAACTTATGTGGAGAAATTTAATGAAATACATTTTTGTATGAATCAGAACAACCATGTGGTTATTAATAAGAAAAGACAATAAACGTGATTTAAAAAAAAAATAGGCAAAGTATAAGGATGGTTCAGAGCAAAGAGAAATTAAGATGACTAGCATGCACACGAAAATATCCTCAACTCACTAAACATAACCAGAAAAAATAGAATAAAATGAAGAGATACCACTTTGCAATCATCATAATTATGAAACCTAAAGTCCAATAGTATCAAGTGTTGGTGAGCATTGGGGAGGTAAGGATCCCCGTGTGTTTCTTCTGAAGCCACAGTGCAGCTGTTCTGGATAACGCTCTAGTGGTAGCGTAAATGAAGTACTGGGATAATTTGTGGTCTGTCCATCCCATGCTATATACCCTGGAGATCCTGCCATACATGACTGTAAGCGTACATGACAAAGAAACAATTCCTCAGCTCAAGACTGGTGACAACTATTGATGTAAATTGAAATACCACATACACCCCATTACTATGCGTTTTAAAAGGATGTTGTTGTTGAGTTGGTTTAGACTCAGGGCGACCCCACGTATAAGAGAACAAAACATTGCCTGGTCCTGTACCATCTTCACAATACTCGCTATGTTTGAGCCCACTGCTGCAGCCACTGTGTCAATCCATCTCACTGAGGGTCTTCTTCTTTTTTGCTCACCCTCTACCTTACCAAGCATAATGTCTTCCAGGGACTGGCCCCTCCTGATAACATGTCCAAAATACATGAGTCGAAGTCTCACCATCCTCGTTTCCAAGAAGCACTCTGGCTGTACTTTTTCCGAGATAGCTTTGTTCATTCTTCTGGCAGTCCATGGTATATTCAGTACTCTTCGCCAACACCATAATTCTAATGCTTCAATTCTTAGTCTTCCTTATTTGTTGTCCAGCTTTCACATGCGTATGAGGTGATTGAAAATACCATGGCTTGGGTCAGGCATACCTTAGTCCTCAAAGTGACTTCTTTGCTTTTTAACATCTTAAGGAGATCTTTTGCAGCAGATTTGCCCACAAAATTTGTCATTTGATTTCTTAACTGCTGCTTCCATGGGTGATGATTGTAGATCCAAGTAATATGAAATTCTTGACATCTTCAATCTTTCCTCCATTTATTATGATGCTGCTTATTGGTCCAGTTGTGAGGATTTTTGTTTTCTTTATGTTGAGGTGTAATCCATACTGAAGGCTGTGGTCTTTGATCTTCATCAGTAAGGGCTTCAAGTCCTCTTCACCTTCAGCAAGCAAGGTTGTGTCATCTGCATAACGCAGGTTGTTAATGAGTCTTCCTCCAATCCTGATGCCTTATTCTACATATAGTCTAGCTTCTTGGATTATGTGTTCAGAATACAGATTGAATAGGTCTGGGGAAAGGATATAACCCTGACCCACACCTTTCCTGATTTTAAACTATGCAATATTTTCTTGTTCTATTCGAACGACTGCCTCTTGGTCTGTGTACAGGTTCCACATGGGCACAATTAAGTGTTCTGGAATTCCCATTCTTCACAATGGATAAAGGTATACAACTTATCTAAGAACATCTATAGAGCACAGTAGAGTGTGTGCCCACAGGAGGGGCAGCATGAGGGGAAAAAACAAAATCAAATTTAAATGAGAGGAGCTTTGTCTTGAACAATTGTGATGGAGTGCCTTACATAGCAATAATGAAATCCCCCTATATAAAGTTTTTTAAAAGTACTAAAAGATTAAATGGTAATTTCTAGAATTATTGGCAGATTGGTGATGGTCATTGTAATGGATACATTCAATTACAGAATGAGTATTATCCAAAACTGAACAAAGTCCATGATATCAAAAATTAGTATTCAGGAAGAAGAGAATTATCCAGAAAAGCTGAGAGTAAAGGTTGACCAGAGAAGAAAATTAGTAGGAAAAGAGAAAGAAAACCAATATCTAGTAAATGTCTATCATATGGCAGGCACTTGGCACTTTATGTAATATCCTCATTAATACTGGAAGTAGGCAGTATCACCTCTTTACATAGATAGAGAAGTAGCTCACCCCAAAGCACACAATCAGCAAGGGCAGAGCCAGGATCAAAACCCAGCCCTGCCTCACCCAAACAGTAAAAAAGTCCAGAGGCTACGGTACACAGACTTTCAAGAAGGAGTGAATAGTCAGTTTCCAGAAGGCAGCATTATTCTTACTGAGCAAATATTGTCACTTTATTAAGAAGAAGGCAAACAGGAACTTTCTGGAAACAATTTCAGTGGAACGGTGAGATACAAAGCCAGATTATAGGTAGAGAGTATAGGGAAAGTAGCAGAAGAATTTAGATATCTTGATTTATATTTAAGAATAGTGATATCTGGGCACATTTAAAATGAGGGAAGAAGAATAGGACGAAGATGCTAAAAAGATAAGGGACAATTTTATTGCAAACATAATACAATACAGCTTTATGTCAAATAACAGAGTTAAATAAGTTTTAAGAAGAGTTACGCAGATTCCACACAGAAATATCTCAATGCTTACAAAGTTAAACCACAGCCAACCATCTCCTCTAACTGGATGCTAAGAAGAACTAAGATGTGAAGGGTGATTTCACTGTAGACAGAGCCCTTCTCTCACAGACTTCCTTCAACCTCCTGCCCCGGGACGCTGGGTAGGAGAAGACACTCAGTGGTGACTTAGAGCCGGAACATGTCAGTGTACCAAGTAAAAGCACACGCAGTTTGGAGTGTCCTCTGAGAAAACAGGAGACCCTTCACTACGAATTAAATCATTAACGTTTTTCATTATTACAATTTAATCACAAACTCAATAAGCTAGAAAGTGATTGAACTAAATAATTTAATAATCAAATTATTACTTAATAATTAATTAAAGTTTTACTGCAAAGACTTGATTTCCAAAACAACTGAACATTTTCACTTTGGAGTTTAATTACATTTTGGCAACAGGTCACTTCTGAAGTCTCCACCATGGATTTCATAGCCAGGACATGACAGGAACAACAGATTGCCCATAGAATGAAAGTGTACTAGGATCTGGGGAGTAAGCTGAGCTGGCTGCACAGACAAGTGGGAGAAAGAAGAATCAGAGGGAACACACTCCTGGTATGCCAATACCCAAAGTTAAAAAAAAAAGAGCAGCTTAATATACGAACTCCAAGCCATCCGGGGCTTGATGTGGAGGTGGGTTCCCCAAGCCATTCGGGGCTTGATGTGGAGGTGGGTTCCCCAAGCCATCCGGCGCTTGATGTAGAGGTGGGTTAAGAGAATTAGTAACAAAAAAGAAGAAAGAGAAGTTTGACATTCCTGACCCCGCCATTTACTATCCACTTGTCCGTAGGAGCATCCCCACCGACCAAATCATTGCCACTGCGTCTATCCTGACTCACAGTGATGCTGTAGGACAGAGTAGAACTGCCCTATAGGGTTTCCAAGGCTGTAATCTTTACGGAAGCAGACTGCCACATCTTTCTCCCGAGGAACAGCTGGTGCGTTCGAACCACCGACCTTTTGGTAGCAGCTGAGTACTTTAACCACTGCCCCATCAGTACTCCTTTTAGGGACATCATTTACCCTTTTTGTGCCTCAGTTTCCTCATACTTAAAATAGGGTGGTAATTCATGTCTAAGGAGCCCTAGTGATGCAACGGTTAAGCACTGGGCTGCTAACCAAAAGGTCAGCAGTTCGAAACCACCAGCGGGTCTGCAGGCGAAAGATCAGTTGATGTGCTTCCGTAAAGATCACAGCCAAGAAAACCCTATGGGACGTTCTACTCTGTCGCATGGGGTCGCTATGAGTCAGAATCGACTCCCCAGCACCTAACAGCAAACCATTCATGTCTGCTGACCTCTCCAGGTGGTTATAAAGGTATAATGGGATAAAGTATGTGGAAACACTCTTTAAGCTAGATACAAATGTAAAAAAAATCATAACTTTTATTAATGGAAGAATAATTGTCTCAGAAATGAAGATCAAACACATAATTAAAGATAAATGCATGGCAGAAAAGAGGAAAATATTAAAGATTGCTTTGTGCTTCACCTTAATCTCAAATAAAATTCCATTTCTAACCATTCTATTTTTACACCTTTTTTTTTTCCATAAAAGCCAGAATCTCTAATGAAATTGATGAAGAACCTGATGTAGAGGTGGGTTAAGAGGATTAGTAACAAAAAAGAAGAAGAGACGAAAACAAATCCTGGTGCATTCTTTAGTTACCAGTATTTAATCTTCTGGGACTGAGTCATCCCGTGGATTTATAGGTGCATAAATGTACCTTGTATTCACCAGGATGGACTTAATTATCATCAAGTAGTATTTATCAAACAAACACTTCAGATTCCGCCTCTGGCTCTGAGTCATCACAGCTGAGAGCAAATTAGGGGTTGAGAAGGTCCCTACAGTTCACAGAACAACCATGATGTTCTAAATGGAAGGACATCTTTCAAAATCTGAGAGGGCTTCAGTCTTCATGTACACCAGGTTCTGCTCTTCGACTGGAATCTGAGAGGGTTTCAATCTTCATGTACACCAGGTTCTGCTATTCAACTGGAATCTGAGAGGGCTTCAGTCTTCATGTACACCAGGTTCTGCTCTTTGACTGGAATCTGAGAGGGCTTCAGTCTTCATGTACACCAGGTTCTGCTCTTCGACTGGAATCTGAGAGGGCTTCAGTCTTCATGTACACCAGGTTCTGCTATTCGACTGGAATCTGAGAGGGCTTCAGTCTTCATGTACACCAGGTTCTGCTATTCGACTGGAATCTGAGAGGGCTTCAATCTTCATGTACACCAGGTTCTGCTGTTCAACTAGAATCTTCAATACAAAGTAACGTTTGAAACCCCAGTAGAATACTAATCAGGTTCAATCATATTTGTTTCTGAAATCATGGTACAACTTCTTTTCCTCCTTTTTTGCTGCTGTAAAAATACTCTTACGGTATCATCACGGGCATGTAAATTAAAAATGTGTCACTTGAAGCCACGAACATCTGAAGGATTCAGTTTAACTTTGCTTTTCCTGTTGAGCCTTATTTCAAATCTGGAGTATGACAGGTAGCACTTTACACACAATCTCTGTAGCAAGCCGTGGCTTTACATCAGCTCTCTCCGGTAGATCTTTCTCAAACACTGCTCTCAGTCTGTGATTCCCCCCCAGTGTGACATACTTTATTCTGTATTCTTCAGTAGACTTTCTTATAAAGTAAGCACTTGTGCGTGTGTGTGTGTGATGTGTCTGCACATGTGTGTGTGTGCATACGTGCATGTGTGTGTGCATGCATGCCTCTGCATATGTAGTCAAATACTAGCTCTTCTTATCACATCCAGGAGACACATGTACTATGTATTCATCTTATGCTTCCAGGGAGATGGAGTAGATGTTCTTTTTCCTATTGTTCCCTTAAAGCACAATTAAATCCCTGAATATTACATATAAAACAAACAGGAGAAGACTCTGACAAGTGGAGAGAATAAGGCGGACCAGTTAGGGACCTCAGGACTCAAGGGCTGACATGATGGGGAAGAAGTCAGCAACACAGAAAGTCTCAGCAAACGAGATACATTGTATTTTTACGCAGATGATGTGTGCCTTCTAAGGCTGTTTGTCGACTGCTCCCTCCCTCCGCAAGATATTTTTGTAAGTGCGATATGCTAATTTTTTTATAGCAACATATAAAACAAAAATTGGCATAGCAGTGCTTATGAAAATACCTCGTGATGGGAGGGAACAGTTGGCAAACAAATGTAGAAGGCACGTGTTATTTGCGTGAATAAGGAAGACTGAAGAAGAACTGACACCTTTGAATTGTGGTGTTGATGAAGAATATTGAATATGCCATGGAGTGCCAGAAGAATGAACAAATCTGTCCTAGAAGAAGTACAGCCAGAATGCTCCTTAAAAGCAAGGATGGCGAGACTCTGTCTTACATACTTTGGACATGTTGTCAGGAGGGATCAGTCCCTGAAGAAGGACATCATGCTTGGTAAAGTATAGGGTCATCGGAAAGGAGGAAGACCCGCAATGAGATGGACTAACACAGTGGCTGCAACAATGGGCTCAAGCATAACGGTTGTGAGCATGGTGCAAGACCAGTCAGTGTTTCTCATTCTGTAGAACACAGGGTCGCTATGAGTCGGAAGTGACTCTACGGCACTCAACAACAACAACAACATTACTACAGAACATGCAGACATCAAACGATATACAGGAATTCTACAATTCTACATACTTAAATTTGACAACTTAGATGAAATGGACCATTTTCCTGAGAAACACAAACTTCCACAACTCACCCAATACTAAATAGATAATTTGAATAGCCCTATAACGTGTAAGAAAATCAAAACCATAATTTTAAAAACTTTGAAAAAAGAAATCTCCAGGCCCAGATGGCTTACTGGAGAATTTCACCAAAGGTTTAAAGAAGAATTGACACAATTCTATATGATTTCTCCCAAAAAGTAGAAGAGGATGAGACACTCTCACAATTCAGTCTATGAAACTAGTATCACTCTGATGCCAAAACCAAAGACAGCACAAAAAACAAAACTACAGATCAGCAACTCTCGGGAATAGTGACACAAAAAAATGGACAAAATAATATCAAATAGAATTCAGCAATATATAAAAAGAATTAGGCATCATGACCAAGTATGGTTTATTCTGAGGATGCAAGAATGTTTCAATATTCAAAAATCAGTTTAATTCACCATATTAAAAGGCTAAAGAATCGAAATCACATGATCATATTAATTGTTGCAGAAAAAGCATTTCACAAAATCCTATACCCACTCATGATAAAAAGCTCTTAGGAAATGAGGAACAGAGGAGTATTCCCTCAATTTAATAAACATCGTCTATAAAAATTTACAGCTAACATCACAGCATTGAAAGAGTGAATATTTTCCACCTAAGATAGGAAACAAGGCAGGGATGTCTACTCTCACTTTTATTCATCATAGTGCTAGATGTGCTAGTCATACCAAAAGGCCAGAAAAGGAAATGAAAGACATACAGATCGCAAAGGAAGAAATAAAATTTACAATTGACAAGACTTTCCACATAGAAAATTCTGAGGAATCTACAAAAAAAAAAAAAAAGGAAAGAAAACCCAAAATCAAACCTCCTAGAACTAATAAGCGAGTTCACCAAGGTTGCAGGATACAAGATTGTTGTTGTTAGGTGCCATCTGAGTCGGTTCCGACTCATAGCGCCCTATGCACAACAGAACAAAACACTGCCCGGTCCTGGGCCATCCTTACAATCGTTGTTATGCTTGAGCTTACTGTTGCAGCCACTGTGTCAATCCACCTCGTTGAGGGTCTTCCTCTTTTCCGCTGACCCTGTACTTTGCCAAGCATGATGTTCTTCTGCAGAGACTGATCCCTCCTGACAATATGTCTAAAGTATGTAAGACACAGTCTCGCCATCCTTGCTTCTAAGAAGCATTCTGGTTGTACTTCTTCTAAGACAGATTCGTTCGTTCTTTTGGCAGTCTATGGTATATTCAATATTCTTCGCCAACACCACAATTCAAAGGTGTCAATTCTTCTTCAGTCTTCCTTACTCACTGTCTAGCTTTCACATGCATATGATGTGACTGAAAATACCATGGCTTGGGTCAGGTGCGCCTTAGTCTTCAAGATGACATCTTTGCTCTTCAACACTTTAAAGAGGTCCTTTGCAGCAGACTTGCCTAGTCAATGCATCTTTTGATTTCTTTACTGCTGCTTCCATGGGTGTTGATTGTGGACCCAAGTAAAATGAAATCCTTGACACTTCTCTCCATTTATCATGATGTTGCTTATTGGTGCCAGTTGTGAGGATTTTTGTTTTCTTTATGTTGAGGTGCAACCCATACCGAAGGCTGTGGTCTTTGATCTTCATTAGTAAGTGCTTCAAGTCCTTTTCACTTTCAGCAAGCGAGGTTGTGTCATCTGCATAACGCAGGTTGTTAATGAGTCTTCCTCCAATCCTGATGCCCTGTTCTTCTTCATATAGTCCAGCTTCTCGGATTATATGCTAAGCATACAGATTGAATAGGTATGGTGAAAGAATACAACCCTGACGCACACTTGTCCTGACTTTAAAGAAATCAGTATCCCCTTGTTCTGTCCAAACAATGGCCTCCTGATCTATGTAAAGGTTCCTTATGGTTCTGGAATTCCCATTCTTCACAATATTAACCATAATTTGTTATGATCAACACAGTCGAATGCCTTTGCATAGTCAATAAAACACAGGTAAACATCCTTCTGGTATTCTCTGCTTTCAGCCAGGATCCATTTGACATCAGCAACGATCATCTCTGGTTCCACATCCTCTTCTGAAACTGGCCTGAATATCTGGCAGTTCCCTGTCGATACACTGCTGCAGCCATTTTTGAATGATCTTCAGCAAAATTTTGCTTGCGCGTGATGTTAATGATATTGTTCTATAATTTCCACATTTGGTTGGATCACCTTTCTTGGGAATAGGCATAAATATGGATCTCTTCCAGTCAGTTGGCCAGGCAGCTGTCTTCCATATTTCTTGGCATAGCTGCATCTGTTTGTTTAAACATCTCAATTGATATTCCATCAATTTCTGGAGCCTTGTTTTTCACTAATGCCTTCAGAGCAGCTTGGACTTCTTCCTTCAGTACTGTCGGTTCCTGATCATATGCCACCTCTTGAAATGGTTGAACATCAACTAATTCTTTTTGGTATAATGACCCTGTGTATTCCTTCTATCTTCTTTTGATGCTTTCTGCATCGTTTAATATTTTCCCCATGGAATCCTTCACTATTGCAACTCGAGGCTTGAATTTTTTCTTCAGTTCTTTCAGCTTGAGAAACACCAAGCACGTTCTTCTCTTTTGGTTTTCCATTTCCAGCTCTTTGCGCATGTCATTATAATACTTTACTTTGTCTTCTCAAGCCACCCATTGAAATATCCTGTTCAGTTCTTTTACTTCATCAATTCTTCCTTTTGCTTTAGCTGTTGGACGTTCGAGAGCAAGTTTCAGAGTCTCTTCTGACATCCATCTTGGTCTTTTCTTTCTTTCCTGTCTTTTCAATGACCTCTTGCTTTCTTCATAGATGATGTTCTTGATGTCATTCCACAACTCTTCTGGTCTTTGGTCACTAGTGTTCAATGCATCAAATCTATTCTTCAGATGTCAGTTTGTCATACTGTGGGGGCTTGCGTGTTGCTGTGATGCTGGAAGCTATGCCACCGGTATTCAGATACCAGCAGGGTCACCGTGGTGAACAGGTTTCAGCTGAGCTTCCAGACTAAGACAGACTAGGAAGAAGGATCTGGCAGTCTACTTTTGAAAAGCATTAGCCAGTGAAAACCTTATGAATAGCAGTGGAACACTGCCTGATATAGTGCTGGAAGATGAGTCCCCAGGCTGGAAGGCACTCAAAAGATGACTGGGGAAGAGCTGCCTCCTCAAAGTAGAGTCGACCTTAATGATGTAAATGGAGTAAGGCTTTTGGGACCTTCATTTGCTGATGTGGCACGACTCAAAATGAGAAGAAACAGCTGCAATCATCCATTAATGACCGGAACCTGGAATGTACAAAGTATGAATCTAAGCAAATTGGAAATCGTCAAAAATGAAATGGAATGGATAAACATCGATATCTTAGGCATTAGTGAGCTGAAATGGATTGGTATTAGCCATTGTGAATCGGACAGTCACATAGTCTACTATGCTGGGAATGACAACTTGAGGAGGAATGGTGTTGCATTCATTGTCAAAAAGAACATTTCACGATCCATCCTGAAGTACAATACTGTCAGTGATAGGATAATATCCATGCTCCTACAAGGAAGGCCAGTTAATATGACTATTATTCAAATTTACGCACCAACCACTAGGGCCAAAGATAAAGAAATAGAAGATTTTTGTCAGCTGCTGCAGTCTGAAATTGATCAAACATGCAATCAAGATGCGTTGATAATTACTGATGATTGGAATGTGAAAGTTGGAAACAAAGAAGAAGGATCAGTAGTTGGAAAATATGGTCTTGGTGATAGAAACAATGCTGAAGATCAAATGATACAATTTTGCAAGACCAACGACTTCTTCATTGCAAATACCTTCTTTCACCAACATAAATGGTGACTATACACATGGACCTTGCCAGATGGAACACACAGAAATCAAACTGACTACATCTGTGGAAAAAGGCAATGGAAAAGCTCAATATCATCAGTCAGACAAGGCCAGGGGCCAACTGTGGAACAGACCATCAATTGCTCATATGCAAGTTCAAGCTGAAACTGAAGAAAATCAGAGCAAGTCCACGAGAGCCAAAATATGACCATGAGTATATCCCACCTGAATTTAGAGACCATCTGAAGAATAGATTTGACACATTGAACACTAGTACATACAAGATAAACATACATAAATCAGCTGTATTTCTGTGTACTAACAATGAACACACACACACAGAAATTAAAAATACAATACTATTTACAATCACTCAAAAAAAAAAAAAAAGGAAAGAAATACTTGGGTGAAAGTCCAGTGAAATATGTACAAGACTTGTAGGCTGAAAACTACACAACACTGATGAAAGAAACCAAAGATCTAAATAAGTGGAGTGACATACTATGTTCATGGATTGGAAGTAGGTAGTAATGATAGATATGATCCTCTTCTGAATCCAGTTTCTCCCTTTTAGAATTGTTTCTTTTCAAATAATCCTTTTGTTTAATCACTTCCATTAGTCCTTCATTACCCAGAGGATAAAATAAAAATTCCTTTAATTGTGGTTGTTCCTCATCACCTATCTCAGCCTGTGTTTGACAGGTTCTCTCACTTCTCTTCTATTTGAACTCTCTACCACTGCTGAATCAATCTACACAATAGTTCCCAGACAAATCTTGGGAACTTCTGCCTCACAGCATTCATTCATATGGTTTCCAAAATGCTTGGGATGGCATTCAACCACCTCTTTAACTCTTACCTGTTCTCAACGCCTAGCTCTGATCCTTTCTACTGCATTCACAAGGCCAGCCCTTGACTATCCAAGCCCACAAGACCCATAACCTTCTTCCAACATTTTCTGTTCTTTCATTTAATTGCCTCTTGGCACATGCTTTCTTGGATGGCATGTCCTCTTTTCCTGTCTCATATTCTTTTTACCATAATGGCCAAAACTGAATTGTGTATCTTTCCGTATCTTTCAAATCCAATAGGTGACATACATGAAGTAACAGACCACTAACAGTAGGCCCACCCCTACCATTTGCAAAACCTATACATGAAGGCTCACACTCCATGTTGTTGCTAATATTGTTGGGTGCCACCAAGTCTACAGGTTTAAATATTTAGAAGTTATGAGCCAAGCTAATAAACTGGTAAATAAAATTCTATTCTTATGCCCTAGCAAACAGTCCTTCATAATGAACTGGAAGGCCAAGTTCAAATTTAGAATTCTTGGATTCCTCAGAGGGGAAGACTAGGGGAGAGCTGGCTTTGGCCCGAGGCCTGTCCACCCTCAGCTTCACCCCATATCAATAGATGTGGATGTGGACATCCAGTCCTTGAGTCCAAGCTCCCCTCACAACCTCTCCAAACAACACTCCCTTGGTCACCCCAGACCTAGGGTGTACACACTAATGGTGGGGTCCACCCAGGGGTGGATGGACTGAAGTAAAGGGCCTACATGGGCTCCAGAAGGAGACTTGAGGTCACTGGGACAGGGAATTCTGGAGCATGGGCTAGAAGGAGATGGGCACATCTCCTTGGCTCCATGGATGCTCACCCTGTGGTGAAGGGCAAGGCCAGGAGCAGGGTAGAGGGAGCTCTTTAATGCTCAGGGCAGGTCTAAATGCTACTGCTTAAAAATTTTTGTTCTTGCTATTGGTAATGGAATAATACTCGTAGCTAAAGAGGATGAGGAGGTATTTTGAGCTGGAGCTAACCCCCATCATGTAGGTTTATGTGAGGCTTGGTAGCTATGCCATTCATGTATTTAACAAGTATTTATGGGGTGCTTGCTACAAGCCAGGTTCTGGGCTAAGCGAACAGTCCGATGGTAGAAACAGATGCATAGAGGGCCATTACAGCCTGGTGGGAAAGATACCACACATGTAATACAGGTGTGTACCTCCAGCACCATGATGCTCTATGCCATCCCTGAGCTCAGAGAAGGCCCCCCCCTACAGGTCTAGAAAACGTACTGAAGTCAAAGGGCCCTGCCTTCTCAGTGACTCAGCAGATACATCATCAGGTGTTCTGTGGACACACGAACACGACCTGAATATAATATAGTTTATCCTGTGCTTTCTTCTTTTGAATCTGTAAAGAAACAAGCCAGTCTGCACCTCACTGAGGCATGCACCTCACTGAGGTGGATTAATTACAGCACATTGTACATATCTGACAGCCGCCCATCAATGTTTTCCACCTGGCACTTGTTTTGTCACCAGCGTTTTGTGTTTCATCACCTGCTCCTCTCCTGTCAGGTGGAAGCCCAGGTTCACTGATTACAGAAGGAGAGCACTCAGCAAAGGAAGTCTGGATTCCTGACTGCGTCTTTGGAAACTAGGCCAAAAACCACAGGCACCGAACAGAAACACAGAGTAAGATGATTCCTAGGAATGAGCCATCTCCCACCAAGGCCGCTCCACCCGCCCAGCTCTCAGGGCTTCCTCTGACTTGCGTTGTTGACGAGCTTCCCTTATCTCCTGGCAGTTCCCAGGCTATCACACCCCTGGCAGATCCTTCCTTTGCTGCGCCACTCATGCTTCCCACTGCTGAGCTTGCTTACTCAGCACCGAAGTCCAAGAATGTATCTTGCTTTTTATTCCATTTCTAAGCACGGGAGCCCTAGCTCCACAGATTGACCTGATGGCTGGTTGGATTCCTACAAACCAGAATTGCAGAACCTCATCTGTGGCTGGCTTTTCACACCTGAGGGCGCGTGAGGTTTTTATTTTGTTCTTTGTTTTTATAAATCACACTTGATTGAATAAAATGAGGAAAAAAATAAATCAAAGAGTATTGAGGGGGATAAAAGAGTGGATTGCAGGACCAGTTGCTGAGATATCCGTGGAGATGCACCGTGCAAGGCAAAATGGAGGAAAACAGCTACTGGATTTTGCTCCATTCTATTTTAGAGAGCCAATGTCTAGAAACTGGGTCATGGCCCTGGGCAGAAATACAGAAACATTCACCAGTGACATGGAGGGAAAACAAAGAGTAGAAATATCTTGTAGTGGCTGAACACACAAAAAGCAAAAACTACACATGATGAGTCCTAGAAGCAAAAACATTCCTGCCAACACAGCCATTTGCTCAGATTCACTACACCAGCTAGCAAAGAACACAAAACTGAGTTTTGTAAGATATTCAGAGTGAAGCAAGAAGCAAGGAGCGAACAAATTGTGCCTGTGACCAATTGCCCAGAGGTAAATTCTGGCCAGGCTGTGAGTAGAGATGATGGGTGTCCTGGTGATGTTGCAAAAATGGATGAAAACTGACCAACTTGTGAGTGCACCAGTACATGCAGTCACTGTACCCATCCTATTAGGTTTCCTGCAAAGTCTCTCTACTGTCACCCACGTGAACGCCAACTCCAAGCCTCACTCTTCATGCCTCCTTACTGCAACAGCCGGTCGGCTCCCTGCCTTCCCTTCCACTTTATCTTGAGAACACTGCTGGATCGTTCCTGCTTCCTGTCGCCCTGCTCTGGTCATGTCAATTCCCAGATCAGGAATCTGTGACGGATCCTTCCTTCCTACTATATCAAGTCTAATTCCTCGGCCACACCGCTTCATAATGCTGTCATAACACACTGCAGTGGGTGGGGAGGGGGCTCTACTCACCTATTTGTGTGCTACTGTTTTGGAGCATGGAGCCTCTGGGTGATGCAAACAGTTAATGTACTTGGTTGCTAACCAAAAGGTTGACAGTTTGAGTCCCCCCAGAAGTGCCTCAGAAGAAAGGCCTTTGTGAATCTACTTCTGAAACATCAGCCATTGAAAACCCTATGGAGTACAATTACACTCTGACACACATGGGTTAGGGTTGACCCACTGGAAACTGGTTTTCTGGACAGAGTAGGTTTGGGTGAAAAAGGGACAAGAGAGACTGGGGACAGCAAGTATGAGAGACACATGAACCCATTTATAAGCTGAGAAGGAGGACCCAGGAGAGTGGGCAGGATTAGAGCTGCTGGGTTTAGAATGAGCAGATAGAGTAAGGCCTTGGAAGAGTGGCCAACACTGGGACAAAGGCTATAGACAGAGGGGCTGACACCTTCACTCCCCGAGGCTGGACAGAAGGAGGTTTATGTTTATAGATAATTGGTAGTTTTAAGGGGCGGAATTTGGATTTGTCTGAGGCCTCAGGCTTTACAGTGAAGTGGGAGGTATTGTCATCTGCTAGGAGTAAGGGGTGTAGTGTTGGAAAGGAGTTTGAGAAGAATGGAGAACAACTGGAATCGTTGTAGTGTGTCTCTTCTTCTGGACATCACGACGGAGCCCACGTGAGTCGCACACTTGTAGCTGCTTCCAGCACTCAGTAAAGAGCTATGCGTGGACACTGATGAACCATACAAGTAGAAGGAACACTGACGGTGGATAAACCAACACTTTCACATGTGGAACTGAAGACTCTGCTGAGCTCGGAGGCCAGGAATTGGCCCGGGTTAGTGATTGTCCCAGCTCTGCTAAGATGAGAAGAAAGCAGTGGGTTTTTGCCAGGTGGGAGCAATGGAAGAATCGGGAACAAAGGAAATTAAGGTTTTCGTGGGAGGAGAATAGTTCAGTTAATAAACGACAGCCCAGGTCTGTTAGAGAAGGGAATGAGGCCAGGTACAAGGCTAGTTGACCAGGATCCCAGGCTGGTAGGGAGAAGGCGAGGCCACTAGACCATGGCCCTGGGCTGGTAGGGAGAGGATGAGGCCAGTAGACCAGGACTCCAGGCTGGTAGGGAGGGGTGAGGCCGGTCAGCCATGGAAATAAAAGAATCCTGGGAATGGAAGTTAAAGGACAGGGTGGTGGGAGGAGCAGCAGGGGTGATGGCTCATATCACATGGTGGGCAGTGACGGGACTTCTGGACTTAGGATTTCAGACATCGGGTGCATCTGTCTAAGATCCAGATAATGCTAAAAGTACAAATTGTTGTTATTTACCACCTAGTCAACTCTGACCCATGCAACCTCATGTATAACTGAAGAGAACATGCCTGATCTTATGCCATTTTTAAAAAAAAAAAAAATTTTTTTTTTTTTTTTTTATATATTTGGGCTCATTGACTTGGCTATTGTGTCAGCACATCTCATTGACAGTTTCCCCAGTTTTTTGCTGACCCTCTACTTTACCAACCATGACATCTGCAGGGTAATGCTATTCAGCTATGTGCATCCCTTCCCTAATGGAATCAGCTTTGCTCTTCCCGGAAATGCCGGAGTTGAATTCGGGATGGACTCAGGCTAAGGTATGAGGCCAGGAGTGGCATGACTGAGCCAGCAGCCAAGGCTGAAGAATGCCTTAGCAACAAGAAGGGAAACATCTGGGCCTGGACGTGAAGTCCCTGGGAACACTGACTGCCCAAGGACGCGGGAGAAAATGATGAGCCTTGGTCCCAGCTGGAATGGTATATAAGCTTGTGTCCCTTGTTAGGTGGTTGCAGAAAACACTCCAGCCGGCCGCCACTGGAGAGCAGCTGCTTGCCCGTGTCAGTAAGTTTCCCTGAACAAACGTATGAATCTCGAAAGGGCTACGTGTCAGTTCTTTGGATTATCTGCCAGGATGCACAGCGAGGGCCTTTCCTTGCTGGGGCTGTCCCCGGACAATGTCCTTTTCTAGTGATTGGTTTTTTCTGATGACATGTCCAGAGTAGGCCAGTCAAAGTCTTCCATCCTCACTTGTAAGGAGCATCTGGTTATATTTCTTCTAGGACTGATTTGTCCGTGTTGAATGAACAATACAAATTAGCATGCTGAAAATGTCCCAGAAATTTCACCCAGAGTGATTTTCATGATGAATTTGTACCTGTAGTAAGTACATTTGTTAATGACTTTCCACTAAGGATTATTTAATGGATCTGTTTGTCATTTTTCTACAAAGACAAAAACAGTTTTGCAAGTTTACCTTCACTTCCTACTAAATTGCTTTCTTAGTTATAAATACAAAGGGAACCAGTGATATTGTATCTGCCATGGGCTCCAATTCAGACCTGAAGACAGGCAACTGTCACAGTATGGCTTTGGGAGGAAGTTAGTGCCCGTTGGTTATTTAGGAAATAGTGCTCAGGTTTATTGTTAGGCTGTATTTGAGTCTGCAAGAGGACATCTAAAACAATTCATCAGGAAAGAGAGCCTTGAAAAACTATTTTCCCTTTATAAAGACTAAGAATTCAATGTATGTTTGAATAAAGTTAATCATCTTAAGGCCATGTTGCTGTTGTCATGTGCAGTCAGTTCCAACTAATAGAGACCCAAAGTACAATAGAACAAAACACTGCCCAATACTACACCATCCTCACAATCCTTGCTATGTTTCAGCCTATTGTTGCAGCCACTGTGTCAATCCATCTCAGTGTCTTCCTGTTTTTCACTGACCCTCTATTTACCATGACTGATGCCTTTCTCTAGGGTCTGGTCTCTCCTGGTAACATGTCCAAGCACATGAGACGAAATCTCACCATCCTTGCTTCTAAGGAGCATTCTGGCTGTACTTCTTCCAGACAGATTTGTTTGTTCTTCTGGCAGTCCATGTTGTTGTTGTTAGGTGCCATCGAGTTAGTTCCGACTCGTAGCGACCCAAGGTACAACAGAACAAAACACTGCCCAGTGCTGTACCATCCTCACAGTCGTTATGCTTGAGCCCATTGTTGCAGCCACTGTGTAGCTCCATCTTGTTGAGGGTCTTCCTCTCTTTTGTTGACCCTCTACCTTACTGAGCATGATGTCCTTCTCCAGGGACTGATCCCTCCTGACAACATGTCCAAACAATGTGAGACATAGTCTCGCCATCCTTGCTTCTAATGAGCATTCTGGTTGTACTTCCTCCAAGACAGATTTGTTCCTTCTTTTGGCAGCCCGTGGTATATTCAATATTCTTCACCAACACCACAGTTCAAAGGCATCAACTCTCCTTCGGTCTTCCTTATTCATCGTTCAGCTTTTGCATGCATATGAGGCAACTGAAAATATCATGGCTTGCCTCAGGCGTACCTTAGTCCTCAAAGTGACATCTTTGCTTTTTAATGCTTTAAAGGGATTTTTTGCAGCAGATTTGCCCAGTGCAATTCATTGTTTGATTTTTTGACTGCTGCTTCCATGGGTGTTGATTGTGGATAGAAATAAGACGAAATCCTTAACAACTTCAATCTTTTCTCCATTTATCATGACCTTGTTTATTGGTTCAGTTGTAAGGATTTTTGTTTTCTTTATGTTGAACTGTAATCCATACTGAAGGTTGTAGTCTTTGGTCTTCATCAGTAAGTGCTTCAAGTCTTCCTGGCTTTTAGCAAGCAAGGCTGTGTCATCCGCCTAATGCAGGTTATTATTAAGTCTTCCTCCAATCTGATGTTGTGTTCTTCTTCATATAGTCCAGATTCTCAGATAATTTGTTATGATCCATATAGTTGAATGCCTTTGCATAGTCAATACAATACAGGTAAACACCTTTCTGGTATCCTCTGCTTTCATCCAAGATCCATCTGACATCAGCAATGATATCTCTTGTTTCACATCCTCTTCTGAAACCAGCTTGAATTTCCGGCAGTTCCCCTGTCAATGTACATCTGAACACATTTTTGAATGATTTTCAGCAAAATTTTATTTGTGTGTAGTATTAATGATAAATTGATCAATAATTTCCATTTTTTTTTCTAGTTGGATCACCTTTCTTTGGAAAGATCATGTATATGAATCTCCTCCAGTTGATTGACCAGGAAGTTATCTTCCAAATTTCTTGGCATAATGAGTGAGAACTTGCAGTATTGCATCCATTTGTTGAAACATCTCCATTGGTATTCCATCAATTCCTGGATCCTTGTTTTTTGCCAATGTCCTCAGTGCAGCTTGGACTTCTTCCTTCAATGCCATGGGTTCTTGATCATATGTGACCTCCTGAAATGGTTGAATGTCAACCAATTCTTTTTGAGACAATGATTCTGCGTATTCCTTCCATATTCCCTTGATGCTACCTGAGTCATTCAATATGTTACTCATAGAATCTTTCAATATTGCAACTCAAGGCTTGAATTTTTCTTCAATTCTTTCAGCTTGAGAAATGCCAAGCATATTCTTCCTTACTCCAGGTCTTTGCACACGTCATTATAATACTTTACTTTGTCTTCTTGAGCCACCCTTTGAAATTTTCTGTTCAGCTCTTTTACTTCGTCATTTCTTCCATTCACTTTAGCTAGCCTACATGCAAGAGCAAGTTAAGGTCATGTCAAAATAAAAAAAACAATACATATTGACTTTTTAGTTGTACAGTAACATACAAAGTGACCTGAAAATATAAGATAAATGTTTGTGCATGTATTCTTTTTAAAATGGTCAAAATAATGACCCTAATCATAGATTAATGAGGATGTGGTTCCAGGAGAGTAGCTATCGAGTATTTAATGCAGACTTATCTCAAAATCTCACCCACTATTGAAAAATAACTCCACCCACAACACACACAGAGGCACTATAAACTTGGTAAATACTTTAAGATTTCTTGTATCTCAGTAACTGATCTCAAGTTCATGAAGGGTTTTATCCCAATATTTCTAAACGTGCTAAACAGGTCTTTTACTTGTTAATGAAATTTGGGAGGGAGGTAGGGGGAGGAAACAAGTTAAACAGGTTAAAAATCCAACCACTGGGTTTTTTCTTGTTTGTGTGTATGTCTGTGTACAAGTATGAGTAATTGAACATTTGGAAGTTATTAAGGGATTTGTAGTTTTGCACAGAATTGCAGGAAATCAAAGATCTTGAGGATGGTCTCAGGATAGTCTCAGGAGTTGCGTCCCCCTCAAAAGATATGTTGAAGTCCTAACCCCTGTACCTGTGAATGTGGCCTAGTTTGTAAATAACACATGTAATTAGTAAGGTCACATGAGGTCATGATGGAAAAGGGTGGGGACTTAGAAAAGGAGAGACACAGAGGAAAGACGGCCATGTGAAGATGGAGCCAAAGATTGGAGTGATGTAGCCATAAGCCAAGGAACATCTGGACCACAGAAGCTGGGAGAAACAGGAAGGATTCTCCCCTGCAGCCTTCAGAGGTAGCAGGGCCCTGTTGCATTTTGGACTCCTAGTCTCCAGAACTGTGAGCAAATAAATTCCTGTTTTAAGACTTCCAGTTTGTGGCACTTTGCTGTGGCCGCCCCGGAAGATGGATACAAGCATCCTCCTGGTAGCATGCTTTGCCTTGAATGCTGATTGGCCAGAACGGGACACACTCACTGTAAACCCTTGACAGGAAACGAGATTCTCAGGTCATGTTCATTCTCATACTAACCAGCAGAGTGCTCAATAGATCCTTTTCATTCCCTGCCCGACTTCTTAAATGTACTCAGTGGACTTGAGTATACCAATGATTGTGAAGACCATGCAGGACCACGCAGTGTTGTGTTCTGTTGTACATAAGGTCACATGAATTGGAGCTGTCGATGGCACCTAACAGCAGCGTTATCTCACCGACTTGATCTCCTTTGCTGGAGCAAATTCTTCCTAGTCCTCATTTCAGGGCCCCTTCCCAGGCCCTGAAGGCTTCCTGTCCTCCTTTTCTGTCCCCCAGTTCCCATCTGTCTCTCCAGACCGCCTTTCTGCCTGCCTTGCGTCCTCCCTCCAACCTTGTGCAAGGCTCTGGAGACACGGGAGTGGACGGGCAAGCACAGCGGCTCCAGCCTCAGTGAGCAGGGGAAACCTCGTTCCCTTTCATCCTGGGAGCTACCACCGACAGCCACGCTAGGAGGTGGGGTTTTATGTTGGGAAAATTGGAGCTTGGACTCCCTAGCACCCCAATTTGTTGCCGCAGCTGAAATGAAACACGCAAAACTGTTTTTCTTGTAGTTGTTTGGCAGCTGATTATAAAGGTGAAGCAAACAACGTAAAAAATTGTGGTTCAGAATTCCCAATTCCTCTCTGATAAGACAAGTCGAGACCCTCTCAGGCTTCTGCTCTCATTCCTGTTTGAAGAGTATCTTCAGTTCCTTTTGTAATCGTTTAACTCCTGGTACATCTGTGTGTCTCCCTCCCCCAGAGTCCGGACACTCTGAAATCACAAAGCATGTGTATCTGTCTCCTCCAGAGCACATGGGGGACGCTAGACAAATCAGTGCCTGAACCCTTCATCTGTCAATATTTTTTTCATCAGCTCCATATTTCCCCAGGGCAAGAAACACTCAGAATTAATGCATGTGTGTGATTGTATTGACAATTCTAAATCTTTATCTTTTTCATCCTATGAAATGAGACGTTCCTTACAATTCAAAAAATTAAAACAGAAGGTTAGATTTTAGAAGAGACCATTGTGATGTTAGTCTCAACAGGAAAAGAGATAACATTTATGGACTACTTCTGTGTGCCAGGAAGGTGGGCCAGGTGCTTCATGTGACTTCTCTCAATTAATCCGCACAGCAGAGAAGTCATCTCTCGAAAGGAATCCAGCTGTAAATGGGGGAACCCAGGTGGAAACTACACTGCTGTCTAAATTTTTTTTAATTATTATTTGAGTATATTATTTTTGTAAAAAATTTAAATAATGTAAAATCAAACCAAAACCACTGCCATCGAGTGGATTACTAGTCATAGCGACCCTATAGGACAGAGTAAAACTGCCCCATAGGGTTTCTAAGGAGCAGTGGGTAGACTTGAACTGCCAACCTTTTGGCTAGCAGCCGAGCGCTTAACCACTGCACCACGAGGGCCACTTAAACAATATAGGTACTGCCAAAGTCGACTTTGACCACATCCTCACCCCAATTCTCATCCACATCTAAAGGTACATATCCTTATAGCAGGTTTTCTTCTCATTTACAGACACTTACATTTAGGTATATAAAAACACAGAGAAAGCAAGTGTTGGCAAAGTTGTGGAGAAACTGGAACCCTTGTCCATTACTGGTAGGATTGTAAAATGGTGTAGCCTCTGTGGAAAACAGTTTTGGCAGCTCCTCAAAAAGTTAAACATAAAACTACCACATGAGGGATCATAATAGAGGGTTCCAGACAGAGCTGGAGAAAAACATAGAACAAAAATCAAACTCACGAAAAAGACTAGACTTACTGGTCTGGCAGAGACTGGAGAAACGCTGAGAGTATGGCCACCAGACACCTTTTAACTCAGTACTGAAGTCACTCCTGAGGCTCACCCTTCAGCCAAAGATTAGACAGGCCCATAAAACAAAATGAGACTAAATAGGCGTACTAGCCCAGGGGCAAGGACGAGAAGGCAGGAGGGGACAGAAAAGCTATTAATGTGGAACACAAGGTCGAGAAGGGGAGGGTGTTGACATATCATGGGGTTGGCAACCAATGTCACAAAACAGTATGTGTATTAATTGTTTAATGAGAAACTAATTTGCTCTGTAAACTTTCACCTAAAGCACAATAAAAAAAAAAAAAATCTACATTACGGCCTAGCAATTCTTCGCCTAAGTATACACCCAAGAGAGTTGAAAGCAGGAATGCAAACAGAAACCTGTACACCAATGTTCATTGCAGCACTATTCACAATAGCCAAAAGGTGGAAGCAACCGAAATGTCCATCGACAGATAAATGGATAGACAAACCATGGTGTATCCATACAACAGAGTATTACCCAGCCATAAGGAGAAACCGAGCTCTGATGCCTGCTGTGACATGGATGGACCTTGAGAATACGATGCTGAGTGAAATAAGTCAGGCACAAAAGGACAAATATTGTATGATCCCATTTACATGAAAAATCTAGAAAAGGCAAATGCAGGGAGAGCAATGTTTATTATTGGTTACCAGGGGTGCGAGGAAGGGGGAGTCAGGGAGGGTTATTCCTGAGAGGAACTGCGCTTCTGTTAAAGGCAATGAAATAATTTAGAAATGGACAGTGGTGATGGCTGAACAACACGATGAACTTAACGTCACTGAATTGTACATGCAAAAAGAGTTGAGATGGCAAATGTTTTGGTATATATATTTTTACTCCAATAAAAAAAAAAAAAGAAAAAAATCTTTAGTAGCGTTTTGAGGGAGTTAACATCAGTTAGAAGCTGCAGCTTGCTTTTTTCCCCTCAACAGTAAGCCCTGGGAGCTTGAAAGTGCCGGAGCATGTTAGGTCATTTCCTCACAGACAGACACTTAGGGTTTTGGTCTTTTCCTGTTACAAACAATGGCACAGAGAATAGCCTAGGACCATTGTTCTGCTAACTGCCTTCCTAACGTTCAGCCCCAACTTGTCCAAACAAGTCTCTGGCCGTAGGTAGTTCCGGAATCTCAGAGCTAGGAGGGACCCTAGCAAGCTTCTGCTCAGACTTCCTCACCGTGCAGATGAGGAAACACAAACAGGAGAGGTGAAGATTTAATTCCACAAAGCGGCAGACTGACTTTGACCAGCTCCCACGCCCCATCCGACCCCATGACTTTGGTTTGGCTTCCTGGCAATGCAATCTCATTTCATGCCAGCCTGTAATACAGAATTCAATGTTTTACACGTGACCTAAGGAGTCCTGGTGGCATGACAGTTAAGTGCTCCTCTACTAACCGAAAGATTGGCGGTTCAAACCCACCCATGGCTCCACAGGGGAACTTTTGATAACTGTGACCCCACGTGTTTCGGAGTAGAACTGTGCTCCACAGGGTTTTCAGTGACTGATTTTTCAGAAGCAGATCACCAGGCCTTTCTTTCGAAGCACCCCTGGGTGTTCTCAAACCATCAACCTGTCAGCGAGCAGTCGAGCACAAACCATTTTTGAAACCCAGGGACCTCTCGTAGACACTCAGATGTTATGGAACGTGCAAACCAACAAAGTAGCTCCCATTTCCTGTCACGCTTATAGAAAGTGACAAGTGACTTTTTACAGTTAATTACCTTTTAATATTAAATGTGTAACATCTCAAAAAGCTTATCTTCTCCTCAAATATCTGAAATTAAATACCATAACTTGTCTTACAAGCACCCGGAGGCTCCTTGTGGGAGATTTAAAGGTGGGAAGGTAGGCTCTGCCTTAACCATCTCAGAAAGCTAGCTCTTCAGTGCTGGTTTCTCACTCAGACTTTCTAGGTCTCCTGTGACAACACCTTTCTTTGTCTTACTTTTTTCTTTTTTTAAGGTGGCCATTGATAGCTCAGTTTCTGGGGTCAGACAGCCCTGCATTGTTGCATCCCTCCACTCTGGCCCCCACTTTGTGGGATTTCTCCAGAGCGTCTTTTAGTTTGTTTTTAACTTCTAGAAGATCAAGCTTTTAAAATGGCGCTTTCTTAAAAGAACAATTCCCATTTTCTGAACAAAAACCACATACGAACATGCTAGAGCGTCTTCAAAACAAGGCTATCGCTCCTGTCCCTTGTGATGCCGGTTACTCATGGACTTGAGCTCGAGCCCTCCGTTCCTAAGGCAGAAGCCCCTGGAAAGGCCAGAAGCACAACGCAATTGCATGGCAACAGAACTAGCAGAGCCGGAAGCCCCTTCCTTGGTTTTCAACCACTGCTCATCAACAAAGCCATGCTGCCTTCATGAGCCACCAACTCAGAAGAGAAAGATTAAGTGCCTAATTTGGGTCTCAACCAGATCCTTCTACTCAAAAAAACAGCCCTATTGCTATCACACTCCTCCGCCTGCTGGGATACACTATTTCTGAGACATATTTAGGCACCCACTTCACATGTAGAGAGCCGTTAAAATAGTAATTTATTTGGAATGTCATGGTAGAGTAAATATAAAATACACTTGCTGCTGCTAGCTGCTGTTGAATTGACCCTGACTCATGGTGACCCCACGCACACTGGAATGAAACATTGCCCAGTCCTGTGCCATCCACATGGTCGGTTGTGGATAGGACCATTGCAATCCATAGAGTTTTCTTTGGCTCATTTTTGGAAGTAGGCTGCCAGTCCTTTCTTTCTAGTCTTAGTCTAGAAGCTCCTCTGAAACCTGTTCATTATCATAGCAACACACAAGCCTCCGCTGACAGATAGGTGGTGGCTACGTATGAAGTGCACTGGCTGGGAATCAAACCCAGATCTCCGTCAAAGAAGGTGAGGATTCTACCATTGAGCCACCGCTGCCCCATATAAAATATATTTGTTGTTGTTGTTGTTAGGTGCCATCAGGTTGGTTCTGAGTCATAGTGACCTTATGTACAACAGAGCGAACACCGGCTGGTCCTGAGCCCTCCTCAGAGAAGACGGAGAAGCTCAATATCATCAGTCAGGACAGGCCAGAGGCTGACTGGGGAACAGACCATCAATTACTCAGATACAAGTTCAAGCTGAAGCTGAAGAAAACAAAAACAAGTCCATGAGAGCCAAAATACAACCTTGAGTATATCCCACCTGAATTTAGAGACCATCTCAAGAATGGATTTGACACATCGAACACTAATGACCAAAGACCAGACAAGTTGGGGGATGACTTCGAGGACTTCACACATAAAATATAGGAAGAGAAAAAAATCAGAATAAAAACATAATCAACATAAAATATAATCAGAAAATAAAAACAGAATAAGTCAGTAGGTGTTAGTCTTCTCAGGGCCTAAAACCTTGGAGTGTCCAGAAAAGCAATTTACATTTTAGGACTGGATTAAGGTGGATATAGGACTCCCTGGGTGGTGCAAACAGTTAAAAACTTGTCTCCTAACTGAAAAGTTGGAGGTCTGAACCCACCCAGAGGTGCCCTGGAAGACAGGCCTGGAGATCTGCTTCGGAAGAGTCACAGCCTCGAAAACCCTGTGGAGCAGTTCTACTCTGCACACACGGGGTCACCGTGAGTCAGAAGGGACCTGACAGCAGCTGGTTCGGTCTTTGGTTTTGGTTTAAGGTTGGTACAGGCTAACTGTTCAGGAAGTCCAAACAGATTCTCTAAATCTGGCCCAGCGCTCCAAACGATGAACAAAGCCGTCTCGTTTCAAAGTCATATCACAACATGAGCTCTGAGGTTGGGGACTGCACTTCTCTTTTCTTCATGGGCAAGGAGAAGCTGACAACACGTTCAAAGGAGAACTTTAAGCAAAGCAGACACAAATGATAAAGAAATGGAGGACCCACAGGAATGGGGAGATAGAGACACCAAACTGGCAGAAGGCGCACCTTATTTTATTTTCACTCTGTTGGCAGTGAGTGCAAGCCAGTCATGATTCTAAAAATACCACTGCCCACCTCCCCCAGAACAGGCAGACCACTGGGCCAGTCATTTGAGGGAAGCAAAATGGTCATTAGCCTTTGGTGTCATGGTTGACTTTCATCGTCGTTCCTCTGGAGTTTTAGAAGAAAAACGCTGTAACACCTTCTAGTTTGGCCGCCTGAAATTTGCTGTAGGTGGAACACTTTTTAATTCTCTTTTGATCTCATCCTCTGAAACATTTCATAATCTGTGCTTCTCCAAGTGAAGTATAATCACCCCTTTTTGAGATTTGCCCTTCTTCAGTCTATTTAGATTTTATTTCCCAACATTCTACAATTTCTACCATGTTCAACCAGTTTCATTTTTAGTTCATTAATCCTATAGTGGAAGGAGCCCTGGTGGCGCCATGGTTAAGCACTTGGCTGCTAACCCAAAGGTCAGTGGTTCGATGCCACCAGCACCTCTGCAGAGCTGACGATCTGCTCCTGTAAAGATTTCAGCCTAGGAAACCCTATAGGGCAGTCCTGCTCTGTTTTATAAGGTCACTAAGAGTTGGAATAGGCTCAATAGCACACAACAACAGCAATCTCATACTGGAGTCTGAAACATTGGCAGTTTGAAACCATCCAGAGGCACCGTGGAAGACAGGTCTGGCAATCAGCTTCCAAAAGCCACAGCCTTGAAACTCTATGGAGCAGTTCTACTCTGCACAAATGGGGTCACCATGAGTGGAAATCGACTTGATAGCAACTAACAACAACAACAAATCCTAAACCTCCCTACATTTCTGGAGTAGTGTCAGTTACTCTTCTTTGAGCAGCTCTATCACCGTATGTCCGTGACTCCCCCTGACCCCATGTGACATTACCACCTCTAATAGTGTTGTCCATTCCTGTACTTTGCTGCTGATGAAGATCTCTAAGCTGAGGTCAGTATTTGGGGCCCTATTCCCAGTGGGGAACTGCAGCGATGTTCTGTAGAGGCTGGTAGTCTAAGGGCTTAGGACGTTATCTGACTGGGGTCCACATAAAGTCGCCAGAAAACAAAAACAGGGTGAACTAGGGTAACGACGTCTTGGTTGGACCCCATCCTGGTGGAATAGGTCTGGGCCAGGTGGTCCTGGGTTTGAATCCTGCTTCTACTTCTTATTAACTGGATTGGTCCTGGTGTAGCTGCAAAATCTCTTTGAGTTTAAGATCCCTTTCCCGAAAAGTAAAACACTAACTCCTGAGCTGCCACGTGGAAACACTTGGCATGACTCTGACCGAGGAGCACTCGTTCAAACCTGTCCCTTCCCTCCACACCCGCCAGGTGCCCAGGGGACACTGTGCAGACCAGGAAGGGATGGTGGGGCTTCAGTGAAATCACAGCCAGAAAATAAGAGCAAGGAAGGGCGCTATTTCTCGATTGCGGCACTGAGATCAGAAAATGTGGCTGAAATAATTCTACTTCTGGGAATGAGTTTTTGTTTTTCTTTCAGGCATAATTAGAGTACATTTCTGTAGTATGCTTCATGAATACCTGAAAGGGAGAAACAGTCTATTTTCAGGGTATAGATTTCTCTCCTTACACACACACACACACACACACACATTTACGCACATGTATATACGTATGTACGGGTATCAAATCTACCATGTTAATTACCTCATTAAGATCACACACAAACAAGCACACATGAATGTATATATATGTATGTACCAAAAACCAAACCCCTTGCCGCTGAGTCCACTCTGACTCATAACAACCCTATAGGACATAGTAGAACTGCCCTACAGGGTTTCCAAGGCATGGCTGGTGGTTCTGAACTGCCAACCTTTTAGTTAGTAGCTGTAGCTCTTAACCACTGTGCCACCAGGGCCCCATCTGTATGTACAGGTATATCAAATTTACCGTGTTAATTATCTCATTTATCTCTTTAAGATCACACACACACACAAACATGCATGTGTATATATGTATGTACAGGTATATCAAATCTACTGTGTTAATTATCTCATTAAGATCACATATACATCTGTCTTATGTACATATATACATACATACATACAAACACATACAAGCAGTCCTGGTGAAACAGTGGTTAAGCACTCGGCTGCTAACCAAAATGTTGATGGTTAGAATCCACCAGCCGTTCTGTGGGAGAAAGATGTTGCAGTCTGTTTCCATAGAGATTACAGCCTTTCTTCCTGAAAGTGAAGAGGACTTGAAGCACTTACTGATGAAGATCAAAGACCACAGCCTTCAGTATGATTTACACCTCAACATAAAGAAAACAAAAATCCTCACAACTGGACCAAAAACAGCATCATGGTAAACAGAGAAAAAATTGAGGCTGTCAAGCATTTCATTTTACTTGGATCCACAATCAACACCCATGCAAGCAGCAGTCAGTCACTAAATCAAAAGAAGCATTGCATTGGGCAAATCTGCTGCAAAGGACCTCTTCAAAGTGTTAAAAAGCAAAAATGTCGCCCTGAGGACTAAGGTGCGCCTGACCCAAGCCATGGTGTTTTCAGTTACCTCACATGCATGTGAAAGCTGGACAACGTATAAAGAAGACCGAAGAAGAGTTGACGCCTTTGAATTGTGGTGTTGGCGAAGAATATTGAATATACCATGGGCTGCCAAAAGAACGAACAAATCTGTCTTGGAAGAAGTACAACCAGAATGCTCCTTAGAAGCAAAGATGGCGAGACTGCGTCTTACATACTTTGGACATGTTGTCAGGAGGGATCGGTCCCTGGAGAAGGACATCATGCTTGGCAGAGTGCAGGGTCAGCGGAAGAGAGGAAGACCCTCAATGAGATGGGCTGACACGGTGGCTGCAACAATGGGCTCAAGCATGACAACACTTGTGAAAATGGCACAGGATGACGCAGTATTTCTTTCTGTTGTGCGTAGGGTCTCTGTGAGCTGGAACCCACTCAACGGCATCTAACAACATATATACATACCTCCCCGGGTGACACAAATGCTTAAGTGCTCAGCTACTGACTGGAAGGCTGGCGGTTTGAGTTCACCCAAAAGTGCCTCAGAAGAAAGGCCTGGCAGCCTACTTCCAACAACCGAAACCCTCCATGAGATGCACCGACACAACAGCCAGAACAATGGAGTCAAACACACCAGCAACCAGGAAGGTGGTGCAGGACGGGAAACGTTTCCTTCTGTCTTACGTGGTCGCAGGCAGCCTGGGCGGCGCCAACGGTTAAGCGCTGAAATACGAGCCAGAAGGTTGGAGATTTGAACCCACCCAGAGGTGCTCATCACTGAGTATTTAACCTGTTGACGCGTAACTGCACATAACTCTTCTTTCTGAGGCCGATTTATGGGGTAGGTTTGAAACCCTGGTGGCGCAGTGGTTAAGTGCTACGGCTGCTAACCAAAGGGTCGGCAGTTCAAATCCACCAGGTGCTCCTTGGGAACTCTATAGGGCAGTTCTACTCTGTCCTACAGGGTCCCCATGAATCTGAATCAACTTGATGGCACCGGGTTTGGTTTGGTTTTGGTTATAACGTAACATAAAATAACAGTGTTTGCTATCTGAAATAAGTGTCTTTTTTAATATGCTAAAAATAAGAGTAAACTGCAGACAAGATAGTCCTTCAAACAAATACATTTGGCATGGAAAAACATCACATGCTATGGACGTAAACGGACAAACCACTAAGTCAGTCATATATCTGCTGTTAAGGAGCAGCCACATGTAGGAACCTATTAGGAACATAAGATCGTGTTAAAAGACTATTTTTTAAAAGGAAGCTACGTCTACACTAATGTTAAATGATCCACTAGACTCTCAGGGCATTTTACATGAAACTTTGATTAATTTTCACAAGGGTAAAAACTGCCATTTCTGCCCAGGTGGCATCTCCGAATCCTGAGGTAGAAAGACACGGGCCATCTAGTATAAACGTCTTAAACACAAACCCTCTCTCTGATGGCCTTTCCCAGGGATCACTCAGCTCCCTGCTCTTCAGTGACTCCAGGAACAAGGAGCACACTGCGTTCTGGAAGCTCCAGGCAGCTGCACTGCCCCAGTGGCCCAATGGTTAAGCGCTCAGCTGCTAACTGAAGGTTGGCAGTTCAAACCCACCAGCCTCTCCAGGGGAGAAAAGACCTGGCGATCCACTTCCGTAAAGATTACAGCCTAGGAAACCCTCTGGGGCAGCTCTACTCTGTCCTATAGGGTCGCTATGAGTCGGAATCGACTTGACAGCAGTGGGTTTGGCGAGCTTTCTGGCTGCCCAGCCCAGGTCCTTACACACCCTGTAGTCAGCCCCGTTCTCCCTGTCCTGTGACATTCTGGGTGTGCTTCACTATGCCAGGCGTCCTTAGGACTCCACTCACTCTAGTTCACAGCACTGACTTCCACTGAGGATCACTTCTGAGCAATAAGTGTGGTGACATTATGAAAAACGACCCCTTCTGTGGATAACGTAGTACAGAGAACAGAGTGCCTCAGTCACGACACACCTGGCTAATTACAAAAGGAAACCTGTCTTAGTCTCCTGGGGCAGCTGTAACAAAGTACCACAAAGTGGTGCCTTGTAAGAACAGAAATTAACTGTCTCTTAGCTCTGGAGGCCTGAGTCTGAATTCAGGGTGCCCCCAGGGCCGTGTTCTCTCTGAAGGTGCTAGGGGAGGATCCTTCCTTGTCTACGCCAGCTTCTGGAAGCTCCAGGCATTTCATGGCTTGTAGACAGAGCCTCATGTGGCTTCTTCCCCCGTGTGTATCTCATTTCTCTGTCTGTCCTTGTCTTTTATAATTAGCCACTCAGAAGAGGTTAGGATTAGGATGCACCCTAGTCTGGTGAGCACTGGTTAACCAAACTGATGCGTCTACAAAGAAAGACCCAGTCCCTAAACAAGGACACGGTCACCAGTGCTGGGTTATGATGTCAACATGTCTTTCTGGGGGACACCACTCCACCAATCCATACTGAAGGCTGTAGGCTTTGATCTTCATCAGTAGTGACTTCAGCTCACGTAATGCGGACACGTTATCAGGAGGTACCAGCCCCTAAAGTAGACGTAAAGTAGAAGGTCAGTGAAAAAGAGGAAGACCCTCAACAAGATGGATTGACACAGTGGCTGCAACAATGGGTTTAAACATAACAATGATTGTGAGGATGGCGCAGGACCGGTCAGTGTTTCATTTTGTTGAACATAGGGTCGCTATGAGTCGGAACCAACTATACCATACCATGCCATGCCATGCCATACTATATAACAACAACTGTAACAGTGAAGTCTCAGCCAGTCCCCTTGGCTCAGGTCACTGAGTGGATGACCTCCTTTCCACTCACCGAGGCTCCTTAGTTCTGGGTCTTCCAGGCCTTTCTTCTTCTCTTCTGTACTTAAAGTGTCCTCAGCACCCTGTGCAGTGCCCGACACTTAGCAAGCCTACAGTTAATCTGCTTAACTACAGGGTATTTTTGGAGCAGCCACCAGGTGCCAAGCGTGTGGAGGATGGGGCTACAGGTGAGGAAGCAGCAGGCTGCCCAGCTCCCAGAGCTCATGGCTGAGGGGAAAGTGGGCACCTGTCCCGAGTTTCTGCAGTGATTCTTCAATCAATCCAAAATACAGAGTCATAATCTTCATAAACAAGAAAACTATTGCCAAAAACTGAATCCCACACACAGATGCTTACAAAGTATCATTTGGAAAGGGGGGTTATCATTTTAATTGCAATACTGGTTTTAACAAATTTATTTGAATTCTTATCAAAGTTTTAAAAATAAACACTGCAACAGGTACAGGTCAGGGCCGTCTCTCAGCTGAAATGGAAGGCAGGGACCAGCTGGGCAACGCCCGCAAGTTAAGAGAGGAGACACCTGAGCCCAGGGATGCCTGGTCCCAGGTAACGGTCTTGGTGGGGATGGCCTGGAGCCTGGGTCCTGAGCTCTGGCTCTGGGTTTCTCAACTCACACTGTCTTCTCTGTGACAGAGACCAAACCTGATTTTCATTAAGAACTTCCCACTGGTTCTCACGTTGCTGTTGTTAGCTGCTGTCAAGTCAGTTCTGACTCAAAATGACCCAACGTACAACAGAACGAAATACTGCCCAGTCTTCCGCCATCCTCACGATCGTTGCATATATGAGCCTATTGTTGTAGCCCCTGTGTCAACCCATCTCGTTGAGGGTCTTATTCTCTTGCCCTGACCCTCTACTAAGCATGATGTCCTTCTCCAGGGACCGGTCAATCCTGATAACATGTCCAAAGAACATGAAATAGTCTCCCCATCCTTGCTTTATGGGGCTTTCTGGCTACACTTCTTCCAGGACAGACTTCTTCATTCCGCTGACAGTCCATGATGTATTCAGTGTTATCTGCCAACACCGTAATTCAAAGACCTCAGTTCTTCTTTGGTCTTCCCCATTCATTGTCCAGCTTTCGCGGGCATGAGGTAATTAAAAATATCATGGCTTGGGTCAAACACGCCTTAGTCTTCAAGGTGAGTTCTTTGCTTTTTATCACTTTAAAGAGGTCTTTTGCAGCAGATTTGCCCAGTGCAATGTGTCATTTGATTTCCTGACTGTTGCTTCCATGGGCATTGACTGTAGATCCAAGTAAAATGAAATCCTTGACAACTTCAATCTTTTCCCTGTTTATCATGATGTTGCACATTGGTCCAGTTGTGAGGATTTTTGTTTTCTTTATGTTGAGGTGCAATCCATACTGAAGGCTGTGGTCTTTGATCTTCATTAATAAGTGCTTCAAGACCTCTTCATTTTCAGTGAGCAAGGTTGTGTCATCTGCATATCTCAAGCTGTTAATGAGCCTTCCTCCAATCCTGATGCCCCGTTCTTCTTCATATAGTCCAGCTTCTTGAATTATTTGTTCAGCATCCAGATTGAATAGGTATGGTGAAGGGATACAACCCTGACACCCATCTTCCCTGATTTTAAACCACGCAATATCCCCTTGTTCTGTTTGAAGGACTGCCTCTTGGTCTAAATACAGGTTTCTCATGAGCAAAATTAAGTGTTCTGGAATTACCATTCTTCTCAATGGTATCCATAAATTGTTATGATCCACACAGTCGAATGCCTTTGCCTAGTTAATAAAACACAGGTAAGCATCTTTCTCGTATTCTCTGCTTTCAGCCAGGATCCATCTGACATCAGCAATGATATCCCTCATTCCACGGCCTCTTCTGAAACCCGCTTGAATTTCTGCAGTTCCCTGCCGATGTACTGCTGCAACAGTTTTTTGAATGATCTTCAGCAAAATTTTACTTGCGTGTGATATTAATTATGTTGGTTCACATAAAACTTAGTTATTCGAAGGTATGCTAGTTTTCCTTAGCTGATAAAAACACACTAATCTCAATAAAGCTTCTGACCTGCCTGCTGTTACTCTTGCTCACTGGGGTCGTGTATCCACCAATCCTCCTTAACCTCGGAGTGGCTTTTCCTCAGAGTATTCCCATAATCAGCAGCTAGTGTTCTCTTTTCTGAGGAAGCCACAAGGAGCTGGAGCAAGAGTGACAAGATCCACCTCCTATTCGCACCTGATATATATACACCACAACAGACGACGGAATTATTCTGCTGAAATTTGAAAGAACTGAAAATAAAGGTGTGTATTTATATCCTATTTTTATGATATATTATCATTACTATTATGTAGAGTCCCTAAGTGCACAGCTGCTAACCAAAAGGTTGGAGGTTCAAGTCCACCAGAGGTGCCTTGGAAGAAAGGCCTGGTGATCTTCTTCCAAAACATCAGCCACTGAAAACCCTGTGGAGCACAGTTCTACTCTGACACACGTTTGTCCCCTTGAGTCAGAACTGACTTAATTCGCAAGTGGTATTATGACATACACTATTACAAACACAGACACACCTGCAATGGGATATCAACTGTAGTGTGTTATTGGACTTCCGAGGTTTGGAGGATGGCTCTTGCTCAGGTCTACCCTGGATGCTGGGATACTCCCTGTGACAGCCTTGCTCCTAGGGGCTGGGGGGTGGAGTGACTCAACATTACCTGTAGCAATGTTGTCAGAAGAAAGAGTCAGGGATTTCCAAGAGGCAAAGTCAGCCTGAAGGGGAAGAAAACAGCTTGAAAAATGAAAACAAGAGAACAGACCACAGGCTTGGTGTGTAAGTGTTTAGGATAGAGGACAGGTGGAAGGCATGGGTAGCACTGGCTGGCTGCCCCAGAGACATGCTCCCCAAACACGGCCCCTCATCAGACTCCTTCGGTGCTCCAGAGACATGCTCCCCAAACATGGCCCCTCGTCAGATTCCCTGGGTGCTCCAGAGACATGTTCCCCAAACATGGCCCCTCATTAGACTCCCTGGGTGCTCCAGAGACATGCTCCCCAAACATGGCCCCTCATCAGACTCCTTGGGTGCTCCAGAGCCATGCTCCCCAAAGGTAGCCCCCCATCAGACTCCCTGGGTGCTGCAGAGCTGTGCTCCCCCAATGTGACCCCTCATCAGATTCCCCAGGTGCTCCAGAGACATGCTCCCCCAACACGGCCCCTCATCAGACTCCCCTGGGTGCTCCAGAGCTGTGCTCCCCAACATGGCCCCTCATCAGACTCCCCTGGGTGCTCCAGAGCTGTGCTCCCCAACATGGCCCCTCATCAGACTCCCCCGGGTGCTCCAGAGCTATGCTCCCCAACATGGCCCCTCATCAGACTCCCCTGGGTGCTCCAGAGCTGTGCTCCCCCAACATGGCTCCTCATCAGACTCCCCTGGGTGCTCCAGAGCTGTGCTCCCCAACATGGCCCCTCATCAGACTCCCCTGGGTGCTCCAGAGCTGTGCTCCCCCAACATGGCTCCTCATCAGACTCCCCTGGGTGCTCCAGAGCTGTGCTCCCCCAACATGGCTCCTCATCAGACTCCCCTGGTTGCTCCAGAGCTGTGCTCCCCAACATGGCCCCTCATCAGACTCCCCTGGGTGCTCCAGAGCTGTGCTCCCCAACATGGCCCCTCATCAGACTCCCCTGGGTGCTCCAGAGCTGTGCTCCCCAACATGGCCCCTCATCAGACTCCCCCGGGTGCTCCAGAGCTATGCTCCCCAACATGGCCCCTCATCAGACTCCCCTGGGTGCTCCAGAGCTGTGCTCCCCAACATGGCCCCTCATCAGACTCCCCCGAGTGCTCCAGAGCTGTGCTCCCCAAATGTGACCCCTCATCAGACTCCCCGGACCTTATTCCAGAGAGTCAGACTCCACATAGTCAGCAGAGTGCCCAGAAATCGGAATTTAGACTCCCCAGCAAGCCAAGGTGCCTCAAGAGACCTCTGCCCCAGTGGAAGCCGCAGTGGTTAAAAAGAAATCACTACTGGGGTGTGGCCGAGCAAATGGCTCCCTCCGTCCTCTCAGCTCTCTGCTCAGACGCTATGGGGGCAGCCGCGGTCCAGCAGCAGGATCCTCGCCTCCCAAGTGGGAGACCCAGGTTTGATTCCTGGCCAAGGCACCTCATGCAGAGCCACTACCCATCTGTCAGTGGAGGCTTTGGTTGCCATGGTGCTGAACAGGCTTCGGTGGAGCTTCCAGACAAAGAGGAGCTAGGGAGAAGTAGGGAGAAAGGCCTGGTGATCTACTTCTGAAAACCAAACGATGAGAAACCCTATGGAGCACAGCAGTCTGACCAGCAGCCTGTCACGGGGAGGCGCAGGGCCGGGCAGCGTTTGTTCCCTGTGTGTGGGGACATCATGTGTCTGCAATCGACGAGACGGCAGCTAACCACAACACACTAGTCTTTATGATTCCTCCCAAAATATTAAAGTTGAAAGAAAAAACTTCTTGGGAATATTTCTTTCCATTGGGATAAAGGAGCCCTCAGAAATATCCGAAGTCCACCCCAAAACCAGCGTCGCGTGGGATCTAATTACTGGAGGCACACTCCAGACCTTGGCCAGCCACTCCGTAGGACGGGACCTTCCTCAGGCCACATGACTCCCAGCTCAGTGACCCGGGAATGATCAGACCTGATCTTGGAGTTGTTATGGGAGTCAACGTGGTTTGAAAAAGAGACACCAGCGCCACTCAGCAAGCATTCGCTGTCCTTTGTTCCAGGCTATTGAGTATTCGATAGTAATTAAGGCACGGGGTCGCCCGTGGGGGCATTGCCACCCGGGATGGAAACAGCACATAAAAAGGTGACTCTGGTCCATGGCATTAGGTATGCATACAGGCACACGCGGGGGCGCGGTGCAGGGGACCTCCTTCAGAAGGGAGCATCGACCTCAAAAGGAAGAGACTCGCCCCGTCGTCTCAGGATGCTGAGAAGCTAGTGTTGTAAACTGAATCGTGTCCGCCGCCTCAAAAACATAACCCCTGTTCCTGTAAATGTGGCCCTGTGTGGAAATAGGGCCAGTTAACGTGAGGTCACGCTGGAGTAGGGTGGGTCCTGATCCTGTTTCAGTGGTGCCCTGCAAAAGGGGAGCGGAGACACAGAGAGACAGAGGGAAGATGCCAGGTGAACACACCTCTACAAGCCAAGGAACACCGGGGGCCGCCAAAGTCAGGAGGGACAAGGAAGTATCCTCCCTGAGAGCCTCCAGAGGGAGCGCGGCCCTGCATTTGGGCGTCTGGCCTCGGGGGCTGAGAGGGAATGAAATCCTGTGGTTTCACGGCATCCACGTTGTGGCACTTTGTTACCGCCGCCCGAGGATACCAACATAGTAAGTGATGCAAAAACAGACAAGGACACAATGTTAAGAGGGAGTCGGGAAGTTGAGGTAACCTGACAGATGACTTCATTTTCTCAGACAACAGGAGATGAGGTCACCCCCGAGAAGCTGGGTAGGGCCTTGAAGAGGGCGAGGAAAGTCAAGGACAGCCACTGACAGCAAGGAGGGATGTGCCCCAGGAGCCTGAATGATAACCCAAAAAACCCGCTGCCGTCCGGGTGACTCTGACTCACAGCGGCCCTGTAGGGCAGAGTAGAACTGCCCCATAGGGTTCCCAGCAAGCAGCTAGTGGATTCGAACTGCCGACCTTTTGGTTAGCAGCTGAGCTCTTAACTATTGTGCTACCAGGGCTCCTAAACAATGATAGACACTCCCAATTCTTATTTTCAGGACTATTTTCTGCTAGCTCCACTTAACAGCAGGAGTCTCTCGGTGGCACAGTTAATGTGCTCAACTGCTAACTGAGAGGTTGGAGGTTCGAGTCCACTCAGAGGTGCCATGGAAGAAAGGCCTGGCCATCTACATTCAGAAAATCTGTCCTGAAAACCCTACAGAGCCCAGCTCTACGCTGACACACACATGGTCACCAGGAGTCGGAGTCGACCGCACGGCACCGGCCTGGGGTTTTGGGTCCATTTACAGCACTTTGAGCATCCGTGCCACTTACTTTTCTTTTTTCCCCTTTAGCACAGGTCTAAGGTTTTGACACTAACCCACTGCAGTGTGTGTTTAAGGTGAAGTGGGTTACAAACGGGGAAGCTTTCTCCCTAAGGGCCGCCTACTCAAACGGAAGATAAACGGGTTCGCCTCTCCAGAGCCAGACTTGGGGAAATAAAGGTAACGCACCAGCAGTTACGTCGACACCTCACGGCCCAGTGGTGTGTAATTATTTTGTGCTCACAAGCAGTGTTTGGTATTTGTAGAGTAATTAGAAGGTTCTAGCAATCAATTCTTTTCTACGCCAATTAAAACACTCAGCTATTATTCATTTAAGCCTTAAACAAATGAATGGATTTAACCCCGGGTATCTGGCCCTGACAACGTAGCAAGTGTAATGGATGCCATGTTCGTTTTTCCGGGATGGGGCGCTCCCTCAGGAGTGCGGTCTGCTGGAAGCCGGCCTGCCTGGAACCCGAGGCCCAGCCACGGCGGAGCCCTGCCGTGTTTATTCAAAGACAGCTTCTCCAGGGGCATTTAAATATTTTATAGATTTGTCTCATGAAATAGTAAAGAAACTCAGAACAACCTCACTTGTCTGATGACAGCCTTTTCATAAACAGAATGATAAAGTATCGCAGACTTTGCAAGCTCAGATTGCCTGGTTATGCAGTTAGTGAAACATTACTCAGATGGGGACGGGTCTCTGATTAAAACCACAGAACCATGCCTCTGTCTTGTGCTACCACTTGCGTGAGATCCAGTTTCTGGATCTATGATTCACGGTCTGAAGATCTTAGGTTAAATTGCCATCAATCTTCAAAGGCCTCTGAGAAGCCAGCAGCTTCACTTCTAGGCATGTGCAGTAGAGAGGCTCTTTGTACAAGGAATTATGTTGATTTGGTTATTTGCAAAAACAATTTAAAAAAGAAAAAGGGACTGACACAATCTAAGCATCAACAAATAAGTCAACTGATAAGCAATACTCTTGTGATGGGCCAAGAACACAAATCCCTTGGGGATGCTTCATAAGAAAGACGCAGCATACTATGGACTGAATTGTGTCCCCCCAAAAGACACATTGAAGTCCTAACCCCTCTACCTGTGAACGTGACCCTGTTATCAGTTAACATGTGGACCGGTAAACAACATCATGGTATGAGGAAGAAATTGAAGTTGTCAGTGCTTTCACTCTACTTGAATCAACAATCAACATCCATGGAAGTGGCGCTCAAGAAATCAGATGACATATTACATTAGGCAAATCTGCAAAAGGCCTCTTTAAAGTGTTAAAAAGCTAAGATGTGCCTTTAATGACTAAGGTGCACCTGACCGAAGCCATGGTCTTTTCAGTCACTTCGTGTGCATGCAAAAGCTGGACAACGAATAAGGGCGAGCAAAGAAGAAGTGATGCATTCGAATTGTGTTGTTGGCAAAGAATATTGACTATACTACGGGCTTCCAGAAGAAGGAACAAATCTGTCTTAGAAGAAATACAAACAGAATGTTCCTTGGAAGTGAAGATGGCGAGACTTCGGCTCACTTACTTTAAACATGTCATCAGGAGAGAACAATCACTAGAAAAGGACATCCTATTTGATAGAGGGTCAGCAAAAATGAGGGAAACCCTCAGTGAGATGGACTAACAAAGCCACAGCAATGTGCTATCATACAAAGATCATGAAGATGGCCCAGAGCCTGGCAATGTTCCCTTCTGCTGCATATAAGGTCGCCACGAGCTGGAGCCGACTGGATGGGAACTAACAACAGCAATAAGTTGACGTGAAGTCCTAGTCAGGCTGGAGTAGGGAGGGTCCCCATCCCATCGAGGGGTATGTTGTAAGTGAGAACAGACAAGAAGGGTTAGACAGAAGAAGGGAGGATGGCCATGTGACAACAGCGGCAGAAGCAAGCCGAGGAATGCTAAGGACAGCAGGGACCCCCAGAAGTTAGCAGAGAGGCCTGGAATGGTTCCCCTCTGTCTTAGCCATCTAGTGCTGCTATAACAGAAATACCACAAGTGGATGGCTTTAACAAAGAGAAGTTTATTTCCTCACAGTAAGGTAGGCTAAAAGTCCAAACTCAGGGTATCAGCTCCAGGGGAGGGCTTTCTCTCTCTGTCGACCCTCTCGTCAGTCTTCCTCCAGAGTCGGAGCATCTTTCCTCAAGGACCCCGGGCCCAAAGGACACGCTCTGCTTCTGGTGCTGCTTTCTTGGTGGTATGAGGTCCCCTGTCTCTCTGCTCCCTTCTCTCTTTTATATCTCTAGAGATTGCCTCAAGGCACAATCAATCTTGTAGACTGAGTCCTGCCCCACTAACACAACTGCCGCCCATGCTCCCTCATTAACATCATAGAGGCAGGATTTACAAGTCACACAATACCAGGAATCATGGCCCGGCCATATGGATACACACAATTTTGGGGGGACATAATTCAATCCATGACACTCTCTCAATGAGGAACCGACACCGCTAACGCCTGACTTGGACTTGTAGCCTTCAGAGCGTGACACAGCACCTTTCTGACATGCCACCCACTTTGTGGCATCTTGACATGGCAGCCCGAGGAAATGAAGATGCAGCACAGTGTATGATTTATGGGCACACATTGAACCCAACTGGATAAGGCCCTGGGTGTCTTGTTAAAAATATGTTTTGGAAGTTCTCAAAAGATAAAGAACATGGGAAAATTCCCTGACATCCAAGCCCACCAGTAAACGCAGAACAGTTGAGTTACTAGTTATTTGTCACCAAAAAGAGACTGAACAGGTACAGGTACTTCAGGAATAAAGCCTTTCAGTATGCTATTCTCCGCTTCACCATCGGGAAATCATTGGGGCTCATCGAGGTGAAGGCATTTGTACTTCACATCCTTCAAGCCAGGGCTGAAGGGATTTGTCTCAAAGGCACTCGGTCCACCAAGTCAGGGCTCTGTGCCGCTTTTGGGTGTCACTTCAAAGCAGGGATCTCCGCTGAGGTTTTCTCAAGAGCATCACAAAATCATTACCTACAGGAGGAGCACCTTGTAACTGCGTGCTGCTTGCACACCACGCGCAGGTGAGTTCCAGTAAAAATTCTATTTCTTGGCAAATTTCTTGTTATACATCTATGCTCACCACAATGAAACAAATACATTTTTATTTCTGTTGCCCCATGCATTGACTATCCTGACGGTATTAACAGCTCATACCCTGTAGCATTTTTCCTGTCCTTTTCTTGCTATTCCTTTTGATTTCTCCAATAAAATTTACCCAGACTCAAGAGTTATCTTTGTTAGGGTGTCATAGAGCTGATCCCGACTCATAGCGACCCCTTGTGACTGAGTACAACTGCCTGGGAGGTTTCCTAGGCTGTAATCTTTACGGGAGCAGAGCGCCAGGTCTTTTCTCCTGCAGAGCCTCTGGGTGGGTTCAAACTGCTGATGTTTTGGTTCACAGCCAAGGCTTGTGCACAGAATATCAGGTTGCATGTGAGGAGAAGGTCAAAACCACCCCTAATTTTTTCCAGGCCACAAAACTCCACTCCACAGTGGTAATAGTTCTGAGATACCATCAACTGTCTCTCCTTTCAAAACAACAGCCCTGCTTCCAGAAGGCTCCACAGGTTCCCTCCCCCACCCTGCCACAGCTCCGGTGGGTCATCAGCTTAGGAAGCTTAACAACGGCAGGGTGACTAACTGACGATGGGAATTTCAGAGGGAGCGGAAGAGGCTTTCTCCTTCCAGTTACAGAGTTCATGAAGCACAGCCTAGCTGACAAGTTATAATGGCAAGGGGAAATGAAAAGTACCTCCTGGCAGAACTGACAACATAGGAAGACCCTTGAAGACCTATAGCCCAGAGTGAAGACTGACTAAGGGGGCAAGGGAGGCGGGGAGAGATGGCAAGCCTTGTAGGGCCTCCGTTTCCTAACGGGGTGACAGAGTAAATACACAGAAAGAGCAGAGACACTTCTGTCACCCACCCCTACAGTGTTCTAGATTTTGGATTTCTGTGAAGTCCTGACTAAAACACAAGTTTTTCAGATCACTTCTTCTCAGTTCCCAACTATCGTGATTCATCTGTGCTTAATTGACAAAGAGAGAAGTTCCTGGGAGGTGTAAATGGTTAACGTGCTCGGCTACTCACTGAAAGGCTGGAGGTTTGGGTCCATCCAGAGGCACCTTGGAAGAAAGACCTGGCAATCTATGTCCGAAACATCAGCCATTGAAAACCCGATGGAGCACAGTTCTATTCTGACACTTGTGTGGTCGCCACGAATCAGAGTCGTTGGCAGCTGGTTTTGGTTAATCTACAAAGAAGGCGGCTTCACTTTTAAATTCATTTAGGAAAAAACCTATCCAGGAGGCTGCCATCTTCTCATTACCTGCAGTCTGGTGTAGGAACTGGTACGTAACCACGGTTTGCTTTTTACTCTAAAAAGTGCTTAATTTTTCTCCCTTGGATCTCCAGGCGTGTGCGGCCAGCCAGCCACCTTGTGAAATGACTCAACGTTAGCTGTCGTATTTATAATGGGCATCACAGACAGTGAGAAATCTGTAAATCAGACAGCCACTTTACTCTCCAGAGGTGGGAAAGGGAACCCTGAGCATCCTCTTCACAAACTGTTAAATTAAGAACAGAATGGGACTTCCTAGAGAGGAAACGACTACTTAGTCCCGTACATCCACGAAGACAAACACTACATACACCAGGGCCTCTCTCGCCTTCCATGCCACTTCAGCACCACTCCCGGGCGGTCCTTCACCAGCCCCGGCCTGCCTCCTGGGGGTGTAACGGGCCCACCAGCAGTGATGAACTTGACAAAGGTTGCCTGCAAGGGATGGGGGGTTCCAGCAGAGCCTCCCTGGAGCAGACTGGGTGCTTCTTGGACTTTAAATGTTGGCCAGAAGCAGGAGGTTTTAGTCATCCTTACCCCGCTTCATCGGGTGACCTTGACACCAGAGAAACAGGGCCAAAGAATAACAAGAATCTGTTATTTCCTTTTGAGGATAGAGAAGCAAAGAAAGTCGTGCAAAAGGTTGTGCTTTGCTTTGAAAGGCATATCAGTGGGGTTCCACTTCTGGAGTTAAACATCACCGTTTTCCTCACTGCTCCTTGCCTCAGCTCAAGTCCTGGACACCCACCCCACCCCGATATCTGCTTATAGAACTCCTCCATTGTGGTTCCCACCTCCTGGTTCTCACCCCTGTGCAACCCCCTCCCCTAGAGCACGGGCTGAACCTAGTCTCTGGCAGCTAACCAAAAGAACATGGAAAGACAATGGAATGTTACTTTTGCAATTAGGTTACAAAAGACCCTAACTTCCCTCTTGCTAACCATCTACACCTTTCGCAGCTTGCACGCTTTGATAAAGCGTGCTGCCATGCTGGGGAGGCTCAAACGTCAAGGAACTCAGGGTGGCTGCCAGATAGCAGACAGCAAGGAGCTGAGGCCCTCGGCCCAGCAGCCACGACAAACTAATCCTGCCAACACCCATGTGAGCTCAAGTCTTCGATGAGACCCCAACCTGCCTGCGCCTCGACTGCAGACTGTGAGGGACCCTGAAGCAAAGGCCTCAGCTGAGCCATGCCTAGACCCTGGACTCACAGAACTGTGAGGTCATAAATGTCTGACATTTTAAGCCACTAAGTTTTCAGGCAATTTGTTACACAGCAACAGATAACAAATACACACATCTGTTAGCGCACTGTTGTGCCAGCCCCTTCTCCGTGGAAATGTCCCTACCGGAAGTACTGCTTCCCTCATCTGTTAGCGCACTGTTCTGCCAGCCCCTTCTCCGTGGAAATGTCCCTACCGGAAGTACTGCTTCCCTCATCTGTTAGCGCACTGTTCTGCCAGCCCCTTCTCCGTGGAAATGTCCCTACCGGAAGTACTGCTTCCCTCATCTGTTAGCGCACTGTTCTGCCAGCCCCTTCTCCGTGGAAATGTCCCTACCGGAAGTACTGCTTCCCTCATCTGTTAGCGCACTGTTCTGCCAGCCCCTTCTCCGTGGAAATGTCCCTACCGGAAGTACTGCTTCCCTCATCTGTTAGCGCACTGTTCTGCCAGCCCCTTCTCCGTGGAAATGTCCCTACCGGAAGTACTGCTTCCCTCATCTGTTAGCGCACTGTTCTGCCAGCCCCTTCTCCGTGGAAATGTCCCTACCGGAAGTACTGCTTCCCTCATCTGTTAGCGCACTGTTCTGCCAGCCCCTTCTCCGTGGAAATGTCCCTACCGGAAGTACTGCTTCCCTCATCTGTACGTTCTCACAACCACGTCTGTCTTCCCCCCTGGTAATCATGGACTCGCTGCCTTCTGGTCTGTGTCAGGCTTACCTGCCATATGGCCTTTGCTGGATTATAAGCTGCCTGAGGGCACTGGTCCAACATCGTACTTGTCCTTCCACCCCTCGATGAGGCTGCACATGTGATCAGAACTCAAGTTGAATTAATTTAGAGATAAAATACGTGCCTCTGTTTTTGTGAAGGAGCCCTGGTGGAGTGGTAGTTAAGAGCTATGGCTGCTAACCAATTTAGGGCAGGAGGAACACGGGCAATGGGCACATAGGGGCCATCCCCACAACGCTGGGAACAGCACCTCAACTCTCAATGTTAAGAAACTTGCTGAAAATAGCATATTCCCTGTTTAGCTGACCTCTAATTTAACCACAAGTCTCTTTTGTTATACCCTATTTATTAATTTTTTATAAAGAAAAATAGCCTCATTGTTCTGATTATGAAAAAAAAGCACTATTTCTCATGGCAAAGAAATAGAAGCACACTCTTTCTCATTCTGAAAGAAATGGAAAATACAGAAAGGTATGTAAAGTAAAATAAAAACAGTCTGTAATGCCACCACTCAGTGAAAAGCGTTTTTAACATTGATGTCCTTCTATTGATGCAAACATACTCGTTCTTAAATAAAATAACGTTTTGGAATATTACTGTCTCATAGCCTGCCTTTTGCATTAAACACGTGGATATTGTTTTCCTATCAGTAAACATTTTGGATTCATAGTTATTTCATTGTTGAGTATTCTAATCCTTTAGAATTAAAGATTTTAGGTTGTTAGCAGATTGTTGTTATTATTATTATAAATAATACTACAGAAAGAGTGGCCATCTAGGTCAAGGTCAGAGAGTACCAGCAGGGGCTCCTGCTTCCACAGGACCTCCACGGTGCCCTGGAACCGGGCACAGCCCTACAAGCTCGACGTGTGTGGACTCTTACTGTCCCACAGCACTAGAGGTAGTTCTCAGTTTCCTTCCCGTTCTACAGATGAAAGAGAATTCGGCTTTCTTGGGCTAAAAAAATCCAGCATAACTGGATAGAGTGAAATTCACCAGGGAGAACACAAACTGTTTTACACAAAACTAACAGACACCAGCTTATAGAGTTCAAAAGAAAAATTGTGATGGAGAAACGGCTGATTCCAGCAACGGGATCCGCCATGGAGAACGTCCAAAGGCATTAGAGGTTATTCGTCAGGTTCCCACCTGTGATTTCCACTAAATTCTCCTGAGCTTCATGCACAGGTGTTCAGTAAGAGCTCAAAAGCACGGATTTATATGCTTGCAAGATAAATGTTTGTGAAAAGACTTTCATGTTTGGAAATGGGAACAGTTGCATATGTGAATGCAAGCAATATTGCTTCGATAGTGTATGAAAAATTGAATTATTTTTAAAGAGGGGGAAAAGCTCCCTAACATCGGAAATAAAATTTACAAGAGTTAGCAGATATTTATAAAACTCATGACAAGCTAAGTGTCTGTGGGTGAGTCATGCAGATTTAACTTGTCTAAACTCTTGCCTTCAATGGCTTTAACATTTCCTCTTTTCCTTAACATTTTTCACAGTGCTCTTGCATATTTAAATAGTTCTAAATCTGCAAGTCACTTCAACACTACAGTGCAAAAAAGCTTTAAGCAGATAAACTTAGAGATATAAACCCCAAGAAGTTCACTAGGCATACCCGCTGCCGTTGAGTCAATTCTGACTCGCAGAGACCCTGTAGGACAGAGTAGAACCACCCCATGAGGGTTTCCTGACTCACAGAGACCCGGTAGGACAGAGTAGAACTGCCCCATGAGGGTTTCCAAGGCTGTAATGTCAACGGAAGCAGATCACCAGGTCCTTCTCCTGCAGAGTGGCTGGTGGGTTTGAAGTGCTGACATTTCAGTTAGCAGCTGAGCCCTTAACCACTGTGTCCCCAGGGCTCCTTCCACTAGACATACTTGAACACATATGTTAGGCCAAAAGCATGACCCTAAACATTTGTGATCCATGAGGTTTCTCAAGTTTTACAAAGCAAATATGTCACTGCGGACTGCAGGGCGTCTGACCCAAGCCGTGGTATTTTCAATCTCTTAATATGCATGTGAAAGCTGGACAAAGAATAAGGAAGACTGAAGAAGAATCAATGCATTGGAAATGTGGTGTTGGAGAAGAATATTAAATATACTATGGGCTGCCAGAAGAATGAACAAATTAGTTTTAGAAGAAATACAACCGGAGTATTTCTTAGAAGTAAGGGTGGCGAGACTTTGGCCTGATTACTTTGGACACATCATCAGGAAAGATCAATCACTAGAAAACAACATCATGTTTGGTAAAGTAGACGCAAAAATGAGAGAAACCCCCAATAAGATGGATTGACACATTGCTGAAACGATGGACTCAAACATACCAATGATCATGAGGATGGAGCAGGACCAAGCAACGTTTCGTCCCGTGTTACATGGGGTTGCCATGCACTCGAGCCTGTTTTTGTTGTTAGGTGCTGTGGAGTCAGCTCTGACTCATAGCGACCCTATGCACAACAGAATGAAACACTGCCCGGTCCTGCGCCATCCTTACAATTGTTGTTATGCTCGTTGGAGCCTACGCAATAGCAACATCAACAATAAAACATTTGGGAAAGTATTTCAGCTTCCTATTAGGAAATCCCTGTTACAGCATTACCTTCTGAAAACTGGGCTCTGGCTCTTAATTTGTGAGCCGACAGGCTGGGCTGGAAGTTGGTCTGCTGCATTCTCTAAGGCTCGCCCTGTGGCCATGTCATGCCAGCCCAAGAGTAAACCAAAAAAATCAAACCCGCTGCTGTCAAGTCATAGCGACCCTACAGGAGAGAGTAGAACTGCCCCATAGAGTTTCCAAGGAGCACCTGGTAGATTCGAACTGCTGACCTTTTGGTTAGCAGCTGTAGTTCTTAACCACTGTGAGACAGATATAGATCTAGACATAGACATAGTCATAGACGTAGACGTAGACATAGACATAGACAGAGACACAGACATAGTCATAAAGACATAGTCATAGATATAAAGACATAGTCAGAGACATAGACAAAGACATAGACATGGACACAGACATAGTCATAAAGACATAGACATAGTCAGAGACATAGACAAAGACATAGACGTAGAAACAGAGACATAGACAAAGACATAGATACAGAGACATAGACGTAGACACAGAGACGTAGACATAGTCATAGATGTAGATGTAGACGTGGGCGTAGACGAAGTTGTAGACGTAGATGTAGATGTAGACATAGACGCAGACATAGTCGCAGACATAGATGTAGACAAAGGCATAGACATAGACGTAGACAGACACAAAGACATAGACATAGTCACAGACATAGACATAGACAAAGACACAGTCATAGAGTAGACGTAGACATAGACATAGATAGAGATCTACCACTTGTTTGTCAACTTCGTCATACTGTGGCGCCTTGTGTGTTGCTGTGATACTAGAAGCTATGCCATGGGTATTTCCAAATACTAGCAGAGTCACCCATGGTGGACAGATTTCAGCAGAGCTTCCAGACTAAAACAGACTAGGAAGAAAGGCCTGGTGATCTAATTCCAAAAATTAGCAATGAAAACCCTATGGATCACAGCCGAACATTGCCTGATATAGTGCTGGAAGATGAGCCCCCTAGGTTGAAAGGCACTCAAAATACACAGTGGCTACAACAATGGACTTAGACACACCAATAATCATGAAAATAGCGCAGGACCAGGACGTTTTGTTCTGTTGTACAGGGTGTTGCCATGAGTTGGAGTCTACTCGATAGCGACTGACAACAACAATGTATATAGATCTGCGTATCTATACATGTCTATGTATATCTGCATGTGTGTGTGCGTGTACACACCTTATTGGCTCTGTTTCTACAGCGAACCCTAACACAGAGGCGCACAGACACACTTGTACGCAGGATAGGAAGGTGCATGTACGCCATACTCATGTCATTTATCCCTCACTCACTCACTCACCCTCCTCTTGAGCACTCTATTTCTGTCCTTGCTTTGTTTTTCTCCAGAGTTTATCACTCCCACATAAGGTCGCCATGAGTCGGGACCAACTCAATGGCAACTGATAAAAAAAAAAAAAAATAGAAACGAAATATTCCTCCAAAGACAATTCTGATGACAAAAAAAGGACAAGAAAGTGCAATTACACTGGCTACCCAAACTAGTATTTCTTTACTGTGTTTGCGTGTTTCTCCCGGGCCAGACGATCTAAACTGTGCTGGCCAGTCTGTCAGGTCGGCGCCTTGGGGCCACCAAGCTGTCACCCCCAGGAGGAACCTCACGGAGAAGCCTCGCGGCCAGCTCCATCTGAGGATCAGAGCTGCCATGGTGGCCGATGGCGGGCACTGACTGTGACACCCGCGCCCCGCAGGAGAGAGCCCCAGGAGTCTGCAGGGCTGGCAGCTAGGCCACAGGCCTGGGAGTAACGACCGCTCCCAACGGGCAGAGCTGTTTGTAGACATGCATGTCAGTGCACACACAAGCCTGGCGGGCACTCGGCGTGCTCTACCTAACACCTGTCTTCTCCAAGACCAAGGTGGAGTCCAAATGCATCTCATACGTTCACCACTCGCAAAGCCACAGTTTTAAAGTATGCGACATAAAATAGCTGGACGTGCTCTCAATACTGCTGCATTTGCACACTCAGCCCAGCTCTGGCCTCAGTTGCTATAACAACTTCACTGTTTAATCTACAGAGAGCTGATTACACCGTCCTGCACCCCGGGGACACCATTACCATGCCTGTAGCCCTGCAGTTCACTGAGACACGCAGAGAGAGACACAAGAATGTGAAGGCAGTTTATCCATCTGGCTAACTGGCAGGCACCTCAGGTGCCGCGGGCTGAACCCTCGTCTCCTCCCTTCCCCTTTTTACTCTGATGACATCAATAACAAGGGCAGCATTGGTTCAGCGGTGGGATGCTCGCCTTCCATGCAGGGACCCACGGTGGAATCCCGGCCACTGCACCATCTGTCAGTGGAGGTCTGTGTGTTGCTGTGATGCTGAGCAAGGTTCAGGGGAGCTTCCAGACTAAGACGGACTAAGAGGAAAGATCGGCTAGCAAAAACCCTGTAGATCACAATGGTCCCACCTGCAAGTGATGATGGGGATAATGGAGGATGGGGCAGCACTTTGTTCCATTGTGCGTGGGGTCACCATGAGTCAGTGGTTGACTCACGGCAGCTAACAACAACGAGCTCAATAACAAGCCAGGCCGGCATGGGCCCGACCTTCAGCTTGTCCCCAGGACACACATGCCATGTCCCTGGGGCAACAGAATCTCAGAGTGAGGAGACACGAGACACTGAAAGGACATTTCCTTCCATTCCAACTCTCAGTACTTCCTGACAGCACCTGTCCACCATCGACCCCCAGCATCAGTGCTGGCGCCCCAGACACCACGGGTGCTCACAGCTCGATGTGTCCCAAATCCGTCACCAAGGTCCCGAGTCCTACCAGGAGCTCCTCTGTTGAGGATCAACATCCCAGCAAAGGCACCAGACCACGGCCTCGCACCCGTGCTGTGTGTAACGATATGCCACTCACTGACCTGCGTTTTCCTCCTCAAGAGCTCTCCACAGACATCGGGCCCTGAGGTCACGCTCGGCACCCAGGGCCAGTGCAGGGGCCCTTTGTCCTCTGCCAGGGAGATGAGGGCGCCGTCCACGGGGAGCACATCCCCCTCAGAGACTGGGGACATCCAGCTGTCGAGGTGCTCCTGGCCGCGCCACGCTGCGCGGCGGGGGTGGGCCATGGCCCCTCACTGCAGACACCTGGCTGCCGACGCTGCTGTTACCACGGGCTGGCTGAGAGAAGGCGGGGAGGCAGCACCCTCTGGGTAACAACCGGTCCCGGGGGGCATTTCCCTCCTCCAAACATGACTCTGGCACAACAGGCTGAAGGCCAGGGTCCCTCGGCTTCCTGAGGAGAAAGTCCAGGCAGGCGCAGGGGCAGAGGCAGGGATGGTGAGCACCAGGAGTGACCGCTGCAAGGCCCAGGCTGGTGGCCACACAAACAGGCATTTTCCACGATGGACAGCAGGGTGGCCAGAGCTGGCCAGAGCCCTCTGCTATGCCCATGATGAAGCATGATACCATCTTGTATCAGGGCCACCTTCGCGGTACCAGGGCTAGGACTCCCGCACACATTTTGGGGACACCATTCAGCCCACAGCAGTGCCCACAATGGTGGACTTCGTGAGCCCAGTGGAGGTGGGTGTGCCCGGCCGTCTGTGCCCATGCCTGTAACACCCAGGCAGCCCTCAGAGAGCGGCATCCCACTCTGATCAGAAACTCCCTGCCTGAGGAGACACTGTCCTGGGGAGACTGACCTTTCTCCATTCCCCACCTCCCCCTGGTACACTCTGCAGAGTAAGGCCGGGGCAGGGCAGGTGGGCTAGCAGAGGATCTAGTGGGAACACACACAGGGTATCAGGGCGCCGGGAGGAGGTGGGGGGAGGGTGGCACTGTGTGGCTTGTTCTGTAGCACAGATGCTGGGCTTGCTCCAGGAAAGACGCCTGGGCCCCCACACCCAGCACCACAGAGAGGGGCCCCCACAGCCAGTGCCAGAGAAAGGGGTCCTCAGACCCAAGGTCACAGTGAGGGGCCCCACACCCACAGTCACAGGGAGAGGCCAGTGCCAGCGCTCTCTGGAGGCCACATTCACATCTCTGAGCCCCCTTTCTTCAAGCCACTTGATGGTTGTTTGTTTTTGTGGGAGGTATACTGATGGGCAAGTGGCTCCTGCTGAAGGAGGGCACCCCCATCTCTTCCTCAGCTTCTGTCCTGCATAGGAGACGCTGTCCACTCACCCTCCATGCCCCGGTTCACCAAGTCTCTCCACGGCCCTTGAGGCCCCCGTCTCACACACACACACCACATATACACACACACATAACACAACACACACAACACACATGTATACACCACCACAACACAGCATACACATACACAGAACACACACAACACATGAACACAACACACACAGCATACACATGCACATACCAGATGAACAACGCACATGTACACATGCAACACAACATACAAATTCACACATACCACATACAACACATGCACACACAACAGACACACCCACACACCATATACAACATATACACGCCATACACACACCATACACACCACACAGGCACCACACACACACCACATATGTCCACACAACATTGACATGTTCCACACCATACATATCACACACACAACACATGCAGACACAAGACACCCACAATATAGACACACACATCACACATAGAACACACATATACACATTCACAACACACACATACCACACACACAACATAGACACACCCACACACCATACACAACACATGCACACACAACATAGACCATGCTCCCACACCATACACAACATACACAACACAAACACGCATACATCACACACACACCACACACGCACAGACAACACAATGGCGCAGCTGCAGCCTGTGACACTGTGACACTCACGGGGCAGAATCACAGCTCAGAGTGAAGCAGGAGGGACAGGCTTGCCCTCAGGCCTCCTGGGGAGAAGCTGAGAGGAGGAAGTCCCCACCTTGCACCCCTGGTGACGGACAGCAGACAGTGGGATGAAGCTCTCCCAAGTCCACTGCAGAAAGGGAGGCTGCTGAGCACACTGGACCCACAGGCCTGCTCTGGACACCACAGGCCCACCTTGCCTTTGTACAGTTGAAATACCAAATGCCTTCAAGTCAGCCCTGACTCATGGCAACCCCACAGGTGTCGGAGTCAGAGCTGCTCCACAGGGTTTTCAATGGCTGAGTGTTCAGAAGGCCTTTCCTCCAAGGCACCTCTGGGCTTTTGGTTAGCAGACGAGTGCTTAACGTTTGCCAGGACTCCTTGGACAGGTAACCGAGCATCTCTCTCTGTAAGCTGGAGAGAACAGACAGGCTCCCGCCTCTGTGATGAGCACACCAGTTAGTTCACAGAGCACATGGGCACAGAGCCCTGAAGGCAGAGCACGCTTGGAACACATTAGTGCCCTCTGTCCTCATTCAATGTCACAAATGGGCCAGGAGCCCCGGGAAGCCGGCCGACGCGTGGAGACCACGAGGCCTCTCCCTTCCTGCACGAGTCACTGCAATGCTTCCCCAGTCACGCTCGGATTTCTAACGACCTGCACCCAACTTCCGCACTAAGTATGTCAGTATGTTTGTACGTGCAGGGGCAGGTTAACCAGTAATGCACCAGCTTGCTCGGAGCAAGGTACACACGGGCTTCACTGTACTTACGTGCTAATCTGTGGTGAGCAATTTCACATGGGTTTCACCATGCCTGTCACGTTGTCGGGGACAGGTGAAAGTGTGCACTGCAGACTGGTGGGAAAGCACAATTGAGCCCGTGTGTGCCTTGCTTATTGGGTAATCCGACCCTTGTGCATGTGTTGAGGGGACATGTGGCCGTACTCTGTGCCCTTTCTGAGCCCCACAGGCTCTGGGTGCCAGGGAAGAAGCAGTGCGCTCTCTATCTGGTGCCTGAATCTACCGGAGCACCAAGATGCATTTTCTGAGTTTTTTTTACCACGTCCAGGACCGTGCTCCAGGCGGCAGGAGTCACTCTGCCCCGTAAGGTGCTCCAAGTGTAGAGGCCTGGGCACAAGTCACTGATCAGAGCCCGGGGCTGGGCAAGGCGTGCAGCCAACGTCCTGGAGAGAGCAGTTCTGAGGTCGGGGGCTCCCTGCACTGGGGTGTCCATGTGGGGCCCTGGAGAATAGCTGGAGTTCTCACAGAGATGCCAGTGGGCTAGGCCAGAGGGATTTGCTCCAAGCAGAGGCATGAAGGAGTCTACAGAAGAAAAAGGGTGCTCCTGGGCGGCAGTGCCCTGTGGGGTGCTGTGTGTGCTCTGTGGAAGTCTGCCCCGCCCTGGTCAGGGCCCCGGCTCCCGGCAGGGTGGGGGCTGGGGTACTCGTTCCTTGTGTTTATGCCCCACTTAGTTCCAAAGAAGACAGAAATGCCCACAAAAACACAAACAAGACCTCCAGAATGCAGGCCCCCAGGGGCAAATGTCCATCAGCCTCACTCCCGCGGCTGCACACTGAGCCTGGTCTGCACCCAAGACCGCCCCGTGGGTGAGAACGGCTCACTTGATTCTGGGTTATGTCTGGGGCTTGGGGAGGGGATTCTCTCTGCTGGCCTCGGTGTTGTGGGGTATGAAGCAGGATGGAGCTGAGGCGGAAGAACTGGGCCTTCACAAGGAGCCTGGGAAGGAAGCTGGCTGGGTGAGCAGCAAGGACAGACAGAGTCCACGTCTGCCGTTTGTGAGCCACACAGATTCCCAGTCCTGCTCAAGCCAGTGGGCTGGACTTTGGATCCTTGCACCCTAATGAGTTTCAATGCTTTGTCAATTTGGTTATTTTATACAAACAGGTGCATTTGTGGTTAGCTGCTATGGAGTCGGCCCGACTCATGGTACAACAGAACAAGATGCTGCCTGGTCCTGTGCTGTCGCCATGATCGGTTATGAATCAGACCGTTGCTCTCCGGAAGATTTTCACTGGCTGATTTTCAGAAGCAGATGACCAGATCTTTCTTCCTTGTCAGTCTTAGTCTAGACGCTCCACTGAAACTTGTTTGGCATCATGGCAATGGCATCATGGCGGAACAAAAGCCTCCACTGACAGACGGGGGATGGCCTTGCATGCGGTGCATTGCCTGGGAGCCAAACCCAGGTCTCCCACGTGGAAGGCAAGAATTCCACCGCTGAACCACTACTGGGTGGTGCACGCTGTTAACACGCTCCACTGCTAACCAGAAGGTGGAGGTCTGAACTCGCCCGGAGGTGCTTCGGAAGAAAGGCCTGGGGATCTAACTTCCAAAAATCAGCCATAGAAAACTGTGTGGAGCACCGCTCAGCTCGGACACACTTGGGGCCACGGTGCGTCAGGGTTGACTTGCCATGAACCAGGCTGGAAACAGACCCACAGTCTCCTGGAAGCCTAGAGAAGAAGCAGAATGGAGCTTCTTTCCTCGTCACAGTCAAGCCCAAGGAGCAAAGATAATCAAGCAAAGCAGAACCCACTGTTCTGCGAGACCCAAAGGACAAGAGGAGCGAGAAGGGGGGGGCGCTGGGGAACACCGGCGCCAGGGAGGTGGTCATTCATCCTTGCTTCCCTGTCCGGTCTGTATCGGGGTGTTAATACTTAAAATCTTGCTGTAAAGGCTGTATCACTGTTTCATGTGCATTTCCTAGAAATTAGACAAAATTCATGCTTGTGATTTTAAATCAAGACTCATTTCTAACTATTTTAATTTTTTAGTACCCTGTGACCTTTCAGAAAGGGCCAGCCGGGCAAAGTGGACAGTGTTGAATGTTCGGGAAGACTCAGAACTCCTGAGAAGTAAGCTCATAAGACACCAGGATGGAGAACTGGGGAGGCTCCAGCACACACCAGCTCTTCAAACCCTCAGCTAGAGATTCCAGGATGGGGGCACACACACGGGTCTCAAGAGACGATGCAGAACAAACTAAAAGAGAAGTCTTATCTGATATGTTAGTAACAACATAGGGAGACAACTACTTCCAGAGGTAACATTAGCTAAACATATTATTGAATACTTAAACGTATTCAAGGATGATGGATCCATAGTTGGTGATTAAGGTTATCACAGAAGAGCGTGATTCTTGGTGCTGGAGGCTGTTTACGCAAACCTTTCTATTATTACAGACAGAAAAACTGAGGACAACAGAGAGGAAGGCCATGGTTTCCCTTGGAGAGAGAAGCAAGGACTAGTTCTGCCCTCTGATTCCTACCCGACATTGTGTAACTGTGTGTTCCAGCTGCTCATGGTCTCGTGTTTGTCGTCTGTTCACTGCTTGACTGACTGATGAAGTTTGGACCAACAGATGGACACTCTTGGGTGATGTGTCACCTAAGACCTCGCCGGAGCCCTGTCCCTGACCCGAGCTTGAAGCCCTATATGTTTTGACCCTGCACCCCACCCCCCATCCACCAGTTTGTCACACGGTGGTGGCTTGGAAGTTGCTATGATGCTGGCCACCAGTATTTCACATACCAGCAGGATCACCCATGGCGGACAGGTTTCAGTGGAGCTTCCAGACTAAGATAGGAAGAAAGGCCTGGCGATCTGTTTCCGAAAATTAGCCAATGAAAACCCTGTGGATCACAACAGACCATTGTCTGACACAGTGCCGGAAGATAAGCCCTGCGTTGGGAGGTACTAAATCACAGTGGCCGCAAAGATGGATTCCAGCAAACCAACCATCGTGGAAACGGCACAGGGTTGGGTAACGCTCCATTCTGCTGTGTGTGGGGTCATCACGAGTCGGAGATGACCCGGTGGCAGCTAACAGTAACAGCCCTGCACCTGGAGCTACCGGCCACAGCACCTGTGGCCCATGTTGATTTACCAAGCAGCTCCCATAAGCAGTTTACTGTGTGGGTCAGTCACAGCAGAAGGCAGAAATAAAGATGCCTTCTCCCTTTTACGTGTCATTAAGAACAAGCAATTCTTTTGTGTAGTTACTGTTTCTCCATGAAGTGCTCAGTCCACTGCAGGCACAGGTAGCAGAGCACCTACCACCCAGGAACTGCCATCCTGCCACCTGCAAGCTTGCCGAGGGCAGGAACCCATTACCTGGCTCACGGTTGAGTCCTAGCGTGTAGTTCACACAAACTAAATGCTCAACAAATGAAGACGCGTGGGAGGAACGAGCAGCCTTCCTCAGGCGGTACAAGGGGACACCACCTGTGGTTACAGCCCAGCACTCAACTGACCTGCTTTGTCTGCTTCAGACTAAATCCCTTGCAGATAAAATTTGGTCACAACTTCAGAAAGTAAACCTCTGTAAAGACCCAGTGATAGAGCTTAAAATCTCAGTTATGTTTTCCCAACATGAGCAGCCTTGATATTACCCATCTTGATATTTTCTGATACCCATCACCTTCCTGGCTAAAGAACAGCACACTGATGTTTCACTTCACTGTTTTTAAAAAAGCAGACCCACTAGCCACAGGCTTCTTCATTGTAAGCAAACAAATCTGTGCCCCAGGGGAAAATATTTTACTACAAGCAGATGAATGAAGTCCAAATATTAGAAGTCCACAGATCTGAGATTAACAAGACACTTTAATTTAACCAGAGGCAGGGGTGGGTTATCCAACAGGCAAGGTAAGCACTGTACTTACCCTGCTTACCAGATCATCTGTAGTGAACGATTTCACGTTTTTCACCACATTAAAGATTCTGCTTTTAGGTATGGCTGGCATCTGTCTCTCGCCCAGCTCCACAGCACCTTCCTACAGAATCAAAGCCTCTTTTCACATTTATAATCCCTGACGGGGCAGATGACCCAGTTAGCAAGGTAAGCACAGGCTTACTTGTGCTTACTTACTAATCTGTAGGGAACAATTTCACAACAAAGATGTGGTGAAACCCATGTGAATTTGTTCACTACAGGTGATCTGGCAAGCAGGGTAAGCACCATGCCAACCTTGCCTATTGGATACTCCACCCCTGACCAGAGGTTTTAAAGGTCGTGAGGATGACCTCAAACAGTTGAAGTCATGTGAATATATCATTCCGGAGCACTGTGTTGTTGTTAGTCATTGTCGGGTCGGCTCAGACTCATAGCCACTTTATGCACAACAGAGCGGAATGTTGACCAGTCCTGCCCCAAACTGCTTATCCATTCTTTCCTGAGATGCTGCTGCCTTCTTACACTTTTTGACCTCCTCACCAAATTCCTCTGAAACTTCATAGCTATGGATTTCCTTTCAACAGAAATTTTCACTGATAAAATGGAAAAGAGAATCAATAAAATGACAAAAGTGTATTTACGGAATTATATTTTGTATCATTGCTGATGTCAGATGAATTTGGGCTGAAAGCAGAGAACACTGGAAAGAAGTTTATCTGTGTTTTATTGACTGTGCAAAAGCATTTGACTCTGTAGATCTAACAAATTATGGATAACCTTGCAAAGAATGGGAATTCCAGAACACTTAATTGTGCTCATGAGGAACCTATACATAGACTAAGAGGCAGTCATTCAAACAGACAAGGGGATACTTTGTGGTTTAAAGTCAGGAAAGGTGTGTGTCAGGGTTGTATCCTTTCACCAGACCCATTCAATTTGTATGCTGAACAAATAATCTGAGAAGCTGGACTATATGAAAAAGGATGGGGCATCAGGATTGGAGGAAGACTCATTAACAACCTGCGTTATGCAGATGACACAACCTTGCTTGCTGAAAGTGAAGAGGACTTGAAGCACTTACTAACGAAGATCAAAAGCCACAGCCTTCAGTTGGACTGCACCTCAACATAAAGAAAACAAAAATCCTCACAACTGGACCAATGAGCAACATCATGATAAACAGAGAAAAGACTGAAGCTGTCAAGGGTTTCCTTTTACCTGGACCCGCAATCAACACCTCTGGAAGCGGCAGTCAGGAAATTAAATGGTGCATTTCATCGGGCAAATCTGCTGCAGAAGACCTCTTCAAAGTGTTAAAAAGCATAGATGTCACTTTGAGGACTAAGGTGCGCCTGACCCAAGCCATGATATTTTCAATCGCCTCATATGCATGTGAAAGCTGGACGATGAATAAGGAAGACCAAAGAAGAATTGATACCTTTGAATTATGGTTTTGACAAAGAATACTGACTATACCACGGACTACCAGAAGAACCAACAAATCTGTCTTGGAAGAAGTGCAGCGAGAACGCTCCATAGAAGGGAAGGTGGTGAGACTATTTCATGCACTTTGGGCATGCTATCCGGAGGGACCAGTCCCTGGAGAAGGACATCATGCTTGCAAATTAGATGGTCAGAGAAAAAGAAGTAGACCCTCAAAGAGACGGACTGACACAGTGGCCACAACAGCGGGCTCAAGCATAACAACAGTTGTGAGGATGGCAAAGGACAGGGCAGTGTTTCGATCCGTTGTTACATAGGGTCGCTAATGAGTAGAATTGGCTCGACGGCACCTAACAACAACAACAATCTTTACGAAAGCAGATCACCAGTTCTTTCCCCTGTGAAGTCGATGGATGGATTCGAACCACCAATCTTTTGGTTAGCAGTGAATGCTTAACCATTGTGCCACCAGGGCTCCTCTTTAGAATAAACCAAAACCAAACCTGTTGCTGTCGAGTCAATTCTGACTCATAGCTATCCTACAGAATGGCGCAGAGCTGCCCCACAGGGTTTCCAAGGAGCGGCTGGTGGATTCAAACTGCTGAACTTTTGCTTAGCAGGTGAGCTCTTAAGCACTGCGCCACCAGGGCTCCTCACTTTAGAGTAGCTATTCCTAAATAACAGTCAATATACAATAGTTTTTTAAAAACTCTTATTTGTATTTTTGTACACGTCTGAAAAGTGGTAGAAATTTGTCTCTATTTTATGTTTTTGATGCAATATAATTACATTTCTCCTCCCTGATTCCAGTAAAAACTCGCTCGACCTAGCTTTTATTATCTACCCAACTAAATTGTGGTATGTACCTTATATTGCAAAATAGGTGTGTACAATGCTGTTGGAGGCTTTTTCTTGTCCTATATTAAACCCAACATGTCCTGTATTTATATGAAAGTCCCCCTTGGTGTTGTCAAACATGGCCTTGTTACACGTCTGCTCCCAACTCCCTTTCTGATATTACACCACATTGTAGAACATCAGACAAACGTGGACACCAGAAACCCCAGTGAGTGAGTAATGAATTCTCAGGAAAAACTCATTTAACTGTTGTTGTTACCAAAGTTTATCACCACACAAAAAACACATTTCAAATGTGTTACTTATTTAGATTTTGTTAAGGTGATATTATTATAATGAAGCTCTTACTATTACATGTAAACCCACTGTCCTTGAGTCGATTCCGACTCACAGCGACCTATAGGACAGAGTAGAACTGCCCTATGGGGTTTCCACGGAGCAGCTAGTGGATTAGAACTGCCAACCTTTTGGTTAGAAGCTGAACGCTTAACCACTGTGCCACCAGGGCTCCACTACACGTAAGGTGGTTGTTAAATAGTCATCAATGTCTGTGAAACTGTGAGAATGCATGGAGTTCATTCCCCCACGAGCTATCGAGCATTAGTAATGAACGTGGATCAAAGCTCTGGGATGCTGGAAGTGAGAACGCATGCTTGCCTGGAATTTTGAGAGAGACTGCTACCAGAAACCTAATCAAACACAAGAATGACGAGGAAACAAGGTTCTGGAAAATGTCTGTGCTCATGCTGTGGACTTTATCTGAAACCTCTCTTTTGCCTTCCCTTCCCCTTGTCACCCACCCAAGGCCCCATCCCCTACGAGGTCTCAACCCCTCATGGGGCATGTTACACATGGACTTTCATTGTAACTACTCATGGGTCAGTCTTGTCTCCTGGAACAGCTCCTCAAATATTGAAACTTGGCCTTACCTACCTTTGCATCTCCCACAACATGTTTGTTGAGAAAAGGTGAAATAAACAGAACCTGCCAGAGGACAGGTAGAGGCCACTTCGTACATTGTCAGTCAGTGATGCTGGCCCCTCCCCTAACACCGTGTCTGATCATCGTCATATAAAGGGCAGAGCTCTGAAATAGGTATGTGGAGATGTGGGTTCAGCTCAGCCACCCACTCACTGTGTGGTCCCGGGCAAGGCATCTCAACCTCTAGGACCTTCAGTCTCTTCATCTAAAAAATGAAAGTGATGGGTCTAACACAACTAGATGGTGCCTACTACCACCACCGACTGCTCTGACAGGGATCACAATAGAGGGTCGCGGACAGAGCTAGAGAAAAATGTAGAACAAAATTCTAACTCACGAAAAAGGACCAGACTTACTGGTCTGACAGAGACTGGAGAAACCTGGAGAGTACGGCCCCCCAGATACTCTTTTAGCTCCGTACTGAAGTCACTCCTGAGGTTCACCCTTCAGCCAAAGATTAGACAGGTTCATAAAACAAAACGAGACTAAATGGGTACACCAGCCCAGGGGCAAGGACGAGAAGGCAGGAGGGGACAGGAAAACTGGTAATGAGGAAGCCAAGGTCAAGAAGGGAGAGTGTTGACATGTCATGGGGTTGGCAACCAATGTCACAAAACAATATGTGTATTAATTGTTTAATGAGAAATTAATTCGCTCTGTAAACTTTCAACTAAAGTACAATTAAAAAAAAATGAAGGTGATGACTATGATTTCCAAGACCCTTCCCATTCTAAGACACTGTAAGCCCCTCCTTACAACCTGCAAGGTAGAAAATCTCTATTCCTGGCACTTACTAAAGAACCCAAACTTGGGGGCACTAAATTTTATCAAAATGTACCAATCCCCTCAACCAAAATTACAGAGGTATGGCAGCCATACGTAGTTCTCTATGGTTTCAGATGGATCCCTAGATAAAGATAGAGCTTTTCCTTCACCTCAATATATGCACTTATTTTTTTTTTTTCCAGGTTTAATTCACTTTATTTTTCTTGTATAAAAACCACTATGAGGTGGCCACAGCTGGTGCTTGGGTCCTCTGCACAGAGACTCTGGTGTGAGTCTTTACCAGGTGGTCAGTAAATTCCTGGTAGGGAGACTTGGTGAACACAGTCTCCTTCCAGAAGTCAGGGGTGAGATAGCTATAAGTCTTGGAGATAGCATCAAAGGTGGCCTTAGCGAAGTTGCCCAGGGTGGCAGTGCAGCCCCTGGCCGAAGTGTAGCAGTCCTCGATACCAGCCATCATCAACAGTTTCTTGGGCACAGGGGCTGAGACTATGCCAGTGGCCCTGGGTGCAGGGATGAGGCACACCAACACAGAACCACAGTGGCCAGTCACCTTGCAGGGAATAGTATGGGGCTTGCCGATCTTGTTTCCCCAGTAGCCTCGCCGCACAGGGACAATGGAGAGCTTGGCCAGAATGATAGCCCCACGGATGGCAGTGGCCACTTCCTTGGAACACTTCACACCTAGGCCAACATGGCCGTTGTAGTCCCCAGTGGCAACAAATGCCTTGAATCTGGTCCGCTGGCCAGCACACGTCTGCTTCTACAGAGGCATGATTTTCAAAACCTCATCCTTTAGGGCCATCCCCAAGAAGAAGTCAATGATCTCAGACTCCTTGATGGGCAGGGAGAAGAGATAGATCTCCTCCAGGGACTTGATCTTCATATCCTTGACCAGGCGGCCCAGCTTGGTAACCGGAAGCCATTCTTTATCTTTGGCTTTGCCTCCGCGAGCTCCGCGGCCCCGGCCCCGGCCCCGGCCCCAGCCGCGACCCCGGCCCCACAGGCCACTGCCAAAGCCTCTGCGGAAACCACCACGGGTTCCCATCCCCAGGCCTCCGGGCCCCCGGGGCCTCTAGGCCCTCCCACTGTACCGGCGTCATCAGCCATTTGGTGTTTTCTCGGCGAAAAAAAAAGCTGCACTTATTTTTTAATCTTGTATTGAAGATATCTGTTAACTTCATTGAATCTTTTGGGAATGATGTTGTTAGTTGGCTTTGTGTCGATTTTGCCCCATGGCAACCCCACCTGTGCAGAGTAGAACTGCTCCACAGGGTTTTCAAGGCTGTGTGCGACCTTTTGGAAGCAGATCACTAGGACTGTCTCTCAAGGCACCACTTGATGGGTTTGAAAAGACAACCTTTGAGCCAGTAGTCAAAAGCTTAACCGTTTGCACTAACCAGAGACTCCCTGGGACTAATATGTGGTATAAATAAGGAAATAATCCCAGAGATATGTTCATTTAGATCAAAGTAAATACCCATAGGAGAAACTATTACTGAATGTGTCACAGCCTTCAGGGCAGACTTGGGCAGTGAGCTGAAATTCAAGAGCTGGAGCCTTCACTGGTAACTCCGTATATGCTTCTAAACCATGGACAGGTCATTTATTTTCTTTATGCCTCAGTTTTCTTCAAAATAGAAGGGAACAACTTTCATTCCCCTTACAAAATCATTAAAATATCAATAATTCAGGAGTGATTATAAAGTGAAACAAATTTACTTTAAAATTATATTTTCATGCATAAAAATCTATATATACAGGAATACTCATTAACCACAAATCTGCAAATAACTAAACGTATACATAGTTAGAGATATTTACTAAAACACGACAATTAGAACATTCTTCACCTTACTAAAAAAATTGTACTTGCATAGTTGGAAAATAACAGATTTTCTTCAAAAAAAAAAAAAAAAACCTGACTCACAAATCATATACCCATGGTTATGTCAGTGAATTCTAAAACTGTCTTTTTCATTCTTTTCCTTTTTAAAGAGAGCTCTGTGAGATACCAACAATTTCCAAGTCATTTCTCTAGTCAGTCTGACGAGCAGTTGTAGACGCTATTCTACGCCACCTGGTTAGCGTGGTCATCTGGTGTATACTCACTGCGTGTGACTATAAACGTGTTGGGCTATTTAACTTAAAAATGGACCAGTTGCTTAATCTTGATCACTTGTTCTCTTGACAGACACAGACACAAAATCACACACCCTCAAACCACCTCCCAGGCCATCGTGCGGCTGGTTCTATCTGGCTATAAAAATCCATTATCTTTTAGTAAGGTGTTAAACGAACACTCCTTTAGTCACATTTTCTTCCCTTTGCTTCTAAAAATTTCAGCAAAAAGACTGAGACACCCCTCCCCACAATTGCACAAATACACTTGAGCACAATGAAATTAATTTCAACTGGCTTCCGGCCCCCCCCTCGAAAAGGAGGTAAATAGAAACAGTGATAATGACTTTAACCAGAGATGCCCCACTTCTCTTTGCACCCCCTGCTACCTATAACGAGGGGACTTTCATATTAAAGACACCCGAAATGCCACGTGGTCCCTGGACATAACTTTGGAACTTACCCCTCACCACCCAGCTCTAGCACTTGGGTAACTTCCCAGCAGTAAATAAAAATGGTCCAAACTTGCCAGGATCCCCTTACCTTTCTGAGAAAGAGTCTGTTCAGTCTCTTGTGGGGCAGCCGGATCATCTTAGCCCAGGAGCCCGGGGTGCCTGCCGACCCGGTGGGTGTGTATGGACCACCCCTGGCTGAGAGCTGGCTCCTCCTTTATGTACCCTGGAGCCAGCTTCACCTCCGCTCCTCACAGGCAGTGTCTCCCCCTCTCTCCTCCCTCCCCGCCCCTCTTCTAGCAGCCCAGATTACAGATCAGAGCAGTG